>NC_090445.1:613515207-616015207 GCF_031143425.1 Pleurodeles waltl
CAGACTGTCCACTGACCTAGCTCTAGGCTTGCTTTATTGACATTGCTGTAGACTGTCTCTGGTGTGTTGCTGCTTCTGCCTTGAAGTTCCATCTCTTGTGCCGGTTCTACAGCACATCTTCAAGCTGATGTTCTGTTTATAGGAAAAGCAAATAAGAAAAATGACCCACTTATTCCCTGTTTGGAGAGTAAAAGGCAGCTGTAAATGTTTTTTTTTTATTGTGCCTCTTGGACCCTTCGCCCCAGTACTACTGCACCAATGATAGCTACTCCCCTGCCAAGTTCACATCTTGAGCATGAGAAGTGATTTATAAATGTTCTCCACAGGTTCTTAGTTGATATGTTTATTTCTTAAATATCACTTTGGGTTCAGGAACCGACATCATAAGCCCTTCAATAGTGAGTCAGTGTGGCTAGCAGTGTGGCCTGTCTCATTTCTAACTTGCTGCAGATGGGTCTGCTGTATTTTAACCTGAAGATAAATGATTATACAGTGAGTGGCGATGGTGTGTGTTTGTCAGATGCAACACACTTCTGTTTCAATTTTGTGAGTCCGTCTGTGGTGACTATCCCATCCATAATAATTTGTGGAGTGCAGTATATTGTCCTGCTCAGCCCTGTATGTATAGGTTTAGGCCAGTGCTGCAGGGAGCCGGAAGAGGTGTGTCCAGGTATCCCCAAAACTTCCACTAAGTGACTTCAGAGTAGAATAAAGCGAGCAGGACATAGGGCTCAGAACCAGTAAATGATGTGGTATGTTGTATACTCCACTAGATAGAGGGGCGTTATCTATGGTAATGCTAAACCCAGACCCAGGTGATGTATGGTTTGTGTTACAGAATCAGATTTATTGTTTTAACAGAGCTGGGTGTAAGTCCTCAGCAGAACTAAGGCATAAAATTGCACAGAGGCACTGTACTGAGGTGCCATGTTCAACCTGCAGAGGCCTGTGTAAGTTGACACTGCTTTTCACTATCCGTGTGTCACACGGGCAGACCTCAGTCTTCATGTTTGGCACTGCTTTTTTGTTGGCGGTGCTCATCTGTTGATCGTGTGTGCTCTCCTATTGGCACTACTTCTGTTAGCCTGCCTCTCATTTGCAGTCCTTCCTTTAGTGTGACTACTCCTGTTGGTAGCGTGTTCTATTGGTAGTGTGTTCCTTTGATAAAACATGCCCATTTCCTCCGCTGCTGCAGTGCCCTGTCTGGCAGTTCTTCAGAATGGCTCTATTCTCTCTTGGCAGTGTTTCCCTTTGGCATCTGCCTGAGTCCAGCAGTGGTCCCTGTTAGCATAACACCTCCAGGGGCAGGGCAGGCGTAGTTCCACCAAGCGATTGGCAAGCAATATTGCCATTGATGGCTAGGGTATGGCTGGGAAAAGTAGACTGTAAACGATGTGATCATTCTGATGACTTTACTGCTGCCTACAACACACAATTTATGAAATAATACTTCAAGCACCCCTTTGATGGCAAGAGAGCTGCTGCAACCACTGGACATGCCCGGTCTTGAAGATACTGAAGGGACTGGTGTGGTATTCCATTGGGTGGTTAGAAGAAGCCCCTCATTCAATGTCTTCAAATGGTGTTCCTTTGCACATCCATGCCAGCACAAGGATCCATCTTGTATACATTGGTTTTGTACTGCATTGGGTTTTTTTTGTGTGATTTTCAGTGGCTTGTTGTAATTGTTTCTCTTTGGTTGTTACTCATGCAAGCTCCAGGTGAACGTGGAAGTCCATCCACCATGTATGTGCGTCCTGACACTCTTATTAGTAACTAGAATGCCCGATTGTAACCAAAGTATCAATTTTTCATATCAAATTACAAGTGGGCTCTTGTATTCACTAATATAAAATCTCAAATATAAAATAAATAAGCGTTCATCTTCACACACCAACCCACCACACCAAATGTTGGATGTTGTAGTTTGTGCTTTTTGTTCCACAGTTCGATTATCCGGTGTTAAGAGCCGCAGCCAGGCACCATATCCTGGGTCTCTGCAGAGGATCAAATCAATATCTGTGTTTTTCTCGGGTTTCCTAGCAACTACCTTGCTATCAGACGGCAGGGGACAACCACGTGTTTGCAATGTACAATGTCCTCGTTTTCCGCACACTTTGCGGCATGAGGTGCTTCGGTCTCTGGTAGTCAAATATATCTGTTAGCAGTTTTCAGTGGATCAATCTGCACTAGTTCCTTTATGTGTACAGGATGTTGAGTACACTGCATCTCACAATAATGAGTCTGTCCATGGATGCAGAGCGATTGTCGGCTAATGATGCTAGCATTTTCTTGTCTGCTGCAGCCAGACACCATGCTTCGTTCCACAGTACTTCTTTGCTGTCATACTAGCTGCACTTTTATGACCAGACCTTTTTGCATTCTGATATTCGTTTTTGCCCAGCCGGTTTAATCACTGAAGGCCTGCTGCACCTTGCACTTGATTTCCTTGACCACTTGGTCAACAAGGGTGCCTTTGCAGGCATTTGCTCACCTTCCCTCCTATAAACATTTGCTCACATTCTCAAAAAAAAAAAAAAAAAATGCTGTTATCTTTGGATTTCAGTTCTCCTTTTATTGCAGTGAACTATGATGAATTCTCATCAATGTGCTGGAAAGCAATAGCACTATTTTCCACTGTACCCAGACATCCCCCGATGTTGTGGGGTGGATGTCTACATTTTTTTCATATAGTTCATGACAGACATGAACCACAGACGTAAGTCTTCAGTGTGGTCATCTTGTGAAAATACCTTGCCTTTTTTAGTCACAAATTATAACACTTTTTAATGATCCCTCTTTGTCTACAGTAGCCTCTTTCTAAGGGGTTAATGGCACCACTTTTATAAGTTTCCTTCCTCGCTCATATTTCAAGTCCTTTTGTTTTCCCATCTGCATTTTTTTTGGTTTGTGCTTTTGCATTCTATATTACGTATTACTATATTACGTATTATTGCAGTGAAAACTAACATTTATGGGCTAAACTTCAAAAAGGTTAAATAGACCAATACTAGTCATACTAGTCCTTTGCTTACCGCCATTTAAAAAAAAAAAAAAAGTCTTCTATATTGTGACTTTGGCCTTTTACTACTCACCAGGGGTGCATACCTGCAACATAGTAGCCCTGTACTAGAAGCTCAGTTTCTTTAAATAAGTCTTTGGCTTGTAAATTTGTTGCAATTGCTATGACATTTGCAGTTATTTTGCGAATGTCTTGCTTTGGGCCAAAATACATGTCTCTTCCTGCCCAGAGATTTCTTCCCGTTTGCCAGAAAAAAAGCCAGTACAATGGTTGTTTCCTGGGCTTTTGCAGCCAGGATTTTTAGAACACCCTCTTGACAATGTTGCCAAACCACTGCCTTCCTGGACACAGAAGAGTATACAACTGTTGTCCAGTCATATTCAATTAGTCTGTTGACTGGTGGAGTCTCTCTGTGGAAGAAGTGGAAAAGCAACACCTAAGGAGGGGCCTACCAGCTCTCCGGAGGCAATAAACCTGAAGGGGATATAGACGACCTGCATCATGAACCGTGCAGCTCAGCTGCCTGCAGCACACAACGGGCGACTTTGAGCCATGGCTGTAAGCAGGAACTCAGGGAGTTGGAATATCTCTACCAAAAAAGATAATTTGTGTTATAAAGTATGTTTTTGAAATCACTACTCCTCATTTTCTTTACTTAGCAGCCTTTGTCAACAGAAACACACATTATGTGCAAAAGTAACCAATATGCAAACTAGTTTCAATTCTCTGTTGTCTCTTTCTTGGACCATGGTACACAGAGGATCATAATATCTTAACTGTAAATATTGCAGTTCACTGGAAACTTATTCAAAACATTGATGCCCCTTTTGTTGTTTCTTCAAAAGAAGAATTTTCAGCCAATGATGGACATGAAAGTACTTTGAATAATCTCTTGTTAAGTAGGCTGTTCCTTTGTATCCTCATCTAACAAAACTCCATTTGCATTGATTTTGTTAGGACATAAGTGATGAGCTTCATAAATCACAACCTTACGTTAACTTTGCCCCCATCCATGTAACAGAAGACACACATCATCTTTGTTATATTTTGTTATAGCAAAAACTGATGCACGAATTGGGAAAATTAGTGACTAAAAACCTCAACAATTCACTAGAGATAATCATTTTATCTGCTCCAGTAAACTAGTTCTGTAATACATACATGATATTTGTTTAAGCAGTACTCTAGCTGGATATCAGTCTCTATTGATAGTGATGATAACTTTCAATTGCGCTTTCTTTGCATGGTATGATCTTTCACACTAGCTCCTGCAGGTTAAGTCTTGAGGACTCAAAGCTACCAGGGGCAGCCAAAGAAATTGGAGTACTGACTAACCAGTGAATGCCTCATACCGGCAATCCTCTGTGAAAATAGGAGAACAAATTATATATTCCATTAAACAATTAGGTCCTCCCTAGAATCAACATAAGGATATCCTATCCTCTTAAAAAAACTTAAGTTTTCAATTGCTTTCCAAAATTTCCAGAAGTTGTTTTCATGCTCGTTGGGCACACTTCTTCAGATGCTGGTCCTGTAAATGTTCTGTCTTTTTGTGCTGGTCTTTACAACTGTCTGACTCTGGAATGGGATCTTTGAGATAGCCATAGATAAGTGGGTAGAAGAAATAGCACATGTAATTGTTTTTGCTAAGGCTTGGCTGGGCTGCCAGTCGTGTTCATATGACTCTTTGTTGTGGGTGATTGTCCTCTGCCCGTGTTTCTTGGGGATCAAAGTTGAATCTACTCTCATTTCTCCAGCATTGACCTATAGTCCTTGGTACTATTCCTTATTTTATGGCTCATTGCTGGTAGCGCTTATTTTTAAGTCTTGGTTTTGAAAGTGCAGTTGTCAAACAGACCATTTGCTAACAATGTGCATAGGATGAATTCGGGTCCACCCCTTTTTTTGTACCAGACTCATTGAGCAACTGCCTTGAGACTTTGACAATCTCATGTTGGCTCATTTCAGTGGAGTATTCATCTCTCCACTAATGCTGTGGGCTGTAGCCTTCTGCTTCTACTCGAGTGCTTTAATTGGTCTGCATGGGGGACCTTTACAACTATAGCCTTCTGTGCTTTGCTGCCTGCAGCTAATGTGTCATAACACTGCATGCTTTAGCGCTTTAAAACCAAACTTCTCGGTTGTGCTGATGCTTTTTGTTTGTATGATTGTGTTGGGAATGCTGACTTGAGTCCTATTTCTGTTAATGTGGGTCCTTTTACTGGCTTATGTCAGTGGCTACTGCATCTTCTTTCCCAAAGTCAGAAAAATTTATTGAAAATGAAACGTTCACCTTTTGGGGTGAATGACAGTTTCAGGGCAGCAGTGTGGACATCGTGATAACTGATGTCGGGGTCCAGCTGCAGCCCATCAGACCACTGATTATTGTCACTCGCCACTACTAACAAGGCCTGACTTGACAACATTTGACACACATTCATTCTTGCTAGCTTCCCCTAATGTAGAGGCTGGTGTCACGGATGGCTCGATATCCTGGTTTACATCTTTTTAGCTGATAAAACACAGCAAAATTATTTGCATCCGAGATGAAGAGAAGGCTGATAAGCCCATGCTCACTTGTACTTCCATGGCCTTTGCCATTCAACAGACTGGCACTTAAGAAAAAAAAACACTGATGCCAGCAGGTGCAACAATACAGGATCCTTGTGTTTCTTCAAAACACACCTGCCACAGGCTCATAGAGTTTCTCTAGCAAATAGACAACACAGCAGTGAGTGAAACTGTGCTAGTTTATTTCCTTGGCATTTAGATTACAGGGTCACATTTTGAAAGGGTGTGGTTGGGGAATGCAACCAACAGACCAACAGACCGAGAGCAAGCACAGCCAGAAGGCGATTCTCACAAAAAAATAGGAAAATGACAGATTTAAAAAAGTGACTCTGTAACCGGAGGGCTGAAGACGGATTATAAGAAATGACAGTTCTGAAGTTGCCAAAAACCTGGATGGAGGCCAGTGGGAGATGTTGCCAGAAACCTGTCGTGCAAGTATTTTACTGCACCAAACCCACAATAAGAGGTCACGTTGTGCATGTCTATGCCCACAAGATCAGGAAGTGAATTCATTTGCCACTTTTTGTAAGCAAGAGGTGTCGGGCGTTTTGTGTGGGGGAAGGGGCGAGGGATGCTCCCTTCACTTTGCAGTGGTCGTATATGTCACTTGCACCGGTGTATATCCCCTTGAGTGTCTTGAGATGCCATCTCTCTTCTGTGCTTTTTTTGATTAAACTAAGGATAACCAGGCTAGTGCCCCTGCATGCTGATCAATCCTCTTATGGGAGCGGAAAATTGATTGTTCGCAGCCCTCTTCGTGAGGATAAAACATGCCGCGTTGACGTGTTTAATACAAGCCTGAGAGCTGAGAACCATCGGGTCCTCCCCAGGCACAAATGCCGAGGGAGGGATACATTTATAAATCGCTTTATCCGCCCTGTAATTGCTTGCTTTCAAAGCCGACCATTGGAGGATAAAAGGGGCTCCCTTCTTGATTTATGAGCCCGCTGGGAGGAGGGAGAGAGCATTGCCGGGGTCTGGACTAGGCTTCCCTCCGCCATTTTGTTCAAAGCCAAGGGCAGGTGGGAACCCCTTGGCCTGTGTTTACAGACCGTACGGCTCTTAGAGCCAGCGATTCATTGTGTGTGGATTGCTTCGGAACGTAGCCATGATTGGTGTAGCAGGTGGTGTGGCACCGGGTCCCAGGGTAATGAGAAGCACTCATGTCTGACTTGCTATTCAACAATTGAGTGGTGTGGGTATTTTCCTTGCCTGCATTTAAGCCCATATCACCCTGAGACTGCTATACAATTACATTTCATGGTATAGATACATATTTTATAGTGCCCTCCTCATGCCATGCCATTCTGATGTTGCCTTGTGCCACACAGCAGTGTTTCTCATCCACTGAATCCAAGCTAAAAACAGCTGTTCCTCTCAGAGATGCTGGCACGTAGGAGGTACTGGCTCTTTGAAGACTGCTCCTGGCATTAGGAAGTTGCTGGAAAGCACTTGTATTGTAACAAGCCAGCATGGCACTAAAGAAGTGCTGGACTACAGCAGGGATGTACAGCGGATGAAGGAGGTGCAGTAGGGATGAACGCCATATGCAAAGAGGAGAGCAGTAGGAATCAACATCACTTGAAGCAGCTGCAGTAGGGATAAGCATTGTTTGGAAGGGGAATGGTGCAGTTGAAGGGTGCTTGGAGGGAGTGAGGGAGGTTGGGGTTGAGGCCAGTTGGGGGTCTAAGATGAGAGGTGTAGCAAATGATACTTAAAGCCAGGTAGTCGTATTTACTTTTTTAGTACTGATAAAAATTGTACTGTATTTGTATAGCGCTTACCACCCATAATAAGGCTGCTTGGTGACCCAGTGACATAGTGCACCCACTCTAGGAATCTGTGTATGACCTCAAACAGATTTGTAGAGCGCTACTTGTCACCCATGAGGGTATCCAGACAATGGAAGGGCCTAGTTGGTTAGCCTAATTGCCAGGTCTTCAGGGACTGTCGGAGCTCTGGAAGAGAGAAGGAGATCCATAGATGAAAGAGTAGCTTGTACCATGTCTTTGCTGCTAGGTAAGAGAAGGAGGTCACTTCTCCGCGTTTGCTACATGAGAGAAAGACGCGGAGCGGAGGTGTCTGATGGAAGGTCAGGCGGTAGTTCAAGTAGTTGAGCTTGCAGTTGTTTAGGGCCTTGTATGCATGGACCAGGAGGTTGAACTGGCATCTTTTCTGCACAGGGAGCCAGTGGAGTTCCCTAAGGTAGAGGGTGATGTGGATTAATCTTGGGAGATCGAGGACGAGTCTGGCTGCAGTGTTCTGTATGGTCTACAGTTGGTGGCGGTGAGCTGCGATCCCTACATAAAGAGTGTTGCCATAGCCCAGTCGGCTGGAAATGAGGGACTGGGTGATGGTGCATCTGGAGCTTTGGGGTAGCCATTTGAATATCTTACCAAGCATGTGGCTGATGAAGAAGCAGGAGGAGGAGATGGAATTGACCTTGTCATGGTTTGCTTGTTGTCTAGAATGATTCCTAGGTTCATAGAGTGGTCAGTGGGGGTAGGAGTTGGTCTGAGTTCTGTGGGCCACCAGGACGCATCCCATGGGGAGCTTTTGTTTCTGAAAATTAGTACCCATGTCTTCTCTGTGTTCCTCTTCAGACATTTGTCCTTTATCCAGTTGATGACGTCTGTCATGCAATTGTGGAAGTTGGTCTTGGTGTTAATTGGGTCTTCGGAGAGAAAGTGGATAAGTTGTGTCTCGTCAGCATAGGATATGATGTTGAGTCCATGTGTTTTGGTGATGCTGGCCAGAGGTGTCATATGTGTTGAAGAGGGTCGAGCTGAGCGAGGATCCTTGAGGTATTCCAAGGATCCTTGGGTGACTTACTTGGGTTTGGAGGTGAAGGGGGTAAGGTGGACCTCATGGTTCCAGGCTCGAATCCCTGCAGGTCTACCGGTCATTTCATACTTTTTCTGTTGCTAAAATCACCTTAGTTGACAGACGTTTTTTAGTCTGTTCCAAGTTGTGCCTAATCTGTGAATATGCTACATAAATACATGTCATGCTACATCAAGTAGTTGCAAATGAAAGCACACAAATGTAACCAATAGATGTGTGCTTCACATATGTCGTACATGGGCAGAAGAGCTTCCTGGCGGTAACTACTGCTGTTCAATGGACAGCTCCTCAATCCTGCCGCAGAAGCCTGATGGGATTGGCTGCACGGCTGATTGACGGGAACGCACCTGTTAGGTCTGCCTTCCCCGCTCTATCAAACTACTGCAGAGGCTCTTTCACGCCCCCCCCCCCCTCTGCTTTTACACATGTAGGGGGAGTAACCCACGGGCCAGGTAGCATTCACAGCAGCATATACCTAGGGTCTGTGTTTTTTTACACACTGTTCCGCTCGGCCAAGAGTATCCGTCAGCTGCTTGAGGCCCATGGAGATGAACTGAGAACACAAGGACCTGCCCCAAGCGGGAATCTTCCCATCTAGAACCCATCCCAGTAGGCGTTGGACCCAGTCTGCCTACTGGCTGCCACAGATGCTTATGCAAGCTAGACCTGCAGCAGATGAGCAGCCTATGGCTGCACTTGCGCTGCCTATGTGCAGTTATTGTGTGCATGGGAAGTGTGCACCGCTGCTGCACGGGCTGCCGCTGCCCCTTTTCATTGTGAGAGAGAACTCCACTTCGGCCTGCACTGTGGGCGTGTGTGTTCAATCTTGTGCGTGTGAGAAAAGTAAGCATTCATCATAACTGGGCCTGTGCCGTGTGGAAGAGAAGCTTGCACTTGCGACCCTTCTGCACCCGTGTCTACCAGAGGCTTAAGAAACCCGTCGCGCTATACAAAATGCAAAGTAAATAGAAACGCAAATGTTTGTTTTGCCTGTACGGGGCCTGTTCCTGTCATCTTGAAGGGTGTGGCTCTCACTTTTAATGTAATTAAAAATCCGTTAAAAAAGGAATTCCCTACACCAAACTGCCCTTACCTGGGAGAGTGCCAACTGTACAAGCAGCCCAATGCAGGCAAGATGACTCTGTTCACTGTGCCCTGAGGGTCATGAATTTGAATGTTGGCAAGGCCAATTTAGGCTTCCATCCTTCCCAGGTCAGTAAACTGAGTACCCATTTCTAAACATACATAAAAATACATTTCACATTTATCCATCTAATAGTAAAGTCTGCTGGTAAGATCTATTAAAAGCAAGTCTTTAGCGGCCATTCTTATTGACACCGATAATTATTATGTTGTTACTAATATTACAAATATTTAGATTGTGATTGTTCTTGTTTTTAATGGAGTGTGTGTGCTCTGTTCCACCTTAAATCGTTTTTCAAGACTTTTCACTGATTGTACTAATAGAGATTTCGGAATTCTGATCAGACAAAAGTACATGTGTAGATATGAGGGCTCAGCCTGGTAAGCGGCAGCGTGTGGTGCTTGATGCCCTCTGGCCATGGTACCCAGTGCGCCTCCTGCTACAGAGCCTTGGATTTCAGGGGTTTGCGGCGCCCCCATGATCTGGTCCTAGATATTGTACTAGGGTTGGCTCCGCAGCTGTGACCCCAGCTACGGACTCCAGTAAATAAGTGAAAGTGTTAAGGAGGGGTGGGGACACGCCTCTGTTTATGGCCCTTCTTGGTGAAACGTACACACTGTAATTGGACACAGAAGGCGCCATTCTGCGATCCGTGAAGGGCCCATTTTAGCTCTTGCTATAACCGCTTGAGCGCTTGCCATTTCCAAATGGGATTTCTGATGATTTCACGTATTGCCCTGAGCTTAGAGGTGAGGCCGAGAAAGCAAATGTACACTGCTAAGGAGTGCTTGCTTCCTCGGAGCAGTCCGATGCCAATAATTCAAAGGGCGTGCAGACTGAAATCTCTCTACCCCCCCGACCGATTACTCCTAGAAAGAGGCCAGCACAGCCAGACTGCTCTACGGGGAGACAAGGAGATTTCTCTGCCAGTGCAGCTAAAAGACCGGTGGGGCTGGGGAAGTGTCTATCTCATGGCGTATGAAACTCCCATGCCTGGGAACATGGTAGGATTTTGTCTTGTCCTGATTAAGTTTGACTTTTTTTGTCCTAATAAGTGAAATTAATTTATACAAAAAAAAGATGCCCATGTTTCTTGGCACAAAGTTCCCTTGCCTTGAGGTATACGAGTTTTTAGGACAGGGTGGGGTAGTTTTTAGGACAGTGCAGGTTTAGAGTGGGGGCTGGGGTCGTGGTAGTTTTAAGGACAGGGTGGGGAGCTTTTAGGGCAGGGTAGGTTTTGGGTTTAGATTGAGGTTGGGGTAGTTTTTAGGAGAGGGCAGAGTAGGTTTTGGGGTAAGGGCGGGGGGAGAGAGGTCAGTTAGTTTTTAGGACAGGGTGGGTTTTAGGGTTCAGATCCGGGCACTTTTAAGGAGAGGATAGGTTTTAGGGTTTAAGGTGGGTCCAGGGGGTCGGGGTCATTTTTAAGACCGGGTGAGGGATTTTTTTTAGAACAGGGTAGGTTTTAGGGTTTATGGTGGGCTGGGGTAGTTTTTAGGACAGGGTTGGGGGTAGGTTTTAGGACAGGGTGGATGTAGGTTTTAGGACAGGACAGGTGGGATAGTTTTTAGGACAGGGCAGGGTAGAATTTAGGGTTTCGGGCTGGGTGGTAGGTTGGGTACCTTTTTAGGATAGGGCAGTTTAGGGTTCAGGGCGAGGTGGAGGGATAGGTAGTTTTTTTTTTTTTTAGGACAGGGCGGGGTAGGTTTTAGGGTCGAGAGCGGGAGTCGGGGTGGTTTTTAGGACAGGGTAGCTTTTAGGATTTAGGGCTGGGTGGGGGTCGAGGTAGTTTTTAGGACAGGGTGGAGGAGTTTTTAGGACAGTGTAGGTTTTAGGGCTGGGTGGGGATCGAGGTAGTTTTTAGGACAGGTCAGGGTAAGTTTTAGGGTTCAGGGCGGTGGTTGTTTTTAGGACAGGTTGGGTTAGTTTTTAGAACAGGTTAGGGTTTTAGGGTTTAGGGTGGGGGTTGGGGTAGTTTTTAGGACAGGGCGGGGTAGGTTTTAGGGCAGGGTAGTCTTTAGGACAGGGCAAGGTAGGATTTAAGGTTTAGGGTGGGGTCGGGTAGATTTTAGGACAGGATCGGATAGTTTTTCGGACAGGGCATGGTAGTTTTTAAGAGAGTAATTTTTAGGGTGGGGGCAGGGGTGGGGTAGGTTTTAGGACAGAGCAGGTTAGCTTTTAGGGTTTAGGGTGGGGGGTCGGGGTAGTTTTTAGGACAGGGCTGGGTAGATTTCAGGGCAGGGGTCAGGGTAGTTTTGAGGACAGGGAGAGGTCATTTTTAGGAGAGGGTAGAGTTTATGCCCGGGACAGAGGATGGGGTAGTTTTTAGGATAGGGCAGGGTATATTTTAGGGTTTAGGGTGGGGCGGGTATTGGGGTACATTTAGGACAGGGCAAGTTAGGTTTTAGGTCAGGGGTTCAGGTAGTTTTCAGATCAAGGCGGGGTCGTTTTTAGGACAGGGTAGGCTTTAGGGTTTAGGGTGGGGGAGGTTGTATCACACAATCCCACATGGCGTTACCAAATATACCTTTAGTAAGCATGCTTTTACTATGAAATTTGTTGTAAAGGCATGTGTGATAAAGGCATGTGTGGTTAAGACGCGGTCGTTGTTCCTACCGTGTTAAGCCATGCGTGGTTCTGCCATTCAAACCGTCTAAACACGACACTACAGCTTGATCACTGCTGCCCTGGGATGGCTACCTAATTGCCATAGAATGATCCTAGCATGAAACACTTGCCAGGACACTTAGGAAAACCCAGGTTACACTCCCACTCGGATTGTATTGAGCTTTGCTACTGATCTATGCGTTAGGCCTATTGGCGCCTTCATGTAGAGTCGCCACTTGCCCTTTCTTTCACTGAATTTTCAAGCACATTTATGAGTCCCAGTGAGTTATCGTGGACACTTAAGGCTTACCCTTTTGTCGTTCTACCACTTTCTGTCTTTAGTGCCATCTAATGGTGTTAATGGCGTGTTGCAGGGACCCCTGTCACGTCTCTGTGTCAGACTTCGTTCTTGATGAGATAGCCCTTATGTGGACCCCTTTCATTGAAGGGTCATGCCTACCCCTGCGGGTATGTCAGGCTTCACTTCTACCACTTTGCACCATTGACCCATTCTCTATTGTTATAAGGAAAATGACCCTAAACCAAGACAGTTTTGATTTTGATTGGCGGATCCGAAAATGGCTCATTCCACGTGGGTGGCCAAATCATTGTTTACTACACGATGGAACAGTGAGGGGTGGGTCACAGCGATGCCTCGAGCCCTTAGTACTCAGCCCATGTGAGGAGGTGGCATTAAAAGCCTTGTGTGATCGATGCACTTACTGCATTGCTGACCCAAGCTGAAACCTTCTAGCTGGCTTCATGTAGAATTAAAAAATTTCTAGCTATTGCGTCAAGAATTTTCAATTCTATTAAGGAGGCGAAGATTATGCTTTCTCTTTCTTTTTACTGACAACACAGCAGCCAATGAAAACAATAGAAAACTTTAAACTACATATCCCATGAACATTAGGCTATCCAATCATGGCCCTTCTCTGTTGATATAAATAGTCTTAACACTAGAGTCCGTTCTCTTTCTTTGCCATAAACAACAAGAGTAAGAGTCAATATAAAACTTGCAGAACACCGATCCGTCCCTTGTAGTCCTGGAACGTGCCATCAGATCGAAAACCAGTTCTTAGCAGTAGAACAGATAAACTTCAATGTTGATCGAACATCTCAACTGGAGAAAATTCAGGAAGCATTATTACTCGGTCCTGCAGAATGAGATAAACAAAAACTAATATCTACACACATGTATGGGGTTTGGTACTTTAATCAACTATTAACATTTATCTGTTAAACAACAGGTATATCATACAAAGAATGCATAGCATAAATTCATAAAGGGTGTGGGATAATCCTCACCTCCGTTTCCTTAATAGAATCTAACATTCTTGACGCAATAGCTAGAAAATGTTTAATTCTATGGCAGGATCGGAGGCTTCGGATTATGCAGGTTTAAAGTCTCTTCACCACATCAGACACTACGTCAACAATAGGTTTATGATAAAATACTTTGATTGTAGAACCGTTTGACCAGTTGGCTGCTGTCATAATATCCTCCAATCTAGCTCCTGTTGAAAACGCTTTAGAAGCCATAGCACCTCTGACAGAATGAGCTCCAAAGATGTTTACATCTATACCTGCTTCTGCCAATAACCATTTGACCCAAGGAGCCAAATTTGCTGCAGTGACTGGTTGAAAAGGCTTCTGCAAAGACATTAACAATTGACCAGAAACATCCTGTCTGAATTCACGAGTACAATCCTCATAAGTCTTTATACATTGAACAACACATAGCTTTTCATTATGTGGATAAGGAGGATATGAAATACACCTAGATACGACTGGTAATGGAAAAAGATACTCCTTTTGGAGTAAACACTCTATCTGATAAATCCAAAGCTTTGACATCTGAAACTCTTCTACAGGAGAGCAAGCACTGTAACATCGTAAGTTTGGCTGACAATTGTTTACATGGCAGGTCCTCATTAAAAGGCCAACCTCTAAGAAATCGAAGAGCAATGTTAACATCCCATAAAGATGAATATTTTTGTTGAGGGGGTTTCACCATACGAATGCCCCTAAGAAGCTTACAAATTAAAGGGTGTTCCCCCACCGGTCTACCCTGAATATGGGGATGCCCAGCCGAAATAGCCGAGCGACAATTATTAATTGTTAATTGTCCTGTAAGACAAACCTTGTGAAGCTAAATCGGACAGAAAATTGGCTATGACCTGAATCTCTGACTCCACGGGATCCAGACTCCTTTCACTGCACCAACATGACCACTTCCTCCAGGCTTGCTCACATCTTTTATGAGTGGAGGGGGCCCAAGACTGGGATAAGAAAAACAGCACAGATTCCTAAACTCCAGGCACTTGCCATTGTCTCCTGAAAGTTTCCAAGCCATCAGGGACAATAGTCCCTGTAGAATCAGTGGGTGCAATTTGCCTGACGGATCCTTGAAAAGAGCCTCGCACACTGGCAGCATCACTGGAAAGTCACACAAGAGGGTCATCGCAGATGTGAACCAAGGCTGTGCTCTCCAATACGGAGTCACCAAAATAATTTCCACTTGTTGATGAAGTACTTGGGCCAGGATACGCAGAATCATGGTGAAGGGGGGGAAACGCATAAAGAAGATCCCCTAGCCAAGGCTAAAGGAACACATCCGTCCCCGTCGACTGAGGGTCCGACCACCAGCTGAAATAACATGGAAACTAGTTGTTCAACCGGGAAGCAAACAAGTCTATCCGACAAGTTCCCCACCGCAGTTGAAGAGCATGGAAAATCTGTGGTTTGAGCTTCCAATCGCTGTCATCCCGCAGGAAGCGTGAGTTCCAATCCGCGGTCGTATTGGACCGACCCGGAATGTATTCCGCTATTACCGATATTTGGTGTTACAGACAATAATGTCAAAAGTCCTTTGCGATCTCTGCTAGAAGGCGAAATCTGGTCCCTCCTAGGTGATTGATGCACCTGACCATGGACACATTGTCCATCCGGAGGAGGATGCAACATTGGACTTTGCGAGGGGAAAGCGATCTGATTGTAAACGCCCCACTAAGAACTCCACACAATTTATGTGGTAGTTGAACTCCCCTGGGGACCAATGACCCCCTGTCTCCACTGAGCCGCAATGAGCTCCCCAGCCTGACCGGCTGGCATCCGACTCTATTATGACATCTGGGCTGGAGGTAAAAATTGCTCTGCCATTCCAGGCATCCATGTGGGAGAGCCACCAAGAGATCTCGGACTTGGCCTCCTTTGTGAGCGGAACCAACTCTGAATACTGTAGACCTTTCTAAAAATGTTAAATCTTTAGTCTCTGAAGGGCCCTGTAATGCAGTGGCCCCAGACAAAATTGCTTTAATTGAAGAGGCAAGAAGGCTGACGAGTTGTGCCAACGTCCTCAGTGATGTAGTCGGAGAGACAAGGGTTGTAGTCAACTCTTTCTTGAACGAAGCCTGCTTGCTTAGAGGGAGAAGTAACAGGGCTTTGATTGAGTCTATCTGAAAACCTAAGAACTCTATAGACTGCACAGGAAACATGTTGGATTTCTCAGAATTGATGATGAACCCGAGATCTTGTAACAATTGGACTGTCCAATTGAGATGACAAAGGATTGTGTCCTTGTCTTGAGCCATAAGAAGGATGTCGTCGAGATATGATGAGTCTCACACCTCATTCTGTCAGAAATTGTACCACCAGGAGAAGAAGTTTGGTGAAACACCAAGGAACTGAGGACAGCCGGAAGGGAAGACAGGTGAACTCGAACCAATGGGACCCCCATTGCAATTGAAGAAAACGTCTGTGGGGAGCAAAAATTGGCACTTAAAGGTATGCATCTTTGAGATTCAAGCGTAATATCCAATCGCTGTTGCTTAACAAGTCTTGGAGATGATGAATGCCCTCCATTTTGAAATGGCGGTACACAACCCACGAATTGAAGTGTTCAAGGTTCAGCACCAGACGAGAACCGCCTCCCTTCTTTTGTACTAAGAAAATCATGCTTTCAAACCTGTGAGAATGAGGCACAGTCTCTACCACCGCCCCTTTCTGAATGAGTGCAATAATCTTTTCCTCAATAAATGTGTGATCTTCGAGGAAAAATGAAGAGGAGGGGGGACTCTCTGAATTGGAGAAGCGTAGAACTCTAATTGAAACACTTGGACAGTTTGTAAAACCCTCGGATCTTGTGTGACATTCTGCCAAGCCAGAAGGAACTGTTGAACTTTGCTCCACCCCCCCCCCCCCCCCCCCCCCCAAAAAAAAAACTACTTCGGAGAAGGGAATTATCCTTACCTGAGGGATTGGTATCTTGGGAGGAACCTCCTACATGGTACTCTCTGGAGGAGCGGCCACGCCCTCAGTAACAACTGGTGTAGAAAGTCACTGAGTCATAAGCACCTCCTCTGCCCCTTTGAGAGAAAATCTTGAAGCCTGGAATCTACAGCTTGGAGCTTGGCCCCTGAAGCGCCCGGCCCGGGCAAAAAGACCATTATTAAAAACCTTTTTAATATTCATTTGGGCTTTGTCCAGTGCTGTGAATGTAGCAACATATTTGCCCAGATCCTTTACTAATTTGTTGCCAAAAAGCATGCCATTAGCTGAGGATCCAGCTTTGTTACTTGCCAAGTCTGCCAGTTTAGGGTCCAAGTGGATTAGGAAAGATCGCTTTTGTTCGGTTGACATGGCGCAGTTCGCGATGCCCAGAATACATATGGTGCGCTGCGCCCATTCCAGTATGACCCCTGGATCCAGCGGGGAACTTGTTTCTTTTGATTGGACAGCGAAATCCAAGATTTTTGTCAAAGGCCCTGACAGGTCTAACAACTTATCTTGCCAACCGCGCCAAGCACGGTCAAGTCCCTTTTTGGGATGTTTGGCGAACTTCTTTAGGAACGTCGCCATGCTGGGATACAACTCTGGGGTATCCGCCACTTTGCTGACCAATGTAGCCAGAGGACATTCCGACCGGACTGTATTGCGCACTTCTTTTTCAAAACTTTTGCGCAGCCTATCCTGAACATAGTGGGCCACTTCAGCACTAGGGACACACTCTGTGGAACATGGATGAATTATATCCTCAGGGGAAAAGAGGAAATTCCGAACACTCAGAGCTGTTACATCAGGTGTGACATAACAAGATTTGTGTTTCTTTTTTAACTGGGCGGAGTCTTATGGGAGTCGTCCGACTCTGACTTAGGAGAGCAAGATTGAGCCTGCAAATCAACTTGAGAGTGTGAGGACTTGGTAAAAGGACTTGCTGAATCTTGTGGGAACAAACCTCCATACTCGTGATCATGCAGCACTGAAGCTGCCATTTGTGCCAATATTTCAGCTGAGGAAGATCCCCCAGAAAGTTGTAAAGGGAGGCCAGAAACCTCCAAAGGCTCAAAAATTTGCGAACGAGCTTGCTGACTGCCTTCGCCCAAGAGCTGGTCAAGGGTTGAGTAAAGGGCTTTAAGTCCTTGATTAGGGCCAAATTCAGAGTCCTGCACATGGTGTCCAAGTGCCTCCACCAATCTTTCCTCCATTTGGTGCTCAATAGGGACTTCCTGCAGTTCTAGATACTGCTCCTCCTCATCAGCGTACTATGCCAGGGTGTTAGTGCTGGGCGGTATGGAGAAGTTCAAGGGGGGGGGGGTAAGCCCTGGAGCGGGTGAAATTAAAGAGCAAAAAAAGAGCAGCAATATAGCTGCTTAACCAGTCAGTATATTGTGGAGGGAGCCACCTGCTAATATTCAGCACCAAAAGTTTTTTTTTCCCCCCCCCCTGACCAAAGCCCTAATAAGGCTTATTACAGCCCCATCGGACGATGAGAACAGTCTGAGTGCACTGAAACAGAATAAACATGTAGATCTGATCAGAAAAAGAAACTCTTCCGATACAGATCAACGCGCATGCGTGTCAGGCGAAATAGAAAGAGGACTGCGTCCTCTAAACCAAATACTTCACTGAGACAAACCCTCCGTCGGCCTTGCTCCTGCTCCGCACCGGCATGGACGAGCGATCAAGAGATCCCTGTATAGATAACAATAAAGGGCGTGACACTGCGATAACAGTGGGGGAAAAAGCACCCGCGCTCGAACAATTCAGATTACAATATAAAATGCTGACAAACAGGACATATACGAAAAGCACTTATCTGGCTGCTGCAGCAGCAAAGGAAGAGGATGGACTCTAGTGTTAAGACTATTTATATCAACAGAGAAGGGCCATGATTGGATAGCCTAATGTTCATGGGATATGTAGTTTAAAGTTTTCTATTGTTTTCATTGGCTGCTGTGTTGTCAGTAAAGAGAAAGCATAATCCGAAGCCTCCGGTCCTGCCATAGAATGGTCGCTGGCAGAGACCAGGTCGATCCTTAGATACATCGATTTGGAAGGCTCATAACGCACTGCCAACTTGTATTGTGCTTTTCCTCAGTTAGCATCATGGGGAGCTAATCGGCCATCACTGTGCCACTCGGACTGGAATCCATTTTGAATCCCTTGTGTCCGGATGACAGTCTCACAACCGCTCCACTTCCCCATTCGCAGAGACAGACCGAGATGGTTCATAGGGCATGTAGTTTTCGACTCCGGTATTGCCCTGGACAGGAACTTTCCAGAACTAAACATTAACCTAAATTGTCCTTTTCACTTTAAGCTGTAGTCTGGAAACCTCACAAAATGGGGAAAAAAAAAAAAAAAAAAAACTTTAAAAAAAAATATTCATTTTTTAGTATTCTGGTAAGTGCACTCCTTTACGGTTTTCACTTTCCTCAGAATCCAGAGTTCCTGCCATAAACGCTAGGTGAAGCCACTGTGGCAGAGACTGGTAAAAGCACGCCTGTCATCGCGGGGACGGCTCATCAATGCTTTGAAACTCCCCAGATCTGTTTAGGTCCTGTTTGCTGCGTGTGACGTCAAAGGGGATAGTCGCGCGAGGACAATGCGCGTTCTGTTTATGGCCTCACATGGTGTAGATCGGATGCAATCGGTTAGCCTCACAGTTTTATCTGGCCTCCTAATTATCTCGTATGTATCTAGGTGTTGCCTTATTTTTGTCCCGAGAGCCCTTTTAGAAATCGTACATGTTGCAGTCAAACATAATATGACGGAGGCTTTTATTGCATGCATACTGCGTGCTTTGTGATCGGAAATGGTTGGTACGGTGGCCCCTGCCCACTTAACAAAGAGACTCCACTTGGGGAAACTGCAGACCGAAAGGGCCTCAGGGTAAACGCTGCCTCCGAGGCCTTTTAAGCACACCCAGACTGTGCATCGGAAAAGTAGAGAGAGAGGGGCGGAATGGGGGGTTTCCTGTTGTGATAACTGGCGCTTGCCTGTCGTCTGATCACTTCAGGAAAGAACACATTTGGGCCCTTGTAAAGACAGACCGATACAGAGATGCTGAAGGCAGATACGGGCTTTTTCGCCTCATGACTGCTCTTACACCATACCCAAGTCACTTGCTATTACTACCTTGGTGTTTCCGTAGTCTCCGGTTTCTGTTAGTGTGTTTGTCCTCGACACACCCTCTCCTTGGCAGTTACACGCATTACCCCCACCCTTTTTTAGGGGAGAGACTTCCTTGTGTGCTTTAGACTTTCTTCCATGCCACTCTGTTTGGCCATTGCTCTCGAACCCCAGCGGCAGTGGGATGTGCTCGCCTCCTGTACGGTAGATGGCTGGGCTGCTTTAAGACTCACTGCTGGCGTCTGCTGTGATTTGCAGTTCATGAATTAAAATCCTGGGAATGGGAAACTGCAATTTCCACCCTTCTGAGGTCAGTAAACTGGGGACTACAATTGAACTGGTTAATAGTAACACCAGTTAATAATAGTGCTTAGAAACGCGGAAATATGGTATGAAGAGCTATATAAAATTGTGCTATTATTTTTGTGCCACCGATGTATTCCAATCATATGTATCCATCCTACCACCCCCACCGTTCAAGGGGATAGAGATTTCGTTTTTCGCCTCTTTTCATAAGGTTTCTGACATTGAACCGCTCGCTGTTATGTTAGCGCTCCTCCGTTTCTCTGTTTTTGAAGAACTCGTTAATGTGGTCTAATCGTTATATTAATAATCCCTACGAAGTAACAGGTAGATTTGTAACTATGCCGTTCCCCAAATGTATTACTTGCATTATTTAACAGTGAATAGTCTATGTGATGGGCCACAAGTTGGCAATGACATCCAAAGACTCCCTTCTTGAACCATACCTCAATTGAGTATCTTTTAAAAAAAAAAATGTGTGCTGCCCCATTATAGTCAGGCGCCACGTTCTGCACACCTGTATCTTGTCACTTTCCAAGAGTGGTGTTGTATACCATTTTCACGAGAAGCTGCAAAACGGTGTGTGTTAGCAGCCTAATCTTCTACAGTGTGCAGCATTCCTTTCAAATAGAAAAGAAAGGAAAATCTTTTTTTTTTTCTTTCTTTGAGGGGATGATCATAATATAAATTAATCATAATAGAGAGAAATTAATGTAAAGCTTTACTTTAACCAAATCCCACCTGGGAAAATTAGATGACAGTATTTAAATTTACAAATTGACAAAAAATCTTCAACAAGCGTGTCCGTTTTCCTCGTGTTCTGATTTGCTAAAGCAGTGATGCTTCTCTTCACACCCCAGTAACTGAGCAGTTTTTCTGAATTGTTCAAGAAGTGTGTAGAAAAACCCCTTGATTTGGGGTGTGAGGCACAGAATTTTGAGCTTTCCTTGCTGCTACAAGGGATGCTGTCTGATTTTCTTTGTAATTTTGCTGCTCGTTTAGCACTTAAAATACTTCCAGAATTTTCTTTCTCTCTGTAACTTTACATCTGAAAGCCTTCATGGTAATGACCCTGTATCGCTTTTTAAATTTTTTTTGTAATAAAACCTTTACTTTTTCATTGATCTAGAACTCAGTTATTGCTTATTGAGCTGTTTTACTCTGCTTATTGACTTTTGGGTGATGCCTTGTGTGATTTAATCTGTGGGAGAACTGTATGAGGTAACATTTTGGGATGTATACAATTTTGAGGTACAGTTTTGCTCTCATACCTGTACCTCTTAGTAGAAAGCAGGTACGCTGCGGTTCTTGGTACCCTCTCTTCTTGCTCTCTCTCAATTTTGGGCACCGCTTGTGTGAACATCCTGAAAATTAGGTGTGGCATGAACTCATGAATGAGCTTGAACTCCAAAACTAAACAAAATAAAAACAATCAATATAGTTTAAAACAATGAGCTCTAAAGTTGAGTAATTATGGAAAGGCTGAGATCAACATCCAAATCTCTGGGACAGGCAGAAAGTGCTGCTTGAACCAGATTCTCCCCAAACCCTACTAATTCCTACCCATCAACTGATAGGAAAGGAACACTTTGGCCTTCAGTGGGCTAAGCCCAAGCCCTAAAGCAAGGGTTTACCAAGGGTCTGGCCGGTTCACCACCCCGGCATGTACGAGAGTCGTACTTCTTCAGGCCTTGGTAAGGCATCAAAGTTGCCTTATACAGGAGCCAATAGAAGTTATTGTTATAGTAAACACATTAACTTAATTTACGTTTAGCTTCTAGGGAGAATGGTAAAAGTGACTTAATTGCACATGAAAACTGCAGCATTTGTAAGTTTGAAACCTGATTTTTTTCCCTTATAGTTGGAGCTACATAGCGTGCAAACAAAAACACAGTTGACAAGACTATGAACTGTAGTGTTGTACGATTTTACAGCAGGTTTGAAAAGAGGCACCTTAGATGAACCATTCTTATCTGCCATCCGTCCATAGGTGCTTTCCGTACTCTGCTCCATTTCCAGAGCAACCTGAAACTGCAATATCAGCCACCCATAGCCCTAGCTGCCTCTCATGTCGAGGCTACAGTCAGAGAATGCTCCAAGACTGTGTGCCACAAACAACTTTAACAAGTTAGGCCAGTAAGTAAAGCTTTCACGTGCTGACAAGCAGAACATTACATTTTTCAAAATGACACATCTCCCTGAAAGTGAACTGTACTAGCCCTACTCTTTGATATGTTTCGATGTTTCACCCCCTCCCTCTGTGGCCTGCTCCAGGCTGTTGGACATTCTTTGCCCACAGTCAATTGATGCACTTCAGTGTGTGAGTTCTTTTGGATTTTAAGTGCTCGGAGTTCACTCGGGTGTGTCGGGAGTGGGGCAGGTTTCGCGTTCGCAGATCTCTCCTTTAAGTGCAGTAGTGACAGACTGAACTAGAGCTGCCCCCAGGGGGAATGCTCGAGTTCCCTCGGTTAGGGCTGAGAGCGCTTCAATGCCTGTAAAGACATTTTCAGTGGTTTTGAGACCCAGTGACACTGAAATGTGAACCTGCTGCCATTATCCGAAAATCCAGTTAAACATCGAATTAAATCCTTTAAAACTGTGACTCAGCAGTACTGTGGGCATTTGTTCACTAGCTGAAATCTACCCTATGATTCTGGGATCTGTTCTGAAATCCCATCTTTGGGCCTTTTCACATTAGTCGGTGGGCGTGCATGCACAACTGAGAGCGGATGTCAACATGTCCAGCGATCAGAGGCCAAGTAGACGGAGGTTGAGGATGAAGAAGTGGGTGTGGAAACTAAAATCAATCCCATTGTCACCCACCCAGACAGTATTGCATGTGCACCCACCCAGAGAGTATTGCGTGAGTTATCAACTCATTAGTGGGACAGTCGTTCGTAGCGGAGATAAATCTAGAGAGCTGTCAAAACTGAAAAAGACTGTACGTTTACATTAAAAGCTAATCCTATCTCTCACCGCTAAGAGGCCATTTAATAAATGAGAATGGAGACGGTTCCAATATTCTCTAAAGTGTTAGAAAGAGGCCAAGAATTAAAAGCCCATATAGTTTTTCATTATTTCTGTGGGGGATCACATCTAAATCTCTCATAGTTAAAAACGAGACCAGCAGAGGGTAGGTGTCAGGAAGGTTGGTGGAAGTGATTGCAGCTTTTCAGGTAGGCAGATCCTGTGTTGTGGAGTGCTTTGTAGGTGTGGGTGAGGACACTGGACTTTGCATCTGGAGCCAGTGGATTTCTATAATGTATTGGGGATGTGGGCTCAGCGTCAGTGGTTGAGGACTGTCACGGCTGCTACATTTCAGATGGTCTGTGGTCTTCTTTTGAGTTGGTTAGTTATCCTTGCTTACATTGTGACCCCATAGTCTATCTAGTCTGCTAGTGATGAGAGCTTGGGTGATCGTTTTCCTTTGTTGTATAATAGCCACTTGAAGATTTTCATAAGCATTGTTAGGGTTTTGGTGCAAGGTGGGACCACTGCATTGACTTGGGCAATCATGTCCGGTTTGTTGTATGTGATTATTCTGAGGTTTCGTGCTCGCGGGCAAGGGGTGGAGGTGTCCAAGGTCTGTGGGCCTCCAGGTGGAGTTCCATGGGAAGATATCTTTACCAAAGGTGATCTATTTGGGCTTATCAGTGTTCAGATTCAGGCAATTGAATTTCATCCAGATGGGTATTTCAGTCACCCATGTGATGAACTTGTTCCTGGTTTTGGGTTGTTTGTCAACAAGGGACAGTGTCTGTTGCGTGTTATTGGTTTGAGGATGTTTGTCGTGATCTCGTTTGACAGCGGCCAGAGAAGGCGTGTAGATATTGAAGAGTGTTTGGGTCTGCGAGGACCCCTGCATGACTTTGCTGATGAGATCTGGGGGTGGGCATAACTTGCATAATTCCATGTAGCATAATCTTGTGGAACTACCTTAGAATTGCCAGAGACTACATGGAATTACACAAAAAAAGTAATTCTGTGATTAGCGATATTTCTTTACACAAAATGTATCCTCACTCCAAGGTGGGCACAAGAATACATTTTGTGCTAAGAAATAACACTAAATGCAACAGAATATGAATAAAGAGAACATGCACCTGCTTGCACCTCCTAAACATGCTCTCACAGTAGGATTTGCCCCCTAAATTATGCAGCAGGAGTTTGATACTGACATGTCGACCTGGCAAGTTCACCCACTTGCCATGCCCAAACCTCCCCTTTCATTACCTGTAAGTCGCCCTTAAGGTAGGCCGAAGGCAGCCTCATGGACACAGTGCACTGTATTTAAAAGGTAGGAAATGTGCTGGTGTGTTTTACATGTCCTGATAGTGAAACACTGCCAATTTCGTTTTTCACTATTGCAAGGCCTATTTCTCACATAGGGTGACATGGGGGTTGCCTTGAAGTTTCCTTCAAGTGTAGTTTCCCATTGTGAGCAGATAGAGACATGTAGTTTGGGGTTTTTGAACTCACAATTTAAAAATACATCCTTTAGTGACGCTAGGTTTTGAACTGCGAGTTTGAAACTGCCACTTTTCGAAAGTGGGCATTTTCTTGCTTAACTATTCTGTGCCTCTGTATGTCTGCTGAATACAGACTGGGTCAGGATGACAGTTGGGCTGTTTGTGCATTCACTCTAGATAGTCACACAAAGGGATATGAGGTGTCCCCTGCTTATCCTGATGTCCCATCACCAGGCTGATTGGTCTTCCTGAGCTAGAGTGGTGGAAGGAGCTGACACTTGCACTTGAATAGGGCTGTGCCTGTCCTCACACAAAGCAGTCTCCAACCCCCTGGAGTGTGTCTGGGGCCAGGGCAGGGAAAAGTGGGGTCTTGTGTACTTTAAAGACTTCTCTTTGAAGTTTGCTTACTTTAAAGACAGAATTGGGTATAAGTACTGGACCTCTGGTACCACATAGTTAGAACATTTCTGGACTGAGGACTTTCTACTAGAAAGAAGAGATGGATGTTGAAGGAGGGACTGCCAGTCTGTCTGTTTTGTTGTGCTGGCCTGCTGCTTCTCTCCCGGGAGTGAAAGGTCTGCACTTGGCTTTATGCATCCTGCTGGCAAAGGTTCTCCAAGGACTTGAACTGAGCTTTCCTCCTGGTAATAAGTCTTGGGGCATCAAAGACCTACCTGCCAGGGCCTGGACTCTCTTGCTGAGAGTCCTGACTTGCTAGGTGGTGCCAAATCCATATCCTGGGCCCTTGGAAGTGAGCTCTGGTACAACCAAGAAGAAACCAAGTACATTGAATCCAGAGCAACTTTGGAACCTGCACCGCTCCAACTCCACACCCTGCCTCCAGTGGAGCCATGGTCCCATCTGAGTGAAAGGACTGCAAACTGAAACACAGGCCCAATGCCACAGCACCTTCAAATCCCACCACAGCGTGAGTCCCGGGTGCTGTGTCCCCACCGTCTGGGACAACTGACTGCTGCAGCATCTGTGGCCCAGTGGTGTGATCGCAACACCGCAAAGTCTACGCCTCACATCTTGACCTGCTAGATTCATTGACCCTGCCAAGTCATAAAAAACTGACACCTCGTGCCACCAATGCCACATTACCTCACCTGCAACCGTAAGGAACTAACACCTCACCTCCCCTAGATATCAGTAAGGAACAGGTGCTCAACCAGCTCCAGCAGTGCCTCTCCCTCCCGACTCCGGCCCTCACTTCCTCGCGAGTGGTGTCACTTTTGGGAACGACTCCGTCAAGATGCCTTGATAGCCCCGGTTGAAGCTATTGTGTTTCGAAGTGCTTTACTAAGATTTAATCTTTGGGGTTATCTTAGCTGGGGTTATCTTAGCTGGGGTTATCTTAGCTGGGGTTATCTTAGCTGGGGTTATCTTAGCTGGGGTTATCTTAGCTGGGGTTATCTTAGCTGGGGTTATCTTAGCTGGGGTTATCTTAGCTGGGGTTATCTTAGCTGGGGTTATCTTAGCTGGGGTTATCTTAGCTGGGGTTATCTTAGCTGGGGTTATCTTAGCTGGGGTTATCTTAGCTGGGGTTATCTTAGCTGGGGTTATCTTAGCTGGGGTTATCTTAGCTGTGTAGTTTCCTTACCCTGACTAGAGTTAGGGTCCCTGCTTGGACAGGGTGCAAACCACTGCCAACTAGAGACCCCATTTCTAAAAAGGCCATGTCCCTCAATGCCTACGTCATACTGTCATCAGATTGGAATTGGATGGGAGACAGTGCTAAAGAATGCTGGCCGTTCTGGAAGGATGAAGGCTGCAGTTTTACCCCTATCATCCAGATGTCACACTTTGATGCTATGAGGGCAGTTTCCATGCTATGCTTGGGTCTAAATCTTGATTGTGTGGCATTGAGAATGTAGTGTATGACGAGGTGGTCAGAGAAGCGCGTATTGACGGCTTTTTCCAAGATTTTGACTGGATAGGGAAGGATGAAAACTCATCAGAAATTGACGAGTTTGGTCCAGCAGGTGTTGGCTGCATGTTTCCATGACTCCAGAATGGTAGCTGTCCTGATTTAAGTATTAAAGATAGGGATGAGGGCCTTGCTGATAGGGATCGCTCCTTTGTCGAAGGCGTGGTTGGGGAAGGGGTCTGCTTGAGCCTCGGTGTGAATGGGTTGTTCTGGTTTCCTTTGTGCTAATTGTATCCCATGTGGTGATTGTGTTGTCATCGTTCATCACTGGGAGACTGTGGAGAGGGCCAGGGGGTCCGCTTGGAAATTGTGATCTTCTAGGAGGATGAAAGCACTGGAGTCCAGGACTAGGTCATGGAACAAAAGTGTCAAAAGTGACTGTTCTAAAAATCACAGCTTTACTCCTGCTTTCGACCTTGTGGCCTGGGGTTTACTAGGGTGGGCCCTGCAATCCAAGGAAGACAATAGGAGGCCATGTATTGAAATGGCATGGGACGGTGACTGTAAGTGGACTAGGCTATTCTGGAAGGAGCTCACATATTAGCACTTTGTTCCAGAGAGACCGGCATGTGGCCTGCACACAGTGTGCTAGCGCAGCTTGTGGATTAGAAAAAAGTTGTGGTTGCTGCATTAAGTGCTTTCTTGCTGTGTTAGCTTTTGAGCTGGTTCTTGGCAGGAAGCCCTTCATTTTCTGCAGTCGGAACACATTCTGAATGCTGAGTCACATGGCGGCTTTAGAGCTGGGAGTGAATCCGTGCGCTGTCCTGTGTACTGCAGCCATGTTGGTGTGCAAGTAGTGGGTCTTGTAAAGATTTAAGACATAATGATATCACCTTTGTCTTTGTGTAGCACTTTAATAAACGCCTAATTAAAAAATACATACATAATTCCAAGCATAGAAGTTCCTGACTACTTTTAAGTTCGAGCCGAGGAACTGATGCTGACAAAGAATTCCATCCAAGACCGCATAAGGGGGTTGGTAGAGCTTATTCTTGGCTCTAACCTATTGCCAAAGTGGCTGGGCCTTGCAAATAATAAGCACTGGCAAAGCCAATAGATCCTGCTTTCGAAAGGAGTATGGCGACATTTTGGCTCTTCTAGTGACTTGAGTACACTGAACAGCATCAGCAAAAAAAATAAGTTGGTGTTTCTTGCTGATATTTAACAGCACTGACATAAAAACCAAACACGAAAAAGCTCCAGGGTGAGGTTGTCAACTAGCCTGTGCATCACTATTATATTACAGTAACTCAAGTGAATTAATGTGCATGCATCATGATGCTGTGGCGATCAAGTTTTTTATTTTCCATTTACCTTTACAAGATATAGAACACCTATCTTGGAGAGGTAAAATAAAAAAATAAATACATTTTGATAAACAGTTGCTGTGTTTAAAAAATTGGAGCTTCTGCTGCTCCTTCAAAAAAAGAGATGGAAAAAAACGTAATAGGTACGTAAGAGAGGAAGGGTGGAAGCAAAAATGCTGCTTAGCTGACAAGTGATGGTCAGAAAGGAGGCTCATGGGCATGGAGCGTGTAAGGTAGATAATTAAAAATAATAGTAATAAGCCGAACGAGACTGGCAGGGTCAGGAAATCAATGCACGAGCTGTGGGATGGGGACAATACATAAACTGACAGTGCATACTCCGAGTTACACAAGACCAGGCCCTGTCAGCTGAAGCTAGCAGAGGAATCTGGTTTTTACATGCTTTAATTGGGGGCGGGAGACTAGCCTTGAAATCAGTAGTTTTCCGCCTGAATTGGGAGAATTGGGATGTATGTGCACTCCCAACAAAAAGTACTTCCCAATTGGCATGTATGTGCACTCCCAACAAAAAGTACGTCCTTGGATGTTAGCTGTTGACGAATACAAATAATCCAATCAAAAGGATGGTTAGGAAGCTATGCTCCAGGGGAGAAGGAAAGCCATTGAATAAAAATCAAGCAAATGAGATTGACAGGAAAGCCAACAAATGATGAGCAATGTCCTGACCCAAAGAACACTGTAATTATTGCTATTGTACATAATAGATCTTCCGATGTGTATAAGCAGGATCTAAAAATCTGCGTATATAGAAATGTGCCTTTGGGAAGAGTTGCCTGTATTTGCCACTCATTAGTCATGACTGCCCCTTTGGAAGACTAAGATTTGCCATGCTGTATTGCCAGTGACCGAGTCTCACTGTGTGCTGACACAGGCGCCAGTCCATCAGACCCCTCATGAAGCAACCTGGGAGGGGAACCCAAAGGAAAAAGAAGTGTTAGCTACAGATTAGTTAACTACAACGTTTGAATAGGACCATCTTAAATATCGCAAGTCGAGTAGCATCATATTTGGGAAGACAGGAAGCAAGTCCAACGATTTGTTTGCACAATTTTGCTATAAAAATCAATTGGGGTTCCAGACAGAAATATCCCCGAGTGGATAGTTGGTGATCTAGCTTGCCATATCCCGCTATTGAAGAATGCAGATTTCCACGCATTACTATGCAAGAATATCGTCTTGGGTACACCAGTTCCCTGCCAAGGTGAAGGGGATTACTCGCTGCCTGTTGAGGTAGAAATCACTTTCATACCTGGTTGCCAGGTCCGTTTATTATTTACCAAAGCTAGTGCCTATAATTCCTGATCTGATAGAGGCTTAATGTGAGATGGATAGTGTGGAACCTGTGAAGAAGCAGGCTCTTGGGGCTGATATGTGCACAGACAGAGTGTGTTATGCTTGGTGCGGTGGGGAAAAGGGGGTTTCGGGTGAGGGTAGGTGGGGGAGAATATTAATTAAAAAAAAAAAAAAAAAAAATCACACTTGCCTGCCCCGCCCTGCCCTGTGAGGGGGAAGCACAAAATAAAATCATAGTACAACAATTGTATTATCATTTTATTTTTCTGCTGCCTTTCAGCAGTGGGGCGACACTTCTCTGCTATAGCGGGGGCCGCCCCTTTGTTATAGGAACAACCAGCAGAAACTGGACGTAGACCTACTAAGGATTTCACACAAGTTGTTGAGGAGCTGTGTAACTTTGGACTACACTAGTTTTTATAATGTTTAGTAAACCAATGCAATGCTTTGCACTACCGATGCTCCATGGCGAAACCACAGGCACAATCCCCCTCCCCTAGAATTTGGGAGTCAAACCTTTCCCAGTTTCAAGGAGGGAGGGTGTTATTACTGGGAGCACTAATCTAAATCCTGTTAAAAGCAACTCAAAGAAGTTTGCAGCCAGGAGGGATTCGTGCAGGAGCCACCTGCCTCCCACTGCCCCACAATAACCCACAGGTTAACTGCAGTAGCAGAAATAGCTTTCCTACACAGCGCATTTGGAACCTGATTAGATGAATTTTCATTTTCAAAGGCTGTCTGACCTTCCCCAGCCCTTCTGTCGTGTCTCTAGAATCACCACGTTCCTCTGGTGGAAACCCATACATTTTACATATTTTACTTTTGATGCTTTGTCATATTTTCTCCTAATTTATTTTTTTAGTAAAATGGTTATGAGATGTTTATTCCGGTAATACATTTGAGTGATCAGTTTTAATCTTATCTCTCACTTTTGATTCCCTTAACCTTTTCACAGCATTTCATACATGTTTATTTCAATAGTTATCTGGACTTCATGCGTCGTATCTCTTGACAGTACTACAGTAATGTACTGTTTTCCAGGAACTGCTGACGGCATTAAGCCTCGAACCCAGGCCCCTGTACCTAAGGGAGAGCCAAGATTACTTGAGGTCTTTGAGTCACCTCTCCTTGTGAATAGCTGGATTCTGGATCTGCGGAAGCTCAGCTAAAGCACATTAAACCTTTAGCTACTGTCCTGGTTGTCATGACAATGACCTCTTCACTGTAATGGCCAGACCTTGAATGAGCACCATCTTGGTAGAAGGCTTTAGTGTACCTTAATGTGCACTTCTAGGGTCAGCCACAGGCCCTTTTCTGCGTGCTTTCTTTCCACCTGCATTAGGTACCCTCACGTAGTCATACCACATTATAGTCACGCTATGCATTTCTTTCTGACCTTAAGTGTCACTTGCTCTCACTATATATTGAGAGGATGTCAGTGTGATATTTACACTTTTAGGCACCAGTGGGCAGTGAGCTATTTTATTATCCGCCATTTAGCGTTTGGTATTTGATTCTGAGACCTTTTTGGATCTGTCTTGAAAGAGCAGATGCCTCTAATTAGGTCTGGCTTGCAATCTTATCTGACGATGTTTTGTTACCATTTCCTCAAAATATTCATAGTGGCCATTGGTCCCAGCCAGGGGTGTCCGTCTCTCGCCTCATGCTACTGGATACTGGGTGTCTCATTCCACCTTTTTAGGAGTGCTTACATTGCATGAGAATCTGTTTTGCATCTCAAAAATACAGTTAGTTTTCACACACACATTGTTTTTTAGATGCTTTACCGGAAATAATAGTTTTGTTTGTTTTTAACCATGCTGTTGTAAAATGTTTTACTCATGACTAAAAATGCAAGACAGACCTATTCACTTCACCAGTATTTGTTTGTTGATTGAAAAGTACCTGAAACATAAACACCACAGTTAGCAAAAAAAAAAATATACTGGGAAAAGAGATGGCGACACTTCATAATTTTTTTTACAATCTAGAGTGTTGCTTTCGCATATCTATGATGATGGGTGACAAATAGTGATTGAGGTGCCTCTGCAGTGGCATAGAAAAGGAGGATGTTATGCTGTGCAAATACAACAAAGAAATCACACCATTTTGCTCACATGTTGAAGCTGGGGTTAGAATCCAGGTTTCCACTTTGAAACATCAGTTATTTAGCCTCTGTAGTGCATTGCAGATACTCCTCAAGTGTACACTCTCCATTAGGGCATAACACCCACTTCTCTTTGTGAACCAACACACAATTCTGGCGTACATCCTATGAAAGATGTAAGTTGACAATCCAAGCCCAAAGTATCTGCTGCAGAGTCCGTACAGAATCTTCAGATCACCAGGTTGGATCCTGAGAGTCTGGCAATAGCTTAAAGTTTTTATGAGTATTGTTATGTTGGGTATGTTGAAGCATTACTTTGAAAATGTGAAAAGTGGCCATCAAACTACATTATCCCAGATGTTTCATTGACTAAACCCCTTCAACCGCATGAAGCAGTCGATAAATCCATTAATAGTGGTTCTCTAACCTAATGAATCCCTTCACTGGTGATGTCTCACTTTCCCTCCAAATGGCGTGTCTCATCTAAATGTCTTCATAGGATATCTATCCGGTAATCCCTTCACCATAGGTATTTCAATCATTAAGGGCCTCGTTAAGAGTATGGCGGAGGGAATTACTTAGTCACAAACGTGACGGATATCACAGCCGCCATATTACAAGTTTCATTATATTCTATGGAACTTGTAAAACGATGGACAGGATATCCATCACGTTTGTGACCGAGTAATCCCCTCCGCCAAACTCGTAATGAGGCCCTATGTCTGTCATCAGGCATTTCCCTTAGTAAACCTCTCCACCAGGAGTTTTTCTCTTGGTCAAATCCTTAGTCAGCACAGCTGCCAAGTGGCCCCATACTCGGTTGACCACTTCACCATTTCTGGCTATTAGTCATTAGCACTTATAAAGCCATGCTGATAATGCTAAAATTGAAATTACAAGTTTCGAATTGCAGTGCTTTGTCCAGGACTGGGTGAAGATCTCTCACACTATATGGGACACTTAACAGTGAAGAAAGGGTGTTTGATTTAATCTTTTACCCATCTCTAATGTTATTTTATATAAGTTCCCCACAAATAGTCTGCCCCTGCTTTCAACTGCTATGAAGGGGCAGAGGAGTACTGGGGATCCATACATAACATGGCCTCTCCTCACTGTCCCATATTAGAAAAAAAATACCTTGGGCCATATTACAGAAGTGCCCAGGGGTGCAAAAGGCATGTACGCCCGCTTTACGTGCCCCCGGGGCATTTTGATATTACAGAAGCTTGTGCGGCACCTTCTGTGATACCGATAGTGCTGGCGCACTTATAGCGCCAGCGCTTTCACCAGAGGGTGTTCCCTCATTTGCATGGTGGCGCAGCCCAATGCAAATGCGGGTATCCCTTTGCCTCTGCACCCATGCTGTATTATAGATGCAGGCGCGGAGGCAAAGAAACTCTCAGGAGGGGCACTCAGTGCACCCCCTGATGTCCGTATGGAGCTCCCAGACCTCTCCTTGGAGGCTCATGCCGTCACTCACTGCACTCTCCTGCAAGGGGATCTCTAATCTCCCTTAACATTGCAGACTGGTTGCTGCCTGCACAGTGAACATTGGAGTGGATTTAAAGCAGTCCCTCTGTTTTTCACATAAATGTGCTGCTCCCAGAGCAGCATGAGTTTGCGGCTGCCATGGGGGCAGCACATTCATGCTAATATGGCACACTTACCTTGTTTGCGCCAGGAGCACTTTTTAAAAGTTGCCGCTGGCGTAAACAAGGAAAATATGACGTGTGTGTGATGCATCCCCTCTCCTCCTACCACCACTCTTAGTGCTTTCACTTCCCTTCTGTCCACAAGCTGTGCTCCTTGCTTTGTACCACTGGAGCAGCATAGAATTCATTGGTGACTTAGTAACAGTGGTTAGTTAACATGTTTTGTTACCGTTGCTGCACCGTAGCAATGGATTATTGGATTTAGAATTCAGTCGTACACGCTAATGATTATCGGTGAGAGCCATGCATAACCACTCTATCACAGGTTTCTTGATTTAATGAATCTCTTTATCATTGGTATTCGACTGAATAATTCCACCATGAGTGGGAGATATCTCTACACACAGCCGTCATCGAGGCAGATTTATTTAATAAATAACCGTGCCAGGGGTGTTTCACGTATTCCTTTAACTGGTTAAGTTTCAATTAAACTATCTCTTCATTAGTAACGTTTGTCTTGATAAATCTCATCAGAATGTTTTATATAATAAGTCAAATTTTACTGAAAGTTTCGTTCACTGGAATGATTAAACAGTCCCCAAACGGATGTCTTATTTAATAAATCTTTCATGAACATTATGCTTAATAAATTTAATTATCTTTGTTTCAGCGAACTTAGCTGAAAGAAATTGGAGCTCTGAGGAGGGTCAAAGGCAAGCTTACAGTCACCGAGTGACATAGGGTTCTACATGGAGGTGTAGCGTTAGGGTGGTCCTTATGCAAATGGTGATGTTGTTCCGGATCATGGAACACTGTCCCTTAAGCTTCACATCTTTGAGTTTTGTATTTAGTATTGTTTTTATTAGTTATACAGCTTATGAACTATACTGTGCTCATTGATAAATTAAGTCTAGCTTGGTAAAGATTTTGCTTCACAACACATTGCAAATCACCCCCAATACGCCCCACACATATGCTGCCCATGAAAGGCAAACAACGAACAAACATGATTCACAAATTAATCTACTTCAGGACAAAAAAACAACAACTTACTACAGAAATTAATAGATTCAGAGTAAAGAACATACTTAACAATCGAATTCCACAGAAATGAGTCTCATAATTTGCATTGTGATGAATAATAATCCTTTAATGAGTCTTACCCAATTTATGATTTGTGAAAAAATATTTAGCTAGCCCTGGGTGTTGTATATATCATTGCAAGTTAGAATTTGAGCAACTTGATAATTCTGTTTCTTTAGACTGATCTTCCTGCCTTTCTTGTGTTCCAGCTGGGATGAGAGCAGCTCCATCAGCAGTGGCCTCAGCGATGCCTCCGACAACCTCAGCTCCGAAGAGTTCAATGCAAGTTCCTCCCTTAATTCCCTGCCTTCTACTCCTACGGCTTCTCGCAGGAACTCCGCCGTAGCGGTAGGTCCTCTGGACTTTGTGTGTGGTGTGGCTGGCCCTCATGTTGAGGGCATTATTGTATTTGTTGTTCCCCTTATTGGCCATGTCTCAGACACATAAAACTAAGTTTGTGTTTTGGGCCCTTTGCATTTGATGCAACAAGTGCCCACACCAATTTTTTCACAACACTTAAGCAGTAGACACTATGTTCACATGAGTAATTCTTGGTTCTCATTGTACAAGATCCTCCTTCAGGAATGTGTATAAGCATATGAGCACCTCCACTCCGCTGGTTGTTTTTCATGGTTGTTTTTCAGCAGAATTCAAGACACTCCCTTTCAGCTCTGAAACAAATGACTGTCACGTAGGCATTTAAGAAAACTACCTGTGTTTACTCAACTCATTTTGTGGAATAAGTCTTATCCCCAGCACTCTTCGAAAGGGGTATTCTTGTTACACAGAACAGGTTCCTATTCAGCAACCTAAATTGAAGATTCTTCACGTACACTCCAAAAGTGTTGTGATCTTCCGTGTTCACATTGTGCCATAAATAAGCACACAAATCAGCTTACCTGCAAGCACAGACAGATAAATGCATTAGCTCACAGAAGAGCCTCCTTATGCCTTAGGTTTTAAGACTGATATGGCTTTCAAAAACATGCATAGGTAGAGGAGCGACCTTAGCATATCACATTACTTTGGACTTTGGTACATCAGTATCCCAAATGGTTACCCAAAAGTCCACTCTAAGAGGAAGTGCCTCAGTATGTCACCCAAGAATATGGTGCCCCCGTACATTACTGAATGAGAAGGCACTTAAGAAGACCACTTGATGAAGAGGTGCCTCAATAGACCATCCTAGGAGTATGTGCTGCAGCAGATCACCCTAAAATGTAGAACCTTGGCTAACCACTCTTAGAGGATAAGCCGCAGCAGACCATTATCGGAAGAGGAGCATCAGCAGCCCATCCTAGTAAGAGGATTCTCATCCTAGGGAGATGGGCCGCAACAAACCATCTTAGGTGTAGAGAAGTTGGCATATTGCCCCAGAAAAATGTGCTATAGTAGACCTCTCAAAGAGGTGTTGCCCTAAGAAATCACCATATTAAGAGATCATTTAACAAAGCCCTTATTACAATACAATTCAATAGATCCTCTTCAGAGGGGGTACACAGCAGATCTGCTTCTCCAACACCAAATGTTTTAGCCTCACAAATTGCTCTGGGAAACAGCTCTACAGCAGCTGAATTGAGGGATTCACATTTTTAAACAACTGCATCCTCTGTCTTTGGTCACTACATCCACTCTGAAGCCACATCCATCCATAGTTTCCACTTAAATGAGAATGCTTTCATTTTCCTTTAAATTTGTGGCAGATTCATATTCCCCTTCACCATCACACCCCTTAGATTTTAGCCTCACAAATTGCTCTGGGAAACAGCACTACAGCAGCTGAATTGAGGAATTCACATTTGTAAACAACTGCTTCCTTTGTCTTTGGTCACTACATTCACTCTGAAGCCACATCCACCCATAAGCTTCCACTTAAATGAGAATGCTTTAATTTTCCTTTACATTTGTGGCAGATTCATATTCCCCATCACCATCATTCAGTTCTTTCACCATCATAAACAGATAAATCGCCATTTGCAGAAAATGAAACGTTGGTGATGAGTGAAAAATATACAGTAACTCAATGACCTATAATATTGTGATTCCTTTGTCATGAACAATATGCACAAACCATCCTCCAAATATGAACCACTTCAAATCTCATAGAGGTACTTAACATATAAAACAAAAATATCCACACACATACGAAACCTAGATATGTAAGCTAGTATCATGCCAGACATGTTTTCAGACTTTTTTTTATTTATTGGTCAACATTAATAGAATCCAATTAGGAAGCACATTAAAACTGGCTAAGACTACTCGTGCTGCAAGAAAACTGTCAACATTTAATAGTGTGCCCTAATAGCATCCTTTTCCCACAAGCTCTTCTGTCAAGGGTAAGGTCATTTGAAGTAATTAGTGGTAATGGATTGATCCCTAGCAGTATGCTTGAGCCTGCTGAATGCTGCCCCTCTGTGTATGACTGTGACTGACCGTGCTTCTGTGAGAGGCGGAAGGTCAGTGACACTGCACCTGCTAAATAAGGGCAGGCAGGCGCTCACTAGTCTCAGAAAATACTAGACAGAGGGTAAGAAGGGCAAAAATAACTTGATCATGCAGGGATAGCAAAGGAGGTATGTTGGAAAACTCATCATGATGGACAGCCTTGGGACATGCTGAGTTAGTCGGTCGGGTAGTCTGTCGGTCAGTCAGACTAAAGAAACTGGGTATGAGTGCTAGGCAGACCAATAACATAAGCTTGTCCCTTTGTTGCATAATTACTGGTGCAGTGTGAGTTCTGTTTTTGCAACAAGCACACAGCCTCCTACTTTTAGCACACACGTCCACTCTCTGCTTGCGATTTCCCTTGCATACTGAAAATAGAAGTGAGCAGCACATGCTTCACCAACGGAATGATGCGGAGTACACATACATGTATGCACCATTTAGCAATTGTGGTGCTCTACAAAAGAATGTGTAGTCAGACTAGGAAGCAGTGGCAAGTCTAGTGCTAAGGGATACATTTTAATTGGAAGGAATGAATGCCCTGATGCCCTTGGCTAACTGGCACTCATTCACACGGTTCAGTTAGACTGACCATGTTGGCATGTGACCACTTTCTTATAGTTCCACAATGTACTTCTTTGCATGGGCTCTCAGATCTCTCTGACATCCGACACCTTCTTAAAAGCTAGGAGTACTTTTCTGTTGGTTAAGATGTGCTTCTGGGTACATAGATGAAATGCAAAGCAGAATGTGTGGCAATGGAGTACAGCAGCCACCTCAGTGGTCTCACAACATCCAGGCCAAGGTAAAGCTCTGTAGCAGAATATTGCATCAGAAAGGCAGAGATGATGCTCTGAACATCCCGAACTAAAACTTCAGGTGGAGAACGAATGTCCTGTTTCAATGCTTTTCTTAAAAAAGGCTCAAATTCGCCATGTTTCCTTCCTTCCGATGTGCACAGCTCGGAGGCTCAGTCATAATTTGAGATCTCTGTGAGACACACAATAGCTCCTCTTTTCACGGGTTCGCCCTGTGAAAAGCCGATATCACATGGTGAAAAGAAAAAGTAAGTTGCAAAATCCTTCACGGATCAGGTTTCTAGGTTGTGAGTCGAGGTTCTGGACAGTTGAAACCCACTGGGAGCTTTACAAACTCTCCTGGACGTGGCTTCAAATCTATTTTTGGAGCCTACTAAGCTCTCAGTGGCACCCCTCTGTTTGGCCCTACCTCCAGTGTACCTGGTAAGACCTGTAACAGGCTCAAAGCCCCGCCACCTCACCTGACACGGTCTCCTCTTTTTCCTAATACTTAAATATTGTAAAGGCTGGCTGATCTGTAAGTTTGCATATTACAGGTCGATGTCATCTGCGCATAGGCGCTGGAATTTGGGGTGGCAGGTGGGTGCTCCAACACACCTCCCACTGCAAGAATCCCATGCTGGGTTTCTAAATGTGAGCAAGCATTAAAGATTACTTTAAATTTATTTTGTCTGTCACATTTGCTGTGCGTTCAAAGACACAGGTCAAATATCAGTCTAGTCTTCTGACAAACTGCTGAGTTTTCTTAAACATGGAGACCAGTGTTTACTTTCCTTACTCTTACTGCAAAATATGACTTTTTTGTGTAGGGATGTATGTGACAATCTTGCTGGTGTGGAAAAAAAGTTTGTGGGATGTCGTTTTTTTTCCCAACAAAAACTTAAATACTTGTTAAATAACTGTAGAAACACTTCAAAATAAAGTTAGTAAAACACTTTTTTTTTTAATTAGGATCATAACAAATCAAGCCACTTTACTTGCTGATGTGCAAATAACAAATATTCGCTTAAACACAATTTCCACACAATATTGTTTGTGCGCTACATAGTTTTATCAGTCAAATATCGGTGAAATTGTATTTCTGGGCAAATTTAGTGGTAATTTCAATGGAAAAATGCTTTAGTAACATATTTGTGGCAGTGGCCTCCTAAATGCAACCCCAGCTACATACTACACCTTTACGATGTTCCAGCTGAATTGTTGTGGTTCATTTGCAACACTTATTCCTCGTGTCATGCTTTTTATTTTTATTATTTTTAAATAGAATCCCCATGACTTCAGTGGTGTATTATTGATGGCAGCATCCCCGGTCTGAAAACTGTTCAAGCACCACTGCATGTGGGATAGCATCAGAAATGTCATTGCACATGGCGTTTCCCCTTCCCCTTCATAGCATGCATAGAATATTACAACTAAAACAATTTGGGTTGACCAGTGAGATAAAGAGGGTGGATGACATCTGGGCCAATTAATCATTCAAATGCCTAACAAGTACTGCCCATCATGGCAGAATTGTGCCTTTTTATGGTTAAGAAGTGAGGTCATATGGCTTACAAGTTCATCATATGCCCCAAAAGTGACATACCATGGCACATAAGGTGCATCACCTGCACAAGATGTGTCATGATTCATTAGTTTTATCGTTTACTCCTAAATAATCTAGCTGTTCCCAGGAAGTGCCAATACACAACAGTAGTAAATATGGTGTATGTCTGATTCATCCATGAATGTGATAATCTGTGCATTCGTGGATAAATCATACATCCACCATATTAACTACTGCTTTAGCAAAAAGAAAATCCAATCAACTATTGTTTTCCCTATATCAGAGTATTTATTGGTTGCACATGCACCTAGGACCCAGACATAGGCACGTGCAACAGGAGCTCTATAATTCTTGTTTAATATGGCATTGTCAAAAGTAGACCCTAGTGGACTGTGAGACTTCAGAGGTTTTTCACTGATACCTATTAAACTGTCAGAAGAATCACCTAGTGGCTGTTAGGGGTATGACACCTGAGGGATTGCAGAGGCACTGGTGTACCTTTTGTCACAGGTGTGACTGTGATGCCACGGTAAACCACTCCTCCCCCAACATAACACTGCTGTAACTACACTGAGGCATCGGCAAGGTGAATCTTTCCATATAGGGAATGTAAAAATTATGAAATGTCTCACCCTTCTTCATTGTCCTTGTCAGTTGCGCACAGATGCTGAGAAGCGGTCGCTGGTGGAAAGTGGGCTTACCTGGTACAGCGAGACAGAAGAGAAGACCCCCAAGAAGCTGGAGTACGACAGTGGCAGTCTAAAGATGGAGCACAGCTCACGCTGGAGGAGGGAGCGCACTGAGAGCTATGGCGATGAGCCCGCCAAGGGGGAGCTCAAGAAGCCTGTGACTCTCGGTCAACCTGGTTCCCTGAAGAAGGGCAAGAACCCACCAGTGGCAGTCACATCACCAATCACCCACAATGTCCAGAGTACCCTGAAGGTGGCTGGTAAGGAACCCTAGTATCTGTGACCGCTTATGAAGTGAAATGTTGAACGTCTGATTGTTTTTTGCACAGGGTATCTGTTCATGGTGCAGGGTGTCTGAATAAATAATGGGGAACTTGTAAGAGGAAAGTGTTGCACTTCTGAGCCTACATAGGTAAATTATTAAGCCCTAAGCACAGACTCTCAACTGGTTTAAACAACATTTTGGATTGACAGTTGATAGGTATACAAAGGGAGGGAATTATACTCCGTTGCCTGTACAAACACCCAGTGCAGGATGACAAAGGGCTTCTACTCTTAAATCCTTGTATTCACTATACTACAAAATCTTGTGAGTAGTGGCTATATGAAAATAATTTAATCACTATTCCTATCATATTTCACGCTTTCATTATTCCAAGAAATGCAAAAATGTGTGATTTTTCTTTTTCAACAAATTTAGTCTTGATCAAAACCTACACACCAACAATTCAAAGAATAATACTAAATGTGAATGTGTGGAACTGCAAGTAATAGAAAACAAGTTAAAATGTAAGTATTTGGTTATATATAAAGTTAGTGAATTTATTATCAAGCTTATAAGAGAAGCAGGAAACAAAAGCAGGGCAAAGACTAGGGAAAATAAAAAGTGCATAAGAAAAGGAAGAACCCGCTTTTAATTGGAAGTTGAGAGAATAATGAAACATGAGGGAACAGATGATCCTGTATATCTGAAGGAATCAGTTGATATAGAATAATGCATGCCTTTTGCTTTGCTCAAAAAGTATCTTTTACGCAACAGCTTCAATAACTGCACGGACGTTTCAACTATACCAAAACCAAAGAAAATCAACTCAATTCAGTGCTTGCACATTTGGGATAGTGCCCACGTTATCTGTACTATCTATAGCTTGTTCGTATGACTAGTTTAAGTGCATCTGTTAAGTGTGCAAATACCATTTGTCCAGCCTCCACATTCTGTGAAGGTGAGGTAAGCAAGGGATGGCGCAACATGAGTGAGAACAGGAAAGAGAAACTTTGTGGCGCGTGCACTTCTGACTACATTGAATGCATGGAACCTCTTTTTGGGTTGATTTGAGGCTTAAGTATGGGTTTGGGTAGATTCCTATGGGCTGAACCTTTTCTGAGGAAAGGGGTGACTAAGTTTATCAAGTACACAGTACTTGCGAGAAACACCGTACTGGAAATAATTGGTTTGCCAAAAGGGAGCTATAGTGCCATGTGAGTTGTTAAGGATGGAACTCTTTTGGCTCTTTCTTGACTGTATAAAGCTGTGACATAAGTGTTAGAGTGTGGTGAAGTGAATGCAGGTTTTGAATGTTGAATTTCTGGTTACACACAGGCAAATAAAGACGTGTAATACCCAGCCCTGTGTGTGGTGTAGGTCATTGGCAGATACCCAGAATAGGGAAGATGCTACAACAGGCAGTAAGATAGGGGTTAAGTAACCCTAGGATCAACCGTGCTCTCCTAGAGAGTTTGCCGTGGACCAAGGAAACTGTGTGTACGACACGTGCCTCTGTTGAAGTGCGGAATTGACATTTGGTGTATGTGGAGTCAGAGCGCAACTCCAGCTGGTGCGAAGCACTTGAAGATAACAAAAACATAATTTAGGTGTCTATACATTGTTGGCCAAGAACCTGCTGGCAAGGCCTTAAAGAGAGGGTACATTGCTACTATGCAACATAAAGTTATAATTATATGGAGTGGTAATGCTAAAGGCAATCACACACCAATACAGAAAAGAAGCGCTGAAAACTACCATAGTCAGATAGGAGTAGAATACACAGAAGCGGTAGCTGACAGAATAATGGACAATAAAGCATTCTGTTGCACCAGAGTCTTGATAAGAAAACCTCTTCAACCTCAGCAGCGGGTGAAGAGACACAAGTAGAACTGGGGTTGTGCTTACTGAGTTGTCCAATACCTGAAGCGGCATACCAGAAAAGCTGCTGGCTCAGAAAAACTCCAAAGGTCTCCAGAAAAGTGAAGGGCTCCAATGGAGACCAAGAAAGAGATCACATTTCCACAGACTGTCCAAGATAACCCATAGGCCAGCACATCACAGGGCCTTAGAGATGTCATGGAGGAATTGGGTCCTAGTGGACAGCAGACAGTATCGGAGAGACCGCCATTCTCAGTGTCAGCCAATCTCGGAAATGATTATAATACTGCCGCCGTCCTGAAACCAACACCATCAGAAACAGCCAAAAACCAGAATATTGGCAATAGATAGGCTGCTTAGGTAGAGACAGACATTTGATGATTTCATTAATGCACGAAAAACAAACCGATACAGAAAGATTATCAAATACCTTAAAAGTCGTGCTGATGAGGGTGTAAAATAAGTCATAAAGAAATACAGTGAACTGACGAAGTTACATACCATCAAATTAAAGACGCTTCAAAACCCTCAAGTTCAATCCAGTGCTGAGTGTACATTACGAAACATACATTTTCAGTAAAGAATGACCGAGTTGGTGAAACACTCTAAATTACATGAACTTAATGATCAGGAAGCAAAATGTCTGAGTTATTGATGGATGCCTGTCACATTTATTCAGATGAGGAATGCTGGCAGTAACTCTTAGTCTGGACCAAGCACTTATGCTACCAGAGCTGTGGAACGTGCAGATCGACAATCTGCTGACATGAGGCTGGAGGTGCCCTAAGTGAGTCAGTTATGAAAGCAAAATCACAAGGTTAAAGGACACAAAGTGATGTCTCCACAAAAAAGGAAGTTGTGTTTCAGGTGTTGATTCTCATTTCCACACGAAGGCAAATGTCCCACCATTGGACAGATATGAAAAGGCTGTGGGGAAGAGAACCATATTGTAAAGATTTTCAAGGCGAAAGCAAAAGTAAGTGCATCACAGTGAGAAGACCAAATGGTCACCCGAACGTTCCAGAAGCGACGTTCGATGCACGCTACCAGGCCAAGTGACAACACCAGTTGAGACAAATCAACACCAACCAAAGTCAATTGTCATCTGAATCATTGTCAAAACGTTTTTCAATATCAATATCAAGTGCAACTGAAGAAGATGCTTGTCCAGTGTGGATGTTTACCTCAGATAGGTGCGCGCATGTTGGATTCGCCACATGTGAAGAAAAATACCAATCAAAGAAAAGTCGACATGAAAAAGCACCAAAGTTATTCAAACATTGGCCATAGATTATGCTAAAAGTAACTGGTTGTTCAACACCTTTCATTATCAACAGTGGTGCATCCGTAAACATTATGCCTGAGGAGAAATATAATCAACTGTCTCCATTGAAAACTAAAGTATATACATGGTATGCATCAATGGCATCGAAAAGTTGAGGTTCGTTCGTAGTGACGACGGAACACAAGTAGACAAAAGTGCAAGCACCCATTCATGTGCTGCAAGCTACGGCGTCAAGTGCCTGTTTACTCCATTTCAGCACAGCTGCTGATATGGGACTGGTCTCTATAAAATGCAACATGAATGTTCATCAAAAAACAGTAAGTCAGTTCCCTTAATTATTTCATGGATTAGGAAAATTTAAGACTATGAAAGTACAATTACGTATTAATGAGGACATTTGTCCTGTGGCTCAGACATAGACTAATTGCATTTCATTTACACAAAGCTGTTGAGAAGAAACTTGAATCATTACTTAAACATAATATCATTGAGCATTCTACTGGTCCAGTGCCATGGGTTTCTCCTATAGTGGTAGTACCCAAAAAGGACAGTCAAGCAGCTGTGTGCGCATTTTTATGGATATGCGTCAAGCGAACAAGGCAATTGAAAGAACGACATCCAAGTCTGCAAATTGATGACATGGTAACACAATTGAATGGTTCAAAGGTCTTATTGCTCCTTGATTTAAATAAAGGATATCAGCTCGAACTCGAGGAGACCTGCAGGTACACTACAACCTTGTCCACACATATTGGTCTATATCAATATAAAAGACTAGATTTTAGTGTGCCATCAGCTACAGGGCTTTTTGTAGATTGTATCATACAGCTTGTTATGAACGCTTTCAACTATAGTGATGACATCTTAGTTTTCGGAGCAGAACAGAAGAAGCATGATAATGCTCTCAAGTAAGTGTGTCATTTACTTGTTGATTCAAGCTTTAACTTTGAATGCTGAGAAATGTGAATTCCATAAGACAAAGCTAGAGTTCTTTGGCCGCATCTTTTCTGATGGGGGGTATAACACCCAATCCAGCTAAAGTGCAAGCGTTGTCAGCTGCAAGTCCCCTCCCCCCAACAAGATGTTTCCATGTTAAATTCATTCCACAGCATGGCCAGTTACAATTCTAGATACATATAAGACTTTGCCACAGTGAGCACTCCATTGAGAGACTTGATGGAAAAAGAATGTTTCATTTCATTGACCACATGAATACAAGCAAACCTTTAAGAAAATCAAACAAGCTATTGAGCACTACTGAAATGGCATATTGTAATCCAGAGATTCATACAGCACTTGTTGTTGATGCTATCTCAGTTGGGTTAGGTGAAATCCTTGCATAGCACAGGGGACACCCAAATGCTCAAAGACCTATTGTGGCACATGTAAGCAAACATTTGATCCAAACTGATTGTGCTTATGTACAACCTGAGATAGAAAGTTTAGCAGTGGTGTGGGCTTGTGAACATCTCCATGTGTTCTTATAGGGAAAGCCTTTTACACTTGTGACAGATCATCAAGCATTGGTGATAATTTTTGGCAAACCAAAGGCCAAGATGCCTCCACGTATTGTACGTTAGGATCTACGATTACAAGAATACAACAACACAATCATGCACCATCCAGGGAAAGATCAAAACCGTGTTGACTACTTCTCCAGAGTGCATATACAGTGTCATGGTACCCTTTCCTAGACCGCCGAAGCCTGCGTTAATTTTCTTTGTGGAATCAAACACACAAGCTGCTGTTTTGATGTAGAAAACTGTCACTGCCATGCGGCAAATAGTGACATGTTAAAACTCAGACATTATTACACATCAGTCCTGGAACCAGCTCAATTGATCTCTTGCCCATATCAGTGAATACCAGAAGTTTTAAAATGTCATAAATTAACTGTCTGCAACTCAAGAAGCCAATATCCTAAGGGTTTTGAGAATTGTTACTCCGGCTAGTATGCGACAACAGATAAATGAAGTTGCCCATGAATAGCATTGTTGAATCGTTGCCACAAAACGAGCTTTCCAAGACCGAATCGCATCTCAATGAGAGAGTTGAGAGTCAAAGGCCTGTCATCTGCAAGTGCCTGTCATCGTGAACCACTCAATACACCCTAAGCATGCGCGAGTTGCCAAAACACTCATTACACCCTAAGCATGTCAGAGTTGCCCAAGCATGTATGGGAAAGGAGTGCTGTTGACTCTTTTGGTCCTCTTGGCCAAGTACATCTCCTGATGATGATTGTTGGGGAATTCTTCAGTTTTCCATTGATAGAAGATCTCTCCTCTTACCACTCAAGAGAGAGTCATCAAGAGATTAGGCAGTATCTTTGTGACATGGGGTATTCCTGCGATCTTAAAATCTGACAATGGCCCACGTTTCAGCAGTTGATTTTTCAGAGACTTTCTCAGTCATCTTAATGGGAAGCATCAGAAGAGCACATCTCTTTGGTCACAGGTCAATGGCCTTGTTGAACGTTTCATGAGTACATTGAAGAAAGCTGTTCAGTGTGCTGTATTGGAAAAACTCGCCCTTAAAACTGTCTTGAATTCTAACCTGGGAGCTTACTGTTAGACCCCCACACTCAACCACAGGTGAAAGCCCTCAATTTTATGTTCGGGAGAGGCATGATGACCAAGTTACCTCGATGGACCAACAGAAGACCAAGTACTGAGGAAGAAACCCGTACCTAAGACTTGGATCGTAAAAGGAGAATTAAGGCCTATGCAGACAAGTGACGACATGCAAAAGACATTGTTTTCACTAGAGGAGATCCAGTCGAGAAAATGTATGTCTGATGCTGCATTTGATGCAGCGCCATTCCATGTCGTAACCAGCAAAGTATACATGGTGTCTGCCCAACGTCCTGGGAAGTCCATTATGTGAGATTCCTTTTATTTCCAACAGGTTGCTCACCACTCATCAGATACTGATGTCAACGGAGAGACTGGGTCGGAAAGAAATATTGAAAATCCCCTGAGTGCTGCTGTTGTTCCTGCATCCCTATTGCACATCATTGACACTTCTATTGCAGGTTCCCAGTTTCCAAAGACATGATCGGGATGAGTATTCAGAGCACTACGAGGGCTCATTAAAGAACTATGATAGTACATATTTGTAAACATGTTTAATTTCTTATTTAACAGAGGGGGGGTATAGTCTCATGTGAATTGTTAATGACAGAACCATTTTGGCTCCTGATCGACTACGTAGAACTGTGACGCAAGTGTAAATGGTGGGTGAAGTGAATGCAGGTTTAGAATGTTGAGTTCACAGATACATGCAGACAAATACATACGTGTAATAAATAACACCATGTTTGGCATTTTCATTGGCAGGTACCCAGGCTGGGGAAAAAGCTACATGAGCCATTGCATGTGATTTGTTTTAGCTCTCTGATCCCCTGGAAAAGAGTCCCACTACACTGCTGCTAATGGAGACGTTTCAACAGTGGCAACATAAAAAATGTAGACCTGTAGAGTATACTTCATCACTCTTCAGCCAGTACTTTTTAAAGACAAGTGCACATTTTGGTTTCATAAAACCAGAGTGATGGAAATAGGCAGAAGTTACATATCATTAGTAAATAATAAGATACTTTTCCTTGTGTAGTAACTCTTTAAGACTTTATTTCAACAGTAGAATAATCTGAAACCTAAACATCGAGTATGAGGCCTGTGAGAAAATGTTTACTTGATGACCATTTTAAAAAGAAAGCACCTTTAGGTTAATACATGTGGAGATGTAGCATGATGGGGTCCCTGTCCTTTAGCACCACAGTCATTTGTGTCACTGTGCTACTCTTCTCTTTACTCATTAGGAACATCAGCCTGCACAGGCTCATTGTTTCAAACAGGTTCTAAAACTGATATCCAAGAGAGCTCTCTGAGGGCTAAATCTATAAATTGGGTTGGGGGAGGCAGATGCTGAATTCTCTGTTGATAGTTTACACATCCTCCCCTCTTTTTCTTCCTGAAATCAAGCTATTGAGAACAGGTAATGAACACTAAAGAAGTGTGAACTAACAATGCATCTTTCGAAGAGCTTGTCAATGAAAGAAGCAGCCATTTTGTTTTGAGCTGTTGCTTATTAATAATTCAGAAGTTCATAGCTGCTAGTTAGTATTAGATCATTAGTAGTGCATTCATCCGCTTCCAGCTTTACAAAACTGACCACATTGCACGATAAGACTTGTAGACCCACTTTCTATACCTTTAGAAAATGAAATTACAAATACTGGGATGCAAAATACTGTTCTTTACATAGCCACTGATGGAGAAAGTTGCCCTTATGCCACGGGGCCAGCTGACAACTCTGAATTTTATCTTGCGTAAGGTAGTGATAGCTACATGGCAAAGGAAACATTTCCTGGTGTCTGCCTGTCAGGGGATTCGTCATGATTACCTGCCATATGGCTGTTTCTGCCTTGGCCTACAGATCTCTCAGAAGCACTGGCCTGAAAGGGAATCTCACATTACCTGATGTGCATGCTAATTGTAGAAGGATTTCAAATAACAAAAGGAGCAGCTGAAAGTGTCATCTGTGCAGTTCACAACATGGCAATTAAACCTTTGCACAACAGGCCTTAACAATTTCAGAAAAGTGCTATTCTATTACAATGTATCACAATGAAATCACATTACAATATAACATCCTGATTCATTTATTTGTCAAGGAAGCAGGATAAAAAAAAATGTGAATTAAAAATTCTGATTAACCTGAGACAAATTGGTGCAGACCACCATATTACGAACATTTGGAATTCTTAGTCTAAATTTAATGTATTCTTATTCCATTTTGTCTCCGTTTTTAGTGTACAGGAGATTTTGTCACATGGTACTAACTGGTGATATAGCTGCCCTACAGATTTAACATTCTAGGGCATTGTCAAACAAACATTGTGTAGATTCCCAAAAGGCCACTTAAACATTTTGTGGGCCCTAACCTACCCCATATTTTTAGTTCTTTTTGATCACAGAATAATATGTCATATGAAAACTAAGAAAGCGCTGTTTTCTGCTTCTCTCTGTTTTCACTCTGAGTTGTACCTGTTCCCAAGTGGTTTTAAAGTTCCTCACAATGACTAATAACTGCAGCCTATGTGCTCCCACCCACCCCAGATGGCTGCTTTTTGGTGTGTACCGATAAAAATGGAGAAACAACAACTTCTGCAATGCATGAAGGCCTGGCTGTGTTATATATGCCATGAAAAAGCTCCCTCTCCACAGGCAGAGGGTATCCACAAGAATCGCCATGGAAGTACTTTTAGGCCACTGCAGAAGAGTCCCTGCTGGGAGTGAAGTTGCAGTGCAGGCAAAATGCTCGTCTCCGGGGAAGCTTATTCTGAAAGATAATGCAATCATCAGCTCACTCATTTACCCTCCATTTTTCATGGAAGGCAGTTCAGTCTCAGCTGGCTCTCACTGACTTCTTACAACTTTCTAGATACTTAATTTTCATTGTGAGAATATTTAAAAATAAACATAAGTGGATAGATAACAAGCCAGGACGGCGCAGATTGCCACCAAATGGCCTCCCTGGGCTACACTGCAATAAAACAGCTTCTAAAATGTGTCTTACTGAGTGGACCTGAGCCATCTTTCCTTAAGCTATTACAAATGGTCTATATTCCAGATTTCTAGGTAGCACTGCTCGACTAATAGTCTTGCAATAGGTAGCACTTTGGGCAGCCACAGATTGGCACGCTGCAAACTTGGTGGGCCTTTTCTCCAGGTGTGACTGTTGCCACAGAGGAGAGAGGAGGAGCTGGTGAAGTACCTTCCAGAGGTCTATTATGATAGATTTGGAGAAAGGTTAAGCAGCCTATACTTCATGTCCTCTGCCACTTGCTAACAAAGTATGCCTGTTCAATGTGCCTGCCACCTTCAAAAACGGTCATGTTTTTCCTGCCCAGGAAGCAAGAGTTCATCCATTAGTGGTGCAGAAATGGTGCCAAGGGCCCTGAGGCCGTGTGTGAATGGAATTGTAAAATCACTTTTTTTTAAGCTTTGCATGGAAAGCACCACTTACTCCTAGGTTATTTGTATTTATATAGCACAGGGTCACACCAAAACACTTAAGGCCATGGGGACGCCACCGCCAGCAGGCCATGGCTCAACCCACCGAAAGGAAGGTGTCCAAACATCGGCACCAAAAAAGGCCAAGGAGTTGCCGAAGACTTCCGACACCGGTCGAGAATCCGGCACCGAACGATTTCAACACCAAGAGTTTGAATCAACCAAACCACGAAAAATCTCCTCTGAACCGAGAAAGACTGTAAGAGCAGAAACTTCGGTACTGAAAAAAGCAGCCTCGGTGCTGAAAAGAAGCTCTTTTACAGAAGAGCAAGGACTTTCCAGCCAACTCAAGAAAATACATCGTTTTGAGCAAGAGTTAGGTATGGAAGAACCTGACCATAAACAACAGAGGTTACATATCCAAAAAGAGACTGGCAAGATTCAAACTTTACCTCCACTCAAATCGAAAAGGAAACTTGCATTTCAGGAAACAGAAATGCAACCAAAAGCAAAAGTGGTTAGAGACAAATCACCACCACCACCAATGGTCTCACCACAACCATCCCCACTACACTCACCACAATTGTCACCAGTGGGAACACCTATAATGTAGTCACCCACACATACTGGGATGACCCAGGATGATGCAGATGCATGGGATTTATATGATCCACCAGTATCCGCTAACAGCCCAGACTGTTATCCAACCAAGCCGTCACCACAAGAAGACAGTACTGCGTACACGCAGGTACTATCCAGGGCAGCTATGTTCCACAACGTAGCAATGCACACAGAGCCAGTGGAGGATGACTTCCTTTTTAACACTTTGGCATCCACCCACGCATCCTATCAGAGTCTGCCAATGCTGCCGGGCATGCTCAAGCACGCTCAACAGGTCTTCCAGGAGCCTGTAAAGGGAAGAGCTATCACGCCTAGAGTTGAAAAAAAAGTACAAACCACCACCAACAGATCCAGTGTTCATAACACAACAGCTCACACCGGACTCAGTGATTGTAGGGGCAGCAAGGAAAAGAGCAAACTCTCAATCGTCAGGAGATGCTCCACCACCTGACAAAGAAAGTTCGGAAATTCGAGGCTGCAGGCAAGAGAGTGGAATCGCAAGCAGCCAATCAGTGGCGAATTGTGAATTCTCAAGCCCTACTTGCACGCTACGACAGGGCACACTGGGACGAGATGCAAGACATCATACAACACTTGCCCAAGGAAAACCAAAAATGTGCCCAGCAAGTAGTGGAAGAGGGACGGGCCATATCTAACAACCAGATAAGGTCCGCACTAGACTCTGCAGACACAGCAGCACGGACTGTCAACACGGCTGTAACCATTCGCAGACATGCATGGCTGAGAAGTTCCGGATTCAAGCCAGAGATTCAACAAGCAGTGTTAAATATGCAGTTTAATCAACCACAGTTGTTTGGGCCGGAAGTTGATACAGCCATTGAAAAAATGAAAAAAGACACTTACATGGCCAAAGCCATGGGCGCACTCTATTCCCCACAAGCCAGAGGCACCTTTAGGAAACCACAATTCAGAGGGGAGTTTCGGCAGCAAACATCTGAACCTTCCACCTCTCAAACCAGACCCACCTATCAATCACAATACCAAAGGGGAGGGTTTTGTGGTTCCTATAGAGGACAACTCCCAAAAGGAAGGGGAAAATTCCAACCAACCAAACCAAGCCAGACCAAGCAGTGACTTCAATGTCACAACACCCCAACACTTGTCACCAGTGGGGGGAAGGCTAACCACATACTACCAAAACTGGACACCTATTACCACAGACGCATGGGTCCGATCAATTATCCAACATGGTTATTGCATAGAATTCACAACATTCCCTCCAGATGTGCCACACAAAACGCAGACTGTCTCTGCAACACTTAGACCTATTACTAATAGAGGTCCAAGCACTGCTACAAAAACAAGCAATAGAGCTTGTACCCAATCACCAAAAAAGGAACCGGCGTCTACTCACTATATTTCCTAATTCCAAAAAAGGACAAAAAGTTAGGACCCATCTTAGATCTCAGAACACTGAATCTCTTCATCAAATCAGATCATTTCCACATGGTAACACTTCAGGACGTTGTTCCCTTACTGAAAAAGGAGGAATACATGACAACATTGGATCTCAAGGATGCGTATTTCCACATACCCATCCACCCATCTCACAGAAAATGCCTAAGGTTTGTAATGCAAGGCATACACTATCAATTCAAAGTGCTACCGTTCGGAATAACAGCCCCCAGGGTATTCACGAAATGCCTAGCAGTAGTAGCCGCTCACATTAGGAGACCGCACATGCACATAGTCCCATATTTGGACGACTGGCTAATAAAAACCAACATTCAACAACAATGTCATTTTCACTCGCAATACGTCATAGAAACTCTACACAAACTAGGGTTCTCTATAAATTACCAAAAATCACATCTGCAACCATCCCAAATACAACAATACTTGGGAGCAACACTCAACACACAAAAGGCAATTGCCACTCCAAGTCCACAAAGAGTCCAATCGTTCCAAAATGTAAGATCAAGCATACAACCAAACCAACACTACACGGTAAGGTTTGTAATGAAACTACTAGGCATGATGTCCTCATGCATAGCCATTGTCCCAAATTCAAGATTACACATGCGGCCCTTACAACAGTGCCTAGCAAAACAATGGACACAAGCACAGGGTTAACTTCAAGATCTAGTGTTGATAGACCGCCAAACACACTCCTCGCTTCAATGGTGGAACCGTATAAATTTAAACAAAGGGCGGCCATTCCAAGACCCAGTGCCTTAAGCTATTATCACAATAGATGCTTTCATGGTTGGGTGGGGAGCACACCTCAACAATCACAACATATAGGGTCAATCGGACAATCAACAAAAACTACTTCACATAAATCACTTGGAACTGCTAGCGGTATTTCTAGCATTAAAAGCATTTCAACCACTAGTAGTCCACAAACACATTCTTGTCAAGACAGACAACATGACAACAATGTACTATCTTAACAAACAAGGGGGGACTCACTAGTTACAACTGTGTCTCTTAGCACAAAGGATTTGGCATTGGGCAATTCACAACCACATTCGCCTAATAGCACAATACATACCAGGCATTCAGATTCAGTTAGCCGACAATCTCAGTTGAGATCACCAGCAAACTCACGAATGGGAAATACATCCCCAGATCCTACAGGATCACTTCCACCGCTGGGGAACACCAAACATAGACCTATTCGCAACAAAAGAAAACGCAAAATGCCAAAACTTCCCGTCCAGGTACCCACACCCTCAGTCCAAGGGCAATGCTCTTTGGATCAGCTGGTCAGGGATATTTGCTTACGCTTTCCCCCCTCTCCCACTCATTCCTTATCTGGTCAACAAACTCAAACTAATACTCATAGCACCAACCTGGGCTCACCAACCGTGGTACACAACACTGTTGGACTTATCAGTAGCACCCCACATCAAACTACCAAACAGACCAGATCTGTTAACACAACACAAACAACAGATCAGTCACCCGAATCCAGCATCACTCAATCTAGCAATCTGGCTCCTGAAGTCTTAAAATTCGGACATTTAAATCTTATACAAGAGTGTATGGAGGTCATTAAACAAGCGAGAAAACCTACAACAAGACATTGTTATGCAAACAAATGGAAAAGATTCATTTGCTACTGCCACACTAATCAAATTTAACCACTACATGCCTCCACAAAGAACATTGTAAGCTATTTATTACACTTACAAAAGTCTAATCTAGCATTCTCTTCCATTGAGATCCATCTCACTGCAATATCAGCCTATCTGCAGATTACACATACAACATCACTTTTTAGAATCCCAGTCATTAAAGCATTTATGGAGGGACTAAAAAGAATCATACCACCAAGGACACCACCAATACCTTCGTGGAACCTTAATATTGTATTGACACTACTCATGGGCCCGCCATTCGAACCCATGCATTCTTGTCAAATTCAATATCTGACTTGGAAAGTAGCCTTCCTAATAGCTATCACATCACTTAGAAGAGTGAGTGAAATACAAGCATTTACTATTCAAGAACCCTTTATACAAATACATAAACATAAAGTGGTTCTTCGTACAAATCCAAAATTCTTACCAAAGGTCATATCACCATTCTATCTAAACCAAACTGTGGAACTCCCAGTCTTCTTTCCACAACCAGACTCGGTAGCTGAAAGGGCCTTACATATATTGGACATAAAAAGAGCACTAATGTATTACATTGACAGAACAAAACAATTTCATAAAACAAAACAATTTTTTGTAGCTTTCCAAAAACCTCATGCAGGTAACCCTATATCAAAACAAGGCATTGCCAGATGGATAGTTAAATGTATTCAAACTTGCTACATTAAAGCAAAAAGAGAATTACCTATTACACCAAGAGCACATTCCACTAGAAAGAAAGGCGCCACAATGGGTTTTCTTGGGAATATACCAATAACAGAAATTTGTAAGGCAGCCACCTGGTCTACGCCTCATACATTTACTAAGCATTACTGTGTAGACTTGTTAGCAACACAACAAGCCACAATAGGAAAGGCTGTATTAAGAACATTATTTCAGACAACTTCAACTCCTACAGGCTAAACCACCGCTTTTTGGAGGAGATTACTGCTTAGTAGTCTATGCACAGCATGTGTATCTGCAGCTACACATGCCACTGAATGGAAAATGTCACTTACCCAGTGTACATCTGTTTGTGGCATGAGACACTGCAGATTCACATGCACCCTCCCACCTCCCCGGTAGCCTGTAGCCGTTTTTAGTTGCATGAAAATTGTAAATATGTGAATAAATATTATTTTAATAGACATTAGGTACATACTTTACTACTCCATTGCATGGGCAACTCTAATATACTCAAAACTCCTACCTCACCCTCTGCGGGGAAAACAATCTAAGATGGAGTCGACGCCCATACGCAATGGAGCCGAAAGGGAGGAGTCACTTGGTCCCGTGACTCAAAAAGACTTATTCGACGAAAAACAACTTGTAACACTCCGAGCCCAACAATAGATGGCAGGATAATGCAAAACATGTGAATCTGCAGCGTCTCATGCCACGAACAGATGTACACTGGGTAAGTGACATTTACCATCTATTCTCACATGCTGTGCATTATTCTGCCATCGAGTGGTCCGGACATAGTCTTGGTTTTTTTTTTCTTGTTTTTTCTTTTTCTTGGTGGTAAGTTAATTTCTTGTATGGCCTTAGACAGCTCTCCGAAAGTTCCTGCGCATGGTTTCCATCTTCAGATTCACTTTTCCACCATTGGGTCTGGAATAGTGATGGAAGAGCTCTGAAGAATGAGAAGAAAACTAGAAGTCAGAAAATCAACTAAAATTGCTGAAGACCACAAGAAAATGTAAATGCCGAGAAGGGGAGCCTTCTTGATTTCGACACAGCACCCCGCTGGTAAGAACCACATGGTTGGAGAATGAAGACAGAGGCAGAAAAGGGTAATGGAATTTACCCCTTTTAAGTCCACTGCTACTTCAAAGTTGCAAAGAAAAGTCTGTAACCTTTGTCTGCCTTAGGACCACAAAGATGAGGGCTGCGGGGCCAGAGTTTGCACTGAAAACACTTTAGATACATCAACAGAGGCTAGAGCAGTACACCATGGGGAGCGCTCCGAAGATGCAGGAATTGCTCAGTGACCTCAATTTATCCAGCAACGATGAGTAGAATATCGAGGAGGTGGAAACAGCACGAGGAGATGTCGGACATCAAAGTCTCCTCAGCTGACACCAAAAAATATGTTGAGGAAGGCTGTGAAGGACACCCAGAGGAAAAGACTTAAGGTAACGAAACCGCAGAAAGGCACAGATGCTACGTCCTCAGACTCCAGGTCCTTGAAGGTGGCCTTGGCATCCAAATATCTGACAACCGAAGGTCAGCACAAGCAGGAAGAGCCACACAGGCCGTGACCAATGGATACCGATGATGGCAAGTTGTCGAAGACATTCAATGCAGATACCTGCTCACTAGGGAGCACAAGAGAATGGCAAGAACTCTATGCCAGGAGAGCCCTTGACATAAAAAAAGAACACCATCAGTGCTCAGTGACTAACAAAGAGCGTATGAAGTCGAGCAAAAGAAGTGAAGGCTGCAATTGTGGCCCTGCTTCAAAGAAAAAAAGGATTTTGATGACTCCATGAGAGAGTTTTGCATTCCGACCAAACCTTAGACAACCATCGATATCAATGGATGATCAGTCAAGCATGGAGGCCCCTGTAAACCCAGAGCCATATGAAGAGGAAGAGGAGGAGTCTATGTACTTAAGGGTGAAGAAAGAGCAGTTTTTACAACAAACAAAACCAGGATCTTGTTAGAGAGCCCCCAGAGAAAGGGGTAGAAAATTATCTTTCAAGGCCTTTACCTCCCAATGACCTATCTTTTTACAACAGCATCATCAAAGGGGCTGCAGATACTTGGAGTGCAGTTAGAAGAGGAGAAAGAAGAAGAGTGCGTCCTACTGGAGACATTAATTCCCCCACAAAAGGTGAATCTGCGCCTGCCAATGCTCCCTAGCATTCTCGACCAGGGGAAAGAGGCCTTCCGAGAACTGGCCACAGCAAGGGCAGTAACACTGCAACTGGATAAAAAGTACGAATATTCCACTCAGGACCCAAGTATATAAAGAGCAACATCTCAACAGACCCGATAATCATCTTCTCCACAAGGAAAATAAATAATGCCCCCACATTATTGGGGCCACCACTGGAGAGGGAAGGCAAAAGGCTTGATCGGCTGAGAAGGAAAATGGAGAGAGAAGCAGCCACACAATAGAGGATATTGACCTCCTGCCCATTTTGTAACTGCTGTGGACACCAGGAATGGAATGAGATAGAGGGCCTAATTCAGCATCTTCCTGAGGAATATCACAAAAGGGTCAAGAGTGTCATACAGGATGGCAAGAACATTACCAACACCTGTCTTAAATCCACCCTGGATGTGCAGACAGCGCCAGTAGGCAGATGTGTACTGGAACAATGCTTAAGAGACATGCCTGGCTCTGGGTTCAAAACAGAGGTGCAAGCCTTAATAATCAACATGCCCTTTACACGTGACACTGTTCGGACAGACAGTAGAAGATAGCCGAAACAGATGAAAAAGGACAACAACACTGTGAAGGCCATGTGGGCACTCCAGGTCAGAGGATCCTTCAGAAGAGAATGGGCCTCAAACAGAAGGACCACAGGCAAGTTGGCTTTCGCATCCGGGCAGCAGCAACAGCAGCCCTAAAGCATCAGGCTCCAAAGCTGCAACAAACATTGCACCCTCAATGGTAACACCCGGCGAGGCAGCTCTTTTGGGGGAAGACAAGAGAAGGAGGACAACCTCCCTGAGGAGGAGTAGGATCAACAGGCAAGTGACTCATCACACAACCCCACTAGGAAACACCTGTGGGGGGAAATAGAGGGATTTCTAAAGGAGTGGAGGACCATCACATCAGACAACTGGATTTTAAACATAATACATCATGGATACTGTGTAGAACTCCTCAAGAAACCTCCACACATAACCATGAAAACAAAATACATCCAGGTACAAGAAATCACTCAACTAAGAAAGGAAGTCAAAGAGCTTTTCCAAAAAAGAGCTGTAGAAATTCTTCCCCTAGGAGAAGCAGGCGGTGGGATCTACTCTCTATATTTTCTGCTCCCAAAACAAGATTTAACACTAAGACCAATCCTAGACCTCAGATTTCTAAACAAGTTCTTACAAACTCAACACTTAATGACAACACTGCAAGGAGTAATACCACCCCTAAGGAAAAATATGGCCACTTTAGATTTAAAGGACCCCTTCCTACATGTACCTATGAACCAAAGACACAAAAAGTATCTCAGATTCATTCTAGACCAGGTACACTACCAAATCAGGGTGCCACCCTTTGGCATAAAGTTGGCACCAAGAGTATTTACAAAGGGTCTTGCGGCAATAGCAGCCCACTTAAGAATGTAAGGAATCTATGTCTATCATACCTAGATGACTGGCTAGTAAAAGCACAATCAAAAGAAAAATGCTGCAAAGACATGCATATGGTGATTACCACACTGCTACGCCTTGGTTTCACAATAAACCACAACACATTTTCACCACAGCCGGAACAAGTGATAGTGGCCCTTAGAGCAGCCATAAAGTCAAGGACAGTACAAGCATATCCAGTGTGGAAGAAATCGGAGTCAATTGCAGAGCAAACTACCCTTTACCAGAGGACTGTCATGATGCTGATGGGCATGATGGCGTGATGCATCCCACTCATACACATGCAAGATTGCGTATGACCCCCATTCAGGAATGGGTCTGCAGTTGATGGTCACAGAGAGCTGGGAGGATCTAGTGGTTGTCACAGCAAAGGTACAATGGGAGGTAAAATGGTGGAACCTGACAAATGTGATCATAGGGATACCATTCAAAACAACACCCCCATGGTGACCATATGATGGATGCATCCCACAAGGGTTCGGAAGCGCACCCAGGCAAGCTAAAGCTCAGAGGACTATGGAACAACATGGATACTGTGAAACATAAACTATCTAGAGATGAAGACCGTATTTCTTGCATCCAGTGGTGCACAGACAACAGGGGGATGGGAACAGGGACAGAACAGGAAATTATATTAATGTGCCTTACATGCGTGTTAGACAGTGGGATGACATGCATGTTGTTAAAGGTACACCTAGCAGTAAAAGTAGCTTTTACCAAAGGTATATCAAGAAGGAGTCTCTTCCAGTGGCGGCCGGCAGCTTTAGAAGGGAGTGAGGCGGGCGGGAAGCGCACGCACGCACACACATCAATTAACAACACTCATAACATTCAAACATGCACGCATGCACCAAACATTCATTTTAAAAGTTCACACACACTCATTCTTTCACACATAGATGCCCGCACATCAATTAACACACACACACACACACACACACTTACTTACCTTCAGCCTCGAGGTCCCAGCCTCGTCACAGAGTGGGATGGGGTCAGTGAGACTGCTGACCCCACCCCACTCTGTGACGAAGTGTCACTGATTGACACTCGCCCTGGGCACTTCAGGGCTTAAACCTGAAGCGCCCACGGTGAGTGTTAATGGGTGACGCTTTCCTCATCACCCAGGGGAGGGCTTTGAGGCACATTTGCTGAGCCTAGGAGGTCACGCCCATAGGAGCTGTGACGTCCACTGCCCAGCAAAGTTCAGCTCAGGCAGCCAGGAGTCTGCGCAAATCGCGCATGTCTCACTCGTGGCTGGCTCAGCTGAAAATGAAGTGTGTCTGTCAGGCTGACCTTTGTTCAGCCTGACAGACACTCTTCTTGAGGGGCAAAAGGTGGGGGGGGCGTGGCTCATCCGCCCTAAAGGACGGGCCACGCCTGGTCTCTTCACATTTTTAGTCGCACAAAAATTCATAGAAGGTTCAAAAAGGGTTAAACCACCTAGAACTGTACCAACCCCAATGTGGAACATAAACAGGGTGCGAACACAATTGATAACCAAGCCTTTTGAACCTATGCACAACGCTAATTTAAAGTCTCTAACCCTGAAAACAGCCTTTGTAATAGCAATCACATCTCTACTCAGTTAGTGAGCCAGACAAGCCACGAAACGTACCTGCAAACCCACAAGTAGAACAAATCCACAGTTCCTACAAAAGGTGGCGACACAATTCCATGTCCGCCAAAGCCTATAACTACCAGCTTTCTTCCAAGAGCCAAAGACACAGGTCGAAAGGGCCCTTCACTAATGAAACATACGGAAGGCACTAATGTACTATCTACTGGAAAAAAAAGTTTTTGTAAAAGAAACCAATTATTCAGCTCATTTGCCAGACCAAGCAAGGGATCACCAGTGACCAAGGGAACGATTGCAAGATGGATAGTGGAGACTATACAAACCTAATACATTAGAGCAGGAATTACATTACCTGTGTGCCCCAGAGTGCACTGAAACAGGAAGAACAGTGCAACACTTGCATTCCTTGGAAACGTACCTGTTAACAAAATCGTCACAGCTGCAACCTGGTAATCTCCACACACCTTCACAAAACAGTGTGTAGACATCCAGCAGAACAAGGAGGCACAGGTGGGACAAAAGGTACTACAACACTTGTTGGCCCACACATCAACATTTCAAACCAATCAACCCAAGAGATAGGATAATGCTACATAATCTAATGCGCAGCATGTGGATCTATAAAAGTATTCATGCTGCAAAACATAATGGTTACTTACCAGTAGGAGTAGTTTTGTAGCATGAAGAATTTAATGGGCTCAAAAGCGACCCACCCACCTCCCCTGACATTACAAGATGCAGCCTATATCAGTACTGTGTTTTGCTTCCTTTGTAATTAATTTTGGTCTGTTGAATAAGTGTGTTACTTTGGGTTTCTTCCAAGACACATAAGACAGTACCACTTTTAATCAGTCCCTTGGGTGAATTGTTATATTGATACAAAAGCACAGTCCTATAGCCAGCTAATGCAAAAAGATGGCACCACCCTAGCCTTTTTTAGGTAGCACCCCTTTAACTGATATCTACACCCTGCTACTCGGTGAATGACACATACCTTTGTCAGGCATTATTATGTGGATGTTTTAGTATCTCAACTGGCCTTATTTGGCCAACTTAAGAACACTTTTTCAGGCATCTACATAGTCTGCTTGTTAGCCACTGCTTTCGAGAGGGACTCCATTACAATCTGTGCAAAGCATTTTTATCTACAGCCACACATACTATGAATGAAAATGTTACTTACTCTGGACCCATCTACTCATAGCATGTAGTGCAGTAGAATCTCATAGGACCACCATCTTCCCTGGAAGCAAGCGAAGACCACAGATGTTTTCCATTTGCCTTAACTGCCTTCATAGAACACAATCTGTCTTCAACACTGCACTCAACGTACACTACTCACCCACTTAGTTCAAAACAATCTTGGGTTGAGCCAGTGTGTTGATGCATTGCGGACCAAGGCTAGAGTCACATCACATCCTGTGACTGAGATTTCTTAAAAATAAAAATAAAAAATAAGTTGCTAACATGCGGACCCAACACCAGATGGCAGGAGTATGCAGAACATGTGAATCTACAAGACTGTATGCCACAAACAGATCGTTACAGGTTAACATTTTTTAAAAAGAAAAATGATTATCCATTCAACTACTGTGTTAGAGTGACTTTCAAGTTTCACTCCTAGGTCATTGCTTGAAAGTGGGACAGAGTTCTAATTGGGCGAAGACCCAGTCCCCTCACCCATAAATCAAAATCAAGCAATAATTTACACTTTTCTATTCACAATTTCACATAGAATGCCCTGGACTAAAGGAGATTATTCCTAATTTTGGTGGCACTCAGCAAGCGATTTCAGGCACATTACCTACACAATGTGCTGACTCTCCCTTCATTATGGTGGTGAAAGGGCATTTGCTGCCAGTCTGTTCTCTTGGTTTATTTAGTACCTCTAATTAACTCTGACATTCTTATAAAAGCTGTATTTTGTTAAAACAGAAACAGAGTTTGGGGGTGTATTGTAGGTGGGTGGTTATAATCACTCAAATTAGTTATAGGACCCTCTGCATTAACTTTTGCATCATAGAAATTATAGAGTAGGTGAAATATTTCACAGTCCTGCTTAGCATCAGCGCAGGTTACAAAATGAGTGTACTGTGACACTAGGACGGCTTCTTTCCTTTTCTGCCTTCAATAGTGCATGAAAAAAATCATGAGCTTTTTTCTTTCTAGAAGTCTAGATGAAACGAAAGTGTGTCTAAGTCTTTAGATCCACCAGCCGTTTAACGCTTACGCTTAGAGCTGAATAATTCACAGCAGACGCACTACCTTATCCTACATTTTTACCCAGTGTGACGAACCTATCATTTTCAAGCATTCATTTGAAAATTAAATTCCAATTTTTACAGTCACCCGAGAAATGAATCCCCAAGGACCTCCTCAACCGTGAAAGAATGTTCATCCTAACCAAAGCTTATATAGTACCCGGTGCCTGACATATACATGGAGGCATGCAGGTATTCACCACCAGAGTACCTGCTTGCTGCTGAGAAGCGTTGGCACTCTCCCATGAAAGTATTGACCCCCTGCTGAGAAACGCAAGAATCTGACCATTTAAACTATTTAACTTGGGTGGTTTCAGCGAAAAACTAAACATTTTCTATTTTTAAGGCAAGTTTAATTTATTTTTGACAAAGGAGCTTCTGGCAGAGATATTCAGCCACCGGAAGTACTACTTTGTTGGGGTATCCTTAGTTTCCTGTAATTCATTCCTTAAGGAAAAATATTTTCTTGAGTCTGTAAGGTACAGTAAAACAGTACCACAAGAAAGAAGCATAAAAGTGCATTTTTGCCTTTGGTGCCAATAGTCCGCTCACTGTTTCTGACTGTAAGATGTCGAATAACAAATATTTGTAATTCAATGAGTGAATACAGATAGTTGGGCAACACTCCTGGGGTTGTGTTTCTTTTCTGTCCTGAGAAGCAGCAAACTTAGATAGCCAGCAGGTCGTCGGCCTCCCTGCCTGTGTGGTGTAGCCTTTGTACCCCACCTTCCTGCTATACGATTTCACTGCCACCAAACACCTTTCATTCCTCTCAGTAAGGCAAGTTTTTACCTACTAGCATTAACTTTGAGATACAATGCTCATCACACCTTAGCTGTTAATTTCAAAACTTTTGTCGTTTGTCTACCTTTTATTTTTTCACCACGATTCATTTTTCCGTGCTTGCTTGTTGGTCCTTGATGCCGATGCGGTATTTAAATTGTCGGATTTTAGGCTCTGTAACATTGTAAACAGTGCTGCAGTGTCGGTTTCTGTGTCTCTTGCGCCTCTGAGGTGTCCCTGTGTTTGTCTTTGGCAGCCTTGCTCATCCCAAGATACTGAAAGAAAGTTTACTCCATTGTTCCCTGCACTTTTAAAACATTCTGTCTGTGAACCTTGTGGTTTCCCTCCCGGATGAGATTGTTTATGGAGTACTGGCCCAGTGCCTTGAGAGGTTCGAGTTAGGACAGTGGGCAGTTAGGGACACTGTCTCTCTCTGTCCTGCTCCTGGACTTAGCATTTTAATTGAAAGCAATGTTTTTCATTCTACTTGTTAATTTATTGTTTTAATCTCATTAGGCACTTGCAAAAGTGAAGCCAAGGCCACTGACAAGACAAAGCTTGCCGTCAAGAACACAGGACTTCAACGCTCTTCCTCTGATGCTGGCAGGGACCAGAGGACAGCAGATGCTAAGAAGCCCCCCTCCGGCATTGCACGACCTTCTACCTCCTCTGCTTCCTTTGGGTACAAGAAGCCACCACCCGCCACTGGCACAGCCACTGTAATGACAGGAGGCTCGGCCACGATGAGCAAAATTCAGCAGAAGACTTCAGGGATCCCAGTCAAACCAGTCGGTGGTGGGCGGAAGACCAGCCTGGATGTCTCAAATGGTGGCGAACCAGGTTTCATGTCTCCTGGAGCTCGCTCAAACATTCAGTATCGTAGTTTGCCACGGCCGGCAAAGTCAAGCTGCATGAGTGTGACAGGTGGGCGGAACAACAATAGGCCCGTCAGCAGCAATATTGACCCAAGCCTCCTCAGCACCAAGCAAGGCGGCACAGCAGGATCCAGACTGAAGGAGCCTTCCAAGATCGGCAGTGGTCGGGCAGCAGTAACACCGGTAAACCAGACGGACCGGGAAAAGGAGAAGGCCAAGGCTAAAGCTGTAGCTCAAGACTCTGAGTGCACTCCCCTCAAGCCCATCTCTTCCCCAGAGATGGGGACCAAAGTGTGCTACCAGCCATCGCCCAAAGTCTCTGAGGTCGTTCCGACCACCCCTCTCAGGTAGGAATGCAAACCCTATGGACTATTGATCCTTGCTAGCTCACCCTCACTGTTAGTATCAAGAACACTTTACAAAATCCAGTCACTAGACAACCACAACCTAATTGTGGTGGCAATACTCATTGTCTGGTTTCATGGTTGTTGTCTCTATGATCGTAGGCCTGCTCAGGCTGTAGATAAAACTTGGAGGTGACTTGAAATCTGGTGACCTCGTGGGTCTTATGGGCATGTACAGGATTTTAATAACCATACTTCAGTGAACCTGATATACAGTGTGACAACTTAATAGTAAAATGTGGTTGAAAGGCCATTACAAGCTACATATACCATTATCTCCATCTGTTCTTTACCTTTTCATAATCGCACCCAAAGTCTCACTTCATGTTAAGGGTTTGGGGAATGGAGGCACTTGTGAGATCTGTTTCTTCTGTCGCTGTGGAATATTGTAACTAGAGGGAACTGGTGGTATTGAAGCAACACCCTACAGGCTGACATACAGGCAACAGATATTATAATGTTCATCTACTAGTTTTGTACTTTGGACGCAAACTGGGAGCTCTTGCAGCTGCATCCTGCTTCTTATTAAAGACCAGAGCTCCTAAGCCAGAGCATATGTTAATGCTTGGATTGTTCTTTCCCCTTAACATGCATTTATTATCAGTCTGTGAGTGAATGTTTTTTCCATGTTCCCTGACTCGTGTGGGGGGGATTTGCTTTGATATGTGGCAGGGTGGCAAGAGTTGTTACATGGGTGGGTTATACTGCACCTCTCGCATGGTTTGATGACTGACAGTGGCTCTGAATTATGTCTTCAGCATTTACCTTTTTCAGCTTTGCTAGTTTATTTACAAATGTTTTTCACTTATTCTCTTCATTACTTTGTTCCTTCCACAGAGCGACAGTGAAAGGCTTCAGCAAACCCCCATCCATGGCCAGCCTGGATAAAATCAACTCTAACAGCCTTGACCTTCCCCCTGCTGGTGACTCCCCAGCAAGCCGACTGCACGACCTTCCCCCCGCTGTGGCATCTGTTGCGGGTACTCTCCTGACAAATTGCTTGACACCAAGTCCTGCCCCTGTCCTTAACATAAACTCTGCTAGCTTCTCTCAGGGCCTGGAGCTCATGAGTGGCTTTACAGTGCCCAAAGACTTGAAGCTTTACCCAAAACTCTCTGGCCTGCACCGGAGTATGGAATCATTGCAGATGCCTATGAGTGTGCCGAGCTCCTACATCAGCCCGGCCACCCCGCTCTCCAGCGAGGAGGACTCCAGCGAGGCGGGGTGGACTGGGAGCCTCAAGACCACACAGCTGGAAAGGTGAGCACATACAGGGCACACATTACCTAAAATGTAGTAGGTGACAAAAAATTTAGCTGCTCCACTGGTGAAGGCATGTGCATAGCTTATAAAACTGTTGCGTTCTTTACAGCCCCCCCCCCCCCCCCCCCCCAATTTCCTAGGATGTTGTTCAAGTAATAAATTGGTCTGGTGCAATAATTTTGGTCACCCTAACCAGAATTATATTTTGTCTATTCGCAACATGACTTGCCCTCTCATGCTACGTTCCCTTTACTACTAATTGATAAAAGTAGAGGAAGTTTTTTTATTAAAAAAATGAGTCAAATATTGCCATGTCAAGAAAATGTTAATTGCTTTCCCTATTTCCTCTTTGATTCCAATGTTGTGATTTACAATCTGTAATATTTTTTTACTGAAAGGTAGCAGATTTTTCTCAAAGTCCTGCACCAATAATCATAAATTCCACACTTCTTAAGGTAAGGGGAGACATACCTGCTGTGTTACAGCATGTGCTACATTCTGAAAAACCATTCTTATAATGGATGCTTATTTTCAAGTCATTTTGACTGTTCACACTGTCATTGGTAGTGTTTATGACAATGTAAACATGGGCTTTACTGTCACGTGACGTTTAGAGGTGCTCTGTGTTTGTTCTCTGGCAGCCCCTGCGTCTTGGAGTTATTAAATCAAAGCAGATTTTTGGCTTCCATACGTGCAAAAAGAGTGTAATCGGTGGATTATTTAATTACTGACCACAGTAGTCTTATTCTACCTTAGAAATTAGTGACAAAATGCCCATGAGTGTAACATTTGATTCAATAACAAAAAAACAATCGACAAATGTAGCTCTTGCTATTACTAATGCAAAATCAAACTGCCTTTAAAAAAAATACTCCATCTTCTGCATTTGCCCTTTAACGTTATTTTGTTGTGCAGTTGGTTCCATAATAGAGAGAGTGACCCAACTCATAACTTACTCTTCGTAAAGCTCATCAGATGCTCTCGCACCACTAGACTTATGCAGTTGACATGGTAGGGGGGTTGTGAGTTCTTGATTGGTTTTTATCTCTCCTTTGCTGTACATGGTAATAGTGCACATTCACTTCACAGAAGAAGTGTTGCTATAGAATCATGGGTAAACGAAGCATGTTCTTAGCATGTGTTAACAATACAAGTCGATGATGGGTGATCTATGTTATGAGTCAATAGTCTCCTTCATTTATTTTATTTCTGCACCCACGACGACTGATGCTTGTTTCCCTGTTTGGAATGTTTTGTAGTGCTCAAAGAGACAGGAATACACTGCCCAAGAAGGGGTTCAGGTAAGCCTCAAAGAAGCTAATTCCTTTTTCATGAACCTTGCTTTATTCTGCATGTTATATGCCACCATATGAAGAAGAGGGTGTGAACAGCCAGTTTCTGAAACATCAGGTGAACCGCGGTTATAGATTGATACTTGGTGTGTGTTCATGTCTCAGTGATGCTTGCTCCTGCTGGTAGGAAAGTGGGTGCCAGTATTTCGGAATCAAGTAAAATAAATAGGCATTTCATGTTAATTCAAAGCATGAACAAGTAACTGCTCACAATGAAAATACTGATATACGGTCAGTTCCAGACCGGAAAACCTTCCAGCAGAAGAGTGCTATTTATTTCAATTGCTACCGATGGCAATTTCTGGTACCTCTACACTGAAGACGACTTTACAGGCACGAACCAGCCTCCGCTTCAGCAAGGGCAGAACCCACCTGGTCTTTGCAGCTCTATTATAGGACTGAACATAATGAAAAATAAAGCGCTTAGTATAGCAAGCGATGGACAAATGGTGGGCACATCTACTTCCGACTTCGCATGCAGGTTGCAAATAAAGTTCTCAAAATCAGAAGCTAAATAAACCTCAAAGCCCAAAAAATACACAACAAAATGACTACCTCACCTGATTCACAGAGTACTGACAGGATAGTTTGCAAGAGCACTGGGGTTGCATGAAGGTTAATAATTTATCCATGGAGGTTGGAAGTAAAGCATAAACAGAGAGTCCATAGTCCCGAAAACCTCCTGGAACCAAGTGTAAAAAAATAATGTCATCTACTAATGTCGACTAAAACATTAGAAAAGTGACTTAATGAAGCACAGACAAAGAGTCACATATGCTGACAATAAATAACGTGGCCAAACAAAGTCTAGACTGAGCTTGCAATTAGGAAATGGAAACATGCCGCAGATGAATTTGCCAAGGTGCAGTGGCAGATGTTGGAGGGCGTTTTGAAATGGGGGTAGCTTGGAAGCAGCCACTCTCCAGAAATTTAAATACATAGTCCAATTTGCACAGTCCTGACATGAGTAAATCACAAGTGAAGCTCAATGCTTTCCTCATGGTCTGTTGGCTCGCTGCAGCTCGTCCACGCGCAGATACTCCATAATGGATGCATTGATGATATTCTTCTGTAGCAGGGGTTAGTTAATTCCAGATCTGAATTACTTTCTGAATCAGGGTAGACCAGAGGTCTTGGCGGCATTACAATACTGAATCAAAGACCAGACTCTCTCAGGAGACGGCTCCACTGAAGCTTGCAGTTGTCAAACATTTTGAGACTGGCGCAACCATTGTACCGTTTGGTTCCACTTGCTGCGCTCTAATTGGTGTGATATCTCTTCGCAGCACCGCAGTAAGCCTGAATCAAGCTGCTACAGGTGAGGCCAGAGGAACAGCATCAATGTTGTTAACGGACGCAAGTCTTTGAGTAACGGGCAAGGCTGCATGTCAGAAGTCACTTACATTTGCAAAGTCCATTTGGTTATCTACTGCACTGACTGCGGTCAATGCAGTTCAGTACCTAGTTGGATTGGCAGCGCTGTAAAAACATCCTGTTGTTGAGTGTCTTAAATTTCAAGATTTTAACTGCCATAGCATAAGCATTTGTAGGATTGCAGCACTCAAAATATGTTGGTTACTTCATGTCAGACTTGAGGTGCATTATCCCTTTTGTGTTATATTAAAAACATCTTGGTTGCAATGGCATTCAAGTGTCGGACTATACTGACGAAACAATCATTGCAATAGTTAATAGTGCACACAGCATTAGCACACTGTAGTGTGTCACAGGAGTAAGCCAACTGATGAGTTATTGTTGTAAAGTAGATCCTTATACAATGCGAGCACTGGAGTGAAAGTGGAAGGATACACCCAAACACCAAAAAGCATTGATTGAGATGTGACTACTCCACTGGGCTCAGACAAGACGTAGTTGACAAATTCTCAAGCTGATGGCTGAAAGAGTCTGGTTGAAGAAAGGCAGTGTGTGAAAGGGGCGACTCCAAAACCCAGTCTAAGTATATTGTAAGCAATAAGTCAGTTTGATAGCTGTGCTGTCAAAACCCAAATCCTAAATGTAAATGCTGCCTGAAAAGTTTACACAATGGTTAAATGTCCGTTACAGAGCAGTAGTCCAGTGTATTAAGTGTCAATGTCATTACCATCAATGGGATAATGTGAATTTGGTGGTTTTGTTTACTTTCTTTAATGACCTATTTGTATGGCTTTTTGCAGCCTAGACAAAGGCTCTTGGAAATGTAGCACTGTTTTGAGAGATTTTCAGTTTTCAGATGATTGCTTCTTCCATATCCAAGGCTTTAGCCCCATTGGCTAGCCGATTCAAATGTACATGGTTATGTTATTTATATAAAAATAAACAATTTTTAACAAAGAAGGTGGATAGATTATTAAGGAGGGTCTCATATTTAATGCAGATTCAGACAGAAAAAAGTAACCTAAATATGAAAGGGTGGGGGAATATGTGATGGAACAACTAGGTCCTAAACAACTACTTGCCTAAACCACTACTGCTAAACAACTAAATAGTCTCTACAACGAAGTACTGAACAACTACTGTCTAAACAACGATTTTGCCTGAATAACAATTGCCTGAACAACAGATTTTAAGGTAAGTGTTTCTTATTTTTTTAATGGTTTATTAGTTGTTATATATATATATACACATTCTAAACAACTAATAAACCATTAAAAAAAAGAAAAACATACATATAAGTTGATCAGAATTGATACATATATATATTTATATATATTTGTGTGTGTGTGTGTGTATATATATATATATATATATATATACACATAGATTCTAAACAACTAATAATCCTTTAGAATTGATATATTTATATATCAATTCTAAACAACTAATAAACCATTAAAAAAAATAAAAACTTACCTTAAAATTCATTGTTCAGGCAATTGTTATTCAGGCAAAATCGTTTTTTAGACAGTAGTTGTTCAGTACTTCGTTGTAGAGACTTTTTAGTTGTTTAGCAGTAGTGGTTTAGGCAAGTAGTGGTTTAGGACATAGTTGTTCAGGATGTTTCCCAAGGGTGACCGCTGATTGTTTCTTGCAGGTATCAGTCTCACTCGCAAGACGAGACAAAGGAGAGGCGGCACTCTCATACCATCGGAGGACTTCAAGAATCAGAGGACTCCTTAGCGCTGCCTCCTCCCGCTCCACTCTCTCTCGCTACTGCTACAAAACTCCCCTTAACTAACATAGGTCAGTTTCTTTTTATAGCTCTAACTTTTTTTTATAATGTTTGTGTCCATGCACAGCAATAAATGTCTAAACTTTGTTTTACTTTACATAATTTCAAACACAAAGTGTGTGGGGGGATGTCAAGGACAGGTCTCCTGTAGCCTAGTTAAGCTGAGGGTTTGCCAGTGAGGCGATCACCTTCATGAAAATAGGAACTGAAAGAGGCAGTTAAGTGTGTGAGGGAGTCCGTTTACGGACTAGGTGGTCTCACACACATTATAGTGCCATGCTTCATCATATGACCACCTAGCCCCACCCAGGTAAGATAGTACTACGTGGGCAGACTCCACCTCGTTAAAAGAACTCTGAGGGAGTGCTGAAATGTTATCTTCCTGGATAAATCAAGGGATCCAGTTGAAAGGTGAGATAGATAATAAAATTACCATGCAACTCACCTATTAGATATAATAATTTAATATAAGTGTTTGTAGGTAAGATTAAAAGAACAGTGGGGACACCTTTGAGTTTAATAATTCATATGTAGACAAGGCGGATAGCCTCTAGTCTGGTAACATGCGGAGGGGAGTTGCCCCTGGATCAAGCAGCTGGGACGCGGAACGCTTAGGTGGAGCAACGAGATGCCGCCTTTGGAGTAAGTGCGACTATAAGGGGCAACTCCCCTCCGCATGTTACCAGACTAGAGGCTATCCACCTTGTCTACATAGGGCCATACCTCTACAGTTTAACCAGGTAGGCCCCGTGTGCATTTGAATATTTACTTGCTCACTGTCTAGCATATCTATCTAGGTCCTCACGTATTAGGGAACCTTGACCCTGAAGAATGCCCCAGACTGCTTAGGATCTTAGAGAGGGCAGAAACATGTTGGTCCCCACTTTACTCACACTTTGAATCACACACTTTGTGTTTGAAGTTCTTTGATGTACGTGAGTTTGTGTGGGGTTGTATTACTACCAATACTCTTTTTGTGTTGTAGTAATTTACTTTACATAATCACATAACCACAATACGGGTTAGACATAAATCCCAATTGTAATCGAGCGAATATTGGCCGGTGAACAGCAGTGATTGCTTTTACCAGCAAAATGAAAAAGTGAATTTCTACAGATGAGTGAATGAGAATGAGTAGCAGATTCTTAGCTTTATGGTTGGAAAAGATGCACACCTAAACCGGGAGGAAGTGCTGGAGGGTAGATTTGACGGCGATTGTTCGACATGTTTGCAAAGAATGGCAGAAGATATTGACCGAGTATATCCCTGAATTAGGACAGGTAAACATATATGTTAGGGAAGGCATGAGCAAACTGGGAAAGCAGATTCAGAACATGAAATGCTAGGATTCACCAAAGGGAGATTTGGTAAGGGGAAATGTATTTATGTTCTCTTCATAGACAGACAGTTGGCAGAGTTAGGTGGGAAGACCCAGGAGGAGAACAATAATCCAGGAATGAGGCTAAACGTTTCAGTGACTTTTAAGATGACTGGGTAAAACTCAGCAGGTGGAAGAGAAAGTGCCGATCTGAACAAAGGATACCTCAGAGTTACATGTCAGAGGTTGATATGGATGGTAGCTAAGAGGAGGGCGAGATAGAAGGATAGTGGAAGAGAAGAACTAGAGTGATAAACGCAGAGTACGACTTTGTTTTGTGGAGTTTGAGATGCAAGCAGCGGGACAACGTCAACAGATCTACTGTAGACAGGCAGTGGGAAATAGGGTTATAGAGACCACAAAGAAGAAATGAAAGGAAATAACATTAAGAATTGTATCGTTAAAAATAAGGCAAACCAAAAGAGATGGCGGGAGAAAGAGGGATTGGTGAGTAAGCGCTCCGAACCCAGAAAGCCTTGTAGATACCATAACAAACGAGCAAGGCAGGAGGTTTAACAAACCAAGGTGACTGACTAAAGTGCTGAAATACATAAGAAGCATGGGAGAGAGTAATCGGAAGAAAAAAGCATGTTTAGAGAGTAAAAGCATGTTTAGAGAGTATGGATTATGTCAAAAGCTGTTTATTGGTAAATGACAATGTAGAGGGAAGATAGCTTTACATGACACAATACATAATGTGAAGTGGTTAGTAAAAAAAAAAAAAAAGAAACAAAGCCGTTACAATGAAAGCAGCCAAAGGTGTTCTTGTTTATGAAGAGAACCTATGTGAACAAAGAACCCAGCAAACTCCCAGGAGGGCAAACTTTACGGTAGACCAAGCGATCTAGGTGGAGGAACTCAAAACACATTGAACAATATGCTTGTGTTATGTCCCAGTTGGGATGCCTTTCTGGCAGGAACATAAGAGCGAGAGAGCTTAGGTTTATTGTCGCCCTTTTACAAACGTAGGTCAAGGTTTAGTTTGACATAGGGAATAGGCCTTGAAGAACAGAGGTTGCCCACTCCAGAACTAGTTTTATTACTGAAGTACTTACTGTGGCATGCTGTCTCCTAGTTCATCTTTGCTCGAGATGCATTCTCTCAGTTACAGCTCAAGGCATTTTTTATTCTCATTTTCCTTCTAGTGAGCCCCACCTCTATCACAGCGCCAAGGATTTCCCGATCCAACAGCATCCCCACCCAGGACGCAACCTTCGAGCTATACGGCGGCACCCCACTAGGCAGCACCCTCTCGCTGGCTGAGAGGCCCAAGGGGATGATGACCCGGTCAGGATCCTTCCGAGACCCGGTGGATGATGGTGAGCGCCCTGACATAGTTATGAATGTAGCATTTCCTAAAGTGTGTAGAGCTGCTGTTTGCTGTGAGAGCAACGTTTTGAAGGGAGCTTAGAGGGTTCGTAGTGCCATGTGACTGCTTTTCTCAAATTAGTAACAGACCAATCCATCTGATTTTAGTCAACAGCGCGTGCTACGTTCCCCTGTAACTGCCACTGTTTTTAGATGTACATTTTTGTAAGAGAGTTTTTTCTATGTATGTTCGCTGGAATATGTAAAATGTGATACTAAGCGAAGCCCTGAGAATATGATTTACAATAATATAGAGGGAGGAGCAGAGGAGAGATGAGGAACACTGAAGGCTTAAAAAAGGGATCTTCCCACAGTCACTCGTGTACTTTCAATAAGTGAGTATCCACCTCTTTCCCAAAGAGAAGGAGTTGGGCAGTTATGCTTATTACATGTATATTGTTCTAGATTCTGGCTTAGATGGGGAAGGCTTCTTTCCTGTTTTTGTCTTTCTTGAATTTCTTAGTCTCCAGTCTGGTGATGTCCTGTCTCCTGGTTTGTGGAAACCCACTGGGAGTGATTATTTTGTCAGGCAGATAGGATTGTGTTCTTGGCAGCCTTGTAAAGCGTGCAGCTGGTTTTAAAGATTGTGCATGCTTGCAGAGACAGTCAGTAGAGTTCCATTATGGTGAGAGTGAGGTAGCTGAATGTTGTGAAATATTTGATAAGTCTAGCTGATATATACTCCAGGGAGACCCGCTATGGAGTCTAGAAGGCCAATGGCTGAGAGTGTTTCCTCCACCCAGATGTGATAGTTTAAGGGATTGGATGGCGGCTCTGAAATTCCTTTCATGGAAGAACGGGTTGATTTTCTTCACGGAGGTAGCTGGTACTTTGCTGTCTAGTCGTCATGGTGATGTATTCTTTGAGGGAGAGGGCGGAGTTGATGCAGAATGTGATTGTCTTGGACTAGTTCATAGTTGGGAGTTAAATCCATCAAGGATCAGAACAATACAACCACAGCACTCAGTTCAACGAGACAACTGACATTCATACGGTCATATGAGTCCCAGACCGGTCCTTCTTGTACTCCAAAATCTTCTTTATTGGGAATTATCAATCTCATTCATATTCCATTACAGTTCCTCGTTTCAGTTTTATTGCTCGACCGCCAAAGATCATATCTGGCAAGTTGTTGATATTAGACCTTCATGGTACTGAGTTTGTTAGGAGTGGACATCAAGGACTGGGAAGGAAACCGCGCGGGAGTCGTTGAATATCTGAGCACAGCTTACATGCAAGTGGAGTTGTGTGTAATTGGTGTATTGGAGCAATTTGTTGTGGTTATTCATGAGAACGCTTCCAAGGGGCTCCATGTACAGGTTAAAAACCACTGAGGACCTTTGAAATGATTGGGAGCTTCTGGGACTTTGAGAGGCCCATCTGGATAAACTCACGTCGGTTGGGCTTCCTTTAAAATACTGACATCCGCTTCCCACTAGTAATGTCGGTGAGTGAACATTGCAGTTACATTTCTGACTGAGCTTTTACTCCAAGAAGTGTGCATGGTTTGAGAAAAGCAAGATCAAGGTGTTCAATAAGGAATATGAAATGCATTAATAATAAAAGAAAAGCTCTGATTTATCGAAAAAATACCTCTTAAAAATGGACTTTAAAAACAGTAACAAAGACTAGTTCATTACACATTTGAAATAATGTCTGTGCAAGACAGTATATAATGTGCCCTGAAGTAGCATGCAGATCACCAGGAACATAAATACTTATACCATAACCAAAAACCGGTGCGTCAAGGGTATCATGCTCTCTTCCGAGCATTTCACCATCTGTGAAGCTCAGTTTAAGAAGTGTGTTGTTCACCATTCTATGCTCTTGCACTAGTGATCGGGTATTCGTATCCATGGGAGTTAGTAGTCCATTACACTCACCTCTCCTCCTGGTTTAGTGAAAACCTTTTTTTTTTTTTTTTTTCTAAACAGAGGTGGCACTCAAGCTCGGTCAAGTGATGGCACATTGATAGTCAATCACAGTACAAAAGAAAAACCCATCAGTAAAATTAATGATAGACACCTGTTAAAAGTTAAGTTTTGTTATTTAGGCCTCGTATCTGTAATGTGGGGCCCTAGGCCCTCATGCTTGTAAGGAAGGTGACGCAGACACGTTGGTAGGGTGGTAATAAACTGGCCTCAGGCACATGCGCCCGGCCCCTTTTATTGGCAGGGTCACCTGACTGGTGACGCCTGTGTTGGGTGGGTGTGGGTTATACAAGTAAGACCAGCCCTCAGCAGAGTGGCTGACAGAAACACTAGAATGAGTCCAGTTGGACTCTACATCCCTCCCAAACTTTATTGAGGAACCAAACAAAAGTCCAACCTGTAAAAGAAACAATAACAAAGCACCACAATCGGTCTCTCGGCCTCGAAAAGGCAGACTGCAGAATTGCAGTGGACATGGTGCAGCTGGGAGCACCCGGACACCTCCACACAAGTCCATAATTTAACCAGGTACAGCTGGGCACGAACACAGTGTGGATGAAGTCCAGATACTTCAGTCGCTTGTCCACGACCTCACAGTTCGCTGGATATTGTCGATCCGGTCCTGCCTGGGCTCATGTGGTCAAAGTCTATTTACAGCTTCTGATGCGAGTGCATCTGGAGCAGTGGGGAGTCCACTGTACACAGTTCTGGACGGTATTCTGACTCTGGAGATTGTCTACCTCCTAAGACTGCAGATGACGTGACGGCCTGGGGCGCCTGGAAGTCCAGCGGCAGAGCAGCAGCAGTCTTCCCTCTCGTGCCAGACCTCCATCAAGCAGGAGTCTCCTCGAGGCCCTTTCGCGGGCTTCCACAGGACTGTGTGGACTGTGCTTGCCTATCTCAGGCCCAGCAAAGACGTCTCAGAGGAACAGCCTACAGGACCACATCCTAGTCTCGCATGGAGCCACAAGGGTTGTTGATGCAGGGTCCGCTTGCTCGAGCCATCCGGATTCAGGTGCTCTGGCCATAGTGCAAAGTCTTCAGGTGACCAGTCTCTCGATATGAGACCTCTGTGCTTCCGGATGCCTGACGTGGAGCTGTCTCAGATGCATTCTCTCTCTGCGATATTCCGCTCTCACAGGAATTTGTTGGAGGCCCTTGTCCCTGGATTGCGGCGGGACTGCGTGGGCTGTGCGGGCCAACGTCGGCCACGCCAAAGGAGTCTCTCTGAACTCCCAACAGGGCCACGTCCTAGTCTTGTGCGACCCCAAGGGTGGATGGTCCAAATGATCTGGTCTGCTCTCACCGGCAGGCGTCTGGTTCACGGAGCTCATGGCAAGTGTTCAGATGATAAGTTTCTACGTTGCCAGACATGCCTTGTCAGCATTGGTTCTTGTTGCTGACTGTCTCCACTCAGGTGGTGCTGTGCTCCTCCTTCGATGATTGGGCGATGCACCTCATCATGATGATGATGTTTTTTCATCCTTTTGCAGATCAAACAGGTGGCGGCGGCTTCGTCAGCGGAAGGACCACTTGATGGACGTAGTGGCCACGGCGGGTCTTGTGTGGCCTGTGCAGTCGGCGTCAGGGATGCCATCACAGCCAAGCAGCCGGTGACAGGTGACAGGTCGGTCGTACTGGGAAGCGTGGGGGACCACCCGCATCGCTGTCTTCAGTGACGTCTGCTCACCCCGGTGACTGTCTTGTACTGATGGATGCCTCCTCATCTGCTCGCACAAGTCCTCAGTTGTCACTCTACTTCCTTCCACTTTCATACCTGCAATGGAGTTGATCTGTGGTGTGACCGGTCTGTCACACTCCTCTCCTCATTTCTTGTTGGCATTGTGCCACACTCTCTTCTCCCTGGTGTGGCGTCGTGCCACAGGTCACATGTTGCGGCACATGGACCTATCACTGCACCTTCGCTGGTGCATCTTCCTCGGTCATCGACAGCACTCACCCCCTTCTTTACACCAGTGTGACTGGGGTTGCGACGGCCTCGCTTCTCTCGATTGCTGTTCAGTCCATGTCTGCGACCACGTGGGGTTTCAGATCCCACCCTCGTCGCCAATGTAATGTGGGGCCCTAGGCCCTCATGCTTGTAAGGAAGGTGACGCAGACACGGTGGTAGGGTGGTAATAAACTGGCCTCAGGCACGTGCGCCCGGCCCCTTTTATTGGCAGGGTCACCTGACTGGTGACGCCTGTGTTGGGTGGGTGTGGGTTATACAAGTAAGACCTGCCCTCAGCAGAGTGGCTGACAGAAACACTAGAATGAGTCCAGCTGGACTCTACAGTATCCATGCACGAGGGGAAACGGGACTAACACAGTCCACACAATCTGCCCATTTGGATTAAAAATGTCAACATATTTTCACAAAAAACCCTAATGTAAATGATCAAGTTGAGGCCCTTTTTTTAGTTTATTTTATTTTTTATTGATGAACAAGCTTTCATACTCTGCCATCTAGCGGGTCATTACACAACTGCACCTTGTTTGAGTGTGTGCTTAAATTTGTCGTATCTCTCTAAATAACAAATCGTTGCTTTCAAATGTGCCCCTGGCGTGTTCATCGTCTTTGTATTTTTTTCCACAGTCGAATGGAAACCTGGGATTGACAATAGATGACATTTTAATAGACTCTTTATTATTTTTAAAACTACACAAACTGGTTTGACTCTTTAAATACTGTCTACTTAAATACTGCCTGGGTGTAATATATGGTGTAACCGGGCGCTCCCATGGTAGATGAGCACAGAAACTGTACTGGACAGAACCTCTAACAGGCTATGTAACTAGCGCCTATCTTGGGCCATAGTGAGGGTGGACAGAGGATAAAAACCGTATATTCCACATAAATCGGATCCGGCCATACCTCACTATGGCCAAGAGAGGCACTTGTTATGTACTCTGTGCTCATCCACCCTGGGAGCACTCTGTGCTATGCAAGAGAAGTCTTAAGTCAAAAAATATTAGAGGAAGAATCTGGATTTTGTATTGAGGAAGGATGATTTGAATCCAGGCCACATGCAGCTGCTAACTATGCAGAGACCTCTTCAGCTGTTAAAATCCGACTTGCAAAACATCTACTGCATTGCTGAAGCTGGAGATCGCCATAGAGTAGCATGAAGCCCTGGAAAAAGGTGAAGACGTGAGAGAACAAACCAGTGGCTAGTAGAAGAACGAGAGCAACATGCATTTCCCCACCCCGAGATGCAACTCTAACTCAGTGGAACAAACTTCAACCTCGAGAGACATCTGTGGCTCTCATGATGCACCCCATACCAATCACTGTGCTAAAGCTGTAAATGTTTTCAATACATGGAATGAGAAGACATAGCCCTTCTACATCTAAGGTAATAGACTATAGACCTATAAAAAACGTTAAACCAACAGATATTAAGAGAAAATACAAAGGTCCTCTACTGCCTAGCTCAAACAAGGCAACCATGAAGCAAACGCTGGAAACGTTCTTTTACACATCAAATCTATTTTTCAACTTGAATTATCTGGATTTAATGAAAGAGAGTTTCCCAAATATTTTTTCTCTGAAAGAGGTCAAAATGGTTTTTGAAGGAGTGTAAGGAAATGCCTCCTTGGCATGGTTGCCCCCTGACTTTTTGCCTTTGCTGATGCTATGTTTACAATTGAAAGTGTGCTGAGGCCTGCTAACCAGGCCCCAGCACCAGTGTTCTTTCCCTAACCTGTACTTTTGTATCCACAATTGGCAGACCCTGGCATCCAGATAAGTCCCTTGTAACTGGTACTTCTAGTACCAAGGGCCCTGATGCCAAGGAAGGTCTCTAAGGGCTGCAGCATGTCTTATGCCACCCTGGAGACCTCTCACTCAGCACAGACACACTGCTTACCAGCTTGTGTGTGCTAGTGAGGACAAAACGAGTAAGTCGACATGGCACTCCCCTCAGGGTGCCATGCCAGCCTCTCACTGCCTATGCAGTATAGGTAAGACACCCCTCTAGCAGGCCTTACAGCCCTAAGGCAGGGTGCACTATACCATAGGTGAGGGTACCAGTGCATGAGCATGGTACCCCTACAGTGTCTAAACAAAACCTTAGACATTGTAAGTGCAGGGTAGCCATAAGAGTATATGGTCTGGGAGTCTGTCAAACACGAACTCCACAGCACCATAATGGCTACACTGAAAACTGGGAAGTTTGGTATCAAACTTCTCAGCACAATAAATGCACACTGATGCCAGTGTACATTTTATTGTAAAATACACCCCAGAGGGCACCTTAGAGGTGCCCCCTGAAACTTAACCGACTATCTGTGTAGGCTGACTAGTTTTAGCAGCCTGCCACAAACCGAGACATGTTGCTGGCCCCATGGGGAGAGTGCCTTTGTCACTCTGAGGCCAGTAACAAAGCCTGCACTGGGTGGAGATGCTAACACCTCCCCCAGGCAGGAATTGTCACACCTGGCGGTGAGCCTCAAAGGCTCACCTCCTTTGTGCCAAACCAGCAGGACACTCCAGCTAGTGGAGTTGCCCGCCCCCTCCGGCCAGGCCCCACTTTTGGCGGCAAGGCCGGAGAAAATAATGAGAATAACAAGGAGGAGTCACTGGCCAGTCAGGACAGCCCCTAAGGTGTCCTGAGCTGAGGTGACTCTAACTTTTAGAAATCCTCCATCTTGCAGATGGAGGATTCCCCCAATAGGGTTAGGATTGTGACCCCCTCCCCTTGGGAGGAGGCACAAAGAGGGTGTACCCACCCTCAGGGCTAGTAGCCATTGGCTACTAACCCCCCAGACCTAAACACGCCCTTAAATTTAGTATTTAAGGGCTACCCTGAACCCTAGAAAATGAGATTCCTGCAACAAGAAGAAGGACTGCCCAGCTGAAAACCCCTGCAGCGGAAGACCAGAAGACGACAACTGCCTTGGCTCCAGAAACTCACCGGCCTGTCTCCTGCCTTCCAAAGATCCTGCTCCAGCGACGCCTTCCGAAGGGACCAGCGACCTCGACATCCTCTGAGGACTGCCCCTGCTTCGAAAAGACAAGAAACTCCCGAGGACAGCGGACCTGCTCCAAGAAAAGCTGCAACTTTGTTTCCAGCAGCTTTAAAGAACCCTGCAAGCTCCCCGCAAGAAGCGTGAGACTTGCAACACTGCACCCGGCGACCCCGACTCGGCTGGTGGAGACCCGACACCTCAGGAGGGACCCCAGGACTACTCTGATACTGTGAGTACCAAAACCTGTCCCCCCTGTGCCCCCACAGCGCCGCCTGCAGAGGGAATCCCGAGGCTTCCCCTGACCGCGACTCTTTGAACCTAAAGTCCCGACGCCTGGGAGAGACCCTGCACCCGCAGCCCCCAGGACCTGAAGGACCGGACTTTCACTGGAGAAGTGACCCCCAGGAGTCCCTCTCCCTTGCCCAAGTGGAGGTTTCCCCGAGGAACCCCCCCCTTGCCTGCCTGCAGCGCTGAAGAGATCCCGAGATCTCTCATAGACTAACATTGCGAACCCGACGCTTGTTTCTACACTGCACCCGGCCGCCCCCGCGCTGCTGAGGGTGAAATTTCTGTGTGGACTCGTGTCCCCCCCCGGTGCCCTACAAAACCCCCCTGGTCTGCCCTCCGAAGACGCGGGTACTTACCTGCAAGCAGACCGGAACCGGGGCACCCCCTTCTCTCCATTCTAGCCTATGTGTTTTGGGCACCACTTTGAACTCTGCACCTGACCGGCCCTGAGCTGCTGGTGTGGTGACTTTGGGGTTGCTCTGAACCCCCAACGGTGGGCTACCTTGGACCAAGAACTGAACCCTGTAAGTGTCTTACTTACCTGGTAAAACTAATCAAAACTTACCTCCCCTAGGAACTGTGAAAATTGAACTAAGTGTCCACTTTTAAAACAGCTATTTGTCAATAACTTGAAAAGTATACATGCAATTTTGATGATTTGAAGTTCCTAAAGTACTTACCTGCAATACCTTTCGAATGAGATATTACATGTAGAATTTGAACCTGTGGTTCTTAAAATAAACTAAGAAAAGATATTTTTCTATATAAAAACCTATTGGCTGGATTTGTCTCTGAGTGTGTGTACCTCATTTATTGTCTATGTGTATGTACAACAAATGCTTAACACTACTCCTTGGATAAGCCTACTGCTCGACCACACTACCACAAAATAGAGCATTAGTATTATCTATTTTTACCACTATTTTACCTCTAAGGGGAACCCTTGGACTCTGTGCATGCTATTCCTTACTTTGAAATAGCACATACAGAGCCAACTTCCTACATTGGTGGATCAGCGGTGGGGTACAAGACTTTGCATTTGCTGGACTACTCAGCCAATACCTGATCACACGACAAATTCCAAAATTGTCATTAGAAATTGATTTTTGCAATTTGAAAAGTTTTCTAAATTCTTAAAAGACCTGCTAGGGCCTTGTGTTAGATCCTGTTTAGCATTTCTTTTAGAGTTTAAAAGTTTGTAAAAGTTTGAATTAGATTCTAGAACCAGTTTTAGTTTCTTAAAAAGTATTCCAACTTTTAGAAGCATAATGTCTAGCACAGATGTGAATGTGGTGGAACTCGACACCACACCTTACCTCCATCTACAGATGAGAGAGCTAAGGTCACTCTGTAAACTAAAGAAAATAGCAATGGGCCCCAAACCTACCAAAGTACAGCTCCAGGAGCTTTTGGCAGAGTTTGAAAAGGCCAACCCCTCTGAGGATGGCAACTCAGAGGATGAAGATAGTGACTTGGAGGGAAATTCCCCCCCTCCAGTCCTACTTAGGGAGAGCAGGGCTTCTCAAGCCCTGACTCCACAAATAATAGTCAGAGATGCTGGTTCCCTCACAGGAGGGACCAACAACTCTGAAATCACTGAGGATAACTCCAGTGAAGAGGACATCCAGTTAGCCAGGATGGCCAAAAGATTGGCTTTGGAAAGACAGATCCTAGCCATAGAGAGGGAAAGACAAGAGATGGGCCTAGGACCCATCAATGGTGGCAGCAACATAAATAGGGTCAGAGATTCTCCTGACATGTTGAAAATCCCCAAAGGGATTGTAACTAAATATGAAGATGGTGATGACATCACCAAATGGTTCACAGCTTTTGAGAGGGCTTGTGTAACCAGAAAAGTGAACAGATCTCACTGGGGTGCTCTCCTTTGGGAAATGTTCACAGGAAAGTGTAGGGATAGACTCCTCACACTCTCTGGACAAGATGCAGAATCTTATGACCTCATGAAGGGTACCCTGATTGAGGGCTTTGGATTCTCCACTGAGGAGTACAGGATTAGGTTCAGGGGGGCTCAAAAATCCTCGAGCCAGACCTGGGTTGACTTTGTTGACTACTCAGTGAAAACACTAGATGGTTGGATTCAAGGCAGTGGTGTAAGTAATTATGATGGGCTGTACAATTTATTTGTGAAAGAACACCTGTTAAGTAATTGTTTCAATGATAAACTGCATCAGCATCTGGTAGACCTAGGACCAATTTCTCCCCAAGAATTGGGAAAGAAGGCGGACCATTGGGTCAAGACAAGGGTGTCCAAGACTTCAACAGGGGGTGACCAAAAGAAAGGGGTCACAAAGACTCCCCAGCAGAAGGGTGATGAGACAACCAAAACTAAAAATAGTAAAGAGTCTTCTACAGGCCCCCAAAAACCTGCACAGGAGGGTGGGCCCAGAGCCTCTTCACAAAACAAGGGGTACAAGGGTAAAAACTTTGATCCCAAAAAGGCCTGGTGTCATGGCTGTAAACAGCATGGACACCAAACTGGAGACAAGGCCTGTCCCAAGAAAGGTTCCACTCCAAACTCCCATCCAGGTAACACTGGTATGGCTAGTCTCCAAGTGGGATCAACAGTGTGCCCAGAGCAAATCAGGGTCCACACTGAAGCTACTCTAGTTTCTGAGGGTGGGGTGGATTTAGCCACACTAGCTGTCTGGCCGCCTAACATGCAAAAATACAGACAGCAACTCTTAATTAATGGGACTAGAATAGAGGGCCTGAGGGATACAGGTGCCAGTGTCACCATGGTGACAGAGAAACTGGTTTCCCCTGGCCAATACCTGACTGGAAAAACTTACACAGTCACCAACGCTGACAATCAGAGAAAAGTACATCCCATGGCAATGGTTACTTTAGAATGGGGAGGGGTCAATGGCCTGAAACAGGTGGTGGTCTCCTCAAATATCCCAGTGGACTGTCTGCTTGGAAATGACCTGGAGTCCTCAGCATGGGCTGAGGTAGAGCTAAAAACCCATGCAGCAATGCTGGGTATCCCTGAACTGGTGTGTGTGAAAACAAGAGCACAATGCAAGGAACAGGGTGAAAAAGTAGAGCTGGAGTCTGGAAAAATGGCCCAGCCTACCAAGAGAACAGGAAAGTCAGTTGGGAAACCAACTGCAACACAGCAAAAGAAAGGGAACCTCTCTTCTCAGGAAGAAGTTCTGCCCTCTGAGGGAACTGAGCCTTTGGAGCTTGAACCTTATCAGGTTGAGCTCTTAGGCCCAGGGGGACCCTCAAGGGAAGAGCTGTGTAAGGGACAAGAAACCTGTCCCTCTCTTGAAGGCCTTAGGCAGCAAGCTGCCGAAGAGTCCAAAGGCAAGAAAAATGGAACACATAGGGTCTATTGGGAAGATGGGCTCCTGTACACTGAGGCCAGAGACCCCAAACCTGGTGCCACTAGGAGAGTGGTAGTGCCTCAGCTGTTCAGAGAGTTCATCCTAACATTGGCCCATGACATTCCCCTTGCTGGACATTTGGGACAAACCAAGACGTGGGAGAGGTTAGTCAACCACTTCTACTGGCCCAATATGTCCAACATGGTTAAGGAGTTTTGCCTCTCCTGCCCCACCTGTCAAGCCAGTGGTAAGACAGGTGGGCATCCAAAGGCCCCCCTCATTCCACTTCCAGTGGTGGGGGTGCCCTTTGAAAGAGTGGGTGTGGACATAGTTGGTCCACTGGAACCTCCCACAGCCTCAGGAAATATGTATATCCTGGTAGTAGTGGATCATGCTACCAGGTATCCTGAAGCTATTCCCCTTAGGTCGACTACTGCCCCTGCAGTAGCCAAGGCCCTCATTGGTATCTTTACCAGAGTGGGTTTCCCTAAGGAGGTGGTGTCTGACAGAGGTACCAACTTCATGTCAGCATACCTAAAGCACATGTGGAATGAGTGTGGAGTGACTTATAAATTCACTACACCCTACCATCCACAAACTAATGGCTTAGTTGAGAGATTCAACAAGACATTAAAAGGCATGATCATGGGGCTCCCAGAAAAACTCAAAAGGAGATGGGATGTCCTCCTGCCATGTCTGCTTTTCGCTTACAGGGAGGTACCACAGAAGGGAGTAGGGTTCTCACCCTTTGAACTTCTGTTTGGTCATCCTGTAAGGGGACCACTTGCCCTTGTTAAAGAAGGCTGGGAGAGACCTCTCCATGAGCCTAAACAGGACATAGTGGACTATGTACTTGGCCTTCGCTCTAGAATGGCAGAGTACATGGAAAAGGCAACCAAAAACCTTGAGGCCAGCCAACAGCTCCAGAAGTTTTGGTATGACCAAAAGGCTGCACTGGTTGAGTTCCAACCAGGGCAGAAAGTCTGGGTTCTGGAGCCTGTGGCTCCCAGGGCACTCCAGGACAAATGGAGTGGCCCTTACCCAGTGCTAGAAAGGAAGAGTCAGGTCACCTACCTGGTGGACCTGGACACAAGCAGGAGCCCCAAGAGGGTAATCCATGTGAACCGCCTTAAGCTCTTCCATGACAGGGCTGATGTGAATCTGTTGATGGTAACAGATGAGGATCAGGAGGCAGAGAGTGAACCTCTCCCTGATCTTCTGTCATCAGACCCAAGAGATGGCACAGTAGATGGAGTGATCTACTCAGACACCCTCTCTGGCCAACAGCAGGCTGATTGTAGGAGAGTCCTACAACAGTTTCCTGAGCTTTTCTCCCTAACCCCTGGTCAGACACCCCTGTGCACCCATGATGTGGACACAGGAGACAGCATGCCTGTCAAGAACAAAATCTTTAGACAATCTGACCATGTTAAGGAAAGCATCAAGGTGGAAGTCCACAAGATGCTGGAATTGGGAGTAATTGAGCGCTCTGACAGCCCCTGGGCTAGCCCAGTGGTCTTAGTCCCCAAACCTCACACCAAAGATGGAAAGAAAGAGATGAGGTTTTGTGTGGACTACAGAGGGCTCAATTCTGTCACCAAGACAGATGCTCATCCAATTCCAAGAGCTGATGAGCTCATAGACAAATTAGGTGCTGCCAAATTCTTAAGTACCTTTGACTTGACAGCAGGGTACTGGCAAATAAAAATGGCACCTGGAGCAAAAGAGAAAACAGCATTCTCCACACCTGATGGGCATTATCAGTTTACTGTTATGCCCTTTGGTTTAAAGAATGCCCCTGCCACCTTCCAAAGGTTGGTGAATCAAGTCCTTGCTGGCTTGGAGTCCTTTAGCACAGCTTATCTTGATGATATTGCTGTCTTTAGCTCCACCTGGCAGGATCACCTGGTCCACCTGAAGAAGGTTTTGAAGGCTCTGCAATCTGCAGGCCTCTCTATCAAGGCATCCAAATGCCAGATAGGGCAGGGAACTGTGGTTTACTTGGGCCACCTTGTAGGTGGAGGCCAAGTCCAGCCACTCCAACCCAAGATCCAGACTATTCTGGACTGGGTAGCTCCAAAAACCCAGACTCAAGTCAGGGCATTCCTTGGCTTGACTGGGTACTACAGGAGGTTTGTGAAGGGATATGGATCCATTGTGACAGCCCTCACTGAGCTCACCTCCAAGAAAATGCCCAAGAAAGTGAACTGGACTGTGGACTGCCAACAGGCCTTTGACACCCTGAAACAAGCAATGTGCTCAGCACCAGTTCTCAAAGCTCCAGATTATTCTAAGCAGTTCATTGTGCAGACTGATGCCTCTGAACATGGGATAGGGGCAGTTCTGTCCCAAACAAATGATGATGGCCTTGACCAGCCTGTTGCTTTCATTAGCAGGAGGTTACTCCCCCGGGAGCAGCGTTGGAGTGCCATTGAGAGGGAGGCCTTTGCTGTGGTTTGGTCCCTGAAGAAGCTGAGACCATACCTCTTTGGGACTCACTTCCTAGTTCAAACTGACCACAGACCTCTCAAATGGCTGATGCAAATGAAAGGTGAAAATCCTAAACTGTTGAGGTGGTCCATCTCCCTACAGGGAATGGACTTTATAGTGGAACACAGACCTGGGACTGCCCATGCCAATGCAGATGGCCTTTCCAGGTTCTTCCACTTAGAAAATGAAGACTCTCTTGGGAAAGGTTAGTCTCATCCTCTTTCGTTTGGGGGGGGGTTGTGTAAGGAAATGCCTCCTTGGCATGGTTGCCCCCTGACTTTTTGCCTTTGCTGATGCTATGTTTACAATTGAAAGTGTGCTGAGGCCTGCTAACCAGGCCCCAGCACCAGTGTTCTTTCCCTAACCTGTACTTTTGTATCCACAATTGGCAGACCCTGGCATCCAGATAAGTCCCTTGTAACTGGTACTTCTAGTACCAAGGGCCCTGATGCCAAGGAAGGTCTCTAAGGGCTGCAGCATGTCTTATGCCACCCTGGAGACCTCTCACTCAGCACAGACACACTGCTTACCAGCTTGTGTGTGCTAGTGAGGACAAAACGAGTAAGTCGACATGGCACTCCCCTCAGGGTGCCATGCCAGCCTCTCACTGCCTATGCAGTATAGGTAAGACACCCCTCTAGCAGGCCTTACAGCCCTAAGGCAGGGTGCACTATACCATAGGTGAGGGTACCAGTGCATGAGCATGGTACCCCTACAGTGTCTAAACAAAACCTTAGACATTGTAAGTGCAGGGTAGCCATAAGAGTATATGGTCTGGGAGTCTGTCAAACACGAACTCCACAGCACCATAATGGCTACACTGAAAACTGGGAAGTTTGGTATCAAACTTCTCAGCACAATAAATGCACACTGATGCCAGTGTACATTTTATTGTAAAATACACCCCAGAGGGCACCTTAGAGGTGCCCCCTGAAACTTAACCGACTATCTGTGTAGGCTGACTAGTTTTAGCAGCCTGCCACAAACCGAGACATGTTGCTGGCCCCATGGGGAGAGTGCCTTTGTCACTCTGAGGCCAGTAACAAAGCCTGCACTGGGTGGAGATGCTAACACCTCCCCCAGGCAGGAATTGTCACACCTGGCGGTGAGCCTCAAAGGCTCACCTCCTTTGTGCCAAACCAGCAGGACACTCCAGCTAGTGGAGTTGCCCGCCCCCTCCGGCCAGGCCCCACTTTTGGCGGCAAGGCCGGAGAAAATAATGAGAATAACAAGGAGGAGTCACTGGCCAGTCAGGACAGCCCCTAAGGTGTCCTGAGCTGAGGTGACTCTAACTTTTAGAAATCCTCCATCTTGCAGATGGAGGATTCCCCCAATAGGGTTAGGATTGTGACCCCCTCCCCTTGGGAGGAGGCACAAAGAGGGTGTACCCACCCTCAGGGCTAGTAGCCATTGGCTACTAACCCCCCAGACCTAAACACGCCCTTAAATTTAGTATTTAAGGGCTACCCTGAACCCTAGAAAATGAGATTCCTGCAACAAGAAGAAGGACTGCCCAGCTGAAAACCCCTGCAGCGGAAGACCAGAAGACGACAACTGCCTTGGCTCCAGAAACTCACCGGCCTGTCTCCTGCCTTCCAAAGATCCTGCTCCAGCGACGCCTTCCGAAGGGACCAGCGACCTCGACATCCTCTGAGGACTGCCCCTGCTTCGAAAAGACAAGAAACTCCCGAGGACAGCGGACCTGCTCCAAGAAAAGCTGCAACTTTGTTTCCAGCAGCTTTAAAGAACCCTGCAAGCTCCCCGCAAGAAGCGTGAGACTTGCAACACTGCACCCGGCGACCCCGACTCGGCTGGTGGAGACCCGACACCTCAGGAGGGACCCCAGGACTACTCTGATACTGTGAGTACCAAAACCTGTCCCCCCTGAGCCCCCACAGCGCCGCCTGCAGAGGGAATCCCGAGGCTTCCCCTGACCGCGACTCTTTGAACCTAAAGTCCCGACGCCTGGGAGAGACCCTGCACCCGCAGCCCCCAGGACCTGAAGGACCGGACTTTCACTGGAGAAGTGACCCCCAGGAGTCCCTCTCCCTTGCCCAAGTGGAGGTTTCCCCGAGGAACCCCCCCCTTGCCTGCCTGCAGCGCTGAAGAGATCCCGAGATCTCTCATAGACTAACATTGCGAACCCGACGCTTGTTTCTACACTGCACCCGGCCGCCCCCGCGCTGCTGAGGGTGAAATTTCTGTGTGGACTCGTGTCCCCCCCCGGTGCCCTACAAAACTCCCCTGGTCTGCCCTCCGAAGACGCGGGTACTTACCTGCAAGCAGACCGGAACCGGGGCACCCCCTTCTCTCCATTCTAGCCTATGTGTTTTGGGCACCACTTTGAACTCTGCACCTGACCGGCCCTGAGCTGCTGGTGTGGTGACTTTGGGGTTGCTCTGAACCCCCAACGGTGGGCTACCTTGGACCAAGAACTGAACCCTGTAAGTGTCTTACTTACCTGGTAAAACTAATCAAAACTTACCTCCCCTAGGAACTGTGAAAATTGAACTAAGTGTCCACTTTTAAAACAGCTATTTGTCAATAACTTGAAAAGTATACATGCAATTTTGATGATTTGAAGTTCCTAAAGTACTTACCTGCAATACCTTTCGAATGAGATATTACATGTAGAATTTGAACCTGTGGTTCTTAAAATAAACTAAGAAAAGATATTTTTCTATATAAAAACCTATTGGCTGGATTTGTCTCTGAGTGTGTGTACCTCATTTATTGTCTATGTGTATGTACAACAAATGCTTAACACTACTCCTTGGATAAGCCTACTGCTCGACCACACTACCACAAAATAGAGCATTAGTATTATCTATTTTTACCACTATTTTACCTCTAAGGGGAACCCTTGGACTCTGTGCATGCTATTCCTTACTTTGAAATAGCACATACAGAGCCAACTTCCTACAAGGAGTATCTGAGGACATGTTGCACATATTTGAGCCTAGGATTATAATTAAACAATGGTGTCACAACATGTAGGACCTTCGATACTGCCCTGAAATATTTTGAACAGACCTGCCCACAGAGGCAACGAAAGCGGATAGTTAATAATCTGAGGTAGAATTTCAGACTGGAATAAACTGTGCGTAAGAGATAACAACAGGACTGAATCTCCTCTTGGAAATGAACAGTCACTAATCTCTTCCACAAGAAATTATTGCAATCTTTTCCAGGTGTAACAAAGGGTTGCATACTATGTATCCAAAAATAACTTACCTGTCGAATTGTTATTTGAATGCATCACTTCTCAATATAGTCGTTCACAGATAACCCATGAAATCATTATAATGTTATTCTTAAATGCAGTATTTCGTTTGTAACTACTGTGACAGATTTCATGATTCTTTGTAGCTTACATGTGCAGTCAGTAATATTTAACTCCTCTCCCCTTTCCCTCACATCATTGCAGCAGCATTCCTTAAGACAATTCCCGGAACACTTACGGTGGACGAATGAGGTTTCCCCATGCCGCTACCCATTGAGAATGCTCACTAGCCCCCCACTTCCTGTGCATTACTGCAGTAGCCCTACCAGCAATAAAAAAAAGATCAACAGTGTAGATTGAATCGGCAACTGCGTGTCAGATGACCCCCCACCCACTGGCACTCACCTCACCTGCCACCGGTAATATTAAACTCTTCCCTACCCCTGCCTCTCCCGCCCAGTTCTATGTCCTCCTATCCAACAGCTCTATGCCCCGAATTTTATACAAAGCATTTCCTTTTACGACAAACTGTTTACACAAAAGTGTGTGCCACTCTTTCAGGAGATCCTGAATCAACAGTGGATGTGACAAATAAATGAAAAGGGTGAACCAAGTAGTTAACTAGAGTAAAGCATGTTTCTGAATCTGTCCCCTCAAAACCTGCAGTTCAAGGTCTCAAATAAATATAAGCCAATGACTAAGGCCACTGACTATGGAAGGTTGTTCTGAGGCAAACACCTTCATTGTCATCATGACCTCACGCTTGGAAAATGCTCCCTAATGCTGCTTCCTCGTGGGAAGAAAAGCTGAAACTGCATATCAGAAACTTCCTCATAGAATCTGGTAATTGCTAGTTCAAGTTCACTCTTTGAGCTAAATAAAGGGAGAGCCAATATACGTGTAGGAGTTTATACAGGAGGGACAAAGTAGTGCTAACAATACTATCAGGAACTATCTAGACCATGTAGTGAAATTGTCAAGAGGGTGAAACTGCTGCAATAAGATAGTCATCTGATCTTCGAGTGGAAGAATACCTGTGTGTAGGAAAATGTCACTGTTGGCATGGTTACCGCCTAACCTTTTGCCTTTTGTTGTTGCCAGCTTTGATTGAGAGTGTGCTGGGACCCTGCTAACCAGGCCCCAGCACCGTTGTTCTTTCCCTAAAACTGTACCTTTGTCTCCACAGTTGGCACAGCCCTGGCACACAGGTAAGTCCCTTGTAAAAGGTACCCCTGGTACCAAGGGCCCTGTGGCCAGGGAAGGTCTCTAAAGGCTGCAGCATGTATTATGCCACCCTGTGGACTCCTCACTCAGCACGTGAACACTGCCTCAGTCTGTTTCTCCCCACCAGTACTCACAAGCTAAGTCGACATGGCACTCACCTCAGAGTGCCATGCCCACAACCCACTGCCTGTGGCATAGGTAAGTCACCCCTCTAGCAGGCCTTACAGCCCTAAGGCAGGGTGCACTATACCACAGGTGAGGGCATAGCTGCATGAGCACTATGCCCATACAGTGTCTAAGCCAATTCTTAGACATTGTAAGTGCAGGATAGCCATAATGAGTATATGGTTTGGGAGTTTGTCAGAAACAAACTCCACAGTTCCATAATACACTGAATACTGGGAAGTTTGGTATCAAACTTCTCGGCACAATAAACCCACACTGATTGATGCCAGTGTGGGATTTATTGAGAAATGCACACATAGGGCATCTTAGAAATGCCCCCTACATACCAGCCCAACTGCTAGTGCTAGGCTGACAGGTCTCTTCCAGCCTGCCGCTTCCAGACAAGTTTCTGGCCACATGGGGTGAGTGCCTTTGTGCACTCTGTGACCAGGAACAAAGCCTGTCCTGGGTGGAGGTGCTTCACACCTCCCCCTGCAGGAACTGTAACATCCCTCATTGGAAAATCCTGCATCTTGTTTTAGAGGATTTAGCCCAATAGGAATAGGGATGTGCCCCCTCCCCAAAGGGAGGAGGCACAAGGAGGGGGTAGCCACCCTCGGTGACAGCCTCCAGCCCTAACATCCCCCTAAATGTAGTATTTAGGGGCAACCCTGAACCCAGGAAATCAGGTTCCTGATGACCTACAAAGGACTGCCTAGCTGAAAAACCTCACAGAGAAGAAGGAAGATAACTGCTTGGGCCCCAGCCCTACCGGCCTGTCTCCAACTTCAGAGAACCTGCACCAGCGACGCATCCTGCGGGCCCAGCAACCTCTGCCGACTCAGAGGACTGCCCTGCAACTACAAAGGATCAAGAACTCCCTTAGACAGCTGACCTGTCCAACCAAAGAAAGAAGAAACCATCTTTAAAGGGACTCTCACCTCACTCCAGAAGCGTGAGTCCCCACCACTCTGCACCCGATGCCCCTGGCACATGTCCAGAGAAACCAACAACCCAGAGAGGATCCCCAGGCGACTCGACGACGTGTCCACCCTGGGCTGACCTCTCTGCACTCCACGACGATGCCTGCATAGGGAATCCCGAGGACCCCACTGACTGCGACTGCCCAGGACGAAGATATCCGACTCCTGGAGAAGCACTGCACCTGCAGCCCCCAGGCCCGTGAGAAACTCACCACCAGTGCAGCAGTGACCAGCAGGTGGCCCTCACCCTTGCCCAGTCAGTGGCTGGCCCGAGAAGTCCCCCTGTGCGCTGCCTGCAGCATCTGAGTGACCTCTGGGTCCCTCCATTGAATCCTATTACAAATCCGATGCCCTGTTTGCCCACTGCACCCGGCTGCCCCTGTGCCGCTGAGGGTGTGTTTTGTGTGCCTACTTGTTTTCCTCCTTCCTCCCCCCCCCCCCCCCCCCCCCCAGTGCTCTCCTAAACCCATCTGGTCTGCTCCCCGAGGACACGGGTACTTACCTGCCAGCAGACCGGAACCAGAGCACTCCCTGTCTCAAGAGGCGCCCATGTTATTTTGGCTCCTCTTTCACCTCTGCACCTGACTGGCCCCTGTGTTGCTGGGTGTTTGGGGTTGACTTGAACCCCCAACAGTGGGCTACTTATGTCCTGGAGACTGAACATGTAAGTGGTTTACTTACCGTATTAACAAAACTATACTTACCTCTACCGGGAACTGTTGAATTTTGTACTGTGTCCACTTTTAAAATAGCTTATTGCCATTTTATGAAAAACTGTGTACATTACTGTTTTGGTTCAAAGTTCTAACTATACCTGTGCCAAGTATCTTACATTTAATGTACTTACCTGCAATTTGAATCTTGTGATTCTAAAATAAATTAAGAAAATAATATTTTTCTACATAAAAAAACTATTGGCCTGGAGTTAAGTCATTGAATGTGTGTTCTTATTTATTGCTTGTGTGTACAGCAAATGCTTAACTCTTCCCTCTGAGAAGCCTAACTGCTCAACCACACTACCACAAATAGAACATTAGTATTATCTATTATTGCCTCTGTCAAGCCTCTTGGGTAACCCCTAGACTCTGCGCACACTACCTCTCATTTTGAAATAGTATATACAGAGCCAGCTTCCTACACTATGGGTTCACAATTGTCTCTTCGACTGACCTATTTACAAACAAATTGATAAAACGTAAGCAGATTAGACATAGTGCAGGCTCCTTTTGAGCACTGGAAATCAAAAGCGAAGACCAGACAATACTTTCATAGACCGCAACTACAGTGCAATTACTGCACACCTGAGATGCTTTTGTAATCCCATCTGGTACCTATGCTGAAAAAGAGTTTAAAAAAAAAAAAAAAAAAAACCTTCATAAGAACTATTACAGACACTCGGAAAGTGGTGGCATTTCCCATGAAGGAGACAAAATAATTCTTCTTGAGGAAAATTCCCTTCCACCAGATGTCACAATCTCTGGCACAGGGGAAGGTGATGACAGTATGTTCGATGATGTCATCATTCATCCAGCTAGTAAATAAAGGGAAGGTGGCATCTGAGACTTTTCTAGTAGTAGTGGAGAGTTTTTATAGTCAGAAGCAGATGGGGATTCGGAAGATAGTAGATTCCATTTTTTTTTTTTTTTGTGAAAAGATTGTTTTCAAATCCAAAGCCATTGAACACCCGTCATCTCCGGGTCAGTCTTTTTGCCAGCATGACTTTTAAATCTTAGAATCTGGCTACCTCAGCCAATCAGAGAGAGGTACTGAACTATTGAAGGAGGGCAGACGTGCAAACATAGGACACTGTTACTCACTGAAGTCGGGATTTCATTCTTAATAGTGGACATCAAGCACAATCATTACAGAATATATGAAGAAAGAATCCAGACAACATAAAGCATTAATATTTAGTATTCCAGCTTTTACCAAATCATTCTTTTTTCACAGGAGATGTTTTGGATCTAAATGTGAAACTCGTTTCTGATGCATTTTCATTCTCGCAATGTGGTTTGAGTCTTTACTTTGGAATATGCTTGATAAAACAGATTATATATTATACCATTATCTTAATGAGGACTAAGACATCTATGAGTGAAAATGCTTGACGAGTTACATGAGCCTTTGTTTCCTCAGTGCATGGATCGGTCCTGTCGCTGGCATCCAGTGCTTCGTCCACGTACTCCTCGGTAGGTTCCGTGTTTGATGTTGCGAGCTGTTCAGCTGAGCAGTGAAGATCTAGTTCACCAATGTATACTTGTCTGCAGTGGAACATTGCACGTCATCGGACATTATTCTTGCCAACAAGCTGGTTTGGGATTCATTTCTCACCGCGTTCATGACAGATCGTCCATTTTCACATTCTTGCTAACCCAGTATATGATTCGTGATAGAATTGGCTCATTTCTAAAAGTATATCGTTTGCAGTACCACAGAGCAGAAATGCTGCGTGAAGCACGTGGTGGTTTAAAGTGCTCATCATTTTGGTTTGAAGTGGGATAGATTGCCAGCCTATCTTTTTTTAAAGTGTTTTCCTGTTTGCGTTCTCGGTCTTCCAAACCTATTTATGTTTTACCGATTCTTTGGAAGTCAGTGCCCTGTCCGTTATGTGACGTGAACTGATTGCGCAGCCTGCAAGTGTTTTGAGTCCTTTCAGCGCTCCTGTTGTGTACACTAACGCTAACACCCTCTCTTCTGTACCCTGTCACTAAACTGGTGGCTTTACCACACCTAACTTCACCGTAGTACCTTTAGAGGGCCTTAGTCTGAAGCTTACCGGGGTCCTTCACTAGCCAGATTAGGGACACCCAGGATGTACCAAAGGCTCAGTCTGTGTAAAACTGATGTGGATTCTAAATACCTACCTATTCCTGTGATGCAGTGGACACTTGCGTTGGTGAGTACTGCAGTTACTACCTCGTACAGGAAGCTGAAACTGTACTGCTCATACCCTGATAAATGTGTGGGGAATCTCGTGTGCAGGGCCCTTACTGCAGCATCAGTCAATATCCTTCATGGGGACTGCGTCCATCCTAACAGAAGAATAGCCGTAGCCATTGCCACGTTTTGGTTTCCCAACAAGGGCACAGGGAACATGCTTCTTGTTTACATTAGCACCCTGGAAGCTCTGCCTTGACCCTAGATACATGCTGTTCTGTGGATAACAGCATCATACTAACAAACAGGATCCTCCCCTGGTGTTGTAACTATAGGCCTGTCTTCATGCTGCTTGGGTACATGGTAGCGGCACAGTAACGCCTAAGAAGTTCAGTCGATCGTGCCGGGCTCAGTTTTGTCAGACCTGCTCAGTAATCCTCCCAAAGGGTGAGAGAGGAAAAGAGAGGGAGCTAGAGTGCAAACGCGAGACAGAAGAACAGAAAGCTTGCGTGAGCATGAATAGATGCGGGGGGGGGGGGGGGGGGTGGGGAGGGGAGAAGAGGAGCTACTGACTCCAGCTTCCATCAATAGAGACCTGCAGACTTTGTCGCTCTTGGCCACAGTGCCGACACCTGCACTTTAATCATTTGCTGGAATTACTCTACTGGTCTAAGCCCTTCTTTAAGCTTTCCTTTTCTCTCTCTTCTCTTTGCATGTTGCTTTTTCTCAGGCAGAGGAGAGGATGCAGTCAGAGGTAGGGTAACTTATTTCATGAATTCCTTGTGCTCACTTGTCCATGGGAAAGGTAACATGAGAAATGGTTTATTCACTTTGTCTTGTTCTCTCTATAGCAAATCCGTAAACTGCGACGAGAACTGGAGAACTCCCAGGAGAAGGTAGCCACACTGACCACGCAGCTGTCGGCAAACGTGAGTTATTGTAAAGCGGGTGCTGGCTGTGGGTGCACCATAGTGACAACTGTACATGCCTGGGTGTCTATGCACGAGTGTGTGTCACACTACTGGGTTCGGGTCATTCTTGAGCAATGGGGGGGCTCTGGAGAAGGGGCTGCACATGGGTGGTACTATTTAAATATCATGGTCTATGTAAGCCCATCACTGAAAATCTCTCTCGGGTCCGCCTCGCTATTGGATAGCTTATGACTCTTCTGACCTTGCCGATATTAACAAAAGATGTGTGCAACTTGACCCATACTGTTCACAGCTGGTGTTCGACTGCCACAAAGAACTGGCGCTTGCCAGCGGAATCCCCAGCTTACCCTCGGGTAGTGAAACTGAGAAGTAAATGCTTATTTAAGGAAGTGACGCAGAATGAAATAGTAAACAACGCAACTAACTGGATGTCGAGTCACAGATGCTGCTTCTAAAATAACCAGGCCTCTATTTACATATAGCTAAAGGCATAGCGTTAAACTAGGAGTATATATAAAAAGCAGACACTGCTACCACAGTATGGGGCCGATATATGGCCCCAAACACGTTTAGGGTGCCTGGACGCTGGAATTGTATAAGCTGGACCTATAAAGCCGTCCATAGAAGCTACGCCGGCTCCCTCTGCCAGTCCAGATCCTTTGTGTTATATACAGGGGTCTCCCCTGTGACAATCTGTAATATCTCAAACAGACAGGGTATCCGCAAAGGTGTTAATGCAACTTGTACAGATGCCAGACGTCAAGTGCCGAAGACTATAAATGAACAGAGATACAGAGCTTCTCCCCATGTGTTGGGGCTTTTGGAAACACACATGCCACTGTGATGGCTGTGTAGTGATGCCCGATGAGTTCCTTTGACCCAGGACCCAGGCAGGTACTTACTAAAAGGTGCCTTCTTTATGTAAAAGGTCTGCACGTTATGTCGTCTGGAGCAGGATGTCCTGTCTGGACATCTCTCTCAGTGCCAATGGAGCATGACATCTAAAATGGACATTTACCCAAAGGTACGAGAGAGAAAGTGATGAGGCACCACGCACTCTACCAGTTTAATGAATGCAGCCTGCCTCATTGATCAGTAGAGGCTTATGGCCTAAGTAATGTGGTAGTCGTATCACTGCCAAACGAATGAGTACCACAACTGTTTGCGGGATTAATCCACACCCTCTTATTATGCGGTGTGTTCTTGCCCAGTTAATGGGAATAAAATGCTGTTGCCTCGGAGGCTGCTTTTAGTGTAGACAGGTTTGTGGTTGTTGCATTTCTCAAAACATTGAAATCGTGGTACATTGCTGAACATATCGTATAGCAAGTCATTGTTACATCAATTCTACAAAAGTAATTGTGTAAGATTGCAAGTGGATGTGCAACGTTCAGTGACCGAGCAAACGTAGTATGTAGTATCATGTCACAGAAATCTATACATTATACTTTCAATGAATAGTGTAGACAATTATTGATTCATTAATTTGCATGCTGAAATTTTGCCCTGTTAATCTGCACGTCACATTATTGGTTGGTTGTTGTGTGTGGTGTCTAGTTGTTGCACCCAATAGCAGCTGCTTGGTTAAGATGCATTTGTTCCACGTAGAGCATATTTCATGCTTTTTTTTGCTCTGTTTTAGGCAAACCTGGTAGCAGCCTTCGAGCAGTCCCTCGTGAATATGACATCCCGGCTCCGGCACCTTGCAGACACAGCGGAGGAGAAGGTCAGTGCTCAGGAGGTGGGAGTGGGCAGGTGTAGAATGTGGAGGACTGTAGGAAGTTGGCTCTGTATGCACTATTTCAAAGTAAGGAATAGTATGCACAGAGTCCAAGGGTTCCCCTTAGAGGTAAGATAGTGGCAATAAGAGATCATTCTAATGCTCTATTTTGTGGTAGTGTGGTCAAGCAGTAGGCTTATCAAAGGAGTAGTGTTAAGCATTTGTTGTACATACACAAGCAATAAACGAGGAACACACACTCAGACAATTCCAGGCCAATAGGTTTTTGTATAGAAAAATATATTTTCTTAGTTTATTTTAAGAACCACAGGTTCAAGATTTACATGTAATACTTCAAATGAAAGGTATTGGAGGTAGGTACTTTAGGAACTTTGAATTAGCAAAATAGGATATACACTTTTCACATAAATCACATATAGCTATTTTAAAACTAGGCACAGTGCAATTTTCAACAGTTCCTAGGGGGAGTAAGAGTTTGTTAGTTTTTGCAGGTAAGTAAACCACCTACGGGGTTGAAGTTTTGGTCCAAGGTAGCCCACCGTTGGGGGTTCAGAGCAACCCCAAAGTTACCACACCAGCAGCTCAGGCCCGGTCAGGTGCAGAGGTCAAAGTGGTGCCCAAAACGCATAGGCCTCAAAGGAGAAGGGGGTGCCCCGGTTCCAGTCTGCCAGCAGGTAAGTACCCGCGTCTTCGGAGGGCAGACCAGGGGGGTTTTGTAGGGCACCGGGGGAGACACAAGTCCACACAGAAAATACACCCTCAGCGGCACGGGGGCGGCCGGGTGCAGTGTGCAAACAAGTGTCGGGTTTGTAATTGAAATCAATGGGAGACCAAGGGGTCTCTTCAGCGATGCAGGCAAGGGGGGGGGGGGCTCCTCGAGGTAGCCACCACCTGGGCAAGGGAGAGGGCCTCCTGGGGGTCACTCCTGCACTGGAGTTCGGATCCTTCAGGTCCTGGGGGCTGCGGGTGCAAAGTCTTTACCAGGCGTTGGGATCTGAGGAACAGGCAGTCGCGGTCAGGGGGAGCCTCGGGATTCCCTCTGCAGGCGTCGCTGTGAGGGCAACTCTGGCTACTCACGGTCTCGCAGTCGCCGGGGAGACCTCCCTGAAGTGATTGTTCTCCACAAGTCGAGCCGGGGGCGTCGGGTGCAGAGTAGCAAGTCTCACGCTTCCGGCGGGAAACGCAAGTTGTTTTAAAGTTGCTCCTTTGTTACAAAGTTGCAGTCTTGGGTGAACAGAGCCGCTGTCCTCTGGAGTTCTTGCTCCTTCTAGAGCAGGGCAGTCCTCTGAGGATTCAGAGGTCACTGGTCCCTGGGGAAAGCATAGCTGGAGCAGTGTCTTTAGAAGTGGGGAGACAGGCCGGTAGAGCTGGGGCCAAAGCAGTTGGTGTCTCCGTCTTCTCTTCAGGGTTTTTCAGCTTAGCAGTCCTCTTCTTCTTAGGTTGCAGGAATCTGAGTTCCTAGGTTCTGGGGAGCCCTTAAATACTAAATTTAAGGGCGTGTTTAGGTCTGGGGGGTTAGTAGCCAATGGCTACTAGCCCTGGGTGGGTACGCCCTCTTTGTGCCTCCTCCCAAGGGGAGGGGGTCACATTCCTATCCCTATTGGGGGAATCCTCCATCTGCAAGATGGAGGATTTCTAAAAGTCAGTCACCTCAGCTCAGGACACCTTAGGGGCTGTCCTGACTGGCCAGTGACTCCTCCTTGTTTTTCTCATTATCTCCTCCGGCCTTGCTGCCAAAAGTGGGGCCGTGGCCGGAGGGGGCGGGCAACTCCACTAGCTGGAGTGCCCTGGGGTGCTGTAACAAAGGGGGAGAGCCTTTGAGGCTCACCGCCAGGTGTTACAGTTCCTGCAGGGGGAGGTGATAAGCATCTCCACCCAGTACAGGCTTTGTTACTAGCCACAGAGTGACAAAGGCACTCTCCAGATGTGGCCAGCAACATGTCTCGAGTGTGGCAGGTTGCTAAAACCAGTCAGCCTACACGGATAGTCGGTTAAGGTTTCAGGGGGCACCTCTAAGGTGCCCTCTGGGGTGTATATTACAATATGGCATCAGTGTGCATTTATTGTGCTGAGAAGTTTGATACCAAACTTCCCAGTTTTCAGTGTAGCCATTATGGTGCTGTGGAGTTCGTGCATGACAGACTCCCAGACCATATACTGTTATGGCTACCCTGCACTTACAATGTCTAAGGTTTTGCTTAGACACTGTAGGGGCACAGTGCTCATGCACTGGTGCCCTCACCTTTGGTATAGTGCATCCTGCCTTACGGCTGTAAGGCCTGCTAGAGGGGTGACTTATCTATACTGCATAGGCAGTGTGAGGTTGGCATGGCACCCTGAGGGGAGTGCCATGTCGACTTACTCGTTTTGTCCTCACCAGCACACACAAGCTGGCAAGCAGTGTGTCTGTGCTGAGTGAGGGGTCCCCAGGGTGGCATAAGATATGCTGCAGCCCTTAGAGACCTTCCCTGGCATCAGGGCCCTTGGTACCAGGGGTACCAGTTACAAGGGACTTATCTGGATGCCAGGGTGTGCCAATTGTGGAAACAAAAGTACAGGTTAGGGAAAGAACACTGGTGCTGGGGCCTGGTTAGCAGGCCTCAGCACACTTTCAAATCAAAACTTAGCATCAGCAAAGGCAAATAGTCAGGGGGTAACCATGCCAAGGAGGCATTTCCTTACAAGGACCTTATTGCTTTAATATCATTTTAGGAGCACATTCCCTTGCGATAGTTCAGTTTTTGGCATGCACTATCAAATACTTATTTACCACATTATTATTTTGTCAAAAACTTAGTGATCATCTTAGTTTGATTAAAAAATACACCTGTTTACCTAACCTTTGGTACATTGCTACAAACCAGCATAGACCGATCTAAAATGTTAGAAATTAAAATTGAGACTTCATAAAAAAGTGTTTGCATCTGTGCGTTATGCTTTCTTTTAAATCTTATTACGTTATTGTAGTGTAGTAAATAGTGACCCTAAGCCAGGTGCTTTAGAAATCTCATGGGCACACCAAGATGGCATTATTGCGCCATCATACATATGCCTATCCTTTTTCTTCTGAATTTTCTGCGTAACAATTTCAGATTGCCATTGGTTTCAGACACACAGTTCACAGGTATGACGCATATATGAGAGGATTTTGAAACACAACTATGTGCAGAATACCACTAGCCAAATATAATAATCCATTTTACAAACTTAGTGTAAATTATACTATATCATATAGACTAACATGAGCATGATAGGTAATGTAGTTTGTATAGTAGTAAATTGTTCCAAATACATTTACTATGCCTCAAATTTAAGAATTATGTTTAATTGACGAGGTAGCTGCTTCACAAAGTTCCGGGGGAAAGTTTAAAATCTATTCCCTCTAAATTAACACTTGTCACCTGAGTAGTCACAAAGGTCCCCGGGAAGAGCCTTGAAAATCTGGTTTCCCGGAGTATTCATTTTCTATTTTCTATGCTTACTTCTACCGATTAGACTTACAGGAGTATTAAATGCAGATTTTTGCATTGGCATTTATTTTTTTAGTTTTCTATGCGACAAAGAAATCATGTTTTTCCATGAGGAACCCCTCCCCCATTTTGCTACACCAACTTGAAATATGGGGACATGTTCTCCCTATTCCACACCTTCGAAAACGCAGGTACTCCAACATTTGTTTTTGGAGTACATTGATTAGTGTGTCCAGGGCGGCATGCAAAATGTTTGAACTCCTACAAATTAACAGGCTGTCACATCCCATAGATTTGCATTGTTACCACCTATCACTCACCTTTTCCGTATCTTACTTTCCGACATTCCTCAGAAGGCATTTTCATCTGTTGACATGTATATCGACAGACCCTGAAGCTACCACTCTTTTGTCTTTTAGTGGTTTTGGTGTTCTAATGTTAAATACCTTTACTTTTCCTCTTGATTGTGTAGAGTACTCTGTAGTCCTAGTGGCACTGCAAAACAATAAATACTTGTCTTGTTTTGTCAAGTGGTAGTAGGCTGGGATTTAATCGTTTGGAGGAGCTGGTCGTACAAAAAGTCAGTGCGAAAATACTTGATGTCCATGTCTAATTTGGATACTGATATTAAAGTATGTTGCTGTTAGACTTTCAGATGCTTTTCACAGTTATTTTAATTTTGCAGCATCTAAGATTATTTCATGGTATAGCAGTGTCATGCTGCAGCCCTTTGGGGATTCTGCTACGATTCAATGTAAACTCATTTTAATTACTTTGAGAACATTTCTGTGTTGCAGGACCACGTTAGAATGTTGAGGTATTGATGATATTTTTTGAGTGTTCAATGGAATCTATATCCAACATTGAAGTACACTTTTAAAGTCTTATATCATGAGAGCTGTGAGTTTGGGAACCTGGTTTTTGGGAGTTTAAGAATTTACAAGGTGTAATTTGATTTGAACTGGTGTAAAAGAATATCCTCATGATGGTATGATTGCAGCCTTGTGTTAAAGCACTTGGACTGGTGTGTTTAAGCGTGAAGTTTAATTTCATAAAAAAGCCGATGTATTTAATATTTATGTTCTCAGGATTCCGAGCTGGTTGAGCTGCGAGAGACCATTGAATTTCTGAAAACGAAGAACTCCGAGGCCCAGGATGTCATCCAAGGAGCTCTAAACCCTTCAGACGTCAATCCAAGAGGTGCGTTTATATGTCGGTCTGTTTTTCATATTCTGATTCTCTTTTCATCATGTCAGGGGCAGTCGTACAGGAAGCTTGTAGGAAGTTGGCTCTGTATGTGCTATTTCAAAGTAAGGAATAGCATGCACAGAGTCCAAGGGTTCCCCTTAGAGGTAAAATAGTGGTAAAAATAGATAATACTAATGCTCTATTTTGTGGTAGTGTGGTCGAGCAGTAGGCTTATCCAAGGAGTAGTGTTAAGCATTTGTTGTACATACACATAGACAATAAATGAGGTACACACACTCAGAGACAAATCCAGCCAATAGGTTTTTATATAGAAAAATATCTTTTCTTAGTTTATTTTAAGAACCACAGGTTCAAATTCTACATGTAATAGCTCCTTCGAAAGGTATTGCAGGTAAGTACTTTAGGAACTTCAAATCATAAAAATTGCATGTATACTTTTCAAGTTATTGACAAATAGCTGTTTTAAAAGTGGACACTTAGTGCAATTTTCACAGTTCCTGGGGGAGGTAAGTTTTTGTTAGTTTTACCAGGTAAGTAGGACACTTACAGGGTTCAGTTCTTGGTCCAAGGTAGCCCACCGTTGGGGGTTCAGAGCAACCCCAAAGTCACCACACCAGCAGCTCAGGGCCGGTCAGGTGCAGAGTTCCAAGTGGTGCCCAAAACACATAGGCTAGAATGGAGTGAAGGGGGTGCCCCGGTTCCGGTCTGCTTGCAGGTAAGTACCCGCGTCTTCGGAGGGCAGACCAGGGGGGTTTTGTAGGGCACCGGGGGGGACACAAGTCCACACAGAAATTTCACCCTCAGCAGCGCGGGGGCGGCCGGGTGCAGTGTCGAAACAAGCGTCGGGTTTGTAATGGAAGTCAATGGGAGATCTAGGGATCTCTTCAGCGCTGCAGGCAGGCAAGGGGGGGGTTCCTCGGGGAAACCTCCACTTGGGTAAGGGAGAGGGACTCCTGGGGGTCACTCCTCCAGTGAAAGTCCGGTCCTTCAGGTCCTGGGGGCTGCGGGTGCAGGGTCTCTCCCAGGTGTCGGGACTTTAGGTTCAAAGAGTCGCGGTCAGGGGAAGCCTCGGGATTCCCTCTGCAGGCGGCGCTGTGGGGGCTCAGGGGGGACAGGTTTTGGTACTCACAGTATCAGAGTAGTCCTGGGGTCCCTCCTGAGGTGTTGGATCGCCACCAGCCGAGTCGGGGTCGCCGGGTGCAGTGTTGCAAGTCTCACGCCTTTTGCGGGGAGCTTGCAGGGTTCTTTAAAGCTGCTGGAAACAAAGTTGCAGCTTTTCTTGGAGCAGGTCCGCTGTCCTCGGGAGTTTCTTGTCTTTTCGAAGCAGGGGCAGTCCTCAGAGGATGTCGAGGTCGCTGGTCCCTTCGGAAGGCGTCGCTGGAGCAGGATCTTTGGAAGGCAGGAGACAGGCCGGTGAGTTTCTGGAGCCAAGGCAGTTGTCGTCTTCTGGTCTTCCGCTGCAGGGGTTTTCAGCTGGGCAGTCCTTCTTCTTGTTGCAGGAATCTAATTTTCTAGGGTTCAGGGTAGCCCTTAAATACTAAATTTAAGGGCGTGTTTAGGTCTGGGGGGTTAGTAGCCAATGGCCACTAGCCCTGAGGGTGGGTACACCCTCTTTGTGCCTCCTCCCAAGGGGAGGGGGTCACAATCCTAACCCTATTGGGGGAATCCTCCATCTGCAAGATGGAGGATTTCTAAAAGTCAGAGTCACCTCAGCTCAGGACACCTTAGGGGCTGTCCTGACTGGCCAGTGACTCCTCCTTGTTGCTTGCTTTGTTCCCTCCAGCCTTGCCGCCAAAAGTGGGGGCCGTGGCCGGAGGGGGCGGGCAACTCCACTAAGCTGGAGTGCCCTGCTGGGCTGCGACAAAGGGGTGAGCCTTTGAGGCTCACCGCCAGGTGTCACAGCTCCTGCCTGGGGGAGGTGTTAGCATCTCCACCCAGTGCAGGCTTTGTTACTGGCCTCAGAGTGACAAAGGCACTCTCCCCATGGGGCCAGCAACATGTCTCTGGTGTGGCAGGCTGCTGGAACTAGTCAGCCTACACAGACAGTCGGTTAAGTTTCAGGGGGCACCTCTAAGGTGCCCTCTGTGGTGTATTTTACAATAAAATGTACACTGGCATCAGTGTGCATTTATTGTGCTGAGAAGTTTGATACCAAACTTCCCAGTTTTCAGTGTAGCCATTATGGTGCGGTGGAGTTCGTGTAAAACAGACTCCCAGACCATATACTCTTATGGCTACCCTGCACTTACAATGTCTAAGGTTTTGCTTAGACACTGTAGGGGCACAGTGCTCATGCACTGGTACCCTCACCTATGGTATAGTGCACCCTGCCTTAGGGCTGTAAGGCCTGCTAGAGGGGTGTCTTACCTATACTGCATAGGCAGTGAGAGGCTGGCATGGCACCCTGAGGGGAGTGCCATGTCGACTTACTCATTTTGTTCTCACCAGCACACACAGGCTGGTAAGCAGTGTGTCTGTGCTGAGTGAGGGGTCTCTAGGGTGGCATAATACATGCTACAGCCCTTAGAGACCTTCCCTGGCATCAGGGCCCTTGGTACCAGAGGTACCAGTTACAAGGGACTTATCTGGATGCCAGGGTGTGCCAATTGTGGAAACAATGGTACATTTTAGGTGAAAGAACACTGGTGCTGGGGCCTGGTTAGCAGGGTCCCAGCACACTTCTCAGTCAAGTCAGCATCAGTATCAGGCAAAAAGTGGGGGGTAACTGCAACAGGGAGCCATTTCTTTACACAAGCCCCCCCCAGCCCACAGGCCAGGAGACTCAGCCAACGCTGGAAGAGTCTTCCTAGTCTGTCAGGCGAGGAAGAGTAGAGGAAATGGCTGGTTTGTTGCAGGGCCTACTCTGCCTTACATCCTCCTGTTCAGGTCATTCCCTCTGGGGAACTGACCCACTTCCACAGTGATAGGACCTAGTCTGAACTGCCTCTTGTCTGTGCTTTTTATGTCTTCACCCATTCTCTCTATTTTGAGGTCAGAGGTATCCACCTCTGCTAATCTTATCTTAGCCAGGGTCACCCCTAGCTTACCCAAAGAGGTTACCCAGAGCTGGAGTAACCCCACCATGACCAACAGGGTCAGGGGGCCTAACTTGTTATTTGGCATGGGGTCAGACCACCAGGCCAAGGATAGTGCAGCCATAAAGGCTAACACCCAGCAGAGGCCACTGACAGCTGTCAGTGCCCAGAACCACACCTTTAGCTCTTCACCTAGAAGGGAAGGGGCTAAGTTACAGGCTTTTTTGGGTTCAGGGTGCCTGTCTGCTGTATTAGAGTGGGGGGTCACCACATCTTGTAGTAAACACCCTTCTTCCACTCTTTCTTCTGTTAGCTGAGGAGCCACCCACTCAGGCTTAACAGTTGCCTGACTAGCCAGGACTTCTTGTGGGTCAGGTTGGACTTTATCAGAGCCATTTTTGGAGTTCTCCCCTACTGGAGCAGAATCTCCTTGGCTTGCTGGAACCTTGGCTAAAGGTTGTCCACCTTTCCTACTCTGTTTCCTTTTCTTTTTCTTCTGGGGCCTACTTGCATTTACTGCAGAGGCAGGACTTCCAGAATCCTTGGGAGAGGACTGGCACTGGACCAGTTCCTCTCTTGGGCTCTGACTAACCTCTGGGTAGTCATTTCCAAGGAGACAATCAAGGGGGAGGTCTGTACTGACTACTACCCTTCTCCAGCTAAGAGTGCCACCCACTTCTATGGGTACTAAAGCCACAGGCCTCTTAGTGACCCTGTCTAGGCTAACTCTTACCCTGGCAGTCTCACCTGGGATGTACTGGTTTGAGAGCACCAGCCTGTCATGCACAATAGTGTGACTGGCACAAGTGTCTCTCAGGGCAGTGGTTGGGATTCCATTCACCAGTAGGTGGTGGAAGTGTCTACTTCCCTCTGGAATCTCCAACTCACCTGTTGGGCCCTGTTTCCAGTTGAAGGCTATGAAGACCTCCTCATCTGAGGAGTCATCTCCCATGGCTACACTGGTTACCCCTGGAATTTTGTTCTGGGGTTTGTTTTTGGGACAAGAAGTGTCCTTGGTGTGGTGCCCAGACTGTTTACAGTTGTGGCACCATGCCTTAGTGGCATCCCAGTTCTTACCCTGGTACCCACCTTTGTTTTGGGTTGTGTCTTGGGGCCCACCCACCTGTTCTGGTTTTTGGGGGCCTACAGAGGACTCTTTTTCTTTGTTTCTAGTGTCACCCACTTTCTCCTGGGGAGTTTTTGTAACCCCTTTCTTTTGGTCACCCCCAGTGGAAGTTTTGGTTACCCTAGTCTTGACCCAGTGGTCTGCCTTCTTTCCCAATTCTTGGGGAGAAATTGGACCTAGGTCTACCAGATACTGATGCAACTTTTCATTGAAGCAGTTACTTAAAATGTGTTCTTTCATAAACAAATTATAAAGCCCAACATAGTTACACACTTCATTTCCAGTTAACCAACCATCCAGTGTTTTGACTGAGTAGTCTACAAAATCAACCCAGGTCTGGCTCGAGGATTTTTGAGCCCCCCTGAATCTAATTCTATACTCCTCAGTGGAGAATCCAAAGCCCTCAATCAGGGTACCCTTCATGAGGTCATAGGATTCTGCATCTTTTCCAGAGAGTGTGAGGAGTCTATCCCTACACTTTCCAGTGAACATTTCCCAAAGGAGAGCACCCCAGTGAGATCTGTTCACTTTTCTGGTTACACAAGCCCTCTCAAAAGCTGTGAACCATTTGGTGATGTCATCACCATCTTCATATTTTGTTACAATCCCTTTGGGGATTTTTAGGATGTCAGGAGAATCTCTGACCCTATTTAAGTTGCTGCCACCATTGATGGGACCTAGGCCCATCTCTTTTCTTTACCTTTCTATGGCTAGGAGCTGCTTTTCCAAAGCCAATCTTTTGGCCATCCTGGCTAACTGGATGTCCTCTTCACTGGGGCTATCCTCAGTGATTTCAGAGGTGTTGGTCTCTCCTGTGAGGGAACCAGCATCTCTGACTATTATTTTTGGAGTCAGGGTTTGAGGGACCCTGTTCTCCCTAGATAGGACTGGTAGGGGGGAATTGTCCTCCAAGTCACTATCCTCTTCCTCTGAGTTGCCACCCTCAGAGGGGTTGGCCTTTTCAAACTCTGCCAAAAGCTCCTGGAGCTGTATTTTGGTAGGTTTGGGGCCCATTGTTATTTTCTTTATTTTACAGAGTGACCTTAGCTCCCTCATCTTAAGATGGAGGTAAGGTGTGGTGTCGAGTTCCACCACATTCACATCTGTGCTAGACATTATGCTTCTAAAAGTTGGAATACTTTTTAAGAAACTAAAAACTGGTTCTAGAATCTAATTCAAACTCTTACAAACTTTTAAACTCTAAAAGAAATGCTAAACAGGATCTAACACAAGGCCCTAGCAGGTCTTTTAAGAATTTAGAAAACTTTTCAAATTGCAAAAATCAATTTCTAATGACAATTTTGGAATTTGTCGTGTGATCAGGTATTGGCTGAGTAGTCCAGCAAATGCAAAGTCTTGTACCCCACCGCTGATCCACCAATGTAGGAAGTTGGCTCTGTATGTGCTATTTCAAAGTAAGGAATAGCATGCACAGAGTCCAAGGGTTCCCCTTAGAGGTAAAATAGTGGTAAAAATAGATAATACTAATGCTCTATTTTGTGGTAGTGTGGTCGAGCAGTAGGCTTATCCAAGGAGTAGTGTTAAGCATTTGTTGTACATACACATAGACAATAAATGAGGTACACACACTCAGAGACAAATCCAGCCAATAGGTTTTTATATAGAAAAATATCTTTTCTTAGTTTATTTTAAGAACCACAGGTTCAAATTCTACATGTAATAGCTCCTTCGAAAGGTATTGCAGGTAAGTACTTTAGGAACTTCAAATCATAAAAATTGCATGTATACTTTTCAAGTTATTGACAAATAGCTGTTTTAAAAGTGGACACTTAGTGCAATTTTCACAGTTCCTGGGGGAGGTAAGTTTTTGTTAGTTTTACCAGGTAAGTAGGACACTTACAGGGTTCAGTTCTTGGTCCAAGGTAGCCCACCGTTGGGGGTTCAGAGCAACCCCAAAGTCACCACACCAGCAGCTCAGGGCCGGTCAGGTGCAGAGTTCCAAGTGGTGCCCAAAACACATAGGCTAGAATGGAGTGAAGGGGGTGCCCCGGTTCCGGTCTGCTTGCAGGTAAGTACCCGCGTCTTCGGAGGGCAGACCAGGGGGGTTTTGTAGGGCACCGGGGGGGACACAAGTCCACACAGAAATTTCACCCTCAGCAGCGCGGGGGCGGCCGGGTGCAGTGTCGAAACAAGCGTCGGGTTTGTAATGGAAGTCAATGGGAGATCTAGGGATCTCTTCAGCGCTGCAGGCAGGCAAGGGGGGGGTTCCTCGGGGAAACCTCCACTTGGGTAAGGGAGAGGGACTCCTGGGGGTCACTCCTCCAGTGAAAGTCCGGTCCTTCAGGTCCTGGGGGCTGCGGGTGCAGGGTCTCTCCCAGGTGTCGGGACTTTAGGTTCAAAGAGTCGCGGTCAGGGGAAGCCTCGGGATTCCCTCTGCAGGCGGCGCTGTGGGGGCTCAGGGGGGACAGGTTTTGGTACTCACAGTATCAGAGTAGTCCTGGGGTCCCTCCTGAGGTGTTGGATCGCCACCAGCCGAGTCGGGGTCGCCGGGTGCAGTGTTGCAAGTCTCACGCCTTTTGCGGGGAGCTTGCAGGGTTCTTTAAAGCTGCTGGAAACAAAGTTGCAGCTTTTCTTGGAGCAGGTCCGCTGTCCTCGGGAGTTTCTTGTCTTTTCGAAGCAGGGGCAGTCCTCAGAGGATGTCGAGGTCGCTGGTCCCTTCGGAAGGCGTCGCTGGAGCAGGATCTTTGGAAGGCAGGAGACAGGCCGGTGAGTTTCTGGAGCCAAGGCAGTTGTCGTCTTCTGGTCTTCCGCTGCAGGGGTTTTCAGCTGGGCAGTCCTTCTTCTTGTTGCAGGAATCTAATTTTCTAGGGTTCAGGGTAGCCCTTAAATACTAAATTTAAGGGCGTGTTTAGGTCTGGGGGGTTAGTAGCCAATGGCCACTAGCCCTGAGGGTGGGTACACCCTCTTTGTGCCTCCTCCCAAGGGGAGGGGGTCACAATCCTAACCCTATTGGGGGAATCCTCCATCTGCAAGATGGAGGATTTCTAAAAGTCAGAGTCACCTCAGCTCAGGACACCTTAGGGGCTGTCCTGACTGGCCAGTGACTCCTCCTTGTTGCTTGCTTTGTTCCCTCCAGCCTTGCCGCCAAAAGTGGGGGCCGTGGCCGGAGGGGGCGGGCAACTCCACTAAGCTGGAGTGCCCTGCTGGGCTGCGACAAAGGGGTGAGCCTTTGAGGCTCACCGCCAGGTGTCACAGCTCCTGCCTGGGGGAGGTGTTAGCATCTCCACCCAGTGCAGGCTTTGTTACTGGCCTCAGAGTGACAAAGGCACTCTCCCCATGGGGCCAGCAACATGTCTCTGGTGTGGCAGGCTGCTGGAACTAGTCAGCCTACACAGACAGTCGGTTAAGTTTCAGGGGGCACCTCTAAGGTGCCCTCTGTGGTGTATTTTACAATAAAATGTACACTGGCATCAGTGTGCATTTATTGTGCTGAGAAGTTTGATACCAAACTTCCCAGTTTTCAGTGTAGCCATTATGGTGCGGTGGAGTTCGTGTAAAACAGACTCCCAGACCATATACTCTTATGGCTACCCTGCACTTACAATGTCTAAGGTTTTGCTTAGACACTGTAGGGGCACAGTGCTCATGCACTGGTACCCTCACCTATGGTATAGTGCACCCTGCCTTAGGGCTGTAAGGCCTGCTAGAGGGGTGTCTTACCTATACTGCATAGGCAGTGAGAGGCTGGCATGGCACCCTGAGGGGAGTGCCATGTCGACTTACTCATTTTGTTCTCACCAGCACACACAGGCTGGTAAGCAGTGTGTCTGTGCTGAGTGAGGGGTCTCTAGGGTGGCATAATACATGCTACAGCCCTTAGAGACCTTCCCTGGCATCAGGGCCCTTGGTACCAGAGGTACCAGTTACAAGGGACTTATCTGGATGCCAGGGTGTGCCAATTGTGGAAACAATGGTACATTTTAGGTGAAAGAACACTGGTGCTGGGGCCTGGTTAGCAGGGTCCCAGCACACTTCTCAGTCAAGTCAGCATCAGTATCAGGCAAAAAGTGGGGGGTAACTGCAACAGGGAGCCATTTCTTTACAAAGCTTGTCAGCAGAGAATACTCTATATTTAATAGAAATTTCTGAGTTACTTTCACATTCCTCCTCTCCCTCATCTAACTCAACACATGGGACTGAGTGATCAGCTATTATTTTCTGAGAGATATGGTCTATGACAGCACATTAAAAGGTGAAGGCCATTTATTTTTATTTTTTTATTAGTAATGAGTTAGGAAAATCCCTTTGATTGTAATGAGTTTGGAAATTCCCTTTGATTTCACTAAAATCCGAAGGGAGTTTTCAATAGCTTACAAGTGAGCATGCTCTAGGAAAAAATATTCAAAAATTAAGGTGGTCTTTACCATCCCTTTCTATTGTGCTGCAAGAGGATCAGCACTCTGGTTATTAAAGTGGCACACACGTGCATTCACATTAGTAAAATGTAGCCTGGCAATACAAAAAACATAATGGGGTGGCAAGATGTGCAAAAATCCAGTAGTATTAGTAGCTGATACACCATTCACACAGTGTAGAAGAAGAAATAATACATGAACTGTCCTTTGCATATATGCAATTTTTATAACGCAAACGCAACTGGAAAACCGGAGCGTGCTGTAAAGAGTCCAAGGCAAAGGCACAGTCAAATGTGTGATTGGAGGAATACATGGTTTCGAAAATCAGAAACATAGTCTTTCTGCTTCTTGATGTGATGTTCATTAAAAAGTTATGTCTTAAGGTCTTTCCTAAGTTGGAGCAGGGTTGGGGCAGTCCTGATGCCTATGGCTGTATTGCTTCACATTCAGGATACTTTTATGGAAAAGGCATGTTGCCTTTTGGATGTTCTGGACGCAGATATGTTGAAAGTCCCCAGAGATGGTCAACATGTCATCCAGATAGCCAGAGATGGTGGCTGTGATCACAGTGTAGATGATGCAGCTGTTTTTGAAGATGTTGTGGGTGGAGGTAATGAGGTCATATTTTTTTCATGCCCTTGATGAGGGGTTGCGTTTAATGCATGATGGCCTAAAGGGTGGCCAGTGTGGAGTCAGAGGGGCCATGGAACAAGCCATTACCACCATCCAGATGTGAAAGTGTGTGGGCTTGCGTGGTAGATATGAAGTCACTTTCTGTGATGAATGGGTTCACTTTCTTTATTAGAGAGAGCTGATACCAAGCAGTCTAAGTTTTCTTGGTGATGTGTTCCATGAGGGTGAGATCGGTACTGGGTAAAACTTAGGGGTCAGATTAATCTATTTTCATGTTGTTGAGCTAAGATTGGCTAGACGTTCTTTGTTGTGTTTGATGCACAGCAGATGGTCAGATTTGGCTTCAAGTGGGTGCTTGATGAAATGCAAGCAGCATTTCACGCGATTGGCATCTGAACCTGAGTAGATGTTCAATACATTGTGTTTCACTGATGTGTTGGTGAAATTTGGTGTTATTATCTATGTGTAGAGCACCAGAGAGCTCCATGTAGATGTTGCAGATGACAGGAGACATGATAGAACCACAAGGAACTCCACAAGTGATATAGATCTGGGATCTAGAAGTCCTCATGTGTGTGAACCAGTAATAGGTAGATTGATAGGAGGAAAACAAGTGAAGAAAGTCTCCTGTGAATGCTGTTTGAGGCTTCAGGATATGGTCAATGTTGTTGAGCCATTTGAAATGTCTAATAATTTCATGAGGCAGTTGTCGTTGTAACTGTGCGAGGAAGGCATCATCTCTGATTTGCAAGGTGCCCGTGTCTGTGCAGCAGTGTAATTGTGGATGTCACAATGATTATCATGAAGGAGATGGTTGGTGTTGATCTGATCTTGATGTTTTACATAAGCTGCTGTTTCAATTATCTTGCCAATGAAGAATGGTTTTTTTCTGAAGTGGGAAGATCTGCCCCGTCTTGAAAGCTTCAGAGACGATGTCTGAGTGAGGAAGGCATTAACAGTGGTTAGTAGCAGTGAGAAAACTTCACCAAAGAAGACTTTGAAGAAGGATGAGAGTAAGATATCACCTTCACAGGTGTGGCTTTGAGGCTATAGTGGTTTGTATTATGAAATATCTTCTAGGTTCATATGGAGTGGATGCCAGAGAAGAAATACGTAGAGTGTTTCCAAAATACAGTTGGATAATCTGCATTTATTTGAAGACGTGATTGATTTACAGTAGTGGAGTGTTGTACAGGAGGGTCAAACAAGGGATCAACACATGCTTGACTGTTTTGGCAACTTCTCTGCTTCTATTGGAACTTCTTTGACGATGGTGGTGTAGTACTTGGTGTTGGCTTATGTAACAAGTTGTCTCTGGTGTCTCTGGCAAGTGGAGCGGCTTTAGTAGCATGAAGTTGTTGCAGTTCTTTTTTCTTCCATTTTCTTTACTGTCTGAGGATGGATAATTTGTTGTCAGCCAAGACTTTAAAGTACCAGTTGTTGAAAATTTCGTCTTGCTCATTCATGCTTTAGTTGGTATGTTTGTGTTTGCATGGTTTAACAGAAATGTGTTGCAATAATCTAGAAGGGTGTTAGTGTAAAAAATGGCTATGGCAAGAAAAGGGATGAGATTGTGCTTTAGGTTGTCTACAGAAATGTCGTCTTTGAAGGATCTGAAGATTTGTTCTCATTTGAGTTGACTTCAGTGTTTTGGTTGGATGCTCAGTCCTAGGGATAGCAGGCAAATCAGTCCAGTCTAGTAGTAATACAGAGACGTCAAGGGCCAAGATGTGGTCTTTGGAGGGAAGTGAGTGAATAACATGCTACACCAGGTGGGCATTGATTAGGTCGACGCAGGAGCATGTTGTTTTAATGCTTGATAGATGAGACGATGAGGATCTCTGAGAATGTGTCCATGAACTCTTTGTTCTGCAACACAGGTCTGTGTCATTTGTACTTGATCAACTTTCTCTTATTCATAAATCACCTTAGATTGCATTTTCTCATCAAGAGAGTATTCATGATGTTTTTTTTTAGGTCTGTAAAACTGTGGGCTGGCTTATTTCTTTTGATTATTGTTTTCCCTTAACCCCATTCAGAACTTCGCATTCGGAGGCAGAATTCCTCGGACAGCATCTCCAGCCTTAACAGCATTACTAGCCACTCAAGTGTGGGCAGCAGTAAAGAGTGTGATGCCAAGAAAAAGAAAAAGAAGAGCTGGGTGAGTGTGACTGATTTTGCATCCTTCCTAAACATCTCCAGCTTTTGTTTACACCCTTTAAAAGTTGAAAAATTGACTCATAATCTTGAAGAGAGTTCTACAAAAGGCCACTGCTCTGGTCTCTTCAAATGTGAGCAAGCTTGCAGAATTAGGAGACAAGCATGTTTAACTGACAGAGTGTTGGGAGGTGTGCATACTCTTTAAATGCATAAATGAAAAGGGGCATTTAAAGAGCACAGCTCCAAGTTAGTACTGGTATCGGCTTACATGCCGGGATGTACAGAGTTGAGTACAAGAATGGCATTATTACACAGTAGTTACAGTTTCCAGCTGAATGAAGAGTGTGGAGGGAAATGCCTTCCCAGATTGGAAAGCTGAATGTTTTACCATAAGAATGGTTGTAAAAATACAGTGTATTATTACATTTGGGAAATAAACTTTCTAAAGTGAGACAAGGCCAAGTCTTGCACCCTGAGCCCTATAGCAAAATGAAGAATGCTGATGTGACGCTAAAGAAGAAAGCTATCATGCATTTGTTCACAGCGATGTAAATCTACTAATCATATCTTTTCACCTACGTTTTTTTTAATAGACTTTGAACTTTTACTTGGTTTCAAAAGTCGTAGCTTCCCATCAGTAGTCTCGTTCCATCATACCTGTCCAGACACATTGACCACTATGCAAACAGTCAATATACATGAGTTTAAATGATGAGATGAGAATGTCCCCTTCATGTTTTATGAATGTGAACCACTGCCATGTGTGTACAACCACGTGTATGTGGTATCCCGAGTTTCATTTTGGTCCTGGTGTCATGCTAATAAAGCATGAGTCTGGTGACAGCCTAGTGCAAAAACCTAACTCTTCATTGTGCCAATTTCATGGATGTTCCAGTTGGGGGATACTCCAGTGCTATGTCTTGTGAGAAGCATCACTTTATACAAAGGCTGCGTCTAGAGAGAAACCTCAGAGACACACCTGAAAGAGAACCACCCCAAACTGTTTCCGAAGTTTGAGACAGTGAGTCCACATCCTCATTTAGAAAATGTGTATATGAATGGGATCCAAATTGCCCCACTTTGTTCCAGTCCCTGGCTCTTCATGACCACGTAATGGATGCTCTACACAGTATTCAGAGTTGCTGTTTGACCAGGGCTGCAGTCTGCTTTACAACCATTCTCCTCAGGTGAAGGAACATAACATAAAGGCTGCTGGAAGAGTTTACAGTCTGCCGGTACATAGAAACCTGTCTGCCTGCCAAGATAGGAAAGAAACCTGCCTGGCCCTGCAGGAGGATAGACTTCGGGGAGGAGAAGCCTTGCATTTTCCTAGACTAAGAAACACCCATAGATAGAGGACTGCTTGAGAGCTTGAAGAAAGGAGCGACCTATTCGGACAAAAGCCATGAAAAGACTGCATACATCCAGCTTCACCTTGACGCAAGCTGCATCTACCCTCTCGTGTATTGGCTCTGATCATGGCTGTGATTGCCTGTTGTCTGTATTAGACCAAAGTGGACTGCATCTGACTTCCCATGCTGAAGTCCAAGGTTGGAGCTTCAACTACCTGCCATATGTATCAGCCCAGGTTGAGGCTGCTTAAGTTTTGCCATGTGTCTGGGGGATGTATCTTCTTTGCTCCGTGCATGAGTCCAGGTGGGCTGAAGCTCCCTGGCTGCGTGTGTCGGGCTACAGTTGCCTTGCTGTGTGTTCACTTTGGCAAAAAAGCAGACTGCAACTGATAATGGTGCCCAGACAGCAGTACTGAAGCCACCCAGTGACATTTGACAAGCTCAGAATGGCAATGCCTGCTTAAGATGCAAGCTGCTCCCAGTCTCCCTGGCTGCCAATGTTTTGACTGCAAGACTGTACGAAGCTGGCTATCTTTGTAGTGTACCAATGTAAGGTGACACTACGCAGATAGTCCAGGTGACCCTTATTTGGTTACAGGGATTAATATTAATAACCCTTAATCCTCTTTTACAGTAGTGTGGGTGAGCAGTTGAGGCATATCGGGGGATAGTGTTAAACATGTATTGCACAAACAGAGCCAGTAAGCAAGAGACGCACCCATTAATAAAATATACATCACCAGTTTATAAAAATAATACATATTTTTAGGTGAATTTAGACACCAAGATCATCGTCATTGGGTAAATACTTTTCAAGTTTTCAATTTGTTTAAGTCACAATAAAATACACATGCTTTTGCTTCAAGCTGGATTGTTATCCTATGAGAGATAAACATTTATTGCATAGTGTCACTCAGCAACGACTTACAGGACTGTTCTTCTGTACTTAAGGTGAGTATGGGACAAGGTCCAAGGCAGCACCAACAGGTCATCTCAGGAGGCACCGGGGCGCCTAGGTGTAAAGGTGAGTTTTGGCATTGGGTTCCCCGTTCACTTCAATGGGAAACGGTCCTGTGACAAAGAGGCTGCAAGCGAGGTCTGGGGAGCTAGCCCAGTTGAACCCAAAGGGGCGGTGCACAGGTCTTGAGGGTCTGAGGCATGCAGGGACATTGTCTGTCCACTCTAACTTGGGCTGTGGGCCTCGGGTGCCGTGGTGCTTTGAGGCATTGAGTCGCGCTGGTGAAGGCTTGCATGATTCTTGGACCCTGCAGAAAGAGGCTGCAGTCAGTGACTGAGGGACCAGTCTGTCCAAACCCAAGGAACATCTGAGCTTCTAAGGGTCTCAGGACTCCATTGGCAGTCACCGCTCTTGTACTCGGGCTGTGGGGCCTGGATGCAGTGGTACTTTGAGGCATCGGGTCGCAGTGATCAGAGACTCCCTCTGTTCCCTGGTGAAGAGGGGAAACAGGGCTGTGGGGCACTCTTGTGACTGGCCTTGTGGATCCTGGTGTTCCTCGACAGTAGGTCTGCTTTTGTGCCGTTGGAGTGTGGATTGGACCACCAGCAAGCTTTGGTTGCTGCAAGGGGGTCAGTACCACAGGTATAGGTGTAGGGAGACTCCAGGAATGGTCAGCGTCTCAGGACTTGACAAAGCAGTGGGGCTGACCTCCTGAGCTCCAAACAGTCTTCTCCTGGCTCATTGCTCCCTCAATGAGCCTGATGGCCAACGGGACAGAGTGCTGGACTGTGCATGAGGTGCCTGCAGATGCAGGGAAGAAGCTCCTTTGCTCCAAGGGAGATCTTTCACAGTTGTTGAGGTGCTGGGCAGTCCTCCAAGGGTTTGAAGAGGTTGCCCAGCTCTTTGTGAAGTTGGTACCATTGATAGCCAAAGTGCAAGCAGCATAGCAGGGTTTTGTGCCAGTCTTTGGTGCAGGTTGACAGTTCTCGCTCCCCTGGTCTTTCTTCTTCCTTCCTTGGTTCCCAGTAGTCAAACGTTTTGACTTGATCTGCTTTCTTGGTGTCAGGGGGCCCCCTAAATACTAAATTTAGGGGTAGTATGGGGAGTATAAGTTAATAGCCAATGGGCTACTTACCTCAGGGTTCACTGCACCCCCTATATGACCACTTTCCGCAAGGAGTGGGCATAACCCTGTCCCAGAGTTCCTAATTTCACCACACACAAGAAGGTGGAATCTTCCTTTTGTGTTAATTTCAGATAGGCCACCTTAGGGGTGTGACTAGCCTTACAGTGTAGCATGTCCTGACTGTTGACTAATTTCCCACCTGTCCTTGTGCCAAATGGGCCTCAGGACAGGGGGCTGCCTCTCCCAGGACTTGGGGAAGCTGGGGTCATCTATCAAACGCAGCAGGGACTTTGAAGTCCCTGACCTTGATATGTATATGTTCGATGGCATCTGTCGCTGTAGATACGCATGTTCTGCAATAGCTCGCCATCTGGTGTTGGGCCGGAGTGTTACAAGTTGTTTTTCTTCGAAGAAGTCTTTCGAGTCACGGGACCGAGTGACTCCTCCTTTTGTCTCCATTGCGCATGGGCGTCGACTCCATCCTCGATTGTTTTTTTTCCGCCATCGGGTTCGGACGTGTTCCTGTCGCTCCGAGTTTCGGAACGGAAAATTAGCTAATTTCGGAAGATTTTCGTCGGTATTGTTGCGTTCGGGATCGGCGTACTTAGATTCCACACCGCATCGAAGATCGAAGAGCTCCGGTGCCCTTCGGGGTAGTTTTTCGATCCTCCGTCGGGGCCTGGTCGGCCCGACCGCGTGCTGAAGAACGCCGATGGAACGGACCCCGTTTCGTTTCTGCCCCAAATGCCACAATAAATACCCCTACACAGACCAACACTTGGTCTGCAACCTGTGCCTGTCACCTGAGCACAGCGAAGACACCTGCGAGGCCTGTCGTGCGTTCCGGTCCCGAAAAACACTCCGAGACCGTCGAGCCAGAAGACTTCAAATGGCGTCCGCACCGACAGCCCAACGGGAGTTCGAGGAACAGGAAGAAGAAGGTACCTTCTCGATCCAAGACTCAGACTCCGAAGGATTCGACGACACACAAACCGTGAGTAAGACGTCGAAAACCACACAAAGAAACATTTACAAGGCCCAGGGGACGCCACTGCCACCAGGCCATGGCTCCACCCATAAATTCGGTGACCGACCGTCGGCACCGAAAAAGGCCAAAACAGTGCCGAGATCGTCCGACTCCGGTCGAGACACCGGCACGCAGCCTTCTCGGGACCGAGAAAGTGCTGGAGACAAGCCTCGACACCGAGATGCCGGTGTGGACACGGCTCGACGCCGAGACAGCGGCACCGAAACAGATCGACGCCGAGAGGTTTCGGCCCCGAAAAGGAAAAAAGTCACCTCGGAGCCGAAAAAACACGCAGACAAAGTTTCAACGCCGAAACAAACTGCAAGCGACCCAGCTTCAGGCTCTTATACAGAAGAGCACTCGCTAACCTCCCAAATGCAAAAGCATAGGTTTGAGGAAGAGCTACAAGCAACTGATGTGGACCATACGCAAAAGCGTATCTTCATTCAGCAGGGGACAGGAAAAATAAGCACCCTTCCCCCCATTAGGAGAAAGAGAAGGTTGGAGTTCCAGACGGAACAAGCACCACAACCAAAAGTGGTTAAAAGAATTACACCACCACCCTCTCCTCCGCCCGTGATTACCGTTTCACCAGCACAAACTCCATCTCACTCCCCAGCTCACACCACCATGAGCCAGGGTGACCAAGATCAGGACGCATGGGACCTATACGATGCCCCAGTGTCAGATAACAGCCCGGAGGCCTACCCTACAAAGCCATCTCCACCAGAAGACAGCACCGCGTACTCTCAGGTGGTGGCCAGAGCAGCACAATTTCATAACGTAAGCCTCCACTCAGAACAGGTCGAGGATGATTTCTTGTTCAACACACTCTCCTCCACCCACAGCTCCTACCAAAGCCTGCCTATGCTCCCTGGTATGCTCCGGCACGCAAAAGACATATTTAAGGAGCCGGTCAAAAGTAGGGCAATCACGCCAAGGGTGGAAAAGAAGTATAAGCCGCCTCCTACGGACCCGGTTTTCATCACTACACAGCTGCCACCAGACTCTGTTGTTGTAGGAGCAGCTAGGAAAAGGGCCAACTCTCACACATCTGGAGATGCACCACCCCCAGATAAAGAAAGCCGCAAGTTCGATGCAGCTGGTAAAAGAGTCGCAGCACAAGCTGCAAACCAGTGGCGCATCGCGAACTCCCAGGCACTACTTGCGCGCTATGACAGAGCCCACTGGGACGAGATGCAACATCTCATTGAACATCTGCCCAAGGACTTCCAAAATAGGGCGAAACAAGTGGTTGAGGAGGGACAGACCATCTCCAACAACCAGATACGTTCCTCCATGGACGCTGCAGATACAGCTGCGCGGACAATTAATACATCTGTAACTATCAGACGGCATGCATGGCTCCGAACGTCTGGATTTAAACCAGAGATTCAACAAGCAGTTCTCAATATGCCTTTTAATGAAAAAGAACTGTTCGGTCCAGAAGTGGACACAGCGATTGAGAAACTCAAAAAAGATACGGACACTGCCAAAGCCATGGGCGCACTCTACTCCCCGCAGAGCAGAGGGAATTACAGCACATTCCGTAAAACGCCCTTTCGAGGGGGGTTTCGGGGTCAAAGCACACAAGCCAGCACCTCACAAGCAACACCGTCCAGTTACCAGGGACAGTATAGAGGAGGTTTTCGGGGACAATATAGAGGAGGGCAATTCCCTAGAAATAGAGGGAGATTTCAAAGCCCCAAAACCCCTACTACTAAACAATGACTCACATGTCACTCACCCCCTCCACACAACACCAGTGGGGGGAAGAATAGGTCATTATTACAAAGCATGGGAGGAAATCACTACAGACACTTGGGTTCTAGCAATTATCCAACATGGTTATTGCATAGAATTTCTACAATTCCCTCCAAACATACCACCAAAAGCACAAAATTTAACAACACACCATTCCAATCTCCTGGAGATAGAAGTGCAGGCACTATTGCAAAAGAATGCAATCGAATTAGTGCCAAACACACAGATAAACACAGGAGTTTACTCACTGTACTTTCTGATACCAAAGAAGGACAAAACGCTGAGACCAATCCTAGACCTCAGAGTAGTGAACACATTCATCAAATCAGACCACTTCCACATGGTCACACTACAAGAAGTATTGCCATTGCTAAAACTACACGACTACATGGCAACTTTAGACCTCAAGGATGCTTATTTCCATATACCAATACACCCATCTCACAGGAAATACCTAAGGTTTGTATTCAAAGGAATACATTACCAATTCAAGGTACTGCCTTTCGGATTAACAACCGCACCAAGAGTCTTTACCAAATGTCTAGCGGTAGTCGCTGCACACATAAGAAGGCAGCAAATACATGTGTTCCCATATTTGGACGACTGGCTAATCAAGGCCCATTCGTTCATACAGTGCTCAAATCACACAAATCAGATCATACAAACCCTCTTCAAACTCGGGTTCACCGTCAATTTCACAAAATCCAAAATTCTGCCACGCAAGGTACAACAATACCTGGGAGCCATAATAGACACATCAAAGGGAGTAGCCACTCCAAGTCCACAAAGAATTCAAAATTTCAACACCATCATACAACGCATGTATCCAACACAAAAGATACAGGCAAAGATGGTATTACAACTCCTAGGCATGATGTCATCATGCATAGCCATTGTCCCAAACGCAAGACTGCACATGAGGCCCTTACAACAATGCCTAGCATCACAGTGGTCTCAAGCACAGGGTCACCTTCTAGATCTGGTGTTAATAGACCGCCAAACTTACCTCTCGCTTCTGTGGTGGAACAACATAAATTTAAACAAGGGGCGGCCTTTCCAAGACCCAGTGCCACAATACGTAATAACAACAGATGCTTCCATGACAGGGTGGGGAGCACACCTCGATCAACACAGCATACAAGGACAATGGAACGTACATCAAACAAAACTGCATATCAATCACCTAGAACTTCTAGCAGTTTTTCAAGCACTAAAAGCTTTCCAACCAATAATCGTTCACAAATACATTCTCGTCAAAACAGACAACATGACAACAATGTATTATCTAAACAAGCAGGGAGGGACGCACTCCACGCAGTTAAGCCTGCTAGCACAAAAAATTTGGCATTGGGCAATTCACAACCAAATTCGCCTAATTGCACAGTTTATACCAGGGATACAAAATCAACTCGCAGACAATCTCTCTCGAGATCACCAACAGGTCCACGAATGGGAAATTCACCCCCAAATTCTGAACACTTATTTCAAACTCTGGGGAACACCTCAGATAGACTTGTTTGCGACAAGGGAGAACGCAAAATGCCAAAACTTCGCATCCAGGTACCCACACAAACAATCCCAAGGCAATGCCCTATGGATGAACTGGTCAGGGATATTTGCTTACGCTTTTCCTCCTCTCCCTCTCCTTCCTTACCTGGTAAACAAACTCAGTCAAAGCAAACTCAAACTCATATTGATAGCACCAACTTGGGCAAGGCAACCCTGGTACACAACGCTGCTAGACCTATCAGTGGTACCCTGCATCAAATTGCCCAACAGGCCAGATCTGTTGACACAGCACAACCAAAAGATCAGACACCCAGATCCAGCATCGCTGAATCTAGCAATCTGGCTCCTGAAATCCTAGAATTCGGGCACTTACAACTTACCCAAGAATGTATGGAAGTCATAAAACAAGCAAGAAGGCCATCCACCAGGCACTGCTATGCAAGTAAATGGAAGAGGTTTGTTTGCTACTGCCATATTAATCAAATACAACCATTACACACAACTCCAGAACATGTAGTGGGTTACTTGCTTCACTTACAAAAATCTAACCTAGCTTTCTCTTCCATTAAGATTCACCTTGCAGCAATATCTGCATACCTGCAGACTACCTATTCAACTTCCCTATATAAAATACCAGTCATTAAAGCATTCATGGAGGGCCTTAGGAGAATTATACCACCAAGAACACCACCTGTTCCTTCATGGAACCTAAATGTTGTCCTAACTAGACTTATGGGTCCACCTTTTGAACCCATGCACTCCTGCGACATACAGTTCCTAACCTGGAAGGTGGCATTTCTCATCGCCATTACTTCCCTGAGAAGAGTAAGCGAGATTCAGGCGTTTACTATACAAGAACCTTTTATACAACTACACAAAAATAAAGTCGTCCTGAGGACCAATCCTAAATTTTTGCCAAAGGTTATTTCACCGTTCCATCTAAATCAAACAGTGGAACTTCCAGTGTTCTTTCCACAGCCAGATACCGTAGCTGAAAGGGCACTACATACATTAGATGTCAAAAGAGCATTAATGTATTACATTGACAGAACAAAAAACATCAGAAAGACTAAACAACTCTTTATTGCATTTCAAAAACCTCACGCAGGAAACCCAATTTCAAAACAAGGTATAGCCAGATGGATAGTTAAATGCATCCAAATCTGCTACCTTAAAGCTAAACGACAGCTGCCCATTACACCAAGGGCACACTCAACCAGAAAGAAAGGTGCTACCATGGCCTTTCTAGGAAACATCCCAATGCAAGAAATATGTAAGGCAGCCACATGGTCTACGCCTCACACATTCACCAAGCACTACTGTGTAGACGTGTTATCCGCACAACAAGCCACAGTAGGTCAAGCCGTATTAAGGACATTATTTCAGACTACTTCCACTCCTACAGGCTGATCCACCGCTTTTGGGGAAATAACTGCTTACTAGTCTATGCAGAACATGCGTATCTACAGCGACAGATGCCATCGAACTGAAAATGTCACTTACCCAGTGTACATCTGTTCGTGGCATCAGTCGCAGTAGATTCGCATGTGCCCACCCGCCTCCCCGGGAGCCTGTAGCAGTTTGGAAGTTACCTTCAATTATTTCTATATGTATCATCTCAACCTTAAATAGGTGCATACTTAGTCACTCCATTGCATGGGCACTATTACTACAATTCAACTCCTACCTCACCCTCTGCGGGGAAAAACAATCGAGGATGGAGTCGACGCCCATGCGCAATGGAGACAAAAGGAGGAGTCACTCGGTCCCGTGACTCGAAAGACTTCTTCGAAGAAAAACAACTTGTAACACTCCGGCCCAACACCAGATGGCGAGCTATTGCAGAACATGCGAATCTACTGCGACTGATGCCACGAACAGATGTACACTGGGTAAGTGACATTTTCATTACTAGCTACCTTGTTGGTGGAGATAACACCTCCTGCCAGAGCAGGAATTGTTTCTTACCCCCAAGAGCACGGGCTCTCACCTCCAGGGGGTCAGAAACTTGTCTGTGGTGACAGGCTGGACGATAGCAGTCAGCCAGCCCACAAGACCACTAGTAGGGTTTCAGCAAAGACCTCTGAGGTGCCCTCTGGATGCATGTCATAATAAATCCGAGACTGGCATCAGTGTGGATTTATTAAGACGAGGTTTTTTTATACCAAACACCATTATTTTCCATGCAACCATCATCTAGCTTGTTCACTCGAGAGGACCACTGTCCAGTACATTTTCTAAGATGGCCTCCTGTTCTCTTGAAATATCTAGGAATAGAACTAGACATCACAGGGGCATATCTGTTCATGCATACATGCCCTCACATGTATTATAATGCATCCTGCCTTAGGGATCCTAAGGCCTGCTGTAGGAGTGACTTACATATAATATAAGAAGTGACTTTGACATGGCACACAATGAGTATTTAATGGCAGGCTGTGTGCAATTTGTGTGTGCGTCCCTTAGGATGGATTAAGTTATGCCCTTAGGGACCCTCTTTAGTACCCATACCCTAAGTACCGGGGGCACCATTCACTAGAGACTTGCAGGGGTGCTTAAGTCTAGTGCCAATTATAAAACAATCAGACATGCCTTGTTTTAATGGAAAGAGCACTGGCATTGAGGTCTGATTAGCAGGCCTCAGTGCTCTGTCCGAGTCAAAAACCAGCATTTAGTAGTTCTAAAGGGGGCAAAAACCAGGGAGACATCTGCAAAGAAATCCAGTTTCCTACTGTAAGGAAATGCCTCCTTGGCATGGTTGCCCCCTGACTTTTTGCCTTTGCTGATGCTATGTTTACAATTGAAGGTGTGCTGAGGCCTGCTAACCAGGCCCCAGCACCAGTGCTCTTTCCCTAACCTGTACTTTTGTGTCCACAATTGGCAGACCCTGGCATCCAGATAAGTCCCTTGTAACTGGTACTTCTAGTACCAAGGGCCCTGATGCCAAGGAAGGTCTCTAAGGGCTGCAGCATGTCTTATGCCACCCTGGAGACCTCTCACTCAGCACAGACACACTGCTTGCCAGCTTGTGTGTGCTAGTGAGAACAAAACGAGTAAGTCGACATGGCACTCCCCTCAGGGTGCCATGCCAGCCTCTCACTGCCTATGCAGTATAGGTAAGACACCCCTCTAGCAGGCCTTACAGCCCTAAGGCAGGGTGCACTATACCATAGGTGAGGGTACCAATGCATGAGCATGGTACCCCTACAGTGTCTAAACAAAACCTTAGACATTGTAAGTGCAGGGTAGCCATAAGAGTATATGGTCTGGGAGTCTGTCAAACACGAACTCCACAGCACCATAATGGCTACACTGAAAACTGGGAAGTTTGGTATCAAACTTCTCAGCACAATAAATGCACACTGATGCCAGTGTACATTTTATTGTAAAATACACCACAGAGGGCACCTTAGAGGTGCCCCCTGAAACTTAACCGACTGTCTGTGTAGGCTGACTAGTTCCAGCAGCCTGCCACACTAGAGACATGTTGCTGGCCCCATGGGGAGAGTGCCTTTGTCACTCTGAGGCCAGTAACAAAGCCTGCACTGGGTGGAGATGCTAACACCTCCCCCAGGCAGGAGCTGTAACACCTGGCGGTGAGCCTCAAAGGCTCACCCCTTTGTCACAGCCCAGCAGGGCACTCCAGCTTAGTGGAGTTGCCCGCCCCCTCCGGCCACGGCCCCCACTTTTGGCGGCAAGGCTGGAGGGAACAAAGAAAGCAACAAGGAGGAGTCACTGGCCAGTCAGGACAGCCCCTAAGGTGTCCTGAGCTGAGGTGACTCTGACTTTTAGAAATCCTCCATCTTGCAGATGGAGGATTCCCCCAATAGGGTTAGGATTGTGACCCCCTCCCCTTGGGAGGAGGCACAAAGAGGGTGTACCCACCCTCAGGGCTAGTAGCCATTGGCTACTAACCCCCCAGACCTAAACACGCCCTTAAATTTAGTATTTAAGGGCTACCCTGAACCCTAGAAAATTAGATTCCTGCAACTACAAGAAGAAGGACTGCCTAGCTGAAACCCCTGCAGAGGAAGACCAGAAGACGACAACTGCCTTGGCTCCAGAAACTCACCGGCCTGTCTCCTGCCTTCCAAAGATCCTGCTCCAGCGACGCCTTCCAAAGGGACCAGCGACCTCGACATCCTCTGAGGACTGCCCCTGCTTCGAAAAGACAAGAAACTCCCGAGGACAGCGGACCTGCTCCAAGAAAAGCTGCAACTTTGTTTCCAGCAGCTTTAAAGAACCCTGCAAGCTCCCCGCAAGAAGCGTGAGACTTGCAACACTGCACCCGGCGACCCCGACTCGGCTGGTGGAGATCCAACACCTCAGGAGGGACCCCAGGACTACTCTAAGACTGTGAGTACAAAAACCTGTCCCCCCTGAGCCCCCACAGCGCCGCCTGCAGAGGGAATCCCGAGGCTTCCCCTGACCGCGACTCTTTGAATCCTAAGTCCCGACACCTGGGAGAGACCCTGCACCCGCAGCCCCCAGGACCGGAAGGACCGAACTTTCACTGGAGAAGTGACCCCCAGGAGTCCCTCTCCCTTGCCCAAGTGGAGGTTTCCCCGAGGAACCCCCCCCTTGCCTGCCTGCAGCGCTGAAGAGATCCCGAGATCTCTCATAGACTAACATTGCGAACCCGACGCTTGTTTCTACACTGCACCCGGCCGCCCCCGCGCCGCTGAGGGTGAAATTTCTGTGTGGGCTTGTGTCCCCCCCGGTGCCCTACAAAACCCCCCTGGTCTGCCCTCCGAAGACGCGGGTACTTACCTGCAAGCAGACCGGAACCGGGGCACCCCCTTCTCTCCATTCTAGCCTATGCGTTTTGGGCACCACTTTGAACTCTGCACCTGACCGGCCCTGAGCTGCTGGTGTGGTGACTTTGGGGTTGCTCTGAACCCCCAACGGTGGGCTACCTTGGACCAAGAACTAAGCCCTGTAAGTGTCTTACTTACCTGGTTAACCTAACAAATACTTACCTCCCCTAGGAACTGTGAAAATTGCACTAAGTGTCCACTTTTAAAACAGCTATTTGTGAATAACTTGAAAAGTATACCTGCAATTTTGATGATTTGAAGTTCCTAAAGTACTTACCTGCAATACCTTTCGAATGAGATATTACATGTAGAATTTGAACCTGTGGTTCTTAAAATAAACTAAGAAAAGATATTTTTCTATAACAAAACCTATTGGCTGGATTTGTCTCTGAGTGTGTGTACCTCATTTATTGTCTATGTGTATGTACAACAAATGCTTAACACTACTCCTTGGATAAGCCTACTGCTCGACCACACTACCACAAAATAGAGCATTAGTATTATCTCTTTTTGCCACTATCTTACCTCTAAGGGGAACCCTTGGACTCTGTGCATACTATTCCTTACTTTGAAATAGTGCATACAGAGCCAACTTCCTACACCTACCATGACTACCTGGGAGACAATCCTAACCAATATTATCTGGGTGGTAGAGAGGGCATGGAGGGGAAAGACGGAGTATAGCGCCCACAAGGGAATCATCATGAGTATTACACTATTTGAAAATGAATTGTGTATCATTAAGTACAGCTGTGTGATTAAAAGTACTTTCTTTTCCAAAAAGACAAGACTGGGCCAAAATTAGAGTTATTGTGTATGTTGTTTAACCCCTTCGCTGCCAGGCCTTTTCCCCCTCCTGTGCCAGGCCTTTTTTTGCCTATTTGGGGCAGTTCGCGCTTAGGCCCTCATAACTTTTTGTCCACATAAGCTAACCAAGCCAAATTTCCGTCCTTTTTTTCCCAACATCCTAGGGATTCTAGAGGTACCCAGACTTTGTGGGTTCCCTTGAAGGAGGCCAAGAAATTGGCCAAAATACAGTGAAAAGTTCGTTTTTTTTAAAAAAAAATGGAAAAAGTGGCTGCAGAAGAAGGCTTGTGGATTTCCCCCTGAAAATGGCATCAACAAAGGGTTTGTAGTGCTAAACTCAGCAGCTTCCTAGCTTTCAGGAACAGGCAGACTTGAATCAGAAAACCCAATTTTTCAACACAATTTTGGCATTTTACTGAGGCATACCCCATTTTTGCAATTTTTTGTGCTTTCAGCCTCCTTCCAGTCAGTGACAGGAATGGGCATGAAACCAATGCTGGATCCCAGACACCTAACCATTTCTGAAAAGTAGACAAAATTCTGAATTCAGCAAGGGGTCATTTGTGTAGATCCTACAAGGGTTTCCTACAGAAAATAACAGCTGAAAAAGAAAAATATTGAAATTGAGGTGAAAAAAACATCAATTTTTCTCTACGTTTTACTCTGTAACTTTTCCCTGCAATGTCAGATTATGGAAAGCAATATACCGTTACGTCTGCTGGACTCCTCTGGTTGCGGGGATATATAGGGCTTGTAGGTTCATCAAGAACCCGAGGAACCCAGAGCCAATAAATGAGCTGCACCCTGCAGTGCGTTTTAATTCTATACCGGGTATACAGCAATTCATTTGCTGAAAAATAAAGAGTAAAAAATTGCTATCAAGAAAACCTTTGCATTTCCGAAAAGGGCACAAGATAAGGTGCTGAGGAGCAGTGGTTATTTGCACATCTCTGAATTCCGGGGTGACCATACAAGCATGTGAATTATAGGGAATTTCTCAAATAGATGACTTTTTTACACACTCTCCTATCTTTGGAAGGAAAAAATGTAGAGAAAGACAAGGGGCAATAGCACTTGTTTTGCTAATCTATGTTCCCCCAAGTCTCCCGATAAAAATGATACCTCACTTGTGTGGGTGGGCCTAGCGCCCGCGACAGGAAACGCCCCAAAGCGCAACGTGGACACATCCAAAATTTTGGGAGAAAACAGAGGTGTTTTTTGCGAAGTGCCTACCTGTAGATTTTGGCCTCTAGCTCAGCCGGCACCTAGGGAAACCTACCAAACCTGTGCATTTCTGAAAACTAGAGACCTAGGGGAATCCAAGGAGGGGTGACTTGCGGGGCTCGGACCAGGTTCTGTTACCCGGAATCCTTTGCAAACCTCAAAATTTGGCTAAAAAAACACATGTTCCTCACATTTCTGTGGCAGAAAGTTCTGGAATCTGAGAGGAGCTACAAATTTCCTTCCACCCAGCGTTCCCCCAAGTCTCCCGATAAAAATGATACCTCACTTGCGTGGGTAGGCCTAGCGCCAGCGACAGGAAACACCCCAAAGCGCAACGTGGACACATCCTAAATTTTGGGAAAAAACAGAGGTGTTTTTGCGAAGTGCCTACCTGTAGATTTTGGCCTCTAGCTCAGCCGGCACCTAGGGAAACCTACCAAACCTGTGCATTTCTGAAAACTAGAGACCTAGGGGAATCCAAGGAGGGGTGACTTGCGGGGCTCGGACCAGGTTCTGTTACCCAGAATCCTTTGCAAACCTCAAAATTTGGCTAAAAAAACACATGTTCCTCACATTTCTGTGGCAGAAAGTTCTGGAATCTGAGAGGAACTACAAATTTCCTTCCACCCAGCGTTCCCCCAAGTCTCCCGATAAAAATGATACCTCACTTGCGTGGGTAGGCCTAGCGCCGGCGACAGGAAACACCCCAAAGCGCAACGTGGACACATCCTAAATTTTGGAAAAAAACAGAGGTGTTTTTTGCGAAGTGCCTACCTGTAGATTTTGGCCTCTAGCTCAGCCGGCACCTAGGGAAACCTACCAAACCTGTGCATTTCTGAAAACTAGAGCCCTAGGGGAATCCAAGGAGGGGTGACTTGCGGGGCTCGGACCAGGTTCTGTTACCCAGAATCCTTTGCAAACCTCAAAATTTGGCTAAAAAAAACACATGTTCCTAACATTTCTGTGGCAGAAAGTTCTGGAATCTGAGAGGAGCTACAAATTTCCTTCCACCCAGCGTTCCCCCAAGTCTCCCGATAAAAATGATACCTCACTTGCGTGGGTAGGCCTAGCGCCAGCGACAGGAAACACCCCAAAGCGCAACGTGGACACATCCTAAATTTTGGGAGAGAACAGAGGTGTTTTTTGCGAAGTGCCTACCTGTAGATTTTGGCCTCTAGCTCAGCCGGCACCTAGGGAAACCTACCAATCCTGTGCATTTCTGAAAACTAGAGACCTAGGGGAATCCAAGGAGGGGTGACTTGCAGGGCTCGGACCAGGTTCTGTTACCCAGAATCCTTTGCAAACCTCAAAATTTGGCTAAAAAAACATATGTTCCTCACATTTCTGTGGCAGAAAGTTCTGGAATCTGAGAGGAACTACAAATTTCCTTCCACCCAGCGTTCCCCCAAGTCTCCCGATAAAAATGATACCTCACTTGCGTGGGTAGGCCTAGCGCCCGCAACAGGAAACGCCCCAAAACGCATCGTGGACACATCCCATTTTTTGAAAGAAAACAGTGCCTACCTGTGGATTTTGGCCTGTAGCTCACCCGGTGTAAGGAAATGCCTCCTTGGCATGGTTGCCCCCTGACTTTTTGCCTTTGCTGATGCTATGTTTACAATTGAAAGTGTGCTGAGGCCTGCTAACCAGGCCCCAGCACCAGTGTTCTTTCCCTAACCTGTACTTTTGTATCCACAATTGGCAGACCCTGGCATCCAGATAAGTCCCTTGTAACTGGTACTTCTAGTACCAAGGGCCCTGATGCCAAGGAAGGTCTCTAAGGGCTGCAGCATGTCTTATGCCACCCTGGAGACCTCTCACTCAGCACAGACACACTGCTTGCCAGCTTGTGTGTGCTAGTGAGGACAAAACGAGTAAGTCGACATGGCACTCCCCTCAGGGTGCCATGCCAGCCTCTCACTGCCTATGCAGTATAGGTAAGACACCCCTCTAGCAGGCCTTACAGCCCTAAGGCAGGGTGCACTATACCATAGGTGAGGGTACCAGTGCATGAGCATGGTACCCCTACAGTGTCTAAACAAAACCTTAGACATTGTAAGTGCAGGGTAGCCATAAGAGTATATGGTCTGGGAGTTTGTCAAACACGAACTCCACAGCACCATAATGGCTACACTGAAAACTGGGAAGTTTGGTATCAAACTTCTCAGCACAATAAATGCACACTGATGCCAGTGTACATTTTATTGCAAAATACACCCCAGAGGGCACCTTAGAGGTGCCCCCTGAAACTTAACCGACTGTCTGTGTAGGCTGACTAGTTCCAGCAGCCTGCCACACTAGAGACATGTTGCTGGCCCCATGGGGAGAGTGCCTTTGTCACTCTGGGGCCAGTAACAAAGCCTGCACTGGGTGGAGATGCTTACACCTCCCCCAGGCAGGAGCTGTGACACCTGGCGGTGAGCCTCAAAGGCTCACCCCTTTGTCACAGCCCAGCAGGGCACTCCAGCTTAGTGGAGTTGCCCGCCCCCTCCGGCCACGGCCCCCACTTTTGGCGGCAAGGCTGGAGGGAACAAAGAAAGCAACAAGGAGGAGTCACTGGCCAGTCAGGACAGCCCCTAAGGTGTCCTGAGCTGAGGTGACTCTGACTTTTAGAAATCCTCCATCTTGCAGATGGAGGATTCCCCCAATAGGGTTAGGATTGTGACCCCCTCCCCTTGGGAGGAGGCACAAAGAGGGTGTACCCACCCTCAGGGCTAGTAGCCATTGGCTACTAACCCCCCAGACTTAAACACGCCCTTAAATTTAGTATTTAAGGGCTACCCTGAACCCTAGAAAATTAGATTCCTGCAACAACAAGAAGAAGGACTGCCTAGCTGAAAACCCCTGCAGAGGAAGACCAGAAGACAACAACTGCCTTGGCTCCAGAAACTCACCGGCCTGTCTCCTGCCTTCCAAAGAACTCTGCTCCAGCGACGCCTTCCAAAGGGACCAGCGACCTCTGAATCCTCTGAGGACTGCCCTGCTTCGACGACGACAAGAAACTCCCGAGGACAGCGGACCTGCTCCAAAAAGACTGCAACTTTGTTTCAAGAAGCAGCTTTAAAGAACCCTGCAACTCCCCGCAAGAAGCGTGAGACTTGCAACACTGCACCCGGCGACCCCGACTCGGCTGGTGGAGAACCAACACCTCAGGGAGGACCCCCGGACTACTCTACGACTGTGAGTACCCAAAACCTGTCCCCCCTGAGCCCCCACAGCGCCGCCTGCAGAGGGAATCCCGAGGCTTCCCCTGACCGCGACTCTCTGAAACCTAAGTCCCGACGCCTGGAAAAGACCCTGCACCCGCAGCCCCCAGAACCTGAAGGACCGGACTTTCACTGCAGAAGTGACCCCCAGGAGTCCCTCTCCCTTGCCCAAGTGGAGGTTTCCCCGAGGAAGCCCCCCCTTGCCTGCCTGCAGCGCTGAAGAGATCCCTTGATCTCTCATTGACTTACATTGCGAACCCGACGCTTGTTCTAACACTGCACCCGGCCGCCCCCGCGCCGCTGAGGGTGAAATTTCTGTGTGGGCTTGTGTCCCCCCCGGTGCCCTACAAAACCCCCCTGGTCTGCCCTCCGAAGACACGGGTACTTACCTGCAAGCAGACCGGAACCGGGGCACCCCCTTCTCTCCATTATAGCCTATGCGTTTTGGGCACCACTTTGAACTCTGCACCTGACCGGCCCTGAGCTGCTGGTGTGGTAACTTTGGGGTTGCTCTGAACCCCCAACGGTGGGCTACCTTGGACCAAGAACTGAACCCTGTAAGTGTCTTACTTACCTGGTAAAACTAACAAAAACTTACCTCCCCCAGGAACTGTGAAAATTGCACTGTGTCCACTTTTGAAATAGCTATTTGTGAATAACTTGAAAAGTATACATGCAATTGAAAAGATTCAAAGTTCCTAATGTACTTACCTGCAATACCTTTCAAACAAGATATTACATGTTAAATTTGAACCTGTGGTTCTTAAAATAAACTAAGAAAAGATATTTTTCTATACAAAACCTATTGGCTGGATTTGTCTCTGAGTGTGTGTGTACCTCATTTATTGTCTTTGTGTATGTACAACAAATGCTTAACACTACTCCTTGGATAAGCCTACTGCTCGACCACACTACCACAAAATAGAGCATTAGTATTATCTATTTTTACCACTATTTTACCTCTAAGGGGAACCCTTGGACTCTGTGCATGCTATTCCTTACTTTGAAATAGCACATACAGAGCCAACTTCCTACACCCGGCACCTAGGGAAACCTACCAAACCTGTGCATTTCTGAAAACTAGAGACCTAGGGGAATCCAAGATGGGGTGACTTGCGGGGCTCGGACCAGGTTCTGTTACCCAGAATCCTTTGCAAACCTCAAAATGTGGCTAAAAAAAACACATGTTCCTCACATTTCTGTGGCAGAAAGCTCTGGAATCTGAGAAGAGCCACAAATTTCCTTCCACCCAGCGTTCCCCCAAGTCTCCCGATAAAAATGATACCTCATTTGTGTGGGTGGGCCAGGTGCCTGCAACAGAATAAGGCCCAAAACCTGAAGGGATAGAAGGGATAGTTGGGGGAGCCACGCAAGCCACACCTCCCTGGACTCCTTGGGGTGCCTATTTTTAAAAAGTTTCTGGGTTTTGTAGGTTTCCCTACATGACAGCCGCATCCTGGACCAAAAACATAGGTGGGCCCTCCCCCCCCCCCCCCAAACACAGGCATTTTTGGAATATATCACTTTGATGTGTGCACATACGTCCGTGATGTGCCAAACACTAAAATTGTGAAAAGAAACACACCTAGGTTATGTGAAGAAGACCCCTCACCCACCAACCAAGTTGGTGGCATGTTTCATCATCGGGGTCCCACCCGAGGCACCTAGCGTGTCACAGGTGTGCTGCGACGCCTGATTACAGCGGAGCAGGTTTTGTCTTTTTTTACAACACATACTGTTTGGATTTGGCACGAGGGTGAGTGATGGTTCAGTGGATCAAATTTTATTAACAAGAGATTTCACAAAAATGAAATGCACTGCTAATAACTGAAAGGCAAAAAAGTGAACCAATGACTCGCAGCTCGTGAGCTGTAAAGCCGCAACAAGGCACCAACCGCTTTACAGGCCATTCACACACCTTTCATACATGACACGCACAAGACCATTCACACCGCCAGCCACGGGCCCAGCACATTACAACACTCACATCGACAGACCGCGCCACTCAAGGGCCCATCACTTACATACGCCCACATGCCTGATACAAGAATCACACCAGCTGATGGGAGTGTGGACTGCCGTTCGGCTGGCACCGCCAGCCAAGCGCCACCCCACGCACACTGCCAGCCAAGCGCCACTAACACGCACACCGCCAGCCAAGCGCCACCCCACGCACACCGCAATCACTTTTTTTATTTATAAACAACAAAGAAACTACTAATTATAAAATAAGCACAAAACTACAAACACAAAAGCTCTAACTAAATACACAACAGATGCCAACCGTGAAACATATGAAAATATAAAACAGACAGCTTACGCTCAAGGTATTTCCCAGAATTTTTTTGGGGTATGGTAACTTCTGTAACAGCCGGGAACACACAGCCCAGGCTTTGAAGGGCATTCGGGGCAGTACATCCGGCTCTCCCTCCGGATTAATCTCCGGGCACATACTCTACATTTCTTTGTGGGCATGTCTTTTTTGGGAGTGGGAGGAATGTGATCTGGAAAGTGACGATCTTTCAATCTAGCCACATCCTCCACCACTTCTACTCTAGGAACTCTTGCCGGTTCCACCACAATAAGGCTTTCTATCACCGACTCCTGAAATTTAACAAATGTCATCCTTGACTCGGGTGAACAATCCTTGTATACAATAAAGGCATTAAAAGTTGCCAAATGAAATAAATGTAGGGCCAACTTTTTATACCACACATATGACTTACGAAGAGCAGTGTAAGGTTCTAACCTCTGATCTACTCTATCAACACCACCCATGTGCCTATTGTAGTCCAAAATGCACGCAGGTTTGCGCACTTCCGCAACCTGACCCCAAACAGCCACAGGGGAAGTACTCTCATCATGGATGGTCGATAGCATGTACACATCCCTCCTGTCTGAAAATTTCAGAGCTAGCAGCTCATTATTCCGCAAGGCACTGCACTGACCCCTCTCAAGTTTTTTACAGACAAGCTCCCTTGCATAGCCTTTCCGGTTAGAACGGATTGTGCCACAAGCAACAGTGTCCACCCTAAACAACTCCTTGAACAACTGCACTCCAGTGTAGAAATTATCTACGTACAAATGGTGACCTTTGTTAAACAGCCGTCTAGCAAGTTCCCACACAATTTTTTCGCTAACTCCAAAAGTGGCCGGACAACCAGGAGGGTCAATACTGGAATCCCTACCAGTGTAGACCCGGAAATTATACACATATCCTGTTCTGCTTTCTGACAGCAGATACAATTTAATCCCATACCGTGCCCTCTTACTAGGAATGTACTGCTTAAAAACTAAACGCCCCTTGAAAAGGACCAAAGACTCGTCCACACTTATCTCTTTGCCTGGGACATAGACCTCTGAAAACCGATCCACAAAATGATCAAGGACAGGCCTAATCTTAAAAAGGCGGTCACAATCAGGGTGATCTCGGGGCAAGGCTAAAGCATTGTCTACAAAATGCAGCATACGAAGAAGAAGCAAATACCGATTACGTGTCATAGTTGCAGGAAATATAGCAGTTGCCATCAAGGGACTAGTAGACCAATAAGAAGCCAGTGACGGCTTCCTGATCAACCCCATCAAAAAAGACAAACCTAAAAACCTTTTCATCTCTTCCAGATATGTGGGAACCCAATGAGTAGCTCTAGACTGAGGCTTAAGTCTGGCAGCGTTGTCCCGCAAATATTGCTCTGCATACACATTTGTCTGCTCCACAATCTCTTCCAAAAATACATCGTCCATAAACAAGTAAAAGAAATGGACAGGCAGAAAGTTTTCCATATTAACTCTACACCCTGGGAGACCAGTAAATGCAGGTAACTGTGGCTGCTCCATGTTTGGGGCAATCCAGGTGTCAGGTCTTCCAATGGGAAACCCTGCAGCTCCAGGCTGCTGCACTCTTGGCACATCAATGTCCTCCTCTAACACAGGCCCTTCATCTGCACTGAGAGTAGCTTCTTCATCAGAAGAATACTCTCGGACAGAAAACTCACTTCCAGAATCTCCTGCTTCCTCCTCTGCCTCAGATGCAGAGTCAGTGTCGTAATCATGGTCTGAAGACGACTCAAAGAGCATGCGAACAACCTGCTGAGCGGTCACTTTGCGGCTAGCCATGATCCTAACAACAAATGGATTGCCAACAACAACTAGCACTAAAATAAGTAATAAACAAAGTGTAGCTTTATCACAAAGAGTTATGTACTACAAAAAACTATACCACACAGTTGCCTGAAATAGCTACTCACCAAGCAACTACTCTGCACAGACAGCAATCACCAATGATATCCCACTAAAAAGAAAAAAGCAATTTAGACATATGACAACACAAACACCACTGTGCTCAAATCTAAGGACAATGTCAAACACACAATACTGCATTTAGTACACCACCTACAAACATGTCAACAATACTCCTTTGGAGTAAATTGCGTTCACTTACCTAAAACATGCAACTATGCAAACCACAGGACAACTACTGCCAAAACCGCAAAGATCCACAGCAAAGGAAGCAAAAGCGTTGAACTAGAAGAAAAAGAAGAAATAAATTGTTATAATCACAAATACAAATACTTTGCCAGTTGACAAACACCCCACCACCAAGACCTTAGAAGTTGTCCCTGGTACCTAAGTGGATCCTGCCCCCCTCGGGGTAGATGGGCGTAAAAGAATTGGCCAATCTGACCCCAAGGGGGGCAGAAATGGGCAACACCTCTGTGCCCCCTTTCAGGGGGCGACCCTTCCCCAAGGGGGCACCCCCAGCACAACACAAAACAAAAAAATCTCTGCCGTATTGGGGGCAGATGGCCCTACAAAATTACGGGCAGAGATGGGCAATACAAATTTTCCCCACCTTAGGGGGGCGACCGTTGCCCAAGGGGTGCCCCCAAACACACACCAAACACAATCCCTGGCACCTAGTGTGCTTCTCCACCCCCCCCCCCCGGGGCCAGATCGTTTAAAAAATGGCTGGTCTGCCATCGGGGGGGGGGGGGCCGAAACAGAAAAAAAAAGCTCCCCAGGGGAGCGACCCTTGCCACAGGAGTTGCCCCCAAAATCCAAAATAAACAATAAAAACAAAATCCCTGGTGTCTAGTGGTTTTCGCCCCCCCCCCCCCCCCGGGGGCAGATCAGCCCAAAAATTGGCTGATCTGCCCCCGGGGGGGGGGGGGGGGGGGGCAAAATACAAATAAAAATTGCCCCCGGGGGGGGGGGCGACCCTTGCCCAAGGGGTCGCCCCCAAAAACACACATAAACAAAGATATCCCTGGTGTCTAGTGGTTTTCGCCCCCCCCTGGGGGCAGATCCGCCGAAAAAACGGCGGATCTGCCCCCAGGGGGGCGAAATACAAATAAAAATTGCCCCCGGGGGGGGGGCGACCCTTGCCCAAGGGGTCGCCCCCAAAAACACACATAAACAAAGATATCCCTGGTGTCTAGTGGTTTTCTCCCCCCCCTGCGGGCAGATCCGCCGAAAAAACGGCGGATCTGCCCCCAGGGGGGGCGAAATACAAATAAAAATTGCCCCCGGGGGGGGGGGGCGACCCTTGCCCAAGGGGTCGCCCCCAAAAACACACATAAAAAAAGATATCCCTGGTGTCTAGTGGTTTTCGCCCCCCCCTGGGGGCAGATCTGCCGAAAAAACGGCGGATCTGCCCCCAGGGGGGGCGAAATACAAATAAAAATTGCCCCCCAGGGGGGCGACCCTTGCCCAAGGGGTCGCCCCCAAAAACAAACATAAAAAAAAGATATCCCTGGTGTCTAGTGGTTTTGGCCCCCCCTGGGGGCAGATCCACCGAAAAATCGGTGGATCTGCCCCCAGGGGGGGGCGAAATACAAATAAAAATTGCCCCCGGGGGGGGGCCACCCTTGCCCAAGGGGTCGCCCCCAAATTTAGGCAAAAAGAAAATCCCTGGTGGCTACTGTCTGTTTTCTCAAACCCCCCGCCCCCCCAAAAACGGAGAGGACTCACCTTTGAGCTCCTGCTCCGAAGACGCGCTGGAAGCAAATGGCTTCCAGCGCGCCGGCAACACTAGATGACGTCAGTGCGCTGTGCGCGCGCTAACGTCATCGGATTGCCGTGGGGGGGGGGGCGGAAGGGGAAGGTCTTCCCGTTCCATCCCCGCCTGGGGGGGAAGGGGGGTGCACGGGGGGCACGCTAGCGCGCCCCCAAGTTCCCCTGTGCCTAGGACGAGATGATCTCGTCCAAGGCACAGGGGAACTGTAGCCTTGGACGAGATCATCTCGTCCAAGGCACAGAACCGGTTAAATGTTGAGGTCTGAACTTGTGCCCTCACACTACCTCACTACGAAGCCTGTGACTGCTTGCCCCCGCTGCAATGTCTTTCATGGTTAAGAACAGAACCTTTCTGTCTGCCCCAGGACTCTGTATGAGTGTGTGACGTAATCCCTAGAATAGAATGCATGAGGGCTTACTTTATAATGTTGGAGATCACAGGTACATGCAGTGGAATAAAGACTTGTGATTTACTTCTCCGTGTGTGGCCTAATCATTTAGGTGGTACCAGGCTGTGGAAGGCGCTACACCCCCTACTCTGAATCAAGTGTTAAAATGGTTGTACTTGGCCCTGTTTGCAGGACCATAGTAGGACGGACCCCAGGGTATCAACAGCAGGTCAACACAAACATCACTGTTGGAGCCCAGTAGTCCCTGTGCATCAATGATGGGGCCCAGTAGGCCCTGTGAAGCAAATTTACTTGTCCCATTAGCATTAATTCAACCCTCTCTCAACAAGGGCTTCACATCATATGAGGCTTATCAACATATTTAGAATGAAAGTCTAGCCTCTTTTGTTTGACCTAGAGGTAAACAGCACCATTAAAACTATACTATCTTAAAATAAAGGAGTATCTCCTCTCTCCAAAAAGAACATTCTTCTTTTGGCAATAGCTTCGAATTGTTGCAGTCTCATAGAACTGTTAGTGCATCAAGCTGTTTCAGTTCATCCTTGAATTGTGCAGTGACACTACTTGTTGCTGTGCATTGTTAGAGCACATGGAGTTTTTCCTGAACCATATAATGTCCTCCTTGAGCTTCCTCTCCTTGTTTTAAACTGATTTACCTGGTTTAATTGAATATTTACAGAGAAAAGGCTTGCTTTTGGTGCCTGTGTCAGAAAGGTGGTTGATTAAATTAAATGTAGATCTGTATGTGCTTCTAGACATCTTGTGTAAAATTCCATCCGGTGTTACTGTGTTCTGCTTCCCATGTAGTTAAGAAGTTCCTTCAACAAAGCCTTCAGCATCAAGAAAGGCCCCAAGTCAGCTTCTTCATACTCTGACATTGAAGAGATTGCCACGCCGGATTCCTCTGCTCCATCTTCCCCTAAAATGCAGCATTGCACATCAGAGCCTGGCACTACCTCACCGTCCATAAAGTCATCCACTTCATCTTCTGTGTAAGTACATATCTCCACAGGTGTTCCTTAAAACATGTTCTTGCATCTTCACTTGATGTTTCTCCTTGGTCCTCAATCATCAGTTCAGCTGTGCTGACATAGTTGCCTCTTTCTACAGACTATTCTCTGCTTCTACGTCAACACATCTGCTAAGGGAGAGGATATACAGGTTTTGACTGCTAAATATAATATAATTCATCTTTTGACAATTGTAAACTCAAGTTTGCAATTCCTTATCAGAAAGATTTTCTTGGGACAAATCATTCATGGTATTTAATATTGGTGTTGTGATTTTGTTGGGTGAAGAGGGGCCTCAACAGGGGGTGGTTTACTGATGAAAAGGTATGTCAACTATCTGGGATCAAGACTGTACCTATTGGCCACATATTTCTCTGCTGTTCCTAGGTTGTGCAGTCCACATATTCTATTTAGCAACTGCTATTGCCAATGCTGGGAATACGTAGGTAATGAGGTTCAATGAAATTCCCAGTGATTGTGGACAGCATACATGTTTGTGAAGATCTATTTATATAGATTACTACAAAGGCATTTCTTGGAAACAAAATGCATTGTTGCAAATGTTTTCACAGCTAGGTGCATTTCTGAAGGAAAAACGAATTAGATTCACAAGTTGTATCATTTTTAAATGGTATTCTGGTTTTATGTATTTGTGAATGTTGATAAGGGTTCTGTTTTATATTGTTTGTTTCTATCTGTAATTATTTCCCTTGCACCTTTTCTGTAAACCAACAGTAAGACAGGAGAATTTGCTACTTATTGAACAGTCTTGTAAGGGACTAAAAGGTAGATAGTCCAGCAATATATTGGGGCGAGCAATAAAGATGATTAACATATTATGATAAAGCCATAAACATATCTGTAAGTGCTCCATAGCAGGAGAATTATATTATTTGGTGTAGTAGATGTGTGTTTGAGGTACGCAAGATGAGCAATGTCGCCAAACTTGTAGCTTAAGTTTTTATTTCCCCTGGCATAGCCCCATATGTCCCATCTAACAAATTGGTAAATTTCCTTACTTGCCAATGCAGGATTTTTGAGGGCAATGATGGAGAAGAGCCGGAGAAAAAGGTAGTGTCTGAGCTGCGTTCCGAGTTGTGGGAGAAGGAGATGAAGCTCACCGATATCCGCCTTGAAGCACTGAATTCTGCCCATCAGCTAGACCAGTTGCGGGAGACCATGCACAACATGCAGGTAGGCAGAGGTCTAGACTGACAGATGAGTGTGTGGAGTCTGAGACATTGAAAGTGTCATTTGAGAAAGGAGGGGTTAAAACGTTAATAGACATAGCAATTATCCCTCCTGGTGAACCAGGAGATTAGGTGGAGAAGTAAAACATCATTGAGACACCTGCCCTAAAATAACGTTTAAACCAAAATAGGTCCATTATATTTTACTTTTCACTTCTGAAATTGTTTTCCAGCTGATAGGCTAAGTTTAAGAGAGGGGTGTGGCAAAGTGAAACTCGTGTATTGTTTTTTTTCTGCTGATCTTCTATATGATTGGCCCAATCCTGTGATCTTCACCTAAAACTTGGTATGCATAACAAAAGGTGAAGTTAAGTTAGGTACTTGAATAGTGCACACTCTCAAACATGTTTTTGGTGGTCCTGTAGTGAGTAACCTTACACTCAGATGGACCATCATGAAGAAGCGTTTCTGGTTTATATGTTGCCATGCCACAAAAGTTAAAATATACACCAAAAATTGACCAAAGAAAGAAATGACTCAAACCTGGCACCAGGACAGGAAATGATCAGTGGCTCTTCCATTACTTTTATGTGAAGACTTCACCAACACATTACATTTTCCTGACTGGAAAACACATTTAGTCCTGGTTTAAGGAAGTCTTTCAAAAATGAAACATGGTACATTACCAAAAACAGCGCAATGAATGATGCACAAAATTGTAAATTCTGCAAATGGAATAAGTGGGTAAATCATGAAAAATTAAAATTTATCAGCTTTGGTCAGCATCCACTGCTTGCAATACTTTACAAGAGATAATATAGAGTACCAGAACAATCAGTTGGATTAATGCAAATCCTAGTCAGTGGGTGCCAATACTGCAGACATCCTATCCAAAATGGCAAGGTGTGGATTTTTTTTTACTAATCTAAAAAGAATAAAGAAAGTTAATGTACAGCCGCATTATTGAGGCAGTTGGAAAGATTAGTCTTGTTTGAATAACAAGTGACTCGCCACCTTTTCAAATATTTGAGATGTTCTTACTTGTATTTGTGTTTTTTGTGAAAACAGGGCAAATTCTTTAGAGCCATAGCTAGTTAAAAATATCCTTGTAAAGGCTAAAATAAACTTCCTCTTCCTATGTAACTGAATGGCCATTAAACTGAAATTAAGGAGCCTCGAAAATTTTATTAAACTGGCTGATGTCCCTTTTTTACTTAACATCCTCCCAGGTCAACAGAAAGTATGCAGATTAGTTCTGTGACAAAATTTACTAGTTGCTGTACCTACCGAGTTGATGTCAGGCTTGAAAAACTCAGAAAACACAGAAAATGTTCTTATTTAAAAAAAGAACTAAAGTGAAGGCCAATGGCATTGGCGTTTGTTGTTCTGTGATTTCCTGGCATATGTTTATTGATTTTAAAACTAAAGTTAGTTGAGTAAATTTTATTACATTATCAATTATATGTTTTTACAGAAAGGTTTTAGCTAGTCTTTTAGGGTAGTCCATGTGCATCTGTTTTTATGCTGTACGGTGGGAGTCCTCTTTGAAAGTTTGTGTTTTGAATGCCTCATTCCTCACACCAGCCACCATGTAAGCTCTTGATGTATTTGGTTCATTTTTCACATCCATCTGGTTTCCAAATGTAATGAACAGTTCCAGGGGTTAGTTGAAACCCCTGTGGAGCTCATCTGTTGGGAATCTTTCAAGCAGACAAAGGGCTTTTAGATTTTACTTACCACTTTCTTTCTTTGAAGGAGGGATCGTTCAATTGATGTGCCTCCCCCCCCTCCCCCTTTATTCCTGCACACTGCTCATTCCCTACCTCAAGGACATGTTTAAGAAATACCTCTCTGTAATGAAATGGTGGTGCGAACAGTGGCAACACCCTTAGCAACAAGAGAATTATTCTTCATTGAGGACATGCAGAAGGTCTCAGTTAGTCCACCGCACAGACTTGAAGCCAAGTAAAACTAGTTTCAAATGCTATTGACTCATTCATAATGTTGTAAGGAAAATGGCGGGCACTTTTATTTTAATTAATGATTAAGTAAATATTATCTGCAGAGGACCCTGGCTTTGGCATTGACTGTGGTTATCCTGAACAGAGGCTTTATGTTAGACTCCTTCTTGGAACAGTTGTTTACACATGACCATTTTCAATAAGAACATTTAGACTTTGTAGAATAGACGTTAATGCCTTTTTCCGTTGACAAATAGCCAAACAAATATCCAGATTTTATTTGGAAAACATATTTCATTTTTTGTTTTAGGGCCACTCACTTTCTAATATAAGTGGATCAGCCATGAACAAGGTTTTCCAAGTGCAGAACTGTCCCATTACTTGACATTGCTGCTTGAGGTATTAAAATTAACTCAAGCCACACAAAGCATGTTTTTCTTTTATTTCCTGTGTTTTTATAGTTCGAATAACAATGCAGTTTATTGATTTAGTCATTTTGTATTTTGTGTGATGAACAGTCGATCACATGTCAATAGTGATATGGATCATACATTTAAAGCTACATGTAGAAAATAGTATAGATAAATATGAAAGAAGTAACAAGGGTGCAAATATCTAATACATAATATCTGTAATAAACTCCATCACTTGATCATTCCAGGACATCTTTATACTGTATTCAGGACCATTCGGGTAATAAGAAATGCCAAAGGTATAAGATCAAATAATATCTGGGCTCCTCACACGAGGGTTAAGTCAACAGCAAGTGCCTCATATTGAGTTTCTGATCACTGCAGATTCTGAATCCCAAATTGGATAATCTTGAATGCATTCCATTAGGCTGCAGGAGCCAACTTTGGAATGAATTTGAGATCATCTTTAGAATGCCTTCTAGAAGATTCTAGAGAGCAGAGAGAAGATGGGGGTTGTAAAGGAAGCAGCAGTTTCAATTAGTTTTTGAAAGAGGCAAATTGGGGATTGATGTGGATTGATGGGGTAAGAGTTCTAAATACTGAGTGCACATTCACAGAAGGAAAGGTTTCATGTCTATTTTTTGTTGAAGATGGAGAGTTTAAGTTGAAGGGTGTTGGGGTGGTGAATTTGGTCAGACTTCCCAGAGAGTTTTATTTTCTTGGCTAGGAAGACTGGGGGACCAGTATGAAGGGAACTGTGCACTAGACAAGTAAACCTGAAGATGGATCTGACCCCAAAGTGGAGCCAGCTAACATGGATCAAAGTTAGGAGTAATGTGGTTGAAGCAATTATTTCTTGACATCAATTTAATTGACGTGTGAAGTATGGCTTTTTGTGTCAGATTCAATTTTGGGAATGTCAGTAAGAATGTTATTTCCATAATCAACTCTACAAAGAAGCAAAGGTGGACCAACTACATGGAGGTCTTTTTTGGGGGGGAGAAAATATATTTTAATTCCATTGATAAGTTTTAATTGACCTTTGGAAATTTTGGTTGTGTTAATGGAAGTGGTCATCTATGATACAGGGATGTGGAATTCCTATCGCCCGACGCCCGGGACATCTTGTTTGGGGTCAAGGGCAACAAGTTTTTATGTGTACTTTGTCCTTGGGACAAGTAGGCCCAACCCTCTGCAGCACAAACCCTTTGGCTGCCTGTTTACAGAGAGTGGAACTCTCTGCAGTTGAGGTAATGTGTTACCAAAAGATAATGCTGTTCGAACTTGTATTTATGGTTCATTATTTGAAAACCTTCATTATTAGGGTGAGTGCTGTAAGTAAATGTTTTAAGGTCACACTTCACTACTGACGTTGGTTCCAGTACTAAAAAAAAATAAAACGTGTATACACATGTTTGAAAAGTTTAGGCTATGAGGCTAAGTATAATGCTCCCAGAATGCTCTCTGATTATATGCAAATGAAATGTCATTTAGTAAAATGTGTTGATGCATGCTAGTATTTCCCAAAAATATTTCTAATGGAAAATCAGTGTAACCATTTTCAACACGATTATGGGAAGCATGAAAATAAACAAACACTGACAAAGCCAACTGATCTCACATATTTTTATAAGTCTTTTAGTTTCATCAATGCGTGTCTTGTTTTGACATGGCTTTTGTAACACTTTATTGTTGTGGGAGCGACCAGGCCCTCAACATTGTAACAAACACTGGCAAAAAAAAAAAAAAGTTTTTGAAATCTGAAAGCACAATTTGCCACCAGTGGCATAACAACGGCCCGCAGCCGCCCTCCAGGGGGCCCCTTCAGCACAGCACCTGCCCTGAGTGAGTCTGGAGAGGGGGCTCCTCCATGTTCTTTGCAAAGGGGCACCCTCCAGTTTCGTTACGTCGCTGATTGCCACTGTAGTTCCTGACACTGAACAAAACTACTTTGTGTGCCAATATGCTCCTTGTGGAAGAGCAGAATGCGATCACTCATAGTAAAGCCAGCCGAAAGAGAGAGAAATAGAAGTTTAATAAAAACAAAATGTCTTAGTTAACACCAGACCTAATTAGGGACCAAGACCCACATGTAGGTAGCTTTTTGCATGTCGCAAACAGCGACTCTCGCTGTTTGCGATGTGCAAAAAGCACATTGCGATGCACAAACCCAGTTTTGTGGTTCGGTAACCTGGTTACCGAATCGCAAAACGGGCTTGCGACTCGCAATTTGGAAGGGGTGTTCCCTTCCTAATTGCGACTCGCAGTGCAATGTAGGATTGTTTTGTGACCGCGAACGCGGGCGCAAACCAATCGCAGTTTGCACCCATTTCAAATGGGTGCTAACACTTTCGCAAAAGGGAAGGAGTCCCAATGGGACCCCTTCCCCATTGTGAATGTCACTGTAAACATTTTTTCGGAGTAGGCAAATGAAACGAAAACGTTTCATTTTTCGTTTTCGTAATGCATCTCGTTTTCCTTTAAGGAAAACGGGCTGCATTACAAAAAAAACAACAACAAAAAACTGCTTTATTGAAAAGCAGTCACAGACATGGTGGTCTGCTGTCTCCAGCAGGCCACTATCCCTTTGAGGGCCGCCATTCACAAGGGGGTCGAAAAATGCGACCCAACCTCATGATTATTCATTAGGGGGGCATTTGCGAAGCCCTTGCGAATCACAGATGGTGTCAGGGACACCATCCTACATTCGGATTTGCAAATCTCAAATTGCGAGTCGCTCTGACTCGCAATTTGTGGGTCGCAAATCTGAACCTACCTACATGTGGCCCCAAATTCTTAAAGTCACAAAAGTGCACCCATGGTATATGTCGTACCCCTATCAAATATTGGTGAACTGTATTTTAGCATGGGTAAATACGCATGTGTAGATTTGCTCATGTGAAAATCTATTGAGCATTTGCAAGTTCATCTTCCCTCCAGCCACTTTCTTCCCAACCCTGGAAGAAGTTCTAATTCTGCCATTGTCAGGAGTAAATGTCCAACCTTTCTTATTATGGGAAAATATTAGAGAGAAGCTGGTGAAAATCTTTAAAACATGCAGGTTAGTAGGTTTGCAGACTCAAAGGCATTCCAGCCCTGGAACTATTGCTTACTGCTTCCTCCAGCCCCAGTATGCAGATCTGCAGAAAGGTGGCAAAATAAGGAAATTGCTACAGTAGGGATTGAAACGCAAGTATTCAAGCCCTACTATGGTAGTAGCCCTGGCATAATCAGAGAGGCTATTATCAGAGCTCTTACATAATGAGATTGCTGCCATAATTTGTCGCCACACTACATGGCACCAAAGGGACAAGTAGATCTTTTTACAGGACAAGTAGATTTGAGAAGCAACCTGTCCCCTGGACAAGTAGATATTTTAATAAATTCCACACCCCTGATGATAACATCAATGGCTTTTTAGTTTTCAGCAACAGTCAAAGTACAGTATAAGTTGATGTTAGTAGACTGCAGCCCGTTTTGAACTGAGGCAGAAGAGAAGTGTCCTGAGAGGAGTAGGAATCCTGTTTTCTTGTGCCCCATTTGCATAATTAAGGTGTGATATGCCTGAGCCTTTAATAATATAGAAGGCCAGGGCATGGGGTTAAAAGAGCAGGTATTAAAAATAAACCTTGGGGCTCCTTGAAGTGTAGGAATGTGGTTTGAGGTAAATCTGTTCATCTTGATGTGCTGAGATGAATTTTGATGTGTCTGTAAAATCAGTGTGATCTCTGAGGGCTTGAATTAAGATGTTATGGTTAACAATGTGAAAGGTCACTAATAAATTGGACAGGACCAAGCACCAGGCACCACTGTTGTGGAGGATACAGAAGAGGGCATTATATATATATATTTATGAACTGGCTAGATATTGTCATCATTGGTTTAACGTATCTGTTGAAGCCTCCAATCATCCATGTTAGCTCAAAATATTTAATAAAGACCTTGTTTGAAGAACTACTTTACTGGTTAGGGTAAGCATTGTTTTGCTTTCACTAATGACCAAGCTGACAAAAAAACTCTGGGAGGCACTTCTTAGTTCAAAGAAGACATTTATTATTACTTCACCACGAGGTTCCTAAAAAATGAGATTAGTAGGTCAAAAGCACACGTTTAAAAATAGTCACAGCATTGAAAGGAAAATATACCACAATGATTCTCAACTGCAATGCACACAGCAAATATATGTGATTATATCATAGCATAATTGCAAAGTAAAGAAGAAAGTAAAAATTCATCACCGTAGGGCCTGCCAAGCTCTTCAACTTTCTCAAGCCAGCAAGAAGATGACCCCGTACAACTGCGAGAAAGATATCCACCCTCACGGGACAAGTGTGTGTCAGGCATTCAACGTCTAATCCTGACCGAGGTCTTGGAAATTCCCTTGCTACTGAGCAGGTCACCTTTTTATATCTTTAAAGAACCGAAAGGGATTTCTGGAAAAAAATGTTCCTTGGAACACAGGATCATCTTCGGCACCCCCCCCCCCATGGATCGTTCATCAGCCCCATCATCTTCAACGTTTACTTGACCCCCTACTGCCCTGCCACCAGTGTGTATACATGACCCCCTTGGCCAGCACTGTCAGATTGCACAGACATAACATAATCTCTTACGCCGATGACACCCAGCTTATCCTCTCGCTATCAGAAGCCCCTCCACCACCAGAGTCAACTTCCATAGATAAATGATGAATGTTGTCGGCTGGATGAAGGACAACTGTCTCAAGCTCAACATGGACAAGATGAAAGTCCTCATCTTTGGGAACAACCCCTGACTGGCTGAACTTGGCCGAGCTCCTGCCCCAACAGACCATCCTGCAACCTCGGCATCATCTTAAGAGAGCAAATTATCTATGAAGAAAGAGGTAAACGCAGTGTCCTCTGCCTTCTTCAGCACCCTATATATGCTCAGCAAGATCTTCAGGTGCCTTCCTGTCAACACAAGAAGGACCGTCACACAGGCTGGACTACAGCAACTCTCTACATAGGGATCTCTGCTCACCTCCTGATGAGACTACAGACAATACAAAACTTAGGGGCAAGATTTAGCCTTGACCTCCCCAGATGACCCCACAGACCAGACACCTACGATTCCCCCCTCCCTCTTCCTCGCAGACAACCTCCCCTCCACCCCCAGGATCTGCCAAAGCAACAGCGGAGGATGCTTTTTAAAACACCTGGCGGCCAAAGCTTTGAACTACCTTTCGCTGCACCTCAGGTTCATCAGTTCAGAAACTCAGGAAAGAACTCAAGACCTGGTTGTTCAAATGAACATATCACCATGCAGCAGCTAGCAAATCCAGTGCCTTGAGACCACGGGTGGTTTCCCTCACTTCACAAATGCTAGATTGATTGAGGCATTAAGGTGAAAGAGTGGGGAAAAAGTCTGGAAATCTGGTTTGTGGGCTTTTATTATTTTACTGCTCACTACATTACAATATTAGCAGATATTACCATATTACTGCTAGTATGTTTGACGCCTTGCCTGCTGGAGGAGGACACTCTTATACAGATGCCTAAACCACGAGCAGTACACCTGTTACCTCTGCTGATCATTTTAGCAGAACTTCTAAATGCTGCAGCAGTGAAATGCGGTGACAGTACTAACAACGTGAATTTCAAAACTCGAGAGAAGCAGTAACCACCTTGTGGATGTAATTCAGTATATCCAGAATTAATGGAAATGTCGGACTGAGGAAGACCAAACTATGCGGCAAGATTTAATAAATTGTCTAAATCAATCAAAATATGTGGTACATGTGTGGCAGTATTATCCCAGTATCTTACCATTTCATACACATTAATGCAAAGGGGATCGCACCACTCAGCAAAAGACAAACACAAGATTAGTATACAAGCTAACTCGATCCAGGTGAAATTCTTTATCACCAACAATGATTTTTTGTCTTGCTTGTGGGTACATGGGTATCGTTGTGTTAACATTTCACCTTCTAGCTGCTAGGGAGAAATACTTTGAACTAGAAACATTTTTTTTAATCTACAAATTGTGCAATGGGGTGAAATTTGTAGCAAGTGCAGTGAATCCATAAATTTGGGGGAAAACTGCGGGCACACACTATATATTTTCTTCCAGTGACCATGAGTATTTTACTGGGTAAAACAGTTGTACACATTCAGGCTAGCCTCCTTTTACTGCAGTGCTATTGGGATGAGCGCTGCAAGCTCGCTTAACAGACGAGAAATATAGATTGCTGATTCCATTAGCCCCGATCAATTCTACTTATTAGTCCTTTATTTCAGCCCCTTTCAAGCCATCGTCCGCATCCGCACAGTGTCCCGGCATCAAGTGGCACAAAGCCAGCTGGCATTGATCACATTTGTTGCTGGAAAGCATTAATGCCCAGAAGGCAACATTTGCTAGCATTGCAGAAATTCTTGTCTGCAAATCACATGCAGCTCAGCGAAGCAGGGCATGCACAGAGCCAGAATCTGTTGTGCTTGCAGCATTAGGTCTGCTGGAAAATAGCGCGCTGTGCGAGCTGTAGGTGGCAGGAAGCCTGTGACTTTTAGCTGCAGAGAAAGGTTAATCGGCTACAACATCTATTGCAGTCTGTGCGAACCAAATTCAGATCCATTTTAGGATGTTCTAAATTGGTGGAATTTTTTGGTCAGCATTTTTTTTGATTCTGTACTTTGCAACATTTGTGAAATTTGCAGTTTTTCTGACGTTAAAAAGAAAATAGTGGTTGAAAAAAGGCAAGTTAAATAGTTTTTGCATCCAGGGCCACGGTAAAGGGCTACTTGTACCAGCATTTACCCTAAAAATGGGCATGCTGGATAATCCTAATTTTAAAATATTTTTGTGATAGAAACAGTATGTGAAGTTTTAAAGTGTACAAGTTCATGAAAGGCATTTTTTTTCCAAATTTCACTAATCTGTCAGTGAAATATTAATTTGGCACATCCCCAGACTGTGTCACATGCTTCTGAGTCAATAACTTCAATCCCGAGTATTAAATACGCAGCAGCCAAGAATGACATTTATGAGCGGGTCTGCACGAGTTACGTACGAACAATTTTATGACTAATACTTCTGTAGTTTGGCAGTGGTCCTAGATAGCATGGTGCAGAATCTTTTGTAGTTTGTCAGTTATTTGCTCTGCGGGTGAGAGCCCATGTGACTCGAGTTGTTTGCCCATGAAAGTGTAAGGAGTTATTGAATTTTCAGTGACCAGAGGCCACTACAGCTGCTAGTCAGAAAAACCTTTGGACCTTGCTTTGATAAAGTTATTTTTACGACTCTCAAAATAAGTCTTACCAAGGCCCCGTTTTTTTTTTTTTTTTTTTTTTTTTTTATATACAGGTTATTAATTGCTCCTTTGATAGGTTCCCTTGTCTGTCTATATAACAGGTTTTCATTTCCCATTTATACCACGGTGCGCCCCCAGTTGGCAGTTCTGCTGAATGTTTTTACTGTAGATGCCAACAGGCGATTTTTAACTCTCTGGATCCTGGTACACCTGAATTAGTCTTTTTTAATCGTCCCTTGCGGAACGGAATGTCTTCAAAGTTGCTTCAAAATTCATTTAGGTATGGATCCAGTGCAACTTAGGAAGTTATAGGAACCCTGCCAAAGCATGGGATTCACTTTCATTGCAGGCCATGGCGCTGACTCTTCCGAAATGTCTAGATCTGCTCATTGTAGGAAGCTGTAATGTTAAACTTCCACTCACAAAATATCTGTAATTTTATTCTGAACACAGTTTCCTTGTAACTGATCGAGTGTAAACTCCGTAAACAGCCTTAACTGGACAGTGTGAGGTTAGATTCTTTTAAAGGCATCACCCGAATCCGTTAAATGTCATGGCTAGAAAATGGTTTAATAATACTAAAGTTGATCAACTGTAAGCAAAGTTAGAGTGGCCTTCACCTTATGTTAAAAAAAATTCAGAGACAGTTGTTTGTAGTGTGCTAGGAGATTGGGGCATATGGGAATCATACTGGTGGGTGTAGGAAGCTGGCCTGGGGTGTGGTGAACACCTATGGTGTTTGCTTGTAATACCAGGTCCAGGCAGCCCCTATTAGTTAATGAAACAGTGTCTTTAGTGGTAATTGTAGTGAGCAGCCAAGACTTCTCTCGGAGGAGTGTAAAGCACTTGCAATACCACAGCAGTCAAACAGCAACTTATCTCACGTGAAAGAAACCACATAGTGTTGCAAAAATAAAGGTACTTTATACGGTAAGTACTAGGAATTAGCATTAAAAAAACAACAAACACTGGTAAATAATAGTAGAAAGTAGCTGGGGCCCTTTGGGGGGTGGGGGGGCCGTATACTAAAATAATGGGATGCAAAGTTAGGTTCCCCCACCCAAGGATGTGGTATAGCTAGAAGGGAGCTGGGAAAACTCGGGACCCCAAGAGGTGAGGATCTAGATGACCAGAGATAAGTTACCTGTTCTTCTCATTGACTAACAAGGGGACTTCGAAAAGGAACTTTGCAAGAACAGGACCAGTCCAGTGGAACTCAATGGTGGATTCTGGAAGACGAGAACCTGTAAAAGAAGGGGACCGAGTCCAGTTCACGCAGGACTGTGCAGGTGGGGCAGGAACCACTACCCACCCTTCTGTGGATGAAGATCCGGGTTGACAGTGGAAAGGGAAGGCCAGCTGTGGAGTCCAAGAGCTGCAGAGGGTCCCTGAAGTCATGTAGAAGCTGTCCCACGCCGTCGCTGGGTTGCAGACGAGTCAGTGGTCAGGAGGACCACCAACAAGCCTTGGTAAGTGCACATCTGGACAGAAGAGGATTTGCAGAGAAGAGGACCAGCTGGGTCCAGGGAACTCGACCCTTGGAGGGGAGTCCGGGCTAACCCTCAGCAGTCTGGAGAGCCAGCAGAAGCATTCATAACCCCCACAGGCAACCCACTGGCAGCAGGCACAGTAAGTTGCAGTTAGGCCCAGTCAGCGCACATGGAGAGGAGTCCCATGTCCCTGGCGCAGCAGAGGAGAGACTGTCCTTGCAAGGATGAAGTGCTGGAGGCCGGGGCTACTTGAAGCCTGAAGATCCCTCAGAGCAGGAGTCAATAAAGCCTTGGCTGCTGCAAGAGTTGAGGTGCAAAGGAATTCTGTCTTGCAACGAGAGGCAAGGACTCACCATCTCTCAAGTTGGACAGAAGGCAGAGAGGACCAATAGGACCACTCCGAACCACCACCTGTGTTGGAGGACCCACGCAGTTCCAGTGAAGGGCAGATCCCAGCAGCCAGATGTCACTGCCTTAGGTACCTGGGGTACAGGGGACTGACTTTCACTCCAAGGAAGCTTTCCTTCTTGCTTCTTTGTAACAGCTGTGGAAATGTTGCAATTGCTCGAAGGAGCCGGAGAAACACTGTTGCAAGGCGAGGTTGTCTTGGGAGTTGCAGTCTTGTTTTGTTCCTGTGAAGCCGGTTGCGGTTCCGGTGACCAGGAGCAGAAGAGGTCGATGCAGAGGAAACCTGGTGGAGTCTTTGTAGGAAGTTGGCTCTGTATGCACTATTTCAAAGTAAGGAATAGTATGCACAGAGTCCAAGGGTTCCCCTTAGAGGTAAGATAGTGGCAAAAAGAGATAATACTAATGCTCTATTTTGTGGTAGTGTGGTCGAGCAGTAGGCTTATCAAAGGAGTAGTGTTAAGCATTTGTTGTACACACACAAGCAATAAATGAGGAACACACACTCAGAGACAATTCCAGGCCAATAGGTTTTTGTATAGAAAAATATATTTTCTTAGTTTATTTTAAGAACCACAGGTTCAAATTTTACATGTAATATCTCTATTGAAAGGTATTGCAGGTAAGTACTTTAGGAACTTTGAATAATCACAATAGCATATATACTTTTCAAATAAAACACATATAGCTATTTTAAAACTAGACAGTGCAATTTTCACAGTTCCTAGGGGAGGTAAGTAATTGTTAGTTCTTGCAGGTAAGTAAACCACCTACAGGGTTCAAGTTTGGGTACGAGGCAGCCCACCGTTGGGGGTTCAGAGCAACCCCAAAGTTACCACACCAGCAGCTCAGGGCCGGTCAGGTGCAGAGGTCAAAGTGGTGCCCAAAACGCATAGGCTTCAATGGAGAAGGGGGTGCCCCGGTTCCAGTCTGCCAGCGGGTAAGTACCCGCGTCTTCGGAGGGCAGACCAGTGGGGTTTTGTAGGGCACAGGGGGGGGACACAAGTTAGCACAGAAAGTACACCCTCAGCAACACGGGGCTGCCGGGTGCAGTGTGCAAACACACGTCGGGTTTTCAATGTAAATCAATGGGAGACCAAGGGGTCTCTTCAGCGATGCAGGCAAGGGGGGGGGCTCCTCGGGGTAGCCACCACCTGGGCAAGGGAGAGGGCCTCCTGGGGGTCACTCCTGCACTGGAGTTCCGATCTTTCAGGTCCTGGGGGCTGCGGGTGCAGAGTCTTTTCCAGGCGTTGGGATCTGGGAGTCAGGCAGTCGTGGTCAGGGGGAGCCTCGGGATTCCCTCTGCAGGCGTCGCTGTGGGGGCTCAGGGGGGGGAAACTCTGGCTACTCACGGTCTCGTAGTCACCAGGGAGTCCTCCCTGAAGTGTTGTTTCTCCACAAGTCGAGCCGGGGGCGTTGGGTGCAGAGTTGCAAGTCTCACGCTTCTGGCGGGAAACACAGTTGTCTTGAAGTTGCTTCTTTGGAAACAAAGTTGCAGTCTTTGGTGAACAGGGCTGCTGTTCTCGGGAGTTTCTTGGTCCTTCTAGAGCAGGGCAGTCCTCTGAGGATTCAGAGGTCGCTGGTCCTGGGGAAAGCGTCGCTGGAGCAGTGTCTTTAGAAGGGAGGGAGACAGGCCGGTAGAGCTGGGGCCAAAGCAGTTGGTGTCTCCGTCTTCTCTGCAGGGTTTTTTAGCTCAGCAGTCCTCTTCTTCTTAGGTTGCAGGAATCTGAGTTCCTAGGTTCAGGGGAGCCCCTAAATACAGAATTTAGGGGTGTGTTTAGGTCAGGGAGGGCAGTAGCCAATGGCTACTAGCCCTGAGGGTGGCTACACCCTCTTTGTGCCTCCTCCCAAGGGGAGGGGGTCACATTCCTATCCCTATTGGGGGATCCTCCATCTGCAAGATGGAGGATTCCTAAAAGTCAGAGTCACTTCAGCTCAGGTTGCCTTAGGGGCTGTCCTGACTGGTCAGTGACTCCTTGTTTTTCTCATTATCTCTTCCGGCCTTGCCGCCAAAAGTGGGGCCGTGGCCGGAGGGGGCGGGCAACTCCACTAGCTGGAATGCCCTGTGGTGCTGGAACAAAGGGGGTGAGCCTTTGAGGCTCACCGCCAGGTGTTACAGCTCCTGCAAGGGGGAGGTGATAAGCATCTCCACCCAGTACAGGCTTTGTTACTAACCACAGAGTGACAAAGGCACTCTCCCCATGTGGCCAGCAACATGTCTCGAGTGTGGCAGGCTGCTAAAACCAGTCAGCCTACACGGGTAGTTGGTTAAGGTTTCAGGGGGCACCTCTAAGGTGCCCTCTGGGGTGTATGTTACAATAAAATGTACACTGGCATCAGTGTGCATTTATTGTGCTGAGAAGTGTGATACCAAACTTCCCAGTTTTCAGTGTAGCCATTATGGTGCTGTGGAGTTCGTGTATGACAGACTCCCAGACCATATACTCTTATGGCTACCCTGCACTTACAATGTCTAAGGTTTGGCTTAGACACTGTAGGGGCACAGTGCTCATGCACTGGTGCCCTCACCTATGGTATAGTGCACCCTGCCTTAGGGCTGTAAGGCCTGCTAGAGGGGTGACTTATCTATACTGCATAGGCAGTGTGAGGTTGGCATGGCACCCTGAGGGGAGTGTCATGTCGACTTACTCGTTTTGTCCTCACCAGCACACACAAGCTGGCAAGCAGTGTGTCTGTGCTGAGTGAGGGGTCCCCAGGGTGGCATAAGACATGCTGCAGCCCTTAGAGACCTTCCCTGGCATCAGGGCCCTTGGTACCAGGGGTACCAGTTACAAGGAACTTACCTGGATGCCAGGGTGTGCCAATTGTGAAAACAAAAGGACAGGTTAGGGAAAGAACACTGGTGCTGGGGCCTGGTTGGCAGGCCTCAGCACACTTTCAAATCAAAACATAGCATCAGCAAAGGCAAAAAAGTCAGAGGGTAACCATGCCAAGGAGGCATTTCCTTACAGTCTTCCACGCCGAATCAGGGGTCCCACCCACAAGGGACTCCCTAAATAGCCCTAACAGGGAGCTTGGTCACTCTTAAGGGTGACCACCTATCAGATGTGGTCACTGACTTGCAGATACCTGTCCTGACCAACCAAATGCTCCCTGGGGCCTCTGCATATCTTGCTTTCAAGATGGCAGAATCAAGTGGCCACCTGCAGGAGCCCTGGGCATCACCCGTGTGGTGATGATGGACAGGGGAGTGGTCACTCCCCTTTCTTTTGTGTGGTTTCTTGCCAGAGCAGGGACCGGGGGTGCCTGGACTGGTGCAAGCTAGATTATGCAAGGAAAGCAAACCGGTGGCATGGGGAGGCTACCCCTTCCCAGTCTTGTAACAATTGTTTACAAGGGAGGGGGTGTTGCATCCCTCTCCCACAGGAAACCCTTTGTTCTGCCTTCCCCCTGCTTGAGCTGGTCAAGCAGCAGGAGGGCAGAAACCTGTCTGAGGGGCTGCAGCTGCGTGCGCTGCTCACAAAACCATGGAAGACTGGTAGGAGCAACACTGGGGGTCCTCTAAGGAGCCCCCAGAGTGCATAGAATCATGCCACCAATACTGGCATTAGTATTTGGGTATGATTCCGACATGTTTGATACCAAATATGTCTAGGGTCAGAGTTACCATATGTAGCTGGATCACAGGTAGTGACCTATGGCCAGTACACAGGTAAAATGGCTTCCTCGCACTTACGAAGTCCAGTGCATTGGAACTGCAGTTCATAGAGGCCCCTCTGCTCATGCAGGGATGCCCTTACACACAGGAACCTGCCCTTTGGGCTGAAAGGGCCTGCCATATGGGTGACTTACAGTGACCTGGTGTAGTAACCAGCAGTGAAAAGGTGCACGCACCTTTTCACGCAGGCTGCAATGGCAGGCCTGCAGACACATTTTTCATGGGCTCCCATGGTGGCATAATATATGCTGCAGCCCATGGGGGACCACTGGTGTACCATATACTAGGGACTTACTGGGGGTACGCCAGTATGCCAATTGCAGGCTGTAAATGGTACCAAGGCAACCAAATTTAGAGGAGAGAGCACAATCACTGGGGTCCTTGTTAGCAGGATCCCAGTGAAAACAGTCTAAGTGCGCTGGTAACAGACAAAAAGTGGGATAACCATGCCAAAAAGAGTGATTTTTCTACCGTGGGGCCTAGAAATGTTCATGTACATGTGTAGGAAGTTGGCTCTGTATGTGCTATTTCAAAGTAAGGAATAGCATGCACAGAGTCCAAGGGTTCCCCTTAGAGGTAAAATAGTGGTAAAAATAGATAATACTAATGCTCTATTTTGTGGTAGTGTGGTCGAGCAGTAGGCTTATCCAAGGAGTAGTGTTAAGCATTTGTTGTACATACACATAGACAATAAATGAGGTACACACACTCAGAGACAAATCCAGCCAATAGGTTTTGTATAGAAAAATATATTTTCTTAGTTTATTTTAAGAACCATAGGTTCAAATTTAACATGTAATATCTTGTTTGAAAGGTATTGCAGGTAAGTACATTAGGAACTTTGAATCATTTCAATTGCATGTATACTTTTCAAGTTATTCACAAATAGCTATTTCAAAAGTGGACACAGTGCAATTTTCAGTTCCTGGGGGAGGTAAGTTTTTGTTAGTTTTACCAGGTAAGTAAGACACTTACAGGGTTCAGTTCTTGGTCCAAGGTAGCCCACCGTTGGGGGTTTAGAGCAACCCCAAAGTTACCACACCAGCAGCTCAGGGCCGGTCAGGTGCAGAGTTCAAAGTGGTGCCCAAAACGCATAGGCTTCAATGGAGAGAAGGGGGTGCCCCGGTTCCGGTCTGCTTGCAGGTAAGTACCCGCGTCTTCGGAGGGCAGACCAGGGGGGTTTTGTAGGGCACCGGGGGGGACACAAGCCCACACAGAAATTTCACCCTCAGCGGCGCGGGGGCGGCCGGGTGCAGTGTTAGAACAAGCGTCGGGTTCGCAATGGAAGTCAATGAGAGATCAAGGGATCTCGTCAGCGCTGCAGGCAGGCAAGGGGGGGCTTCCTCGGGGAAACCTCCACTTGGGCAAGGGAGAGGGACTCCTGGGGGTCACTTCTGCAGTGAAAGTCCGGTCCTTCGGGTCCTGGGGGCTGCGGGTGCAGGGTCTTTGCCAGGCATCGGGACTTAGGTTTCAGAGAGTCGTGGTCAGGGGAAGCCTCGGGATTCCCTCTGCAGGCGGCGCTGTGGGGGCTCAGGGGGGACAGGTTTTGGTACTCAGTCGTAGAGTAGTCCGGGGGTCCTCCCTGAGGTGTTGGTTCTCCACCAGCCGAGTCGGGGTCGCCGGGTGCAGTGTTGCAAGTCTCACGCTCCTTGCGGGGAGATTGCAGGGTTCTTTAAAGCTGCTCCTTTGGATAAAGTTGCAGTCTTTTTGGAGCAGGTCCGCTGTCCTCGGGAGTTTCTTGTCGTCGTCGAAGCAGGGCAGTCCTCAGAGGATTCAGAGGTCGCTGGTCCCTTTGGAAGGCGTCGCTGGAGCAGAGTTCTTTGGAAGGCAGGAGACAGGCCGGTGAGTTTCTGGAGCCAAGGCAGTTGTTGTCTTCTGGTCTTCCTCTGCAGGGGTTTTCAGCTAGGCAGTCCTTCTTGTTGTTGTTGCAGGAATCTAAATTCTTAGGTTCAGGGGAGCCCTTAAATACTAAATTTAAGGGCGTGTTTAGGTCTGGGGGGTTAGTAGCCAATGGCTACTAGCCCTGAGGGTGGGTACACCCTCTTTGTGCCTCCTCCCAAGGGGAGGGGGTCACATTCCTATCCCTATTGGGGGAATCCTCCTTCTACAAGATGGAGGATTTCTAAAAGTCAGAGTCACCTCAGCTCAGGACACCTTAGGGGCTGTCCTGACTGGCCAGTGACTCCTCCTTGTTTTTCTCATTATCTCTCCTGGACTTGCCGCCAAAAGTGGGGGCTGGGTCCAGGGGGCGGGCATCTCCACTTGCTGGAGTGCCCTGGGGCATTGTAACACGAAGCCTGAGCCTTTGAGGCTCACTGCTAGGTGTTACAGTTCCTGCAGGGGGGAGGTGTGAAGCACCTCCACCCAGAACAGGCTTTTGTTTCTGTCCCCAGAGAGCACAAAGGGCCTCACCACATGGGGTCAGAAACTCGTCTCTCAGCGGCAGGCTGGCAGAGACCAGTCAGTCCTGTACTGAACAATTGGGTAAAAATCAGGGGGCATCTCTAAGATGCCCTCTGTGTGCATTTTTTAATAAATCCAACACTGGCATCAGTGTGGGTTTATTATTCTGAGAAGTTTGATACCAAACTTCCCAGTTTTCAGTGTAGCCATTATGGAGCTGTGGAGTTCGTTTTTGACAGACTCTCAGCCCATATGCTCTTATGGCTACCCTGCACTTACAATGTCTAAGGTTTTGCTTAGACACTGTAGGGGCATAGTGCTCATGCACATATGCCCTCACCTGTGGTATAGTGCACCCTGCCTTAGGGCTGTAAGGCCTACTAGAGGGGTGACTTACCTATGCCACAGGCAGTGTGAGGTTGGCATGGCACCCTGAGGGGAGTGCCATGTCGACTTAGTCATTTTCTCCCCACCAGCACACACAAGCTGGCAAGCAGTGTGTCTGTGCTGAGTGAGGGGTCCCTATGGTGGCATAAGACATGCTGCAGCCCTTAGAGACCTTCCCTGGCATCAGGGCCCTTGGTACCAGGGGTACCAGTTACAACGGACTTATCTGTGTGCCAGGGTTGTGCCAATTGTGGAGACAATGGTACATTTTAGGTGAAAGAACACTGGTGCTGGGGCCTGGTTAGCAGGGTCCCAGCACACTTCTCAGTCAAGTCAGCATCAGTATCAGGCAAAAAGTGGGGGGTAACTGCAACAGGGAGCCATTTCTTTACATCATGGCTCTGATTTTCACTGCCACATGACTCCTTATACAGGAATCAATGCAAGATGGTGAGCATAGCTCTGAAAACTTTGCTAATACTTCAAAACACCAGGGCTTCGTATTTTTCTTGGACTGAGAGAAAATGCTATGCTGTATGTTCCCAGTGCTACGATGTGTGATGGCAGAGCAACATCGATCTAAAGTACTAAAAGCAAACTGTAACATCACAGGAAATACTTGCATGTCTGAGCACTGGGTCCTTTGAGGCCTGTAAAAGGAAAAACAACAAATGTGAGCACTAAAGCTGTTGGCATTAAACGTCCACAATGCAGCTCCCTCTCATAGTGCCTGTTGACTTTATGCTGGACCTGTAAGCTGTCCATTTCTTTGCTGTCTTTTGGATAAATTCGCCCTATAGAAATTTCACAAACAGCTCTCTGCCCATGTGGCATGTAAGTGGTATAAGAGCACATGTAAATCAGAACCAAGACCTCAACACGCACTACTTTTAATTGACATTTGTTTTCTGAAAACACATCTTTGTTGTAGATTGAATTTACCGGCTACTGGCCCACATATTTTCTAATTTGAAATCAAATAAAATTCTATCATAGTCTGTCTAATCATAAACCTCTGTTTGCAGTATTTGTCTCTAAATTGCTGGCCAAACATGCCAGAAGCCCAAACTTTTATACCACTATATTTGCGACCACTTTTAAGACACACAGGCTTTATTTCAGTAGCATAAAGTTTCATATTTAGGAAGTGGGATTAGATATTATTTTTGGTACGAAACAATAACCCAAAATAGAATAATATTTACTGCAGAATTGTACATAACCATAAGGGGCCTAGAATGTATGTGACCGACTTTGACTCACCCCAAGACTGTCACATTTGGTCCACATTCACCTCGCTTTGGGTATACAGTTAACAAGCAGTTAACTATTGTAGGAAGATAATCACCTAGCATATGAAAATCCATATTTAGTATGGTTCCATATTTAACTAGCAGTGTGGGCTATTTGTGTGCCCATACAACTGAATATCTACTTTAGAGAACTAACAAGCATTGGTAGGTATTTAGTACCATTGTAATCAGTAATTGTCTCTCATTGATCCATATTTATCTTCCATGGCAAAACCAGCCACCAGCATGGCTAGAACATTAAGTGCGATGGTTAAGCCATTTAATATAGGGGAAGCAATCATCCATCTTATGAAAGCCTATGACATTGGTAGTACTTTACCTAGTGTAGACTGCAGGCATCTCCTCCCAGCACAGCCTACCTATCCCACTTCACTAGGTGTCTTAATCTTGGTAGTGACTGGGTGTAGGACACATCTGCTCACTGAGAATCATTAACTTGGTGTGCACTTCTGCCCTTTCTTGTGCAGATCATCCTCCTCCTGTCCACTTCCGCTCCTACCTCTGTATAAAAAGTACAACATTTCAGAAGAAAGCTCTGGTTATGTCTGATGTGTAAACTCTGTAGTCTCTTTTGAAGGTGACATTAAACATTGCACTTTGTTCCTCAGATTCACCAGTGTGCCTCTGGAAGGATGAATGTGAGAGTACAACTCATTCATTGAATAGAACACACTTAGTCAGAAATATTTAATTAACTTTGTCAATTAAGTGAACTACTCATTTCGAGGTATATATGTGTAATAAATAAGTACTGCTAAGCTTTAGAAATATTCAACGGTGAAGTTTTATTGCAAAATGTTGAATCTTTCTCTTGCGACTTAACTACAATCTCTCAAGATGCTGGACGTTCAAAAGCAGATCGTAGTTCCAACTTCAGTTTCAAATATTAGATTCCATGGTGACTTGAGCTCCGTGCCATTTTTTCCAAGGTGAAGCGCAGTACATTATCCAGCAGTGCGTGGGGCCGGCTGATGGTCATTCACATTAAAACAAGTAGCGAAGGGTCACACACAATGTCAGTAGGTGACTGAAGAATAGAGTTTGCTTCAAAGAGATATGTGTATCAATATAATTTTTCTGCCTGCGTGATGCCCACATCAGACTATTAATGCCGATGCATGTAGTTTATGACTATGATCAAAGTCTCAATTATGAGGAGGACATCTTCAAAGGTTTCAAATTAATTTGGGATCCGTTATCACACAGCAATTTGTTTTCAAAGTTTAAAATGTCATTGATATGTACTTAAGCTCCCAGAATTTATTAGGGGCCCAAGAGTAGTTTTAAAGTGTTGTGTTTATATTATTCACATTTATTACAAAGGCAGACATTATCAAAATTAAATGTTGTGAAACTGTAAATTAACCTTGCTACTATTAAGGCAAAAACAGATCAAAACTAACAAGTGTGCATAAAAGTAAAAAAAATAAAAAATACTGTAAATCCTTAGAAAAGATATAGAAACGGTGATCGATTTGCTCTCCCGTAGAAATAAACAACAGAACATAATGGACTCTTCTCTGGGAATATTCTATTAAATTTCAAGCAATTGTTCCTGTGTGTACCTGAAGGTACCTGAAGATAATTGAGTACACCGTGGGACTCTGTGAGATCCCCGTGTCCCTCGGCACATCAGGCTTCCTACCTGTCAGGCACAGGAGTCCTTCGAAGGCAGCTAAAGATTAGTATTTAGTACTACACAACAATAATTCACACAGGTGGCAAGGTGTAAACAGCGTCCTCCTGTTACAAACATCATGTACTGTGCTCCTTGGCGAGGGAGCTCTCTGTCACTTTGAAGTGTCTGTCCGGTGTCTGATAACTGAATACATTTTTCATTACTATATTGATGCTATTCAGTTCAAGTGACTAAGGCCAGCCTCCCCCTCAGGCTGAAGTGCCTTGTATGGGCTCTGGTTGGTTGGGAAGGAACCGGATCTAACGGACCTCGGGCTCTAACTTCATGACCTTCTTTCGCTTGGACTTTTTCTCCCCAGCTGGAAGTCGATCTGCTGAAAGCTGAGAATGACCGCCTGAAAGTGCCTGGTTCCCCGTCCGTTCCTGGCTGCACCACCTCCGCAACCTCCTCCCCAAGGCGCTCCCTCGGACTGGCCCTCACGCACTCCTTCAGCCTCAGTCTGGCAGACTCTGCAAACCCAGGTATGTTTGTTTCAATGTTTAGGCCGTCATTACGAAAAACTGAATTTCACCTGAGTGATACAACAGGTCAAATTACCGCATCCACAATTCCAAGAGCCTCTGGGACTGAAATATGTCTGTGTTCCAGCACCAAACATTCCAGGCTCAGGAATACACAGGACGGCTCCTTCATACTGCGGGGGCTGCGGGCGGCAGCGCAGCCTGCCTCCCCCTGCCCCCCTCCAGACCCCTGCGGCATTATAGGGGTAGCAGACATCGGCCACATTGAAAATGCTGAGGCCTATACTGACCACACATCCTGCACCCTACCTACACACGACCCCTACCCGCACCCCAACAATTTCCACCTACTTTAAGGAGAAAAGTCAGTATTTTTCCTTCTCCAGAAGAAGGGAAACCCACATGCAAATGGACCCTGTGGTACTGAGTATTTGCAGTAATTCCATGTTCTTAGAAGAAATCTTATCATTGGTGTTTTGTGTGGGGGTATTGCCCTGAATCAAGGATTCCTGTCCCCCAGTATCCCAGCCTCAAACACCTGTATACTCATTCATAGCTGCCAGGTTTTCAGATTGCTCATGTTTGACCTTTGCGTGGTTTCTGCATACTGGAGAGTGACATTGTAGTTAAATGGGTGATATTTCAAGTTGCACTTACTGTGTGTGTAATAAATTTTAAAATGATAGAAAGGGAGGGGAGAGTCCAGCCAAAAGACTTCCTGAGAATGCCAGACTTGTGGAGAGGTTGTAGGAACTTCAAACCGGAAGGCCTGGACTCTTAACCTCCCAATAATTCCAGTACTAGGTTAATAAGTGGTGAGTTCCCACATCAAGAATTTCTATTAATAAAAAGCCTTATAAACACTGTACATAGTATTGGTAAATATTCAGCAGTCATTTATTAAATTTGAAAAAGAGATCGTGAGTAGCTGCAAAGCGAAACGTCTCTCAAATTCCACAGTTGCCAGAAGTTCCACTGATTTAGAGCCCAGTTGGCTCTTGACAAACTTAAAGAAGATGTTGAGTTCCAAAAATCAGCAAAATTACAGTTCAATTGACAAATGCCCAAGTTGAAGAGAGATCAGGTTGCAGTATTCAGAAGACTAACAGCCAACACGTGTTTCGCCCCTTTAGCGAATAAGCAAGGGCTTTCTCAAGGCTGTGGGAAATATATATAAACAGTATAAGTCACAAACTGGACAATGGTGCTACCAAAAACCTTAGGTGCAAGCCATGCGAGTCCTAATGTGCTCCCATAGGGTGAGGCCAATAGATATAGAAGGTGTAGCCCGGACAAAATCCCAAGTATTGTCCTAGGACAAAGAGTCATTAAAGGAATGTGAAAATGAAGCCATATGTGAAAAATAGGAGAAATAAACATATTACTCAAAGATGTGAAGGAGAATGGGAATAAAGTCCGATAGAGCAAAATAGAATTATAACTGTCCAATCAGAGTAGTAAAAAAAGTGCAAGCTGGCACTCGCGTGATGTTAATGCATACATGCTCAACGAGGTGCAAGAGAATAATTACTATTTAAAGCAAAATATGGAAAAATTTGAAAAAATTCAGGTGAAAGGAAACTTAAAATGAGTAGCGTACCTAGTTCAATACGTATTGAAAAACTTCTGACATCAATTGTCACATTTAAGGGTTTAGATCTGGACATAGAATTGTAGATAACGTATTTAGAGAAAGCACTTATAGAGACATTATTTACAAATTAAAAATAAGAACACCCAAAGATGTATGGAATAAAATTGTGGCCCCCTCTATCATGTCACATATTTGAAATTCAACAATACTGAAAGGACTGATAACTAAAAACACAGGTAAGGAACTTATGTGGTATGAAAGATAAATAATAACAGCAGGCTCGCTATGTGCAATGCATCAAAGAGCCTCAAAGTCTTAAACTGGTGCTCCCCGTCTGTTAACTTACATGGGCTCTGAAATTGAGGTTACACAGCGAACAGATGGCATCTGACAATCAGTGAAAGAATCGGATAAATGTACTTTACCTAGCGAAACGGGAACAAGTAAGTGAAGCCGAGCAATCCCGGCGCGTCCTGCGGTGAATCGCTAAGACGCGCCGGAGAGCAACGCGGATTTAATGGCAATCGTCCCTTCTCTGTTTCGAGGGAAGCGAAACAGAAGAGGGACAAAAAATACGTGCAGCGTTCAATAAACTAGCGGCGCCATTTTGAAAGTGGGCGATACTGAGACTAGATAGAAATACGAAATATATATAGTGTTAGAGGAACGATGGACACATGGGAAATTATGGAACCCAATCGAAGGGGAATAACAGGCAAAAGAATAATAGCCAAACAGAATTACTTAAAAGCCCAAGAAGAAGGAAAAATAAGAGGCGAGAGACACCTGTATACTCATTCATAGCTGCCAGGTTTTCAGATTGCTCTTGTTTGACATTTGCGTGGTTTCTGCATACTGGAGAGTGACATTGTAGTTAAATGGGTGATATTTCAAGTTGCACTTACTGTGTGTGTAATCAATTTTAAAATGATGACTTTAAGATTTGCAGTAATTTCTCAGCTGCGGGCTAGGACTTCGTAGCACTATAGAGACCCAAGTGACTAGACAGTTTTTTTCTAGTTATTCTCTAGTTATTCACAGATATGCTTACCTTCCCTGTCGGTGGCATACCTGCTCACTCCATTAGCAGTGCCATCAGCAGCAGATCAGCCCGTCCTACAATGTTGCACATACCTAACATGAGCCTGGCAGCTGCCCCTCAGTGAACTGGTACGCTCCCTGGTCAAGTAGACGTTTTGGTGGTGAAATGGTGGGAGCTATGAGCAGATTCAGAAGTACTTGTTCTTGGTGGCGGTGAATACTGGCTTATGTAATGCACTGACCTTAGACTGAACACCTCACATAAACACAAAGGCCTAGATAGTGCCTCTAGGCATCACTGGCCCCAAATATCAACTTTAAAATAAATAAAAAAGTGTTTCACAAAGCTTGACTTGTGTTTTCGAATTCTGTGCTGCTATGGTTACCCTTCGCTGAGGGAACATAGACAGTAGAGGAATAGTGTTTTTTACAACAACCCTACGCTCCAAACAGGAGGTTGCTTAACTCCTCCTAACCCAGTTAACACAGCGTGTTCAACCACCAGCATATATGCTAATATTGTCATAAATGCAAACCTATTTGACAGCAACGCATTTTCTTTGAGATTTGCCTCTTGGAGTTGTCGCCGGGACTAAAGATATGCAATGTATGCCAGGAAAACGGCAGGCTCACAGATCCACATGATGCCGCCCCAGGCGCTTGCTGTTAGTGTACGTTTTTTAGGTTCACTCCCCTTACAATGAGCCGCTCCGCGCCGGATGCCAGCCACACAAGTGTCTCCCAGCGAAGCCGGACCTCCACAGCACGGATTGTTGTTCTACCGATGTGCCATTTAAAGATATGTCTTTGAAATAGCATGCATTTAATTGAATAATACATGTTTGCTGATAGCAGCAGCTATTATTGCAGGTATGTTGCAAATTCTCCCAGCTGCCGCTAGATGGCAGTGCTTAACTGTAATTTCTGAAATCGATGATTACAATGGTGTTGATGACAGCGAGCCTTGGAAACACTGTATGAAGCGCTGAAATGACGCTGACTGCCCCGAAGTGAGCGCGCAGTCTACTTTTATTAATAGCTCCTGCAGCAATGGGAAGCACCATGATCCCAACTGTGTCCAAGAGTTATTCATTTGCGTGACTACTCCGTTGTATTGCGGTGATGCATGCACCAGCACCAAAATGCATTGTTACATGGCAATTGGCAAGACTGCTCATTAAAAACACACACATCTTCCGAAGCCACTCGGGAGACCGTTTTCTATCCAAACTGCAAAAATTGGGATCAAGCAATATAAGCTTTAATTGTAGTAAAATGCCACGCAAAACACACATAATCAGACGAGAATGCAAGTACCGTAAATGTGCCTTAGGAAAGAGTCCAAAGACAAATTAGCCAAGTCAGAAGAGAAATGCTTGGGGGGCCGAAATCTTGAACACTGATTTCAGGCATGCTCACAGTAGACAATATGAAGAAGTAGCCAAAGTTCAAAGGCAGGCGTTGGGATGGAAAGAAGTGGATAGTTTCCCTTTGTTAAATAAAATGACATTGTGACTCGCCAACTTTCTGTTGGGTATCGGGTGACCACTTGGCATCGAGACAGATTCTGGGCAGGACTGTAAACAATTCAGGACAAAGGGTCAAAATTCAGGACAAAAATTGAGGGCGAAGGGTCAAAATTCAGGACAAAAATGTAAGCACAAACGTCAGTTTTATAGACACACCCAAGAGAGGCCATACGTTACTATGTTATCAGTGCATTTATTTACTCTTTTTTTTTTTTTTTTTTTTTTTAAACATACCACTATATATTCACTGTGGTCTTTTTGTGATTGCCTCCTGGTATGCTACATTCAGGTGACACATTACTCCCTTGTTCAGTAGTAAATTATTGCCCTTCACACTGTGTGAAGGCCATCACCCCTACCAAAATCTACCCAATCTTTCTTGAAGAGAAAGTAACAGCAACATTTTGATTATGTTTTTAAACATTTTAAAACCCCCTGGCAAACAGTTTGGGAAACATTAAGGTTATTAACCTTATGCTAGTTTGAGCAAATTGAGCAAAAACACCTGGCTCACTCTAACCACCCATTAACTTTCAACCTAACATTTTTTTATGAGGCAGGGCAGATGGTGTGGACGACACTCACAGTACTAGAGTGTATGTCTGGTACTCTACATTTATCTCAGAACTCTGAGTCCAGACTACCAATCAAAGATAATAAGAGGGGGATGAAATCTAGATCAACTGGGAGATCCAAAGCAACTGATTCAAAGGGTTGTTGCTAAGAACTGGATAAATAAGGAAGAGAAGAACAAGGTGGGACAATTCCTAAAATCAGACAAGATGGGTGCACCAAGACTATTGGAAGGTATTGCGTACCTAGGGAGCTGTCTCTGCAGACAGGAGAGAAACCGAAGAGGCACTGTCAAGTGGTTGAACAAGCAGCACCCACTCACCTTGGCAAACTCCTATGGTGCAGGGGTCTGCTGTTCATGCTTGTGAAGTGTGAGCAGGGGCCAGACCCCTTGCAAGGATGTGCAAGGCAATTTCCCGCTTTGTCCATGTCTTAAAATGGTTTTGCACTTGAGCAAAAGCCAAACTAGTGATCTGGGTTATCCCTAAGTGTCAACTACACATTGAATCTTAAAAATATTTGGGGTGTAAATTGCACAAACAAAATGTAAACATTTTAAAATGTAATTAGTGTTTCTTTAACATATGGCACTGATTCCCCTTTATATACAATTTGACCTCAGCTTGAACTGGGAACCAGTTACCTTTCAATAACAAGTGATTAAAATCTATCATTCCCCCAATGATTTGCAGGATGGACATCTGAGCAGAGCGTCACAGTCCTTTCGAGGCCAGTTTGCTTTTTGGTCATCTCGTCTGCTTTCTCTAGTGAGCCACGTGGCACTAGTGAAGATGGTGTGCTATCCCGATGATAGTATTATTTTGCAAACCTTCCCCTGCTTATCCTTCATTCCATCTTCAGACACGCCACACATCTGATTTGGTCACTGGGGTGTCATCGGGTAGCTCTTTCCACCCTATAGCCACCCGGGACTGTGGGTGAATTAGGCCTTCTGGGCTTATAATGCTTTTATTTAGCTGCACATGTCCAATGGGTGGCTCACTGGCTTTCTGTCCACTTCCCTACATGAGATGGGGTTTATTGGTAAAGACTTTTAAGAAGGGCTTACTGGACTGCTTATTGTTTCCTACTGACCTTTCTAAGGATCACCATGCACAGCTTTCTCTTGCCTTGCTAGAACCTATGAGCTCACTGACTCAAAGAAACCCTGCGCTTCCTCACTACCTTTGCTAAGCCTTCCCACTCTCACATGACTGCTGTGCTCAGAGCAACTCTATTAGTTGTCAAGCTGCAGGTGTCTTAAAATAGGGGGATTTCTTTTCTGGACGGCGAGCTACTAAATTTCCAAACCCTTGTGGCAGACTACCATCTTCACCCCGGTTAACTCCTTACTTACAACCATCTTAAACAATCATTAAATGCCTTATTTCATATCTGCCACCCAGGACTAACCCTACGTGAGATCTGCCAGAAGCTCTACCCCATAGGGCTGGTGGCAAACTGATAAAATAATTGTACAGACCTTTCCTGCAACATGGACACCACTCCAGGTCTTCTCGTCATACTACCTGGGTGACTGATGTGGCCAAACCTCTGCACGTTACGGACTAAATTAAAATACTGGACTTTCCCCACAAAGTATCCTACGGCTATCACTTTAAGTACATTCATAGAGCTTCCTTAAGAATGAATTCTGTCGGTTGCTTGCCATTGGCTCTGAGGTTTGCAACTCACATTTCATTGCTTTCAATTTGCTGGCTTTATTTGTTTTAGGCTATTCAGCTTGAGTTTGCCCCTTACATTGCCCAAACCTTATTTACAGTGTCCTTCTGAGTGCTCCCTTTCTGTAAACAGGCCTGTAAATCTTGAACTTATCTCATCACATTTTCTGTGCATTGAAAGAACAAGGTCAAATGTCAGGCTCTGTCTTCGGTGGGAAGTTAGTGTTTACTTTTCTTTCTCTGACTTCAAAGAGAGAGGGTTTATGCGAAAATCTTGCTGGATACTGGGGGTAGGAAAGATGTATTTCTATCACATAACAACAATTAAATAAACCTAAGAATATATCAGAATTAGGAGTACAAATGAAGCATATTTTTGTTAATTATGAACTGTGCTGGAAACAAATACCTTTTATATTATTAAAACAAATCATTACATTAAGTGATGCAATTCCCACACATCGTCTGTGCACTGTGTAGTTTTATTTGAAAAACTGTTTGTGCAAATGTAATGATCATTTCAATCAAAAACATGTTGTCTGTAATGGCAGTGTGTTACTACATCATGCATACTCGACACCACTCTGCACCACTCCACACCACTGCACTCTATTCTGCACACTCCGTGCCATCGCACTGTCGGACACTGCAATCTTGACCAGTCTGAACCACTCCACTCTGACACTGCATTCTATGCTACTTCACACTACGCCTCTCTACACTGTACCACTGTACTCTATACCACTGCGCTTTACACCTCTCTACACCACTGCGCTCTGCGCCTTTCCACGCTATACCCCTCAAGTCTAGGCAACACCAATCTACTCCGCACAACTCCATTTTATGCCACTCTGCAACACTGCTCTGTACGCCACGGCACTCTATGCTAGTGCCATTTACTCTGTAATTGTCAACTCTATGCCCCTGCAGTCTGCATCAATACACTGTACGACACTCTAATCTACTCTGCACCACTGCACTCTATGCCATCACAGTCTATGCTACGCTACACAACTCCATTCTACCCTGCACCTCTCCACACTATGCCACCTCACTCTACTGTGAGTTACACCACTGCACTCTGCACCACTGCACTCTTCCCTGCACCTCTCCACTCTATGCCACTCGATGCCACTGCATTGTACTCTGAAACAATCTGTTCTACGCCACTGCTTTCTATGCCTCTCTGCCCCACTGCACTCTTAACCACTGCACTCTACTTCAATGCACTCTACACCAAATGCACTCTACACCAAATGCACTCTAAACAGCTGCACTATATGCCACTGTACTCTACTCTGCCCTGCTGTACTCTGCCACTCTACTCCACCCCCCTGTACTCTATGCCACTATACACCACTGCACTCTGACACTCTACTCTGCAATACTGCACTGGCCGCCACTATACTCTACTCTATAGCACTGCACTCTATACCACTGCACTCTATACCACTGCACTCTATACCACTGCACTCTATACCACTGCACTCTATACCACTGCACTCTATACCACTGCACTCTATATCACTCAACTCTGCATAACTCTACACTACGCCAATGCACTTTACAGCACTATATTCTACTCTGCACTGCACCACTCTTCACTACTCCACTCTGCCACTCAAATCTGTTCTGCACTCTGTCACTGCACCACTCTACACTACTGCACTTTCCGCCACTCTATTGTATGCTACTCTACTCCAGCACACTCTCTGCCATTCTACTCTGCCCCCACGCCACTCTTTGGCACTGCACTCTACGCCAATGTACTCTAAACAACTGCAACATATGCCACTGCCTTTAGTCTGCACACCTGTACTGTACGCCACTCTACTCCACTCTACACAACTGCACTGACACGCTACTCTGCAACATTAGACTCCCCCCCCACTGCACTCTGTCACTGCACTCTGTCACTGCACTCTGTCACTGCACTCTGTCACTGCACTCTGTCACTGCACTCTGTCACTGCACTCTGTCACTGCACTCTGTCACTGCACTCTGTCACTGCACTCTGTCACTGCACTCTGTCACTGCACTCTGTCACTGCACTCTGTCACTCTCCTCCACACTACACTCTGTCACTCTCCTCCACACTACACTCTGTCACTCTCCTCCACACTACACTCTGTCACTCTCCTCCACACTACACTCTGTCACTCTCCTCCACTCTACACTACTCCACTCTCCTCCACTCTACACTACTCCACTCTCCTCCACTCTACACTACTCCACTCTCCTCCACTCTACACTACTCCACTCTCCTCCACTCTACACTACTCCACTCTCCTCCACTCTACACTACTCCACTCTCCTCCACTCTACACTACTCCTCTCTGTCACTCTACACTACTCCACTCTACACTACTCCACTCTACACTCTTCTCCACTCTACACTACTCCACTCTACACTCTTCTCCACTCTACACTACTCCACTCTACTCCACTCCACTCTACACTACTCCACTCTACACTACTCCACTCTACACTACTCCACTCTACACTACTCCACTCTACTCCACTCTACACTCTCCACTCTACACTACTCCACTCTACACTACTCCACTCTACACTACTCCACTCTACACTACACTACTCCACTCTACTCCACTCTACACTACTCCACTCTACACTACTCCACTCTACACTACTCCACTCTACACTACTCCACTCTCCACTCTTCTCCACTCTTCTCCACTCTACACTCTCCACTCTACACTACTCCACTCTACACTACTCCACTCTACACTACTCCACTCTACACTACTCCACTCTACACTACACTACTCCACTCTACTCCACTCTACACTACTCCACTCTACACTACTCCACTCTACACTACTCCACTCTACACTACTCCACTCTCCACTCTTCTCCACTCTTCTCCACTCTACACTACTCCACTCTACTCTACTCCACTCTACACTCTCCACTCTACTCTACTCTACACTACTCCACTCTACACTACTCCACTCTCCACTCTCCACTCTACTCCACTCTACACTACTCCACTCTACACTACTCCACTCTACACTACTCCACTCTACTCCACTCTACACTACTCCACTCTACACTACTCCACTCTACACTACTCCACTCTACACTCTTCTCCACTCTACACTCTTCTCCACTCTACACTACTCCACTCTCCACTCTTCTCCACTCTACACTACTCCACTCTACACTACTCCACTCTACACTACTCCACACTCTCCACTCTACTCTACTCCACTCTACTCTACTCCACTCTACACTACTCCACTCTACACTACTCCACTCTACACTACTCCACTCTACTCCACTCTACACTACTCCACTCTACACTACTCCACTCTACACTACTCCACTCTACACTCTTCTCCACTCTACACTACTCCACTCTCCACTCTTCTCCACTCTACACTACTCCACTCTACACTACTCCACTCTACACTACTCCACTCTACACTACTCCACTCTACACTCTCCACTCTACACTCTCCACTCTACTCTACTCCACTCTACACTACTCCACTCTACACTACTCCACTCTACACTCTTCTCCACTCTTCTCCACTCTACACTACTCCACTCTCCACTCTTCTCTACACTACTCCACTCTACACTACTCCACTCTACACTCTCCACTCTACTCCACTCTACACTACTCCACTCTACACTACTCCACTCTACTCCACTCTACACTACTCTACACTACTCCACTCTACACTACTCCACTCTACTCCACTCTACACTACTCTACTCCACTCTACACTACTCTACTCCACTCTACACTACTCCACTCTACACTACTCCACTCTACACTACTCCACTCTACTCCACTCTACTCCACTCCACTCTACTCCACTCCACTCCACTCTACACTACTCCACTCTACTCCACTCTGTCACTCTCCACTCTACTCCACTCTGTCACTCTCCACTCTACTCCACTCTGTCACTCTCCACTCTCCACTCTACTCCACTCTGTCACTCTCCACTCTCCACTCTACTCCACTCTACTCCACTCTGTCACTCTCCACTCTACTCCACTCTGTCACTCTCCACTCTCCACTCTCCACTCTACACTCTACACTCTACTCCACTCTACTCCACTCTGTCACTCTCCACTCTGTCACTCTCCACTCTGTCACTCTCCACTCTGTCACTCTCCACTCTGTCACTCTCCACTCTACACTCTACTCCACTCTGTCACTCTCCACTCTCCACTCTACACTCTTCTCCACTCTACTCCACTCTGTCACTCTCCACTCTACACTCTACTCCACTCTACACTACTCCACTCTGCACCACTGCATTTCATGCCATTCAAGTCTACTCTGCATTCTATACCACTGCACTCTCTGCCACTCTAATGTAGGTCACTCTACTCCACTGCACTCTGCCACTCGACTCTGCTCCGTGCCACTGCACTTTAAACCACTGCACTCTACCACAGTGCACTCTAACTGCACTGTACCCCACTGTACTCTACTCTTCACCACCATACTCTACACCACTGCTCCTATGCCAATCTACTCCACTCTACAGCACTATGCCACTAACTTTGAGCCGTGCTGAACAGCAGCCACTCTGGTGTATAACATGGCTGAAACACATTAGCAAAGCTAATAACTCTTGCGTAGACTAGACCTATTGCCAATGTTTGTTAGTACTGTAAGGCACCGAGGTCCCTGAGAGAAATGTGAATGTGCAAGTCCTTATTTTAAACATGCATTACACACATAATATAGGGTGCTACAAAATGTGCAAATATATTTAGGTTAAATAAAAAAAAAGTCCTTCTAAAATGCAGATTTGAATAATACACAGTTCCGACCTTGTAGTAAAAATTTTTCTATAACAGTCAATTAAAACCACACACTCCACAGCTCACCATGGAACACCCTTACAGTACCTCTCTAAAAGAAAATATATTTGTCATCAGAAAGCTTCAAGTGACTCCTTTGATTAAAGTCAATGCAGTTTTCCAAGCCCCTTCACATTTTCAGATTTACCAGTTGCGTACATTTGCATTTCTATAGGGAAGGAGACTCCCTTGCAAGAAGGCCTGTTTCTTATCTGTCTGCCCCTCCCGCCTCCAGAGCACAGGCAGGAGACTTCCTGCCTTTCAATCCAGCTGTGAAAACTGATCTGTCCTAACTACATTTTGTACTTAAGCTGAAAGGCTAAAATTACGGACAAATGCTGTCTGTGAAGCCTTTTATCACGGATAGCTGACAGTAGGGCTAAATTGTGCGCAATCTGTGAAAATTACGGACAGGTGGTCACTGTAGTTGGTTATTGCAGTGGGTTAGATGGAATGCAGTGCTAAAGGGTTTTAGGTAGGTCATACAGAAAAATTCACAATGTTCAATAATCCAGCATCCAGGGCCGCACCAGTGAAGAGCTCAAGTAATGCGAGTAAAAGAACCCTGAAAGGTAGAATTCCAGTTAACCAAATCTCTGTACTGGGGAGCTTGACAGAAACCCAATAAAGTTAGTTGCTTCTCCTCGGGGATGTCATAGCAGACACATCTGGCTAGGTTTGATAAAAGGGGAGCAATCGATGTGATCTGCTTGTGCTTCTGCTATTTATTGTCCAATCAATGCAAGATAGGCTTTGGACCTAGCATAAGGAAATAGAAAAACCTAGGTTTAGTAAAACTAGGCAAAGGATGTCTGAGTGTAATGCAGAAAACAAGAAAACTGCCACAATGATCTGTCGTAATAGTCTCCTTTTCTGTGCCTTTTGCAGCAACCTTTTAGAGTGTTTGTAGGAAGCTGGCCTGGTGTGTGGTGGGTATCTAAGGGACTTACACCTTATACCAGGTCTAGGTATCCCCTATTAGTGTAGGCAGTGTCTAGAAGCCAGGCTCTCTAGAGTTAGCTGTGGATGAGCAGCCAAGGCTTATCTAGGAGACAGCAAAGCTCATGCAATACCACTGTAGTCACACAGCACTTACACACATGAAAGAAAACACTCAGTGTTACAAAAATAAAGGTACTTTATTTTAGTGACACAATTACCAAGAAATACTAGAGGCAACCCTCAAATAGGAGGTACGTAACACACTAGATATGTACACTAGTAATCAGCAATATGCATAGAAAGTGATAGAAAACATTACAAATAGACAATAGTGACCCTAGAGGAACCCAAACAATAAACAAAAAAGATGTAATGTGAATGTCGGACCCCCACCTAGGTAAGAGGAATGTGTAGAGGGGAGTTAGGGGTACTAGGAAATCCCAAAGGTAAGTAACACAGTGCCCCTTAGCGACCAGGTAGAAAGGAGTAAGTTACTGGATTTTCCCCAAGCCACCCAAAAGGAAGGAAAAGAATAAAATGCAACACCCAGACAAGACTGCAAGAAACCAGCAGTGGACTCCTGAAGAGGAAGACCTGTGGAAGAAGGGGACCAAGTCCTGAAGTCACAGAAGAGTCCAGGGGGAGCAGGAGCTACTACCCGCTCAGCTGTGGTTTCAAGAGTTGGTCAATGGTAGGATGAAGACGGTCAGGAATGCAGCCCTGGAGCAGGTGGAGAGTTCCTGGAGGATGCAGTCAATGTCCCACGCCGGATGGATGATTGCATTCAGTCATTGGCGTGGAAGAGCCACCAACAAGACTTGGCAAAGCAGAAGTCTGGGTGAAGCAAAAGTGGAACTGCCGGGAAACAGCAAGGTCCAAGAGGACTCAACCCACGGGAGATCCTAGGGGAACCCTGTAGGAAGTTGGCTCTGTATGTGCTATCTCAAAGTAAGGAATAGCATGCACAGAGTCCAAGGGTTCCCCTTAGAGGTAAAATAGTGGTAAAAAGAGATAATACTAATGCTCTATTTTGTGGTAGTGTGGTCGAGCAGTAGGCTTATCCAAGGAGTAGTGTTAAGCATTTGTTGTACATACACATAGACAATAAATGAGGTACACACACTCAGAGACAAATCCAGCCAATAGGTTTTGTTATAGAAAAATATCTTTTCTTAGTTTATTTTAAGAACCACAGGTTCAAATTTAACATGTAATATCTTGTTTGAAAGGTATTGCAGGTAAGTACATTAGGAACTTTGAATCATTTCAATTGCATGTATACTTTTCAAGTTATTCACAAATAGCTACTTTAAAAGTGGACACAGTGCAATTTTCACAGTTCCTGGGGGAGGTAAGTTTTTGTTAGTTTTACCAGGTAAGTAAGACACTTACAGGGTTCAGTTCTTGGTCCAAGGTAGCCCACCATTGGGGGTTCAGAGCAACCCCAAAGTTACCACACCAGCAGCTCAGGGCCGGTCAGGTGCAGAGTTCAAAGTGGTGCCCAAAACGCATAGGCTTCAATGGAGAGAAGGGGGTGCCCCGGTTCCAGTCTGCCAGCAGGTAAGTACCCGCGTCTTCGGAGGGCAGACCAGGGGGGTTTTGTAGGGCACCGGGGGGGACACAAGCCCACACAGAAATTTCACCCTCAGCGGCGCGGGGGCGGCCGGGTGCAGTGTTAGAACAAGCGTCGGGTTCGCAATGTAAGTCAATGAGAGATCAAGGGATCTCTTCAGCGCTGCAGGCAGGCAAGGGGGGGCTTCCTCGGGGAAACCTCCACTTGGGCAAGGGAGAGGGACTCCTGGGGGTCACTTCTGCAGTGAAAGTCCAGTCCTTCAGGTCCTGGGGGCTGCGGGTGCAGGGTCTTTTCCAGGCGTCGGGACTTAGGTTTCAGAGAGTCGCGGTCAGGGGAAGCCTCGGGATTCCCTCTGCAGGCGGCGCTGTGGGGGCTCAGGGGGGACAGGTTTTGGTACTCACAGTCGGAGAGTAGTCCGGGGGTCCTCCCTGAGGTGTTGGTTCTCCACCAGCCGAGTCGGGGTCGCCGGGTGCAGTGTTGCAAGTCTCACGCTTCTTGCGGGGAGTTGCAGGGTTCTTTAAAGCTGCTTCTTGAAACAAAGTTGCAGTCTTTTTGGAGCAGGTCCGCTGTCCTCAGGAGTTTCTTGTCATCGTCGAAGCAGGGCAGTCCTCAGAGGATTCAGAGGTCGCTGGTCCCTTTGGAAGGCGTCGCTGGAGCAGAGTTCTTTGGAAGGCAGGAGACAGGCCGGTGAGTTTCTGGAGCCAAGGCAGTTGTTGTCTTCTGGTCTTCCTCTGCAGGGGTTTTCAGCTGGGCAGTCCTTCTTCTTGTTGTTGCAGGAATCTAGTTTCTAGGTTCAGGGAGAGCCCTTAAATACTAAATTTAAGGGCGTGTTTAGGTCTGGGGGGTTAGTAGCCAATGGCTACTAGCCCTGAGGGTGAGTACACCCTCTTTGTGCCTCCTCCCAAGGGGAGGGGGTCACATCCCTAATCCTATTGGGGGAATCCTCCATCTGCAAGATGGAGGATTTCTAAAAGTTAGTCACCTCAGCTCAGGACACCTTAGGGGCTGTCCTGACTGGCCAGTGACTCCTCCTTGTTATTCTCATTATTTTCTCCGGTCTTGCCGCCAAAAGTGGGGGCCGGGCCGGAGGGGGCGGGCAACTCCACTAGCTGGAGTGTCCTGCGGTGCTGTGACAAAGGGGTGAGCCTTTGAGGCTCACCGCCAGGTGTTACAGCTCCTGCCTGGGGGAGGTGTTAGCATCTCCACCCAGTGCAGGCTTTGTTACTGGCCTCAGAGTGACAAAGGCACTCTCCCCATGGGGCCAGCAACATGTCTCTAGTGTGGCAGGCTGCTGGAACTAGTCAGCCTACACAGATAGTCGGTTAAGTTTCAGGGGGCACCTCTAAGGTGCCCTCTGGGGTGTATTTTGCAATAAAATGTACACTGGCATCAGTGTGCATTTATTGTGCTGAGAAGTTTGATACCAAACTTCCCAGTTTTCAGTGTAGCCATTATGGTGCTGTGGAGTTCGTGTTTGACAAACTCCCAGACCATATACTCTTATGGCTACCCTGCACTTACAATGTCTAAGGTTTTGTTTAGACACTGTAGGGGTACCATGCTCATGCACTGGTACCCTCACCTATGGTATAGTGCACCCTGCCTTAGGGCTGTAAGGCCTGCTAGAGGGGTGTCTTACCTATACTGCATAGGCAGTGAGAGGCTGGCATGGCACCCTGAGGGGAGTGCCATGTCGACTTACTCGTTTTGTCCTCACTAGCACACACAAGCTGGCAAGCAGGGTGTCTGTGCTGAGTGAGAGGTCTCCAGGGTGGCATAAGACATGCTGCAGCCCTTAGAGACCTTCCTTGGCATCAGGGCCCTTGGTACTAGAAGTACCAGTTACAAGGGACTTATCTGGATGCCAGGGTCTGCCAATTGTGGATACAAAAGTACAGGTTAGGGAAAGAACACTGGTGCTGGGGCCTGGTTAGCAGACCTCAGCACACTTTCAATTGTAAACATAGCATCAGCAAAGGCAAAAAGTCAGGGGGCAACCATGCCAAGGAGGCATTTCCTTACAAACCCTCAGCAAGGCAGAGAGTCCATAGAAGAAGAGACTGCCCCCATAGGAGACCCACTGGAAGAGGAACTGGGAGTCGCAGAGAATCCCACACAGCACAACTGGCGAAGGGTCCCACACTGCAGGAGAAGCACACAGAGGGCTGTGTGTCACAGGAAGGAGTGCTGGGGGTGTACCCAGCCAATCCTGACACTGCTCTAAGCAACATCCGGATTGGCTGCAGGGCAGGCTGGGAACCTGTGCCTGCAGTGATGATGGAAAGAGGAGTGTGGGTCGGTGGATCAGTTAAGTGTTTTTTTTTAAATTTATTTATTTTTATTTATTAAATGTACCCCCTGCTCAGCCCCTGTGCGCAGAGAGCCGTGACTGCATGTAACACCTATGTTCGATGGCATCTGTCGCTGTAGATACGCATGTTCTGCAATAGCTCGCCATCTGGTGTTGGGCCGGAGTGTTACAAGTTGTTTTTCTTCGAAGAAGTCTTTCGAGTCACGGGACCGAGTGACTCCTCCTTTTGTCTCCATTGCGCATGGGCGTCGACTCTATCCTCGATTGTTTTTTTTCCGCCATCGGGTTCGGACGTGTTCCTGTCGCTCCGAGTTTCGGAACGGAAAATTAGCTAATTTCGGAAGATTTTCGTCGGTATTGTTGCGTTCGGGATCGGCGTACTTACATTCAACACCGCATCGAAGATCGAACAGCTCCGGTGCCCTTCGGGGTAGTTTTTTCGATCCTCCGTCGGGGCCTGGTCGGCCCGACCGCGTGCTGAAGAACGCCGATGGAACGGACCCCGTTTCGTTTCTGCCCCAAATGCCACAATAAATACCCCTACACAGACCAACACTTGGTCTGCAACCTGTGCCTGTCACCTGAGCACAGCGAAGACACCTGCGAGGCCTGTCGTGCGTTCCGGTCCCGAAAAACACTCCGAGACCGTCGAGCCAGAAGACTTCAGATGGCGTCCGCACCGACAGCCCACCGAGAGTTCGAGGAACAGGAAGAGGAAGGTACCTTCTCGATCCAAGACTCCGACTCCGAAGGATTCGACGATACACAAACCGTGAGTAAGACGTCGAAAACCACACAGAGGAAGATTTACAAGGCCCAGGGGACGCCACTGCCACCAGGCCATGGCTCGACCCATAAATTCGGTGACCGACCATCGGCACCGAAAAAGGCCCAAACAGTGCCGAGATCGTCCGACTCCGGTCGAGACACCGGCACGCAGCCTTCTCGGGACCGAGAAAGTGCTGGAGACAAGCCTCGACACCGAGATGCCGGTGTGGACACGGCTCGACGCCGAGACAGCGGCACAGAAACAGATCGACGCCGAGAGGTTTCGGCCCCGAAAAGGAGAAAAGTCACCTCGGAGCCGAAAAAACACGCAGACAAAGTTTCGATGCCGAAACAAACTGCAAGCGACCCAGCTTCAGGCTCTTATACAGAAGAGCACTCGCTAACCTCCCAAATGCAGAAGCATAGGTTTGAGGAAGAGCTACAAGCAACTGATGTGGACCATACGCAAAAGCGTATCTTCATTCAGCAGGGGACAGGAAAAATAAGCACCCTTCCCCCCATTAGGAGAAAGAGGAGGTTGGAGTTCCACACGGAACAAACACCACAACCAAAAGTGGTGAAAAGAGTTACACCACCACCCTCACCTCCGCCCGTGATTGACGTTTCACCAGCACAAACTCCATCACACTCCCCAGCTCACACCACCATGAGCCAGGGTGACCAAGATCAGGACGCATGGGACCTATACGACGCCCCAGTGTCAGATAACAGTCCGGAGGCATACCCTGCGAAGCCATCTCCACCAGAAGACAGCACCGCGTACTCTCAAGTGGTGGCTAGAGCAGCACAATTTCACCACGTAAGCCTCCACTCAGAACAGGTCGAGGATGATTTCTTATTCAACACACTCTCCTCCACCCACAGCTCATACCAAAGCCTGCCTATGCTCCCTGGTATGCTCCGCCACGCAAAAGACATCTTTAAGGAGCCGGTTAAAAGTAGGGCAATCACACCAAGGGTAGAAAAAAAGTATAAGCCGCCTCCTACGGACCCGGTTTTCATCACTACACAGCTGCCACCAGACTCTGTCGTTGTAGGAGCAGCTAGGAAAAGGGCCAACTCTCACACATCTGGAGATGCACCACCCCCAGATAAAGAAAGCCGCAAGTTTGATGCAGCTGGTAAAAGAGTCGCAGCACAAGCTGCAAACCAGTGGCGCATCGCGAACTCCCAGGCACTACTTGCGCGCTATGACAGAGCCCACTGGGACGAGATGCAACATCTCATTGAACATCTGCCCAAGGACTTACAAAATAGGGCAAAACAAGTGGTTGAGGAGGGACAGGCCATCTCCAACAACCAGATCCGCTCCTCCATGGACGCTGCAGATACAGCTGCACGGACAATTAATACATCTGTAACTATCAGAAGGCATGCATGGCTCCGAACGTCTGGATTTAAACCAGAGATTCAACAAGCAGTTCTCAATATGCCTTTTAATGAAAAAGAACTGTTCGGTCCAGAAGTGGACACAGCGATTGAGAAACTCAAAAAAGATACGGACACTGCCAAAGCCATGGGCGCACTCTACTCCCCGCAGAGCAGAGGGAATTACAGCTCATTCCGTAAAACGCCCTTTCGAGGGGGGTTTCGGGGTCAAAGCACACAAGCCAGCACCTCACAAGCCACACCGTCCAGTTACCAAGGACAGTATAGAGGAGGTTTTCGGGGACAATATAGAGGAGGGCAATTCCCTAGAAATAGAGGAAGATTCCAAAGCCCCAAAACCCCTACTACTAAACAGTGACTCACATGTCACTCACCCCCTCCACACAACACCAGTGGGGGGACGAATAGGTCATTATTACAGAGCATGGGAGAAAATCACTACAGACACTTGGGTTCTAGCAATTATCCAACATGGTTATTGCATAGAATTTCTACAATTCCCTCCAAACATACCACCAAAAGCACAAAATTTAACAACACACCATTCCAATCTCCTGGAGATAGAAGTGCAGGCACTATTGCAAAAGAATGCAATCGAATTAGTGCCAAACACACAAATAAACACAGGAGTTTACTCACTGTACTTTCTGATACCAAAGAAGGACAAAACACTGAGACCAATCCTAGACCTCAGAGTAGTGAACACTTTCATCAAATCAGACCACTTCCACATGGTCACACTACAAGAAGTATTGCCATTGCTAAAGCTGCACGATTACATGGCAACTTTAGACCTCAAGGATGCTTATTTCCATATACCAATACACCCATCGCACAGGAAATACCTAAGGTTTGTATTCAAAGGAATACATTACCAATTCAAGGTACTGCCTTTCGGATTAACAACCGCACCAAGAGTCTTTACCAAATGTCTAGCGGTAGTCGCAGCACACATAAGAAGGCAGCAGATACATGTGTTCCCATATCTAGACGACTGGCTAATCAAGGCCCATTCGTTAATAGAGTGCTCAAATCACACAAATCATATCATACAAACCCTCTTCAAACTAGGGTTCACCGTCAATTTCACAAAATCCAAAATTCTGCCACGCAAGGTACAACAATACCTAGGAGCCATAATAGACACATCAAAAGGAGTAGCCACTCCAAGTCCACAAAGAATTCAAAATTTCAACACCATCATACAACGCATGTATCCAACACAAAAGATACAAGCAAAGATGGTATTACAACTCCTAGGCATCATGTCATCATGCATAGCCATTGTCCCAAACGCAAGACTGCACATGAGGCCCCTACAACAATGCCTAGCATCACAGTGGTCTCAAGCACAGGGTCACCTTCTAGATCTGGTGTTAATAGACCGCCAAACTTACCTCTCGCTTCTGTGGTGGAACAACATAAATTTAAACAAGGGGCGGCCTTTCCAAGACCCAGTGCCACAATACGTAATAACAACAGATGCTTCCATGACAGGGTGGGGAGCACACCTCGATCAACAGAGCATACAAGGACAATGGAACGTACATCAAACAAAACTGCATATCAATCACCTAGAACTTCTAGCAGTTTTTCAAGCACTAAAAGCTTTCCAACCAATAATAGTTCACAAATACATTCTCGTCAAGACAGACAACATGACAACAATGTATTATCTAAACAAGCAGGGGGGGACGCACTCCACGCAGTTAAGCCTGCTAGCACAAAAAATTTGGCATTGGGCAATTCACAACCAAATTCGCCTAATTGCACAGTTTATACCAGGGATACAAAATCAACTCGCAGACAATCTCTCTCGAGATCACCAACAGGTCCACGAATGGGAAATTCACCCCCAAATTCTGAACACTTATTTCAAACTCTGGGGAACACCTCAGATAGACTTGTTTGCGACAAGGGAGAACGCAAAATGCCAAAACTTCGCATCCAGATACCCACACAAACAATCCCAAGGCAATGCCCTATGGATGAACTGGTCAGGGATATTTGCTTACGCTTTTCCTCCTCTCCCTCTCCTTCCTTACCTGGTAAACAAACTCAGTCAAAGCAAACTCAAACTCATATTGATAGCACCAACTTGGGCAAGGCAACCCTGGTACACAACGCTGCTAGACCTATCAGTGGTACCCTGCATCAAATTGCCCAACAGGCCAGATCTGTTGACACAGCACAACCAAAAGATCAGACACCCAGATCCAGCATCGCTGAATCTAGCAATCTGGCTCCTGAAATCCTAGAATTCGGGCACTTACAACTTACCCAAGAATGTATGGAAGTCATAAAACAAGCCAGAAGGCCATCCACCAGGCACTGCTATGCAAGTAAATGGAAGAGGTTTGTTTGCTACTGCCATATTAATCAAATACAACCATTACACACAACTCCAGAACAGGTAGTGGGTTACTTGCTTCACTTACAAAAATCTAACCTAGCTTTCTCTTCCATTAAGATTCACCTTGCAGCAATATCTGCATACCTGCAAACTACCTATTCAACTTCCCTATATAGGATACCAGTCATTAAAGCATTCATGGAGGGCCTTAGGAGAATTATACCACCAAGAACACCACCTGTTCCTTCATGGAACCTAAATGTTGTCCTAACTAGACTTATGGGTCCACCTTTTGAACCCATGCACTCCTGCGACATACAGTTCCTAACCTGGAAGGTGGCATTTCTCATCGCCATTACTTCCCTAAGAAGAGTAAGCGAGATTCAGGCGTTTACTATACAGGAACCTTTTATACAACTACACAAAAATAAAGTCGTCCTAAGAACCAATCCTAAATTTTTGCCAAAGGTTATTTCACCGTTCCATCTAAATCAAACAGTGGAACTTCCAGTGTTCTTTCCACAGCCAGATACCGTAGCTGAAAGGGCACTACATACATTAGATGTCAAAAGAGCATTAATGTATTACATTGACAGAACAAAAAACATCAGAAAGACTAAACAACTCTTTATTGCATTTCAAAAACCTCACGCAGGAAACCCAATTTCAAAACAAGGTATAGCCAGATGGATAGTTAAATGCATCCAAATCTGCTACCTTAAAGCTAAACGACAGCTGCCCATTACACCAAGGGCACACTCAACCAGAAAGAAAGGTGCTACCATGGCCTTTCTAGGAAACATCCCAATGCAAGAAATATGTAAGGCAGCCACATGGTCTACGCCTCACACATTCACCAAGCACTACTGTGTAGACGTGTTATCCGCACAACAAGCCACAGTAGGTCAAGCCGTATTAAGGACATTATTTCAGACTACTTCCACTCCTACAGGCTGATCCACCGCTTTTGGGGAAATAACTGCTTACTAGTCTATGCAGAACATGCGTATCTACAGCGACAGATGCCATCGAACTGAAAATGTCACTTACCCAGTGTACATCTGTTCGTGGCATCAGTCGCAGTAGATTTGCATGTGCCCACCCGCCTCCCCGGGAGCCTGTAGCAGTTTGGAAGTTACCTTCAATTATTTATATATGTATCATCTCAACCTTAAATAGGTGCATACTTAGTCACTCCATTGCATGGGCACTATTACTACAATTCAACTCCTACCTCACCCTCTGCGGGGAAAAACAATCGAGGATAGAGTCGACGCCCATGCGCAATGGAGACAAAAGGAGGAGTCACTCGGTCCCGTGACTCGAAAGACTTCTTCGAAGAAAAACAACTTGTAACACTCCGGCCCAACACCAGATGGCGAGCTATTGCAGAACATGCGAATCTACTGCGACTGATGCCACGAACAGATGTACACTGGGTAAGTGACATTTTCATTCCAAAGGGAGAGGGTGTTACTCCCTCTCTCAAAGGAAATCCTTTGTTCTACCTTCCTGGCCTCGAGCTGTTCAAGCAGCAATGTAGCTGGACATAGATAGTGACCTATGTTCAGTACACGCATAAAATGGTGTCCCCGCACTCCCGAAGTCCAGGGGAATGTAACTGGAGTTGGTGGGGACACCTCTGCTAGTGCAGGGGTGCCCTCACATACAGGTACCTGCACCCTGCCCTCTGAGCTAGGAGGGCCTACCTCTAGGGTGACTTAGAATGACCTGCTGCAGTGACCTGCAATGGCAGGTCTGCAGATACTTTGCATGGGCTCCCCAGGGGTGGCATAATACATGCTGCAGCCCATGGTGATTCCCTGGTAACCCAATGCCCTGGGTACCATTTACTAGGGACTTACATGGGGGCACCAGTATGCCAAATGTGGGATATAAGTTACCAAGTTGGAAGGGAGAGACCATAATCACTGAGGTCATGGTTAGCAGAATCCCAGTGAACACAGTCAAACGCTCTGACAACAGGCAGAAAATGGGGGTAACCATTGGAAAAAAGAGGGTACTTTCCTACAGTGGTCTAAAGAAGTGGTGGGTATGCTATGCTGAATGGTGCTCCGTTGTGTAATGGTTAGAATTTGGTGAACAATTCAGTGAGGCAAAGTACAAGATGTCACATTTTTATGATTGCTTCAGCTGATAATTTTACCTCTTTCTTTTTAGATCTATCCCCAATGGATGGAATAAATGGCTGTTCCCAGAAGGAAGACGTTTCTCTTCGGGTAGTGGTCCGACTGCCTATTCAGCACATCCTTAAGGGTGTAAGTACTAGTACTTCCCCTCTCTCCGACCTCAGTCCCTGGCAGAGCCAACCTTTCCTTATATAGTGCCCTGTCTTTCACTTGTCTTTAATTACTTCTGTGTTAAAATCTTTGGAGGGTAAGACTAGACAGGGAAGGTTAAGGTGCTCCACAAAAAGAAAACCAAACCAAATGAGGACACTGGTCCCAGCAGCCTTCCCCAAAGAGCTTTCCAGTGGGTTGACCAGGCGTCCCAGATTTGTCAGGAAAGTCCTGGTTTTTCACCAGCTGTCCCGGCAGAGTTCGGGAAATTTAGCTCATGTCCTGGGTTTAGAGAGGGTCGACTGAAACGGTGAGAAGTGCCTTTTTATGTTTTCCAAAGCAGGGATAGTTTAATTAAGCAATTGAATTAACAGGCATGACACAGGCTTAAAAATTGCATTGTATTTATGTTCCTAGTGCCTCTTCTGTAATTCTATGCCGATGAGCGCTGTCATTCTCAATGCTCCATTTAAGCAAAATTGTAGTCCTTCTAATTTTGTGAAATGTCCCGGTGTTTGGCTTTAACATTAGGGTCAATATAAGTTTAAGCATACTTTTCTTGGGAGCTAAGCTGGCAGGCAGCTCCTGTGTCCCTCTGAAGGCCAGACCCTGGGTGTGGGCCCAACTCGTTCATGTTAAAGGCCGGCCCAGGTCTCTAAAAAGCTGAGAACTAAAGTGCAGAAGAAGAGAGTTCAGAATGACCAGTGGCGAAAATGTCCTTGTTCAGCAAGAAAGATTCCTTTTTTGCTGACAACTATTGGTCTTCAATGTCCACTGTTGATGTTGCATTCCCCGGGGAAGGTTCTCTTGCTGGGGATTGATGGAAGCAATGTAGAACTAGTTGTGCAGCGTTGATCGTAAGCAGAGATATAAAATGTACTGCAGCCTGGAAATTCCACATCATAAATGTATTCTGTGTAAATACTGTCTAAATCATCATCGCAGAGCAGTTGCTGTAAATCTGACATAATATCAATGAGAAAAGGAAAGAAAAAAATATGCTTCGTTGTTTTCTTTATTCAGATCCGTGTGACATTTGACTTTAGCTGGTTTAAAGGCTTCTTTATGTGGCTGGAGTGCAGGTATGGTACTGGTGCGAGAGCGTGTACCGAAGATTGTTTTGTAGTCATTAAATCAGACTTAAAGCTAAGTTCAATGTCAGTGCCACAGTTGTAGGGGTGTATGCCCCAGTGCTCTCTGCATCTAGTCGGCGTTGTGTGTTATAAGACTGTTGGTGTAAAGTATGAATAGGTTATTCCCGGATGCACTTGTAGTGGATGCTTTAAGCTAAAGTTGTTGGAATGTAGTGGTGAGATTCTGTCGGAGAGCTGCTGCACAGAGGTCTGTTTTCTAGGTGGTTGGTGCTGTGCTTGTGAAAGCCGGGCTCAGTCCTTCTCACACTGTGTTCTGGTCTTTCTTACAGGATCTGAAGCAACAGGAGTTCTTTCTGGGCTGCGTGAAAGTCAGTTTGAAAGCAGACTGGAAGATGTTGGATGAAGCGATCTGCCAAGTCTTCCAGGTACACAGTTATTTTAACTTTTCATGAGCTCACTCCCATTCGCTAGTCATCGTTTTGTTCTTCATGGCTCACTTTTGTTCCCGCATATCTTTTCCGGCATTTCCCTTTTTCTCTAGGTCTGCATTTTTAATATATTCTCATTCCTAACTTCTGTTTCTCCCCTTGACTTTTCTTATTCCTTGCTGCCCTAGTTGTACTTGTCGCTTCTCTCACTGCTTGCGCCGGTCTCTGATTTCCTGTTGCTCTCCTGCACTGCTTGGTGCCCTCTTGCTATTACAGTCTGCACGCTAACAGGGACACCGAGTGGCTTTTCAGAAAAAAAAGTCCCTTAGAATTATGTACTTTTTTTCTGACTAGAAGAGGCAAAATGCACTTGGCATAAGCTTTGTTGACTGGAGAAATGTATTATGATTATAATTATCATTTAATATAATTATGATGTAATTATCATATGTTGTGATATTTAGAGATAACTGCGAACCTTTTCTATCCTCAGGAATATGTAGCAAAGATGGACCCAGCCTCCACACTGGGACTGACCAGTGAGTCACTCTATGCCTACACTATAAGCCACGTCAAGAGGGTGCTGGATGGGGAGACACCAGAGATGCCGCCCTGTAGGACTCTGAGGGGAGCTAGCACTATCGCACTCGTCCTCAAAGGCAAGTCTTAGGCACTCTTCGTGCTAATGGGTTCTGGTACTTTTAATCACTTCTTAGACAACCATGCATTGCCCATAACACCCTACACTCCCAATTTTCACCGCTTAGGGTGTAGGGAGGAGAGAAGAGCTATTAACACGTCAAATACGATGTTTTAGCTTTGGCCCAGAGAGGGCGACCTGGTTGCAAAATATTTCCTAATCAAATGTCTCTGAAGAAATTCGCAAACTCCTATTTTACTTGTAGTTGATAACACTGAACACTAGATGTCCCTGTTACATCAAAAGCATATGACTGCAAAAAATCCAAGAGGGTAGATGTGATCCTACCAAGTGGCCTCATTTCTCTGGTGAAGCAGAACAATGGTTAAGCAACATTACCTCCCGTCCCTCCCTCGCCTTCCTTTTAAACCAATGAGGCCTCCCGCCTCCCCCCTAGACCCTCCCTTCCCCTTTTAAAACCCCCCCCACCCTTACCTCCTCCTGTTTTTTTTCGTCTAGCCCACGCTAGACATTTTTTCTTTCCCTTACCTGCACGGCGGGGCCTGGAGGTCTTCGTTGACGGTGCTCCTCGGGGTGCGGAGCTCCACGAGGAGTACACCAGCTGATCGCGTTGGAAAGCGAGCAGCCGGGCTGCTCAGGACTACGCAGATTGAGGGCCGGCCGACGGGGTCGACCGGCCCTTTGTGGCTGGGGCTTGTATTTCCGGGTTACCACGCTGCTGAGCAGCGAGGAGCTGCTGGATGGGGACTTTTGAGCTAAGATGCCGGGAATCGACTGGTAGGACGGGCGTTCTGCCCGCAGTTTTTTTTTTTTGTTTGGCCAGGAATATTTGACCTTTTTGGGGATTGGTTTATTTTTAGGGGGCAGGTCCTAGTCACTATATATGGGGAGTGATTTGGGATGTAAGACAGTGTTTATTGGATAGTCATGCCGAAGGTTCAGCCTAAGAGGCGTAGGATTGTCTCATCTTCCTCTTCTGAGGTGGAGGGTGCTGCTGGAGTTTCCACTCCTGGGGACTCACAGTTACAGGATAGGGGCACTCCCCTCATGTCCAGGGAGGAGGTACAGGAGATGATTGAAGTAGCTGTTACCAGGGCTCTTCAAGCAGGGGTGACCAGGTCTGGTCACTCTAAGATTTCTCATTCAACGGCTGCTACAAGGAAGTCCTCGTCAGACAGTGAGTGTGATGAGGCCCCATCTACGTCTTCTGGGGGTAAATATGTATCCAGAGAGGAAATGTGGGAGGTGATGGCACATGTTCGGGACAATTTGGGTTTCCCAGTGTTTCATCCTTCCAGCTCGGATTCTCACTTATTTCCTCAATATCTGACCCCTTCCAAGTTTGCCATGCCTTTTCAGGGACCTGTGAAGGAGATGGTGTTTCGTGAATGGAAAGATGTGGATAAAGCTCAGGTTCCACGATTCCTGCAGAAACTGTATTTACTTGAGGGTGAGGAGGTATTACCTCCTTCGGTCCGCCTGGATTCAATTCTAGCTACCCTGATTGGCAAAACGGCAGTAAATCCGGAGGATTGTGTGCCTACAGATGCCACGGATCGTAAGGTGGATTCAGGTCTTAAGAGGGCATTTGCCGGGGAGAATTTGGCGCTAAGGGCAGGTATTTATTCTGCTTATGCGGCCCAGTCATTGGTGCAGGACTTTGATAAGCTGGCGGTGGCTGTTCAGGAAGGTGCCGAATGTTCAGAGCTCCTGGCTGTTATGGAGCAACAGGCCAGATTGTTGGCGGATGTTTCTTCGGATGTGGTCCGTACTTCGGCGCTGGCATCAGGGGCTTTGATTGGGGCTCGTAGGTCCCTCTGGTTACGTTCTTGGAAGGCTGACCCAGGGGAGAAGGCGGCCTTGCTGAGACTGCCGTTTGAAGGTCGTAACTTGTTTGGAGAGCAGTTGCCATCCATGCTTTCCAAGGCGTTTAAGGAACGGAAACATGCCTTGCCTTATAAAGGAGGTTCTACTTCTAGTAAAGGATGGAAGAAGCATTCCCGTTCTTCTCCGAATAGGGAGACCAAATCCTTTTCATTTAGGAAACGGTGTTTTCAGCCGCGTTTTTCCCCTAAGAAGGCTGCTCCTGCGAACCGGGGTGGTTTCAAGAAGGGGTCCTGACAATCATTGTGGGCCTGGCATAGGGCCGGTTGGGGGAAGGTTGATTCACTTTCTTTCAGCTTGGGAGGAAAGTATCAACGATCATTGGGTGCTAGACATTGTGGCCAATGGTTATGTCATCGATTTTGTGAGAGTTCCTCCAGATTCAGGGGTGCGTCCCACCCCTCTGCCTTCAGGGGGGTCAAGGAGAAGGGCATTATTGGACGGAGTAAGGGACTTGTTGGTCAAGGAGGCCATTTCCCGAGTTCCACTGGAAGAAAGGGGTCAGGGAACTTATTCGGTCCTGTTTCTGGTGCAGAAAGTTTCAGGGGGTTTTCGACCAGTGCTCAATCTGAAGGAGGTGAATACTTGGATCAGGACGGTGCATTTCCGCATGCTGTCTATTCAGACTATCTTTCCATTGGTCAGGCAAGGGGACTTTCTTGTGTCGCTGGACCTGCAGGATGCTTACCTGCACGTGCCTGTGGCAAGATCTTCTCAGAGGTTCCTGAGGTTTGCCGTGGATCAAGAACACTACCAGTTTTGCGTTCTTCCTTTCGGTCTGAAATCTTCTCCTCGAATTTTCACAAAGGTGCTGGCCCCCCTGATGGCCTTGCTACATTCAGAAGGGGTGTTTATTCATCCATATCTGGACGACATTTTAATTCATGCCCAGTCATGTGTCCTGTTGCAGAGCCAGGTGGACCAAGTTCTGGGGGTCCTGCAAAACCACGGGTTTTTAATCAATTGGGAGAAATCAGATTTAGTTCCATCCCAGGATCTGGTTTTTCTGGGGGCTCGGTTTCAGACTCTTCTCGGCTTGGTTTCGGTATCAGAGAAGAGGTTGGGTGTTCTCCAGGCCTTGGTCAAGAAGGTGGTATCACTGACTGCGCCACGAGCTCTTCTTTGGTTGAGGCTGCAGGGTCATTTGGCATCTGTGATATTTCTGGTTCCTTGGGCGCGTTTCCATCTCCTGTGCTTGATGACGTGGTTCTTGAAAAGGTGGACTCCGGGGTCCGGGTCTCTGAGGGACAGGGTTCCGGGGTCCAGATTGATTCGCAGGGAGCTGCAATGGTGGTTGGATGCAGATCATCTTCGGGTAGGGGTTTCTTTGTCTCCTCTGAGGCCCGTGGTGGTGACTACGGATGCCAGCCTCTCCGGTTGGGGGGCGTGGATAGGGTCGGCTCAGGTTCAGGGGTTTTGGTCCCCTCGGGAGGCGAGTCGGTCATCGAACTGGCGCGAATTAAGAGCGGTCTTTCTGGCTCTGGTCCATTTCCAGGGGTCCCTGAGGGGGAAGGCGGTTCTTATTCGGACGGACAACTTAGTGGCCAAAGCTTATGTCAACCGGCAAGGAGGGACCAGGTCAAGGGCGCTGTTCAGTCTAGCCAGGGAGATTTTTGTGTGGGCTCAGGAGTGGGTTCCTTCTCTCAGGGCTACGTACATTCGGGGGGGTGGTCAATGTTCGGGCGGATCTTCTAAGCAGGGTGATTCCTTCGTCTCAACTTTTCTCCCTCCGGAAGTCTCTGTTTCTGCATCTGGTGCGGCTTTGGGGGCTTCCAGTTCTTCCTGCTCCCGGTTTCGGTGTCCCCAGGCCTGGGAGGTGGACGGGATGTCATGCCCTTGGCCGAGGGGTCTGTTGTATGCATTCCCTCCGTTTCAACTTCTCAGGGCTTTTCTGTTGAGGGTGAGGGATCTGGGCTCCAGGGTTATCCTGATTGCACCTCTTTGGCCACGGGCGAATTGGTTCCCGTTGTTGAGGCTGATGGCAGAAAGGAGGATGTGGCCTCTGCCTCTTTGTCCATCCCCCCTGGAGTTTCCCTGCCTATCAGTGGTGTCGTTGAGGAGGTTGCACTTGACGGCCTGGAAGTTGAACGAAGGGGCTTAACGGGTCTGGGGGTACCTGTAGCGTTGAGTTCTACTTTATTGGCTTCCAGGTGGCGTTCCACTTTACTTTCCTATGGTAGACAGTGGCGGGTTTTTTCTTCTTGGTGTTTGAATCATGAAGTAGATCCTACATGCGCGTCTATCTTTGAAGTAATGCAGTTCCTGCAGGACGGCGCACATTTGGGTTTGTCGGTAGCATCTCTGAGGGTACAATGGGCGGCGATTCAGGCATTCAGAGGTCCGTGGCGTAATCTTCAGGATGAAGGGCACCTGATGCCTAGATTTTTTCAGGGTCTGGTTAATTTGTTTCCTCGCCCAGTACGTTCCTTTCCTTCCTGGGATCTTTCTTTGGTTTTGGATGTTTTGACAGAGGCCCCATTTGAGCCATTGGGGGACTGTGATTTACGCCATCTGTCTTTGAAGACGTTCTTTTTGGTAGCCATTACTTCGGCTCGTCGGTTAGGGGAGTTGGGGGCATTGGCCTGTTCCTTTCCTTTTTGTAAGGTTTTTCCCGATCGGGTAGTTCTGGTTCCGGTTCCTTCCTTTATTCCGAAGGTCAATTCTTCATTCCATTCCCGTCAGGAGGTTATCCTGCCTTCATTTTGTCCGGATCCCTCCTCAAGGGAAGAGGTCCGTTTGCATTCATTGGATGTACGCAGGGCTTTATTGGAGTACCTGCGGGTGGTGGCTTCTTTTCGTAAGGGGGATTTGCTTTTTGTGAATTTCGGTCCGGCACGTAAAGGTGAGAAACCTTCCACGGCTTCCTTGAGTCGTTGGGTGAGATCTTTGATTCTGTTGGCCTATTCCTTGAAAGGGGTAGTTCCTCCTCAAGGGATTCAGGGTCGGTCTACCAGAGGTATGGCGGCTACAGTGGCGGAACTACAGGGGACCTCCGTGGTGGAAATTTGCAGTGCCGCCACTTGGGCTTCTCCTTTGACGTTTGTGCGTCATTATAGGCTATCGGACTTGGGTAGTTTGGAGTCGGTATTAGGTCACCGGGTCCTATCCTCTATGAGGTAATAGGGGTAGGGTGTTTTGGTGTCCTTGGGGCAGGATATGAATAAAGGTTCTTGCAACTCAGTGTCCGTCTCCTGTGTTTTTCTTGCTATGTCTCATTGGTTTAAAAGGAAGGCGAGGGAGGGACGGGAGGTAATGCGTCCATTTTCTTACGATAATGGCATTATTCCTAGTCCTACTCCCTCGCCTTCCTTTTCCGTTCCCTCCCGGTACGGACTGTCCGAGTTGCTGCTTGGGCTTGGGTTTTGTACAGGAGGAGGTAAGGGTGGGGGGGGGGTTTTAAAAGGGGAAGGGAGGGTCTAGGGGGGAGGCGGGAGGCCTCATTGGTTTAAAAGGAAGGCGAGAGAGTAGGACTAGGAGTAATGCCATTATCGTAAGAAAATGGACGCATGAGTTTATACCCGAAATGGGATTTCATGTTAACGTCGGCTGTCTTTTTAAGTGTGAATCTTTTTGGCAAAGCCGATCTTATAAATAAGCGCAGCATATTGAGAGTGTGCACCAGCACAATTCTAGCTAGTATCGATCACCACCAATCCGCCGAAAGTCCTCCGATCTCCTAGGACACAGCACAGCAAAAACTACAGCCTGCCCCCTTAGATCTACAAGTACCACAAATAGCCTCATATTTTGCACACTTGAGGGATTTTCTGTGGCTTGTGCCCACAGCTACCCTCCCACACTATTATCGCTCTTTAATTTCAGCCATAGGTTTGTGGTTGGAGCCCACAAGAATTATATGTCATCTACACGCATATGAATTTTAAAGGGTAACTTCGCCTCCTGTATATTCTGCAAATAGCGCAGAGGTAGGGCCGAAATCGCCAATCACCTGTTTGTATACCTCTCCCTTTGCTTGTGGTGTGATCAGTCAAAGTCACCAGGACAAATAAACGCCGTGTCTGAGTTCCGTAAAATTTATTTATTAATGGGTCTAGCTGCTCGAGTCCTTACCATGCATTCGATGTGGTAAGGTTGCTGGAAATGTTCTGCTACACGATCTGATAGTGGTGAAAAGACCAGCGAACACTATGAATGGCTCAACGTGACAATAGAAAAGACTATTGAGCGAAGAAAAAACAGGTACAATAAACAAAAACACATTCCTTTTCCGTAAGGGTGATTGAAGTTACTGTACCCAGAATATCACAACTGTAAAATAAATAATTAGACACTAGAAATAAAGTATCATGTGGAAATGATGTCAATTAAATTTACTTAAAGAAAAACAAATACAATACTTGGGACCCCAGTGACTCTCGTAAGTCTGAATTTGCCTTGATACATTCAATTCAACAGACAATATTTCAGTTTACAAAAGAAGTTTGCAAACTGCACATTACAATGAGGGCTATTTTCAACAACAAGAATGTACTTCTAAAGGATACAGGAATGCCATTTTTACTAAAGAAATATTTTTACCTTACACTACTGACATTGTACATTTGGGGCTAAATCTCGCCCCTCAGAATTGGCCATTTAAAAAGATGACTCTGCTACAAGTTGATAAACAATGTGTAAAATCATTTTTAATTTTCAAGAGCTTGCAGGCAAAATATTCATTTGGGGCACAGAGAATAAAATTGCATTGGAAAACCAAAAATCTCTATAAAGATAGAAAGCATTCATTACCACAGCGCTTATTCCGATTCCATTATATTCCTGTTTCGCATTGATTCTTTCTATTTCATCCTAAGGTCTTTTTTTTCTCTTCTCAGCTCTTAAATAACTGTTGTGTTACTCCTTTAGAAAATACAGTAGGTATCTGAATGCAGCAAAACGCATCTCTTCTAAAGATGGCAGGTGGCTGTCTTTGTCTCAAAAGACCCTTCGACCTGCACTGCCTTACTTTGCAGTGCATTTTTGTAACTTGCTGTATCCTCGTGTCAGTCCCCTGACCTGAGGGGGATACACATGTCTGATTTGCCACAGAAGAGACGTTTGTCTGCCAGTTCACTGCCTTGCATGGTGTCAGCGTTTGGTTTCACTGTATAGTAACTTACTCGTCAGAATAGGAGTTAATGTTCTTCTGAAACCTCCAGATTGTTTCTTTCACAGCAGTCTGGATGGGGAAGCTTGCTTGTTTTTGTAATATTCAGAATATCTGTTTTACCTCCCAGACGTGCCTAAAGTAAAAGATGTTTTCTCCATTTATTTGTTTTTTTCTCTAAGGGGTACTGTGATAGCCACTGTCCCACTTTGGATCCAAGTTTCTTTAATAGGTGCAAGTGGATTCAAAGTCATGGACTTATATTTAGTTCATTAAAAAATGAATAAATGTTCAATTGTTTCTTCCACCTGCTATAGGCTTGAAGGAGAAGTGTGTTGATAGCTTGGTCTTTGAAACACTGATTCCCAAGCCCATGATGCAGCACTACATCAGCCTCCTTCTCAAACACCGACGTCTGATCCTCTCGGGACCCAGTGGAACAGGCAAAACATACCTGACCAACCGTCTTTCTGAGTACCTGGTGGAAAGGTCAGGGCGTGAGGTCTCTGAGGGGATCCTGGTGACCTTCAACATGCATCAGCAGTCGTGCAAGGTAAGAGGCGTTTGTAGTGTTACCAGGGAAGGGGGCATGGAAACAGGAAAGAATTTCTTAGAGGACTATTCTATGATTTATTTTGAGCTTTGGCAACATGTTTTCATAGAGTGAGAGTTTACTTGATTCTACTTAGGGACTAGAAACAAAGCAAAGTTAAGTAGGTTTGGCTGATAAGTTCTTAGCTGTAGAAGTTAGCGCAAGCAATTCTTTAGTGCACATGACAAACGGAGGAGCTTCTTGATCCAGTTTAAAATACTTCATTAAAGACCAGTGGTTATCAGAGGTTACCTGTAGGTATGGGACTTCTGAATGGCACAGAGGTCGTTCCAAGTAGATATGCTTCAAATGCAGGGGTGGAGTGACTTTCTTGTGGTTGTTAGACTCTTCTAAACATACATCTGAGCTACATATCACAGACTGAGAGACTACATGCTGTGCTGTTTGGAAGACCATGCTCAAAACGTTACCATAGATCCCTACTCTTTGGCGCTTAGTGTACTATATTCTAAGCTTACCTATTTTGTCTTCCTCCCAGGACCTTCAGCTGTATCTCTCCAACCTAGCTAACCAGATTGACCGAGATACTGGAATTGGAGATGTTCCATTGGTTATTCTCCTGGATGACATCAGTGAACCAGGATCAATTAGTGAATTGGTGAATGGTGCCCTAACCTGCAAGTATCACAAATGGTAAGAATAACTAATGTGCCTCTATCATAACCCAAGAGATAAGGTACGGATTTGGATTCAAAATGATGACTGTTCAACTCATGTCAGCTGTATGACTGTGTGAGTCTATGGCATATCCTGTATTCATTCAGATATCAATTTTTCCTAATATTGGTTAGACCTTTGAGGAGAACTTGTCTACTTGGTTTGATTTTGTGAATCATATTGCATGGATGAAGTATCGGAGAGTTGAACACAGTAATGATTAGAAGGTTTTGTTCCTTCAAATTCATTCTTCCTTACTATTAGGAATTTATTTTCCCATTTGGCATTGCAACCATTGGCACTCTGCTTTTTTCAGAGCATCAGTGCCTAAGGTCAATAGTAAATAAATGTTTATAGCATGTGTCTGTAGATACACATGCTTCGCATATTCCTGCCATCTAGTCTTGGGCTCAGACATTACAAATTGTTTTTCTCAAAGAAGCTTTGTGTCATGTGTTACTGTGTAACTTCTGTCTTTGTTCACAAAGAACATAGATGGACACCATCTCCATCTTTAGAAAGTATCTTTTCTGCCATCACATTTGGACATATTTAGCTACAGCTCCTAAACTGATGCTTGTGCTCACAGCAACTTTAGGCCCTGCTACAATAATTGGTTCTGGCAGAAAAGAACAATCAAGTTTTGATATCTGAACTTTTAATGCAGATGATCTACTCTTTAACCAGTTTCATGGTGCTTATTGATTACTGAAGACCTTCCTCAGAGAATGTTGACAAATAGCATGCATTCCTTTCTGATCCTGCCCACATTGTAATGCACATTATAATGTGCTGATCACCACAAGGTGTGTAATCTCCCCCTCTTTCCTGAGCATGAATAATTGACATGAAATTCTGGTCTTCCCGTACTGTGGGGTCCACTAAGTCCCAAAGGGCATGTGTGTAGCAGACCAGCAGACAGGAGGCATTAATGGATTGGAGGGCGAAGCTGGCTGAGGAAAATAACCTCTTCCCAAATGCCTCCAGTGTCTTTGATTTCCTGTCAGGGAGAGTAGTCGGGAAAATGTTGGGGTTAGTTCAGCAAGTGGAAGCTTACATTATAAGACTTGTCAGAGATAGGTACTGTGTTGCCTGGAGCAGGACAGTGGTGCCTGGCAACCTGACGGTTCACAGGAGGATTGGTGCAAGGCTTAGCCTGCACCCCTAAAAGTGTATCTGGTAAGGCCTTAATGAGTGGAAGTAGAGGCTCAGAAGGCAGTCTGGCTTGGCTGCAAGACGTCAGTCAGTACATTTGTTTTCACCTCCATGATGGGAAGATGGAGGGTGAGCCCCTCTGCCGCCCTACACATAACCATGGTGTAGGAAGTTGGCTCTGTATGTGCTATTTCAAAGTAAGGAATAGCATGCACAGAGTCCAATGGTTCCCCTTAGAGGTAAAATAGTGGTAAAAAGAGATAATACTAATGCTCTATTTTGTGGTAGTGTGGTCGAGCAGTAGGCTTATCCAAGGAGTAGTGTTAAGCATTTGTTGTACATACACATAGACAATAAATGAGGTACACACACTCAGAGACAAATCCAGCCAATAGGTTTTTGTATAGAAAAATATCTTTTCTTAGTTTATTTTAAGAACCACAGGTTCAAATTCTACATGTAATATCTCATTCGAAAGGTATTGCAGGTAAGTACTTTAGGAACTTCAAATCATAAAAATTGCATGTATACTTTACAAGTTATTGACAAATAGCTGTTTTAAAAGTGGACACTTAGTGCAATTTTCACAGTTCCTGGGGGAGGTAAGTTTTTGTTAGTTTTACCAGGTAAGTAAGACACTTACAGGGTTCAGTTCTTAGTCCAAGGTAGCCCACCGTTGGGGGTTCAGAGCAACCCCAAAGTCACCACACCAGCAGCTCAGGGCCGGTCAGGTGCAGAGTTCAAAGTGGTGCCCAAAACACATAGGCTAGAATGGAGAGAAGGGGGTGCCCCGGTTCCGGTCTGTTTGCAGGTAAGTACCCTCGTCTTCGGAGGGCAGACCAGGGGGGTTTTGTAGGGCACCGGGGGGGACACAAGCCCACACAGAAATTTCACCCTCAGCGGCGCGGGGGCGGCCGGGTGCAGTGTAGAAACAAGCGTCGGGTTCGCAATGTTAGTCTATGAGAGATCTCGGGATCTCTTCAGCGCTGCAGGCAGGCAAGGGGGGGGATTCCTCGGGGAAACCTCAACTTGGGCAAGGGAGAGGGACTCCTGGGGGTCACTTCTCCAGTGAAAGTCCGGTCCTTCAGGTCCTGGGGGCTGCGGGTGCAGGGTCTCTCCCAGGCGTCGGGACTTTAGGTTCAAAGAGTCGCGGTCAGGGGAAGCCTCAGGATTCCCTCTGCAGGCGGCGCTGTGGGGGCTCAGGGGGGACAGGTTTTGGTACTCACAGTATCAGAGTAGTCCTGGGGTCCCTCCTGAGGTGTTGGATCACCACCAGCCGAGTCGGGGTCGCCGGGTGCAGTGTTGCAAGTCTCACGCTTCTTGCGGGGAGCTTGCAGGGTTCTTTCAAGGCTGCTGGAAACAAAGTTGCAGCCTTTCTTGGAGCAGGTCCGCTGTCCTCGGGAGTTTCTTGTCTTTTCGAAGCAGGGGCAGTCCTCAGAGGATGTCGAGGTCGCTGGTCCCTTTGGAAGGCGTCGCTGGAGCAGGATCTTTGGAAGGCAGGAGACAGGCCGGTGAGTTTCTGGAGCCAAGGTAGTTGTCGTCTTCTGGTCTTCCGCTGCAGGGGTTTTCAGCTAGGCAGTCCTTCTTCTTGTAGTTGCAGGAATCTGATTTTCTAGGGTTCAGGGTAGCCCTTAAATACTAAATTTAAGGGCGTGTTTAGGTCTGGGGGGTTAGTAGCCAATGGCTACTAGCCCTGAGGGTGAGTACACCCTCTTTGTGCCTCCTCCCAAGGGGAGGGGGTCACAATCCTAACCCTATTGGGGGAATCCTCCATCTGCAAGATGGAGGATTTCTAAAAGTTAGAGTCACTTCAGCTCAGGACACCTTAGGGGCTGTCCTGACTGGCCAGTGACTCCTCCTTGTTTTTCTCATTATTTTCTCCGGCCTTGCTGCCAAAAGTGGGGCCTGGCCGGAGGGGGCGGGCGACTCCACTAGCTGGAGTGTCCTGCTGGGTTGGCACAAAGGAGGTGAGCCTTTGAGGCTCACCGCCAGGTGTGACAATTCCTGCCTGGGGGAGGTGTTAGCATCTCCACCCAGTGCAGGCTTTGTTACTGGCCTCAGAGTGACAAAGGCACTCTCCCCATGGGGCCAGCAACATGTCTCGGTTTGTGGCAGGCTGCTAAAACTAGTCAGCCTACACAGATAGTCGGTTAAGTTTCAGGGGGCACCTCTAAGGTGCCCTCTGGGGTGTATTTTACAATAAAATGTACACTGGCATCAGTGTGCATTTATTGTGCTGAGAAGTTTGATACCAAACTTCCCAGTTTTCAGTGTAGCCATTATGGTGCTGTGGAGTTCGTGTTTGACAGACTCCCAGACCATATACTCTTATGGCTACCCTGCACTTACAATGTCTAAGGTTTTGTTTAGACACTGTAGGGGTACCATGCTCATGCACTGGTACCCTCACCTATGGTATAGTGCACCCTGCCTTAGGGCTGTAAGGCCTGCTAGAGGGGTGTCTTACCTATACTGCATAGGCAGTGAGAGGCTGGCATGGCACCCTGAGGGGAGTGCCATGTCGACTTACTCGTTTTGTCCTCACTAGCACACACAAGCTGGCAAGCAGTGTGTCTGTGCTGAGTGAGAGGTCTCCAGGGTGGCATAAGACATGCTGCAGCCCTTAGAGACCTTCCTTGGCATCAGGGCCCTTGGTACTAGAAGTACCAGTTACAAGGGACTTATCTGAATGCCAGGGTGTGCCAATTGTGGATACAATGGTACATTTTAGGTGAAGGAACACTGGTGCTGGGGCCTGGTTAGCAGGGTCCCAGCACACTTCTCAGTCAAGTCAGCATCAGTATCAGGCAAAAAGTGGGGGGTAACTGCAACAGGGAGCCATTTCTTTACACATGGATTAGGAGGTCAATTCTTCCATGGCTTGTCCTGGAGGAGAGAAAAGGTCTGTTTCCGGGGAAGTTTCCAGCCTACTAGCATCTTGCAAGTCCTCATACCAGTTATTGTTTGCATAGGGATGGGTGAACTAATCAACTTGTTCACCATCAGTGCCTTAATCCATTCCAAAGAGGGAGTGGAGTGAATGTTGTCACCTTGGGGCAGGGCTAACACAGAGGTGCGGTTGGAGTCAGTTACCATGTCAGACTGGCATCGGAAAGGACAATGGGAGCCACTGAGTAGGGTGGCTTAAATCTGCATTGGCATTGCTGTACCCGGGCCTGGCATGGTGGTGGGCAGCGGTGGAGGTGTTGTTGTCGTTACTGGCGCCAAGGGCAGACGCAACTCTGAGGGTCCTGCTGGTGCTATGGGCAACCCTGCCTGCAATAGTCCAGGAGGAGGGCCTCTCGGGTCTGTGGGGCCCGAAGGTACACCAGAGCGAGACAGCAGGTATCTGAAGAGCTGGAGCATAGATGTGCAGAAATCTTTAATCTAGTGTGGCATTACTGAAGAACCCAGAAATGTAAATTGTGCCTGAACCATTAGCTCCATTTTTAGCTGACTTGGGAGTGGGGGCAGGACCGTTGGTGCTGCCCACATGCTTGGTCAGGTGAGTGGGAATGGTGAGAAGCACTGGAACTCTGCTTGGACTTCTCATGCTTCTTGTGCATACCTGCAGATGTGGGGTATGGTGAAGACTGGTCACAAGAGTGGCTCTGATGGCCTCGGGATCAGGTACAGGATTGGGTCTCGGACTTGAAGTAGAGCTTGGAGAGGTCCAAACGCTGCACCTTCTTGTGCTTGGTGATGTAATGTTTCGTCTTGCATTACCTCATAACCTTCGGGTTTATCAATAAGCAGTCTCCTCAGGTATTGGGGTTGTGGCTCAACCCCAGACACCACAGGCACACCTTGTGGGAATCCTGTCTCAGGCATCTGTTTGCAACAGTTCCTACAGGGCATAAAACCCGCAGGAGTAGGGGGTGACATCCTTAGCACACTGAAAAAAGTTTGTCAAAATTGAGGTCAGTTGTCTCTCTGAGACGAGAGGAAGCTGGCGATCCATGTCACAGAAAGAAAGGAACTGATGTCACTGTGTGGGAGTGGCACCATTATAGGCCCACACTTAACTTCCAGAGCTGCATGGAGCCACATTCTGGCACACAGAGATACTCAGGGGGGGTGGGGAAGGTGCTGGATCCAGTCTGACTCCTGGGGAGTATGTGAAGAATCTGCAGCTACATAGGCCCTCATTACGACCCTGGCGGTTTGTAACCGCCAGGGCCGCTGGACGGGGAGGCACCGCCGACAGGCCGGCGGTGCCCCGCGGGGCATTCTGACCGCGGCGGCTTAGCCGCGGTCAGAGAAGGGAAACCGGCGGTCTCCCGCCGGTTTCCCGCTGCCCCCAAGGAATCCTCCAAGCTGCGCCGGCTTGGGGATTCCGACTCCCCCTCCCGCCATCCAATTCCTGGCGGTTCTCCCGCCGGGAACCGGATGGCGGGAGGGAAGGCCCCCGTAAGAGGGCCCCAAAATGTATTTCACTGTCTGCCTTGCAGACAGTGAAATACGCGACGGGTGCAACAGCACCCGTCGCACCTTCCCACTCCGCCGGCTCGATTACGAGCCGGCATCCTCGTGGGAAGGGAGTTTTTCCCTGGGCTGGCGGGCGGTCTTTTGGAGACCGCCCGCCAGCCCAGGGAAAAACTCATAATACCCTCCGCGGTCTTTTGACCGCGGAGCGGTATTATAGAGGGCTGAATTCTGGCGGGCGGCCTCCACCGCCCGCCGGAGTCGTAATGAGGGCCATAGTCTCTTCCACAAAGAGCATTTCTAAAGGTAAATAATTTTTTCTTCTGGCTCGCTTTCTGGTAAATGAAGGCCTTGCAATACCGGAGGGAAAGGAACTGTCCATTCCTTCAAATTCAGCATTAGTCATTACTGGACACCAGATATTTTTGGAGAACAGGACCCCTTGACATCGAGGAATAGGAGGTGAGACCTTCTGGCACACCGGCAGCCAACACATGCCAAGAATGTGTCTGTGAACGCCTCTGAGGAAGAAGAGGTACACCCATTTGGATTTGATGCTGGCAGGACCAAGCACAAAAAAATCCTAGGTCCATGAGTATCACCCGCCCAGCCAAGCGGTAAAGAAGTACCATAAAAAATGAATGGTATAACAGAAAGGTTTTTGGTCCCTCTCAGGGAAGAATATGAAGTTTGATGGCATCTGTCGCTGTAGATACGCATGTTTTGCAATAGCTCGCCATCTGGTGTTGGGCCGGAGTGTTACAAGTTGTTTTTCTTCGAAGAAGTCTTTCGAGTCACGGGACCGAGTGACTCCTCCTTTTGTCTCCATTGCGCATGGGCGTCGACTCCATCTTCGATTGTTTTTTTTCCGCCATCGGGTTCGGACATGTTCCTGTCGCTCCGAGTTTCGGAACGGAAAGATAGCTAATTTCGGAAGATTTTCGTCGGTATTGTTGCGTTCGGGATCGGCGTAGTTAGATTCAATACCGCATCGAAGATCGAAGAGCTCCGGTGCCCTTCGGGGTAGTTTTTCGATCCCCCGTCGGGGCCTGGTCGGCCCGACCGCGTGCTGAAGAACGCCGATGGAACGGACCCCGTTCCGTTTCTGCCCCAAATGCCACAATAAATACCCCTATACAGACCAACACTTGGTCTGTAACCTGTGCCTGTCACCTGAGCACAGTGAAGACACCTGCGAGGCCTGTCGTGCGTTCCGGTCCCGAAAAACACTCCGAGACCGTCGAGCCAGAAGACTTCAGATGGCATCCGCGCCGACAGCCCACCGAGAGTTCGAGGAACAAGAAGAGGAAGGTACCTTCTCGATCCAAGAATCGGACTCCGAAGGATTCGACGATACACAAACCGTGAGTAAGACGTCGAAAACCACACAGAGGAAGATTTACAAGGCCCAGGGGACGCCACTGCCATCAGGCCATGGCTCCACCCATAAATTCGGTGACCGACCGTCGCCACCGAAAAAGGCCCAAACGGTGCCGAGATCGTCCGACTCCGGTCGAGACACCGGCACGCAGCCTTCTCGGGACCGAGAAAGTGCTGGAGACAAGCCTCGACACCGAGATGCCGGTGTGGACACGGCTCGACGCCAAGACAGCGGCACCGAAGAAGATCGACGCCGAGAGGTTTCGGCCCCGAAAAAGAAAAAAGTCACCTCGGAGCCGAAAAAACACGCAGACAGGGTTTCGGTGCCGAAACAAACTGCAAGCGACCCAGCTTCAGGCTCTTATACAGAAGAGCACTCGCTAACCTCCCAAATGCAAAAGCATAGGTTTGAGGAAGAGATACAATCAACTGATGTAGACCATACGCAAAAGCGTATTTTCATACAGCAGGGGACAGGAAAAATAAGCACCCTTCCCCCCATTAGAAGAAAGAGAAGGTTGGAGTTCCAAACTGAACAGACACCACAACCAAAAGTGGTGAAAAGAGTTACCCCACCACCCTCTCCTCCGCCCGTGATTAACGTCTCGCCAGCACAAACTCCATCACACTCCCCAGCTCACACCACCATAAGCCAGGGTGACCAAGATCAAGACGCATGGGACCTATACGACGCCCCAGTGTCAGATAACAGTCCGGAGGCATACCCTACGAAGCCATCTCCACCAGAGGACAGCACCGCGTATTCTCAAGTGGTGGCTAGAGCAGCACAATTTCACAACGTAAGCCTCCACTCAGAACAGGTCGAGGATGATTTTTTATTCAACACACTCTCCTCCACCCACAGCTCATACCAAAGCCTGCCTATGCTCCCGGTATGCTCCGGCACGCAAAAGACATCTTTAAGGAGCCGGTCAAAAGTAGGGCTATCACACCAAGGGTGGAAAAAAAGTATAAGGCGCCTCCTACAGACCCGGTTTTCATCACTACACAGCTGCCACCAGACTGTCGTTGTAGGAGCAGCTAGGAAAAGGGCCAACTCCCACACATCTGGAGATGCACCACCCCCAGATAAAGAAAGCCGCAAGTTCGATGCAGCTGGTAAGAGAGTCGCAGCACAAGCTGCAAACCAGTGGCGCATCGCCAACTCCCAGGCACTACTTGCGCGCTATGACAGAGCCCACTGGGACGAGATGCAACATCTCATTGAACATCTGCCCAAGGACTTACAAAATAGGGCAAAACAAGTGGTTGAGGAGGGACAGACCATTTCCAACAACCAGATCCGCTCCTCCATGGACGCTGCAGATACAGCTGCACGGACAATTAATACATCTGTAACTATCAGAAGGCATGCATGGCTCCGAACGTCTGGATTTAAACCAGAGATTCAACAAGCAGTTCTCAATATGCCTTTTAACGAAAAAGAACTGTTCGGTCCAGAAGTGGACACAGCGATTGAGAAACTCAAAAAAGATACGGACACTGCCAAAGCCATGGGCGCACTCTACTCCCCGCAGAGCAGAGGCAATTACAGCACATTCCGTAAAACACCCTTTCAAGGGGGGTTTCGGGGTCAGAGCACACAAGCCAGCACCTCACAAGCAACACCGTCCAGTTACCAGGGACAGTATAGAGGAGGTTTTCGGGGACAATATAGAGGAGGGCAATTCCCTAGGAATAGAGGAAGATTTCATAGCCCCAAAACCCCTACTACTAAACAGTGACTCACATGTCACTCACCCCCTCCACACAACACCAGTGGGGGGAAGAATAAGTCATTATTACAAAGCATGGGAGGAAATCACTACAGACACTTGGGTTCTAGCAATTATCCAACATGGTTATTGCATAGAATTTCTACAATTCCCTCCAAACATACCACCAAAAGCACAAAATTTTACAACACACCATTCCAATCTCCTGGAAATAGAAGTGCAGGCACTATTGCAAAAGAATGCAATCGAATTAGTGCCAAACACACAAATAAACACAGGAGTTTACTCACTGTACTTTCTGATACCAAAGAAGGACAAAACGCTGAGACCAATCCTAGACCTCAGAGTAGTGAACACTTTCATCAAATCAGACCACTTTCACATGGTCACACTACAAGAAGTATTGCCATTGCTAAAACTACACGACTACATGGCAACTTTAGACCTCAAGGATGCTTATTTCCATATACCAATACACCCATCGCACAGGAAATACCTAAGGTTTGTATTCAAGGGAATACATTACCAATTCAAGGTACTGCCTTTCGGATTAACAACCGCACCAAGAGTCTTTACCAAATGTCTAGCGGTGGTCGCTGCACACATAAGAAGGCAGCAAATACATGTGTTCCCATATCTAGACGACTGGCTAATCAAGGCCCATTTGTTAATAGAGTGCTCAAATCACACAAATCATATCATACAAACCCTCTTCAAACTAGGGTTCACCGTCAATTTCACAAAATCCAAAATTCTGCCGCGCAAGGTACAACAATACCTGGGAGCCATAATAGACACATCAAAAGGAGTAGCCACTCCAAGTCCACAAAGAATTCAAAATTTCAGCACCATCATACAACGCATGTATCCAACACAAAGGATACAAGCAAAGATGGTACTACAACTCCTAGGCATGATGTCTTCATGCATAGCCATTGTCCCAAACGCAAGACTGCACATGAGGCCCTTACAACAGTGCCTAGCATCACAATGGTCACAAGCACAGGGTCACCTTCTAGATCTGGTGTTAATAGACCGCCAAACTTACCTCTCGCTTCTGTGGTGGAACAACATAAATTTAAACAAAGGGCGGCCTTTCCAAGACCCAGTGCCACAATACGTAATAACAACAGATGCTTCCATGACAGGGTGGGGAGCACACCTCGATCAACACAGCATACAAGGTCAATGGAACGTACATCAAACAAAACTGCATATAAATCACCTAGAACTTCTAGCAGTTTTTCAAGCACTAAAAGCTTTCCAACCAATAATAGTTCACAAATACATTGTTGTCATGTTGTCTGTTTTGACGAGAATGTATTATCTAAACAAGCAAGGGGGGACGCACTCCACGCAGTTAAGCCTGCTAGCACAAAAGATTTGGCGTTGGGCAATTCACAACCAAATTCGCCTAATAGCACAATTTATACCAGGGTTCCAAAATCAACTCGCAGACAATCTCTCTCGAGATCACCAACAGGTCCACGAATGGGAAATTCACCCCCAAATTCTGAACACTTATTTCAAACTCTGGGGAACACCTCAGATAGACTTGTTTGCGACAAAGGAGAACGCAAAATGCCAAAACTTCGCATCCAGATACCCACACAAACAGTCCCAAGGCAATGCCCTATGGATGAACTGGTCAGGGATATTTGCTTACGCTTTTCCTCCTCTCCCTCTCCTTCCTTACCTGGTAAACAAACTCAGTCAAAACAAACTCAAACTCATATTAATAGCACCAACTTGGGCAAGGCAACCCTGGTAGACAACGCTGCTAGACCTATCAGTAGTACCCTGCATCAAATTGCCCAACAGGCCAGATCTGTTGACACAACACAACCAAAAGATCAGACACCCAGATCCAGCATCGCTGAATCTAGCAATCTGGCTCCTGAAATCCTAGAATTCGGGCACTTACAACTTACCCAAGAATGTATGGAAGTCATAAAACAAGCCAGAAGGCCATCCACCAGGCACTGCTATGCAAGTAAATGGAAAAGGTTTGTTTGCTACTGCCATATTAATCAAATACAACCATTACACACAACTCCAGAACATGTAGTGGGTTACTTGCTTCACTTACAAAAATCTAACCTGGCTTTCTCTTCCATTAAAATACACCTTGCAGCAATATCTGCATACCTGCAGACTACCTATTCAACTTCCCTATATAAGATACCAGTCATTAAAGCATTCATGGAGGGCCTTAGGAGAATTATACCACCAAGAACACCACCTATTCCTTCATGGAACCTAAATGTTGTCCTAACTAGACTTATGGGTCCACCTTTTGAACCCATGCACTCCTGCGAAATACAGTTCCTAACCTGGAAGGTGGCATTTCTCATCGCCATTACTTCCCTAAGAAGAGTAAGCGAGATTCAGGCGTTTACAATACAGGAACCTTTTATACAACTACACAAGAATAAGGTCGTCCTAAGGACCAATCCTAAATTTTTGCCAAAGGTTATTTCACCGTTCCATCTAAATCAAACAGTGGAACTTCCAGTGTTCTTTCCACAGCCAGATACCGTAGCTGAAAGGGCACTACATACATTAGATGTCAAAAGAGCATTGATGTATTACATTGACAGAACAAAGAACATCAGAAAGACTAAACAACTATTTATTGCATTTCAAAAACCTCATGCAGGAAACCCAATATCAAAACAAGGTATAGCCAGATGGATAGTTAAATGCATCCAAATCTGCTACCTTAAAGCTAAACGACAGCTGCCCATTACACCAAGGGCACACTCAACCAGAAAGAAAGGTGCTACCATGGCCTTTCTAGGAAACATCCCAATGCAAGAAATATGTAAGGCAGCCACATGGTCTACGCCTCACACATTCACCAAGCACTACTGTGTAGACGTGTTATCCGCACAACAAGCCACAGTAGGTCAAGCCGTATTAAGAACATTATTTCAGACTACTTCCACTCCTACAGGCTGATCCACCGCTTTTGGGGAGATAACTGCTTACTAGTCTATGCAAAACATGCGTATCTACAGCGACAGAAGCCATCAAACTGAAAATGTCACTTACCCAGTGTACATCTGTTCGTGGCATCAGTCGCAGTAGATTCGCATGTGCCCACCCGCCTCCCCGGGAGCCTGTAGCAGTTTGGAAGTTACCTTCAACTATTTATATATGTATCATCTCAACCTTAAATAGGTGCATACTTAGTCACTCCATTGCATGGGCACTATTACTACAATTCCACTCCTTCCTCACCCTCTGCGGGGAAAAACAATCGAAGATGGAGTCGACGCCCATGCGCAGTGGAGACAAAAGGAGGAGTCACTCGGTCCCGTGACTCGAAAGACTTCTTCGAAGAAAAACAACTTGTAACACTCCGGCCCAACACCAGATGGCGAGCTATTGCAAAACATGCGAATCTACTGCGACTGATGCCACGAACAGATGTACACTGGGTAAGTGACATTTTCATTACCTTCCATGACAGTGGTTGTACGATAAAGAACGTTCTGTACCGATGAAGTTAGTAAATTAATATATCACATTTATTAGAATCTTAAATTCCACAATTTAAAGTAAAGTAATCAAGATGTTACTGTATAACGGTGCAGTGTAATTGAATTATGTGTTAGTATAAGTACTACAGTGCTATTTAAATGAAAACTAAAACCAAACTGTGGTTAAAAGCTTGAGGTCTCTAATAAACACCTCTAACATTAGGTGTTGTGAACCTACTGAATGTTTTCAAATATCAATCCACATTTTCAAATTCAATGTTGATGTTTCAACCCCAAAACAATGAAAATAATTAAGGCAGGTCATCATCAGGACAGAATATTAAAATAGGAGCACCCCTCCTTAATATCAATCTGACGCATCCAAGTCTTGTCAACAGTAAAACTTTGCCAATCGTCCATCCATTTCATGTAGCCCTGTTGTGCTATCAATAGTACCACTCTTTAACATCACCATCCAATGGCTTGTGGGAGGTCATAGATCATTCCATGAAAAAGAGCCAATTGTTTAAGGTCCTTTTAAAACATGTCGGCAGGGTCCTATATTAGAATTAACCTTCCGTGGCCCTGGTTTAATCACGATAAATGCTCTAGTTTTAGCTGGTAATGGAACAGCACGATGAATCCAAAATGACCCACCTGGAGCAGAGTACCACTAAGGAGTCTGGCATTACTCCCAGAACCGGCCAAGAAAAACATCCCCATTTCACTGGTGCCTTTTGGTATAGTCAGCACCAAGAGAAAGCTTTTGAGCCAAGCCACCATCCTCTGAGTGTCTTGGAGCTCCATCCCGCTTCAACGCTCTTGGCTGAAAGCCACTTAGCCTCTGCCATCCTATCTATTGTGAACATACATGGTTGGACCCACACTTGAAGCTGAAACCCACATAAGCGCCAACCTCCAAAGCTCTAGAGAGACTCGCAGATGATCTCAACACAGGCAAGAGCATTTGATTATTTATCCTGAAACAGCTAGGATTTTTCGGAAACGTCTTCAGCCAAGTCCAGTTTCCACACTTCCTTCCTTTCCTAAAATGAAGAGGCTTGCTTTCAAGGAGGAGCTTGACTATACAATACCTTGACACCCAGTGCACAGCATGAGCAGGCACCACACAACAAGACGTCCACCACTACCCTCCACACCCAAGCTTGCACTGTCCACTCTATTATCACCACCATTGCCACACTCTCCACCACCGCCACGGTCAGTCTCACCATTTCCACTTCCCCCAACTTCACTTCGTTCCCTAGAAATGTCAAAACATTCTTTCTCAGACCTTGGCAGTCTGCATGGGAAAGGGGATCCATAAGACCAGCTCACTAGTGAAAGGAATAGAGATGACCCATGAGGTGACTGTCATCCCGCTCCCCTTTCCCTGAATTCCAACACCTGGAGCCATACCCTATTAAACCCTCCCTGCTGGATAATACTATGTCATACTGTGCCATCATACAGAAAGTGGTTTGAAACCATAAAGTCACCATGCGCGTTGTAGAGGGTGACTACTTTTCATCCCAGTTTTCCAAGATGGAAGGTTCCTACACATCCTCAGGCTTATGCTTTAGTTCATCCTTGATAATTTTAAGGACCCATTCAGGGCCACGGTAGTCACACCAGAATCACAAAGAAATATAAAGCTTCTCCTAATGAATTGCTTTATATTATCATCCAGACACCTTCAGTCTCTCTCATTGTTCATACTGTCAAAAAGACTGTTTCAGTCCAGATCACAAGTTATGCCCCAGCCCCAGGTAAGGAAAGCGAGTGTGTAGGGACGGCTGGCAAACGAGTAGCAGTAGCTGCTACTACACAGTGGATTATTTCAGCTTAATATACATTACTGGCTTGATACAACAGGTTTTATTAGGAGGGGATAGAGGCACTTCAACTCCTGCAGCAGGGAGGAGGAGTAGGTTGCATAGTGGAAAATCATCTCCAATGCACATAAATGCTATGCCCCGCCTTCTATAGCATTAACACCAGTGATTGCATGCCTGATTGGCTTTGAGTCTCAAGGTTAAAACTGCAGATCCAATAATACTGTGTCATTTGCTGGGGCACGTCTTTTTAGACCCTACAATGAGATGTTGCAAGGAAGTAAAAAAAGATTCAGAGAATGCAAAGTTGATTTGTGCCCTCTAACCCAACATTTCATGGAGCACTTTTTGGAGGCAAGGCCCATAGGGGATATATCACCAGCTAACCAGGCCACAAATATACCAATGACGGCAATGGGCTTTTCATTCCCCCTCACCCCACCCCAGTATGTTAGAGTAGTTACAAAGGCAACAACGGTAAGGGCAGATGCAGCTCCAGGAAACGAGCTACTGCTCCGAAGCACTGACTTGCCCACTCTCACTCCCAATCCCGAAACATCTCTTGGGTTGAGACCAAGGGATTTCCATTCTCAGTAGATGGAAATCACTCCAGATCAATGGGTGCTAGTGGTAGTCCCTTAGGGTTGCTGCCTAGAATTTCACACTATCTCATCCACAATACCACCACTGCAGCATGCCATCAGTCAGCATCACCTCGCTCTCCTACATAAGGAAGTTAAATTGCTCTTTCAAAAAATGCCATATAGCCAGTACCCCTACATTAACATGGAAAGTGAATTTGTTTAATGTACTTCCTTGTTCTAAAGACTGAAGGAAACCATGGCCCATTTGGCACATCAGGCTGCTCAACTAAGTTATACAGACCAAGCACATTCATATGATAATCTTGAAGGACGGCATCCTGTTGCTTCAGTAGGGAGACTTCATAATAGTGATGCATAATAGGAGGCATACTTACACATACCCATCCACCCTACCCATCACCAGTACCCCCGGTTTGTGGTAGTTGGACAATTCTACCATTTCAAAGTATTACCCTTCAAGTTCACAATGGCTCAAAGGGTCTTCACCAGGTGGTCTGTCAGTTGTGACTCCTCATCTGCAGGGAGCAGGCATCCACATCTTTACTTAACTTGACGACTGACTGATAAAGAGCAACGGAATGCAGCAGTGTCTAACGTATACTTGACCGATCTAACCCTTCTTCACAGTTTACGGTTTACTCTAACTGCAAAGAAATCCCACATACAAACTTAGCAGATCCAACCATTTCTAGCATCAGGTCACAATGAAAACCTACCCTAACTAGCAGAGTATGATGACATTTTAATTGCTGCTGCCTCTTTTTCTTTCTACTTGCCCATAAACTGTAAGAAATGTAATGAAGTTGCTCGGCATGATAGCATCTTGCATAGCAGTTGTACTACATGCCAGATTACATGCACCCTTCTGCAACAGTGCCTCATTAATCAATTATCACAAATGGAAGTCAGTGGTGAGATCTAGTGTTGATAAAGATCAGCAGCCTGAGCTACAGAAACAATCTGTACCTAGGCAGGTCTTTCTTGGATCCTCTTTCTCACAGAAATATTGCTCATAGGCTGGGGCTCATATTTTGGTGACATGACTTTGCAAGGCACCTAGACCTCTCTTCAGACACATCAGCTGCCTGGCAGTACTGGCTATCAACCTTGCACTCAAAATGTTATGTTCACTCCTCCATGTCTCATAAAGATGGACAACTGGACAGCGATATACTACATACAAAAGCAAGGGGCATGCATTCCCCTCTACTGATTGCCTGCCACAATGACCTGGCACGAGGCAGTCTGCCACAACAACCAGCTCCTGGTGGAATACCTCTTAGAGGTCTTAAATGATTTTGTGGATCTGCTAAGCAGGATGCATCAACAAATCCACACGTGGGAACTCCACCCTCAAGTCTACAGATGGGGGTTGTGTGAGGAGAATCCAACAGTCAAACTTTTTGTCACTCAATACACAAATTGCTCAAACTTTGCCTCCAGGTACCCACACCCACAGGCTATTTGCAATACTCCATGGATGAACTGGTCTGGGATATTTGCCTACACTTTTTCACCTCTCCTACTCATTTAATAAGTGGTGAGAAAAATGAGGCAGGTTCCCATAAACCTCATTCCACTGAAGCAAACATGGACCTGATAGCCTTGGGACTTGAGGCGACTAGAAATATCCATAAGTCCCCAAAAGAAGTTTTTGATCTGGATAGAGCTTCTTATTCAACATTAAGGTATAATCAGGCCCCCAGACAGTAACAGTTCAATCCAGCGATTTGGCACCGGAGGTCTTACATTTCATATAGCTACACCTATCGGAGGATGGGTGGCAACCTTGAGAAAAGCATGCATGCCTACCACATGTACATGCTACGCAACAAAGTAGAAACATTTGTCCAGTACTACATCTCAAAACTACTAGATCCCTTCACGGTGAGGGCACAGGGCATAATTTCAAACCTTTTACATCTTTAAAAGGTAGGTTTATCATTTACTTGCACACAACTTCATTTAGAGCTGTAGCTGCATATATACAGAACAGGGCATGCTAATTTCCTTTTAGGATTCCCGGAGTAAAGGCATTTATGGCAGGTCATAAAAGACGATACCCACAAGTACTCTGCCAGCACCAGTCAGGGACCTTAATGTAGTTCTCACCAGACTTATGTGACCACTTTCTGAGACTCTCCATTCATGTCAGTTAGAATTCCTTTCATGGAAGGTAGCTTTTAATGTAGCAATAAATGCACTCCGGTGCATTAGCGAGTTACAAGCACTGATTATTCAGGAACCACTCATTCAGGTACACAAAAAGAGAGTACTCCTTTAAACCAGTCCCAAAACTTTTATCTAACACATTCTTGCCATTCCATTTGAATCAGTATATTGAGATGCCTGTTTTTCCCAAAACCTGACTCTGTTGTGGAGAGAGCATTCAGCACTGGATGCTAAACAGATATTTGTACTATAGTGACAGGACTTAACCTTTCTGTAAAACTAACCAACTTTTTGTTGCTGATACTAAACCATCCAAGGGTCATACAATTTCCAAATCGGGAATTGCAAGGTGGATTGTGAAGTGTATGCCAAGCCTAAACAAGTGCTCTCCACATCTCTTGAGAAACACTCTACACGCAAAAAGGAACCACCACAGCTTTCTTAGGCCATACTCCCTTTGCTGATATTGACAAGGTAGTAACCTGGTTAGCACCACACATGTTCACAAAGCGTTTCTGTATGGGAATAATGGTTTATCAATATGCTATAGTTGGTCAAACTCTGTTAAAAACTCTTTTCCAAACATCTGCCCTCTATCCTCCACGAGGGGTAAATTTCTTTAAAGGTTGATGCAAATTAGGTGTATCTACAGCAACACATGCTATGAAGAGAAAATCTTACCCTCTGAGCATCTGTTTGAATCATTTAGTGCTGTTGATTCAAGTGCACCTTCCCTCTTCCTCGCACGCTGGCAGTGATTGCACATTCTTTTTATTCAACATACGTTAATTAACTAGTTACAGTGCAAAGGATGCATATAATTTACCTTAACCTCCACTCCACTCTCACCTTTCATTGTTGTGCAAAAAACAATCTAAATGTGGTGTTGATGCCCAACACTACATTTCATGAGTTTGCAAAGCATGTGTATCTACAGCATTGCATGTGTCAAACCTATGCTCATGGGGTAAGTGTAGGAAGTTGGCTCTGTATGTGCTATTTCAAAGTAAGGAATAGCATGCACAGAGTCCAAGGGTTCCCCTTAGAGGTAAAATAGTGGTAAAAAATAGATAATACTAATGCTCTATTTTGTGGTAGTGTGGTCGAGCAGTAGGCTTATCCAAGGAGTAGTGTTAAGCATTTGTTGTACATACACATAGACAATAAATGAGGTACACACACTCAGAGACAAATCCAGCCAATAGGTTTTTATATAGAAAAATATCTTTTCTTAGTTTATTTTAAGAACCACAGGTTCAAATTCTACATGTAATATCTCATTCGAAAGGTATTGCAGGTAAGTACTTTAGGAACTTCAAATCATCAAAATTGCATGTATACTTTTCAAGTTGTTGACAAATAGCTGTTTTAAAAGTGGACACTTAGTGCAATTTTCACAGTTCCTAGGGGAGGTAAGTTTTGATTAGTTTTACCAGGTAAGTAAGACACTTACAGGGTTCAGTTCTTGGTCCAAGGTAGCCCACCGTTGGGGGTTCAGAGCAACCCCAAAGTCACCACACCAGCAGCTCAGGGCCGGTCAGGTGCAGAGTTCAAAGTGGTGCCCAAAACACATAGGCTAGAATGGAGAGAAGGGGGTGCCCCGGTTCCGGTCTGCTTGCAGGTAAGTACCCGCGTCTTCGGAGGGCAGACCAGGGGGGTTTTGTAGGGCACCGGGGGGGACACAAGCCCACACAGAAATTTCACCCTCAGCGGCGCGGGGGCGGCCGGGTGCAGTGTAGAAACAAGCGTCGGGTTCGCAATGTTAGTCTATGAGAGATCTCGGGATCTCTTCAGCGCTGCAGGCAGGCAAGGGGGGGATTCCTCGGGGAAACCTCCACTTGGGCAAGGGAGAGGGACTCCTGGGGGTCACTTCTCCAGTGAAAGTCCGGTCCTTCAGGTCCTGGGGGCTGCGGGTGCAGGGTCTCTCCCAGGCGTCGGGACTTTAGGTTCAAAGAGTCGCGGTCAGGGGAAGCCTCGGGATTCCCTCTGCAGGCGGCGCTGTGGGGGCTCAGGGGGGACAGGTTTTGGTACTCACAGTATCAGAGTAGTCCTGGGGTCCCTCCTGAGGTGTTGGATCTCCACCAGCCGAGTCGGGGTCGCCGGGTGCAGTGTTGCAAGTCTCACGCTTCTTGCGGGGAGCTTGCAGGGTTCTTTAAAGCTGCTGGAAACAAAGTTGCAGCTTTTCTTGGAGCAGGTCCGCTGTCCTCGGGAGTTTCTTGTCTTTTCGAAGCAGGGGCAGTCCTCAGAGGATGTCGAGGTCGCTGGTCCCTTCGGAAGGCGTCGCTGGAGCAGGATCTTTGGAAGGCAGGAGACAGGCCGGTGAGTTTCTGGAGCCAAGGCAGTTGTCGTCTTCTGGTCTTCCGCTGCAGGGGTTTTCAGCTGGGCAGTCCTTCTTCTTGTTGCAGGAATCTAAAATCTTAGGTTCAGGGTAGCCCTTAAATACTGAATTTAAGGGCGTGTTTAGGTCTGGGGGGTTAGTAGCCAATGGCCACTAGCCCTGAGGGTGGGTACACCCTCTTTGTGCCTCCTCCCAAGGGGAGGGGGTCACATCCCTAATCCTATTGGGGGAATCCTCCATCTGCAAGATGGAGGATTTCTAAAAGTTAGAGTCACCTCAGCTCAGGACACCTTAGGGGCTGTCCTGACTGGCCAGTGACTCCTCCTTGTTATTCTCATTATTTTCTCCGGCCTTGCCGCCAAAAGTGGGGCCTGGCCGGAGGGGGCGGGCAACTCCACTAGCTGGAGTGTCCTGCTGGGTTGGCACAAAGGAGGTGAGCCTTTGAGGCTCACCGCCAGGTGTGACAATTCCTGCCTGGGAGAGGTGTTAGCATCTCCACCCAGTGCAGGCTTTGTTACTGGCCTCAGAGTGACAAAGGCACTCTCCCCATGGGGCCAGCAACATGTCTCGGTTTGTGGCAGGCTGCTAAAACTAGTCAGCCTACACAGATAGTCGGTTAAGTTTCAGGGGGCACCTCTAAGGTGCCCTCTGGGGTGTATTTTACAATAAAATGTACACTGGCATCAGTGTGCATTTATTGTGCTGAGAAGTTTGATACCAAACTTCCCAGTTTTCAGTGTAGCCATTATGGTGCTGTGGAGTTCGTGTTTGACAGACTCCCAGACCATATACTCTTATGGCTACCCTGCACTTACAATGCCTAAGGTTTTGTTTAGACACTGTAGGGGTACCATGCTCATGCACTGGTACCCTCACCTATGGTATAGTGCACCCTGCCTTAGGGCTGTAAGGCCTGCTAGAGGGGTGTCTTATCTATACTGCATAGGCAGTGAGAGGCTGGCATGGCACCCTGAGGGGAGTGCCATGTCGACTTACTCGTTTTGTCCTCACTAGCACACACAAGCTGGTAGGCAGTGTGTCTGTGCTGAGTGAGAGGTCTCCAGGGTGGCATAAGACATGCTGCAGCCCTTAGAGACCTTCCTTGGCATCAGGGCCCTTGGTACTAGAAGTACCAGTTACAAGGGACTTATCTGGATGCCAGGGTCTGCCAATTGTGGATACAAAAGTACAGGTTAGGGAAAGAACACTGGTGCTGGGGCCTGGTTAGCAGGCCTCAGCACACTTTCAATTGTAAACATAGCATCAGCAAAGGCAAAAAGTCAGGGGGCAACCATGCCAAGGAGGCATTTCCTTACACAACCCCCCCCCAAATGAAAGAGGATGAGACTAACCTTTCCCAAGAGAGTCTTCATTTTCTAAGTGGAAGAACCTGGAAAGGCCATCTGCATTGGCATGGGCAGTCCCAGGTCTGTGTTCCACTATAAAGTCCATTCCCTGTAGGGAGATGGACCACCTCAACAGTTTAGGATTTTCACCTTTCATTTGCATCAGCCATTTGAGAGGTCTGTGGTCAGTTTGAACTAGGAAGTGAGTCCCAAAGAGGTATGGTCTCAGCTTCTTCAGGGACCAAACCACAGCAAAGGCCTCCCTCTCAATGGCACTCCAACGCTGCTCCCTGGGGAGTAACCTCCTGCTAATGAAAGCAACAGGCTGGTCAAGGCCATCATCATTTGTTTGGGACAAAACTGCCCCTATCCCATGTTCAGAGGCATCAGTCTGCACAATGAACTGCTTAGAATAATCTGGAGCTTTGAGAACTGGTGCTGAGCACATTGCTTGTTTCAGGGTGTCAAAGGCCTGTTGGCAGTCCACAGTCCAGTTCACTTTCTTGGGCATTTTCTTGGAGGTGAGCTCAGTGAGGGCTGTCACAATGGATCCATATCCCTTCACAAACCTCCTGTAATACCCAGTCAAGCCAAGGAATGCCCTGACTTGAGTCTGGGTTTTTGGAGCTACCCAGTCCAGAATGGTCTGGATCTTGGGTTGGAGTGGCTGAACTTGGCCTCCACCTACAAGGTGGCCCAAGTAAACCACAGTTCCCTGCCCTATCTGGCATTTGGATGCCTTGATAGAGAGGCCTGCAGATTGCAGAGCCTTCAAAACCTTCCTCAGGTGGACCAGGTGATCCTGCCAGGTGGAGCTAAAGACAGCAATATCATCAAGATAAGCTGTGCTAAAGGACTCCAAGCCAGCAAGGACTTGATTCACCAACCTTTGGAAGGTGGCAGGGGCATTCTTTAAACCAAAGGGCATAACAGTAAACTGATAATGCCCATCAGGTGTGGAGAATGCTGTCTTTTCTTTTGCTCCAGGTGCCATTTTTATTTGCCAGTACCCTGCTGTCAAGTCAAAGGTACTTAGAAATTTGGCAGCACCTAATTTATCAATGAGCTCATCAGCTCTTGGAATTGGATGGGCATCTGTCTTGGTGACAGAATTGAGCCCTCTGTAGTCCACACAAAACCTCATCTCTTTCTTTCCATCTTTGGTGTGAGGTTTGGGGACTAAGACCACTGGGCTAGCCCAGGGGCTGTCAGAGCGCTCAATGACTCCCAATTCCAGCATCTTGTGGACTTCCACCTTGATGCTTTCCTTAACATGGTCAGACTGTCTAAAGATTTTGTTCTTGACAGGCATGCTGTCTCCTGTGTCCACATCATGGGTACACAGGTGTGTCTGACCAGGGGTTAAGGAGAAGAGTTCAGGAAACTGTTGTAGGACTCTCCTACAATCAGCTTGCTGTTGGCCAGAGAGGGTGTCTGAGTAGATCACTCCATCTACTGTACCATCTTTTGGGTCTGATGACAGAAGATCAGGGAGAGGTTCACTCTCTGCCTCCTGATCCTTATCTGTTACCATCAACAGATTGACATCAGCCCTGTCGTGGAAGAGCTTAAGGCGGTTTACATGGATCACCCTTTTGGGGCTCCTGCTTGTGCCCAGGTCCACCAAGTAGGTGACCTGACTCTTCCTCTCTAGTACTGGGTAAGGGCCACTCCATTTGTCCTGGAGTGCCCTGGGAGCCACAGGCTCCAGAACCCAGACTTTCTGCCCTGGTTGGAACTCAACCAGTGCAGCCTTTTGGTCATACCAAAACTTCTGGAGCTGTTGGCTGGCCTCAAGGTTTTTGGTTGCCTTTTCCATGTACTCTGCCATTCTAGAGCGAAGGCCAAGTACATAGTCCACTATGTCCTGTTTAGGCTCATGGAGAGGTCTCTCCCAGCCTTCTTTAACAAGGGCAAGTGGTCCCCTTACAGGATGACCAAACAGAAGTTCAAAGGGTGAGAACCCTACTCCCTTCTGTGGTACCTCCCTGTAAGCGAAAAGCAGACATGGCAGGAGGACATCCCATCTCCTTTTGAGTTTTTCTGGGAGCCCCATGATCATGCCTTTTAATGTCTTGTTGAATCTCTCAACTAAGCCATTAGTTTGTGGATGGTAAGGTGTAGTGAATTTATAAGTCACTCCACACTCATTCCACATGTGCTTTAGGTATGCTGACATGAAGTTGGTACCTCTGTCAGACACCACCTCCTTAGGGAAACCCACTCTGGTAAAGATACCAATGAGGGCCTTGGCTACTGCAGGGGCAGTAGTCGACCTAAGGGGAATAGCTTCAGGATACCTGGTAGCATGATCCACTACTACCAGGATATACATATTTCCTGAGGCTGTGGGAGGTTCCAGTGGACCAACTATGTCCACACCCACTCTTTCAAAGGGCACCCCCACCACTGGAAGTGGAATGAGGGGGGCCTTTGGATGCCCACCTGTCTTACCACTGGCTTGACAGGTGGGGCAGGAGAGGCAAAACTCCTTAACCATGTTGGACATATTGGGCCAGTAGAAGTGGTTGACTAACCTCTCCCACGTCTTGGTTTGTCCCAAATGTCCAGCAAGGGGAATGTCATGGGCCAATGTTAGGATGAACTCTCTGAACAGCTGAGGCACTACCACTCTCCTAGTGGCACCAGGTTTGGGGTCTCTGGCCTCAGTGTACAGGAGCCCATCTTCCCAATAGACCCTATGTGTTCCATTTTTCTTGCCTTTGGACTCTTCAGCAGCTTGCTGCCTAAGGCCTTCAAGAGAGGGACAGGTTTCTTGTCCCTTACACAGCTCTTCCCTGGAGGGTCCCCCTGGGCCTAAGAGCTCAACCTGATAAGGTTCAAGCTCCAAAGGCTCAGTTCCCTCAGAGGGCAGAACTTCTTCCTGAGAAGAGAGGTTCCCTTTCTTTTGCTGTGTTGCAGTTGGTTTCCCAACTGACTTTCCTGTTCTCTTGGTAGGCTGGGCCATTTTTCCAGACTCCAGCTCTACTTTTTCACCCTGTGCCTTGCATTGTGCTCTTGTTTTCACACACACCAGTTCAGGGATACCCAGCATTGCTGCATGGGTTTTTAGTTCTACCTCAGCCCATGCTGAGGACTCCAGGTCATTTCCAAGCAGACAGTCCACTGGGATATTTGAGGAGACCACCACCTGTTTCAGGCCATTGACCCCTCCCCATTCTAAAGTAACCATTGCCATGGGATGTACTTTTGTCTGATTGTCAGCGTTGGTGACTGTGTAGGTTTTTCCAGTCAGGTATTGGCCAGGGGAAACCAGTTTCTCTGTCACCATGGTGACACTGGCACCTGTATCCCTCAGGCCCTCTATTCTAGTCCCATTAATTAAGAGTTGCTGTCTGTATTTTTGCATGTTAGGCGGCCAGACAGCTAGTGTGGCTAAATCCACCCCACCCTCAGAAACTAGAGTAGCTTCAGTGTGGACCCTGATTTGCTCTGGGCACACTGTTGATCCCACTTGGAGACTAGCCATACCAGTGTTACCTGGATGGGAGTTTGGAGTGGAACCTTTCTTGGGACAGGCCTTGTCTCCAGTTTGGTGTCCATGCTGTTTACAGCTATGACACCAGGCCTTTTTGGGATCAAAGTTTTTACCCTTGTACCCATTGTTTTGTGAAGAGGCTCTGGGCCCACCCTCCTGTGCAGGTTTTTGGGGGCCTGTAGAAGACTCTTTACTATTTTTAGTTTTGGTTGTCTCATCACCCTTCTGCTGGGGAGTCTTTGTGACCCCTTTCTTTTGGTCACCCCCTGTTGAAGTCTTGGACACCCTTGTCTTGACCCAATGGTCCGCCTTCTTTCCCAATTCTTGGGGAGAAATTGGTCCTAGGTCTACCAGATGCTGATGCAGTTTATCATTGAAACAATTACTTAACAGGTGTTCTTTCACAAATAAATTGTACAGCCCATCATAATTACTTACACCACTGCCTTGAATCCAACCATCTAGTGTTTTCACTGAGTAGTCAACAAAGTCAACCCAGGTCTGGCTCGAGGATTTTTGAGCCCCCCTGAACCTAATCCTGTACTCCTCAGTGGAGAATCCAAAGCCCTCAATCAGGGTACCCTTCATGAGGTCATAAGATTCTGCATCTTGTCCAGAGAGTGTGAGGAGTCTATCCCTACACTTTCCTGTGAACATTTCCCAAAGGAGAGCACCCCAGTGAGATCTGTTCACTTTTCTGGTTACACAAGCCCTCTCAAAAGCTGTGAACCATTTGGTGATGTCATCACCATCTTCATATTTAGTTACAATCCCTTTGGGGATTTTCAACATGTCAGGAGAATCTCTGACCCTATTTATGTTGCTGCCACCATTGATGGGTCCTAGGCCCATCTCTTGTCTTTCCCTCTCTATGGCTAGGATCTGTCTTTCCAAAGCCAATCTTTTGGCCATCCTGGCTAACTGGATGTCCTCTTCACTGGAGTTATCCTCAGTGATTTCAGAGTTGTTGGTCCCTCCTGTGAGGGAACCAGCATCTCTGACTATTATTTGTGGAGTCAGGGCTTGAGAAGCCCTGCTCTCCCTAAGTAGGACTGGAGGGGGGGAATTTCCCTCCAAGTCACTATCTTCATCCTCTGAGTTGCCATCCTCAGAGGGGTTGGCCTTTTCAAACTCTGCCAAAAGCTCCTGGAGCTGTACTTTGGTAGGTTTGGGGCCCATTGCTATTTTCTTTAGTTTACAGAGTGACCTTAGCTCTCTCATCTGTAGATGGAGGTAAGGTGTGGTGTCGAGTTCCACCACATTCACATCTGTGCTAGACATTATGCTTCTAAAAGTTGGAATACTTTTTAAGAAACTAAAACTGGTTCTAGAATCTAATTCAAACTTTTACAAACTTTTAAACTCTAAAAGAAATGCTAAACAGGATCTAACACAAGGCCCTAGCAGGTCTTTTAAGAATTTAGAAAACTTTTCAAATTGCAAAAATCAATTTCTAATGACAATTTTGGAATTTGTCGTGTGATCAGGTATTGGCTGAGTAGTCCAGCAAATGCAAAGTCTTGTACCCCACCGCTGATCCACCAATGTAGGAAGTTGGCTCTGTATGTGCTATTTCAAAGTAAGGAATAGCATGCACAGAGTCCAAGGGTTCCCCTTAGAGGTAAAATAGTGGTAAAAAATAGATAATACTAATGCTCTATTTTGTGGTAGTGTGGTCGAGCAGTAGGCTTATCCAAGGAGTAGTGTTAAGCATTTGTTGTACATACACATAGACAATAAATGAGGTACACACACTCAGAGACAAATCCAGCCAATAGGTTTTTATATAGAAAAATATCTTTTCTTAGTTTATTTTAAGAACCACAGGTTCAAATTCTACATGTAATATCTCATTCGAAAGGTATTGCAGGTAAGTACTTTAGGAACTTCAAATCATCAAAATTGCATGTATACTTTTCAAGTTGTTGACAAATAGCTGTTTTAAAAGTGGACACTTAGTGCAATTTTCACAGTTCCTAGGGGAGGTAAGTTTTGATTAGTTTTACCAGGTAAGTAAGACACTTACAGGGTTCAGTTCTTGGTCCAAGGTAGCCCACCGTTGGGGGTTCAGAGCAACCCCAAAGTCACCACACCAGCAGCTCAGGGCCGGTCAGGTGCAGAGTTCAAAGTGGTGCCCAAAACACATAGGCTAGAATGGAGAGAAGGGGGTGCCCCGGTTCCGGTCTGCTTGCAGGTAAGTACCCGCGTCTTCGGAGGGCAGACCAGGGGGGTTTTGTAGGGCACCGGGGGGGACACAAGCCCACACAGAAATTTCACCCTCAGCGGCGCGGGGGCGGCCGGGTGCAGTGTAGAAACAAGCGTCGGGTTCGCAATGTTAGTCTATGAGAGATCTCGGGATCTCTTCAGCGCTGCAGGCAGGCAAGGGGGGGATTCCTCGGGGAAACCTCCACTTGGGCAAGGGAGAGGGACTCCTGGGGGTCACTTCTCCAGTGAAAGTCCGGTCCTTCAGGTCCTGGGGGCTGCGGGTGCAGGGTCTCTCCCAGGCGTCGGGACTTTAGGTTCAAAGAGTCGCGGTCAGGGGAAGCCTCGGGATTCCCTCTGCAGGCGGCGCTGTGGGGGCTCAGGGGGGACAGGTTTTGGTACTCACAGTATCAGAGTAGTCCTGGGGTCCCTCCTGAGGTGTTGGATCTCCACCAGCCGAGTCGGGGTCGCCGGGTGCAGTGTTGCAAGTCTCACGCTTCTTGCGGGGAGCTTGCAGGGTTCTTTAAAGCTGCTGGAAACAAAGTTGCAGCTTTTCTTGGAGCAGGTCCGCTGTCCTCGGGAGTTTCTTGTCTTTTCGAAGCAGGGGCAGTCCTCAGAGGATGTCGAGGTCGCTGGTCCCTTCGGAAGGCGTCGCTGGAGCAGGATCTTTGGAAGGCAGGAGACAGGCCGGTGAGTTTCTGGAGCCAAGGCAGTTGTCGTCTTCTGGTCTTCCGCTGCAGGGGTTTTCAGCTGGGCAGTCCTTCTTCTTGTTGCAGGAATCTAAAATCTTAGGTTCAGGGTAGCCCTTAAATACTGAATTTAAGGGCGTGTTTAGGTCTGGGGGGTTAGTAGCCAATGGCCACTAGCCCTGAGGGTGGGTACACCCTCTTTGTGCCTCCTCCCAAGGGGAGGGGGTCACATCCCTAATCCTATTGGGGGAATCCTCCATCTGCAAGATGGAGGATTTCTAAAAGTTAGAGTCACCTCAGCTCAGGACACCTTAGGGGCTGTCCTGACTGGCCAGTGACTCCTCCTTGTTACTCTCATTATTTTCTCCGGCCTTGCCGCCAAAAGTGGGGCCTGGCCGGAGGGGGCGGGCAACTCCACTAGCTGGAGTGTCCTGCTGGGTTGGCACAAAGGAGGTGAGCCTTTGAGGCTCACCGCCAGGTGTGACAATTCCTGCCTGGGAGAGGTGTTAGCATCTCCACCCAGTGCAGGCTTTGTTACTGGCCTCAGAGTGACAAAGGCACTCTCCCCATGGGGCCAGCAACATGTCTCGGTTTGTGGCAGGCTGCTAAAACTAGTCAGCCTACACAGATAGTCGGTTAAGTTTCAGGGGGCACCTCTAAGGTGCCCTCTGGGGTGTATTTTACAATAAAATGTACACTGGCATCAGTGTGCATTTATTGTGCTGAGAAGTTTGATACCAAACTTCCCAGTTTTCAGTGTAGCCATTATGGTGCTGTGGAGTTCGTGTTTGACAGACTCCCAGACCATATACTCTTATGGCTACCCTGCACTTACAATGCCTAAGGTTTTGTTTAGACACTGTAGGGGTACCATGCTCATGCACTGGTACCCTCACCTATGGTATAGTGCACCCTGCCTTAGGGCTGTAAGGCCTGCTAGAGGGGTGTCTTATCTATACTGCATAGGCAGTGAGAGGCTGGCATGGCACCCTGAGGGGAGTGCCATGTCGACTTACTCGTTTTGTCCTCACTAGCACACACAAGCTGGTAGGCAGTGTGTCTGTGCTGAGTGAGAGGTCTCCAGGGTGGCATAAGACATGCTGCAGCCCTTAGAGACCTTCCTTGGCATCAGGGCCCTTGGTACTAGAAGTACCAGTTACAAGGGACTTATCTGGATGCCAGGGTCTGCCAATTGTGGATACAAAAGTACAGGTTAGGGAAAGAACACTGGTGCTGGGGCCTGGTTAGCAGGCCTCAGCACACTTTCAATTGTAAACATAGCATCAGCAAAGGCAAAAAGTCAGGGGGCAACCATGCCAAGGAGGCATTTCCTTACAGTAAGTAATATTTTCCATCTTATTGCTTGTGAACAAGCTTTGCGACAGTGTCGGTAATAGGAAAGCTGGTAAAGTTCCAGTAGGGATCTGCTGCTGAAAGGATAGTTGCAGAAGAAGAGTCCGAAATCCCCACCCTACTCTAATCAGAGGCAATGGCTTTTCGGTAACTTTTTTCTTCAATTATCTATAAATCAATCTTTTTTTTCTGGTGGTTATCAGACTGAAGTTACAAGTCTGAAGTTTGGGTCAGTAAGAGCATGAGATTAATAGCCAGGGTTTCTTGGTTATAATCTTTGAGTGCGTAATTAAATAGAGAATTGTTGATCATTTGTTGTTCTCCTTTTAACTTGCTTTAACCTGCTGCTAGGAAAAAGTGCATCTGGTTGATGCCTTTCATGCACAATTTCCCACTCATCAGAAATGCATTGTAACAAAAATGTTTGTATTTTTCTCCAGCCCTTATATCATCGGAACCACCAATCAACCTGTCAAAATGACGCCCAATCATAACCTTCACCTCAGCTTCAGGTACATTGCTTTATGGACTCAAGATGATCATACTAAGATGTTCAGGTCAAATGAAATATTAATTTGCCTTATTATACATACTTTTCCTTGAGGCCCTATGGATGGGCTCTGCGTCTCTCAGCCCTACTCTAAGGTCAGCCCTCTGCAGACACCCATAATCCTCTTTAATCAAATTTTTCTTTGCCTTTTCTGGACATATCTGTGCCATATATGTTTGATGCTGCAAAGGCAAGTCATAATGTATGCCATTTGTCACTGTTAATAATAGCTCGGTGAAACTCATCCAGAGATGTCATCAAAATTACCCTAGTTTATTGACTGCCTATACACCCTGGTGGGAATATTACATTTAACCAGATACGCACAGACACTAAAGCACTCAATTTATGTGCCATATTGTATACTATTAGGTTAATTCCATAAGGATAGAAAATCAAACACATCTCCATATTTTAATCGACAAACCCCAGGTATTCAGTATTATTTTGGGGAATATAGATGTCCATTGATGAAGTTAAATGGTCTTTTACATATTTTGATGCAGTCATTGCATTTTGTGCCTGAATTATTCTTGTGATTCAGATGTTTTGTGTTGGCCCCTTATCTTCTGACTGTTGTACACTGTCTATATTACTTAGGTCAGTATTCCTTAATTGCTGTAAAGATTTTAGGTGACTGCAATTGAAACCGATCCAACAATCCCAACTGTGCAAGCAATTCTCATTGCAGATGTTTAAATTAGAGATTTTAACTGAGCATTTTAACTGCCGGTTCAATGTTACATAAGTATTTAATCACTTCAAGTAGAAAAGATCCCTAATTGGTTGCACACATTTTATAACCAAAGATCAAAATCAATCCACACTTGTGCTGCATCTCTCAATGTAGCTCTCCACAGAGTGTCTGTTTATCCCCTAAGCATTGCATGTGTCTGAATCTTCAAACAAATCTGCAAATATGTTTTAGAGGCAAATAATACCTGAAAAGTTAAGGTTTCAGTGTTAACCACTCAACACATATACTCTTTAAATATTTCCTATTCCCCTGGTACTGGAGTACTGGGCAACATGTATGAAACCATCATCTCATATTATGAAAATAACATTTTAGAGTACAGGAAAGTGGCACAGAAGCCTGTGCTATTGTCCTGTAAATATGACGCATAATGACAATATAAAGTGATTAGTTGCAGACGTTTTGGAATAAAGATGAACAATACATTTAAATTGACACCCTATTTGGCATAAAATGACAATGCCCCAATTGCTGCAAAGTATCTTAGTGGTTCAAGAAAAGTACAGGGGTTCAGCATGGTGCCTATAATGAAATCACATAGTGTGAAATTAATCTTGTTCATGCAAGTGGTGCTCCAGTTTAATTGCTCTACACCAAAACATCCCATGTTGTTCTGTAAGCCACTGTACTGAGGGAGGCTTTTCACTTCCCACCTGAAACCTATAAAGGTGATTACAGTATAATCTATTTTATTTCCTGCAATTCCCTCCTCTTTATTGCAAGTATTATGCGTTTTCTTTAAAATGTCACAGTCTAATATTTGAATCAGGGTAATACATACGTTTTTATTTTGCACTGGTGTAAGGCACAGTTGGCAAATGTCACTACAATAACACTGACACTTTAAATAGAATGCAGATTCAGAATATCTGCTTTTATATTACAAAAGTACACAAAGATGAAGATGCTCTTGAAATGGAGAAAGCATATATTTTAGTTGTATTTAATCATCGCAAATGCCCTTGGTATGCCTCACACCACTGTTTGAAACTCTATGGGACCACATATTCTCCATTAGGCAGAAACGGTTCTAGTGTTTATCTAGGAACACCCCAAATGTGTATGGTCCTGTGACTAAAGAAGCACCATGTGTGACACAAAAGTTATTCTAGACCCAAGATTCATAGTGATATTTACATCTGTCTTGCTTAGGACATTATCATGGTTGTAACTCTTTTGAAAAAAACAAAAACATTCTGGAATAGAAAGTTGATTTAGTGCTGAATGTATGGTTTGTTTTGCCTTAAACAGATGTAAACGGGATGCTTTCACTAGTAGACTGTCTGTATCCACAACCTCTCTAATAAGAATGGCAGTTCCTTCATGGGTGTTTACTACTGTAGAGTTATGAAACCCTCCAATTGAAAACCTCAAGCAAAGACTCTCCTCTTCATCTATACACATCAGGAAGCCATCCCAATATCTTAAAGCATTCAATGTCAAGATCATTCCGTGGCAGAATGCCATTGAGTCCTAAACTGAACTACCACAACCAACATTTCTTATGTCAGTTTGTGGCCATTTTCACAATTTTGCATTCTCAGCCAGGCTGTGCCTACCTAAACTTCTGACATTTATAAGCCATATGCCGGGAACTCAAATGTAAGGCCATGAGAGAGGCCACAATCTTGATGTGACATATGACTAGGTCTTTATCAGGATAATACAATGCCTTCTAAGGTAATTTGGCTTTTGTTAAAAATGTGATTACACTTAGTAGCTTGGCTCAAGCAGCCAAGTTTTTTTCAGGGAAATTACATGTGTTATGTGGGCTTGTGCGCACCACGTAGCCAACCAAGAATGCAGTTTAGCTACAAAGAGCTTAAAGGTCCAGTTTTTTACTTTTTTTAAGTTAGTTAAAAAGATAAAAAGTTACTAAAAACCAGTCATTTCACAAAAAAGAACAGTGTTTTAAATTGATTAAAAAATGAACTACCTCTAATAGATAAAAAGAGATAGCTATTTCAAGTAACTATAACTCGCGGCTTAAAGTAACTATAACTTGCACCCTCGCCATGCACAGCTAATTACCCCAGATTTTACAGAACTCATGACAACTTTTATAATGTCAATAAAACTATCAATGAAACATTAGAAGTCAAATTATTGAAGAAAAAACTGCATTGCGCAAGTTATAGTTACCTTAGGCCACAAGTTAAAGGTTCTTGAAATAACTCTAACTATAACTGCTGAATTTCTCTGGTTTTGCGCAAGTAGATTCAGAACCCATCTATAACATCCCTGTAATATATATATGTGTTCGATGGCATGGCATATGTGTGTTTGTATATATGTACATATATATATATGTATATGTGTGTGTGTATAATATGTGTGTGTGTGTATATATATATATATATATATATAATGTTCAATGGCATGTGTAGCTGCAGATACACATGCTGTGCACATCCCGCCATCTGGTGTTGGGCTCGGAGTGTTACAAGTTGTTTTTCTTCGAAGAAGTCTTTTCGAGTCACGAGACCGAAGGACTCCTCCCATTTCGACTCCATTGCGCATGGGCGTCGACTCCATCTTAGATTGTTTTTTTTTCCGCCATCGGGTTCGGACGTGTTCCTTTTCGCTCCGTGTTTCGGGTCGGAAAGTTAGTTAGAATCTCGGAAAAAATGTCGGTATTGTTTGCGTTCGGTATCGGGTTAGTTACAACAGATCAACACCGAATTTAGAAGAGTTCCGGTGGCCCTTCGGGGTTTTTTCGATCCCCCGTCGGGGCCTGGTCGGCCCGGCCACGTGTGAATTCAAGGCTGATGGAACGGACCCCATTCCGCTTCTGTCCAAAATGCAAGTATCCGTATACGGATCAGCATCTGGTCTGTAACTTGTGCCTGTCCCCAGAGCACAAAGAAGATACTTGTGAGGCCTGTTGAGCGTTTCGGTCCAGAAAGACGTTAAGAGACCGAAGAGCCAGAAGACTGCAGATGGCGTAGACGCCGACAGAACAAGAGCGTTTCGAGGAAGAAGAGGAAGCTTTCTCTATCCAAGAGTCGGACTCGGAAGAGCTCGAGGCCGAAGAAACGCCAAAAACCGTGAGTAAGACATCGAAACCTAAGACTCACGAGAAGTCAACAAAAGCCCAGGGGACGCCACCGCCAACAGGCCATGGCTTAACCCAAACAAGCGGTGACCGAGCCAAGGCACAGAAAAAGGGCACGCTGGTGTCGAAGTCATCCGACTCCGGTCGAGATACCGCCACACAGCAATCTCGGACCCGAGACATCGGCTCTGAGAAATTTCGGCACTGTCACAGCGGCACCGAACAAATTCGGCATCGAGACACCACCACGCCGAAAATTACAAAGGTTTCTTTGGAGCCTAAAAAGACCTCCGAAAAAGTTTTGGTTCCGAAACATCCAGCCTCGGAGCCGAAAACAGGTTCCTATACAGAGGAACAAGGATTGGCCTCCCAAATGAAAAAACATAGATTTGGAGAGGAACTTCAAGCTGTAGAGCCAGACTATACTCAAAGGAGGCTCCACATCCATCAAGACACAGGGAAGATAACCACTCTTCCTCCAATTAAGATAAAAAGAAAACTTGCCTTTCACGACAAGGACAAGGAGCCACAGGCAAAGGTGGCAAAGAAAACAACTCCACCACCTTCTCCCCCACCATCAGTGCACACATCACCAGTAGCAACTCCTCCACTGATGCACTCCCCGACTCATACTGCCATGAGTCAAGATGATCCGATGCATGGGACCTTTACGATGCTCCAGTATCGGACAACAGCCCAGACTCGTACCCTACCAGGCCGTCCCCTCCTGAGGACAGTACATCTTACACACAGGTGATCGCAAGGGCAGCTGCTTTCCATAACGTCACCTTGCATTCAGAACCAATTGAGGATGACTTCTTGTTTAACACACTAACCTCCACTCATAGCCAATACAAAGACTACCTATGCTCCCAGGAATGCTAAAACATTCAAAACAAATCTTTCAAGATCCTGTTAAAGGCCGAGCCATAACTCCAAGAGTGGAGAAAAAATACAAGCCACCGCCAACAGATCCTGTTTATATTACAACGCAGTTAACTCCAGACTCAGTAGTTGTCGGGGCAGCTCGTAAGAGATCAAACTCCCATACCTCGGGAGACGCACCACCCCCAGACAGAGTCGCAAATTTGATGCTGCGGGCAAAAGGGTTGCAGCACAAGCAGCAAACCAATGGCGCATTGCCAATTCACAAGCGCTTTTGGCAAGATATGACAGAGCGCACTGGGATGAGATGCAACATTTGATAGAACACTTACCCAAGGAGTTCCAAAAAAGAGCACAACAAGTGGTGGAAGAAGGACAAAGTATCTCTAATAATCAGATACGGTCTTCAATGGATGCAGCAGATACGGCTGCAAGGATAGTAAATACTGCAATAACAATAAGAAGGCACGCATGGCTCCGCACGTCAGGTTTCAAGCCAGAAATTCAACAAGCCGTGCTAAATATGCCATTTAATGAACAGCAGTTGTTTGGGCCGGAAGTCGACACTGCTATTGAGAAACTCAAGAAGGACACTGATACGGCAAAAGCCATGGGCGCACTCTACTCCCCGCAGAGCAGAGGCACCTTTCGCAAAACACCTTTTTAGGGGAGGGTTTCGAGGACAACCTACAGAAACCACAACATCACAAACAAGGCCCACTTACCAAAGCCAATATCAGAGGGGAAGTTTTCGGGGGCAATATAGAGGGGGACAATTCCAAAGAGGTAGAGGAAGATTCCAAAGCCCCAAAAGTCCTCAAAATAAGCAGTGACTCACAAGTCACCCATCCCCATCACATAACACCTGTGGCGGGGGGAAGATTAAGCCAATTTTACAAACATTGGGAGGAGATAACAACAGATACTTGGGTACTAGCAATTATCCAGTATGGTTATTGCATAGAATTTCGAGAATTCCCTCCAACAGTCCCACCGAAAACACACAGTATGTTGAAACAACATATAAATCTTCTGGGATTAGAAGTTCAAGCATTGCTCCAAAAAGAGGCAATATAATTAGTACCAAAACAAGAACTAAACACAGGAGTTTACTCACTGTACTTTCTAATACACAAAAAAGACAAAACTCTAAGACCTATACTAGATCTCAGAATATTAAATACATACATCAAATCAGACCACTTTCACATGGTTATATTACAAGAAGTAATCCTACTGCTCAAACAACAAGACTACATGACAACACTGGATCTAAAGGATGCATATTTCCATATACCAATACATCCTTCACACAGAAAGTACCTAAGGTTTGTATTCCAAGGGATACATTACCAATTCAAAGTGTTGCCATTTGGAATAACAACTGCGCCAAGAGTTTTTACAAAATGTCTAGCAGTAGTAGCTGCACATATCAGAAGGCAGCAAATACATGTGTTCCCGTACCTAGACGATTGGTTAATCAAAACCAACACGCGAAAACAGTGTTCACGACACACAAATTACGTCATAGAAACCCTACACAAACTAGGTTTCTCAATCAATTACTCAGTCAAACCTTCTGCCGGGTCAAACACAGCAATACCTAGGAGCAACAATCAACACAGTAAAAGGGATTGCCACTCCAAGTCCACAAAGAGTCCAAACATTCCAAAATGTAATACAAGCCATGTATCCAAACCAGAAGATACAGGTCAAATTAGTAATGAAACTCCTAGGCATGATGTCCTCCTGCATAGCCATTGTCCCAAACGCAAGGTTGCACATGCGGCCCTTACAACAGTGCCTAGCATCACAGTGGTCACAAGCACAGGGTCAACTTCTAGATCTGGTGTTGATAGACCGCCAAACATACATCTCGCTTCAATGGTGGAACAGTATAAATTTAAACCAAGGGCGGCCTTTTCAAGACCCAGTGCCACAATGCGTAATAACAACAGATGCATCCATGACAGGGTGGGGAGCACACCTCAATCAGCACAGCATCCAAGGACAATGGAACATTCAGCAAAAACAGTTTCATATAAACCACTTAGAACTGTTAGCGGTGTTTCTAGCTCTGAAAGCATTTCAACCCATATTAACCCACAAATACATTGTTGTCATGTTGTCTGTTTTGACAAGAGTGTATTACCTAAACAAACAGGGAGGAACACTGTAAGGAAATGCCTCCTTGGCATGGTTGCCCCCTGACTTTTTGCCTTTGCTGATGCTATGTTTACAATTGAAAGTGTGCTGAGGCCTGCTAACCAGGCCCCAGCACCAGTGTTCTTTCCCTAACCTGTACTTTTGTATCCACAATTGGCAGACCCTGGCATCCAGATAAGTCCCTTGTAACTGGTACTTCTAGTACCAAGGGCCCTGATGCCAAGGAAGGTCTCTAAGGGCTGCAGCATGTCTTATGCCACCCTGGAGACCTCTCACTCAGCACAGACACACTGCTTGCCAGCTTGTGTGTGTTAGTGAAAACAAAACGAGTAAGTCGACATGGCACTCCCCTCAGGGTGCCATGCCAGCCTCTCACTGCCTATGCAAGTATAGGTCAGTCACCCCTCTAGCAGGCCTTACAGCCCTAAGGCAGGGTGCACTATACCATAGGTGAGGGTACCAGTGCATGAGCATGGTACCCCTACAGTGTCTAAACAAAACCTGTTTGACAATGTTCAGCATTCCGTCCATCACTTGTTGTTTTTGCCTAAACAAAACCTTAGACATTGTAAGTGCAGGGTAGCCATAAGAGTATATGGTCTGGGAGTTTGTCAAACACGAACTCCACAGCACCATAATGGCTACACTGAAAACTGGGAAGTTTGGTATCAAACTTCTCAGCACAATAAATGCACACTGATGCCAGTGTACATTTTATTGCAAAATACACCCCAGAGGGCACCTTAGAGGTGCCCCCTGAAACTTAACCGACTGTCTGTGTAGGCTGACTAGTTCCAGCAGCCTGCCACACTAGAGACATGTTGCTGGCCCCATGGGGAGAGTGCCTTTGTCACTCTGAGGCCAGTAACAAAGCCTGCACTGGGTGGAGATGCTAACACCTCCCCCAGGCAGGAGCTGTAACACCTGGCGGTGAGCCTCAAAGGCTCACCCCTTTGTCACAGCCCAGCAGGGCACTCCAGCTTAGTGGAGTTGCCCGCCCCCTCCGGCCACGGCCCCCACTTTTGGCGGCAAGGTTGGAGGGAACAAAGAAAGCAACAAGGAGGAGTCACTGGCCAGTCAGGACAGCCCCTAAGGTGTCCTGAGCTGAGGTGACTCTAACTTTTAGAAATCCTCCATCTTGCAGATGGAGGATTCCCCCAATAGGGTTAGGATTGTGACCCCCTCCCCTTGGGAGGAGGCACAAAGAGGGTGTACCCACCCTCAGGGCTAGTAGCCATTGGCTACTAACCCCCCAGACCTAAACACGCCCTTAAATTTAGTATTTAAGGGCTACCCTGAACCCTAGAAAATTAGATTCCTGCAACAACAAGAAGGACTGCCTAGCTGAAAACCCCTGCAGAGGAAGACCAGAAGACAACAACTGCCTTGGCTCCAGAAACTCACCGGCCTGTCTCCTGCCTTCCAAAGAACTCTGCTCCAGCGACGCCTTCCAAAGGGACCAGCGACCTCTGCATCCTCTGAGGACTGCCCTGCTTCGACGACGACAAGAAACTCCCGAGGACAGCGGACCTGCTCCAAAAAGACTGCAACTTTATCCAAAGAAGCAGCTTTAAAGAACCCTGCAATCTCCCCGCAAGAAGCGTGAGACTTGCAACACTGCACCCGGCGACCCCGACTCGGCTGGTGGAGAACCAACACCTCAGGGAGGACCCCCGGACTACTCTACGACTGTGAGTACCAAAACCTGTCCCCCCTGAGCCCCCACAGCGCCGCCTGCAGAGGGAATCCCGAGGCTTCCCCTGACCGCGACTCTCTGAAACCTAAGTCCCGACGCCTGGAAAAGAACCTGCACCCGCAGCCCCCAGGACCTGAAGGACCGGACTTTCACTGCAGAAGTGACCCCCAGGAGTCCCTCTCCCTTGCCCAAGTGGAGGTTTCCCCGAGGAAGCCCCCCCTTGCCTGCCTGCAGCGCTGAAGAGATCCCTTGATCTCTCATTGACTTACATTGCGAACCCGACGCTTGTTCTAACACTGCACCCGGCCGCCCCCGCGCCGCTGAGGGTGAAATTTCTGTGTGGGCTTGTGTCCCCCCCGGTGCCCTACAAAACCCCCCTGGTCTGCCCTCCGAAGACGCGGGTACTTACCTGCTGGCAGACTGGAACCGGGGCACCCCCTTCTCTCCATTGAAGCCTATGCGTTTTGGGCACCACTTTGAACTCTGCACCTGACCGGCCCTGAGCTGCTGGTGTGGTGACTTTGGGGTTGCTCTGAACCCCCAACGGTGGGCTACCTTGGACCAAGAACTGAACCCTGTAAGTGTCGTACTTACCTGGTAAAACTAACAAAAACTTACCTCCCCCAGGAACTGTGAAAATTGCACTGTGTCCACTTGTAAAGTAGCTATTTGTGAATAACTTGAAAAGTATACATGCAATTGAAATGATTCAAAGTTCCTAATGTACTTACCTGCAATACCTTTCAAACAAGATATTACATGTTAAATTTGAACCTGTGGTTCTTAAAATAAACTAAGAAAAGATATTTTTCTATAACAAAACCCATTGGCTGGATTTGTCTCTGAGTGTGTGTACCTCATTTATTGTCTATGTGTATGTACAACAAATGCTTAACACTACTCCTTGGATAAGCCTACTGCTCGACCACACTACCACAAAATAGAGCATTAGTATTATCTCTTTTTACCACTATTTTACCTCTAAGGGGAACCCTTGGACTCTGTGCATGCTATTCCTTACTTTGAAATAGCACATACAGAGCCAACTTCCTACAAACACACTCGACACAGTTGTGCCTCCTAACACAAAAAATATGGCATTGGGCGATTCACAACCACATTCGCCTAATAGCACAATTTATTCCAGGGATTCAGAATCAGTTAGCAGACAATCTCTCTCGGGATCACCAACAGATCCACGAATGGGAAATTCACCCCCAAATACTGAACACTTACTTCAAAATGTGGGGAACGCCACAAATAGATCTATTTGCAACAAAAGAAAACTCAAAATGCCAAAACTTCGCATCCATGTACCCACAACATCAGTCTCCGGGCAATGCACTATGGATGAACTGGTCAGGGATATTTGCATATGCTTTTCCCCCTCTCCCACTTCTTCCATATCTAGTAAACAAGTTGAGTCAAAACAAACTCAAACTCATACTAATAGCACCAACATGGGCAAGGCAACCTTGGTACACAACACTACCTTTCAGCAGTACCTCATATCAAACTGCCAAACAGACCAGATCTGTTAACACAACACAAACAACAGATCAGACATCCAAATCCAGCATTGCTGAATCTAGCAATTTGGCTCCTGAAATCCTAGAATTCGGGCACTTAGACCTCACACAGGAATGTATGGAGGTCATAAAACGGGCTAGAAAACCTACCACTAGACACTGTTATGCAAATAAGTGGAAAAGATTTGTTTATTACTGCCATAATAATCAAATTCAACCTTTACACGCATCTGCAAAAGAGATAGTAGGATACTTACTACATTTGCAGAAATCTAAACTAGCTTTCTCTTCCATTAAAATACATCTTACGGCAATTTCAGCTTACCTGCAAATTACGCACTCAACTTCATTATTTAGGATACCAGTCATAAAAGCGTTTATGGAAGGCCTAAAGAGAATTATACCACCAAGAACACCACCAGTTCCTTCATGGAACCTCAACATTGTCTTAACACGACTCATGGGTCCACCTTTTGAGCCCATGCACTCTTGTGAAATGCAATACTTAACGTGCAAAGTTGCATTTTTAATTGCCATCACATCTCTAAGAAGAGTGAGAGAGATTCAAGCATTTACCATTCAAGAACCATTTACTCAAATACACAAAAATAAAGTTGTTCTACGGACCAATCCTAAATTTTTACCAAAAGTAATCTCACCGTTCCACTTGAATCAAACGGTAGAATTACCAGTGTTCTTCCCACAGCCAGATTCTGTAGCTGAAAGAGCACTAAATACATTAGACATCAAAAGAGCACTAATGTACTACATTGACAGAACAAAACTAATTCAAAAGACAAAACAACTATTTATCGCCTTTCAAAAACCTCGTACAGGAAATCCTATTTCAAAACAAGGCATTGCTAGATGGATAGTTAAGTGCATTCAAACCTGCTATCTTAAAGCTAAAAGAGAACTGCCTATTACACTAAAGGCACACTCAACCAGAAAGAAAGGTGCTACCATGGCCTTTCTGGGAAATATTCCAATGAACGAAATATGTAAGGCACGTGTAAAGAAATGGCTCCCTGTTGCAGTTACCCCCCACTTTTTGCCTGATACTGATGCTGACTTGACTGAGAAGAGTGCTGGGACCCTGCTAACCAGGCCCCAGCACCAGTGTTCCTTCACCTAAAATGTACCATTGTATCCACAATTGGCACACCCTGGCATTCAGATAAGTCCCTTGTAACTGGTACTTCTAGTACCAAGGGCCCTGATGCCAAGGAAGGTCTCTAAGGGCTGCAGCATGTCTTATGCCACCCTAGAGACCCCTCACTCAGCACAGACACACTGCTTACAAGCCTGTGTGTGCTAGTGAGAACAAAATGAGTAAGTCGACATGGCACTCCCCTCAGGGTGCCATGCCAGCCTCTCACTGCCTATGCAGTATAGGTAAGACACCCCTCTAGCAGGCCTTACAGCCCTAAGGCAGGGTGCACTATACCATAGGTGAGGGTACCAGTGCATGAGCATGGTACCCCTACAGTGTCTAAACAAAACCTTAGACATTGTAAGTGCAGGGTAGCCATAAGAGTATATGGTCTGGGAATTTGTCAAACACGAACTCCACAGCACCATAATGGCTACACTGAAAACTGGGAAGTTTGGTATCAAACTTCTCAGCACAATAAATGCACACTGATGCCAGTGTACATTTTATTGCAAAATACACCCCAGAGGGCACCTTAGAGGTGCCCCCTGAAACTTAACCGACTATCTGTGTAGGCTGACTAGTTCCAGCAGCCTGCCACACTAGAGACATGTTGCTGGCCCCATGGGGAGAGTGCCTTTGTCACTCTGAGGCCAGTAACAAAGCCTGCACTGGGTGGAGATGCTAACACCTCCCCCAGGCAGGAGCTGTAACACCTGGCGGTGAGCCTCAAAGGCTCACCCCTTTGTCACAGCCCAGCAGGGCACTCCAGCTTAGTGGAGTTGCCCGCCCCCTCCGGCCACGGCCCCCACTTTTGGCAGCAAGGCTGGAGGGAACAAAGAAAGCAACAAGGAGGAGTCACTGGCCAGTCAGGACAGCCCCTAAGGTGTCCTGAGCTGAGGTGACTCTAACTTTTAGAAATCCTCCATCTTGCAGATGGAGGATTCCCCCAATAGGGTTAGGATTGTGACCCCCTCCCCTTGGGAGGAGGCACAAAGAGGGTGTACCCACCCTCAGGGCTAGTAGCCATTGGCTACTAACCCCCCAGACCTAAACACGCCCTTAAATTTAGTATTTAAGGGCTACCCTGAACCCTAGAAAATTAGATTCCTGCAACTACAAGAAGAAGGACTGCCTAGCTGAAAAACCCCTGCAGAGGAAGACCAGAAGACGACAACTGCCTTGGCTCCAGAAACTCACCGGCCTGTCTCCTGCCTTCCAAAGATCCTGCTCCAGCGACGCCTTCCAAAGGGACCAGCGACCTCGACATCCTCTGAGGACTGCCCCTGCTTCGAAAAGACAAGAAACTCCCGAGGACAGCGGACCTGCTCCAAGAAAAGCTGCAACTTTGTTTCCAGCAGCTTTGAAAGAACCCTGCAAGCTCCCCGCAGCGTGAGACTTGCAACACTGCACCCGGCGACCCCGACTCGGCTGGTGGAGACCCGACACCTCAGGAGGGACCCCAGGACTACTCTGATACTGTGAGTACCAAAACCTGTCCCCCCTGAGCCCCCACAGCGCCGCCTGCAGAGGGAATCCCGAGGCTTCCCCTGACCGCGACTCTTTGAATCCAAAGTCCCGACGCCTGGGAGAGACCCTGCACCCGCAGCCCCCAGGACCTGAAGGACCGGACTTTCACTGGAGAAGTGACCCCCAGGAGTCCCTCTCCCTTGCCCAAGTGGAGGTTTCCCCGAGGAATCCCCCCCTTGCCTGCCTGCAGCGCTGAAGAGATCCCGAGATCTCTCATAGACTAACATTGCGAACCCGACGCTTGTTTCTACACTGCACCCGGCCGCCCCCGCGCCGCTGAGGGTGAAATTTCTGTGTGGACTTGTGTCCCCCCCGGTGCCCTACAAAACCCCCCTGGTCTGCCCTCCGAAGACGCGGGTACTTACCTGCAAGCAGACCGGAACCGGGGCACCCCCTTCTCTCCATTCTAGCCTATGTGTTTTGGGCACCACTTTGAACTCTGCACCTGACCGGCCCTGAGCTGCTGGTGTGGTGACTTTGGGGTTGCTCTGAACCCCCAACGGTGGGCTACCTTGGACCAAGAACTGAACCCTGTAAGTGTCTTACTTACCTGGTAAAACTAACCAAAAACTTACCTCCCCCAGGAACTGTGAAAATTGCACTAAGTGTCCACTTTTAAAACAGCTATTTGTCAATAACTTGAAAAGTATACATGCAATTTTTATGATTTAAAGTTCCTAAAGTACTTACCTGCAATACCTTTCAAATGAGATATTACATGTAGAATTTGAACCTGTGGTTCTTAAAATAAACTAAGAAAAGATATTTTTCTATACAAAACCTATTGGCTGGATTTGTCTCTGAGTGTGTGTACCTCATTTATTGTCTATGTGTATGTACAACAAATGCTTAACACTACTCCTTGGATAAGCCTACTGCTCGACCACACTACCACAAAATAGAGCATTAGTATTATCTATTTTTACCACTATTTTACCTCTAAGGGGAACCCTTGGACTCTGTGCATGCTATTCCTTACTTTGAAATAGCACATACAGAGCCAACTTCCTACAGCACGCCTCATACATTTACCAAGCACTACTGTGTAGATGTGTTAACTGCACAACAGGCAACAGTAGGTCAAGCTGTACTAAGAACATTATTTCAAACTACTTCAACTCCTACAGGCTGAACCACTGCTTTTTGGGGCGATAACTGCTTATTAGTCTATGCACAGCATGTACATCTGTTCGTGGCATTACTCGCTGCAGATTCACATGTGCCCACCCGCCTCCCCGGGAGCCTGTAGCCGTTTAGAAGTAGATCTTAAACATTTGTACATTTGTAAATATATTACTTGAAACTTCATTATGCACATACGCATTCACTCCATTGCATGGGCACTATTACTAGCATACACAACTCCTACCTCACCCTCTGCGGGGAAAACAATCTAAGATGGAGTTGACGCCCATGCGCAATGGAGTCGAAATGGGAGGAGTCCCTCGGTGTCGTGACTCAAAGACTTCTTCGAAGAAAAACAACTTGTAACACTCCGAGCCCAACACCAGATGGCGGGATGTGCACAGCATGTGAATCTGCAGCGACTAATGCCACGAACAGATGTACACTGGGTAAGTGACATTTTCTATATACATATATATATATATATATATATATATATATATATATACGGTGGTTCAGTGGCATGTATAGCTGCAGATACACATGCTGTGCATTATACTTCTGCCATCTAGTGTTGGACTCGGAGTGTTACAAGTTGTTTTTCTTCGAAGAAATGTTTTCAAGTCATGAGATCGAGTGACTCCTCCTCTTCGGTTCCATTGCACATGGGCATCGACTCCATGTTAGATTGTTTTCTTCCCGCCGTCTGGTTCAGACGTGTTTCCTTTCGCTCCAAAAGTTCAATTCAGAAAACTTTGAAAACGCTTTATTTTCGTCGGTATTGTATCGATCGGGTTTACATCTTCCATCGACACATCGGTACCGTCAGAGAAGACAACTCTACCCGCCCTTCGGACCTGCGCGCCCAACTCTGGCCTAGTCGGGCCGACCGCGTGGAAGCTCATGGATCGGACTCTATTCAGGTTCTGTCCTCGGTGCCACGCAAAATATCCTTATACAGACCAACATCTCGTCTGTAATCTTTGCCTTTCCCCAGATCATCGGGAAGAAAATTGTGAGGCCTGTCTATCCTTCCAGTCCAAAAAGACTCTTCGAGACAGGAGGACACAAAGACTCAAGATGGCGTCTAGAAGCTCCGAACATCTCGACGTGGAGGAAGAAGAAATCCTGCAGACAGCAGTCTCCGTTCGAGGTTCCGACTCCGAACAGGAATCCGAGGAAGACAGACCGGTCACAGCAGGACAACATGTGAGTACGCCTGCCCCTGTACCATCACAAAGACAGAAACATAAGGCCTTGGGTATGCCACTGCCGGAAGGCCATGGCTCGACCTGAAAAAAGACTACCGCTGACCAAACTACCAGTTTGGCGCCAAGAAGGCCACTCCTCCAAAACCATCGGTGGCAATAAAAAGCTCTTTGTCCGACTCCAGCAAACACCATTTTTTGGAGTCAAATTCGGAAATCCCTTTCGGAGCCGAGAACATCCACTGCACCATCTTTTTCAATGTCGAAAAAGCTGGCTTCAGAGACGAAAAGAGCAGGTTACACAGAGGAGCATGAACTTTCAAAGAGACTAAAAGAAAGCCACAAAACCTCTGAAGAGGAGTCTCAAGCACAGCCAATACTTGAACTAATGGACGAAAGGCAAGCCAGTATTCATATCCGCAAAGAAACAAGCAGAATCCTAACAGCACCTCCTCTAAAACCTAGGAGAAAGCTAGCCTTTCAGGAGGAATTGGACACTATGCAGCCTCCAGCTAAAGTACCGAAGCCCAAGGACAAACCACTACCTCCTCAATTTGCTCCTCCTCATTCTCCTCCTCACTCTCCTCACCCTCCACACCTACATACCTCTCCTCCTACCAGTCCTACACCAGTGGAGTCACCATCACACTCTTTTGACTCACAACAGGACAATGTAGATCCATGGGATCTTTATGATCCAGATCCCATTCCTAGCAATGACCCAGACAGCTATCCCTCTAAGCCTTCACCACCAGAAGATAGCACTGTGTACAATCAGGTTTTAGCTAGGGCTGCAGCATACCATGGGGACACCATGCACACTGAACCGTTAGAAGAGGATTTTTTGTTTAATACCCTCTCCTCCACACTTTCAAAATATCAGTGCCTCCCCATGCTCCCAGGCATGTTAAAGCACGCGGATCAAATATTTAATGAGCCAGTTAAGGCACGTATAATTACGCCCAGGATAGAGAAAGTACAAACCACCACCCTCTGATCCGGATTACATAACACAAGAAGTTCCTCCAGATTCGGTAGTAGTCAGCGCTGCCAGAAAAAGGGCAAACTCCCAGTCATCAGGAGATGCACCCCCTCCCGACAAAGAAGGCAGAAAGTTTGATGCAGCAGGGAAGAGAGTTGCATCCCAAGAATCAGTGGAGGATATCTAACTCACAAGCACTGTTAGCTATATATGACAGGGCCCATTGGGATAAGATGCAAGACATAATTCAGCATCTCCCCAAAGAACATCAGAAGAATGCACAGCAAGTAGTGGAGGAAGGGTAAGCCATTACGAATAATCAAATTCGATCTGCCCTAGACGCAGCAGACACAGCTGCTAGAAGTGTCAACACTGCAGTAACAATAAGAAGGCATGCATGGCTCAGGTCCTCGGGTTTTAAACCTGAAATACAGTAAGTGGTGCTAAATATGCCATTCAATAAGAAACAACTTTTTGGCCCAGAAGTTGACACAACCATTGAGAAATTGTGCAAAGATTCAGACACCGCAAAAGCAGTTGGTGCACTATACTCCACACCATACAGGGGATCCTTTCGGAAACCTCAATTTGGAGGTGGATTTAGAACACAAACAGAAGAGGCATCCACATCGCAGGAAAAACCAACCTACCAACCACAATACCAATGAGGTGGTTTTAGGGGCACATATAGGGGGCAGTATCCCAGAAATAGAGGGACATTTCAAACCTCCTAAGCAAACTCCACAGCACCCTAAGCAGTGACTTGTCTCATTCCCTTCCACTCCACACCTCTCCTGTGGGGGGTAGACCACAACAGTTCCACACAAATTGGCAAAACATTACCACAGACAATTGGGTACTATCAATTATCCGCAATGGCTATTGCCTAGAATTGATGCAAACTCCCCCAATCATTCCACCAAAGTCACACAAACTATCCACAGAACACATCAATCTGTTACAGGAAGAAGTCAAATCTCTATTACTCAAACAAGTAATAGAACCAGTTCCACAAGCTCAAATAGGGACAGGAGTTTATTCACTATATTTCCTGATTCCCCAAAAAGATGGCACTCTCAGACCAATATTAGATCTTAGGACCCTCAATCTTTACATCCTGTCAGAACATTTTCACATGGTAATTCTTGAAGATGTTATCCCACTACTCCAAAAACACGATCTCATGGCAACATTAGACCTCAAGGATGCGTATTTTCATATACCCATCCATCCTGCGCCCAGAAAATATCTCAGGTTTGTCATTCAAGGAAAGCACTATCAGTTCAAAGTGTTACCCTTCGGAATAACACCAGCTCCTAGGGTATTCACAAAGTGCCTAGCGGTAGTCACAGCCTACCTAAAAAGACAACATATACATATCTTTCCATATCTAGACGATTGGCTAATAAAATCCAACAGTCATACGAAGTGTCAAAGCCATACTCATTACGTAATACAAACCCTGCACACGCTAGGGTTCTCAATAAATTACCAAAAGTCACATCTACAACCTGCACAAATACAACAGTATCTGGGTGCAATACTAAATACTCAAATCGCTAGCATGTCCAAATATGCAAAGAATACAAGCATTCCAAAATATAATCACACAGATACAGACAAATCAACGGTACACTGTCAGATTTGTCATGAAGATTTTAGGGATGATGGCATCATGTATTGCTATGCCACACGCAAGACTAAACATGTGCCCCTTACAACAGTGCCTTGCACAACAATGGTCACAGGCACATGGTCAACTTCAAGATCTAGTGTTGATAGACCGCCAAACATGCATGTCCCTTCAGTGGTGGAATTCCACAAATCTAAACAAACTGCAGCCATTTCAAGACCCTGTGCCTCAGACCATAATTACAACAGATGCTTCAATGATTGGTTGGGGAGCTCACCTCAACAATCGCAACATTCAAGGACAATGGGACGCCAAACACAAATAGCTACACATAAATCATTTTGAGTTGTTAGCTGTCTTCCTAGCACTCAAAGCTTTCAGCCTTTTCTCACACAGAAGAATGTCCTTATCAAAACAGACAATATGTCAGCCATGTATTACCTAAACAAACAAAAAGGGACACATTCGTCCCAACTCTCCCTTTGTAGCCCAGAAAATTTGGAAATGGGCAATCCACAATCAAATTCACCTGTAAGCACAATACATTCCAGGGATACACAACCAATTGGCAGATGGAAATTCACCCTCAAGTCCTTCATAAATACTTTCAACAATGGGGAACACCAAACATAGATCTGTTCGCCACAAACGAAAACGCAAAATGCCAAAACTTTACATCCAGACACCCACGTCCCCTATCCAAGAGCAATGCTCTATGGATCAATTGGTCAGGGATATTTGCTTACGCTTTTCCCCCTTTCCCACTCATTCCATTTCTGGTCAACAAACTGCGTCAAAACTCACTCAATATGATACTCATAGCACCAACGTGGGCCCGTCAACTGTGGTACACAACATTGTTAGACCTGTCAGTAGTACCACACTCCAAACTCCCAGATAGACCAGACCTGTTGACACAAAACAAAGGACAAATCAGGCACCCAAATCCCAAAACACTCAATCTAGCAATTTGGCTCCTGAGGTCATAGAGTTTGGATATTTATAACTGCCATCAGAATGTATGGAGGTTATAAAACAAGCACGAAAACCTACTACTAGACAGTGCTATGCTAACAAATGGAAAAGATTTGAATAACACTGTCAATCTAAACAGATTCCCCCTCTTACAGCATCAATACAGGATATTGTATGCTATTTACTTCATTTACAAAAATCTAATTTAGCATTCTCTTCCATAAAAATACATCTTACTGCAATTTCAGCATATTTACAAAAGATACAGCACAGCTCCTTATTTAGAGTTCCTGTTATTAAAGCTTTCATAGAAGGCTTAAAACGAATCATTCCACACAGGACACCTCCAGTTCCCTCTTGAAATTTAAACATAGTGCTTACGTAACTTATGGGCCCACCATTTGAACCTATGGACTCATGTCAAATGCAATTCTTAACATGGAAGGTTGCCTTCCTGGTCACAATTACGTCTTTGCGAAGAGTCAGCGAAATTCAAGCCTTCACTATTGAAGAACCATTCATACAAGTACACAAACATAAAGTTGTACTAAGAACAAATCCCAAATTTTGGCCAAAAGTCGCCTCGCCTTTTCATATAAATCAAACAGTGGAACTACCAGTCTTCTTCCCACAGCCAGATTCTGTGGCAGAAAGATCTCTACATACATTAGACATTAAAAGAGCTCTAGTGTACTATATAGACAGAACAAAACCATTCAGAAAAACTAAACAACTGTTAGTAGCTTTTCAAAAACCTCATACAGGTAACCCCATTTCAGAACAAGGATTAGCAAGATGGATTGTAAAATGCATCCAAACATGCTACATTAACGCCAAAATACAACTCTTAGTTACTCCTAAAGCACATTCTACAAGGAAAAAAGGTGCTACAATGGCTTTTTTAGGAAATATACCAATGGATGAAATATGTAAAGCAGCTACTTGGTCAACACCACATACATTCACTAAATACTACTGTGTAGATATTTTAGCAACACAACAAGCCACAGTAGGTCAAGCTGTACTCAGAACATTATTTCAAACAACTTCAACTCCTGCAGGCTGACCACTGCTTTTATGGCAGGACAAACTGCTTTGTAGTCTAAGCACAGCATGTCTATCTGCAGCTACACATGCCACAGAACGGAAAATGTCACTTACCCAGTGTACATCTGTTCATGGCATGTTCCACTGCAGATTCACATGCACCCTCCCACCTCCCCGGGAGCCTGTAGACGTTTAAGTTAACAACACTTGTACATGTACATATATATATATGTTCGATGGCATCTGTCGCTGTAGATACGCATGTTCTGCAATAGCTCGCCATCTGGTGTTGGGCCGGAGTGTTACAAGTTGTTTTTCTTCGAAGAAGTCTTTCGAGTCACGGGACCGAGTGACTCCTCCTTTTGTCTCCATTGCGCATGGGCGTCGACTCCATCTTCGATTGTTTTTTTTCTGCCATCGGGTTCGGACGTGTTCCTGTCGCTCCGAGTTTCAGAACGGAAAATTAGCTAATTTCGGAAGATTTTCGTCGGTATTGTTGCGTTCGGGATCGGCGTACTTAGATTCCACACCGCATCGAAGATCGAAGAGCTCCGGTGCCCTTCGGGGTAGTTTTTCGATCCTCCGTCGGGGCCTGGTCGGCCCGACCGCTTGCTGAAGAACGCCGATGGAACGGACCCCGTTCCGTTTCTGCCCCAAATGCCACAATAAATACCCCTACACAGACCAACACTTGGTCTGCAACCTGTGCCTGTCACCTGAGCACAGCGAAGACATCTGCGAGGCCTGTCGTGCGTTCCGGTCCCGAAAAACACTCCGAGACCGTCGAGCCAGAAGACTTCAGATGGCGTCCGCACCGACAGCCCAACGGGAGTTCGAGGAACAGGAAGAGGAAGGTACCTTCTCGATCCAAGACTCAGACTCCGAAGGATTCGACGATACACAAACCGTGAGTAAGACGTCGAAATCCACTCAGAGGAACATTTACAAGGCCCAGGGGACGCCACTGCCACCAGGCCATGGCTCGACCCATAAATTCGGTGACCGACCGTCGGCACCGAAAAAGGCCCAAACAGTGCCGAGATCGTCCGACTCCGGTCGAGACACCGGCATGCAGCCTTCTCGGGACCGAGAAAGTGCTGGAGACAAGCCTCGACACCGAGATGCCGGTGTGGACACGGCTCGACGCCGAGACAGCGGCACCGAAACAGATCGACGCCGAGAGGTTTCGGCCCCGAAAAGGAAAAAAGTCACCTCGGAGCCAAAAAAACACGCAGACAAAGTTTCGATGCCGAAACAAACTGCAAGCGACCCAGCTTCAGGCTCTTATACAGAAGAGCACTCGCTAACCTCCCAAATGCAGAAGCATAGGTTTGAGGAAGAGCTACAAGCAACTGATGTGGACCATACGCAAAAGCGTATCTTCATTCAGCAGGGGACAGGAAAAATAAGCACCCTTCCCCCCATTAGGAGAAAGAGAAGGTTGGAGTTCCAGACGGAACAAACACCACAACCAAAAGTGGTGAAAAGAGTTACCCCACCACCCTCTCCTCCGCCCGTGATTAACGTTTCACCAGCACAAACTCCATCACACTCCCCAGCTCACACCACCATGAGCCAGGGTGACCAAGATCAGGACGCATGGGACCTATACGACGCCCCAGTGTCAGATAACAGTCCGGAGGCATACCCTACAAAGCCATCTCCACCAGAAGACAGCACCGCGTACTCTCAAGTGGTGGCTAGAGCAGCACAATTTCACAACGTAAGCCTCCACTCAGAACAGGTCGAGGATGATTTCTTATTCAACACACTCTCCTCCACCCACAGCTCATACCAAAGCCTGCCTATGCTCCCTGGTATGCTCCGGCACGCAAAAGACATCTTTAAGGAGCCGGTCAAAAGTAGGGCAATCACACCAAGGGTGGAAAAAAAGTATAAGGCGCCTCCTACGGACCCGGTTTTCATCACTACACAGCTGCCACCAGACTCTGTCATTGTAGGAGCAGCTAGGAAAAGGGCCAACTCTCACACATCTGGAGATGCACCACCCCCAGATAAAGAAAGCCGCAAGTTCGATGCAGCTGGTAAAAGAGTCGCAGCACAAGCTGCAAACCAGTGGCGCATCGCGAACTCCCAGGCACTACTTGCGCGCTATGACAGAGCCCACTGGGACGAGATGCAACATCTCATTGAACATCTGCCCAAGGACTTACAAAATAGGGCAAAACAAGTGGTTGAGGAGGGACAGACCATCTCCAACAACCAGATACGCTCCTCCATGGACGCTGCAGATACAGCTGCACGGACAATTAATACATCTGTAACTATCAGAAGGCATGCATGGCTCCGAACGTCTGGATTTAAACCAGAGATTCAACAAGCAGTTCTCAATATGCCTTTTAATTTAAAAGAACTGTTCGGTCCAGAAGTGGACACAGCGATTGAGAAACTCAAAAAAGATACGGACACTGCCAAAGCCATGGGCGCACTCTACTCCCCGCAGAGCAGAGGGAATTACAGCACATTCCGTAAAACGCCCTTTCGAGGGGGGTTTCGGGGTCAAAGCACACAAGCCAGCACCTCACAAGCCACACCGTCCAGTTACCAGGGACAGTATAGAGGAGGTTTTCGGGGACAATATAGAGGAGGGCAATTCCCTAGAAATAGAGGAAGATTTCAAAGCCCCAAAACCCCTACTACTAAACAGTGACTCACATGTCACTCACCCCCTCCACACAACACCAGTGGGGGGAAGAATAGGTCATTATTACAAAGCATGGGAGAAAATCACTACAGACACTTGGGTTCTAGCAATTATCCAACATGGTTATTGCATAGAATTTCTACAATTCCCTCCAAACATACCACCAAAAGCACAAAATTTAACAACACACCATTCCAATCTCCTGGAAATAGAAGTGCAGGCACTATTGCAAAAGAATGCAATCGAATTAGTGCCAAACACACAAATAAACACAGGAGTTTACTCACTGTACTTTCTGATACCAAAGAAGGACAAAACACTGAGACCAATCCTAGACCTCAGAGTAGTGAACACTTTCATCAAATCAGACCACTTCCACATGGTCACACTACAAGAAGTATTGCCATTGCTAAAACTACACGACTACATGGCAACTTTAGACCTCAAGGATGCTTATTTCCATATACCAATACACCCATCGCACAGGAAATACCTAAGGTTTGTATTCAAAGGAATACATTACCAATTCAAGGTACTGCCTTTCGGATTAACAACCGCACCAAGAGTCTTTACCAAATGTCTAGCGGTAGTCGCTGCACACATAAGAAGGCAGCAAATACATGTGTTCCCATATTTGGACGACTGGCTAATCAAGGCCCATTCGTTCATACAGTGCTCAAATCACACAAATCAGATCATACAAACCCTCTTCAAACTCGGGTTCACCGTCAACTTTACAAAATCCAACATTCTGCCGCGCAAGGTACAACAATACCTAGGAGCCATAATAGACACATCAAAGGGAGTAGCCACTCCAAGTCCACAAAGAATTCTAAATTTCAACACCATCATACAACGCATGTATCCAACACAAAAGATACAGGCAAAGATGGTATTACAACTCCTAGGCATGATGTCTTCATGCATAGCCATTGTCCCAAACACACAACTGCACATGAGGCCCTTACAACAATGCCTAGCATCACAGTGGTCTCAAGCACAGGGTCACCTTCTAGATCTGGTGTTAATAGACCGCCAAACTTACCTCTCGCTTCTGTGGTGGAACAACATAAATTTAAACAAGGGGCGGCCTTTCCAAGACCCAGTGCCACAATACGTAATAACAACAGATGCTTCCATGACAGGGTGGGGAGCACACCTCGATCAACACAGCATACAAGGACAATGGAACGTACATCAATCAAAACTGCATATCAATCACCTAGAACTTCTAGCAGTTTTTCAAGCACTAAAAGCTTTCCAACCAATAATAGTTCACAAATACATTCTCGTCAAAACAGACAACATGACAACAATGTATTATCTAAACAAGCAGGGGGGGACGCACTCCACGCAGTTAAGCCTGCTAGCACAAAAAATTTGGCATTGGGCAATTCACAACCAAATTCGCCTAATAGCACAGTTTATACCAGGGATCCAAAATCAACTCGCAGACAATCTCTCTCGAGATCATCAACAGGTCCACGAATGGGAAATTCACCCCCAAATTCTGAACACTTATTTCAAACTCTGGGGAACACCTCAGATAGACTTGTTTGCGACAAGGGAGAACGCAAAATGCCAAAACTTCGCATCCAGATACCCACACAAACAATCCCAAGGCAATGCCCTATGGATGAACTGGTCAGGGATATTTGCTTACGCTTTTCCTCCTCTCCCTCTCCTTCCTTACCTGGTAAACAAACTCAGTCAAAGCAAACTCAAACTCATATTGATAGCACCAACTTGGGCAAGGCAACCCTGGTACACAACGCTGCTAGACCTATCAGTGGTACCCTGCATCAAATTGCCCAACAGGCCAGATCTGTTGACACAGCACAACCAAAAGATCAGACACCCAGATCCAGCATCGCTGAATCTAGCAATCTGGCTCCTGAAATCCTAGAATTCGGGCACTTACAACTTACCCAAGACTGTATGGAAGTCATAAAACAAGCCAGAAGGCCATCCACCAGGCACTGCTATGCAAGTAAATGGAAGAGGTTTGTTTGCTACTGCCATATTAATCAAATACAACCATTACACACAACTCCAGAACATGTAGTGGGTTACTTGCTTCACTTACAAAAATCTAACCTAGCTTTCTCTTCCATTAAAATACACCTTGCAGCAATATCTGCATACCTGCAGACTACCTATTCAACTTCCCTATATAAGATACCAGTCATTAAAGCATTCATGGAGGGCCTTAGGAGAATTATACCACCAAGAACACTACCTGTTCCTTCATGGAACCTAAATGTTGTCCTAACTAGACTTATGGGTCCACCTTTTGAACCCATGCACTCCTGCGACATACAGTTCCTAACCTGGAAGGTGGCATTTCTCATCGCCATTACTTCCCTAAGAAGAGTAAGCGAGATTCAGGCGTTTACAATACAGGAACCTTTTATACAACTACACAAAAATAAAGTCGTCCTAAGGACCAATCCTAAATTTTTGCTAAAGGTTATTTCACCGTTCCATCTAAATCAAACAGTGGAACTTCCAGTGTTCTTTCCACAGCCAGATACCGTAGCTGAAAGGGCACTACATACATTAGATGTCAAAAGAGCATTGATGTATTACATTGACAGAACAAAAAACATCAGAAAGACTAAACAACTCTTTATTGCATTTCAAAAACCTCATGCAGGAAACCCAATTTCAAAACAAGGTATAGCCAGATGGATAGTTAAATGCATCCAAATCTGCTACCTTAAAGCTAAACGACAGCTGCCCATTACACCAAGGGCACACTCAACCAGAAAGAAAGGTGCTACCATGGCCTTTCTAGGAAACATCCCAATGCAAGAAATATGTAAGGCAGCCACATGGTCTACGCCTCACACATTCACCAAGCACTACTGTGTAGACGTGTTATCCGCACAACAAGCCACAGTAGGTCAAGCTGTATTAAGAACATTATTTCAGACTACTTCCACTCCTACAGGCTGATCCACCGCTTTTGGGGAAATAACTGCTTACTAGTCTATGCAGAACATGCGTATCTACAGCGACAGATGCCATCGAACTGAAAATGTCACTTACCCAGTGTACATCTGTTCGTGGCATCAGTCGCAGTAGATTCGCATGTGCCCACCCGCCTCCCCGGGAGCCTGTAGCAGTTTGGAAGTTACCTTCAATTATTTATATATGTGTCATCTCAACCTTAAATAGGTGCATACTTAGTCACTCCATTGCATGGGCACTATTACTACAATTCAACTCCTACCTCACCCTCTGCGGGGAAAAACAATCGAAGATGGAGTCGACGCCCATGCGCAATGGAGACAAAAGGAGGAGTCACTCGGTCCCGTGACTCGAAAGACTTCTTCGAAGAAAAACAACTTGTAACACTCCGGCCCAACACCAGATGGCGAGCTATTGCAGAACATGCGAATCTACTGCGACTGATGCCACGAACAGATGTACACTGGGTAAGTGACATTTTCAATATATATATATATATATATATATATATCTATATATATATATATAGATATATAGAGAGATAGAGAGATAGAGAGATAGAGAGATAGATATACATTAGCTTGGACATCTCTTTTCTTTTTCACCTATATACTCTATCACTCCTACCTTACCCTCTGCGGGAAAACAATCTAACATGAAGTCGATGTCCATGCGCAATGGAACCGAAGAGGAGGAGTCACTCGATCTCGTGACTCAAACACTTCTTCGAAGAAAAACAACTTGTAACAATCTGTGCCCAACACTAGATGGCAGAAGCATAATGCACAGCATGTGAATCTGCAGCGGAACATGCCACAAACAGATGTACACTGGGTAAGTGACATTTTCCATATATATGTATATATATTTTCCCTGAAAAAAATATTTATGTTCTAAATAGAGCTTGGACACGGAATACAGAGGAATTACTCATCCCAAAACAGTCCAACATAAAGAGAACATAGGAAGAAGAACAAATTATTCGATACATAATGGAATATGATGAATCAAGTAACTATGTTAAACAGTCATTATAGCGGCTTTGGCAACTATTAAAATTAGATGACAGTGAATCAGATACTATTGGACCATCCCATGGTGACATACAGGAAAACAGTGTCTTTAGGACTATATTTAACAAACAGCTTCATGAGAGATGTTCCAAAAGGACATTTTAATTGGTTAATGAAGCACCAAGAACGGTTTTGGTGCTGTCAAAAGTGCAAGGCCTGTCAGTTTGGACGAAATGTGAATATATTTAAATCACAAAGAGAGAGCACATTTTGTATTAAAGAGTGGATTCATTATGAAACCCCATGTGTGGTGTACATTCTAGAATGTGGCTGTGGGAAACAATATATTGGGAGTACCATCAAGATTGTGAATCCTGCAACATCCTCATACAATTCAAAATCAGGATATGACCTATGTGATGGCGAAGCACATCTGGGGAAACCATGGAGAAGATAACACTGCCCTGTGCTATTATGGAATTCACCATGTCACCAGAGCACCAAGGGGTGGAGATTGAGAGTTAGCAATGAGAAAGTCCGAATCGAGATGGATTATGCTGATGGGCATGGAGACACCTTGGGGTCTGAACTCTGATGCTGAACTACATGTGTTCTTACAATAAGTTTCTTTTGATTATTCACAATGCATAGTTGCCTTTTACTTGAACTGAAAACCATAATTGGGCCATAATGTTTGAGCAACATAACAAAAGAATAAGAGTGGTGGAGTGACATGTATTGCTTGTGAGTTCAATATGTGAACTGATATACTCTAAATGACCATCCGCGTCCACCTGATTATGTATTTAGTATTTGAATGGCTCACCAGCAAGTATGATTTGGAACATTCAAAGTGATTGTTGAAAAATGGGGCAAATATATTTAGACAAGTTGAGAGGGGAAACATCCGTGCCATTGAGAGCTCGAGTAAAGTTAAGAGTGTATAGCTGTAATGACAGTTTGGGTTATGCTAAGAGTAATGTGAAGTTTGGTTAGATTTTAGATTATCAATATTAATATATAAAGGTGAAAAAAAATCTTCTTTTAAACTAAGCACCTGTCACCTTAAAACCATATGGCTGAATAACAATGAGGCTAAATGATCAGTCTGTACTTTACAGTGAGAATGACAATACTTGCTTACAATAAAGCACTCTCACTTTAAATAGATGTACTGTCCCTTTAAAAATGCATAGTTAATGAGAACTAGATTGGCGTTCAAACAAGCTACGAAGAACGTGTCGATCAAGCACATTGCAGCACTGACCCTTACAGTATAAATTATAATGTGTTGTCTTTACCTAGGAACAAAGCACTGCAGAGGTTCCTTCATGAGTTATATGCATTTGATTTGGTCACTGTAGGAAGTTGGCTCTGTATGCACTATTTCAAAGTAAGGAATAGTATGCACAGAGTCCAAGGGTTCCCCTTAGAGGTAAGATAGTGGCAAAAAGAGATAATACTAATGCTCTATTTTGTGGTAGTGTGGTCGAGCAGTAGGCTTATCCAAGGAGTAGTGTTAAGCATTTGTTGTACATACACATAGACAATAAATGAGGTACACACACTCAGAGACAAATCCAGCCAATAGGTTTTTATATAGAAAAATATCTTTTCTTAGTTTATTTTAAGAACCACAGGTTCAAATTCTACATGTAATATCTCATTCGAAAGGTATTGCAGGTAAGTACTTTAGGAACTTCAAATCATCAAAATTGCATGTATACTTTTCAAGTTATTGACAAATAGCTGTTTTAAAAGTGGACACAGTGCAATTTTCACAGTTCCTAGGGGAGGTAAGTATTTGTTAGGTTAACCAGGTAAGTAAGACACTTACAGGGCTTAGTTCTTGGTCCAAGGTAGCCCACCGTTGGGGGTTCAGAGCAACCCCAAAGTCACCACACCAGCAGCTCAGGGCCGGTCAGGTGCAGAGTTCAAAGTGGTGCCCAAAACGCATAGGCTAGAATGGAGAGAAGGGGGTGCCCCGGTTCCGGTCTGCTTGCAGGTAAGTACCCGCGTCTTCGGAGGGCAGACCAGGGGGGTTTTGTAGGGCACCGGGGGGGACACAAGCCCACACAGAAATTTCACCCTCAGCGGCGCGGGGGCGGCCGGGTGCAGTGTAGACACAAGCGTCGGGTTTGCAATGTTAGTCTATGAGAGATCTCGGGATCTCTTCAGCGCTGCAGGCAGGCAAGGGGGGGATTCCTCGGGGAAACCTCCACTTGGGCAAGGGAGAGGGACTCCTGGGGGTCACTTCTCCCGTGAAAGTCCGGTCCTTCAGGTCCTGGGGGCTGCGGGTGCAGGGTCTCTCCCAGGCGTCGGGACTTTAGGTTCAAAGAGTCGCGGTCAGGGGAAGCCTCGGGATTCCCTCTGCAGGCGGCGCTGTGGGGGCTCAGGGGGGACAGGTTTTGGTACTCACAGTATCAGAGTAGTCCTGGGGTCCCTCCTGAGGTGTTGGATCGCCACCAGCCGAGTCGGGGTCGCCGGGTGCAGTGTTGCAAGTCTCACGCTTCTTGCGGGGAGCTTGCAGGGTTCTTTAAAGTTGCTGGAAACAAAGTTGCAGCTTTTCTTGGAGCAGGTCCGCTGTCCTCGGGAGTTTCTTGTCTTTTCGAAGCAGGGGCAGTCCTCAGAGGATGTCGAGGTCGCTGGTCCCTTTGGAAGGCGTCGCTGGAGCAGGATCTTTGGAAGGCAGGAGACAGGCCGGTGAGTTTCTGGAGCCAAGGCAGTTGTCGTCTTCGGGTCTTCCGCTGCAGGGGTTTTCAGCTGGGCAGTCCTTCTTCTTGTAGTTGCAGGAATCTGATTTTCTAGGGTTCAGGGTAGCCCTTAAATACTAAATTTAAGGGCGTGTTTAGGTCTGGGGGGTTAGTAGCCAATGGCTACTAGCCCTGAGGGTGGGTACACCCTCTTTGTGCCTCCTCCCAAGGGGAGGGGGTCACAATCCTAACCCTATTGGGGGAATCCTCCATCTGCAAGATGGAGGATTTCTAAAAGTTAGAGTCACTTCAGCTCAGGACACCTTAGGGGCTGTCCTGACTGGTCAGTGACTCCTCCTTGTTTTTCTCATTATATTCTCCGGCCTTGCCGCCAAAAGTGGGGCCTGGCCGGAGGGGGCGGGCAACTCCACTAGCTGGAGTGTCCTGCTGGGTTGGCACAAAGGAGGTGAGCCTTTGAGGCTCACCGCCAGGTGTGACAATTCCTGCCTGGGGGAGGTGTTAGCATCTCCACCCAGTGCAGGCTTTGTTACTGGCCTCAGAGTGACAAAGGCACTCTCCCCATGGGGCCAGCAACATGTCTCGGTTTGTGGCAGGCTGCTAAAACTAGTCAGCCTACACAGATAGTCGGTTAAGTTTCAGGGGGCACCTCTAAGGTGCCCTCTGTGGTGTATTTTACAATAAAATGTACACTGGCATCAGTGTGCATTTATTGTGCTGAGAAGTTTGATACCAAACTTCCCAGTTTTCAGTGTAGCCATTATGGTGCTGTGGAGTTCGTGTTTGACAGACTCCCAGACCATATACTCTTATGGCTACCCTGCACTTACAATGGCTAAGGTTTTGTTTAGACACTGTAGGGGTACCATGCTCATGCACTGGTACCCTCACCTATGGTATAGTGCACCCTGCCTTAGGGCTGTAAGGCCTGCTAGAGGGGTGTCTTACCTATACTGCATAGGCAGTGAGAGGCTGGCATGGCACCCTGAGGGGAGTGCCATGTCGACTTACTCGTTTTGTCCTCACTAGCACACACAAGCTGGCAAGCAGGGTGTCTGTGCTGAGTGAGAGGTCTCCAGGGTGGCATAAGACATGCTGCAGCCCTTAGAGACCTTCCTTGGCATCAGGGCCCTTGGTACTAGAAGTACCAGTTACAAGGGACTTATCTGGATGCCAGGGTCTGCCAATTGTGGATACAAAAGTACAGGTTAGGGAAAGAACACTGGTGCTGGGGCCTGGTTAGCAGGCCTCAGCACACTTTCAATTGTAAACATAGCATCAGCAAAGGCAAAAAGTCAGGGGGCAACCATGCCAAGGAGGCATTTCCTTACACAACCCCCCCCCAAACGAAAGAGGATGAGACTAACCTTTCCCAAGAGAGTCTTCATTTTCTAAGTGGAAGAACCTGGAAAGGCCATCTGCATTGGCATGGGCAGTCCCAGGTCTGTGTTCCACTATAAAGTCCATTCCCTGTAGGGAGATGGACCACCTCAACAGTTTAGGATTTTCACCTTTCATTTGCATCAGCCATTTGAGAGGTCTGTGGTCAGTTTGAACTAGGAAGTGAGTCCCAAAGAGGTATGGTCTCAGCTTCTTCAGGGACCAAACCACAGCAAAGGCCTCCCTCTCAATGGCACTCCAACGCTGCTCCCTGGGGAGTAACCTCCTGCTAATGAAAGCAACAGGCTGGTCAAGGCCATCATCATTTGTTTGGGACAAAACTGCCCCTATCCCATGTTCAGAGGCATCAGTCTGCACAATGAACTGCTTAGAATAATCTGGAGCTTTTAGAACTGGTGCTGAGCACATTGCTTGTTTCAGGGTGTCAAAGGCCTGTTGGCATTCCACAGTCCAGTTCACTTTCTTGGGCATTTTCTTGGAGGTGAGTTCAGTGAGGGCTGTCACAATGGATCCATATCCCTTCACAAACCTCCTATAGTACCCAGTCAAGCCAAGGAATGCCCTGACTTGAGTCTGGGTTTTTGGAGCTACCCAGTCCAGAATAGTCTGGATCTTGGGTTGGAGTGGCTGAACTTGGCCTCCACCTACAAGGTGGCCCAAGTAAACCACAGTTCCCTGCCCTATCTGGCATTTGGATGCCTTGATAGAGAGGCCTGCAGATTGCAGAGCCTTCAAAACCTTCTTCAGGTGGACCAGGTGATCCTGCCAGGTGGAGCTAAAGACAGCAATATCGTCTAGATAAGCTGTGCTAAAGGACTCCAAACCAGCAAGGACTTGATTCACCAACCTTTGGAAGGTGGCAGGGGCATTCTTTAAACCAAAGGGCATAACAGTAAACTGATAATGCCCATCAGGTGTGGAGAATGCTGTCTTTTCTTTTGCTCCAGGTGCCATTTTTATTTGCCAGTACCCTGCTGTCAAGTCAAAGGTACTTAGGAATTGGGCAGCACCTAATTTATCAATGAGCTCATCAGCTCTTGGAATTGGATGGGCATCTGTCTTGGTGACAGAATTGAGCCCTCTGTAGTCCACACAAAACCTCATCTCTTTCTTGCCATCTTTGGTGTGAGGTTTGGGGACTAAGACCACTGGGCTAGCCCAGGGGCTGTCAGAGCGCTCAATTACTCCCAATTCCAGCATCTTGTGGACTTCCACCTTGATGCTTTCCTTAACATGGTCAGATTGTCTAAAGATTTTGTTCTTGACAGGCATGCTGTCTCCTGTGTCCACATCATGGGTACACAGGTGTGTCTGACCAGGGGTTAAGGAGAAGAGTTCAGGAAACTGTTGTAGGACTCTCCTACAATCAGCTTGCTGTTGGCCAGAGAGGGTGTCTGAGTAGATCACTCCATCTACTGTGCCATCTTTTGGGTCTGATGACAGAAGATCAGGGAGAGGTTCACTCTCTGCCTCCTGATCCTCATCTGTTACCATCAACAGATTCACATCAGCCCTGTCATGGAAGAGCTTAAGGCGGTTCACATGGATCACCCTCTTGGGGCTCCTGCTTGTGCCCAGGTCCACCAGGTAGGTGACCTGACTCTTCCTTTCTAGTACTGGGTAAGGGCCACTCCATTTGTCCTGGAGTGCCCTGGGAGCCACAGGCTCCAGAACCCAGACTTTCTGCCCTGGTTGGAACTCAACCAGTGCAGCCTTTTGGTCATACCAAAACTTCTGGAGCTGTTGGCTGGCCTCAAGGTTTTTGGTTGCCTTTTCCATGTACTCTGCCATTCTAGAGCGAAGGCCAAGTACATAGTCCACTATGTCCTGTTTAGGCTCATGGAGAGGTCTCTCCCAGCCTTCTTTAACAAGGGCAAGTGGTCCCCTTACAGGATGACCAAACAGAAGTTCAAAGGGTGAGAATCCTACTCCCTTCTGTGGCACCTCTCTGTAAGCGAAAAGCAGACATGGCAAGAGGACATCCCATCTCCTTTTGAGTTTTTCTGGGAGCCCCATGATCATGCCTTTTAATGTCTTGTTGAATCTCTCAACCAAGCCATTAGTTTGTGGATGGTATGGTGTAGTGAATTTATAGGTCACTCCACACTCATTCCACATGTGCTTTAGGTATGCTGACATGAAGTTGGTACCTCTGTCAGACACCACCTCCTTAGGGAAACCCACTCTGGTAAAGATACCAATGAGGGCCTTGGCTACTGCAGGGGCAGTAGTCGACCTAAGGGGAATAGCTTCAGGATACCTGGTAGCATGATCCACTACTACCAGGATATACATATTTCCTGAGGCTGTGGGAGGTTCTAGTGGACCAACTATGTCCACACCCACTCTTTCAAAGGGAACCCCCACCACTGGAAGTGGAATGAGGGGGGCCTTTGGATGCCCACCTGTCTTACCACTGGCTTGACGGGTGGGGCAGGAGAGGCAAAACTCCTTAACCATGTTGGACATATTGGGCCAGTAGAAGTGGTTGACTAACCTCTCCCACGTCTTGGTTTGTCCCAAATGTCCAGTGTAAGGAAATGCCTCCTTGGCATGGTTGCCCCCTGACTTTTTGCCTTTGCTGATGCTATGTTTACAATTGAAAGTGTGCTGAGGCCTGCTAACCAGGCCCCAGCACCAGTGTTCTTTCCCTAACCTGTACTTTTGTATCCACAATTGGCAGACCCTGGCATCCAGATAAGTCCCTTGTAACTGGTACTTCTAGTACCAAGGGCCCTGATGCCAAGGAAGGTCTCTAAGGGCTGCAGCATGTCTTATGCCACCCTGGAGACCTCTCACTCAGCACAGACACACTGCTTACCAGCTTGTGTGTGCTAGTGAGGACAAAACGAGTAAGTCGACATGGCACTCCCCTCAGGGTGCCATGCCAGCCTCTCACTGCCTATGCAGTATAGGTAAGACACCCCTCTAGCAGGCCTTACAGCCCTAAGGCAGGGTGCACTATACCATAGGTGAGGGTACCAGTGCATGAGCATGGTACCCCTACAGTGTCTAAACAAAACCTTAGACATTGTAAGTGCAGGGTAGCCATAAGAGTATATGGTCTGGGAGTCTGTCAAACACGAACTCCACAGCACCATAATGGCTACACTGAAAACTGGGAAGTTTGGTATCAAACTTCTCAGCACAATAAATGCACACTGATGCCAGTGTACATTTTATTGTAAAATACACCACAGAGGGCACCTTAGAGGTGCCCCCTGAAACTTAACCGACTATCTGTGTAGGCTGACTAGTTTTAGCAGCCTGCCACAAACCGAGACATGTTGCTGGCCCCATGGGGAGAGTGCCTTTGTCACTCTGAGGCCAGTAACAAAGCCTGCACTGGGTGGAGATGCTAACACCTCCCCCAGGCAGGAGTTGTCACACCTGGCGGTGAGCCTCAAAGGCTCACCTCCTTTATGCCAACCCAGCAGGCCACTCCAGCTAGTGGAGTTGCCCGCCCCCTCCGGCCAGGCCCCACTTTTGGCGGCAAGGCCGGAGAAAATAATGAGAAAAACAAGGAGGAGTCACTGGCCAGTCAGGACAGCCCCTAAGGTGTCCTGAGCTGAAGTGACTCTAACTTTTAGAAATCCTCCATCTTGGAGATGGAGGATTCCCCCAATAGGGTTAGGATTGTGACCCCCTCCCCTTGGGAGGAGGCACAAAGAGGGTTTACCCACCCTCAGGGCTAGTAGCCATTGGCTACTAACCCCCCAGACCTAAACACGCCCTTAAATTTAGTATTTAAGGGCTACCCTGAACCCTAGAAAATTAGATTCCTGCAACTACAAGAAGAAGGACTGCCTAGCTGAAAAACCCCTGCAGAGGAAGACCAGAAGACGACAACTGCCTTGGCTCCAGAAACTCACCGGCCTGTCTCCTGCCTTCCAAAGATCCTGCTCCAGCGACGCCTTCCGAAGGGACCAGCGACCTCGACATCCTCTGAGGACTGCCCCCGCTTCAAAAAGACAAGAAACTCCCGAGGACAGCGGACCTGCTCCAAGAAAAGCTGCAACTTTGTTTCCAGCAGCTTTAAAGATCCCTGCAAGCTCCCCGCAAGAAGCGTGAGACTTGCAACACTGCACCCGGCGACCCCGACTCGGCTGGTGGAGATCCAACACCTCAGGAGGGACCCCAGGACTACTCTGATACTGTGAGTACCAAAACCTGTCCCCCCTGAGCCCCCACAGCGCCGCCTGCAGAGGGAATCCCAAGGCTTCCCCTGACCGCGACTCTTTGAATCCAAAGTCCCGACACCTGGGAGAGACCCTGCACCCGCAGCCCCCAGGACCTGAAGGACCGGACTTTCACTGGAGAAGTGACCCCCAGGAGTCCCTCTCCCTTGCCCAAGTGGAGGTTTCCCCAAGGAATCCCCCCCTTGCCTGCCTGCAGCGCTGAAGAGATCCCGAGATCTCTCATAGACTAACATTGCGAACCCGACGCTTGTTTCTACACTGCACCCGGCCGCCCCCGCGCCGCTGAGGGTGAAATTTCTGTGTGGACTTGTGTCCCCCCCGGTGCCCTACAAAACCCCCCTGGTCTGCCCTCCGAAGACGCGGGTACTTACCTGCAAGCAGACCGGAACCGGGGCACCCCCTTCTCTCCATTCTAGCCTATGTGTTTTGGGCACCACTTTGAACTCTGCACCTGACCGGCCCTGAGCTGCTGGTGTGGTGACTTTGGGGTTGCTCTGAACCCCCAACGGTGGGCTACCTTGGACCACGAACTGAACCCTGTAAGTGTCTTACTTACCTGGTAAAACTAACAAAAACTTACCTCCCCCAGGAACTGTGAAAATTGCACTGTGTCCACTTTTAAAACAGCTATTTGTCAATAACTTGAAAAGTATACATGCAATTTTTATGATTTAAAGTTCCTAAAGTACTTACCTGCAATACCTTTCAAATGAGATATTACATGTAGAATTTGAACCTGTGGTTCTTAAAATAAACTAAGAAAATATATTTTTCTATACAAAACCTATTGGCTGGATTTGTCTCTGAGTGTGTGTACCTCATTTATTGTCTATGTGTATGTACAACAAATGCTTAACACTACTCCTTGGATAAGCCTACTGCTCGACCACACTACCACAAAATAGAGCATTAGTATTATCTATTTTTACCACTATTTTACCTCTAAGGGGAACCCCTGGACTCTGTGCATGCTATTCCTTACTTTGAAATAGCACATACAGAGCCAACTTCCTACATTGGTGGATCAGCGGTGGGGTACAAGACTTTGCATTTGCTGGACTACTCAGCCAATACCTGATCACACGACAAATTCCAAAATTGTCATTAGAAATTGATTTTTGCAATTTGAAATTTTTCTAAATTCTTAAATGTCCTGCTAGGGCCTTGTGTGTTAAGTCCCTGTTTAGCATTGTCTTTTAGAGTTTAAAAGTTTGTTAAAAGTTTGAAATTAGATTCTAGAAACAGTTGTAGATTCTTAAAAAGTATTCCAACTTTTAGAAACAAAATGTCTAGCACAGATGTGACTGTGGTGGAACTCGACACCACACCTTACCTCCATCTTAAGATGAGGGAGCTAAGGTCACTCTGTAAAATAAAGAAAATAACAATGGGCCCCAAACCTACCAAAATACAGCTCCAGGAGCTTTTGGCAGAGTTTGAAAAGGCCAACCCCTCTGAGGGTGGCAACTCAGAGGAAGAGGATAGTGACTTGGAGGACAATTCCCCCCTACCAATCCTATCTAGGGAGAACAGGGTCCCTCAAACCCTGACTCCAAAAATAATAGTCAGAGATGCTGGTTCCCTCACAGGAGAGACCAACACCTCTGAAATCACTGAGGATAGCCCCAGTGAAGAGGACATCCAGTTAGCCAGGATGGCCAAAAGATTGGCTTTGGAAAGACAGATCCTAGCCATAGAGAGGGAAAGACAAGAGATGGGCCTAGGACCCATCAATGGTGGCAGCAATATAAATAGGGTCAGAGATTCTCCTGACATGTTAAAAATCCCCAAAGGGATTGTGACAAAATATGAAGATGGTGATGACATCACCAAATGGTTCACAGCTTTTGAGAGGGCTTGTGTAACCAGAAAAGTGAACAGATCTCACTGGGGTGCTCTCCTTTGGGAAATGTTCACAGGAAAGTGTAGGGATAGACTCCTCACACTCTGGACAAGATGCAGAATCTTATGACCTCATGAAGGGTACCCTGATTGAGGGCTTTGGATTCTCCACTGAGGAGTACAGGATTAGGTTCAGGGGGGCTCAAAAATCCTCGAGCCAGACCTGGGTTGACTTTGTTGACTACTCAGTGAAAACACTAGATGGTTGGATTCAAGGCAGTGGTGTAAGTAATTATGATGGGCTGTACAATTTATTTGTGAAAGAACACCTGTTAAGTAATTGTTTCAATGATAAACTGCATCAGCATCTGGTAGACCTAGGACCAATTTCTCCCCAAGAATTGGGAAAGAAGGCGGACCATTGGGTCAAGACAAGGGTGTCCAAGACTTCAACAGGGGGTGACCAAAAGAAAGGGGTCACAAAGACTCCCCAGCAGAAGGGTGATGAGACAACCAAAACTAAAAATAGTAAAGAGTCTTCTACAGGCCCCCAAAAACCTGCACAGGAGGGTGGGCCCAGAGCCTCTTCACAAAACAATGGGTACAAGGGTAAAAACTTTGATCCCAAAAAGGCCTGGTGTCATAGCTGTAAACAGCATGGACACCAAACTGGAGACAAGGCCTGTCCCAAGAAAGGTTCCACTCCAAACTCCCATCCAGGTAACACTGGTATGGCTAGTCTCCAAGTGGGATCAACAGTGTGCCCAGAGCAAATCAGGGTCCACACTGAAGCTACTCTAGTTTCTGAGGGTGGGGTGGATTTAGCCACACTAGCTGTCTGGCCGCCTAACATGCAAAAATACAGACAGCAACTCTTAATTAATGGGACTAGAATAGAGGGCCTGAGGGATACAGGTGCCAGTGTCACCATGGTGACAGAGAAACTGGTTTCCCCTGGCCAATACCTGACTGGAAAAACTTACACAGTCACCAACGCTGACAATCAGAGAAAAGTACATCCCATGGCAATGGTTACTTTAGAATGGGGAGGGGTCAATGGCCTGAAACAGGTGGTGGTCTCCTCAAATATCCCAGTGGACTGTCTGCTTGGAAATGACCTGGAGTCCTCAGCATGGGCTGAGGTAGAACTAAAAACCCATGCAGCAATGCTGGGTATCCCTGAACTGGTGTGTGTGTGAAAACCAGAGCACAGTGCAAGGCACAGGGTGAACAAGTAGAGCTGGAGTCTGGAAGAATGGCCCAGCCTACCAAGAGAAAAGGAAAGTCAGTTGGGAAACCAACTGCAACACAGCAAAAGAAAGGGAACCTCTCTTCTCAGGAAGAAGTTCTGCCCTCTGAGGGAACTGAGCCTTTGGAGCTTGAACCTTATCAGGTTGAGCTCTTGGGCCCAGGGGGACCCTCAAGGGAAGAGCTGTGTAAGGGACAAGAAACCTGTCCCTCTCTTGAAGGCCTTAGGCAGCAAGCTGCTGAAGAGTCCAAAGGCAAGAAAAATGGAACACATAGGGTCTATTGGGAAGATGGGCTCCTGTACACTGAGGCCAGAGACCCCAAACCTGGTGCCACTAGGAGGGTGGTAGTGCCTCAGCTGTTCAGAGAGTTCATCCTAACATTGGCCCATGACATTCCCCTTGCTGGACATTTGGGACAAACCAAGACGTGGGAGAGGTTAGTCAACCACTTCTACTGGCCCAATATGTCCAACATGGTTAAGGAGTTTTGCCTCTCCTGCCCCACCTGTCAAGCCAGTGGTAAGACAGGTGGGCATCCAAAGGCCCCCCTCATTCCACTTCCTGTGGTGGGGGTGCCCTTTGAAAGAGTGGGTGTGGACATAGTTGGTCCACTAGAACCTCCCACAGCCTCAGGAAATATGTACATCCTGGTAGTAGTGGATCATGCTACCAGGTATCCTGAAGCTATTCCCCTTAGGTCGACTACTGCCCCTGCAGTAGCCAAGGCCCTCATTGGTATCTTTACCAGAGTGGGTTTCCCTAAGGAGGTGGTGTCTGACAGAGGTACCAACTTCATGTCAGCATACCTAAAGCACATGTGGAATGAGTGTGGAGTGACTTATAAATTCACTACACCCTACCATCCACAAACTAATGGCTTAGTTGAGAGATTCAACAAGACATTAAAAGGCATGATCATGGGGCTCCCAGAAAAACTCAAAAGGAGATGGGATGTCCTCCTGCCATGTCTGCTTTTCGCTTACAGGGAGGTACCACAGAAGGGAGTAGGATTCTCACCCTTTGAACTTCTGTTTGGTCATCCTGTAAGGGGACCACTTGCCCTTGTTAAAGAAGGCTGGGAGAGACCTCTCCATGAGCCTAAACAGGACATAGTGGACTATGTACTTGGCCTTCGCTCTAGAATGGCAGAGTACATGGAAAAGGCAACCAAAAACCTTGAGGCCAGCCAACAGCTCCAGAAGTTTTGGTATGACCAAAAGGCTGCACTGGTTGAGTTCCAACCAGGGCAGAAAGTCTGGGTTCTGGAGCCTGTGGCTCCCAGGGCACTCCAGGACAAATGGAGTGGCCCTTACCCAGTGCTAGAGAGGAAGAGTCAGGTCACCTACCTGGTGGACCTGGGCACAAGCAGGAGCCCCAAGAGGGTGATCCATGTGAACCGCCTTAAGCTCTTCCATGACAGGGCTGATGTGAATCTGTTGATGGTAACAGATGAGGATCAGGAGGCAGAGAGTGAACCTCTCCCTGATCTTCTGTCATCAGACCCAAAAGATGGCACAGTAGATGGAGTGATCTACTCAGACACCCTCTCTGGCCAACAGCAGGCTGATTGTAGGAGAGTCCTACAACAGTTTCCTGAGCTTTTCTCCCTAACCCCTGGTCAGACACACCTGTGTACCCATGATGTGGACACAGGAGACAGCATGCCTGTCAAGAACAAAATCTTCAGACAGTCTGACCATGTTAAGGAAAGCATCAAGGTGGAAGTCCACAAGATGCTGGAATTGGGAGTGATTGAGCGCTCTGACAGCCCCTGGGCTAGCCCAGTGGTCTTAGTCCCCAAACCTCACACCAAAGATGGAAAGAAAGAGATGAGGTTTTGTGTGGACTACAGAGGGCTCAATTCTGTCACCAAGACAGATGCCCATCCAATTCCAAGAGCTGATGAGCTCATTGATAAATTAGGTGCTGCCAAATTTCTAAGTACCTTTGACTTGACAGCAGGGTACTGGCAAATAAAAATGGCACCTGGAGCAAAAGAAAAGACAGCATTCTCCACACCTGATGGGCATTATCAGTTTACTGTTATGCCCTTTGGTTTAAAGAATGCCCCTGCCACCTTCCAAAGGTTGGTGAATCAAGTCCTTGCTGGCTTGGAGTCCTTTAGCACAGCTTATCTTGATGATATTGCTGTCTTTAGCTCCACCTGGCAGGATCACCTGGTCCACCTGAGGAAGGTTTTGAAGGCTCTGCAATCTGCAGGCCTCTCTATCAAGGCATCCAAATGCCAGATAGGGCAGGGAACTGTGGTTTACTTGGGACACCTTGTAGGTGGAGGCCAAGTTCAGCCACTCCAACCCAAGATCCAGACTATTCTGGACTGGGTAGCTCCAAAAACCCAGACTCAAGTCAGGGCATTCCTTGGCTTGACTGGGTATTACAGGAGGTTTGTGAAGGGATATGGATCCATTGTGACAGCCCTCACTGAACTCACCTCCAAGAAAATGCCCAAGAAAGTAAACTGGACTGTGGAATGCCAACAGGCCTTTGACACCCTGAAACAGGCAATGTGCTCAGCACCAGTTCTCAAAGCTCCAGATTATTCTAAGCAGTTCATTGTGCAGACTGATGCCTCTGAACATGGGATAGGGGCAGTTTTGTCCCAAACAAATGATGATGGCCTTGACCAGCCTGTTGCTTTCATTAGCAGGAGGTTACTCCCCAGGGAGCAGCGTTGGAGTGCCATTGAGAGGGAGGCCTTTGCTGTGGTTTGGTCCCTGAAGAAGCTGAGACCATACCTCTTTGGGACTCACTTCCTAGTTCAAACTGACCACAGACCTCTCAAATGGCTGATGCAAATGAAAGGTGAAAATCCTAAACTGTTGAGGTGGTCCATCTCCCTACAGGGAATGGACTTTATAGTGGAACACAGACCTGGGACTGCCCATGCCAATGCAGATGGCCTTTCCAGGTTCTTCCACTTAGAAAATGAAGACTCTCTTGGGAAAGGTTAGTCTCATCCTCTTTCGTTTGGGGGGGGGTTGTGTAAGGAAATGCCTCCTTGGCATGGTTGCCCCCTGACTTTTTGCCTTTGCTGATGCTATGTTTACAATTGAAAGTGTGCTGAGGCCTGCTAACCAGGCCCCAGCACCAGTGTTCTTTCCCTAACCTGTACTTTTGTATCCACAATTGGCAGACCCTGGCATCCAGATAAGTCCCTTGTAACTGGTACTTCTGGTACCAAGGGCCCTGATGCCAAGGAAGGTCTCTAAGGGCTGCAGCATGTCTTATGCCACCCTGGAGACCTCTCACTCAGCACAGACACACTGCTTGCCAGCTTGTGTGTGCTAGTGAGGACAAAACGAGTAAGTCGACATGGCACTCCCCTCAGGGTGCCATGCCAGCCTCTCACTGCCTATGCAGTATAGGTAAGACACCCCTCTAGCAGGCCTTACAGCCCTAAGGCAGGGTGCACTATACCATAGGTGAGGGTACCAGTGCATGAGCCTGGTACCCCTACAGTGTCTAAGCAAAACCTTAGACATTGTAAGTGCAGGGTAGCCATAAGAGTATATGGTCTGGGAGTCTGTCAAACACGAACTCCACAGCACCATAATGGCTACACTGAAAACTGGGAAGTTTGGTATCAAACTTCTCAGCACAATAAATGCACACTGATGCCAGTGTACATTTTATTGTAAAATACACCACAGAGGGCACCTTAGAGGTGCCCCCTGAAACTTAACCGACTATCTGTGTAGGCTGACTAGTTTTAGCAGCCTGCCACAAACCGAGACATGTTGCTGGCCCCATGGGGAGAGTGCCTTTGTCACTCTGAGGCCAGTAACAAAGCCTGCACTGGGTGGAGATGCTAACACCTCCCCCAGGCAGGAGTTGTCACACCTGGCGGTGAGCCTCAAAGGCTCACCTCCTTTGTGCCAACCCAGCAGGCCACTCCAGCTAGTGGAGTTGCCCGCCCCCTCCGGCCAGGCCCCACTTTTGGCGGCAAGGCCGGAGAAAATAATGAGAAAAACAAGGAGGAGTCACTGGCCAGTCAGGACAGCCCCTAAGGTGTCCTGAGCTGAAGTGACTCTAACTTTTAGAAATCCTCCATCTTGCAGATGGAGGATTCCCCCAATAGGGTTAGGATTGTGACCCCCTCCCCTTGGGAGGAGGCACAAAGAGGGTGTACCCACCCTCAGGGCTAGTAGCCATTGGCTACTAACCCCCCAGACCTAAACACGCCCTTAAATTTAGTATTTAAGGGCTACCCTGAACCCTAGAAAATGAGATTCCTGCAACTACAAGAAGGACTGCCTAGCTGAAAAACCCCTGCAGAGGAAGACCAGAAGACGACAACTGCCTTGGCTCCAGAAACTCACCGGCCTGTCTCCTGCCTTCCAAAGATCCTGCTCCAGCGACGCCTTCCGAAGGGACCAGCGACCTCGACATCCTCTGAGGACTGCCCCCGCTTCAAAAAGACAAGAAACTCCCGAGGACAGCGGACCTGCTCCAAGAAAAGCTGCAACTTTGTTTCCAGCAGCTTTAAAGATCCCTGCAAGCTCCCCGCAAGAAGCGTGAGACTTGCAACACTGCACCCGGCGACCCCGACTCGGCTGGTGGAGATCCAACACCTCAGGAGGGACCCCAGGACTACTCTGATACTGTGAGTACCAAAACCTGTCCCCCCTGAGCCCCCACAGCGCCGCCTGCAGAGGGAATCCCGAGGCTTCCCCTGACCGCGACTCTTTGAATCCAAAGTCCCGACACCTGGGAGAGACCCTGCACCCGCAGCCCCCAGGACCTGAAGGACCGGACTTTCACTGGAGAAGTGACCCCCAGGAGTCCCTCTCCCTTGCCCAAGTGGAGGTTTCCCCGAGGAATCCCCCCCTTGCCTGCCTGCAGCGCTGAAGAGATCCCGAGATCTCTCATAGACTAACATTGCGAACCCGACGCTTGTTTCTACACTGCACCCGGCCGCCCCCGCGCCGCTGAGGGTGAAATTTCTGTGTGGACTTGTGTCCCCCCCCGGTGCCCTACAAAACCCCCCTGGTCTGCCCTCCGAAGACGCGGGTACTTACCTGCAAGCAGACCGGAACCGGGGCACCCCCTTCTCTCCATTCTAGCCTATGTGTTTTGGGCACCACTTTGAACTCTGCACCTGACCGGCCCTGAGCTGCTGGTGTGGTGACTTTGGGGTTGCTCTGAACCCCCAACGGTGGGCTACCTTGGACCACGAACTGAACCCTGTAAGTGTCTTACTTACCTGGTAAAACTAACAAAAACTTACCTCCCCCAGGAACTGTGAAAATTGCACTAAGTGTCCACTTTTAAAACAGCTATTTGTCAATAACTTGAAAAGTATACATGCAATTTTTATGATTTAAAGTTCCTAAAGTACTTACCTGCAATACCTTTCAAATGAGATATTACATGTAGAATTTGAACCTGTGGTTCTTAAAATAAACTAAGAAAAGATATTTTTCTATACAAAACCTATTGGCTGGATTTGTCTCTGAGTGTGTGTACCTCATTTATTGTCTATTTGTATGTACAACAAATGCTTAACACTACTCCTTGGATAAGCCTACTGCTCGACCACACTACCACAAAATAGAGCATTAGTATTATCTATTTTTACCACTATTTTACCTCTAAGGGGAACCCCTGGACTCTGTGCATGCTATTCCTTACTTTGAAATAGCACATACAGAGCCAACTTCCTACATAGTCCCATTAATTAAGAGTTGCTGTCTGTATTTTTGCATGTTAGGCGGCCAGACAGCTAGTGTGGCTAAATCCACCCCACCCTCAGAAACTAGAGTAGCTTCAGTGTGGACCCTGATTTGCTCTGGGCACACTGTTGATCCCACTTGGAGACTAGCCATACCAGTGTTACCTGGATGGGAGTTTGGAGTGGAACCTTTCTTGGGACAGGCCTTGTCTCCAGTTTGGTGTCCATGCTGTTTACAGCTATGACACCAGGCCTTTTTGGGATCAAAGTTTTTACCCTTGTACCCATTGTTTTGTGAAGAGGCTCTGGGCCCACCCTCCTGTGCAGGTTTTTGGGGGCCTGTAGAAGACTCTTTACTATTTTTAGTTTTGGTTGTCTCATCACCCTTCCCCTGGGGAGTCTTTGTGACCCCTTTCTTTTGGTCACCCCCTGTTGAAGTCTTGGACACCCTTGTCTTGACCCAATGGTCCGCCTTCTTTCCCAATTCTTGGGGAGAAATTGGTCCTAGGTCTACCAGATGCTGATGCAGTTTATCATTGAAACAATTACTCAATAGGTGTTCTTTCACAAATAAATTGTACAGCCCATCATAATTACTTACACCACTGCCTTGAATCCAACCATCTAGTGTTTTCACTGAGTAGTCAACAAAGTCAACCCAGGTCTGGCTCGAGGATTTTTGAGCCCCCCTGAACCTAATCCTGTACTCCTCAGTGGAGAATCCAAAGCCCTCAATCAGGGTACCCTTCATGAGGTCATAAGATTCTGCATCTTTTCCAGAGAGTGTGAGGAGTCTATCCCTACACTTTCCAGTGAACATTTCCCAAAGGAGAGCACCCCAGTGAGATCTGTTCACTTTTCTGGTTACACAAGCCCTCTCAAAAGCTGTGAACCACTTGGTGATGTCATCACCATCTTCAAATTTTGTCACAATCCCTTTGGGGATTTTTAACATGTCAGGAGAATCTCTGACCCTATTTATATTGCTGCCACCATTGATGGGTCCTAGGCCCATCTCTTGTCTTTCCCTTTCTATGGCTAGGAGCTGTCTCTCTAAAGCCAATCTTTTGGCCATCCTGGCTAACAGGAGGTCATCTTCACTGAGAGCATCCTCAGTGATTTCAGAAATGTGGGACCCTCCTGTGAGGGACTCACTATTTCTGACTAACACAGTTGGAGACAGGACTTGAGGGGTCCTGTTCTCCCTATTTAGGACTGGAGGAGGGACATTGGCCTCCAAGTCACTAATTTCTTCCTCTGTGAGGTCATCATCAGAGGGGTTGGCTTTTTCAAACTCTGCCAACAGCTCCTGGAGCTGAATTTTGGTAGGTCTGGAGCCAATGGTTATTTTTTTGATATTACAGAGAGACCTTAGCTCCCTCATCTTAAGATGGAGGTAAGGTGTGGTGTCGAGTTCCACCACCTGCATCTCTGTATCAGACATTATTCTGCTAAGAGTTGGGATACTTTTTTAAGAATCTAAAACTGTTTCTAGAATCTAATTCAAACTTTTAACAAACTTTTAAACTCTAAAAAGACAATGCTAAACAGGGACTTAACACACAAGGCCCTAGCAGGACTTTTAAGAATTTAGAAAACTTTCAAATTGCAAAAATGAATTTCTAATGACAATTTTGGAATTTGTCGTGTGGTCAGGTATTGGCTGAGTAGTCCAGCAAATGCAAAGTCTTGTACCCCACCGCTGATCCACCAATGTAGGAAGTTGGCTCTGTATGCACTATTTCAAAGTAAGGAATAGTATGCACAGAGTCCAAGGGTTCCCCTTAGAGGTAAGATAGTGGCAAAAAGAGATAATACTAATGCTCTATTTTGTGGTAGTGTGGTCGAGCAGTAGGCTTATCCAAGGAGTAGTGTTAAGCATTTGTTGTACATACACATAGACAATAAATGAGGTACACACACTGAGACAAATCCAGCCAATAGGTTTTTATATAGAAAAATATCTTTTCTTAGTTTATTTTAAGAACCACAGGTTCAAATTCTACATGTAATATCTCATTCGAAAGGTATTGCAGGTAAGTACTTTAGGAACTTCAAATCATCAAAATTGCATGTATACTTTTCAAGTTATTGACAAATAGCTGTTTTAAAAGTGGACACTTAGTGCAATTTTCACAGTTCCTAGGGGAGGTAAGTATTTGTTAGGTTAACCAGGTAAGTAAGACACTTACAGGGCTTAGTTCTTGGTCCAAGGTAGCCCACCGTTGGGGGTTCAGAGCAACCCCAAAGTCACCACACCAGCAGCTCAGGGCCGGTCAGGTGCAGAGTTCAAAGTGGTGCCCAAAACGCATAGGCTAGAATGGAGAGAAGGGGGTGCCCCGGTTCCGGTCTGCTTGCAGGTAAGTACCCGCGTCTTCGGAGGGCAGACCAGGGGGGTTTTGTAGGGCACCGGGGGGGACACAAGCCCACACAGAAATTTCACCCTCAGCGGCGCGGGGGCGGCCGGGTGCAGTGTAGACACAAGCGTCGGGTTTGCAATGTTAGTCTATGAGAGATCTCGGGATCTCTTCAGCGCTGCAGGCAGGCAAGGGGGGGATTCCTCGGGGAAACCTCCACTTGGGCAAAGGAGAGGGACTCCTGGGGGTCACTTCTCCCGTGAAAGTCCGGTCCTTCAGGTCCTGGGGGCTGCGGGTGCAGGGTCTCTCCCAGGCGTCGGGACTTTAGGTTCAAAGAGTCGCGGTCAGGGGAAGCCTCGGGATTCCCTCTGCAGGCGGCGCTGTGGGGGCTCAGGGGGGACAGGTTTTGGTACTCACAGTATCAGAGTAGTCCTGGGGTCCCTCCTGAGGTGTTGGATCGCCACCAGCCGAGTCGGGGTCGCCGGGTGCAGTGTTGCAAGTCTCACGCTTCTTGCGGGGAGCTTGCAGGGTTCTTTAAAGTTGCTGGAAACAAAGTTGCAGCTTTTCTTGGAGCAGGTCCGCTGTCCTCGGGAGTTTCTTGTCTTTTCGAAGCAGGGGCAGTCCTCAGAGGATGTCGAGGTCGCTGGTCCCTTTGGAAGGCGTCGCTGGAGCAGGATCTTTGGAAGGCAGGAGACAGGCCGGTGAGTTTCTGGAGCCAAGGCAGTTGTCGTCTTCGGGTCTTCCGCTGCAGGGGTTTTCAGCTGGGCAGTCCTTCTTCTTGTAGTTGCAGGAATCTGATTTTCTAGGGTTCAGGGTAGCCCTTAAATACTAAATTTAAGGGCGTGTTTAGGTCTGGGGGGTTAGTAGCCAATGGCTACTAGCCCTGAGGGTGGGTACACCCTCTTTGTGCCTCCTCCCAAGGGGAGGGGGTCACAATCCTAACCCTATTGGGGGAATCCTCCATCTGCAAGATGGAGGATTTCTAAAAGTTAGAGTCACTTCAGCTCAGGACACCTTAGGGGCTGTCCTGACTGGTCAGTGACTCCTCCTTGTTTTTCTCATTATATTCTCCGGCCTTGCCGCCAAAAGTGGGGCCTGGCCGGAGGGGGCGGGCAACTCCACTAGCTGGAGAGTCCTGCTGGGCTGGCACAAAGGAGGTGAGCCTTTGAGGCTCACCGCCAGGTGTGACAATTCCTGCCTGGGGGAGGTGTTAGCATCTCCACCCAGTGCAGGCTTTGTTACTGGCCTCAGAGTGACAAAGGCACTCTCCCCATGGGGCCAGCAACATGTCTCGGTTTGTGGCAGGCTGCTAAAACTAGTCAGCCTACACAGATAGTCGGTTAAGTTTCAGGGGGCACCTCTAAGGTGCCCTCTGTGGTGTATTTTACAATAAAATGTACACTGGCATCAGTGTGCATTTATTGTGCTGAGGAGTTTGATACCAAACTTCCCAGTTTTCAGTGTAGCCATTATGGTGCTGTGGAGTTCGTGTTTGACAGACTCCCAGACCATATACTCTTATGGCTACCCTGCACTTACAATGTCTAAGGTTTTGTTTAGACACTGTAGGGGTACCATGCTCATGCACTGGTACCCTCACCTATGGTATAGTGCACCCTGCCTTAGGGCTGTAAGGCCTGCTAGAGGGGTGTCTTACCTATACTGCATAGGCAGTGAGAGGCTGGCATGGCACCCTGAGGGGAGTGCCATGTCGACTTACTCGTTTTGTCCTCACTAGCACACACAAGCTGGCAAGCAGGGTGTCTGTGCTGAGTGAGAGGTCTCCAGGGTGGCATAAGACATGCTGCAGCCCTTAGAGACCTTCCTTGGCATCAGGGCCCTTGGTACTAGAAGTACCAGTTACAAGGGACTTATCTGGATGCCAGGGTCTGCCAATTGTGGATACAAAAGTACAGGTTAGGGAAAGAACACTGGTGCTGGGGCCTGGTTAGCAGGCCTCAGCACACTTTCAATTGTAAACATAGCATCAGCAAAGGCAAAAAGTCAGGGGGCAACCATGCCAAGGAGGCATTTCCTTACAGTCACATATTATGAAGTTTCATTGTGAAGACGAGTACCAAAATAATGTTTTTAAACAAATGCACTTTCACTTTCTAAATGTACTGATACATAGAATAAGGGACAATGGTAGCAATGACAACCGTGTGAATCAGTGCTGCTTCATACACACGTTTCTGTCACTTTAAAAAGGAGCACAGTCACTTTAAGAGAGCACTTCTCAGGAGATCATACTTGATCTAAATGAGAGATCAGTATTATGCAGAGATTACTTGTGAGGGAAGGTTGTACCACGCAATATGAAAAAATGAGAATGTAGCAATTTATTTATTCTAGCATAATACTTGTGATGGTATTCATAAATATTAATTAGCATATTTGGCTAAAATAAATTATTGCATACGTAGTCATGGATACAAAGCAGCTTGCATGTCATGGTGAAATCAACAATACTGTTTTATTAAGATAAGTTTAGTTATTTAAAAAAAAAGGTAAAAGCTTTGATAATGATGACCTCCACTGCTTAAATGCAGTAGTAAAAACAACACAACAATATCAAATGTTTTCAGTATTGGAAATGATACGAAGGTCTGTACTTTACAAATGTAATTATGTTACAGAGACGTGTTAGTGTGTGAACTACAAGAAATCAATTTGATATTAGCGTGGTCAGAACAATTGAGACGTGTAAAGGTTTATAAAGCTCTAATGTGTTTTCGGTTTCTGTTAATGGGAGGGGCGGTACACTTGCACTGTTTGAAGTTCATGGCCAGTTAAAGGCTTCGGCTGAAATACGTCGCCATGTTTTTTGTATGGCACCCACTCGAAAGCTTGATTTAATAAAATAAGTGCATGAGTATGGAGAAACTGCTCTCGGTTGAGACGCCATTTTTCTGATGAAATCGCTCTTGGCCCAGGAGGTGAAGCAGGGCTGGGGGGATGTGACCTGAGGAGAAAATTGAAGTTTGGATGCTTTAAAGGGTGTTCAAATCAGATGAATTAAAATTATCCCCCTTCATAATAGCTAGAAATAGTTAAAATAATAATTTGTCGAATATTATTGTTAATCAGAGTATTAAAAGTATTCATGGTATCACTGAGGTAGTTTATGAATCAGAACGTAAAATGTTTTGAATGAGTGAAAATATTAAAACTAAATTGAACTCGGAGTTTATATTATCACTGACTGTAAAGTGCTGTGTAAATTATTGACATCTGTATCGTCCACATCTTGAGGCACAAAAACATTTGAATATTTTCATGTGATTTGTATAGAATTAAGGCTGTTAATGTAAGGTTTTGAAGCCCCTGATGGCTTCTGAAGTGAAAGCTTAACTTTATTTATAAATTCCCCATTTTGAGTCTTCAAGATGGGTACATAGTCTCCTACGTTAATGAATACATTAATTTGAACAGTTTTTCATCTAGTCCTTGCTAGCCAGCTCTGCATTTCTTCCATTGTGGAACTATATTCTTGAATGTGTTTGTGTGTATGTAAGAGAAAGAGACTCTGAATCTTTCAGGTGCTGTAATGAATTTGTGACTTTTCCACAGAATGCTTACTTTCTCCAACAACGTGGAACCTGCCAACGGCTTTCTTGTTCGTTACCTCCGTCGGAAGCTTCTAGAATCAGACAGTGACATTAATGCCAACAAGGAGGAGCTTCTCAGGGTCTTGGACTGGGTTCCAAAGCTCTGGTATCACCTGCACACATTCCTGGAAAAGCACAGCACATCTGATTTCCTCATTGGTAAGTGGTTTCCATGCCTGTGAACATGTTTTTCTTAAGGGCAGGGCAGCAGTGCTCTTGGCCTGGGCTTTTTAGGGGACTGTTCTCTGGCTACACCATGTATTTGCATATTAAAACTCAGGTTCTGACCTGTCCCTTTGAGAGCTAATTCAGTAGGACCTGTAGATGGTCACACATTCTCTGTATGCCTTCTCCTCTGTACATGCTATCCTAATAATTAGCTGTTCCTTGAACCGGAAACCAAAGATCCAAACATTGTGTCTCCAACCCCACAAACACTTCAGATGTGTCTGCATAAGCGAAAGTGAAGCTGAAGTTAAAGTGAACTGTCTGCACATAAACATTATTTAAACATTGTACGCTGGCAGCACCGTGAAAGGGCATAGAATGTGACAGCAGAAGGCTGCATCTATATTTCTTAACCATTTGCACCTACACTTCCTGCCATCCACTGCCCCGTTCTAATATCACGCCCCAGTGTTTACCTCAAATCTTCATTGACACTACCAGCAAGAGACAGTAGCTGAAAGATTCCTCTTCCAGAGAAATGGACTGACTGAAGCTGATTTCATTAACCTTTTTCCTAGTTAAACATGGACAAAGAAATTGTATTTCATTACTACATTTATTAAGCACTATATAAAACTATTACCAATATTTCAATATTATTATTGCTAATTCTGTCTCCTTAAGCTATTGGTACTGCTTTTCCCAATCGTACTACTATAGTTCTGTACCTATTGCCATTACTGTAACTACTGACAATATTTGTAGTACAACGAGTACTATTAATACTACTGTATCTACTGGTTCCACTAATACTATTGAAGCCATTACTCTGTGTCCTGTTACTCAAGCACTGTACCAAGTACTATTACTAGTGCTGTTTTACTAATGGTATTACCTTTACGATGAGTTCTACCATTACTACTGTTACATGTCTAGTTATCCTACTATAAGTACTTCTTCCATAAGTAATGTAATTTTTCAAAGCTACATGTTGTACCTCTAGTCCTGTAACAATTACTGATATTGCAATTTTTTCCTTCTACTGCTGCGCCTAGCACTTTTGATATCACATCTAGCACTACTTGATAAATGAGACTCTTCCATTGAGCCTATGTTTTAAAATTGGACATGCACCGGTTATTCTTCACTGGATTGCCATGATACTGTTTTCCAAGATCTCAGCACAGTGGGATCACACCAGCCCATTCACTGCTGGGTAGCTCTGTAGCAGTGCGCTCCAACATTTCACTTGACATAATCTTTCCCTTCGACCATGTGTGTCTCTTCCTTACAACCAAAGCATGTTGTTGTCTCATCTCTCAGGGCCCTGTTTCTTCCTGTCCTGTCCAATTGGGGTTGAAGATTTCCGTGTTTGGTTTATCGACCTGTGGAATAATTCCATCATACCGTACCTGCAGGAAGGTGCAAAAGATGGCATTAAGGTATGTCACAGAGAATACAAACATGGTGACGGATGCAAAATGAAAAATGTACATTGCTATATCTTTCTCACTCGTTATTTATTTCTCCCACTTGCATTTTTGCACTGATTTGTCATGTTGTTACTTGGATTCTATTTCAGTTGAAAAGTGTTAAAACCTCTGCTTTGTCCTACAAACCCTCTTGGCTAATGTTTTCGTTTTCGTATGGGTCAGCCCTCCTCCCCCACACCTACCCATGTAAATTCCTTAGGATAACTGTGCTTACATACAAACTAAGTCTTATCAGTCATGTGGAGTAGATTGGGCATCTAGCTTCATGTCATCACGGTCACTATGCCTGCACTTCTGGTCTGTTGTGTGACCGTTATGGGTGTTGAAGTCTTTTGGCCTGATTTATACTGTAGAGGGCATCCCGTTGTCCATCAGAGGGGAGAGGTCTTTCCTGTATCACCTTGGCTGGACTGCCATTCACCATATTGAGATACCTGCTGGCCCTGCAGAGATCTCTGTGCTTTTAAGGAAGCAGCTAACACAGTGGCTTCTCTGAAGGCACTGAAAGTTTGGTGAGTGGCCACCATATTTCAGAGAACCGCTCCCCAAGCTTTTTTGTTTTCCAGAAACAGTCACCTAAACTTGGAATTTATGAAAAACAAAACATAAATGACCCTGACACTTTGGGAGCTTTTTACCAGGATGTAGGAGGCATTTTTATTTTCGTTCCATTCCGAACCACATGTTTTAGCAGATGGTGTACTCTGACATGTTTGTGCTGACGTACCATGTCCACCAAATTCTAAATCAGGCCATTAGTTTCGTTCAATTGGACTATTTAGACTAAAGCACCTGTAGCAATGTTTGTGATTAGAAAGCAGTGTCTCGGATGACTTGGACTCAGGTGGCCTCTATAGCAGTGAAGGTTCACTGTAGGCTGAGTTGTGATCTCAGGTGATCTGGAGCATCCTACAGTTGAGGGCTTCAAGAGTTGTTTCTTGTGAATGGTTTCTAACACTTTACAACAAAATACTGACATGGATGCCTAAGTAGGTTTTCTCCTCATTGCGTGAAGAGTTTTTCTACCAAATGCTACTCAATTACATTTCTTGGAGTACTGTAAAGAATCCTACAGGTAAGGACTAGGTTGATTGTCCCAAGTGAATATTGTGGTGTGGTTGTGCAGATGAAGTCTGGAGTGCAACATATCTGAGTAGTATGTAGTGTTCTCACTAGTGAGGATTTGACTTTGTTGTCTCCCAGGCAGTGTGAAGTACACTTGTAAGCAGGAATTGTAGCGGTAATTTCCTTTGAGAGATCTGAAGGTCCCTTACAGGCCGGTGGTGGTGTGGTTGTTTCTTGTGATTGATTGAGCCCTTGTTCAAGTATAGGTTGGAAAATGTATTCTCTTTTATACTAACGTGGTGGTCATCTCTTCTGAGTGTCTGGATGGTTGCCTTGTAGTTGCGTGTCTTTAAACTCATTAAGGCAATGTACATAATAAATAACTCTATCTCTGGTATTTGCAGCATATGAACTGTTAGTTGAATCTCAAATTATTCATAATAGCATCTATGTATATCGTATCATATATCATCCTGCAATAAAGTTAACTTTATAATTATTACTGGCAGATAAAATACTGGTGCTTTATTAATATAGCTAAGTAAAATTATTTTAACATAATTTTGTCCCGTGTATATTAGAAGTTGACAAGTACCCTGGTTTTCTTACGTCCCGAGCCTGATGCGAGTGAAACGCAACAAAGCTGTCAAACGTTGGGACAATGAGAAGTGCATACAGGGTATAGGAATAGCGCGTCACCCATACTGGTTATCATTGTATGTTGAGAGCGCTTGTTCTGGGGAAACACAGCTCAGGATTTGGAATGGGACCCCATAGCTGGGGTTGTCTGCATTAGTGGGAATTTATCAATACCAAGAGGATCCCTTCTGACAACCATGAATTAGCAAAGAATTTTAAAAAAATGTTTTCCAGCCAGTACCTTGAAGTTTACATGCATCACTCTGATTCCGGTTCATGGCTAACTGTGCTATAGTTAAAGGATTGTGACTAAGGGCTGCAAGTAACTGGAGCATTTCTTTCTCTTACCGGGACGGTGACACACTGAGCTCTTTATCTGGCATACAAACGTATAATCTGCTTGTTGGATGCTGTGCTTTGCAGCAGGCACATTGACCCCCCTTGGTTCTTTGCAGAGAGTTGGAACTGTGACTGGATGGAACGTTAATCGCTGCAGGGGGTGCACTGGTTGCCAAGATTGCCTTCCCATGATTGTCACCCCCTGAAGATTACTGGCCACATGAGGATACCTGGGGCAGGTGCATTTGGCACCTTAAGAACATAATAAATCCAGCGTCCCCCGAGCTTGCAGCCTGGTGCGTCGGCAATAGCTGCGCCACCCTAAAACTGCCACTGCTTGCCCCTCTTGAACTGTTTCAGGCCCCCGCACCACGTGCAGCAGTCTTTGGCAGGCTATGTTTTCGGCGAGCTCAGATGTCAGACATTGCAGTGTTGTGAGTTCGAAGCACTCGCTGTTAGTCAAAAGTGAGGCCTAAGCACTTGCACAAACTACTAGAGAAAGACATTCCGAGAGCGGCTGCACACAAAATGGCACCTCTCTAGCGCGGTAAATGAGGTGACTTTAGTCTTTGAGAGACGAAGATCAGGGAGGAAGGAGACTGTACAGTTTTCCATGACTTCCAAGTAAGCTTTTAGAGAAGCTACTCAAACTGCTGCCCTCAACACTCTAAGGTAAAGCTTGGTATTATAAGTCATTGATGGATGGAATTATTGGATCTCAGAAGCTGTATGCAGAGTCAACAACCTGAGTGATAGGTCAGATGACCCCCTATGAACAAAAACGTGTTTTTTTTTTTTTTTTTTATGTGCCGAAGGGATCACCTTAATAGACCGGATTACATCACTGCATCAGTGGCATTTATTTAAATTGATAGTTTTTAAATATGAATTTATTAGCTACATTATGCCCATCCTTCCCCAACCCAGACAATAACACCATTTGTGAACTACTGCACTATGACAAGTCATTTGTCAAGTACAGCCTATATTTGGTCAAAAGTTTTGTCCTACATTGAACAACCTTTGTAGCCCATTAAATTATACACAAGAGGTTTTTGTACAGCCTGAACTTCCATATTTGATGCTCTCATACGTGATAATGAAGAGAACGGGCGCTCTTGGAAATATAATATATACCTAGAATCATACCATTTTGTCAAACTACGAAGCTGGCACTGGCCCCAGATTCTCTGGTTTCCTACTGTGCAGTTCTGCCTCTGGTTATCTTTTTCTTCTATTTTACATCAAAGCTTAGTGCTTTGATTTTAATTCTTCGCACATAAGGTTAGAATGTTGGTAGCAGGCAGAAGGTACGTGAAAGCCTGGTTTATTTTGGATCTCAAACTGAGACAAAACCAGTCATTTGGCTCAAGCCTTCTGTCTCTTGACCACATCTATTTTACAATGCTATGCATGTAGCATAACTCCTCATGATTTAGGATACTCTTTCAGATTTCTAAAAATATTCAAAAATATGCATCAAAATTGGTTTGTAAACCTTATTGATTTTTCACCAAAATTAGCTTTAAAAAGCACCTGTTGCCCCTCTTTGTTTTACACATTTCAAACTATCTTATGTCATTCTGGCTCGCCCCCTTCACTTGCTAACTTTAACTCACCCCCAACATTTACTTCCTGCCTCTTTCAAAAGTCACCAGAGCAGCCCTCAGTGTTAGAATTTCTAATGTAGAACTAACTTTCCTTTGATTGCTATCAGGTTACCATCACCTCTGTTAAAAAATTTAAATTCTAAAACCTAATCTTTTCTCTTTAGGTGCATGGACAGAAAGCAGCATGGGAAGATCCCGTAGAGTGGGTGAGAGACACACTGCCATGGCCCTCTGCTCAACAGGACCAGTCTAAGCTGTACCACCTGCCCCCACCCACCGTTGTACCCCACAGCAGCACCTCACCTGCAGAAGAAAGGACCACAAAAGACGCCACGCCAAACTCGTTAGACACAGACCCTCTGGTTAGTACAGATGGTGAATGCTTCATTTTTGGTGTATCCCAGCAAGGGCACTGCAGTCAAATTTGAAAATGCAGTGTTAAGTTTGGTGTCATTGTTCTGGGATAATAGAGGCAGAATTCTGTGATTAGTTTATTTTCTAGCTAGAGCTTTGTTACTAAGTTCAATATGGTGAACGTGAATTTCATAGGCTAACAGTTGCAAATCCACAACATATAATCATTTCTAATCAACAACCTAAGATATCATTTTTACAGTCTGAAGAGTATTAGAGATTTACAGGTTGTACCTAATTCTGCTATCTATTGGTTGAGCTCAGAAATGTATTTTAATATCATGGAAACTCAAAATGTGTGTGTTTACCCTCAGCACAACCGAAGTAAATGTATCGACCTGAAGCCCACAATGTTCCACACCCTGCATGCCACCATTGGGTTTTCCCCAGCTCCCCCGAACCCCAACATCATAAACCGATCATATGACAAAAGGAGCATGACTTTTTAAGGCCTGAGCATTTTCAAGGGAGTTTTACTATAGAACGCAGCCATAGAGCTGATAAGAGAATGACTCCAAAACGGTAAATGCTTGTGGCATCTCCCCATATTTTTGATGTTTGTTGTGGATAAAATGGCCTTTTATGTTTTTTTCTACTGTTTCATTGGAGATTCTTAGGACTATTCATCCACAAACTTTGTAGTCTTGTTCTTCCGTGAGACCACAACAACTCTGGGGCAGGTATTTTGTACATGTACATGAAGCATTTATAGAGAGAGATTCTGAGCAGTGGTGCCTGGGTTTAGATTTTATCCACTTTTCTGAAACTGCACAACAAGCTTACCCAGTGAATCCAAATCTTAAAACAGGACCATGAAAGACACAGAGTACATAAGAGGTTCATAAACAGATACTTGGAGACACATTGGTATTTCAAGCCAACCTCAATGGATTTTCACAAAACCCTCTGTCATTTTGGCTATTCCTGAGGCTCCAGAGACCATCTCCCAAGCCACAGAGAATTGTGTAAAGGGGATGAAAAGAGACTTTAAACAAATGATAAGATCTGTGTAACCTAGCATCGAAATCGGTCTTGTGGGAAAGAACTACTTCAGTCCTTCTGCACGATACAACCTTGAGACAGAACTACTTATGAGCTTGTTCAGAAATGGGTTCTTTAGGGTGAAAAGGATATAATTGTGGACTGAACATAATCTAATGCCTTGTATTTCAAGCATCCTTTTACCAAAGAGGGCACATTTACTTTTGTGGAGGCATTAAAAACTACATCTTGGCCTCGGAATCATACCAAAATAATTCTAGAAAAGGATCAGGGTCTACAAAGGACTTATCTTCTATACTGGTAAGACTGGATCTACAAGTAACCTTGGAGGGTGCTGCAAATGACATAGACCTAACTTTGCAGTATAAACTGCATAATTCTGCAATCTAGTGGTTGGATCTGTGTATCTTTTTTTAAACCCACACTTTGTACTTCAGGTGTCAGCCGTTGGTGTAGTCTCAGCTTGCATATAAAGAAGCACCAAAACTTCTAAGAGGAGCATAAACTAGTGTATAAGGGTTGCCAAGGTAAATGAGGATATTGTTGCTTACCCAATAAGATGAGGTCACTACATAATACACATTAAAACAGAAGGCAGGCTTGCTTTATAGTGTTGAGGTGAAAGAGAAGGAATGGTGCTTTTGTTTCTACTTGAATAAACTCCATCACAGAGAGCTCACCTTTCTAACTATGCGCCCTCAGTGCTGTAGACAGGCGAAGCAAATTCCGCAAGGCCTGTTAGAACAGGATCTAAGACAGCAAAGATAGAATAAAAGTAGGATGACACCTGAGGAAGGTACCACTGGGAGAAAGTAGGGATCTTGACAGTGAGACCGCCAACAGCAACTGATGGAGTCAGAAACCACAACAAGTTGCTAAAGGCAGCACCATCTACACAAGTAATTCAACAGTGGACTGTGCAGGACGGATCAGACGCAAGCACCACATGTGCACCATAACACAGAGGGGAAGGCCACTGGAATTACGTGGCACGGGAGGGCAGGATTCAGTCAATTATATGACAAAAAAAGCTAATTATGTGGTGTAATGCAGCACAATTTGTGATTGTATTACTTAATTGTTTTTTTTTTTTTTTAGTTTTTACACTGTTTGGGCATAGGATGCATCTCTTTAATACCAGTTAAACACCCAACTATAGCAGTAAGCAACAGAAAGGTGGCCAGACAACCTTTGGCAAAGGGCCTTCCATAGTGCGGCAACACATATTGTTGTGGTTTTGGTAACTTTTGAACCGTTTGAGCTAGAAACAATGCTTTTTGTTAAAATCTGCAGAACATGCAATAGATGACGGATTATGTGGCAAATGAGGCAAATCTATAATATAAATGCATCTATAAAAGTAGAAAACACTGCGGATGCACAATCTCACAATTACAGTGGCCAAGGCAGAGGATCAGGGGACAAGAATGGCAGATGTAGAGAATGGAAGCTTTGTAGTAGACATCCTGCAGCTGTTTTGGCCAACAGGACTTGAGTGGCCACGTGGAGAAGGGAGGGCACATACTATAGACCAGATGTTATTGAGCTTATATAACCCCCGAAAAGTAGGCAGATACCCTTTGGTTATGTTGCACACAGTTAAAAATGTCATATGGTTTACACGTTAAGTGAAAACCTGGTTTCCTCACATGAGATATGGAAAGAAGAATATAATTACAAACCTGTACCACAGCCTCCAGCCTACAGAGAAAGGGATGCTTAGCCAGGCTTAGTAACTGTCACAACAGCCAGGAAAGGTCTATGAAATTGAGTGATTTTTAAGGTCCATTACCTGAAAATGAGAGCAAGAGATTAAATACTGCATGCACGAAATCTAACTTAAAAGCAGGATTTCTCTGCACTTTGTCAATTCCATGGAATTATTATAGAGCTACAGCCCCCTCAAGGGGAAAAAATTGAAGAAATCCAGAAGTCCGTCCTAGAAGAGCACAAAAAGAAAGGTTGTGGTTATTGGGTGTGATTGATGGATGCAGGTGATACGGCCAGCAGTTTGTCTCATTTTTAGGTGACATTCTTTATTATGGGTCTTAGGAATATGGCTGGAAGTGCAGACCCTTCACACTGATCATTATGCCGACACTTTTGTAGACAAGGGCTGGATAATACTGAAGAACTCCTCAAATAAGATACTGAAACGGACAAATCCAGTGATGCACTTGAGCTGAGGTCTTCATTCAGGACCATCATCTGCAGACTTATCTGGGAACTACCATTCAAAACTACCCATCTCCATAAGGACAGGGACAGTCTCGATCATGGGAACACAATTTCTCAAAGTTATGCCTTAATAGGGTAACTCCATCACAAAAACACCTTGCACTGACATGAAGCACTAGTCTAAACATTGATCTGCATTACCCTCCAGCCTCATTCCTCTATACGGTTATGGAACTCCTCATTGACTTGCAGTATCCTTATAGTGCACGGCAGAGTGTACTGTGGCCCTTATATGATTACTCACGGAGATACCGATCGTAAGCCCACAATGACTTACTTCTTGACCACCATTTTAGATTCTTTAAAAAAAAAAATATATATCCTACTGGTTTGGAGATGTTAGAGTTGAGTTCTGAAAGAATATTGCAAAAAGAAGCACTGGAGTCAGCATGAGCCAAGAAATTTAAAAAGCAGAAATGACAAAGTTGCAGGTTGAAATGAAGGCACTCATACTTTTTTTTTTTTTTCATGGGTCCTAGACCAGGCTGATTTCGAACATTGACCGGGGTCTCTTTAACACCATTTTGTACAGGGTCTCAATACATCATGTTATTTACATTTTGCTGTGGTTGTCAACTATTGAAGTCAAAAAATGTTAAATGTAAAGGAAAAAACGTTGTTACACTGCTGCTGTTGATGTTGGAGGGAGCATAAATCTTAAGGGCAAAAATAGGGGGATCATTAAGAGATATATTTAGATCGTTCAGACTAAGGGGACATTTTGGCGAAGAGGGTGAACACTATAATTCATATTTATGCCCCATATGTTCTCTCTGTTGAATCATCCCCCACCACTCTAAAACATTCTTCATGGTAAAAACACTAATCCAGTAGTGCCTTGAAAAGAAGGACTGTTGAAGCTGAAATGCTAAACGTCCAAGTCATCACATACATTAATACTACTGAAGGTTTTATTAATTGAAAGTAAAATGGGGGAAAACACTAGAAAAATTAATTGCATTCAAAGATGTCGAGAACCAAAGATATTAAATATACCAATTGTTTCTCCACACCTAAATGTCAGTCAAGACATTCTCCATCTCAACATCAAGACAGCCAATGAATCATCAAATAAGTCATGCTGAGAGATCTTCGATGTCTTAAACAAACCAGATGTTAGAGCTTTATTGAATTGTTACTCCTCTGGGTTAGGACACTAAGAGGGATAGAATAAAATCGTCAACTCGGCTTCGAAAGATGATTGAGGATAAAAAGTTGCGACTAAAAAGTGATTCAGGGTAGCTGAGAGTGACAGAAATAAAAATGTTCTCTAGAGTGGGTTGAGCTCCTTTATTAAAAAAAGATGCAGTTTTTCAAGGAAGCTTAGTCTACTTCTACTATGCCATGACAATAACAGGTCAAAAGATCTAGGGAGGAGTTAGAAAAATTAAACAAAAAAGTAGCACTCAGACAACATCTTAACAGGACGAACAAGGTTTAGAAGAACAAAGGGTCTTCAAAAATAATACATTGGAAAACCCACAGGATCTGACTGAAGACACTACATATGATCTGCAAGAGAAGGATGAAATAATTTGGCAGGAGTTGGGTAAAGACTCGCTAACATGGGGGTTGAATTTGTACGGAAGCAAGACTGTCTGTCACTTATTATAAGCACATCTCCTTTATGTACGATCATCTATAACCTTTGGAGTGTGGCTGGAGGAGGAACAGTTGAATTTCTGTTTCTTCAACACCATCACAAAGGAAAAAAAATTCTTACCTATGTTGCTTGCATTCATTAATCTAAAGAGGTTTTTAAAAGCTCAGTACCTGCCAAAGCTGTAATTCAACAAATTAAGGAAAACATTTAAGACTTCCACAAATGACTAACAGTACGGTAAATCACACGTGGATAAAAATTAATTAATGGTACCTGCAGTAGGCCACAAAATGGAAAGTGTAGCCACAATATAATGGTCACTGCAAACTCCAATGATATACTCAACAGGTATGCCCATAAGCAGTGAACTGAGATACCAGACCCAGTAAACTTTCCAAAGGAATATCAAAAGAAAGGTCAAATTCTGGTTGAAGGTGGACAAATTACTGCGAACATGTCATGTTTGAATTCTGCTGACATGGCTGACAATTGTCAAGCAGGTGCTGTTCTAAGAATACATACTTGACTGTGTACTTCTTTAAAGTCAAGGTGCAGTCTAATGTGAATGGCATTTGATTAACCAAAGAACATTTGTTTGGGCCTCCAGTAGATGACAAATTAAAATATATGACAAAAACAAATGCACTGCAAAATCCATGGGGAACTTACAGCCAAGAGGTTACTACAAAAGATGATTTGCTGCTGAAGGAAGAGATAAAGATAGAGTTTCAGCATCAACCATTCTTACTTTCAGTTGTAAGGGTCAAATGTTATCTTTGAACCTGTAGGGCAGTGGAAGCAAGTTACAACTTCACACAAACAACATTTTTGTGAACAAGGCAAAGGAAAGGTCAAGTATTTCAAGAATCAGATAGCTCAAAGTGACTCATTCAGGACATTTCCATAATGTATAAAACCTGCATGGGGCAGAACCAAAAATTGCATAAACAGTGGGAGTCCATAATAACTGACAAGTTGGTAGTGAACATAGTTAAAAAGGGTTATTGTGTAGTGTTCATCACAAAACAAGCAACAATACTGTCAAAGTGCCAAAATTACAAGCAAGAATACAACTGCCTCTTACCATAGGAGAAATGAGCACTACTCCAAAAGGGAGCAATAGAGCAAATACCTCCAGAGGAAACGGATGGAAGAAATTATTTAGTTCCGAATATCCGACAAGACTTCACACTCCGACCTAAAAACAATTTGTGCTTCCCAAACACATTTTTCAAAAGACAAAAAGTTTGAATAGCACAACTGCAGAGTGTTTACCACTTCTAATTTAAGGGATTATCTAGCAAAGATGGGGCTAAAAGATGCACATTTCAAATCCTAATGCATTCTGCTCTCATGAAATATCTCAGGTTAGTAATGAATAATATATATTTACAATTCAGATTGTTGCTATTTGGCATAAAGTCAGCACCAAGAGTATTCACCTAGTGCTTGGCAGTACTTAACACGCAAGGGTGTTCCTGTGTACAATAGCTGGACGATTGGTGATGAAGGAGGCCTCAGTCAAGGAATACCATAGTAAGTAGACTTTGTTACATAGTTAGAGGTTCACAGCCAATGTGAAAAAGTTATCCCTACTTCCAACAATCACACATTTTTTCATGGAACAGAACTAGATAACAAAAACGTGTTTACTGTTCCATCTTAAGAGAATGAATATTGACATTGCAAGGACATTTTTCTTTACAGCCATCACTGTTTGTGACAGTGAGATTTGCTAGTGAGGTTACTGCAAATTACGGCTTCTTGCATTCATTTGATTCCAAATTTGAGGCTTCCTATGCAACCAATGCTGGAATGGTTACTGGGAGGATTCAGCGGCTTTCACAAAGGTTCAGGAAGAATTAAAGTAGGAGACATAGACAAACATGGCAAAAGGCACACATTTCAAACTTTCGGTGCCAACAACATTATTACAGCAGATGCATTATACTGGTGAGCATGGTAAACATCTGGAGACACTGCAATTCAGGGGACAGTGGGAACAGGAAGAAGTGCAGAAACACTAACTACCTACAGTTAAAAGCTATGTTTTCTATCAATAAAGGCCTTTCAAATTCAAAGACAGTGCAAGGTTGTACAAATTGTAATAGACAACACCATAAAAAATGTTCAGCTAAACAGGGAGAAACAATTTCTTATCCACTATCAAGGTTGGTACAATACATTTAAAATTAATTGAGCCATGCAAAGAAACATTTCACTACTAGCTTCACATTTACCAGAAGAAGAACATATGCAAGCATACCTCACCAAGTAGTCCAAGAGGAAAATGTCTCATGAGTGGGAGTTGAAACAATGCTTTATAGATGCAATCCTCAAATTGAAAGAACACTAAGCATAGACTTGTTTGCAACAAAATAAAATGCAAAATTCCCACTATCCACATCTGAGCATTGCATTCATTGTCATAGGGCAGTGCTCCCTAGAATAATTAGTACAAGACATTCTCTCTTCCTCCAATTCCTCCGATAGTAGCGGTGCAAAACACATTCAATATTCCAGCATCCCAATGATTCTATATACACAGCATGGGCAAGGCAGCCTTGCTACTGAAACCTATTATAGTGGCCAATTATAAAAGCTGAAAAATTTCCTTCACCAAAAGATATCCGTATATTGGAGGAGGGGAAGATGCATCATCCAGACCCAAACTGTTTATGGTGGATAGTATGGCTCCTAAAATCGTAACATCAAAACATTTAAATTGACCAGATGTAAAGAAATGGCTCCCTGTTGCAGTTACCCCCCACTTTTTGTCTGATATTGATGCTGACTTGACTGAGAAGTGTGCTGGGACCCTTCTAACCAGGCCCCAGCACCAGTGTTCTTTCACCTAAAATGTACCATTGTCTCCACAATTGGCACAACCCTGGAACCCAGGTAAGTCCCTTGTAACTGGTACCCCTGGTACCAAGGGCCCTGATGCCAGGGAAGGTCTCTAAGGGCTGCAGGATGTCTTATGCCACTCTAGGGACCCCTCACCCAGCACAGACACACTGCTTGCCAGCTTGTGTACTGGTGGGGAAAAAAAGACTAAGTCGACATGGCACTCCCCTCAGGGTGCCATGCCAACCTCACACTGCCTATGGCATAGGTAAGTCACCCCTGTAGCAGGCCTTACAGCCCTAAGGCAGGGTGCACTATACCACAGGTGAGGGCATAGCTGCATGAGCACTATGCCCCTACAGTGTCTAAGCAAAACCTTAGACATTGTAAGTGCAGGGTAGCCATAAGAGTATATGGTCTGGGAGTCTGTCAAAAACGAACTCCACAGCTCCATAATGGCTACACTGAATACTGGGAAGTTTAGTATCAAACTTATCAGAATAATAAACCCACACTGATGCCAGTGTTGGATTTATTAAAAAATGCACAGAGAGGGCATCTTAGAGATGCCCCCTGTATTTTACCCAATTGTTCAGTGGAGGACTGACTGGTCTCTGCCATCCTGCTGCTGAGAGACGAGTTTCTGACCCCATGCGTTGAGAGCCTTTGTGCTCTCTGAGGACAGAAACAAAGCCTGCTCTGGGTGGAGGTGCTTCACACCTCCCCCCTGCAGGAACTGTAACACCTAGCAGTGAGCTTCAAAGGCTCAAGCTTCGTGTTACAATGCCCCAGGGCACTCCAGCTAGTGGAGATGCCCGCCCCCTGGACACAGCCCCCACTTTTGGCGGCAAGTCCAGGAGAGATAATGAGAAAAACAAGGACACTGGCCAGTCAGGACAGCCCCTAAGGTGTCCTGAACTGAGGTGACTCTGACTTTTAGAAATCCTCCATCTTGTAGATGGAGGATTCCCCCAATAGGATTAGGGATGTGCCCCCTCCCCTCAGGGAGGAGGCACAAAGAGGGTGTACCCACCCTCAGGGCTAGTAGCCATTGGCTACTAACCCCCCAGACCTAAACACGCCCTTAAATTTAGTATTTAAGGGCTCCCCAGAACCAAGGAACTCAGATTCCTGCACCCTAAGAAGAAGAGGACTGCTGAGCTGAAAAACCCTGCAGAGAAGACGGAGACAACTGCCTTGGCCCCAGCTCTACCGGCCTGTCTCCCCCGTTCTGAAGAAAACTGCTCCAGCGACGCTTTCCCCAGGACCAGCGACCTCTGAATCCTCAGAGGACTGCCCTGCTCTAAAAGGACCAAGAAACTCCTGAGAACAGCGGCCCTGTTCACCCAAGACTGCAACTTTGTTTCTAAAGGAGCAACTTAAAGGCAGCAGCGTTTCCCGCCAGAAGCGTGAGACTTGCAACCCTGCACCCGGCGACCCCGACTCGACTGGTGGAGAAACAACACTTCAGGGAGGACCCTCCGGCGACTCAGAGACTGTGAGTAACCAAAGTTGTCCCCCCTGAACCCCCACAGCGACGCCTGCAGAGGGAATCCTGAGGCTCCCCCTGACCGCGACTGCCTGACTCTAAGATCCCGACGCCTGGAAAAGACCCTGCACCCGCAGCCCCCAGGACCTGAAGGATCGGAACTCCAGTGCAGGAGTGACCCCCAGGAGGCCCTCTCCCTTGCCCAGGTGGTGGCTACCCCGAGGAGCCCCCCCCTTGCCTGCCTGCATCGCTGAAGAGACCCCTTGGTCTCCCATTGATTCCTATTACAAACCCGACGTGTGTTTGCACACTGCACCCGGCCACCCCCGTGCTGCTGAGGGTGTACTTCCTGTGCTAACTTGTGTCCCCCCCCCGGTGCCCTTCAAAACCCCCCTGGTCTGCCCTCCGAAGACGCGGGTACTTACCTGCTGGCAGACTGGAACCGGGGCACCCCCTTCTCCATTGAAGCCTATGTGTTTTGGGCACCACTTTGAACTCTGCACCTGACCGGCCCTGAGCTGCTGGTGTGGTAACTTTGGGGTTGCTCTGAACCCCCAACGGTGGGCTACCTTGGACCCAAACTTGAACCCCGTAGGTGGTTTACTTACCTACAAAAACTAACAAATACTTACCTCCCCCAGGAACCGTTGAAAATTGCACTGTCTAGTTTTAAAATAGCTATATGTGTTTTATTTGAAAAGTATATATGCTATTGTGATTATTCAAAGTTCCTAAAGTACTTACCTGCAATACCTTTCATGCAAAGTATTACATGTAGAATTTGAACCTGTGGTTCTTAAAATAAACTAAGAAAATATATTTTTCTATACAAAAACCTATTGGCCTGGAATTGTCTCTGAGTGTGTGTTCCTCATTTATTGCCTGTGTGTATGTACAACAAATGCTTAACACGACTCCTTTGATAAGCCTACTGCTCGACCACACTACCACAAAATAGAGCATTAGCATTATCTCTTTTTTGCCACTATCTTACCTCTAAGGGGAACCCTTGGACTCTGTGCATACTATTCCTTACTTTGAAATAGTGCATACAGAGCCAACTTCCTACACCAGACAAATGGTTATGCATTATAAAAGAAGCTACAAGACCACTCTTGTGGGAAGTGCACATTGAGCCTTGGGGTAGCAAGTCTGAATGCATTTGACAATTCACCTTGCAGTTCCTACTTAAGGAATAGGCTGACCCTTGTTGACTTTAGCATAAGCAGCAAAAAGTTGGTTAGCCTTATAAAAAGGGTTAGTCCTATCAATATAGTACATTAGCTATGAAACTAGACTCGTTAATGTTTATTGGTGTATCAGCAATAATTTTCAAGACCGTCTAATGCAAGAAATAATTGTACATATCTAAAGCACTTGTTGGATTCTGGTTTACGCTATGCCTCTGAGGGATAAATGCAAGACACGTTTTCTCAATTCTGGTAATCAACAAATTCTTAGAGGGTGAAAAAAAACTTTATGCTCCATATTGTTTACTTTGTTAAATTTAATTTTATTTAACACGTTTCATGAAAAGCATGATTTTTCATGAAAAGCATGCTTTGAATCAATGTATAACAAGTCTAAAAATGTAAAGTTTAAGACTAATTTCTTAATAGGTATTACATCTGCAAGCTTTCAGTGCAAGTACTTTACATAATAAAGTAGTCGAGAATACTTCATAGGTTTGCTCCAAAAATAGTCTCACCTTTTCACTTTGAAAAATATACTTGCAGCCTTTCTTTCAAAATCCAACTACCTCAGCTGAAAGAGTGCTACACAATTTAGTTGTGAGTACAGTTGTTATGTTTTATAGACAAATACCTAAGAAATGAGAAAGACTAAAGTTCTTCATAGCATAAACTCCGCAGAATCCTGGATTATCTGTGACTAAGAGTACAGTAGTCAAATGAACTATGCAAACACACCTATTTTATAAATGACAGACTAAATTATTGGACACTAAACCAAGGGCATATCTTACCAGGAAGAAAGTGTAACATTAGCGTTTATTAGTAATGTGCCTGTGCAAGAAATTTGTGGAGTGACATCTTGTTTATTTGTACACACCACACCTTTACTAAATATTATTGTATAGATATACAATATAATAAAAAAAGCATGAGTGGATCACACCATGTTAAAATATTTACATAACGCTGTGTGTTCTTTTTGCCCTCCTCCACATAAGTAATACACTACTACGTAATCAGTGCACAGCATTTGAATCTGCAAGAGTTTTTGGGCATTAAAAATAACAGGTTAATCACCTGTAACAATAGTTTTGAACTTGATTCTGTTCTAGTTTCATATGTGACTCTCCCACAAAACCACACCATATGATCACCATGCTTCAGCAGAATCATGACGCCGCCACTCTGGTTTAAGTCTACAGGGAGTGCAGAATTATTAGGCAAGTTGTATTTTTGAGGATTAATTTCATTATTGAACAACAACCATGTTCTCAATGAACCCAAAAAACTCATTAATATCAAAGCTGAATATTTTTGGAAGTAGTTTTTAGTTTGTTTTTAGTTTTAGCTATGTTAGGGGGATATCTGTGTGTGCAGGTGACTATTACTGTGCATAATTATTAGGCAACTTAACAAAAAAAAAAAAAATACCCATTTCAATTATTTATTATTACCAGTGAAACCAATATAACATCTCAACATTCACAAATATACATTTCTGACATTCAAAAACAAAACAAAAACAAATCAGTGACCAATATAGCCACCTTTCTTTGCAAGGACACTCAAAAGCCTGCCATCCATGGATTCTGTCAGTGTTTTGATCTGTTCACCATCAACATTGCGTGCAGCAGCAACCACAGCCTCCCAGACACTGTTCAGAGAGGTGTACTGTTTTCCCTCCTTGTAAATCTCACATTTGATGATGGACCACAGGTTCTCAATGGGGTTCAGATCAGGTGAACAAGGAGGCCATGTCATTAGATTTCCTTCTTTTATACCCTTTCTTGCCAGCCACGCTGTGGAGTACTTGGACGCGTGTGATGGAGCATTGTCCTGCATGAAAATCATGTTTTTCTTGAAGGATGCAGACTTCTTCCTGTACCACTGCTTGAAGAAGGTGTCTTCCAGGAACTGGCAGTAGGACTGGGAGTTGAGCTTGACTCCATCCTCAACCCGAAAAGGCCCCACAAGCTCATCTTTGATGATACCAGCCCAAACCAGTACTCCACCTCCACCTTGCTGGCGTCTGAGTCGGACTGGAGCTCTCTGCCCTTTACCAATCCAGCCACGGGCCCATCCATCTGGCCCATCAAGACTCACTCTCATTTCATCAGTCCATAAAACCTTAGAAAAATCAGTCTTGAGATATTTCTTGGCCCAGTCTTGACGTTTCAGCTTGTGTCTCTTGTTCAGTGGTGGTCGTCTTTCAGCCTTTCTTACCTTGGCCATGTCTCTGAGTATTGCACACCTTGTGCTTTTGGGCACTCCAGTGATGTTGCAGCTCTGAAATATGGCCAAACTGGTGGCAAGTGGCATCGTGGCAGCTGCACGCTTGACTTTTCTCAGTTCATGGGCAGTTATTTTGCGCCTTGGTTTTTCCACACGCTTCTTGCGACCCTGTTGACTATTTTGAATGAAACGCTTGATTGTTCGATGATCACGCTTCAGAAGCTTTGCAATTTTAAGAGTGCTGCATCCCTCTGCAAGATATCTCACTATTTTTGACTTTTCTGAGCCTGTCAAGTCCTTCTTTTGACCCATTTTGCCAAAGGAAAGGAAGTTGCCTAATAATTATGCACACCTGATATAGGGTGTTGATGTCATTAGACCACACCCCTTCTCATTACAGAGATGCACATCACCTAATATGCTTAATTGGTAGTAGGCTTTCGAGCCTATACAGCTTGGAGTAAGACAACATGCATAAAGAGGATGATGTGGTCAAAATACTCATTTGCCTAATAATTCTGCACTCCCTGTAATGTTAAAGCTTTTAGTAGATGGTGAATGGTGCACAACATGTGAATCTAGTAAAGCTTCAAGCTGAAAAACTTGTTACAATTAAGTAACCTGTTTCACACACACCTGATGCATCAATGTGATCATCATTTCATATATTCACCAAATATTACTGTGAAGAAAGAAGTCCAAGTGGGCCGAGCTGTTTTTAAAAACATTGTTTTCGTAGCATTTGTGGCTGTAAATGTGTGATTTGCATGCTCCTGCTCTCTAGTTTTTGGCTCAGGCATTACAAGTTGTTTTTCTTCAAAGAAGCTTCGAGTCACTGGATGTTGTGACTCTTCAGTTTGTCCACTAGGTACATGCTTTGAACATGTTTTGGTACGACTCCAAGACTGACCCATTGTTTGCAGTGACTTAGGACTGAGCTTCAACCTTTCTTCTCTGGTGATTGGGAATGATCACTGCCATTGTTCCTCAAGGTGGTACACCCTTATTTCTTCCCTCAACCATAACCGATCTACTTAAAGCTGGCTAGATGGTATCTTTCTTTGATGGCCCCAGCCCTCTTCGAACACCAAGGTTTTTGCCTCAGAGAAATGGCAGCAGATGGAAAGCACACCTTATTCCAGCACTGGGCAATCCACCACAACATTAATCTCCTACTGAAATGCCTTCAAGAGGTTGACAACAAGTTTGCAGACTTGTGAAGCAGGATACATCAACAAGTCCACAAGTGGGAACTCCATTCAAAAGTCCGCCAAAGATACTTCTGGCGGTGTGGCTCTCAAGTCATTGACCTTTTTGTCACCCCAGATTATGCAAAATGTCAAGACTTTGTCTCCAGGTACCCACATCCACAGTTCCTGTGAAATGCAATATGGAAGACCTCTCACACTCATCCCATGCATTGTCATAAGAATAAGGTAGGTCTTCTAGACCGTCAACCTAGTGGCATCAACGTTAGACAGACAGCCTTGGTACTGATAATGTCCATGAGTCGGCCCAAGAAGTTTCCAGTTAGGCCAGAACTTCTCACACAGTAACAAGGTAAATTCAAGCACCCAGACCCCAAGCAGTTCAACCTAGCAATCCGGCACTTGAGGTCTTAGAGTTTCTTAAACTTCCAGAGGGAGAGTATGACAATCCTTCAAAAGGCTTTTAGACCTGCTACATAGATATGCTATGCAGCTAAGTGGGAAAAATATGTCTACTAGTTGGCCCCTACTGCATCTCCAAGCAGTTAGATCCCTTAAAAGTTAAGGACATCATATCCCATCATATACCTCTTTGGAAGGCCGGTCTAGCTCATACCTCCATATGCTCCATTTAGTTCCTGTAACCACATAAATGCAGAACAGAGAACACTCATCCCTTTTTAGGATTCCTTTAGTCAAATCTTTCATGGAAGTTTTCAAAAGGGGATACCCCCAAGAACACCTCCAACGCCCATATGGAGCCTTGACACAGTTCTCACAAGTCTAATTGAGCCACCTTGTGAGCCTTTTCTCTCATGCAGCTTACAGTTCCTTTCTTGGAAAGTGTTGTTTCTTGTTTCTCACTGAAGTTGTATCTACAAGTTGTCACTATTCTAGAACCATTTATTCAGGTACACAAGGACAGAGTAGTGCTTAGAACCAATTCCAAGTTTTTACCTTAAGGTAGTTTTACCCTTCTGCATTAATCTGACTATATTCAGCTGCCCGTATTCTTTGCACAGTTCTATTCTGTAGCGTAACGGCGTTACACACTTTAGATGTTAAAAGGATGGTCATTTACAATATTAATAGGGCTAAGCCTTTTCATAAAACTAACCATTGTGTCTTGCTTTTAGGTCTCATAGAGGCATAACTTCACCCGAAATCAGCAAGTGCATTTGATATTGTATAATATTTTCTCGCATTATACTGTCTTGAAACCTATTGCTATTACACCAATGAACATGAACAAGTCTACGTAGTTGCATAGCGCATATAATATATTGATAGGACGAGGTCTTTTTGTCTGACTGTCCAACTTTTTGTTTCTTTTGATAAACCCCATTCGGGATACCCTAGTTTTAAAGCTGGCATTACCAATAATAAATGTGTACTTCTCAAACCTCCAAGGACACACTTTACACATAGAAAGCGAGTCACTATGGCTTTCTAACATAACTTCCCTTTAACTGATAGATGCAGAGCAGTTGCTTGGTCAAGCCCCTCACATCCACAAGGCATTACCATGTGCTCATAACTCATCAATAAGCAATGGTTAGACAAACTATATTAAGGACTTTGCTTCCAACATCATCATCATCTGCCTGCTCCACACTGCTGGGAGGAAAATGTGTTGCAGTCAGTGTAAATCATTTGTATCTACAGCAACACATGCTATGAATGGAAAATTATACTTTCCCTGAAAACATCTGTTAGTAACATGTTGTTCTTTGGGTTCACATGCACCCAAGCTCCTCCCCAGAAGCCAACATTGACAGCACTTTTTTTTTTTTTTTTTGAATCCGTACAAATTAGTTACCAAATACTATTGCACGGGGCACATATACTTACTGTCACTGAACTCTCACCTTTCATCTGCTGAGCAAACAACAATCTAAGGTGACTCGATGCATTGTGGACTAAGGCAGGAGTTGCACAACATTCCTTGACTCAAAGCTTTTTCAAAGAAAACAACTTGTAAGGGCTGAACCCAATGCAGGAATATGTAACGCATATAAATCTACAGCACTTCATGCTACGAACAGAAGCTTACGATGCAAGTAACATTTTCCTTACTACATATACTACTATTTTCATCCTTTCAGAGATGAAGCACTTCTTTAAAGTTGGCGCACAGCATGTGATACACAACACATGCTACATAAAGAATGTTATCTATGTGTAGCCACCTGTTTGTGCTTGCCATGACATGCAGATGTTTTCTGCTTGCCTTAACTAAGCATTTTCAATGAAAAGGCGATAACATAATCTAAGTCAGAGTCAGTTTATTGATGCATTGTGGGATTTGTAATTCCACTTCATTCTCAAAACAGACACTGGGGGCCAGATGTACGAAAGGATTTTACCCATTCTGTGTCTATGGGAAAAAGCTTTCGTACATATGGCCCTTGATCTCCAAGTAAATAACCTGTAATATTCGGAATGCAACACCAGGCTCAGTGGGGGAGATGTGAGGAGTATAGGCAGACAAGCTTACAATACATAGGAAGAGCTCTGTGTGGGCTCCAAATATTCCAATAACATTTAGTGCCACGAGGCAGGGTAAATTTGCACTGGCAGGACAATCGTAGTGGAGGATGGTGTGCTTTAAGTTTAGATATAGGTGCATTTGTGGAGTAATGATGCAATGGGAATGGAAGAAGGTATTGCTCAGTGGAAACATTGCAAGGTAGGATTGATGTGCACAGTCAGGGCTCTGTGTATTTACATTTCAGCATTGGGAGGTATAGTTTAGAGTGGAAGAGTTATGATAAAAGTACATTGACAGGCCTACGAGTTTTCGAAAGTATTGAACTGAATTATTATGAACGTTTGAGGGGAGGTAGACATTCAGAGCTGTGGCTGTTGAATAGCAAGAGGATGTGTGCTGGCAAAGCAGTGTGGGAGATGTTCTGTGATGCAGTAATGCTGTGCAGGGCCGGAAAGAAGCTTGCTGGTAGAAACTCCAAGTATTGAATTTGTAGGGAGTGGTGAGGACAGTAATGTGTAGTATTGCAGGCAGAAAAGATAAGCCAAGAAAAGGCATTGGTAGGACTCAGTACAGACCTATAATGTTGGGTGCCCTGGCAAGCTGTGTCTGCTTCAGTCCAGGACCACCAGAAGGGGTTTACTTGTTGTGTCTGTTTCATTCAATTGACAGTTTGATTGAATGGGCAGCCTGAATACCTAGAATCATTCAATAGACCTCAACCCTCTCTTTTCTCTCACCCCACAGATGGCTATGCTTCTTAAGCTGCAAGAGGCTGCCAACTACATTGAGTCTCCGGACTGTGAAACCATCGGGGACCCAAACCTTCAAGCAACACTTTAAGTGACACCGGGCGGGCATGAAGGTGACACAAGCCGGCTTGAACTGTGGTTTTACAAACAATCAAAGATTTTTTTAACAGTTTTTCTGCTGTCAACACAGTTTTTTTTTTTTTAAAGGAGTGGAGGAAGCTGAGCTCACCTCGCTCCAAATCTCAAGACACTTGCAGCCTGATTTTCCCTCTTGATTTACACAGGGACATGTTTAAGAGGGATGTTGCTTCTCCATTTTTCTCTTTTGCCTGCCAGCTTGTGACACTCAGAATGAATGGCCGCCTGTAGCAATCAAACCTGGTGCTCACTCAAAAAATCCTGGAAGACGCCTGCCAGGTCACAGGTATCAGTTTCACAAATATTGCTGAGGAAACCTCTGCACCTCCAGCCTGGCTGATGAGCAAGTTCACTGTTAGGGAGCTACTGTTGCCCAGCGTTGTACACTCGTTGTGGAACGGAGCTATGGAACCGCACCGCCATCAAACTGACTCACTCTGGAGATGGCAACATGGAAACCACTGAAGTCCAGTGCTCCCTCAACACATATCAAGTGGGGAACCTCTGCCAGAACGTGGGCTGTATTTTAAAAAAGTACAGGAAAGCATCAGCAAATGAAAAACAATCGGTGACATGGAAAAACACTCTGCTTTCAGCGGAGCTTAAAGTTAGAGATAAGGACTGTTAAGCCTGTATTTGTACTTTTATTTAACTTGCATGGTCGTCGTTGAGGAAGGACTTTGAATAAATCCTTTTTCTTTGTCTATCTTTTGATATTTATTTTCATTTAATTATGATTTTATTTTTGTCATTTTTCTGCCTCACGACTTGCCCCGCTCTTTTTTTTTTTTTTTTTTTTTTGTTTTTCTTTTTTAACCTTTCTCCTACCCCCAGTCACAGGTGTCGTCGGCATTTCCTAATAAAACTGGTGCTGACTGGTTAACCATCCAGTACGAACACACCTCACGGGTCCTCTTGGCTTGCAGATTCTCCATGCATGGTAGCTGCACCCTGTTTCTGTGCCTTTGCAGAGAAATGTTGATACTGAAGCAGGGATCTTGGCTGGACAGTTAGTGCCCAGTTTTCGGTGGAGCCCACCTCTAATCTTTCCAATTAAGTGAAGTACAAAAATGGTGGCAAAAAGTATTTAGGACCATCGAAACAAAATATGTAATATTTTTGTGGTCAAAGCTCTGTTGCTCCACCCATTATTGGTTCAGATAATCTCATGCATAAGGACCAACATGAGCTTGTTCTACGATACAGCCTCTTTTCTTTTTAGAAGAGAAAAATGGGTCGATTAGTTGATTAGGAATGGCTTAGTACCTTTAAAACCGGCACTACCTTCTGTTTTCAGAAAATGAAATTCATAATTTAGAAGCTCGTCTTAAACGTCTTTTAATGTAAATAGGAGTTGTCTTCGAAGTTTGTTGCACATGTCTTCCTGTTACTGAATGTATACCTTTTGAAATCTGAAAGAGTGTCACATTTAATATTGAAGTGGTCCATGTACTTTACTAATTCCCTCCTACGTTACATATTCTTCCTTTAGTTTTTCACTCTGTTTACTCCGTAGCTAATGAAAACTACAATTCTAAATTAGGGGTGTGTGAAATTGAAGGACTTGACATCTGTGAGTTTCATTAACTATGTGGAAATCCTTCGAAAGGCTATAGAATTTAATAACTTTTTTGTTTAATTATAAGAGCAAAATTGTGCTAGATAGATGCTAGTGTGGAAAAAAACTGCAAAGTGGGGTTTTTTGCAGACTATTTTTTTCAACAATATATTTTTTTCCCGAGAAATATCACACAAACAGATTTTTGCATTTGAATGTTTCTGCAAGATCCAGAGAATGTTACCACAAGCTTAACTGGAAGATCATTTTTTTCAATATTGCACTGAACGATGCTCAATTACCCCAGTCATTCCAGTGCATTTGGTACACCCCGAGCCTAAACAGTGCTTTACTTCAAGACATTTATTTTGTATTATCCTTTCTTGAAGTAAGATGTGGAATGTGAGTAGTGACTGGGTTGGAAGACATGGCAGATTGTAGATTTTGAGTTTACACAGTGAATGACATCATTCTCGTTTGATTTTGCTTCATTTGTAGTCCTTTTCTGAGAACTATTTTTGGTAATGCTGCTACTTTAAAGGTACCTGTGGTCAGCCAAAAAATTAAAAGCAGTAATTATGGAAAACATACGGTGCCGTGGGTCGGCATTCTGCTGGGATATTTGTCAGCCTTGAGGACCTGAAACACATAGTTAATAACAGCTATATATGCAACTGTAAGCGGCTATCCGTGTGGTGGTTCAGATATGGTGCTGTAATAATAAGCCTTAATATCTGCCGTTGAAACATCTGCCACTAAAGTGACTCACACAAACACTGACTCTCAGACAATACTCTGCGGCTTATCTCCTCCTCGCCTGCTCCATGATCGATCTTTCCGCATCACTCACTTCTTGCTCCTTAATATTTACCCTCCCCATTTCCACGTTGGCTAACAAACTCCTCCTTTTACACTTCCTTTAATGCCACAAGATGACTACAGAAGCTAGCCACATAAATTTACATCCGATGGAGCGGGTTGTGCCTTTACATGTTCTGAAATGTTGGAGCGATACATGACTAGTAACACTTTTGGAGAATTTACATACTCAAACTTAACAAGGAGGGCTTAAATCTAGACAGCGTTACTCATTGTGTGATATTTTTTCCCGAACGAATGCTGTAACCGAGACACTTCTGCTTCCTGGTTGGCAGACCTGTCATCATACTCCTTTTCACTAGGCACTCATTTGTACGGGGGACAGTTCCCATTCCTCCTTCTTCAGTTATCATTCCTTCTTCTTCAGTTATCACTTCACAATTATACAAAATAAACTCTGTAAAAAGAATCCCTTTAGTTGGTGTCTCGTTTTGAGGGGCTTCCAAAATGGTCAACTTTTGAAGTACTTCATTGAAAGTCATCCTGGTTAGCAGTGGATGGTCACGGTTTAAAAATAAGGACCTGGTCCAGTGGGTAGGTGGAAGAGGAGAGAGTGGGGTATTTTTATATTCAGGTAATTGATGTATTATAGAAGTAATGAATGTGAAACGGTCGTAAATTTAATAGCAGGGTGATTTGTTCTTTGTCTCTCGTTTCAAAATAAGGCTATCTCAGATGTGAGAAGGCAGAGACAGACAATTGTTTTTCTTAGATATCTTGTTGTCTACATTTTTACCAGGGTACACATTTAGATCATACTTAGGCTTTGATTTCAGTGTGTTTCCCAGAAGGCAGTAGGCCTGCAACCTTACATTAATTGTTTCTCTTTAGTATCAATGGTCTTCAATGGCATTTATTTTGGGCACTGAACTGCTTTACAAATGTTTATACAAAAATATGAGCAGAATAGAAACTGCAATGTACAGCCTAGGGAGCTAAACTGGTCCAGTTTCACTTGTTTTCACAGAGTGAACCTTCTTTCCCATCAGTTGTATTGTGTTTGGTGTGATCCTGTGAGATCCTATCACATGAACGAGGTGTCTCAGCTAGGCATAAACAGGTTTTACGTTTACCTATCCCAGTTCCACCTAGTTCACGTGGAAAATTCAGTACCATGTCTGTATTTGAGGCATTCAAAACGTAATCAGTTTAGAGTATTACTGTAGGATGCCAGGCGAGATGAGCCTCAGCAGCCATTAATATATTCTCATTTATTTTAGACCTAATTAATATCATCGCACATCAAACCAACAAAACTGAGACCTACCAGAAACCATCAACAGTTCTAAGATTCATAACTATGTCTTCTGGGTCACACGTTGTGTAGTATATAGGGGATGAAATTGCTCCGGAAGCAAAGGTTGACATTTACTTTTGGAAGCAACAAACTAGTTTCAGATATTTTTCTACCAGTATAATTGTGTGCCACCTCGAATATCTCTGTGGCCATAGTTTGAATTTCTTTGTAGCTCACTGAACCACTGAAGTTGGGTACTTAATTCATTTGGCATAAAAAAAGACAAACTAATTGCATTAGATGGAAATGGTTCAAGCAATGACTGCCCCAACCACACTGTCTCCTTCTCAAACCTAGCATTGGTCTGGAGTACGTCCTGTTTCAACACTTTTTCAACCTTCTTTCCATATTTAACTGCCTTGGTAATTGATACCCACTTAACGTTCTGCTGAGGTTATGTTTCTGAACAGATCATAGGTACAACATAAATACTTCTTGGTATCTATAGGAGCCTGGCACTGTCATTGGAGATCAAAAACTTTATGCTGTAGACCGTAGACACGGATAGTTGATTTCCCTGGCCAGCAAAAGTCCTTGTCCTCCTGTTTCATTGTTCACATTGTGTATTTTGTGTTACTTGTTGTTTTAAGAAAAAATAAAATAGGAGCTGCCTTGTAAACATCTAAGAATCCCGGTATGCAAATGTCATCATCAAATTCATTGAGGTTGCCTTCATGAACAAATCAAACCATTTAGAAGACCTTCATCAGGTATAGTCAATAAGGCTCTAATGCAGTTGATGGTAAGCAGAATTGAACAAAAATCAGACTCTCACGCCAAGTAACCTTTGCTGCATGAAGATGAATTGTATTGTAAGTCTAAAATGGACAAGTATCCTAGAAGAAAGCACACAGTGCACTAAGTGATCACATGTTGCATAAATACAGTACAGTATAAATCATTTTAGCTTGTATGTGTGTCAAAGAAAGAACCAGCACTGGACTCCAATACTAAATTTATGCTAAGTTAATTGTTCCTAAAATCAGTCGAGTAGTCAATGTCATTCTAACTGTCTTAATCACTAAAGGGTCATCATCGGGACACAGGGAAATTTTTCCATAAGCATAATATTTAAAAATTTGGTAGACAGCCCAAAGAAGTGGCATTTGTTTACACTGCAATATGCAAGTTGGACAGTCTTGAACCTAACCCTCGTTGGCAAAGCCAGTAGATCTTGCCTTTGGGACCTAATGGCTTTGCAAAAGCCTTTGTAGCCAATCTGAATAGAAGCACCAAGACTGTGCAGAATGGCGAAAAACTTTTGAAAAAAAAAAAAAGTACAGTCCCAGAGCAGCGTTGTTATGTAGCTGCCCACATGCATCATTTTGTAGGCATGCATGCATGCATAATAGAGCGAGAGCCATTTAAAAAAAATGTTTAATCCGAGGTTGATTGGTAAATAAAAAAAGACATAAAAGTAAGGCAGACTGGCTGAGAGAAATTGCTGCCTCGTCCTCCGCAACAAAAAATAAATACATTTTAACAAAACACAGCAATGGAGAGTGGGAGGATGGAAGAAGGAAATGACACTTGACGTAGAGGCATGCGTGCAAAAAAGCAAGGGGGAGAAGCGCATGAGGGCGGGTGCAGTATGGAGGGGTTGGATGAAAAGCACATTGGCGAGAGAGAGCAAGGAGCACAGCACGGAGGGGATGAGAAGTACACAGCTGCAAACACATACACTGTAATACTTCACCAAAAAGAAAAAAAAGGCAGTGCCTAAAAAGTAAGCATTGGAAGGGCGCAATTAATGAGGCTATGCTGTAGTAGAGGGGCAAACACAAGAAGAGGAAGGAAAGTCCACACAAGTTAAATAAAAAAAAAAACAAGCAAATGAGACTGACAATTAAGCCATCCAATTATAATAAATGCGCAGTCCCTAAGCCCAGTGTAAGCTGACAGTAGGTATTTTCCCAACCAAAAAACGTTTACAGTCTGGTAGGTGAGTCATTAAATTTATTAACAGTCACAATGTTTGCATATAATTCTTTGATTAATTCTGTATTTTTCAGTAACAGTGGTGAGAACAGTGAATTAATCAGGCCAGCAGTAGTAGCCATAAACTGTATTTTAACCAAATCAGAAAATTATTAATTAATTTGGAGGAAGCAAAGGAAACGTCCATATCTTCTCGGAAAAGGAGTTTTATATGCAAAAATAATGTTATTGGTTAATTACTCAGTAGAGATTTGATTGATGACTTCTGTTGAACAGATTTTTGTATTCCTTCAAGTCTGATGCTGATTCTTTTTTTTTTTTTTTTTTTTTAACAAGTATGGGCAAAAACCTTTAGTATTGTACTCTATGCAGCGTTTCTCTGATACGGTTTGTCTCTTTTTGATTTACAATGCAATTTATATTCCATTAATGAAAATGACATGAGGGGCTGATTTGCTTTTTATTTCTTGTGGCTTAACAATTGCATTAAAGGATTACTAACTATAAATCATGACGGTGTTCTAATTGGTTGGAATTGTTCCCGAAGACAACCTCAATAAATGGTTGTTGATGGTAAAACTTCTTGTTTTAAAGTCCTACCCAAAGATCTTTGTACTTAGCGTCCACCCTACTTTAGTCAGAGTTACAAGTAACATTGTGCACTGTGGCAAGTGCTTATTAGCTATGATGGCAGCCTGTCTAAGCTAGGCTAGGGACCCGTCAGCCTCTTAACAGTACATCGCAGTCAGCGACAGTAGTTTTACAAGACTGTAAGACAGTGTTTAGTTCATTTAAACTACGGGAAGCACAAATAGGCAACTCTGGCCACACGAACAGCTGCCACTCATGTCAAACTTGGGTATCATCATCTTCCTGCTGATGACCTCTCATAACTGTGTCTCATAGGCCGTTCTGGCATACTACAGGGTTGGAGGCCCGTTTCTCTTTAGTGTGAAGAGCGACGATGTGTGTAGATCGACCAGCTGTGCTATCACCAATGATGCTCCACGCATCAAGGAAAGGGAATCCCTCATTTAAAATGGAGCAAGGGAGCTCGTATGAATGAAAACCAGGTTTCATGTAAATACACATCATGTAATTACTGCACAATTTGCAATATTAACACTTTGTTTTTCCTGACCATCCATTTTTACTGCATCATTTTTTGCCATCAAATATATGAAACGCATCAGTTGGAAATATATCAAGAATAACAGTACATAGCTGTAAAGTTTCATGGTATTTCAAGATAGTTTCTATGCTAATTATGTGAGTAAACGGGTAAAAGAAGCTCAAGTGAACAATGTTGACAAGAGCAGGACAAATACTATGATATATCAAAGTAAATTACTTATGCTTACGTTAATGCAAGGTTGAAAACTAATCTTCAGCTTACATTATTTAACTGTAATACTATTGATTCTATTTAGACAATCCATCAGTAATAATAGAGATCTAAGAAACCTATCCAAGTTAAAATAAATAAATCCAATTGATCTATAAGTTTGAATATTTTTTTCATTTGTGCTTAGCCATATGTCTAAATGTCGGGTGTGAGAGGATTTACAAATTGTCAGGTTTTTTTTTTTTTTTGTCACCATCAGGTCACATTGTAGCCACAGCTTTTCTTTCCGTATGCTCAGCTTTTTGTGTCCTTACATAGAATGTCTCTGTTTTGATAGTGTTACGTCGGCATTTAAAAACAAATTTAATTAATGTTAACATTTTTACATGAGCCTCAGTTAGGACCGTGTAATGGTGATCTGCCTCAGTTTCCTGACATCCTAGCACCACCTGTCTAACAAACCAAGCTTCTCCAATTTGACCGGTGTCCGATAAACCTTTTAAAGATGTTTTTGACAATCATGCTCCACTTTTTCTTTCAACAGATCACCAGCCTGAGGTGTTCGACCACAGTCAACTTCTACAACACTTTCTCTGAGACAACATCCAGCAGTGACATAGAGGGCATTGTGATGTACAATTAGTTTCGCTATAGTTTACTTCATCACTAATCTTTGACCGTTAGTAAATACATCAAAGCAATTGAGGTAGTAAACATGTCTGCTTTGTTGCAATTTGCTAAGCAGATTGGGAGGGTGGTGTAGAAATTGTCGCATGGAGTAATGACACAAACTTTCCATATTAGTCCTTGTTGTGGAAGGTGTTTGCGGCATTAGTTGGTTGAGTACCACCACACTAGTGAAGAAGGCAACTGTCAGATACTATCGTGGATAAACACAAAATGTCTGTTTACTGCTGCAATTTAAAAAAAACTGAATTTTTTGTTATATGAACTTTTTTATTCTACTTCACTTAAACAAAAAAAAATATTACAGCTCACACTTTCAAACACTGTCCTCACGCTTTTATAACTTGAACTTGTCTAACGAGAATCTCCCATTACAAAGTGCTGCCTTGCCATTTGTACTAGTCAAATATTCATCAAATCCTCTCTTAAACAGCAAGCCCTGTCTTCAGTTTTACCTGTGTCTATACGTTCTTATTTCAGTGTTGTCTCACTGGTAAAAGCTGTATGTGCATGTTCACGCTCCAGTGTCTTTTCCACCGTAGGAGCTTTGTGCATTGGTTCACCTCCTAGTGCCACCTCCCCTACAGAAGTTGTGTCTACAGGCTCACTCCTCAGAGCAATCTCTGGCAAAGATGCTTGATCTACAGCTCAAATCTGTGTTGTATCCCCCATAAAACCTGTGTGTATGTGTTCACTCACACACCAGGCCCTAAATACAAGTACCCTGGTGGGTAGTGTAATAGTTATTGTAAAGTTAAAATGCAATTCTCCGGGTTCTGCATGTACAGGATGTGATACATCATGTGCATTATCAGTTCTGCCTTTCAAAAAGTAATGCAACACACAAATCTTGATGCTTTCTGTACAAAATACACATATCCGGTATTATTGGGCGTTTTCTCCCGTTGTATAACACAAGGTTTGCCCTGTCGATATGAACCTGGTGAAAATGTTTGGGGGGAACTGGGGACTTTATCACATCCGGTAACGACTGTGTCAGGTAGAACGCGTGATTTATAATTCCAATCCGTGCACAAATATGGACTTGCGCAGGCCTCAGAAATATTCAGTCTGTGTGTAGCAGAGCCGTAGTGTTAGCACATCCATGGAAGCAGTGTGTAGAGCTTCAAATCTCAGTGTTCTCTCCCCCACAGAATCTGGCTGTAGGTTCACATCGGTGTCACTGCGCTCACTCCCACATAAAGGCTGTCTATACAAGTTTACAGCTCAGTGTTATTTGTCCCAGAGAATCAGTCTACCCAGGTGCATGTCTCTACGTTACTTCCCTCATAGAAGCTGTGTTTAAATGTTCATGTCTCTATCACCTCCCAAGTAGAAGAGGGGACTACAGGCCCCCATGTGTCATTTGTCCTGTAGAAGCAGTGTGGTTAAGCCCACATCTTGGCGTCGTCTCTCCCATTCAGGCTGTGTGCACATGTTTTCATTTTGGTGTAATTTGCTTCATAGAAGCAGTGTACAGGTTCCTGTATCATCTCCCTGATAGAAGCTGTGTGAATGGTTTCATGTCTCCGTGTTATCTCCCTCATAAAATGTACTTGTTCACATCTGAGTTGCTCCATAGAAAAAGTGCATTCAAGTTCCCATCTTGGTGTATTTGTAAAGTGCACTATCTCCCTCTGGGGTACTGTGGCACTGAGCAGGTGTGTGTCTACCTCGCCATGCCGCAAGTGGGTTGGGTAATTATGAAACCAGGTCTTCAGCTTCTTGCAGAATTCAAAAAGAGAGAAGGAGGCTCTTATGTGGGGTGGTAGGCAGTTCACTGCTTTAGGGGTGTGTTTACAGATTCACATCTCCGCGCCTCCTTCTCCATCAGCACCAGCCCCTTAAAAGCAGTGGATACTGGTTCACATCTTAGTGTCTCCTCCTTCACAAAAGCTGTGTCTGCAGGTCCACTTCTCAATCATTTCTTCCTTCTGTGGTTAGAAGCTACATTGTCTGACTTGCCCCTCACAGGGTCTCGATCCCACAGATGCTGTGTGTGATGATTCAATCTTCAAGCAGTGTCACATGCCTTCTACAGTTCAAAGGTGTGTGTACAGGGCCACTCTGTACTCAAACCTAGGACCTATTACCAGGGTGTAAAGTTTCATGCCTCTCACAGTCCTCTAACCCCCAACCTCAAATTGAACATATGTTGTAGAAATCTGTATCTTGCTGGTGCTGTCTCTTCTAAATTCAGAAGCTATATATTGCTTCGGCCTACACACACTGTCATCTCAACTACGGAAGGTGTATGCTCATGATCTTCCCTTACACAGTCCCAGTCCCATTTTTCCCATTGACATTGCATGTTTCTGTTTGCCCCAGGCTCCCTCCTACAATTCTTCCCATAGTAAGAAGCAATGTCTGCAGGGTCATCCACATATTGTCATCTTCTCCAAGAGTGAGACACAATGTGTGTCGGGTCACTCACACTGTCACATCCGCCAGTGCCAGAACTTGTATGTACAGGTTCTCAATTTATAGCAATTTCCCACCATAATTAGAATCCATGTGTATAAATCCACCCTTTCACACTGTCATCTCCCTGCTCTAAGGAGAAGTACCGGTGCCGATTTAAACGCTGCTTTTGTTGTCTGTAAATATGTCTATATTTTTGTGGATTTTTTAACACAACCAAATATGTTATGTATGTGAACTGAAAGGCAAAATATGTGTATTATATGAACTTCTGTTTTTCATTGAGCGATGGATAGGGTATGGTTGGATTATCAACCAGACTTGTTTTCCTCTTGCCCATTGTGCAGGATTGTGAGGCACTTTGTATCTCATTTATCTGGGTGAGTCTCTTTTAATGTGTAATAATGTAAGTACATGGTCCGACTAGGTCCTCAGCTTGAGGCCAACAAGTTAGAGCGATCAATGGAAGACATTTCTTAGTTTTACGCTGTGAAGGCATTTTCCTACCTGCTACGTGTGACGAGTACAGACCATTTTTCAAAGAGCCACAACTACTGTTTTACAACCATTGCGGAATATTGAGGTGGGGAAGATCTGGTTCAGCACCTTGAAGTCTGCACCGTGATCAACTACTTGATATTTGGTTCTATTTTGTAGTTCATTTAGAGTAGACTATTGAACTGAAAAATTGTTAACTACAAGGTGCTCAAACAGGATGATGGAGCACTGCTTAATCTAGAGTCTTCCCCTAGATTAAGCATTCTTTCTATAACAAATATTTTGATTAAGGGTTAGATCGCTACTGCACTTCTCTAAACATTATGTTCTCCCTTTTAGAGCCAAGCGTAAAAAGGATAGGAGCATACCTCAAACAGGAATAGCTTCCTGGTTATACATAGTCATTAATCTGGCTGCCTAATAGTGTTCACCCTGATACCAGACATGTTCAGTTCATGGATCTGAAGAACTTTCTTGTACAACTCTGAGGTGTCCTTGTTCACATTGTGGTGAGTCCACAGTGTAGAGGCAGTCAGGGTTCCTGCTCGGAAATGGAAAGTTGTATCTGTAGGTGTATATGGGCAGCCGGTAGGATTGCCACCTGGCAATTTTATACCCTTATGCCCAGAATTTCAATATCCCTTTCGGTATAAAAATTAGAACATCACCTAAAGCTGGTGTTTTATCAAAACATGCTTTACCCATCAAATGTTAGAAGAAAATACATTAAAACCTGTTCTACAGCTAACCCGGACTCATAATAAAAGTAAAAAAGAAAGCCTATGTTAAAAATGAATACAGGCGACTTAAAATAAAGTTCTACTAAATAGTCATGTTCGGGCCTTTGCAGAATTTTAAAACCTGATAAGATGGCCTGTATTTTTCTCTGGGAAATGTGGCACCCATGACAGTGGGACCGCTATAGTCACCAGTGATTACAATTGAAAAGTGGCATTCGATATACGAACGACTGACTTGGGCGAAGCTAGTGAATTGTTACTAGAAGGCCTCGGTCCACCACACTCATTGCCAAGCTGAGCATCACAGATTGATTCTTGTTGTATCTTCATTCCTGACTGCCATCTTAACATTTTGCTACTCAATTATAGTGCAGTTCTGCAGAGGACTGATTGTTCCTTCTCTCAAACAACCCCTCCAGTTGTTTGAGAGAAGTTCTGTTGTTTATACATTCCTATACTTACAGCCTTGTAGAATTCCTTATACGTCCTTCACAGAAGTAATGTTGCACATTTTAGATTACTTTTACAGACTTGTTGTATTGGCTGTGACCTGCACACTTGTTCTGCAAACCAAAGCACTTTTAACAAGCTAAAACTGATTTAGTATGTAATTTTTGTTTTTACAAAAACTGTCATGCATTAACACCTACTGACAGAAACGTGATATGCATCTAATCCTATAAACCAAGTAAAGGGTTGCCAAATTCAACTCCAGCTTGCTGCACAATTTACCAGGACTCAAAGGACAACTTTTGAATTCATCTTCCTTGACTAAGAGAACTTTGTTCTTGGGAGAAGGGGCTTGAAAATGGTCTGTACTCTGGGATAAATCATCACTTCTCTTGTTGAACGTGTACAGTATCCCATGTATATATCTTATAACTGCATGCTGTTTGAATGTCTGTCAATACTCATGTGATCTGATTATTAATACATAGGGTAGTTGAATGTTTGTGCACAGTGCAGAGGATCGTCTGCAGATGACATTGCTGTGCACATGTATTGCTATGCCCACTTCAGCCTTAGGACTGGAGCATAACAGCATAATATAATGTTCCCTCTTATTGTACCCTCAAATACCAGTGCATTCTGGAATTTCCAGTAAACCATTAGAAAATCGAATGACTCCAATGATCTAGGACTTTCTGCCGTTTGAAGTCATGCGGCTTATGCTTGCAGTGCTCAGCCCTGAGGGCCTCTGAAGTCTTACATTTAAATGAAGAAAGTCACAGGAGATGTAGGGTAGTATGTTATGGTACATGCAGCTTTTCAGGATCTCCGTTGGCTATGCGAATAAGTTCCATCTATATGAATTGTTTTGAGATGTATCCTAAAACGCCAAAATGGGTTCAGCTCGACCTGATCTGGACACCCCTGATTTACATGATCGTTCAGTCCCCTGCTATTCCTGCTTTGTTCTTCATGGCCTTTTCATGTACTTTGCCTATGTAATTAGATAGTCAAATCAACATATTGCTTTTAAACCATTCCTGTGAGTAGAAAAAGTAATGAACCTTGCCTTGTAACTTTCTATGGAAAGGAGGTGCAGAGATTGAGGGGTGAAACATAGGGGTGAATTGTGTGGCAATGTCAAGAGCATCTTACAGCTTGAAAAGTATTATGGCAGTGAGCACAGAAAACGGCTGGGCAACATTAGTGCCAGCACATGCTTTCAGGCACCCCCATTAGCAGACAGCTTAGCCCTTGTCAACCATCCAACTTGACTTGTAAGGTTGTGTAGTAAATAGTGGCGGTAACCCTAAGAAGGACTCTGCAAACAAGGCTAAGAGTGTCTTGTAGAATCCCTGTTTCGATTTACATAGCGGGTGATGTACTTCGTTGGATTTGATTTCAAGGAGGTGGGCCATATTATCATGTTTGAAGAAGAAAAAAGAGGATTGCCTTGTATGACACTCCACTATTCCTAGCAGAGAGTGCCCCAGGTGATAGCGCACTCCAAGGCAGAGACTGGTTCCATCACAGGTCATTTCCGCCCGCAAGACGTGATGCATTGGGAGTGTTTGCGGGCAATGTCTTCATCACATGTTAACTTTGTGGGGGAGTTCCCCTGCTGACAAGTTGCCACTCCCTTGCTTTGGATGCTGAGTACCAAAGATGTACCTACAGGCTAAATCATACTATTACGTACAACAACCATGGCACAGAAATTGCGCTTAGACAAATGCCTGTATGACAAAAGTGCTTGGGAAATTTGTAGCCAATGCAAAATGAACGGTCACAGGTCTATAGAGGTTTTACCTTGGATTAAAATTTTCTGAGCTATATCCTTCAGTTGTATTCCCGGGTTGTGAAGTAGACCCAACGTGCTCGTAAACCTCAGGTTGACTTAATTTTCAACAGTAAGTAGACCCTGTTTCTTTTTACATGCCTTTCCATACTCTCTGGAGTTTGAAGGAATGGTTGACTTTTGTAATTGCAAACGACCGCCTCCTTTACCACAAGCCGTTTCACTCAACTCGGACAATGGGCTACCTTAAAATGAAACCCACAGCCATCTGATCTCTGTGAAGACAGTTGTCATCCTAGAAGTATAACAGGCCTCTGTGAACTAACGTTAATCATGATTTATTATTATTATTATTATTCCATCTACATTTAGCTATACTGGATGATTGCAAGTGCCCTTTGAGATCACGGGCTCCTCCATCATCCCTGGGGGATGTGTTACCTTCTGGTCCATGACATCCAAGATGGCCTCCGGTGGTTTGAAACATGAGTCTAAGTGATAACGCCGACCATGCTCCATGGCAGCAACATCTGTTGCCAGTAGGAGGAAGGAATATGGCGTTCTTATTTGCAAACACTGTCAAGCTATCGAAAAATGTGCATCCCTTTATAATACTAAGGGTTAATATTATGCGTGTACTTTGTACCATGAGTAGGTAATATAAAATCTTGCAAGTAATGTTCCATTTGCCATACCTCGATTGCAGCTTATGTTTTAGATTTCAGAATATTCATCCTGGTCAGGAGTGGCGATACTCTTGACCCTGGTCCCCCGAGCACCCGAATTTAATTTATGCCAAAAAATTCCTTGAAAATCTAATTTAATTGCATGTTTTCTTTAAAACCGATCTTTCTGCCTTTCGGTTGCCCTCTGTTTCGTGCCTTGCTCTGAAATAAAAACATATCAGGTAATAAACGGATCAGCTAGCCAAAACAAAAAGCAGATTCGGTTTCAAGATGAAGCAGGCCCGGTTGAACTTTCAACAAGTAATGGGCACAAAAGCAGGGATAGCAGGAGAGAAAGTCAGTAAAACAGGCATCATCCATGCACAGGGCTCAACCTCTTGACCTCTCTGGGCTCCCACCATTCCCGCCCCTACTTACCGATGTATTTTTGAGGGAGCTTAATTATGGTGCGCACTACTACATGTTAGCCATGTACACTGAATTTCTGTGCTGCTGTTTACTCTGTCTTCAATATTCTGCAGGTGATTTTCTTTTGGAATCTCCACTTGTTCTGTATGTTAATGTTTACCATTGGACCCTTGGATTCTGAGCAAGGGGTTATTTGCACAGTTGCTAGATAACTTGGTGATTTCAAATAAAACCCTTTTTGTACTACCATTCGGCTCTCAGTGGCGTTTTTGTTTTTGTTGTTTGGTATTTATACAGCACACAATGTGCCATTAATATTGTCCTGCATCCCTTATCAAAGTCCAGGGGAGACTGTTCCAAAACTGTCATAATCACAGACTGGCCTCTTAAATGGACTGTGGGTTGTGTGCTGTTTAGAGAGTGTTGTGCTGGGCTGTCTTGGGTGATGGTGAGGCAGGTTTGGTGTGCTGTCGGTTTGATGTGTGAGGCATGTTCCAAATATTGCGTACCTGCCTTCTTGGTTGGTTTGTGTAGGCATTGCCCGACAAATATAAATGTATGGCAAAAAATGGTGGAATTGTGACCTGTAATTGCCAGTTAATTGTGATTTCTATCTGTTCAATGAATGTTCACAGAAATGAATCAATAGGTTGTATTGTAGGATAATGTGCCTTGATGGATTGTGTGGTTAGGAGTACACACCAGCCATGGGCTCTATTTTAAGTTTCACTTTAATCTTGCATTAGTAGTTTTGCTTCCACAATTATAGACACCACTGGTTTAGTAACTTTGGGATGCAGAAATATAGACCTAGTCCGATTGGTTCCCTGACTGCCCCTTAAGAAATTAGGAATTACTGTAGGAATCAGAATCATCACACTCCATTCCCATGGTAATTCACCATTTCCGGGCGTTTTTCCACCTAGAGATTTCACAAGGGGTTTCCCATGAAATGCCCGAGTTTGGCAAGGGGTAAAAATGGGAATGCAGTTACTCGCCAAAGCACAGCCAGGACTGCAGACAAAGTACATTTCACGCCACTGCATCACGTCTATGTGGCTTCATGTCAATAAGCACAGAAATTGAGGTGGGGGTGTAAGGTTCATATCAGCGGCGGCTCCTCCCTTAGGGCGGAGGAGCATCGCTCCCCGCCAGCAGCAGAAGCTGCAAAGCCTTTCACAATGAAACGTTAATAAACTTTGTTTATTATCCTTTCGTTATGAAAGGGGCGTGGCATTGGAGGGATGACGGGAATGAGCAGTGTAAGGTGGGAGCCTGTGCCTGCAGCAACGGGAGAAGAGGAGCAGTGCGGCGAGGCGACAGATCAGGCAAGTTTTTTTTTTTGTTTTTTGTTTTAATGAAATGTTACCCGCTCCACCCATCCCACCCTTTGTGAGTGCAGCGAGTTGCGACTGGTTCATATGCAGCCCATGAGTTAAGATTAGCACTCTGAATGAGTGAATATTTGTGGCACTATTTTCTTCTCAGCCTATTAGTATGTAGCTAGTTGCCCTACCAGGTGGGACTCCCTCAACTCACGCTGTGGAACGGCGTTGATAACTGAAACTCTTTGAAAAGGAGCTGATGTGCCTTCTCTCAAAGATCTTAAACTCAAGTAGCTTCTGTGAACCACTGCTAAACACTGTGCCTCCACCTTGTTATTCTGTGTTCCAGAGACCAAACAAGGAATCCTCACACCAAGAACAGGCAGTGATTCTCACTGTTCCTCAAAGCCCCATGCTCCACAATCCGTTGTTGTGACGACAAGTAATAAGAAACAGATTTTGGATATTCATAGATTCTAATGTGAATCTGGGATTTTTAAGCACCAGCAGCAAACCCCGAAAGGTATAGAAGAATGGTTTACTGCTTTGTTTTTCAAAACTACAAAGGAGCTGGCCTGCAGTAACTCAGTCTGTGAGATCTCCTGTCATGGTTCATGATCAGTGTGATGACTGACCACAGAACCCTCAAGATATATATCAAGGCAAACGCTGTGTTAACAAGGGTGCAAGGCTTGCATTAAACACCATCTGCAGAAATGCATTTTCTATGCTCAACATAAATTGACAGTTTCCAGAATCATTTGAAGTCTGAATTGCCATGGCCACTTATCTTGAGCAGGCTTCTATTGCATATGTACCCATTCAGTTTTCTTGCTAACAGCTAAAGGTGGCACCTAGTTTGAGCTGGGAATTAAAAGAAGGCTTTGGATTTTACAAGGGAAGAAGGCACCATAGCCGTAACTGGTGAAGGAAACCGACATGTTACATGCCTAATTTATTGCTATTAAGAGCACTCGCACATTTTATATCTGTATTTTCCCGTGTATTGTTGAAAAGAGAGCAATTGGTGCCAAGGGTTGAAGGAAACTTGAAGAAACCAAGAAGCCCAGTGGAAGGACAATGTATCGCCACTACAGTACACTATGTGAAATATTTCGGGCTTACAAGAGCGTGCTATCAATGGTAAAGCCATTGAAGGGACCGTGGCCCAGGGGTCTGAGTGGGCGCCATTGCACTTCTAAGGAGTCAATCACACGGTATACAACCTGTCAACCTAGTGTGCCTTACGATTTCGTTGCCCTCAAGGGGGTTACGAAAGGGTACGGGGGGAGGGTAGATATTTACTTTGCAAACTAAAAAGCTGTCCTCTATAATGACGAGCAGCACATGCCTTCCGGCCCACACGGACCCTTAATGCAGGCATCCAGTCATACCTTACAATGTACATGGGAAGCAGCACTAACACAGTGTGAAAACAGCTTCCACGCACATATAAGAGATGAACGTAGTCTTCACACACACTGCATGTACGGATTGCAATCTGCACATACACAAATAGGGTAAAGAAACCGGCACTAACATGGAGATTGTACTGGGAAGGTAGCTTGCACATTCACTCATGCAGTATGAGGGCAACCTACACACAACTCTTACTGTAAGAAAATAGTCAACTCATACGGTATAAACCTGAACATACGCTCATACGGTATGCCAGTAGCTTGCACATAAAAACATACAGTATGCATGTAGCCTCCACATACACTCATGGTGTGCACGTAGAGTGCAGATACCCATATGATATACAAGTAGCCTACAGTCATACAGTATGCAATTAGCCTGCACATACACTCATAAGGTATGTAAGTAGATTGCACATACTCATATGGTATGCAAGTAGCCTGCACATACACTCGTACGATATGCAAGTGGATTGCACATACTCCTACAGTATGCAAGTAGCCTGCAAAATACTCATACAGTATGCAAGTAGCCTGCACATATACTCGTACGATATGCAAGTGGATTGCGCATACTCCTACAGTATGCAAGTAGCCTGCAAAATTCTCATACAGTATGCAAGTAGCCTGCACATATACTCATACGGTATGCAAGTAGATTGCACATCCTCATACAGTATGAATGTAGCCTGCACATACACTCATACCTTATGCAAGTAATCTGCACCTACAGTCATAGAGTATGGAAGTAGCCTGCACATACTCATACGGTATGCAAGTAGTTTGCGCATACATTCATACGTTATGCAAGTTGCTTGCACATACACTTATGCAGTATGCAAATAGCCTGCACATACTCATACAGTATACAAGTAGCCCACACATACACTCATATGGAATGCAAGTAGCCTAGTAGCCTGCACATATACCCATACAGTCTGCAAGTAGCTTGCACATATACTCATACTGTATGAAAGCCGATTGCACATCTTCAGACGGTATGAATGTAGCCTGCACATACACTCATACAGTATGCAAGTAGCCTGCACATACTCATATAGTATGTAAGTAGGCTGCACACATACTCATATAGTATGTAAGTAGGCTGCACACATACTCATACAGTATGCAAGTAGCCTGCTCATACCCTCATAGGTTATGCAAGTAGCCTGCAAAAACACTCATAAGGTATGCAAGTGGCCTGCACATACTTATAATGTATGCAAGTAGGCTGCACACATACTTATACAGTATGGAAGTAGCCTACTCATACTGTATGCAAGTAGCCTGCAAATACACTCATTTGGTCTGCAAGTAGCCTGCACATACTCATACAGTATGTAAGTAGTTTGCACCTACTCATACGGTATGAAAGTAGTCAGCGCATACACTCATATGGTATGCAAGTAGCCTGCACACACTCATACTGTATGCAAGTACCCTGCACATACACCCATACAGTATGCAAGTGGCCTGCACATACATACATACATCCATCCATACGGTATGCAAGTAGCCTGCACATACATACATACATACATACATCCTTACGGTATGCAAGTAGCCTGCACATACATACATCCATACGGTATGCAAGTAGCCTGCACATACATCCATACAGTATGCAAGTAGCCTGCACATACTCATACGGTATGCAAGTAGTTTGCACCTACTCATACGGTATGAAAGTAGTCCGCGCATACACTCCTATGATATGCAAGTAGCCTGCACACACTCATACGGTATGCAAGTACCCTGCACATACACCCATACAGTATGCAAGTAGCCTATACATACATCCATCCATACGGTATGCAAGTAGCCTGCACATACATACATCCATCCATACGGTATGCAAGTAGCCTGCACATACATACATCCATACGGTATGCAAGTAGCCTGCACATACATACATCCATACGGTATGCAAGTAGCCTGCACATACATCCATACAGTATGGAAGTAGCCTGCACATACTCATAGGGTATGCAAGTAGTTTGCGCATACATTCATACGGTATGCAAGTTGCTTGCACATACACTTATGCAGTATGCAAGTAGCCTGCACATACTCATACAGTATACACATAGCCCACACATACACTCATATGGAATGCAAGTAGCCTAGTAGCCTGCACATATTCCCATACAGCCTGCAAGTAGCTTGCACATATACTCATACTGTATGAAAGCCGATTGCACATCTTCAGACGGTATGAATGTAGCCTGCACATACACTCATACAGTATGCAAGTAGCCTGCACATACTCGTATAGTATGTAAGTAGGCTGCACACACACTCATACAGTATGCAAGTAACCTGCACAAACAATCATACGGTATTCAAGTGACCTGCACATACTTATAATGTATGCAAGTAGGCTGCACACATACTTATACAGTATGGAAGTTGCCTACTCATACTGTATGCAAGTAGCCTGCAAATACACTCATTCGGTCTGCAAGGAGCCTGCACATACTCATACAGTATGCAAGTAGTTTGCACCTACTCATATGGTATGCAAGTAGTTTGCACCTACTCATATGGTATGCAAGTAGTCAGCGCATACACTCATACGGTATGCAAGTACCCTGCACATACACCCATACGGTATGCAAGTACCCTGCACATACACCCATACAGTATGCAAGTAGCCTGCACATACATACATATGGTATGCAAGTAGCCTGCACATACATACATCCATACGGTATGCAAGTAGCCTGCACATACATACATCCATACGGTATGCAAGTAGCCTGCACATACATACATCCATATGGTATGCAAGTAGCCTGCACATACATACATCCATACGGTATGCAAGTAGCCTGCACATACATCCATACAGTATGCAAGTAGCCTGCACATACACTCATGCGGTACACAAGTAGCCTAAACATACACTCATACGGTATGGAAGTAGCCTGTACATACGGTATAAAAATACCCTGCATATACAGTCATGTGATATAAAAAATAGCAGCCTGCACATAAACTCAAACTGTGTAGGAAAGCAGTCTTCACATACCCATAGTCCACATGAAAATAAGTTGGAGAGATTGCATAGTGAAAGCAACAATATGCACATATACAAACTGTACAAGGAAATTAGCCACAACACACACCAAGAATGTGCAGCGAAATAAGCCTTTACTTATAAATATGAGTTTGGGGAAATGAGCCTTGACATGCACACAGCAAGACCATAGCAACCAATGGTGTAGCAGGCAGATGCATTGCCACTAAGGGACTTCCCCATTTTCATTCCTTTCATTTAACCCGGCTTCCTGTTTTCCTTCTGTCCTTTTCTTTACATCCTTTTTCTTTCATCCTCTTGTCTTCATCTTTTCCCTTCATTTAGGAGTATTTAACTTCATAAAGCAACCTTTTCTTTTATTCATTTGTTTAGTCATTGCCTCGTGGGTTTAACCAGGGGCATTGAGGATGGTTGTACAGAGGTATTTGGTGGTAGACTGCTGTGAAGTATTCACATACCTATTACTAAGGGTCTTAATTATAGGTGCAATGAATATATTAAAATATAGTTATGATTTAGTTGTGTGTATATTTACACACACCAGGAAGCACGTGGGAGTTTTCTACTATGGAAGCAAAAACTTTAGGATCACCCTTGTTGATAATCCTTCTACTGCTTCTACCACTATTGAGGCAGCACTACTGCTATGTAGGGCCACATAACGGAAGTCTCTTTGGCCCTGGCTCTCATAATGAGCCTTGTATTGCATGGCAAAGAGACCACTAACCCAGGTGATTTATAAACGAGTAAACTGATGCACCTGGTCCAAGAGGACCACTGACGTAAGTCCTCTGTGATATAGATCCTGTGCCGTGAATGTTGTGTGTTCACTGCAGCAGGACTGTGTGTTCAGCATTTTAGTTGATCAGCCTTTATGTACCTTTATCTGATTCATATGTAAGGCAGTAGCTTGTGGTCATTTTCGGTGATGAGAAGTAGCTCCCACTATTAAGAAGATTAGAGACCCAAGGTGCAATCACTTAGAAACTGTTAGCTCCTCCAGGACTTCCTGCCCAACTGGAAATGGTCAGGACTGGCAGTACATGAATATTTGGTGAAAATCGAAGATTTTTCTAATTTTCACCAAATACATATATGGAGTTATAGCCTCACTCACCCCTAGTTATCAACACAATGGCCACCGGGAGAAAGACGTGCATTCACAGGACTGAAACCGTTCACTCAGCTCTTGAATGGGGGGGGCATCTTTGTGTCATCAGCAAGCAGATAAAGGCAGATACTGAATAAATAGATTTCAGTGGGCCTTAAGTAAAAATCCAAAAACAAGGAGGTGGTTGTAGCATCCTCCCCAGCATGGGAACTCATAAATGAACATGCCACACAGGGAACTTGGTCTTACATGAATATATTCTTCTGTGTGCAAGTGTGAACTCAACATTCTGAACATGAAATCTCTTCACCACAATAGTGTAGTCATATTCTTGTAATCCCAAACCCCAGCCTTCAATTCTGGGAGGCATTGTGGCTTTTGGACTGATAAAAATGTTAAGCAATGCTTATCAGTTACAGGAGTGAAAGGTTTTCCATATAAGAATACATGGAAATGTTCACAAGCCCACACTGCTGCTAAACTTTCTTTTTCAGGTTGTGAATGGGAATTTTCACTTTGTGACAAACTTCTGCTTCCTTATGCCACAACATGCCTTCGGAGCATTTTGGTGTTCATTGTGTTGGGTAAAGACCGTGCCCAACATAACTGGTCTTGCATCAACATCAACCTTTGTATGTGGCTTTGGCTCAAAGTAGGCCATTTCAGTGGCGTTCCCAATTGCATGTTCGATATTCTTTAAATTGTGTTAACATTCATATGACCAGTAAAATTGAGGATTTATTTGCCTTAAGTCCCTTAAGGGATCACCTACTGTGTCAGTCACGTATATATCTAGAGTAGTAACTGGTAATCCCAAGGAATTAATGTAACATGGTAACATCTTGTGGGGGATTGATGGCTGACGAGGCTTGTACTTTAGCTGGATCCAGCGCCATGCCCCCATCAGAAAAGATATGGCCAAAGAATTCGAGATTTGTTTAGTGGAACTTGCACTTCTCTGCATTTAAGGTTAGACCGGCATCCTCAAGTAGTCAACAAACTTGTGCAAGGGCTTTATCACAATCTTTTTGTGTGGCCCCCAAAACTCAGACTAATAGGTCTTCTCTCCAGTTGAAAGCATTTGTGACAGGATGTATTATACGTCGAATGACATCTGGAAAAACGCCTGTAGCTGATGACGCACAAAAAACAATCTTTTATATCAGAATAAACCAATGTGGGTAGAAAAGAGTAATGTACCTGCAATTTTCTTCAAGTTCCAATTGATGGTACCCTTTGTTCAGATCAAGGTGAGAAGACTTTTGCACCCTTTAACTGTGTGATCATGTTGGCAATGTGTGGATTGGGGTGTCGCTCTCTTTCAGTTGCCTTGTTAGCTTGAGGCAAAACAACACAGATGCGGTCAGCTCCTTCAGTGTCCTTTTTGGGTACTACCACTATGGCCAAAACCCATGGAGTTGGACCTGTAGATTGCTCAATGATATGCTTTTGACAATGTTTCAAGCTCTTTCTCAACAGCTTCTTGTAAATGAAATGCAATTTGTCTGTCAATGAGAGACAGGACGAATGTCCTCATTGATATGCAGTTTCATTTTCATGGTCTTAAGCTTTCTCAATCCATGAAATAATGAAGGGAATTGACTTAGTATTTCGTGATGAGCATTCATGTTGTAGTTCACAGATGTCAGTCCTATTTCAGCAGCAGTTTTGAAACTGAGTAAACAGGCACTTGATGAGGACCTTGAAGTGCATGTACCTTTTGTCTTTTTTGCATCTCATTGACCCTTTAATTGTCGATGCAACCCATGTATACACTTTGGTCTTTGGTGGTGTGAGATGAGGCAATGGAGATAGGTAATTGTATTTCTTGTTTGCCTTATACAAAATGGTTCTCTTTCCCACAGTCCTTCCATAGTTGTCCAATAGCAGGTTCCCATGGGCCTCAAGTAAAAATCCAAAAACAATAAAGAGGGGGGTTTTAGCATTGTAGGAAGTTGGCTCTGTATGCACTATTTCAAAGTAAGGAATAGTATGCACAGAGTCCAAGGGTTCCCCTTAGAGGTAAGATAGTGGCAAAAAGAGATAATACTAATGCTCTATTTTGTGGTAGTGTGGTCGAGCAGTAGGCTTATCCAAGGAGTAGTGTTAAGCATTTGTTGTACATACACATAGACAATAAATGAGGTACACACACTCAGAGACAAATCCAGCCAATAGGTTTTTGTATAGAAAAATATCTTTTCTTAGTTTATTTTAAGAACCACAGGTTCAAATTCTACATGCAATATCTCATTTGAAAGGTATTGCAGGTAAGTACTTTAGGAACTTTAAATCATAAAAATTGCATGTATACTTTTCAAGTTATTGACAAATAGCTGTTTCAAAAGTGGACACAGTGCAATTTTCACAGTTCCTAGGGGAGGTAAGTATTTGTTAGTTTTACCCGGTAAGTAAGACACTTACAGGGTTCAGTTCTTGGTCCAAGGTAGCCCACCGTTGGGGGTTCAGAGCAACCCCAAAGTCACCACACCAGCAGCTCAGGGCCGGTCAGGTGCAGAGTTCAAAGTGGTGCCCAAAACACATAGGCTAGAATGGAGAGAAGGGGGTGCCCCGGTTCCGGTCTGCTTGCAGGTAAGTACCCGCGTCTTCGGAGGGCAGACCAGGGGGGTTTTGTAGGGCACCGGGGGGGACACAAGTCCACACAGAAATTTCACCCTCAGCGGCGCGGGGGCGGCCGGGTGCAGTGTAGAAACAAGCGTCGGGTTCGCAATGTTAGTCTATGAGAGATCTCGGGATCTCTTCAGCGCTGCAGGCAGGCAAGGGGGGGATTCCTCGGGGAAACCTCCACTTGGGCAAGGGAGAGGGACTCCTGGGGGTCACTTCTCCAGTGAAAGTCCGGTCCTTCAGGTCCTGGGGGCTGCGGGTGCAGGGTCTCTCCCAGGCGTCGGGACTTTGGATTCAAAGAGTCGCGGTCAGGGGAAGCCTCGGGATTCCCTCTGCAGGCGGCGCTGTGGGGGCTCAGGGGGGACAGGTTTTGGTACTCACAGTATCAGAGTAGTCCTGGGGTCCCTCCTGAGGTGTTGGATCTCCACCAGCCGAGTCGGGGTCGCCGGGTGCAGTGTTGCAAGTCTCACGCTTCTTGCGGGGAGCTTGCAGGGTTCTTTCAAGGCTGCTGGAAACAAAGTTGCAGCCTTTCTTGGAGCAGGTCCGCTGTCCTCGGGAGTTTCTTGTCTTTTCGAAGTAGGGGCAGTCCTCAGAGGATGTCGAGGTCGCTGGTCCCTTTGGAAGGCGTCGCTGGAGCAGGATCTTTGGAAGGCAGGAGACAGCCCGGTGAGTTTCTGGAGCCAAGGCAGTTGTCGTCTTCTGGTCTTCCTCTGCAGGGGTTTTTCAGCTAGGCAGTCCTTCTTCTTGTAGTTGCAGGAATCTAATTTTCTAGGGTTCAGGGTAGCCCTTAAATACTAAATTTAAGGGCGTGTTTAGGTCTGGGGGGTTAGTAGCCAATGGCTACTAGCCCTGAGGGTGGGTACACCCTCTTTGTGCCTCCTCCCAAGGGGAGGGGGTCACAGTCCTAACCCTATTGGGGGAATCCTCCATCTGCAAGATGGAGGATTTCTAAAAGTTAGTCACCTCAGCTCAGGACACCTTAGGGGCTGTCCTGACTGGCCAGTGACTCCTCCTTGTTTTTCTCATTATTTTCTCCGGCCTTGCCGCCAAAAGTGGGGCCTGGCCGGAGGGGGCGGGCAACTCCACTAGCTGGAGTGTCCTGCTGGGTTGGCACAAAGGAGGTGAGCCTTTGAGGCTCACCGCCAGGTGTGACAATTCCTGCCTGGGGGAGGTGTTAGCATCTCCACCCAGTGCAGGCTTTGTTACTGGCCTCAGAGTGACAAAGGCACTCTCCCCATGGGGCCAGCAACATGTCTCGGTTTGTGGCAGGCTGCTAAAACTAGTCAGCCTACACAGATAGTCGGTTAAGTTTCAGGGGGCACCTCTAAGGTGCCCTCTGTGGTGTATTTTACAATAAAATGTACACTGGCATCAGTGTGCATTTATTGTGCTGAGAAGTTTGATACCAAACTTCCCAGTTTTCAGTGTAGCCATTATGGTGCTGTGGAGTTCGTGTTTGACAGACTCCCAGACCATATACTCTTATGGCTACCCTGCACTTACAATGTCTAAGGTTTTGTTTAGACACTGTAGGGGTACCATGCTCATGCACTGGTACCCTCACCTATGGTATAGTGCACCCTGCCTTAGGGCTGTAAGGCCTGCTAGAGGGGTGTCTTACCTATACTGCATAGGCAGTGAGAGGCTGGCATGGCACCCTGAGGGGAGTGCCATGTCGACTTACTCATTTTGTTCTCACCAGCACACACAGGCTTGTAAGCAGTGTGTCTGTGCTGAGTGAGGGGTCTCTAGGGTGGCATAAGACATGCTGCAGCCCTTAGAGACCTTCCTTGGCATCAGGGCCCTTGGTACTAGAAGTACCAGTTACAAGGGACTTATCTGAATGCCAGGGTGTGCCAATTGTGGATACAATGGTACATTTTAGGTGAAGGAACACTGGTGCTGGGGCCTGGTTAGCAGGGTCCCAGCACACTTCTCAGTCAAGTCAGCATCAGTATCAGGCAAAAAGTGGGGGGTAACTGCAACAGGGAGCCATTTCTTTACACAAGCCCCCCCCAGCCCACAGGCCAGGAGACTCAGCCCAAGCTGGGAGAGTCTTCCTAGTCTGTCAGGCGAGGAAGAGTAGGAGAAATAGGCTGGTTAGTTGCAGGGCCTACTCTGCCTTACATCCTTCTGTTCAGGTCATTCCCTTTGGGGAACTGACCTACTTCCACAGTGATAGGACCTAGTCTGAATTGCCTCTTGTCTGCCTCTTCAATGTCTCCACCCATTCTTTCTATTTTGGTCTTAGAGGTATCCACCTCTGCTAACCTTATCTTGGCCAGGGTTACCCCTAGCTTACCCAGAGAGGTTACCCAGAGCTGGAGTAACCCCACCATGACCAATAGGGTCAGGGGGCCTAACTTGCTATTTGGCATGGGGTCAGACCACCATGCTAAGGATAGTGCAGCCATAAAGGCTAACACCCAGCAGAGGCCACTGACAGCTGTCAGTGCCCAGAACCACACCTTTAGCTCTTCACCTAAAAGGGAAGGGGCTAAGTTACAGGCTTCTTTGGGTTCAGGTTGCCTGTCTGCTGTATTGGAGTGGGGGGTTACCACATCTTGTAGTAAACACCCTTCTTCCACTCTTTCTTCTGTTAGCTGAGGAGCCACCCACTCAGGTTTAACAGTTGCCTGACTAGCCAGGACTTCTTGTGGTCAGGTTGGACTTTATCAGGGCCATTTTTGGAGTTCTCCCCTACTGGAGCAGAATCTCCTTGGCTTGCTGTAACCTTGGCTAAAGGTTGTCCACCCTTCCTACTCTGTTTTCTTTTCTTCTTCTTCTGGGGCCTGCTTGCATTTACTGCAGAGGCAGGACTTCCAGAATCCTTGGGAGAGGACTGGCACTGGACCAGTTCCTCTCTTGAGCTCTGACTAACCTCTGGGTAGTCATTTCCAAGGAGACAATCAAGGGGGAGGTCTGTACTGACTACTGCCCTTCTCCAGCTAAGAGTGCCACCCACTTCTATGGGCACTAAAACCACAGGCCTCTTAGTGACCCTGTCTAGGCTAACTCTTACCCTGGCAGTCTCACCTGGGATGTACTGGTTTGAGAGCACCAGCCTGTCATGCACAATAGTGTGACTGGCACAAGTGTCTCTCAGGGCAGTGGTTGGGATTCCATTCACCAGTAGGTGGTGGAAGTGTCTACTTCCCTCTGGAATCTCCAACTCACCTGTTGGGCCCTGTTTCCAGTTGAAGGCTAGGAAGACCTCCTCATCCGAGGAGTCATCTCCCATGGCTACACTGGTTACCCCTGGAATTTTGTTCTGGGGTTTGTTTTTGGGACAAGAAGTGTCCTTGGTGTGGTGCCCAGACTGTTTACAGTTGTGGCACCATGCCTTAGTGGCATCCCAGTTCTTACCCTGGTACCCACCTTTGTTTTGGGTTGTGTCTTGGGGCCCACCCACCTGTTCTGGTTTTTGGGGGCCTACAGAGGACTCTTTTTCTTTGTTTCTAGTGTCACCCACTTTCTCCTGGGGAGTTTTTGTAACCCCTTTCTTTTGGTCACCCCCAGTGGAAGTTTTGGTTACCCTAGTCTTGACCCAGTGGTCTGCCTTCTTTCCCAATTCTTGGGGAGAAATTGGACCTAGGTCTACCAGATACTGATGCAACTTTTCATTGAAGCAGTTACTTAAAATGTGTTCTTTCATAAACAAATTATAAAGCCCAACATAGTCACACACTTCATTTCCAGTTAACCAACCATCTAGTGTTTTTACTGAGTAGTCTACAAAATCAACCCAGGTCTGGCTCGAGGATTTTTGAGCCCCCCTGAATCTAATTCTATACTCCTCAGTGGAGAATCCAAAGCCCTCAATCAGGGTACCCTTCATGAGGTCATAAGATTCTGCATCTTCTCCAGAGAGTGTGAGGAGTCTATCCCTACACTTTCCAGTGAACATTTCCCAAAGGAGAGCACCCCAGTGAGATCTGTTTACTTTTCTGGTTACACAAGCCCTCTCAAAAGCTGTGAACCATTTGGTGATGTCATCACCATCTTCATATTTTGTTACAATCCTTTTGGGGATTTTTAGGATGTCAGGAGAATCTCTGACCCTATTTAAGTTGCTGCCACCATCGATGGGACCTAGGCCCATCTCTTTTCTTTCCCTTTCTATGGCTAGGAGCTGCTTTTCCAAAGCCAATCTTTTGACCATCCTGGCTAACAGGGGGTCATCTTCACTGGAGTTATCCTCAGTGATTTCAGAGGTGTTGGTCTCTCCTGTGAGGGAACCAGCATCTCTGACTATTATTTTTGGAGTCAGGGTTTGAGGGACCCTGTTCTCCCTAGATAGGACTGGTAGGGGGGAATTTTCCTCCAAGTCACTATCCTCTTCCTCTGAGTTGCTACCCTCAGAGGGGTTGGCCTTTTCAAACTCTGCCAAAAGCTCCTGGAGCTGTATTTTGGTAGGTTTGGGGCCCATTGTTATTTTCTTTATTTTACAGAGTGACCTTAGCTCCCTCATCTTAAGATGGAGGTAAGGTGTGGTGTCGAGTTCCACCACAGTCACATCTGTGCTAGACATTTTGCTTCTAAAAGTTGGAATACTTTTTAAGAATCTACAACTGGTTCTAGAATCTAATTCAAACTTTTACAAACTTTTAAACTCTAAAAGAAATGCTAAACAGGATCTAACACAAGGCCCTAGCAGGTCTTTTAAGAATTTAGAAAACTTTTCAAATTGCAAAAAATCAATTTCTAATGACAATTTTGGAATTTGTCGTGTGATCCGGTATTGGCTGAGTAGTCCAGCAAATGCAAAGTCTTGTACCCCACCGCTGATCCACCAATGTAGGAAGTTGGCTCTGTATGCACTATTTCAAAGTAAGGAATAGTATGCACAGAGTCCAAGGGTTCCCCTTAGAGGTAAGATAGTGGCAAAAAGAGATAATACTAATGCTCTATTTTGTGGTAGTGTGGTCGAGCAGTAGGCTTATCCAAGGAGTAGTGTTAAGCATTTGTTGTACATACACATAGACAATAAATGAGGTACACACACTCAGAGACAAATCCAGCCAATAGGTTTTTGTATAGAAAAATATCTTTTCTTAGTTTATTTTAAGAACCACAGGTTCAAATTCTACATGCAATATCTCATTTGAAAGGTATTGCAGGTAAGTACTTTAGGAACTTTAAATCATAAAAATTGCATGTATACTTTTCAAGTTATTGACAAATAGCTGTTTCAAAAGTGGACACAGTGCAATTTTCACAGTTCCTAGGGGAGGTAAGTATTTGTTAGTTTTACCCGGTAAGTAAGACACTTACAGGGTTCAGTTCTTGGTCCAAGGTAGCCCACCGTTGGGGGTTCAGAGCAACCCCAAAGTCACCACACCAGCAGCTCAGGGCCGGTCAGGTGCAGAGTTCAAAGTGGTGCCCAAAACACATAGGCTAGAATGGAGAGAAGGGGGTGCCCCGGTTCCGGTCTGCTTGCAGGTAAGTACCCGCGTCTTCGGAGGGCAGACCAGGGGGGTTTTGTAGGGCACCGGGGGGGACACAAGTCCACACAGAAATTTCACCCTCAGCGGCGCGGGGGCGGCCGGGTGCAGTGTAGAAACAAGCGTCGGGTTCGCAATGTTAGTCTATGAGAGATCTCGGGATCTCTTCAGCGCTGCAGGCAGGCAAGGGGGGGATTCCTCGGGGAAACCTCCACTTGGGCAAGGGAGAGGGACTCCTGGGGGTCACTTCTCCAGTGAAAGTCCGGTCCTTCAGGTCCTGGGGGCTGCGGGTGCAGGGTCTCTCCCAGGCGTCGGGACTTTGGATTCAAAGAGTCGCGGTCAGGGGAAGCCTCGGGATTCCCTCTGCAGGCGGCGCTGTGGGGGCTCAGGGGGGACAGGTTTTGGTACTCACAGTATCAGAGTAGTCCTGGGGTCCCTCCTGAGGTGTTGGATCTCCACCAGCCGAGTCGGGGTCGCCGGGTGCAGTGTTGCAAGTCTCACGCTTCTTGCGGGGAGCTTGCAGGGTTCTTTCAAGGCTGCTGGAAACAAAGTTGCAGCCTTTCTTGGAGCAGGTCCGCTGTCCTCGGGAGTTTCTTGTCTTTTCGAAGTAGGGGCAGTCCTCAGAGGATGTCGAGGTCGCTGGTCCCTTTGGAAGGCGTCGCTGGAGCAGGATCTTTGGAAGGCAGGAGACAGGCCGGTGAGTTTCTGGAGCCAAGGCAGTTGTCGTCTTCTGGTCTTCCTCTGCAGGGGTTTTTCAGCTAGGCAGTCCTTCTTCTTGTAGTTGCAGGAATCTAATTTTCTAGGGTTCAGGGTAGCCCTTAAATACTAAATTTAAGGGCGTGTTTAGGTCTGGGGGGTTAGTAGCCAATGGCTACTAGCCCTGAGGGTGGGTACACCCTCTTTGTGCCTCCTCCCAAGGGGAGGGGGTCACAGTCCTAACCCTATTGGGGGAATCCTCCATCTGCAAGATGGAGGATTTCTAAAAGTTAGAGTCACCTCAGCTCAGGACACCTTAGGGGCTGTCCTGACTGGCCAGTGACTCCTCCTTGTTTTTCTCATTATTTTCTCCGGCCTTGCCGCCAAAAGTGGGGCCTGGCCGGAGGGGGCGGGCAACTCCACTAGCTGGAGTGTCCTGCTGGGTTGGCACAAAGGAGGTGAGCCTTTGAGGCTCACCACCAGGTGTGACAATTCCTGCCTGGGGGAGGTGTTAGCATCTCCACCCAGTGCAGGCTTTGTTACTGGCCTCAGAGTGACAAAGGCACTCTCCCCATGGGGCCAGCAACATGTCTCGGTTTGTGGCAGGCTGCTAAAACTAGTCAGCCTACACAGATAGTCGGTTAAGTTTCAGGGGGCACCTCTAAGGTGCCCTCTGTGGTGTATTTTACAATAAAATGTACACTGGCATCAGTGTGCATTTATTGTGCTGAGAAGTTTGATACCAAACTTCCCAGTTTTCAGTGTAGCCATTATGGTGCTGTGGAGTTCGTGTTTGACAGACTCCCAGACCATATACTCTTATGGCTACCCTGCACTTACAATGTCTAAGGTTTTGTTTAGACACTGTAGGGGTACCATGCTCATGCACTGGTACCCTCACCTATGGTATAGTGCACCCTGCCTTAGGGCTGTAAGGCCTGCTAGAGGGGTGTCTTACCTATACTGCATAGGCAGTGAGAGGCTGGCATGGCACCCTGAGGGGAGTGCCATGTCGACTTACTCATTTTGTTCTCACCAGCACACACAGGCTTGTAAGCAGTGTGTCTGTGCTGAGTGAGGGGTCTCTAGGGTGGCATAAGACATGCTGCAGCCCTTAGAGACCTTCCTTGGCATCAGGGCCCTTGGTACTAGAAGTACCAGTTACAAGGGACTTATCTGAATGCCAGGGTGTGCCAATTGTGGATACAATGGTACATTTTAGGTGAAGGAACACTGGTGCTGGGGCCTGGTTAGCAGGGTCCCAGCACACTTCTCAGTCAAGTCAGCATCAGTATCAGGCAAAAAGTGGGGGGTAACTGCAACAGGGAGCCATTTCTTTACAAGCATCCACCCCAGCATGGGTACTCATAAATGAACATGCCACATATGGAGCTTGGCCTTACATGAATTTATTCTTCTGTGTGAAAGCGTGACATTCTAAGCATGAAATCTATTCACCACACCTTACCACTTACATCACAGTTCTACAGAGTCCATCAGGAACCAACGGACTCAGTCATCATTAACTCACAAGACACTACGGTGTTGAAGCTAAGATGGGGAGGGGGAGTTGAGTAACAGCTTGGAAATGCATTCATTGGCGCACAACAACAGAACTGTCAAAACGAGCAAAAACTGCTGACCCTGAGCTGTCTGGGGATAGGATACATTGTTCCCATTGGCGTAAACTGCAAAACAACTTAGGGTGGGCTGAATTGATCGTATTGCATTCTGCAGAATTCCATTAATATTCTGTGGAAGTCCACTGAGGGGCAGAGTTGGAACCCCAAAGTGCAGTACATACAACCTCAGTGCCCTTGCATAAATATGTAATATATAATGACATGTCCTGAATCCAAGGAAGTTATCCCAAATATATACAAAGCTAATCTGAAGTTGGAGGGTGCCCCTTTCTTACACCTCATGAAGACCTGTGTGTGGTGGGGAATGAGTTGTTAGTGGGTGAATTGTTTATGTTAAAAAATAAGCTGGAACAACAGGCAGTACACCATAACATTAGGCAAGTGATATGTTAGAAAAGCCTTGGCTCTACTCAATAAAAATTACTTGTTAAACAAAAACAAATAAGGGGAGCCCTGAGGGTCTAATCATGCAATAACCTTATGGTATGATCCAGAAGGCACATTGCCACAGATTGTCTTTGACCCGGCAGAAATATAAAATTCAATTTTTCTTTTATTGGATACATTTAGTTGTGGAAGAAACACTAATGGAAACATTGTGCATAGTCAAATTGTGGTGATTAGGACTTTGACTACAGAATGGTTATACAGACACTTATTAAAGAGATAAGTGATGGATGAGGCTATTGATATCTATGTCCTTCCATTCAGGTGCTCAATGGGCCTTATCTGCTTCAGGGAGAGCATCAAGTTACACTGCAGTCTCTTATTAGCACCATTATTCTGGATGAGTGCTCTCCTGGGTGGTTTTGGGCCATGTATAGGTAGCACTGAGCTGATTCTCCCTTTGACTCTGAGAGAACATGGTCTGGATACCTGCAGCCCATCACAGTTTCTATCCATGCAATGCCAGCCTCATGGCCTCGACGCCCAGAGACAGTTGGGGGTGATTGACTCCCACAACCTGTTTCTTCCCTGTGCATCATAGTGAATGAGCTGAGGGACATCCCTTCCTAGAGCACCGTTCAGCACAAAGTTACTTTACTCGGTCTCATGTAAGCACTACTCAGGTCTCCGGTAGGGCATAGGTGGGGGAAGCAGTGCCAGATAGTGGCCTTGAGCCTCTGATCATGCAGGGATGCCTACCTAACTGTTTGGGGGCACTATTTACCTTAACAGGCCGAGGCCAGCCACATTCAGCTCCAGTGAGCCCTCTTACAGCGTCATGGCCTGTTAAATATACTATTGGTCCACGGGGAACAGAGGGGTGGCGGCTCGGACTACAGGGGGTTGCTTTATTCCATGTTCATGGTTAACAGGATTACTCCCTATCTAGGAAGGCCCATGGACCACTACACCGTCTAACAATGGGCCACACTGCTCAAGGAGCGAGAATAAATTCTACTTGCCCTTGAAAGTTGAGCCCCAATGCCTTCCAGATTGAGGTTCTCAGTTGACAATTTCCTGCTTCCTCTTGCTTGCAACAGGAGGTTAGCGTTAGGTAGATGAAGTGCTGTGGTTTAGAAGAGCACACTATTGTATGAAGTCACATGGTGTGGCTGGCATCAAATGTGACTTTCCATTGGGTATGTGAGTCGCAATGTGAAGGACTCTTTGGTTGTTTTAGATAGAAGTCAATGAAGCAGCACCTGCTGCTGTGGGTTCTCTCTTCAGTCATTTACCGGAGTCTTCCTAACACTGGGAACTCTCTGGGACATTAGGACATTGCCATGGGTTAAAATCCATCATGTGTGATACAGAGAAAGTGTCAGACTGTTCTCTGAACTATTTATTATAACTGTCGGGTGCTAAGTTGAGTTAATATTAATCAAAGTTAGCAGCCTCCCCTCTCTCTGCATTTGTCCCTATATAATTGCTTAACCAACGCCACCCACCTCCTCCCCCTTACAAGTCTTAGGAAAGCTGATTGCTCTGTCTGGCTTGAATCATCATAAAGGAATAAAAAACTTGTGTTGAACTGAGCTGAAGCCAAGTGAGATCCAGCAGCTTAGACTGAGACTAGAAAGAGCAACATCTGAACAATGGCTGTGGCTTCGAAACAAGGTAAACATTCCTTATAGATGACACGGCCTGCTTACCTAGCCTCCACACCTCATGCTTTCTGTTGTGAAGCAGAAGCTGTCCTCAGCTTCCGATGACAGTTTCAGAAGTGGGTGCTATGGAACTCCAGACTACTGAAAAGATGCATTCTACTGCGATTCATTCCCGCTAAACATTTGCGACTAACTTTTGGATTTGACTGAACGGATGTATGAAGCAAGCCCGATTGTTGGATAAATACTAGTCCATCCAGCCTATCTAGTGTTCACCTTTTACTTCAGGAAGCTCTGCACACAAGTTTAGATGCCAAACCCTAGTTATGGGCCAGAAAAGGTTCCCTGCATGACTTGGAAGAGCATGCATTCTTGTCCTGAATATTTTTATTTTTTGGCTTCAGCACACTGAATAATAATTCATGTATAATGAAAGCGCACTGTTAAAGAGGAATGATCCATGGTCTAGAGGGACACACCATGTGCATTCTTCTTTACTGAGTGTAACTTCCATGAGCTTGGCAGGCTGCAAAAAAAGACTAACAATCGTAGCAACAACTGACTGTGAATGCAGGATATGTTTTTAGGTTGAAGCCTACGAGAAAGCACAGCTGTCTGGTTTGGAAAGACTTCTTGGTGACATTTGGAAAGTTTCCCTGGGAATGCATTCCACACATTGCTGACCATTGGCTTTGTGTTTTGTAACTCACAGTTGCTTGCTTTCTATTTGCTGGTTTTATGTGTTTTATACTGCCCAGTATGTCTTTGTTCTTTCTATGGGCCACTGCCTGTTTATTGTATTCATACCCAAGTGCTCACTTTCTGTACACAGTCCTCTGTTATGTTACCATGTCAAATTGCTGTGAATTAAAAAACAGTCTACATGTCATAATTGCTGTGGATTAAAAAACAGAGGTCATATGTCGAGCTCTGCCTTCTGATTGAGCATGGGTTTTACTTTTTTTTCTTTGCCTTCAAAGTCAGAGCATTTATGTGACAGTCATGCTGGGTACTGAGGGTGCTGGAGGAATGCTGTACAATGTTATTTTTTATGCACAGCAAACAACAAAATTTAAATTTTTGTAAATCAACTGTGCAAATATTTCAGAATATAACAAAATGAAGCATATTTTTTGTAATCCTGAGGTGTGGTGTAAACAAATACTTTAATACAATCAAAACAAATAAATACACTAGGTGATGCAATTTCCACACATTAACGGTTGTGTGCTGTAAAGTTTTATCAGTAAAATTGTATGTGTGCAAATTTGTCTGTGCAAATATAATGTCATTTCAATTGAAAATGTGATGTCTGTAATGGCGGTGCATTACCACACCATGCACACTCCAATCTACGCCACTCATATCCACGCTAAACTATTCCTTTCTATACCACTTCATTCTATGGAAGTTCCATTAAACTGTCCTCCATGACACTCCACGCTACCAGGTTCTCCTTCACTCTACACCACTTCATTCCACCCTACAGCACTCCACCCCATGGCACTCCACTCTACACCAATCCACTCAATGAAACTCTAAGCTATTTCACTCAAGGCCACCCTACTGCACTCTACTACATTTTATGACACTCCATACCCCTCCATGCCACTCTGACACTCCACTCTGACACTTTACTCCACTCTTTCTATGCAACTTTAGCACCAACCTCAACAAACCAAAGGTAGCCTCCGCACACAAAGATACCAACAACCTCCACAACTCCACCAACTGCTTGCTCCTGAACATCCGCTCCCTCCACAAACACGCCACCAAACTCTGGGACATGATCAACACCACCTGACCGGACATTGCCTTCCTCATCGAGATCTGGGCCAACCTCCACCTCGGTCCAGACATCGCCATTGCCATTCCCGACGGCTACTGCATCCTAAGGAGGGACCGACCCTCCCTCCCAGGTGGAGGACTCGCCATTGTACACAAGTCCTCACTATGTGTCAAGGCCGTCCAAGAAGATCACTGCACCACCATGGAACACCTTCACTTCCTGGTCCACTCCAACCACAACGCTTCCATCCATGGCACCCTGTTGTACAGGCCACCTGGACCCCACCCAGCTTTCATAGACGACATCGTAGACATCGCTAAGCCCCAGGCCCTGGCCTCAATCGACTACCTCCTCCTCGGCCACCAGAACTTCCACCTCGAGAAGCGCACCAACCCAAACACCACCACTCTACTCGACAACCTCTCCATCCTCTGACTCAGACAGCTGGTCTCCGCACCCACACACATCGCAGGACACACACTGGACCCCATCTTCACCTCAAGCAACAGGATCACCATCAAGACCATCTCCATCCCAGTCTGGACAGACAACCACTGCATACACTTCAGTCACTGCACCCGCACCTCCCAGACCCCCCCTCCCCCCACTGGAAATGGAACTAAATCACCAATGAGCAACTCAACTCATCACTCACCAAATTCCTCCCTGGCCCCTTTGTCGAGCGCACAACCTCAACGCATGGATCACCGAATGCGCCGACACTCTTTAGCCCCATTCCGGCTGACATCAGCCAAACGTGTACCTAAGAAGGCCACCTGGTTTACCACCGAACTGCAAGAATCAAAGTGTACCTGCAGATGTTTAGAGAAAAAAACTGAAGGAACAGCCAATCCAGCGAAGACCTCTCCTCCTTGAGAGCTGCAACCGCTGCCCATGGACGAAAAATCAAGAAAGCAAGGAAGGACGCACTCCGGGAGCGCATCAACTCCTTCACATACAACTTGAAGGAACTCTTCTCAGTCATCAACGAGTTCACAGATTCCCCTCCGAAGCCACCTGCATCCCCCTGTCACAGGAACTCTGCGACAAACTCGCCTCCTTTTTCCACCACAAGATCCAGGACATCTACGACAGCTTTCTGTCACCTGTCACTGGAACCTGCGACAGACCCACACCACCAGAAACCTCCCAGACCATCCATGACTGGTCCACGCTCACCACAGAGGAAACAGTGAACATCATGAACAGCTCCCACTCTGGAGCCCCCTTGTGAGCCCTGCCTGCACCACATATAATTCAGAGCCAGCACATCCATCACTCCAGAGCTTCGTAAAACTATCAACTGCTCCATCAGCATGGGCACCTTCCCTGAGGACTGGAAACATGCCGAAATACACCCTCTTGAAGAAATCTTCGGCTGACCGATCCGAACGAAAGAATTTCCAGCCCATCTTGCTGCTACCTTACCCTGCCAAACTACTAGAGAAAGCAATCAACGCACAACTACGGAATTTCATCGAGGCCAACAACTCCCTGGACAGCTTCCAGTCTGGCTTCTGTAGCAATCACAGCACAGAGACAGCACTCCTGGCAGCCACTGACGACATCCGATTACTCCTAGACTGCGACCACACTGCAGTATTCATACTCCTCAACTTCTCAGCAGCTTTCGACATGTTCTTCCACAGCACTCTGCGCACCAGTCTCCACAACATAGGAATCCAAGGAAGAGCCCTGGAATCTATCCACTGCTTCCTCTCGGGGAGGACACAGAGGGTCAGATGCCCACCTCCAGACCCACAGGAGTCAACTGCGGAGTGCCCCAGGATCCTCACTGAGTCCCACGCTGTACAACGTATACATGGCCCCTCTTGCTGCCATCATCAGAGGCCATGGTATGAACATTGTGTCATATGCCGATGACACACAACTCATCATTTCCATCACCGAAGACCTGGACCCGGCCAAAAGGAACTTTCACGCAGGAATGGAAGCTGTCGCCACCTGGATGAGAGAAAGCTGCCTCAAGCTCAACTCGAACAAGACGGAGCTCATCATCTTCGGAAACACCACCTGAGATTGGGACAACTCATGGTGGCCTACATTCCTAAGACCCCCCCCACCCCTGCGCTGACTGAGCCCACCTGCAACTTAGGAATTATCTTCGACTCCTCCCGATCCATGACTGGCCAGGTAAACTCTATCACCACCTCCTGCTGGCACACACTCCACAGACTCCGGAAGATCTTCAGATGAATCCCAGCAGACTGTCACCCACGCCTTAGTCATGAGCAAGCTCAATTACGGCAATGCCCTCTACGCCGGCAGCTCAACTAGGAACATCAAAAAACTCATCAAGAACACTGCCGCCAAACTCATTCTGGACCACCCTTGCCGAGAACACATCTCCCAACACCTGAGGACCCTCCACTGGCTACCGTTTGAGAAGTAATTCACCTTCAAGCTTCTCACCCACACGTACAAGGCCATACTCCATGCAGGACCAGCCTACCTCAACAACCGCGTCTCCTTACAAACCCCCACCAGATCCCTCCGCTCTGCCCAGATGGCCTTGGCCACCGTCCCTCGCTTCTGCAAAATCATTGCCAGAGGACGATCTTTTACCTACGCTGCAGTGAAGACCTGGAACAACCTCCCACTACACCTCAGACAAAGCCAGTCGCTCACCATCTTCAGGAAGAACCTCAAGATGTGGCTCTTCGGATGAGGCCACGTTGCCTCCCCCGCCCCCCAGTGCCTTGAGTCCCTCACGGGTGAGTAGCCATGCTCTATAAATACTGATTGATTGATTGATTGATTGATTGATTGCCACTCCACTCTATGCCTCTCCGCTCTACTCCACGCCAGTCTACTCCACTCTGTGACACTCTACTCTCCACCACTCTACACCAGTCCACTTGATGATACTCTATGCCACTTCACTCTAGGCCACTCTACTCTACTTCATTCCATCCTATGACACCCCACTCTACGAGACTCCCCGCCACTCTTCCATATTCCACTCTGTAATACTCCATGTTATGTCACTCCATTCTGACACTTTACTCCACTCCACTCTACTCTGTCACTTCACTCTATTGCACTCCACTCCACCGCACTCCACTCTATGCACCCTTACTCTGCGACATACTGACACTCTACTCCACTCTATTATGTCCATTCTACAACATTCCACTCTATGCCACTGTGTGATACTCTACTCTACACCACTCTTCTCTATGTCCCTGCACAATATTCTACGTCACTCCACTCCACTCTTCTCTGTTCCACTAGCTCTTGGCCATGCTGAATAGCAGCCATGCCTGTGTACAACATGGCTAAAACACATAGACAAAGCCCCTCCATTGGCAAGAACTACTTGTGTTGCCAATGCTTGTTACAGCAGAGGAAGAGTTGACTTTTGGGGGTTCCTACTGAAATGTGTCCATCAGTTACTGACATCTGGTCCTTCATTCCATTCAATTGGAATATAGATGGTGCAAGTAACTGTTTCCCACGTATAAATGGTCTGATAAGTGTAACGTGTGCTGTTCTTGACTACTGCAGTCCAGGAATCCACTTTAGATCTCCTGAGTGAGCAGCACATACAAAGGAGCCTGGAGAGAGACTGTTAAACAGCAATGCAAAATGCAGAGCTCCTCCATATTTCTAAAGTAATGTCAAGTGGACTAGAGTCTAGGGTGTGAAAGTTGGGAGAAAGAGGCCCCCTTAAAATCTAGGGACAGGCCTCATGCCCTACTGCTACATTCCTCTCTAAAAGTGTTATCCCAAACAGACAGGCCTTGCCTGAAGCCTGTTCCAATCTTGCAGCTGTGGAATTCAAAATAATTGTCTGCAAACTTGGTACAGGTATGGAGCAGAATCTTTCCATCTTCACGCATCGAACAGTACCAGGGTGGTTTCACTCCTCATGACAGATGTCTGGCTACTCCTGCTATGTTTTGTTGACTAGGGCACTTCACTTGCCTGTAAGCGTACTCATACATGTTCCTCGATAAGGTGGCAGTGCTGTTATTTGCCCTAGGCAATGGAAACTTGTGTTTTTTCCCTCTTCCAGTACAGTGGCGAGGAGCCGAGTGCCTCCGAGTCAGATGATGGGAGGTGTGCACTGTAAAAAGTGCTTTACTCAATGTGCCGCTGGGGTAGAGAAATCACCATAGGTTTTTCCTTGGGCCCAAAACTCAAGTCCACCACATAAACAGATCAAGAACCCATCCCAGATCACTGCTGTGATCTTGCTGATATTATGGACTGCAGGTTTTACTTGAGAATCGTTGTAGTAGAAAGTCATCAGAGGAGTGGCTTCTTCTTGGTCAAACATAAACCACTAATTGTTATGCAGATGTGTCTTAGGTCAATTCTTAGGTGATTCTATCGAGTGACACTTTCACCACATTTGGTTGCTTTCGGGGGAGTGAGGGCAAGTAGATGCTCTCTGGCTGCAATGCAAGGGAAGCAGCTTTTAAGGTCTCCCACCAGGGCCTGCTGGTGCAGATCCTCCCTTTTTCTACTGCGGGCCAGCTTCAGTTCTCCCTGCACAGTACTCCACTGCCCTCCTTTTCTAGATAGTTTTTTCTTCATGTAAGTGTAACTCCATTACCCCTCCTTGACAGTCAGTAGGCTGTGTCCTTCATGGTCGCATCAAGATTGCTTTTCTTGGCATGTCAGAATTTGTAGGTTCCTGTTTCCAAACCTGGCAAAGTGAGTGGCGGTCAGTGATTCTAACCCTGGAGTACAGCTGTCTTTCTCAGACATCTGTCTGTCATCAAGAGTGAGACTGAACCTGGGCCTAGTGAAAGATTATTCACAGAAATGTTCATGCTAGTACCAATGCCTGTTTCATTGTATCTAGTTTTTGAACATTTACCATTTACCCTCCCAAAATCTTTTCTTCCACCTTTGTGGGGAGCCACTTCTGGGTAGATAATGATAGGCATCTCCCAGAAGATATTTCTGAAGAAGTGTGCTGCTCAGACCAGGACTGATTTTCACTCTAAGTGATTTGCATGCAAACATTGTTAAAGGAAACCTGATTCCACTGGGGCTGTTCTGCCATTTGTCTCCAGCTGTGGTTGTTCCAGCTTACTTCATTTGCAAGTATAAAATGTAACTTCTTTGATTTTTTAATGCTTTCCTCAAAACCTTTTCAACTGTGACACGGATTCTTCACAAAATATACATTATATGTCCATATAGTTTCATCATGTGAACCTGGCAAGAAGCAAACCTGAACTTCAACCAAATGCCAAGTCTCTTGGACTGCTCTGAAAATCAATCTCACCCTAACAGAACATAACACTAAGACAATTAATACAGCTTGCTGCTAGATCTCTCTTCTCAAAGAAAAAAAAGGAACCAAAAGGAACCAATTTCTCCCAGCAAGCGATTTCAGAACTGCCATTCAAGCCTTCATACTCTGGCATCCTCTTGCTGGAAATGCCCTTCTCCATGACCTCCAGTACTCCATATTTGACCCCTTGATATTTTAAGTCCATTTGAGATATTTTTCAAGTGGTGCACAGTGCATGTGCTGTATGTCTAACTTTTTGAAAACTATATATTGAGTGCTAGAAATACAGTAAATAGAGCTATTTAGTGAACAGGATATTTTGTCTAAACTAAGGGGCAGGTTTATGACAGTGGCGCAGAGCAGCAAGTCACCTTGCTGCGCTTTGCTGCGACACCGGGAAGGGGCAGGAGTGTGCCATATTTAAGGCACTATGGTGCATTCCTGTCCTTTCCCTGGTGCTGGTGTACAATGGGCTGCCTAGCGCCAACGCAGTCACTGTTGCACCATGATGCAAGAGTGCCTGTGTTGCATGCAGGATTGTTTTTGTGGAGGAGGGTGCACATTCCTGCACAAAAACAATCCTGAGAGGTGTGTTTCTTCTTTCTATGTTTGCTGCAAAATGCAGCACACGGAAATAGGTAAAAAATGTGAAAAAATAAAGATATATCTCCTTGTTACAACTCTCTTGGGGAGGCGTACCATTTTGGCGCATCCCCAGGCTTATTGTTTCTTGTAAATCTGGGAATGCATCAAAAACCATGGATGTTGGGTGGGAACATCCACACTGCACCCATGACAATGTCTCCCTGGCGCAGAGTAATGCAACACAAGAATCTATTCTACATTACTTTGCTTGAGATTTACGAAGCCACGCAGGGCTACGCAAGGTTGCCTTGTGTAGCTTAATGAATCTCACTCTTCATTTGCGTCGTCCTTGCACCTCATTACGTGGTGAAAGAGCAACGCAAAGGGGCTCACAAATATGCCCCTAAAAATATACTATTTCCATATTGGATTGCATATTTTTTTTAAATACATTAAATTATGCAATTCCTAGTGTGAACCAACCTCAGATGAATGTGAGCACATGTGCATCCCAAAAAACTGTTATAAATGTAGAGTTATAAAAAGAGAACCAAAAACGTTTTTTCAATCTTAGGCAATTGTAAAGTAACCCTAACCAAAGTTGTGGTACAGCACCACTATAATGTTTATCATTCTGTATGTGAAGAAAGTAAGGATTTATCGAGATTCCAGCGGGATGATCCAGTAACCCTCTGGAGTGGCAGAGGCCCTGCCTTCATCAGCCTGAAGGCGAACCACTAACCAACCGTGCTATCCAGAGGTTGCCACTGGCTTTATGGGCCATGTGACTTCAGACAGCATTTTTTTTTTCTTCCAGAAACAGGCACCCACAATGTCTAAGCCATGCCTTAAGCACCATCTTTGGACATTATGATGCTCTAAATCTGGATGCCCTGTTGCAGAGTGGGCATCGGCTAATTACTTCTACATTTTGAGGTACCCGAGACTTTGCTGTTGCTAGCGCAGGTGTTTTAATTAAAAACATTTTATGAGTGTTAATGTATTTTGAATAATAAATGTATGTAGAAAATGAATAACGTAGACAAAATAATGCACGCATTTGAAACTGTGACCTTGAAGAATGGCCACCAATGTTCACAAAAATGTATTAAATAATGATGAATATTTATCAAATATTGAAAATGTACTAGACTAATGCAGTAATATGTCATACTAAAGGTTATGAATTATGCTCTAGAAAACTGCTGACTGAGTGAATTAGACTGTGAAATGTCCATTGTCTTGCTAAAAGTGCTTAACAGAAGCTTTTCGTGAGAACCGACTGCAAGAAGATGATGTTCCTGTTAGTGTAACATTTTAGGTGTAATGTGTGTGAGACTGTCTTTCCCAGGACGAGAACAATGAAGATACTGACTGGAGCTGAAGATGCAACAATATTGTTCCCTGATGAGCCGGATGATAACATTGTGAGGTGGACCAATCAACTGCATGTGAATAGTGAAATATTAGAATTCATAGATTTGGTATAGAATTATTATTGGGTAAAGTATGAACCTAAGATTAACTGACCAATAGGGAATTAGGGGATCATTTAGGTGACTTTGAAATAACAATGCGACAGAGGAGAATCATCCAGACTTATTGAGAACTAGAGAGACTTGAGAAAAAAGACTTTGGAGAGGTTCGAGATTCATTCTGTCATTGGGCTCATACTCTCTGAATGAGAGCCTGATGCTTTGCTGATCGACTGATGACCTGAGGACGAAGACTGATTCTGCTTGGCTGACGCATAACGAGGATAGGTAGATATAATGAGACCAGATTGTTATGTATTTTATGTCTTTTCTTTCTAGGTACCAACTGCGCTGTTTTGATAGATTAATAGCTATATGTTTTCCACATTTTCTGTTACTAAACGTTTTGCATGAAGCCCAACATGCTGATACTAAGCTGGTGTTAGTTAAGTGCTGTCACTAATGATTGACGATTACAAGGACTAATGATTGATGAATTACCCTGCTGAATTCCATGTATGTTATATCTTTGTCGCAACTGACTCTGCTATTGATTTGCACTGTACCTTTAGAATGTGTCATGGTTCAAGCTTTGATTAGATTGCGTTTCTTCTGGCGCTTTGGACAACCAGCATTGCTTTTATATGTGTTTCATTTTATATTGAGATTAATCTACATGACTTTAACATTGTTAATATAGGGAAATAAACGTATTAAACTTTTATTAAAGGTGTGGTTATTCATGGCTGAAAGGTCATGGTGCATGACATTCACAGACTCCATTGATTATTGATTTTATTGATTGCAAATGAATATTGATTATTGTGTATTGATTATTGATTTATGTACTGGAGCTATGGTAAGACCTTCTTAATTATGAGTCAAGAGGTTCATCGACCTATTCGCATCCCCTTGTAAGTTTACTTATTAAGGTCTGAAGCGCTGTCACAAACAAGCAGCCCCAGAGTGTATAAACGAAGAGAATGGGAACTGTTGGATTGGCACATGGGCAGATGTTTCATGGATGTCCCCTGTCTGCAACTCATTAAATTGGGGGCCTTAAATTGTGAATAACTCTGTGATATGTTTCCGTAATACCACTGAGGCCTCAGTACGAGTTGCTTGAGAGGTATCCCGGGGAGGAGGTGGCAGTTTAGGGGCATATTGCTTCTAGTCCGTAATTATCATATTCTTAAACTCTAAACAGGATAATTGGGGGCCAGAGACACCACACTCTAAACCATTAGAGGAGTGGTGGGCAGCTGCTGTGCCCGGCCCCTAACCACATTCACATTTCACCATGGGGAGTGCAAAAAAACTCTCACCATTCTGAACAAAATGACTGTGTCCCATGCTCCATGCAGGTGCTAAATGTTCATCGGTTTAAACCAGTTGTTGGGCCACAACATGCTGAACTAGACCCAGTATTACTGGATTCGCAGTGTCACCTTAAGGATTTTAGGGACCCCGGGAAAGGCGTATTTGGGGCCCCATGTGTGGGACAAATTTGAATTTTATTACCCATTTCCTGTTAATTCAAGGCCACATGATTCCAAACATTACTAAATTATCACATTTTAACAGGATGATACAAAAATAGTTGAACAAATATATCTTGCTTGGACATCAAAAATCGTTAAAATTACCCAGGATAGAGACAGAGAAGGAGAGAGTTGTAGGTAGAAAAATAAAATAAACAGTGGTCAAAAAGAGAGAAAATTTACTTTCTCATGTAGCCCTTGGGAGGTGGGGGTCTGTGCAGTTTATTGTCCACTTTGCCTATGCCTTAAAACGTCTCTGCGTGTTTGCATGTTCTTCCCTGTTCAAGGGAAACTACTCCTGAACCTGCTAACTCGTTTGATTCCGATCTGTTTTGTCCCCCAAGATTTAACAGTAAGTACGGAATGAGACTGAAAGGTGCCCGGTCGCTTTCTGCTCAGCAAAGTAGCCTTCCCTGAATTCCTGCTGCAAGCGCTATACTTTGGACACCAGGTGGCGTCATCAGACTCCGTTTAGGATAAACCAGCTTGCTGTATTTTTTTGCAATACATGCACCAGAACGCGAGATGGCCCTATCGCTTTGACTAAAAATAAAAGTGGTTACAGTTGCAAGTGACGTGTTTGCTTTGAGACTGGGGTAGCAAACAATGCGCCATACATTCGCCAGCATTTCGTTGAAAGTATTTTTTATATATATTGTTTCTGAGTGTAACTACTCTGCACACACAAAAAGAACATATTTTAAGGTAACACACACTGAAAAATAAGTGGTATGTCCTCTCTATGTTAAAAACGTTTAGAAGACTATAACTGACTAACACCAATCACTCATGTATGCAGTATAACAGGCGGGGCACCAGGGCACCCCTTGTGTATGCTAACGTACTAAAGCGGAGCTAATAGGCCACACGAGCATAACAAATTCAGCTTACGCAATCAGAGGTCTAATTACACAATTATAGGTTTGTAATTAAGTGCTAGAAAAGGCGCTGACAAATCCTGTAGATGACTTCGAATTCTTTCAGTGTACATGGCATCTGCTAGATGTAGGCGTTGCACTTTAGGCTCTCTCGTATTCTTTCCCGCCTTTCCTCTGTCGGTATCCAGGGCTCTTCATTATCATGATTTTAGTCGTTTTTCTCTGACAGATCCCAGGTGGCGCATCCCCTTAATTTTCAGTCCACATCTGGAGATCATTTCTGTGGAGTCCCTCGGGGCTCTTTCCTGTACCCTGCTTTATGTGATTGATATCTAAGTCCTCTGGCTTCTGTCATCCGCTCTTTTGAGCTCTCACTTGTGATTCCTGCTATCACCCAGGTTATCTGTTCTTTCAGCGTGGCTACTCGAGAGATGTTCCGCGCCTGTGTATCTCTGCTAATGCCCGATGAGAGTGTACTGTCTCAAACTTGACAAAAGTGAGGTTGTCCTTCTTGGCTGTTCACCCTCGGTCCCCCACACGGTGGCGTCCTAGTGACCTGGGCCACACTCCCAGTGCTTCATTAGAATCGGTGGTTGCTGGTGGGGCCTGGTGGTCTCACGGTATTAACTCATGTTACACTGAAGATGTGAATGGGCATTGTTATGATCTGAGAGGCAGTCTCCTTTAACAAAGTATGATCTCTCTGGTGCCAGGCAGACATTCAGGCCCGTATTTATACTTTTTTTGCGCCGCATTTGCGTCGTTTTTTGACGCAAAAACGGCGCAAACTTGCAAAATGCCATTGTATTTTGTAGGTTTGCGCCGTTATAGGCTAACATAGTCAGGTATTGAAAGAGTTACAAACAGACTGTCTGTTCATAAAAATCATGTACAATGAGGCATAACAGACCCCGCATATAGAGGCATCTACTTGGGAGTATTATGCTGTGGGAAACGTGCATTGGGACTACAGCGTCATGGGCAAAGGCCCATGTACGAAATTGCGCATGATGAATTTCCTATGCACGTAAAATGCCTATCAGAACTATTGGGCATGGGGAATATGATGGATGACTACATTGAACCACGTGGTGCCATCAATACTAGAAAACACTAAAAGGGCAGATTTGTACTAACATAAGACTCCATCTACTCTACTGGATAACGAAACACACCATGCAAGAACCCACACCACAACAGCATATTTCGCAATGATACACAGCCCCCTTTAGTAGTACTGTGCTTTGCGAGAAGCATACCAGCGGCCCTGTGTAGTGACATGCCCTTCAGGAATACTTTGCCAACAGATGCCAAATCACTATTTTTGCACCCACCACGATCGCTGCACCATCAAAAATGCCTCATAGGGAATATTTTCTCCGGTAATGTCCGTCGAAATGACTACACAAATAATGAAAGCGACTCTGTGTTACACTGATAACACCAACAAGAACTGTGCGATTACAAACGTCGATCAGCAAATACTTGCCACGATCATGCCCTAGGTTAAATTGTGCCCTTTCTGAAATTCTGTGTCATGATTGAGCCAGTCTGAAATAATGTGGTACAAGAATGCAACAAGGCTCCACCGAATGGGGGAGCTGAAGTTCAAAGAGGGCATTGGAGGTGGGAGGGGCATCGGTAATGAATGATGGCCTCTTCAGCGGCAGCCCCCGGAGCGCTGGGCTGCCTGCCAAAAAGTTAATTTGTAGCAGTTGGCACCTATGGGTGGCCACCAGCTACTTATACAAGGTGAGCCAATGTCTGGGTGGCCTCTACTGCTGCCGAACCACAGCGCCTCTCTTGCTGATGGTAACCAGCATCTCCTCTTTTTCCACTTCCCCAGCCTTTTGAGTTGGGAGTTTTAGGGTGCGGCCTGTTACATTATTCTTTAACTTTGCCATTTCCTTCCTACCTGGGAAGCCCCTGGCATGGTTATTTTAGGTACACATCTTAATGGATCTGCACCCCTTTTAGTGGGGCTGAGGAATCGATATTTGGTGGGCTCAACGGTAACGCTGGTGCTCGCATTGGTGTTCCTAGGATGCAGAGTAGACCCGAGGAGGAGTCACACCAGGAGCTCACAAAGAATGTGCATTTGTGCAATGGACTAGTTGTGATGGTTAGGGCTTATATTGATCTACTGTATTCTGTATAGGATGAATAATGTTGTTCACAACATAGGCGGCCCTCACTCACCACCAGGCTCCCTCCGATTTACGGGCAGTGATCTGCGCGTCAGGTGCAGCTGCACCCGCCGCACAGAGGCATTGGAGGCGGCTCCATGTGGAGCTGCCGTCAATGTCCCAGCCAGGCATTCCTCTGGGCCGGCGGGTGGAAACAATGTTTCCGCCTGCTGGCCCAGAGGAATGTTCATAACACGGCCGGCGGGGTTCCGGGGGAGCTGGTGGTCACTAGAAAGACCACCAGCATGAATACAGTGGTTTCGACCACCGTGTTCATAATGAGGTCCTTTGTCTCCGGTTGTTTTTTGTTAGGTTTGTCTTCCTTAGGGCCCCTCGCAACACTCCCAGGATCCCTTCCTTGTGCCAATTATAAAGTCTTTGCCAGCAGAAGCCTATTTTCTCACAAAATCGGCATTGCCTGTAGCTCATGCTATGTCTAGACATGCTGGCACAACAGCATACCCACAGAGAGAGTGGGATTATTGTCGGTCATCTGGTATTCAGAGATGAAGTGAGGACTTGGCTGTTCCAGAATCTGGACAAGTGATACAGGTTTCTACATGCAGCCTGTGAAGCTACTTCTTAGAGTCGCTTTGTATTCTGCTCCAAGTGTTATAAACTGTTACATGCCTCTACATCATCTTTAAAGCACTCTCCAGGCCTAGCGTGTAGCACCAAAATGCACTACTCTTGCTGATACCGCCATCATCACCCTTCTCCAACTATGCACAACAAATGTAGTGACTACTTACTCAGCTAACCAGAAATCGGTTTGCAGCCTCAACAAGGGATAGGAAATGCAACCTTCTTTGTTGAATCAGTAGAAGATTGGTGCCAGAGACTTGTGGTGAGCTTGCTTTGATTTTTTTGTTTATTTTTTTATTCTGGATGCATATTGTTACCTGTATAGTTTTAATGATGTACATTGGCATTAGTGTTTTACTCATGAGAACGATCTTCAGTGTTCCTCTGATGGTCCTTACCAGATGACGTCCAGGTGCCCTTGTGCACATGTGTTTTATGGAGTGCAATGAAGTGGGTTTACTTCATCACAGTAGTAAGGCTTTGTTTGCTCTTATGCATAATGTGAAGTGAGTGCTAAATTTGAGCTCAATAATTAGCTGCTCATACAATTCGAATGGGACATTTAGATTTAATTGTGTACTGGGCAAGAGCTGACACTGCTTTTCTAGTCTGTGTGGAATTGTGGAACTTCATTGTTTTAACATGGTGAAGGGTGGAGCCTGCACGCCGGAAGAGCTGTTGTAAGGCGGTAAAGGGTTACCAGTGTTTGAGTTGTATCATCAATGATTGATCCTCTGGAGCATGGACGTGTATAACGATGGAGTCCCTCCTCCGTGGGGGAAGGTGAGGTAGAGTTAATGAAACATGTTAGAGTTAGGTAATGAAATCCCCAAGATGTTGGTGCTCAATCGAGTAGAAAGGATACTTTTGGTTTTGTTTTCTCAAGTATAGTCAGGTATATGCATCATCGGTAACCTTGTATCTTGTTAAAATGGGTTCCCCCTAAAATACAACACCCTGCTCTATTTAAGCCTCATCTCCTTCCGGGACAGATCAAAATAGGTTAAAAAGTGACTTTCTACCAATTTGACTTTTTGTCGATATTGCTGGCATCTGTATATAAGGTGTCAGCAGCTAGCAGAACAGAGAGATTTACATTTCTATCCTGAATTCATTAGGCTGGCTATTGAGTAATCCCCCCCCTTTCTTGAAAGCCAGGCTCATCTTTTATTTCTCCATCATAAATTCTGTGCTCTGCAACCCAATTCAAACGCTTACTTCCTCAGTCCTGCAGACAGTGCAAAGGAGACAGCTCTTTATTCTTATGTGGAGAAAGTGGGTGCCTGTAGTATAACTCATCAAACAGCATTGAGTTTCCTTGTAGTTTATTCAAATAAGAAAGCACGCCAACACCAGTGTTTGCCTGTTCTCCACCCTGGTCAACTCCAACTGCCCCTTACTCCAGTTCTACACATCCTCCCCATTCCATTCTTTCAACTACAAACATTCCACTAACTCTACATTCTAAGTAAGAACAACATTACACAAAACATCTTCCCCCTTTGGAAAATAAACAAGAAGTAAAACATAAATATCAAGGAAAGGAAGGAAAATGATACAAAGTAAACTAATTTACAATACAGATCCTAATTTACAATGTAGTCCTTTAAATGCAAAGGTTTCTTAATCATTCTACCCAATCTGCTCCTGTAGGTTACATTCCTTCCAAGATTGTCCGGATGGTCCTTGGACATTTCCACTTCCTGTGCCGGGATTTCATAATTGACGATAACATCTTCTGACGCTGAATCAGCTTCTAGAATGTTAGCAGCTCCAGAGAAAGTGTTTTCATAAACAGGGTCTAGCCACAAATAATCCTTCATAGGTACAGTAGAATTCGCCCCAACAGCATCACCCAATAACTTAGCACAACGACTCATATGCCACACACGACCGTCACTTAATTTGGCAGAGTTTTTGTATACTTCAAGAACTGTTTTAGGCTCTGAAAACTTAGTATCACCTTTTTTTAAACTTTACCTGGTAGTTTAACTCGAACAACATCACCTTTCTTCAGACCAACGTCTCTTGCCCCTTTTTTTTAAATCCACATAGGTTTTTTACAACTCCTGTGCTTTCTGAATATTCTCCTTAATTTCAGCAGGTGACCATTCTTTTACTCTAGATTTGCTTAACCAACCCTGATTATCCTTTGTAAATGGAATTCTACCCTTCATAACTGTAAAAGGTGTATAGCCTGTTACCGTTGGGGTGGCTCTGTACATCCAGATCACTTTCTTAACACTGGTTTTCCAATCAACATTTCTAAATTTAGCTAGTTGTACAGAATCTTTAATAACTCGATTAAACCTCTCCACTTCTCCATTTCCACTAGGATGGTAAACAGAAACTAACTTGTGTTCTATGCCATTTCTCTCAAAAACATTCTTCAACCTCCTCACTCTTAAATTGCACCCCATTATCAGTTATTATCTTCCTAGGCAGCCCTTCCCTTTGAAACAGTTCATCCAAGAATATCAGAACATTCTTTGAATTAGCTTTAGAAACAATTTTAATCTCTGGCCACTTTGAGAAGTAGTCTACTGCTACTATAATGTACCACTGCACATTCTCCTCTACAATTGGTCCCATTATATCCAGACCTATAACTTCCCAAGCCATCTCAGGGCAAGGCACGGGATGTAAAGTAGGTTTTAAGGTCACCAGCGATTTGTCAGCATTCACGCATAAATCACAATTCCTAACAATTCTTTCAAAATTGACATCCATCCCAGGCCACCAATAGTTCTCCTTAACTTTCTTTTTAGTTTTGACAATGCCAAGATGTCCTTCATGATTTATTTTAATAATGGAGTCCCTTAATTTCTCAGGTGGACTTATCCTATCACCCCTCAATACCTTATCCTGTTCTACAGATAACTCATCTTGTAACTTAAAGAAAACTCTGAGTTCTGCTAGCATTCCATTTTTCCCTGGCCAACCTTCTTCAATATACTGTTTGAGCGTGGTTAATATGGGGTCATTTGCAACAGTTTCATTCCAAACCTCAGAACTAATGGCCTTCCAATCATAACTCCCTGACCAAGCGACCATGAACTCTTCGTCATCACCCACTAATTCTTTAAGTGGTAAGGGCAATCTGCTCAAACAGTCCGCCACCTTATTTTTAACTCCTGGAACATATACCAAATTGTATTTGAAGTCCAACAATCTTATGGACATTCTAGCTATTCTTGCCGTTGACTTTAACAAACCTTCCGTAGTCAACACCTTGATTAGGGGTTTATGATCGCATCTGATTTCAATGTCAAAGCCCCACAGAAAATTTCTGAAAAGTTCTAATCCCCAAACAACCGCCAGAGTCTCTCCCTCAATAACTGAGTACCTCTCTTCTGTCGGAGAAAGTGCTCTAGAGGCAAAGGCTATAGTAACTACCTCACCAGTGATACCTTTCTGGCCTAATACAGCACCAATACCTCTATTTGATGCATCAGTAGTGAGAATAGAAGCAAGATTAGAGTCAAACCCTGACAACGCTTTGCCCTCACAAATCTCTCGTTTTATACATTCAAAATCTTCTTGTAACACATCCGTCCATACAAATTTACATCTTTCTTTCAGCAGTTGTCTTAAGTTAAACGTTTTCTCAGAGAAACTCCAGACAAACCTTGCATAGAATTCTGCTAAGCCAAGGAACGACCGTAATTCGTCCTTATTGCTAGGAGCTGGGGCACCCCTAATGGCTGATAAAAACTCTTTTTTTGGTTTAATCCCCCTCGTAGTGATTTCATGTCCTAAATAATTTAAGCATTGAACTTCAAACTTACATTTCGAAAATTCAGCTGTCAGGCCATTCTCGCTTAAGATACTTAATACACATTTAACCCTCTTATCATGTTGCAGTCTGTTCCTTCCCATAATTAAAATGTCGTCTTGAAAGACAACTACACCTTCCATATTCTTAAACAGTTTGTGCATGAGTTTCTGGAAGACCGCTGCCGCTGAGGCCAGTCCAAAAGGCATACGAACATAACGGAAACAACCCCGAGAGGTCATGAACGCAGTCAGATTCTTACTATCTTCATGTAATCTCAACTGATGGTAAGCAGACGATAAGTCAATGGAAGTGAACCATTCCATGTCTTTTGTCAGGGCAAGCATTTCAGAAATTTTTGGTAAAGGAAACCTCTCCACTACTATGTTGTTATTTAGGTACCGCAAGTCGATGCATAGACGAATCTTCCCATTGGCTTTGCGTACTGCGACCAAAGGTGAGATCCATTCAGAGGCATCCACCTCTTCAATAATACCCTTGCATAGAAGAGACTCTAATTCTTTATTCACTTCGTCTCTTATCACCCAGGGAATATCACATGATCAGTGGACTTTCGTACAGCATTATCCTTCAGCACAATTCTATGTGTAAAATTCTTAAGGGCACCAATATTCCCAGAAAAAAGTTCTGGAAATTCGTTCCTCAAAGTAACACTATAACTTTTATAGTCACCCACTACCTTAACCTGTTCCACACCGTTTGGATCCAAAACAATATTCAGGGCCCTTTGATCCAACCAACCCAATACTGCTGGTCCTCCTTCATCAACATATAATTTGCCCACGGTTCTCCTGTCCTTGAATTCAAAAACCACTTCTCTAAAACCAATCATAGGAATGGATTCACCTGTAAAACTCTCTGGAGACACATCTGTTGGATTTAATGTGGAGCCCAGAACCTTTTGAAATTTATGCTCCCACATATTCTTGTTTTATAATTGTGTACGGGGAAGCAGAGTCTGCTACGATCAGTACATGCACTCCCCCAAGAGAATCTCACAAACCGGCTTATTTCTAGATTGTAAACTTAAGTGTGATATACAAGAATTTTCTATTTGATATACTTCCACACAGTCTTCTTCATCAAAATCACTGTTAATACCTAAGACATACTCATGGCCCTTTGAATCGGCACTAGAATCAGAAATGCATTCCGAATCTGATTTACTGATCACCGCTGCAACTTTTCTACCTCTCCTACACACTTTAGCGAAATGGCCCTTAATGCCACACTTAGCACACTTGGTCTCGCGCCGGACATTTCTTGTAAAATGCTAAGAGCTCTTTACTCCCACATCGAAAACATTTTCGTTCAATATTCTTTGTTTCCACCTGTTTCCTATGTGTTTCTTCCCTATTCCCTTTAAATTTAACCTTGCTAACTACTTCATTCTGTACTTCTGTTTTTTCACAATAAATGGCCTTTGCACATTTATTCGAAATTTCAGCTTTTTTGACTAGAGCCACAACTTTCTCCAACTGTGACTCTCCATGTACCCACAATCTCTCTTGAATGTGAGAATTATTAACATGCATAATGATTTGATCCCTGATAAATTCATTATGCAACCCACCAAACCTACAAGTAGGTGCTAGTTTTTTTAGCTCGGAAACATATTCTTCAATAGATTTTGTTTTCTGTTGTTTCCTACTGAAAAAATTGTATCTGTCAATTGCAATACAGAATGATGTTGAATAATATCTGTCAAGGTCTTCTAAAGCATGAGAAAACACATTCAAATCCCCATCTTGTTGAACTTTTTTTCTATTGAGTTATACACCTTAAGACCCATAGGACCCAAGCAGTGTAATAAAAGTTTCTTCTTTTTAGTTTGAGTCAAATCTTCGTCATCAATAGTATCCAAATAGTTAAAAAAGTATTCTTTCCACTCTAGCCACTTGACATGTTGATCTCCAGTGGAAGTCAGAAAAGGTTGTGGAGGAGTAAGAGTAAATGGTTGAGCAGCACTCATTTTTGTTTCTTTACTTTACAAAATTATGAAAGAAGTCTCTCAAAAAACAAAAAAGGTACATCCAATATGGCCGCCGAAAAGACACCTCAAAGAGTTCTAGTGTCCAGGAGGACGTAGCATTTAGTACACGCCCTGATCACAACACCGAGATCACAGTGAGTGCGAAGGAGCGGGCGTGTGAAGTAGAGGAAGGTAAAGCAGACACTTGGGCTTCTTTACTAGCTATTGCTGCAGAGCTTTGTTGTGGACTGAGCGCTGTATAAGACCTCTTTTGCCTGGGCGCGTGTGTAGCAGGGGGAGCAGCGCGCTCCTCTTTAAAAAAAAAAAAAAATACCCTGCGCCCTTCACCGAAGCTTGAGCGCGAGCATTGTATGTGCACGCGCACTACAACACAGCCGAGATCGCACAAGAGCGACGGTTGATGCCTCGTGGCTTTGATGTCTTGCGACTTGAGACAGCACAGCGCTAGTCCGTTCGTCCACATAAAAAAATAATAATAATAACACACGGTGCAGCGGTACGGGCGGGCTAAACTGCTGGCTATTCTGCTTTAGAGATGCCCAGTCACAAAAAGGGGAAGGTGTTGGCGCGCTACTCACTCCGGGTGGCCTCAAAGACGAGAAGAATCAGCGAGGGTTTCAGACCTGAAATGTAGTCGTCGCCAAAATTCTTGTAGTATAACTCATCAAACAGCATTGAGTTTCCTTGTAGTTTATTCAAATAAGAAAGCACGCCAACACCAGTGTCTGCCTGTTCGCCACCCTGGTCAACTCCAACTGCCCCTTACTCCAGTTCTACACATCCTCCCCATTCCATTCTTTCAACTACAAACATTCCACTAACTCTACATTCTAAGTAAGAACAACATTACACAACCGTGCCCCATGCCCTGCCATCACATACACATGGTACCCCGTCTCCATAGATTGTGAGGACCTTACTCGACCTGTTTACCTGAAAAATGTGCTGTGAGAATTGAGCTGCAGTCAGATAATCCCACTGGCCTAAGTCTGACTCACTGCCTCCCTCTTATTACAACCAGCCAGTTGTGTTTCTGCGCCACCACAGAAGAGACTGCCCAACCAGACTATATGTCAGGGAACCAATTACGAGGTAGCGGTGACCCAGCTGATCATGTGTATTGTAGGCTGGCTCCTAGCCTTCAGAGTTACCTGTCACTTAAAGTAACCTTAAATGTGCATTCTGGAAGGCACACATTCCCATGTTGCACCATCAGACAGGCTTGAGAATCCTTTAATGGAAGTCATGTAAGATGAGCACAGATTCGCTCCTCAGAAGACTGCCCCAAGATCCCAAAGGAGCAGGCACTCTCCCCAGGGTAGATATATGGTGCAACTGCCCATTGTGTTTGCACACTGCCAGCGTTACCCAGATTGGGGCTGAGCCTCCAGTGTACATTTGGGGGCTTTCATCCCCAATAAAATGCATGAATCTTTAAACATATTCGCTTCTTTTGCTACTAAGATTTCAGGAGGCCCTCCAAATCTCATCTGCTACCTCTGAGACAAACCACATGAAGTTAGTTCTCTTTCAAAAGCAGAGCCTCCATCTTTCTGCTGTAGTACCTTGACTGGGCTGTCACATTTATAGACTTTAATAAATGCGGAATACTTCGTACATTGCCCATCTTCAAAAGAAAAGATGACAATTTTGCTCTACTAATGTATTCATACTTCTCCACAAGTAAGTTGGAAAATCCAAAGTCGAGCAGAGTGGTATCCCTAAGAGAGAAACTACCCCTCGCCCCCATTACAAGGCTCACCAGGTTTGATAACTCACCGATAACATTTGATGAGTTTCCACACACACTATTCCTGCTGAGGAAACATGCAGACCTTGACCCCGAATTGGCATGTCCAGACCCGGTACTTCCTCGGCGCACTGGTAATGGGGGTCTTAGTAGTGAGCATATACAGTGCCCTCATTTGGATTGGTATCTCTTCCCTAGTCTCTGCCCATATCTTTTTTTTTTTTTTTTTTAAATCTTTATTGGAAATTAAAGGATATTACAGAGTACATTGCGGGATATCGCCCATATGCTTCATAACAGGGCTAGATTTACAATTCACATATGAGGGTTAATTGCCCTCTGAGGCGGTTTGAAATATATTGAGTAAGATAGACTGAAAGATAATCTGAATAATATGATATGAAGTGGGGGTAGATATGAGATAGGTAAGGGAGAAGAGGGGAGGGGGCAGTGGTAGAGGTGGACAGAAAGAAAACTGGTGGGGGAGGGTTAGGTCAGCGAGCCAGGGTGGATTAAAGAGTATGTTGATGATTTCCTTCGTATCATGAAATATTATGTGAGCTTATGTATATGTATACTTATACTCTGGGGCGCGAGGTCCAAGATGTTAAGTGTGGAGTATCCAGGATGTGGGCGTGGTGGAGGAAATTGAGTGGTAATTCAGGACGTAATTGCTGCTTTTATTCAAGTGACGAGGGGGGGGGGGATCAGAACTGGTAAGCTCATAGGGGTGTCTATCACAGGATGTTGGAGGTATGTAACTCCAATTTATAGATGTTTATGCACGCCTTTGTTGGCCTGTAGTACAATCCGACAGGAGAGTGATGCCCCGGCGTATTCTGTTGATATCTTTCCTGATGGTTAAAAGATAGCCGAAAGGGACAGATATTCTGTGAGTCGGTTGTGTATAGAGTACAGTATGGGTAAGTTATCTGCTGTTGCCTCTCCCGTACCTTGGGGGACACCCCTCGTTATTTGGGAGGAAGCAGGATCGAGGGAGGTCTGGGTGGGTGTCCCTGACAGCTTTAACCTCTTAGGAGCGGATCTAGTAATTCTGCACTGGTCGGGCTAATGTAAGCTGGATAGAAAAGAGGGAGAGGAAACTTCGACTTGAGGGGGGATTAAGAAGAACGAGGCTATAGAAAAACAGTGTGGGGCCGAGGGGTTCTGCCAGAGATAGGTGGTCTAGGAGTCTGAGAAAAAGATGGTGTGTGTTGACACAGGAAGTGAGAATGGAGGTGGAGATTGACAAGATGGGGAATGAGAGGAGAGGAGAGGAAAGGAAGAGAAGAGGGGGGGGACCAGGTTGACGTCCGTCGGCTGTCCACCAGCTGATGTGGAATCGGGGGGAAGGGATGGGTGGTAGAGGTGATAGGTGTTAAGAGGAAAAAGGCTTTTGCCAGTTACTGTCCTACTAGGAAAAGCTTCCAAACTTCTGTAAACAAGGCCGCCTGGTCCTGTAGATTATAGATTACACGTTCATGTGCAGCGGTTTGATCAAAGCAGTCATCCATTCTGCCGGGGCTGGAGCGGTGCTGGATCTCCAGTGTCGGAGTATGCAAATTTTGGCTGTGGCAAGTGCTGTATGTAGTAATCGCTGCTGTGTTCATGGCAGGGGGATATTGACGCATGTCGTGGTGGCGGGATCGGGTGCGGTATCTGAAGGGAGTCCGTCAGAGTGTGGTGCACAGCATCCCATAAGGGTTGTATCAGTGGGCAGTGGCACAGAATGTGTAGTAAATCGCAGTGAGAATCTGTGCAGCGCCAGCAGTTCGCACGTGGTATAAGACCCACCCCTAAATGTTTCATAGGGGACCAGTACCAGTCTTGGAGGACTTTAAAGAGGCAAAACTTCAGTCGGGCTTCTCGGGTGCCTCTGTCGAGGGCTTCCAATATGTCTGACCAGTCCTCCTTGGTTCAGGTGGTCCCTAGTCGGCCTTTCCACTTAAGGCGCAACCTTTCAAGAAGAGGTTGCGAGTAAAGATGATTTGCTAGTACTTCATATAAGCCGGCCATTACACCTCCGTGGCGGCCCCATGCCTGCAAATAGGCGACAATTGGTGAGGCCTTGACCTCCCATGAGAGGGTTCCCAGTACTTTATGCAGGAAGTGCTTAAGCTATAGATAACGCCATTCTTGACTACTATGAATGTCGAACTCCTCTCTTAGGTCAAAGGGCCGGAGTCGGTCACCATCTATGATTTGGGCTATACAGCGGATACCGGCAATGTTCCATTGAGGCTATTTTAGGATGGGTCCCCCTATTTTGATGCTATTGTTACCCTCTATGGTGGCTTGGGTGTGTAAAAAGGTATGTACTCCTAGTAGGCGGTGAGCCCTACGCCATGCCGCGTTTGTTGCCGTAAGGACAGGATTGGGCTGTCGGGGACAATCAGTGTATAATCCTCCTAGCCCTTCGTGATGGGCCCGTAAGAGTTTTTCTGTAGCTACCCACTGCGGAGGGTCCATAGTTCCAGGAAGCATATAAGCCAGTTGCGATAGCTGTAGGGCTGGTGAGTATTGTTCCACTGAGGGGAGTCCTAAACCTCCGCAGGATCGTCGCAGCAATATTTTTGCCGGCGTCAGCCTCGGGCGTGTGGAGCCCCAAACAAAAGCTCTTATTGAGGCATCTATCTTCCGGAGCGAGGGGAGGGGCACAGGTAGGGGAAGCATGCCCAGTATATATGTGAAGCGCGGAAGGGTGACCATTCTGACCGCCTGCACCCTGCCCCACATGGAAAGACCCAGTAGTGACCATTTTGCAAAGTCCTGCTTCATCTGGGATACAAGGGGGTCCAAGTTATCCCTAACCATGTGCTCCAGGCCCCGGTTGACAAGCGTTCCCAAATATTTGAGACAAGTCAGGGTCCATTTAAATGGGAGACAGTGGATTGCTGCCCTTGTTGTTACTCGTGAGAAGGGTAATGATTAGCTCTTTTCCCAATTCACCCGGTATCCGGATAGGGACGCAAAGCCCTCCATGACTGAGAGTAACAATGGTAGGGATCTTTCCAGGCCAGACAGGGTTAGCAAGATATAGTCAGCATAGAGATAGATTTTGGAGGTGCCGCCTGTAAGGGGGATACCTATTATCTGCTGGGAGTTTCGGATGGTGACTGCCAGAGGTTCCATTGCTAGTAGGAACAAGAGTGGTGACCAGGGGCAACCCTGTCTCGTACCTCTTCCAATGGGGAATGGGTCAGATAGGAAACCCCCGCAGTTAACTTGCATCGTAGGGTGGTCGTATAATAAGTGAACTTTGGAGATAAATTGTTCTTCGAGGCCGAAGGTGTTTCATAGTAGCGAACAGTAGGGCCATTCGATGCGGTCGAATGCCTTCTCTGCATCGAGGGACAGGGCCAGGGCTTCCTCTGGCATGTTTAAGGATTTGTATAGAGTATGACAGAGAGTGCGCATATGATTTCTGGAGGTGCAGCCTGGTACAAACCCTACCTGGGTATTATGGATCAAGGACGGTATGACTTTACGTAGGCGTGCCACCAAGACATTAGCCAAGAGATTGATGTCTCCGTTCAGGAGAGAAATAGGTCAATAGCTACCGCAGAGTAGAGGATCTCTGCCCGGATTGGGTAGGACAACAATTGTGGCCTTATTGGACAATTCACCTAGGGAGCCCTTTTGGCATGCCTCCGCGACTGCCTCATGCACAGCAGTAACTACCTCTTCTCCTGCCCATCTATAAAACTCCGCAGGGAAACCATCCTAGCCCGGAGATTTGTGGTAGGGGAGATTCGAAATGGCTTGAGCTATTTCTGCCCTGCTTATGTCACCCTCTAGGAGAGCCAGGCCTGCTTCCGAAAGGCGGGGTAGGTTGCCCGCAGTAAGAAAGGACTTGATTTACGCGTTACTCGTCGCTGTTTCAGGGGTATAGAGATGTTGATAAAAGCCCGCAAATTAATTTACGATATTTGTGGGCGCGTTAGTACTTCTCCTGAGGGGGACGTTATGGCCGGGATTGCGGAGGCGGCTTCTCTCTGCCGGAGTTGTGCCGCCAAAGCCGTCCAGCCTTCTTACCTTGCTCGTAGTGGCAGATGCATAGGCGTTGCAATGCGTATTCTGCCTGCGAGGTGTAAAGCTCGTTGTGTGCCATCCAGGCTTGTTCGAGGGAGCGACGTAGTGCGAGAGATGGCTGAGCGGTGTATTGTCTGGTGAGGCTCTGGATGTCATCTTCGAGGGTTCGTTGGTGAGTTGCCCTGTCCCTGTTAGCCAGTGCTGCATCGCGCATCATATTGCCTCTCAGAGTTGCCTTCGCCGCCGCCCAAAGAACCCGTTTGGAGGCCACAGTGCCGGTGTTGTTGGCCATGTATGTGGACACATGAGTCCTCAACTGTTCTTTCCCTTGAGGGGAGCGGTACCTGTGCACCGTGAAGCGCCATGGTTTACGTCCAGGGGAAGTGAGACCCGTTTGAATCAGAAGCAGAATAGGAGAATGATCTGAAAGTCCGCTATCTAAAATACAGGTGTCTTGGAGTTGGGAAATTATGGTGTGTGATACGAAAAAGTAGTCCAGGCAAGATTGGGTACCGGGGACAGGCGAAAAGAAGGTATATTCCTTGTCCTTTGGATGGATTAGTCTCCAGTAATCGACTAAGCCTGCATCAGTGGTCAAGTCTGTCAGTAGTGCCCTGTCATGATTGTTACCCGTATCGATGGGGACCGTCCTATCTTATATGGCGTCCCGGGCAAGGTTCCAGTCTCCCCCTATGATGTGACGGGTGGTCCCGATTTCAGTCAGGAGGCGGTTTAGTTGCACGAAAAAAGGTTGCTTAGTACCGGTCAGTGTGTAGACTGAGCTCACGCAGAGAAAAGTGTCTCTCAACTTCAGTTTTGCGAATACATATCTCCCCTCCGGATCGTTCCATGTTTTGATGATTGTGGCCGGAAGGGATTTACGTAGTAGTATTTGTGGGGGGTACCTCCTCCGACCTCTTGGGTTGCTAGGCAGCAGCTAAAGAAAACCCTTCCCACCCAATCCCGACGAAGTTTGCTAGTTTCCGTACTTTCGAGATGTCTCCTGAATCAGAGCTATGTCTGCCCTTTTCGATTGGAGATAGGACAGCACCTTTTTTCGTTTGACATAATTCATCATGCCATGCACATTCCAGGAGAGGATCCGTAATGGGTGTGTCACGCGATGGGCAGCTCCCGGCATGCTGGATATCGAGATAAGGCCTCAGTGGTTCAAAGGGTAGTGGAGAGGGTTACCTCTACCGTTGGAAGCAGGGACAGTATCGTCAAGCAGTGTAATGGTTTGGGAAGGGGATAGCCGGTGGACGTAGAGTGGTCCTTCAGAAGAGAAAAAGAGGAGGTAGAGAAGAATGAGAGAGGGAGGGAATAGTGGAAAAGGTGGGGCAGAGGGAGAAGGAAGTGATTATTGTATAGAGATATTAGAAAGAAGAGGGGAAAGGGACGTGAGAAGGAGAAGAGAGAGAGAAGGTAGAGGAGGGGGGGAAGGAATAAGGAGGAAGGAGCTAGGTTAGGATAGCTAGGGGAACAATGTCCCCTGGGGGTAGATCTGTAGACTGCGGGTCCAATCCTATAGGAACTCTCGGCGCCGGCGACGAGGTCCCGACCGGGGAGGCGGGGGGGACGGCCGCTGCTGCCGCCTCTTAAGGAACCCTCTGTCTCCGGAGGAAGGAGGGATGTTATGGGTATGCCGCGGAGGAACTTAGGAGAAAGTGGTGGTAAAGGATTTTATTATTATCCTGTGTGGGGGGGATTGGAGCAGAGGAGAGGGTGTAGAATATCTATAGCTATTGGCAGTGTGGCATCCTGTTGTTATGGTGGTAGGGGGAGGTGTGTGGCCATGTGTAAAGGAGGGTCATTCTGCTGTCGGGGGATTTTTTATTATTTATGTTCCCCTAGTAGTGGAACAAGAAACCACTAGGTCCAGTTGTCGCTGTCATGCAGGGTCCTGTACCATATAGACGATTTGTTGTGAGGGGGGAGGGTAGGCGGAGGGAACAGCAAAGAAGGAGGAGGAGGGCAGAGAAGGGGGAGAGGGGCGGGGGAGCAGATTAGCGTTGGGCCAGAAGGAGACTTTGAAGTGTACATATAGGCTACCAGGTCATAGGTAACATCTCTGCGACGCAATATCATAATGTTACATGTAAGGCATTAAACTATGAGGCATATCCCTGGCCTGTGCATAAACAGTGGATGTCAACAAGGTCTAGGCTTAGTGCAGGCAATATATACTCTGTAATAGGCTTGAGATAACTTATATTACTTTGTTACATTACATTACATTATAGGGGTAGAAACATATTAACAACATCATCAACAACAGTAAAGAAAACGCAAAGTTCAGGCAGGTACTCATCCGTCTGTCGTTTTGGCGATGATCATGCTCCGAGGCTCTCACCGTTGTCTCATATAGCCGCTGTGTCAGATCACCGTCTCAGGAGGGTGTAGATGCCGGTTTCAGGGGTGAGCGGGATTTGTCCGTCTCCGAGAGCTGGGTGTGGATTGCCACGGCGTGCATGACCTGGCCCCTATCGCCGTGTGATCTGGTAAGCCTTTTGACATCTGTCTCTGCCTCTGGGGCAGTTGTCGGGTCGTACCGTTCCATTCCTCCCCCTCCGGTCCTGGTGAAGGGGTATAACTGTTGTCCCCCAAGGTGTCTTGCGGTCGGGTCGAAGTGATGGAGTCCATGGGTTGGTGCTGAAAGGAGTCCAAAAAGTCTCAAGTCCTCGGGATTGTAGAAGTCTTTAGATACTCCATTTTTGGTGACCCACATTCTCGCTGGATCGAAGAGGCCGTATTTCATCTCCAGCTCACAGAGTCAAGGTCTTAGGGCCAGAAAGGCCTTCCTGCATTCGTTGGTGTCTTTGGAATAGTCAGCTGTTATGCGGATTTCATATTTTTCCATCCGAAAAGGTCCGTGATTTCGTGCTGCTTGGAGGAGTTGGTGATTCTGAGCGTAACGTAGCTGGCATGCGAAGATCAGGTGGGGTCTTGAGGCCCCATCAGGGCATTTTGGGCCTACTCTGTGTGCTCGCTGGAATTCCAGTGGTGGATCAAAGGTCAGCGAGGTCAGCTTGGAGAGGACAGAGCCAAGGAAGGCCTGTACATCTGGTCCCTCCTCATTTTCCGGGAATCCGAAAAGGCGGATGTTATCTCTTCCGCTTCTGTCTTCCAGGTCCGTTATTTTGCTCCGAAGGTAGAGAAGGTCCTGATCCATCTCCTGGACTGTGGTCACGTGATCTTCCAGGGTCCCTATGCGATGCTCCAATCCCGTCACTCTGGATTGGAAGCCTGCAATGTCCGATCACATGGATTTGGTCTACAGGGTCAGGGAGGATATGGAGGCGTCCATCCCCTCTATCCGGCGACTGACGGCGGTGATCTCCTGTAGTATCTGGTCCATGGTTGTAGGCTGTTCCTTATCAGACATCGTAGGAGGCTGGGCTGGAATTGAGGATGTGTGAGGTCCCACTATGGGGGAAGTAGAGCACTTGTGGTGAAGCGCCTCGGAAAATAGCAGTTGTCGCACCGGTTTGCCTGTGGATTTGTGTCCTGTCTTGCCACCGGGCATCTCAGTGCCAGCCTGTAGGAGAAGCCCTGTAGAGCCCAGGTCTCTTTTCCCTCCCGGGGGCTGGTGAGGTTGTTGATGCACAGGCCGGTCGACACTGGGTCCTCCTTCTTTATTTCTGTACGGAGCTGGTGTCTTCCGTGGTATGCGTAGGTCCTCCAATAGCGCCGGTTAGGAGAGTTGCATTGAGGGGCATGAGGGAAAATGGCAACAGGAGCGTAGGTCAGGCGAGATTATGGGGACCAGGTGATAGGGTAATATCGTCGGGCAATTATGGTGCCCCATTGAGAAGCATGAAGTGGCAATAGAACAGGTCCCACTCATTAATGTTGAGTGTCTGTAGTGGGAAGACCTGGGATAGAGATGTCTCCAGAGGTAGAGATGAGAAACAAAGGCCTCTGCTTACTTGTGTCGCTGGTCTGATCTCGCCGCTGTGGAGCTGCCCGTCTTTTGGAGTGTTGAGGATTTTTAGAGAGAGGGCGGGTGGTTGCATTTCAGTGTCACACTCCTCTATGCCGTGTCCAGACTGCCGTGTTCAGGAGTGGTTTCTCCTGGGGGGCCCCTTTTTCCAGGTAGGGGCCCAGCTGGTGCCAGAGTGCTTGCGGGTGCTCTAATAGTTGGGCAGGAAGGGGCTGGTAATGCGGGCCTGTGCCAGTGTCCCGTTGCCCCGTTTTTCTAGAGAGGGCGGTCACCTCCCCCTCTATAGTTGCAGGCTCCCATTCACTGGGGGAGGGGAGGGAGTGGGGTGGTTATGATGGGTAGATGGGTAGTACGGCGCTGTAGACCTTTGTTTAAATATTTAGATCGTCACCTCCGTCTTTTGCCGGTCTAATCTGATCTGGTCCTGGGAGACGTGGCTCCGCCCCCCAACAAGACCTTCACCGCCGAGTTGCGTGGCGGTCTTCCCGGTTGTTTTTTTCGAGCCTCCTCCTTAAGGATCGGGCTGCGGCATGTTCATAGAGCCTCCGAAGTTATTAGCAGCGCATTTGCGACGGTCGCGGTGCCCCCACCGCCGTCCCGAGTCTGTCGCAGCGCGGAGCTCCCGGGTTAGGCGGCCATCTTCTGCCGTGGACTGACCACGCCCCTCTCTGCCCATATCTGAGAAAACCTCAGTCCGCCCCCATGCAACTTCCTATCATAATATTTCACACTAACCTCACAACAGATGCTGTTGAAATTCAGGTTTTAAAGGATATTTTCAGTCAGAAATGAACATTTATTTACCAAAAGCACGGCCTACTTGAGTTCTTCGATTGGGAGAAGCATTTTTCATTTTTGAAAAAAACAGTTTCTATGCTTTAAACAAATAAAAGAAAAAGAATGAGGTGGGAAGAGCGATGTCCACCTTTGCTGTGTCCTCTTCCTAACTGTGAGAAGAAAGAGGATAACCAGCTAAAGAAACAACTAAAAAAAAGTGCCAACTCCCGATTGGGGTGGGGGTGGGAACAGTAGGCCCAAGACACCCTTTGGGTCCCTACTACTCCTCTGCTTTTGCAAGTGCCCAGAGTAGGGAAAAGGAGGCCAGGCCGGGCAATTGATGGAGGAAGCAAGTGATGAGGTGTGTGTCATCGGGGAGCAGGCATGGCTTTTATGGCAGCCCCATCTTTAGTGCACCCTCTTTGCCCCTGTGACCTCAAGACTTGCAACAATGCAGGCAGATGTCCGATTGTACGAATACCCACCCATACCATTTGTTTAGGGGGGTATCAGGTATAGTTGTGTTGGCATGTGGGTCCCAGGTGGGATAGCAAGCCGCAGCAATAGCCAATTTGAAGGTTAAGTCACCTCTTCAGAATTACCTTCAGGACAGCCCTGAGGTTTTACAGACAGGCTTCATTCTGCAAGGACATGTCACACCAAGGGACATATTTAAGAGCTCCTAGTGACACCGGAGCATCACTTTTCGCGATGCTCCGGTGGCGCTATGCTCTGCGCCATATTTACAAGGTGGCGTTAAGCCACTACTTGTGGCTTAACACCACCTTGTAAATATGTCCCCTTTACACGCAGCACTTTGCGTGGAAGGGGCATGCAATGGGTGTTGAAATGGGCGTGCCACAGCAGCACCCATTGCATTTTGACACTGCCTCAGATTTACGAGTTTCGTAAATCTGAGGCAGTGCCAAAATCTAACGCCACCCCAGGGGTGGCATTAGAGTGGCACAAGGAGAAATGCTTTCATTTCTTCTCTTTTTTTGTTCAATCTATGTGTACTGCATTTTGCAGCTCACATAGAAAGAGCAAATCACTATTTAAGATTGTTTTTGTGCAGGAAGTTGTTCCTTCCTGCACAAAAACAATCTCCCCCTCAACGCTGCCATCCTTGCACTACGGTGCAAGGGTGGCTGCGTTGGCACGCAGCAGCAAATTCTAGTAAATATGGCACATCCCTGCATTTTAAAAATGACGATGCACGACGCTGCAAAATTTGGCGAAGCGACGTCATTTTCCATTAAAAAAGGTCCCAAGTCAGTATAGACTCACAATGATGCTCAGCATTGTAGGGCATACGGCTAGCTCCCAGTCACACAGCACTGGGATAACCATATTGTTACATGATGGTAGGGAAAGCAGGTTCACAGCAGGTCTTTGGCTCAGAAGAGGTCGGGGACACCCCGTAATCCTCCACCCCAGCCCACCACCCCAGGATGTAGGGGGCTTCACCTGTGTGATCCACTTAGAAAGGGATTGAAAATGGGCCTGAATGCTGTGTAATTTGTCCTGCAACCAGACATTGTAAATAGATATTAATAATTCGTTGAATTTAGGGAATGGAACCGGCAGCTTGAAGTGAAACATTTGTTGTGATATGTTTTAAGATTTAAACATTGTAACGTCATGATAAATGTTTATCTTCTCTAGTAGATGTGAAATGCGGGATGATAATGTTTTGTTTGATATTATATGTTTGTAAAAATAAAACACGGGCTCTGTGTACCGTAACTTAAAGAGGTTTCAGCCAAGTCATCGATTCAGTGGAGTTTAAGGGAGCGCAATCCATATCTGAGAGCTTCTTGGGCCCCAAAGAAGACAACCTTTCATCGCTGCTGAGATTCTCTTTCTCAAAGAACCGTGAATGGGTTAAATATACATGGTTACCAAATTGTGGTAATCGGAATAATGCTTTAATAGAACGACCTGCTGCAGCTTCCTGATCAAATTCTATCAGTAAAAAAAGCCAAAGCCTTTATTTACCTCGGTAAAACACAGCTTTTGGAACTGTGGATAGATCAAACACAGTCATTGTCAATTATCCACTGAAATGCAGAAAAGCAGGCCATTACATGATTTCATGAAGATGTAAGAGCTAAAATCTAATACTCGAATGAACTCTGCCAAATTCTTTGATATTCAGGTGCACAAAGATTTTAGAACAAAAATCTGAGACAGGAAGGAAATAGATTCCATGCACTGGTATACCTGTTGATATGCAGTGGCATGACACAAAGCACAGACGGAGGGGCCTCCTACAATCCAAAATCTCACAGATATCCGTAGGCTTCAGAATGAATGTGGGCCCTCTGAGGATGGGGGCTGCCGGAGCTGTATCACACCCCTTGCAATATAATCAAATAGAGAATAACTAGTGCTGGAAATGGGAAAATATTTACTCTGGAAACCCATACATTTGGGATTAAATTGTAGAAATTGAAAGGGGTGGAGTCTCGAGCAGTGGAGTCACGAAAAGCAGATACTGACAGTCCATTTATAAATGTATGTTTTTTAATTTCTGACGCAAAGACATTGACATCAAAGACAAATGTGTAAGTAAATCTGGTCTGCTTTAATAGTGGTCAGAAATGCTGCATTTTAAAATATCACAATTGCAGGGGATAATAATCCTAGTCAGCTAATCCTGAGGGTTAACGGAGTGTTGCAGAAATCGGTGTTTTTGTCTACTACATTTTGGCTCAAATGAGCAAAGAGAACTAATGTGTCTTCTGCGAAGAACACTGAGCAACATGCAACTCACAGATTTTTTATGAAGATAGCTGAGGGAGTTACGGCTTTCAAAGAGATTCTTTTGTTTCTTACAATTCCTAAATTTCAGTTCTTCTAATTTAGCACAGTGAGCTATGAACCAGCATCAATGAGCTACATGCAGACTGCAAGTCATGGATTTAGAACCGTATTGCCTTTTTTCTCAATCTGTCATATTTAGAAGGCTGCTAAACAGGGCTCCTTTAGGTAGTAAAAATGTCTACAGGCAATACAAAGCACTGTGTTACATTTGAAATCCTGTCTTTGGGCCTGATTTAGAATTTGGCAGAGGGGGTTACTCTGTCACAAATGTGATGGGTATCCCGGGCCGCTATATTACAATTCCATTATAGCCAATGGAACGTGTAATGTGGCGGACAGGATATCTGTCACATTTGTGATGGAGTAACCCCTCCACCAAACTCTAAATCAGGCCCTTTGTGTTTCCATCAATATGCACTTTGAGCATTAAATGCCTCCTAGTATAAACAATATGTCACTCCTATACCTTGTAACTCTCATTGTCTTCTGCAACACATCCTGTACATTGATTTCACATTTGATTTATTGTCAAGGTGTAATGTGATGAGTAACAATTTCAATTCAAAGAACTCAATTATAAATTAGTAAGTGCCATTTAAATTGTTAATTGTGTAACTATTCAGACACATCAATACATCTGATATTCTCAAAGTGCATGCATATGTCTTGTATACAGGTGTGGAACAACATCAAACAAGTATTTGCAATGCACTGGGTCTTGCGTTTGCTCAAGTTTGAGCTATTAGCGTTGTAACTTCCTAACTGGACTTTTCTTGCCACATAAATTGAAAATGAAAAGAGAAACAGTTGACACAAGCAAGCCAATTTAAAGTGCCACAGCTGCCATGAGTGTGAGCGTGAAGGAGAGACACGAAAGGAAAAAGAAGTTTGCTCGCAGTCAAACATATCAGCAAACGTGCAGTTATCCATGTAACAAGGCCAATGGCCAACGCGGTAACAAAACTGCCCCAAGGAGGGACAAACATAAAGCATTTGCCAATGATAACAAAGAATTTTTGAAAGGCAAGCCCATGAACGAGTGATAGTGATAGACGCGCGGTGGGCGTGGTTAAAAGCCCACACATAGATTACAACACGTCAGAGTGCTTGCGTGCTCGACCTAAAAACGATTTCCAGTGTTTCTCATGAGTACTCTGAAGTGATAACAAGCTGCATGCCTTTGTGTCCTTTCATTGCTTTGGCATCTAGGTGATGGGCTCCAGAAAGCTCCCAGCCAGGGTCTTAATAGAACAAAACGCGGACTTACCACCTCTTATGTTTGGCCTTTGTTTTGGGCATAGTTGAAATTCAAAATAACAAAGCTCTCATCCTTGTCGGATGCTCCCCAGAACAATAAGCAGACAATGTGAGGGCTCTGATAAATGTGTCCTAGTGTTAGCAAATTACACCGGGAAAAATTTAGCATATTTCACTGGGTCCAGCTTGGATCTCAGTTCTGGTACAATATTACCTACTGGATACACGTTAAGGTTGAATTTCCTTATTTCCTGCACCGATGACACAGGATGAGAGCGCTATGTTCTTTGAAACTAACTTAATTCCTTAGGTTTCATTTTACTGCATTGTTACTTACAAACAAAAGAGCTTTGGGCCCACCCATTACTTACCATCAGTTGGCTTAATCAACCCTCTTAATGTTTTGCTACTCATTGGTTAGTGAGTGTCAGCTTGTCCTTGTGTGCTTGTCTCTTCCCTGGAACATGCACCAAGTGCTCATTCATTTCTTCATTAGTGTTCTCTTGTGCTGCTTGCACTGGGATTGTGGTATTTGTTTTTTGCAAGACAACTTGATTACAGGTTGGTGACAAGTTTGTAGCATACAGGTTACTTTACAATGTGAAGCTATTTTTGAAAAGCTAGCCACCAGGAATTCTCTTTCTGATATAAAGTAATTTTCAAGCAGCAATGTTGTCTCTGAGCCTTAAGCATGGAAACCTAAGCCTTTTGAAAACACACTTGTTTGATGACAAATAAAACATCCTTTAAATTATAAAACAGGTAACTCAAACAATTATTTCGGCCACCAGTTGCAATTACTGAGTATAAAGCTATAAACATACTCCCTTCCTTTAAGACTGCTGCAAGACAGTATGGGGGTCATTCTAACTCTGGCGGGCGGCCTCCGCCGCCCGCCAGAGTTCCCCCTCCAGAACACCGCTCCTCGGTCCGAAGACCGCTGCGGTGATTCTGTGTTTCCCGCTGGGCTGGCGGGCGACCGCCAGAAGGCCGCCCGCCAGCCCAGCGGGAAACCCCTTCCCACGAGGAAGCCGGCTCCGAATGGAGCCGGCGGAGTGGGAAGGGTGCGACGGGTGCAGTTGCACCCGTCGCGAATTTCAGTGTCTGCTAAGCAGACACTGAAATTCTTTGTGGGGCCCTCTTACGGGGGCCCCTGCAGTGCCCATGCCATTGGCATGGGCACTGCAGGGGCCCCCAGGGGCCCCACGACACCCCATACCGCCATCCTGTTCCTGGCGGCCGAACCGCCAGGAACAGGATGGCGGTATGGGGTGTCGGAATCCCCATGGCGGCGCAGCAAGCTGCGCCGCCATGGAGGATTCCTTAGGGCAGCGGAAAACCGGCGGGAGACCGCCGGTTTTCCCTTTCTGACCGCAGCCAAACCGCCGCGGTCAGAATGCCCTTGAGAGCACCGCCAGCCTGTTGGCGGTGCTCTCGCGGTCAATGACCGCCAGGGTCAGAATGGCCCCCTATATGTTTTTAAGAATTAATGTTTGCCTCTGGATTACATTTACTTATTTGTTGGTTACCCGTTTCACAATTTAGAGGATGTGTTATTCATCATCAAACACAAGGTGTTTTCAAAACGTTTATATTTCACTCTTACCTCTCTTTATGTCAACCCACCCCTAAACCCTAAAATCACTCTTACCTTCCTGTACCTCTACCCACTCCTGAACCCTAAAATCACCTTTACCTCCATTTACCTACTCAAATCCCTAAACCCTAAAATCACCCTTAAATCTATTTCTCACAGATCCCTAAAATTTCTTTTGCTAACCTCTTAAGCCAGTGGCACCCTCACTCCCTCCCCAGTGTGTCCGTAAGCCATTGCTCCATGCTGGGGAGTGCTATAAAGGGACCTCTAGTGCTCTCATTAGGGGGATTTCCTTTTTTCATTTTTGGGTAGCTGTTTCCCAGCAGCCCAAGGCTGTTTGTTTTTTGTAAATACGATCAGTGTGCACACTGGGGTCATTACATTCAAAGTAAAATGAGCTGATCGGCTCATTTCACTTTCAATGCATTGTTTCTTGTGGGCATATCTCAGCTCGCTGAGGAATGATTTAGATCAGGAGGTAGCATTACAAAGGGGGTTTCCAATGCTATCTTTCCATAGTGGATCAATGCTTGAAAATTGCTACAGGAGAACAATCCTTAAGGAGGGATCCATCCACTAGACACTAGGGATTACTTTCAAAGGTGGGAGCAGCCCCCATGACAATTGGCTAGAGCTCTCCCTACTACTGCCCAAAAAGTTTTTCTGCCCACTCCTGGCACCCAGGAGGGGGAAAGCCCACTCAACAGCACGGATGTGTTTTTAAAATTGAAATAGGGCTGGAGGTGTCTTGCTCAGCCATCGGCTTGAGCTCCACCTCTCAGAAAACATTCCGCCCATCTTTCAGCCCTTCTTGGGGGACAAATCGGAGGTTATTACCTCCAATCTGCCCCTGCCTCTCGGAGGGGGCAGGGGAGTGGCAGAAAGACCATTAGTCATCTGGGAGTTTTTTTCCTATAAAAATGGGTGAGGGTGGTGTGAGAGGGCCTCTTTTGACATGGTTAGCCCCCAACGTTTTGCCTGGAGCATGAAGTGGTTTTGAACTACAAGTGCCCTGTACCCCTACCAAAGAGGTTCCCATGGCCAGATCTATTTCCCCAAAACTATACTGTGATTGGCACTTCAGCCACTCTTGTAAGTCCCTAATAAATGGTACCCCTGGTACCTCGTGCATGGGTACTGAAGAGGGGCCCCAGAGCTGCCGCACCAATTGCACTTCTCTGGGAGGCTCTTCACCAGCCTCATGCAAATTACCATTGCAAGTTGCATGACAAAGTGTCCCCTAAATTGCAAATTCGACATGGGACTCACGGTGGGTTCCATATCCACTTACACTGCATGCAATATAGATAATTCACCCCTCTAGAAGGCCTTAAAGCTCTAAGGCAGGGTGCACTATACTGCATGTGAGGGCATATGTGCATGACCAGATATACCCCTACTGTGTCTATGCTAATTCTTAGACATAGTAAGTGTACAGGCAAGCCATAGTAAAAGCATGTGCTGGATACTGGTGACTACGAGTTCCCTGGCTACACAATGGCTTCTCTTGATCAAGGGTTGTTTGGTGTCAAACAGCTCAGAATAATAAATCCACACTGATGAGAGTGTGGGATTTATTATAAAAGGTAACCAGAGGACACCTTAGAGGTGCTTTCTGCAAAACCTAACAGCCCTGACATGGTTGCTGGCTAGTCTTAGCCAGCTTTCCATCACCAGATATGATTCTGGACTCCTGGGGTGAGAGCCTTTGCTCTCAGAAGCCAGAAGGCACAGCCTTTCCTTGGCGGAGGTGTCACACTTCCTCCCAAGGCAGGCACCCTGCTCCAGCAGTCAGCTTCAAAGGCCTTGCTGCCTTTGAAATCTGACTCCCAGCTTCTGCTGCTACCAACAGAAGGCATCCCACTGGTTCTACCCGCACTTTAGGCAGGGAACCCAACAGGAAACTTAAAGAATAGGGTGAGTGGCTACCCTCAGCCTGCACCACCCCTAAGGTGTGGCAGGGGAGGTAACCACTCCATTTCGTTTTCCTCCATCTTGGATGGTAGAAAAAGTAGCCAATTAGGGTCAGGGTTGTGACCCCTTCCCACAGGAAGTGGTCACTTAGTGGGTGTAGTCACCGCAAGGTAGGTAACCCATTGGCTACTACCAGGTACTCCTCCTAATGCCTCCTAAATACAGTAGAGAGCATCCCCTGACCAAGACCTCAGATTTGGTGGACACAAGAAGACCAGGATAAGGAATTCCCAAGACACGAGAACTGAAGACCTGCTGCAAAATGTACCAAACCATGCCTGCTGCTCCAAGGACTCGCTGTCTGTGAGTGGGTACGTGAGTGAATGAGTGGTGTCTGTGAGTGGGTGTGTGTGTCTGAGTGGTCTGTGAGTGGGGTCATGAGGGTCTGAGTGGGTCTGTGTGTGAGTGTATGATTGGGTCTGTGAGTGGGAGTATAAGTGTCTGAGAGAGTGTGTGAGGGGGAAGAGATTGAAAGAGAGAGAAAGAGAGTGAGAGCAAGAGAGGGACAGAGTTTTGCAGGCTTTGATGGATGAGATTAGATGTTTCTGGACAAATTGAAAAGAAAAATGTATTTGTCAATTAAAAACAGTGAGATCACCTTTCAGTGTGCACCTTAAATGTTTGAAGTTTAAAAAAATTAAAGGAAGGAAATGATTAGTGACACTCCTGGAGTAGAACCCTCAACTTTCAGTTTGAGGGTCTGAGACCTTGACCATTAGGCCATAGGTTTTTTAAAAATAGTATTTTCATTTTGTGCCCTTTATGGGCTATCTGGGACTGTGGGGGTAGCCTCAACACCTCACCCGCAGTCCGGGCCAATTGTTTGTTTCTTTAATTTATTTTGTGCCCTATATGCTTTTAATAGCAGCTCCCTGCTCACTGGAATAATGTTTTCATCTGTGTCCCGGCACACATACCTGTGTGCATGGAAGACAGATGAAAATTCCATTTTCTGGCAGGGGGACCTGTTTGACAGATCCCGCTGTCAGAAAGCATAGTTATGTATGCTTTTGTTTGGTGGGAACAATCCGCTCCCACCAAGCAAAAGCAGCTATCTCCCGTGGGTGAGCACCCCAGGACATAGTAGGAGCTGCCCTGGAGGGTGACAGTCCCCAGGGCCGTAGATGTCTCTGCGGGTGGGGGCGAACGACCCACTCCAACATTGCAAGAGCCTTGGGGAGGTGGTGGTCCCCAGGGCTTGGGTGTCTGAAACTGAACCCCTTTACATTATTTTACTATTTGTCCTCGGGAGGTGGTGGTCCCCAGGGCTGTGGGTGGGGTGCACACCCCCACACTATATTATTTAAATGCCCCTGGGAGATGGTGGTGCCCCAGGCTGCAGGGGGGCTATGCCTCCCATGCACAATATTAGTTAAAAGCCCTGGGGAGGAGGTGGTCCCAGAGGCTGTGGGGGAGGCCGTTGGGCATCCCCCACATCAGAAAATCACTTTGCCCCGAGAAGGTGGGTGTCCCCGGGGCGCAGGGTAGCCACGTGGCCCCTCACAGCAAATTTAGTAAATTCCGTGGGAAGGTGCAGGGGGGGGGGGGCAGGAGGCCCTCCCTATTTGAAAAAAAGGCCCCTGGGACCTGGCCCAACCTTGGGCTTATAAAAAAATAAGCATGGGAGCCCATGGGTGTTTTTTTTTTGTTTTTTTTTACATTTTTCATGCAAATTTGTGACATCAGGATGACTCTACCATGGCCCCTTCTCTTTATTTTACACTTTTTTTTGTGGGACTGGACTCAAGCCGAATCCACTTCCTGGTTAGAAGTGTTGGCATCCAATCAGAGCTGGGCATTTACCTGCATGAGGTCTTCAATGTTCGTAAAGGCTTCATGATCACAGATATACAAATTTGGATTTACTTTAATGTTTCAAAAACTGCTGAACAGATTTAGATTAAATAAGTGAAAGAGCAATCTGTGTACCGAAAGATAGCTTTCTGCCAAATTTGATGTGATTCCGTCCAGTGGTTTGGGCTGTAGCCGTGTCAAAAGGTCCTATGGGAATTAACATGTAAAACATAACCTCCCCTTTTTCTCAGCCCCTGCTTGACTGATTTCCCCGAAACTTTGTGTGCGCAACAAGAATCACCAGGGCACTTTTTTGGGAACATTTTGTGAAGATCCGTTAAAGGGTGCCAAGATATAGGCAAGTCAAAAAAATATTTTTCTTCAGAAACATGGTCCTAACTACAACTACCTAGTAGCAACTAGGTAATATATAGATATATATATATATATATATACTGTAAATCTTGCAAATATGCGTACAACACTCATTCGTACATTACGTTTGAGGGTAGAGTTTGTGAAATAACTGACCGCATTACTTGTGACACTGAGTATGTTGTATATGTGATTGAATGTGGCTGCCACAAAAAATATGTAGGCAGCACCATTCATAAATTGAAAGTAAGGTTTTTACATCTCAGAGCAATTAAAAATCATGATCCATCATATCCCCTAACTAAACACTTTTGGGATGTCCATGAAGGCAACTGTAGCTCTTTGACATTTTATGGGCTAAAAACCATTGCTGTCACTACACGGGGGTAATAGAATTGCTTTGTTAAGACAAACTGAATCGAAGATGATCTTACTATTAGGTTCTGAAAACCCGTGGGGACACAATCTGGATGCGGAACTTTATGTACATCTGTGAAAATTCAAACTCCTATAGCCTCTATTTATAAATAATGAAATTCTTATGTGTGATAATAGATATCACAATGAAATTTTCCACTGTTTGTGATTGTGAATATCAGCACCGGACTATGAAATAAGTTTTTTTAATTAGTATGTATATATCTTTCTTTACACCTAGTTGAGTAATTTTGCACAATAATTGAAATTATCTTCAATCAGTATTTCAGGGTGAGTGTTAGGCTGTTTGTTTTTGGTCCAGATTTCCAAATTGAATTAGTCCTTTTCTTTACGTATAGGGACCTTCTGTTTTATTTATATGTCCTATATTACAATATGATCCTTTTCATTGGTGTACGATTAACATCAAATAAGGCCTTAGTTCCTTTTGTAAATTATTTCATTTACAGTTCCTAAATGAATTCGATATCACTGCTGAGATGAAATGAGATACTTAATTTTTTGTACCAGCTATGATGAAATAAGTATTCATTGATGTATATTAATTTTTTAACATCTCACTTTTATATACATATTGGAATTATTTATTCTATTTGTAAAACATAGACATTGTATGTATCGATTAATTTATTGGTTTATATCACATTTTAGAAATTCATTTATACATAAATTATCTGTCATAGTGATGCTAAGAATTATGTACAATTTACAAAATATATATATATATATATATATCTTGTTATATGTTCAATATTTATTATATGTATAAAAATTAGTTTTTGTATATTGTTGCTAGCAATTGGAAAAATGGTTGTTTAAGTGATCGTTTTCAGAATAGGATGATACAAGGGATCATATGAGTTATATATAATGTGACATCTATGTTTTGGATTTTAGTATATGGACAAGTTTTAATAGTTTGAATTGAAGACTATTACGTTACAATATGGCCGCCTCATTGCACAACTCTTTGGTTACATTGTTGAAATGAAAGAAGGACAAGAAGAGTTAAATAGATGGTGTAAAAATGTCAGCCAATGTCCAGTTGAAGGCTTTTGCCAAAACGCGTCGACATTTGGCCGGGACAGCGTGTGTGTGTTGTTTGGCTTGGGCACATAACTGATTAGCAGTATATACATTTTTGAAGTGCCTTTTTTTTATTTTTTGTTTGCCTTTATGAATTTATTTAATAAATGGAGCTGTCGATTTTTTCACATACATGACTTTTTTGAAGTGTCTTCATTCTCTATTTTCTCACGAGCTCTTGGATATTGTGCAGCCTTTTGGTGCTTTACTGAGTTGCACCGTCTTTTAGAATAAATGTTCCGCGTTTGTCTGGTTCGCGGCTTGGCTAGCACGCTGTCTTGAGTGCACGTGATACTTTGTTACCAGAGACCCTTTGAAGAGGAACTTTCACGCTGTACCGCTCCGTTGGAACATTGGGTTTTTCCTCCTGTGTATCATCGGAGCTGCTGAAGAGAGTCGGAAGACTTCTCTGAGGTAAGGAGGATTTTTTCACGGGGTTATTAAATGAAATAATCGGCAATTCACTGGAGCACGGCTCAGATGGACTACTTCAGTCAAATATTTGAAATATCCGCTGAAAGCCTAAATGGATGTTTTGAGCTAGGTTGTTTTTTGCTCTAGAGAATGATTGACAATTCACGGCGGCTCCTTAAATTATATTCGCACACACTGTCCCGTTGTTTATAGTCCGGTTGTCTGCATAAGGACTTTTTCACATTTTTCTAAACATACATTTTTGGAATTTCATCGGTTTCTCTTTTCCGCTTGATTTTTGTCTTTTTCCCCCCTTTTTTTTGTCTTTTGGAGTTTTTTTGCACTAACAGACTGCTATTTATATATTGAGAACCCCGTTTTAAAGCTGTTGCCTTTGGCCCTTATTTTTTACGTGGTTCCATAGTACCACCTTTTGAATAATTAAATACAATATGGCCAATCGAAGAGCCTTATGGGAACAAGCAGCTACCACCTTATTTGATAATGCTTCAGGGACATCAACTGTTACAAATCCTTTAATCCGTACTGCAGCAAATATCGTTTCTGAATTGGAAAAGGCACGGACTTTAGAATTGAAAAAATGGTGGGAAATGACTTCGTTAACTAAATATATCGAAAATGGTCGAGTACCCCGAGGGTTAAGAATTCTAATTTTGCCAACTCTTGGTGATATAGATCCCGATTTACTTGAGCAATGGAGATCACATACATCTGATTGCTCTTCCAAATTGATGGAAACTTTAATTATCCAATCCAAACGACGTATGGAGGAACAAACACATAAGATTGAACAGTTAACGAAAGAATTGGAAAAAATGGGTAGTTCTCAAGAAATACAACAACTATTGGTGAAAATGGAAGAACGTATTACAAAAAAAGAAGATGAAATCAAAACTTGCAAGGCCTCAAAATTCAATAGAGACAAAAAAGATTATGAATTAGGAAAAATTTACACGTTTGCTCGAAAATACAACACTCTTAGAGCACAAGATACAATTTCAACAACGGATAGCTCAAATGTGCTAGTAAATTCTGTAGATGAGAATTCTGATTTGAGTTAATCGGCTGATGAGGCTTCTTCCAACAAATTGGATTTTCACGGGGAAATGCGACTACTACAATTAGTCAAGCCACAATCAAACAGGAACAGAGGACGAGGTCGAGGAGGCACAAGACGCGGAGGGGGAAGAGGAAGAAATTACAAACATCAAGACTAGAGGGGGATTCCCAAATTGACAATTTCAACATCATTGTGAATATCTCTAAGGTTGATTTGACCCAGAATCAAAAACGCATTCTCAAACTAGGGTTGAGTTTTTGTCCGGATGTGAATTGGGATTATGTTGACACTAGAATAGAATTATACAAATTCAAATGCAAATTGCGTTTAATGAAGCATTTTTCCAATAAAGCACAGGACAATTTATCAGAGTCAAACAAGAATGTGGGCAATTTTTCTGGGTTTCGCATCAATGATGTCTCCGATTTAGTAAAAATTGGTGACTTGATCAGTACAGGAGGAACTATGAGTGATAGCAGAGGCACTGACAATGAAACTTTGAAAACTATGGGATTCACAGTAGATCACACTATTTCCAGTGCCTTAAAACCCTCCAGTAAATTCAATCCACAGTTACCCACTGGTAATTTAATTGACACCTTTTATGAACTGGTGGTTGATGATATTGATCATTTTCACAATGATTGGAAAGGTAATAAATTGAAAAGATCTAAGAGAATCAATTTTTCAGCTATGGATTGGAAAGATTTGAATGATTTAAAGTCCAATGGTACGATTGTCATCAAGCCCTCTGACATTGTAATCATGGATGTAGAGAGTTACGTTAAGAAGGTCCATCACCAATTATCCAACAGGGACCATTATGAGAAATTAGGCACCAACCCTACTACTGAATATCGGGTTATTTATTGGGAGATGCTGGATACTTGGTGTACCAATGGCCTAATTGATCAGAATGAGTACCTCTACTTGAAGGTTGAATTTCTACAAATTCCCTGCATTTATTTCTTACCAAAGATCCACAAAAATAAGAAACACCCCCCGTCGACCAATTATTAGTATGAATTCCTCCCTCTTAGAAAATACCTCTCGATATTTGGATTTGTTTTTATGTCCCTACGTAACTGAATTGCCCTCCTATCTGCGAGATACAAATGATTTTTTAGCTAAAATACATAACATTCCATGGCAATCCAGTTTTCTATTGGTCACCATGGATGTCACTGCCCTTTATACTTCCATCATGCCTAAATATGGCATTCAAGCTTGCAGACATTTTTTGGGCACCCACAAAATAGAATTTCTTCAACACACTAACATGCTTTGAACTATGTTGAGATTCTGCCTTACCCATAATGTTTTCTTATTTGATAATGAATATTACCTGCAGAAACAGGGGACAGCAATGGGAGCTTCATTTTCTCCCACATACGCAAACCTGTATATGGGTTGGTGGGAAAAGGAGGTAGCGTGGTCTGATTTCAATAGTGACTACATGGAACGAGTGGTTCTGTGGGTCAGATACATTGATGATCTCTTTCTCATTTGGGATGGTGATGAACAATCTTTGGCTCAATATGTTAATGTACTTAACAATAATGAGTTTATTATCCATTTTGATCTAAAATACAGTGCCTGTACCATTGAGTTTTTAGATGTTCAGATAACCGTCCATAATGAAACGTTGCAGACTACTGTATTCCGCAAGCCAACTGCATGTAATTCTATTTTGCATGGAAACAGTGGTCATCCTAAAGCTCTAAAATGGAGCATTCCATACAGTCAATTTTTACGGGCTCGTAGAATTTGTTCTGATGATGAATGCTTCAATACTGAAATTGCTATCATGACACAGAGATTTCTAGAGAGAGGTTATCCTCGGAAGATCTTAAATGATGCCCATTTGAGAGTACTGAATATGTCGAGAGAAAAATTGCTTTTTAAATCAGGAGGTATTGATGACAAATGTCAAGGTGATAGATCTCCTCCTAGGCTGTTTCTTGAATTTAATTTTCAACATACTCAATTAAGTAACATCATACAAAGAAATTGGCATGTTTTGCGTCATGACTCTTCTATTAAAGATAGTGTGGGTTTACATCCCCAGATCACTTATCGCAAAACCCGGTCATTAGGTGATCATCTCACACAAAGTCTTTTTTGTTCCAAAGCCAATCGATCTTGGCTATCTAAGAAAAGTCTGGGCTTTTGGAAATGTGGCCACTGTAAATCTTGCAAATATGCGTACAACACTCATTCGTACATTACGTTTGAGGGTAGAGTTTGTGAAATAACTGACCGCATTACTTGTGACACTGAGTATGTTGTATATGTGATTGAATGTGGCTGCCACAAGAAATATGTAGGCAGCACCATTCATAAATTGAAAGTAAGGTTTTTACAACATCTCAGAGCAATCAAAAATCATGATCCATCATATCCCCTAGCTAAACACTTTTGGGATGTCCATGAAGGCAACTGTAGCTCTTTGACATTTTATGGGATAAAAACCATTGCTGTCACTACATGGGGGGTAATAGAACTGCTTTGTTAAGACAAACTGAATCGAAGATGATTTTACTATTAGGTTCTGAAAACCCTTGGGGACACAATCTGGATGCGGAGTTTATGTACATCTGTGAAAATTCAAATTCCTATAGCCTCTATTTATAAATAATGAAATTCTTGTATGTGATAATAGATATCACAATGAAATTTTCCACTGTTTGTGATTGTGAATATCAGCAACGGACTATGAAAGAAGTTTTTTTTAATTAGTATGTATATATCTTTCTTTACACCTAGTTGAGTAATTTTGCACAATAATTGAAATTATCTTCAATCAGTATTTCAGGGTGAGTGTTAGGCTGTTTGTTTTTGGTCCAGATTTCCAAATTGAATTGGTCCTTAACGTATAGGGACCTTCTGTTTTATTTAAATGTCCTATATTACAATATGATCCTTTTCATTGGTGTACAATTAACATCAAATAAGGCCTTAGTTCCTTTTGTAAATTATTTCATTTACAGTTCCTAAATGATTTCGATATCACTGCTGAGATGAAATTAGATATTTAATTTTTGGTACCAGCTATGATGAAATAAATATTCATTGATGTATATTAATTTTTTAACATCTCACTTTTATATACATATTGGAATTATTTATTCTATTTGTAGAACATAGACATTGTATGTATCGATGAATTTATTGATGTTTATATCACATTTTAGAAATTCATTTATACATAAATTATTTGTCATAGTGATGCTAAGAATTATGTACAATTTACAAAATATATATATATATATTTATATGTTTAATATTTATTATATGTATAAAAATTAGTTTTTGTATATTGTTGCTAGCAATTGGAAAAATTGATGTTTAAGTGATCGTTTTCAGAATAGGATGATACAAGGGATCATATGAATTATATATAATGTGACATTTATGTTTTGGGTTTTAGTATATGGACAAGTTTTAATAGTTTGAATTGAAGACTATTACGTTACAATATGGCCGCCTCATTGCACAACTCTTTGGTTACATTGTTGAAATGAAAGAAGGACAAGAAGAGTTAAATAGATGGTGTAAAAATGTCAGCCAATGTCCAGTTGAAGGCTTTTGCCGAAACGCGTCGACATTTGGCCGGGACAGCCTGTGTGTGTTGTTTGGCTTGGGCATATAACTGATTAGCAGTATATACATTTTTGAAGTGCCTTTTTTCTATTTTTTGTTTGCCTTTATGAATTTATGTAATAAATGGAGCTGTCGATTTTTTCACATGAATGACTTTTTGAAGTGTGTTCATTCTCTATTTTCTCACAAGCTCTTGGATATTGTGCAGCCTTTTGGTGCTTTACTGAGTTGCGCCGTCTTTTTGAATATATATATATATATATATATATATTTATATATATATATAACTAGTTTGCCGTGCACTACAGTTGCTGTCTGACAAGATTCAGGGTGATTCATCAGGTGGGGGGCGAGAAAAAGGAAGGGCCCCAAATGCGTTTCCCCCATGCAATTTCCCATAGGGATTTTGAGCAAGACTACAGCTCAAACAGCTGGATGGAAAACATTAAATTTAGCAGAAAGATAGCTCTTGGGTCAGAAGGTGCGCTTTTTGTAATTTGGTTTAAATCTGTTCAGTATTCAAGGTTATATTGAAGGACAAAGCAAATTGCATATCTAGGCATACAAGGCTCAGTGGATCTGACAGATCTCATGCTGAGATCTGATTGGCTGCCAACACTTCAACCAGGAGTTGTTGCTATCCATTTTGGGACTCCGACTTAGCTGAATCCCCCCCAAAAAGTTAAAAATAAAGAAAAGGGGGCAGGGTGTTAGGGTCTCTCCCAGTGACCCCGCCTGGGCCAAAAAGCATTTATTGTCAATTTTCACAGGGAAAATCATAGAAGATCTGGGAATGGTTGCAAAAAAAAAAAGTGTGAGCCAGGTCCCGGGGGCATATGTCACTGCCAAATTTTTCCCGTATTACTTTCTTCCTTCCCTTTCCTCTTGTTTCTCTTTTCAACCTACCCCACTCAGCACCACTGCAGAGCAGGACAACCCCGGCCGCTTTCCTTGTGGGTGGCGCCACTGCCAAGGGGTGCAACCTCAGCCAAACTTTAGTGAGGAGGAGGTGGCAGCACTCTTTCTTTTTTTTTTAATGTGCAGTACCACCTCCCCTCCAAGCTTGCACAGGCCTGGGAGTGGTTACCACCTGTGGGAGTGTCGGCAATGTTGGGGTAGGGTGCGCCGGTTGGTCTGGGTCACCACCCAAGTCCAGTGCACCACCCAGCAGCTGACGCACCGCTGGGCAGATATAATCAATCAGGATCTGCTCAACCTGCTAGGCGTCGAGATACCGGGGTTTAGTGAATATTATATTATTATTGTGTTTGTGTTCTACAATGCAAACTTTTTTTTAGTATAGCATGCGGCTTCCACTCGTTAAGAATATTTTTTATTATGTGTTCCAGTTAGAGCTAGGCAGGTGCATGTCATGACATCACACTCGTAGGTAGGCACTCGCTTTGGCTAATTTTTTAAAAAGCCATTGCAATGCAGACTACTCTGTCCTCCTGTCTCTATAGCAGTGGTCTTCAAACTTTCTAATGCCGCGCCCCCCCAGTTGAAAAATCAAAATCATTGGGCCCCCCCTCAGTATTTTTCACAATTATTTTAGAAAGATGGCAATGTTTAAATAGGTCTAAAGCTATTTAAACATTGCAGTTAAGTACTGTTACCTTTTTAAAACCGCAATAACATGCTTCTGCTTAAAACAAAGGCATGTTATCTGTATAATATTTCTTTTGGACAGAGTTTGGCGCCCCCCCTGGGATCACTTGAGGCCCCCCAAGGGGGGCCCGCCCCCCAGTTTGAAGACCTCTGCTCTATAGTGAATTAGTGTTATCAGTGAGTTAGCATTCTCTAAAACTTTATGTAGCTTGAATGGTCCCAAGCAATTTCCCAGTGATGCAAGCATGCATGCAATGCAAAAAAGAGAGACTGAGTTGGTCCATCAAGGGGCTTGAGAAATGAGAATAGAATGAAAGATGATTCACTGCAGTACATTAGTTCCAAATGTAGTTTTTGTTAAGGAAATTTGGAATAGGGATTTTAGGAGTACAGCCAACTCATCGATCGTTGATCACACTAGTATAGTACCAAAAGCAATCTGATTTAAGCACAATGCTATTGCATTTGTCTGTTATATTTGTGGAGATTAACAGTACCACTAATGTATTTTTTTAATCTTATTTATTTCGGCACCCAAGGACGAGAAGAGTGGGGCACTGCACCGGCAGGTCTGGCAAGAGCTGGGGAGGCCCTGACCACCAGTGCCGATGCTGATGGCTCTGCTCATCCTAGTAAGTCCTATTATTTAATATTATTATTATTTCCCTAACATTTACCTCTTCCCACTTTTATACTATGTTTAATTTTGCCTTGTTTAGTTTTTTATGATGTCTCCTTTTTTTCCAACTCCCATATCCATGTTTAGTTTAATTCCTGTTATCCCTGCATTATTTTTTTTCTGTCTTTGATTGACCATTTAGTATTCCACCCCTTCATTGCTCTTCAATGATTCTGAGTCATTGTCAATCAATGGCTATAGCTCTGCCCCTCTGTTACGCAAAGTTTTGGTTGGCTTGACTACCTGGCTTTTGTAATATTCCAGCAAAATGCCTAGAGTGATATTTTTGACAGAAGATACTGCAGTGCTAACCGAACTGTAATGAAGTATTGCGGTTGCATTTTTTTATTTAAAAATTTAGATTGGGAGGTGTACCTGGCATCTAAAAACTGTATACTGTTTTTTATAGCCACACCAACCAGTGGAGCCAGCTCAAGTTCTACCACTGCAGAAGCAGATGGAGCAGGAGGGGGAGATGCGGCGGCAGGGACGGGCGATGGTAAGTCATATTGTTTGCTTACTGACAATTACTCTTAGTCACTAGCTACAAGGTCGTTGTGGTCGGATTTATGACCCCCCCGCATTACAGCTACAGTGGTGGTTAGGTCAGTTATGGTCACTTCTGTCTGCAATGCAGCAAAAGTGCACATAATGTACGCTAAAAATGATGGCTTGATAGAAACGTGAAAGAACGGATGGTTAAAAGAAAGAATAGGTGAAAAGAGTGAAAGAAAAGGATGCATGGGTAGATGAAAAAGTATGTGTGGGTGAGTATTGGTAGTGGGTTACTAGATGGATGGGTGAAAGGATGATTGAAAGAAAGGGTGGATAGTGTGGGTACTGAATGGATGGATAAAGGATTGTGAATTTGGGTGAATGACTGAATGAGGGAAAGTAAATCTTAAATCATGGTGGCTATGGGTGTATATAGGGGAAGAATGAAAGAACAATTGAATAATTGCTTGGATGAACAAAGAAGGGAGCTCTTCTTCTGAAGAGAGATCAACGATGCCCCTCTATTCTTCTATAGCAAAAGCTCTACCTACCTGCCCAATCTATTTGCCTTACTTTGCAGTAGAGTGAGTCAAGATTCTTTCCTTTCCTTTCTGCCCAGCAAATCAATTTATTGGAAAGAATGTGTGATGGTAGGTGAGACCAGTGAGTAAAGTGGGAAAAGTAAGTGCCTGATTTGATTTCAAGTTTGACGTAGGGGATTCTCTGTGATGAACATGCCAATTACAATTTATATAGTCTATTTTTTTCACTTTAGTTTCGTGCATCATACCCTTGCCTACTTATGGTAGATAGAATAAATATATCTGCATTTTATGCATGACATGTGTGACGTATCATATTTGTTCATCCATCTCTTTGGAGTCAGGGTAAAAAGTAAACTGAGTGAAAGGCATGCAGAGAAGTGCAGGGCCACTGGAATTAAAGATAGATACTTGTCAGCTGCAGCTGCTTGAGCTGCAGACAGTAGCAATGTACTTGAAACGCTGGCTAGCATGCCTCCAATTATTTGGCACAACAACTTGTACCCCATAGTGCTTAATGACTTATTTATCAAAATGAGAGGGAATTCATTTTTTCTACTAAATGTGTGTGTTTAGTTACTAAAAAAGCCTTTAAAAGAAAATAAAATCACTGTTTTTAATCTGATCTTAATCCGCCTTAATTCTTCTCCACCACACAGTCAGTGCTTTGTATAGGAGGCATGTGTAGGTAAACAAATAAAATATTGGCCCTGTGACTCTCCTAATCATAATCATATCAAATTTCAACATCCCTAGAGGACCAGCAGTGTACTGCTACTGTGCCACAAACTATCTATCATTTGAAGAAGTGTTTGCTCAGAGCATTGTTTACAATTTGTCTTTTTATTCTTCTTTTTCTTGACATATCTGCTCCTGCTCGATGACCACCACCAACCAGGCAGGAGATAGTGGCCCATCTGTGGCAGCAGAGGCTGGGAAACATCCAAGCAGAACATCAGCGTCTGCTTATCCTGGAGGAGGAAGAGGTCAAAAGAGCTGCCTCAGACCAAGGACCAAGCAGAGCAGCAAACTAGCCCCCAGCCTCTAGGACATGTAAATCACCAGTGCTGCCACCAGCAGTTTAGGTCCCTGACTGTACCTGCTGCTGCACCCTACCTCTCCAACAGGGCATTGCGCAAATGTATCCTGCAGCAGATGGACTGGATGGAGAGCCGGCTTGCCAGCATTCAGCAGATACTGGATCTCATTTTAGCCCTTTATTTTTTTTTTTTTTTTCGTGGGATGGAATTGTTGTGGGTGGAGAGGTTGGGGAGGAATTTGGGCTGGACTTTGGACTTTTCTTTGGACTTTTTGGAGACAGGACTATTTGTTTGGGGAGCAGGTGGGGCTATTGTGGGTGGAGAGGGAGGGTTTTCTATTTGTAAATAATAAAGGGGATTTTTTTTTTACTTCATTTGCATCTCAAATCTTTATTTTGGCGTTTTAGACTTTTAGTTTGCACTGTTGTCTTTTAGTGTAGCCTGTTATTTTAATCTGCTAAAAAGAGTTTATGTGATTTACTTAAATCTTTGCTCTACTGCCCTTTGCAAGTATATCATGACCACTGGGGATGATTGTCCTTGCCTATTTTGCCTAAAAAAATGCAGTACACGCAGACAACATCTTCTTTAGTAGGAGTTTATTACAAACTAAAATAGTTCACTTCAATCCATAGTTGTTCTGTTACCTGAATAGATGAAGGGAGGGAGTCTTCCTATGCAGGGTTTTTCCTAAGGTGGCATCTTAAAGGTGTTGTAGGGGTAGTAGTTGCAGGCTAGCGCACTAACAGGGAGGACAGAAGGTGCCACTCCCACCTATGTAAACTCCAACTACAGGATTAATTGAAGGGTTATCTTTCACTGCCAAATAGATTGAAAGAAAACAGCGAGTTTGTGGGTCATATGTCATAACTTTAGGAAGACTAAGACCAGACCACCACAATGTCAGCATTAGACACACAACAGAGAAGACCTATGCTATTAAAATTAAAACCTAGCAATATCCGTTTCTTCTGAGCAATGTTGGGGAGCTTTGAAACTGAACTAAGGAAATGGAATCATGGAGTCAGGAGAAGTGGGCTGAGACTCAAGAGTGATTTGACCAGGTTATGCATTTACGGAAAAAGACACAAGGCATGAATGATGATGGTGATGGGGCTGGTATGGAATACTGTTCAGGTAAAAGAAGGTAGAAAGTCATTCAGTAAGTTGGTGTTGCTTTCACCACATCTGCCCCAACAGGTGTATGATTTATTTATGGTGTAAAATTAAATCACACCTCAATAAATCACACAGCCCGAGGTAAGAGGGTTAGGGGACTCAATAAATGGATGGGAAACTGTATTTGGCGAACGGTGTGACAAAGACAAACACTACACAAAAGAAACCCCAACAATGTTCGCTGGGGCGCTGAGCAGCACACCATCATCAATCTGTTGTGGAAGGAAACAAAGGCATAAGTAAGTATGACACAGTTCAGTAAATTCATTGGAAACAGTCCTTGTGCCACAGAGAGACCCCAGATAGTAGATCCAAAGCGTTATGTCTTGTAGTTTTGAAATATGGACGATTGAATGTAACCCACCCAGTTCTAAAATTGTGATTGTAAAAAGGGAAAGAATTATACTGTATTGCCAAATTGGCTGGTGCATCTCCATTCTTCTTGGAATATCCATCACTCTGGTGCCTCTCTGAACCTGTCTGGTAAGTAAGCTGGAGTCTTGGGCTTTTCAAGTTTTGTTTTTGCAGAAGAGGACTAGGAGAAGGCCTGTGTATTGAAAGAAACAGTAGCTGCATTATAGAGCAAAGGAAAAGGACAAAAAAGCAAGGTATGCTTCATGAGGAGTCAGGAGTGTACCACAAAGAGTCAGAGGCAGAGCAAGAACATAAGAGGAGTTTCACATTTCAGCTAGCAATGTAACAAACACACATACTCACTCCAATTCACATAGCTGAGTGAGTACCAGGCCTCAGAGTCATCCCCATCATCATGGGTTCTCTTTAAAGTCAATAACATTCTCCTTTCTAGCTGTTGAGACACTCCTGCCCTGGGTCTTTCCATCTTTTCCCTCCAGATTCAGAGTAACTCCATACCAGTCCCAAATCCGAGCAATGTAGATCTGTGAAGTGCACTGCTCTTGAAGAACAAATAGAGAAACAGAACTGGAGTATTTGTTGTGTAGATTTGTGTTTGGTAAGTGTTGGACTTTTTTTCTGCATATGCAGGGTCATCCCCAATCTTTTTGTCTCCTGCCTCCTATTTTCTTCTGACCTGTGGCTGTTGGCTTTTGAACTCTGAGCACTTTACCACTGTTAACCAGTGCTAAAGTGCTTATGGTCTCTGTGTAAATTATATGTAATTGGTTTATCCATGATTAGCATATTTGATTCACTAGTAAGTCCCTAGTACAGTGCACTAGAGGTGCCAGGGCCTGTAAATCAAATACTACTAGTGGGCCTGCAGCACTGGTTGTGCCACCCACATTAGTAGCTCTGTAATCATGTCTCAGACCTGTCACTGCAGTGTCTGTGTGTGCACTTTTAACTGTAAATTCGACTTGACAAGTGTACCCACTTGCCAGGCCTAAACCGTCCATTTTCTTACATGTAAGACACCCCTAAGGTAGGTCCTAGGTAGCCCCAAGGGCAGGGTGCAGTGTATGGTTAAGGTAGGACATAAAGTAATTTGTTTGTTATGTTCTGACAGTGAAATATTGCTAAATTCGTTTTTCACTGTTGCAAGGCCTGTCCCTCTCATAGTTTAACATGGGGGCTACCTTTAAATCCAATTAAGTATAGATTCCCTTTGGGAGTGGATGGACATGTGGAGTTTGGGGTCTCCGAGCTCACAATTTAAAAATACATCTTTTACTAAAGTTGATTTTGATATTGTGTGTTTAAAAATGACACTTTTAGAAAGTGGGCCTTTTCTTGCTTATACCATTTCTGTGACTCTTCCTTGTGGATTCCCTGTCTGGGTCAGTTTGACAGTTGGGCTGGTTGCACCTCACACTAGACAGTGACACAAAGGGTGTAGCCTGCATTTCCTGATGAGACATCGGTGCTAGGAGGGAGGGGAGGAGTGGTCACTCACACCTGAAAGGGCTGTGCCTGTTCTCACACAATGCAGTCTTCAACCCCCTGGTGAGTGTCTGGGGCCTGGCCTGGGCAAGGCAGGATTTCACATTCAAAAGAGACTTTACTTTGAAATAGGCCTACTTCAAAGGAGAAATTGGGTATAAGAAGGGCACCCAAAACCACAGACTTGAGGAACACTTCTGAAAACCAAGATGAACCTCTGCCTGGAGAACAGCTGAGGAAGAAGAGCTGCCCTGCCTGTGACTGTGCTTTGTGGAGCTATCTTGCAGTTGCTGCTTCTGCCAGAGTAAGTGGGCACAGACTGGACTTGTGTGCCTGCCATCTTGTGAAGATCTCCAAGGGCTTGATTTAGAGCTTGCCTCCTGTTGTTTGAAGTCTCAGGGATAGCAAAGACTTCTCTCTGCCAGCACCTGGAGTCTCTGAAGAGACTCCTACCCTGCCCTGTGGTGCCCATCCAGTTCCTGGGACCCTGAAAGGAGAAGCTGGCAGCCTAATAGGAGGAAATCCACGCACAGAACGCCGTACGGGGAAAAGATCGATGCAACTCCGATCTGCGGCTGAAGAAACGACGCACCGCCGGCTTTGCGGCCGAAAATCGACGCTCGCTGGAAACACGACCGAAGAATCAACGCACGGAGCTGGAGAAACGACGTGCAGCATCGCTGACGGAGGCTGGGAGGTCGCAACCCACGCTGCGTGGTTTTCGGATCATCGTGCATCAGGATTTCCGACGCAAGTACTGCTGGGCATGTACAAACAATGCAAGGCCTGTCCAGACCCGAGAGTGCTGACCAGATCGACGCATTGCTCTCCTGTGTAGAGAAGAAACGACGCACCCTGACCCGACAAAAGGAGAAATAACACAAGGTTTTGCTCGTGAGTGAAATCGATGCACCACAAGCCTTTTTTGACGCACACTCGCCCGTGCAGGGTTATTTTTGACGCACCCAAGGTAGATTTTCACGCTAACAGTGTTAGTGTGTGTTTAAAACTACATGAAGACTCGTTTTGCTTTTTAATTGATAACTAGACGTGTATTGTGGATTTTTGTCGTTTTGGTCTTGTTTTGGTGAGATAAATATTTCCTATTTTCTAAACCTGTGTTGTGTCATTTTGTAGTGTTTTCATTAAGTTACTGTTTGTGTTGGTACAAATACTTTACACCCAGCACTCTGAAGTTAAGCCTACTGCTCTGCCAGGCTACCAAGGGGGTAAGCAGAAGTTAGCTGAGGGTGATTCTCTTTTACCCTGACTAGAGTGAGGGTCCTTGCTTGAACAGGGGGTAACCTGACTGTCAACCAAAGACCCCATTTCTAACAGTAAGTAAACTGGCTGATTTGTTATGTGGAACCAGAAAAAAGGAGTAGACCCTGCCGGTAAATTTCACTACTTTTGAAAGGCAAATCACTTTCAGGAAAAAATGATCACTCATCAGCCCCCAAAGATTGCAAATCATCAGAAACAAGTTGAAAGATTTGTTGAACTCCCTCCCTTACTGTCAGCAACCACATACATTAATCATCATTCAGGAATTTACAATCAATCAGTATATCACCACTGATTGGTGCAATAGTTACTTAGTAGTTACCTCTTTCAATCCAAGCACGGTGGTTGAACAAAATATCTCCTCTTTGATGGTATCCACAAATTAGAATTAGGCATTTGCACTTGCAGTCTTTTTATCAATGATCTTCTAGAGCAGCCCTGCTAGGTGATGGAAAAAAATAGGATAGGCAATGGCATGTGAGGGAGGCAGGCATCATTTCCAATGTCCTGAAAAGCATGTTGGGGTTTCTTCACTGCACACGGATCCAACTCCAATACTGGCTGATATGTGACTGTAACATCAATGGTGGGGCAGCATAAATCTGACACAAACATAATGTTGCACTAGCATATAAGGAAGAAAGAGAAAAAGAAGCTGAATGAGAAATAAATAAAAAGTTCAATGGTGGCACTGGCATACCAATCCGGGAAGTAGAGGTCATCCTCAAACTCTGGTGGGTCTCCCAGAAGTTGGTCAGCTAACATGCTTGATTCTGACCAATCATCCTCTTCCTCCTCCTGTAACATTTCGCGAACGGTGTAATCAGGTGGTACAAAATGCTGGTTCATTTTGATCATGGTCAATCTCTCCACATTTTGAGGTGAGAGACTAGTCCTTCTCACTGCAACAACTGCACCAGCTGCACTGAACACATGATCAGCAGACACACTGGCTATAGGACAAGCCAAAACTTTATCAGCCTGCTGAGCTCTGGCCATTGGTGCATCTTCCCATACCAATACACCAATGGGTTTTGATCCACAAATACCTGTTTCAGGTCATCCCAGATACCCTTCGAATATCCTCTCAATGGTCATTGGTGCTGCCCCCTGCTCGACCATTTTTTCCTTTGCCTCTGCCCTGGACTTAAGACCTGCCACTTGAAACCAAGCCACTGCAGAGGCTGGGTCCAGGTTGTTTCTAGCTGTTGTCACTGGTTTTCTTGTTGGTGGGGTTAATGGATGTGAGACAAGACTGCCATCTCTGGAAGTTGGAGGTGGCATCGCAGAACTGCGGAGTGAGACTCTAAGTTCCAGCCGTTCTTTTTCCTGTTCTCCTGCTTGCTCAACAATCCACCTCTTTTATTGTGAAACATCCCCTTAAAAAAAAATGAATGATAGCGGAAATAATTTTTTTTGTAGTGTGGATCAAGTAGGCTGGCACAGATGTACTCTTTGAAGGAGATGATGTCATATTGCAGCCTTGCATTACAAGTCAACTGATAGCTTAGGCTATTATCCAAGGCATGCACTTCTGAGTTGTCATTTGCACCCCTGAATGCAAACTTTTCAGACATCTTCTTTAGCTGCTCCTGTAGCAGATGCAATAGGGGGATATCTTGACCCATTGTACTATCCTCCTTGCTAATATCCCACATGAAAACCTCAAAAGGGAACAGCATCTGTGTGAGGCATTTGACTAGGCCCCATTTGTAAGCATCCATGGTCATAGCTTTCCCAATTGCATCAGCTCCTCGTTGAATGACATAGTCATTTATCTGTTTCTACTGCTCAAACAGACATAGCGCCATATAATAGGTTGAGATCTAACGTGTTGACCTCCTGTATTAGGGCTTTAACTGGTAATCTGTTATCATGCTGACTAATCCACAACTGTTTCTGGGCTTTAAAAGAATGACTGAAATGAGTGCAGATGTGTCTGTTGGTGGTCAGTTTGTTGCTGACTACGTCTTCTTTTTTAAGAAAGTCCTGCACAACCAGGTTGATGCAGTGTGCCAAACACAGGACCGTGAAATAGCCACCGCCTGCCATGGCCATGACTATACTACTGCCATTGTCTGTGGCAACAAATGCAAGTTAAAGACCTCTGGATCACAGCCATTCAGACACCTTGCTATTTAATTCCTCCAAGATATTTGCAGCTGTGTGTGATTTCTTCATGGTGACCATGACTACTGTTACATGCTTCCGAATGTTCTTAAACATTTCTTCAGGGCCAAGACCTGTAGATAGCATTACCCCCAGTAAAGAGATCTAGTGTGCAGTGATGCACATGTAATCAGTCACCTGTCACTGGCCCTCATGTCTGTCATCAGGTGGATAGTATGGACAACACTTTGCTGCAAACCTTGTCCAATCAATTGCAGCACATCATGATGCAGTGCTGGAATAACATCTATGGCAAAATAGGTCCTGCCTGGAACCTTTCATTTCAGGCAGAGGGCTGCCACAAACTCTAAGAATCCTATTCCTTCCACAAAGAAAAGGGAGGAGGTCCCGAGCTAGCATTATTTTCATCTTCCCGTTGTACAAACGTGACACTGTATAGTTGCAGTTGCAGGGCCCCTCCTACCTAAACATGTCTGTAATTGTAGCTTGGATTTTCTTCTTTTGTGGGACCACTGACGCAGGCAACTTTTGAGATGTAGCTGGTGGTAGACTCGATGAACCTCGTGGTGCAGTCACCGTATGCAGTGGTGTCTCCATCTGACTCTGAGTCTTCTTGTGCCATTGTGAGGTCGCTAAGGTGGGTGATTCTGGCACAGTGCTGGGGACATGGCTGCTTTGCATGAGGGTTTCACCCTCTTCTTCTTCACCTTCCACTGTGATTGGCCAGTTGTAGCTGATGTTTCCTGGCTCTCCTCATCTTCACCATTGCAACCACGTTGAGCTATTTATTTAAGGCGCTCCTCCCACTGGACTGCGTGATGTGTTTTCATATGGGTAGTCAGGCCTCCAGTACCATAATGAGAATCTGGCTTACCTCGACGAACACTTGCATGGCAAATGGAGCATATGGAAATATTCTCCTCCTGTTTGTGAATCGTAAAAATGTTCCAAACTGGGGAGGATTAATGTCAATCCCTGAAGAAGAACTGGATGTAGGTGGATGTGTCAATTGGCTTTCTGCAGTGCATATTTCTACTGAGGTACGGGTTGGTGCAGGTCTTTACTGGGGCCTTATAAATATGGGAGCTGACGGTGCTGCCTGTGCCACATCCCTTAGAGCAGGTTGGATAGTAACGTCGGACTCGTCTGTGCCAGCTTCCACAATGACTTGGTCGTTATCACCATCAACCTCATTATCCCCTTCCATTATTCTAAGGCTTTTTGGAACTTTTCTTTTCCCTTGCCTCTCCTGGACTCTGCCAGGGTCCACTCCATGCCCCTATCAATGTCATCAGAAGTGGTGCTTGGAGAAGATGATGGAGTAGCTCTCTTCCTTTTTCTTGCTAGAGATCTGGGAGCCATTGATTCTAAAAGAAGAGGTTCTTGCTCAGCAGGAAACTTGACCTCCTGTTCTGCTCCAGCTTCGGGAAGATCTGGCTGTGGCTGCTGTCCACTTTGCTCTGTTTCCTGAATCGATTGGGTCCTACTTTCTGAAAGGGACACATTTAATTCAACATCACTGCTTGTCGGTATTGCCATGATCGCAGTGGCTACCTCATGGTATTGGGCATGGGTGGAGTGTTGGGGGGGGGGGGGGGGGGGGTGCTGTTGATGCAGGAGTGCTTCTCCCAGGTTCCTCCCCAGAGACCGGACTGGCAGGCACAGGTCTCCCAAAAAAAGATGCAGTTGGCACGCCACTGGCGGAAAGTTGCTTCTTCTCACTGGCCACTTTCTTGGGAGCGACTTTCTTTCGGGCCATCTTAAGTTCTAGGTTGGCAGTGGCACTAAGATGCACAAGCAAAAGAGTTTGGTGTCTGTGGACCGAAGTAAATGTTGAGGCCTTCTCTTTGGCAGTACTGTGGGTGATATGGGGTCTCTTCTATTGTGCACCCAAATTCAACTGAGCAAGAAAAACATGCAGTTAGTGAAATGTGGCATTGTTGCAGGTTGAAATAGTACAGAGAAATGCAATCTTAATGCGGTTGGTTACTTATGTAACATACCTATTTAATCAAATATTGTAAAAGCAAACTACACCATCACCCCATGAAAAATTACATTTTAAATCAGACAGCACAACAGGCAAATGTAGTTTTTTTTGCTATATCTCCATCTGTTTTAAAAAGGAGACACCTGGGATAGTAAGAGAGAGGTGCATGGGTAAATGGAATAATCCTTTAAATAACCTATGATGGCAAGGTGGTCCAAGGGAAATGGAATAATTATCAACAAAATGAATTATGCTGTTGGTTTGTCTGCCGTGCTTCGCAGCCAGGGTGTCCTAGAGGAAATGGAATTACACCTAAAGAAACTGAATTCTGTAGTGCAGCTGTGTGTCTTTGGTGGATGAATGGATGGATGGAGGAAATGGATCGGATGGATGTGGGTGGATGGAATAAGGCAAAATGCAAAAATAAAATACAAATTTACATATAAATTAAAAAAAGTAAGATGAAATATAAAAATTTAATAATTAAAAAATTAAAATAAAGAAGTGAAAAAATATACAAAAGAAACAAATATAAAAATAAAACAATACATTTAAAAAATTAAATAAAAAATGGCATACAAATTAAAAAAAAATTTTTAAAATTAAAATAGAAACAAAAAACAAATGATCAATAACTAACGATGTTTGTATGTAAGCCTATGTCAAAGACACACTGGCTGCATGCGCAAAATTGCTGGCAGCCAGCCACATGGTCAAACAACAACAAGAAGCAAGGAACAGGCATGGAAAACAAAGAACACATGCAAGCCTATGGCAAGGGACACCTGCAGGATGGACAAAATGGCTGCCAGCCAGCCACCCACATGGTCAAACAGCAACAAGGAGCAAGGAGGCATGGCAAATGAAAAACACATGCAACCCTATGGCAAGGGACATTGGTGGGATGGACAAAATGGCTACCAGCCAGCCACATGGTCAAACAACAAGGAGGCATGGCAAACTATGAACACATCGCGCCTATGGCAAAGGGTCACTGGCTGCATGCACAAAATGGCTGCCAGCCACATGATCAAACAACATGTAGCAAGGAGGCATGGCAAACAAAGAACACATGCAAGCCTATGGCAAAGGGACACTGGCTGCATGCACAACATGGCTGCAATCCACATGGTCAAACAAAATCCTCCTATGCCATCAAATATTATTACCCCACAATATACACACTTTTTGTAAAATTAAATTAAATAGAAACAGTAGCCAACATTTCCAAATTTAATCCAATGCCAACCCTGCCCTAAATTAATTTTAAACATATACCACTGAAACATATATTTCATCCACTGGTGACTACTAGTACTGGGCCTACTGGCTAAATGGCCCTTTGGAAATCTAGGCCACATTCTAGAAATAATTTGCAAATGTTATAAACCTGAAGAAAAGATATTGAGCTGTGCAACAATTTTCCTTTACAAAACGTGAAAAATCAATAAAGTGCAAAATAAATAATAAATAGGCCCATACTCTGGATCCCATATATTGAAAATGCCATATCACCAAGATCTAAAGATCTATGAAGTTGATGAGTCCAAAAGAAAAGAGGAGGAAGAGCAGGAAAAGAGCGGACAGAACATGATTGTAGACTAAGAAAGAGCAAAGAAGAGACTGAAAGTGGGAGAACAGGCAATGGTAGGAAAGGCGAAAAGTGCAGCACAAGTCTCTAAAAACAACTGCAGTAAACGGGCTGAACTTGAAAATGGAAAATATATTTGAGTAAAAGAAAAAAACGAATATTGAGATAGAAAATATTAAAAACACAACAACTTTGTGATGGAAGTAGCCACAGAATGCAAAGTGTATGCAACAAAGCAAGACGAGTAGAAGATAAAATGATAAAGTATGTTGAAAAGAGAAAACATACCAAAAAATGAATTGTCGAAAAGGGAGAAAATAGGAAGAAAATGGATGCTGTGGTCTACAGGTCACTAATTCTAATCCTACTGATGTAGTTCAACTGACTCTTGTACTGGTTGAAGAGATTCATATGTAGCCTGAAAAGCACATTTTCTATTTCCAGGAAGAATATTTAGTGGGTAAATGCAATTGCTGCAGAGATTTATGTACCATATTGGTAGCACACAGTGCTAGAATTGGAAAATAAATAACGCAAGGAACCCATAAATTGGAAGTCAAGGTGTGCAAGAGGAAAGTAGGTAGAGCCACTACGGATGGAGTCCTAAAAAGCACAGTCTGATGGTCAACTTATTCATTTAAGTTTTACAACTGGGGTTGACCAAAGTCAAAAACCTGCCTCCAGATCATAGTTTCTTTTAAGTATGTGTGAGGTGATAAGCTGTGTGCCTTTGTTTCCATCATTGCATTGGCCTCTGGTTTTGGACTCCTGATAGATCCCAGCCAGGATGATACTTTAACCCCTACGGTGCCTTGGACGAGGTGATCTCGTCCAAGGCACCGGTTCCCGGGTGCCTTGGACAAGATCACCTCGTCCTGCACCCGGGAACCGGGGGGGAGCGCTAGCTCTCCCCCCATGGGCCCCCCCTTCCACCCCTGACCCCCTTCACACCCCCTTGTGACATCAGCGCGCATCGCTCGCTGATTGTCACAGAGGCCTCCTCCTTCGCGCTGGAAGCTCAGCTTCCAGCGCGCTCAGAAGAGAAATGCAAAGCATTTCTCTTCCGATCACGTGGTGGAGGCCCGGAGAGGCTTCAAAGGGAAGGAAATGTATTTCCTTCCCTTTGAAGTCTCTCTCAGCGTTTCAAAAGCCGGCTTGTAAAGCAATCTGGCTTTTGAAACGCCCACTAGACACCAGGGATTTTATTTTTATTTGGAAATTGGCATAAGGGAGCGACCCCTTGGGCAAGGGTCGCTCCCCTAGGGGGCAAATTACATTTAGGCCATTTCTGCCCCCGTTGGGGGCAGATTGGCCTATTTTTATGCCCAAGGGGGACAGAAACCACTAGACACCAGGGAGTTTTTTTTCTTCGTGAATTTCACGCAAGGGGGGCGACTACTGAGGCAAGGGTCGTTCCCCAGGGGGGCAAATTTATTTTAGGCCATTTCTGACCCACTGGCACCGGGGATTTTTTTGTTGTTGTTGTTGTTTTACAGATGGTGAGCGACCCTTTAGGCAAGGGTCGCTCCCCTGGAGGGGAAAATTGTATTTAGGCCATTTCTGCCGCCTTTGGGGGCAGATCAGCCGATTTTAGGTCAATCTGCCCACAAAGGGGGCAGAAACCACTAGGCACCGGGGATTTTTTTTTTGCGCCAATGTCACGCAAGGGGAGCGACCCCGTAGGCAAGGGTCGCTCCGGGGGGGGGGGGGTTGTGGGGGCAAATTTATTTTAGGCCATTTCTATTGCTATTAGGCCGATCTGCCCCCAGGGGGGGCAGAAACCTCTAGGCGCCAGGGCTAATTTTTGTTTTGTGTTTTTTTCTTTTTTTAGAGATGGGGAGCAACCCATTAGGCAAGGGTCGTTCCCCTGGGGGGCAAATTGTATTTAGACCATTTCGGCCAATTTTAGGTCAATCTGCCCCCAAGGGGGCAGAAACAACTAGGCACCGGGGATTTTCTTTTTGCACCAATGTCACGCAAGGGGAGCGACCCCGTAGGCAAGGGTCGCTCCCCGGGGGGGGGAGTTGGGGGGGGGAGGCATATTTATTTTAGGCCATTTCTGCCCCCCCTGGGGCCGACTGAGCTAGAGGCCAAAATCCACAGGTAGGCACTTTGTAAAAAACACCTCTGTTTTCTGTGAAAAAATGTGATGTGTCCACGTTGTGTTTTGGGCCCTTTCCTTTTGTGGGCGCTAGGACTACCCACACAAGTGAGGTATCATTTTTATTGGGAGACTTGGGGGAACGCTGGGTGGAAGGAAATTTGTGGCTCCTCTCAGATTCCAGAACTTTCTGTCACCGAAATGTGAGGAAAATGTGTTTTTTTTGCCAAATTTTGAGGTTTGCAAAGGATTCTGGGAAACAGAACCTGGTCAGAGCCCCACAAGTCACCCCATCTTGGATTCCCCCAGGTCTCTAGTTTTCAAAAATGCACAGGTTTGGTAGGTTTCCCTAGGTGCCGGCTGAGCTAGAGGCCAAAATCTACAGGTAGGCACTTTGCAAAAAACACCTCTGTTTTCTGTCAAAAAATGTGATGTGTCCACGTTGTGTTTTGGGGCATTTCCTGTTGCGGACGCTAGGCCTCCCCCCACAAGTGAGGTATCATTTTTATCGGGAGACTTGGGGGAACACTGGGTGGAAGGAAATTTGTGGCTCCTCACAGATTCTAGAACTTTCTGTCACCGAAATGTGAGGGAAACGTGTTTTTTTTAGCCAAATTCTGAGGTTTGCAAAGGATTCTGGGTAACACAACCCGGTCAGAGCCCCACAAGGCACCCCATCTTCGATTCCCCTAGGTCTCTAGTTTTCAAAAATGCACAGGTTTGGTAGGTTTCCCTAGGTGCCAGCTGAGCTAGAGGCCAAAATCTACAGGTAGGCACTTTGCAAAAAACACCTCTGTTTTCTGTAAAGAAATGCGCTGTGTCCACGTTGTGTTTTGGGGCATTTCCTGTCGCGGGCGCTAGGCCTACCCACACAAGTGAGGCATCATTTTTATCGGGAGACTTGGGGGAACATAGAATAGCAAAACAAGTGTTATTGCCCCTTGTATTTCTCTACATTTTTTCCTTCCAAATATAAGAGAGTGTGTAAAAAAGACGTCTATTTGAGAAATGCCCTGTAATTCACATGCTAGTATGGGCACCCCGAATTCAGAGATGTGCAAATAACCACTGCTCCTCAACACCTTATCTTGTGCCCATTTTGGAAATACAAAGGTTTTCTAGATTTTATTTTTCACTCTTGATATTTCAGCAAATGAATTGCTGTATACCCGATATAGAATGAAAACCCACTGCAGGGTGCAGCTCATTTATTGGCTCTGGATACCTAAGGTTCTTGATGAACCTACAAGCCCTATATATCCTCGCAACCAGAAGAGTCCAGCAGATGTGACGGTATATTGCTTTAAAAAATCTGACATTGCAAGAAAAAGTTACAGAGTAAAACGTAGAGAAAAATTGGTGTTTTTTTCACCTCAATTTCAATATTTATTTTTTTCAGTTGTTATTTTCTGTAGGAAACCCTTGTAGGATCTTACAAATTACCCCTTGCTGAATTCAGAATTTTGTCTACTTTTCAGAAATGTTTAGGTTTCTGGGATCCAGCATTGGTTTCATGCCCATTTCTGTCACTGACTGGAAGGAGGCTGAAAGCACAAAAAAATCACAAAAATGGGGTATGCCCCAGTAAAATGCCAAAATTGTGTTGAAAATTGGGTTTTCTGATTCAAATCTGCTTGTTCCTGAAAGCTGGGAAGCTGGTGATTTTAGCACCGCAAACCCTTTGTTGATGCCATTTTCAGGGAAAAAAACACAAGCCTTCTTCTGCAGCTCCTTTTTCCAATTTAAAAAAACAAAACGAAATTCTCACTGTATTTTGGCTAATTTCTTGGCCTCCTTCAGGGGAACCCACAAAGTCTGGGTACCTCTAGAATCCCTAGGATGTTGGAAATACAGGACACAAATTTGGCTTTGCTAGCTTATGTGGACAAAATGTTATGAGGGTCTAAACGCGAACTGCCCCAAATAGGCAAAAAAAGGCCTGGCACAGGAGGGGGAAAAGGACTGGCAACGAAGCGGTTAACAATATAAGGAGTGATGATATTTAAATCAGACCTTAGTTTTAGACCCTGCGAAAATAACAAAGCCCCCTCACCACATGCAGGTTGCGGCTCCCCAGGACAAATTCAGCATATTTAACTGGGTTAGCCGGATCCCAGACCATGCTCTAAAATAGCTGCTCGAACAGGGATCCGGTGGGATGCTCCCCATTTCCTGCACTGGATGAAGAATCTAATGACAACTAGATAGATCAGTGTATTATTTAACCTACTGCAGAGGTCTTTATTTAATCTGCATGCCATACGTTCCAAAACTAGAAATGCACTAACAATGTTGAAAGTCTTTTGAGCAGAGATTACAAATTTCAAGCTTATTACATGTTGTGCATGCGTTTAAATGTCAACAATGTACGCTTTAGAAATAAAAAAATAATTTCCTCAGTAAAGCATGGAGATGCTTGAATTGTTCCAAAATGTCACAGTTAGCTAGATGTAGGTGAAAGGCCAACAAAACAGCTGGACATAATTTACTGTTGGAGCTAGGCCTTTGGCCTTGCTCTCACACCCAAAGAATACTTCCCCCATCCTGTGCGCCCATACACTTTATTTCACTCAAGGTCACAGTTTCTATACTTTTCTTAACCTCCAGAACTGCATTTAATGTAATTTTATAAGCTGTGAGTGTTAGGAAATGTCATTCTTTTTAAGTGTCTCGTCAAGCGTTGTGAGCAACCTTGTGCTGCCACCTGTTTCCTTATCCCACTCCACATTTTTGCAGACCTGCCTCCTTGAGAACAAGTTTCACTGGATAATGGTACAGCAAAAGTAGGCGTGTGCTCGGAGTGGTGGCATGGCCTTGGAATGCGAGGCTTTGGACCCTCTGCTCTGTCCAGTCACACCCGAGCAATAAGACATCAACTGGTACTACCTCCCATGCTCTAGGGACGTTTAAAAGGGATTCCCGCTGTGCAGAGCCTTCCAAACCTACACTGGAAACCTATTGTGTTCAATGGTTTCCATGTCATTGTGTAAGAGCGGATCTTCACCAGATTGCATGTGACAAGTGAACACCTGCGACATCTTGTGATTTGGCAGGTCTGCCTATGTCCAGAAATGTGCACCCCCTCAAAAAAACAAAAAATACCCTCGAGCTCTGCTAATGCACCTCATTTCCAGCTGAATCTTAAACCAGTTTGCACAATGTGCACGTTAAAAGACAGATGTGTGCATGACTGACAGCAAAAAGCATTATAAGTGGTTTCTGGTTTTATGATTGCTGTCTAAGAGACGGAGGCGCGCTTCGATCTCGGTGTTCCGATGTAGAGGGTAAAAATCCATTTCGTTTTGCGAAGGAGCTCTGCAGATATGATGGAGAGATTGTTACAGTGCTGATAATTATTCTCTCCTTACATCTCCAGGCGCGGAGTTACCCATCCAAGGAGCTGGGATTTTAATAACAAACACCCACACAATGAGAGCAGCGGCAGTGGCAGGCCTGAAGCTCACAGATCAGCTATTCTGAAATTACTTACACCAGCTGAATGTACTCGAGAGGTAGGTATTAATGTCTATTTACCTCGCAAGGTAGCAGTGTGCGATACAAAATGGATGAAAGGGGAGGCCATATTTATTTCACACACACCAGGAGCAAGGGCACTGAAGAATCTACATTGGTGCATTTGTGCAATCAGTAGATTATTGCTAGAAGTACAGGCTTATATTGAGTATAGTTGCCACTGAAAGTTTCTCAGCATTTTCAAGAGTTGAACGTACCCCCTCCATGAACACTTGCTTTGTGGCTCCAGGGGCAAAAAAATTGTTCAGGCTCTGCTTCGTTGTTTGGCCTAATGCTACATCTCTTTTCACTGCCAATAAATGTTCAGACGTGCCATGTTTTTTTCCCTAACTGGGGGGGATTTCATTTTCCAGCGCAAAATTTGAGGGTTCTCTCTGTTTACTGAACTGAGACCTCACACCAGCGCTCTAGGGTTTTCCGGGTGCCAAGGTGCACCCCTCGTTAACAGAGCAGCACCTGCTTTCTCCATCCAGGCTTTGTGGTACTGCCAGTGGGGGCACCGTGATTTATAGTGTCTCCTTCGGAGTGAGATATCTTCCCTGTGTGAAATGCTCTGCCAGTCTCCAGGAGCCAGGTCTTTCACTTCCATATGATTGGCATATGTATGGAAGGATCGTGTGCCAAGAGTGCAGTGCCTTTGCTAGAGCATTCCTAGCTCCTCTCCCTCTTGCTGCTAGATATGAGCCTGTAAGAACTGTGTCTGACTGTCTGGGTCCAATAGGCACCCCCACCTAGGCCGTTGAGAACAAACTCAGGAACGGCCTGTGTGTCTAGGGCACTGATATGAGCTGCTCAGGGTGTGTCTATCTAGTCTTTCATTGGAGGAGCCCCAAGAAAAACAATAGTTTATTGAGACTGTGACTATAAGCTGTTTCAAGTCTTCTCTTCATTCTGGAGGGGGACTGAACACCAGTGTGGCAGAGAGACTTGCGCTCAAGGGGTAGATCTTTGCCAGTGGCTGCACTTCACCAATCTGGGAATAGGTTAGGACTCAAGAAGAAGAGCTGCTGGATTTATGTCTGTGAAGAAAATAAACCGCTGAGCTTCGTCAGGAGCAGTGTATTGTTAGCAGAGGACAAAAGCCAATTGGAGAGGAGACACCTATGGGAGTCATAGATGGACTGCACTAACGCTAGCGTACAATATTCCCCTATGCAATTACGTCAGTACATCATGAACTTTAGATTCTGACATTAAAGTAAATCACTGTATCAAGTGCACAGACACTATAATTTTTGGATCCCATGGCTGGCTATGGTGGAGCTAATGACTTCAGGATTTTTTGTATAACCCTATTTTGAGTGATGTAATTAATAGTCATTTAAAAATAAATTTCCCTTAGTGGGCGTGGCCTGACAATATGCCTGACAGGATCCTTAACTAAGGAGCTCTGACAAGCCCTAAAGGACCCTCTAAACTCCAGACTAATAACCTCTCCATAATGTTAAAACCAGGCCCAAATGCATGGTTGTGAAACAGATTAAAAGCTTTCACTGAGAACCAAAGAAACTAAACCCAACAGGGAGGACTCAACACCATGTGAATAGGGAGGCATAAGCAGAAAGTGAAGAGATGCTAGAAATCCCTGAAGATACTAAAGCTGAAGAATGAGCAATGAGGGGAAAACAGAATGACCCTGCTTAATCAAAGGCAACCACTGGAGAAACATCAAAGGTTGTGATGGCAGAACCACAGAGAGTGCACCCTATAGGGAGCAGGAAAATGAGTCTTGAGAAAAGATCCAAAACTAATTGACCTGGGCTTCCACCTAAACCAGTGCTGCTGGAGAAGCAGGAGAAATAAGACCAACAAATGTAACTTCAGTTCTGGCAGGTAAAGACCAAGAGGTGAACACCACAGGCATCAGGGAGGAAGAAAGAAATAAAACTGGCAAAGACAGGAAACCTCGGAAGGCCAACAACCCCGGTTGTCACAGATACTAAAGACAGATAAAGGCATTCTTTGGCATCCAACAGAAAGTCATGGAATAGTGATAAAACATTAAAAAGGGGGTAATAAAAGGCTTTGTATACTGACAATGATTACCTTAAACATATAACTGACACAATATAGAGAAAAAAGTGGCAACAGTGTGCGCTGAGAAAAAAATGCTGATATTGAATGGCTGACTGAGACAGACCCCCTGAATCATTCTCCGCTAAATCATGCAAGCAATGGAAGACTCAAGAGAAACAATGGAAAATAAAATCCACATATCACCAACAGCGGTCAACCTACTTTGGACAGATTTGCAGAGCAAGTACAGGAAACAGAAACAATTGTAAGCCCACTAAAACAGAAGAAAACGAGCTGCAGGTTAAGGAAAGGGGTCACAGAATCAAGATGAAGGAGGAACAACCTCTAGTTGCTAGGGTTTCCTGGATCAGCTGAAGGCTAAAACTAGAAGTTTCTTAACAAATAGATAGTAGATGCTTTAAAGTTGCATAGTCTGACCACTTCTTTAGTAGGGAAAGGTCCCATTAGGCACTGCTGAAATCTCTATCACGGGGGTACAATCACTTGCAATAATAGCGAAGATATTTCAATACTGGGTCAGAGACCTAATGTTACAAAGCCCAAGAAGGTTGAAGGAGCTCCAATATGGAGCTCACACATGTAGACTTTTCCAGGTTTTAAGCAAAGAGTGTTAGAATGTCATTTGAAGCAATGAAACAAAAGCTTAAGGGTCTCATACCTAAATATATGTTGCTGCATCTGGCAAAACTGTGGGTCATACATAATGGGAAACCCTACTTCCTCACAGACTTGAGGTGGTATGGGAATGGCTGGAGTTGGGATATAGATCTGGGGGACTATCACAGTGAAGAGGCTGGCACATATCAGAGTGTTTTTTGCTTCCTCAAGAGAATGCAGCAGATGCTCAGCCAAGAACAAGGGATCTAGAATAATGGTAAAGTGTTAACAGAATAATTGTGGAAAAAGATGAAACACAATATCGACAATGAGAAGTTAAACACAATTGACTCAATAAAAAACTCAACAAACAGAATTCAAGAGAAAGAACATGAAACAGAACATGTATCTGAGACTTGATATGAACACAGGTGACAAAAAAGATCCAAGAAAGAAGATCAAGAAGCAGTGGGGAAAATGTCTGCTGATGTACAACATCTTAAATATACCTTAAGTACATTCATACACTGAGAAAAATGGGGTTATGTATGAGTCACATTCTTCAAATAGTAGTTATCAAGAGAAAGGTAAGTGGGTGGCAGGCCCTTCCTGCACTGGGTTGGAGGGAAGCTTACAGTTTATCACTTGAAAAAGAGGCATTGGAGGGTAAGGGAACATTTACATTGCTACTTTGACAGTGTAGTTTGGAGTCCTAAGAAGAGGGTCATCAATGATTGGGTTCGTGTTGGAGAGATGAAAGGGAAGAGAGTTTGCACAAGAGATAGGGAGCAGGCAGCACTTTGATCTCAGATACCTAAGATATACAGTTACTCATGGAGAAGAGAGTAACTCACACTAGGGTAGATGGGAAAGCTTCATGGACACTGCTCTAGTCAAGATCTTGATAATGTTCACAGACATAATCAAACAAGGAAATATTACATAATACCTAAAAAGATTTGTACCTTATCTAATTCTCTTACAAAAGACTCACCTACCAGGGGTGAATTCTAACTTTTTCTCTTTTTCTAGGAGACACACAAAAATCACTAGTGCATGCAGAACTTACTCAAGCTCTCGAGGAGTCACTAGTCTGAAACGAAAATGGTTTTGTTTGAACCCAACTTTTAAGTATGTTGGAGTGAACAGGCTATTTGGAAACTATGAAAGGCAGTGTTTAGTGTTCATGTACACCCAGTGTACAGAGGGCTACAGTGGGTAAGCTAGGCTCATTACCGCTGGAGGACGCCGGAAATGCCACATTGTAGAGGGCGACTTTGGTGATGCTATGGAAAAAGCTTTAGATAGAACCTCCAAATTAAGGAGGGTATAGATGGGATAACTGAATTGGCACAGTTTGCAAGAGTTCTGGGACACAGATTCATGGTGCACCTAACATCCTAAGGACAGACAATACTTGTTTTTTTAGAATGACATAGAATGTTCTTCAGGTTGGGCTTCATTCTGACAGCTGACATTTTCCACATAGACAATGAAGAATATATAGCCAGAGGCATATCAGACCACTCTCCCTTTTTAGTAATTCCGGGTCAAAAGACTCAAACCAGAGATGGTACCTGGAGACTGAGCACATGGGAACTGAAAGACAAGGAGACAATACCAATAGTAAAGGAGGCAACACAGGATTGTTCTTTTGAAAATGGATGGCTGTGCAGTTGGACATAATGCCATGGGCAACCTACACAACAATTCTGACAGGAAAAGCTCAATAAGTAATTATGGATAAAAATAAGCAAGGAAGGGACACTTCTAGAGTTAGAGGAAAGATTGGGCTTACCCCCTCTGCAACAGAAGAGAGAGAAAGTGAAAAGCAGTGGTGCACGGGGTAATATAGTGATGAAGCAAGAGAGGCAGATAAACAATCATGTGTCAGTGTTCAGAGTAGATTATACTTAGTAGAAAACAATGCAGGATGTCTATTGGCATAGGTTGGCAGAAGAGAAGTGGGAAGTGATTGGATTAGCTCTATCAAAGATAGCTATAAACTGCTAGGAACCGAAAACAAGGAAAAGAGGCAAGGGTCTTATTTGATAGGCTGGAACTACCCAAATTGACAACTGAGCAAAGGGCCATTCCAGAAGAGACTATTACGTTGGAGAAAACAACGAATTGATCACATAGCTACATAGCAGAAAGAAACCGGGTCCAAATGATCTCCCTGTGGAATTGTTTAAATTTCCAACTTCACATGTGGGTCCACATCTACTAAGCCAATATCAAGCTGCAAGGAGGGAGGGAACACTGTCCTGAATCTTCGTAATGCCACCACAGTGGTTGTACTAAAAGAAGGGAACCAGTGTTGGAGTGTTCCTTGTAGATGCTGATGCCAGTCCTAAATTTCAAAACAAAGATTGTGCATGGATCCTACCCAAAAGGATGCTTACGGCCATTAATACATTGATGCAGCAAGATTAATTGATCATTATGCTCAGGCAGTCCACGAGACTTGTCATTCACACTCTCCATTACTGCGTCCCCTGAACAAAGAGAAGGGAAGACCCACTGGATATTTTAACTTTAGGCGCAGAAAAGGCATTTAACTCACCTTGAATGCAGTTCTTGTTCCAGACACCTAATAGTTTGGTGTTGGACCCCAATAAAGTCCATGGGTAAAATTACAACAGTATTTGTGATTAACCAACAGGGGGCTATCTCTCTGTCACAATGGAACATTTGTAGGAGTAAAGAAGGGTTCAAATACTCTGGAATTGAGATCACCCGAGGATGGGACATATTTCATAACTGCAACCTACACACAGTATTGGCCAGGTTCCAGGAGGAAGGGGAGAGATGGGGAAACCTACCCACTCTCACTGCTGGGAAAGGTCTTCATCTTCAAAATTGTACCTACAAGTTGTGTATGTCCTAGAAAATACCCTGATTGTAGTCCCTGACTCCTATTTTAAGGAACTGAAAGTAGAACTGAGAAACCACCTAAGGAATGGGGGCTCAAAGCACTTTGCATTGGCCACACCCTGTTGATCTGTCTGTAGTGAGGGGCTTGTCCCAGATGATCGCAATTAGAAGTGAAAGTGCATATTGTAAAGTCATAGGAGATGTTTTGGAAATATATTGGTTACACACTATCAGTACTGGAGACAGAAGCACCACTATCACCATCATATGTGATCTAAGTTATACTGAATGGTGTTCGCATGTCCCCAAAGAAATTCAGCCTCTGCTCCCTAGGACATATGGTCGCCAAAACATGAATAGAATGGGAAGGGTGAAGCACACATGGTCCTCCCAAGCAGAAATGATAAACAGAAATAAATCAGTGCCTTAGGGTGGAAAAAGATCTACGTGAAAGCAGAGGCTTCCACATAAGTTCCAGAGAACATGGAGACCATGACTTACATATTTGAAGCTCAAATGAAGGGGAAGCAGATGTACTAAGGTATTGGTGTGGACATGAGCGTACGGTGCCACTAAATGTGGATGTAAGTGAAAAGGTAGTATAGGGCCATCAAGGGGCTCAGCAACATTTTGTCAGTCTTACCCCACATCCATTTCTCTCTCGCTCAGGAAAAGGCTTTATTTACACATCAATATACCATGACAACATCTATGAAGGACTCTTGCATGGGGGGGGCGGGTTAAGCCTATGTGTCAGGCTAAATACTTTCGTTTCTCTTTGGTACGAATGCAATAAAAATCATTCAATAATCCTGCGCTGAAATAATCAGTCAAGACCATTAAGGAAAAACGTGCACCAAAAAGCTTCTAAAGATTTCAGTTTTGTAGATGTAATCAAATATCAAAGTTATCATGATAGAAAGCAAAAGTTAGTTAGAATCTGTAAATTCATGAAATGTGCAAAATGCCAACTGCTGTTTAAGAAATTAATTAGCCAAAGCATATTAGCAAATAATCAATTAATAATAATAATCCCTAATTACAAAAGAATCACGTGATTTCATGAAAGATATCAACTCAAATGTCTAATGTCAAAACAAAATCGAGATGAACAATGCCTCTTTAAAAAACGAAGCAGCATTTTGAAATGTGCAGTGTAAAAATGTCTAAAGCCCAAAATGTGCAAAATCACTAGCTCTCTCTAAATCACAAGCAGCTTTTAAAGGATACAATGCTTGCAGATCTTTTATAATTGCTTAGGCAAAGAAGCATATAGTTTAGTGGCATGGTATTATGTAAAAGCACATCACTAAAATGGTACTTGCATAGCAAACTAATCAAACCATTAACTTCCAATCCACCCTAAATAACACCTACTTGCACATAATATTCATTGGCTATTAACTTGCACAATTTAGTAACACAGAGGAAAAAGAAATGAAACTTAGCACAATGGACTGTTCTGCACCATTATAACGATGGACATAGCAATGGAGATTCAGCATATAAGCTTCTACTATTTCAAAATACATCCCTTCAGCTGAGGAAGCTAGAGAAAAATGTCCTTTAACGGTAGAGAGCTAGGCCATGGCTGCAGCTGAATTATGATTATTTTCTGAAAAGCAGTGAAAAACACTGCTTGCGCACAACAGTTAAACGTGCATTTTTTAATAATGTGGCCTAGTTATGTCAAGTAAATCCAACCTTCTTCTAAATACAATTAATTTTCTGCAGTGTCATAAATTTTTTTAAGTAACCTCTCTCACTCGCTTGTGTGTGAGTCTGGCAGGACTGCATTGCACTTTCATATGGATCCAATCTGTGTTTACATTTAAGACCCTCCCCCACCACACCCTTTAAAATATCGGATACCAATAGGCCGATCTGCCCCCAGGGGGGGCAGAAATGGCCTAAAATAAATTTGCCCCCCAACCACCCCCCCCTCCGGGAGCGACCCTTGCCTACAAGGTCGCTCCCTTAGCGTGACGGCGCAAAAAAAAGATCCCTGGTGCCTAGTGGTTTCTGCCCCCCTTGGGGGCAGATTGACCTAAAATGGGCTGATCTGCCCCCAAAGCGGGTAGAAATGGCCTAAATACAATTTGCCCCTCCAGGGGAGCGACCCTTGCCTAAGGGTCGCTCCCCATCTCTAAAAAAACAAACAAACAAAAAAAAAACACAAAAACAAAATTTGCCCTGGCGCCTAGAGGATTCTGCCCCCCCCCCCGGGGGCAGATCAGCCTAATAACAATAGGCCAATCTGCCCCCAAGGGGGGCAGAAATGGCCTAAAATAAATGTGCCCCCCCCCCCGGAGCGACCCTTGCCTATGGGGTCGCTCCCCTTGCCTGACGGCACAAAAAAAAAGATCCCTGGTGCCTAGTGGGGGCATAAAATCGGCCGATCTGCCCCCAAAGCGGGCAGAAAAGGCCTAAATAGAATTTGCCCCTCCAGGGGAGCGACCCTTGCCTAAGGGGACGCTCCCCATCTGTAAAACAACAACAACAACAAAAAATCCCTGTGCCTAGTGGTTTCTGCCCCCCTTGGGGGAAGATCGGCCTAATTAAAATAGGCTGATCTGCCCCCCTGGGGGGCAGAAATGGCCTAAAATAAATTTGCCCCCCAGGGGGACGACCCTTGCCTAAGGGGTCGCTCCCCTTACATGAAATTCACGAACAAAAAAAAAACTCCCTGGTGTCTAGTGGTTTCTGCCCCCCTTGGGGGTAGATTAGCCTCATAAAAATAGGCCAATCTGCCCCCAAGGGGGGCAGAAATGGCCTAAATATAATTTGCCCCCTATGGGAGCGACCCTTGCCTAAGGGGTCGCTCCCCACATCTAAAACAAAAAACTAAACAAAAACAAAACAAATTATTATTTTTTTATCCCTGATGCCTAGAGGTTTCTGCCCCCCCTGGGGACAGATTGGCCTAATAATAGGCCCTTCTGCCCCCAGGGGGGCAGAAAAGGCCTTAAAAAAAATGCCCCCCCTGGGAGCGACCCTTGCCCAAGGGGTCGCTCCCTTATGCCAATTTCCTTTTTTTTAAAACATCCCTGGTGTCTAGTGGGCGTTTTGACAGCCGGATTGCTTTCAATACGGCTGCCAAAACGCAGAGAGAGACTTCAAAGGGAAGGAAACACATTTCCTTCCCTTTGAAGCCTCTCTCGGCCTCCCCCATGTGATCGGAAGAGAAATGCAAAGCATTTCTCTTCCGATCGTGTTGGAAGCTGAGCTTCCAGCACGATGGGAGGGGGCTCTGTGACAGGGGGGGTTGGGGGGGTCGGGGTGGAAGGGAAAGGGCTTCCCCTTCCATCCCTGACTTGGGGGGGAACCCCACAGAGGGAGCACTAGCGCTCCCTCTGGGCTGTGTGCCCAGGACGTAATGGTTACGTCCTGGGCACAGCAGCACTGTGCCGCAGGTCGTAACCATTACGTCCGCGGCACAGAAGGGGTTAACTACGTATTGTCCCTGGTAGGTTGTCATAAAACCATCAAGATTCGCCAACATCCAAGGCAACACACCGATGAACCGCAAAAAGGAATGGCACTTAGCGTGTTTGTAAGCATCAACGTCAATACCCTTGGAGAGAACCCATGGAGATCTGGATTTATTTTAAATTCTTTTGGGATTGTTTCTCTATTAACTTTATAGACATATCAGCATGCTTCATGCTGTCCCCTCAAACAATAAGCAAATGGAGTGCTATCAGATTATCAATATCAGAATATACTCTATTATTAATACCATGTACTAAATATCATCAACATTAATTGAAAATCTACAACCATTGGGACAATATTTTTGCAAACGATATTTAGGACACTATAGCCTTCATTATGAACTTGGCAGCAATCACCGCCGACCGCCAGTGGCAGTGAACTGCATACCGCCGTATAATGATGCCAAAAAGACAAACCTCTAAAAATCTTCTAACCTCCATCCACCGTCAGGGCCAACAACGGCAGAAAGGCAATACACTTCACCCTGCCACAGCCATGCAGACAAATCCTCCGCCTACCAAATAATGATGCACAAATCAGCTTGGTGGACAGTGAATGTCGAACGACCATTGGCGGTACGGACCGCCACGGCCAGTAAAGGGACCCGCCAACAACAAATGCACACATTGGCAAGTTCAAAAAGCACACACCTGACACACCTCCACAATACTATAAAACACACACTTACACACCCCACAATCCTTTGCAATGCCAATAGCACAACAGATATTGACAACACAACACGCATACACTGAACCCACCATCGCACAACTCACACACACAAATATACCACCAAAACACATGCATAGCACCACCACCATTACATTCCAAACACCCAACCACACAACAGCATGCTCACCAATACACCTACAACACATCACCCACAACACCACCCCCTAAGCAACCCCGTTTTAGAGGCAGGGAGCTAAGGGCCATGGTGGACGAAATACTGAGAGTCGAGCCACACCTATGCACAGTCACCAACCCATGCATGGAATCCCAGTAGCACTACAACACCCACAATGCAACCCCCCTCAATAAATGCATCTAAATTTACACAAAGGGACATTGCATGCCACTACATGATAATCCAACCACCAATTACTGCTGACCAGTGCTGCAATTGACTAGAAAGTGTGGGACACCAACATCTCTATTCTCTCACACACAGGCACCACCACCCTTGCCACCCGGACGGAGACGTCAAGGAGTGCCAGTCCTCCACCTGAACATGGAGGCCCCACTCAGGAGAGTGCAGGGGGATGTCTGGACACAGAGGAAATCCTTGGCCCATCCCACACTTCTGGACAGTCACCCTCCACAAGCCCCACCCAGGATACCACTGACACTCCTACCACTGAGCCACCACCATCATCTCTGGCCAAATGACCCCACACCAGTGTCACCAGGCCATGGACTGCCTGCAAACATGTACAGAGGCCTGTGTTTCCACCCACCACCAGGCAGGAGGATGAAGGGCCTAGTGCAAGTGGTACTGCCAGACCTGTGCTGGGGACACAGGCACAGGGGGCTAGGTTCAGTGGGAGGGCATCAGTGGCCCGGGGGGAGGCCCAAGGATGGATGCTGCAGCCCAGGACGTGATTTCTGAGGTCCTGGGAGCATACCACCATTCCCAGGACAGGATGGGCCAGATCCTGGCCACCTTGGAGCAGAATCAGAGGCTGCAGTTAGCACACCACCAGGAGGCCATGGAGCAATAGAAACAGCTCAATACCACCATGGCCTCCATTGCAGGGGTGCTGCAGCACCAGACAAACATCCAGCCTGAGTCCTCCACCCGCCTGCAGGCCCCTTACACTAGTCAGGACACTGCCCTGCCATCTACATCTGCAGCATCCACTGGACTGGTGGCACTGCCAGAGGACTCACAGGACACCAGCACCCCTACCCCTACAGCCTAGTTGCACCTTTGCAAACGTACCCTCAGACCCAGACATCCCACTGAAACACCAACCAAGACCAAGCCCAGTGCCAGGAAGTGACTCTGCCCTGAACTGTCTCCCTTGTGTGCCACTGAGCTACCTAGTTGTCATGCCACTGCCACCTCACCATCTTCCAATGGCCCCATGGACGATACCCCTGTGCAACCAACAGCTGAGCGTATGTACCAGAGTATGTTGTTCACCATGTGCCCACTCCCTTCCACTGTCCCAACACTCATGGATGTTTTGACTTTAAATAAATACACCTGTGCACTCAAAATATCTGTCCTTAAACAATATGAGCTATTAATTGTGAATGTGAATGCATTAGCCAGGTACCATCATAATGCCACTTTTAAGCAGGACGGGATCCAACAGACTGTAGTGTCTGAAGTATGTCATGCTGTACATTCCATTGCATGCACTGGCATCTGCCACTTCAGTCATGATTTTGGATTTTCACCGGTAAAGGACACCACAGTACTTACTACATGAGTCAGCCTGAAACAATACAGTAAAGCCATCAGCATCATAGAATACTACCTGAGAGTCACTGGAAGTATAGCCGGATTAGCTGGGTCCTGGAGTTGATATCTTCCCCCTCCTCTTCACCATCACTCTCATCCCTCCTCTTAGGTAGCAGGGATGGTTGGACAGCATACTCCTCTTCCAGAAGTGGGATAGCTTTTCTCACAGCCAAGGTGTGCAGCATGCAGCAGGCCACCACTATCTTACACAGCTTGTCAGGGACATAGCACAGGGATCCTCCGGAGAAGTGGTGGCAACACAATCTTGCTTTCAGGAGTCCTATGGTGCGCTCAATCACCCTCCTAGTACAACAATGTGCCTCATTATTATTCCTCTCTGCATCTGTCCTGGGACTCCTCACAGGTGTCAGGAGCCATTGCATGTTGGGTAGACAGAATTCCCTGCAAAAGTGGGTGAAAGAGTGTTGAAACCCACACATCTTACTTGCATACAGCCTGGCTGTCAGCTATGTAACTGATCCAGTGTAATACACACTCACCTATGAGCCAAGCTCTGTCCCCCTGTAGTTGTCCCATCATGAGTGGCACACCGCTGTTTCTCAGGACAAATGAATCATGGACTGATCCTGGGAACCTTGCATTGACATGTGAAATGTACGGATCAGTAGTACACACCAATTGCACATTCATGGAGTGATAGTTTTTACGATTCCAATACACCTGTTCATTCACTCTTGGGGGTATTAGGGCTATGTGGGCTCCATCAATGGTACCTATCACATTGGGGATATTTGCAAAGGCATAGAATCCTGATTTGATGGCGGTGAGATCAGCCCTTTGGGGAAACCGAACATAACTTTGCAAGTGTTGAATGAATGGATTCAGGAAATTGGACAAGATGTGGCTCAACATTGGCTGAGATACCCCTGCAGCCATGCCCACTGTCACTTAAAATGAGACTGTGGCCAAAAAATGGAGCACAGATAGTACCTGCACAGTTGTAGGTATGGCATGGTGATTCCTATTGCACGGCTTCAGAACAGGATCCATTACAGCATTGAGGGTTCTTACTCGATTAAGTCGGTAAGTTATGATGATGTGACGTTCCCCCATGGTGGCCAGATCTACTAGGGGTCTGTAACCAGATGGGGCTCTCCCTCGCCACATGGGTCTGTACCTATGGGTGATGAAGGAACACATTTGGACATCACTTGGTGACACAATTTATTTTTACAATGCGACACGTATGTAACGCACACACACACACAAAGAATGAGGTAGTCCATCAAGCTAATGTGTGATGAGGTGTCTCAGTCATAATTTCATCACAGTGTAGACACACTTCCAACCATTATTACTTATGGGGGACCAGTACTCATGTCAGCACTCGATGAAGGATGAAGAGGAGAGAGAATGGGGGCATGGATGAGGCCCCCGGCCAGGCTATGGAGACGTGGTGAAAGCAAAATGGCAGCCTCCTGCAATCCAGGTATTGTAGTGTGGAAGTGACTTAATTCTGCTGGAATTAGTTGTCATAGCGGTAGGCGGTGTTCACCGCCGTGCACCTGATCACTGGATTACATGTTTGTCATTGAGCAACCTAGGCCAATCATGTTCACTGCCGGCGGTGACAGTGCACACCGGTGCGGTGTCTACAGCCATTTTGACAGGCCCATGACACTTAACTCCTGCATAACAAGAAGGGAAGAACTCCACTGCATGTGCTGCTGTGTCCTGACTCTAGTCCCTGAGATGGCACGTGTTACAGGGGAACGGGCCCTGGCCTTCACCGCGGAGGAGCGTGAGAAGCTGGTGGTTGGGGTCCTACCCCTTTATGCCAAGTTGTATGAGTGACGAGAGAGCAGGTGAGTTGCTATCTGTCCTCCTTAGATGTGTGTGAATGTGGTGGATGCCTGTATGCGTTTTTGTTCGCTATGTGACTGCTCACCCGTAGTGTGTCTGGCAGTTTTGGCTTGTAATTTCTCCATATGCATGTCTCCATGGGTCATGTCAGTGTGAAAGGGCATGGCATTTGTGTATGGGGCACCCACACTGACGTCTGTTTCTTTACTCTGTGCCCCATGCAGGTCAGCGCCCATCAGAAGAGGGGACTATGGCAAGCCATTACCAAGGAAGTGCAGACCCTGGGGTCTACAACTGGCAGAGCAACCACTGCAGGAAGTGGTGGGGGGGACCTGAGGTGCTGGGTCAGGAAGACCGGAGAGGCCCAGCTGGGGAAGGCCTCTCAACGAGGGAGGGGTGCCCGTCGGACCCTGACCCCCCTAATGGCCCGCATTCTGGCGGTGGCCTTTCCGGATTTAGATAGGTGCTTGAAGGCAGCACAGCAGCCACAAGGGGGTGAGTGCCAACACTGTTGTGATGCCACTATGATGAGTGTAGTTAGATGCTAGGGGGTGCATGCATAGTAGTGCCAGGCACATTGACAGTTGTGTCCCTGCGTCCCTGCCCCCCTCCAGGTCTGTGGGATAGTGTCATAGCTAGTTCTGACAGGGTCTGCAGGCCTGTGAGGGGTCGAGTGTTTGGACCATTGTATTCAATGTAGCCTCATGAACTTTGTAGATGTGTTGGCTTGGCATCGTCTCTCATTGGTTCACTTCACAAAGTGTATCAGAGTAGTGGGTCAGGATGGGAATGTAGTGTATTGTGGGGTCATGCCTACCGGTCAGGGGCAAATTCATAATATGTGTTGTGTCTTCTGAGGGTTTGTGCCTGAGTTGGGTGGGAGTGTATGTGTCCCAACATGTACATATTTCCTGGAATTGACCTACTTCTTTCTTGTTTTGTTCCCCACCCCTGTGCTCTTGTGTCCCTGTGTACATTAGCATCATCCAGCGAGTTTGGATGCTGCAGCCCACGTTTCCCAGAAGGCAGAGTCGACCAACGCCAAGGGGACCAGTGGGTTGGAGGGCGAGGGGAGTACCACTGGGGAGGCAACTACCACTGGAGGTAGAGACTCTGATGCCTCCTCCGATGGCAGCTCCCTTGTGGTGGCGGACCCTATTGGACCCACACATTCTTTGTCATCTTCCGCCACCCCATACCATCACCGCTCTTCCAGTTTCTCCCCACCAAGTTCAGCGTGCCTGCTCACCCAGGAAGGTGGGCGTCTCCTTCGCCCCATGCACCTCATCCCCTGTCCCAGTCAGCCCTGCTGCCCTCATGGAGGAGGCTATTGACCTCCTGAGAACCATCTCTGTTGGGCAGACAACCATCGTGAATGCCATCCAGGGGCTAGCATCCCAGATGCAGCAATGCAATGCATTCCTGGAAGGCATTCATGGTGCCATGTCTGCCCTACAGAGATCTTTTCAGGCTCTGGCCTCCTCTTTGATGGCAGCCAGTGTACCTGGTCTTTCCGTCCCCCCTCCCACCACATCTACCCCTTCCAGCACCCCACTCTCTTCACCCATCCCAAGCACACATACAGAATGCCATGCACACAGATCAACACACAAGAAGCACACTTAGAAACACAAGGACCACACTTCCCATCACAGGCACACGCACACCCAACATACCAAAGCACACACAACAACATCCACCTCCCCCACTGTCTTAGCCTCCCCCTCCTTCCTGTCTGTCACCTCACCATGCACGCCCACATGCACTGCACCCTCAGTCACTGCTGCTGCCCCCATTCTTGCAGTCACCACAACAGCTGATATCCAGTCATGCACCCAAGCAACCACACCTGCACTCACCACGACTACATTCACAGATACTCGCAGCACACTCAACAGACCTGCAGACACCCACACAACATCCATCTGCACTGGCAGCCTGTCTTCTCCCACTGTATCAACCCCCGTCCTCCCAAAACACTCAAACGCTCACACTTATCATCACCACGCACATCCACCATACATAAGAATACTAAACAGGCACCTGCATCCACGTCCAGCACACCTACACCTCGTACCACCACTCCCTCAACCTCCACTCCCAGACCTGGCTCCAAATCCCCTCCAACTGCACCTAAGAATCTTTTCCTCTCCTGTGTTGACATGTTTGAACCCACTTTCCCACCCCGTCTTTCCCTAAACGTTCCGATGCCCTAGCCCAGTCCGCCTTTCCCATGCCCATTCCCCAGGGAGATAGAAGCCCCGTGTTGCCCCAGGTCCCTCTGCCACACCCCGGTCCAGGGCCACTCTCCCCTCCTTCCAAGGGCAAGCCCAAACCCTCTCCACCTCCACCTCCTAAACCTAAGCCCAAGACACCCCCCCTTCAAGACCTGACTTACCACCACCGCCACCTCCTGACCCTGTTCCCTGAAGTGCCTGGTTGCCCCATTGGTGCCCCTTCTCAGTGGAGTTTCCTTTACCATCGTAGGGGCCAAGTGTGGGGTATATTTGCCATTCCGGGACTTTGAAATGGACTGGCCAATGGCCTTGTTTGAAAATTCATATATATATTTTTTAACAATACATTTTAGTGCCCAGCAGACATGTTGGTGCAATATTGAGCTGTTGAGAAGCATTTCACTGTGGGGGTGTGGTGTGCACAGGTGTGTGCATTGGTGCAGGTATTTGTTGGCTTGTGACTGGTAAGTACATTTTGTTATGGTATGTATGGCTTTGGATGGTGGGAGGGGTTGGGAGTGCGTTGCGGTGTGGGTGGGGTGAGTAATTGTGTAACTGTGCCCTTTCTTCACATGTGTACTAGGCTGTGGTACTTACCATCGTTGTCTTCGTCCTCAGACACAGTCCTGGAGAAATATGGCAAGGAGAAGCACTGGGGTTATTTCCAACTCTCGCTCCATGTCCACGTGTTCTGTGTGCCTCCGGTGAGTGTTTCCCTTTATATGGGTCGTTTCCGCCATGCCTTGCCTGCCAGTGGTTCCCGCCCCAGAACTGATGGCGGTGTGCTGTTTCATAATTTGGTGGGTGGGTAGGGCCTTTCCGCCGACCTGAGGACGGCCTCTCCCATTGTCAACAGGACTACCAAAATAGTTGGATATACATCAAGGGCAGCTCATTTTGAGGTTAAGACAAGAAAACTTAAGAAAAGAAGGACATAGGAGCAGTCACGTAGTGAGGACAGATGTCGGTTGACAAGACGAAGAAGTGCAGAGTGGGACTGAGGGTTTCACATAATTTTCCTCTGTTTATTAAAAGCTACATATATAAATACATAAAGAGACGGCTATTTGAAAATCCAAAATGGACATGGATTTTGCTGTCCGAATCTCAAGTGAAAACATGCTTTTTCACATGTAAACTAGAAATAATGATGCTAACTAGTACACACTGTATAAAAAATTAAAATGAATATAAAACATTCATTTACCAAAAATAGTAAAATAAAAATGCCCATAAGACAACAACAAATATCAATTATGAGAATAATGTAAAAATACAAACAAAAAACCCAACTTGCACTCTCTCTGTGAAATAATCAGGCAGCACATTAACCATAAATCGAATCAGAACAAAAAGATGCCTTTAGTCTATACCAAAAGAACTGAAGTCTCAGCGATCCTCGTAAATTATCTTTGTGGCAAAGATGATGCTTAAGGATGGTAATCATCAAAATCATGTAAACAGTGCATTTTGGCTGAAGCATACTTTAATTCACCCTTCATCGGGGTGAATAAGCATTCATTCTGAGGAACACCACTGGTAATGTGTAGATCAGAAGGGAAACACTGACATTGTGCCACATAACGGATGAACCCAGCCAAATTCCTTGATATTCAAGGGTAAGAAAATCTGGAAAGTTTGCCAAAGGCCAAATAATGGGAGTGACAATAAATTATCTCATTCTTTGAATTGTCTTGTTGCTTGAAAAGTCTCCAAAGATCATGGTAGGCACAGGACTATTGTTTTTTCACCGCCATTGTTCAGAACTACTCAAACCTCTTACATGTGCTTCATCATGTGCATCAAAGAATCTATTTGTGCTCATCCTTAAATGGAACTTTGGGGCGTCTAATTAAGAACGTGACTTTTCCAGAACTCGTGTTGCTCTGATCCTTGTTTAACACTATACAATGGTTCTACATAAGATATTTTTGGCAGAAACAGTGTTTTAAATGTGGAGAATATTATTGTGACATAGAAAAGTTTCTTCAAATGTAAACTTGCTGGGAAAAGTTTAACATTATTCTCTACCTTATAGTAATGCAGGGAAGTGTGCACGTAAAATTAACTACACACTTTGGATCGTGTTGGTCTTGTCTCAAAATTGTAATTAACTCACTATCCCAAGAAAAATCTTTTTGGAGACAAAGGAAACCTTCACAAACTCTGCAGGCAGATACCAGCTTTGCACACCCATAGACCTTGAGAGTTTTGAGAATGTGCAAAAGAAAGCATCTAATACACTGAATCTTGGGATCTATTCCTCCCCAGGATCTCAACTAACCCTCACCTGCATAATCCTTTCGGAGAGCGATGGGGTGACATGAAGGTTTCTGACTAAGACCATCTTCCTATCTCAACACTGACTAGGCAGGGGCAGCTAGGATGAACGAAGAGTTCCTGCGGCTAGCAGCGCTGTGGAGTTGTGAGCAGCGAGTCCGCCTCTGCTCCCCATTCACCCTCCATCTTTCAGCTCTCAAAGGAGCTCAGATGACCAGGAGCGTGGCATTCTTTCAGAATTGAAGTGTAAATCAAGAGAGCAATCCGGAACAGCCCATCATAGAAGAACAGCACGGATGGTAATCGGCTTCCTGCCAGTGCACACAGGAATGAAAGGCCGGCATCTCGAGGCTTAAGTCAATCCCTTCGCGAATACGAGCTGGTACAAATGCTTTGTTATTTATTGAGGCAATACATGAAAACGTACAGTAACACAAAAACAAACACTTGTTTGGCTATTGTACGATAATGATAGCGATGTGGGGAAAAGCACGTTCACATTAAAACAGACAAAACCGTCCACAACCTGAACAGGCTTGAAGATATGAGCAGCGGTCAATGCGCCTCTGTGTAAGTGGAGACAAGAGCTTAGGTCAGTATCAGAAGGATGGGAACCGACAGAAACAAGCATTGTGGAGGCCATTAGGTCTGGCCTTGTTGCGTTTGGGGAGTGACAGTGCTTTTGACAATGGTGTGCAGCATCAGAAGAAAAGAAAAGAAAGGGAAGGGAAATAGGCACGATCGGCTGTGGTGAACTGACATGGGTGTGATTTTTCATTTTTGTATTTACCAGTTCAAGACGGTGGACATTCCTTGGAATGGTGAATCAAAAACAGGAAAAATACTTCTGCGAAAGTGTTCTTTTGTTTTATAGCAGACAGTCGTGGACGCAGCACGTAAACCATATTGGTATAAGAACTACATGGGGATGTGGTTGCAACAGAGGAGTGAGGGGGGCAGCAGGTGTCCAAAAGAATGTACAGAGGGTTGGGGAGGCAACGGAAGAGCGTTGGGCCAAAGGGGGAGGGGAAAATATATTTAAAAAAATGGGTTGGGGGAAAGAATGGACAGGGTGAGGAAGGAAAGAGCGTGGCAAACCACATGGGTGGGAGCAAGTATTGGAAGGGAGAAGCAGCACATTATGGAGAGAGAAAGTGTGGAAAGGAGGGAGCAACACTGAGCACATGGGGTGTGGCTGGCAACAGGAAGCAGTACATGAGAGAAAGCAGGAAAACACAATTGGAGTGCTTGAAGGAAATAGTAGTTCCCTGAATGTGAACAGTGGAAGGACACAAGTTATATAATAAAAAGGATGCTAAAGAAGGTATGCTTGAAGGGAGGGGCATAAACAAGAAAAGGAAGGAAATCTATTGAATAAGAAGCAAACAAATCTAAGTGACAAGAAAGCCAAACAATGATAAGCAATAAGGGGCTGTACGCCTACCATAAGTTTTTGGTATGGTCTATTAAAAGCTGTCTGTCCCAGACTATGTTCACATCTGCAGACATGATCAACCAGAATTTGAAGCAATAACATAACAAAAATAATGCCAACATGCTCACGACTGAGGGAGGTAAGAAAAAATATATATTTGTTCATAGACATACACAGTAGAGAGCATGGCAGAGAGATCCTTCCTGGACAGACAGGCCACAAGCACCCACCAGCCTAAAACTCTTACATGTATTTCACCTCCAGCAGTTCTTTATCTGTACTGGCAACTTTAATATGATATTTTAGTGCTATCTATCCTTGCAACACTATATGCAGCAATCTTATATATGTAATGTATTGAGTATAATTTCAAAGGTAAATCCTTAGTGAAAAGGTGAAGTAGATTTGAATGTTGGATACATTTTGTGTGAGTGTTTTTAGCCCACCGGGGCTGATACGCATCACTATGAACTAAATTGCATGTACATTGGTGTTTATGAGAGCAAAGTTTTACAACTTATCAACATCATTCTAAGGTGCAGAGAATGCCTGATACACTTACTGATGTAGCAAAATAACGTTTTGTTCCAGAATAGTGAGGGACTGTAACACTGGTATAACAAAACTGGAGGGGCCCCCTACAAAGAACATGGAGGGGCCCCTCCTCCAGACTCATTCAGGCCAAGTGCTGTGCTCAGTGGGCACTTGGAGCTCGAGGGCCACCCTGCACCACATGGGCTGCTGGGGCCTTTGTTACACCACTGGACTGTAATTTATAGGAGAAAAAGCTCATGCAATCAAATGTGAAGTAACAGTTTTATGTTGTTTTAAGTGTGATTCGTTAAAATGTTAAACATGTTTTTTTAGGTCTATTATGAGGAAGCACGTTGTATATGCATGTTGTTGACACATATTGATGACATTTAAGGCTAAACAAAATGGCAGCATACAGGGTGACAAAGGCAGTCCACTGCTGAAATGTGTTCTGTTTCCCTGTAATAAAAAAATTATGTATATTCTCTCTCTCTCTCTCTCTCTCTCTCTCTCTCCCTCTCTCTGTCTCTCTCTCTCTCTCTCTCTCTCTCTCTCTCTCTCTCTTTTTCTCTCTCTCTCTCTCTCTCTCTCTCTCTCTCTCTCTCTCTCTCTTTTTCTCTCTCTCTCCATCCATCCATCCATCCCAGTGCCATGGTGCCCCTACCTGCGATGAAGAAAAACATCAACAAAGCATTTTGGAACCTCCCCTTTGCCAATACCGTCAACTGCTGCAATGAACGTTTCAGGGTGATCTGTCTTTGGGGTGGGGGGGCGATAAAAAAAGGGGGTTCCCAAAACACGTTTTCTCCAAAGGGATTTTGAAAAGCAATAGCGCACAAACTATTGGACGGAATTACAAAAGATTTGGCAGGAAGGTAGGTCCTGGTCCAGAAAGATTGTTTTTCTGTTTTTGTATAATTCTGTTCAGTAGTTTTATAAAAAATTAAGGGGAAAACAAATTTTTATATATAGGGACGGAAAGGATTCGTGACCCCTAATGATCTTGTGCTGATGTCTGTTGGCTGATAACACTTCAACAACAGAAGATGTTGAAGTGTTGTCAGCTATTTTTGGACTCAGCTTGAACTGAATCCCCAAAACATTTCTTAAAAAAAACCAAAAGGGGCCAGGGTATGAACACCGTGACCCCTTAGCTCAGGTGGTGGGGTCCCTAAGGGACCCTGCCAGTGCTAAAAGCATTTTATACAATTTTACGAGCGAAGATGCGGTACACCCACGAATCCGCTCATAAAATGAAAAAAAAACAAAAAGAAGCGTGGTCTCCTGCACGTCATTAGTCTAATGCCCCCGGGTAGATTAATGTAGAGTCATTAAAATTACTATACGTTTAAAAAAACATAGAAATTCACTGAAAAAAGCAAAGGTTACAGGGATGTTATAGTTAGGAAACAGAATTAAAAAAAAAACATAGAAATTAATTTAAAAAACCAAAGGTTACAGGGAGGTTATAGTTAGGCTCACATTTTAAACGTACAAAACCATAGAAATTCACCAGTTATAATTAGGGTTACCTCAAGTAACTATAACTCGTGCCCTAAGGTAACAATAACTCATGACATCTTTGGTAACATCATTGATAATAGCGATGTAATGTTTACAGTAAAATGTTTGGTGAAAAAACTGTGCATGGCAGTGGCGTCAGTTATAGTTACCTTAGGGCACGAGTTATAGTTACTTGAGGTAACTCTAACAGGTGAACTTCTATGGTTTTGTACGTTTAAAATGTGAGCCTAACTATATCCTTCCTGGTAACATTTGTTTTTTAAATTGAATTTCTATGTTTTTTTTAATTCTATTTCCTTACTATAATGTCCATGTAACCTTTGTTTTTTCAGTGAATATATCTATCTATATATATATATATATATATATATATATATTTTCTCCACCAAATGACACAAGGTCAAACATGGCACACACAGGAAACCTTGTGTTTGAAGAATTTATTCCATCTCCCCATCTTTTTAGCCTAAACGAATATTTTCCACTTGTAGGTGGCCTTAGTATGACTAAACGCCTGGTGTGATGCTAGGAATTACAATATGGTGGATTTAATACTTCACAATTAACAGTGCCACCAGAGGTTAGGCTAATCTTGCTCATAGGTCGAAGACATACAACTCTGATGGCTTCTTAGTGCATACAGCAGTTGGGCTTACATCACTCCCTTGATGGACTTCTTTTAACAGTTTCTGCATGGCTGTTTAACAAACTCACACTCTGCAACGCCTCATGCTTCTGTGCAGCAGTGCTCGCTACACCATCTTTGAAGACGTACACACCTAAACCCATCCATCCACCTACCCACCCCCAAGACCATGCTCATAAGTATAGCTGAATGTGGAACTAAACTAAACTAGAAGACAGGAACTAAACTAGAAGACAGCTTCACGTTGCAGCAGAAGAGCACTGAGGGCCAGGGCCGTAGCCACGGGGGGCATTTGACGGCTGGGCAACCCTATAATAATGATTGCCCCCCACCCAAATGACCGAGGCTCCTGCCACAGTATAGTTGTACGGGAGTTCCGAAGGTGAATGAGCAATAAAATGCCTTAAATGTTGTTTCTATCTTGTTGCATTTGCTGCACGTTCTAAGACAAGTTAAATGTCAGGCTATGTCTTCTAAAAAAATGCTGCTTATTTTTCTAATTTAGCAGTGTTATTTACTTTTCTTCTCTTGAATACAAAGTGGGAGGATTTTGTAAAGGCAATTATGTGACCGTCAATGTGGGACAGACAGGGCCACTGGAATTAGGCAGCAGGAAAGTCTGAAATCACACAATGTTGACTAAATTATGTTGCCTGAAAGCATAAATTGTGTGGATTAATGCAGCGCATTTTTGTAAGAGTATCACTTCATTATTTTGTCATTTTTGCACATGTTAGCACTGTATGGGCAATTGTCCCACTTCACTAGTACCATTTCCACATCCTGATACAGCTATAAGTAACTGAAAGTTGACCAGTCACCTTTGCAAAGGACTGTCCGCTGAATGACAGAACGTGTTGCAGCATTTTTGGTAATTTTGATCTGTTTGAGCTAGAAACAAAATGTGTTTTTGTAAAAAATCTGCAGATTATGCAGATGATGGATTATTTGGCAAAGGTGGTAAATTAATAATTATGTGGAAAACACCACAACCACAGAATCGCATAATTTCACAGACGCAGAATCACATAAATCCAGTGGCCTTGCGTTAAGGGAGCGCAAAAATAAATGCTGTGAGATATCAATTTGTTATTAATTCACAACAAACAATACCTGTAAATGAACTGTGCAAATATTTCAACAATACCCGCAGTTATGAAAGCACATCTGAAGCACATTTTTTAAATAATTCGAAAGTGTGATGAAAACAAAGATTTTAATAGGATCAAAACAAATCTTGGTAATGCACAAATGATGAAGATTTTGTATTGTATTGTATTGACATTTGTATACTGCTTACTACTCCTTCGCGTGCCACTGAAGCACTTACCTACATGGACAGCAAGCTACGCTATATAGGGTAGTGTGTGGTTCAAATGGCGTTGCCTTTGTTTTGTCATCCAATATGGTAAGTGTTTCCATGTCCTGTGATGACAGCAGAGGTGTGGTTATAGTGTTATGAGATGCAGCGTGTAGCCATGTGGAGGATGAAGAGGTGTGAGAGACAAATGCACAGTGTATGGTTTTTCAGAAAGCTGGCAGCTTTGAACAGCTCTCCGGATCCCAATATGGTATTTCTTATGACCATAGTCTGCTTGGCTGGTTACTAGACTGGGATGACCAATCAGACTTTTTGGGGCTTACATTTCATGCAACACACATTTTTCTTACATTTCACGCAACACATCGAGGCTACCTTCTGAACTGCGTTGCGTGAAATGAAGAAAGCAGAAATATGCCATACATACAGAGTTATGGAGCATTTCTGCTGTCTCTTAGAATTGGTGCACTGTCTGCTGCCTAGTGCCAATGCAAGCACCCATGTGCCATGGTGCAAGAGTGTCTGTGTTACAGGCAGGATTGTTTTTTGTGCAGGAATGGACAACGTCTTGCACAAAAACAATCCTTAGCTGCCTATTATTCTTTCTCTGTGTGCAAAGTGCAGCACACATAGAAATTAGGAAGAAACAGGGAAAAATAAAGATATTTCTCCTTGGTATGCCTCACTGGGGAAGGTGTAGCATTTTGAAACATTACTAGGGTCACTAGCTGTAGTTTATGTAAAAATGCACTAAAATCTATTGGTGAATGCATGAGAAACCCCGTACTCCACCCAGGGAATGCCTTCCGAAGGTGAGGCAGCGATATCCACTGCCTCGCATTAGTTTGTATAAACTAAACTACGCATGACTTTGCATGGCTTAGAAAAATACCAAAAATTATTTTGTGTCTGGGCTGAGCAACAAAAATGATGCAACCTGACATAAAACCTTAGTAAATCTGCCCTCAGTGTATAGTTCTGAGCCATAGCTGGCATTGTTGGAGGGAGAAAGAAGTGGAGAGGTCTACTGGGAGGTGCATTGTTACTATCATCTCATATCTGAAGCCATTGTAAGATAAAAAGAAGCGGCCATTGTGTACACATATTTGGGACCTGAAAGATTGACTAGATTAAAGTCCTTTGAGTGACCAGGAGTGTGTGGCAGATCTCTTCAGTTATTCCATGACTATTCATTTCATGATGGCTTGGTTCATTGGCTGCACAGTACTGGTGATGGACAACCCTTGTTGTACATATGCCTTAATTGAATGTAAGAGGTGTAAGTTACAGTTGGCTGTCAACCACAGAGTGTTATGGGGTTAGCATTAGTGTGGGCTAGAAATGTTACGTATGAACTTACATAACAATATAATACCCAGAGAAGCAAAGGTTAGCTCTCGTTAACTTACCAGCTTATCAAAAGTAATTTTCTTGTTAGGTTGTTTGCAATCTGTGAGTTGTAAGCTAAAGATTGAGCATGAAGCTGCGACTGTCTTTTCACGGCCTGTTGCCGGGATGTTTGGTCGTATAGTTGTCTTGGATATAACTACACTTTTAGCTGCCTTCTAAAATATATTGGCTCCTAAATGCTTTGAATGCTGGCTAGTAGTGTGTTCCAGAGCTTGGCTGCTTGTACTGAGAAAGCAGTAACTCTTACTCATTTCTTAGGGGAAGGTGGTATATAATTACGTATAATGTTATTTTTCCCTGGAAGCTCTGTGAACAATGCAAAATGCTTCGAACATTGCCCTCCTTGATATAGGTAGCCAGTGGAGTGATTACAAGACTAGAGTTCTCCTGGAGTGAAGGCAGAGAAGAAATATTGCAGCAGTATTTTGGATGACTTTTATTTTGCATAGTGTGAACACTGGTGTGCCAAGTTAAGGTCTGTTGGTATAGTCAAACTTCGAGATTACAAGTGTGAGGATGGCTTGCAGCTTCTGTTGGTATCCAAGGTATGGGAGGGTGCAATGTAGTATTTTCATTGTGTAAAAGGCACTCTGTGTTATGTTGGATCATGACATTTCCTATTTCTGATACTTAAGTGGTAGCACCTACCCAAACTACCAGCCATTCAGAAGCAATGTCCAGTCAGGAAACTCCAGATTCAAAAATTGAATGGTGCTTTGATTAGCCTATTGTCCCAGGGCAGAGTTATCACAAGTCGAGTCAAGTACGATAGCCTATTGTCTCAGGGCAGAGTTATCACGAGTCAGGTAAGACTTATATTCGACTGACATTGCTCCAGCCTACACTTGACTGTCATGAAATATAGCCTGGTGAGATAATGTATCTGCTCTACAGATCGTTATTTTGTTTGTAGGAGCCAGATACTTTGTTAGGTTGATGTGCCTGCTGCAGAAATGCTATAGCACGAAGGAGTGTGAATCTGAAATAACCCAATTTATCCTGCCATGTCACAAAGGGCTGGTATAACAGAATATATTACAAAAATGGTTAAATATCTAGATAACCCTGCCACGGTCAACATAGTGAGGATTTATCTCCTTGAACAACATATTGTGGAAACCATAACCTGGGCATTTGAGGCTAAAAGCATCTGTACTATAATTGATTTCTCTAGAAATCTCCACAGAACATTGACTAACATGTTCTGATTTTTGTATTTTGGAATTTATTAACTGATTAGTATGAATCTGCTTTTTAAAATGTATTGACTCATTTGAAATTCTGCTATATCTTTATCTAATGAATGGTCAAAGCAGATAAATTGCTTTTATGAGGTCCTATGTCATTAATGTACTATATGCACAATAGTTGGTGAACATTTGGGGCAGTGTCTTTAATGGGAGAAGTGTGAGAATGCTTGGTTTTAGGAGTTCTATGGATCCTCTCAGATTTCAGAATTTTCCTTCACAGTAATATAAGAAAAATCAATGATTTGGCCAAAGTTTGGTGGTTCAAGGCAGTCTTGGTAAGAGAAAGTATTGGGGTCCACTCAAACTACACCACCACATACTTCCATAGATGCCTTGTTTTCAGAAATGTCTGGGCCTGGAAGATTCCCCTGTATGCCAATTGAGCCATGACCTAAATACAGCAGCTACACACATTGCTGAGATTTGTCAATTTCCAAGGCAAAATCTTGCTCTTTAGAAAAACAGAAAATATTTATCTAAACAAAACAAGACCAACATGACAAAAATCCACAATACACAAGTCAAGTTATCAATTAAAAAAAAAAGAGTCTTCATGTAATTTTAAACACAATACTAACAATGTTAGTGTGAAAATGTACCTTGGGTTCGTCAAAAATAACCCCGCACGGGTGAGTGTGCATCAAAAAGGGCTTGCGATGTGTCACTTTCACTCACGAGCGAGACCTTGCGTCGTTTCTCCTTCAGTCGGGTCGGCATGCGTAGTTTCTTCTCTCTGCTGGAGAGTGATGCGTCGATCCGGTCAGCACTCTTGGGTCTGGGCAGGCCTTGCGTAGTTTTTACATGCCCAGAGGTGTTTGCGTCAGAAATTCAGCTGCATGATGGTCCGAAAACCACGCAGCACTGGTTGCGATCTCACCGATCTCCGTCAGCAATGCTGCGCATCGTCTATCCAGCCGTGGGTGTCGATATTCCGGTCGCGTTGCAGGCGAACGTCGATCCTCAGCCGCGAAGCCGGCGGCGCGTCGATTTTTCAGCTGCAGATGGGAGTCATGTTGATCTTTTCCCCGCACGGTGGTCCGTTCATGGAGTTCTCATTCTTGGGCTGTCAGCTTCTCTTCTCAGGGTACAAGGAACTGGATGGGCACCACTTGGCAGAGTAGGAGTCTCTCCAGAGGCTCCAGGTGCTGGCAGAGAGAAGTCTTTGCTGTCCCTGAGACTTCAAACAGGAGGCAAGCTCTTAATCAAGCCCTTGGAGATCTTCACAAGAAGGAAGGCAACACAAAGTCCAGTCTTTGTCCTCTTAGCCCAGGCAGAAACAGCAACTGCAGGATAGCACCACAAAGCACAGTCACAGGCAGGGAAGCCCTTCTTCCTCAGCTCTTCTCCAGGCAGAGGTTCCTCTTGGTTTCCATAAGTCTTCTAAAGTCTCTGGTTTTGGGTGCCCTTCTTATACCTATTTTGCCTTTGAAGTAGGCTTACTTCAAAGAAAAGTCTCTCTTGTTTGTGAAATCCTGCCTTGCCCAGGCCAGGTCCCAGACACACACCAGGGGGTTGGAGACTGCATTGTGTGATGGCAGGCACAGCCCTTTCAGGTGTGAGTGACCACTTCTCCCCTCCCTCCTAGCACAGATAGCTCATCAGGATATGCAGGCTACACACCAGCTCCCTTTGTGTCACTGTCTAGTGAGAGGTTCAACCAGCCCAACTGTCAAACTGACCCAGACAGGGAATCCACAAACAGGCAGAGTCACAGAAATGGTTTAAGGAAGAAAATGCTCACTTTCTAAAAGTGGCATTTTCAAACACACAATCTTAAAATCAACTTTACTAAAAGATGTATTTTTAAATTGTGAGCTCAGAGACCCCAAACTCCACACGTGTATCTGCTTTCAAAGGGAATCTACACTTTAATCAGATTTAGAGGTAGCCCCCATGTAAATGTATGAGAGGGACAGGCCTTGCCACAGTGAAAAACAAATTTAGCAATATTTCACTGCCTGGACATATAAAACACATTACTATGGCCCTCATTACAAAATTGGCGGTAAAAGGCGCTTACCGCTGTGCAGAAGACCGCCAACACACCACCGCAGCCGCGGAATTCCGCCACAGCTATTATGACCCACAGCACGGCATCCGCCAAAATTCAGACACCCACACAAGTCCGCCACACCAAAGGTCAGTAATAAACTGCCAAAAACAAATCCTCCACCGTCACGCCAACAGAAATACGCCCACACTATCACAACACATGAATCCACGCGGTGGTCTTTCAACCGCGGTATTCCATTGGCGGTACACACCGCCGCGCTCAAAATACACACACTCTTACAAAACACCACCACATTGGACAATTCCAAATACACACACCTGATACACATACACACACCACTCCCACACACCCATTACAACATAAAACACACACCCACATCACCCACACACCCCCTACGACCACAATTACAGAGAGAAGGCCAGAGAAAGACACCACAAACAACTACCAAGCATCCACAGGCACATAATACCATCACCCACAGAACTTCCACACACCTCACACAACACACCACTAAATATTACCCCACTCATCACTACACACACCACTCCACACATCACCCACACCACCCCATGGCACGGCAAAGACACCCCAGGTTCTCTGAGGAGGAGCTCAGGGTCATGGTGGAGGAAATCGTCTGGGTAGAGCCACAGCTATTCGGATCACAGGTGCAGCACACCTCCATAGCTAGGAAGATGGAGCTATGGCGAAGAATAATGGACAGGGTTAACGCAGTGGGACAGCAACCAAGAAATCGGGATGACATCAGGAAGAGGTGGAACGACCTACGGGGGAAGGTGCGTTCTGTGGTCTCAAGACAACACCTTGCGGTTCAGCGGACTGGCGGCAGACCCCCACCTCCTCCCCCACAACTAACAACATGGGAGGAGCAGGTCTTGGAGATTCTGCATCCTGAGGGCCTTGCAGGAGAAATGGAGGAATGGACTCTGGTAAGTCAAAGCTTTACTATTACATCCCCCACCCTACCTGCATGCCATCATATACCCCCACCCTCACCCTCACCCCATCACTCCTACTCCTCACAAATGTCCCACTATCACAACCCACACATTCCAACACCAAGCCCTGCATGCAACAACAAAGCATGGACACCCATCACCAAAGCATGGCCACTGCACATACCCATACACCCCCCTAAACCTCCATCACACAAGGTCCCACACAGGAATGCAAGCACTGGGTTACGCAGTCACCCACCTATTGCACACCATGGCACACACAGATGTAATAAACATCCTTTTTATACCCCTGCAGGACCCCTACCAACGTCACCGGACAGGAGGGTCCACACATGTCCACACCACCAACAGAAGAGGACCACAGTGATGACAGCAGCTCTGTCCAACTGGATCTAGATGACCAGCCCGGCCCATCGGGGACCTCTGGATAGTCGGCTCCCCTCACACAGTGACAAGCCACTACAGACCTTCCCCACTCTGGAAACACCAGCACAGCACCCACCCAGCGGGCCCATACCTCTGTCCCCAGGACACGTCAAGCAGCAGTGTCTCCACCACTACAGGGAACCCAGGCTAACCCACCACCCCAACAACAACAGGGATCTGGGGGCAGTGGTAGTGGGCACACGGTCCAGGGGACAGAGGCCCAGGAACAAAGGGGAACTGGGAGGGCTGCTGTGCGACAGGGGGAGGACAGGCCAAGGGAACCCACTCTCCACGAGGCCCTCTCCCCATCATGGGAGCCTACCACTACTCCCAGGAGACGATGGCAACGGTACTGGCCAAGTTTCAGGAGACCCAGCGCCTGCAGGAGGAACAGTATTTGGGCTTCAGGGAGGAACTCAGAACCATCAATTCCACCCTGGGCACCATCGTAGGGGTGCTGAAGGAAGTACTCAACACCACGAGGGACACTGTGGCACAACAAGGGGCCCCTGACACTAGCCTGGATGATGAACTGCCCACCACCTCCGCCGGCGCTAGTGGATAGGAGGCACCGCCACAGGACCACCACACCAGCACCCCACCGCCTGCAGAGGGAGAACCACCCCACAAACGGTCCCTGAGATCCAGGACAAAGACAGAGAATGATGCCAAGACCCCTGCCAAAAAATGAGACCACCCTGAATGTCATCTTTCTGTCCCACTTTGTCACCCTGTCCATCCTCAAACTGCCCCAGCTCCACTTCCTAGGCCCCTTTGGACAATGCACCTGTGAGACTAATAGACTGGACTCTGCCATGGACATTCCTCCACCATCACACCTCACCATTTTACAACCCCCTCCTATATTGAGCACTTAAATAAACACCCTTGAAGCACAAAACAATCTGGAGTCAGTCTGTGATTTTGAAATCGTGTATTAGCAATTACAGTGCCAAAATGCTCTTTCAATTGTAATGTCAACATACCTATGTCACACAGCTCTAGTCCATGAGGAAACAAAGCAGATGTCACACTGTGGGACACACATCTGTGAAATCGTAAGGGAAAGTGACAACTCAGTGACCATACACTGGGTAAAAACGACAGACAGTAGAGAGGTAGTAGTGTTAAAGTACATGTAGTAGGCAGGTCTGTATTCTTACCTGTGTCTCACTGGAAATATTGCAGGATCACGAGTTCTTGTTGTCCATGTCCTCTTCTTCTGCTTCCTCATCTTCACTGTCCACAGGCTCCACAGCTGCAACAACACCGCCATCTGGACCATCCTCCTGCAGAAAAGGCACCTGTCGTCGCAAAGCTAAGTTGTGAAGCATACAGCAGGCCACGATGATCTGGCACACCTTCTTTGGTGAGTAGAATAGGGATCCACCTGTCATATGGAGGCACCTGAACCTGCCCTTCAGGAGGCCGAAGGTCCGCTCTATAATCCGCCGAGTTCGCCCATGGGCCTCATTGTAGCGTTCCTCTGCCCGTGTCCTGGGATTCCTCACTGGGGTCAGTAGCCATGACAGGTTGGGGTAACCAGAGTCACCTGTAAATGGCGAGGGACAACTGTTAGACACACACTAACCTGTAGGGATATCCCCAGACCCAGACAACCATTCCCACTGACTTGCTTCCAGGTGCTCCCCTAATAGCCACACACGGTGCCTCTGGAGTTGACCCATCACATAAGGGATGCTGCTATTCCACAGGATGTAGGCGTCATGCACTGAGCCAGGGAACTTGGCATTAACATGGGAGATGTACTGGTCTGCCAAACACACCATCTGCACATTCATGGAATGATAACTCTTCCGGTTTCTGTACACCTGTTCACTCCTGCGTGGGGGTACCAAAGCCACATGGGTCCCATCAATGGCACCTATGATGTTGGGGATATGTCCCAGGGCATATAAATCACCTTTCACTGTAGGCAAATCCTCCACCTGAGGGAAAACGATGTAGCTCCACATGTGTTTCAGCAGGGCAGACAACACTCTGGACAACACGTTTGAAAACATAGGCTGGGACATCCCTGATGCTATGGCCACTGTTGTTTGAAATGACCCACTTGCAAGGAAATGGAGTACTGACAGCACCTGCACTTGAGGGGTGATTCCTGTGGGATGGCAGATAGCTGACATCAGGTCTGGCTCCAGCTGGGCACACAGTTCCTGGATTGTGGCACGGTCAAGCCTGTAGGTGATGATCACATGTCTTTCCTCCATTGTCGACGGGTCCACCAGCGGTCTGTACACCGGAGGATGCCGCCATCTCCTCACATGTCCCAGCGGACGGTGCCTATGAAGGACAACAGCGTGCAGAGAGTCAACCAACTCAGAGGTATGTACCCACAGCTTACACAGAACACTAATCATAATCCGAAAAGTGGCCTGTATGTGTGTTGAGGCTAGGCCTAGGTATGTGTGACACAGTTAAAAATTAAGCCATGTGGGCCCCTGAAATGGCGGCTGCCTGACCTGTAAAGTGGGACAATGGGATGTGAGGTAACTGCGCTGGCGTTGTACACCGTTGCGGTAGGCGGTCGAAGACCGCGGCGCAATGCTGCATTGGTTAACATTGGACCCTATGGGTCCCAGGAGGCAATGACGATGTACGCCGGCGGTGACGGTACGCACCGCTGCGGACGTGACCGCCATTTTATATCTGTTCAATCACTCGATACCTGATCTTCGACAGGAGAGGACCTACACTGCAAGTGCTGCTGTGACCTCAGTCTGCAAGAGACAATGGCTCGAGTGTCTGGGGAAAGGGACCCTGCCTTCACATCGGAGGAGTTGGAGAGACTTGTGGATGGGGTCCTCCCCCAGTACACACTACTCTACGGTCCTCCAGACAAACAGGTAAGTACACTGGGAGCATGCTGTATGGGCTATGCCTGTGTGGAGTGGGGTGGATGAAAGATGGGGGCGGAGATTGAGGCTTGCATGAAACGACGGTGAGTGCATGTGCCACATGGCAAGGGTAGGGATGGGGGCCAATGACTGTGACAGTGCATTTAGTAATAACTTTTCTTTTCCCCCTGTACAATTCATGTAGGTCAGCGCCGAACAGAAAAAAGATATTTGGCGTGCCATCGCCAAGGACGTCCGGACCCTGGGAGTCTACCACAGACGGAGCACCCACTACCGTAAGAGATGGAAGGACTTTTGCTGCTGGAGCAAAAAGACGGTGGAAGCCCAGCTGGGGATGGCCTCCCAACGTGGGAGGGGTGCCCGTCGCACCATGACCCCCCTGATGTTCAGGATCCTGGCGGTGGCGTACCCGGAGTTGGATGGGCGCTTGGGGGCATCACCGCAGCCACAAGGGGGTGAGTACACTCTAATCCTGCTGATTTTGTGTGCAGTGGAGGTGTCTGCGAGGGGTAGGTGGGCTGTGGGTTTCCCTAGGCCAGGGCGAGTTTAGTAGGCAACGTCACCTTGTTCTGGCAGACCCTGTGGCACCCCATCCCACCAGAGTACAGTGCCAAGTACACCTAGTCATGCTCCTGTGTCATCCATGTGTGTAGATGTTGTGCATAGCCTTGAAGGCCATGTCCCAGGGATTGAACAGTGGAGCCCAAGTGCGCGGCATAGTGCAGGGGGCTTCTGTGTGTTTCGTGTCCGCCAATGGTAGCGGTAATGCATGCACTCAACATGTCTTTCTTCTGTCGCCCCCCCCCCCTTTTTGTGGTCTTCCTGTTCTTGTGTGCTTTAGCATCATCAGGCGGAGGAGCAGTGGCACGGGAGCAGGAGGGAGCTGCATCCCACATGGTCCTGGAGGGTGAGACAACGGACTCGGAGTTCACCAGTGGGACGGAGGGCGAGGGGAGCTCCACGGCAGGGACAGGAGCTGACACCAGTGACACGGGCTCGTCCTCTAATGGGAGCTCCCTTGTGGTGGTGGCAACATCTGTGCCCCCCGCATCTACAGGTACAGCCACCACCCCCCCTTCCAGTACTGCCCTCCCAGCAGCCCCTCAGCCTTTGCCCCGTGCCCGCTCACCCAGGAGGGTGGGCATCACCTTCGCCCCAGGCACCTCAGGCCCTGCACCAGTCACCCCTGCTGCCCTCTGTGAGGAGGCCATTGACCTCCTCAGGTCCCTCACTGTTGGGCAGTCTACCATTTTGAATGGCATCCAAGGGTTAGAAAGGCAGTTGCAACAAACAAATGCATTCCTGGAGGGCATTCATTCTGGTCAGGCGACCCTTCAGCGAGCTTTTCAGACTCTGGCCTCAGCAATGATGGCAGCCATTGTCCCTGTGTCTAGCCTCCCCCCTCCAACTTCCTCCACCCAGACCCAATCCCCTCTACCTCAGCCTATCCCAAGCACACCTTCAGACCAGCATGCACACATGTCAACACACAAGGGAAGCTCTGGCAAACATAAGTACCACATATCCCACAGGCGCTCAAGCAAGCATCACACACATGCAGACACAGCAACATCCACTGCCTCCACTGTGTCCCCCTCCTCCTCGTCTCCCCCCCTTCCCTCCCAGTCTCATCTAAACTCACACCTGCATGCACTACATCTACACCCACTACTGCCATCACCAGCACACACACCACCACATCCCGCTCACGTGCAGTCACCACCCCCACTGCCATTCACACGTCCCCTGTGTCCTCTCCCTGTGTCTGTGACGCTACCTCCCAAGGTACACAAACGCAGGCACACACCCACCCAACAGCCATCCACCTCACAACAGCCTCCAGCACATGCACCTTCACTCAAAGTCACCAAACGAACACGTCCTACAACCACAACCTCTTCCTCCACTCCCAACCCCCTCCAGCTACCCGTCCCAGTGTTTCCCAAAAACTTTTCCTGTCCAACCTTGACCTCTTTCCCACACCTCCCCCACCCCGTCCATCTCCTAGGGCCCGACTCTCCAGGTCCCAACCTAGCACCTCAGCCACAACATCCCCGGGACCAGTGGTGCCTATTGTCACCGGAGTCTGGAGTGCACCGGCCGCCAGGGCAGCCAGTGTGGCACGGAGCCACAGCACGGAAAGTCCCCCACCTGTGAAGCATCAAAAGATGGCCAGTGCCCGGCGGGAGAGGGGGAAGACTCCAGCCACCAAAGCCACTCCCAGGGGTCCAGGTGGGAGTGTGGAGTCTGCTGCAACACCTTCCAAGGTGGGGAAGGGCAACAGGTCTGGGAAGAGCAGCACGGCGGAGAAGACCGCCATCATCCCCGCTGCCCAGGAGGCCACCGCCAGCACCTGCCCTGCTGCCCAAGAGGCCACCGCCATCATCCCCGCTGCCCAGGAGACCACCGCCAGCACCTGCCCTGCTGCCCAAGAGGTCACCGCCATCATCCCCGCTGCCCAGGAGGCCACCGCCAGCACCCCTGCTGCCCAAGAGGCCACCGCCATCATCCCCGCTGCCCAAGAGGCCACCGCCAGCACTTGCCCTGCTGCCCAAGAGGCCACCACCTCCATCCCCGCTGGGCCAGAGAGGACCGCCAGCACCAGCCCCGCTGGGCCAGAGAGGACCGCCAGCCCCGCTGGGCCAGACACGACCGCCAGCGCCGCTGGGCCAGAGAGGACCACCAGCTCCGCTGGGCCAGACACGACCGCCAGCACCAGCCCCGCTGGGCCAGAGACGACCTCCAGCATCAGCCCCGCTGGGCCAGAGAGGACTGCCAGCACCAGCCCCGCTGGGCCAGAGAGGACCGCCAGCGCCGCTGGGCCAGAGAGGACCACCAGCACCAGCTCCGCTGGGCCAGACACGACCGCCAGCGCCAGCCCCGCTGGGCCAGAGAGGACCGCCAGCACCAGCCCCGCTGGGCCAGAGAGGACCGCCAGCACCAGCCCCGCTGGGCCATGAAGGACCGCCAGCAGCTGAGTCACTGCAAAGGACCCCGCCGAAACAAGCACCGCTGAACAGGGCACCGCCGCCACAAGCACCGCTGAACAGGGCACCGCCGCCACAAGCACCGCTGAACAGAGCACCGCTGTCACAGGCACCGCTGAACAGGGCACCGCCGCTGAACAGGGCACCGCCGTCACAGGCACCGCTGAACAGGGCACCGCCGCAACGAGCACCGCTGAACAGGGCACCGCCGCAACAAGCACCGCTGGCTGGCCCATGAGCATCAAGGGCACTGACGCTACTGAGTCCGTCACGAGGAGAAAGACATCCACTATCTCTGTCCTTGGCAGGATGAAGCACTCTGGGCACCAAGCCCCCTCCAGAACCAGTGGAGAAAGACATCCACTACCTCTGTCCTTGGCAGGGTGAAGCACTCTGGGCACCAAGCCCCCTCCAGAACCAGTGGAGACTGTCATCCACTTGAGAGACTGTGGCTTTGCACTCCCCAGGATGCAGCAGTGGGCAAACCACCCACTGTAGAGACTTGAGAGATTGTGGCTTTGCACTCCCCAGGATAAAGCAGTCGGCAAACCACACACTGTAGAGACTTGAGAGACTGTGGCTTATCACTCCCCAGGATAAAGCAGTGGGCAAACCACCCACTGTAGAGACTTGAGAGACTGTGGCTTTGCACTCCCCAGGATTGAACAGTGGGCAAACCACCCACTGTAGAGACTTGAGAGACTGTGGCTCTGCACTCCCCAGGATAAAGCAGTGGGCAAACCACCCACTGTAGAGACTTGAGAGACTGTGGCTTTGCACTCCCCAGGATAAAGCAGTGGGCAAACCACCCACTGTAGAGACTTGAGAGACTGTGGCTTTGCACTCCCCAGGATTGAACAGTGGGCAAACCACCCACTGTAGAGACTTGAGAGACTGTGGCTTTGCACTCCCCAGGATTGAACAGAGGGCAAACCACCCACTGTAGAGGCTTGAGAGACTGTGGCTTTGCACTCCCCAGGATTGAACAGTGGGCATGTGGTCCCCTCGTGGATTTGGCGTCGTGCCCTCAATCGGCTGAGGTGTCCCCCCTTTCCCTCCCCCTGAGGTGCCTGTTTTATTGCTATCTGATGCCCCTGCAGTGTTCTCACGGTCATGGTCGGGGATCTTGTGTGGGCCTCGCCCATACCGTGTGGGCCCAGTGTTCCACGGACTTTAATGGAGCACTCCCTGGACTACTATTCTTGGTGTATATTTTGTTTATAGTGTATATATGTATATTTTTGCGTCCTGGATTTTAATATATTACAATGGTTACACTCATTTTCTTTGGTCTTTGCATTCTTCCGGAGGGGTTGGGGGTGTAACTGTAATGGATCATGCTGTATTAGTGTGTGTGTTGTCGTGGGTGAGGGTGGGGGTGGGGGTGTTGCATGTTGCGTGTGTGTGTTCCTGTTTATTCCCTCCCCCCTCCCCTGTGTCGTAGGTGCAGTACTCACTGTGGCCGTCTACTGCCGGTGCTCGTGCTCCTGGTAGAGGAGCAAGAAGATAAGGGCTGGCAGGATCTGCAGCTCTGGTTCCATGGTGTCTGGATTCCTCGTGGGGTGTGTAGAGGTGAGCGTTTTCTCTTCAAAGTCCTGTTTCCGCCGTGTTTTTGTCCGCGGTGAATCCGCCCCGGAAAAGGTGGCGGATTGGTAGGTTGTGATACTGTGGGCGGTACATTGTCCTCTGCCTGTCTGTCGGCGGTGACCGCCGCGCTGTTTGTTTGTACCGCTGTGGCGGTCGGAGTGTTAAAGTGGCTGTCTTTGTTGGCGGTTTCCGCCACGTCGTAATTCCAATTTTTTTACCGCCAGCTTCAACACCGTCCGCCAGGGTTGTAATGACCACCTATATGTCCTACCATAACCATACACTGCACCCTGCCCTTGGGGCTATCTAGGGCCTATCTTAGGGGTGCCTTACATGTAGGAAAAGGGAAGGTTTAGGCCTGGCAAGTGGGTGCACTTACCAAGTCAAAGTTACAGTTAAAAACTGCACACACAGACACTGCAGTGGCAGGTCAGAGACATGATTACAGAGCTACTTATGTTGGTGGCACAACCAGTGCTGCAGGCCCACTAGTAGCATTGGATTTACTGGCCCTGGGCACCTCTAGTCCACTGTATTAGGGGCTTACTAGTAAATCAAATATGCCAACCATGGTGAACTAATTACATACACTTTTTGTATAGGAGCACTTGCACTTTAGCACTGGTTAGCAGTGGTAAAGTGCCCAGAGTAACAAAAAACATCAAAACCAGAGTCCAGCACACATCAACAACCTGGGAAACAGAGGCAAAAAGTTAAGGGAGACCATGCCAAGGATGCAAAGTCTAACAACGGGTACATGCATAATCCTTGAAGACAGCACATGTCAAGCAACAGTCCCTTTATTACTATACTAGCTAGTTGAAAATGTTTCTGGTCCTGTGCAGAAGAAGTCCATCACCTGCATGATTGTAAAACAATGTAAAGAGACACATCTCACCCAGTCACAATAGTTCACCACACATTCCCTGGAAAAACAAACTCCATCTATTCTGAACCTGTCAGTCATACTCAACACACCCCACATCAACTGCCAACCCTAATCAGCTTATGGAGGTAATCCACTCCTTGCTCAAAGCTCAGCAAAAAGAGGATTTCATCAATAAATTCAAACATATCAATGACATTGACTTTTCATAAAAACATGCAGTGAAATGTTGAAATCTGCAGGTGTGACATGCCCCAGTGCTGAATCATCTAAAGCATCCAAAAAGCAGCCATATAGTATCCACACCAAATATGAACACACAAAGGCCACACAAACAGCCTCTACACAAAGTGGTTACTTGTAGCCTTCAGCAATACATCTAAAAAGGACACAGAACAAGACACCAGAAATGAAGACTGTGATATTGAGGCATCAGCAAGTAGTCAAAGTCAGCTTAGTTGCTTATATTCACTTAGTGTTAATAAAGTCTTAGGAAAAAGTAGGGTGTAGAAAAACTTGCTATCCTTCTCTTTTATACTCCAGGTTCCACTCCAGAAGAATACGCTGCCAGTCCCTCAGAGAGAAAGAAGATATATGCAGGCATTTTATCTATTTTCTTGAATTCAGTGCCCCTTTTTCAGTGATTTCAGCTTTTGTGAACTCTAGTAGGGAATGAAGTCAGGAGACATGCAGGAGACTAGATAACCTTGTCCCCTACAGCATTACCATCATCAAAGGCCCATCATACATCCAGTGGAAAAGAAACCTCACACAGGCCAAACAAAGCAAAAAGGCATTGGGAACCTACCTGCCTCCTATTAGATCCCCTTCCTGACACCCAGGCTCCTTCCCCAACCGCATACGCAGTCACACACCTGTGATAGCCCCGCTCCTCCTGGAGCATAGCTGGGATTGACAGCCGTCCGACGGGGGTTCCTCTCCTACTGTAGCGTCTCTGCTTTGCCACCAGCGCACTCATTCTTGGCCTTTGAAGTGCATGGTCTCCTCACGATTCTCTGTGATGCCAGCTCTTCTCCTGATTTCTACCAATACCGGTCCTTCGGGTTTGCTCACGTCTTCCTGCTTCTTGGCATCTACTTTCTGAAACTCCTCCTCCAGCCATGGTGACATGACATCTTGGTTCCTCTGAGTCTCTTTGGGTTCGCTCTGAGGCCTGATCCACACCTCCAGTCCCTCCTCCTCTGTAGCTGGATTGTCCTCCTTAAAGGGAAAGGGGCGAGCCTGTAAATCAAAAGGTTCCTTTACATGAGATTCAGACGCCCAGTCACAAAGGCATAACTAACTACATAAACTCAACATGAAGTGACCAGCAAGTGACTACATTCACAAAGACCACAAGGACCAACCAAGATTAATGACATCTTTATGTAATCACATAAGATACAACTTTATGAAACACGTTTCCACCAATCTTCCAGACAAAGAACCCTCTGGAAAGCCATATTCAGTGGCATATGCTAGCGCTCCTGAACACTAGTATAACAAAGTTCTTAGGTGCCCATGCATCCATTACCTGTGTTGAGTCAATCACAATCACCCAACGATAGTCCCACCTTCCTGTGCTCTTCAGAAGTTTCAGCAGTTGGGCATGGTCTCCCATGTTTTTTTAGAAAGGGAAGTCATGTCTAGATGGGCATGTTCTGGCACATGAGGTCTGGCTCCAGTAGGTCCAGTGCCACTGGTGGCTCTACTTGTCTCCTATTTTAATAAATAAATAATTATAATTGTTGGACACCCCAATAGCACACTTAGTTTTGCATTAGGTTCGCACACATGCCTTGCTGTAGCTATTTCTTATAATCAGAGGTTGCGCATCTGGAATCCACCACATGCTTATTTATTTGCCAGCCAGACTCTCCCAGCCCTTTTATATAAATCACTCTGGCAGGTTCCTGCTTTCCCACTTTGTGATGATTTACCTCTTTTCTCTTTCTTTTTCTTTCCCCTTTATGTGTGTTTCCCTTGAGAAATGTCTGAGGAGGAAAAATATAAGCTGGTCCCCAAGACCGGTTACAAGACTATGTACGTCAGTCAGAGCTGTACGTGTATGAGCTTTTGTTCCTCTCACAGGTCATGTACATAGATGTAGCCCATGGTACGGGGGTTTGGCTATGCATCCAAAGCATAGCCTGGGCTGTGTACTGATCCATACAGCTGTGCATTTGTGACATTTGATGTTGAGTGACTGCAAGAGCACACATTATCAAGTGGTCTTGATTGTGATGCCACACCTGTCTCCATTTAAAAGTCATGTGGCTCTTTAATTTTAAAATGTTTGCACTTGCAGTGGTAATTTGTTTAGAATTTTCCTTTGCTTTCTGTGTTTGCTGAATAAAGGACCCGTCTGAAAATGCACCCAGCCCTCATAAACAATATATGTCCACGCTTGTTTCTGGGTTCCTTTTTTTAATGCTAAAGTAATTTGGGGCCTTTTATTGATGGTCGGTTTTGCATTACAGGATTAAATGATGTTGTGCAGCTAATTTTGCTCACACACTCACACTACATATACACACACAGAGGGTCTTCTGGTCATCATTCTTCAATGGGGGTAGGGCACCTATTAGTCCCCAGTACAACTCCACCTACTGCACTAACACCAGCTGAAGTTTTGAGCAGCAATCTGTTTCCTCTTTCTTTTTCACCCCTTCCCCACCATGCCTGATCACCACTTCAATCTTGAGATAGGGTCTCAGACCCATTTTTTCGAATTTGTTTGGAATTTTATTTTGCACTGACTTAGCCCAAGGGGGTTAGAACACTTTACATACGCACAAGTTACATTAGACAACGTCAGAGTCATTATTTTAGGCACAGGAAGCTTAAGTGATTTATCACAGAATGTTGATCTGACATCAGGACTTGAACCCGGTTCCCCAGTTCCAAAGTTAGCAACTCTCCCCTTTAGACCACATTTCCTCCTTTTTATTAAAAAAAACAATAGCCTCCACACGTTGCCACCCCTTTTTGCACCAAAGGTGCCATCTGCTCTCATGCTACCAGGAAAAATGAACCCTCATACCCTTTTTTAAAAGAAAGGGAGTAATAATTGTGATCCAATGGGTCCCTCAGATCCCTGGACGTTAATGCCACTACATCTGCTTCACTTATGATGTCTACTGTATGTCCAAATGTACTGTTTCCTCTGCCTTTTCTTAAAAACATGGGCTCCCATCTTGCCCCATCCCTCTTGCTGCCCTCTCGATGGTGCCCAAATAAAGGTGTCTCCTCTGCTTTTACTCTCCTGTGGGCCATTGCTCTGAGGCCCAAAGCAATACTGTAGCAGCAACTGTGCCCCGGGCCCCCATGCAAGCAAAGAAATGATAGTAAAACAGGCATAATTGGGGTTAAGCCAGGACTACTGGAATTATTCGATTTTGCAGGCACTGTGTTTTCTGCATAATTATGAATTTGCTGTATTTTTCACATAATCCACCATCTGGTGTATAATCTGTAGATTTTAAAAAACATGTATTTCAAAGAATCGAAAGTAACTAAACCATGGTGACCTGTTGATGCAGAGCAAAAGACTCTTTGCAAAGGTTGACTGTTGGCCTTTATGTTGCTTATTTCTGTATTTGTTAAACCCTTTTCTAATGATGTAAAACCAATGCCCAGACAGTATTAACAAATGTAAAAATTAAAAATAAAATAAAAGTAATGCTATCACAAAATGTACGGCATTACACCACATAATCTGTCTTTTCTTGATGATTAAATTGCTTAACCCAGCCACATGATGTGGTCCTCTCATGCTGCATAATTCCAGTGGCTCTGGGTTCATTTGGCCCCTTGTACCGCTGGACCTTGTGCCATCGGTTAAGCACCACACATAAGCACTGCTTGAGAGCTAGTATAGGCTTTAACAGATGGAGTCGCTTGGATCTGTACCATGAACAAGGGTGTTACCAGTTCAGCTCTGGAGGGTGTCTTTTTAATTGACATATAAAAAAAGCTTCTAGGTATAGTTTGATTACTTAGTACTAAAATGTATAGATATAAATAATGACTTACATATGCACTGTTTTTTGCCACAGGCTCATAACAATATAAAAATACACGCCACTATTGCCCAGAGTTAGACATAGACATCTGTACTGATCGAGTTAGCTATCTGAGGTTGAAAATGTTAAAGAATACATTTTATACTGATTAATTTAACTTGCATTTATTTTTCATTTAAGGTCTGTTTATTTGCAGTTATCTGAAGGTAAGAAAAACGGAATGGTTACTTAATCCTCGACCTTGCTACCCCACTAACCGACGGTGCCACAGAGCACTCAGGATTACAGTGCCACACTTTTTATGCACTTCAAACTGCCAAATAAACAATGTCACCCTTTCAGGGCATTTTCATTTACAAGTCCCCCTGGGAACTCACTCACAAACCCCACGGAGATGCAGCCCACAGGTTGAAGACCTCTGGCCTGCAGTAATGGAAATTTAGACAGCCCATTTCATCCATTGGCTCTCTTAACTGCGAGTGACACCCGTTTGCTCTTGTGCATGCACTCGTATGTATGTAACACAAGTCACTTCTATGTAAGGCGTGTAGGCCAATATTTTGTTCAATTCGTTTTTTTTGTGGTTGTATCCTTTTTCGCTTACTTTGCAAACATATGCGCTTCAATTATAGACGTTTTTTCCCATGTTTACTATTTTTTGTTACTTTTAATATCTATTGAATATGTTCAAAAAACACTCAGGGGCATATTTATACTCCGTTTGCGCCGAATTAGCGTCGTTTTTTTCGACGCAAATTCGGCGCAAAACTAACGCCATATTTATACTTTGGCGTTAGACGCGTCTAGCGCCAAAGTATGGGCAAATAGCGTAATTTTTTTGCGTGAACGCCTTCCTTGAGTTAATGAGATGCAAGGAAGGCGTTCCCGTCTAAAAAAATGACGGCGACGCAAATGCGTCGTATTTATACTCCCGGGCAAAAATCACGCCCGGGAGTGGTCGGGGCAAAAAACCCCGCATTTGCGCCTCTTTTTAACGCCTGGGTCAGGGCAGGCGTTAAGGGACCTGTGGGCTCAAAATGAGCCCACAGCTGCCCTCCCATGCCCCCAGGGACCCCCCCTGCCACCCTTGCCCACTCCAGGAGGACACCCAAGGATGGAGGGACCCATCCCAGGGACATTCAGGTAAGTTCAGGTAAGTATAATTTTGTTTTTTTTAAATATTTTTTTTTGGCATAGGGGGGCCTGATTTGTGCCCCCCTACATGCCACAATGCCCAATGACCATGCCCAGGGGACAGAAGTCCCCTGGGCATGGCCATTGGGCAAGGGGGCATGACTCCTGTCTTTACTAAGACAGGAGTCATGTAAATGGCGTCTGGGTGTCGTTTAAAATGGCGCAAATCGGGTTAAGACGATTTTTTAGCGTCAACCTGACTTGCGCCATTTTTAAGACGCCCTAACGCCATTTTTCCCTACGCCGGCGCTGCCTGGTGTATGTGGTTTTTTTCCACGCACACCAGGCAGCGCCGGTCTGATTGCGCCGGCTAACGCCATTCAATAAATACGGCGCCCGCATGGCGCTTCAGAATGGCGTTAGCCGGCGCAAAAAATTTTGACGCTAAACTGCGTTAGCGCAGTTTAGCGTCAAAAAGTATAAATACGGGCCTCAGCTTTTGAAAATGCTTCTTTTACAAATTAGAGTTGTGAACTTCATTTTCTTTAACTCAACATATTCGACTATTGCCCTTAATTGAACTGTTTAATAAAAAAATTGAAACTTGAATTAAGTATTAGAGTGGGTGATGCCAGCTGTTCACTTTAATAGAAACAGAAGAGGTGTGGTGTTATATGTACTAAAGGTACGGGAATGTTGCCCGTACACCAAAAAGAACAAAAAAGTTCTGCAAGAAAGCTGGCAGAAAGGGGTTAATTTATCTTGTCTTTCAGCAGCATTGCGTGGATAATTGCCCTGAGGCTGGAGAGTGAGGCACGCGCTAGGGCGCGATAAAATGTATTTCATTTAATTGCATGGCCGCGAAAGCTTAATTCCTTTCTGTCGGATAGATGGATCTGTGCTGGAAGGCAATGCTTCTGTGTCATTGGCAAGGATGGAGTGTTTGCGGGCAAAGCTCAGTAGCCAACGCTCGGACACTTCCAGAAAGCTTTTCCACAAACTGCAACAATGAATCTCACGTGAAATGTAAAAAGAGACTGGTGCTCGCTCAATTACTCCCAGGCCCGCCCCAGACACGTCGGCCTCGTTCTCTACTAAGAGATGAATTGTTTGCTTGTGGGATCTGAAAGCGACTGTTTGTCACTCTCTGAGCTGTCAACACACCGAACGGATGAACCATGGACGCAGTAGGCCTCTTCTGCGGGTGTGTAACCGAACCAGACAAGCCTGGGTTAATTGGCTGGCAGCACTAGCCTATGAAGGCGGGAGATGGGAAGGTTTCGCAACAGTGGCCAGAAGTGGCAAACAATGATTTTTGACAGTGATCCTTGTCGTGTTGTTAAGACGTGTGCCAGGGTTGCAGACGCACCGTTCTCACTCTTTGCCAAGTTTGTTTCCTTATAAACTGGTCGTGCGCAATGTGTGGCATATCACCCACCTCGTCAGTATTATTTGGGCAGCTTTAATAAGGCCACCAGTGGTCATGTCTGCAGTACCCTGACAGGGAACGTACAGAACCACAACATTCTTCCTTAGTTAAGGGTCACACAGCACAAAGTAGACCTGGATGTGCCCACTTTAGCATCCTCCCCAGCCGGGGAGCATGCACATGAACACAGTATGACAGATGTCTTCATTCCTCAGCATGCAGTCACACATTGCACTTGGAGTACGTGGAAACAATTAATAATCACACCTGAACACCTCCCAGCAGGTTACGTAATTTATCTGTTGAGTCTGCCCAGAACCGCAAGGATCCTAGCGCAAATAGTCTCACAACACTACACCTTCCCCTTCCCGTTCGTTAAATAAAACGTATAAGCAGCAGTTAGATTACATTTCTTCAATAAGTCATTGAGGTGCTCACAACAGTCGGCTAGATTGAGGGGTCTGAGGTAGTTGAGAAGCACAATGTTTGTGCACTGATGGCACAGTTTCTGATGCTTGATCCGGACTATTAGGCGGGATTGCCTCATTCATAATTGCAGGAGCTGACGAACGTGCAGGCAGGTGTTTTAAGTGTGAGGAGTCTGGTGTGATGGAGTTTCTGGGATGATGTGCCGTCACCATGTGTCTATTGCATGTCACCACCCTCAGAGGATCAATGGCAAAAGGAGTGTCTGTTTTCTGCTTTTGTTCCTGCTTGACCAGGACCCAACCACCTTCATCAAAGACTGTTTCCTGAGCTTGTTGGCACCGATCAGCATATGCTTTCATTTTGCACTTTCAAGAAGTGTCTGTAACACAAACCTTATCAGCATTTAAAGATCGGTCCACAGTCCACTGTGGCAGTTTGATTCTGATGGCTCTCACAAATAGCAAGATGGTAGGACTCTCACCAGTTGTGGAGTGAGGAGTTGAACAAAAAGCACGCAGGGCTTGACACAGTGCTTGGTTTAGCTCAACCCCTTCCATCGATGCTAGTTGAATTACCCTTTGAGAGTACCCATGAATCATTCCACAAAGCCATTGGCTTGGGACCACCTGCCCCACCTAAGCACACCACAGTAGCACCATACTTACAATAAAGTGCACCATTGCACTTGTTTCCACAATAGCGTCATCATTTTTAATGCTATTGTGGCACTTTGCTGGATTGCGGCAAAGCACTAGGAGCCCAGTAAGTTATTATGGGCCCATCATTTTAACGCCTGCCAGAGCAGGCATTAAAAATTATGGAAAAAATGTTGCAGTGAAATCTTGTAGATTTCACTGCTCCATTTTTTGCAGCCTCCCTGCATACATTATACCCGACGCAGGTATAATGTGGTGCAAGGGGTTACAAAGTGGCGCTATGCTAGCATTGCGCCACTTTGTAAATATGGTGTGGGGAAGTGGCCTTCCTAATGCCACATTAACGTTAAAAAAAATAACGCTAGTGTGGCGCAAGGAGGCACAAGGGCCTTGTAAATATCGCCCTTGGTCTCTTAGGACTCATTTGGAGGCTACAATGCCATGATATCCTTCCTGGGCTACTTTAATGACTTGCTGTCTTTGGCTCTCAGGTATGACAATTGTCGAGCCTCTCAATGCAACAACTTCCTTTGTCACAGACAGTTCATCCTGTAAATTTTTTGAGTTTTTTTTAAATTCAGCATCATCAATAACGGTTGAACACTCCTCTTCCACTATTGATTTTGAAATGATGACTTTGAGGATAAGTATGTTCTTATCATCATTAATAGCAGCAATAATCTGTTTGATGGATAAGGCTGCTAGAGTGCAAGATCTCACAATGAAATGAATGTACTCCTCAGCTGTTTTGGATGTTGAACTGTGTCTATGTAGTGGTACTCATGAAAAGTTATCAACAGGGTTCTGATCTTTATCCTGCTTGAGTACTCTTGCAGTCAAAACCACCACCTCTCAATGCAAGGGGGCATCTTGGCTTTCGGGTTTCTAAAAATAGTGAGCAGCACTTGGTGGTCTGTAATGCTAGTGAAATGTTTTCTATGTAGAAACAAATGAAAAGGTTTGCAGGCCCACACTACAGGCAGACTCTGCTTCTCCAGCTGAGAATAGGCACGTTCTGTGTCAGAGAGGCTTCGACTGGCTTAGGCTGTCTCTGATGACTATTATGTTGAGCAAGGATTGCCTCAAGCACACCCGGCCTCACATCTACTGTAAACTCAGTATGTAACTTGGGGTCAATATAGGCCATCTTGGTTCCATTTTCAATCACATTTTATTCTTTTGAAGCTTTGATCACATGCAGCAGACCATTCGAAAGGGACATTTCGTTTTGTCAAGTCTCTCAATGGGGCACTCACTATAGCAAAGTCACACACGTATCTTGAGCAATAACTGGTCCTGCCTTCGGAGGATCACAGCTTGGTGACCCTGGTGACATCTTGTGGTAGGCAAGTAGCTGACAGTGCTTGCACTTTATCTGGGTCAGGAGTCATCTCCCCATCAGAGAATATGTGCCCAAAGAATTAAGTTTGGCCTTGTTAAACTCACACTTTACTTTGTTCAGAGTGAGACCTGCATCAGCAAGCAACCTGCAAACCTGTGTAAGACACTTGTCAAGCTCCTCTTGTGTTGCTCCAAATACCAGTATGTCATTGCTGTAATTAAAAGTGTGCATTGCAGGTTGAATTATTCAATGTATAACACCCTGAAATAGTTCTGTAACTGACTAGACTCCAACACTCTACCTTTTGATCTGAACAAACCAACATGAGTCGAAAAAGTAGTGATGTACCTGAAGTTCTCTTCCAGTTCGAGTTGATGGAATCCCTTGTTCAGGTCAAGACATGAGAAGACTTTGGCACCATTCAGTTGTATGATCAAGTCAGCTATGTGTGGGCCAGGATGTCTTTCTCTCTGAAATGCTTTGTTGACCTGGTGCATATCAACACAGATGCGCACCTCCACTGTCCTTTTTTCGCCCCACCACTATGGGCGAAATCCATGGTGTAGGACCGGTGGAGTGCTCAATGAGGTCATGCTTCAACAACATTTTCAGCTCTTTCTCAACGGTTTCTTGCAAGTGAAAAGCAACTCTATGGTCTTCCTAGGCCATGAAACAATGATGAAAACTAGCTCACAACTTCAGATTGAGTGTGGAAGTTGTAATTGAGAGATATCAGTCCTGTGTTAGTAGCAGTGGTCAAACTGAGTAGACATGCACTGGATGAAGTTCCTTGACAAATATGAATTGGTGATTGCATGGACAGTTCTTTGTATCGCATTGTCGCTCTAAATGACCCTTGACTTTGGATGGGTTAGAAGCAGCCCACTCTGTGTTTGACAGCTTGAGTTGTGGCACAGGAGACAGGCTATTGATCTTCTCAACTGGCATGGTAATAATCAACACACCACTGTCTATGATAAAGGTTATGTGGCAACCATTGACCTTTATTGCAATCTTGGGGCAGTGTCCAAATGAAGTTGGTTGTTTCTTTTGATGGTTTGTCTTTGGTTCTTCCTTGCATTAAGCCAAACAAACATACTCCTGTCATTCCTTGGTTGACACCATCATCGCACATCCATCTTCTTCACTGGCGCTTGACAATGGCATTTAAAAGCCTTTGTAGGAAGAGCTTGATGATGATCAACATTGTCTGGTTTCTACCAGTCATAACTGATGTTGCTTTTTGGCCTTGGGGGCGTGGCAAAAATGTTTCTGGAACCTTCTGGTGTTCATTTTCTCTTCTCCCTGTGTCATATTTGGTTTCTCTTTCACTTTGCAAACTGTTACGAAGTGGTTTTCTTTCTTTCAACCTTTGCACATCTGTTCTATGGCTGGACATTTACCTTCATGAAGAAATGAAAACCAACATCAGAAACACAACTTTTCCTTCTTCGAAGAAGTCGACTTGCGTGCATCTACCTTGTACTTGTGCTTGCTCTTCATGACCAAAGCTGATTAACCTTTCACTGTAGCAGCTTCCATATCAGTAGCTTGTCAGTCTGCTCTTTCATTGACTTTTGCCACCATTAGTACTTTTTCTAAACTGAGCTTCTCTCTCAACATGCATTTTCTGAAAGAGTCTGATAAACAGCCATCGATTCACCCCTTCAGTTGGTTCACCCCCCACTCAAAGAATCAAAGCGCTCATGCAGGAGGCTGGAAAAGAAGTGGAGGAACAGCAAATCCCCAGAAGACTTTGCAACTTTCAAATCCACCACAAGATCCCACCATGGCCTCATCAGGTCCACCAGGAAAACCGCTCTGCAAGATTGCATCAGCTCCTCCACACACAACACTAAAGAGCTCTTCAATGTCATCAAAGGATTTGTCAAACCACAAGCCGAGCTCACTAACATCCCTCCATCTCAGAATCCCTGCAACAGACAGGCCACCTTCTTCCATTGGAAGATCAAAGACATCTAAGACAACTTCAGACCCCAAGATTCGATGAACTCACCAACAGCACCCCTGCCAGGACACTCTGAACCCCCAAGACTCCTGCACACCTGGACCCCACTCACGATGAACAAGACTCACTCCATCATGAGTAGCATCCACTCTGGAGCCCCTATCGATTCTTGCTCCCACTACATCTTCAACAAACCCAGTGCCTCGATTGTGCCCAACTCTGCAAGACCATCAATTGCTCCCTAGAGTCAGCTACCTACCCCGAAGACTGGAAGCATGTCGAGATCTGCGAAACCCACAGCCGACCCAATGGATCTCAAGAACTACCTTCCCATCTCGCTGCTGCCCTTCTCAGCTAAGGTCGCCGAGAAAGCAACACATAGCTATGCCAACACATCAAGGACAACAACATCCTGGACATCTCCAATCAGGATTCAGAACTAACCACACACCAAAACCGTCCTGCTCCCCGCCACAAATGACATCCGCTCTCTCCTCAACCACAGACAAACAGCAGTCCTCGTCCTACTTGATCTTTCAGCCGCGTTTTATACAGTATCTCAGCGCACTCTATGTGCCAGACTCCACGTAGCAGGCATATGCAGCAAGGCCCTTTGATGGATACACTCCTTCCTGACGGGCAGAACACAAAAAGTCAGACTCATGCCACACCTGTCAGAACCTACAGACATCAGCTGTGGAGTACCCCAAGGATCATCATTGAGCCTCACATAGTTCAACATCTACATGACCCCGCTTGCCCTTATCGACAGGAACTATGGTATGAACATCATCTCCTATGCAGATCACACCCAGCAGATCATTTTCCTGACCAAGAACCCCTCAACAGCTAGAAGCACTTCAGGGACAGGATGGAAGCAGTCACCACCTGGATGAGGGAGAGCTGTCTTAAGCTCAACTCCACCAAAACCGAGATCCTCATCCTGGGACCTTCCTCCTCAGCCTGGGATGACTCCTGGTGGCCCTCAACACTCGGCAGGCCCCCGCCCCCACAGACCTCACACAAAACCTCTGTTTTATCCTCGACTCAAAGCTCACCATCACCAGACAGGTCAACTCCATCGCCTCCACCTGCTTCCACACCCTCTGACTCCTACGGAAGATTCAGATGGATACCAACCGACTGCTGAAAAACCATGACACACGCAGTAATCACGAGCAGACTTGACTGAGGCAACGCCGTCTACGCCGGAACCGCCAAGAAGAACCTGAGCAAGCTGCAACAAATCCAGAACGCCGCCACCAGACTCGTCCTACACATCCCCGGCCGAGAACACATCATAGAACACCTGAAAAACCTCCACTGGCTCACGGTCGAGAAGAGCATCAACTTCAGCCTCCTTGTACACGCCTACAGAACCCTCCATAACATTGGATCCAGCTATGTCAACCACCACATCACCTGGTACTCCCCTTCCAGACCTTTCCGCTCGTCCCAGCAGTCACTCACCAACACACCCGACATAAAAAAGTCCTCAGCTGCAGGTAGAACTTTCACACACCTGGCAGCAAAAGGTTGGAACACCTTACCTCTTCATCTCAGACATTCGCCATTGCTGCCTCAGTTCAGGAAGGACCTCAAGACCTGGCTCTTCAAATGATCTCCAAGGACACACCCCTCAGTGCTTGAGACCCACTGGGTGAGTAGTGCGCTTTAAAATATCTGATTGATTGATTGATTGATGACTCTAAGGCATACGGCTGCTTCATCATTAAATTCAATAAACCTACAGTGTTTGATAAGGACATCAAGTCTTTCAACAAACCCATCCATCGTTTTACCAGCTTGCTGTCTTGCTTGATTGAAAATGTACCTTTCATTGTCGACATTCAGGATCGGATTGAACTTGGTACTCAATGCTTCTTTGATCTGAAGGTCCAAAATTGCATCGATCTGCAAGATTTTATTCAGTACTTCTTTGAATCAGTCACTGGCAAGGTTCTTTAAATATTTAATGATTTTCTTACCATCTATGTCTTCTAGGTCATCTATGATGTCACTGAATGTCTCAGTCCATGCAGTCCACCTGGTGCCAATATTCTACTTCTTGGCGGTGTTGAATGGCAATGGTGGTTTCGAGCTTTGCATTCTTTTCTGCTACCGTTGAGAACATATGCTGTTCAGATGGCTGCCACTGTTCACCTGGATCTGTGACTTCTGCAAGCATTGTCCGTGCTTGCACTTGGCTCATCACACCTTATCTGAGGTCATAGATCATTATTTTCTTTCTTGAAGGTTGGTACCAGTTTGTATCTCACATTTGATTATTGTTGCTACTACCTTTGCATTTCGCTTTGTATCGATGATGGTTCTGTGTTATGGCGTGACAGTATTTCTTCTTTCAGCTTTACCAATGGATTCTGATGGGCTTTTCAAATGTTCTCCTCTGAAGGGCCTTCAACTTCTTTATGGGCTAAATATGGGCTGAAGCACATGCCAACTTTGAACTACTTGTCATTGATTTGAGAGCATGTGGCACGCATAAACGATTTGCTGTATTATTGCAAACTCTCAGGGAGAGCAGTCTTGTTTCTTCGGGGCATGAATTGGGCCCTGTGTTTCACAAGTCCCCATGTTTTTCAAATGTTCCAAATGGCTTCTACTCTTGTGTAAAACCCTTTATACATCAAATCCAGGTGTCTCAAATATGTCCCAGTGCTAATGCAATAGATATCTATGGCACTGCCACCAACCTATCCCCAAACTATGTTCCAAACAAGCATTGGCGAAGCCCATTGGTTTGGTGTTTATGTGTGGAATAGATTTTTGTAAGCTTGACTAACACAGAGAAGAGTGCAAATGGCTAGCAGTAAAACATTCTTATTTCTCACACATTAGAAAGTTTGCACTGGTGCTATCCATGTTTAAAGTTGGTGATGTTTGTGAATACATTTTCACTATACAAATGCAAAAACGATTGGCACTATTCAGTGGGAGATTATTCAAAGGCAGAGTGAAGCCCAAACTAGAAGGATTGGAGCATTACCAAAAGACCAAGGGGCATATTTATACTCTGTCTGTGCCGATTGTGCGTCAAAAATGTTGACGCACAATCAGCACAAACGTTGCCCCCTATTTAAACTTTGACGCCCGCAGACGACAAAATTCTGCTGTGTGCATCATTTTTTTGATGCGGCAACATGCCTTGTGTTACTTATATGCAAGGTAGGCGTTCCCGTCCAAAAAATGGCTTAAACGGCCGTGTGTCGTATTAATGCTTTCGGGCAAAAACGACGCACGGCCGAGAGGCGGAGACAGAAAATGACGCACAGCCCGATCTGCGTAAAAAATGAACGCCTGGGTCAGGGCAGGTGTTAAAATGGGGCAAACCCACCTGTATTTAATCAGAACACAGAGAACAAACAGCAGAGCAGCAGAGCAGCAACAGGGAGACATGGAGGTGACTCTAATCCAGCGTGGACGCAGACGCAGAGCCCAGCAGCAACAACAGCAGCTACAACAACAGCAGCAGGGACCCCAAAGGCAGCGCAGAAGGCAGGAGAGGATATTCCGCCCCAGAACCACCCTTCAGGGCCTCAGGGAACACAACATCATCCAGAGGTACCGGTTGAACTGGCAGGCCATTCAGCAGCTGCTGCGCAACATTGAACTGCAGTTGGCCCCCACTTTGGTGACACCCCACACCATCCCAACAGAAACCAAGCTGTTTGCCGTACTTCACATGCTGGCAAGTGGCTCTTTCCAATCAACTGGTGCCCTGGTTGGCGGAATATCACAACCATCATTCTCCGCCTTTTTGCCCAAAGTACTGGATGCCATCATTGGACTTACACCCCACCACATCTGCTTCCTTAACACACTGCAGAAGCAGCAGGAAACAAAACAGGGGTTCTACCTCATCAGTGGCTTCCCACATGTCCTTGGTGCAATCGACTGCAAACATGTACGCCTTGTGCCACCTGCTGCAACTGAATACCTCTACCGCAACAGGAAGCACACACATTCCATCAACGTGCAGGCCATAGTCAATCACCAGGGATTGATCACCAACATCGTGGCTAAATATCCTGGGAGTGTACATGACTCATACATCTTCCGTCACTGCACCATCAATGAACACTTCCAGGATGGGCAGTATGGCAATGGACTACTTGTTGGTAAGTACAAAAACCTACTTATATACACACTGCACAGCAACCCTCTAGGACACACAACGCATACACCACAACAGCAACATGTGAACAGGAACATACTGAGGTCGTGACATCGCTAGCCATGTTTCTTAGCTCACCATTGAACCTGTCACACATCGGAAATTACTGTACAGCATAATGTTAAGACATCAAAGATCACAACATGTGGAGTGGGTTGCCCAAATGTCACCTTGCAAATTGTAAGTGTCCCAATGACCTTTACATTAATCCATTGCCTAAGTCTAAAGGTATGGGATGTCCAGGGTACATTGATATGAACGTGTTAACAACAATGTAAATTTTAACTGTGCATGGAACTATCATCTCACACCCAGTGAAGACACACGGACATCTGTATCACAAGTCACAATGCTAGGGAGGGCACACTGTACTGCAAATCCCAAAACATACTGCTGACAAACGGTTAGCAGACAAACACTCGTTCAGCCAAGGAAACAACACAATGCATATGGTACATCCTACAAGCATAGGATGCCACATTGTTACACAAAAGAGACACAGACAACACAAGACAACTACTGCCATGAAAGGTCATTTCAATAGTGCCAGCTACATCAACATGATCCCAATCATTTTCTCTTGCAGCTGATCAGGGGTATGGCATCCAGCCATGGATTATGACACCATTTGGCAACCCAAGTACTGCTGCAGAGCGTGCCTGCAACGACGCCCATAGGAGGACACGCAGCATTGTCGAGAGGACCTTTGGCATCCTCATGTCAAGGTTCCGGTGCCTCGACATCACTGGTGGTAGCCTCCTATATTCCCCGGAGATGGTCTGTAGGATCATCCTAACATGTACAATATTGCACAACATTTGCATCAAAAGAAACATTCCCCTCCTGGAACCAGAGCCACACATGCCTGAAGAGGAGGAAGAGGAGGATGCTGGCCTGCAACATGAGGGGGAACTACAGAACACGGCCACAGGTATACGCAGGCGGCAACAGATCGTCAACAATTTCTTTTGAATATGATCACCTTCACCACTTTAGTTAACAAATTTAAATAAACACCTCTTCTAATCACCATATCATGGTCTGGCTATTCCTTTTTGCACACCTTCATCTCTACTTATCAGAATAAGAGTGTTGCCTCATGGAGCATTGCTGAGATACTGAGTAGGACACAGAACATCCCAGAGCTAATGTGATGCCTAACATACAATGGTCACATACACACACACCCTTAATGACATATATCATGTACATTTCTCCTTTGAAGGCCAATAGCAGAGAACCACAACTATTTCAGACATACATGTTGAAATCAAGGTCCAACGCAGCATATGGCACACAACTAAGACACCATCACACAATAAGGGGAAAACAAGCCTCATACATGAAGCAGTCAATGTGCTTTGGCATCAGTAACAGGAATGCCTGACCAGACCCTTGACAGCAGTAAGTCCAACTGCATCCAATATTTGCAAGGAATATCTGTGACCAGAGTCCGATAGAAGCAGAACAGAGACAGCACAAGTGCCACACATATGAGCAGTATTGCACACATGACATTCCATGTACATGTCAGCCCATTTCCTAACTCCTGACACACCCATGCACCTGGTCACAACCCACCTGTCGGAAGAGGTCCCTGGAATACTAAGATGTGTACCCTGATATTCCCTCCTCTACACACACAGACCAACATTAGCAAGCCAGTGTGATACACCCTTTCCCATGGTATGCCGTTGTCATAGAACATCTGACTGCAAGGACGTCAGGTCAATTTATAAACTGTCTTCTAGTTTCAAAGCCCTGTTAGCACATGTAGATTGCTTTCCCTGTGAAAATGTCTGTTGGCCCTTAGAATGCAAGTCTCACCTTCAGGACTGGTGAGAAACAGATGCAGCCCACACTTGTGATCACCTCCATGCATACCACCCATTTAAAAAAGCACTGCCCCTGCTGATGCCTGGAACAGCATAGGAGTTGCCATTATGTCAAATACACCGTTAAGCATTGATACTAATTAAGCCGTGTAAAACAGCCGCTGGGTTCATTTGTCACCTTCAAAAACACAGGACATACACAGTTTTACATGTCAACTGTCTAGTTTGTCCTCCAAACAGTCTTAGTCAGACCACTGATTTTGTAACTTGTCAAGTAGCTGGATCCTGAATCACCTTGCATTCTGTCAGCCTGACTGGCAACTGTCTGTGCGTCACACTAAAGTATCCCTGTGTCCACATATGTACCACACGTGCGTTAGCAAACCTCTCATTCATCAGGGGGTATTGGGCATGGGCTTCTTCAATGTATACACAAATACATTGTATAGCATCATCTGCCTTTTACCTGTACCATTTGAGTTACATCCTCTTGGAAAAGCAAAATTCATGGCCCATCCCTTGTCTGGGTTGCATTTATGCATGAATGACAAAGTGTGACAGTGTCCCAGGGCCGTAGGCAGGGATTCTGTACAGGGCTTTCTGCACAACCAGCAACCTCTGATAATGTTCATGAATAATACACAAATGTCAGGACCATGACAGTTCACACACAGAATCACAGTGCGCACAACATAGTGATGGGCCGTGTGTGGTGAATAGCTGCGAGAATAATCAGCACAGAGGCTATGATGTTCCCAGATGCAGTGGGAAGTGCAGAGGCCAACCTGTGTACAAATGTTGTAATGACACCTGCCGGAACATGACACCTGAGACATTATCTCACTCAGCACACCAAGGTTGCCCTGTTGACTGTCTCATTACACATCTTTAGTGACAGGGTGGGACCATCCACATGTTGGTTCACATGTCCACATCCACTTTACTCACATTGATCAACCAAGGATACTCAGTAGATACAGGAATAGCTGCCACTGACTCATGATGAGTCCTGGACCGAACTGTGACAAATTACACCCCAAAAAATATACAGGATCATCATTGGACCACACACATGAACAAGACACCTATGTGCAATTGATCACTGGAAATAAGTGGACACGTGCTGTCTTGTATGCTGGTCCACCACAGCCACTTGATAGTTGGGGCTCACTTCTATGGCCTCAACTGTGGTGTCATCATGCATTTGAGATTCACCCTTGTCTGTCTGTGCAAACAACATGGTACCCACTTCCTCAATACATGTGTATGACTCACTGTGGGATTCACCAAGTAGTGCCTAGGAAGCTCTTACCAATACTGCAGGACATAGGATGTAGAAAATGTGGACCATTGACATGAACAAGAGTCTGCCATCCATCTGGTGCATGCTATGTCACATGTGGTGTCTACGTGACCCTAAAACTTGGAAGTCCACTTTACGGGTGTTGTTACATGTATGACTAACACATGCCCTCGCTCATTTCCAATATGACTTGCATCTAAGGATTAGACACATGGATGTCACATTCATACAAGCATATGTACAAATATGCTTCATGTGATACACACACACTTGGTCAACAAATACATTAGTTGCCAAAGCACACAATTTGAGCCAAAGGCATTTAGGTATTGTACATATGTGCATCACATTGCTATCCTCTCCTTATGCCAAACATGCACAATTTGTGCAACACATATATGTAGGCCACACTTATGACCAACTATTGAGTCAGCTAACCGTAAAAATACTGTGAAGTGAGTAGCCGATCATGGTCCACTGCAGTATGATGTCACACATGTGAACATACACCATCAACACCATACTGTCTTCAATCAGCCTATCTCTGATGTGTCCCAAATGTAACATAACCAAAAAACAAGTAAAATTGCCCAACACCAGTTAATGCACTGTAATTTTGACGTCCCTAGCGTTATGCGTCATTTTTTGACTACCAAAACTGTATTTGCGTCATTTTATTTGACACCTAGGAGTGAAATTTAGCCTGCATCCAGATATTTGTACAGGCCATGTAAACAAAAAATGACGCATAATGCGAAAAAGGCGGGACTTTTCATACAGGAAGTGATGTACTAGGATATCCTGTTTACAGATCATGTACAGTGGTTGTACTTTCACTTTCACTTTGCAGTCTATGATCCTTCTAGATTGTGTGGCTGTGTAGAGAGTGTTGTCCTGAGATTTTGTGCTGTTTTTGTCCTGTGTGCTATCTGTATTGTCAATTTGTGAAATAAATATTGTTGCTGTATACTGTACTACTGTGTTTTGTCTACATTTGTCCATTTATCTTGTGTTTTTGTTGTTTGTGGGAGTCTGTTGTGGGTAGTGTTAGTTTGGGGATAGTTTGGCTCTTTTAGTGGTTAGGTTTACTTTTCATCTGTCTTTGTACCCCTACTTTCCCCCTTTTCCCCTTTCTATTTCTTTTACCCCTATTCCCTTTCACTCCCAACTATGGGGGTCATTTTGACCCTGGCGGCCGGTGACCGCCAGGGTCACCGACCACGGGAGCACCGCCAACAGGCTGGCGGTGCTCCCTCGAGCATTCTGACCGCGGCGGTTCAGCCGCGGTCAGAAGCGGAAAGTCGGCGGTCTCCCGTCGACTTTCCGCTGCTCGGGGGAATCCTCCATGGCGGCGGAGCGCGCTCCGCCGCCATGGGGATTCTGACACCCCCTACCGCCATCCTGTTCCTGGCGGGTCTCCCGCCAGGAACAGGATGGCGGTAGGGGGTGCCGCGGGGCCCCTGGGGGCCCCTGCAGTGCCCATGCCAATGGCATGGGCACTGCAGGGGCCCCCGTAAGAGGGCCCCGCATAGTATTTCAGTGTCGGCAAAGCAGACACTGAAATACGCGACGGGTGCAGCTGTACCCGTCGCACCCCTGCAACTCCGCAGGCTCCATTCGGAGCCGGCATCCTCGTTGCAGAGGCATTTCCGCTGGGCCGGCGGGTGCTGTTTTGGAGAGCGCCCGCCGGCCCAGCGGAAATGTGAGAATGGCCGCCGCGGTCTTTTGACCGCGGTGCGGTCATTTGTCGGCGGGACTGCCTATGTCTGGTAGGCCACGTCTTGGCAGGATGGGGGAAGAGGAGTTGGCGGGGCTCATCTGACTTGTGACGCATTTCTTGCCGCTCATGATCCAGGCAGGGTGATGCAGGGGTATCCAACAGAGGAGCGCAGAATCCGGTGGGGAAAGGTGCTGCATCACCTGCAGCATGTGTATGCCAGCCAGAGGAGTGACCACCAGCTGAAGCACCAGTGGGCTGACCTCATCACCAGGGAGCAGGATCTCTTGGACCACCCGGGAATCATGATTGGTGGCACTGTTGGTGAGTACGAATCATGTTAATGTGCACGATTAAATGCTCTGTAGTGACATAAGAGGATTAGTACAATGTCTGCCAGCTAACTTGCTGACTGTGTGTAATGCTGGGGAAACATAAAGGGTTCATTGATGCACTATGGCAAGGATCACAATTGCTAGATGTCAGGTAGCACATGCTCAGCAAACTTACAGGTTACTTTTCCATGAAGGAAATTGGTGCAGCCTTTTTGTCAGAAAAGCTAAAAAAATAGGAGCCAATCATGTCTATATAGGGTACTATTGACAGAGAAGTACAGATGTACCAACATTTAGGTCAACTTTGTTGACGCAATTGCTAGACTGACTTTAGAATCACTACATGATGCAGAAAATGAGTGCAGCCTTCACGTCAATTGATAATAGCAAAGTGGCTCAGACATATGTCTCATCTGAGTCTGGTGAGTGTGGAAGGAAAGCGTTCACGGAAGTACTATGAATGTGTGGGATTATTGTGTTCCTTGATCTTTTTGATACATGTCAGTTCTGGATTTGAAAACATTGTGAAAAGGTGTAAGGTGCCCTCAGCTAACATCTTTGAATGTTTGTTGGAGTTAGTTGTGCCACAATCCAAATATGGATGGCAGTCCAAGTGTATGCACATGGCTTCACATCTCCATGGTTGGTGCAAATCACCATAGCTGGGCCACATCAGTTGAATAAACTGTAACAACAGGATGGCTTACAAAAGTCCCTGCCCCTCCCTCTGTACATTGGACCTATGTGTAATAAATGTGTCATGGCCACAAGGCATGTTTGGCTGGTAATGCAGTCCTCAAGTAACCAGGCTTTGGATGTCTCTCTTGGATGCACATGATGAGACGATTACACTCCATATTTTTTTCTGCTCACCAATTACAGGGCATGTTTACAACCACATGATAGTTAGGGCTAATGTATGTGTGCAGATATGTGTGTAACTGTCACAGGAGACCCATGCTATGTACAAGTTGGCCGTGATATATCAGATGCAGTACCATCATGTCTGAATGGATACAATTTCCTTATTCAGCCTACACATTGTATATGTTTATGAAATTGTTGCGTTGTGCACAGATTTTGAGCACATTTCTTCCTTCCATACCTTACAGGTGGACCGGCACCCTACACTGTGGGAGAGGTGGCAACATCTGAGGAGCCTGAACACTCCAGTAAGTGTTGATATGTCTGTTATGTGTTGTGTTTGCTGGTCATGGACTCGTGTGAGTTAGACGCATAGCAAAGTGTGATGCGTTGGGCAAGCTTTTCTCTTGTTCCATGAGTGGGAATTCAGTTTCTCACATGTTTTGAGTTGGCCAATGCGTATCCAATGGTATCATGTAGGGATTGTAGGCCATTCCTGTAGGCCCCACTGTGAGTACAGGGGTTAGTCATGTGGATGACACTTGTATCACCAAGAGTCGCACTGGAAGTCAGCCCCGATTTAGTCAGCCTATCAGACCCACATTCTCTAAGATTGGTACAGCAAATTCCTTTCCAATAGACAGCTGCTTCCCTATTTACCTACGTAATTTTGAAACAGTAGGTAGAACCTCCTAGCAGCATGTACTTCCACATGTAGTCCTACAAGTATGTGGAACTTGAGTGCAATGGCCTAGGTGTGCATGCAATTCATGATCATGGGTGTTCTAGTAACTCTGTGTCTGATGTAAGTCAGGCCTCACTGGAAGTATATGTTGTGTACCAAGTTCTGTATTTCCTGACATGTCTGACCCGATGAGTGCTCTAGGGTTTGCTGACTCCTAATTGTAGATAGACCTTACCTGTGGTGTGTCTGTAGAGACAAACATGTGTAGAGTTTTCTATACACTCCTCAGTGTACATGTTGTTGGCAAATTATAGTTGTTTATCCACCCCCCCTCAAACACTGGCATGGGTTTGTGAATGGGGTACCTAGTACTGATGCTACCAGTATGTTACACATACATGTGAATAAGTGATGGTTTGGTTGCAAACTAGTATACACACTCAGGTTTGGCACTTGGTACTATACTGGCAAGTCCAGTTCCAACTTGCAGACCATGTGGCTTTAGTTTTGCTTTCCGTACACTGACATTTGTAGCACAGGTCTTGGCGGAGGATATGCAGCATGATTCTTAGCTGATAACTGGCAGAACTCAGATTGCAAGTCAAAGCCAGTTGTTACCCATCTTGTAGGTTATGGATGTGCTATGTGTGATGTGACCTTTGTAGTCTGGCCTGCCATGTACTTACTCAGGGACATTCAATGATCTGTATTGTGATATGAGCTGTTAAAAGTACAGTAGATGTATTGTCTGATTAACTTGCTGTGCCATTTCACACAATGCAGTTACTAATGTAGAATATCTGCATTTGTCTTCACAGCTGCTAACATGTCTCCAGACCAGGTCCGTGAATTTCAGCGCCGGGCCATGCAATACCAGCACATCCTGCTGGTGGAGTCGGGGTTCCAGAGGATGGCCCAGCGATATCGCCATGAACGGGCCTCCGGGGCATGGAGAGCCTTCCCACAGGGTGGGCCTACTTTGCCCACCACAGCCACCACCAGCACAACCACCAATCTGAGCCAGGTGGCCCCACCCACAGCTGCCACTGTTGGTACGACATCTGCTGGACTTCCAGGCCCCAGCATTGCCACCGGTGCAGGACAGCCCACGAGGCCTGGCACCACACCCACACAGACCTCCTCCACCGGTACCCAGACTGCCACTGCTCCATCTGTTGACCCTGCAGCCTTCAACTAAATGGATTGTAAGATGGACAAAGTGCTGCGCAAGTTGAGCCACCTGAGCCGGGATGAGCGCCACATTAACTGGCGTGTTAAGTCCATTAAGAGGACACTCCGGAGGGCCAACCTCTAGACTTTTGGCTATGGACATGATTCCCTCCCCTCCCTCCTCTTTCCTCGTTCTTATAGTTAGTGGGCTTAGGGGGCTTAGTGTTAGGTTAGTATAGGCTGTTAGTTTAGTTAGTGTTAGTGGGTGGGGGTGGGGGGGTCCTGCTTGTTTCTATTTTTACTTATTACATGTGTGGGTGGGTGTGTGTTATGGCTATGTTGGGGTTCTTGTGTGTTTAAAAAAATAATAATAATAATAATTACAAAAAAAAAAAAAAAAAATATATATTTGTATAGGATAGTATAGTATGTGTTTAGGTTAGTATGTGTTGTCCTCCATGTGTCGCGTCTCATAAGGGGGTTGGGGGTAGATGTTTAGAACATTTTGTTACAAGTGATAAGTAAGTGTAGCTTAGGTTAGTTAGGGACAGTTGTTGGTAATGAGTAGTCAGGGTAGATTAGGGTAGGTAAGATTTTTCCCTCAGTTTCGTAATCTGTGATTAGCATTTAATAAATATTTGGTTAACCCTTAATTGTATGTGTTGAATGGTACTTGATCGTGGGTTTGGATTCAGTGTACATCAATTTTGTACTAAAACATCTGTGTCCTATGCTACAAACAAATCCCAACTGAGCTGTACGATTGGCAGCTAGCCCAGAGCTACCTTGCAAAGTGTCGACCCTTCGTTGCAACCACCAATCACAGTTAATATGTATCCCAATGTGTTTCTGTTGATAAGTGTGTTTTAAAAGTCACAAACAGTGCTTCCAGACTTGGTTTGGGGGAAACAGTTTTAGGTCTGACTGCAGTGTGATGATCAGGCACACCCTTATAAAATGAGTTCTCATTGGCAATCTTGTATTCTTGTCTTCATGACCCTCATACATCATTTGTGACACAGTTCGGCATGATTACCTATTTGTATATTAACTCAGACACCTTCATTTATGCAGTTTTTTTAGTGTTAACTTAGATTAGTGTGGCATGTTTATTGTGTTATTTTTGCATGTTGACAACCTTTTGCGGCCACTATTTGATGACTTAGTTATCCCCTGAGGAAGCATTCTTCTGTCCAACACAGCAGGGTGGTTTCTCACTTCATCAGATTTGTCCCTCAGGATGGGCAGAGTATGATGCAATCATGGGGACTGTGCAGAATTCTCTGACTACATATTATCAGGACAGTTGTATTGACAAGCTACGTAATTTGACAGTAGGCACATTTCAGTTATCTACTGCACAGTTGATATGTCACATTACCCAGAGACAGATTTGTTGTGTAAGTGCTATTTATTGAAACGTGCTGTAGTGCTATCTGTACATTGTCCATGATTGAGAGTCCATTATAGTGACATCTTACATTGTGATCCAACACAAGGGGTTACGGAAATGCTTTTGACATGCTGGGGTTGATGTTTCAGACACTGCAGAGGGACAGGATTTGGCAATGAGTAGGAGAGAGACAATCACTGGGCTGGGTGACAAGATATACAGTGGTTTGCAGAGTGCTTGAGTAAAGTTGCAGCAAGACAGGCAAGTTACAAAGCGCAGGACCTTGGTAAATGTGGGCCATGTGGCAGGGACTAGTGCTTCCGGGTAATTTTCCTTGTGAATGTGATCTGTTCCTTGTCTTCTTCTTCTGATGTGTGTGTTGCCTCCTCTGTCCTTGTTGTTGTTGGTTGTGAAGGGGCACCACACACCTCAGTGTTAGAAGACGTGGAGTCAGACCTCCCGGTCGCTGCTCCCTGTGTAGGTCTTAAGGGCAGTACTGCAGCAAGGAGGGTCTGCTAGTTCTTGCGAATAGCTGCCACATCACGATGGTAGGCAGCCAGGTCGGCCCTGAGGGAGTCATGATTGCATTCGTGCATGCAGTGGAAGGTTTGGGGTGCGAGGTGTTGTGGCAACTCCCTTACTGCAGTGGTGAATTCCTTGACAGTTTCTTGTAGTCTACAATCTTATCAGTGTCCTATTTCCTCCTCTGACTGTGCAGGTGTATTTCAGTGACCAGTTACATGTGTCCCCCCCTCAATGCTGTTGTCTGAGCAGTATGACATTTGGGATGTTGCATTGTTACCCAGGCACATTATGGACCCTGACATATGCAGCATGGGTGTGTCCTTAGTGCTGTGTAGTTCCTATTGTTGTTTACATTGGCTGATGTTTGCGACAACTATGGGCATTGACATTTGAGAGTACTGGGGCCGTTGTCTTGTTGGTGGGGGATTGTTGAAGTTGTCATCCTCACCCCCTAATTTAGGTGTGTATGATCCATGGGGAGGTTACTGCCATTGGCTACTTGAGCTGCACAGAGAGCAGAGGTAGTAGTAGCAACTGTTGTCGCAGTTACATTCCAGTTGGCGGTATGGCTAGAGGTTGTTAATAGGACCCTAGTTAATGTAGGGGGTATGGTGGCTGACGTGTGCCGGGATGTCAGTTTAACGTTGAGGCCTTCCCTCCTGGCGTGGCTTTCCCTTTGCTCCATCGTTGGCATGACAGCATGCCCCCATGGGACTGTTGTTGGTGTTGTGTAATGGTGTGCCCCAGGTCTTCTCAGAACGGGCCATGCGCCCATGCTGTGCCCCTTTACCCATGCCACTCCATGTATTAGATGACTTCCATGCATTTAGTGGTCGGTATCCCCCCCTGCTCACAGTTGACATTAGTGCATTTTAGTTTCCCATACGACTTACCCTGCATGTGCGTTGTCTCCTGGTAGTCTGCACTGTCCTGTCCTTGAATCCCTGTGACGATCTCCTCAGGGATGACGGCTGCGACCATCTCCTCCATGTGGTCCAGGGCCTCCTGGTGTGCTGGACTCCCCCCTCCAGTCTGCAGTGCTGCCTTCCTGTTCCTGGCCATCTTTTCCTTGGTCCTGCGCTTGCAGTCATGCCAGCGTTTCTTGCACTCGATGACTGTTCATAGCAATGAACAATGCATAGTCAAGGGGAGAGGGAGCCCTGCAGGGGCCATGGAGTGGGCAGCACTGCAGAATTTATCAGAGAGCAGCAGAGGGCCTTTTGGGAGTGCAGATGGTCTTTGGGGAGCAGTACAGTGTCTGCAGGATCCAGGAGCATGGAGCAGCACTGAGTTAGTTCAAGGTGGGAGCAGACACTGTCCATGACAGGAGAGACAGATTGGTATCAAAGAGGAGAGGCATTGCACAATCCAGAACACTGGAGTAGCAAAGCGTCCAGGGAAGAATGAGTAATGCAGGGTCCGGTAGGGGCACATATTTCAGAGAGAGGTCATTGCAAAGAGCGGGACAGGGCCTGGTAGGCAGATGATGAGGGTTGAGTGTAGGGGCAATACAGAACTGAGGTTCACAGGTGCATAGTGCACTATGGGAGGACAACACAGGTGGAGAGACAGAACAGATACCAGGGTAGTGCAATATAGGGTCGGTGGGGTGGCCTATTTTGGTGAAGAAGGTGGCAGCAATACATTGTGCCTTTCCTCACAAAAGGGTTACAGCAGGGCATTAACCTTAGCCGTTTAATGTCTGGTGAGATGGACCAGCATCCTTATGACCTCTTCTCCATGGGAGATCACATTCTTCCTTACTAGCATACTTGAACGGTTTATACACATGTTTGTGAATACATGTTTGTGCTTAAGTTCCTTCCTCCAGGACACTCTTCTAAGAGCTAAGCACTCTTTGCACAATGATGGGCACTTGGGTCCAACTCCTGTTCACATTTTCAGGGCTGTACGAGGGACACCTGGGAAGAGCATCTGAAGTACTCATGTGTGGGAGAGAAGAGAGCAGCCAGTGAGCTGTTAGTAGGCTGGACACAGGAAGCACACCGACAGCGCAATGTCACACCAGCAGAGAGCATAATATGGAAGACGCACATTTCCTTGAACGGTGTGTGCTCACTCATGGCCTCTTTTGCTGTACCTTCCTGCTGCAGTGGGGCAGAGACTAGGCTTACAAGAGACAAAGGATGGGGTGAAAGACATGCAAGCAGGGAACAGGACATGATGAGAAGGTTGCAAGTGTGTGTGTCACTGAAAGAACAGGATACAGGCAACAAGGCAGGGAGAGGAAACACAGGGCCAGCAGAACCAACCTTGCCTGCAATCTGCCGGCGCCCACATGTGGATCAAGGCTCCCCTTTGCAGTGCCCTGAATGGTCGTTTCATCATTTATAAATTACTAAGTGGAAGTTTTCTTAAAGTATAAGATAAACAAATAAATATTTGCAATTATGTAAATATTCCACAAACCACAAATTATTTATTTTCTTACTTCCTTGCTTCCTGCAAGAGGGTCTGTATTTTGAAAGATACTAAAATAGTTTCCAAAACAGATATAACACTTTCATAAAACAGGCCTTGCAATGAGCGATTAAAGCCCTTACCCCTCACAGATCCCCTCTAGTACTCTGAGTCAGGATTTTTATAACAATCTAAAGGCAGTGTAGGTCCATGTAAGCATCAGCCCTACCTTGTCTACACACAGTTCACCACATCCTGCCAACATTCCATCAATAAAAGACTTCACTCATTCACTCATTCAATCATTTAACACTCCGGGCCTGATTTAGAGTTTGGCGGATGAGGTTACTCTGTAAGAAACCTGACGGAGATCCTGTCCTCCGCATTACAGTTCCATTAGATCCTATGGCAATCGTAATACAACGGACCGGATAAAACAATCTGCTATATATTTAAGCATTCAAAGTATACACCATAATTTTAAAGACTCTTATATTCCATCTATCTCCGATAAAGGAAGCGATATTTGTGTGGCTGACATAGATGGCAACATATGTAACTATTCACAGGGGTACATTGGTATTTGCAGCCCAGTCCAAAGAGAAAATATCAGAAAAATGCATGCTCACTTCTAGAAAGAAAGCTCACCTATTGAAAACAAAGCAAAGACTTTGGTAACAGGGCAATCTGAACCTCCCCTGAAAGCATGCAAGTGTCTGAGTGCCTAAAAGTCGAGTGAAAAACTCACAACCTGGTGAACTCTGTATAAATTCGCACCACCGTAATTTATTTAGTGGTTATCGAAAACATGCTAAATAATGAACCGCATGTTTTAATATAAACAAATATATATCCAAATGTATTTTAAAATGTTTGGTTTCATTTGTTGCTCTCTACTAGTTCACAGCTAAACCAATTTTACTGTGTCTTCAAAACATTTTAAAGAAAGATCAAAGAGATGTTTGGATGAAAAAAATGTTACACTCCATCAATAATGGATCAGTTCATTTAGTAGGAAATGTCATGCCTGCTATACTTCTAAAGGTTGGCTCTGATATGCTAGGAAATTATGTGCCAAAATCTACGGGGCACCATGGGAATGCACCATCACAGAGTGCCAAGAAAGTGAATAGTCAAAAGACTCGAACACAATAATGTCCTAAAAAGACAATGTTATCACAGCCGGGCAGCACAATAGAGTGCTATGTAACCAAAAATTGCTACAGGAAAGAGGAGCCGTATAATGTGAAAAACGAACACTAAGCATGGCGAACCACCATATTAAATTCGCAAGGAGTAATGCACTCCACTACACGAAGTACAATACACAACAAATCCCAATATATACAACAATAGACTGTACTAACACACAAAAATACCTGCAACAATAGAGCATTTCAGTGTTTCAAATACACAGAAATAACAGAAACACTGAACTATAGCACAGCCCCGCTAATTGTAGTGCTATACAAAACAAATTAATAAATAGGCATTGTCCATGTTTTTTAATGAGCTAAATAAAATCATCATAGTAATATGCATTAGGTCACAGCTCCTGCAGTCGATGAAGCTCTCAGTGAAAAAAAAAATGAACTCCCTCTCTTCACCAACCCAACATTAGATCCACCCGCCCCATATCCACTCCCCCCGCCTTATTTTGAATTACTCGCTTTACTGCCAGTTAATTTCTGACGTCAGTGTTGCCCGCTTGGCAATAACGCATTTGTCAGAAATGACCAGGGCACCATGTTGTTGAAGTGCATTATCCAATTGTTTATTTATATATTTATTTATTTTAGAAACAAAGCCCCTGAAGCGGGGTCTTGTTTCTGAGAAGCAAAGAAAACTCAATGGCCCTGACTTGGGGACCATTGTTTCTTTTCCATGCTTGAGTCCACGATGATTCCCAAGGTAGACAGAGCACCCCATATGTTACTGTTTTTACCATCTTTACACCTACATAACCCTGAAAATATCTGCAAATTGTCTTCACCAGATCACTTTAAAGCCCCCAAGCTGGAGTTAAAGAGGTACAGTGAAGGGATGTTGCAGCCAAGAGGCTGGAGGCTAGTAGAAATACAAATACAGTAAAGGGACAATGTAGCTGAGGCCGGAGGCTAGCAGGCCATCCACTACACCCTTTTTAACCCCATTAAACCCGATACAGCTCAAAATTCTGTCTGTCTTCTCAAAGTCAAAAGTTTCAAGATCTTGAAGTTTATAAACCCGGCCTACCCTAGTTTGGCATGTGTGGAGACCACCTGCCTTGATGTCGCTGAAGATGATAGTTCCATGCCTCAGAATGAAGGCTATTCCTGCTATTCTGTTCTAGGTACTACTGTAAAATAGCCTTTGTAAGCCCTTTAGGAGTTTCACTTTTGGTTTCTCGTTTGCTTTCCCCATCTAGGCCACATGCCTGAAACAATGCTCTGCCCAATGCCAGTTTGCTTGTCTAGGATCAGAACAGCGTACCTCGGGTTAGTGACATCCTTATTCACCTTATTCACATCGTCCTGAAAAGCTGTTTTTCACCACTTCCAATATTGTAGGAGGCCTTGTAAAATGTCCTCCAATATGTTCTTTGCTCTAGTTTGCTTGGACTGTGGATTTTATAAGTGGTTCACCATGTCTTTAGTCACATGGCTTTGAGCCTGGAGCCTCATAGGTTTATATCTACTGGCCCTCCAGAACCAGTGCTTAGAATTTATACTTTGACTTTGGATTCAAGCAGCACAATTCGTTTCTGAGGTTTGATGATGGGAGGTTTGGTTGCAATTTAAACCTAAACCAAGGATACCCAATGCTTCCATTGCATATACCATCAGACCTTGTGATTGCTCCTGGAACACTGTGATTTGAAAAGTGTGCAGCAAGAATATATCAGATTTCGCTTCAGCTTTTGGCACCATTGAACACAAATCTGTTATTGATAGTCTTGTATTGCATGGTGGAATTAGTGAATTTGGCCTCACTTTGTTTAATCCCTTCTGGCTAGCTACATGCATCATGTTAAGTAGGCTTTTCTTCCTAGCTTTCAATTCCATTACATTCTGAGTCCTTCATTGTTTTGTCCTTTCACAAGGGTGTCACAATATCTCCATGAACCCTCACTCAAATCATGGGAGCCCATGGCATCAGCTACAATATGCAGGTGGATGCTGCGTAGATCTACCTCAGACTAGAAGAGTGATCTGGGGATTGCTACTAGATAGCAACCTTTCTGAAACAAACAAAGCAGTGGTTAAACAAACTTGGCTGCACCCTACAGACAGAGATGAAGCTGCAGAGTTGGTCGACATCTCTCTTCTCACTTTCACCTACCCAGATTTATTCCTTGGGCACAACCCAACGTCAATTCTCCTTTCAAACCTGGACACAGTAGAGCAAAATAAAGCATAGAAGGAGAAAGGCCCATCAGCTGCACACTAGCATCAATACATCATAAAACTGAATATGTTTGTTAGTTGTAGAGGTGCTCACATCATCCAGAGGTGATAACATAGGTACAGTTTTCAACATTATATAATGTTGATGAATTGGTCATTTGAACTCTGTCAATCAAGGGCTCAAAGCAAGTGGATTAATGCAATACTATAATCACAGTTGAAAACATTGTCTTCACAATTAATACCACCTCTGACACAAATGCATATCATACACCCTGAGAATCATTGGTCCCTCAAAGCTATAATTTTGTGGCACATTCGTTTTGTATAATTTGTTTTAAAAAAATGCCACGACTTGCTCCTAACTGTGGAGACCTGAGTATTTCAACATTTTTTTAAAGTGCATTCTCTTTGTATTATTTGTAGCATTCCATAACCAATGTATTTGGTATTGTGTTTTTGTAATAATTTTGCAACTTGTAGTACTTTTGCTACCATGAAATGGACCCATGTTGAGGGTCCTGAAAATGTGAAAAATTAGATCATGTGGAGTACCTTCATAATATGTTAATAAGGTCTCAAGAATATGTTTGTAATTGGACTATGTAATCGTTTTATATAGTTGCAAATGTTTTTCCACCTTTATATTCTATACGTTACACAATGCGTATATTAAGATGAGAGGCTGGTGCCCTATAGCCTGTCAATAACAGATATGGAAAAGGTAATTATATTAGTGTGTTTGCCATAAGCTAATAATGCATTTTCTCAATTTTTGTGAAGGCAGACCGCACCGAATTCCTAGATTTCTAGAATTACAGTTTTCAAAGGGTTGATGTTGGAATTGTCAGGAAGACTGCCCAAGTGTGAATTAAAATTATCAGACCCAAGAGCTCTCCTGAAGTTCCAGAGAAGTCTAACAAACCCCCTTGGATTCAGCTTAACCTGGCCATATCTAACTATACACAAACGCCATCCGCCAGGACACTCTTTGCAACCCTATTTTACATGATCATGCATCGAGGCTTTGTACTTTGCTTTCTACTCCCAAATACTAGTCAGATGCATAAAACTGTTTTTCATTCTAAAGATTTCTCCATATGCTTAAATCTCTAGTTTCAAAGTTCAAGTACCAACACAATGAAGGTCTAGGCAAATCCGTGGACCTTGCGCCCTTTTCAAAATGCACTGCTCAAAGGTGGAAAAAACACGCAATACAATGGTTCTGCAAAAAAACTAAGGCCCATATTTATACTTTTTTTGTGCCGCATTTGCGTCATTTTTTGACGTAAAAGCGGCACAAACATACAAAATGTAATTGTATTTTGTAAGTTTGCGCCGCCTTTGCATCAAAAAATTACGCAAATGCGGCGCAAAAAATATATAAATATAGGCCTAAATATTTAATACATTGCGAAAGTATTGCGTTGCGAATTGCGTTATAAAATATGAGATCCAGAGTGTCAAAATGTTATGTATTACTGTATTATTTGCCAGACTAACAGTTAATGTAAAGAATACAGAAGTGTATATTGACAAAATATGGCAGTGCTTTACTTTTTGGCAGTGTTGCAAGAGGTGGGCACAGGCATTAGTATGTGGGTATCCGGACTGTATTTCAATATCAGAGTGCGAATCGGAGCAAAAGAGATGAAAGGAGTAAAGGAAGAAGGAGGAGGAAGAGAACAAGAGGAAACATTGACAAAGAGACAAAGCAAGGACGAAAATGTATCTTCAGGATTACGTTTTAGATACAGGAACAGTAGAGTGAACAAAGAAAGGAGAAAGAAGCGTGAGGTGGATTTAAGACTACACAGCAGTGGTGTAACAGGTCCCCGACCTCCAGGGGTCCCCCTCAACACAGTACACTGTGCACCGGCTGCTCCCCCCCTCCCCCCGTGAGAGCTCATGCATCAGGGGCCTCCATGTGGTTTGCAAAGGGGGCCCTTCAAATGTCGATGTGTAACTGCTAGACAGCCCCCCTGGCATTTGACAAGGAGAGTGTCAGTTTCCAAGAAAGAGATCAGACCCTGGATTACTGCACTGTAGCATGCAAAGTGCAAAGGTTACCATACAATGCTGCACTGCAGTACAGACACTCCGATGGGAGTGTCAGAGAAATACTGCCTTGCACTCAGAGGCAATTAAATTATGTGGTAATGGAGAAACAAATTATCTAGCAGGAAAATGCAAATTTGTGCAAGAAATGACAAGCATTGACAAAGCCATTAGCTCTCGCCTACGAGAGCTATTGGGTCTCTCAATGTTTTTAGGCATGTTGAATAGCAGCACTGCTGCTGTGCACCAATGCTCAGTTTAGGAAAAATGCGCTATGACGAGGCAAGTCACAGCAGTTCTTTCCCTAACTTATCCGTGCCGCACAGTAGCCGCGCTTCTGTGCAACATGGCTAAAAACATTGACAAAGCCTTAAACTCCTGTAAGCAAGGGTTACTGGCTTTGGGAATGCTTGTTACATCAGCAGCAGAGAAGTTGTATTTAACTGATGATGAGTAACGAGTCATCATATCTAGCAGAGGGAATTCATTTGTACCATTAAGTGTTTGGGGAAAAAGCCTGCTATGTATTCTTCTAGTTAACAGTGGGTTATGACATTCTGATAATCTCTGTCCAAATTGATCTGCAAATAATAATGGCCTCTACGCAGCTGTGACCCTCACAACAAGGTAAGACCCAGACGAATTGCAATTAATTAACAAGCATTTGCAATGCAATGGGTCTCGCGTTTGCTCGAGTTAGAGCTATTCCTGTAAATTCCTAACTGGGCATTTTTTGTCACTTAAATTGGAAATGAAGACTAAAACAGTTGACAAAAGCTAGCATATTCAAAGTGCCATGGCCGCCATGAGCCATTTTGCAATTATCCATGTAACAGGGGTAGTCTGCAAGGTGGTAACAATACCACCCTCAGGATTGACATGCGTAAAGCATTTACCAATGATAACAAAGGATTTTTGAAAGGCAAGCCCACTAACTAATGACAGTGATGTGTGTGCAATGGGCTTAGTTAAAAGCCCACAATTCTCACAACAGGCCAAAGAGATGGCACGCTTGACCTAAAAAAGTGCTGTGACGCAGTCAGCATTAGCTGAGCCATAGTGCCTTTATTTTCTTTGCTTGTTCTTTGAAAGAAGATCATCACAAGCAACAGCAGATGCACTGTCTCAAGCGGAACCTAAAAATGATGGCAAAGATTTGAGTTCACACTTCAAAACCACACTTCAGACCTAACTCGCCTAAGCATTGAGAACTCTTCTTGATTAATACTCTTTCCATCTTTACAAGGGTGATTCCTTTATGAACTGGCACAGAAGAGCCAAAAACTATTTAATTGAATGATGCCCATAGAAACCTGCAGTAGTTGGGAAGCTTCTTTGGATAGGCACCAGACAATTTCCATCCATCAGTGTTTTGATGTCTCAGTAAATCTCCCTTACTGGGGCCCAATAAAAGGTGCTGAGCCTGCTGTACCCTTCTACTAAAGCCCTGTGATACCAAAAGTCCTATGATATTTTTGCTTGTGATCTTCTACTGAAGAACTGAGGGCTAGGCTCTATTAGATGGGTGTGCCAGAAGGGACAAGAATGATTGCAATTACCGAAGGAGATCGTCCATATGGCAAAGACACGTTTCTAAATAAGTGGAAGGAAATGCTACCAAGAGGATTTTGAGTGCTTGCATATAGATTGTTGAAACAAACATGAAATAAAGAGACCTAGTCTGATTACGAAGACTTAGGCTGTGAGTGAGAATCCTAAATTAACCAATAAATCAACAACATTTGAGTCTCTTTGTGCCCTTACCAGCAATTGGAATAAGCAGGGGGGATGAATGATGCAATCTTATGGGGCTAGCTGTGAGAAGATGAACATTGTTATTAATGTGGAGAACTTCAACATTTTCATAATTTGTAATTAAAAATATATGAATCAGATGAATGTACTATCATACTCTCTCCCGTCCTGCCAAAAACGCACAAAAAGTTCATTTATACAATATATTCAATCCATTGAGCACAGACTTCCTTTTTACTCAAACACACGTTTATGTTAGAGCATTTCTTTGTACCAGGCATCGCCCAATTCACTTCAGAGCGCTGAATTGAAAAGGATAACAAAAGTCATAGAAAGAAAATAAAAACATGAGGCAAAGTAAAGTCAAATGCATAGGTTGAACACAGAACTTGCATTCTTTGAACGCTCCAAAACAATTTAAGAAAACACATGTTCGTCTCTTCTCACAGCCACTCTATCATCATCCCATCTGAATAAAGCAAGACACTATAAATTCACCTCTTCAGAGCATGTGTATCAGCAAGGTGTAACAGGATGAGCCCTGGCCCACCTGTAAACACTGTGATCTCATTCTTAGCAAGAGCTGTAGGAACTGCTTACTTCTTGGCTCACACTTAACCAGAAGTGCCTTTAGATTTGATTAACTTGGTTTACATGAACAATGTCTGACCCCCAGGGTGAACGCCTGAGGTGATGAGTTCGAAGTTAAAGGCTTTGAGTAACTAGTGGGAGTTGGTGTGTCCAGGGTTCAAAGAAAAACGGGCGGTGGGCTTGGACAGTGACAAAAACAGACTATTTGTTGCCGATTGCTCAGGAGAGGCTCGCAAATCATATTTATGATCACGGATGAAGCATGACATGACCTGTCTAAGCAAGGGGCGAGGTATTACTGTCAGGGCTGCCGTCTTCGAAAGTGGGACCCTGATTGAGTCCCGCCTCTGCTCAACATTCTGTGATCTTGGGCACATCACGTATTCCCCTGTGCTTGATAAATGAATGTGGCCCTTCAATGCGCTGGACCGAGTCGTGCTATAAAAAAAAACAGAAGCCCTGAGGTGAAATAGTAGTGAATAGGAGGTTGCGCCAGAGCACTCTGCTTGAGAGTGACATTGTATGGGGTAGAGGAGGTGTAAGGAAATGCCTCCTTGGCATGGTTACCCCCTGACTTTTTGCCTTTGCTGATGCCAAGTTATGATTTGAAAGTGTGCTGAGGCCTGCTAACCAGGCCCCAGCACCAGTGCTCTTTCCCTAACCTGTACCTTTGTTTCCACAATTGGCACACCCTGGCATCCAGGTAAGTCCCTTGTAACTGGTACCCCTGGCACCAAGGGCCCTGATGCCAGGCAAGGTCTCTAAGGGCTGCAGCATGTCTTATGCCACCCTGGAAACCCCTCACTCAGCACAGACACACTCCTTGCCAGCTTGTGTGTGCTGGTGGGGAGAAAATGACTAGGTCGACATGGCACTCCCCTCAGTGTGCCATGCCAACCTCACACTGCCTATGGCATAGATAAGTCACCCCTCTAGCAGGCCTCACAGCCCTAAGGCAGGGTGCACTATACCATAGGTGAGGGCATAGGTGCATGAGCACTATGCCCCTACAGTGTCTAAACAAAACCTTAGACATTGTAAGTGCAGGGTAGCCATAAGAGTATATGGTCTGGGAGTCTGTCATGCACGAACTCCACAGCACCATAAAGGCTACACTGAAAACTGGGAAGTTTGGTATCAAACTTTTCAGCACAATAAATGCACACTGATGCCAGTGTGCATTTTATTGTGAAATACACCCCAGAGGGCATCTTAGAGATGCCCCCTGAAAACATACCCGCTTTCCAGTGTGGGCTGACTAGTTTTGCCAGCCTGCCACACACCAGACGTGTTGCTGGCTACATGGGGAGAGTGCCTTTGTCACTCTGTGGCTAGTAACAAAGCCTGTACTGGGTGGAGGTGCTTCTCACCTCCCCCTGCAGGAACTGTAACACCTGGCGGTGAGCCTCAAAGGCTCACCCCCTTTGTTACAGCACCCCAGGGCACTTCAGCTAGTGGAGATGCCCGCCCCCTCCGGCCACGGCCCCACTTTTGGCGGCAAGGCCAGAGGAGATAATGAGAAAAACAAGGAGGAGTCACTGGCCAGTCAGGACAGCCCCTAAGGTGTCCTGAGCTGAGATGACTCTGACTTTTAGAAATCCTCCATCTTGCAGATGGAGGATTCCCCCAATAGGATTAGGGATGTGTCTCCCTCCCCTCAGGGAGTAGGCTCAAAGAGGGTGTAGCCACCCTCAGGGCTAGTAGCCATTGGCTACTAACCCCCCAGACCTAAACACACCCCTAAATTGAGTATTTAGGGGCTCCCAGAACCTAGCAAGATAGATTCCTGCAACCTAAGACGAAGAAGGACTGCTGACCTGAAAGCCCTGCTGAGAAGACGGAGGCATCAACTGCTTTGGCCCCAGCCGTACCGGCCTGTCTCCCCACTTCTAGAAAAACAGTGACACGTTCCACAGGGTCCAGCGACCTCTGAAGCCTCAGAGGACTACCCTGCATCTAAAAGGACCAAGAACTCCCGAGGACAGTGGCTCTGCTCCAAAGAAGAAACATCTTTGCAACAAAGAAGCAACTTTTAAAGACAACACGTTTCCCGCCGGAAGCATGAGACTTTGCACTCTGCACTCAACGCCCCTGGCTCGACCTGCGGAGAAACAACACTACAGGGAAGACTCCCCGGCAACTACGACCCTGTGAGTAGCCAGAGTTAACCCCCCCTGAACCCTCCCCAGTGACACCTGCAGAGGGAATCCAGAGGCTCCCCCTGAACGCGACTGCCTGCTTCAAAGAATCCGACGCCTGGTAAAGTCACTGCACCCGCAGCCCCCAGGACCTGAAGGATCCGACCTCCAGTGCAGAAGCGACCCCCAGGTGGCCCTCTCCCTCGCCCAGGTGGTGGCTACCCCGAGGAGCCCCCCCCCCTTGCCTGCCTGCTTCGCTGAAGAGACCCCTGGGTCTACCATTGAAACCTATTGCAAACCCGACGCCTGTTTGAACTCTGCACCCGGCCGCCCCCGTGCTGCTGAGGGTGTACTTTTTGTGCTGACTTCTGTCCCCCCCAGTGCTCTACAAAACCCCCCTGGTCTGCCCTCCGAAGACACGGGTACTTACCTGCTGGCAGACTGGAACCGGGGCATCCCCTTCTCCATTGAAGCCTATGCGTTTTGGGCACCACTTTGATCTCTGCACCTGACCGGCCCTGAGCTGCTGGTGTGGTAACTTTGGGGTTGCCCTGAACCCCCAACAGTGGGCTACCTTGGACCCAACTTTGAACCCTGTAGGTAGTTTACTTACCTGCAAAACTAACAAACACTTACCTCCCCCGGGCACTGTTGAAAATTGCAGTGTCTTGTTTTAAAATAGCTTATTGCCATTTGTGTGAAAACTGTATATGCTATTTTACTAATTCAAAGTTCCTAAAGTTCCTAGGTGAAATACCTGTCATTTGAAGTATTAATTGTAAATCTTGAACGTGCGGTTCTTAAAATAAACTAAGAAAATATATTTTTCTATACAAAAACCTATTGGCCTGGAATTGTCTTTGAGTGTGTGTTCCTCATTTATTGCCTGTGTGTGTACAACAAATGCTTAACACTTCCCTCTGATAAGCCTACTGCTCGACCACACTACCACAAAATAGAGCATTAGAATGATCTCTTTTTGCCACTATCTTACCTCTAAGGGGAACCCTTGGACTCTGTGCATGCTATTTCTTACTTTGAAATAGTACATACAGAGCCAACTTCCTACAGGAGGTGCCTAGAGAAGAGAGCTGTATAAAACATGCATTCTCATCATTAACTGCAATAAACACAATTGGAGCTACCCAAAGCCTAGTGATCTGGCCAGTGGCAGGTCGAGCAGCTCATTTGATTGGGAACCTTTCCTGCGACAGATAACTGTACACAGTATTTCACTAAAATGTGACTCACGCTGAAAAACCTTTTCAGATTTCTCAAGGCAAGCCTATAGCGAGTGCAATAAAGTGGAAACTGTAGCCAAGCTGATGAATAACCTTGATGACAGGTTAATGACAATGAAATTAATCAGGTCTTCTTAAACACAAAGCCAACGTGGTACAGGCAGGCTTACCAGAGAATAGAGCAGGCGAAGTAACATCAACAAAACTGAACATATGGCTAAGTGTCAAATCTACAGTGAACACATAAAACAAAACTGCAACACGATCTTTACTCAGCGCACACTCCTCAGAAAAGCCACTCCCTGTAGTAGCCACTTAAACAAGACAAAGAGAGAGAGGGCGAGCTGGCTCTGGAAACGCACCCTTCTGCTGTTCTTTTATGTTTGCATAGGAAGCTAGGGGTGAAGGGAGACCTGCAGGAGGACTTTCCTGAGGAAGTGTGGCTACTCTGAAACACACATCCACAGTAGTGTAAGACGAGCAGGCAAAAACTGAAAAAAGTCCCCTACAAAAGAGATAAACAGTACAAAGTGTAATTATACAGTAGTTGGTTCGTGCTCTGAAAGGGAAAAAGGAGAGACAAAGAGGCAGAACTGACCACTAGCGACAAGGTTTTTAAAGAACACTGCAGCCAACAAATGAAATCACTTTAAGCCCACAGGATAAGTATACACGAGGTCGAATGCTTATGTTCGACCTAAAAAAAGTGATTGTGTGACAAACTGGAAGGAGCAGATAGGCAGAGACAGATGTAGCAAGTATTGGCAAAAAGGTGGTGGGACGGAAAAAGTTCCTGCAAAGGTTGAGTCCAAAAGCACTTTGTTTTAAATGAAGCTGTGTTCTGTTGCTGTATTAATAAACTAAAAACAAAGTTACTAAAATGAGACACATGTGGTGTAACAGCCAGATCTACAGAGTTTGGAAATGGGTAGGCATGTTTGAGTCCTAGCATTGCCTGAACATGCTTCGATCTTGAGCTAATACCTTAATCTCCCATGCTTAAAAGAAGGCCCTTGTGTAACGTAACTTGTAGCCATGTCAAGTCCTCCATTACCTTTGGGTCCAGTCCACACTATATAAAACTGCAACAATCAGCACTGAACACGGGCATGAATGAGCAGATGCCACAAGAGTTGGCAAAAGGGAAGGGGAATTGCCCTCAAATGTTGAATACAAGTGTACTTGGAAGGAAATAGTACCTGAATCACAGCACAAGCAGTGAATGGAGAGCGGAAGGACCCTAGTCAGACTAAATGAATCAGTAGTTGGGCCATGATCACATTTGAAAAATGAGGAAATGGCATTGCAAGCGCTGCACAATTAAGAACCCCTAAAGAAGAGTGACACTTAAGCCAATGAATGGCAAGCAATGGGAGGGTTCAAAACCCCCTATACAACACAAGCGTGAGAGCATGCACTACTGTGTGAGCTCTCACAGTATAGAACTAAAAACAGTGTTTTAATTGAGTAAAGGCAACTTACATTGTCCAGTATATGGCCTTATTATGTAACTATTGCATCTTTAAAATACATGTTGCTCAATAAGGGACTCTGATGCTGTAAAAATACATGTTTCTTCAGAATTAAAAATATACAAACTCAGCAGATCCTATTGTACGCTATTGAACGACAATTAATTTTTTCTCATGCATGGAAGGATATTAGTGACATTTAATTAACAGTATCCTTTCTCTACCGTTTCTATCTTTCTGTGTAAAAACGATTGTTTAGAACATACACAAAATATTGCACTCAGCTAAAAACCAATCCGCATGCACACATTTCTTCTATTAAAAAGAGTGCTTCGTTTTTAGGCACTTTCAAGTTATATTCTAAACACCTTATTTCCATTAAAAGTGCCCTGTTTTCACTCCGTAGGGCATCTCAAGGCATCTCTTTCCAACAAGAAACTTTCCAACAGTAAAAAATGTACATTTCATAGTTTCTATGCATGTGTCTCACAAGAAGGCACTTTGAGAATCAAGACACTAGACCTTAGAAGGAGGTCCAACGGATCTGGCATTCTTCTGAATTCTGAGCACCCATTCGAAACAGCTGTTTCTTTGAAAGCAATAGCTCTGCTGTAATCATGAATGTGTGTCAACAGTGATTTTTTTTCCCCTATTTTTCTCCACATTATTGGTTTATTGTTGAATGCTTATACAGAACAAATTGACAATATTTAAATGCTTTAATACAGCAATCAAAAGATTAAAATAAATCACTTATCTTTGGAAAGTGGCCTGTGCAACAGTTTACCATTTGTGCCCTCATTTAAAAAACCTTAGATGTGCTGGAGGAAGAAACTACTTTTTTAGTTAAAATTCACAGGTAATACAGGAGGATTATATACCAAAAGCATCAGATTTATATCTACCTACTAAAAGCATTTTGGCATTGACGCTGGTTATATATAGGCCCAGATTTATACTTTTTGCAGCAAAACTGCACTAATGTACTTTAGCGGCAAAAAGTTTAGCGCCAACTTGCGTCATTTTACAACTCCAGACGGGCATCATATTGATAGAATGGTGCAAGCCGGTGCTAACCTTGGGCTAGCGTCTAAAAAAAGATGCTAGCCGGGTGGGGGTGACGGTAGGGGTGAAGAGGGTTTTGCATCTTAAAATGACGCTAGGCTGGTTAGAGGCAAAAAAAATGCAGCTATCCAGCCGTGCGTCTTTTTCAGATGCACAACCATCCAAAAACATGACTCCTGTCTTAGCAAAGACAGGAGTCATGCCCACTACCCCAATGGCCAGCACAGGGGACCAGTATCCCCTGGGCATGGCCATTGCACCCAGTGCCACACAGGAGGCCCCATGTTAGGGCCCCCAATAGCACTTTAAACAAATACTATAATACTTACCCATACTTATCCTACTTACGTAGAATGGGGTCCCCCATCCTCTGGTGTCCCTCTGGTGTGGGTGGGATGTTCCTTTGGCTTCTGGTGGGCACCTGGGGCCCATTCCATGGTGTTTGGCCATGAAAATGGTCCCACAGGTCCCCTAACGCTTGGTCTAACCCAGGCGGTAAATAATGGCACTAAGCAACTTTAGCGCCATTATTTGGATCCGCCTCCCACCGTGCATCATGTTAGCATGGGGGATAAATATGGCGCTAAGGGGATAGCGTAATTTTTTGGATGGGAATGCCTACCTTGCATCTCATTGATGCGAGGTGGGTTGGCGCACCCAAAAAATGGTGCTAACTCCAATATTTTGACACTAGACCTAACGTCAAAATAGAAATATGGAGTTAAGTTTGTGCTGCATTTGCATTAAAAAATGATGCAAATGCGACACAAACTATAAATATGCCCCATAGTGAGCTAAGCCCCCAACATTGCTAAAGGTATAGTTACAAATACCATATCCATAGTATTATTATACGAACTAGAAGCATAGTGCATGCCTTGCTTGCATGGTCAAGGCTGATGTTGGCTCCAGTGACCAAGCTTATACTACCTGTGGTGCTCTATGGCAGACCACAGACTGGAAACTGCTATTCTGGAGCCACAGTTCTACCTCTGATTTTGGGTTCCTAGCCACAGGCTGCGAACTGCCTCGTTCTCAAATACAAAACTGAAATGTATTCATATGTTTGCAATGTAACACACTCCCCACTAATAAACACATAACTCCTATTAATTTAATCTACTACAGAGAAACTGGAGTGAACACATTGAATGTTTTCCTTGCTGGATTATTCCCAATAACCACGTGTAACTAATAACCACTGGATTAACCACTAATTTTGGCTTCTGGAGTATCGTGTTGCCTTATGTAAAGCGTTCGATGTTTTTTTGAGGAACAGTAAGCACTTTAGAAATGCATTTACAGTACATTATAATGTCTGAGAATAATTAATCATCCTTTTCGTTCTTTTTTTAAAGACAGTAGTGAGTGAGAATTAATTTCAGAATGGCAGCCGTACTATAGTCCTCATTTAGGGGCATATTTATACTCCGTTTGCGCCGAATTAGCGTCGTTTTTTTCGACGCAAATTCGGCGCAAAACTAACGCCATATTTATACTTTGGCGTTAGACGCGTCTAGCGCTAAAGTATGGGCAAATAGCGTCATTTTTTTGCGTGAACGCCTTCCTTGCGTTAATGAGATGCAAGGAAGGCGTTCCCGTCTAAAAAAATGACGGCGACGCAAATGCGTCGTATTTATACTCCCGGGAAAAATTCACGCCCGGGAGTGGTCGGGGAAAAAAACCCCGCATTTGCGCCTCTTTTTAACGCCTGGGTCAGGGCAGGCGTTAAGGGACCTGTGGGCTCAAAATGAGCCAACAGCTGCCCTCCCATGCCCCCAGGGACCCCCCCTGCCACCCTTGCCCACCCCAGGAGGACACCCAAGGATGGAGGGACCCATCCCAGGGACATTCAGGTAAGTTCAGGTAAGTATAATTTTGTTTTTTTAAAATATTTTTTTTTGGCATAGGGGGGCCTGATTTGTGCCCCCCTACATGCCACAATGACCATGCCCAGGGGACAGAAGTCCCCTGGGCATGGCCATTGGGCAAGGGGGCATGACTCCTGTCTTTACTAAGACAGGAGTCATGTAAATGGCGTCTGGGCGTCGTTTAAAATGGCGCAAATCGGGTTAAGACGATTTTTTAGCGTCAACCTGACTTGCGCCATTTTTAAGACGCCCTAACGCCATTTTTCCCTACGCCGGCGCTGCCTGGTGTACGTGGTTTTTTTCCACGCACACCAGGCAGCGCCGGTCTGATTGCACCGGCTAACGCCATTCAATAAATACGGCGCCCGCATGGTGCTTCAGAATGGCGTTAGCCGGCGCAAAAATTTTTGACGCTAAACTGCGTTAGCGCAGTTTAGCGTCAAAAAGTATAAATACGGGCCTTAATGTTTGTTAGTGCGCTAGGGATGTATGCCCTCTCCGAGGATCTGCAACCATTGTCTATCTTCTGTTTCTACTCAGGCTGACCCACAGTAACATCTCCAGAGAGAGAAAAAGCAACAGCTGACAGAGAAGAGAAGAGATCAGTTTTAATGAAGCACCAGGTCCGGTTCCATGAAGGTCACAGTTTTTTTTGCCGTGATGCATGCATCTCTAAGATATTCTAGACTCAAACTGAAGTCACGCTGTTTGTATGTGATCAAGAGATTTAGAAGTGTAAGCATATTTACTTGAGCATATTCAATGTAATCCGTCGTTTGGTGTCAACTAAGTCCATGCAAAATGTAAATTACATTGGTGTAATTCACAACAATTCGGGAATTTTGCTTTATGACTGTTTCGTGAAATTCATGAAATTACGCATTACATCGCACTGTGTAATTAACGCACTGTTGGCAACAAAACTATAACAATGGAGCAACACGAACAACCAGAAAGCAGGTGGCTGTTGTTCACAGCAATAGTGGGGTTGTAATGCTATTTTAAATTGTAAAATGAGCTCTAGTATCAAAAACTGACACAAAGGCACATTTGTGCTAAAATGTAGCATTTAGTGATGAATTGCATAGCTATGTGAAAGAAAATTGTAAACGTTTTGCACAACCCTAGTATCAGTACACCAGCCCTATTGTCTTTACCAATGCTTGTTTTTTCGTGATGCTGACACCATCATCTCAGTGTTTGCGGCAATAACCTTATCCATATCAATGCAATGAAACAACTATGCAATCATTTATCAAATGTAAGGGTTGCTCATGGAAATATACTGCACTCGTTTGTGCCACATGAACAGTAACTGACCATGTGAGCAGTAATGCCACAGTGTGCTTCATTACCAAATGAAAACCACAATAGAAACATGAGCAGAGGTTCTCCTCTATACAGATTGGACAAAATGGAGGAACAGGTCGATCAGAGAGAACATATGGTGCACTTCATACAGAATGAACAGTCTCCTTTGTCAACCAGTTGTGACAGATGCCTTTAACAGTCAGTGATTAATGTGTGCAGGTGGGTGCAGATGGTTAGCGCCTGCACTCATTTTTGGGGACTAGTACTTATATTTCATCCTGAGAATTTGACCAAGACCAACAGAGAAAGACAGATAAGAGAGAAGGGACAGAAAAGTGGACTCAAGACAGAAGCTAAAGATAGGAAACCAGTAACAAAGGAAGACATCAGGAATGAACCTGCAAAGGTGAGAATAAAGGGACCTGGTGGGTACAAAAGGTAAAACCAGTCTCCCCGGGTGTTTCTGTGCATGTGGAACAGGTTACAAAGGAACAGATTGAGGAGACAGTTTAAGGAACAAAGGGGGCAGGGTTATGTGACAGAGTATTTAAGGATATAAAGCTAAGGAGTTGCTGTCTGAATCACCATGTGGTTGGGAAGGCGGGGAAAATATTTAGTAGTGAGCTACTTTCAATAGGCATTTTGTTATGCTCATTTTAAGAAAGCATTTAACTACAGTGGATACAGTGTAGATATTGAGGGTAACAACAAGGGCTTTCATGATGCAGGATAGTGAAGATGTCAGAGAGGTGATGCACATGTCCGCAGCAGGAACGAAAGACATCATAAAACAGGGGGTTTATAGCAGGCATGGTGAAGCCCCTCAGAGAAGCATTCAGAAGAGTTGCAGCAGCAACTGCTGCTTGCTCTCCTCTTTGAAGTAGGTGCTGGAACAGAGGAGCGGTTATAAAAAAGGAACAAATATGACTACAATAAGTGGAGCAAAGGCCTCTGTTATAATGCGTGTACCTGGCTTTGCAGCATTGTTATGGGCTCAAAGGAATTCTATCTGTTCTTTTAGAGAAGATTGCTTGGGGCGGGGGGGGGGGGGGCTCCATTAACCAGCAGTTGCTTGCAGACTGACGAAGGGGGCACCCTGTTTATGAGTACCTTGTTGATTCAATAAATGTGAAGAACCATCTTGCAAAGTATGGTGTAATTACTATATTTTTGGCAACACTGCCAGTGCAGCAGGCAACAAAAGGACTCGATTTCTACATGGATGCTAAGAGCTCATGTATTATCTCAAGTAAGATTAAAACTGGAGAGCGAGCTATGTTTGTGGCTAAAGTGGAGTGCTGGTTATGAGAGCTAGGAGTAGCAGTGAACTGTTTACTTCAAAAACAAAGGGGGAACAGTGCGTTGAGAGAAATGAGGGGAACAGCGCATTAAGAAGTGGTGTTAATAAGCGGCAAGCAGCATAATACTGTATCGGGGCAACATTGTTTAAATTCAAGCGCGATCACTGTCTAGAGTGTGTTTGGTGAAATACGGCATTTGGGTTCACTCGAAATAACAGAATCAACAAGATTCTCCTTACTGATGTGTCATTTAAAATTAGCTCGTGTGACGCATACCACGTAGTACAGAGACACAAGGAGGCATATTTATACTCTGCACCTGATTTGAGTCGTTTTGTTTTATGCAAATCCGGCACAAACTTAAGACCCGTCTAGCGTCAAAATAATGGTGTTAACGTCATTTTTCGGTTGCGTGAGACCTCCTTGCATGAATGAGATGCAGGGTAGGCGTTCCCGTCCAAAAAATGACTCAAACACCCTAGGGCCATATTTATCCACCCAGGCAAAAAAGTCGCACAGGTGGGAGATGGACCCAAAAAATTATGTTAACACCGATTTGCATCAAAATGTAATGCCTGGGTCAGGGCAGGCGTTAAAATGAGGTAAACACACCACTACTTAAGGAAAACACACAGAAACAACATTACAACCCACAGGAGAAGATGGAGGTGATGCTGATTCAGCTTGGTAGACGGCGCAAGAAGACAGCAATCACCACCACTACAACGCGGCCCACAAAGGCAACGCAGAAGGCAGGAGAGGCTCTTCAGAACCAGGACAACCCTCCTTGGCCTCAGGAACCCGGATATAATTAGGACTTATAGACTGAACCGGCAAGCCATACTACACCTGCTGCACCGCATTGAGCTGCAAATTGCAGCCAGCCTGCAGACCCCACACAATATACCACTTATAACAAAGCTGCTTGCTGTCCAGCACATGCTGGCAAGTGGCTCATTCCAAACAACGGGTGCACTGGTTGCTGGTGTCTCACAGCCGTCGTTCTCTGCATTCCTGCCAAAGGTCTTGGACGCCATCATCTACCTGACACCCTGCCACATCAGATTCCCAACACCCAGCAAAAGCAGCAGGAGAACAAACAGGGGTTCTATCAAATCCATGGCTTCCCACATGTGCTAGGTGCAAATGACTGCACCCACGTCTGGCTCGTAGCACCTGCAGCAACAGAGCACTTATACCATAATCACAAGCACACGCATTCCATAAATATGCAGGGCAAAGTTGACCACTGTGGATTATTCATAAACATTTTGGCCAAGTATCCTGGGAGTGTCCATGATGCCTACATATTCCTACACAGTACGATCAATGAACAGTACCACAATGGACAATTTGGAAATGGTATACTTGTGGGTATGTCTACAAATCTATTAATGCACACACAACACCCCAACCCTGTCTGACACACAAGACATGCACCACTACAGTAACACATGGCCAGGGTTACACACATGTGCAGGTGATAACACATATGCGACATGCTGCAGTACAGCACAATCAGTGCACAACACCAATACATACACCCACATGTACGTAACACTCCCACAACGTGACAGGCACACCACAGGAGGGATAGGTGAGACATGTACCCTTTGAAAACAGCAGAACTATACCGACCACTACAAGTGGCCTCAGGTTGCCCACTATGTACAAATCACACACACTACATCAAACAAACAATAGCACAGACATGCAAGGGCATACACCATGCCCATGTTATGTAACTTCCAAATAGGCACAGATGTCTCAAGTCATGTCGTGCTAATCATTGCCAGAACAAATATCAAACACCACACAACTTGTGCCAATACCTACTGCATCTCATCAACACATACCTAACTTACCTGTAGTGTGCAGAGACATCTGCCTGACGCAGTGGCTCACACACATAGGAATACAAGATCAATCACCAACACATACCATGTGCCAGATGTGGTAGAAGTGGAACCCCACTGTGCCAAGGGACATATTTGCTAAGTAGCTGAGCTACATCCCATAGCCTGAACTGTGCATGTGTCAACAGTAGAAATGCGCATTAATGTTTTGGAAGATAGGAGAGACATTGCTAGTTATGTTGACCATCCAGTGACAATGGGATACACACCCTTGGATACCTGATGGCAGACACAAACATTAGCTGCCACTCTGGAACACCAAGGGAACAATGTAATAACCCACAGTTCCATAGTCATGGCCTGCACTGTCTGTATATCTTGGCAGATGACCATCTCTACATTGCTTGAAGCCACATTCTAAATTGGCCACTCTCCCATGCTGCATGTAGCGTGGAAGGGGTGTGCAATGCTTCATGCACACTTCATGTAGCTTAGAGGCAGGTCTGTCACTACAAGATACATAGCATGAAGGTGCAGACTCACATGTTGCTGACCCCTAAGACCTGAGGAAGTGCCACAAAACAATACCACCCCAGGGGTGCAGTATGCAGTTTGCAAAGGGGGTAGACGGGGTATGAACTCAGATGAATGTGGCACAAATGCGTGCTGCACACAGCTCCACACACAGAAAGAGCCCATTGGCCATCAAAAAAAGAATATGTCCAGGGCGGTGTACCGTACAGCACAGATACATCCACCTCCACATGGCAGATAGCCAAGTACCTTGGTGTAGGATAGGTAGCGTTGGTGCACGGCTACATATGTGTAACTGGCTCAGGGGACAACAAAGGGTTGCCAAGTAACATGTCACACATGGGGCATCCTTGCATTGTTGAAATGTTGCAGGACACAGCAGCCAATTTAGGATATATGTTGTGCATTCACACTAACTAATTTCATAGGCCCTAAGTGTCACACCTCATCTGCAATAACACTTGTCAAAAAGGATGGGATGTCCAGGCACTGTAGTGCTACCATGTTGCCACCACATCTGACCCCATTGTGTTGTCAGGATGTGTCATGTCCTCTCTACTGATAGCACACTGATACAAAAGTGCACTACAAAACGCATTTTGCATACATAATGACTGTAAGTGTGGAATCCAAATCAAGTGTTCTAGGTCCTTAACCCAAACACAAGATTGTCATGTCCAACAACCTACTGCTGAGGAAAGATCACACAAGGTTAGGAACTCACACCAAAACACAAATACATATGAGCACCAACCAAATCCTAATATCAACTGCCATGCTACATGACTTACCTCTTGCAAGCCCTCACAATGATTTACTCCTGTAATCTTTTGCAGCAGATATGGGTTATGGCATACAGCCAAGGATAATTACCCCATTTCACAACCCAAGCACAGCAGCAGAGCGTGCATATAATGAGGGACATCGGAGGACATGGACCATTGTGGAGAGGACATTTGGCACCCTGAAGTCCAGATTCAGGTTCCTGGACATCACAGGAGGCAGCCTCCTATATGCCCCAGAAAAGGTCTGACAGATCATATTGACTTGTGCCATCCTGCATAACATCTGTGTATGGATGAAGATACCATTATATGAGCAGGTTGATGACCTGCCTGAGGAGGAGGAGGAGGACGATGGTGGAGAAGTAAATGAGGGGGGAAGACCCCAACACAGCTGCTGGTATACTCCGCAGACTGCAAATTGTACAGAACTTCTTCACATAATCATCACGTAACTCATCTTGTAAATTTTGTCAATAAACATCTCACTCATCCACACTATCTGGTTTTGGTGTCTTCAATATCTCCAACACATACCTTAGGATTATGAGTATAACCTCAGAGAGCATGTCACAAATACAAATCTGAAGAGTACTCTAGCAACATCACATGTGAAGGGCAAGAGTGAACTGCTACCATCACACACATCACAATTAGCACCATCACTTGAATGTGGTAACTGAAGGACACAGTTTATGGACCACAACATATAATTTACATCCACGTTGCCAACTTGTATAACAATAGCACATCACACACAACAACAATATGTCTAAAAATGACCTAAATAAGGGGTCCACACATGAGGCAGTGGATGTCAAAATATGGTGAGACTGTAATGTTTGAACAGACCACTAATACAACTCAGTGTGAGATTTGAAATGGCTACATGGAGCATGTGTGACAAGGAGGGGACATCACTGGTGACAATGCCCAACATGATTATCCCGGGTATGACAAGCAACGGGAGAAATGGAGCATGCGCAGTACATCCATGGAAATCACTCCTGCCACTGCCATAGGGCCCAATCTTGTCATAGGGTACACATGGCCTCACACTTTGCACGGACATGTCTATGGAATGCACATCAGAATGGATGAGAACTTATGCAGCTATGGATGCAGGTCCACCACAAAGTAATTGTAATTACAAAGCAAAATGTTATGATTTTCAACTGTCGTGTTCAATACATGATATGGTTGGAATGTAGGCAGAGTGTGTCAATCACAGTATGTAGCAAAGATGTACACATGTCAGACAAATGTGTAGTCCACACACAAGTCATCCATATACTCAAGATCAACATATGGAGGCATTTGTCACATAACATTTGCCAATTTGCAATCATCAGCCATCATCAACAATCCCTGAGCTGTGAATGTCGTATGAAATGCGATGCTCTGTAAGACAAATACACACAGCACATAAGTGAACACAAATCACAATCACATACCATGACTCTTGCATAGTATTGACTGCCATACATATGTGGATACACTGTTGTCACACATACAGACATATGCATGATGTGTATACATTTGCATGCTGTTTATTCACACACATTGGTGTAACACAACAATCATGCACAAATCGCATTGTACAATGGACTACCACATGTGGTAATACACAAAATGGCATACTGCAGCCCAGCACACACAATTATTATGCTGATATAGGGTGCATACATGTAACAAATCTCAAAATTACGCAATCACGATTAGAGTTAAAAAAAGACGCAAATGCATTGGAAATATCCACAAACTACATGGCCCATGGGCCCTTAGCATATTTTCCACCTTCACCCTTCTTGCAATGCTGATTCACTATGAAACCGATGCATAAGTGTAATGCCTCTATGTAAATAGATGTATGTAAGTAATGCATCAGAAATACTCACGCAAATATTAAATGTGTCAAACAAATACACACATAATAGAAATCGTGTTGCAAGGGCACAGGAAGTGATGTAATAGGATATCCTGTTTACAGGAATGGTACAGTGGGTGCATTTCACTTTCTCTTTACAGTCTGTGCCTCTTTTGACTGTGTGGTTGGTGGTGTCTTCTTGCGATTTAGGCCCATATTAATACCTTTTTAGCACTGCATTTGCGTTGTTTTATGATGCAAAATCGGCGCAAACTTACAAAATACAACTGTATTTTGTAAGTTTGCGCCGCATTTGCGGCACTACAAAAGTATAAATATGGGCCTTAGTCTCTCTTGTGCTGTCCCTCCTGTCATGTTTACTGTTGTATTTTATTGTCGTTTGTCCCAGTGTCTGTGAATTTGTGTGTTTAGTGTATTTTACCTTGTACTTGTGCTGTTAACTGTCTGTCTGGGTTAGTTCTATAGTTGGGTTAGTGAATTTTTTGGGTGTTAAGTTTCCTTTCATTATTTTTGTTTCTTTATTGTACTTTACAACATTTTTTTCTACCTGTACCCCAGTGCAATGTCTGGCCGGGGGGGGGGGGGAGGGGGGTGGCAGGCCAGAATGGGGGAGGAGGAGCTGGGAGGCTCTATTTGGCTAGTAGCCCACTACCTCCCATTGATGCTAGAGATGGGTGGCCATGTAATCCAGGTCTACCTACGGAGGCAAGGCAGCTGCGTTGGGAAAGGTGCTCCAACACCCGAAGAGGGTGTACCACAGCAGTCGCAATGACCATCAGATGAAGCATCGCTGGACTGATCTTGTGGGCAAGGAGCAGGATCTTCTGGCACATCTTGGTGTGGTGATTGGTGGGCCTGTTGGTGAATACCCCATTAGCTAACTAAGTACTGTCCACTGCATTTGAATGACAGAAGCAGATGTGTTGGTGTTCTGCATGCAATGCTTGTGGACAGGTTGCATGCCACCAGAATGAAGTGTTACTGTGCCAGTATAGACATGGGCTTCACATATCCTAACATTTAATCAATGCAAGTCAGAAGCTTGGATAGTCATGCACATTCATCACTAAGTCACACATTTCATGGGCCATTGCAACATCTGTGCCCCAGCATTGTGTCATGTATGATAAGGTTAAACACTGCCAGCATACAATTTGTAAGTGGATTGTGATAACTAAGTACGACAATCCATGTATGGTGCAATAATGTCAGAGTTTCACATACATCAGCCCTGCCATTATGTTTACAAAGGGGGAAAACCCACCTTATGGGGCACTGGCAATGGGCCATTTGATGCCATCAGCCAAGTGTGACACATCAGTCATGGATTATTCAATGCATGTAAATTGCAGCCTAACTATTTAGCTGCTTGTCCTCCACAAAGTGTGTGCCTTGCAGGACAATCCAGAATACCTGAATCAGTTGCCTTGCAGAGTGCAAGTATCGTGCCATTTATCTGTCACCCAACTCCCCCTCATACCATGGATTTCCATCTTCTACAGATTGGCCACACATGGTTGTTGCAGGGTGTATCACTACATGAGTCTCAGGCCCAGTGTAAGAGTGCGGATGTATGGCTCTCATACACCAGAGTGACAGTCTCATTGTGAGTATGCATTGTCCACAACCTGGATGAATACCTCACTGTTTTAAAATAGTACCTACTGCCATATGTTGTCCACTTGTAGTGACAGTGTTGTGATGCTAACCATGGTTTTCCATCCATATAGTTCAGGTGGACCTTCCCCCTACATTATAGGTGAAGTGGCAAGATTTGAGGACATAGGTGTATCCAGTAAATGTGATTTTGTCTGTCCTGTGTAGTGCTGAGGTGTTTAGTGTGAGTGAGTCATGAGTTCAGCACCCAATTCTAGGAGTGATGGGCTGTAAATGATCAGAAAGCAGAATAGGGTGGATGGTGGCAATGTGTCACATTTAAGTGGTTCCCCATGCACGAGCAGAGAGTCATATCTTGTGAGGCTTCTGGCGCTCAATGGACAGCATTGTGTAAACAAGGTGATGACAAGCCACATGTAGCTCCTTATGTGACTTAGATGTGCACCGTTGTGCATGTAATGGCACTGGAGAAAAGTGTCATTCACACAACACATTGAGGCACCATTTTGTTGACAAATTGGTGCATCCCTGTATTGTGACATACATGTAGGAAAGTGTGGGCATTTGACAACCAGCATGGTGCCAATAATCTTGTAGTCCACATACGTGACAACTAAATGGAGTGTGATAGGCGTGCATGCAGGTCAAGTACAATTGTGTGCTGGCATGGTTATGGGTGTGTGAGGAATGGTATTGGCTGATAAGGTATTGATGGGTGTCTACACCTGGACACATGAATGTAGAGGTGATAGACCTATGGATACCAGCTTAATACTTTGTCATCACCTAAATTATGGTCCACCCCTACTCCATGTATGAGTGGGTATGCATTGGTGGATGACCTGGACAACTGAGATGTTGATCTGCATGGCCATACCCCCTGGGGCACAGGGGGTGGGATCAAAAAAGTGTAGGTAGATGTGATGCTCACTGTGTAGGTGACAGTCCTTTTGACCAGACTTGCATGTGTACCTATCAACACTGAACCCTTATGGTAAACAACAGCATCCCATACTCACAATAACAGCATCAAGTTTCAGGTGATGTATGTTTGAAAATTTGACACTTAGGAAGAGGAATAGTGGCACTCATCAATGTGAATTTGACGCTGCCTTAGCATTGTCACACATGGTGCAAAGTATAAGCACATCTACATTTGTTTGTTACCTAATCTTGTTGTGGATGGCTATGGTGTGAGGGAAATGATGCTAAGGCAGCATTGTCGTTTCATCCATCAGGGCCATTGTATCACCTGGATTTTGAGTAGGAGTGCATGTGCTATTCGATATTGATAGTAAGCTGATTTATTGTACATACTCCACACAATGCTGAAACTGATGGTTGCCTGTCTAATTTTTACAGCTGCAACATGAACAGCGGCCAACTCCGTGCATTTCAGAAGAGGCAGTGCGCTATAGGCACATTTTGGCCGTGGAATTTGGGTTCAGGAGGATGGCACGTCGCTATCAATCGGAGCGATACACTGGTGAGTGGCGGTCATTTAGCCAAGGGGGACCCACACTGCCAACACAGGCTGGACCAAGCACAACAGCTGTGCAGGGGCCCACAGCTGCAAACATTAACATTGCTCAAGCTGCTGCACACACAAGTAGCATCACACATCCAAACACATCAGCTGCCATCAACATGAGTGCTATAAAAGATCTTCAGAGGGATGTACAACTGGTTCTCCAAAAGTTGGACTCCATTGAGCAGGAGGTGGCCAAGAGTAGCAAGGCCCTTAAGAATAAAAAAAAATGACTCAAAAGGGGCAACCTCTGAATGACATTATGCCACTCCTCCCAACTTAGCTCCCCTCCCTCCTTTTTTTAAAGTTTTTTTGTGGGTATTAGGAGGTTAGTTGTAGGTTAGAATAGGTTAGTGGGTTAGTTAGGATAAGTAGGTTTGGTGGGTGGGTTTACTACTTTTTATATTTTACTATGTGGGTGGTTGGGTTTATGTGATGTTGGGGCTTTTATGTGTTTATCAAAACAAAACAAAAATATATATATATATATAAGAACATTTAAAAAAAATATATATTTGTTTAGTCATAGTTAGTAAATGTGCAGTTTAGTGTATGTTGTCCAGCATGTGTCCTGTGATATAAGGGGGTAGGAGGCAAATGTTTACAGTGTGTAGTTAAATGTGTAAGGTAAGTGTAGCATAGAGTAGTTAGCGTCTGTTGTGGGTTATGTATAGTTAGGATAGGTTACATTAGGATAGGTGCTAATTACTATTGTTTAAAAGATGTATTTATCATAATAACTATTTTTGGGTACTCTCTTACTTCATGTGGCATATGCTCCGGTCTCAGGGTCTTCCCATGGGTGTACAGTGCAATTTGTGTGGTGTCCTGGGGACTCCATCCTGCATCCAAATCCCTCTTTTGACATTTTCAACACCTCCTTATGACTGAGCTGTCACATTGGCAGCTACAGCACAGCTACTTACCTGTGCACCTGCCATCCAGTGTTCCATGTATAGGACAGGATAGGTATGGGAATTCAGCTAACATCGTATGTGTTTTGTCTTGGGATATTGGGCGCTGTGGGACATGTTACAACTGCCTACATATCATTCCTATCCTGCTAAACTGACCAGTGGCAATAATGGATGAGTCTGAGTCCCTCTGTTTCACACCAATGTGTTCTACTGGTACCCCCAGCTGACGAAATTGCCCGATTACTGTTTCACACTAATTCTTGCAGTAAGTAGTGGGTGTAGCATGCATTTGTTTCAACATATATCACACATCCAGTGATTTGATTGTAGGGGATAAGGCCAACATCAACGTACAACATGTAGGTACCATGTGCATAGATATGTGCCCACATATTCATGCACTCTTGTACTGACACTCTGTGACTTGAGACATGTTACACACATCACAAACACTAGGCAAAGTAGAAGTGTTACAACATACATAAACATGCTGGTTGCATAGGTGGTGTTTATTTACAAGTGTAACAGCGCAAAATATATACAAAGTCCAGGTCTGTGACCCCATTTGTGGAATCCATCTAAATGGGACACAACACAAGTCCAGGGTTGAGGTGACATGTCATGGGACATGTTTGGGTAAAGTGTCTTTCAGTGCAGGAGTACATAAATTGCCAAATTGAAAGTTAGGGACAATAGCAGTCCATAGCAGAGAGGTCAACAGTGTGTTGAGGTGGAATGCATATCTGTCAGAGTGCCAACACTGGCATGATGTCAAGCACAGGACTAAGGAAAACACTGCCCATGTGGCATGGGCTGGTGGTACTGGGTACTCCTACCGGTGAAGATGATCTGTTCCTCATCTTCATCCTCTGATGTATGTGGTGTCTCCTCTACACTTGATGGTGGTAGTGGGGAGGCAGAGGGGGCCACACACACCTCAGTGGTTGCAGATGTGGAGTCCCAATTCCCAGCAGCTGCTATCTGTGGCATTTCATATGGCATCACTGCAGCAATGAGGAGCTGGCAAGTGTTTACGTATAGCTGTAACATCCCTGTGGTAGGCAGCCATGTCTGCCCTGAGGGAGACCAATTCCTGGTGCATGGAGTCCTTATTGTCCTCAGGCACACTGCTGCCGGTTTGGGAGGGCAGTTGTTGTGGCCTCTCCCTCATGGCAGCAGCTATGTCCCTCAGACACTCCTAGACTCCATGCAGTGTGCGTCGGTTGGCTGCAGTCTGTCCTGTTGCGTGAACATGCACTTCTGCATCTTCTCAAGGCTGGCTGCCATTGTTTGCATCCCTACCCGCACCTCCTTGGCCAGCTCCTGCTGGACTCCCACTACTGTCCTCTCAAAGCTGGTGCCTGTGTTCTTGGAGTCCTCTTCTGTGTCGGTTCTGGCAGGTTGTACTCTTGGGGTGCTAAGTAGGCCCTGTGGGATGTCTGCTAATTCAATACTCCTCCTTGAGACTGGAGGTGGTGTCTGCATGTTCACAAGGACTTCTTGGAGGGTGTCTTGGCTGATAGTTGCCAGCTGGTCATCCAGGTCACCAGGGTACTCCAGGACAGGCAGATCCACAGGAGAGTCATCACCCTCTGCAATGAGATGGTGTAAAATCAGTCTATCTGTGTTGTGGCAGTCGACAAGTCACATCACTGACTTGATATTTGAGGCTCATTGTTATAATAGATTGATGTAAAAGTGATGCAGCACGATGCTGTGCAATAATAATCTGCACCGCACTGCTTCACTTTGGTGACACAAGATTGCACCATATACAAGTGATTATGGGGCACCCCTGTGTTGTACCCCATACTGGTGCAAGATTCAGCTGCCGGCTAATCACAGGCATCCTTGCACCATAGTGCAAGGATGTATGCGTTGAGGGTGTGACTGTTAATGTGCGTGACAGTGTTCCTTCATGCACATTAACAATCACCAATGGCACTTTGGCACCTCTGTGTGAGCTGTAGAATGCAGCACACTCGGAAGGGCCAAATAGTCATTTACATATGATTGTTTATGGGCATGGAGGAACACCTTCAGGGTCTTAAACAATCATTTCTGGCATTTTGCTCTTCCTATGCATGTTTCACATACACCCATGCTGTGCTGAGACCTTGCACCACCCCAGGGATGTCAAAGTTGCAACACTGTGCTCTTGTTGCCATTGATGTCTCCTCATGTTGTGATTTGTGTTTGTGTCCTACTTTGAATAGTACTCATGGACCTGGCAGAGTACTGTTTCTACTGCTGTCGGAGTAGGTTGTTTACCTTAGAAAACACCTATGCCCCCCCTCAATGCAGCCCTCCTTGCACTATAATACATGACTGCAGCATGGTGACAGTACAGCTCATGTGACAAAAGCACAGGTTTGAACCCAGGGGTGGACAATATGGATATGGCATTTCTGCTGTGTACATCATTCTCTATGTGACAGGGCCTGGTGGTAAATGGGTCTATGGACATTGCCAATTCTGAGGAGTTGTACTCAGGTCAGGGCCTGAGATAGGTTAATATTTCATGTGCAACACTCCAAGGGGCACCGGACTGCAACTGTGTAATTGTTCACCTCCTACAGCACAGGTGGTGGTGGCAACTGTTGTCAATGTGTAATGCCCCATGGGCCAATGGCAGGGACATGGCAGGTTACCAGCAGCTGACAGACTGGCTATGGCATCAGTCCTGTGACACCAGACCAGTGATACGTTCAACACTACCCTCCAGGTATATTTCCAATTTTCCTCCAGCCTTTGCATGGCGGTGTAATCCCTATGAAATGGTTGTTGGTGAAGGTGTGTGGTGTACTCCTGGGCGGCCCTGCACAGCCCATGTACTTGGCATGGGCAGTGCAGGGTGTCCCATACCTTGGCTCTTTGCCCTTTCCACTGCCTGATTTGCATGGCTGGGTGCAGCGTGTCCTGTTACACCCAATGCAGGTCACAACTGGCACTGACTCTATTTGATCCATCTATATTGTCTAGTGTGTGCCCCACAGAGCTATCATGTGCAGACATATTACCAACCGCCATCCCAACGTGTGACTCATACTACCAAGTGCAGTGGGTACACTGCACTGGCAGTCTTACCAACACCGCGCTTGCTCATGCACCATCCCCCACCCATTGATGTGGAATTAACCACCATTATGTGAAAGTGATACTCCATGTGTTGTATGAGTGTGTTTATTTCCCAATTCCCATGTGTCTGACATGGTTGTGTCCAAATAGTTGTGAGCTCAACCGGTGACTGTTGTAACCTACTGTTTGCTATCTATGGTACATATTTTGTGTATTGGCACATTTCAGTTCAGCATCAATATGTGTGGTTGAACACAATTTCCGTTTAGTTGGTCTGGGTAGTGGCATGTTTCCAATGTTTCCAGTCCAGCCTGCTATTCCACTTGCACCTGTTGAGTTAATTATTCCATGCACCCAGGGGACACCCTGACTGCGTGATGTAGGGATGGATGCCTCATGTGGATGTGTTGTCTAAGTGTGGTGGTGCTACCGGCACATGCCTGGGTACTGTTGGGACAGTTGCAATGACTAGTGTGCTGTGAGATGCAGCACACATGTGTTTGGGCATTGAGGCAAGGCTGTTACAAAATGTTACAGCAAGGGACTCCACTATGTAGTTGCCCCAGGAATGGTGCTGACTGACTACCTGGTCTCTGAGGTCTTGGTTGTGTTAGTGGTGTTGATGTGACTACATGCAACGGATTTAGTGATATCACAACCAGTGGCCCAGTGATTATACATGCCATCCATCCCATGTGCTGCATCTGTACATGTGGGTATTTAGGCCTGGTGCTCTTAATATGTCCAGGTTGTGTATGTTTCAATGGTGCATGGCACTCACAAAGCGCAGATACCTCAGTAAGCTTAGGTTGGCATGGTGCAAGTTGCTTAGTGTGCATTGTATCCCTCTGTGCTCCTTTGACATACATTGTGTGAGTCCTATGTGCCTCCCTATTCTTGCACTTGACATTTAAGCATATAAGTCCCCAATGCAACTTACACTGCATTTGTGGTGTTTCCTGGTATTCTGCACTGTCCTGTCCTTGTATTCCTGTGACGATTTCTTCCAGGATGACCGCTGCAACCATCTCCTCCATCTCATCCATGTCCTCTTGTGGTGCTGGACTCCCAACTCCAGTTGGCAGTGCTGCCTTCCTGTTCCGTGCCATTTTTTCCTTGGTCCTTCTCTTGCAGTTATGCCAGTGTCTCTTACACTCAGTCACAGTTCTCCTAACCTCTGCTTCACTGTTGATCTTATTCACAATCTGCTGCCAGATTGCCTCTCTCCTTCCAATTGGCAATTTGGAGGTGACAAAGAGTTCAGTTTGGTGCTCCGTCACCTCTCTCACCAGTATTTTATGCTCCTCAGCGCTGAAACAACACTTCCTCTTTTTCTTCTCCCTCTCCTGGGTCTTGTCTGTGTCATCTTGGCTGGTTCCTGGTTGATTGGGGTCTCCCTGGGGTCTCTCCTGGCTTCTGGGATCCATTTTGGGGCTCCTTTGCACTGTTTTCTCCGTTAGCGTCTGTTTTTCACACTATTGGAGGGAAAAATGGTGCATTTCCGCTTTGCGACGTGTTTCCATGTCGTAAACCGGATTAGAGTCATTTTTCCTCCGTTAACATCATTTTGTCTTACGCCAAGGGGCAATGGTTAACGTGGGAAAAAATTAATGTAAACATTTTTTAGTGCCACCCAGCGTCAAAGTATAAATTTGACACCTGAGTGGATTTTTAAAAATGGTGCTAATCAGTGCTAACCTTTATGACTCAAAACTGCGTTAGCGCAGTTTTGCGTCAAAAAGTATTAATCAGGGCCAAGATTCTCTCTCAAAATCTCCATGGTAACTCCATGCGGTAAGACATGGTAGCACGATTCAGGCTCGTACTCCACTCTCCTTGCACATAAACTTAAAAACCCGGCCGGAGTTGAGGAAGTCCTGAAAGAACAGGAGCGCCACCTACTGATTGTTTGTGTGTGCATCAGCTAAACTAAAGCACAAAGCAAAAAGACTCAGCAGTAATCCTCCCATAAAGAAAAGATTTTACATTGGCACATTTCAAGGGTTATAAAAGATGCTGGAAGACAGTGACCCATATCTTAAAGAAATTCAAAGAATGAGCTTCAAGAGGAACATTTTGATTGCTACGAAAACTGTTGGAAAGTGGTGGTGACAGAACTTAAAGGAATTCAAGGAACAAGTTTATTTATTTTATATCTGCCTGACTATTTTTTTTCAGGAAAAACTTACTTGGGTACCCTGCATTGTCGTCAAGGGTGGTTGTTTCCCACTGAAGTCACCTACACAATTCAAGTTTATTTTTCTTGACTTTCTAAAGTGTAACAGCTTAACTCTTTGGTGAACTCCTGTAGTGTTGAGTGATTTTCCTAATTGTGGTAATCCTCGTCATGAAATTATCAGAACTTATTCCACCACCAGAATTCCTTGCACAACCAGGACCTCAATCAGTAGAATGGGAAGAATGGGTAGACAGTTTTGATAATTACCTAGAGACCAGCTCTTGCAGGAAACAGGCTATCTTACTAAATTCTTTGAGTAAAGAAGGGCAACATGTTTTTAAATACTTGCCTAAAGCAGTTAGCAGTACAGGCCATAGAAGATGTGGAAGCTAGGAAAAGGTTGGGGTTAAGAATGGCAAAGAGTTCCAATGTGGCTAGGAGAAGATATACATTTTATACCCAATTCCAAAGCTCTGGACACATTTGCATCATGGTTATGGGAACTTTCTGTCAAATGCAAGTTTGGTGCTATGACAGACAAGATGATTAGAGATCAATTAATTTTCCAGTGTAGGAGTCGTATGATGAAAGAGAGGTTCAGGGCAGCAATGGACCCTCTTTGAAAGATACAATTGAAATGGCCAACGTAGTTGAAGAACCTGAATACTGTATGAAGGAAATGGAAAGGAAAGATGTTAGAGGCCCTGGGAAGGTGTAATTGGTGGAAGGTGAGGTTGCAATGATGTCCAAAGGATCATCCAGAAATACCATAAAACCACTGAGTGGGCAAAGCAGTGGAGGCAAAACGTTTAGTAGAGGTTGCAACAGTAGCTATCACTCATCTGATTCTAAGAACTGTTACGCTATTGAGAAGGAGTGCAGAAAATGTGGACGTAAAGGCCACTTTGCAAGGATGTGCAAGAATAAAGATCATGACAAAGGGAAAGCAGCAATGTTGATGGTGAGAGTGTCTGGAATGATGGTTGATGCTCTGACAGACAAATGCTTGTGTGTAAGTGATATTAGCAAAACACAAGTATCTATGGCAGGTCACATAGACCTAAGGCTGAGTTTATCATCAGGAACAGAGATGTGGAATTTATGGTAGATTCAGGATCATTATATATCATTATACCCAAGAAAATGTTGTTTCAGGAATGGCCATCTGTTCATCTGTCACTGAAAGATATTAACCCAGGTGGATACCAAGGCACACAAATTGATATAATTGGGTACATGAACAAACATATAATGCTCAAGGATAGGAACACAAGGGGCAAAATGTATGTGGCTGAATCTAGCCTTCCCATTTTGAAATGATATCATCAACATCATCTTCATATTATAATAAGCCCACGAGCTCCTACTCAGGTAATGGTAGTTGAAGATACAACATTGGAGGCAAAATAGTGTTAAAAAAAGAAATGGGTGAATTGAAAGACCATGCCCACAAGATAAAGTTGAGTGAAGGAGCCCTTGCTGTTCAGCACAAAGTCAGCAGGGTGCCTATTTTGGTCAGAGAAGAAGTAAAACAATTGCTGTGTAAAATGCTTGAAAGTGGGGTTACAGAATCTGTTGAAGCGTCTGATTGGATATATCCAGTAGTCATTACAAACAAAGATGCTGAATTAAGATTTTGCATAGATTTGAGAGGACTAAATCAAAATATTGTGGCAGATAATTTTCTGTTACCAAACATCAACAAACTTATCTTGCTACTCAAAGAAGCAAAGTCTTTTCAAAACTAGATCTTAAACATGCCAATCACCAGATACAGTTATACAGTAGGTCCAACCCCTTAACAGCATTCATCACCATGAAGGGCACTTACCAGTTTACTATGATGCTGTTTGGTTTGTCATCTGCAGCTAGTGTCTTCCAGAGGATGATGAATGAAGTTTTTAAGGGTTTGGACAACATCTACTTTCAAAATGACATCCCGGTGTTCTCGGATACTGCTGAAAATCACAATGACACCTTGAAATTAGCATTGGACTGTCTCGCTGAGTCTGGTTTATCTTTGAAATAAGAAAAATGTAAATTCTTGGTGGAAGAAATTGAATATCTTGGTCATACCTTAAGTGTGGATGGGGGCAAGTAAAAAAAAAAATTGTTATCTGCAATCAAGTCTGAACCACCGCCAGTAAACAAAGAACAGTTAGGATCTTTTTTGGGCCTAATAGAGTATTACTCTAAATTTGTGAATAGTTTGCCAGCAACATAGAAAAATCTAAAGTTCTTATGCATAAAGGTGTGAATTTTTCTGTGGAAGCAGGAGCAAACAAAATGGTTTCAACAGATCAAAGCTGAAGTATGCAATGCTACTATGTGGGTACCCTTCCATGCAAAAAGAAAGACAGTCATTATGGTCGATACAAGTGCCATGGACATAGAGGCTCTGCTCTACAAGATGCATGATTCTGTAGAGAAGACTGCTGCTTTTGCGCTGCATACCTTGACGAATACTGAGAGGCACTCTGGTGTCATTGATAGAGAAGCCCTGGCAACAACGTGGGGTGTGGCGTATTTCTGTAGATATTTGTGGGCATGCCATATTATCTTATGAACTGATCACAAACCTCTCCTAAAGATTCTATCACCAGGAGGCAATAGGAAAGGTTCAGCGAGATTAGCCAGGTTAGCCTTACATCCAAGAGTTCAATTACAGCACTAAGTTTATCCCTGGCTGGTGAAATGCCCAAGCTGATTGACTGTCAAGTTCACCACAGGACTAAGAATGTGAGGATAGAAAAGGAGTAATTTGCAGTAAGCTTGAAGTAGCATTAGCAAAAGTGGGGGATGTGCATTGGACTAAAGAGATAGTGAGTGAAGTTGAATGGTCCGTTGCCATGAACAATGATGATGTATTGAAAAGTGTGATTGAAATGATAAGTAAAGGAGTGATAATGGAGAGTACCCTGCCCAGCATTGTGTGTCCTTATGGAAAAGTCCTAGAAGAACTTTCTTAACTTGACGGTAAAATAGACATGCGTGGTGACAAAATGATCCTGCCAAGTGAGGTGCGCAAAATACTTTTTGATACTGCACATGAGGGACATGTAGGACAGTCTATTGCAAAAAAAAAGATGAAAAACTGAATTTTCGTGGGCAGCAATGGACAGGGATGTTGTGGAGTGGGTGGAACGTTGTTATGCGTGTAAAGAAAGTGAAAAAGGTGAAAAGTAGGGGTACAGTATGATTTAAACAGTATTTGTGATCTAGGAAGTGCTTGGAATATCGTGTGTATGGCTTTTATTAGACCCACTTCAAGAAGAAGTTTTGCTGTGCTAATAGTTGATGTTCATTCTAAGTGGTTGGTGGTAAAATCCCTGTCTGAGATTACTGCCATTACAACCATTAAAGCACTGCATGAATTTGTTCATGAAGAAGGATTCCCATTTGTTTAAATTACTGATAATGGTACATAGTTGATGTCAGTAGAGATGAAGGACTATTTAATGTCTTGTGGTATAAGACATTCATGTACCCCTTTTACAATCCACATGTCAAAGGAGTTGTGGAAAGGGCAAATCGCATGATTAAAGGCACACTGCAAATAGCTGAAGCCAATATATTAGATATGGAAGTTATGAATTCAGCTTTAGTGTGGTGGGCTTATTGCACAACGGAAAGCACAGTTACCTGTTGAACTCTATTTTTCTTGATGAGAGGGAGGAAACCTATTTCCAAACTCAGTACCTCATGGTTGTGGAATTTGATTGAAGGCATATGTGCTGTGTGTGACAGAAACCAAACTGAGCATAGCAAGTCTAAAATTGTGCCAATTGATTGGTTTAAAATAAAATTTGGGGCCATTTAAGGTGAAAAATTATTTAGGTGGCATGTAGTTCTGACAAATGTTGAGCTCTGGAATCTGGGAAGGGTGGCCATGGATGGTACTCAAGAGAGTAAAAGGGAGGAAGATAGTAGTGATCAGTGTAGTGGTTACATGCTAATGAGAGATGATGAAGAGGTGAAACCAAGTGGCATCAACAGTTCGTTTGAAAGTGGTGATTGTGCTTAGCATGGTACTGATTCCAATGTCAACATTAGAACAGTTGTTGGGATCAGTAGGATTCCGAGTCCAAGAAGACTCCCCCGACCACTTATGTATCTACCAGGCTATGTTCAATCATGTTCATTTATTGTGGTGTAATATTTGGTTGCTATAGTATTGCATTTGCAAACACCCATGGATGTGGTCATCCTCAAGTTCTTTCACTATACACCAATAGCATTTTAGTACCCATCATACCCCATTATTAGAAAAGTATACTACTAGTTGTTTTCTTATAATTCCCTTGTGTCTTCATTTCCCTTTTTTTCACTTCACTTACTGTTATTGTTTATTTCTTTCGGTAACAGAGGGGGATATGTTATAATGTATTTACTTGCCTTTGCAGAGTTGTTACGGCTCAAACAAATTCTATGTGTTCTATGTTCTTTTACGGAAGGTTGCCTGGAGAGTCCATTGACCAGCAGTTGCTCGCTGACTGGCAAAGGGGGCACCATGTTTTAGAGTACTTTGTTGTTTCCAATAAATGTGAAGAACCATCCTGCGGAGTACGGACTAATTACTACAGCTCCTCAGAGGAGACATAGCCTGCTGTCTGGGTTGGTGCAAGGAGCGAGTGAGGTGGGACAGCTGGGCAGGATTTCTCCTCACGCGGCAGGAACAGCAGCTCTCCAAGAGAAGTTTGAACGTGTAAGCAGCAGCCTTGTGAAAGGCAAGGAGTGTGGGATGTGGGGAGAGGTTGGCGCTCACAGCTATCTGTCAGAACAACACAGCACCGCAGTTGAGGTCTGCAAGTATGGAGAACAGTGTGGGCCACCAGGGGGCACTTAACAGGAAGCACCCAGCAGTCCAACATGAAGATAGCATGGAGCAAGATGGCAAGATTGGACATGTGGTGCCCTCTGCGCATAATTTAACAGAAACAGACTGTGCTGGCAAAACAAATTAACTCAGCACAACAAATGGCAGACAGTGGATATTGAAAAGCACATTAAGAAGCAAAGGCTATTATTTAAAATAACAGAAGCAGACTGGGAGCTCTTCTGTGAGAAAAGTGCTGAAATTACAGAACAGGGACAAATGGACTGAACAGATGTTTTGAAACAGAAATGAGCTTTGTGTCAGGTCATATTAAAGGAAACACGCAGGTTGCTGCTGAAGGGCGAGGAAGAACAATGAGAGCTGGTGTGGCTCATGGGGCCCATGATGGGGCACCTTCAGGTTAGAGCAGCAGAGGCGGGGGGTTCTACAGTGGCAATGGGAGAGGTTGGCGAGAGGTTGGAGAAGCCACCAGAGCAGTGCTTAATTTGTTCTTGTTGTTTCCGGTGTGGAGCAGCGGCACTTATTTTTGAGGGCCAGCGATTATTCTTCTGCCTCAAGCATTTGTTGCGCGCAAAAGACACATATGGAGAGACGGAGAAAGAGAAAAACGAAAAAGGGTCACAATGGGAGAAAGCAGAAAGCTGCAAGATTGAGCTGAAGGGGCAGGGAGTGGCTTTAAATGGATTAAAGAGGCCCGAAATGGCTTCAGGAGTACTCTGCCTAAGTATTCCGCATTCCCACATTTAATTGCAGCAGCCTCGTGTTTAAGAGGAGGGCTTTGAGCACCGGCACGTTTTTATTCACAGATTAAGCACTGCAACAGATTTAGCAACAGCTCTAGGTCATTGGCCTGAAGACATGGGGGAGTTTGCTGGCAGCCCCTTTTACATTGCAGGAGCATGAGCATGCAGAACAAAGAATTAAATTAACTGTGATAGATTGGAAAAAAATGATGGGGGTGTAGGAGATGGTGAATGTCCACGGACGAGTAATTGGGGAAATATGTATGGAGAGGATGACTTGATTCTGTATTTGGGGACGACAGTGATGACTGGAAAGAGTCGAGAGAAGATGATGGGGCAATGAGAAGTAATGTTTGTTAAACTACGATCCATGGGGGATATAGTGACAAGCTGAGGGGAAAGGAAAGGTGTTTTGGTGCTTTTCAGATGTCACACGTGGACATAGGAAGCGAGGCTCTAAAGGATGAAGAGAATCGGATAACATGGAGACAGAAAAGAATGGCTTTAACAAGGTACTAAAAAGTGGTGGTCATTTTGAGATGTGAGGAAGTTTGTTTGTTAAGAAAAAGAAGTAAATCTATTGGGGTGGGGGATGGAGTAACTGAAGTGGGTTAAGAGGGGATCAAATTTACCGAGAGTACAACGTTTGATGTAATTATAGAAGTGCAAAAGAGTAAAAAAAACAAAAGTGTTATAAAGAAATACAGAGTGGGAAAAAAAGGACAAAAATGGAGGAAAAAAGTAAATATGAGAGAGACAATAAGGATTATTTACATCATGGGAAAAAGGTACCATACATGGGAATAGTAGTTCCTTGGGCTTAATCTATCAGAAAAAAAACAACGGTTGTATTGTAAAAAAGAATATGTGCATGTTTTTAAATTATTACCTAGGGACTTACAGTCTAAGGAAGAGGAATGGGAACTGCAAGGCGTCCTAGAGTTCCTATAACAAGGAAACAATGAGTTCAGCCTTTTTTATTTATAGCAGTGTATACAGTAAAAAATATGCAGATAGGGCTGTAGTGATTTTCAAGTACATAGATATAATTAAGGAAGCTCAAATACATTTTGAGGGGACATGTCTGGAACACATACAATAAGAAAATTCAAGCCAGGCTAAATTTAAACTCAGATAAGCCAAGATAGGATGTGCATTCTAAATGATAGTGTTGTCTACACAGCCTCCTGTAATATACCAGTGCTTTCAGTATTACCCTGCAAGAGCACAATGCCCCATTATGGGTGCCTATGAGGGGTTTAGCAAAGGTTTTGCATATGACAACTTTGCATATGTATGCATAAATGTTTGAAATGTGGGTGTAGACACAGAATTACACACTGTGTTGCAAAGACTAACACAAGTGTGCAATGGAGGCCACCAAGAGGAAGGGGACAACAAGCTCAGGCTACTCTAAAGGACTCCTACACTGGTTAACATTGCCAGAATAACAGGGTTACTAAGGGTATAACCTGATAGGGAAGCTGCTGTAAAACTAGAGTGGGGTTTCAGAGAAGGTTTTAAATTAGGATATCAAGGTTCCAAGAGTGCAAAGGCTCAGAGTACAATTTAATAAAATCTGCAAAAGAATTGAAACACATTGTAGAAAGTAAACGTGAGAAAAAATAAACAGAAGGGAGAGTAGTATGCTATATTATGAATGGCTTATGCCAGAACTGATGATATCTCCTTAGATGTAGTTCCTAAAAATCTTGCAGGAGAATTTAGGCTGATTAATTTAGGCTGATTCATTATTCATCATGGTGAGAAGGCACATCACTGAATTATTTTATTTAATCTAAAGATACAAGGATAACATATGCATCAGTGGATGGCACATTGAGGGTAGTAAGGAGGAGTGGTAAATAGACAGTGCCAGCAAGATTTAATATAGAACTGAATGTAGACTATTGCCAGTACACCCGGCTAACTTCAGCCCATAGGCATGCAGTTTGATGGGCCAATTTACATAAATAGAGTACTGCAGACGGTCTTGCTATATGTTGTTCACTATTTGAGGCATTTAGCACTTTTTATAGTGGTTTGTGTCACAGAGAAGAGGCCAGAAAAGAGTGTCACATTATCTGGATGATTTTTGGTCCTTAGTAAGAAAAATACAGGAGAGTGTAGGAAAGGTTTTCAGAAGTTTGAAAAGCTGGCCTTGGATTTAGGAGTACCCTTAGCTTAAGAGAAAACGGAGGGGCGAAAGACGGTATTGACATTCTTGGGCATTGAATTGGAATCAGAGGACATGTTGGTAAAATTGCTGCATAACAAAGTAGTGGACGGACATTTTACAGGAGGTTAGTCACAGCAAATTTGTCAGAAGCGATATTACTGCATCATAAAGTAATACTTTCCATGGCGGTAAGAGCTTAGTATTTATGTGTTTATTTTGGATATCAACATAATTTGGCAGGTTCAAATTTTCTAAGATGCATCACGTGCAAATGGTTTTGGCCTTTTTGAGAAAGAAGGTCTTGTGCAGAGAAGTAGCCAGAACTTTGGATGATACAAGGCAGCAGCATTTCTGGAATTATTTCCCTTAGTAGTAGTACTGGTAGAATGGGGAAAATAATTATCAGATAAGTCTGTGATGTTTAACGTAGAAAACATGACAGTGGTGGATTTGGTGAACAAAGAGAAAGCACAAGATCTTAGGGTTTTATGATTAGTGAGATGTTTTATGTTAAAGTGTTTACAGCTGAAAATTGTCTTTTGAGCAAGGCAATAATGTAGTGACGTCTTTATCTCCTTTACAGTGGAAAAGATTTCAAATCCTGGTCCGCAGCGGAAGAATTGAAGACACAGTTACCAGATGACATTTGAACATGAGGGAGTAAGGGTTGTAAGGTTGGTGGAAAACTATCAATAGCAGTGTGCACAAAGAGAAGCTATCAACAAGCACTGCAGGAATTGAATCATTCTGAGCAGGTAACTAGGGAAAATAATTTGATAAGCTTTGTATTGCAGTTAATAGACAATAGCTTGAAAACTAGTTGATATTTCAGTTTATGAAAAGTTATACTGGGGCAAAGATCCAGCAAAAAGAGAGTTGGTAAAGAAGAATTTTGAACGGTTGGGGCAGTGAGTGTGGATCTAAGGCTATGTTGGGAGAACCAGTGACATTGGAGCTGTTACTAAAAAAATTTAAAATGTTACTAGAGTGCTGTTACAATTTCTTTGAAGTTATGGGCTTTTTGATGCTTTCAGAGAATCTGAGTTAATAGGTTCCAAAACGAAAGCAGGGGTATGACATAATAAGTTTGATTAAAATGTGGTAAATTGAGGACATGCGTCAAAGTTTAAAAACTTATCTTTTATGTAGGGGACAATGAACATGGCTAGGCAAAGGAGGAAAAGAAGTTTGTCCTGTGAGGGAATTGGAAAGGTTTGATCAATGGCCAGGTCAGAGATATGACAAAATATTTTGGCATGAGAAGGGACACAGGGTTACAACATCCAATTTCTTATCAGTGCTGATATTGGCCACAAGAATTGGGGTAGACCTAGTTACATAAACCCCCTAAGGTCCGACTCTTCTGGCTTAATCATAATTAGGCCACATCGCCATTTTAGGTCATGGAGGTCGTCATTTTTCTCCATTTATGCAGAATCACTGTAATGCCTGCCATTTGTTGCAGATGTCAGCTTACCTTAATCATTCTTAGAAACGTGAAAGTCTCAGGTATTCTGACTGATATAACACCTGATGCGACATATGTCTGGGTCAATTGTCTACACGTCACCATGGCTAGGCCAGATAAGAACAAGGTCTAGACATATAGTCAAAATAATGTAGGCTGAATTCAGGTCTAAAAAATCCACTCGCTATGGCAAGTGGATTTTTTTTTTCAGGGTGAGCTAGTTTTCAAGCCTATTAGCCCAACCTGGCGAGTGGACTCCACTGGTGAGCTAATTATAGCTAGTTTACTATGCATCTAGTGAAGTGCCAGTTCAAGGCCCTGGGGTGCACCAGGGTGAAATGTTATAAAACATTTAAAGTTGATAAAGAACAGGTGAAAGCTTGGACAGCTGAGGCTATGTTGCAATCAGGCAATCGTATGTGCTCTTCTTTGTCTATATGGTGTGCTCTACCAGTGTATTTTACATGCTTCTCACTGGCTGATTACAGTCAGCCACGGTGGGATATGTAGCCCTAGAAGCGTGTAAACTGCATTTGGCAGGCCCTGCGTGCGGCGCCTGAGATCTTCCTATAGAAGTGGCAGAGTCAAACTGGTTGGGCGCTATATAGCTCCGTATTCCAGCTGTGTCACACTGAACTGGCAACACTGCTGGCAGCAGTCATCTACAGTAGCAGGTAAGCTGCCACAGCTTGCCCTCTTCATGGGCTTTGAAACAAAGGTTGCTGTCTCCCTGCAGCTCCAGATGGACCCAGCTTGAAGAGGTGGCTAGCCAACAAATTAACAGAGTGAGCTGAGCCAGGTGTGGGTTCTGAATCTGAGTCCGTGCACCAGCGGAGCTCTGAAAATAGTCGTCATGAAAATCATGCAACAAAGATCTTGTTAGAACAAAAGATATCTTCAAAAGTGTATTTGTTTAACACAGGGAAACATTTCACCTCAGAACATCAGATTATTTCTATGTTAGTTATAAAAATTGTCCGTTTTTAAACATGCACTGGGAAACATTCCTGCCCCTGATCTGATGACTGCTAATAGTGAACTAATAGAAAATTCCATGGTTATGTGTACCTTGTATGTGGACTAAATTATAATTATAACTGGAGCAGCATTATAGGTAACTAAATCAAACATGAGAGATGTTTGTACAGCCCACATTCTGAACACGTGTTTTTTTAGTTTGGGAAATGTTTGTACGTCCACGCAAGGTAGTCTACTTATCACATCAGGTCACTACTGCTGTTGTTTCTTTGTAAAACTGACAAAAGTTATCTTTGCAATGCTTGTTGCATTGTAAGCCCACTTCAAAGCAGTGGAAACACTTAACAGTGAGAGTGCAGGAGGGAAGAAAGATAAATTGTATATTGTGTTATTAAGAAGTTGTATGGTCGTGGTTCCTTAATGTGCATTAGGAAACAGCAATGCCAAAGCTGTGAGGGGGCGAGAAGAGGGATGAAGAAGATTTGGGCATGAATGAAAGGAATTTAGATGTTTGAAGTTTACTTCTATATTTGTTTACAGGACAGCCTTTTTCTATTAGTATTGGCTGTGCATCATGAAACAGAATAGATAAATAAGCAGCGCCATTTACTTTCCATAAAGCGCAAGCACTGTGCATAGTGAAAATAAAAGGTGGTGAATGAAGTACATAGGACAACAACGTGATCCAACTGTGGCACTGGTGGACGCGCACATACAGCAGAGCAGAGCGGGGGAGGCCTTGATTGAGCTCTGCACTACGTTTCCCAGCGTGTCGGCCAGGAGGCCTGGGACGCATAAATTGGGGACCTGAGACCTGCTTCCTGAGAGACATAGGGACACATTTCAGTGACACAAAACCATTTAGTGTATAAGGCCATTTATTTAGCACAGGATTGTAACATCAATACATAACCTTAAAACTTCCAACGGAAAACCCAACTTTAGGAACCCCACCCTTTAACCTTTCCTTGCTCATCCTTTTACTCAACCCATCCTTTTTCGCTTCCATTCCCCCACACATACCCCCTTTTTTTCCTTTCATGCCCTAACCGCTTCGTGCATCCCCCACACTCTGATCTTTCACTTGCTTGTTTTTTCCCCTGGAAGGGTGGCCAAGCCCGCATCTGACTCATCCAGCACAAACCCACTTGGCGTTTTGCAGCCCCACCCTAAGAACACTACTGCAACCCAACATCCTTCGAACCTTCCTTCAGCCACATCTTTTCACCCCACAAATCACCAAGCAAGAGCCTAAGGTCTGTAAGATAATAAGCGTATCCCAGTTCAGACAGGTGCCCTGAAAAGTGCCTCATCCTTCTCCGTGATGTCCTCATGCTTTAAAAACCTTAATAGCCGAGCCCAACAGAAAACCCTAATAGCTTGATTAAGTTTCCTTCGAGCCCGCTCCATGGCTCCATTTTTGATAGCCCCTCTCCATGTCGGTCGAGGCACAAACTCAGTCCAAACCAAGCATGTACCATGCAGTTTTTGTTTAAGTAGCTCCAAGTCCTGCTGCATGTGTTGCAGTAGTGTAAGCCTCAACAATTTCACAAGATCATTTACCCCCAGATAAATCAATAGCAAGTCAGGACAACCCCCAATTCGGCAAACTGGAAGTTATGAAGGGAAGCAAATTACCCCACCTCATGCCACTTTTGCCCCACCACAAAACTTCATGCTGGTTACTAGCAGTCCCAAAGACCTTCCGTAAATCTGTTTCTCTGCAAATTTTGCTGCCCAGTGGATAAACGAATGCCCGACCATCCATGTGACCATCTTGTCTTTTCGCGGACCAGACATGCATCCTGTAAAGAAAACAAACTGTAATATCGTCCTGTACAAATTTCAGAAAAAACCCAAAACACATTCCTGGACCTGCCATAGACTGCGGCAACATTGATCACACCCCTTCAAGGCCTCACATAAACGCTCGCAGCATCTCGATTTCCACCTTCCAATAATCTTGATCTTCGCCCTGTCCAAACCCAAATGCGCCGCAGCTGTAGCCGCCCCAATTCGGAAAGAATGTGTGCCAAAACCAAGAGCTTGTCAACCCGTTCGCCATAACGCCATCCGCAAAACTTGCAAAAGCTGAAAAGCCATAAGCTTGGAACCTGACTCATGCATAAAGACTCCCTTACCCCAAAAAGACCCCTGCACATTCCGAAAATTCATCCATTCCAAGGCAGGACACGGCACCACAATACCACATCTCTCCAACCACACCCATTTCCCTTTCCCGAGCCAATCAGTTTTAGAGTGCCTGAGCCAAATGCCCAAACATTCCCCATGCAAACAAACCTGCTTTCTCACATACTTCCTTTCCCACCCCTAAGAGTTCAGACACACGAAAAGTGCTCCAAAAAACATCCACACCATGCATAAACGAGAAAGGGCCAACTCATAATCATTAACACAGCAAATTGGCAAAACACACAATATTTCAAGCAGCAATTCGAATGTGATGGGTTCACTAGCCACCTTAACTGTTCCTACTCTAAGCCTACCCCAGCCTTTCAACATCTCTCCCAACAAATCATCCCTGTACAGATCATTACCAAAAAACAACTTTCTATAAAAAGAAACCCCTGCCAATTTGCCACCAATTGTGGCAGGTTACAGACCTTTTTGTATAAGAAAAAGCACAAAACGCAAGGGGCGCAACTCAAATTGACTACTACTCTGAAGCCAGAAATTGCTCGGTCAAATCTCAAAAGTCTGAAAATCCAACCATGCCAGTCGGTAACTTCGCTGGGTGGATTCTTCTAAAGACATCTCCACCAGCCCTGTGATCATCACGCCCCCCACTCCCAAATATCTGCCAGGACCGCTGTCTTGCTCTGCTCTGCTCCAGGTGCCAGGCTGCAAAAACTTTGCCACTGTGAACGAGACAGGGAATCTGCAATCTCATTGTATACCCCAGATATGTGTTCAGCTTTGAAAATGACATTCAATGACAGCATCTAAGCATGAAATGCCGCAATAAACGTAGGACTCTCCGATCTTTAGCCCTCTGCCTGTTCACTAACTCGACAACTGTCATGTTGCCAACATGAAAAACCACAGTCCTGTTTGCAAGCTCGTGCCCCCATCCGCAAAGGCTACCAGGAGTGGAAAGAATTCCAAAAAAGCAATACTCCTACCCTGCTGTAATCATTGCCGCAGCCAGGACTCCGCACACCATCTCCCGTCCCAAAAAAGCCCAAAACCTGAAGCTCCTGCGGCATCTGAGAAAATCTGCATTTGCCATACCATGTCTTCTTCACAGAAAAACATGGATACTCCGTTGAACTGTGTCAAAAAGGTCTCCCACACCTTGATATCCTCACTCAAACTTACCGACACCCGTATTCTGTGGTGTGGTAGCAATACTCCAGACATCGCTAGCTCTAACCGCCTACAGAAGGTCCTACCCCCCCAAACCACCCTGCAAGTGATATTGAGGTACCCCAACAGCTTTTGCGCTGTGCATAAGTCAATCTTATGCAAAGGCCGTATGCGCCCCAAGATCTGTGCCACTTTAGCAGCTGGCAGTCTTGAAATCAAAGCATCCGCATCCAGCTCAGCTCAATGCCCCAAAAAATCAGCACACACTGAGGCCCCTCTGTTTTTTCAGGAGCCAGGGGCACCCCCATCTGCTGGGACAATCTCTGAAAGGAAACCAAAGCCCTCCTGCAATCCCCAGATCCCGCAGCACCCACAAAAAGGAAATTATCCAAGTAGTGAGTCACCACACGATGCCCACTCGTTTTGACAAAAACCTACTGTAAAAAGGTACTGAAGGCTTCAAAAAGTGTACAAGAAATGGCGGAACCCATTGGGAGAACTCGGTCCACAGAAATTGCCCCGTCAAACTGCATACCCAGCAAATCAAGATCTTCTGGGCGTATTGGCAATAGCCAGAAAACTGACTGGATGTCGCATTTTGCCAACTCCGCTCCTTTGCCACACCCTCTAACCAGCTTGATATCATCATCCACCGATGCGCACACCACTTTAGTGTCTTCAGGTGCGATAAAATCGTTCACCGACGTGCCTTCCGGCCCTGACAGATTATGTATCAGGCGAAATTCACCGGGCAGTTTCTTGGGGACCACACCCAACGGGGAGATCATAAGGTCCCTACTTGGCCACTCGTAGAAAGGGCCTGCAATTTCTTCCCAAAGACACTTCTTTAGCTAGTTTATCCTTCACTACCTGCAGCATCTCCCTCGCAGACCACAAATTGTCTGCCCATCTCCTCATTCTCGGGCCCTGGTAACTAGCTCGGAAACCTTCTCTAAAACCCATTGCTAGCTTGCAAGCCATACCCTTATCTGGGTACCCATTGAGCCATGGTAGGAGAGCCTCTAGCTTCACTGGGTGCCTCTTCCCCTGGACGCTCTCCATTGCTCAGCTGAACTAGAGAGGGAAAAACATTGGGTGACCGGGTGACGACCCCTGCATTTGGAGCAGTCGTGTTTAAATTTGCAGGGCTGCCTGGAACAAAAACCCTTATTGAAGTTCCAGCAAGCTCCTGTCATAGGTACTGGGGTCCGTTGACCCACACCTGCCCTTCCTTGGGCGGGACGGGCCTGAAACGGTTTGTATACTACTGGTAAGCCACTTGCAGTATGCGTAAACACCGTGGACTGGGACGACGCCATCCACTGCATCCACAATTCTGAATCTACATCCCCCCACGGTTTATCTGGATTGACACTACCTCTTGCCCTAAACCCCTCGTCATAACTCAACCAAGCAAAACCCCCGAAGTGCATCTGTGCCTTTCGTATTATGTCCATGTGTTTGAATAGCGCTATGGCCCTATTTGGGAATTTTTCGCACTAAATGCTTGGCAAATATAAAAAATGCAGAGGTCTAATTATCCATAGTAATGGGGACCCGCAGCCTGCGAGCAAGCTCCTATTCTTCCTCCTTAGACCCTTCCTTGACTTGTATGTCCCTATGCAAAAGCTTAAAAACATCAATGTACTCATGCTTCCATATTCTTGCCTTTGCTTTATCTGCTATGTAGGAGCCTAGTGGCATCGCCAAACACATGTAAGGGAGCTGCTTCTTGTGTCCCCCCCTTCCTTGTCCTCAGCTCCCTGAGCCTCCCAGCTGCCTTTTCCCCAGCGGCACTCACAACCGCCGCACGTGTGCTTTTATCCTTGGTACCATCACCGTTTTGCGTGACCTCGGCTGCCAGTGTGTCATGTACTGAAAAATCTCCTACCCCAATGGACTTGTGTGTGCTAGCCCCCCCGGAGCTTAAACCGTCCCCTCACACCAACCACCAACCACCTTTCACCCTTACCTCTGCCTCGTGACACCGAAGGCTGTGATCCTTTCTTTGCCCCGCGACCACGTGCCAGCCCTTGAAGCACCTCTTGTGGTTCACCAACAACCTTGCGATCATGCGAAATATTAACAGAAAAAGGGGTTGTGCCGCTCCTCCACCCTCATCCCCTCCCTTTGCCACTGTTCACCTCCGCCTCATTAATCTCCTCGTCCTCCCACTCATCCATCTCTTCATCATAATCAAGCTTCACTACATCTTCTTCATCCATCTCCAACTTGCTGTCATCACCACCACTTAACCGCACATTGCTCATCGAATCCTCAGCGAGACCCACATCGCATACCATCTCTGCGCCGACCCCGATCCTGCATCGTAGAGAAGGCTGCCGAAGACCCCTCTAGTGCTTCCGACCAATGCACTGGGGCCATGTTGCCCCCCATTGGAATCACCTTCTTTCTGCCAGTCTCCGCCACTGGCATTGACTCTCTGCGCCCATCATGGCCTTATGTGCCATGCTCATCGCGCCGGCAGACCCTCTGCCCGCACAGGCCTCTTGAATCATCCCCTCCTCTACCTGTGGCACCCAGACCCAACTACCCTTACCTGGCCCCTGCCCTTGAGGTCCAAATCCATCCACGACCTCTGCAGCCCTCTTTAACTGCTTGCCCCGTACCCATGCCCCGTCCCTGTCCTTACACAGCTGGGCCCACCTTTCCTCTGTCTCCGCCACAATCCGCCTCTGCTCCTGAATTCTAGCCTTCAAATCCCATGCATCTCCCAGATCCAGTGCGTGCTGCCAGAAAACGCTGGCCTCTGCTCCGTCCTGCCCGAGTACTAAAACATCCACAGCCTGCCCTACCTGCCCACTGCCTGCCTCCAAGAGAACATTCTCTCCCAAACTTTCCTGGCCTTTGACTGTGGCTGACCGCCCCCCAGCCTTATTAGCACTCTTGCCTTTTTTCTTAATGCAAGGCCCCCCCACTCTTGCCAACAATTAGCCCCCTTTTGGGCAAGGTAAGATCCAAGGGTCCCAGACTAGTACTGGGCCCTGCTGTTTCTTGGGCTCGAGTCTCTGTCTCTTCCAGGGGCCCAGTGGTTATTTCCAGCCCTTCAGTGTCTAATAGACTCTGATCCATGGGGGCCCCGCCCCCTGAAGTAGATGCACTGTCTCCCCCCCAAACCTAGTCCTGGGATATATGGGGTCCTTGGGGAGTGGACGTGCTGCACGCCCGCCCCCACTGATTTTTTCCTCTGAGGCCTCTCTGGGGAATGACACGCAGCTACAACAGCCTCTACCCGGCCTGACGTGCCACACGTCGGCCGCACCATGCCAACCCATGCCTGAGCAAATTGGTATGGCCGGCTTCGCCTAGGAGGCGAAGTGCGGCCCTAACTGCCTCCGCGTCGTGGCTGGTTGCCATGACGCTGAAGGCAAACAAATGAAAAAGGTTGCGCAATTGCCTGCATAAAACTAAACCCTCCTGCGGACCGACCAAATTTCTGCCCGTGCGATGAGCGGTGCGGAAAGAGGCCAGTCCCTCCCCCTACAGCCCTTTATAAACCCCACCCAAATCCCACCCCCACGTATCTAACCGCCAATCCCGTCCTTGCCCGTCACTTCCTCATTCCCAAAAGCACCAGCGGAGAGCCTAGACCGAGTCTCACTCTCCGCGGGCCCCTCAATGCATACATCAGAGCAGAGCGGGGGAGGCCTTGATTGAACTCCACACTTTATGCGTGCCAGCCAGGAGACCTGGAATGCATAAAGTTGGGACCTGAGATCTGCTGCGCGGGACACATGCAGATTGGGCCAAGAACAGGACCGTTTACTCACATCCGTAGCCGGACGAAGCTGAGCTGGGCCCCCCTCGAAGCTGCTGCTTCTCTGATCTGGCTTGTTGGGTGCATGACGACCATTTCAATTTGGAGTTTGACTAAGCCTGTTTTGGTCAGGCTCTAAGGGCTGTTTTGTGCAGCTATCGTAGTGGGCTCAGGGCTGATTGAGAGGGGAAGAAAAGGCCATTATGAGGTAAAAACCTCCAAGCAGGTAGTAATGATCCTGTCAGTACCACCCTTGACTTTTTTCTGGCCTGAGCTGTGGTGGTGGTTTCCAAAGAGATAGTATTGGCTGAGAAGTGTCTCTCTTTAGAAATGAGTGAACGACACAAAGTGCCCCTTCAAATGGTTGACCTTTTAAACATTGATATGAGTGACAGTATAGCAGTGGCCTCGCAGGATAATTTACATAGGTCCCCTACTGTGGAAGTGATTAATGATGCGTCTAGGGGAGTCTCTGACTGCTGCACAGGTGATGCTACTGACTTCCTGGCCACGCTCCCTTGTTGCAGTAGTCCAAAGGCTAAAAAGAAAAGACCATCGAAAAGAGCCAGGAAAAAACATGTCAACCAGGTTTCCACAGTGCATGTCGCCCCTCCGTGCATCCAGGGCAAGACCAATTGTTTTGTCTACACAAACGTCCGGGCCAAATTAAGGTGGTGGTGGAATCGTGTTGGGCACAGTTGAAGGATAAACTCCATTGTTTGGATCCAATGGTTTCTCTGTTGACTCCCAGGTTGGGGGCTCAGCAGGTCTAACCATAGGACACTAATGCGCTTGGATCTAATGGTCTTGTGGGCTCTTGCTCAGAAAAGGAAACACCTCTGTTGGTTACTCAAGCCCTCCATGTGAACCTGATCAGTCAGACCACTCAGCTGCCCCATATGAACTTGGAGAACTCTGCCATTCGTACCCACTGCCAAGTGGTTGCTGAGATTGCTGGGTCTGCAGGGATTCCGGTTAGAGATAATTTTACTAACTGCAACATCACTAGTCCAATTCTGGGGAATTTACTTGCAATGAGGGATGTAGGGGTTTCTAATACCCACTTAGCTCTGTGTTCTCCTTTGGAGCTACCCTCGGATTGTGCTCCATATGTTGTAATCCTCACAAATGTACCTTTGTATTCGCCTCACTCACGTGAATCTACAGCACAACTGAAAAACAAGGTTGGGCATTGGCTGGGTAAAAATTGTGATTTTAATTTCAAATATTTCGAGGATATTTTGTTTATTAGGCAGAATGGGTGGGTTGACCCATTGGCTAAGATCAGGAAAGGGGATTGCATTATAGTCAACTACAGATACCCCGGGGTTGGCCCGCCACCTGATTTCTTTTTGTTTAATAGACCTCTCCACTAGTGATGCAATTGGGTTAGTGCCCTTGGGTTTTTTATACAGCACACATTTTACCAAGAAGTTTCTTGTGCTTGAAGGGTGCCTAGCTTGCGCAATGCCCAGCCTTTACTTAGCCTGAACAATAGATTTTCTGTTCTGTCGGTTCAAAGGGCAATGATTGACCCATAGGTTTGGTTAGCTTCCCCATTCCAGATATGTCTCACTCTGGTTGAACAAAGGGACCTGAGTTTCCTTCAATCCCTGAGGTGGCTTCTGATAGGGATTCATTGTCCCTGTCATCATGAATTTTTTGGAATATTGCAGGGTATGATACCAAGCTCCAGGATGAGTTATGGGTGGGGTATATCTCTGCTTTTGATTTTATCCTGCTGCAAGAGACATGGTCGGGATGAAGCTGAATAGAATGGGTTTCAAAGGTTTGCTGTTCCAGCTTTTCGTGTGCCTGGCCACTGACCTAAGGGTGGGCTAGTGACCCTTGTACACATTGTTAAGATCCATAGGCTATATCTTATCAGATGTAATCATCAGGGCATTTTATTTGTCAGGGTCGTTTTTACTAACAAATACAGGCCCTCATTACGACCCTGGCAGTTGGCGGTAATATGGTGGAAAGTATAGCCAACAAGCTGGCGGTACTTTCCTCCATATTATGACATTGGCGGTTTGGTTGAAACCAAACCGCCAATGTACCACACCGACCGCCGTGGTGGTAACAGCCGCCGTGCTGGAGATATCGATCTCCAGCCCGGTGGTCGTCATTGTACCGCCTGTGGGATAATGACCCCACCTTATGCCATGGTTTCCGTGGCTTCCTTTCTGCCATGAAAGCCATGGCGGTAGGCACTATCCTTGACAGGCAATCCCTTCCCTGTCACTGGTAGAGGTCTTCCCCACCCCTGCCCCCCTCCCAACCACCCCCTTCCCCTCCTTCCTCTCCAAACTACCCTACATTCACAGCCCCCTTCACACGCACACACACCCATTCCCACATGCATCCACACATGCACACATCCGCACACACTTTCATACAGACAGGCAGACACGCATTCACAGAACACAACATACACACATTCATACCTCCATACATGCACACACATTCAACACGAAACACACACCCGCATACATGCACGCACAAACATTCACACCCACACACACACAAAACACCCCCACCCCCTCCCAAGTATGGAGCACCCACTTACATGTGTGCAGGGGGTCCTCCGGCAGGAGATGGGATGGGGCGCTGCTACACTCAGCATCGCCGGCCAGCAGAACACCGACAGGCCGTATTTTTTCTCATAATACAGCAGGCGGCGGACTGCTGGCGTGGTGCTGCTGGTGGCAGCAGCGCCACCTTACCGCCATCCGCCAGCATGACCGCAGCTGGATTTCTGCCAATCTCCTGGCGGAAATCTGTCTATGGTCATAATACGGGGGACAACTGATAGCCACGGCGACGATCTTTTGGTGGCCGTCTCTGCGGCGGTAGGCGGTTTTTACTGCCAATATCATAATGAGGGCTACAGTGTCCTAATTGTACATTTTTATAATGCTGTGTGGGAGTCAGGATGTCAAATTACCTCACTTTCCTCTGCCCTGCAAACATTGAATTTGAGGATGGAATCCATCATGAATTAATGTTTTGCTATTGTGGCAGTGGACTTTAATGATAGGATTGGTGGCTAACCTACCATAGGCAATCCTTTTGAGTGGGAGGATTGTCTTACCACTAATGAGGTATCCTGAGACAGTAAAGGTGAGATGTCGATTAATGTTCTGCTAAAGATGGGGCTGATTAATAACTCTGAATTGATTTTTAACCCAGGGAGACAGGCGCCCACTTTTGTTAATAGGAGGGCGGGTACTACGATTGATTATGTTTTTGTGACCACTTCAGTGAGCCACCTTGAACAGCAAGGCGGGGTCCAAATGCAGAATCATAGTGAGCACAGTCCTCTTGTATTGCAATCAGGCATTTCATTCAGGTAAAGATCCTGTGTTTGCTTCTAAGGCATTCCGAGATGTAATGACTACTCTGGGCATTTGTCTGCACTTCAGAATCTAACAGCATAATTGAATGTGCTAATGGCATGATTAAGCAAGCCTTAACTGCTGGGGTACTATGTACAGGTCTTAGTTGGTATCATGATCTGAATGGAGTTCAGGCAGCATTGAATAACTTCCATAGACAAGTATACATATTCCATCTAAGGTTTTCTTTGGAGTTCCTATGTATGCCTAGCTTAGCTAAGCAGGGGAAGGTGGTGGATGAGGCAAAGTTTGAATTGGAGAAACGCTTAAATGTTTTGCAGAGTATTCAAGAAATCAGATACAAGCGGTCTAATGTGAACCACTGTGACGCCACCACCTGTGAAGAGAAAGTTATTACTGCTTCTGATGGGTGGGTTCCCAAAGTCGGTAACCTAGTTCATGAAAAAATCCATGACAAGCATGCTTTTCAACCAGCTTACAGAGGACCTGACACTGTCTTGGGATGTACAGTAATAGAGCTGTCATTCTGCCTCCTTTGGCTGGCTCAAGGAGAAATAGATGGGTGTCCATTGATCACATATAGAAGCAATATGTGGCCAGTCCTCACCTAATTTCTACATGGTCCTCCACCTGAATAACTTTGGGAGCTCTTCAATATGTGGCTGTCAGCGATACTTGTTCTACTGCTACTATAGCAACACAAAAGGATGATGGACGGAATGCTGAAAGTTTTCAAACACTTACTCCCAGTCACAGATCTGGGTAAAATCCATCATTCTTTTCCTCTCCATGCCACCCCAGTTTGGACGCAGCCATATGCAAATCAGTCTTGTCCCTGCTCCCCATGGGAACAGTGCAGCCCATACTGCCAGTCCAGGTCCTCCCTGGGCTGGAAACAAGCATCCTGGATCCATTTTCGGGCTGTCATCCCTCATCAGCCAGGCTGCTTGAGTTAAATGGCACAGTGAGCAAGAGACCCATGTCTTGGCATACCTTGGTCAACTAACGGGGACTTTAGCAACACAAAAGGATGATGGACGGAGTGATGAAACCTTTCAAACACTCACCCCCGGTCATAGATCTGGGTTAAATCCATCATTCATCTGCTCTCCATGCCGCCCCAGTTTGGACCCAGCCATATGCAAATCAGTCTTGACCTTGCACCCCATGGGAATAGTCCAGCCCGAGCTGCTACTAAACATACATTTTGTCATTGCAAAAACAACTGCATCATCCATGGTTCATGAACAGCGTCTGAAGAGATCTATACGCTGCAAACATTACAGCTTACCCTGTGCCTAAGGACACAGCAAGAGAAAAAGCTCCAGATCAGATTATGGGGCCTACTGAGACATTGCAATCTCCATATGTGATAAAGCTTTCACGGAATGATGCTGCATTACCCTGATCTAATTCAGGTGATTGGAACATTGAGACTGTTAAAACAATTATGTCCGATTTACAGGTATATGCCATTCTGAATAATGAAGATCTAGATATTTAAATTCTGCTAAATATAAAGAAATGTATTATCATCACTTTGCACATTATTGCATAAAAAGGACTAACTATCCTAGAGAAATTCACAATCATATACAGTAGGAACATTGTGTGGTGCCGCCTCATGATGCTCATCCTAGTTTCTTCAGGAAGTTCAGTTATTTTCAGAGCGCTGACAGATTACTCCCTTCAGATTTCTATTTTGGGCAGAAGTTGCACCAGCTTCCACAAGCTATGATCACTACTAACGAGCTGATTGACTCAACTGAGTTTGGTCAAAATATAGCTATGCAAGGATATGAGTATTTGAAAGCAAACGTTTATGAGAAAAGTATTTGGGAGACCAAATTTTGGCAAATCCAAGCCAAAGAAGCCTTATTTTGAGCTTGCATAACACCAAAGGAAATAATTTTTCTGAACATAACAATCCAAAAGACTACAGGGCTGATTCACAAAGGTAAACGTGGACCAAAAGTCTAGGTTTAGACCAAAAGTCTAAGTTTAGACCTAAAGTCTAACTTTACTCAAGGTAAAGATAGACTTTTGGTCTAACTTTAGACTTTTGGTCTAAACTTAGAGCAAAAGTTTAACTTTACTACGAGCAAAGTTAGACTTTAGGTCTAAACTTAGACTTTTGGTGCAATTTTACCTTTGTGAATCAGGCCCTACCTGTCTGTGATTTGGAACAATGAAGGACTTAATGAAATCTTCTATACCAAATGTCAATTTGACCTTGTTTAATACTATGCATCTGCAAATAAATATATCAGAATCAGATATAAATGAAATTTTCCAAATCTTAAATTAAAATTCTACCCAGTTCCCTACTGAAGATTTAGCTTTATAGCCATATAACTCTGGCACATGTATACAATGTTTTCTTTCCAACGCTCCTGGACCCAAAGCCAATTGCCCCACCCACTTCATAACACACAAACACCTGTAGAAGTTAACACATATAGGGCCTCATTGCGAACCTGGCGGTCTGCAGATGGCAGTCGGACCGTCGCCAATGCAATGGTCTGACCACCATATCATAAAAATGGTGGTGGGTGCCGCGGGATGACTGCTAGCACTGCCAGGATCCTGGATCCCAGCGGTTTGGCAATCGCAGTGATCCTAATTCTCCAGGGCCCTGCTGCAAGCTGAGGTGCCCTGGGGATTTTGATCTTGTTCTCCGCCAACGGTTTCATGTCGGTAACACTGACATGAAATTGCTGGTGGAGAACGGATTCAGGGGGGCCCGTGGAGTGCCCATGCCGATTGCAGAGGCCCCCCTGACCAGTAACATTGCAATGTTCACTGTCTGCTTTGCAGACAGGGAACATTAAGAGGGTGCTGGTGCACCCGGCTGCCTACAGTAAACTGTGGTTTCCACCCACTGACCCAGCGGGAAGTCCATAATAACATCGCCGGGTAGGTCGCCACGTAGGCAGTGGCCTCCCTGTCGAGAAGCTGGAGGACTGGCTTTTCGGTCCGCCAACTTCAAAATCAGGCCCGTAGTGTAGGTAAGCTATGCCAATGATTGTTGAAACATTCCAGTCTTAAAGCGGTTAAAGAACATTTTTCCCTAATTAAGAAAACATGGACTTTTCTGACTTTCTTCTGGGACCTTATCCTTAAAAAATAAACGATTCCTGGCTAAAGAAATATATACCATTTATATGGAATGTAGTAAATATTCAGAAAATGAAGCTGCAGAAAGAATTAGGCAAATAGATCAAGAAAAGTTGCAAACAGTTTTTAAAGTTATCAAGAATGGGATGCACACGCTTTCTAAAAGAATGTATTCATTCAGTCATATTCTGTCCTTAGCACTAGTCTTCATAAAAGGAGATCTGGGATTGTTACAAAATCAGCAGACTCAATTAAGAGCTATTATACAACTAAACTGGGCAATACCAACAATTTGAGCAGGTTTCTTTCCTTGGGACCTTCTCACTGAAGCACCCATGTTTGAGTCGTATAATTGAACATGTACTCAGAAAGTGATGGCAAAGAAATGAATCCACATACATGGATTCTGTCTGTTGAGAATAGAACAATTGAAGGTCTACTGGTTCCAGTTAGTGACACACCACCTATAATCTGTTTAATACATGGTATAATTCCTTTACCCATTACAACGTTTCATTCTCACAACTGCCAAAAATGCTAATCTATTGATTGTTATGAGACTTAGCCCAACTCACAATTGTTTCAGTCATGGAAGTTTCCTTTTACCTACATCTGTTAGAACGAAAATGAAGATGACCCTATGAATATAACAGGGTCAGCGTTTGACAAATTGCAGAAATTACCCTGGACAATCCCTTCTTAGGAACTCTATATAATTACATGCAATGTGTAGCGCTTTCATACCAGGGTTAAGTTGTGTTTTATCGGTGTTCTCCACGACATCCATTCTCACACATCCTGAAACCCTGAACCACAGTTCCCATTTAATTTTAACAAATGTTACTTGCTTTGAGTTGGAACCCGGACAGACATACTTGATAACAGTTTCTGAAGCAATAGTGTTGTGGAAGTACCTTGTATCTGCTACCTTGAAACCTAATCAGGAAGATCCCTTGGCCACTGTAAAAATGAGATCCATGTGTTTCGATGATCTAAACAAGCTATTGTCTGTTTTTATTAAAAAAGAGGTTGCTTTGCCTTCAGTGGTTGAGACCTTTAAGCTGCAGACAGCCAGAGCTCCTTTAGGAATTCAGAGGCTGATACACATGCTGTACCCAACACATTTTGCTGATATAATACAAACTGTATCTAATTCCTCTTTGATGACTTGTGCTGTACATCTTTTTAAGAACATTGTGTATGGTGTCTAGATTTAAAGTAGGATTTGGACTCCTTCCATTCTGTTTTCACTCTATATTCTCTAATCTATTCGGAGGATCCCCCATCATCATACTGCTAGACGGCTGTGGTATCATCATCTGTCTCCTGTTCAAACAAGGAAATAAACAACAAGGAGGACATATATTGAGCTGTACAAAAGTATTGAGAAACTCCAGCATGTTATGTGGGATGTGTTTGGCTATCTGAACTCAACGAGTATTGGATGCTCACCTTTCACAAAATGAATGCTGCACATGTGAAACCCATATTGTGGTGAATAAACTGTCCAGCTAAAAACATTCTGGATTTACAATAGAAACAGTCCCCAGGGCTTATTTTACTATAGAAACGATAATTCAATTTTTACGTGACAAGCAGAGACAATGCTGAGTAAAGCATCTGCTCCTTTTACAGAATGCTACCTAATGCAGAGCAATGTCATAAGTGGCACTTGTTGACACAGCTCTTGATGAATGGCTTGATTTACTGTTATGTCTTGAACCTCTTCGGAAAGAGCCACAATCACAACAGAGTGCCTCAAATGTGCAACCAACTGCCAATCCAGTGTAGATTAATGACAATGAACATATGTCATATGAATTTTACGATTTCCTTGAAGATCATCTGTATGCTGCATATGCACCCAATGATGTCCACATTTTCTTTGATGAGAATTAAAATCACCATATATGCCACAAAACTTGCATGGAGCTTAAACTAAAAGAAAGTTTCTCGTATTTTTATCTAACTCTTTTTACTTTTTCAAATTATTTTTATATCTCATATTTTTCATCTGGCCTAGCCAATATTATCACTGGTTTGTTCGGTCATCAACACGCATTGCTTGAAATATTTTAGACTGCTGTACTTCTATGAATATTCTTGAACCAAGCAAGACTTAAAATATTCATGCTTCACTTACATATGTTTGCTACATACTAATTGACTATGTCTCATATTATAAACATATTAGACATATCGTTTGTTTAAATATTTTATCATATTTTATTAATTTTAAATCCTAGTGATTTGAGAACATGAATGTCACCATATATTTTCTAAGTTCCTCCATGTGAGATAAACCCCTATGATGACACATTCAGACGAACAAGCCGGGGATTGTTAGTAGCCCAAAAGCAATTACTCTAATTCAACAATGTACTGAATGGAGCTGTGGGGGATACAATAACCTTTCTTTCACATTCTGCACTGGTGAATTGAACTAAGTTCATTGTTGGGTGGGAAAGCAAACCTTGTATAACAACACCAATTTGGTACTTCACGCAGGTACAGGACACATTCAAATAGAATTGGAGTGGTCAGTAAAGCAGCAAAGTTAGATTGGAATTGGGGCCGCATAAGAAGAATAGGGAAATGGAGATCAAAATGCCATTAAAACATGTTAGAAAATGAGTTATAATAGAAGGTTGTAAGCATCGTATGACATCATACTACCTTTTCGTCTTTTTTTACAGGTTGTATAAAAGGCCTTTCAGCCAATAAAATGGTAACATGGACACTGGTACATTCTTTTGTGCATTGGGCAGTTAAATATGCTTTTCGGCAAATCTACTGATGAAGTCATGGACTACCTAGTAGTAGACATGAGGTGATATGGTGTGGCAGAGCAATGGGGCAGCTTACTGTCTTCTCTGGAGAACTTGTTTACACACATGCCTTATTATGTAGTTAATAGATCTGGAAGAGAAATATATGGTTAGGTTATCAGGTTTAACAATTTGCAAATATTAAAGAGTAAATGTTCAGGTATATGTTTGATTTTGACAGAATTTGTTCCAAGAAGACATTGAAAGGAAGCGTTAAAACCGGTAGCTATCGACAAAACACAGATAGATAGATAGATAGATAGATAGATATCTTTAATTGTAGGTGTTTATTTTTGCAATTAAAAATTATATTTACTATTGTATAACATAAATGCACAAATAAGTAAAGCTGAAAGTGCTTCAATCAGGCCGAGAAATGTTATCTTCTCTCCTCAGGCAGATGGGCAGCAGCTTTTATTGTTTGGTGTCTTCTATTTATAATACTGAATAATTAATTCATGATGTTTATTGGTTAACTTTTGTACTTTTGAATTAGATTGGTTCAGTAATTATTTCTGATTGTTTGGCTTTTTGTGTTATAGGGTAGTTTGTTTTAATTATTATATGTATAGGTGCTTATTTGTGGAAGTTTGTTTTATGAAGGTTTTTGGAAGGTTTTATGTATTTATATTTCTTTGCTTTTAATCTTTGTTCTAAATATTTTTTTACATATGTGTTGGTATTTTTGATACTTTCATTAATTTTGAAGTTAGATCATATTTTTGAAATATATGTATTTTTTGTAGTCAATATTATTGTGTAAATTATCATTTTGATGACAATATTATTGTTGTCCATATTTTGCTATTTTGCATAGGTTGGTATAAAGTGGATGTTTTTATGGTCAATGTTTAGGCAATGATATATTTGTATCACAATATTTTTGTTAATGATATTATAACATACAACTATATACAAGCTCTTAACATGTCTGTTGGCCATTAAAGGGTATACTCCCATGTTACTTTTATCAGCCATCTCCCATGAGGGACTGAACCTTACTGTAGAAACATGGTCAAAACTTGTCTAAGGAATGTTGGTTGATGCTTAAGGATGATCAGCTGATTCTACAAGATGAACTTCCTGGAGAGAGAGAGAGGAACAGTCGCAGGCGTAGGTCAAATCAGGGTGGGAAAGCTGCAGGGATCAAATTCTAGAGACGCCTGTCACAGATGTCCCATACTGCACTGTTATATTTCTCCTTCACATTCCCCTATTTTAACACAGCCTGTGGCCCCATAATAATAATGATCACTTAGAATGCCAACTTTGGTTTAGTTGATCCAAAGGCTGCTGCTGTGAAAAAGAGGTGAAATATGATGATGCCTATCCAAGTTGGAGTGTTTCCAGCAACGGTTTATGGATCAACTGCCTGATTTCCTACACTGATATTGGTGATTATGGAGCACACTGTAATACCCCACCCATAAGGTGTACTGTTTGCTAAGTACATTACAGTGGGCATAGTATCTGGATATCAGGTCCCACTTTTTGTGCATCATGAATTTAGTGCTTAGAATGAAAGAAGCATTTAGGTAGGTCTGAGTGCCTACAATAAGATCGATGCCGTGCATTATTCCCATTCACTGCTTCTGGCCTCTTCCTTCTCACCCATCTACTACATATATAGGTTTGTTTTTCCCATACCTGGCTTTGATAAGCAATTAACCACAACAGACCAGGAATGCTGTGACTATCCTGTCCTTTGACAAAATGTATCTGAGCTCTGAACAGATATTTCCTCACTAACTGATTTCAAGCTTCCACAAACTCAATCAGTGATCATGGAAATCTATGTCGATTTCAAATGTACCATACATGGTTGTAAAAGAAATGCTCTGCAAGCTCTGGAAAAGAATTACTGTCCAGGAGAAGCCTTGCAGCTTATTTGATGACCTTGCAATTAGCATCATCATTCAGATGGGTCCTTCTTCCTTCTCAAAGCTTTACTTCTTATTTAACACTTTTTACTGAAAATATTCAAGCAGCATATTTACCTTTGTAAAGCCCTCCTTGGCCTAAGATCCTCTCTGCTGCTGAAGTATGACACCCACGCAAATGACTAAGACTATCTAGCTGCATATACAGGGAGTGCAGAATTATTAGGCAAATTAGTATTTTGACCACATCATCCTCTTTATGCATGTTGTCTTACTCCAAGCTGTATAGGCTCGAAAGCCTACTACCAATTAAGCATATTAGGTGATGTGCATCTCTGTAATGAGAAGGGGTGTGGTCTAATGACATCAACACCCTATATCAGGTGTGCATAATTATTAGGCAACTTCCTTTCCTTTGGCAAAATGGGTCAAAAGAAGGACTTGACAGGCTCAGAAAAGTCAAAAATAGTGAGATATCTTGCAGAGGGATGCAGCACTCTTAAAATTGCAAAGCTTCTGAAGCGTGATCATCAAACAATCAAGCGTTTCATTCAAAATAGTCAACAGGGTCGCAAGAAGCGTGTGGAAAAACCAAGGCGCAAATTAACTGCCCATGAACTGAGAAAAGTCAAGCGTGCAGCTGCCACAATGCCACTTGCCACCAGTTTGGCCATATTTCAGAGCTGCAACATCACTGGAGTGCCCAAAAGCACAAGGTGTGCAATACTCAGAGACATGGCCAAGGTAAGAAAGGCTGAAAGACGACCACCACTGAACAAGACACACATGCTGAAACGTCAAGACTGGGCCAAGAAATATCTCAAGACTGATTTTCCTAAGGTTTTATGGACTGATGAAATGAGAGTGAGTCTTGATGGGCCAGATGGATGGGCCCGTGGCTGGATTGGTAAAGGGCAGAGAGCTCCAGTCCGACTCAGACGCCAGCAAGGTGGAGGTGGAGTACTGGTTTGGGCTGGTATCATCAAAGATGAGCTTGTGGGGCCTTTTCGGGTTGAGGATGGAGTCAAGCTCAACTCCCAGTCCTACTGCCAGTTCCTGGAAGACACCTTCTTCAAGCAGTGGTACAGGAAGAAGTCTGCATCCTTCAAGAAAAACATGATTTTCATGCAGGACAATGCTCCATCACACGCGTCCAAGTACTCCACAGCGTGGCTGGCAAGAAAGGGTATAAAAGAAGGAAATCTAATGACATGGCCTCCTTGTTCACCTGATCTGAACCCCATTGAGAACCTGTGGTCCATCATCAAATGTGAGATTTACAAGGAGGGAAAACAGTACACCTCTCTGAACAGTGTCTGGGAGGCTGTGGTTGCTGCTGCACGCAATGTTGATGGTGAACAGATCAAAACACTGACAGAATCCATGGATGGCAGGCTTTTGAGTGTCCTTGCAAAGAAAGGTGGCTATATTGGTCACTGATTTGTTTTTGTTTTGTTTTTGAATGTCAGAAATGTATATTTGTGAATGTTGAGATGTTATATTGGTTTCACTGGTAATAATAAATAATTGAAATGGGTATATATTTTTTTTTGTTAAGTTGCCTAATAATTATGCACAGTAATAGTCACCTGCACACACAGATATCCCCCTAACATAGCTAAAACTAAAAACAAACTAAAAACTACTTCCAAAAATTTCAGCTTTGATATTAATGAGTTTTTTGGGTTCATTGAGAACATGGTTGTTGTTCAATAATAAAATTAATCCTCAAAAATACAACTTGCCTAATAATTCTGCACTCCGTGTACTTGTGATTCAGTCAAACCCTAGCTTTGGCTCAAGTAACATACTCATATCAACAGTTTATAATTTTAGCTACATTTTCAGTTTTTCATAGAATAACATTAGTTTCTTTAATAATAATGGTTGCCTTCCTCGACTTCCCCTGAAATAGTACATTTATTGTTCTCCAAGTTGTCATTATTATTTTCTTAAAAATATGTCAAAAGTTTACCTTTGCATTTAGTTGTTTTCTTGAAGATTTCCTTCAGCGGGATGAAGTCACCAATCCGATCAGACCTCTTTGGAGCCCTCTTCGGATATGCGTCGCAGGAGACCGCAGTGAAGATTTCTACATTTGCACTTACCTGCTTTTTTCAGGATGAAAATCTTCATCTGGGCCAAAGCTGAATCTTGATCCGACATCCCTGGAGCCATCCTCGGATATATTGCGCGGGAAGTCCTGGTCAACTTTTTACCTTCGGACTTAGTCAGTTTTTTGGAGCTTTTTCTCCCAGACGTCGGACGATCCTGCACAGCAAGCCGATTTTGAGTCACCGTTATCAGATTGCCTTTTCAGGAGTCCCTGGTGAAATCCTGGAAGTCTGGGGCTTCAGAGGTTTTCAACGGGACGAACCTGCAAGTCAGGCCGGGTCACGGTCGACGTAAGCCAGCTTGACTCTCAACGGCAGGTCGGTCCTTTATGGATCTTTTTTCCAAAAGTTCTTCAAACTTCTCCAAACTTCTGGATCTTCTTCCAGAAGGTCTTTGAAAGTCCTTTAGGAGTCCGCAGCTCATCCCAAGGTTCCAGAAACTTCTGATGTTCTTCCATGTAGGGATCTGAGGTGTGGGTGCAGCTCTGCCATATTTATCCTTGCTCCTGGAGTGAAAAGCAGGGAGGCCCAACTGTCCAGTCACAGGCAAGCAACTACCCCATTGGATAACCACTTCCTGGGAAGTGTGGCAAAAAGCAATCCCAGGGAGCAACATTTTTCAAAGATCCAACATGGCTGAAGCTAATTTTTGGAGGTTAGATCTGGCTGGGCCCACACACTGGTGTGGCTAAAAATCCCTCCCTCTCCTGCCCTTTCCTAACCTAATCAAGGGCACCTAATTGTCTGGGGTTGCAGGAAATGGGGGAGGTCATGGGCTGCTCCAAATGTCCTTCCCTGCTTTGAAGACCAGTTTGGCTGCTCTCCACCATCCTGTTTCACCATATGCTGTTGCAGATCTCTTCCCCTCCAGCTACATCCTTTGTGTTCAACCCAGGCCACTTCATACCTCATCAATGCAGCCTGGCCAGGCTGCCAGAGGCTGACCAATCAGAGAAGGGAAATACAGAGCTGAAGTAGGCAACTTTCCGGTAATTGACTTTGTAAGTGCTTTGAATTCCAAAGTCAAATTTGCATATAACTTTAATTTAAAAGCAGCCAACAAGGCAAACCTGCCTTTAAAATGACCCTGGGCACCTCAGCAGTATACTTATGGGTGCACCACCTCTGCTGGGGTCTCTAAACGTACATGCCCTAGCATATAATAGGGACTTACAGGTAGGTTGACAAAGCCAATTATAATTTAGTCTAATTTGCATATCCACTTTACACAGAGCACAGGCCCTCGAGTTTTAGACAGATGTCATGTTTATTTCACAATCAGAATCATATTTCAACTGAGAAGTTTAGTGCAGAAATGGCCTTTATCAAAGTTGTAACATGATGTGCTAAATATATTAGTTTTCCAAATGTAATATCAAGTTACACAAATGATCACTCCAGCACTATCTTCAGAGAACATCACCTCGAAAGGAGACAACAGCACAGTGTATGTAAAAAAATGATGTCCCACGATCCCACTTGACTACGATGGATTAGTGGGAAGTTGGGAACATATTTTAAGGTGGTAGTTGGAGGGTTCAGCCACAACATCGACAGTCTATTTTTTGTTTTGCAGCCACATCCTCTACCTCAACCTAAAATTGTTGTTGGATGTTTGGAAATGGGCTCTCAGTTGAAATAGAGGATATGTTCTGGCCAGACCTAAAATATATCACCAGTGTTATAGGGAGAAATGGAGGAGCCAAATGTCTGTGTTCCTGATATCCGCTACTCCAGTCATATTATTGAAAGTCTGATTCGATTCAGTATTTCTCCTTTGGTTTCTATTACTTTGGCATTCTGGTTTGGGATGGGAATGGTATTCCTGGGAGAATTTGGCGCTGTCCTTCATAAGATCTGTGATTTTTTAATTGGCGAGACATTCTGGGCCACCGACCACGGGAGCACCGCCAACAGGCTGGCGGTGCTCCAACGAGCATTCTGACCGCGGCGGTTCAGCCGCGGTCAGAAGCGGAAAGTCAGCGGTCTCCCGCTGACTTTCCGCTGCTCGTGTGAATCCTCCATGGCTGCGGAGCGCGCTCCGCAGCCATGAGGATTCTGACCCCCCCTACCGCCATCCTGTTCATGGCGGGAAAGCCGCCATGAACAGGATGGCGGTAGGGGGGGTCGCGGGGCCCCTGGGGGCCCCTGCCGTGCCCATGCCAATGGCATGGGCACGGCAGGGGCCCCCGTAAGAGGGCCCCGCAAAGTATTTCAGTGTCTGCCTTGCAGACACTGAAATACGCGACGGGTGCCACTGCACCCGTCGCACCTTCCCACTCCGCCGGCTCGATTACGAGCCGGCATCCTCGTGGGAAGGTCGTTTTCCCCTGGGCTGGCGGGCGGTTTTTCAGCAACCGCCCGCCAGCCCAGGGGAAAACTTGTAATACCCGCCGCGGTCTTTTGACCGCAGCGCGGTATTTTGGAGGGCGGCATCCTGGCGGGCGGCCTCCGCCGCCCGCCAGGGTCATAATGAGGCCCTCTGTGTTTTTGATTAATGTCCCTATTAATCTCATGAATTTTTTTGCTGACGGTAATTTGTATGGTAGTTTTTTTAGGCATTGGCCTGAATGTCCACTAAAATCACATCAGAAATGCGTTTTGCAGTGTTAATGATAAATATCAGTCAATATTGTGTGCCCTTGCAGGCTGTAAGTGGTCAATCTTTTCTAAAAGCTAAAGGACTCAGTTCATAATGGTAAACATACACCAAAAGTCTAAGGGCCTAATTATGAGTTTGATGGATGGGAGAACCTGTCCGCCAAACTCCTAACAAGGTGGCTACCAACGTAGTGGTGACAGCGGCCCAGCAGACAGTGAACATTGCGAGGGTGCTGGGCAGGGGTACCCCTGCACTGCCCATGCCAAATGCATGGGCAGTGCAGGACCCCCTATGGCCCCCTGCACCTTTTTTCCACCAGCCTTTTCATGGCGGTGAATCCACCATAAAAAGGCTGGCAGAGAACGAGGTCGTAACCCACAGGGCAACCCTTCTTGCAGCACTGCCCAGGCGGATTGCTACCTCCACCCACCGTCAACCCAACTATACCACTGATCCTGGCGGAGACGGCGGAACTCTGGTGGTCTGACCGCCAGAGTCTTAATGTAATGGTTGGATCGCCAAAATAGCAGCGACCAAAAGTCTAAACTTACACCAAAAGTCTAAATTTAGACCAAAATTCTAACTTTTCCACTAGTAAAGTTAGACTTTAGGTCAAACGTAGACTTTTGGTCTACACTTAAACTTTTGTTCTAAGTTTACCTTTGTGAATCGGGACCCCTAATTGTTTAGAAAAAGGTGAGGCAGTTTACTATTAAACCTATAGAAGCTGCTTTTGACCTCACTATTCAGTCATGTTATCACCGTGAGGAGCTATCTAGATTTCGTTACATTTTAATAAGGACAGAACTTCCCATTCTTTATTAGGCTGCCCTATTAAAGAATAGCTACCATTTCCTGATCTCCAGCACGCTAAGTCTATCATAACTTTTGTGTTATTTGATACATGAGAGGATGTGTGAAAGGCCATAGTTCAACACCACTGCTCTTTCCACGTTGATTGATTAGAATCACAGAGTCTCGGCTGCAGCAGTGTTGGAATATAACTTAATACTAGGAGATAGCTTCAGGATCACTGTTATACCTAACAGCCTTAGGGTGGTCACCCCTAACTTTTTGCCTGCCTCCCTCCACTTTTTGGACACTGTTTTTGCTGGCTTTTAGACTCTGCGCAATTTATCACTGCTAACCAGTGCTAAAGTGCATATGCTCTCTCCCATTAAACATGGTAACCTTGGATCATTCCTGATTGGACTATTTAATTTACTTATAAGTCCCTAGTAATGTGCACTATATGTGCCTAGAGCCTGTAGATTAAATGCTACTAGTGGGCCTGCAGCACTGGTTGTGCCACCCACTCAAGTAGCCCCTCTACCTTGTCTCAGGCCTGCCATTGCAAGGCCTGTGTGTGCAGTTTCACTGTCACCTCGACTTGGCATTCAAAAGTACTTGCCAAGCCTAAACCTCCCCTTTCTCCACATATAAGTCACCCCTAATGTGTTCCCTAGGTAACCCCTAGAGGTGGGTGCTGTGTGGGTGAAAGGCAGGACATGTACCTGTGTAGTTTACATGTCCTGGTAGTGTAAAACTCCTAAATTCGTTTTGCACTACTGTGAGGCCTGCTCCCTTCATAGGCTAACATTGGGGCTGCCCTCATACAGTATTGAAGTGGTAGCTGCTGCTCTGAAAGGAGTAGGAAGGTCATATTTAGTATGGCCAGAATGGTAATACCAAATCCTGCTGACTGGTAAAGTTGGATTTAATATTACTATTCTAGAAATGCCACTTTTAGAAAGTGAGCATTTCTTTGCACTTAAATCTTTCTGTGCCTTACAATCCACGTCTGGCTGGGCTTAGTTGACAGCTCCTTGTGCATTCACTCAGACACACCCCAAACACAAGGTACTTAGCCTCACTTGCATACATCTGCATTTTGAATGGGGCTTCGTGGGCTGGGAGGGTGGAGGGCCTGCTCTCACACAAAGGACTGCCACACCCCCTACTGGGACCCTGGCAGACAGGACTGAACTGAAAGGGGACCTGGTGCACTTCTTAGCCACTCTTTGAAGTCTCCCCCACTTCAAAGGCACACTTGGGTATAAAACAGGGCCCCTGCCCTACCTCATCAGACACTTGCTGGAGAAGAAACCTGAACCAGAACCTGCATCCTGCCAAGAAGAACTGCCTGGCTGCCTAAAGGACTCACCTGACTGCTTTCTACAAAGGACTGCTGCCTTGCTGTTGCCCTGCTTCCTTGCTGAACTCTTGTCTGGCTGTGAAAGTGCTCTCCAAGGGCTTGGATAGAGCTTGCCTCCTGTTCCCTGAAGTCTCAGGACCAAAAAGACTTCTCTTTTTCATTTGGACTCTTCGTGTGCCGAAAATGTTGACGCACAGCTTGTTCCGTGGCGAGAAAAACGCTGCACACAGACGCTGACCAATGCGACACCTTCGGGGCGGCCTGAACTTCAACGCACGGCCTCGCAAGGACAACGCCGCCTGACTCCCAGAGGGGGAATCGACGCGACGCCTGCCGTGAGAGAGAAACTTCGACTCACAGCCCTGCGGAACGACGCACAGCCGGAAAACAAGCAGGAGAATCCACGCACAGACCCGGGACATCTGGTAATCCCCGCGACCCATAGAAAGAGACTGTCCGCGTGCCGGAAAACGACGCACGACTTCCCCACGTGAAAAATAACAACGCAAGTCCGTGTGTGCTGGGGAGAAATCAACGCACACATCATTTTTCCACGTATCTCTTCTTCTGCGGCCTTTCGCTGAGATTTTCCACTCCAAACCAGGTACTTTGTGCTTGAAAGAGACTTTGATTGATTTTTAAAGACTTAAGACACTTGATATCACTTTCCAGTGATATCCCTACAATTTCACATTGCATCTTTATTCGTTTTGACCTACAATTAACCTGATAAATATTATATATTTTTCTAAACACTGTGTGGTGTATTTTTGTGGTGCTATATTGTGTTATTGTATGATTTATTGCACACTTACTTTACACATTGCCTTCTAAGTTAAGCCTGACTGCTCGTGCCAAGCTACCAGAGGGTGGGCACAGGATAATCTTGGATTGTGTGTGACTTACCCTGACTAGAGTGAGCGTTCTGCTTGGACAGAGGGTAACCTGACTGCCAACCAAAAACCCAATTTCTAACAATCACCTATTAATTCCATGGCTTGCCATACATGGATCTGAGCTTAGAATTATGCTCCATTGTTTCTAATGGCAAACACTTAATTTAAATCCTTCATCTCAGACTTTCTCCATGACGTTTGGCATATTTGTACTTGCACTTTGAGTGTACATTTCAACCACGAATGAGGGCTAATTCCCTATGAGACTTTAAATTGGCAATTATACATAAGTCTACTACAGGAGAATACTTTCCATCTGTCTTCGGGGTTTTGCCTACTTTTTTTAAATACAAGTTTACACATTTTTAAAAAACAGCACATTAGTGCACATGAGTTTTTAAATAAACTTGATACCTGTGTATAAAGGAATATGCATTTATACATTACAGTATTTACGTGACAAGTTCTAGTCTTGTGTGGCTGTGATAAATACATCTTCGCTATTCGCAGGTGAGGTAAACACATTCTTCATCTGTATATGACGCAGTATATTCTCTCTCTGTATCTCAAACATCGAAACAGTATTTAAGCAGGGGTATGAACCCCATGAATCTTTGGGGGATGAGCATAAATACAAGATGACGTCCCAGATCAATCATATCGGGATAAGAAAAAACACGACTTTTGGCACCTCACATATTTTCTGTTTTTTCTCAACCATGTTGGTGGGGCAGTTACTACTGAACCTCTTAAGACTTTTAAAAATATTTCTCTTTTGATTTACAACTCCATACCTGTTGAGCTTAACCCCTTTCACTCCCTCCATTAAACCTGTTTAGGATAGGGTTAGGGTAAGTAAGAAATTAGAAAAATCCTGACATTCAAGCTAGCACTATGCATATGTATTCAAACACTGTGTGATAATGGGTGGATTACGCATAAATGGTCACATCTGACTACACTTTTCACAAAAATGCCTTATGTTGCTCAAGATGATTCAGAACGAATGTGCTTTGTTAAAAAGCTGGTGCTTTCAAGTGGAGTTGATATAATATTCAACTTTATTACTGACAGATGTGACCAATGATTAATGATATTAGTTTTTCGGTAGGTCAATTTCAGATTAGTAACCATTATACTGCTACACGAATATGTTTTGCATATGTTCTGGATATTTTTAATGCCTCTGTCCTGAGGAAAACCTGTGACCTAGTATAGAGGATAATACAGGCTGGACTACACATGATATAGGGAACACGTTCACACTATCTGTTCTACTTAGTTATAATCTTTCCACAGAGAGACATGATTAAAATTAAGATTGTCTGCTACTAGGTCATTTTAACAGTGACCATTAAGGGTTAATCTTCCCTTCAAGTTCTCTCGACTATGTCTGGTACTAAGGAGTCACTATACCATGATATGCATAAAATCTGTCTCTATGAGCAACTCCATTGCGGCCCACCCTGACATGAGCCACCAGTCAGAGTAAAGAGGAGACCCTATGGCGAAGCATGCCACCTAGAGCAGTCAGGCTCTCATGCACTATTAAAGAAGAAAATTATTATAGATTATTTTTTACTAAAGTTACCATTGACAGCAAGTGCTACATGAAATGGTTGGAGATAACCTCACAGGCAACAAATAGCAACTCAGGGTGCAGGGGGGAAGAGGGAGACAGAGCTGGAATACACATGCACTGTAATGTAGTGCTTAACCAAAAAGAAAAATGGAGTGCTTCAAAAGCAAGCACTGAAAGGACATGTGTAATGCATCCATGTTCCAAGAAAGGGAAGAGTCATACATAAGAAGAGAAAGGAAAGCGCACACAAGCTGACAAATGAAAAAATTGAGTAACTGAGAGTGACAGTGAAATAACCATTGCTAAGCGGTGGGCGGGCTGTAAACCCACTGTAAGCAGACAAAGGTCTTTTCGCCAACAGACAGCTTGTGCTGTCTGGTAGGTAACACATGAGATAGAAGCCATGTATACCAAACCGTGCCATTTTTGTTAGGTCATACGATAGCCAGGAGGAAGTGCCCTCTAATGTATAGCTTGTAAGCTTCCAATCAGCAGCTCTTGCTTTGAATCATAGCTTCTTTGCTTGAGTGAATTTAGTGATTCTGCATAGATCATCTTATCTTATGTGAATATGTAAAGTGAGCAGCTACCCAAAGGCTTCCCAGTGCTGTGAGAATAAGCCTTATTCTAGAATATCAATGTGTGGAGGAATTAGTTGGCATAGAGCTAGGTTTTAAGGAGCTTTCTGAATTTGGGTTAATTGACATCTGTTCTCAAGCCAATAGGCATTGAATTTCACAGTTTGAGGGATAAGTAAGAAAAGGACCTTCCACCCCATCTGGACTTTTGAATGCAAGAGACCTTCAGAAGACCAGTGTTAGAGGACCTTAAAGTCCTTCTGGGGATGTAGGAAGTAAGAAGAACCCTAATCATATATGGTCCCCTCTGATTAATTGCCCTGTGAAGTATGCAAAATGTCTCGAATTTTATTAATTTCTCCACTGGTAGACAGTGCAAGGAGATCCAGGAATCTTTGGCTGACAAGCATTTGGGTAACTTGAATATTGTTCTGGCTGCAGAATTTTGGGCCACTTGAAGTCTCTTTAAGACTCATTTGGGTGAGCCCAGATTCAAGGATTTCCAGTAGTCCAACTACATTAGAATAAATGCATGGATTCTCCTGGAAGGTTAGGTAATAAGTCCAGAATTTTACGCAAGGTTCTCAGCAATGCGAAGCATGTTCAAGTCAGTATTTGTGCTTGTTCTTCCATTAACAGGGATGTGTCCAGCCATGTTCCTAGACATTTTATAGGAGATGATGGCACTGGATGGGTACCTAGACTATCCGGTCAGCCTAGTGTAGTAAGTGAAGATACATTGTTCTCCACTAGAATCAGCTCTGTTTTGTCTCCGTTAAGTTTCAGTGAACAGCAAGCCATCCATTGGGCCACTTTCTGGAGAAAGGGGCCCAGCTGATGCTGGAAGCCATCACTAGGGGCTAAAGAGATGACCAGCTGCTTGTCGTCAGCATTGGATACAATGGACACCCCAAATTTCTTGACAATGGAGGTTAGCGGATGAACATAAATATTAAACAGATCTGGGCTGTGCAGACCACTGGGGGACCCCACATTTTAAAGGGCGTAACTCCAAAATGCACGGGTGCTCCCAGATCTGAAAAGATCTTTTAGAAAGGATAGGAGCCATTTTAGAAAATAATTCTTTACACCTATTTCCCTCAACCTGTGCTCGAACACTGCATTAATATCGAAGACAATAATAGCTCCTGTTCCACCCGTGTCAAGAATTTGTTTTACCTCCTCTGTTACCAACAGCATAGCTGATTCCATGCTGTGTTTAGGACGGAATCCATTCTGGGTAGGATCAAGGAGCAAATTTTCCTCTCTGTCATAGGAGAGGTGCTGATTAATATGCTTCTCAAGACTTTTCCCACGACTGGAAGCAAGGAAATAGGTCTACAATTCCCTGGCTATGTGTGATCAAGGCTCGCCTTTTTTATGAGAGGCTTGACCACAGCATGTTTCCATTCTCTGGGAACTAGGTCTGCGGTGATGGAGAGGTTTAGAACATCATGGATGCTATGGAACATGTCTTGTTTTCCCTTCCAGAGAAAATGGGGAGGGGCCGGGTCCAGAGGAGAGCCGGATTTCACTTTCCAAAATAGGGTCAAAAGTGTTTCATAGGAAAAGATATCATGCAATAAACCTGTACTTTGATTACCCACACTGGCAAAAACATCACAATAGCTAGCAGTGGGAAATGTCTGGAACAACAACGTTGGAACCACAACAACATTGTTAACGTAAGCCAAACCACACTTGCATTAAAAGCGACTCCCTTTTTCTCTGCCTTAACCACGTATGTGCTGAATAACGCACATGCGTGGTTAAGGCAGAGAAAAAGGGAGAGTGTATCGGGAGAGGCTGCGGTCAGGTAAGTGGGACTGGGGCAGGGTTGAGGGTAAGATTTTAGGGGTGGGGGTTGGGGTAGTTTGTTTTTGTAAGGGCGGGGTGGGAGGATCAGGGTAGTTCTGTTTTTTAGGGGTCGGGTAGTTCTGTTTTTATGGGTGGGAGGGTGGGGTAGTTTTGTTTTGGCGTTGGGGTGGGGTAGTTTGTTTTTTGGAGGTGGGGGATCGGGGTAGTTAGGATCTTAGGGGCGGGGTGGGGATCGGTGAGGTTTGGTTTTTGGGGGTGGGGTGATAGAGGCTGAAAGGTTTTTGGGAGTGGAGGGGACAGGGTAGTTTTGTTTTTGGGGGCAAGGGCGGGGGTCAGGGTTGTTAGGTTTTTGGGGTGGGGGATCAGGGCAGTTTGTTTTTTGGGGTGGGGAGGGGGAGGTCGGGCTAGTTTGCTTTTGGGGGTGGGGGATCGGGGTAGTTTGGTTTTTAGGGGGTGGGGAATCGGGGGAAGTTAGGTTTTTAGGGGTGGGGTGGGGGATCAGGGTACTTTTGTTTTGAAGGGCAGGATGGGGTAGTTTGGTTTCTGGGGTAGGGGATCAGGGTAGTTAGGTTTTTGGGGGTCGGGGTTGGGGTAGTTTGGTATTTTGGGGTGGGGAGATCAGGGTAGTTAGGTTTTTAGGGGTGGGGGATCAGGGAAGTTTGTTTTTTGGGGGTGGGGTGATCGGGGCTGAAAGGTTTTTGGGGGTAGAGGGGTCAGGGTAGTTTTGTTTTTGGGGGGAGAGTGGGGGTCAGGGTAGTTAGGTTATTGGGGGTGGGGGTCGGGTTATTTTTGTTTATGGGGGCAGGGTGGGGGGTCGGGGTAGTGTGGAATCACATTTTACAGTTCTTAGGTATGCTAGGCCTAGTGGCCCCTGTGATACACAATGACAATCTCTGCACAGGCCTATCATTAAGTAAAGAGGCCTACAAATGTAATTCGGTACTGCTAGGAACGCATTATGTTGCAAGGCTTGCTCTCTGAACAGCCATCATGAAATATCATCGTCATTGCATGCTAGCTGAAGCAATCTCCCTTCTGGAAAGTACCAGTCTGAGTACGTGATGTTCTCAAGTTCTGTCACAAGATGGACCATGTGATATTAGGCACGTAGGCCACTTTGTGTAAAATCCTTGTCTATGCTTTACATTACTATATATGGTGTGATAGGAAAGAACCACCTTCCGCCATAATGTAGAAATAATCATACGTCAATGTCTAAGAACTAATAGAAGGTCAAATTATGTTTGTGGTTTAATGCTATAAAAGATCGTGTATTACTTCCTTTAATCAGGCTGTTCGTGTACAACTAGTACCGAGCATCCTCCATGTACATGTCTTTCTATCTCTAATAAATTCTTTATGTTTACCTAGAAGAGCTGGCTAACGGTCGTTTGTATACTGGATGGGTGTTGAATAATTAGGCTTCTACATTTGGTGAAGAATTGCGGTCTCGTTCAGCGGATAGCTCCCTTCAGCCCGGCTCCTGTTTCGGTTGGGGCGACAGCTGACCCATTGGACAGGGCCCCTCCTGCGACAGAGGCTGGAGATGTCGTGAGTATCTATTGCTGCTTCGTGGTCCTGCTCTCGCTGTTTACTCTACTGTATTTTCAGTGTAAATATTGCGAAACAGGGAGGTAACTGGGGTGTTTCGTTAATATGTTTCCTGCGTAGAGTGGTTATGCATTATGGTTAATATTTATATTTGCCGTACCCCTTTGCCTGCTCTTCTTTATAATGGCATTTTTTTTTCTCTGTCTCCGGTGGTATGCCAAGGGCATTTCTTCCTCTGTTGCGGGCTCCACTAATGCACCTCGTGAAAATATTCAGATGGTTACCTATAACCATTCGTCGGCTGCTGGCATTCTCTGTATTACACCATTTCCTTCCTCCCTGCGCTGCAACTGTATACTTAGATTAGCTTCTTGTATTTCATGTAGCTTGTTACTGTTAAAAACAAAGTCCGAAGAATAGAGGCAACTAGCGGTGTTTCTTCAGAACACAGCGCAAGTCGCTGTTTGCAGTCCCCAGCCGGAGGGGCTGGGGCGGATAACTCTGGCCAGAGAGGGTGTTGTAGGCGCCAAGCCAACCCCAGGTTAAAAGGGCGTTGCCCAGATGTGGAATGGTAGTGGTCCATTCTAGAACAACTGGCAGTTGGTGCCAGGGTCTATGTGTCTATGTGTATGAGAATGGTAGTGGTCCATTTAAGAGGAACTGGCAGGTGTTGTCAGCGTCCGTGTATATCGGGATGATAGTGGTTCATTCCAGTGGAGCAGGCAGGCGGTGCCAGGCTCTGTTTGTCGTGTAAGCCAATTGTTATGTTATCTGTTTCCTGTGATATTGCAGTTCTTTGAACTATGCTTATGACATATTGAACTATCGGCTACTCATGTGAAATGGTGTAAACTATAGATGCTGATTTGATTACGTGTGTGTGTGAAAGTGGTTTTTGAGCTATAAATACGTGTGTGTGCGAAAGTGTTTTTTGATTCATGAAGGAAGGGTTCACCACAAGGTGGTGTACTGTGATTTATTTGACTGCATGCATTTGCGCTTTAGGATAAGAATTGTTTTAAAATTTAAGACTAGGTGGGTGGACTCCTGGGCGACATAATACCGATTTTTATGATAATTGACTGATTTAATCTGCAACCATCACACAGTACAAACACCACCCTGCACTCACTAAATATTTGATACAAGGGGTGGGAGTAGGATCACCCCACAGGGCAAGTTGTACTGTGACCCTTGTCTATGGTTCTGCCGTCACATGTGGTTGCCTGACTTGTTCACCGCTATTGCATTATCTGTGTGTCACTGGCCATGGATCTGGTCCAGTTTCCAATATAATACAGCTGCACCCTGCCCCAGGACAGGAAAGCAAAGGTGTGATATTCTTATCTTTCCCTCCTGACTATTCTGTCATCTCTTGGTTCGCCCCAAAGGACGCCAGTGTGGACGCCGTCACTAGCACCTTGGGTACTGTCTGATTTCAAACTTTGTGTGCGCTAAGGTGGACATGGCTGTGTGAGTTGTGGCATGAATGCAGACCGGCTTCCTGCTTTTACTAATAAATGATTGTTGTTGGCAGAGAGAAGCTCCATGCGTGAATGCACCCATTGTTATCCCTTCTGTGTCACGGGGTATGAGCGGTGTAAAGAACACACCGACATCCTACGGTTTTCTGGAGCGATTGTAATTGTCTTTGTGTTATGTAACAAAAGGCTAGGGTAAGACAGTCATGGGGAACCCTCTTAGTAAAGGCAAACTAGAGACACATCGACCTAGCCCCCTAAGGACAGTGCAGCATAACACATAGCGGCGAAAGAAGGCCTACATGCACTACTGTACTTAGACTTTGACTTTGCAAGGAAACTGACAGTAGTGTTTCTGTGGCTTTGCGGACATGTGTTGTGCTTTACAATGCCGCCTACATACTAGTAGCACATGGGATGTCCCTTGAATATGGGGCTGTCCTGTATGTGGAGGATAATCTAAAAATAAAAAATGCCTGAACTGAAGAATGGCTTCCTCCACATGGTGGGGGGGGGGGGCTGACAAGGGCAGGGAAGATTGGAGGACGAAAAAAAAATAGAGATAATAGGGGTTTGTCAAGCTCTCTTCCTGTGGCGAGTGCACAGTCACAGGTACAAAACATCAATTTTGCTTGCGGGCATTTGGGAAATACACTACAGCCTGAGGGCACCACAACAGAGACCAAACACTCTGAGCTGCCTCTACAACAGCAGGCAGAGACGGAATGTGAAAGCCGCACCCTGGCATGGCGTTTGATGGATGAGGAAGTGAAAAATAAAAGCAAAACGTAAGAGACCTCGTGAAAGAATTAGACAGTTATTCCATAGCCAGGGTAAAGAGGAAGTGGCTAACGCCATTAGAAAACATGAACAGAAGTACTAACAGATATCAAATGAAATGGAAAGGTGTATTGGCAAGGGGCGTGAGGGATCACATGATTTACTATGGGATATGTCCACGTATGCACATCACACAATCCATAACATCAAGATATGGAAGGAGGTGCTCAGCAATACAAACACACAGCTGGAGATCACAAGACACAGTCTCTCAACGTACATAAAAATGTACAGAGTTAAACAGAATAATAGCCATGGGAAGAGTTGCTTTGGAAGGATCTGGATACATTGTTTAGCATTATTGTACCATGAGATTTGTGGTCCGTGACACATTCCCAGGGGGTCCGCAGGCCTGGCTGGGAGGAAGTCACTTCTCCAGCTGGTGCCTCTACAGAAACATGTGTGTGCATGTTTTTATATTTATTACTTCCTTTCTTCAGCAGGTTTAAAAGCACCGCAAAGGTCCTTGTACAGCGAAAACAAAAGTGTCAAGATAACTCTAGTGATTAATGTACCAGCTGGGGAGGAATAAGAGCTTTGGACAGTGGCAGTTTTGACTGAAAGGTAGTGCAGATAGTTAATATGTTGGCTGCAAAGGATGTGTATCATGCAAAGAACAGTGTTTTATGTGGATGGCACAGTGGGTTACTGCTTTTGTCACAGAGATTCTTTAGTTACTGTACAGTTCATAATAGTAATCTAGCACAGTGATCTACGAACTGCAATTAAGGAGCTGCATGCCAGCTGCATAGCACAAATTAGAAAGCTGTTTTTTCCCAGTCTTTCATTTTCCTTATGCTGCTCAAAAGAAAAAAAAAAGGGGGTTTGCCTGTGTAGAAATACATTTGTATTATTAAAGACAACGCTAACGACTGTGTAGTGTTCTGAATGCTGAGTTTGTGCTTCTCCAGACCAAGCACTCTTAGAAAAATGCCTACCAGTGTGGATGCCATGTGAATCCTACACCTTGTACTCCCCTGTGAAGTGCTCCAACACCTACACTGGTATGAGAGATGCTATAATAAAAATTAATTACATGTGACAAAGAGGATTGGGAGAGATGAGAGGCACTTATGGTTTGCTTCCTTTCCCCACCACATATTTATGTGTAAGGGCTTTCTTAGATCTTATGTACCTAAAAATAATAACAGAAATAGCCCCGGAAATAATTTTAAAAATTGCCAGAAGGATTCACCTTTCCTAAATAAAACTAAAAATTGAAAAGTTAGTCGCCGAGATGCAGCACCAACATTTCCAATACATTTTTTCGATTTTTGCATATTTTATCAATATAAAAGAATTATTTCATGTTTAAAATTTAAATTGTGCAAATTGCTTGGGGGTCCCTGGCTTCCAGCAATGTTTCACTGGTGGTCCCAGGGAGTAAAAAGGTTGGGAACCACAGGTGTACAACAAATAAGAACTTTCTTATGTAGGGATTACATTTAAAAATATTTGACCCATGCAAAGGTTGCCAAAATTCTTACAGTGAACAAATTTAGTCTTGAGGGAACAGAGGATTCATTTGCAGCAGTTAACAATATGTTGTCAGGAGTGTGGAATTTTATAAAATGTCTACTTGTCCATGGGACACTTTGGGGGTGATTCCGAGACTGGCGGACGGCGGAGGCCGCCCGCCAGTCTACCCCGACAAAATACCGCTCTATTTTGAGATTTGCCCTGGGCTGGCGGGAGGCCGCCAAAAGGCCGCCCGCCAGCCCAGGGCAAATCTACCTTCCCACGAGGACGCCGGCTCTGAATGGAGCCGGCGTAGTGGGAAGGTGCGACGGGTGCTGTTGCACCCGTCGCGTATTTCAGTGTCTGCTTTGCAGACACTGAAATACTTTGTGGGGCCCTCTTACGGGGGCCCCTGCAGTGCCCATGCCATTGGCATGGGCACTGCAGGGGCCCCCAGGGGCCCCGCGGCACCCCCTACCGCCATCCTGTTCCTGGCGGGAGACCCGCCAGGAACAGGATGGCGGTAGGGGGTGTCAGAATCCCCATGGCTGCGGAGCACGCTCCGCAGCCATGGAGGATTCTCCCGAGCAGCGGAAAGTCGGCGGGAGACCGCCGACTCTCCGTTTCTGACCGCGGCTGAACCGCCGCGGTCAGAATGCTCGACGGGGCACCGCCAGCCTGTTGGCGGTGCTCCCGTGGTCGGTGACCCTGGCGGTCACCGGCCGCCAGGGTCAGAATGACCCCCTTTGTGTCATCAGTCTACATGTCCTGTAAAAACACATGCATATTTTCTCCTGCTAAAATGGTGTTTACAAATTTTGTCTAGGAGTTCGATTTCCTGGTCTGCCTCGTTAAATGCTAGCTCATGCATAAAAGCTGTAAATCTGCACTAATGCAGGAACAGATACCATGGGTGCACTTTGTGATTTTCTTTAAGAATTCTGCCACAAACTGGTTATCACAGACCTTTTGTTATTTGAATTCTGTCTCTCTCTTTATTGACTGGCTTCAGTGGTAGTGACACCATTCTGCTCTTCCATACGAAGCATATTGGCACAAAGTAGTTTTGGCACAAAGTAGTTTTGTTCATGCCAGGAACTACTGTGGCAATGTGTAACTTTGCTGAAAAGGTTACATTGATTTTTCCGTTATGAATATACATTTTGGAAATACCACCATGCATCCGCACATTTTACTAAATGATGCTTCAAAGAAATGACACCTAAAATATCATGGTAGTTTAGCAGAATGTTTCTTTCCTAGTTACATTGTTTGTGAAGATATTTTGAAAGCAAAGAATAGCAAATTTAGCTTTCAAGCTTCTGCAGATATTTGCATCTGATGAGAGAGCATTCTGGAAGAATTGTGCTGGGCATTTGTTTACGGTAATTCCATACCCCTGGTTGTGTATTTCTTCATAGCTCTATAGAGTACATACTAATAATTTAGTCATGTTCAATGATGGAAGAGATATAGAAATTAACAGAAGAGTTACTATGTGCTGAATTGTAAATAATATAAGAAAATAATAGATATATAAAAATGTGGGTTCTTGTTGGGATGTAGAGTGAGTTAGTTATGTGATAACAAACTTCTACTAAAGTCTATTGATATTTAAAATAAACATATTAGTGCAGTAATAATAATGACACATGACGTGTTAGTGACTTATCGATTTGTCTTAATAAGAGGCTAAAAGAAAATAACACAAGTGGATGTTTAAACATCTGCAGTACATGTAGTATGTTGAAGTCATGTGAGTGCAACCAAAGTATCAAAAGGGCAATGAATAAATAAAAACTGGATGGTATTGATCCAATGTTTTTACTGTAATTTTATCTGTGGCATTAACTGATAAGCTCTGGGCACAAATTTACCATTTTCTGCAAGGTCCCTGTATTAGTTATGGCAGTTAAGATTACCTTCTGCATTTCTGAAAACCACAGACTCTGGGCATGGCTCCAAGGGCAAAGCCACGGATTGTTGCGATATGTCACCATGACGGACAAAGTAGAAGTGTAAAATAAATAAATGTACAGCTGAATGTTACAGTTAATTTTAAAGTTTATAGGATTTTTTTATATACACCCTGGATGCAGGATGTATGTATCTACGTATATATATGTGCATATAATTTGCGGCAGGAGGAGTATTTTTCTATCCATGTTTTTTTCCTATGTTTGAGAACATGGACGAGAAGATGTGGTTTCTGTATCCGTCTGTCTATGTTACGTTTTATGTTTTCATAATTAATGGGAGTCTTCCGTGGTACATCTTAATGTGCACAGTGACATGGATTGCCTTCATGTGTTGGCAGATTGCAACTAAATATTCTCCAAACTGGTTTTGGGTATTGAACATACCTATATTAGGATAGAGTTATTACTACCTTAGGATGTGCTAGGTAGTACTGCAATACGGCTATTAGTAATATACTTCTAATGATGAGGGTGCCAAATATAAATAAATAAAATAAATATAATATCTTAAAGGAACATCTGCATTTCAGAACATCACACTTGTACGAGAAAGGGGAAGTGACTTCTGATGGCGGTGATGCCTGCAAAGTCCCAACCCTTCCAGCATTGATGCAGATATTCTGTGTGTTGAAATAGAATAATAGGATACAATGCTGTGTTCCAAAAATACTGGCTGTATACCAGTGTAACATGTGTTTTCTCCTGACCTTTGGATCACCATTTGTTTGGTGAAATAGTTTGTGTGAATATTCCACTGTTACTGAGTGTAATTGTTATTTATATTTTGAGTGTTGATTTCCGTTTAAAAGTGTACTAGTTACCCCATAAACCAGTCAGATATGTCCCTTTATAAGATTTTGTGCATCTGCTGAGCGGTTCTAGATTGATGCACTACCGCTTGCTTCATTGGTCAAGAGCGGCACCCTTGACAAAGTTGTCAAACTGAGCACCGACTGAGATACTTGAGATGCTGAGATGGCGTATGAACATGTCTAGTGCTGAGAAGTTATTATCTGATAAGACATTTTGACAGCAGTTTGCATTACCTTCAGCATTAAGTGCTGCAGGCCCTTCCTGGCTGGACAACACTACCTGGACATGATCTCCAACAGGGAGATTGGGCTTGGGTCACCTGAAAAGTAGGAGGGACTGACCTCCTGGATTCACAGCTATTACACCAAGAAGGTACACCACCGGAACACGGACTGCATCCTGGACACTGGGTGTGGGTAAAGGCCACACCAGACGTCACTGCCTTCAACCACGGTGGAAGGGACCACACCAAGTCCTGTTGACAACAGCCACAGCAGTCACGTGTGAGGGCATCACATCCTGGGTCCATACCTCACACACCAAGAAGGCCACTGGACCAAAAGACGACCAGCCGCCAACAAAGTTGCCGACAAAAGTAATGCCACCTTCACCACAGCGGTACAACCTTCGTTCAGCAAGCGCCACCAGCCAACACTGACGGAACTGCTCGTGCTACACTCCCACAGGAGTCGGAGAGTGTAAGCGGGTTCCCCAGTACACCAGGATATTCTTTCAGAACTGCCCTTGCTACTCTCCACAGGAGTCGGAGAGTCAAGCAAGGCCACTTAAGTATTAAAGACATCAGGATATAAACGAACAGAATACTAAAAGTCCGCTAGAAAAATGTGCACCAAGAGGTACAGATCCCAGTCCTACGGAAGCGGCCGGTCACTAGGATCGGTGCGGCTTGTAGCCCCATTGGGAGGTGTCTCTTCCAATTAGGAATACAGCAAAAATAGGACAAAAGGGCCATCCCTCGGGTCAGTGGGCTATCGCACCCAACTCCCTTAGAACTGGACATTGGGATTCATCCCTTTATACTCTGCATAACTACAAGTGTCAAATAGCATTCGACGTCGCCCCGAAAATATACCGAAGGAATAGACTACTCGTGTGGCACTCCTACAGGAATAAGGAGGTACCAAAGGTTACATACCAATAGAACTGGTTGCAAGTGTTAGTCACATCCGACCACACCCTATAAGGCGACAAGGATTTAAGATTACAACGTAAGAAAAAGGAGCAGAAGAAGTGGCCCGTGGTAGTCACAGCATTACTCACCCCGGTAGCAGCTATAGTACTAACAACGATCCTGACAGTATATAAAGACGACATACATATTCCATGGCTCGACCAGGAACACTACATCCCCAAAAGTGGCCAAGGTGAAAGAGCAACCGGTGGTGAGAACAAAAATAACTCAAAACAACATGAGAGGGTGGAGGATAAAACAAAATGGGTGAAATATACAAAATGGAAAGAAGATGGAGAAGATTATAAGGACAATACATTTGTGCAAATGGTATCAATGTACAAAGAACTAGCAAATGTGTCTGATTGTCATATATGTACCCACCTACCGACCACTAGCCAGGAGAAAATAAATTACACTCAGATGCCCCTCACAGAATTCGTGGCATGTAACATATTAGATAATATGTTAGGGGGAAATTTAAAAGAAATGAGAACAAGGAAAAGGGAAAAGGAGAGAATAAGAGAAAATATAAAGATAGGAGAAATTAGGAGAAAAAGGGATGACTATGGTTTGGAAGACGAACCTTATGTAGGAAATATGCAAGAAAAATTGGTAGAAAGAGTGTCAAATAAATTGAAGGAAGAAGATAGAAGGAGAAGAAAGAAGTGTAGGAGATTAGATCCGAAGAAAGGAGAAGAGAATTTATTGAATGCATTTACAACAGAAAGAGGGAAGGGTTACACTGAAAGGGATCATGGCTCAGAACAACGAATACCATGCCTGGCCATAGATACAGAAATAAAGGCACCGTGTTTCAAATACTCAAGAGGTAACGCAGAAACTAGCAAAAACTGAATTGATGTGGGACATAGTATTTGCAATACAACATTGAGCCTGGACTACAAAAGAAATGACACAACAGGCTTGTCCAGAGGCCTGACACCTCCCAAAGGAATATTTATTATATGTGGGACATCGGCATTTTTAAAATTGCCAGCAGGATGGCAAGGTACCTGCTACCTAGCATTCGTGCTACCAAAAATGGCGCATAGAACAGAATTACAGAAGGGGGAAAAGAGAACACTTGGCGGGGTGCGCAGGAAGAGGACACCAACATGGGTGGATGAGGTAATAGCAATAGAGGGGATCATAGTGATGCCATTAGGGATAGCACACTCACAATATGAAATTCACAGATTGGCCGAATTAGTGGAAGGGCTAGCCAGCAACACCGCAGCAGCCTTAGGGAACATCACTGAGGAACTCACAGACATGAGGGCAGTTGTAATCCAGAATAGGCTTGCACTAGACACCATCCTGGCAAAAGAGGGAGGGGTCTGTGCAGTGATCCATCAGGAATGCTGCGTGTATACACCGGATAACAATGGGAATATAAGAAAGGAAATAGAGGACATAAAAAAGGTAGAAGAAGGAGCTGGGAAAGTGGCAGATGGGACAGACGGAATGCGGAATAGCAGCGTGGTTCAGGGGTTGGGGTATCTGGTTGTTAGAGGTACTAGTGATAGGGATCGTGGCACTGATAACACTATGGTGGTCATTCTGACCCTGGCGGTCTTTGACCGCCAGGGCGGAGGACCGCGGGAGCACCGCCGACAGGCCGGCGGTGCTCCAATGGGGATTCCGACCGCGGCGGTAAAGCCGCGGTCGGACCGGCACCACTGGCGGGGTCCCGCCAGTGTACCGCGGCCCCATTGAATCCTCCGCGGCGGCGCAGCTTGCTGCACCGCCGCGGGGATTCCGACCCCCCCTACCGCCATCCAGATCCCGGCGGTCGGACCGCCGAGATCCGGATGGCGGTAGGGGGGGTCGCGGGGCCCCTGGGGGCCCCTGCAGTGCCCATGCCACTGGCATGGGCATTGCAGGGGCCCCCGTAAGAGGGCCCCTACATGTATTTCACTGTCTGCTGCGCAGACAGTGAAATACGCGACGGGTGCAACTGCACCCGTCGCACAGCTTCCACTCCGCCGGCTCGATTCCGAGCCGGCTTCATCGTGGAAGCCTCTTTCCCGCTGGGCTGGCTGGCGGTCTGAAGGAGACCGCCCGCCAGCCCAGCGGGAAAGTCAGAATTACCGCTGCGGTCTTTCGACCGCGGAACGGTAACCTGACGGCGGGACTTTGGCGGGCGGCCTCCGCCGCCCGCCATGGTCAGAATGAGGGCCTATGTGTGCTCATACCAGTTTGTCCATCCTTCCTGGCCCTACTCTTAAAAACAAAAAAAACAAAAAAACCTGTGACCAGAAACACACACATTATCGAAGAAAAAGATATAAGGGTGACAACAGGGATGAGCAAGAGGTAGAAATGAGAGCAATACACCATGACCCTTAGATTTGTCATTGAGTATCAGAGGGCGGAATGTGGAATCGCATTTTACAGTTCTTAGGTATGCTAGGCCTAGTGGCCCCTGTGATACCTAATGACAATCTCTGCACAGGCCTATCATTAAGTAAAGAGGCCTACAAATGTAATTTGCTACTGCTAGGAACGCATTATGTTGCAAGGCTTGCTCTCTGAACAGCCATCACGAAATATCATCGTCATTGCATGCTAGCTGAAGCAATCTCCCTTCTGGAAAGTACCAGTCTGAGTACGTGATGTTCTCAAGTTCTGTCACAAGATGGACCATGTGATATTAGGCACGTAGGCCACCTTGTGTAAAATCCTTGTCTATGCTTTACATTACTATATATGGTGTGATAGGAAAGAACCACCTTCCGCCATAATGTAGAAATAATCATACGTCAATGTCTAAGAACCAATAGAACGTCAAATTATGTTTGTGGTTTAATGCTATAAAAGATTGTGTATTACTTCCTTTAATCAGGCTATTCGTGTACAACTAGTACCGAGCATCCTTCATGTACATGTCTTTCTATCTATAATAAATTCTTTATGTTTACCTAGAAGAGCTGGCTAACGGTCGTTTGTATCCTGGATGGGTGCTGAATAATTAGGCTTCTACAGTAGTTTTGTTTTTGGGGGTGGGGGATCGGGGTAGTTACGTTTTTGTGGGGGTGGGGGATCGGGGTAGTTAGGTTTTTAGGGACAGGTGACCAGGGTACTTTTGTTTTAAGGGGTTGGGCGAGGGGTTGCAGTAGTTTGGTTTTTGGGGGTGGGTAGCTCTGGGTAGTTTTGTTTTTAGGGGCGGGGAATCAGGGTAGTTTTAGTATTAGGGGTGGGGTACTTCTGGGCCTTACAGGAGGTGGGGGGTCGCGTGCTAGAACCACACATACCGTTCCCACACATGCCTTTACTAGGCATGCTTTTGCAACAAAAAATCATTGTAAAGGCATGCATGGTAAAGGCGTTTGTGATAACAACACGGGTTGTTCCAACCGTGTTGTTCAGGCATGCGTGGTTCCTGCATTCGTTGTTCCATCATACATTCGTGCTGGGTTTTGCAGGCCATCACTATAATTAAATAAACATAAAGAAATGTTAAGACTAAGGTCAGAGTGGGAATATTGGGCCAGATGTATCATCATTCACAATAGCGATTACCTAATTGCAATTTTTAGCTAATCGCAATTAAGTAATTGCTATTGGAATGTATGAAACTCCTGGAGTTTCATACTGTGATTCGCAAGGGCTCGCAAATGGACCTACCTCATCAATATTCATGAGGTAGGTCGCAATTTGCGAGCCATTGCGAATGGCTACAATCACAGGGATGGTGGCCTGCTGGGCTCAGCAGACCACCATGTCTGTGATTGCTTTTCAATAAAGCAATCTTTTTTTTTTTTAAATGCAGCCCATTTTTCTTAAAGGAAAACGGGATGCATTTAAAAATGAAAAAAGGAAAAGTTTTGTTTTCTTTTTTTAAGAGCAGGCAGTGGTCCCAGGGACCATTTCCTGCTCTTAAAAACGTTTTGGCATGTATTCACATAGGGGAAGGGGTCCATTGGGTACCCTTTGTGAATGGGTTACCACCTACTTGAAGTAGGTGGTAAATGCGATTGTTTTGCAACCGCATTCACGGTCACAAAACAATCATACATACCTCTGCGATTCGGTATTAGGAAGGGACGCCCTTGACACGCCCCTTCCTAATACCGAATTGGTACCTAGTCACAAATCCAATTTGCGATTCGGTAACGAGTTACCGAATTGCAAATTGGACTTGTTACATACCAAAACGCATTTTTGCAATCACAAACGGCTCTCAAAAATGTTTGATACATCTGGCCCATTATTTTAGAAATGATAAATTTGTTATGTATGGCTCTCATTTTATTTCAGTTTATGAAAGTCACAACACCTTGCTATGACTTCACAACAGTTGATACAAAACTGGTTATCAAATGATGTGATGTCATGAAGGCCTTCCAGGTGACAGAGCTCTCTGAGGGCCTCTGAGCACAGCTCTGCTTGTCTGCTTAGGAAGAAAGCAAAAGGCACAGTCGTAGGAAGGGGCAAGGTAGGCAGGCAACGTAGTGGGTTGTGGTGAAGGGTAGCAGGTAAGATATTTATTTTTCACATTTGCGTCAGGGAGGAGAGGGGATGTCATGTATAGCTCTCCCTTGATCCTCTGCCCCTGCGCAGTTGTCGAAGACAGGTGCAGATGAGTTTAGAAGCCATTAATAACATAAAATATAGATAGGTAAAAAGTAAATTACAGGGATGTTTTTCAACTCAGCAGAGTTTTTGTGTCTTTCAACAGAGAGACATCATAGACGTCTCCAGCTACTCTTTTGTGGTCTATTTCATGTCACTCAGAATCCCTATTCATCCATTTGACTACCTGTTTATTGATTGTATTTCATCTTCAGTCGGCAAGCTTGCTCTCCAACTTAACTTTCCTTCAGTATCATGCTGCTGTATACTTCCGCTTTATTTGTACTCTTAGCTGCACATAAGGTGCGTGGTTGAGAGAGATCAGCATTATTTATTCATTTGAAAAAAATTGATATTTGTAGTAGAATGTTTCATGCCCCTCTCCCTCTTAAATGATAAGCCTTGTAAAAAGCTAGCAATGTAAAAATGTTGAATAAATGTATTTTAAAAATGCAAACAATTATCAAACATGTAAAACATGTAAAAATGTTGTTAAAATATAACAAAATATAAAGTATAAGTGAAATAATAATATAAAATATACAAAATTATGTAATTCGACAAATCTTATGGGAAAAGGATGTTGAAAGTATGAAAATGTTAAACAATAGAAAAAAGTGGAAAATGTACAACATGCAATACCATATAAATATGTTTTACATTTTTTATGTATTAAAATGCCTTAAAGATATTTTTAAGTTGAAAAATATATGTTTAAAAATGTAAAGAATATATTAAATACACTTTGAAATCAAAGAAAATTAGAAAATGAGTTACATGTCTTTATTCTATAAACATATGTAATTAATAAAGTTATTTAATACAAACAAACAATTCATTTTTTTGTATTATATAGCTTAACACCAACAATAATAATTAAATAACATAAACTATTTCTACTAAGTACAAATACAGTTAAAACAGAAGTATTTCACACTAAAATCATAAAATTAAATAATCACATGTCAAAGTAAACCATTTGTATGAAAGAGATGGACACTAAAAGGGTGACATTTACTACTCCCACTCCAATCTAAACAAATTTGGGGAAGATGTTGGACATTAAAGGGCTAACAGTTACTATTCGAACTCCAATCTAAACCAATTTTGGGAAGGTCTTGGACACTAAAATGTGACATTTACTATTCCCGCTCCAATCAAAACCAATTCGTTCAAAACATGCACCAAACACACACATAAACCCTGTTGAAAATGTGAAGAATACCATAGTTTGGCCCAACACTGGATGTACATGTCACAGGGCACATTGCCAGCAAGGTGGTCGCCACAATTCGTAACATCACACATTCGTAGTAAAGAAATACACTGCTTTTCAACAGCAGTGCAGAAATATTCAGCACTCTTGCCCAATGGGAGAGGTGACCGGATCCCACCAAGACAGGAGGGCCAAACACTATGAATAACACATGTGGCTCCATGGGTTCAGATGCTGCGAAAAAGCAAACAAGTATGAAATAGTGCACAGGGGCAAGCACATTTCGAAGGGGAGTGGGTGAGAAGCACTAGGAAAAATTTCAGCAACATGAGGGTGCAGGGAGAAGGAGAAGCAATAATGGGCAAGCAGAAGGAAGGGCGAGAAGTAATATGAAGAGAGCAAACTGTGAAAGATGGGAATGTGGGGAAAAGTACACAGACAGCGAGCATGGCAGAAGGGGATAAGTACATGAGGGAGACCTCAGAAAAATACACACACTGGTCCAGTGATAAAAAAATAAATAAAGAAGAATCAAAAAAGTCCTATGGAGGGAATAGCATGTGGGGGAACAAAATGGGGGGCAAACACTTCCACCACCACAGCCACTGTTCGCAACCCCTGGAAACATGCCCAGGTCAAACCCCTTCTAAAGAAGCCCTCAGCGGACCCCAGCGAGCTCAAAATCTACAGGCCCATCTCGCTCCTCCCATTCCCCGCAAAAGTCCTGGAAAAGGCCAGCAATCGGCAGCTCACAGAATTCCTGGAACACAACAACCTACTTGACCCATCCCGATCTGGATTCCGACTGAACCACAGCACCAAGACTGCCCTGATCACAGCAACTGATGATACCTGACACCTCCTAGACCTCAGTGGAACAGCGGCCCTCATCCTCCTCGACCTATCTGCAGCCTTCGATACCATCCCCCACCACACCCACATCACCTGACTTCACAGCATTGCATCCAAAGAAACGCTCTCAACTGGATAACTACCTTCCTCTCCAGCCGAACACAGAAGATCCGACTCCCACCCTACGTTTCCTCCCATAGAGACATCATCTGTGGCATTCCATAGGTCTCCTCCCTCATCCCCACCCTTTTCAATGTCTACATGACCCCTTTAGCTGCATCACATGCCCCCATGGACTCAACATCATCTCCTATGTCGATGACACCCAGCTCATCTTCTCCCTTGCCGCTGACGTCTCTTCCACACGCTCCCACTTCCAAAACACCATGACTGACATCACTTCCTGAAGAAAGACCAACTGTCTCAAGCTAAACTCAGATAAAACAGAGATCCTCTTCTTTGGAAACAAGTCTTCCCCCTGGGACAGCTCATGGTGACTCTCCACCCTCGTCCCCCAAACTACACCCTCCAGCCATGCAGGCAGCCTCTGAACTATCCTAGACGCCTAACTCACCATGAAGCAACAAAACAACACAGTATCCTATGCCTTTTCACATCCTACGCATGCTCCGCAAGAATTTCCATTTGGAACCCCTCTCCACCAGGAAAACAGTCACTCAGGCCCTCATCTCCAAGCGCCTCGAGTACGGCAAAACACTCTACACTGGAACCACAAAGCAGCTCACCAACCACCTCCAGACCATCCAAAACACTGCAGCAAGACTCATCCTCAATCTTCACAGAAGAACCAGCATCACTCCCCACCTCAGGTCCCTACATTTGCTCCTGTACATCACAGATACCTCTTCAAGCTCCTAACCCACACCTACAAAGCCCTTCACAACACCGGACCAGCCCACCTCAATAACAGCCTCACCTTTCACTGACCAGGGAATTCCGATCAACCACCCTCGCCCAGGCACTCATCCACTGCATCAGGAGCAAACAATTCGGAGGACACCCCTTCTCCTTCCTCACAGCCAAATCCTGGAACAAACTCCTCCTCCACCTACACACATCCCCCACTTCAGAAAGCAGCTCAAGACCTGGCTCTTCGACCACCACCTCTGGCCTGGCCCAAGCCCTTTCACAAAGCCTAGAGACCCTCCGGGGTGACAAGTCGTGCTTTACAAGAACCGACTGATTGATTGAATCAACTTTGATTTTTTTATTTATTTTAAAAATGTTATTCTGAACATATTACAGACATGTTTGAGTGTCTGAATGTTTTCTGGTTTTCCTTTTGTTTTTGTGCCATATGCTTGCAACAAAAAAATAAAAAAAATAACCACAGCACCAGCCTGCCAAGGCCAGACCCACTGGCTTTTACAGTGTTTATTTAATCTAGGAAACGTTTCTGGAAAACTAGTGAATCTTATAGTCATTCTACATCTGAAGAGGGTGAAAAAGTAAAAGAAGATGATCTCTGTGCTCAGCACAAAGCTTTGGCATTCACTGTCAATCACTATCAGCTATGAGAGACACACCCATTTATATGTACATCCTGACAACTGTAAGAACCACTGTTCTTTTTAAACACCCAAAACTGCTCTTTGGTCTTACTAGAGTGCTCCTCAGAACTTCTCCTTTTTACCTATTGTACATATGTAGGAACACATAGCATACACTACCACAACTCAAGCCCACCATTTCAATAATCGCACCTCACAAAATTATGCACACAATTTTTTTCGGAGGGTAGTGTTTTTTGGTGCATGTACAATATTGGCAGTGAACATATATAATTATATACAAGTTTACAAGATGCGTTTCTAACACAGTAGACAGCCCGTACATTCATGCATCACAAATTCAGCTATTGCTTTATACAGTGGGCAATATTAACAATGCCATGTTATGCAGCTGTTTTTACTCACTTATTTAATCATTCCCATTTCTGTTCCAAATATTGCTTTTCACAACAAAGCAATTTTCAGCATTCCATTCTTCTGTGGTTAGATAAGGATACAATTCACTAAATTTTCTTTGCAACCGGTATGTGTTAACTGGGTGTCAATTTGCTATTGCTAATTAGTTTTTAGTATTACTCATTGTAATGTACCCAGGTGTGCTAAGCCCTTATAGGTTTTCAGGGCAAAACCTCAGGGTTTGCAACCAAAAAATTAGTCTTGTTATGTTACCAAATCGCAAAACTGTTAGTTTAGAAACCCATAGCAAAGCTCTATTTGGAAGGGGCTCGTACAGGGACTCCCTTCAAAATAGCGATTCATTAAGGTATTTATCAATATTTTGCTAGTAAATTCTGGCCACATTGCCTACTCTCAAACAAACAAAAAAAAAAATATTTTTAAATGCAACCCTGTTTCCTTTAAGAGAAAGGGCTACATTTTTTTTAAAATTGACTTAATTTAAACCTGATCACAGCCATCATGGTCTGCTGACCCCAGCAGGCCACCATCCCTGTAATGGCTTCCACTCATAGTGAGTCACAATTTGTCACCTACCTCAAGAATATTGATGTGGTAAATCAGATTGTGACTATCTACAATTCTGAATTTTGTGAATTATCTATTAGGGCATAGGTCAGTTCACAAACGTAACATGTGTGGCTGTAATTTCGAGTTGGGGGGGCGGCTAATTCTGATCTCACAGGGACAGAGTACTGAGTTTCTTGGTAATGACTACTCCTCTTTAGAGCTTTGCATTGTAAAGTTTGGCAAACATTTTTGAAGAAAATGTATGGTAAAAAGGTAAGCTTCATGGATTTCAGTGCATACTTTCATGTTATGCCTTAAGCCCAGGGAGGAGAACTCGAAGGAGGAGGCATTTCATGTGTTAAATGAATACCCCATATTGAGGGATTGGTTTTTAATGGACATGGCAAATACTCCACCCTGTTCCTTCCTGCTTGGAATCAGTGACGTGCCTATGTCAAAAGCTTCATTTTTGCGAACGATTATACAGGTATATGAATTTATAAGCATTGGGAACTATTAAATACATAAACCTTTCTTGCAGGTTCAAAGCGAAACTAGCAGAGAAGACACAACAACGTTTACCCTTACCCACTGCAGGGTGAAGAAGTCTCAAAGATACATCCCCTCCCAGTACAATCCCACTTAGCATAAAACATGCATAAAATACCCACTCTTCCCAACACCCACCCGTCTGCTTCTTGGTGACGTCTCTACCCACAAAAATACATTGCTTTCATTGCCACTTGTACCCTCATAAGTGAAATGTGCTCCCAACTCCACTCTCATTTCCAAAACCCTTAGAATTCCTGTCACTACATTATCTCTGCAACGCCTACCCAACAATACCCAAAACATTCAGTCACAAGTGTACGGTGAGGTTGCCTCACAACTACACATGCTCAGTTACCTCCATGACCACTGACAGTGATACAAACACAGTCAGATGAGTAACATGCAACCCTCACTTAATTATTAGGAGATTTTGCAGTGTGTGGTGTAATGCTTTTCATATATTTCACAGCGCTGTAAGAGCAGCATTGACACTGCATATGATGGCTGGCAGAGTTACAGTCCAACTGTAAATGGATGACCAAAGATGTCGTGGCAGAAGGATGGTGATGAGGCTTGTGAGCTCAGAGCCTGCATAGCTCCCCATGCCCTTGACACTGTCACCCTGAGGCTCACAGAATCCCCGGGACTTACCATTTATAGGGTGATGATCTCGCACCAAAGGGAAAGGCAGTCCTAAGTATAACCCTTGTGCCTTGGGTTTCTGGACTGATGGGAGCTATTACCACAGTTTTAGAGCTCAGGGAAACCCTATAAATCAAATATGCAAAGCAAATTATTTATTTGCAATCATTATTTATGTATTACATTAGAACAGTTTAAACATGCATTTATTTTTCTGCACACATGTGACACGTTAATAAATTCATTTCGATCAATATAGGTATGGTTAATTCATGTTCATTTAATACTCATAAAATACTTTTCATTTATATTGCTTCTCTAAAAATAATACTTTAACTTCTAATTCAGATCAGTAGTTCACTAAAATGTAAATGCTCAACATCTTTCATGGCAAGACGCAATGTCAAAAAGAAATGGCGGTCACAATGTCCACCATCATTCAAACGTTCATTTTTACATTTCATGTTAACTTCTCTGTTAGGATTTTAAACAAAGATTAATAAGTCACCATATGCTAACTTCTATGCCACTAATGTATTAGTAAAATTTGACCTGCATCAACCCACAGTCGTGATCACTGTATAACTTATACATCACAGGTTCCAATGCTAGAAAGAGGGCTTGTAGGTTTATAAAGTTACTCTTCAAGCGTGTGTCTATGCCTATGTGTGCTTCTTTTCAAACAATAGTTTCCTGTCAGCAGAAGCACAAACAACTCAAGTGTGTGGAAATGAGGGGTGGTTTGAAACCAGGCTGAAAAAAGGCAAACATATATTTTTCATCACTTGGGGTATCTAGGTGGTGAATGACACCAATCTCAATGGTATTCTTTATCGTCCTCAGGTGGAGGAAGAACTAAATAAACTTGCTGGGATACAAACCTGAAGCAATAAAGCATTACCAGATTTCTGCAGTGGGTGCTCTTTTTTGCTGAATCAACAGACCCTCCAAATGAAAATGGGCCTGATTCTCAAAGCTATTTGCACATGTAAATCTGACTTAGACCCTCAAATAGACTTATTAACCTATGGCAAATCACTTTTCTTATTTAGAATATTTGGTTTCATACTGTTACGTGGTTTACTCACACAAAGATGTTTATGTGATTAAAGCTTTGACCAGGTGTTGGGAGATGGCATGGAGTTTTTTTCAGGGCAGGAATTGCATATTGTATACTTACGGGTATGCAAATGCTCCTCATCGACCTCTTCCCACTCTGAAAAATGTTAAAGATGTTTCCCCATCAAATTCAAAAGAAATGGGAATGGAACACTCCCAAAAGTATACAGAATGCAGAGGAAACAGAGTGTTCATGGATGTTTTTCAAGTGGAGAAAACAAAACAAAAACGTAACAAGTGAATTTGCATGTGTTCTGAAAACATAAGCTTTTATATTTGTGCATGTAAAAAAATGGATTTCACAAATGCTTACAAGCATATGCTTGGAACCTGAGACTGGTGAGGCTTCAAAGCAGAATCTCTCTTTTATTGTGAGAATAAGTAAAGCAACACCTGTGAGAGGGTGGAAGCCTCAGAGTGTGGATTTACTAACTTGTACAGTGATTGGGCCTAATAGGATGAGGAAGTGGAGAGTAGCACCAAGTTGGAACATAACTGGCCAATCAGGCCTATGGGCCTGATTTAGAACTCGGCAGATGGGTTTTCCTGTCAGAACAGTGAAGGCTTTCCCTTCTGCTGTAATCTAAATCCCATTATATCCTATGGAATTTAGATTTGGGTGGACGGGATATCTGTCACCGAAAATAAATAAGAATGGAGCACACACAAAGTGATATCCCTCTATTATCAATATTCAAGTAGTCATTACACATTTAAGCATATAGGAAAAACATGAAATGAATTTCCACTAAAGTGGTATCAATGCCAAATATAGTAACTGAGAAGTTAAGAAAGCAAAAAGACTTTTAATAGATAAATCATAAACATAAATTGAGATGTGTCACAAAATTATTTCCGTAAGAATTTGTTAATGATAAAACAACCTTCATCAAACTTTACACAGATGTGAAATCTACATATGAGTGGTTCGTCCCCTACTATGATCATTCAAAGTCCAACAAAAAATGGTTATAGGGGTAGAAACTATCCACTCTGGAGATTAGGAAGCGGAAGGAATTTTCTTCATCCAGATAGAAAGAAGGATTATCCAGTTCATTCAAACTCAGCCGACACGTGTTTCGTCCTGCAAGGGACTTTATCAAGGCTGATAAAAACAAATATTGAATAATTTTTTAGTGTACCTATTGTACCGTTAATAACAAAAATGATGACCTAAACATAACAGTGTCACCCACTATAAATCGACATAGTAATGGCGATATAAGTGTCGTAAAATTATAGAAAACTCAGTGATTGGAAACATCATGATACCACAAGTGGATGTTATTGGTACTTAAGTGTATTGAGAGCAAACAGAAGCCATACTTACGGATACCGTCACTCAGTATCAGAAAATCTGTCTACACCAAAGGAAGTAAAGAAGGAAATGAGGAAGGTGTGAAATCAGAGTAGTGCGTGGAAGACACTGATAGGCCTCATGCATATTTATAGTATCACCGTAAAGAAAATCCAAAGTTTGTGAGAATTAACACAAAGGATCGAGTACTGTGGATATTTAGTGATTTTAGTTTATAACTATAACCCCAAGTGGGTAAATTGATGATTGTAAAGATATATTGAATTTTGTACCTTGCTCCTTTTAACATTTGTAGTTTAAGATCGAAATGTTAATCCAAAATTATTCAAAGAGTCACAAAGAATCTGTAAAAGAAGGAACCATAACTATCCCTAGTTCAAAAAGATGAAACTAAATGTTGGTGTATAATTAATTAAGTCCAATAATCTTACTAACCTGTGATTGAAAATCTCCATTTTAACTCTATAGGTCCAAAGTTAACCTGCCATCCAAATATAGGGTGCCTAGGATCAACCAAAGTGAGAAAAGTTTAGTATGTTGGTCCAAATGGGTGAAAGGAGTTGGTTAAAACAATCCCCAAAGTGTTTTGAAAAGTCTATAGAAGTAAAAGCAACCACTATTCAAAAGTGACTTCTTAGGTAAGAAGTATCTACTGGGGGGTTTCTCCTATGTAAAGTCCCTAATTTTACCTTTATAAATGGTATGGCGTCCTAAAGTCGGTCCTTCGGTAACGGCTTCCACAAGCCGAATGCCTCTAGGACTCGTATTTATAAAGGAAACAGCGTAATAGAAGAAGGACTCCTACTTCTTGGTGCGATCGTCTATGTGAAAGTGTTCCTAGAAAAATAGCCGCCATCTTTGAATTTAACACCGGTATTTGTAAATGAAGCCAGGTTATCCCGGTGTCAGAGTAAAGAGACGATAATAAATCTAAACGATGGACAAATTATGAGAGGACAAGTCGTTCCTCGCAAGGACAGAAAACATGGCAAAACGACCAATAATGCGCGGTGCCAGAGTTCACGCGCAAATACTGAAAATAGAAGACACGGGCAGTGAGTGGTTATATGGTCACCGGACGGAGTTAACCACCAAGATCCTTATTTAGTAGCATTAAATGCACAAACCATCACCAAAACGGCAATTTATGCCTAAAAGGCAGTTACCTGAAAACTACAAAAGGGAGGCTGGTCCGCGTCAACGATATTGATTAGTATACCGTCGCCATCTTGAAAAAGGGCCATCGAAGAGTACTTAGATATTATATTGGTTGGAGATGACAAAAAGTAAAAAAAGGACTGTATAAAGAAAACTCCGTGGCGGTAGCCATCTTAAAGTATGGACAACTGGGTTTTTATTACAAAAAATCAAAGATTCAGAATTAGACCGGACCAACGGTTGTACTACAATGTCTCTAACTGTAAAGAGATGGTGATTAGGTACAAAGTTAATAAATCAGTATCCTAATTGCAAATTGGTAGCTTTGAAACTCATAGTGTCTACTGGCAAAAATCAAAAAAAGGTTAACTTATATAGATATGGAGTGAAGATTGTTTATAAGTACCGATGACCTAGTCAATATATATATTCATAATCATCAATAAAAGAATATAATATAGTGACGTATATGAAAGTCAGAGATTCACCAAATACATTAGTATCCACTGATGAATTTGAGAGGTGAGTCTCGTATCCATTATGTTATAGAAGAAAAAGTCATATGTGAAGAAAATAAAGGATTCAAAAGATGATACATCATACAGATCATGTAATCCATATTCATATACAAACAGATCTATTCAATTAATTGTAGACATATATGTCAGTCATCCATAGAACACTGCACAGAACAGCTAACAGACTTGTCAAAACCATATGTAATCATAGAAAATAATGTAATTCATGATCAATATTCATTCCCATTCGTATACTTTTTAATCTAAGTATCCATTTAGCCTCATTTCTTCTGAGTTGCAACTCACGGTTTCCTCCTCTAGGATGTGCCTGTGTCTGACTGATGCCCATATATTTGAACTTTGGGACTTCTATTTCGGAGTGTTCCCTGCTGACATGACGTACTATGGGTGACAGGGGATCCTTATTTCTCAAGGCACGTACATGTTCTTGGATCCTCTCCTTTAGGGGTCTGATCGTACTACCCACATAGATCTTTCCACATTCACATATTAGTATGTAGACTACATATTTGGTATTGCAATTAATAAACTCTTGAATTTTGTAAGTTTTGCTACCATTAAAATTGAAACTAAAAGTCTTGTGCAGCGCAAGATTACATACATTGCATCTGCTACAGCTAAAAAAAACAATTGGTTTAGTAGGTAGCCAAGTAGTCAATTGATCCTTGGATGGCGGTAGATAACTTTTACACACAATATCTCGAATGGTAGTCCCTCTCTTGTGAATTATTGTAGGTTTCATCAGCAATAACTGTTTCAGAGTATTGTCAGTGTGTAAAATGCCCCAATTTTTGCAAAGGATTTTGTAAATATCCTGACTATTCTGACTAAACGGGGTACAGAATGACACTAATCCTTTAGTCCTATTCTTATGTACACTCTTTCTTAGAAGGGAAGATCTTTGGATTTTGTTGATTTTCCTTCTGGCCTCGCTTATAATTTGTGCAGAGTATCCTCTCTGAATGAATCTGGTCTCTAGTTTGTTTAATTCAGAATCACAGATTTTACTATTGCTGCAGTTTCTTTTCACCCGGATCATTTCCCCAAAGGGGATGGCGTTTTTTTGTGTGGTTGGGTGAGAACTTCCAGCGTGTAGCAATGCATTGCAAGCAGTAGATTTCCGGTATAAGTTGGAATGTACACGGTTGTTTTCTACAAATATTTCCAGATCTAAAAAGTGAATCCGATCTTTACTGTATTCGTAAGTCATCCTGATGATAAACTCATTTTCATTGATGTGATCTATGAATTTCAACAACTGTGGCTCATCGCCAGTCCAAATCATAAGTACATCATCAATGTACCTTCCCCAAAAGAATATGTGTTCTGTCAAATTGGGGGGATCATTGAGCCACACATGTGTTTTTTCAAAAAGCCCAATATATAAATTGGCATATGAGGGCGAAAAGCGTAAGCCCATCGCAACTCCTTGTGCCTGTCTGTACCATCTGCCTTCATGAGTAAATATATTACTATCCAATATGAATTCGATCATATCCACTAACATGTTGGTATGTTCAGAGTATGAGGCCGATCTACTAGCAAGAAAATGTTGAATCGCTTCCAGACCCCTATTTTTTAGGTATACAAGTGTATAAAGAGCTGACATCTAAGGTTACCCAACTCATTGCAGGGGACCGTATAATGTCCTCTAGTTTCCTCAGAACATCCCGTGTATCTTGCAGGTATGAGGGAAGATTTCTGACGAAAGGTTGTAAAAAACTATCTATATATTCTGAAAGTGTTTCCGTGGGTGAACCTATACCTGATATAATGGGTCTTCCTGGTGGCGATGTATTATGTTTATGGATTTTTGGAAGTATATATATGCACGGGGCCCTAGGATATGCATTGAAGATATATTTGTACTCTAAATCCGAAATTAGACATTGATCTAACCACATATGTAATAATGCATCCAGGTCATGGACAATTTGAGATAAGGGATTGTCTTTTAATTCAATGTATGATACACTATCCGTTAATTGACGGTGGATTTCATTAATGTAATCCAGTCTGTTTAAGATGACTATATTGCCTCCTTTGTCGGCTTCTTTTATAACTATGGCCTGGTTTTCACCTAGATCTTTCAATGCCAATCTTTCCCTTTTGGTTACATTATGTGAAATATGTGACTTTCCCTCATAGATTTTCTTCTCTAATTTTTCTAGTTCATCCACAACTAGCCTATGGAAGGTGTCAATGACATTGTCGTTTGGTAATACCGGAGTGAAGATGGATTTAGGTTTGAAACTACTAGTAAGCGATAAGTCTTGAGTAATGTTCAATTCAGTTAAAACTTGTTGCGTATCAATAGTTTAATCTTCCACAATATTTAATGAGAGTAGAGTTTGAATATCCTCTATATCTTTTATTGTGTGTATACTAGGTAATGTCTCTGATGCCACCATGTGTATTTTATTGCCTTTTTCTGCAAAGATTTTTTACGTTTTAATTGTCTTATGAATTTGTACAAATCAATGTGTACCTCAGTCATATTACAGTAGTTAGCAAGACAAAAGCCCAAACCTTTGCCTAGTACATTTATTTGTTCTTCAGTTAACACATAGACAGATTCACAATTGAGATACCATCATTGTGTACATTGTCAACAGTTGTTTGTTCATCACATATACCTAATAGTTTCAAGTTTTTGGATGTTTGTTCTTGGATGCCCTGGTCTCTACTCCCATTGTTTTGGAGGGCCCGCCTGGTTCTCTTTCTTTTGCCTCTGCGTATTCTCTTGTGTTTGATTGTGTTGTTTGGGGAAACTTTCTCCTGTTGCCCAGTCGGTACCTCTTGGCCTCCCATAAAAAAACCCGAGGGAACATTGGGATCTAGGTCAGAAGCTATGCTTGAACTGTCACTTGGTGTTTCTCTTTCTTGTTCTCCAGGTGTAATGGAGATTTCGGATTCGCTTTCCGATATTTGTCTATTAGTGTTAGTGTCATTTATTATTGATTTGACCGAAAAATACCATCAAACTTTTTGGCAAACGTGTATATGCGTCCTTCTCTGTAATCCCTTTCATCTCTATTTATCTTTGTCATTTTTTTGGCTTTAATGTATGATTGATGTTTGTCCAGAATATCTTTTAATATTTTGTCATTTTTTTCCTTTACTTCGGGTAGGTTCAAATTGAGTATTTCTAATTCTAACTCTTGAATCTCTCTGAGTAGAGTCTCTCTTTTTTGTTCAGCATGTTCTATGAGTATCATCATCATTCCCGTGGAAGCTTCGAACAGTAGTTGTTCCCATTCTTGTAAGTGTTTAGATGACAAATCATCAAAGGAAGGAAAAATCACTGAGCCCTCGAGGTACCCTTTTATCCGAGATGTATTTCTTTAGGACTGTGGCATCCCACCAACGAGATAATTCCTGTTTACGTAGTCTCTCTAGTCTAATATATTTTTTCCTCATACCTTCTGAAGGGTTATTTATTATTCCTATATTGGGATTTGAGTCTGTATGTTGTTTAAAAATTGTTGAAAAGATTTGCTCTCTATCATCATTAAATTGAGCCATTTAGAGGGTTGCTATGTTTATAATATAACTGTTAAGTTTCTGTGTTCTCTCAAGGAAGTGCTGGCAGGTTTTATAAAACTATTCTTTTTATCATTAGAGGAAATGGACAACAGAAAACCCAAGATTGCCGCACATTCCTATAGTACCGAGTATTGTTTAGGTGCTCATACATTCAAGACATGCCTGTTGTCAAGCATGTGTATCGGGACAGGGACGCCTGTACCAGCAAGTTAGCACTGAAAATAATGGAGCACACACAAAGTGATATCCCTCTATTATCAATATTCAAGTAGTCATTACACATTTAAGCATATAGGAAAAACATGAAATGAATTTCCACTAAAGTGGTATCAATGCCAAATATAGTAACTGAGAAGTTCAGAAAGCAAAAAGACTTTTAATAGATAAATCATAAACATAAATTGAGATGTGTCACAAAATTATTTCCATAAGAATTTGTTAATGATAAAACAACCTTTATCAAACTTTACACGGATGTGAAATCTACATATGAGTGGTTTGTCCCCTACTATGATCATTCAAAGTCCAACAAAAAATGGTTATAGGGGTTGAAACTATCCACTCTGGAGATTAGGAAGCTGAAGGAATTGTCTTCATCCAGATAGAAAGAAGGATTATCCAGTTCATCCAAACTCATCCGACACGTGTTTCGTCCTGCAAGGGACTTTATCAAGGCTGATAAAAACAAATATTGAATAATTTTTGTAGTGTACCTATTGTACCGTTAAAAACAATGATGACCTAAACATAACAGTGTCACACAATGTATCGACATAGTAATGGCAATGTAAGTGTCATGAAATTATAGAAAACTTAGTGATCGGAAACGTCATGATACCACAAGTGGATGTTATTGGTACTTAAGTGTATTGAGAGCAAACAGAATCCATACTTCCGGATACCGTCACTCAGTATCAGAAAATCTGTCTACACCAAAGGAAGTAAAGAAGGAAATGAGGAAGGTGTGAAATCAGAGTAGTGCGTGGAAGACATCGATAGGCAGAGAGACCTCATGCATATTTATAGTATCACCGTTAAGAAAATCCAAAGTTTGTGAGAATTAACACAAAGGATCGAGTACTGTGGATATTTAGTGATTTTAGTTTATAACTATAACCCCAAGTGGGTAAATTGATGACTGAAAAGATATATTGAATTTTGTACCTTGCTCTTTTTAACATTTGTAGTTTAAGATCGAAATGTTAATCCAAAATTATTCAAAGAGTCACAAAGAATCTGTAAAAGAAGGAACCATAACTATCCCTAGTTCAAAAAGATGAAACTAAATGTTGGTGTATAATTAATTAAGTCCAATAATCTTACTAACCTGTGATTGAAAATCTCCATTTTAACTCTATAGGTCCAAAGTTAACCTGACATCCAAATATAGGGTGCCTAGGATCAACCAAAGTGAGAAAAGTTTAGTATGTTGGTCCAAACAGGAGAAAGGAGTTGGCTAAAACAATCCCCAAAGTGTTTTGAAAAGTCTATAGAAGTAAAAACAACCACTATTCAAAAGTGACTTCTTAGGTAAGAAGTATCTACTGGGGGGTTTCCCCTATGTAAAGTCCCTAATTTTACCTTTATAAATGGTATGGCGTCCTAAAGTCGGTCCTTCGGTAACGGCTTCCACAAGCCGAATGCCTCTAGGACTCGTCTTTATAAAGGAAACAGCGTAATAGAAGAAGGACTCCTACTTCTTGGTGCGATCGTCTATGTGAAAGTGTTCCTAGAAAAATAGCCGCCATCTTTGAATTTAACACCGGTATTTGTAAATGAAGCCAGGTTATCCCGGTGTCAGAGTAAAGAGACGATAATAAATCTAAACGATGGACAAATTATGAAAGGACAAGTCGTTCCTCGCAAGGACAGAAAACATGGCAAAACGACCAATAATGCGCGGTGCCAGAGTTCACGTGCAAATACTGAAAATAGAAGACATGGGCAGTGAGTGGTTATATGGTGACCGGACGGAGTTAACCACCAAGATCCTTATTTAGTAGCATTAAATGCACAAACCATCACCAAAACGGCAATTTATGCCTAAAAGGCAGTTACCTGAAAACTACAAAAGGGAGGCTGGTCTGCGTCAACGATATTGATTGGTATACCGTCGCCATCTTGAAAAAGGGCCATCGAAGAGTACTTAGATATTATATTGGTTGGAGATGACAAAAAGTAAAAAAAGGACTGTATAAAGAAAACTCAGTGGCGGTAGCCATCTTAAAGTATGGACAACTGGGTTGTTATTACAAAAAATCAAAGATTCAGTATTAGACCGGACCAACGGTTGTACTACAATGTCTCTAACTGTAAAAAGATGGTGATTAGGTACAAAGTTAATAAATCAGTATCATAATTGCAAATTGGTAGCTTTGAAACTCATAGGGCCTGATTCTAACTTTGGAGGACGGTGTTAAACCGTCCCAAAAGTGGCGGATATACCACCTACCGTATTACGAGTTCCATAGGATATAATGGACTCGTAATACGGTAGGTGGTATATCCGCCACTTTTGGGACGGTTTAACACCGTCCTCCAAAGTTAGAATCAGGCCCATAGTGTCTACTGGCAAAAAAAAAAAAAAGGTTAACTTATATAGATATGGAGTGAAGATTGTTTATAAGTACCGATGACCTAGTCAATATATCTATTCATAATCATCAATAAAAAAATATAATATAGTGACGTATATGAAAGTCAGACATTCACCAAATACATTAGTATCCACTGATGAATTTGAGAGGCGAGTCTCGTATCCATTATGTTATAGAAGAAAAAGTCATATGTGAAGAAAATAAAGGATTCAAAAGATGATACATCATACAGATCATGTAATCCATATTCCTATACAAACAGATCTATTCAATTAATTGTAGACATATATATCAGTCATCCATAGAACACTGCACAGAACAGCTAACAGACTTGTCAAAACCATATGTAATCATAGAAAATAATGTAATTCATGATCAATATTCATTCCCATTCGTATACTTTTTAATCTGAGTATCCATTTAGCCTCATACACATGCTTGACAACAGGCATGTCTTGAATGTATGAACACCTAAACAATACTCGGTACTATAGGAATGTGCGGCAATCTTGGGTTTTCTGTTGTCCATTTCCTCTAATGATAAAAAGGGATATCTGTCACCATTGTGACGGAGCAACAAGTCCACTGAGTACTAAATCAGGCCCTATGTGTTCATTCCATCCTTCGTTTTCTACTTTTCTTGTGTGTTTATGTGTGTGGGGGACCCTGGGAGTGTAGTGGTTGGTCTTGATTTACACAGACATACCTAACTTGGAGTTTCTTAACCAATTACAAACTAGTGAAGCATTTACTAGGTTGGTGTAATGCCCCAAAAACCCACTCTTAAGTTCAATTTCCAGGGGTTTCCTAAAACCCCAACTGGTTGGGCTGTACTCTCTGGTTTGGGTTAAATAAGTTGTACCTGAGACCTCTATAATCGCAGGAAACATTTTAGGCAATTAGATGGACATAAGTAGAGCTCAATATAATGATAAATGGATATCTTTGACATTTGTCCCAATTGGGCTGAGAAAATACCACATTTTGCAATGGTCTTCTCAGTTTTGTGTGCCTGTTTGTGCTGGCTTGATGACTCAGTATGCTTTACTGCTGCAACCTAGTGGTAAAGTGCCTTTATGTCCCCTGAAAACATTATAACTCTCTCTTTGGCCTATTTAACTTCACCTTAAGTCCACAGTAAATCATGCCTAAAATGCATATATGGCATGGACGGTTAATTGTCACACTTGGGCTGCAGTGTGTATTTACACTACACATGTACATAAAGAGTATATGACTGCCACAAGCATCGCCCTGGCTGGACTGCATTTTAAAAGTACAAATGGTAAGGAAATGAGCCTTTATATTGCATACATTTTTACTTTAAATGTTTTATTATTTTTACATTGTTATATTGTTAGGTATTTACATCTTTTTTAAACAGAGTTAGGAATTGTAATCTAACCCCAAACTCCAACAGTCTCTCTGTTTTTGGTTACTTTGGAGTGGGAATGGTAAACCTAATACCTCCAAAGTCCAGCACTTTCCCTAACCTAGGGCCAGATTTACAAGGAAGTGGCGCAGCAGCTGTGATGCGCCACTTTTCTTGCACCTCTTTGTGCCCCCCTAATGACACCATGTGTGCGCTGTATTCACAATACGTTTCACCATGGTGCACGTTAGGACAATAGCGCCAACATTTATTAGGCTATTGTGGTACTTTGCAGAATTAGTGCCATTTGTGGCACTAATCCTGCAAAGTAAAGGGTGGACCATTGAAGGCGATGGACACGTCTATTTAATGTCTGAAAATGACGCTAAAAATGGTGCAGTGAAATGTTGTAAATTTCACTGCAGCATTTTTACTGGCATCTCTATGGGGGAATGCCCCCCTTGCATACATTATGCCTGGGGCAGGCATTATGTGGTGCAAGGGGCCACAAAGTGGCACTATGCAAGCATTGTTCCACTTTGTAAATATGGCGATGGAGAGAGGCCTCCTTTACGCCACATTTGCATTAAAAAAATGACACTAATGTGGCACTAAGTATCGCTAGGGCCTTATAAATCTGGTCCTTAGTTTACATTGCTCATGTCAGAGTGAGAATAGTAAATCTAATCTCTCCAAAATCCATCACTTTCCCTACTTTTGCTTAGATTGGGGTGGGAATAGTACTCTAACCTCCTCCAAGGTCCAACACTCCCTGGTTGCTTACGTTTGAGTGAGAACAGTAAATGTAATCCCTTCAAAGTCTTACACTTTCTGAGATTTAGCTTACATTGGAGTGAGAAAAGTGCATCTTATCCCTCCATAGTCAAATACTTTCTCTACTTTTGCTTCAATTAGATTTTAAATAGTAAATCTGAGCTCTTCAAGCTCCACACATTTTGGTAGTTTTGTTTATTTTTTAATTAATATTTTTTGTTACATTTTTATTTTTTTATTTAAAGTTCGAAATATGTAAAAGATCTTGCTGTTTCTTTACATTTAGTTTTTAAATTAAATAAAGTTTTTTTAAAGTTTGATATCTTTCTGTTATATATCCACATGTATTAATTTTAGTTTTCAAGTTAATGCTAATGTTTTTTAATACTATATATTTTTTAATTGAATATTGTTTTAAAACGTTTATGCTATATATATATATTTAATTTACATTACTGATTGCCTCCAGGAAACATGGACAACCATTAATCAGTTTTATCTAGAGTGCTATAATTTTTTTTTTACCCCAGTTTAGGAATCGCCGAACGGCAGACCTAAGGGAGGTCTGATAATCTTCGCCTCGTTGGCGAGTAGGGGAAGGATACAATTGTTACCTACAGGGGTTAAAATTATACAGGATCTGTCCTTTACTTATAGGGGATCCACTAAGTTGATCTTTCTGAATTTCCAAAATGCTAGGCAGGCCCAACCCCCAGGATAAAAGCAACATTCATGCTTTGGCCACTTTCCTATAGAATTTATCAACCCTCACCTCATCTTCAGATAATTTTATGGTGGCAGGTGATTTTAATGTGCACTTGTGTGGGGACCCTAGGGAGAGGGTGGCCCTGGTTGTATGTTATTGTCAAGTCTCCACCTAGATCACTCTTTGCAGGGCTCCTTTTTGAACACTTTGATGAGCGAATTTAATTTAAATTTTTGCTTGGAAAGGTCTTTCCTAGCTGTAACGGACCTCAATCCCACTTCTTTTATTGGAAGAGGATGTGTTACATTTATAGTTTTTATCCTCATTTCGGCACTCCTTCTTCCTTGTATTGTTAAGCTTGATATACCTATGGGGCCATTTACTAATCACAATCCAGTGTGCACGGCCCTGTCTTGGGCTCCTTTGGTCCAGCAGGCCCCTGTTGGGGTGGGGGCGAGGGGTCGTAGGGCCATGTCCCAAGGTAGGAGGCTGAGATGGTCGCAGATATAGCCAGAGGCTTTTTGAGGACATTATACTTGCAGTGTGGGGACGAGATCAGGACATGCTTAGGGAGTAGTGGTCCACCACATGTTTTCTTTGGGGCTCTAGAATCAATTTCCAGGTTTGCTTCCAGTCTTTTGGAAGCTACAGTGTCTTGTGGACAGATGAGTAGACCTAGATAGTTTGATAAGGGCTGTACCTTGGCTCAAAGGCATCTTATGTGCGTATTGAACTCTAAGCCTAGGAACCCCCTTCTGGTGAAGGCTTGTCACATGTAGTATGAAGAAGAGCTGGGGAGGCGCAAAATGATTTAAGTGTAGAGGTTTGGGAAGAACTGCTTGTAGCTAGTACACTGAAGTGTATTTCTAAACTCTGGGGCCTCGTGAATTGCCCTTTCCTGGTCGCAGACTTGTCGACCTCTGTGAGTGCCTATATCATAGAGGACTGCTGGGTTACCTTTTTCAAGGACTCCTTCAAAACAGTGGCCACAGCTGAGGAGGCTGAGGGAGTGTTATTGGGATCCTCTAAAATGGTTTTTACTCCAGATGAAGTTAGGAAGGGTATAGCACATTTGAGCGGGAGCAAGGCCCCTGGACAAAATGGCATACTCCCTGATATGTGTATTAATGATGTTGAGGTTTGCATTCCCGCTGTGACCTCCTTTGTGAATGTGGCAGTATGGAAAAGCCCACCTCAATCATGGGCGTCCTCCATAATTGTACTAGCCTTCAAAAAGGGGGTATGGGATAACCCGTCTTGTTATAGGCCCATCTACCTTTTGGACTCGGTTGTAAAGGTTGTAGGGCATATGCTTTTGGATAGACTGGAGAAGTGGGCAGATGATAACGCTGTCCTCTCAGTGGTACAGTATGGTTTTCATGTGGGAGATCAATGGTGGACCAGTGCCTGGACCTCTATATGGCCTTAAGCAAGTACATCCTTGCCCACCCCGGGTCAATACACCTGAGGTTCATGAATCTTTCCTCAGCATTTTATTGGGTCAATGGGGGGGAAGCTTTGGCATCACAAGAAGTCAATGGGGGTGGACAGTGACATTATTCTTTTTTTAAGAGACCTCCACAAAAATACAACACCCTCAGTGCGCTATTCGAGTGACCTTAAATGTTCACGTGGTTTTGCCATTAAAAGGGGGATTCACCAGGGCGGCATTTTTGCTCTATTTCTTTTTAACCTATATATCAATAGACTAGAGCAGGCCTTGACTGACATCGGAGCAGATTGTCTGTATGTGGTGGCATGGTGTCTGCCCTGCTCATTTTTGCTGATGATGCTGTCATCATGGCAAATCAGCGAGGGGGTTGCTGGTCCTGTTGAATGCCTTTGCCAACTTTAGGGAGGACCTGGACATAGCAAATAACGTAAAAACTCTTATGTGATGGTTGAAGGCCCTCGTATGACTAAAACATGTGGGTTTTCCTTTTGGGAATAGTGTCCTCCCCTGAACTAGGGCTTTCCCCTACCTGGGACTGCTATTTGACTCTCTTGTGCTGGAGTCCTTTCATGTCAAGGAGAAAGGAGTTTGCTAGGGCTAATGCAGCTGGACAGGTCTCTTAATATCCCCTGGTTTAGGTACTCAAGGACCTTACCCAGCCCTATGAAGGGGATTATCAGAGCAGACTCGAAGTCGACAAAGGAAAACTTCTTCCGGCTGATGGCTAGCTCTAGGGAGGCTGCTGCCCTTTTGAAACCCTTTGTGCATGCCCATTAACCCCTACAGACGGTTCCCTCTACTGAATCATATCTCTTGGTGGTAAAATGTACTTGTGAATGCTTCCTTTTAACCAGATCCAGGCTTGACCTTTCACCTCATGTTGTCTTTTCCAGAGAGGAAGCTCCTGGGCCATGCACTCGGCCCTTGTGACTGTGATATTTCACCCATGCAGGACACTGTGCACTTTTTAATGTTCTGCACATTTTTTGAGGGCCCTACAAAGCTGTACCTTATTCTGTTATTGAAAAAAATGAACTTCTCCCAAGTACACCCAGCCTTTATGTTTTTGCAGTTGTTGCACAAAAATATCATTTTTTTCTGTGGGGTGTTTTCTAAAAGCTGCTATGAGTATGAGGAAATCTCTTGAATAAAGTGTTTCACCTATGTATTGGATTATTATGTTTTACCTTTCATTTTTAGATTTGTAATTTTTACATATTTTAATCTTGGGTATTTTAATGGACTTTGGAATGTTTGCTTTTATGGTTTTTATAATTAACCAAATAAAGCTCGATTTGATTTACTAATTATAACTATTTTTAAATTATTCATTTATGTGAGATATGTTTTTGATACATTGTGTATATATATAAATATATATGTAGATTAATGTTTGTTAATTTAATTTCTTACATTTGAAAGTAGATATATGTGTGTGTGTATACATATATTGAATTTATATCAATAATTAAAAGTGTTTATTTTAATTATACAATTAGTTTGTAGTTTCACTTTTTAAATAAATGATATACAATGCTACATATATATATATATATATATATATATATATATAAATAAATATATATATATCGCTCTACATATATGTATATATGTATATATATTTATATATCTATATAAATATATATAGATATGTATCTATCTATCTATCTATCTATCTATCTATCTATCTATTTATCTATCTATCTATCTATACATATATATATATACACACTGAGAAACCTGTTTGACTGTTTTGCTGTGTGATATCTATCTATCTATCTATCTATCTATCTATCTATCTATCTATCTATCTATACATATATATATATATATGTACATATATATCTATCTATCTATCTATCTATACATATATATATATATATATATATGTAAATATATATGTACATATATATGTATAGATAGATAGATAGATAGATAGATAGATAGATAGATAGATAGATAGATAGATAGATAGATAGATAGATATCACACAGCAAAACAGTCAAACAGGTTTCGCAGTGTACACAGATGTCAGTGCAAGCGGTCGGGGGTAGACCAATCCCCCGCGAAATGTGAATCAACAATTGTAGAGAAACTTCTGTACACCAGTCTTCTTTTATATTACACAGTCTTTATTCCTTCTAGCAAACACCAATGTGCTTCAACTCCAAAGAGTCTTAGTCACGGTCAGCAAGTCCCTCTTCATTGTTCGTTAAATACAGAGCCTGTCCTTCCCATTATGAGGCATTCTGAGACATGTTGTCATTAAAATAATTCAAATGTAATATGTGGAGGCACTGATTTAAATCAAACATTTCCTCATGAATTGTAATTAAAGTAAGAATAATTATCATTTGCATGTTTTTCACAGCATAAATGATAAATCAACAGTATGTTCTTATAGGAGTGGGCACATCATAGTTTGCGCATTACTATAAGTCAGAGATCTTTTTGTGACCTAGTTGCGTGCATATAAAATTTTGGCTGAGTGCCAATCACATGCATAGAAAGCTTTTCTCTATAACTTGATCACATATACACAATCCTAGCTGAGTGCCAATGTATAACACAATGTAAACGCCCTTGTGAGAATTCCTGCAACAGGCTGTTGTGTGATTAGCATGTGCTTTAGTGTGTATTTACAATTCCATTAAGTAGTGACAGATAGTATGCATACAGTCAAAAACATCATGGCAGCAAAAGACCAACTTTGTCTGAATTTGGGGAGTTTACAGCCAACTGCAGTGTAAATGTATACAGCATACATGACTTCAGAACATCTGGTGTGGACACACCATACCTAAAAGTGGCAATGGCACTGCTCTATTGATGGATATAAAGTTCCTCATCAGCATTGAGGCCCTTCGGAGTTTTAGTTTGTAGCCTTATAATGTATTTACTCTCCAACCTGTGAAGTTGTACAGCCCTGTCACCGCCTCTTTCACTTTGGGGTACATGTGCTATGCCATAGTATCTCATTGTCTTCCAATCCTCTATGTGCATGAGAGTATAATGTTTGACAATTGCATAACTTCCATCCTTGTGCTTCACTGCATGTATATGTTCTATTATCCTTTTTCTAAGAGGACATGTCGTACTCCCAATATATTTGAGACCACATGTACATTCAATGATATAAACAACAAAAGTAGTAGTACTTCAAGTGATTTTGTGCACTATTGGTATCTGTTTCCCCTTCAGGTCACTGACACTTTTCATGTTCTTCCCAATTCTGCAGGCCTTACAGGTGTAACACTTCCCAAATCCTTTATTCTGTGTCCTATATGTGATATGCAGTTTGGGTCCTACAGCCTTTGACATGTCCATGTCAAGCAACAGAATGTGCCAGTGTCTTTGAAATATTCACTCTTTGTCATTGCTTTCCTTGCTCTAGGTAGTAATCATCCTCACTGTTTCTGAATCATCTGAGACGATTGGTGGTTTCTCTATCAGGATTTCATATATAGATGTACTTACCATTTGACAATATTCAGTTGTACAATATTTTTGAGATGATGTTTTGGGGTTTTGCATGCGATGTAAGCAAACTCCATATTTTTGTTTATAATACTTTCAGTCACAATATTTTGGTAACCATTATTCGGCATTACATTATTTAGAACAGGAGTTATTAATTTGCGGTTTGTGGACCCCAGAGGGTTCTGTGACTGTTTAGAAAATTAAATAATATGTTGATTAGTAATCATACTGTAGCTGGGTTGGGAGTTCCCTGGCTACAGAGAGAGACTCCAGCCCTAGCTGCCAGTGCCCCGGGGGCACTGGGGAACGCGGCAACCCGCCGGAGACCAACCCGGAAGAAGATAATCGGGATGGAAGGCCCTTAAAGGGGGTGTGGCTAACGCACGCAGCGCGCAAGGAAGAAGACTTCAAAGGAGCCGAGGAAGAAAAAGGTGAGAGACGTGAAGCCGTAGCAGAAGGAATCGAGGACGTCCAATTCTAGATACCAGCACAGCGGCCTGTGCTACAACAGATGAGCACTCTTTCCAGCCATGTCCCTGGCGGGACGTGGCTGAGGCAGGTACGTTCCTGCCTTCGGGCTCGCTACCCTGCTTTGTTTGGGAGGGACATGGGAGCGGGGTTGGAGCAGAACGGGATGCCTGACCCTCCCGGGGACACAACTCCTTCCTAACGGGCAATATCACGAAGACCCGAAGGAAAGAGAGAGGGAGGCGACATATGTGTTTTTGAAAAAAAAAGTTAATGATTTTCTTTGGCCTCTTTTGTAAAAAGGTGTTGACTCATCGCCTATAAATATTTAAGTAAGCGTACTAACCCCACCGGAAGGTCTGTGAATATAACAGCCTTCCAGAGCACAGTCATAGACTTCACTAGAGAATAATCCCGGAACTTTCGTTCCACAAAGGGGTGGTTGTTTGGGAGTGGTCAATATGAAAACCCCGGTACCCTCATCCACCTCACTACACCCACTTACTAACAATATCCAACACCCGCAGAACCCAAACTTACCTTCTCTTCTCCACCTTTCCCGGTAATTCCACCGTACCACGCTGCTGTTTTCGCTGAGTCTGCCGAAGTTTGAATCCAGCAACACCGGAGAGAAGACCTATAGAGAAAGAAGAAAAGGCTAATTTGAAGCTACGAAGATTAACAACATACAGAAACCAACAGGACCCAAAGACTACCCTAAAGATAGAAAAACCAGAGACTCACATCCAGTGACGGGAGGAAATACTTTATCACATAAGAAAAATAAAACAATCACAACTGAGCACCATATCGTTGGCTCCGAGTATTTTACTCTCTGGATCGTCATTCTGCGCTAGAACCCCCACCTCCTATACATACATAAATTAAAAAAAGTAAAATTTTACATGGAAATTTTTAAAATACTCTGTAAATGGCAGGGAATTTGGCATTTGAGGTTGACAATTAAGTTGGTATCCCTAGCTTGAGTAATTGCAGCAGCCCAGGTACAGCAAGCAAAATATAGTATAGACAATGGGTGGCCTCAATTGAAGCACTGGCAAAACAGAGAGCATGCATTAGGGGCAAAAAAGACAAAGTTATATGCCAGATTTCAATATATTTATTTAGGAATTAAAAAATAATTTAGAAACACTCTAACCTTCCCATCAAAATTAAGGGGCAGATGTATCAAAACGTTTTGCACTCACAAACGGTGCGAATCAGTAAATTCGGCTGTTTACGAGAGCATAACAGTGGTCTGCGATGCACGAAATGCATTCGCAGACCACAAATAAGAAATCGCTAAAATTGCGATTTCTTGCGTTGCGACCTGGAAATTACGAGTTTCAATTTGCAATTGGCAATTTCCAGGTTGCCAGGCTATGCTGGAAAAAATCGCAAATTGCGATTTTTCCAAAAATGGCATTTTGCACTTGCAAAATACCATTCTTTGCAACCAGGTGGTAACCGGGTGCAAAATAAAAAAATGCAGATAAACTGCATTTTTAAATGTAACATGTAAAGCAAACATGCCCTTTTGGCATGTGCGTACCTTACATGTTAAAAAAAAAGTTTTTGGGGTGCAGGAGAGGGGGCCTTAGGCCCCCAGCACCCTGGCCTTTTGCATTTCCAAAATTGCGATTTCTGGTTCAGAAATCGCAATTTTCGAAATGTAAAAAATTCGCAGCTATGGGCCAACAGGCCATAGATTTCTTGAAAATCGCTATTACCGAATCGCAATGGGCCGTGATGGTATTTCTGGCCCTAAATTTTTAATTTTTCTATCTTTGATATTGTGAATTAAACAAACTAATCAATCAATCAAGGGTGTCTTGTAGAATGCGTCTTGTCACCCTAGCGGGGCCTCCAGGCACTGGTGGGGTGCTGCGAGCCTTGTCCAGGTGGCGATGGTGGTCAAAAAGCCAAGTCTTGAGCTGCTTTCTGAAGTCCTTTGGAGGAGGGGAGATGCGCAGGTGGAGGGTGAGATAATTCCAGGACTTGACAGCGAAGTGGGAGAAGGACTGACCTCCAAAGCCCTTGCAACAGATGTGTGGGATGTGGGCCTGGGTGATGGTGGCAGAGAGGAGTTCTCTGGTCAGTCAGTGGAATGTAAGGCAGTTGTTGATATAGGCAGGTTTGGCATTGTGAAGGGCTTTGTAGGAGTGCTTGAGAAGCTTGAAGAGGCATCTTTGCTGGATGGGGAGTCAGTGGAGAGCCCTGAGGTGGGGAGTGATACTGCTTTTCCTGGGGATGTCGCGAATGAGTCTTGCCGCAGAGTTATTGATGGTTTAAAGGTGGTTCAGGGGAAGTCGAGACGGCTGGAGATGAGGGCCTGGGTGACTGTCTTCCTGGTAGAATTGGGGATCCACTGGAAGATCTAGCGGAGGATGTGGAAGCGAGGACGAGCTGGATGTTGTAAGTAAATGGGTACGTGTGATGTCTGCCAGTGGAGTCATGTAGGGTGGGGCAGAGGGAGGAGTCTTGTGGAACACAACATGAGATGTCTTTGGGTGTGGAGATGAAGGGTGTTTGGTCGGAGAGGAAGGAGAAGATCCAGTTGAGTGCATTGTCTTGGATGCCAGTGTGGTGGAATTTGGTGATGAGAGTGTGGTGGGAGATGGTGTCAAAGGCTGACGATAAGTCAAGGAGGATGAGGGTAGCTGTTCCCCCTAGGTTGAGGAGGTGTCTGATGTTGTTGGTTGCTGCGATTGGTGCTGTGGTTAGTTCGGAAGTCGAATTGGGATGGGTCGAGCAGGTTGTTGTCTACGAGGTAGTCCGTGAGCTGCAGGCTAATAAACCTTTCCAAGACTTTGGTGGGGAATGGAAGGAGTGAGATGGAGCAATAGTTTTTGAGTTCTTTGGGGTTGGCTCAGGTTTTTTTTCGGGAGGGGCTTGACCTTGGCATGTTTCCAGGCATCGGGGATGGTAGCTGTAGAGATGGAGGTGTTGAGGATTTCTGTGAGGGAGACTCCGATTACTTCTCTTCCTAGGTTACAGAATTGGTGCGGGCAGGGGTCTGCGAGAGATCCACAGTGGATAGATGTAATGATGGAGATGGTGTCTTCGGTGGAGAGCTGCTTCCAGTCAGTGAGCCGGTGGGGGAGGGAGGTGAGGGTTTGGGTGCTGGGCAGGGGCAACTCCTTCACTATGGCAAACGAGCATCTCCCCACTGACTGAGCTAGAAGCAAAAAAAAAAATCAATAGCTTACTATTGTATCATTCTTCTGGCACAGCTAGTAGTGCAGGGAGGGGCGGGCCATGGCCATGGGAGGTGGTAGAAGGGGAGAGTGCACCTAAGTGCGCATGTGTGTTTGGTCAGCCGTCCGAGGCTGGCCAAACACACATGCGCACTTAGGTTTCTCCAGCCCCGCTGTGTTTAACAGCTGAGCTGGGGAAACTGCACAGACCCCAGGGCTCCGCTCAGACCAATCCTGGTGCTGCTTTCATGCTATGTTTTGCATGAAAGCAACACCAGGAATGCAGGGGACCCTGTGCTGGTGTCCCATCGGTGAATGCTGGAACACCAGAAGAAGAAGTGGCGAGGCAGCCAGTGGTGGAAGGGATAGAGGCAAGGTAAGTGCTTTTGATTTTTTTTCATTTTTACCTCGTCTCCGCCCACCACCCCTCCCTTTGAGTTATGCAGCGGCTGCTGCTGGTGAGGGGGTGGTCGGGGTCAGTGGGCTGGGGGTTGATGTTTCTGTAGATGTTGGTGATCTTGTGGAGAAAGTAGTCTGATAGCGTATTGCATAGGGCTTAGGAGGGGTGGATTGTGTTCTCTATGGCAGAGGGACAGGAGAATTCTCTGACAATGCTGAAGAGTTCTTTAGTGTGGTTGGTGCTTGCCTGGATGCGGGTGGTGAGTGCTTCTTTCTTGTTTTCCCTGAGTAGGTGGTGGTAGCTGTTTAGGGCAGACCTGAAGGAGTTGAGGTTGGCGGGGGTCTTGTTGGAGCACCAGTGTCTCACTAGTTTCCTGAAGTGATGCTTGAGGGTCAGAAGTTCCTGGGTGAACCATCTGGCTTGCTTGATGGGTTTGCAGCTGGTTGTGCTCTTAAGGGGAGGCAATGGTGGCGGCAGCTGAGGAGATCCAGTTGGAGAAGTTCTGCATGCGGAGTTCATGGGTGTCTGCAGAGATGGGTCTAGCTTCTTTTCTCACGTAGGTTCTCATTCTGCTAATGAGACTACTGGATTCGGGTGGCAGAATCACTTGTATTGCGGGGAACTGAGTCTGATCCCACACCAGGAGACACCTGTCGGCCTAATCCGTGTTTTGTTCCAGCTAGCTAGCAGTGCCTCATCTCCACCCAAGAGCAGGGATGATTGGGCAACCGAGTACATGACACAAATGACTCCTCAGGGAAATCGTGGTCACTCAGATCTCATCTGTTTCCCTCAGTTACATTACTCTCACATATGCAAGGACAATCAGTGTATAGTTCAATAATGTTTTATTGAAGTAACTGCATCTTAGATAATAGAGCATGTATTGCAATAACTAGGATGATGAAGCATGACAGGATTAAAATTGTGACAAGGAGAGTAAAACACCAAAGTAATGCTACTGTATTCTCATTCAGTTTTTTAGAAGAGTTCCTACCTAGACTATGATAGAGCACAGAAAGTTAATCCCTAATTCTGCCCTTCAGGTTCCCCGGGGAAGACATCATCCTTCATACCTGAGCAAGAGGCCTTTAGTCTACATAAGCAGCTGCAGCGAAGCACTCAGCAATCAGCATGTCATCTGTCTGGAATCTCCCTCTAACATACATGGGTCAAAGTAGTGTTTTTATAATAAAACAGCTGATGTTCCAAGAAAGGGTCCCCACATAAGAGTGTGTATATTTCTTTGAACATTGGAGACAAAGCGTACCACTTTTGCCGGCAACCTATCTTACTGCAGCCTTGAGAAAAGCACAGAGTGAAAGAAATGGCTTGTTTAAGAATGCAGTGCTGACCTAGGCGAAGAACAGCTAGATAAGGAAATAAAACAAGACCGCAAATGTAGCTATTGTTGAAATGATAAAAATGAAGCTGAATAAAATATATCTAGGTTAAAGTGCACAGTGCCAGGCCTAATATGCTAAAACAACATGTATAAAGCCATAGCTAAAATGGCTACACAGCACCCTCCCCTTGCCGGTTTAAAGGTGGTTCAAAGCCTAGTTATGTATAAAAGCTACTACAATTCAACCTAAGGCATATATACGGGAATGTCAATAATGACATGTTAAAGACACTTGAGCACGTATTAAAAGGACATTTTAAAATGTTAAGTTTGGCGTCAAGAAAAAGCAGAGTGTCAAAAGTCAGAGTCATTTTGGAAGTTGCCAATTAAATCTGGGATAATTGAAGACTGGGAATCTTCTACTTCGGCAGGTGGTAAATTAGGAACCTCATTGCCAAGAAAAACCAAGGAGCATTCATGTTCCAAAGCCTGACCTCCAGCCAAGGCACCAGCATTCCGTGGTGTGCCCAACAGTGAGTTTAGAGCTGCATGATCCACAAAGGGCAACTCATAAACAGCACCTCAACGTGCATGTCTGGTAAAGAGCCCTCAGCGAGAACATCAATAGATCATCGTCCAATGAAAGCAAGTGCTGCGTAGAAAGACAAACTTTCAGTGCATATTCAAACGAGCACCAGAGGCACTAAAACACGGGCTACACACAATGCAAAACCGGTCTGAATGACAGAGACCAGTCACACTCCAATTGCTCCAGGAGTGATGCTCCAAAGTGCTGCATCATGCGTTCACGACACAGCTGCGCTGGTGGAAGCGCTTTCTGTCCTCCTTGTTGCAGCGGGACAGCCATTGCGCAGGCAAAGTAGCAATAGCAAGATGCCACATATTATAGCCAAAGATATCGGAAATCCAGTGAAAATACTGGAGAATATTAAGTGGGTGGCTGAAGATATTAAGCTAAATATAGAGGAGAAGGTGTGAACGAAACCAAAAACAACAGCCTTAAAGAAATTTGCAATTCCGGTAGTACTGGACGCATTAAATATTCATCCCACTAGCTCACCAAAGTGTTTCGGAAAGTTAGTACTTAAAAGGGACTGTATCTCTGCGGATGACCTCACAACCTGAAGCACATTGGTCTTGCGTGCAGATGTGAGTGCCACATGTTTTTGTAACAATAAAGCCTTGAGTCTGCTCAGCTTGTCAAAATTCACATTTCACTTCCCTCTGTCGTGTAGGAGGAAAAAGTACGTTCCCTCGGCATGTAACAATCTTAGGACCGAAACAACCTAAAATATTCTGGCTCACATCCCACAACAGCTCTCACTATTGAGGAGGATATAGCTGCCATTCAATAGCACCTGGAATGCAGGTCTAATCAAGAGGACTGGGACTCCCTTCAGATAACAAGCCAAGTTCGCTGCAGAAGCGTTACACGCCACGTGCAAAGACAGCTGTTTACAAACCATTGAATGGCTGACAGAAGTCTTGCATTCACTACCACAGACCTCTTTCATGACACTAAGACATTTGTATGAGAAGGATAGCTCCCACACCTCATGGATGTAACTATCTCCTAGCCTTTCATGTCTGCCTACTGGAATGTGTTTTAAGCAGGATGTAAATTGAAGTGTTGAAATAGGCAGATTACTGACCCCGTGTATTAACCACTCAGCAGATGGTATTTCAGCCACAGTAAAAGGCGATTTTTCTAATTTCTCAATATTTATCATGACATAAGTTGCTTCTTTCTTAGCCATTAGTTGTTTTTGTCATGTTAAATCAAATGTAGAAAATATGTCCCTTGCGCTAACGTGTTGCCAGGGAATGTGACCTGCCTTCAGTGTTTGTAGTGTCCAACCTAACTGCATAAACCTTAGTTGATTCTGTCCATGGTGTAAGGAGGACATGTCACTTTGTATTATGTTTATTGCAGAAGAAACAATGTTGTTTAAAGTGTATATTTGGTCGGACAGGTTATTAATCCCATTATCTACAACAGCTAATGCTTTCTGTAAATTTTCCTGATCTATTTGCCTTAGAGCAGCTTCTTGTTGAGAAAGCTTCCAAATTTCATTATAGACTGCATGTAAGAAGCGCTTTCTGCGTTCTTTTCTGGGGCCTAACAACAAATCCTGTAAGCCAGTATTATTAGACAAGAGACTGAGGTGTTCTCTAACAGCATCTGGTGAGTAACTCTTTAACCATTGCTGGCATAGCTTCCCTACACTGTATGTTGTTACTATGCCCACATTTTCAGATGACACATAGTGAGGGTCAGGCCTACTTGTTCTAAAACCCCCATGGAGTTTACAAAACATTTATGACACCCATTGGTATCTATTGGCCACAATAACCACCCACCATGATGCGAAAGTGAAGCATTAAACGAGGCATTTTGGACCAATTCATAGAGCTGATCTTCTGTTGAATTGATCAACTTTTGCTATTTGTAAAATTTTGCAGGGGCAGGAATACTTGGCACATTCAAATCCTTAATTTTTGCTAAGTCTAAACAACTTGTCTGTTTTACAGTTTCATTTAAAAATATCATTTAAACAGGTATCAGGCATGCTCTAAATAAAGCTTCCTTTCCCCTTATTTGCCAATTTTTTGTTCCCCACACACTTTTTAAGTCAATCAACTTCAACCAATAGTCAGAGCCTTCTATAGCCAACCGGGAAACAATGGAATCCGAATAATTGAATTATGTATCTGTTAATAACATATGTACATTTTCCATAAATGGCAATTTGAAATAATATAACTCAGCATGTTTAACATTGTGCTCAGAAAAATATGCACATTATTCAGAATATGTTTTAGAACTCCCTTGTGGTGGAGTCGGACAGTGTTCCCATTGTGTGTAATTAAAAATAGTTTGGGGTGTACTTGCTCTGTGAATGAAATGGTGTCCATAATATTTATAGCAAAACATGTCACCATAATTTTCTTTGGATTGATAAACATCCTCACTTTTAAATGCAGTAAAATACTGAAGCTCAGTCAACATAGAATCAACTGTTTTCACATCCCGGTCATTAGAAACAACTCTGGGTATTATTACATAATTCATAGAAAGTTTAAACACATATGGTATTTGAATGACCACCGTCAGGCAGTATATATATCAAATGTGACTTTATCCCACACAATCCCATCAGGAATTGGTATAGCGGAAATGTTCACGAAAGACAAGTCTCTGCTGACCTTGTGAGAAGAAAATTGGGGTTTTAGGACCTCATCCACCAGTTCAACTGTTGATCTTTCAGGAAGGTAGTGACCATGTGCTAATAGAAAGAAAGTAATAACAAAGCCAATCCAAAGGAGGAAAGCTAATATAGTCAAGGAAAGCTACAGATAGTTTCATGGAAAAATAAATTTGTTTTAAGCCAATTTATCAGCTTACGTGTTTTTGGCAGTTCAGGTGTAGAATACGCAAATGAGTCTGAAAAGGTGTCACTGATGTCAACAAAGTAACCAGATGCAGTCCGTGTAAAAACTGGAACCGTATTTCAAGGAGGAGAACTGGTAGGAGTCTCCTGCTGTGGTTCTCTGTAAATGATGCCATCCGTTGGTGTAGAAGTCGAATCAAATCGATCAGCAATTTCCGTGTTGCTTTTTGTAATAGATGTTAGTGGAACTAATGCAAGATCATTTGCCACCCTCCCTATGCTTGGAGAGGTGTCAGCGTTGCTGCTCAAAACTTGCAGAGGGATATCTTGACCAGTAGTGAGAGGCATTTGGGTACTACTGGTTGTTTCTCTTGGTCTTCTGTGCAGGATCGGCCACATGGTGTAACTTGACATTGTAGATGGAGACAAAGCGTTTTTTTTTAGAACCAGGCAGCGGTAGTAGAATGACAGTTCTGGTACTGTGTATTCCGAGGAGTGGGACCTGTGCATGATAGGAAGGACCGAACTCCTTTTTTACAGCAACTTTTTCACATACTAGATCCCCAACCTTTGGAATCCAGCCGATAGATGTTATTGGTACATCCTTAATTCCTACGGAGGCAGCACTAGCAGAAGTGTTGTCGTCACAGAACTGTTGTAATTCATGCATGACAGTGAGACATTCATTTATGTAAAAAGGTGTTTCTGCCGCCTCCATGCCAGGACCATCAAGATCTGGAACATATATTTGAGTTCCAAACAGGCACTCGTATAAAGTACGACCTTCTAGGCAGATTATTAAGTGCTCTCTGGACTCCACACAGGTGATTAAGCCAACTATGACCTATACCTAATACTCTGGCTGTTAAGGATTGCTTTAAATCTTGGTTTCTGCACTCCACAACACTATTTCCCTCAGGATGAAATGGAGACGAGTAATGGAGTTGGACCCCTAACAAAGCCATGGTGTCCCTGAATGCCCTTGAGGCAAAAGCAGAGCCCTGGTCTGAGTGGAAAGTCGCAACTCCATATGTGCAGATAAAGACTTGCAAATTGTTAATAACAGTCTGAGCATCAGCTGAGCATTGTGGCCACACCCATAGAAATCTGCAGCAGGAGTCAACAGTGTCTAAGATGTATTTGTATGCACTGTCCAGTGTTAGGGTACCACAATGGTCCAAGTACACACATTGTAATGGTTTGTTAGAAATTAGGAGGGGTGTCTGCGGTGGGCATTTTGACAGTGGACCCACTAATTTGTTGGCAGATATCACAACAAAGTACATACTGCTTGGTCTGTTTGTAAAGACCTGGCCACCAATAACGAGCTTGCAATAATGATATTGTAGCCGCCACACCAGCATGGGTAGAGGCAATCCCCTCATGCGCTGCTTTAATCAAATCTAGTCTTTATTGGGAATTACTTGAACTCCCATGCCTGGTATTTTTACTTCTGCGTCTAAAAAGCCTCCCATTCGGTAGGAATATTTAGCAGGAAATGCTTTTGGTAAGGGCGTCCCTTCAGCCGTGGCTTTCATGGCAGCCCATATGTCATCATCCGGTCCTAGAATAAGTTACTGCAGCAACAGAAGCCGTGACTACTGCTGATTTGGCTGCTTCATCAGCCAAAGTGTTTCCAGCAATGTGTATTCCAACGCGCTGGTGTCCAAGTGTATGTACAACATGGAAATTTGGTAGTGTTTCCTTCAGATGCAATACTTTCCCCCACAGAAGTCTGTGTTTAATGGTGTTACCTTTGGAATCTTTGAGCCCATTCTGGCGCCAGTAATGCAGATATTCCTTGAAGGACTGGACACAATAGTACAAATCACAGACAATCAATGTTAGCTGTGCGGGATCTGTATGTTCCAGTGCCATCACCAGAGTCTCTAGCTCTACTAGTTGTGCAGTGCAATCCCCTCGGGCTTGCGTGAAGGTATGTTGTGGATAAAACTCATTGCCCTCCATGTAGCCACTTACGACTGCGCAAGCAGTGGAGTATTGATGCTTTGTGCCTTTTGCAGGTTGTGCTAAGCCACCGGTATACATGACTCTTTGATATTGCTCAATAGGCAATGTATTTGCCAGAACTGGGTATTCTAGTTCATATTGCAAAAATTCTTGAGTTTGGAAGTTTGGGTCGAATTTGTAGTCAACATCAGTGGCTGTCAGAGACATTGCCCATTGGATCCAACATGAATGTAATGCTTTAGAGTTTGGAAGCTGGCTTTGGTAACAGCCTCAAGGGCTGGGATTGGAGATACAACAATAATGCGTTTCCCCTGGGCCAGCTGTTTTTCTTTAATGACAGCCATCTGAACAGCAGTGAGAATTTTCTCAGTGGGAGCAAAATGTTGTTCTGCTGTTGAATACAGATGTGATTTGTATGCAATCTGGACTGTCTCACCCTCATTGAAAGTTACATAGATGAAACCAATGGCACCTGCAATTACTCTGATGACCAGATGTTTTTTATTGTCCCTTGTGTGTAAGCGTTGTGCTGCAAGCATGTCTGTTTGCAAAGCTCTGAGAATGCATGGGTGTTCGACTGTCCAGAATTTACTGGATAAGTGAGGACGTATTAAGTCATATAAAAGTTTTATTCATGATGCGTAATCTGGAATGTAAGTACTGCCAAAATTTAGGAAACCCAAAGGGATTGGAGTTTTTAATGGTATTCATAGGTTGTAACTGCACATTTTTCCAAGAATTGTGGCTCTAAGCTCTTTCCTTCACTTGATAGTTCGTATTCCAGAAACAGGACGCTAAGGAAGACTATTTTAGTTTTTTTTAATTGAATTTATAGCCGAATTCGGCAAATCCCACAACAATGCGGGCTACCCGTCTAAGATGTTGCAGTAATTCATCATCTGTGAGATAGATATCGTCTACATAGGACAATGCTTCAGGGTCAATGTTGTGCAATATTGAAGTCACATGAGCCGCAAACAGTCCTGAACTGTTCTGATACCCCTGTGGTAAACAACAGAATTTTTCTGGGAGCCTAGTACACTGAAACTTGTTAGGTCTCTACTCTCAGGCGCTACATTTTGGCAGACAAAACCTTTGGAAATGTCCAGTGTTGTTTTGTATTTTTTGCGCACTATGTTGTTCATAAGTGCTGTGCTGTGAGAGTTTTGTGTAGCCTATGTGTGTGTATGACTGTTTAAATGTCTATAGTCTAAGACTATTCTGTATGAATGGTCTGGTTTAGCTACAGGGAAAAAAGGATTATTCACTGGTGAGACACAGAGTTCGATTACGCCCTGGTACTCTAGTTGTGTAAGGATTTCCCTCACAGTTGCTTTAGCATCACGTTTTATTGGATACTGTGGTTGAGGTTGGGGTTGATTCTTAAGTGGAATTACATGATAGGGGGAATCTTTATCCCACCCTACGTGGTTGCGATATAACAAGAGTGCCTGCACCAACGCCCAATCAATGGCGTAGGATTCTGCGAGCTCATCGGGAACAAGGGGTGTGATGACCCCTTCCCCATATGGGCAAGTACGGACAAATTCTGGTGGCCAATCCTTTTTTGCCAGTAGAACATCATAAATGTTTATGACGTGGTCCCAAATGATTGTGTTGATTGTGCGTTCAATGTCTCCTTCTAACTGTAACACATTACTTTGTACACCCTATCGGGCATAGAGACGCGCATATCCGCAGTTTCAAACTTCTAAGAAGTCATCAGTTGCTTTCACCTCCAGATGCTCTTGAAGATTCTGGCAAACTATTGTGACCTCTACTGCGCTGTCTAGCAGAGCTAGTGTTCACTTCTTGTTCTTCAATAGAGCCATCTTCTTGAGTGGCATGACGAATTGCAACTGCTGCCACTTTCTTCTTTTTAAATTGGGGTTTGTGTTGGGGAAGTTTCTCTTCTTTTTTGACAGAAACTTCTGTAGAGTGTTGTGATTCCTGTCTCTGTTTCACGTACTCAGTTCTTCGCTCTGACTGACTACCTCTCTTATTGCATTTTTCCGGTGAGTCCTGAAAGGAACAAGACTGGCGTGTATCAGTATATTGATATCTGTCAGGCATTTTAATATTGTCTCTATTTCTGAGATTGCATCTATTCTGTGGGGTCTCTGTACGCGGAGATTCTCCCCTTTTCATTTTTAGGTGTTTTTTTTTTATCCCATTGTTTTTTAAAACCCTCAGGAGCTTGCTTGGTAGAATCTTTATTAGATTTACCCCGAAACTGTGGTTTTGTGGGTCTGGCCCCCAGACTATCTCGACCAATACTAGAGTAGGTCTCTGCGATAACCTCTGGCAGCTCACATTCTTGATCCTGTGGAGGCACGTCCCAGAGCCACATGCGCAATCTAGTGCAACTGCTTCCCCTTTAAGGTTACTCAGTATAATGGAAGATACAGTGGCAAAATTGCCCATAAGTTGCATCCCTAAGACTAGGGCTTGGGCAGCCGGAATTAGAATTTGTTTTAACACTTCCGGTAAATTGGCAAGTGTCGGCGTACTGTGTGCGTTAGTAAAGAGCGTGGCAAATACTGTGCCCCAAGTGTTGCAATTATCTACTGTGGGAACCATCCCAAATGGCAAGCACATAGTTAATATTTTATGCTTATCCTGAGGTCCTGCCTGGGGAAATACTGCTTCCAGTGCATTTATTTTTTGAGCTAACTAAAACGGAATCTCTTCTCTTTTGGTGGGTACCTTACCCATAATCGAGTGTAAATTTGCAGGATTAATGCCTGGCGTTACTGTATGTGGTTGCACAGGGGCAGCACGTGCTGGGTTGGTATTTAATGTTTGCATTACAAACTGTACTAATCGTCTGTATATTTCTGTAAGCTCAGTATATAAGCGGCGGACTTCAGCTACCGTCAAGGTTGCTGCATCAGGCCAGGTAGGACCATCATTACTTAGAGGACCTCACCAAACCTGTAGAATTGTATGTGGTACGGCGCCATCAAGCCAACTATTATGTTCTTGATAAGATAGAGGTATGTTTGCAGGTGTATAGTGGTGAAATGTATTTGTATTCCAATCAGCTGCTGGAAATGTGACCCAAGAATAGGAAATTTCTGTTCTTTAGGCTGGATGAGCCTCAACAACAAATGTACTGGACCCCCACGGGCCGTTAGGCCCTGTGCCAGTAAATGTGCAGTAAGGGGTGGTCGCATATTAACTGCAATTGCTACCCAGTGCCGGTTTGCCATGATGAATGGTAAATTGTGTTCAGAGAGAAGCACACCAAATGGGGATTATCCTTTTAGGGTTCAAGCTGAACAACCTACAGTGTTAGTTAGGCACTCCCTACTTAGCTGAGGAGGAAAATCCTCAATACCACAGACATCTCCGTAAATAGTACTGACGTGTCTTTGCATGTACTGAGACAGAGATACTCAGGAGGACCCAAAAATTAGTGCCTGGCCAAATGTTGGTGGAGCCATGTCACGTAGGTTCTCATTATCCTAATGAGACTGCTGGATTTGGGCGGCAGAATCACTTGTATTGCAGGGGACTAAGTCCGATCCCTCACCAGGTGACATCTGTCGGCCTAATCCGGGTTTTGTTCCGGCTAACTAGCAGTGCCTCATCTCCACCCAAGAGCAGAGATGATTGGGCAACTGAGTGCATGACACAAATGACTCCTCAGGGAAATCGTGGTCACTCAGATCTCATCCGTTTCTCTCAGTTACATTAGTCTCACATATGCAAGGACAATCAGAGGCAGAGTATAGTTCAATAAGGTTTTTATTGAAGTAACTATATTTTAGATAATAAAGCATGTATTGAAATAACTAGGATGATGAAGCATAACAGGATTAAAATTGTGACAAGGAGAGTAAAACACAAAGATAACTCTACCATATTGTTACTACGTTTTTTTAGAATAGTTCCTACCTAGACTATGTTAGAGCACAGCATTTTAAGCTCTAATTATGCCCTTCAGGTTCCCCTGGGAAGACATCATCCCTCATACCTGAGCAAGAGGCCTTTAGTCTACATAAGGAGCTGCAGAAAAGCACTCAGCAATCAGCATACAGTCGTGGTCATCTGGATGGAATCTCCCTCTAACCTACATGGGTCAAAGTAGTGTTTTTATAATAAAACAGCTGATGTTCCAAGAAAGTTTCCCCACGTAAGAGTGTGTATGTTTCTGTGGACATTGGAGACAAAGCTTACCACTTTTGATGGCAACCTATCTTACTGCAGCCTTGAGAAAAGCACAGAGTGGAAGAATGTCTTGTTTAAGAATGCAGTGCTGACCTAGGCAAAGAACAGCTAGACAGAGAAATAAAATAAGACCACAAATGTGGCTAATGTGAAAATAATAAAAACAAAGCTGAATAAAATATATCTAGGTTAAAGTGCACAGCGACAGGCCTAGTGTGCTAAAACAACATGTATAAAGCCATTGCTAAAATGGCTACACAACACTTTGAGGGTGGGGATCCAGGGGGGCATCTGTGACTTAGCCCCAGTTTCGGCATGGGAGTATAGGGGGTCTCGTCAGGGCTTCAGGCTGTCTGTTGATGGTGAAGTGGACGATGTTGTGGTCAGTCCAGGTAACTTCAGTGGTCTGTCACTGGTAGAAAAGATTGGGTCCAATGTGTGTCCTGCGCTGTGCATGGTGGCAATCACCAACTGTGACAGGCCGATGATGCTCATGTTTTCAAGGAGCAATGTAGAGTTGGTATCATCCAGGTCTTCTAGGTGGAAGTTCAGGTTCCCCAGGAAGATATAATGGTTGGAGTCAATTGCCGGGGGCAATGAAGTCTGGGATGGAGTGACAGAAGCTGTGGCAGGGGCCAGGGGGCCGGCAGGCGAGGATTTCTTAGACGGTAGTTTTGGCACCAGGCTTGATCAGGAAATTGAGGTGTTCCATGATGGGTGTTGAGTTGTCATCCAAGGCGCAGAAGTTGAGGGAGTCCTTGGGGATGATGGCAATGCCTCTGCTGTGTCTGTTGGGGTGGTTGCGGTGGACCATCTTGTATCTGGGGGGTGGGAGGGGCACAGTGGCAATGGTTAGTTGCAGATGCAAGGATGAGCCAGGTTTCAGTGATGAACATTATGTTGGGATTAGGGTGATTATGGTGTCCCAGATTTCTTTGGTGTGTTGGCAAAGGGATCAGACATTGAATAGTGCACAGTTGAGTTGTGGTTTGTGGCTTGGAGTCTGCTGGGCAGAGGTAGAGATGGTTCCTACATTGCAGGAGAAGCAGCAGCTGTGGAAGCTGAAGGGGCCTTTTGTGGATCGAGGTGAGGCGATGCTGCAGTTGGTGTTCCAGATCTTTGGCATGAAGTTTCAGATCTATTCAGATCAGTATCAGCGCTGTGCTGCAAATCCAGGGGTGCTGACACTGGGTGCAGTCCAGGCATGGACAGGCGCAGATGGGCTTGCCTTTGCAGCGGTGTGGTCACACAGTGACCGCCATGAAGTATGTCCCAAGGGAGGGTGGGGCGCAGAGGGGGAGGGCAGGCAGAAAATGGCAGGAAAAGGAGGCGGGCTGGGGCATGATGAGTGGGACCGCAAATTACAACAGTAGGACATACAGAGAGCAAAACCTGCAAGAAGAACAGCTGGCAAACAGAGGGCAGTACAAGGAGCACAAGGGCAAGACCGAGGCTCAGTACAGAGCGTTTAGGCAGCACTTGGCAGCGAGCAGCTGGGGGAGCAAGGTTCAGGACATGCTCAGTGGGGCCATGCAGCGACTGCCATTAAGTAGGTCCTGGGGAGGGTGGGCGCAAAGAGGGGAGAGTGGGCAACAGAAGCAGGTAGATGAAAATGGCAAGAAAAGGAGGCAGGGGACCACAAATGACAACATCAGGACTAACAAAACAGTAGCAAAACAGGCATGAAGAACAGCTGACAAACAGAGGACAGTACAGGGAGCACAAGGGCAGGAGCGGGGCTCAGTACAGAGCACAGAGCGCTTAGGCAGTGCTTGGCAGCAGGCAGCAGGAGGAGCAAGGTTCAGGACCTGCTCAGTGGAGCTGCACAGCGACCGCCATTAAATACGTCCTGGGGAGAGCAGAGGGAGGATGGCAGCGGACGGAAGCGGGAAGCAGATAACGGCGAGAAAAGGAGGAGGGGGGCCGGGCATGACGAGTGGGACCGCAAATGACAACAGCAGGACAAACAGAGGAACAGGCACAAAGAACAGGGTACAAACAGGGGGCAGTATAAGAAGCACTAGGGCAGGAGCGAGGCTCAGTACAGAGCACAGAGCGCTTAGGCCGCACTTGGCAGTGGGGGGAGCAAGGTTCAGGACTGAAACAAAATATTTCAATATCTATGTATTTGTTTGATGTTCACTTGTTTTTGTATTTTTGTGTATTGTTTGGAGGTATAAACTGTAGAAATTGCTTATGCCAGGGGACCCCACTTCAGTTAACAGCTCAGTGGGGCTCCCTGAATTCCAGCAATGATTCAGTGGGGATCCACAAAAGTCAAAAGGTTAAGAACCGCTAATTTAGAACATGGCAGAATTTGGTTAGTTATTAATCATCCCAAAAGGTTCTTAGTGATGGAGTCAAAGCAGTGAAAAATGCAGATTTACTCAGACAACGCAAATGACAGTTCTACTGTTATAGTGCTCTTGAGAGATAGAGATATGATACTTTACACGTTTTATCTACCTCTAAAATACTTAGCAGAAAATTCCTGAATTTTGCTGACGTCTTCAGGCAAGTTCGAACTTCAACAGATAAATCTTTAAAAGATTTGCTGGGGGAAAAAGGTAAAAATAGAGGCTAAAACTTAAAACAACACTTTAAACGTTAAGCATAATCAAGGTTTAATGGAGTAAAACAACAATTTTTAGGTGTTTGATTGAATATATTGTTGCCTTTGTTGTCTTGCAACCCTCTTTGCTTTAGTGTTTTAGGAGAATTCCTTATTTTGATGCCACCTATCTGTTCATTGATACGGTGTAAAGGAAACATTGAAAAGGCTATATATGTTATTTTAGTGCATGAGAGGGATATTGAAATATATTTATTTTCTATTGCACCTGTGAATGGATGTCGGCCCCGTAGTTTTCTTAGCCATAATATTAAAGTTGAGGCACTGCAATTCCCACTGGCCCTCCACTGGCAAGCGCTTTCTAATTAATGAGAGCTTCAGGCAGCTTGGCACTGACATACTGTTCAGCTTAGATAATTAAATTAAAAGAGCACAGCAGTAACAGCATATCATTAGTGCAGAGCGGAAAATGACAGCGACGAAAGATAGAAGCAGCCATGACGGCAGCTGTGTAGTGAAGCCTCACTCCCAAACTGCCTCAAAACACAACTGTATTATGATTGGTCCTTTATTTAAAGGGCCTTTTGTAGTAAAATGATCCATTCTGAAACAAGCTTTTTGGGCCTACATTAAGAATGGATTGTTCTTGCCTGAAGAAGGTCTGCCAGGAAGGACAATCTTAAGCCAGGATAAACCGCTGTAAATCAGCCCCTTTGGGATCTTAAGTCTATTGTCTGATAAGTAATAAGTAAAGAGCTAGAAGGGTGGACTCCTTGCCAACTGCAGTGTTCAGAAGCCGTCCTCCAACAAGCTTTCAATTGGTTGAAACATGGAGACAGACCCTGAAAGTACAAAGTCCCTGACTGAGGAATGCCCTGCATTCAAGTTTGAGAGCTCCACCAAATGACATAAAAATGTTCAATCATGCCTTTAACTGAACTTAACACAAAATATGGATAGCAACTGAAGCCCCTTCAACAAGGTTCACACCTCCCCCAATCACGGTATAACTTCCACCATCCTGTTCAGCGTACACTTTTTGCCAGCCTCAGTGCTCTGAATTAAATGAAACAGAACATGCATCACTTTACAAAACTTGTAAATAAATAAAAATATATTTCTCTTAAATGTAATGCATTGCAGTTGTGGATTTCTGATTCCTCAATCATCTCCGGCAAAGTTAAGTTTTGTGTTTAGCTTGCAGTGTGTTCAGATTTGGTGTACGCGTGACTCATGTCCAGGGCCGGCTTTAGCACTGGTGGCGCCCTGCAAAACAGTCTTTTTTTACATCCCTGACCGCATGACCGCCACCTCAGGATTTACTCACTACCATCCGGCAAATGTGCCCCTCATCTCTCCATAGCCCCTCTGTCACATACATTCATTCAGCGCTTGTAAAGGCTGGCTTTACTTACCCACTCAGATAGCCACATGAAATATAGTTCTGTTCTTTGCAGCAGGCAAGTTAACCTTCTGTGCTACTTTATGGCAAGTCAAAGCTGCCACTAGACAAAACTCCCATCTCTCTCTCTAGGAGGAACATTCATCACAAGAGATATCTTGACATTTTAATTGCTTCCTGGACGCACAAGGAACTTTTCAGCAGGTGCTTTTAAATCACAAGTTTCAAGGTATTGCTAAACACAGCGCCCCCTGAGGTCAGCGCTCCCCAATCCAGGCCAGCACCCGGTGGGGCTACACCACTCGCACCGCCCTAAAGCCCACCCTGCTCATGTTTTCTGCAATCACTGTAGGCAGCAATGTTTTTAGGGAACCAAGAGTGGCCTACAAATTTCTATATCAACATTTTACTTAGTTGATTGTTGAGCAGAGCTCGTGATTGGTTGTGTGCACGGAGCGCCTGTTACAGAGGAATTCAACTATTTGTAGTTCAAATGTTGTAAGTTGAAGAACCCACAGTACAGAGTGCTTAGGCAGCGCTTGGCACTGGGCAGCGGGGGGAGCCAGGTTCAGGACATGCTCAATGGGGTGGTGCAGCGACCGCAATTAAGTAGGTCCTGGGGACGGCAGGAGCAAAGGGAAGAGAGCGGGCAATGGAAGAGGGAAGCATAAAATGGCGAGAAAAGGAGGCGAGGGCAAGGGCATGATGAGTGGGATCACAAATGACAACAGCAGGACAAACAGAGGGCAAAACATGCATGAAGAACAGTGGACAAAGAGAGGGTAGTACAAGGAGAACACGGGCAGGAGTGAGGCTCAGTACAGAGCACAGAGTGCTTAGGCAGCGTTTGGCAGCGGGCAGCAGGAGGAGCAAGGTTCAGGACCTGCTCAGTGGAGTGACACAGCGACCATCATTAAGTACGTCCTGGGAAGGGTGGGGGGCAGAAAATGGCGAGAAAAGAAGGAGGATGCCGGAGCACGACAAGTGGGACTGCAAATGACAACAGCAGGACAAACAGAGGGCAAAACAGGCACAAAGAACAGGGTACAAACAGAGGGCAGTACAAGAAGCACAAGGGCAGGATACTGCAGATTGGTGTAATGGATATTCACCCTGGCCAGCAATAATACAACACAAGCAATTGGTCATCACTTCGACAGGCGCTGTATGACTGTTCATCTCCTGTGTGCTTATGATATCTATTCAGAAGGAGAATGTGTCTTGTTGTCTCCATTGTTCCTTGCACTGCTCTGTGCCTCCAGTGTGTGAGGATGATCCCCATGCGTGGTGTATCATTCTATTGCTGTCCTCGCTCGATATGTGATACTCTGAACAATGCCATTTTAATTAACCATGCTAACTCATATTATTTGTTGGAAAGTAGGTTATTGGTAAGGACAGGTATGTACCTACAATTAGCAATAGGCCACAATCACCACTAGGCCCAGTCAAGGTCTCAATAAATGAATCCTTTCTCAACCCTTGGTAGCTAGGCCCACAAGCAGTTATGCTTAACTTAGGAGACAGGTGTGTAAAGCATTTGGGCCCATATTTATACTTTTTTAGTGCCCCATTTGCGCCGCTTTTTGACGCAAAAGCAGCGCAAACTCACAAAATACAATTGTATTTTGTAAGTTTGAGCCTCTTTTGCGTCAAAAAATAACGCAAAAGCGGCGTTAAGAAAGTATAAATATAGGCCTTAATATCACCAAAACAATAAATAAGTAAAACACAACACACAATACATTTATAAAAATAGGAAATATTTTTGTCTTTAAAATGACAAAAATCCAATGTAGGATACCAAAGATATGAATTTTTAAGTAATAAAAGTAGCTATTACTAAAAGGGTTAAAAAAAGGTCATACTGGACAGGGACAAAGTCCAGAGTTCGGGCCACCCATGATGCAACACTGTTACACTTACTTCCAGAAGTGTCTTTTGATTCAGAAAAGTGGTCCACACACCAGCCAAGAATTCAGAGGCTCTGGTTTGCCCTTTGGGGTCTGGGACTACAACTCCCACAAGGCACATCTTCAGTTTGCAGAGTTTTTTGCAACAATTGCTCCAAACTTCTCCAAACCTCTGAATCTTCTTCCAGAGGCCCTTTTGGGGCCCTTGAAGTGTCCACAAAGTTGATCCAAGGATCCAGAAGCTCTGAGTTGCTCCTTGAAAGTTGGGACTACAATTCCCAGAAAGCACCTGGTCAGAATCCTCAAATGGCCACTGGATGCTGGTCAGCTGGGCTCTTCTTGCTGGACTTGTTGCAGGGGACTCTGGTCAGCTTCTTTGTACCTGTGGCTTACAGGGAGTCCACTACCAGAGTTGCAGACCAAGCTAAAGTCCTTTTCTTGGTGAAGCTTTAAAGTATGCAGCCGGTGCAGCCCTTGCGAGTGCAGTTCTTACTCCTGAGGGTGGGATGCATGCAGGTTGTCCTGTCCAATGGAGTTCAGGCCACTACCCTGTGGGATGACCACTTTCTGTGAAGTGTGGCAAAAATCAATCCCAGAAAGCAACATTCTCTAAAAATCCAAAATGGTGAAAATTAATTCTTGGAGGTTAGATCTGGCTGAGTCAACCCACTTGTGTGGCTTAGTCTCCCTTAACACACCCCTCTGAGCCCCTCTCCTAATCTAATCAGTGGAGCTCCCTTCTGTCTGGGGGAGCAGGAAATGGGGGAGGTCCAATTTCTGCCCCAAGTGGCCTTCTCTCATTTGAAGACCAGTTAGGCTGCTCTCCCCCACCCAGCCCTGCCATCTGCTGTAGCAGTTCTCTGCCCCCCAATTCTTCCTTTGTCTCAACACAATCCACTTCACACCTCATTAAGGTATCCTGGCTCAGTCTGCCAGAGACTGACCAATGAGGAAAGGGCACTACAGGGCTTAATATGGTAACTTTCAGAAAGTGTTCTAAAACTATTTCCCTGGGCTAGTTATATTAAATTTAACATTGGCAAGTTGTTGGACTTATCATAAAATTTAATTTGGTACCAAACGTGCTATATTTTGTTAATCTCTATGGGAAATAATACTTTATTATTTTAAAATAAAGGGCCTGATTCTAACTTTGGAGGACGGTGTTAAACCGTCCCAAAAGTGGCGGATATACCACCTACCGTATTACGAGTTCCATAGGATATAATGGACTCGTAATATGGTAGGTGGTATATCCGCCACTTTTGGGACGGTTTAACACCGTCCTCCAAAGTTAGAATCAGGCCCAAAGTCTCTCAATTAAGCCTATTGACTACAATCGAGAACAATGAATGTGCCTGTTTTTCCCTCACCAGGGCTTATAAACATCTTTTATAAAGGCACTGCTTATATTTACACTTGACCCAACCCTGGGGGCACCTAGGACAGACCTTAGGGGTAGCAATATGGAAAGATAAGGTAGTTTGAAACTTTAAAAGTACTTTTATTCCCAAAGTTAAATTTGGGGTTAATTCGAACTTAAAGGTAGCCAGCAAGGCAGGCCTGCCTTTACAATGACACCAGGGACCACAGCAGTGCACCCAGGGATGCCCTATCTACACTAGGGTCCCTAAACCTACATGCCCTACCATATACTAGGGACTTATAGGTAGGTTGTCAAAGTCAATAATAATCATACTGTAATCATAACTATGCCTAATGTGCATATACTATTTTAAACAGAGCACCAGCCCTGGGACAGGTTAGCAGGGGCCGGCGCAAAGTCAGAGTCAGAAAACACAAGTATCAGGTAAAAATGGGGGCAAAAAGTAAGGGGGGGTTCTGCAATCAGCCCCATTTCCCCACTCAGCCCCCCCAGCCAAAACACCCAGGAGACTCAGCCCAACCCTGGGAAAGTCTTCCTGGCTTCTCAGGTAAGGAAGACAGTGAGGACAACTGGATTACTATTGCAGGGCCTACTCTGACTTACATCCTCTTGTCAGGGTCACTCCCTCTGGGCAGTGGACCCATCCCAACAGTGACTGCACACATTTTAACCTGAAACCTCACTCTAGGGTTGTCTTTCTCCTCACCCTCTGCTAGCTTGGGTAGTGAGGTACCCATCTCCTCTATTCCTTACTTTACTAGGGCAACACCTAGCTTACCCATAAAGGTTACCCAGCACTTGAGTAACCCCACTATGACCAATAGGATCAGTGGGCCCACTTTGCTTTTGGCTATGAGGTCTGCCTCCCATGCCAAGTGCTGTGCTGCCATGAAGGCCAGCACCCAGCAGAGACTCCTGACAGCTGTCAGAATCCAGAACCACACCCTACGCTCTCCACTAACTTGTGAGGGAGCTACTCTAGGGGCAACTGTGTGATCAAAGCACCCCTCTGACTGCTAGAGCTGGGGGCTACCACATCCTGTGGCAGACACCCTTCCTCCACTCTCCCTTCTGTAGGTGTGGGGGAAACACCCTGTAACAGAACAGCTGCCTGACTACTCAGGACTAGATGTGGGCGGAGCTGAAAGAGTTTCACCCTATGAAATTTCACAGAGTCGGTTAAAAACTTTGTGGAATCCAAGGAGGCGGAGTTCCGAGATCTGCAGAGTGTCCCTGAATGCGAGATCGGGTGCATTCAGGACAGGGCCATAGGCAGCAAAAACTGACATTTCAAGCCTCTTGTGCACCGGCCTGCCCGGTGTGCAGTCAGTGCACACAGGGCAGGCCGGTGCACAAGAGGCCTGAAATGGCAGCTTTCGCTGCCTATGGCCCTGGTCTGAATTCAGGCCTGAATTCTTCTGGCTGAGTCTACCCAATGATGTGATTAAGTCTCCCTTAACACACCTCTCTCAGCCCTCTCTTAATCTAATCAGTGGGGCTCCTATCTATCTGGGGAAGCAGGAAATTGGAACAGTCCAGTTTCTGTCCCAAGTGGCTTTCCCTCCTTTGAAGGCAAGGTTGCCTGCTCTCCCCCATCCTGCTCTGCCATCTGCTGCAGCAGTTCTCCACCCACCAGATGCTTCCTTTGTCTCAGCCCAGGCCACTTCACACCTCATTGAGGTAGCCTGTCTCAGACTGCCAGAGTCTGCCCAATCAGGAAACAGCACTTCAGGGCTGAATTTTGTAACTTTAGGAAAGAGTTCTAAAACTCTTCCCTGGGCTAGTTATATTAAATGCAACATTAGGAAGTACTGGAATTATTTTAGCATTTAATTTGGTACAAAGCTTGCTATATTTAGCTCATCTCTGTGGTAAATAAGACTTTATTATTTTAAAATAAAGTTTCTTAATATTAGCCTATGAATCCCACTGACTATACTGAGGAACAACACATTTGGCTGTTTTTCCCACACCGGGGCTTATAAATCATCTTTTATAAGGTCCCTGCTTATATTTACAATGCATCCAACCCTGGGTGCGCCTAGGGCAGACCTCAAGGGTGACTTATATGCAAAAATAAGGTAGTTTGATACTTTGGAACTATTTTTAATTCCAAAGTGGAATTTGGGGTTAATTTTAACTTAAAAGCAGCCAGCAGGGCAGGCCTACCTTTACAATGACACCAGGGACCACAGCGGTGCACCCAGGGGTATCCTATCTACCCTAGTGTCCCTAGGAGCCAATTATAATTAGGCATAATGTGCATATAACATTTTAAACAGAGCACTGACCCTTGGACTGGCTAGCAGGGTCTAGGGCACAGTCAGAGTCAGAAAACACCAGTATCAGGTACAAATGGGGACAAAACGTGAGGGGGTTTCTGAAATCAGACTAGTTTCTCCACATTATTGAACAGCAGTGTATTATGTGCAAAGTCCTGCAAAACCTCATACCCAGGTTATCAGTTGTAAATGTGATTCCTGAAGCTGCCTATTCACTATCGTTATGTTTTATTCCTGTAACATTTTGAAGGGCAATATGTTCTGTCTCCATTTTGCTTCCTTCATCTCTTCAGAGAGTGAGTAATATTTCAAACTTTAACACCTAATGTTTGTCAGAAACGTTTGCTGGAAATATAAATCAAGTGCATGTATTAATGAAAGAAACATTACTAATGCTCTGGGGGGATTTGTCGTTTGATTCTGAGAATTCACAGAATAAAAAGCATCATATCTGACTTCTCAGGGGCTATTTTACTTCAACAATACTAACAAGAAACCAGTCCCAAGAGACTGAGGACCTCATCTACAAGGAAATGGTGCAGCGTTTTGCTGCAAGCAATCTTGCTGCACCGAGCTGTGTCATTTCTGAAATGCAGGGACGAGTCATATTAAAAAGACTACTGCACACCTCTGTGTTTCCTCCTGTGCTTGCACTAAATTGCCTGCTTAGCGCCAACGCAGCCACCCTTGCGCCATGGTGCAAGGATGGCTGTGTTGAGGAGGAGATTGTTTGTGTGCAGGAAGGGATACCTTTAATTGCTATTTGCTCCTTCTATGTGTGCTGCAGAATGCATAAAAAAATGAAGAGAAATAACAGTATTTCTCCTTGATGCGCCACTCTAATGCCTCCCCTGGGAAAGCGTTAGTTTTTAGCACTGCCTCAGGTTTTCGATTTCTTGTGAATCTGAGGCAGTGTTAAAAAGCAATGGGTGGTGCATTGGTACGCCCACAGCAACCCCCTTTGCGCGCCCCTTAGCCGCAGAAAACTGCTTTGGGCGGCCCATATCTACAATGTTGCATTAAGCTAGGAAAAGTGGCAACATGCTGTCTTGTAGATATGGTGCACTGCACAGCGCCACCTGAGCATTGCAAAAAGTGACTCTCCGGTCGCGCTACGGTCTCGTAAATGAGGCCCTGAATTTCCAAACTGCTAATTAGGCTGTATGGTGCTGTTGGAACATATACTTTTTTAGGGCAGTGCATAGTGCCTGAGGAGCTGGAAAATATGTGAACAAAAGAAAGACGCCTCAAGCTCAAACTGTATTTTGTCACCATGGTACAGGGTGCTCACATATTGGAGTGGGAATCATACATATATTAGGTTAATTCTTTGTATTATGCAATCTGCTGTGAAACAAGGGTATTTCAAGGAAGTTTTTGCTCTGCCTCTGTTTTATAAATAGCTGGATTACAGTGTTTTGAAAGATGCAACTTCTCTGCGCCATTCAATTCTGTCAGTCAATTTGTCACCATAAAAGTTGGGATGAAACTACTATAGAATGTTGAATGAACCTGTCCATCCAGTGCACCCTCTTACACTAGCCAACCATTGTCTCTTTACATCAGGCACAGACATTGCATATATATATATATATATATATATATATATATATCTATATATATATATATATATATATATATATATATATAGATATATATATAAAAACGAAGTTGTCCTCATGTGAAAGCGCACTCCCAACAGGTTATATAAATGGGAAGAAAAAGCAAAGCCAGCAACTCACAGTGAATTTCTTTAAGCAGTTTCATTATTCCAGGCCTTAAGTTATAAAATCATCTCTGGACACGTGTTTCTAGGTCAATCCTTTCTTCAGCAGAGAAAAATATTAAAGTGTTTCACCCTCGTAGGTGCAGCCAGTGCTGGAAGTGTTCCAGGCATTTCTTTCTTACTGCAAAGACCGGCATGGCTTCAGCTTGTCTAATTACAGGCACCTGATTAGTCTCTTTAAATACCAGTCCGCCCCAGTGGGCCTCTCAAGTGAGTAACAGTGCATGCTGGTTGTGGTGGTCCTGCAATTTTTTCATTTTGCCCCAAGTGGGTTGCTGGAGCCAAATGAAATAATGAACCAAAGTACAAAAACTATGTAGGCGAATCCAAAGTAAAATTGTCAGATTTGCTATGAATATCCCAACCTGATTGCTCTTATGTGACAATCCATTTTTAGTCACACAGACCTGCTTCGATGTGCAGTGGTGCTGCTTTCCCGACTGGACAGGCCGGTTAATTATCAAAAACGAAGTTGTCCTCATGTGAAAGCGCACTCCCAACAGGTTATATAAACGGGAAGAAAAAGCAAAGCCAGCAACTCACAGTGAATTTCTTTAAGCAGTTTCATTATTCCAGGCCTTAGGTTATAAAATCATCTCTGGACACGTGTTTCTAGGTCAATCCTTTCTTCAGCAGAGAAAAATATAAAAGTGTTTCACCCTCGTAGGTGCAGCCAGTGCTGGAAGTGTTCCGGGCATTTCTTTCTTACTGCAAAGACCGGCATGGCTTCAGCTTGTCTAATTACAGGCACCTGATTAGTCTCTTTAAATACCAGTCCGCCCCAGTGGGCCTCTCAAGTGAGTAACAGTGCATGCTGGTTGTGGTGGTCCTGCAATTTTTTCATTTTGCCCCAAGTGGGTTGCTGGAGCCAAACGAAATAATAAACCAAAGTGCAAAACCTATGTAGGCGAATCCAAAGTAAAATTGTCAGATTTGCTATGAATATCCCAACCTGATTGCTCTTATGTGACAATCCATTTTTAGTCACACAGACCTGCTTCGATGTGCAGTGGTGCTGCTTTCCCGACTGGACAGGCCAGTTAATTATCAAAAACGAAGTTGTCCTCATGTGAAAGCGCACTCCCAACAGGTTATATAAACGGGAAGAAAAAGCAAAGCCAGCAACTCACAGTGAATTTCTTTAAGCAGTTTCATTATTCCAGGCCTTAGGTTATAAAATCATCTCTGGACGCGTGTTTCCAGCACTGGCTGCACCTGCAAGGGTGAAACACTTTTATATTTTTCTAAGCTGAAGAAAGGATTGACCTTGAAACACGTGTCCAGAGAAAATTTTATAACTTAAGGCCTGGAATAATGAAACTGCTTAAAAAATTCACTGTGAGTTGCTGGCTTTGCTTTTTCTTCCCGTTTATATAACCTGTTGGGAGTGCGCTTTCACATGAGGACAACTTCGTTTATATATATATATATATATATATATATATATATATATATACATTGATTAGTATTGTCTTCAGCATCAAATTCATAGAAGCTCTTGTACACCAACAGTTCTCCACACATTGACACATTCACCACCCTCAATCCTGTCCAACATTTTTGTGGCCTCCAGACACCATCAAAATAGCAAACCCTGCATCTAAATGATGCTCAACACAGTAACCAGATAGTGGGAACAATGTAGATCTTGTTTGACTTCTACATAACATTGGATCGCTGGCACACAAAGGGCGTCTTTAAGGGCTCCACACTGCGCCTAGGCTAAACCACAAACCCTCACCTCGGATATTCAACTTATTCTGCAGTGATATTATATTGACTTGCTGTTGGTGCTGTCCATGATGTTGTTAATACATTCATTGAGCCACTAGACGCCATGCAAGGAGCTGCTGTGTGCAGATCTCAGGAACTGACACATATTGGAACTCCATCATCAAGCATTAAATAGTTTACCTGAGTCTCAAATATACCTCTTGTAAAAACAGTAGCTGCACCATACATGGCAAGAAGAGATTGCTACCCACCAGATTTAGGTAAGAGATGCAATCCGCTGTCAAAACTCAGAGAAAAGCCTTGGGAGCAATCTCCCTTGCCCATTCTTCATCCAAGCACATTGCTCACTTGTCAGGTTGTGCTGCACTGCTGAGAGAGTTTACTCTGATGTTTCAGCAGCATTCCTATCCAACTTTCTGAAGGATGGCCTGCTCTTGGTCCTGTATTTCTTCTCCTCAAAAATAGCATACATGATTGAACCCCATCTGAAACTGTGCACTAGAGTCTCACGGATCACCCACTGGTGGGCTACAAGCTGCACATCCACCCTTGGTCAAATTGGCTGTCAGTGAGGTTGGACTCGCGTTGCACATGCTAAGTCTAGTCTTCAGAATTAACTGATGTTTTAGCAAGCAACTTACACCAGACAAATCTGTAATCACTAATTGAGATTAAGGGGGTCATTCTGACCTTGGCGGTCCATGACCGCCATGGCGGAGGGCAGCGGAAGCACCGCCAACAGGCTGGCAGTGCTTCCTGGGCGATTCTGACCGCGGCGGTAAAAGCCGCGGTCAGAAAAGGGGAGCCAGCAGTTTCCCGCCGGTTTCCCGCTGGCCCAGGGAATCCGCCATGGCGGCGCTGCTTGCAGCACCGCCATGGGGATTCTGACCCCCTTCCCGCCAGCCTGTTTCTGGCGGTGTCCACCGCCAGAACCAGGATGGCGGGAACGGGTGCCGTGGGGCCCCTGGGGGCCCCTGCACTGCCCATGCCACCGGCATGGGCAGTGCAGGGGCCCCCTAACAGGGCCCCACAAAGATTTTCACTGTCTGCTTTGCAGACAATGAAAATCGTGACGGGTGCCACTGTCCCCGTCGCACCCCTGCAACTCCGCCGGCTCCATTCGGAGCCGGCTTCATTGTTGAAGGGGCTTTCCCGCTGGGCCGGCCGGCGGTCTTCTGGCAGTCGCACGCTGGCCCAGCGGGAAAGCCGGAATGGCCGCCGCGGTCTTTCGGCGGGAACCGCTTGGCGGGCGGCAACCGCCGACCGCCGCGGTCAGAATGACCGCCTAAGTCTGTGAGAGTCTTGCTGAATGCAGTTATTCCCATCATAAAACAGGTTTACAGCACGGTCTCACATTTCTTTAGGAAAGAAACCCATTAATTATATCTTCCACTCGACCCCTCATCATAGTTGGAGACTCAATTTATTTTCTTTAAATATACCCATTGCGGCATGTCCTCTCTCATGTTGGTGCTCTGCATAACTATGCGCACATTATTAATTGCAACAAATGCAAACTCCCAATGTCTTTGTTTTGAAACTCTCTGCATTTCCCACACTGCTGCACTACTCCACTCCACCCACTGTGCACCAGAGCTTCCTGGACCACAACAACACTGCCTGCGACCGAGTCCTCCAGTTACGGATGTGTGTCCTCACAGTGCTCCGTTGGTGATGCTCTGCCTGTGCTAATGTGATTTATGCTGCTTCCCAGAGTCCCCAAGCCCGTACAGTATGTGTATAGCGGCATCCAAAAGAATCAAGATGTGGGCAGAGAAAAAGATGGGAAAAAGATAGGGAAACATATGTCCTTAGAAGACAGAAGCTAAAAAACATGAACACGAGAGAAACACAATAATTCAAAACAATGAGGGGAGTGGTATACACAGGCAGTTGAAACAGTAGACAATAATTATATTTCAACGGGTTAGACAAACACAGAACCTTGAAGACATCTACACAAGTAACATTTCCCACTTCAATGTAAGTTGATGATACCCAACTGAATCCTGCAGAGCAAATTACTGACCTACTCTTCACTGGAATGACCTTTGGACTGCAACTCCGGACTGAGGTGTATCGCTACATTCTTCATGACTAACAGTCCAGCTTTACGTTTCTCCAAACTGCAGTAAGGGCTCCTGTCAGTATCAAATGTTGCCCTCTTCGTCTTTCACAGCGGAGCCCCTCTGCTTGTCCTGCTCAACCTCTCAGCCACTCCAGTGGCCCACAAAGCACTCTGGACAACTCTCTCATGTTCTCATTGGGTTTCAAAGGACATTCTTAAAACGTTTCTCTCCCCTCCTACCACTCAGACACCAAATAATCCAACTAGAACCATCCAGATGGCATCCTGTCCAAGTCACTCCCAGGTTTCAAGAGTTTATTCACCTGCTAAAGATTTTTGACAGTAGCTACAGAGCTAAGACTGTTTGGGTGTTCACCTCATTTGCACGGTATATCCCTACCCACTCTCCAGATAATTCGCACTATTTTAAACCAATTACAGACCTCTGTGCGCCAAGGGAATATGACTGTGAACACAAAGCAAATGTAACTTGACTCCATGGAGCCATAACTCACGTTTCGTGAATCAGATGTAACTTATGCACAATTATGTTACACATTTCTCAGGTGTAAATCCGTGTTTGGGTTGACAAATGACTGGTGGTATTCCATCTTTATGTAAAAGTATAGGCGAATGCAGTGCTTGAAATGGAAAAATAGAAGTGCAGGTACTCTGTATCAGAGTACCTGCTTGTATTTGAGAAGTGCCGGTACTCTCTACTTAAAAGAATTACGTTTTTCCCCAAGAAGTGCAGGTACTCTCCCTCTCAAAATAAAAAAGTGCCGGTACTCAGTACGGGACAGTACCTGCCCAGTTAAAGCACTGGGCTGATGACCAAAATGTGGGCAGAGAGACACATTAGTAAGGCTATTGTGGTCCAGGAAAAAAGGGTTGAAAACAAATGGGGGGGATTGAAAGGGGGCGGACAGAGTGAGAGGAAGAAAAAGCGGGAGAGATAGACAGGAGAGAGAGAGAGAATATATATCCTCTCTCCTCTCTTGATCTCTCTATCTCTCTCTGTCTGGGAGGGAATTGAAAGGGGGCGGCCAGAGACTCTCTTTCCCTGATTTTTTTAAATATATATATATATATATATATATATATATATATATATATATATATATATATATATATATATATACATATATTCACTTGCAGCATGGTGTCTTACCTGCAGGCTCCAGACCGCTGGCAGTGCCTATAATCCAAACCAAAGCAACACAAAAGGATGATGGACAGAGTGCTCAACAATGCAAACACTCACCCCCAGTCACAGATCTGCGTTTAATCCATCGTTCTTTTGCTCACCATGCCACCCCAGTTTGGACCTTGTTCCTCAAGGGAACAGTTCAGCCCAAACTGCCAAGCCAGGTCCTCCCTAGACCTGAAACAAGCATCCTGGGACTGGTTTCAGGGTATCACCCTTCATCAGCCAGGCTAGCTTGAATCCAGTGGCACAGTGAGCATGGGACCCAGGTTTGGGCATACCCTTCCCACTTAGGGCAACTTTAGCAACACAAAAGGATGATGGAAAGGAGTGCTTAACAATGCAAATATTAACCCCCAGTCACAGATTTGGGTTTAATCCATCGTTCTTTTGCTCACCATGCCACCCCAGTTTGGACATAGCCATATGCAAATCAGTCTTGACCCTGTTCCTCCTCATGGGAACAGCCCAGCCCGAACTGCCACGCCAGGTCCTCCCTGAACCGGAAAAAACCTCCTAGGACTGGTTTCAGGGTATCACCCTTCATCAGCCAGGCTAACTTGAATCCAGTGGCACAGTGAGCACGGGACCCACTCCAAACCTTGGCTTCTCGATAGGTTAAAAGAAGTCGCAGCACTCCGTGGGTGATTGCATTGCAGATCTTTTATATTGCTTGCAGCCAACATGTTTTGGTGCTTGTCCCTTCCTTTGTCATGAAATTGAGTTTGAAACTTAGGGTGTAATATAGAATTTGGCGGACGGGTTACTCTGTCACAACAGTGACGGATGTCCTGTGCACCAAAATCTTAATCTCATTCGATTTAATGTGATTTAGATTTTGTCCACCAATTTCTAAATCAGGCCCTTAGTGCCTTATGTACAACAAAACAAGTAAACATAAGACCATAAACAACAAAGACAGACAAAACATCGGACCAAAACAAAATTCCAAAGTATGGGTGAAGTATGCCCAGTTGGGCTTTATGGAACAACCAGATGTGACAAAGAAGTAAAAGAAGATAATATTTTGTTTGTAATCGCTCTAGGACAATGAGTCTAATTGATAGACAATGGATACAATTTGACCCCTTAGCTGCTGGGTTTTTTTCCCACCCAGTGCTGAGCCCTTTTTTGGCTATTTGGGGTAGTTTGTGCTTAAGGCTCCATAACGTTTTTTCCACATAAATTATCCCTGCCAAATTTGCGTCCTCTTTTTTTCAACATCCTGGGGATTCGAAAGGTACCCAGGGTTTGTGAATTCTCCTGGTGGGGACCGAGAAATTAGCCAAAATATAGCTAGAATTTGGTTTTATTTGGGGAAAAATGGGGAAGAGTGCTGCAGAAGAAAGCATCAGTTTTTTCCCCTGAAAACTGCATCAACAAAGGGGACATGGTGCTAAAATCACCATCTTCCCTGCTTTCAGGAACAGGCAGACTTGAATCAGAAAACTACATTTTTCAACACAGTTTTAGCATTTTACCAGGACATACCCCCTTTGCACAATTCTTTGTGCTTTCAGCCTCTTTCTAGTTAGTGACAGAAATGGGTGTGAATCCAATGGTGGATCCCAGACAGTTAAACATTTCACAAAAGTAGACACAATTCTGAATTCAGAAAAGGGTCACTTGTGTAGCTCCTTTTAGTTTTTCTTATAGTTAAGTAACAGTTGAAATTTAAAAAAAAATGAAATTGAGTTGAACATTTTTTTTTCAAAAGAACTATAAAGTTATGCCTGCTAGACACTTCTGGTTGTGGGGATATACAGGGCTCCTCAGTTCACGAAGAACCCACGATACATAGAGCCAATAAATGACCTGCACCTTGCAATGGGTTTTCATTGTGTACCGGGTATACAGCAATTAATTTGATAAAATATAAAGAGTGAAAAATAGGTATCATTTCCAAAATGGGCTCAAGATATGGAGTTTAGAAGCAGAGATTATTTGCACATCTCTGAATTTGGGGGTTGCCACACCACCATGTGTATTACAGGGCATTTCTCAAAATGACTTCTTTCTTGCACACTGTCTTACATATGGAAGGCAAAAATGCAGAGAAGGACAAATGGTAATAACACTTGTTCTGCTATTCTGCATTTCCCCAAGTCTCCTAAAAAAAATGGTACCTCACTTGTGTGGGTAGGCCTAGTGCCCGCAACAGAAAAAAGACCCAAAACCCAGCGTGGACACATTACATTTTTCCACTGAAAATTGACATGTTTTTTGCCTAGCTGTGGATTTTGCACCCTAGCTCAGAAATGCACCTAGGGAAACCTAGCAAACCCGTACATTTTTTAAAAGGAGATACCTACGGAAATCTAAGATGGGGTGACTTGTGGGGCTCTCACCAGGTTTTGTCACCCAGAGTCCTTTGCAAACTTCCAATTTTGTCTAAAAACCACATTTCCTCACATTTCAATGCTACAACGTTATGGTATCTGAGGGGAGCAACAAACTTCCTTCCATCTAGCATTCCCACTAGTCTCCCAATTAAAATAGTGCCCGCGACAGGAAAAAACCCAAAACACAACATGGATGCATCACATTTTCCCACTGAAAATGGACGGGTTTTTTGCAACGTGCCTAGCTGTGGATTTTAGGCTCTAGCTCAGTTGTCACTTAGGAAAGCCTAGCAAACCTGTATAGTTTTGAAAACTAGACACACAGGAAAATCCAGGATGGGGTGACTTATGAGGCTTTCACCAGGTTCTTGCACCCAGAATCCTTTGCAAACTTCAAATTGTGTCTAAAAAACGATTTTTCCTCACATTTTGGTGCTGTAAAGTTCTGCAATCTGAGGGGAGCCACAAACTTCCTACCACCAAGCATTCCCCCAAGAATAAAAATGGTACCTCACTTGTATGGGAAGGTTTAGTGCCCGCGACAGGAAACAACCCAAAACACCACCTAGATAGATCACATTTTCCCTCTGAAAACGGACGTAGTTCATGTAAAATGCCTAGCTGTGAAGTTTGGGCTCTAGCTTGGTCAGCACTTATGGAAACCTAGCAAACCTAAATATTTTTTAAAACTAGACAAGTAGGGGAATACAGGATGGGGTGACTTCTGGGGCTCTCACCAGGTTCTGCTTCCCTGAATCCTTTGCAAACTTCACATTTTATCTAAAAAACACATTTTCCTCACATTTCGATGCTGCAGAGTTCTGCACTCTGAGGGGAGCCACAAACGTCCTTCTACCCAACATCTCCCCAAGTATCCTGATGAAAATGGTGCCTAACATATGTGTGTAGGTCCTGTGCCCGCGCCAGGAAACGCCCAAAACCTAACATGGACATATCACATTTTTACACTGAAAATGGAGTGTTTTTTGCAGTGCCTAGCTTTGGATTTTGGGCTCTAGCTCAGCTGGCACTTAGGGAAACCCAGCAAACCTGTATATGTTTGAAAAGTAGACACATAGAGGAATCAGGGTGGGGTAACTTGTGGGGCTCTAAGAGGAATCAGGGTGGGGTAACTTGTGGGGCTCTTACCAGGTTCTTCTACCCAGAATCCTTTGCAAACCTCAAAATTGGGGTAAAAAACACTTTTTCAGCACATTTCGGTGATGGAAAGTTCTGGAATCTGGGGGGAGTCACAAACTTCCTTCCATCTAGCATTCCCACTAGTCTCCCAATTAAAATAGTGCCCGCGACAGGAAAAAACCCAAAACACAACATGGATGCATCACATTTTCCCACTGAAAATGGACGGGTTTTTTGCAACGTGCCTAGCTGTGGATTTTAGGCTCTAGCTCAGTTGTCACTTAGGAAAGCCTAGCAAACCTGTATAGTTTTGAAAACTAGACACACAGGAAAATCCAGGATGGGGTGACTTATGAGGCTTTCACCAGGTTCTTGCACCCAGAATCCTTTGCAAACTTCAAATTGTGTCTAAAAAACGATTTTTCCTCACATTTTGGTGCTGTAAAGTTCTGCAATCTGAGGGGAGCCACAAACTTCCTACCACCAAGCATTCCCCCAAGAATAAAAATGGTACCTCACTTGTATGGGAAGGTTTAGTGCCCGCGACAGGAAACAACCCAAAACACCACCTAGATAGATCACATTTTCCCTCTGAAAACGGACGTAGTTCATGTAAAATGCCTAGCTGTGAAGTTTGGGCTCTAGCTTGGTCAGCACTTATGGAAACCTAGCAAACCTAAATATTTTTTAAAACTAGACAAGTAGGGGAATACAGGATGGGGTGACTTCTGGGGCTCTCACCAGGTTCTGCTTCCCTGAATCCTTTGCAAACTTCACATTTTATCTAAAAAACACATTTTCCTCACATTTCGATGCTGCAGAGTTCTGCACTCTGAGGGGAGCCACAAACGTCCTTCTACCCAACATCTCCCCAAGTATCCTGATGAAAATGGTGCCTAACATATGTGTGTAGGTCCTGTGCCCGCGCCAGGAAACGCCCAAAACCTAACATGGACATATCACATTTTTACACTGAAAATGGAGTGTTTTTTGCAGTGCCTAGCTTTGGATTTTGGGCTCTAGCTCAGCTGGCACTTAGGGAAACCCAGCAAACCTGTATATGTTTGAAAAGTAGACACATAGAGGAATCAGGGTGGGGTAACTTGTGGGGCTCTAAGAGGAATCAGGGTGGGGTAACTTGTGGGGCTCTTATCAGGTTCTTCTACCCAGAATCCTTTGCAAACCTCAAAATTGGGGTAAAAAACACTTTTTCAGCACATTTCGGTGATGGAAAGTTCTGGAATCTGGGGGGAGTCACAAACTTCCTTCCACTCGGCATTCCTCAGGGTCCCCTGATAAAAATGTTACCTCACTTTTGTGGGTAGGCCAAGTGCCAGTGGCAGGGAAAGTCCCAAAACGTATTGTGGCAATAATGATAACTAAGGTCAGTGTACTAATCAAACCCAGACATTTCTGAAAAGTAGACATCAAGGGCAGTCCAGGGAGGTATTGCTTGTGAGGAATCCCCAAAGTTTTTTGCAGCATTTCTGGGTAAGAAACCTTTGGGGAATCCACACAAGCCACACCTCTCTGGACTCCCCGGATGTCTAGTTTTCAGAAATGTCTGGGTTTGGTAGGTTTCCTTATATGGCCATTGAGCCCAGGACCAGTGCCCGCCTTACAAAACCAGGTTGTTTTGTGATAGATAATTTTGATTTATCCACAATATGATTTGGGACCTTCCTTGTCGCTGCCCTGTTCGAAGATGGGATTTACCCAAACCATGCAAGTTGTTGAGTAGGACTGCAAGGGGGGTTTCAACACTCACCGCATTTTGAGCGTAAGGCCCCAAAATATCTTCAACTCCACCAGCGAAGTGGGAGTGCCTCCATGCTCCCTCAGAAATTATTCGGCATGCAAATTTGTTTGCTGCACAATTTGCTAAAGGAAGTCAACATCCAAAAAAAGACAGACGTGGACAATTGGCTAAATGTTGGTTGTATCTACTTTACATCCAGTGTCACCAGTAAAAGGTAGAATTTAGGGCTGAACTAAATTAGGGGACTGCCAAGAGAGCACTCGGTCTGTGCTTGCTGCCTCACACGCCTGCGCTCTGGGTTGGGCTAACCAGCTGTTTCCTGGTGCACAGACTGTGCTTGCGAAGGGACAGCATGACTGCCCCCATTATCTTCCTCAGCCCCACTGGAAGAGGAGTCGTCGGATGGGACTCTGCCGACTGAAAAATCACTCCCAGATCCTGCTCCATTGTCCTCTCTCTCAGATGCTATCTCAGCATCTGCTGTCTCAGTCTCTGATCCTGCCTCAAAACTGTCCTCCATAACCCAAGTTAAGGCCTGAACACTAACCTACGTAGAAGGCAGATATGGTCACAAAAATGCTGGTGGGTGTGTGCAACAGTAATTGTCAGTCACCTTACCTTCACTTCTTCCCTCAATCAGCAGGTTCTCTGAAGACTCACTATTACTTCACCTTGCCACATACCCATCATCACAGCCTTTAGAGCTGGTGGCTCCAAGTCCGACAATCATTTTTGGTGCTTCCACTCCGATGAACCCCTACTGGGATTCCCTCACTACCACCCAGCAAAAGTGCCCTTCATCTCTGCATAGCCCCCCTCGCACATACATTTAATTTTTTTAAAGCACAGGTAATGGCTGGCTTTACTAATTCACTCAGATATTCACATAAAATACAAATCTGTTCTTTGCAGCAGGCATATAAACATTCTGTGCTACTTTATGGCATCAAAAATGCCACTAGACAACAGTCAGACCTCTTTCTCTAGCACAAACATAATCGAAAGAGTTATCTTGACATTTATATTGCTGCCTAAAAGCCAGGGTCGAAAGGCGTCAGTTGAAGTATGTGCATTGCTTTGTGTTGATAATTATTAAATCTGTTAACGGAAGAAAAACGTGGAGTGCAGTATTATTCTGGTGATGTGTACATGTTACACAGGTATGGTCGACCTCTGTCGCTGTCACTGGAAAAGAAGCGTGCTGTGAGACGACCAGTGGCGACTTTACATACACATGTATATATAACCTATACATATATATAGGGAGAGAGTGTCTCTCTCTATCCATATGGATATACAAAAGGGGTCACTTTTTATGTGTAAGTGGTTTCCCTGGGGGGCTATCGCCACCCCCAGGGAAACTACACATGCATTGACAAATGTTTTTGTTTTATTTTTCTTTATTCTGAATCTCTGGAGGGCGATGTGTCCCCCCCCGAGTGGTAAACAAACATATATTTTTTTTTTAATTGCCCCTGGGGGGCCTGGCCTATTCCTATGAGGGCTGACCCCTCCCAGAGTAAATCCATGGGGTCTAGTGGGGTTTACGGCCCGTGGATCACAGCATGGCTGCGATCTACAGCCAGGAAACCCTTTCAGGAAGGCCTCGTTTGAAAGGGGAGAGTCTTTCTTCTCAAGCAAGGCCTCCCTGAAAGCTGGGAGGCCTTTCTAGGCCCATTTTCCACACAGGAAAGAAAGTGGCCTTACCTGCTGCTTCCTGCTCCAGTGGGGAAAATAACTGTGACACAGGTGGCTGGATGGGGGGGTTGAGGAAAGAAACAGAAGCTCTTTCTTATCTCCCCAGGGGTTTTAAATTAAAAAGAAATCCTCCCTGGTATCGGCCAATAGTGGTGGCCAGCACCAGGGAGGGTGTGCGTGTGTCAGCCATTGGTCGACACACGCACTGATAGGGTTAACAGAATAATTGCTTATATGTCCTTTGTTCTTGTATTCAGTTTGTTTTCATGTACGTCAAATGTGAGTCCATGTGTGTGGAGAGCTAAATATAGATTCATTACTCTTCAATTATGTGAAAATGATCAAAGGGATATAAAACATTGCTATTCATGTAAAACAAATGGTAACTTTTTGTTGTTCATTAAATTCAGTTTAACTTCAATCCTATGATTTTCTGGTTAATGATAATCTTAACATATATTGAGAAGTGGTCCAAGATGGCGCTGATATGTTTGCAAGATACTTTGTCCGTCTTTGTTGTTTATGGCCTTACAGTTACTTGTTTTGTTGTTGTTAGAATTGGCATCATTGGCATGGTCTCTCCTAACTTTTTGCCTCTACTTCCCAGGTTGTTTCTGTGTGCCTGTAGATTGTTAGCTTGGCAATGACCTGGAAGATTCCCCTTGGCAGGAGGTGGAACACCGGTCACACTTAGAATTGTTGGGTCTGCCTGGGTGGGTTTGTGTGTCTACCCGGTCTGGTCTATGGCAGCCCGTCAGGGTGATCAAAAGACCCAGAGCCTGAAAGAGTGGCCCAGGTGTCTGCCAGAAGGAGAAATGGAAAGGAGTATGGGAAAGTGACCCCAGAATTTTCCACTGTCCAGGAGGAGGCTGAACCTGAGGGGGAGGCCCTGGAGCCTGCAGGGGTACAGGTGGATGAACTGGGCAGGGTCCCTGCGCTGTCACAGTGGCAGCAGGAAGGGAGGCCCACCAGGGAAGCATTCTGTGGGGCACAGAAAACATGACCTACTCTGGTGAGTTTGCGGCGGCAGGCTGAAGACCAGGAGTCTGACAAGGAGTGTGGATCACATTTGATTTACTGGGAGGATGGCCTCCTATACAGTATAGTGAGCCTAAGGTTCCTGAGCCTGGGTCAGCCCGTGTGCTGGTGGTACCCCAGAGCTTCAGAGCCTTCCTACTGGGTCTGGCTCATGATGTGACTTTAGCTGGACATTTGGGGCAGTACAAGACATTTGAACGGCTTGTCATCCACTTTTACTGGTCCCTGATGCGCAGACACTTGGGCCCATATTTATACTTTTTTTGCGCCGCATTTGCGTCATTCTTTGATGCAAAAGCAGCGCTAACTTACAAAATACAATTGTGTTTTGTAAAAGAGACGCATACGGGGCGCAAACAAAGTATAAATATGGGACTTGGATGCTCATTGTAAGTCTTGCCCAACTTGTCAGGCAAGTGGCATGAGTGGGGGGAAATCCAAGGCCCCCTACAACCTTTCCCTGTGGTTAGTACCCCCTTTGAAAGGTTTCATATTGACATTGTGGGACCTCTGGATCCCAAGACAGCAACGGGCAATAGGTTTATCCTGGTCTTGGTATACCATGCCATCCGGTACCCGGAACCACTCCTTTGAGATTGATCACTGCCCCTGTGGTGGGCCATGCATTGAGGTTTTTTTTACCCGCATGGGGTTCCCCAAGGTGGTGGTGTCCAATAGGGGTACCAATTTCATATCAACTTATATGAAGTCTCTGTGGAGGGTGTGTGGGATAACGTACAAGTTCACCACACCCTATCACCCCCAAAGCAATGGTCTGTTTGAGAGATTCAACCGCACCCTAAAGGACATGATTATGGGCCTGTCAGAGCCCTTGAGGCAAAACTGGGATGTCCTCTTGCCATGCCTTCTGTTCGCTTACAGGGAAGTGCCTCAAAAAGGGCTTGGCTTTAGTCCTTTTGACTTGTTGTATGGCCACCCTGTGAGGGGACATTTGAGTCTGGTAAAGGAGGCTTTGGAGAAAGCCCCTAGTAAACCCCTCTAGGATGTATTCAGTTGCATGCTGGCTCTGACAAACTAGACTGCTCGCTTCACGAGTCTTGCACAGGAGAACCTGGAAGCAAGCCCGGAAGACATGAAATGCAGGTATGACCAGAATGCCACTCTGATCAAGTTTCAACCTGGTCAGAAAGCGTGGGTGTTGGTGCCAGTGTAGCCTAGGGTGCTCCAGGACAAGTGGGCTGGGCCATTTGAGGTGGTGGTGCTCAAGAGTGAAGTCACCTACCTGGTGGACTTGCGGACTCCCAGGAACCCCTTGAGGGTCCTGCATGTGAACCGGTTCAAGCCACACTTTAAGTGGACTGAATTGTTCATGCTCCTACAGAAGACGGGGTGGAGGAAGAGAGTGAGCCTCTTCCTGACCTCCTGTCTGCTGGAGAAAAAGATGGGTCTGTGAAGGGAGTGATCCTCTCTCCCTCCCTGACCCCATATCAGTAGAGGGGCTGTCACCAGGTGTTGGTTCAGTTCGCCTCCCTCTTCTCCCTGATCCCAGGGGTCACACACTTGTGTACACACGATGTGGACACTGGGGACAGTCCTCCTGTTAAACACAAAGTTCAAAGAGTGACTGACAGGGTGATGGCTAACACTAAAGATGAAGTTTCTAAAATGTAAGCGTTGGGGGTTATTGAGTTTTCCAGCAGCCTTGGGCCAGCCCTGTGGTTTTGGTCCCAAAGCCTGCTGCTCCTGGTGCCACTCCAGAACTTCAGTTCTATGTGGAATGCCAGGGACTTAATGCGGTCACTGAGTCTGACGTGCACCCCATCCCGAGCTGATGAGCTCATTCGCCGGTTGGGAGATGCCAAGTACCTAAGTATGTTTGATCTCACTTCTGGGTACTGGCCGATAACCTTGACTGAGGGGGCTAAGGAGAGGTTAATCAATCAATCAATCAATCAAGGCGCTGATGGGGGTTGGGGGAATTGCTACTGCTCGAACAACCAGGTCTTGAGGCGTTTCCTGAACGTCAGGAGGTCCTGGTTCTGTCGTAGGTGGATGGGGAGGGAGTTCCAAGTCTTGGAGGCGGGGAGGGAGTTCCAAGTCTTGGCGGTGAGGTGGGAGAAGGATCTGCCGCTGGCTGTAGTTCGGTGGATGCGAGGGACGGTGGCGAGGGCGAGGTTGGCGGAGCGGAGTTGGCAGTTGGGAGTGTGGAAGATGAGTCTCTCGTTGAGGTAGGCAGGGCCAGCGTTGTGGAGAGCTTTGTGGGTGTGGATGAGGAGTTTAAAGGTGATGCTCTTGTTGACGGGGAGCCAGTGTAGGTCTCTGAGGTGGGCTAGATGTGGTTGCGGCGTGGGATGTCGAGGATGAGGCGTGCAGAGGCGTTCTGTATACGTTGCAGTTTTGTCTGGAGCTTGACCGTGGTTCCAGCGTAGAGAGCGTTGCTGTAGTCCAGTCTGCTGCTGACGAGGGCGTAGGTGACCATCCTTCTGGTTTCGGTGGGGATCCATCTGAAGATCTTGCAGTGCATACGGAGGGTACTGAAGCAGGAAGCTGAGACGGCGTTGACTTGTTGGGTCATGGTTAGCGCTGAGTCTAGGATGAAGCCTAGATTGCGTGCGTGGTTGGTGGGTGTCGGTGTGGTTCTTAGAGTGGCTGGCCACCAGGAGTCATCCCATGTGGAGCAGTTGGATCCAAGGATGAGGATCTCTGTCTTGTCTGAGTTCAGTTTTAGGTGGCTCCTCTCCATCCAGTAGGCAATGGCATGTAATCCGTCGTGGAGGTTGGTTTTGGCCGTGGCAGGCTCCTTGGTGAGTGAGAGGTGGGTGTCGGAGGCGTAGGAGATGATGTTGAGGTAGTGGGATCGGACGATGTTGGTGAGCGGTGCCATGTAGATGTTAAAAAGGGTTGGGCTGAGAGAGGATCATTGGGGAACGCCGCAGATGGTCTTGGTGGCTTTAGAAAGAAAGGGAGGGAGGCGGACTCTCTGGGTTCTGCCAGAGAGGAAGGATGTGATCCAGTCCAGGGTTTTGTGGTGGGTCCCTGTGTCATGGAGGTGAGTGCGGAGGGTGTGGTGACAGGCGGTGTCGAAGGCAGCCGAGAGGTCTAGGAGGATGGGGGCCACAGTTTTGCCTTTGTCGAGCATGGTCCTGATGTTGTCCGTTGCGGCGGTGAGGGCGGTCTCAGTGCTGTGGTTCCTACGGAATCCGGATTCAGAGGTGTCCAGTGTGCTGTTGTCTTCCAGGAAGCAGGTCAGTTGGCCGTTGACAATCTTCTCGATGACCTTCGCAGGGGAGGGAAGAAGGGAGATTGGCCGGTAGTTCTTGAGATCTCCGGGGTCCGCTTTGGGTTTCTTTAGCAGGGTGTTGACTTCTGCGTGCTTCCAACTCTCTGGGAAGGTGGCAGTCTCAAAGGAACTGTTGAGGATCATACGGAGTTGGGAGGCAATGATGCGGCTTGCTTTGTTGAAGACAAGGTGGGGGCAGGGGTCAGAGGGTGATCCGGAGTGGATGGTGCTCATGGTTTTGATGGTGTCCTAATCGTTGATTTGAGTGCAGGAGAGCAGGAGGTTGGTGTGGCTGGGTGCGTTGGGGTTTGTGGTGGCTGCGGTGGTCGTGGGGGTCGAGGAGTTGAAGCTGTCGTGGATGTCCGTGATCTTGCGGTGGAAGAAGGAAGCGAGGGAGTCGCAGACGTCTTGCCAAGGAGGGGAGTCGATGGAGCAGGACCTGGGATTGGCAAGTTCCTTGACAATGCTGAAGAGCTCTTTGCTGTTGTGTGCATTGTTGTCGATGCGATCCTTGTAGAAGGATCTCTTGGTGGTCCGGATGAGCTGGTGGGGCTTGCGGGTGGCTATCTTGAGGGCGGTGTGGTTGCTCTCTGTTTGTTCATCGCGCCACTTCTTCTAGATTTTTTGGCACTCCCGCTTGGAGGCCTGAAGGTCGGCGGTGAACCAGATGGCCTTAGTGCTGGTGTGGTTGCTGGAGGGTTTCCTGAGCGGGGCGAGGGTGTTGGCGCAGTGGTCTATCCATTGTCTGAGGTTGAGGGCGGCTGTATTGGGGTCGGTGGTGCTGGGTGGCTGGGCACGGGCGAGGGTGGAGATCAGCTGGTCTTCAGTGATCTTGTTCCAGCTGTGGCGGGGGATCTGTTGTGGGTGGTGGTGTGTGGTGGGTCTCTGGAAGGTGAAGTGGATGCAGCGGTGGTCGGTCCAGTGGAGTTCGGTGGTATGGCTGAAGGTGACGTGGCTGCTGGCAGAGAATACGGGGTCAAGCGTGTGATCGGCGGAGTGGGTGGGCGTTGTGACAAGTTGTTTGAGACCGATGTTGCCGAGGTTGTCGATCAGGGCGGTGGAGTTGCTGTTGTTGGCATTCTTGAGGTGAAAATTCTGGTCGCCGAGGGGGATGTAGTCAGTAGAGGCAAGGGCCTGGGTGCTGATTATGTCGGCAATGGAGTCACTGAACTGTGGCCGGAGGGCCTGTAGATGAGGGCTCCTCAGAGGGTGGTTTTGGCGTTGATGTGAATCTGGAAATGTAAGTGATGGTCGAGACTCTGACAGTCGTCTTGTGGACTATGTCGCTCCCTCCTCCCGGTCTGTTGGTGCAGTCTCTGCGGGTGATCTTATAGCCTTCAGGGATGGCTATGGTGATGGTGGGTTCCGAGGAGGGGTTTATCCGAATTTTGTTGAGGAAGACGACGTCTGGGGAAGATGACGTGAGTAGGTCCCAGAATTCGTGAGCGTGCTTGTGGAAGAAGCGGGTGTTGAGGAGGATGTAGCTGAGGTGGTTGTGTGTGGTTCTGGCGTGATGTTTGGCGGCTTGGGGGCAGGTGAAGCTGCAGATCCGACAGGAGAAGGGTCCTTGGGTGAGCTTCGGGGTGGCTTTGAAGCAGGTGGTGGAGCGGCCTGTGTTGAGGGCGTGGAGTTCGTTGGCATTGTAGCAGCGTCGGGCAGCGTGGGGAACGTGCGGACCAGGGGGTCTGGCACTGGGCACGGTCCAGGTGCAGACAGGCAGAGACGGGCTTGCCTCTAGCACACCTCTGGCGTGCTAGCGGCGTGCCCACTGCACGCGGCCGCCATTAAGAAGGGGAGGTGGGAGGGAGGAGCAGCTGGGAGGCGGGAGCGGTGGGCGAATGGGGGCGCGAACGGGCGGGGCTGCAGGGACGCAGCGGCGGGAATGGGGAGGAGAAAGAACAGCTTAGAAGAAGCCAAAAATGGGCAGAAAGCGAGCTCAAGGCAAAAAAAGGCTAACAGAGGAAAAGAGGCTGAAAAATGAAGAAAAGCACAGAAAAAGGCACAAAAGAAAAGCAGATACTGGACAAACACACAATACTTACGGCAACCACTAGACACCAGGGAAGAAGCGCAGGCGGGTGCCTGCGGGTGGTGGAGCGCCTCAAACTCACAGCAGCAGAGAGGGCGGGGTAGAGGGCACGGGTGCAGTCTGGTGGAGCTGTGTGGCGTGTGGAGTGAGTCCTGACCTTAAAAACAGGTCAGAGGTCACTCTGTGCACCACGCAGCGGCTGCCATTAAGAAGGGAAGGTGGGAGGGAGGAGCAGCTGGGAGGTTGGAGCAGTAGGCGAATGGGGGCATGAGGAGGGTGGGGCAGCAGGGATGCAGCGGCGGGAATGGCGAGGAGAAAGAATGGCTTAGAAGAAGCCGAAAATGGGCAGAAAACGAGTGCAAGGCAAAGAAAGGCTAACAAAGAGGAAAAGAGGCTGAAAAACGGAATAAAGCACAGAAAAAGGCACAAAAGAAAGACAGATACCAGACAAACACACAATACTTACAGCAACCACTAGACACCAGGGATAAGGCGCAGGTGGTTGCCTGCAGGTGGTGGAGGGCCTGGAACTCGCAGCGAGGGCGGGGTAGAGGGCACGGGTGCAGTCTGGTGGAGCTGTGCAGCATGAGGAGCGAGTCCTGACCTTAAAAACAGGTCAGGGGTCACTCTGTGCACCGCGCAGCAGCCGCCATTAGAAGGGGAGGTGGGAGGGAGAAGCAGCTAGGAGGCGGGAGTGGTAGGCGAATGAGGGCGCGAGGGGGCGGGCCGCAGGGATGCATCGGCGGGAAGGGTGAGGAGAGAGAACGGCTTAGAAGAAGCCGAAAACGGACGGAAAGCGAGTGCAAGGCAAAAAAAGGCTAACAAAGAGGAAAAGAGGCTGAAAAACAGAGAAAAGCACAGAAAAAGGCACAAAAGAAAGACAGATACTAGACAAACACACAGTACTTACGGCAACCACTAGACACCACGGATGAGGCGCAGGTGGGCGCCAGCGGGTGGAGGAGGGCCTCCAACTTGAAGCAGCAGCGAGGGCTGGGTAGAGGGCATGGGCACAGTGTGGTGGAGCTGCGCGGCGTGTGGAGTGAGTCATTACCTTAAACACAGGTCTGCATTCTCCACACCAGATGGGCACTACCAGTTTTGGGTGATGCCCTTTGGGATGAAGAATGCCCCTACCACCTTTCAGAGGTTGGTCAACCAGGTGTTGGATGGACTGGATGGTTTAGTTGCCGCCTATCTGGATGACGTTGCTGTATTTAGTTCCACATGGGAGGAACAGTTGCAACACCTCTGTAAAGTGTTGGAGGTCCTGCAGAAGGCAGGCCTCAATATTAAGGCAAGCAAGTGCCAAATAGGGCAGGGTTCTGTGGTGTACTTGGTACACCAGGTGGGGAGTGGCCAGGTTGCACCCCTAAAGCCATAAATTGCAACCATTCTAGCTTGGAAGCTTCCCAAGACCCAAACTGAAGTGAGAGCCTTCCTAGGTCTCACTGGATACTATAGGAGGTTTGTCAAGGGGTATGGCACAATTGTTGCTCCCTTGACTGAGTTAACTTACAAAAAGCAGCCCAGAGATGTGATCTGGTCGAAGTCTTGCCAGACAGCTTTTGATACCCTGAAGGCTGCCATGTGCACAGCACCTGTGCTGAAGGCACCTGACTATTCCAAGGAATTTGTTGTGCAAACAGACGCCTAACAGCATGGTATTAGAGCAATACTCTCACAGCTTAATGAAGATGGCCTAGATCAACCTGTAGCCTTCATTAGCGGGAGGTTACTTCTCAGGGAACATAGGTGGAGTGCAAATGAGCATGAAGCTATTGCTGTGGTCTGGTGTCAGGATACTTCAATTCGATTTCCTCAGAAGCAGAAGATAACTCCTCAGTCCCGACCCGAGCTACTCACAACGAATATTAATCCTTCGTGCTGAGTACCCCGGAGGGGGAAAGGGGAATGGGATGGTAGAGAGACTGCCACAGAGATGATGAACGCCAGTACTCAGTCTGCCTCTTCACATCTAAGATTGGATACAGCACCTGCAAGAGTCACAGTCGCAATTACTAGGGACATACAACATCAGTTTTTCACTTTCTACTCTCAACACTTAATTCTCTTTAATTCTATTATTTCTTCACTCACCCTGAGTTCTCTGTAGCCTTGCTTCTCTCTATAAATGATAGCTCTTTTTAAAAAAATGCTTATTACTGATTCTGGAAGAACTTCTCAACCTTTGTTAGAGATTGGTTTTATGTTGCTATATATATATATATATATATTTATATATATATATATATATTGTTGGTGATAATGTGTTCTTCAAATCAGCTGATGTTATTTAATTTCTCCTGTCTTATTGTGACTTCTGTCAATACTTGTATTTGTAAATGCTTGTTTATTAAAGTTTGTTTCTCCTTTCTTACTTCGACATTTGTTGATAACTTGTATTTGTAAATGCTTGTCTATTACAGTTAGTTTCTCCTTCCTTACTTCGACATCTGTCGATAACTTGTAGTTGTAAATGCTTGTTTATTTAAGTTCGTTTCTCTTTTAAACTCTATTTTGGTTTATTACCATTGAATTTGTAAATGCTTATTTGTTAACAGTTCGTTTCTCCTTTAAACTTGGCCGTTGTTTATAACCTTGACATTTTTAGATACTTGCTCTTTTAAAGTTCGTTTTTTCTTTGACTTTAATATCTTAAACAAGAACCTTGTAAACATAAGGCTAATTCATACATTAACTCTGTAGCCTTGCCGACCTCCACGGGAACGGTCCACCATCAAACTCCTCGAATAAACCTTGACAATATTCATCTGTTCTCTGTAATATAATCTTCAAATGTAATTCTACCTCACAGGAGTTTCCGCTCTGAAGCGCGCTCTCTCTCCACACAGCTGACTCCTGTCAGACCTCAGTTGAAGTGCAAGGCTTCCAGCTGGAGAGCTCGTAACCTAGCAACCAACCGATTGCAAGACTAGAACTGTAACTAACCTTCAGGACTCACAGCGGCCATCTTGGATCTTCTCTTCTTGATTCTTCCTTTGAAATAAGCGCAAGATTACTCTGCAAACCTTCTTCCAGTTTGGGCTTTGCTGTCTCCACTGAGGATATCTCTTTGCTTTTCTCATGCACTTCTTTGATTTGACTTGGCAAGTTTGTGTGGTCATGACATCTGGGCACTGAAGAAGCTAAGACCCTACTTGTTTGGGACTCACTTCTGGGTTCAAACAAACCACAGGCCCATCAGATGGTTAATGCAGCTGAGGGGTGAGTATCCCAAATTGCTGATGTGGTCCATCTCCCTACAGGGAATGGACTTTACGGTGGAACACTGCCCTGGCACCGACCACGCCAATGCTGATGGTCTGTCCAGATTCTTCCGTCTTAGTGATAAGAACTCCCATGAGGTTGGGTAATTGCTCCCCACTTTCAGCTGCGGGGACTCGTGTTAGACTTAGCATCATTGGCATGGTCTCCCTTAATTGTGTTCCTCTACTTCCCAGGTTGTTTCTGTGTGCTGGGCTCTGTTTTTGCTGTTTTTGTTTGCGCTGAACACTTTACTACTGCTCACCAATGCTAAAGTGTAAGTGTTCCCTGTATTAAATTGTATGTGAACATTGGCTTATCCATGATTGGCATATTTGATTTACTAGTAAGTCCCTAGTAAAGTGCACTAGAGGTGCCCAGGGCCTGTAAATAAATCAAATGCTACTAGTAGGTCTGCAGCACTGGTTGTGCCACCCACATAAGTTGCTCTGTAATCATGTCTCAGACCTGCCAGTGCAGTGTCTGTGTGTGCAGTTTTTACCTTTAAACTCGACTTGGCAAGTGTACCCACTTGCCAGGCCTAACCTTCCCTTTTCTTACATAAAAGACACCACTAAGGTAGACCCTAGGTGGCCCCAAGGGCAGGGTGCAGTGTATGATTATGGTAGGACATATAGTAATGTGCTTTACATGCCCTGACAGTGAAATACTGCTAAATTTGTTTTTCACTGTTGCAAGGCCTGTCCCTCTCATAGGTTAACATGGGGGCTACCTTTAAATATGATTAAAGTGTAGATTCCCTTTGGGAGCGGATAGACATGTGGAGTTTAGGGTGTCTGAGCTCACAATTTAAAATTACATATTTTAGTAAAGTTGATTTTAAGATTGTGTGTTTGAAAATGACACTTTTAGAAAGTGAGCATTTTCTTGCTCAAACCATTTCTGTGACTCTGCCTGTTTGTGGATTCCCTGTCTGGGTCAGTTTGACAGTTGGGCTGGTTGTGCCTCTCACTAGATAGTGACACAAAGGGAGCTGGGGTGTAGTCTGCATTTCCTGATGAGCCATCTGTGCTAGGAGGGAGGGGGAAAGTGGTCACTCACACCTGAAAGGGCTGTGCCTGCCCTCACACAATGTAGTCTCCAACCCCCTGGTGTGTGTCTGGGGCCTGGCCTGGGCAAGGCAGGATTTCACAAACAAGGGAGACTTTGCTTTGAAGTAGGCCTATTTCAAATAGCAAAATGGGTTTAAGAAGGACACCCAAAACCACAGACTTTAGAACACTTCTGGAAACCAAGAGAAACCTCTGCCTGGAGATGAGCTGAAGAGCTGAGGAAAAAAAGCTGCCCTGCCTGTGACTGTGCTTTGTGGAGCTATCCTGTAGTTGCTGCTTCTGCCTGTGCTAGAGAACAAAGACTGGACTTTGTGTGCCTTCCATCTTGAGGAGAACTCTCCAAGAGCTTAATTTAGAGCTTGCCTCCTGTTGTTTGAAGCCTCAGGGACAGCAAAGACGTCTCTCTGCCAGCACCTGGAGCCTCTGCTGAGACTCCTACTCTGCCACGTGGTGCCCATCCAGTTCCAGGGACCCTGAAAGGAGAAGCTAGCAGGACAAGAGTGAGAAATCCACGCACAGACCGTCCTGCGGGGAAAAGGTCGACGCAACTCCGATCTGTGGCCGAAAAATTTACGCGCCGCCGACTTTGCAGCTGAAATCGACGCTCACCTGTTGTGCGGCTGGAAGATAAACGCACGCGGCTGGAAGACTGATGCACTCAGCTGGAGAAACTACGTGCGGCATCGCTGATGGAGGCTGGTAAGATCGCAACCCACGCTGCGTGGTTTTCGGATCATTGTGCAGCAGGATTTCTGACGCAAACATCGTTGATTGTGCAAAAACGACAAAAGGCCTGCCCGAACCCGAGTGTGCTGACCGGATCGACGCATCGCTCTCCTACGGAGAGAAGAAACGACGCACGCCGACCCAACTAAAGTAGAAACGACGCAAGGTCTTGCTCGTGAGTGATATCGATGCATTGCAAGCACTTAATGACTCACACACGCCCATGCAGGGTTATTTGTGAATCGCCCAGGTACACACTAACAGCATTAGCGTTGTGTTTAAAACTACATGAAGACTCTTTTTGGTTTTTAATTGATAACTTGACTTGTGTATTGTGGATTTTTGTCGTTTTGGTCTTTTTTTTTTTAGATAAATATTTTCTAGTTTTCTAAACCTGTGTTGTGTCATTTTGTAATGGTTTCATTGAGTTACTGTGTGTGTTGGTACAAATACTTTACACCTAGCACTCTGAAGTTAAGCCTACTGCTCGTGCCAAGCTACCAAGGGGGTAAGCAGGGGTTAGCTGAGGGTGATTCTCTTTTACCCTGACTAGAGTGAGGGTCCTTGCTTGGACAGGGGGTAACCTGACTGCCAACCAAAGACCCATTTCTAACAGCGAGTCCTCTGTTTTGTTGCAAAAAATGGGACTCATCCAAGTCAGTTAGGGATGGAACATTCTTGTTGCTTGGGCCAGACTGTTCATCCAAATCTGAATAAATATCAGATCCTGATTCTGAATTCTTGTTGCCTAAGAGCCCCCAGCTGTTTGAATTGTCTGACCCCATTATCAAATGTTCACCAAAGGATAAAATGCAACTACGTGTGTAGTCCTGTTTGTCCCGCAAGAATTTTCACCGCTTTTTCACCTGGATCTCCTTCTCATAGTTACTCAAACTTCGCTTCTTTTGAGTGATACATTTCTGAATCTCCTCTTGCTCCAGATGCTGGTCAAGAACTTCCTTTAGTTTAGTGATCTCGCAAGTGAGCTCATTTGGACAGTAATCCCATCATATTTTGCATGTCGAGGCCATGAGTGCTGACCACTCTTCAAACAATTTCAGATTAGGATTCTGATAAGTGGAAGTAATAAGGATGTATAGGCCTCGTGGTACCCTTCCCACTTCAATATAATTGTCCAAAGAAGTAGTCTCCCACTAACGATTGATTTCCCTTTTTCGATAACTTCTCATATTGGAAAATTTGTTGTTTGAGTGTTTTGGCAGTTTCTTTACGTCTATTTGCTGCCGTATTATTGGTGCCAAAAGTACCCCCATCATCTTCATTAAAAAAGCTGTGTGCCACCTCAGCACTTTTAAGGCGTGCCTCAGTCATACTTCACAATAGTCAAATCGTAGCCCCATGGTGATGAAAAACAATGCGTTCAGCCCTTAGCTCATACCACTCAAAGTGAAAATGCAGGAGCGGAACCCCTGGCAACTCCAAACCTTGTACAAAGGGAAAACATCAGCTTAGTCCAGTGCAGAGAGTTGGCCAGCCCCCTTGCACTTGCCAGCACAAACCAGAGCCGACTCTCGACCCACAAGTTACCGGCTTCCTCTGAAGTCAAACCTCGGTACTAGGATTGCGGCAGGAATCAGGTTGCAAATCTATGAAAGAACAGGTCCCAGCAAATCCTGGCTGCGTCCTCCTGTCAGGGTCGGCGCAAGTTGCAGGTGCAGGCTCAGCTACTTATTCCAACAGAGAAATTTCAGACCTTCCAGACACTCAAAATTCAAACTCCAGAGTAGGGTTTTCAAGCAATTTATTGGCAACGTGTTTTGATCTGTAAAGATCTTCCTCATGGCCTAATACAACCAGGTATTTGCACTACTCCCCTTTAAAAACTCATAACAACCACACAATGGCAATAGTGAAAAGACTTTCAATTTAATCTTTAACCCCTCATGTGGAAAAAAGACTACAAGTCTAACTCATTCCTGATTAGGTACTGTTGAAAACAATATATATAAAATGTGTAAACATCAAATCATAACACAGATTTATTAGGATGATAGAAATAAAATATAACATTCTTTTCATTATTATCTTGTTAAATCAACACAATCTGCTCCATGACCAACAAACTAGTACATATTAATTGTTGCAGATGTCATAAGGGACAATTTTTACATTTGTTTCCCCAACAAATTGCCTAGCACGGAAACAAAGCAGCAATTCTTAATGCAAATGATTACACATTTTTTTATTTTCATGGGCAAAATTAATATTTAAAAAAAAACACATCATAAGTAAACAGCGTCATGAAACTGATGGTTCTGCAAAACAGGTCAAGTGGCCCGACAGGACATATATATTTAGGCCAGAGAAATAGACCAGCTAAGGCTGTTTCCAGCTAAGGCTTCTTTGGGCAATCAGGCACCTCATCCCAGCACACAACCTTAAATCTGTCGCACCAGCAGTTGTGCTCTCCAGACTCAACTACAGAATTGCACCCCTTCCTATCATTCCCAAAGTTCACCTAGGTCCTCTCGTACCGCAGCCCACTTTGTGACAGCACACAAAAACTCAACCACATCTTTCCCATTCTACTCTCCCTTCAGCGGCTTCCCATAGAAGCAAGAACTCAATGCAAAACTGCCTGTACCACTCACGAAACTCGTCACACCTCTTTACTCTAGTACCTGTCATACAAACTGAACCTTTTAGGCGCCGGCTGACTCTCAAAATGCTAAATTGCTCCTCCTTGCACACCTCACCTTCAAACATTAGCCATACATGAGCCAATCTTTTTCTAGAAGTACAATAAGATTATGGAACTCTCTCCCGCCGAGCCTCTGCCTGACCACGCCTGGTCTCTTTAAAAAAAGACCTCACAGCTTTTCTCTTTGAACCCTCTCCTGCCTCCCTCACACTCACTCCAAGTGCAGAGCGTCAACCCGCACAAACAATGTTCGTCCAGCTCGCGGTACTGTCCCACCTGCATGTCTCTGCTATGGTTTACAATGAATACGTGAAGCGCTCTACCTCACAGGGAGGCTAACTTTGTTTTCTCTCTTCCTTTAACTTTACATGTATATTTTCTGTTTGTTATTGATGCGTTCTGCTTTTTGTAAAGCGCTCTGATGCCTATGGGCCATGCCCGCATAATATAAAATTACAAAAATAAATAAATAATAACTAACTAGTGGCAGCAAATAATGGAGGTAGATAAGTATATGCAAGAGCAAAACAGAGAGGGGCAAAGGAGGTCATAAAGGGAAAGGGGAGAGAGGGAGGAGGGCGGGGATGGGAAACGAGAGGTGGACGCCGGAAAAAGAGAGAAGAATGGACAGAGGCAAGAGAAAATGAGGAAAAAGAGAGAGTTGGAAGCAGCTAGTGGGAAAGGGACAGCTGGTGTGAACAGTGCTATGGCACATAAGTACACACATATTAACATATAGCTCCAGCTCCCTCTAGATACATGTGAACACTGTACACCCCAGTAAAAAACATTATCAGAGATTCGCGGCACGCGCACAACACATCTAGGCCAGACAGAGACGGATAAACAGGAAACGTGTAGGGGATGAATAAGCTCACAAATAAGGAGTTCAAGAACAAAAGATGTAAATATTAACAACATGTCAGAGGAAAAAAACACACACTACTCAAAACCCAGAATGGCTTACGTTACCACAGGGCCTCCATAAGTCATCGAAGGTTATTAGGTTTCTATCAGTGGAAATCATTATAAATTGATTCGGATAATCCCCAGCGACTCGGCATCTGTTCTAAGACGTGGAACCGACTTTGAATGAAGTGCCAAGCTTTCCATATTGAGTTATAGCCTTTTGAAATAAAAAAGCCTATTTTAATGTTGCCATCAGTTACACCGGGGCAGGCGGCAGAACGAGAGCGCGCCTCGTCTGAAACGGCTGCTTTCCCTGTTCTTTCCTGTACACAGATCAGTGCAAATTACATTTCATTCTTATCCTTTAATTGATGTGTTTTCCTCTTCCAGTCCCGCTCTCTCTAAAGTAGTTACAGCCCTCCTACCGCCCATCTTCATCTCCTCGTGTTATTTCTTTCCTCGTTCCTCTGCCATATTTTCTCTCACGGTCTCTTGCTCCATTGTGTCTGTCGGTCCTCTGCCCCCTCTTCCTTCTGGTGAGTCCTGCCAGGGCTGTGTTACATATTCCCTCTTAGCTTGAATCTCGTCCTTTCATCTTCTGACTGCCTCTACTGCAACTGTGTCTCCTTACATTCTTAAGAACCACATTGGCCGCCTCCTGGAGTCAGACTCATCGCAGACATGAGGAGGTGAGGCCCCGTCACACCCGTTCTGAGAAACCTCCATTGGATTCAGAATCAGCTTTAAGGTCCTCTGCCCAACTTACCATTACCAACAGAGTGCTCTCTCTTTCACTCTGGCTCCTCTAGCACTGAGCACAAACTTTCCATCTAGCTACCATCCCCTGTGCTCAACTCCTGCTTACAGTCGTGTGAATACTTGAGGCAGGCACAGGGACCTCAGCCTGGAAGCTAAGTGTAGAGCTGCACCAGAGCTTACCCACCCTTTTGCCCTTGAAGATTGTAAGGTCATCTGATTGACGAGTTTGACTCCTGTACTTTTTCAGTGACCCGCACCTCCAGGTCATTCAGTTGGCACTCAGACTTCAGCAATCTATTCAAATAAAACAAATAGCTAATACATCAGGACCTTGTTACCACATTTCTCTCAGGTTATTTTTATTCTCCAGTACTGAAACATCCTCACTCCAATATCTAATTTCCCTCCGGCTCTTTTTATTCCATACCATATCCCTCCCTTATGTCAGAATATCAATGACAAAAATACTGTGATATAAAAATATCATGGCCTAAATAGAGAGAACCCAAATATTATGCTGTGTTATGTTACTTGACTTATAAAGCGCATGGCACCCCAAAGGCCTCCCAGCGCTAATTATGAAGGTAAGTATATATTTAAATTCCACCCTTCGTGTCCATGTATATAGAAGATACATATATTGTCAAGGTACATGTAAGTAGCTTGAAGTATAGTAAATCTACAGTAACGTATACAACAAATCATCATGCACTTTTCTCTCTTCATTGGTATATCCCCTCACATATTCATTCATCCTATTTTCCAGCATGAACCCTCCATCACACATTCTTTTCTTGTTTTCCCCCAATAATCACAATACTTCATCTTCCACACACAAGGCCTTGTATCTTAATCTCTCCTTATTCTTCTCAATGCATGCTTTGCTTCACCTTGCCTATACGCCTCTCTCCTCTCTCTAATATTTTCCCAACCTTACCTTGTTTCCCCATTTTCACACTTCATGTTTTGATTGCCAGATTATTTAATTGATTTATTGAGGCCGTAGTCTACCATACAAAGCTAAATGTTAAAAGTGGTTGTATTGTAGCACAATGTAATTGGTGAGGTCAGCATTAGAAGGGAGGAAGGTTATGGCCCTTCCGGAACATCTGTAGGCTTTACATGTGAAAGGATAGCTGCTCTAAACAAAACTGCAGAAAGCTGACATCCTAAATGCAGTACACCATCTTACTTTTATGCATGTTTGCCTTTAGAATGAAAAGGAAGGCAGTGTTGATGAAAGGTACCAAAGAGCCTGACAGTAGTATTGGTTTTACAAGAGTAGCTAAGAAACTTACAACACAATTATGCAACAGACACTGTTAGGGAAAATGAATACTTTTACCCAGATACACACTCATTGGGGACTCTCCCAGAAAAGCAGTTTCCCTATTGTATTTCTTCAACGTAGTATCTAGTAATTAGTTGTATATTTATTCAAATTATGTGCAGACAACACAGGTTTTGTGCCTTATGTTGCTTTTTCAGGGCTGTAACGATACAGATACATAGAGAAATTAAAAAGAGGGTGAGAGACGCTGAACAGTGAAGGAGATATGTGCTCTGTTTGTGAATGGCCTTTAGTTTATGGAGATTTTACTTCTGTTTCAATTATCTTGTCAAATTTAGATCTTTGATCAAAATATTATTTTGTTTTCTTCAGAAATCTTACACCTTAGAAAATACACTCCAAGTTGAATTAATCTGTGTGCGAGCTGATTTTAAAAAGGAAGATTATCCTGTTTCCATATGTGTAAATTGTGTGTTCTCTTATTTTTTCACTTCCGTGATTATGGGTTCCACTTCAACTTGCATTCTTGAGACGCTCCATTTTTTTATGTTTTACATTCCTCACTCTATAGTTGGCATGGTCATGGTGGTGTTTGGGGGCTCTTGCAAGGAATGTTATTTTTTTGCTTGCACCTTTGTATGTATGACACAACTATGAACATATTTGACTTTAACGTATCACTTGTACGTTGTCACATTTGTTTTGTTTCTAGTGCTCATATGAGTGTTTGGAAGGGAGAGTTCTGAGTTTCTTCATCATGGTTGTTTTTTTAATTTTGTTCTGGACGTTCGGTTAATCATGCTCCTGCTGACAGTTAATTAGGATCTACAATTTTTGCATTTTTGTGAAATGAATGTAGATTGCTTTGCATTTGCTTTTCTGTGCAATGAGAAGCGGTATGCAAAAACTCTTCTTTCCTTCTTACTAGAATAATGTGTGCGAAGGAGGTAATAAGTATAATAGAAGGGTGTTTATGTGACTTCTTGTACAGAGCACAAGGCTCTGGTAGGCAGTACCCTGGATATAATAGTGATGTCATATTGTCTTTGCAGTATAAATTAGACAAATTGCTCATAAAATCACTTTTCATATAGAATACACTTGATATATTGTTCCTCCCGGAACCGTTTATTCTGTTAAATACATTTCTATTTACAAATTTCAGAACTACCTGTGCCCATGAACAATGAAAATGTGACTTACTCTTGAAATATATGACTCTCTTACACAGGAAAAACTAGTTTTCTGTATTTATTTTTGTTTCTTCTTATGGACAACTGAAACATGAAACATTGTGTCCTAATCAATATATACAGATTTTTTTTTTTTTTTTCAGTAGAGACCATATGCTGTGCTATCTATTGTCAAATTTGCACAGATTGTGATGGAAAAAACTTTAATAGAATTAAATATTTTTTTGTTTTGTCACAACTTTCAATTAATTTTGTTCCAATGAATTCTGCTTTATTGTATGCAGATAATCAACCAAAAGATGTTTTTTAGCATGTGGACTTGTCTTCTTTCCTTTCTTTGATTTCTTTATGTCTATGCATTGTTACAGTCTTGAAAAAGTGACATAAGTCACAACACGTGTGTTCGTTGTACCTATTTTGAAGAAATCTACAACAAATGAGTATATATGCATTGAAGAAATACAATACAGATAACGTATTGAGATGATGATATTTTCTTATTTGCAATTTCATCAATTAATTGATTTTCTTAGTGTTGCACTTACATTGAAGTTAAAAACGAGGATTATATATAATAGTGTTAGAGGATTGTATAATGAATTTTATATTGAGATGCAGACTTTTTTCTATAACCTCACTATTTTGCTGATTGATTTATTGTATATAAGACATGATTCATACATTAAGCTAAATTGTTGAAATTTAGACTCAAATCAATCAATCAATCAATCAATCAAATTTCTACAGCGTGCTACTCACCCGTGAGGGTCTCAAGGCGCTGGGGGGGGTCACTGCTGCTCGAAGAGCCAGGTCTTGAGCTGCCTCCGGAAGGCGAGGTGGTCCTGGGTGGTCCTGAGGTGGGTGGGGAGGGAATTCCATGTCATGGCTGCCAGGTAGGAGAAGGATTTCCCACCTGCAGTGGTTTGGCGGATGCGAGGGACGGCGGCGAGAGCGAGGCTGGTGGATCGAAGTTGACGGGTGGGCATGTAGAAGGTGAGGCGACAGTTGAGGTATTCGGGGCCCTTGTTGTGGAGGGCTTTGTGTGCGTGGGTGAGGAGCCTGAAGGTGATCCTTTTGTTGACGGGTAGCCAGTGTAGGTGTCTCAGGTGGGTGGAGATGTGGCTGTGGCGGGGTAGGTCGAGGATGAGGCATGCAGAGGAGTTTTGTATTCGCTGAAGACGTTTCTGAAGTTTTGCAGTGATTCCTGCGTATAGGGTGTTTCCGTAGTCCAGGCGACTTGTGACGAGGGCGTGGGTCATAGTTTTTCTGGTGTCGGCGGGGATCCAGCGGAAGATCTTTCGGAGTATGCAGAGCGTGAGGAAGCAAGAGGACGAGACGGCGTTGACTTGCTTGGTCATGGTGAGAAGGGGTTCCAGGATGAATCCGAGGTTGCGTGCGTGGTCTGAGGGGGTCGGTGCGATGCCCAGTGCCGTGGGCCACCAGGAATCGTCCCATGCGGACGGGGAGTTTCCGAGGATGAGGACTTCTGTCTTGTCTGAGTTCAGCTTCAGGCGACTGAGTTTCATCCAGTCTGCGACGTCTTTCATTCCATCCTACAGGTTGGTTTTGGCGGTGGCTGGGTCTTTGGTGAGGGAGAGTATCAGCTGGGTGTCGTCGGCGTAGGAGATGATGTTGATGTTGTGTTTGCGTGCGATGTCGGCGAGGGGGCTCATGTAGACATTGATGAGAGTAGGGCTGAGCGAGGAGCCCTGTGGGACGCAGCAGATGATCTCGGTGGGATCGGAGCGGAAAGGCGGGAGGTAGACTCTTTGGAAGCGGTCAGAGAGAAAAGAGGTGATCCAGTCTAGGGCCTGTCCATGGATACCGGTGGAGCGCAGGCGGGTTATTAGGGTGCGGTGGCAGACGGTGTCGAAGGCAGCCGAGAGGTCGAGGAGGATGGGGCGGCTGTTTCTCCGTTGTCCAGCAGGGTTCGGATGTCGTCGGTGACTGCGATGAGGGTGGTTTCCGTGCTGTGGTTGGCCCGAAATCCGGATTGGGAGGGGTCGAGCAGGTTGTTGTCTTCGAGGAAGTTTGTCAGTTGTTTGTTGACGGCCTTCTCGATGACTTTGGCCGGGAAGGGGAGGAGCGAGATGGGGCGGAAGTTCTTCAGGTCGCTGGGGTCCGCCGTGGGTTTCTTCAGGAGAGCGTTGACTTCCGCGTGTTTCCAGCTCTCCGGGAAGTTGGCAGATGCAAACGAGCTGTTGATGATGGTCTGGAGATAGGGGGAAATGCTGGCGTCGGCTTTGTTGAAGATGTAATGAGGGCAAGGGTCCGAGTGGGCACCGGAGTGGATGGTGTTCATGGTAGTTTTGGTCTCTTCGGCGCTGATGGGTGTCCAGGTGTTGAGGGTGACGGCTGGGGCTGTGGGTTCTGTGGTGGTCAGCGGGATCTGTGGACCGAAGCTGTCGTGTAGGTAGGTGATCTTTCGATGGAAGAAGGTAGCGAGGGAGTTGCAGAGTTCTTGTGAGGGCGTGATGGAGTTGGAGCTGGCGTTGGGATTGGAGAGCTCTTTGACGATGTTGAAGAGTTCTTTGCTATTGTGGGTGTTCTTGTCAAGTCTCTCTTTGAAGGATGCTCTTTTGGTGGCGCGGATCAGCTGGTGGTGTTCGCGGGTGGTGGTTTTCAGGGCTGACATGTTTTTTGCGGTGTGATCTTTGCGCCAGGTTTTCTCGAGGGTACGGCAGGCTTTCTTGGATTCTTTGAGGGTGTCTGTGAACCATTGAGGTTTCCTGGTGTTGGTCTGTCTTGGGAGGCTTCTGAGGGGGGCGAGGTTGTCAGTGCAGTTGGTGATCCACTGTGTGAGGCTGAGGGCTGCCTTGTTGGCGTCAGAGGTGGTGGTAGGTTGGTTCTAGTTGAGAGTGGAGAGTAGCTGTTCTGTGGAGATTTTGTTCCAAGGTCTGCGTGAGATAGGTTGTGTGCGAAGGTGGAGAGTCTTGCGTCTGAAGGTGAAGTGGACACATCTGTGTTCGGTCCAGTGTATTTCAGAGGAGTGGCTGAAGAATAAGTGGTTGCTGGCGGAGAAAATGGGGTCGAGCGTGTGTACAGCGATGTGGGTGGGGGTGTTCACCAGTTGCTTGAGGCCGAGGTTGGCAAGGTTGTCGAGCAGGGTGGTGGTGTTGGTGTTGTTGTTCTGCTCCAGGTGGAAGTTCAGGTCTCCGAGGAGGATGTAGTCTGGCGAGGCTAGGGCGTGCGGGGAGATGAAGTCTGTGATGGATTCGCTGAAAAGGGCACGTGGTCCAGGGGGCCTGTAGACGAGAGTTCTTCTGAGGGTGGTCCTGGGGTCGGTGTGGATCTGGAAGTGCATGTGTTCGGCGGCGAGGAGAGTGTCTTCGGTGGAGGTAGTGACGTTGATGGAGCTCTTGTATATGATGGCGATTCCTCCTCCGACTTGGTTGGTGCGGTCTTTCCTGGTGATCTTGTAGCCGTCGGGGATGGCTATGGCGATGTCGGGGGCCGATGAGGCGTTCATCCAGGTCTCAGTGATGAAGGCAAAGTCAGGTGCTGTAGAGTCCAGGAGGTCCCATAGTTCAATGGCGTGTTTGTGGACAGAGCGTGCGTTGATGAGGATGCACTTGAGGTGGTTGTTGGCGCGTGGGCTGGTGGACGGGGTGCAGTCGCGGTGGAAGGTATGCTTGCAGGTTTGACATGTGAAGGGTCCATGAGTGCGTTTCGGGCTGGCTTGGAAGCAGGTTGTGGTACGTCCCGGGTTGAGTGCGTGGAGGGAGGCGGCGTCGTAGCAGTGCTGCAGGTTTTGGGAGCGTGGACGGGCGCAGACGGGCTTGCCTTTGGCGCGCCAAAGGCGCGGCCGGACAGCGGCCGCCATAAGATGGAGGTGGGGGGAGGAGGGGTCAGCTGGGGGCGGAAGGCGGGAGGGAGGGTGACGAATGGGAGCAGGGGGGGTCGGGCGCACGGGAGGCAGCGGCAGGAAAGCCGAGGGCGGGGGGCCAAAAAAGAGGAGTAGTTGGGGGAAAAAAAGGGGAAATTCACTGAAGATAGAAGAGAAACGAGCAGCTAGGACACAGAGAGAGAGAAGGAGAAAAACGAAGGAGTTTGGACACAGAGAGAGAGCAGAAGAAAAACGAAGGAGTTTGGACACAGAGAGAGAGCAGAAGAAAAACGAAGGAATTTGGACAGAGAGAGAGAGAGCAGAGGAAAAACAAAGGAGTTTGGACACAGAGAGAGAGCAGGAGAAAAACGAAGGAGTTTGGACAGAGAGAGAGAGCAGAAGAAAAACGAAGGAGTTTGGACAGAGAGAGAGAGAGAGCAGAGGAAAAACGAAGGAGTTTGGACACAGAGAGAGAGCAGGAGAAAAACGAAGGAGTTTGGACAGAGAGAGAGAGCAGAAGAAAAACAAAGGAGTTTGGACACAGAGAGAGAGCAGGAGAAAAACGAAGGAGTTTGGACAGAGAGAGAGAGCAGAGGAAAAACGAAGGAGTTTGGGCACAGAGAGAGAGCAGAAGAAAAACGAAGGAGTTTGAACACAGAGAGAGAGCAGAAAAAGAACGAAGGAGCTTGGACACAGAGAGAGAGCAGAGAAGACAGAGGAAGAAAAAGCGAGGGGCTGGACATGGGGGGAGCGCAAAGGAGCACTTATGGTCTGCTGGAGGTGGCAGCGGCCTGGGCAGGTGGAGCTGCAGCGGCGGGGGAAGCGACCTACCCTAGGGTCAAGGGTCGCTCAAAGGTGATTGTATTCTGCATCCATGATAGAATTTGTGTTTTGGGGTGGCCCCAACATTATTATTTTGAGCTTTTTCACAGTGTTAAGGAGCTCTACAATGCTGGACAGAGTTGAGATTGAACACAGGAGAGCCAGGGTTTTGGTTTGACACCTCCTTTGGAGTGTGGGGAATGAAGATCTTCCAAAATTTCTTGCAGTAATACTGACCACACTAAGGCCCATATTTATACTTTGTAGCATCGCATTTGTGTCATTCTTTGACGCAAAAGTTGCGCAAACTTACAAAATACAACTGTATTTTGTAAGTTTGCGCCGCTTTCGCGTCAAAAAGCGGCGCAAATGCGGTGCTAAAAAAGTATAAATATGGGCCTAATACTTTACATGTTGATGCAAATAGCAATGGGCATTATTCACAATTTTGGCCCTAAAAACAGTGTTAAACATGTTTACTAACTAACCACTGTTGATGGTACTAAGAAAGAATAGGATGTTGAGAATGTAGAGAAATTGAGATTGACATAGAAATTAACAGTGGAAGAAGATACTCTCCCACCCATACAACAAATGCATGTTTTAAATGTATGCAATTCAATATCCTAATAGATGTAATTTCATACCAGTAGGATCAATGTCCTTTGATAACCCCAAGATACTAGAGGCTTGCTTCCTTGGCAATTTCCCTCACCCTAAAACTGCTAGACCTTCAGTGAAATGTGTGAATCTTGAGTTGTTCTTCACATATCGTAATATCATAAGGAATTGAAAGAGTTCCTCCTCACCTTCTTCCGTGAAATATGACAGCTGTGACATGGTCGACCACTGAAGGTATACACCTCCGTAGAGAATAGCGTGCAGGTCTGAGGTAAACCTTTTTACTATACATAGCTGGGATATAATGCTTGAAGGGCTAAATGCCAGTCACAAGGATGATGTGTGACCTCCTTAGATTTCCCTGACTGAAATCACATCTCCCAATAAAGCATCTACAAATCTGTCTACAACGGAAGATGTATTTGCATATACTTTTTCATGCTGAAGACGTCTGCCCCACTGTAATTTGGATGCACACTTTAGTCTGGGTTGCATGATTACCTGTAATTCGATGGTGTTGATTCTTCTATTCTATTGTATGAATGATGCTGGGTGGACTGGAGTGCAAGGGTAACTTTAACATTTATAGTTTCCGATTCTGTTGAAAATGCAAAATTACACTTGATCAATATTGTTGCTCCCACACAAGCAAGATATGTACTGGTTTACTGATAAGGTAACTACTGTTGATGTTCACTATGATGGGCTAATAAAAATATATTTAAAAAAAAGTTGGCCCTCAATACACAAAAGGGAAGAGATTGTAAACATAAACCTAGCTGTATAGCTAAGTTAATGTTTGACTATCAGCTATGATGTTTTGGAACTGTATTTATAAATGTATAATGTACTCCTAAGTTATACCAAGATGTGCAGACCTTCTTGTCCGCAAGAGCCAAAGCCACATTTTCACCTTCACATTCGTAAACAAGGAAGTTGAAATCCAGTTAGCTCAGCAGAGAATTATCTGCAGTGTATCTGTGATCAAGGATCTCTCAACAGTTTTCTCATGACAACAAGGAGCACCTGTCTTAGCTTATGGTAACTAACGTTTTGTTTTAACCATGTGACTTCTTCTTTGGCTACATGAAGAAAATGCTTAACATAATGCAATTTCTAGATATGTTAGCATTATATTCTCAATAACTTTGTGAGGGCAAACCTAAGTTTGTTTGAATCACAATTGCCATACTTCTCAAGTGAACTACCTGATCCAGAAGACACTTTTGCCGATAACCTGTATGTGCAGCAGTAGCTTCAGAGAAATTATGGCATGTTCCTCTGGACAATAGCTGAAAGATGGCGCAAAGCACAAGTCAGTGTAATCACTCAGTGGGAATCTCCAAGAATTGCTTCACTGGATCAGGTCTGAAAATTAGTTAAATAATGAGGGGAAGACAGGGAGTCCAAGGTGTATCAGAACAAGAACCAAGGAAACTCTCCTTAAAGAGTAAGGGATGCAAGGTAGGGACTGGAACACAGTCAGTGCGAAATTTGAATACACAAACAGTCAAGACAGAAAAGCAGGAGAAGGTTTGGTTAGCAGGATCAGTTTTAGCTAGTTGTCTCTTTTACTGAGGAAGTTCTGGAGACACTTCCCTCTTTGACTGTTCTCTTTTATAGACCTTTCTCTGACTGGTATTTGGATTTCACTGTACTGGCTGGGTGTGCTTGAGAGAGGGCGCAGCCTCGCCATAGGGAACTGCACTATAAATGCAGAGCTTGCCTTTCAGCAGCTTCCAACTCTCTGCATGGTTCTAGTGTACCCTGGATGCCCTTGTTGGGTAGACTGCCTTTCCCCTCAATGGCCACAGTCTCCATACTATGTTTCCCTGTTGTTGCAATCTCTAGAAACCACCAATTTCCCTCTAAACAGACCTTGTGGTTGAGGATTTATGTGGTTCCTACAACAAAGGGGGAGACAATGGGAGAAAGAGCAGAAAGAGCTCAGTTGAGCACTGTGCTGTCACACTATATGGATCACTTGAGCTCTCTTACAAAAAACTGTCTTCACTTTGTAAAATGTAATATAACATGCCTTGTAAACGAGAAATTAAAATGTGTATGTTCAATTAACTAAGATATTTTTTATTGTGACACATTTTAATTTTAAAAAGTCACATGATGATGAGACTGCCTTAAGGAACAATGTCCCCATACTTTCGCTATATTAATTTCCTAAATGTTAACCATCCACTGAATCAACCCTGAAGAAACTTAGTTGTACCGTTGAGGAATATATGTCCCAGGTTGCCTATCGTGACATAAGCTATCTCTTGTCACCTCTGTCAAGACTGTCATAATCCTGACAGATGATTGTGGCAGATCAGATGAGCTGAGACAGAGGGAGGGAGGCTGCACAGTGTACACTGAAGCATCTGGGAGAGGGCCACTTTAGACATTGTAGGGGGACAATTCAGTGACAAAAATGTCTCTCAGCAAGATGTTTGAACTGTCAGCATTGTTAGTTTTGTTCAGATTCACGATATATGGCATGGTGAGCAAAATAATGGATGGATTAAACCCAGATCTGTGACTGGGGGTGAATGTTTGATTGGTTCTGCATCCCGTCCATCCAGTTACGCTATCCCACAGCGTTGTGTTTTGCTTTGCTCAGATTCACGATATAGTCATCATTTGGCATCCTTTTTCTGTTTACTCTTTGCAATGTGATGCAAAGTCATCTTAAAAAATAAGTGAAACAAAACTCCAATACTGGAGAGGGTCCAAAGTCACTATTCTCCTGTATAAAATGCCTTGTTCATGAATTGGGGGACTTGACCAGAGGACAGGGACCCACGTCCTCTACAAGGGGTATACAGTACAAGCAAAAGGCAAAGTTCCACTCAAGAGGTTCTTGAAGTTATCAAATTAAAAATGTATTTCATCGTTGTACAGGCGTTTTAGTTCCAAAAACACAAGAAGTCACTTTCTTTCCAAGACAAAAGCAAATCCAAAATGGTGACAAGAGAGAATCAGCCAACATGTGTTTCGCCCCCTCTGGCTATTAAGCCGGGGCTTTCTCAAGGCTGGAAAAGAAGAGAAGAATCAAATTCTCTGGTAGAGTTAATCATGTGAGAAAGGAAAAAGGAAAAGATGAGATACCATCAAGCACCACCAAATAGTGAGCAAAAACGAATCCCGTGCGAAGTAGTTTCTGATATGATATTCCAGAATTGGAAGATTCTTGAGCCCAAATATAATAAGTGTTAGTAGGTGATTAGGGTGGGATTCGAAGCTTAAAAGTCCATAAGAATCAGGAAAAAGAAGAATGGAAAGTCAACAAAGGACTAAGCGTGCTACAAAATCTGTGATGTTAAAGAATCAGTGATGTTAAAAAAGGAGAAAGTCTGTGATTACACCGAAAATATTGAATTCAGACGGAAACCAGAGGGTCATTCAGCTAGTATTATAATCACCCAGATTTGAGAAAAAAAGGTTTATAATAATTTAGCGTGTAGTGCCCAAATCCGGAGAAACCAGAAAATGCCCAAAAATAAACCAATTCTTGAAAATGAGAGCTAATGATAAAGGAGTATTGAGATATTAACAAACATACCGTAAGAAGTAAGGCAAACATTATAATATGGATATTGAGTTAGTCATATTCTGTAAAAAAGACAATAGTTAATTGTTGAAGCATACCAAGCTTTGGAGAGGAATATGAGAAAACTAGTAACGATAATATCAACTGTGATATGAATAGTTGACTAACTGAGAAAAACATACAAGTTATATTTAACCGTTTTAAACAATCAATTAATATTCACAGAGTTTATAAGTCAAAAAGACCACCTTTAGAAAATAAAAATGAGTTAAAAGGTTAAAGGAAAACCAATATTAGAAACTAGATAAAGTAAGCGAAGGCTCCGTATGTTAATAAATCGTATACGTGTAGCAGTAGTACTCTAATCCTCACCTTTGGAGTACACGAAAACCGGAACGCCACAGGTAAGCGGTAAAAATCAGGAAACGGGCGCGTAAGTGTCGAGGTCACGTTAAAATACCTGTGGCAGAGGAATAGTCCTATCGCGTCTTCGTGTTTGGAGTAAAAACAGAAGACGGACTGCCGGACTTCAAGGCGAAGAGCGCCATCTTTGTGAACAAAAAGAAAAGAAAAGAAAAACAGCAGCCATCTTGGAGTGGCAGAATAAATCATCAAGGTGGAAAGCGCCATCTTTGGGGACCTTAGTGCTGCCATCTTATAATGATCTAATACTCGGTAGTAATCATAAATGAAAATTAATAGAACACTATTAAAGGGGAGGTGAGTTTAAAGAAAAAAGGGTGTAATACATAAAAGAAAAACTAAGAAAAGAGGGGAAAAGGCCAAGAAATTGTATTAAATTGAGATAGAAAAAACCTATAAGAGACTGCTAACTCATAAGAAAGCAACTAGCTAATGAAAAAACAGGAATGAAGCAATTGAGAGCAGCAATGTCGCAACCACCAAAGGTACAGCAAAACAAAACTCTAGCATATACATCTCGAATAGAGCTTAGCAAATACCAACATATACAAGTTACAAATCCTGGAAAAAGAAAAAGAAAAAGAAAGGAATAAAACAGGAAACCTTTTGTTGTTTACATTAACCAAAAATGCCATTCATGATCTTTGTTGAGACCATTATTAACAGTATCATATTTAATTATTAGGCGGCTTTCTTCTTGGCGAAGTCGCAGTGATGTGTTGCCACCTCTTGGGGATGGTGTGATGCGTCGTAAACCACTGAAGGTAAAGGTGCGTTGGTGTTGATGACAGTTGATAAAATGTTCAACCATTGGTGCTTGAGTGTCAGACTTTTGTATGTTCCGAAAATGTTCCTGTATTCTGTTTTTTAAAATTCTGGAATATCATATCAGAAACTACTTTGCACGGGATTCGTTTTTGCTCACTATTTGGTGGTGCTTGATGGTATCTCATTTTTTCCTTTTTCCTTTCTCACATGATTAACTCTACCAGAGAATTTGATTCTTCTCTTATTTTCCAGCCTTGAGAAAGCCCCGGCTTAATTGCCAGAGGGGGCGAAACACGTGTTGGCTGATTCTCTCTTGTCACCATTTTGGATTTTGCTTTTGTCTTGGAAAGAAAGTGACTTCTTAAAACGCCTGTACAACAATGAAATACATTTTTAATTTGATAACTTCAAGAGGCTCTTGAGTGGAACTTTGCCTTTTGCTTGTACTGTATACTCATCTTAAAAAATAACTGTTTTTCCAAGTTCTGCCTTTAGTCCACTCTTTAACTGCAGGAGTTTTGGGACACGAGATGAAAACCTTTTCATTTGCTGTAACAAAGTTACTTAACATGCCCACTCCTTCAATTTCAAGTTCCAAAATATTGTCTAGAATGTAAAAGCCTAAAATTACTTGCATGGGCACTGTTTAGAAATTCCCAAATGGTGGTGAACTTACACCTCCCTCATTCTGAAGCGCCTACGACAGAGCCTGCTCTGTAGAAGCACAAAGAACCCAACTGGCACACAATAGAAATCAAGGACAAAACCCAAAAAATCAAGGTGGAGTCAGACAGCCCAGGGTGCGCTCAGAAGCAGAGGGACACAGACTCATGACACAAGCAGTAATCTGCCCCAAATCATCGGTCCTTGCAGACGCTCAGCCATTGTTGCTGAAATCGTGCAGGTTCACAGTACCCTGCTTCATTCAGAATCCAGATTGAGTGATATCATGCAATCTGAATAAATAACCTATTCTAAATGAATCCGTCTAATTTATCAAACTTTTCTAGGAAGCTTGACCTGCAAGCAGAAGTGAGCGCCTCACACTCTAATTGTTTATGTACCTCGAACAGTTTAGCGTCATACACTGTTCTATATAAGACATACACTACTCGACAAAAAGAACCCAACGCACCCAAAAGAGGTGTGCCCTGAAAAAACAGGCATGCAAACACTGACTATAAGTAAATGCACATATGTATAACTAAATAAGTAAATAGCCACCAATCCTATTGAACTGACCCCAAAATGGCTGAAGTGAAGTCTTGTTGACCACAGCTTTTGCTATTTCTCTTGCGAGACTTAAGCCAATTTGGTGGCCAGGCTATCCCATTGTAGAGAAAACAGAAACGCCGCTTGGGTTGTCATGAAGGGATGAGGCTCGCAGTTCAGTGGTGAAAAAATAATAAACAAGCATTGGCAAAATCAATAGGTCTCACCATTGTGACATAGAGGCTTTTACAGCGTTTTCTGTCAATGCTACAGAGCATCAGCCAAAAAAAGGGGAAAAAAACCAGACTGATGATATGACATGCACACGAAGACATACGTCATGACAATATCTGTATGTGTCATTCAGAAGGCACATGCATGCATGATGATGTATGCACATACATTCGTCACCACACATGTAGACACCTCCTGAACGATGCGGCCACCATTGTAGTTATTTTTTATTTATCTATCCAAAATAGTGGGTCCCACTTGTAGCCATAAATTTAAAAAAAACACTTGCACCATAGTGCATTTCTAAATGTGGAGCAGCCCGGAAGGAAATGGGAGAATTTGGAAACTTAAAAAAATGTGTTAATACATATTTCAACGACTGCAAGAGATAGGGGAACAACAGGGGAGTGGGTAGGAGAGCAATGGACAAGTATTACGCCACGGATTGATTAAATAAAAATAAAAAAGCCAGAATGGGTGGCGAAGGGAGTTACACAGAGCTCATGAGGTGGAGGACAGCTGTCAAATAGGAAGAGCAGCACAAGAGGGTGAGAGGTCAAGCAGGGGAGGAGGAAGCAGCATGGAGCAGGGGAGAATATTTTGGGGGGATGCAGCACCTGAAGGTGGGATCTAGAAAATGCATGTGCTCTCATGGAGTTCTTAAAGAAAAAGGAAAAATAGAACCCTAATGAGAGCAGTAAAAAGATAAAAATAAGGAAATTAAAAAGAATGGTAAAGAGGCTATGCTGAAGGGGAAGGAGAAACACATGAGGAAGGCAACCCACCGAATAAGAAGTAAGCTGTGGCGGCTGGTGAGGTTTGGGAGTGGTGGGGCTGGGCTTGTTCGGCAGGGGTCAGGGTGCATGGTGTTTTTTTAGGAGGCTAGTCGCCATTTCCTGGGCTACTCTTATTTACCAAAAATTGTATAAAAAGATGCATTTTTCATCTCAATTTTTGTAAATAAAAAGAACAGAAAGCAATAGCTTTCATAGGCCAGGATTAGTAGGCAAGCCTGACTTCCTTCTTCCAAATGTGAGCTCCATCCCTGGCCAGGCTCAAAGCAAGGCACTTCATAAGAGCAACCAGCTGGGCAACCTACAGCAAGGAGCATGACCAAGCCTCCAGCTTCTTGTTGGTTGAACCTTCTCCTAACGTCCTCACTGACCACCTGTTGAGATGAGGAGTCCTCAAACTTCTCTTTGCTGCTACTCTCTTCTCGGTTTTGGAAACAGATAAATGTTTCTATTAGAGATATACTGCCTCAAAGGTTTGACTGCACAGACAGCCAGGAGAGTGGAGACAGAGAAGTTTCATGACTCCAAGAAGATCTTCCTAGACTGCACTAGTATCTCTTGAACAGTGTGCCACCGCCCCCATCTTTCACCTCTTTCCCTCTCCTGCTTTCCCTTCCCAATACATCTCATTCTCCCACCTTCCGACCTGCTGGACAGACGCCCACGAACAGCTGCTCACAGTTCACTGTTGCTCTGCCCTCTATGATATTAATACTTTGGCGAAAACCACAAAATCTACAAGGCTCCTTCCTCACTGGGCCTGCATGTTTGCCTTCCTTACTCTTAGACCCTCATTTCCATCTCTCTCTCTCTTTCCCATTACTTGGTATCTGTCCCCACTCCACTCATCCCTCGTTGGTGACACAATGGTGATGTAAAGCAATGAGTAAATAAGCACTATATCATAAAACATGCTCATATACAGAGATTCGAAAATACAAAAACAGATAAAAGTGGGTTTATGCTAATAAACCTAAAAATCTAAAAACAGAGTGACAGATCGATATGGAAAGACACACATTTGTACCAAATGTGTTGGGTATGCATGCGTGCATGCACATATACACACAGCACACACAGCCATTAATGCATGTGTTTATATATAGTAAGTGTTTAGGTCTACTGATATGGGCACACAAGTATATGTGCATATCACTGTTCATCTGAAAGAGAGTCTCAGAAATACTGCATGCACATTTGCATGCATTAAGCTCTACCAGCCATTCATGCTGCAGTCTCATGAAACATCTGCTTTGTGCACGATGCACGCAACTCCCCTACAAGTTAGAATGGTGTTAAAAAGAATTTCAACATTACACAGCTTGCCCCGAGCAAATAATTTTATGTGGCACACCACTCAATCCTTCTCTTATCCAGCTGCCTAGCTCACAAGTGTCTTAATGCTCACGCATTCACAACACACTTTCCATCTCACAGTTCACATGCTCATGCATGCAACACTCATACAACAAATACCTCACACCCACGTACCAAACGTGTGCCACAAGCACATACACTGTTTATCTGCATCTTTCTCTTGCCAGAACACATTTCTTTCGCACTCTGAAAGTGAAGTGTCATAAGGAATCTTTAAATCATAGCCATGTGCAATGATGGCTTTGTGCATTCTTGGGGTAAAAGTGCCTCATCTGGGTATTTACTACTCACTTCAGAAACAAGAAACAGGGAGAAGCTGCAGGTATGCAGATTTCGAATATGGAGTGCACAGTACACAGTACAGTGTGTAAAGCAGTCCCTACAATACAATTCACAACCCCAGCCTCATTTGATGTAATTTCTATTTTTATTTTTGGGTATTGATGTAGTGCATGCAGGAGTGTGACACAGAATGGCAGACTGCTGTACAACAATGCAGCACAGGAGAATAAGCAATTTACATTCTCATGGGGGGTTAGAAATACATTTACAGGTGAAAAAACAGCATTGAGAAAGAGATTTTACTTTATGCTGGAACAGAATACTTTATGCTGGAACAGAATACATTCAGGTATGTTTGAGTGGGGTCACCTTACATGCTGTCTTCTATGCACAGTGACGTCCACTCAGAAGCCAACCTAGGCATGTACAATTCATAGCTAACGTCAGCTGGTTCAGGCCTCTCCACTGCCCATAAACATATTCCCAGCAGTTCAGTCAAAGAAGCGTTGGTCCCAGCTGCCATTTTTTTACCTCACCTCGACTATGTACGTGTGCTGCCCCCACTCCTGAACTCTCATTTGAACTATTTGCAGTACATTATTCTGCTTCTGGAGCATCCCAGGACAATTATTTATGTATGGAAAGAATTTATATATGTCCTTACCATCTCAGACTCACTGATCTTCGCTTCCTAGCTGGCCTGGCACTGGTCTGGCAGTGAATAAATCATGTGTCTGAGCGGACACGTTCACGCCGGCACTACAATAGAGTCCAGGAATAACTCACGAGGGAAGCAGTCACAGACACCTCAAGGCGAGTCTGCGGAGTGTCTCACCACAACCTTTCCCACCTCGTCACAGGGTGAGCCCCACCCTGTGACTAGTTGGGAAAGATGGGATGACAATACTCTCTCTGCTACCTGATTGACGTGGAGGCTTAGCGTTTCAGGGCTTGGGTTTTAAGCACCCAGGGCTAACTTTATTCCCACATCTTTAGGGAGTGTAGACTGGCCCTTGATGCTAGGTCTTTGCCTTGCTAATGACCTCAGAGACCTCAGGGCTGAGAGATTGTCAGCCCAGCAAAATACTCTCTAGACTCTGGGCCCACCCGACCACGGGAGCAACTTGCAAGTTTAGGAAAAGCTGCATACCATGACGCACTAGTGTCACAACATGACGGTGAGTGGCAATGTGCCAGACAGTGTTGTAGAGAAGCCCCCTATTCAAATTTCTGTTTGTATACGTATATAACAAGTTTTTTTTAATAAATGCAGATTTAGCATTGCATGTTGCTATCTTTTTCACCATGAAAGCAAATGGTGCGTAGCCCCTACGCCCTCGCACAGAAACCGCCACTGGAAGTAAGCCAATGAGAGTCATGTTAGAGGCAGGCAATACATTTAGGGGCATATTTATACTCTGTTTGCACCAAATTAGTGTCATTTTTTTTTTACTCTAATTCGGTGCAAAACTAGCTCCATATTTATACTTTGGTGCTAGACCCCTCTAGCACCAAATTTATGGAGTTAAAGTCATTTTTTGAAAGTGGAGACCTACTTTGCCTTAATGAGATGCAAGGTAGGCGTTCCCATGCAAAAAGTGACTCTATGGCCTTAACGCCATATTTAGGGGCATATTTATACTCTGCGGCATATTTATACTCTGTTTGCACCGAATTAGTGTCATTTTTTTTACTCTAATTCGGTGCAAAACTAACTCCATATTTATACTTTGGTGCTAGACCCATCTAGCACCAAGGCCCTGATTTAAACTTTTTTTGCACCGCATTAACGTCATTTTATGACACAAAAGTGGCGCAAACTTACAAAATATTGGCCCTTATTTATACTTTTTGCTGCAAAACTGCACTAACTCAGTTTTGCACCAAAACGTTTAGCACCGGCTTGCACCATTTGTGTGCACCAGCCGGGCACCATATTTATGGAATGGTGCAAGCCCGTGCAAAGGGTAGGCTAGAGTTTTAAAAAAATGACTTTAGTCGGGTGCGGCTGGCAGTATAGAAGAAGAGGGTTTAGCACCAAAAAATGGCTTTAGGCAGGTTAGAGTAAAAAAAAATTACTCTAACCAGATTAGCGTCATTTTATGGTGATAAACCTACCATGCCTTAGAAAAGGCAGGAGTCATGCCCACCACCCCAGTGGCCAGCACAGAGGACAGGGGTCCCCTGGGCATGGACATTGCACCCTGTGCCATGTATGGGGGCCCATTTCAGGGTCCCCTATGGCAATTTCAAAAATAAAATGCACTTACCTGTACTTACCTGGGATGGGGTCCCTCATCCTCGCAGCCCTCTAGTGTGGGTGGGGGTGCCCCTAGGGCCTAGGGAGGGCACCTCTGGGCTTATTCCATGGTGTTCCACCATGGAAATAGGGCCACAGGTCCCCTAACGCCTGCCCTGACCCAGGTCTTAAAAAATGGGGCAAAGCAAGCTTTGCCCCATTTTTTGACCCCTCCTCCCGCCTTTGCACCATTTTTACATGGGAGTATAAATATGGTGTTAAGGCCATAGAGTCATTTTTTTGCACAGGAACGCCTACCTTGCATCTCATTAAGGCAAGGCAGGTTTCCACTTCCAAAAAATGACTTTAACTCCATAAATTTGGTGCTAGACGGGTCTAGCACCAAAGTATAAATATGGAGTTAGTTTTGCACTGAATTAGAGTAAAAAAAAAAATTACGCTAATTCAGTGCAAACAGAGTATAAATATGCCCCTTAGCGTCAAAAAATGATGCTAATCTGGTCAGAATCATTTATTTTTACTCAAAACTGCCTAACGTCATTTTTTTTTTAAGCTAGGCTACCCTTTGCACCGGCTTGCACCATTCCATAAATATGGTGCCCAGCTGGTGCTAAAAAATGGTGCAAGCCGGTGCAAAACTTTTTGGGGCAAAACTGCCTTAGTGCAGTTTTGCACCAAAAAGTATAAATAAGGCCCTTAAGCCCTAAGAACATTTTTTACCTTCTCTACTGCAACAAAATATAACAAATGTAATACTTTATATATATAATGAATGTATGCATTTTTTAGATAGGTGACCCAGTGAGTCCTTGCTCTCACCCTGGTGTCCCATCGTTGTTTTTAATGCACCAGCAGACACCACTATTAAAAGTGTAGATTGCACACCGGTAACTGCTTAGGTGTTTTTATATCTTCCCCTAGCTTAGCTGGATCCCACTTACTCCAGACAAATAATATTTTACGCACTCCTCCCGTTCCTTTAACGGTGAGGTTGAGTCTGCCCAGGTGGCACTGTCCTACCTGGGTGGGGCTAGGTGGTTAAATGATGAAGCATGACACTATATAGTGTGTGAGACCACCTAGTCCGTAAAGGAAATACCCCCTCCCCCTACCCATCACCACCTCACAGCACTCACACTCCATTTATACACCCATTGAGGTCTATGAGCCCCTGGATAATCTCCCGTGGACACAGCTCCCTATCACTAGTGAACCCCATACCCTTTTTGTGTTTACTGGCTTTATATGTAGGGAGTTAGTATGGGTTGAGTTCTTCTAATCGCTTTGTTCCAATCTCCCTATACTTTCAATTTGTGTTACAACAGTGAATAAAATGAAGAACTGAATTTGAGAAAAAGTGTGATGACTGAGTCTACCTTTTTCAGAATGCACTTCCCTTCCTTTTATCTCACGTCAAGGGTCTGGAATTAAGGGAGTTCACAAAATGGATGACTGCATAAGTAAGCACAAAGCTGCTCAGAAAAATGCAAATATACCGTCCAAAACAGAGTTTTTAATAGCGAAAGCTTATATTCATACTAAGTGCAAGAAACGGTGTCAGTATAGCATTTTTTCATTAAAGTATGTGTCCCCCTTTAATACACTTTTTGTATTTCCTCATTTTTCTCAGTGTTTCTACCCTCTGAAACAAATGTCCATGTCTTTCTCTGTAAATCTCAGTAACTATCTCTAGAGCCAGTTTGTCTCTGTGTCCCTGTCCAGAGGCGTAGCTTTTACTGGTGCAGAAGGTGCAGTGTTACAGAGGCAGAGAGACCTGAGACAGCCACTCATCTCTGATTACTGCTGTATTTCATAATTCAAACAGTAGTCAAGGAGTCCATGTATCTTCCTTGATCTCGGGCCCATTACACACTGTCTATGGTACTGCCTCTATCGCTTCTTTGAGTCTGTATCGTGCATCCATCAAATAGACAAACTTTAAGTCCTGAGTCTCTCACGCTCATTTCTTTTACCTCTGGCTCACAATCCCTATCTGGTTGCCCCCCCTGACACTTTGTCTTAGTCTCTCCGTGTTGATCGGTGTCTTTTGCTCTGGCAGAGCTCCCCTCCTTCCCAAACTCTCTCTCCCTCTCATTAAAGCAGACTTGGCACGGCCAGCCCCAGCGCTCCCGCAGCTCACATTGCAGAAGTCAGCAGATCTTGCTGCAGGCCCTTGCCGCGGGCGATGAGCCGGAGGCAGACAACCAGCCGGTAGAGATGCTTCCCACAGAGAACCAGCCAGCTGCGTGAATGCAGCATCCTGCGGTCCCAGACCCAGCCCTCAGCCGGTCCACGGAGAGCTCCGGAGGGCCCGGTGGAAGAGGAGAATTCCGAGCCTAGGACCCCGCGGCGCCGCTAGCTCCCCGCGGACCGAAGACTGCACCTGTTCTCCTCTGCAGGTGAGTGCCTTCGGCTTTAATTCAGTGCCCTTTAGGTTATTACAGAAGAGTTTCGTGAAATCCAGATAATTAAAACATTCTAAACTCTAAAGCACAGTAACCCAATGGCCCTTGAGAGCAGCAAAACGCATTCACAGCTGCGACCTTCACGATGCACCCAGAAGGTTGCAGCAGGCATCTCACCACCTAAGGTAGTCGAGGGTTAGCAAGGTAGAGTCAGGACCTTCCAAAAACCCTTACCTCTTGAAATATTTCTCAGAAGCCCTCTGGACCATAACCACATTGTGTCGGGATTCAAGTGTAATAAAGCACTAAAAGTAATAAGGCAACAACACGATAATATATTCATCTGAAGCAACAGCGATTTTGTTAAAAGGTTTAGACAGGTGAGCGTTTGAGGACTGCACAGTCACCAAACCTAATGTGAGCAACACAAAAAGAGCTTTCAGAGCACTAATGAGAAAGAAGCTTAGGCTCCACCTACATGTTGGGTTTTTGTCTACAAGTTTTGATTGGGCCAAAGGTGTGGGCTTCCACTGAAAACAGTTCTCAGGTTGCACTTTGTGGTTTTTGGCAATGATTATACTCCATCAGCAAGACTGACTGGTTTATGGTGACAAGTTAATGGCCTGGGCTGTGGGCCTGATCTGTTGGTTATAAAATGTTACTATAAAGGCAGTTGGCCTTATGTATTTATTGTGAAAAGTGCAAGAAATTGGATTATTAGTTATGAAAGATTGATGTCTTTTACAAGTGAAAAGTCTGCAATATTATCTTTACTGGGAAATAAATACCCAGTTGTAGTACTTGGCTCTCTCAGCGTAGCGAAGTAGAGCAGCCCAAGGCCTCGTCAAAGGAGGTGGTTGGGGCTACAACCACCAGCTCGGTGTTCGCAACCACACGCAATAAATTATTGTCCAGTTTCGGGTAAAAAAATGTGCTTTATCATATACACTACCAAAAACTATACATTCATTTACAAATATCTGCAAACAGGCGATTGGAAATGCTTTTGGTGTCAAAGATAAAATCCTTTGCGCCCCAGTAAGCCATAACTAGGAGTGGGTGAAGAATTCCGCTCTTCTGACGGAGTTCGCAAAGTTTTCCCCACTCTGCGCACCGCCCTCAATGCGGAATTCCGAAAAGCTCAGCAAAGTGACATGAAGGAGAGTTTTTTCTCAATAAGTTGGCGAGCACAAGCAAGAGAAATTGCTCAGTTGGCGACCGCAAGCGAGATTTCTGAATGTGGGTGGTGGCGCAGGTTACTACTGCTTGCATTGAAAAAGCTGCTGCTCGCATTGAGTAAGCTGCCGCTCGTGTAGAAAACCTACTCGAACAGCATAAAAAGTTAGCACCCTCTGACGCTCAGCATGATGCCGGTCGCGCTGATTTTACAGAGTGGGAGAAAACCCTGGTGCCAAAAATCAGCTCGAACAGTGTGACTTACCCAAACTCCACTGCTCACGGAACTCCGCATAGCATTGCAGAGTGTTTTTGGGCACTTTGCAGAGTCCCGGGTAGCAGAACTCCACAAACTCTGCCCAGGCCTAGCCATAACCATGAATCACAGTACTCATACACATATGCATAGACACAATTTACTAGGGTGCAATTATGAAACAACATGCGTACTGGCTTTGACACGGTGTCACCAAAATTGTAAAATTGGAAATATGGCATTTAAATTCATTAAAAACCACATAAACAGCATTTTCCAATGGTACCATTTCTCAATTACATTCATTATTATAGATTGTGACCCACTGTTCATTTATGCATATTTAATGATAAATCAGAGTTTCAACAGTATGTAGGCATAGGTTCTTCTATTATCTTTTACCATGCTGCACCTGGAGCTCCAGGACCAACCAACAGTGGTCCTCACACTTCAAAGCCTATGTGCACAATATTCAGTCACAGAAATGCTTCAAGATGTTGAAAACGTCTTCTGGGTCATAAATATGCCGCACCCCTGTCAGACTTAGAACAACACTGGGGAACACTGCGTTCTGGTGAAGGCTGTTGCGCTCCTGGACAGCCCTGGATATTTCTATCCTTGTTGTTGGTCCCTCTGCCCTTTCTGGGGTACCACAAAAGCAGATATGCAAATTCTGAGCCCCTTGTTGAAGCTCCTTGGCGAGAGAAGGGGAGTGGCTGTTCATGTGCACCCATCCCTCCATACAAAGCCACAAGGAGGAGGCATAAACAGAGCTTAACTTGAAAAAACATTAGGGTCAGAGACCAAAGTTTTGTTCAGACACCTGTGGGTGGTGCTGCCCAAGGTCAGGATGCTGAATACCAAGGCTGCGTAGTCTTGATTCCACCACATGTTGCTTTCGTACACCACCATGCACTCCATGGTCCTTGATTTCACTCTTACAGATAACTTTTAATCTTTGCTTTCTTTCTTTGTCACTGATTTTCGTGTCTTTCTCTTCTTCCTTTTGTGCTTTTTTCTCTCTTGCTCTGGATCAAAACCTGGTGAAGAAAAAAAATGTGTACTGGAGGGCCCCACCAGCAACCACAGTCTCAAATGTAGCACTGAGAAGAAGAACCCTCCTTGTCTTCAGTTCCCCCAGGACAATGCTGAATGCATTGAGCCTCAGTGAATGGGTTCTAAGGGCCATAAGTGACTCTGGTTAGGAGGTCCATGCACACTAAAGAAATGAAACAAGGCTGCACCAACTCTGGGTGGGTGTTTTGCTTCAATGTTGACCGAGCTGAACCACACACACACTGAAAGGAATTCCTGGAATGCAACTCTTAGTCTAGGAAATACATTTAACAAATCAGTCTGCAAGGCTCGTAACGGAAGGTCAGTGCAACCAAAAGTGTACGTTTAAAATGTGCCCAATACTGAAATGAAAACATGTACAAAGAATATTCATTCTAAGAACAGCACATGTATATGCAAAGATACAGATATATATATATATATAAGCATACACAATGCAAAGCAGGTAATTAGTAAAAATTCATCACCATATGGCACAGTTGCTCCTTCATCTTTCTCCCACCAACTTCATGTCGTAGACCCCAGATCGACTGTAAAGAGATAGAGAGATCTATCCTCACGGGAAGGATGACAGGCATCGGCATCCCGACCCTGCCCAAGGTCTCTGAATCACTTCACCATCAATCTTCGGTCTCTTATATACCTTAAATAAGCCAGAGAGGAGATGTTTAGAAGACCCCTCCCAGTCCGCAAGCTGTAGTTAAAAAATGCTGGCTACTTCAGGTCAGTTTTGAAAGGAACACTTTGGAACTGGCTAAGATCCCAAAGTGCTCTCTCAAAACAAAACCTTCCCTGCCGTACCATAAACATCATCCTAGTACACTCTTATCTCTCTAAGCCCTTGGTGAGAAAGAACACGCAGACATGCAAAATAAAAACATGAGCAAAAAGCACACTGCATAACATGGGCACAGAAAAATACTTGCAGCTTCTGCACTTCTAACATCTGCATCTCTAAAGTGGCAGTGGTTAATGCTAAAATAAAGTCAATAGGCAAAATTAAGCTAGTGGTCACTAATGTGACGGTGTGCTGCTAGGCTAAGTGCAACGTGGAGTCAGTGGTCAAAACACAAATATCATTACAGTGGGCCATGGCCCTTCTGGGAGGGATTTTACGACTTTGCAGTGAAGCACTACTCGCTCTGTTCACGGCTCAGTACCCCCAGGAAAACAACATTTCCAAGTCTGTTTCTCCAGCCCCTTAGGGTAGATTTTACAAATTCTGATCTCATTTTACTCTGAGTGTTGGGCTCTAGATATCATGAGTGGTTTTTCCAGGCCTGTGAACTTTGATTTTTCATGGTGCTTAATTTTAAAGGCTCCCTCTGCCAGACCAGTCCTTTGCCTGGGTTCCTGATGCTTTCTCTTGCTTGGGGGTGGGGGGAGGGTGCAGGGACGTCATCCACAGCCCCCCTGCAGAACTCCAGCTGCCACACTCCCCAGGTCCCACTGCTTCCTGGCAACTTCTAGGGAACCCATGAGTCAGAGAGCAATTCCAGTGTAGTCCCAAGGGAACCCCTAAGTTCAGCAGGTCCGTTCCCTCTACTGTTCCCCAGGGGGCACAAAGGGGATATCACCACTGACCATGGAGAGACCTGTCCTGAGTGCCAGCTGAAATCAAAGTTCTTCAGTCCATCTTTAGGTCAGCGTTAGGAAGCTTCTTCTTGTAGATGGGAATTCTTTCACCGTTTTTGATTTCAGGTTTAGGGGCATATTTATGAGAAAGTGGAGCATCGACTATAATGAGCCACATTTCTTACACCCCCTGTATCCTCCCTAACGTCACCATGGTAGCACCGTATTTACAATACGGTGCACCATGGCGCACGTTAGCACAATAACGTCAACATTTTTGACACTATTGTAGTGCATTGGTCAACCAGACCCAAAAATGATGGCACTAGTCCAGAAATGCTTGGGGAGGTCCTTTGGAAGCAATGGTAGAGCTATTTTAACTCCTGCCTTGGGCAGGCATTAAAAATGACATGAAAAATGGTGCAGTGAAATCTCATAAATTTCACTGTGCTATTTTTCTGGGCCTCAAAACAAGGGTGTGGACCCCTTGCATACATTATGTCTGGGGCAGGCATAATGTGGCACAAAGAGTTAAAAAGTGGTACAATACTTGCATTGAGCCACTTTGTAAATCTGGCTGGGGGAAAAGGCCTCCTTGATGCTGCCTTGGGGTACAAAAAATTATGCTAGGGTGGCGCAAAGAAGCGCTAGGGGCTTGTAACTACTGTATGCCCCTTAGTATCTTATCAAGAGTCTCTCTCTTGTGCAGGGGTTTTTAATTAAAGTGGTGGTGGAAAGTTCTTGAAGGTAGGCATCTCTGCCCAATCCTAGGGTGCCACATCATCACCACATCGTTGCAGCAATCCTCTTGCACAGCATTCTGATACATTTATAAATGGTGACTTCAAGTGGTCTATGAAAAGACCTTCCCTGGGAGACATGGCTACAACACAACTGACACAGCTGCATGCTCCTTTCCTAGCAGAACATCAAAGAAGAGCAATCCTGTGTTTGGCTCCAGATATCTGGCCTTTCTTCTATGGGTCTGGACTTTCCCGGATGGGTGCTGTGTGAAGAGTTAATTAGCACATGCAGATTTCCTCCCCACCATTTCCTTACCCAGGAACTGGGTCAACACTGTCAAATGGCTCTATTGAGTGGGGAGGTCTTTAATCCTCCCACTGGCCAGCAGAGTAATTAACGTAGACCAATAAGTGATGCACAGTCTTGAATCCGATTATGTCTGAGCCAAGGAAATATAATTCTGAAAGTGCCATAAGGTGTACAGTTATTACAAAAGTGACAGTGGCTCTGCACTCAAAAGTCACGGTTACCTCAACATTCATACCTGACAAATGTCTCTAGGCCTAAGTATGGCAAAACTGAGCAGTGGTGCAGATTTCACCCAGAAGGTATAATACAGTGAGCACACAGCCTTTTCAGTAAAGCCTGTGCCATGATGGCCTATCACAATATATGGCCTACTCCCGGTCAACACCAATCCCTGAAGGGACCCATCAGCAACAGGCTACAAGTGCCCAGATACTAGGCTGAGCCAGAAAGTAGGCTCACACAAAGGTGTGCACATGTGAGCTCCTGTGTTCAAATATACCCAGCCCCGAGCATGTCACCATAACTGTGCAGCAATGGCCTTCTCTTAAAAAACGGACACTGAAGGTTGGTACTTACAGTCCATTTTCATAGAATTTACTGTGAGAGAGACCAAGTTGGTGAAACTCACTCACAGTAAAAGTCCTAAACCGGGAACTCAAAAAGAAAAACTTCCGGGGGGATTAAATGGCGGAACCCATCGGTGACAAAAAGCATATGCCAACATCAATCAATTAAATGGTGCATTGTTATTATTCTGTATGAAAGCTTGTAGAGAAGGTTTTTTTTTCATCAAATCTCACAGATTGCAGTAGAAGGCAAGGTCTTTGGTGTTGGTTTCTCCCTGTGACAAACCCTGCAAATAAATGATTTGCTCTGTGGAATCCTTGTTAGGTCCTCTTGGGAGGGATAGTATTTTGCTTAGCCAATTCTATTTTTTAATACCTTTTTAATTGTATGACTGTGTGCCGCGTGGTTGCCTTATGGGAATAATTATGTTCAGTACAGTAGGATTGGGTGGGCTCAAAGTTATAACAAAGCAAGTCCTGTATTACAAATTGTGAAAAGCATCTGCTAAAAGCAATTCACGTTGTGCACTAGAATAATGTTTAATCGGCTATACTAGGAGAGATTTTATATTGTTTGGACAACTGTAACTGAGTATATATTTGTAATTTGATTACATTAAGCTTGATGTTTGCATTGTGGGAAAGTGCATGCCGACAAAGTAGGACTGAATTGGTTATGGTGACAAACCAATGATGAATGTTATAGACTTGATTCTTTGCTATGGCAAGTTACAATAAAAGGAGTAGGCCTAAAGTATTTTTTGTAAAAAGCATATGTTTAAGCCAATAAGCATGTAAGGGTGTATGGATACTACTCTGCATTGAAGCCCAGAGAAAGGTATTTTGTTACATGGAATCTCACAGATTACCATAGTAGGCAAGGCTTGTGGTGTTGGCTACCCCCTTTAAATGTGGATATAGAAGATTTGCCCAATGAAAATCCTTAATAGCCCCCCCCCCGGCCAGAAAAGATGATATTTTGCAATGCTAATTGTAATTTTGGACACGTTTGTAATTTTGTGACCGTATGCCTGATGTTTGACTTGTAGGAAAGCTTACTCTGAGTAGAGTATGCCTGAGACAGGTATCATGCCAAGCTGAAAATAACAGCTGGCCTGATTGGTATGATGAGGAACCTAATGCCAGATGGCACAGGAACAAAATATTTATTTTATAAAGTTCTGATAAAGGCAGTAGGGCTTGATTTTATAAAGCCAATAGGCCTGTTACAGGCTGCAGACAGGTATTTTATTACAAGAAATGTCACAAATTACCACAGTATGCAAGGAGTTTGGTGTTTGGTGTTGGCACCCACCCCGATAAACTCTGGGAGAGAAGATTTGCAGTATGAGAATTCTTGATAGGCACTCAGAAGAGAGGCAGTATTTTGCTTTGCTAATGTAATTTTGTAAATATTTGCACTTGTATCACTGTATGACTAATAGTTGCTTCATGGAAAAGCCTAAGTTCATAACAGTAGGCCTGGGTTAGTTATGGTGCCAAGTCAATAATGTAAGCTATAGGTCTGATTGGTTCAATGGGAAAAGGTATTTCAGGTGCCATAGGTCTGATCTATTTATCATTAAAAGTTATAACAAAACCAGTAGGCCTGATTAATCCACTATCTAGCACTTATGTCAAAGCCAATAGGCCTTTAAGGGTGCATTGTTTTTGCACAATGTTAAAGCCTGTAAACGGATATTTTCTAACATGAACTCTCCCAAATTACTTTTGTAGGAAGGAGTTTAGTATTAGTAAACTCCTTTGACAAATACCAAGGGTAGAAGATTTGCACTGTAATAATTCCTGCTAGAATCTCTTCAGAAGGCCTGACATGTATGGGTGTGTGCCAGGATCTTGTAATAAAAAATCATTAAATAATACATCCATTAATATGTATTTAAATATATATATATATATATATATATATATATATATATATATATATATATATATATATATATATATATATATATATATATATATATATATAGAGGGTCTTTATGTCTGTCTGCGTGTACCATTGGTCTCTTTGAGTGTCATTTACATCCTAATTCTATGCATAACAGTGTACTGCATAGAGTAATGGTTCAGTTTTAAATTTTCACCTTTTATAGATCCCCTTTCATTTATTTTCTTCTCTTCTTTTATTTTTTCTCGAGAGTATACTAATATTCTTTAAATGAGGGGGCCATCATGGAATTCTGTTGTCCATAGTGCACCACCCTTTTCCAATTCCAAGAGGCCCAACACATTGGTTCTAAATGTGGTGGCCATGTTGGAACTTTAAAACAACCATAGACTATGTACAATACCACTGCAAGACAGACACCCCGTGCTATGTTTCGTTTTGTTATTGAAAGCATGTTCCTGCCATGTTAAAATGACAGAATGTTTTCTTTTTTCTACTTGTACTCTTAATTTATTTTGCAGAGGTTGTTGGGTTTGTGTGTGGTTTATTGTGGCTGAGTCAGAGAGTGAATGAAAGAATGAGTCAGTGGCTTGATGGCGGCATGAGTGCATGGACGAGTGACTGAGTGCTTGTATGAATACTTATGGAGTGCCCTAACCCATCAATGACTAAAAGGCACTTTCCTTCATATACCAGACCTATATGGATTGCCAATGCCTGATTGTGTTTCTTTCTTTGGAATAGTACTTTCTCTTAAGTTCTGGTATAAAGTCAAGTGGTTCTTTCAAAGCATTTCCGATGTTGTTGCTCTCTGGCCAAGCTGTGTTCAATAAATAAAAAATAAATCTGTATCTGCGGTTGTGGTTGGTGATTCAATTCTCATTCCCTTTCATCTCCCAAAGCCACCTGCAGGGCTGCTTTTACTGCTGCTTTTCACTTCCTGCTGTGTAGTCCAAACAAAGACAAGTACATTATTTGCAAGATATTCATCCTAACCTCATGACTCTTGAAGAGAAATTTAGAGGGCCCAGATGCTTGTGTCCTTTTATTAGTTCCAACTTCCATTCTTGTAGCAGGCCTTTCCAAATACGGAACAACAGGACCCTAACCAAAATCTGCTACCACTGCAGTAAATGCAGCAGGTAAAGGACTTGATGCCCAACTCTTCAACCTTTGCTGTTTCACAGCATAGGTTCCTGTCAATGTGCCAATTGTACTGCCCTACTTGATGAAGACAGTGCTGCACCATGCCCAATTGCTTCTTGCCTCACCACACAGACTGTAGGCCTCTGAGGAATTCTTAGCCCTTTTTGTCACTGAAAAGAGGCATTACTAGGCCCTCTTTTTTACAGACCACCAGGAGAACACAATGGTGTGAGATTGGCTGGACACTATGGGGGTCATTCTGACCCTGGCGGGCGGCGGTCGCCGCCCACCTGGAGGGAACCGCCATTCCAAAATTCCATTCCATTCCAATTCAAAAGACCGCTGGGGCCATTCTAACTTTCCCGCCGGCCCAGCGGGAAAGGGGCCTGCAACACAGAAGCCAGCTCCGAATGGAGCCGGCGGTGTTGCAGGTGTGCGACGGGTGCAGGTGCAACCGTCGCGCTTTTCACTGTCTGCTAGGCAGACAGTGAAAAGCAGGCTGGGGCCCTGTTAGGGGGCCCCTGCACTGCCCATGCCAGGGCCCCAGGACACCCGTTCCCGCCAGCCTGTTCCTGGCGGTAAAAACCGCCAGAAACAGGCTGGCGGGAAGGGGGTCAGAATCCCCATGGCGGCACTGCTTGCAGCGCCGCCATGGAGGATTCGCCCAGCCGGGGTAAATCCGGCGGGAAACCGCCGGACCCGGTTTTCCAACCGCGGCTTTACAGCCGCGGTTGAGATGGGCAATGAAGCACCGCCAGCCTGCCAGTCTTGGACCGCCAGGGTCAGAATGACCCCCTATGTGGGCAACATGCTGTGGCCTCCATTACAGGACTCGGATAGTGTTCAAGAAGCTAAAGTCAGAGGACGTTTTCTATAAGTGCACACTATCTTTTTCAGCCATGGGAGAAAAACATCTGATATTCAGCATAAAACACGCTTCTAACAGCAGCTTCAGTCTGTCAGTTGATTCCCCTTTTTGCAACTGCAGTTTCACCACTGTATTCTAAAAAACAACCAGACCGATAACATTCTGTTATTATGACAAAAGTGTGGTACGCCTGTATGCTATCGGGATGGAATGAAAACTGTAAAACTGAAAGCATTTCCTTTAGAAATTAACAAAATGTGAGAGTTCATTTTGTGAAAGGAATTGTGGTTAGTGTTTTATAAGTTAAAGTGAGGAAATAATTTCTATGAGGAAACAATTTCTATAAAGTCTTGAATATCTCTTTCATCAATGTCAGAAAAAAAGTCTGATATGCTAGGTGAAACATGCACTCCCAACAGTAGTAGCAGTCTGTTGGATTCCCCAGTGTTCTACTTCAGCTTCACCATATTTTTCTAAAGAACAACTAGAGTGCTAACACTCTGCATCCATGACAAAGGTTTAGCACACCTGAATGCCATCTTGATTGAATCAATGCTGTAAAACTCAAATCATTTCCTACAGAGTTTACTGCAGTAAATGAAGAAATTAGGGATCTCGTTTTGTCATATAACTTGTGGTCAGTGCTCTAGAAAGCTAAAATCCAGGCACACTTTCTATGAGTTCTCACATATGTTCCTCATTCAAATCAGTTAAACATTTTGTTATGAAGAGTGAAACATGCATTACCAAAACCAGCAGATTGCTGTAGACAAGAGATCTGTCATGCAACTATTGCTTGATATATACATGAATAAGTATATATACCTATGCACTTATCATTCAATGTCCTAAATAATTTGGACTTTTCTTGAGTTTTGTCTTTTGTGGTGTTTTCTTTTGCACTTGGGGAGCACTTTTCTCTAAAAATGCTTTATTTTAACTTGATTTGTGTGGAAATGTTCAATTCATGTATATATCAAGCACTGGTTGCATGACAGATTTCTGTCTACAGAGTCATAAACTGTTCAAAGGAATACACTTTCTCTCATTTATTCTTTGGCAAAATAATTGTTTGGCCAATCGTTTTTAATAAATATGAAAAATGAGTTTCACATGAATGTGTGCCCCTTTTGTCTTTTTGCTTCTGACTTGTTTAGGACTCTGGACACTGTACCACTGCTGACCAGTGCTAGGGTGCAAGTGGTCTCTGTCTAAATTATATTGATGATTGGTTTATCCATAATTGAACTATTTGATTTACTAGTAAGGCCCTAGTACACTGTACTAGGTGTGTGCAGGGAAGGGAAAGGCGGGGTCTTGTGCACTACAAAAACTTCTCTTTGAAAACAGAAATGGGTATACATACTGGACCTCTGACACCAAATAGTTAGAACACTTCTGGGCTGAGGACATTATGGTAGGAAGAAGAGCTGGATGCTGTAGGAGGGACTGCCACTCTGCCTGTTGCTTTGTTGTGCTGGCCTGCGGCTTGCTGCTTCTGTCCGGGAATTGAAAGAACTGGACTTTGCTTTCTACATCCTGCTTCTAAGGTTCTCCAGGGGCTTGAATTGGGCTTGCCCACTGTTAAGAAGATTCAGGGCCATCAAAGAAATCACCTGCCAGCACCTGGGCTCCCTTGCTGAGAGTTCTGACTTGCCAAGTGGTCCCAAATCCAGTCACCCAGCTCTTGGAGGTGAGTTCAGATGATCTGAAGGAGCAAATCCATGCATCAACTCCCAGCACCACTGTAAACTGATGCATCACCGGAAAGGTCTGATGCAGCACCTGTACTGTCACTGCAGAATCGACGCGGTGCCTGCACCGCCACTGCAAAATCAATGCAACGCCTGCTTTGCTTTTGTAGACCAACACAACATGGCTGGATTTTCAATGCATGGTCCCTACATGCAAATTTCTTCATCAACTCACCTCGCAGAAAGGAACCGAGCTGCGTGTCTGGAAACCGATGCATCACCTCCCCTGACAGTAAGGAACCAATGCATCACCTTCTGGTGACCATAAGGAACCGACACGTCACCTCCCCTGGCAGTAAGGAACAGATGCATCACTTGCTTTTCCGGCACCTAACCTCCTCTTCTCCTGTTCTCATCTTTGATTTTTGACACACCTAAGGTACTTTGCCCTAAAACAGACCCATCCACTGATTTCGATGAACTAAACTTGCTTAATCTTTTAAAAATGATATCTTGACTTATATATGTTGGATTTTTGTTTTTCTGGACTTGTTTTATTCATGAAAAATACTGGCCATTTTTCTAAACTTGTGTGGTGTTCTCACTGTGTTACTGTGTGTGCATGTCCAAAAAATTTACACATTGCCTCTGAGATAAGTTGAACTGCTTGTGCCAAGCTACCAAGGGGATGAGCATGGGTTATCTTAGCTACCCTGACTAGAGTGAGGGTCCCTTCTTGGACAGGATGCAAACCACTGCCAACTAGAGACCCCATTTCTGAACGTTCCCAAAAGTATAAAACAGTAAAAGTAAAAGTGTTTGTAGACAAACTTTGTGAACAAGCAGTGGGTGTTTGCCCAGTCACAATTGAACGCAGTGCTGGCAGTGAGGCTAAGCCTCACAGGCAACTCTCGATACACACTTGTGTGTGGCAGTGGTTGGGTACCTGCAGAAGAATGACCACAAAGGATTGGGGGCGCAGGCCCAGTGGCCAACCCCAGCTGCATATGGCCAAAGGCTGTGATTAGCAGGGGTTGCCTGTGTGCTGAGGCTTCTGCACAGGGCCTGACCTTCAGGCCAGGCCCCGTGGCCAAACCCCACTGCAAAAAGCCATGCACAGCAGGGATTGGGTGCCAGGTGAGGTCTTACTACCATCTACAGCGGGGCACATTGTAAGGGCTTGTGCAGCAGGGTTTGGCACTCACGGGTTATTGGGGACTGGGCCAGTTTAGAATATGACAATAAAACTGAGAAATTCCCTAAAAAAACAAAGGTTAACATGACTTTATAGTTAGGTGTTGAGATGAGACAATAATTATTTAAAAAACAACAACACTGAAATACATCAGTTGTAGTTCAGTAAATTAACTATAACTGTGCCCCCATTATGCCTTACGTATGACTTCACATCTTTCAAAACTCATGACATGTTAAATAACATAATTGATGACATCACTCACTAGATTCAAAGAACAATATTGGTCAAATTGCTAATGAGGACCATGGACTCCAAGGTAATACGTAAGGCTGTGTTTTTTAAAGAGCTTTTTGTCTGCAGAGCTGCAGAAAGAATAGGCTTATAAATTATCAGTGTTTCTATTGTCAACACCATCCCCACTTAAGCTGCTACAGTGGGGGTTCACAGCACTACTGTACACTTCCTACTTACACTTGAACTTACACTCTTTCTTTAAGGAAGCTACATCCTGTACCATATTAGCAAAAGTGCTCTGGGCACACCTAATGTTTGCATTTGCTTTTGGCCCTGTGGAATACTTTGATATAATGGAATGGGACTGTTAGAAATGGGGTCTTTGGTTCACAGTCAGGTTAACCCCTGTCCAAGCAAGGACCCTCACTCTAGTCAGGGTAAGTCACACACAATCCAAATTATCCTGTGCCCACCCTCTGGTAGCTTGGCACGGAGCAGTCAGGCTTAACTTAGAAGGCAATGTGTAAAGTATTAGTGCAATAAATCATGCAATAACACAGTATAACACCACAAAAATCCACCACACAGTGTTTAGAAAAATATAGAATATTTATCTGATTAAATGCAGGTCAAAAACAATCAAGATGTGATAAGTACACGTTGAAATATCACTTTGGAAAATGATAAGGAGAGACTTTAGTTCTTAAAAAGCAACAAGTGTCTCTTGCAAGCACAAAGTACCTGGTTTGTGTTCAAAATCTCGGCAAGTGGCCGCAGAGGAGGAGATGTGTAGAAAACGGGGAGAGGTGTGCGTCGATTTCTCTGGCACACACAGACTATGCGTCAATACGTTTTCACGCAGGGGAGGCTTTGCGTCGATTTCCGGCGTGAATATTTGGATTCTCTTCGGGTTGCGGGGTATTCGGACGCCCGGGGACGATGCGGAGAAATCCTGGACATGCAGGACGAAGTCACAGGAGCTGCATCGATCCGGTGGGCTATGCATGGAAATTTCTGTTGCATGGCAGGCGCTGCATAGATTCTTCTCTCAGGAAGTCGGGCTGCGTCGTTCCGGCTCGGCTTTGCATCGATCCAGTGGGCTGTGCGTCGAAGTTCCGGTCCCAACGCTGGCGCTGCATCGATCTCCACTGGGGGAGCCGGGCTGCGTCGTTCTGGTTCGGCGTGCAGTGAATTTCGCAGCACAAGGAGTTCTTTGCAAGATGAAGTCTTTTTGGTCCTGAGGCTTCAAGGAACAGGAGGCAAGCTCTATCCAAGCCCTTGGAGAGTACTTCTCAGCAGAGCCAGAGGGCAGCTAGGCAGCAGGGCAACAGCAGGGCAGCAGTCCTTTGCAGAAAAGCAGTCAGGTGAGTCCTTTGGGCAGCCAGGCAGTTCCTCTTGGCAGGTTGCAGGTTCTGATTCAGAGTTTCGTCACCAGTGGTATCTTGTCCAGAAGTGCCTGAGTTGGTAGGGTCAGAGGCCTTGTTTAAATACCCAAATGTGCCTTTGAAGTGGGGGAGACTTCAAAGAGAGGCTTAGAAGTGCTCCAGGTCCCCTTTCAGTTCCATCCTGTCTGCCAGGGTCCCAGTAGGGGGTTTGGCAGTCCATTGTGTGAGGGCAGACCACTGTCCTTTCAATTGTAAGTGTCAGGCCCTCCACCCTCCCAGCCCAGGAAGACCCATTCAGTATGCAGATGTGTGCAGGTGTGACTGAGTATCCTGTGTTTGGGGTTGTCTGAGTGAAATGCACAAGGGAGCTGTCAAGTAACCTAGTCAGACGTGGATTGTAAGGCACAGAAGGATTTAAGTGTAGAGAAATGCTCACTTTCTAAAAGTGGCTTTTCCAGAATAGCAAGATTAAATCCAGCTTCACCAATAAGCAGGATTTTCCATTACCATTCTGGCCATACTAAATATGACCTGGTTACTCCTTTCAGATCAGAATCCACCACTCAAACAGTATATGAGGGTAGCCCTAATGCTATCCTATGAAAGGAGCAGGCCTCACAGCAGTATAAAACTAATTTAGGAGTTTTACACTACTAGGACATATAGAACACACATGTTCATGTCCTGCCTTTTACCTACATAGCACCCACCCTGCCCTATGGGCTACCTAGGGCCAACCTTAGAGGTGACTTATATGTAGAAAAAGGGGGGTTTAAGGCTTGGCAATTACTTTTAAATGTCAAGTCGAACTGGCAGTGAAACTGCACACACAGGCCCTGCAGTGGCAGGCCTGAGACATGGTTAGGGGCTACTTATGTGGGTGGCACAACCGGTGCTGCAGCCCACTAGTAGCATTTAATTTACAGGCCCTGGGCACATGTAGTGCAATTGACTAGGGACTTACAAGTAAATTAAATAAGCCAATTGGGTATGAGCCAATGTCACCATGTTTTAAGGAGAGAGCCCATGCACTTTAGCACTGATTAGCAATCGTAAAGTGTGCAGAGTCCTAGAGCCAGCAAAAATGAGGTCAGACAAAGAGAAGGAGGAAGGCAAAAAGTTTGGGGGTGACCCTGCAGAAAGGCCATTTCCAACAGAGACACAGACAGTGTGCGCCCATTCTGAAATATGGGTAATACAGGTGCACATTTTGTGCCTGCCCGACTCCAAGGGGGAGTTTCCCCATTGGCTTGGGACTATCACCCCGTACAAGTGACAGAAACTCTTTGCTCTGTGTGTCCACCATACTACTGATGCAGGAGCAGTCTGCCCTCTTATTCACTCCCTTTGAATGGGGGCACACAGAACCCAGGGACCCTCCATCCTAAGCAGGTTGGTGATAGGGTTGCAACCTGGCTGGTTTTCTACAGGGACCAACCGTCCGGGTCGGAACAAAAAGAAACACAATATCCTAATTCCGTTTTTTTAAACCCTTAAACTGTACATACTTCAAACAGAAAATATAAATAGAAAGTACTTCTAAATGTGTTCTAGAGCTGTGGTAATTAGCCCTGACTACAAATTAAGAAAACAAGGCAGAAAAGTAATGTTACAAATGAATAGGTACAATATTGTTTAAAATCCTATTTAGAATAACGTCCTAGCCTTTGCAGACTCTTAAAAATACAACAAAAGTCTGGTATTTCTCTCTTGGAGAGGTGGAAATCCTAGTCAGTGCTGTGCTTCTGTAGGTGGGATCCTTGCCAACTCCATTGGCAGTCCCTCTAAGGTAAAAGACACGCTAGAGGTTTAAAACTCCCGGATTAGTCTTTAGGTGTTGGACTGTACCCTCTTCCCCCACTATGAACACTAGGTACAGCGCTATTTGCATTTGATAACCAATGCACTGTCTCTGTCAGGGCTGACTGCACAAATGTCTGATGCAGACAGGGAGACTGCCATTTTTCATAAAAAAAGCTTTGGTAGGTAACTGGTCAGTTCAGTTTCCATGACCATTTAATCGATCCGCCTGCTGCTCAGACTGGGGATTTGGAGGGCAGCTGATTGCAGGGAAGATCTGCCCGAGGTCTTTTGGTAAAGGGTGCAGTCAAATATGACTGCACTTTCCTGTGTTTTAGGCTTGGGCTCCATAGGAGCCCAACGTAGCCAATTGCTATATATGGGGCTACTTTGAGCACCCCGCCACCATTATGTTTTTTTGTGACCTGGTGGCTGGCATAGGGAGCCTTGTTTTAATTTTTCCAAGATGGCATCCAGCGCAGACAGAGGCCAGGCATCTGCTCCGTGAAGCAGGTCTCATGGACTTCATGGAAGGAGGGAGCAACATTGTGGGTGTGATGAGGCTGACATGGTGGGCTTCCAACCTCGTGGCCACAGTGTTTGCCACCCTGCAAAATACGGGCAGTGTCCCCACAGGTGAGGAGGTGAGGCCACTCCGTTCCTCAGCGGGCAGCCTCACGTGAAGTCCAGGGTGATGGGGCCTTCGCGTTTGGGGGAAACAGAGGGGGAAGAGGTGACTGCCATGACACCCCCGCAGCCCTCATTGGCACCGTGCAGCAACAGGGGCAGTTGAGGCAAGGCAGCAGTATTGAGCAAGGGGACTGCACTAATGGCACCTCCCTCTCCAGATTATGCAGCAGCCCATGCACATCCCAGGCGTGTGTACGTGTCAGCTTGCAAAGGCCAACTGGGCAGGTGGGAGGCCGCAGCAGTACCTCCCACCTCGCCAGGTTTGAATACAGGCCCACACATGGCTGACAAGGCGTTTGGGGAGCCTTCAGTCTTATTGCAACTGGCAACTGAACAGGAGGCTGCTTCGGTGCCTCCTGTCCAACAAACACAGAGTAGCAGGTCTGATGGTGGGAAGGGCGGGGCGATAACCCCTGGTTTTGGGCATGGGGTCCCTGTAGATAAAGGGGCTGCTTAATCAGCCATAGACAGTTGCATTAAATGAGGGACATTGAGGCAGGATGAAGATCCCTGGCTAGGCCTTTGGGACTGGCTCAGGAGGGCCCCTTAGGGCCTACAGGAGCAGTGAGTAAATGGTGGTCCCTGGGAGATCTGGGGGGTTGGGATCAAAAATGTCACCAAAGCCAGGGTGGGGGGTAGCGAAAGTAGAGCGAGGGGCCACACAGTGTTGCAGAGACTAGCTTTAGCGATTGAGGTGGCCAGGTTTGATTGGAGTAGGGAGGAGGAAGGGGCAGATTCAGACAGCCAGAGAGATATAGGACCCCAGCCCATAGACAGGTTTCAGCGTAGGGTGGTGGCCCCCAAAGATGAGGTCAACCGGGTGGTGGGGAGGGGAGGGGAGAACAGGATGACTGGTCATGGGACCCCGACGATAGAGGGGATGGCAGGGAGTGAGGTGTCAGCACACAAGTCCTCTCCTCTTTTTTATAGGTTGAGGAGCATCACATTTTTCCAGACTCAGGAGAGTTTAGCGCAGTTCGTAGGCACTGAGGTGAAAAGATGAATGGGCCCAGAGTGGTTCGCCGGATGCCTGTGGGGGATCCCGCCGCAGCCAGCTGCAGCATGTCCAGAACAACATCATTGGCTCCAACAGTGTGTAGCTCTTAGTGACCTATGGCTCATTCAGCGCAGAGTAAGGATGGATGATGTCAGCCGACCAGTATGGTGGGGTTCAATTGATGCCCCTGGTTGCCGGGTGCTGGCCCACAGCTAGGGCAAGACCATCATTCCTGGGACGGTATGGACAAGCCTGAGTTGATAAGGAAATTGTGGAAGGAAGGATGGCAGACCACTTTGAGGAATGGCCAGTGGAGAACTTGACTGTGTCCACAATTGGTGTGGTACCCATAAAAAAATGAGGACAGTTTTGATTAATTCAGCATTTGTCATAGGTTGGTGAATGACATAATTCAAGAAGAACCAGTTTTAGTGTCCAATCCCTTTGTGAACGTGGCCATGTCTTTGTTGGCAGTGGGGCAAGAGCCCAGATGGCAAAGTGTGATGATTTGAAGTCAGCTTTTCAGCTGCTTCTGGTGCATCCGGATGATTTTCAACCTTTAGGCATGCAATTTGACTGTAAATGGTATGTGGACAAGGTCCTGCCAATGGGATCCTCAATATCTTGTACGTTTTTGAGTCCTCCAATTTGTTTCTGCAGTGGCTCTTTATCTGGAAAACGGCCATAGTCTGGTGATTAATTGTCTTGATGATTTCCTGTTTGTGGGTGCGCCCAGCTTGAAGGACTACCAGCAGGCATTGGTAAGATTCCAGGTCCGTTCACCCCTGAGAAAACAGTGGGCCAAGCACTGTTGTCCTTCTTGGGGATTGAACTGGATGCTGAAAAGACGGAGGCGAGGCTGCCTCAAGACAAAAAGGAGGCCATGCAAATATTATTGGCAAACATGTTGACCAAGGAGAAGAGAAAGAAGAGAAAAGGGCATCTAACGTTGGGTCACCTCAATTTTGCTTGTAGGGTAGCAAGGGCAGGAGGAAATCCTGTAGAAGACTAGGGGTCTTAATTAGATTTCGGCAGACTGGTTATCCGTTGAAATATAAATCCTATAGGAAATAATGTGATTTATATTTCGGCAGACGGTATCTATATCAATGTTGTGACGGATTAACCCAAATCGAAATCAGGCCCTAGGTCTGCAGGGGAGGATTGGTTTCAATGCCACACCATCGTGTACGCATATCTGCTGCGGTCAAAGAGGACCTCAGGATGTGGGCTTTTTTCTTGAAATCTTTCAATGGAATGCCACTGGCCTGGCAGGATGGTCTTAATTGGGATGTGCAGATTTTTTCCGAAGCGTCTGGAGGTATGGGTTTTGGTCTTTTCTGGCAGGGGCGCTAGTCTGCGGAGGAGTGGCCGGCACACTGGAAGGCATGTGGAAGAAGCATTGCGTTTCTTTAACTCTTCCTGCTGGGGGTAGCAATTAATGTTGTGGGGAGAAGAATTGGCGCACAAATGGGAGCTGTTTCGGGTGGACAACGTGGCTGTAGTAGTACAAGTGGTGAACAGACAGCCAGCCAGAGAGGCGCAGGTGTTAAAGCTGTTGCACATCTTCATGCTGGGTTACCTGTGGCATAATATCCCTACCAAAACGCAGCATGTCCCTGGGGTGGAAAATGACTTTGCAGATACTTCATCTCATTTCAGTTGGAAAGATTCCATGGGCTGGCCAAGGAAGCAGACAGATGCAAGACACCTATACCAGTGGTATACCTGCAACAAAGGATGGTACAATTGGTTATTGTCTCTCCAGCTGCATCAACTAGAAGGGCTTAAAGTCAGGGTTGGCATCAGGGGTGCAGCGCAGGCCGCCAGGGTGGTGCAGCACAGAGGATGTGGTGCAGTTTATCCTGGACTTGACAGAGAAAGGGCTTTCATGAGTGATGATTATTGTTGTGGGGCTACACCCTGTCAGTTGGGGAGTTGTGGCAAAGGATGCTCAAGGGCTGGGCAAGGGACAAGGATCGCTTGGAAAGACCAACGAGGCCCATAACCTGGGATACTTTCAGCTGGGTTCTTTGGCACTTGCCTTGGGTATGCAGGGGGGACGAAGAGGTAAGCGTAATCTCCACTTTGATATCCTGGATGTTTTTTTAAGTGTTTTGGGTGTCTGAGTTGCTGGGGTGTAGGGACAAGGAAGGAGTGAGGTAGAAGCATATCTCAAAGAGGGAGGGTACGTTGGTGGTTAGTCTGGAGGTTGCACAGCTCCAAAACAGACCAGAGGGACCAAGGGACAGATGTAGTGTTGCAGATGCTCGAGGCATTGGTGTTTTGCCCAGAGGCTTGGGGTAACAGGTAGGCTCAGGGGTGCATGAGGCACCTTGGGGGCGGTGGGAGCAGCGGCAGTCTGGAATTAGAGTTTCTCCCTACCAGCTGCTATCTGTCCTGGAAAAGGCACTCGCGATTTAGGCCTCACCCTTCTCAATATGGAACATATTTGTTCTGGATCAGTACTGTGAGTGAGGCGGGCAATTGCAGCTGGGCGAGGGAGTACATCATGCAGCTGGGACGTTGGTCTACAGACTGCTTTCGGAGATAAGTGCGCTTTTCACGGGGAGAAAGCAGCTTTCCTGGGTTTTCAGTGTAAATATTTACTGCTATTTCTGTTTCAGATTTAGTTGTGGCACCTGTGGTGGAACAGATATACATCCTGGTTGTAGGATATTTCTTCATCAAATGGGCTCTCAAGGGAACTGGGTCCAACTTGGGATTTGACAGGCACTTGTTTTCTAACCCCTGGCCGGGTAAAGGGGGCGTGAGATAGCAAGACCTTATTCCTTGTCTGAACAGTATGTTGGTTGAGGGAAGATGCCTGGATGTACTGCTTCACTATTTGGAGAAGAATTATCTTGTTTTGGAGACGCAAGTGGTTTTGATGAGGGACATGAAGAAGGTTTTAATGCAGTTGAAGGCTCAAGGGTTGATTTGTGATTTGGACAGAGTTTGTGCCCCGCAGGAAGTGGAGAGGTGAGGCAAAGTTAGCAGCAGTGTACAGGGCATGCAGGATGAATAACAGGGAAATTAGACATTTTGCAGGGAGCTGGGCTTTGGCCACATTTGCCACTTGGATATTCGGTTTGACAGTGTTGAATTTTTCAAAAGAGATGGTGTGCACCTATCACGGATAGGTATTGAGTTGTACGTCTTGTAGTTGAAGGAGGTAGTGGCATTGGCACTGAATATCAGTAAATAAGCTGGGAGCCCTGGGGAAGGCAGCCATAGAGAAGCAGGGGCAGAAAAAGTCAGTAGACAGCCTTTTTCTAGGCAGTAGTGGCCTGGAAAGTGTTCCAGGACGTTACGGAAGTAGGAGTAGTGTTTCCATTGGTGAAACATGGAGAAAGGGAGGGTAGGCAAGAAGTTCGAGGTTCAGAAGTTTACTTGCTTCGAGTTAATACTTGCAGTCTTAGGGTGGAGGGATAAGTTAAAGTTGGAAAGGTTGAAATGAGTTTCAAGTGCAATGAGATACTGGTGGGTGGGTTACTGTGGGTGGGACAGTAGGGGTGGGGGTAGGGCATTGGTTAGTTAATTGGTTGTTAATTATATTGAAGCAAAGCAGTTTTGAGAACTTTGCAAAATCCTCGCAACTTTAGATTTACATGCATCCACATTCGGTTAATAAAAGCGGGCTTTACCTCATCCATACAACACTCCACATTCTTTTTGTCTCCATTGCAGTATGCAGTATGCTCACTTGATAACAGATGTACACCTATTCATATCAATTTTTTCCTTACTTTTAAATTGCTCCCTAATTTAGGAGACAAATAAGATGCATTTGGCCTCATCCTTCTAGTCTTATTCCATCAGCTGTTGGTGTGATTAACCCGCGAGGAACTAACTCTGCACAGATCGAGATCTGGCACACAGGTGAAATTCCAGTAGAATCAGGATATAAAGTTTGCAGCAATTACAGTAACCAGCACAATTTTCTACAGGGAATTCCTGTCATCAATCAGTCGCACAAACAACAGATGCTCCGAATTTACTTTCCTAGGTACGGAGGGAAAACTTCAATCAATCAATCATTTGTAAAGCACGCTATTCACCCGATAGGGTCTCAAGGGGCCGGGAGGGGGGTGCCACTGCTCGAATAGCCAGGTCTTGAGACACTTCCTGAAGGTCAGGAGGTCCTGGGTCAGATGTAGGTTGACGGGGAGGGAGTTCCAGGTCTTGGCGGCGAGGTGGGAGAAGGATCTGCCGCCGCTTGTGGTATGGTGGATGCGGGGGACGGTGGCGAGGGCGAGGTTGGCAGAGCGGAGCTAGCATGTCGGGACGTGGAAGTTGAGGTGCTCATTGAGGTAGGCAGGGCCAGCATAGTGGAGAGTCTTATGAGCACGGAGAAAGAGTTTGAAGATGATCCTTTTGTAGACCGGGAGCCAGTGGAGGTCTCTGAGGTGGGCTGAGATGTGTTTGTGGCGAGGGACGTTAAGGATGAGTCATGCTGAAGCGTTCTGAATGCACTGAAGTTTTCTCTGAAGGTTGCCCGTTGTTCCTGCGTAGAGTGCGTTACCGTAGTCCAGTCTGCTGCAAACGAGGGCGTGGGTGACCGTCCTTCTGGTTTCAATGGGGATCCATCTGAAGGTCTTGCGAAGCATGCGGAGGGTGTTGAAACATGAGGATGAGATGGCGTTAACTTGCTAGGTCATAGTGGGCGATGAATCCAGTATGAAGCCGAGGTTGCGTGCGTGGGTGATGGGAGCTTGAGTGGCTCCTAGAGTGGCAGGCCACCCTGGAGTCATCCCAAGCTGATTTGTAGGAGCCGAGGATGACGATCTCGGTCTTACCCAAGTTCAGTTTGAAGCGGCTTACGTCCATCCAGTTGGCGATGGCGTGAAGTCCGTTGTGGACTTTTGTAATTAGTGAGTCAATACCTATTTTAAGTTCCAAAACTAGAATGGAGTCGTAATATTACACTCGCTGGATACCTCATCCCATAGTAGGGCACTTGGAGTAATGAATTATTCATGGAGACCTCAATGCACCCAGCTCCATCAGTTCCATTGTACATGTGCCGAGACTCACAACAACTGTAGCGCCATCCTTGCAAGGACGTGTCCCATTCTCATTCAATTTCCAACCAGTGGCTCTCCTGCTCTTTCTCTGCACCATTAGCACTAAACTACTCTTCAAGTCTCTTCCATCTACATACAGACAAAGGGCGCTTGCACTCTGTTCTCTTACTTCTAGAACTTCTCGGACAGCTATCATAGGGCATAGTCCTAGCACCCCATATGTTTTTTTTTATGGTATCAACGCTTCATGCTCCTCTGGTCCATCTTCAACTTCTAGACCAAGATATTACATTTTCTTCCTCTGTGCTCACATCCTTTATTCATAGCCCATGAAAAATGTACACATTCATTTTCTTGACACCGACAATGCACCAAAAGCAAATCATCAGTATGCCACCTTAAGCAACATTATTTCCCAATAATTTAAGGGTATTCATCCCAGAATATCGAGAAACCAGTGCTTAGTGTGAGCCAGTTGCTGCAAGTGGGGCCCACCAGCACTCTTTTTTGTGGACAGGGACATATTTTCATTAATCAGACTGACCCAGAACAAGAGAGTGAATAGTGGATGAAAGACCGAAAAACAATGACAAACTGAGAAAACAAGGAGGAAAAAAGTACCTGCAAGAATTAGATAAAGGGGAAGGGAGGGTATATTGGTGGGACGAAGGAACATGAGTTGAAATCAAGACTAAACAGCCTTAGTATTCATCACTCCTGATATTCAGCAGCAGTGATGGATTGCTTTTGAGTAAAATTTGGGCCCGACACTCATTATTTTACAAATTAGGCACTGCAAGTAACCATCTCAATATTGCGATTGTGAGTGTTGTTCTCTCATTCTGTCTCTTCTGGCCGGGCCCCTTAAAAATCAGCCAATCCCCTCCCCACCCCTGGCACATAGCTCAAAAGGATGGATTTCCAATAAAACACCAATGCAGGCATTTTCCCTCTGCACTGGTGCCAGGCCTCCAGCATACCACTTCTTATCCCCATATTCTTAAAATCCTTTCAGAGCCTATCCTTCAGTTGTGTTGTTTATGGGAGCTAAAGATTTCGGTGCTAGATGAAGTGCCATCACTCACCTAGTCACAGCAGGGTCAGACTCTTTTGACTTTGGCGTCAACCCACAGAATTGTATTCTTTGTGAGTGAGGCTACAGAGAAGTCAGTGTTTTGGACATGTTGTGCCTTGAGTATAGTATTGCATCTCAAATACTATATTTCCAATAGTTGGGACAGGAATGTCCCTGTATGGTAAGCGGGTGTGTAACCCAGCCCTGCGTGCCCGATGCATGTGAAACTGGTGTACTGGTGTTTTTATATGTCCCTGGCTAATCTAGCCTGTGCACCTAGATCAGTCCTGGATAATGCAAGGTCCAGAACCTATTTGTTGACCTAGAGGGCAGACCCAAGAGTGCCATCACAGCTGTGGACTACTGTCTATGACGCACGTGTACCATTTAAAACAGTGTTTTGTGAATCTTCAGTGTGACCACGCCTTTTTTTCTGTAAGCTCAGGAAGGCATAAATCTCTTCTCATGTAAAGTTCCATTTTATGTGAAACTCAAACCTTGCACTCACATCCTGTGTACATGGCGTCTGCGGGTATATACAGTGAGTTTGTATCACATGTACAGTAGTAGGATTCTCTGTGTCAGAATCTGAGTAATGCAGCCAATGGGATCCATTCGGGCTTAGCACAAGATGAAGGTTGATGGTAGCTTCCCATGGCCAGTGGAGGGGGTATTGCCTGCATTTCTGTGGCTGAAGGCTGGAGACCTAGGCAACAAAGTGAGGAGGATGAAGACAAGGTTACCATTAGAAATGCAATTAGGACCTTGCTAGCAAAAAGTCTTTGATTAGTTATTCCTGAGTGCTTTCATTTGGAAAATGGAAGGGGTAAAAGGGTCAGACTCCAATTTCTCTTGTTCAAGGTAAGGGATTTTCTAGACAGGACTTGCCCAATTGCCTGCCTCTGATTACTGCTTCAGGAAAGAAGATGACAGCCAGCTTCAGATAACTCACACTTCACTGTGCCCATTGTTTTGAATACTATTCCTTGGTGCAAGACCTATTGCTTTCTGCTGTGAAATCATTCTCTCTAGAGAGCAGCCTACAATTTCATTTGAAAGAAAACCAAACCGATTTTATAGACTTAGAAGGTGGATTCACGCCTCCTAACTGGAAAATGGATGCAGAAGTGGGATTCAAACCACTCCACTTTGTTCCAGTAACTATAACTTCTTAACCATGGAATGGAATGGAATGCTCTGCATAGTACTTGAAGAGCTGCAGTGTAACCAGGGCTGTGATCTGCCTGGGAGTCAGTCTCCCAGACGGGAGGTGACATCATCTTAAGTCAGCACCTTCTGCTGGAATTGATTGGGATCTGCCTACTGTGAAAAGGAAAGAGTGTGCTAGGCTCTGCAGGATGACAGCCTGTACTGGAGGAGAAACCCAATATATTGCTGGCATGAGGGTCACTCAGAGAACAATGGCTTCCCCAGAACACGGAGTCAGGAGTGGTCAGTGTCATGAAACAGTCCCACAGTCGCTCTCTGCAGTTTTCTGTGTGAGCTTCAACAAGACTGTTCCTGAACAACTATGTCAACAAAGAGATGGTAGAGGTTTGAGACATTTGTGCTGCCACTGCCTGTGCTATGAGGAAAGGCTGCATCACCACCAAAGCACCAATCACACTGAAAGTCACGACTGCCAGAAAATACAGTCGCAAAAGATTCAGCCTGGAGGATGCAACTGCCACCACAGGATGCCTGTCATAGCAAGCCAAGAAGGCTGCTGCCGGCAAAGATAGTTGTTGTGGTGTAGGCCCACCTCACTGATTACCTCTGTGATCATCGTCCACAGTGAGGCTGCCTGTGACGCCAACAGTGTAAAGGAACTGCTGCCATGAGGGCATGGTTTGGTCTACAATTGACGCTCAGCCAGAACTGCTATAGAAGCCAACAGGTAAAATATGGGGTGGTGCTGGGAAGAAATGGTTTCAGCACCTCACTATTTTCACCCAACTTAGTTGGCAACCCTGTGCATCATTTCTTCTAATTAGTATAGCATTTAACTCTGCTGTGTGATTAAAGTGCTTTCTTTTCACTTAAAAGATAAGCACTGGGCTGGACAATACATTGTGCCTGTTGGCTGGCTACAGAATTTTGAGATCCTCTCAAAACTACCTTCCTGATAAGCCTGTGTCTCCTTGCTCTCACTGCCCTGATAGCCAAGTGTGGAAAGGGTTTCACTTGGCCCAGTTTTCAGACCCAAAGTAGGATGGACATTAGGACACCAATGACACAGTAACCTCTCTCTGCTCTGTGGCCCCCGAATGGGGTCTGACACCAATGCACCTGGTAGCCTCAGTATCCACAATTCCTTGCTACACCACCAATTCACAATGGATGGAAGTGTTTCACTGACTACCTTCAATCTCACAGTCTTGTTAGCAAATGTGGCACCCCACAGCTAAACTGAAGCCACAACTGGCCAAAATTCCAAAAAAGGATGTGTTTTCGTGGTTGTTTCCTGTCATATGGTGATCAGTGTTAAAGTAAGTGCTGTGCCACCTTGAGGGTTTTGTGGATAGAATGGAGAGCCTGAATAACTGTGCAATTATTTTGGGACATGGCTAAGCCTTAGAAAACAGCTCCATAGCCAGTGGGGATATCTCCCAGACCCACAAAAATGCAATCTTTATTTCCATTTCAGAGAAACCTACTGCAGAACCTGGTATCAAATTATAGAACAGTTTCAGGGACAGTCTGTGCTGCCAAGGCAATGGAAACAGTTGTTTTCTGACAACTGTCCCGCTATCTGGAGACTCACGGCATCTTTAGTCATTTCCAATCTGGATTTCGGCCACAAAGGAGTACTGAAATAACCCTACTAAACATAGATGATGAACTCTGCATGGCCCATGATCTCACCAGGCTGGTTTGGGGTGTCACCGTGAAACAGCCTTCATGTGTATTCACCAACAAATCAACTCTAATCAATATAATCGGGGTCAGAGTATACAATCCCGACCTTGAGAGAAATTCAGTCATAGGTGTTATCAAGTCTCTGTAAAGGTAACACATTTCATATTAGATTAGAGATAGTGATGCGCAATTCTGTACCTTCACCAACATAGGAGCTACCCCTTTCTTATAAAACTTCATCCGTTTCTCACCACATTAAAAAAAACTCTTCTCATGCCAATCACTTGTTCAATTGCTCACAAGACTACATAACCAAACTCTGAGTTACATCTCTAGCATATATGTACAATACAATACCATACAACCAAAATCCTAAAAAGAGCCACTCACTGACTTCCTAACTCTGGCATTCAGGTAGACCAATTGTCCTAGGAGTATTGATTAGCTGAAATGCATAAGACCCACCAGTCAGATGCCTAAGGCCACTTTGCCCTTTCCACCTTGCTGCAGACTTCATTTATAATGCTTTGTTATCTATATTAATCTAATCTGCTCATAGGGCTATTAGCATCTTGAACAGGGGTTTCCCAGTTCCATACATTGTCTTTTCCAGCTCACCACTGGTGCCCACCTTAGCATCCAAATGGGGTGACTTGCAGTACTTGAAAACTGCTTAATAACAAGAATGCATAGAAGAAACCAGGATTTCTCTATCATTAGAAAAATGCAAAGGTCTGATGGCCTTATCGCCTTTTCTAGACATATGATTATATTCTGAGGAAATGAAATCCATACTACCACAAGACAAACTCACAAACTGAAGTGACTGGTGTCAGAGGTGGTGGTCAGAATAAAATATGAGTAGGGATGTGGTGGAGCAGGTACTTTAAATAAATATTTGTTTTACAGTGCAAATCTTACCAACTCATCCAGACAAGAGTCCCTGCTTTCTCATATGGGCCCTGTTGACAGACCTCTGTTGTAGATGAGAGTAACGAGAAGCTGTAAATTAAAATCAACTCATCACAGTTTCAATTTCAATTTCTTGGGAGTCAATGAGAGTTGATGTGAGTTTCAAAGCTTTATTTAAAATCTTTTAACTAAGGAAATCCTTACTGTTTAGCAACAAAATAATAAATCAAATGTTAATAAGTGTAAATCATTAGACCAGATGCATAAAGTGTGTTCCAGAAAGGAAAAATCTCTATTCTAAGCTATGGAGGATGACATAAAAGCATCAGTCAGAACCCATAAAGAGCTCTAAATTCAAGAAGTGAAAGCATTAAGCTTTTAGTATCAAATCTCAATTATTAATCAAACAGACCTTCCCATAAGGAGAGGTTCAAGAAACTCAGCAAAGTCTCAGAGCAGCATAGATTCAGTCAGGGGAAATAAAAGGGTCTCAGAATGAATCTGTGAAGCGTCTGCAAAGGGGTCTGCAGAGAGTCTGGAAAGTCAGCAAAGAGAGGCTGAAATGAGGTCTGCTGTCTACTCTAGGAACACACACTTACACGGTTTTCAGATCAATAGCTGAAACAAATTGTTTCAGTCTTCAGCCAGCTCATCCAATCAGGTTGCGGTGTCATCATAGAAACAGGAAAAAGTCAGTTGTCTAAACAGTCAAGGGACAATGGCTCAAAGTTATTAAACTTTTAGAATAAAACATTATGTGAAACATTTGGTAAGTCATTAATAAGCTCTCACTATTTACTTACTATAAGACAACTACAGTTCACAGGTAGGCTTCGCCATTACTCTATGAGCTAATGGGTTTCTCATGAACGTAAACTAACAGTGCCAATGGTCATACAAAAAACATTCGACGGAAATTCAACATTTTAATTTTAATACATTATTATATTCTATTGAAACTATGCCTATGGGAAGGTCATAATCTAACATTTTCTATAAATCATGCATTTCTCAGCATGTCAGATTTTATGAATATTAACATTTCACCTTTCTGACCTAGGTCAGGGTTTGAAAAAAGAAAAGGAAAAATGCATTCTGCAGTCTTTTAAACTTAAAATTTATCAACATAAAAGCCTAGTGCTCTAACTTGCTTCTAAAATATAGCTTTCCATCTGAGGCCTACACATTTTTTCTACATGTTATTTGCATTAATTTCCATTATATAAAAACACCCTTGCAAGTGGGAAAAAAACTCCGGTAAAAATGAAATAGGAGTAATCTGCTGTGTGTGTGTTTTCTTGCATGAAGCGATGGTTGTACCCACAATGATTTAGAAAGGCATTCAAAATTTTCCCAAAAAGGAGTTCTTTTTTGCCTCCTGGTTTTGAATCATTATAAACAACAATGATGCATGTTCATGATCCAAACGTTCTCCTGCTTCTAAAATCTGCTTCTCTTATTTGAGCTTTCTCTTTCATGCAAAGCAAAGAGGAATGTTTTTACTCGCATAATTTTTATTAATATAGTTATGGTTCACCCCACTGTCATGTAAAGGTGGGCATGTATGACATGCTAGTTTTGGGTTTTGTCCAGCCACTTATAGTTAGTTGCCATCCCCCTTCTTGCACCAGCTTAGTGTGTCCTATAGGCAGGTATGCTGCTCACTCCTTTGTCATCGTCTGAGGGGATTTCACTGCTTGAGGGACACATTTTTCTGTTCTCATTGGATATGTTGTGGGAGCAGCTTCTGTCGACTTTTGCTTAATGCTATCAAATGATTCTTTGACAAAAAGAAAAGAAGCTATACAACTACACTTGCTCTCACCTTGCATTACTCCATCCTGATCTCTCCATCGCTGTCCTCAATGAGGTAAGGTGGTCCACTTGGGGGTCTTCTCTACCATGCTCTGTTAGTGAAGGGCAGTTGTTTTTTTTGTCTCCCCTTGAATTGTTAGTACTCTGGGCTAGACTGAGGTTTCCTTGGTGGTTACTTTACCTCAACCCCTCAGGGGCACAGTGTGGTATTCAACCCTTCATGATATCACATATTGGTTCCAGTTTCTCTCCTGCACCAACCTGTGCAAGTTTGTGGGTCTTTGAAAGCACGTGTTCTCGAGAAGCCAACATTCTGCAGTAGGTACATAATGCCTCCTTGGTGCACATGTAACCTTCCCTTCCATTTGTCAGCCTCGTCCCTACAGCACTGCCCTTCACATTAACCAAGTAACTCCCACCTTCCTGTTGACAGACCCATAATGCCTCCCACAAAACTCCTTCACTCCATCTACCACATTCCTTCTCGTGTCCGTGTTGCACTATCACACTCTCCTCTATAAACACCCAGGCTGCTCAGACTGTCACATGGCCCATTCCGTAAAATAGTGGCTCTGCATTCAAGTCTACAAACCTGACAGCACCACCATGTTCAGACTGTGCCTTGCTGCCCACTACAGATTCCCCGGACACCAATCCTTCCTGTGAACACCATCATTAAAATATCTGGCATCATTGAAAACCCCACAGTGCCCAGAGGCCTCTGAGCCCAAGGCTTCTAGAACCTTTGGTGCCTCTCAGCTGCCTTTCACCATCTCACGCGCACACATACTCAGACATTCCTGCACACACACAGGTAAACAAAAAGGTTTAAACACATACAGGCAGAAAGGCACATGCGATCACACGCACAGGACATGCCATTAAAGATCACAGTGACACTCCAATGTGAGCAATACACATCAATGAGAGAAATAAAGGACAAGCTGCAGTGCTTTAAAGCCAGAAGGGGCCGCTGTATCTATTAGCGGGATCGAAAGAAGAGGAAATGAGACAGAAAATGAACTGGTGGAGCTTTGATCCATGAAGTCAAACTCTGCGACCTTGAGCAGTTCGGAGCTTCGTGACTGAGCGCAGAGGCAAGGGGCGAAGGACGTCTGCTCGGATCTCAAAATGATGCTGCAGCTCCGGGAAGCTATCTGAACGGCGAAAGAGCTTGCCACACAAGACTGTTTCAAGGGGATCTAAATGTCCTCTCTGGTTCAGGAACACTGGTTTCAAATTGGCCTGTACCCGCCAGCAGGGTCATGAGCAGCTGGTAAAACCGCCTCCTTCAGAAACTGCCCAGGACCGTGCGCCATCTATACATTATACAGTTACATCAATACGTTGAATTCATTTTGTGAAACTTGCATGCTGTTATGAGAATTGCTTTAATGTGCGTGCTTGACATTTCAGAACACAGGCAGGCAAGTGAAGCACAACTGATGGAAGCATGGAAAATAAACAACAAACATCCGTAAACGGGAGAAAATAACATGTCGAAAGCAGAAGCACATTCGTAAATGCGGTTTGACATTCCGTACACTTGAGGCAACAAGCTCCATACCTTCAAGTACAAGTTAAGGCCCTCCTTGCAAATGTGAGTATATAAGTATCTACAGGGACTTAACAACTGACCATTGTGAGGACATTTTACTGCAATTCGTTATAATTTGATATGCCACATTCTGTTACAAGTGTGCACTCCCCCTCACTACGCATGTATGTTTGGCTGGCCATCTCACACAGGAACAGTAGGCTCTCTCCACACAGTTGCTGGGCTGGAGAGAGCCTGCACAGGCTCACAGTCTGCCTAGGAGCACCCCAGCCAATCCTGACACTGCTTTGGGCAGCATCAGGATTGGCCGTAGGAGCCTGTGCCTGCAGAAAGAAGACGGAGAAGCAGAGCGGAGCGGCACAATGGCAAGGAGGTAGGTGTTTTTTTTTTCTTAATTAAGTTAATTTTTATTCCCCCCGTTCGTGCGCCGCCCTACCCCTTCTGCTCCCCGGGAACCGCCACTGGACACCTCACCAGTTTAGCAAAATAGCCAATATTTATCTAAATTAAACAAGACCAATACAACAAAAATCCACCATACACAAGCAAAGATATGAATTTTAAAAGATTAAGGGGCATATTTATACTCCGTTTGCGCCGAATGTGCGTGGTTTTTTTAGATGCAAATTCGTCGCAAAACTAACGCCATATTTATACTTTGGCGTTAGACGCGTCTAGCGCCAAAGTATGGGCAAATAGCGTCATTTTTTTGCGTGAACGCCTTCCTTGCGTTAATGAGATGCAAGGAAGGCGTTCCCGTCTAAAAAAATGACGGCGACGCAAATGCGTCGTATTTATACTCCCAGGCAAAAATCACGCCCGGGAGTTGGCGGGGCCGAAAACCCGCATTTGCGCCACTTTTTAACGCCTGGGTCAGGGCAGGCGTTAAGGGACCTGTGGGCTCAAAATGAGCCCACAGCTGCCCTCCCATGCCCCCAGGGACCCCCCCTGCCACCCTTGCCCACCCCAGGAGGACACCCAAGGATGGAGGGACCCACCCCAGGGACATTCAGGTAAGTTCAGGTAAGTATAAAAAAAATAAAAAATTATATATTTTTTTTTGGCATAGGGGGGCCTGATTTGTGCCCCCCTACATGCCACAATGCCCAATGACCATGCCCAGGGGACAGAAGTCCCCTGGGCATGGCCATTGGGCAAGGGGGCATGACTCCTGTCTTTACTAAGACAGGAGTTATGTAAATGGCGTCTGGGCGTCGTTTAAAATGGCGCAAATCGGGTTAAGACGATTTTTTAGCGTCAACCTGACTTGCGCCATTTTTAAGACGCCCTAACGCCATTTTTCCCTACGCCGGCGCTGCCTGGTGTACGTGGTTTTTTTCCACGCACACCAGGCAGCGCCGGTCTGCTTGCGCCGGCTAACGCCATTCAATAAATACGGCGCCCGCATGGTGCTTCAGAATGGCGTTAGCCGGCGCAAAATTTTTTGACGCTAAACTGCGTTAGCGCAGTTTAGCGTCAAAAAGTATAAATACGGGCCTAAATCCCAATAAAGTGCTTAGAAACACAATAGCTCCTACTGGTGCTATCATGGCGTCGTGACGGAGCTCTTCCCAACAGTCCGCCACTCGCAATGAAGTACGGCGATGGTCACTGAGTAGCACAGACCCCTCAGTACAGTACCTTAGAAACGAGGCCGAGCTAAAGACATGCCATGGAGTCGGGTAGGTGAGGCGTCGCTGGAGCCAGTGTGGAATTGGTTCCGTACTACTGCGTAGGAGGCGAGGCATCTGTTCCATACTGCTACACAGGGAAGGTCAGGTGTAGGTTCCTTACAGAGGCAGCGGAGGTGAGGTGGCATTGGCGGTGAGGCATTGGTTCCTTACGATCCAGCGGGGTCAATGTGTCCAGGGGCTCTAGACGCGATGAGGCAACTTCGCGGTGTCGTCCTCACACCACGGGGCTACAGGTGCCGCTGCGGAGTCAGGTGTCATGGTCGTCAGTGACATGGCACTCCGGACTCACGGTATTGCAGGACTTCCGAGGTGCTACTGCAGCTGCGGGCCTGGGGTGTTGGTCCCAGTTGTCACACTCCAGCAGAGGCCACGGCGTCAGGTGCAGGCAGTGGCACGGAGTCGGGCATCAACGCCGGCTCTGGAATAATCCAGAGTCTATCTACCTGTTTCTTCTTGTTTCATGCCAGATTTCACTCCCAAGGGCCCAGGAACTGTAGTGGGCATCTCTTGGCAAGTCAGGGTCCTCAGCAAGAGAACCCAGGGCCTGGGAGGTGAAGTCTTTGATGTCCTTGAGACTTCTTAACAGGAGGCAAGCTCAGTCCAAGCCCTTGGAGAAACTTCACAAGCAGGATACACACCAAAGCAGAAGCAGCAACTGCAGGCCAACCCAGCAAAGCACACACAGCAAAGGGGCAGTATTCCTCCTCACAGCTCTTCTCCTCAGCAGAGCCTCCTCTTGATCCAGAAGTGTTCTAAAAGTCTGGGGTTTTGGGCCCACTACTTATACTCATTTCTGCCTTTGAAGTAGACAAACTTCAACGGGAAGTCTTTGTAGTGCACAAGACCCTGCCTTTCCTTCCCTGGTCCCAGGCACACTCTAGGGCATTGGAAACTGCATTGTGTAAGGACAGGCACAGCCCATTCAGCTGCAAGTGTCAGCTCCTCCCACCACTCTAGTTCAGGAAGACCAATCAGGATATGCAGGGCACACCTCAGCTCCCTTTGTGTGACTGCCTAGAGTGAATTCACAACCAGCTCAACTGTCATCCTGACCCAGATGTGTATTCCACAGCCAGACAGAGACACAGAACGGTTAAGCAAGAAAAGGTCCACTTTCTAAAAGTGGCATTTCAAACATGCAATTTAAAAACCACCTTCACTAAAAGATGTATTCTTAAATGGTGAGTTCAGAGACCCCCAACCCCATATTTACATATTTTCCCAATGGGAAATTACACTTAAGAGATATTTCAAGGCAATCCCCATGTTAACCTATGGGAGAGATAGGTCTTGCAATAGTGAAAACCAAATTTGGCAGCATTTCACTATCAGGACATGTAAAACACACTAGCACATGTCCTACCTTTTAAATACACTGCACCCTGCCCAAGGGGAAATCTTGGGCCTACCCTAGGGGTGCCTTACATATACTAAAAGGGAAGGTTTGGGCCTGGCAAGTGAGTGCACTTGCGAGGTCGACATGGCAGTTTAAAACTGCACACACAGACACTGAAATGGCAGGTCTGAGACGTTTACAGGGCTACTCATGTGGATAGCATAATCAATGCTGCAGACCCGTTAGTAGCATTTGATTTACAGGCCCTGGGCACACATGGTGCACAAACTAGGGACTTACTAGTAAATCAAATATGCCAATCATAGATAACCAATCATAATCACAAGATACACAGGGAGCACTTGCCGTTTAGCATTGATCAGCAGTGGTAATGTGCCCAGAGTGCCAAAACCAGCAAAAACGAAATCCAGCACACAGTTAAAAATATAGGCGGCAGAGACAAAAAGACAGGGGGAGACCACGCCAAGGATGCCAGGTCTAACAGTACATGTATAGAGTATTGCTGTGACTGGTGTTCCTCTATTACTCTCTAATGTTTAGAAAATGGGCACAAGCTCCAACCTGTGAGAATAGGTGCTTCAATGGTATTCTGTAATCTTGCTTGGGTTGTTGCCTTGTCCGATTTAGGGCCTGTCCATGGACATTCTACAAGACACAGCAGAGACCCCTCTAGGTGGTCAATAGAACATGGGGCGTGCCAAAGTCTCCTTGGCCAAACTCAGATAATCCATTTTGCAGATTTCTGAACAATTCTTCCAGCGGCAGTGAACTACATAGAGAATAAGAAAAATTCAGCAGCTCCACAACTATTTCCTGGGAGTGGCTTCCTATCATCCTACACTTTTTCCTTCTGTTTCTCAGGTCTTCACCCCTCGATCTCCTCCCTGTTTCTGTCTGCTAGAAACTCTACTCCCACTTCCCATTCTTCCACATTTCCCTTTATTTTCTCCTTTGCCACCTGCCCTCTTAATTGCACACTTTTGCGCTTAACAAGCGTAAATTACTGAACTTTCATTCCACTCACATTCATTATTCACTGATCTACAAACCTTTAGAATTCGCAGAATACGTACTGTTTTTGACAAGCTCATCCCTCTTGTATGCATGCAGACAGTTGACTCATACACCTTTTATATGTGGTTCAACAGTGTTTCCAGGAGCTGAGACTCCGCCTTTTCTCTGCGGACTTCATAAACCATGTAGTGGTGGCTTGAGAGAGTCTCGATTTGTTGGGCATTGATCGCTTCCATGTGAACTCCCTGCCCTGGCTTCTAAACTTCAGAACTCATTTCAACGGACAATAAAGATCAGCCGCAGTCATTCTAAAACCGAAAAAGCAATAAAGACTTTGCGGTCTCAAAAGCTTGATTCAAAAGACTCTCAGATTCCAAGTCGTACTAGTTTGTATGCCCCTGTGATGCTAGCGCTCATGTCCATGTCACACTGTGCTCCACGTATAAGACACAGCTACGTGCTGCACCAAGCCTGGAGCACATCCCTGGGCTCATACATGACATTAAAACTCACCACTACTGGGAAACTCTGATATACACACCCTTCTTCAGCCATACACAACAAATAGAATAGTCATCCAAAGAATTAGAATGCGTAGGAAAACCCTATAGGTATACTAAACTGCTATACATGATCTGTGCCTCAAGCGATTCTAATTTATTTTTTTGATATGCAGTTTATTCCTGTTACAATTTTACAACAATTTATTACTCACTTTTGTAATAAATTAATGCATAAAACATATAATCATATACACGAATAAACTATATATAAACGGTGAGTTCGACTAGAGACAAGGCAGTTTCATTGCCTTCAGCTACGAAAGATAGCTGCTGATGGGAATTCAGTAAGCAAGAGCTCTAAACTTCTCAATGGGCAAATGACGGCTATCCCATTAAAAAAGGGATTGCAAATAGATTGAATTTCTTTATGTAGGACTAAATTGAATATTTCCCAGGGCATTCTGATTTAGTGATGCTCTTGAATGGTGTATTTTCCTGGAACAACCTGTTTCCAATAAGAATGTAAAGAAGGACTTGATTCCCTTGTAAAATCTTTGCTATTGAATAGCAGGTGCGGCGAAGAAAGCCAAAGGGGTCTTTAGGAATAAGAAACAATGCCGAAAGCAGAGCTTAGTCTTTCTATAACACACCATCAATCTGAGGAAATAAGTGCTGAATGTTTGAGCAACTCATCAGCAATGGGGGTTATCATTTATATATGGTATACAGACTTTATCTTGCTTTGTTTACCCGTAAGTACCAGGCAGACCTTTTTTTGGGTACTTTATCATGCAGCACTTTACCACACAGGTATGTTTATTTTAGTAACGTAATTAGTATGTCATTAAGAAAAAAGGACTGTTTACAGGTTGTGGGTTGGGGTAATGGTTCAGGGTGTAAGGCCTGCTGGGAGCACCAAGCCTGCTCCCAGCAGGCGTGAGCTTGAAAAATGCTCCTTCCCACTGGGAGCAGACTTTAGATCTGTTTCCTTGCCTGCAGTTTTACTTTCTGCACAAAATCAACCCTGTCTACAATGTAGACACTTTTGCACCGTGGTGCAAGAGTGCCTGCATTGGTGCTAGGCTGCCAAAACTGTGCCAGTGCAGTTGGGAAGGACAGGAATGCTCTATATTGCTTAAATATGGCGCATTCCTTCCCTTTCCCTTTGACGCAGGACAGTGCAGCAAGGTGACTTGCTGTGTTGCCCTGAGCAAAAAGCCCATAAATATGGGCCTCAGTAAGGGCCTACAAGGGCAATTAAAGCATAACAGAGTATTGTTCTTGCACAACCTAAGGCTGAGCAGATGTGATAGTTGCAGTAGTTTTTTGTAATTAGTGGAAAAGGCTGAACCGCATAAGAAAACACATGGAAACCTTTTTGTGTATAACCACAGAATCAGCAACTGTTGTTTTGCCACTTGCATTTCCACGCTTGTAGAATTTCATCTAGATCAAATAGTCCAAAAACGTAAGAAGAAATATTGTAGTTTTAACTCCCATGAAACGGCCAGATGTTAATGAGCCTGATATTGTGTAGAGTTATAACTAGTTAAAACAGGTTTGCTGCAAGACCTTTTCCCAAAGAGGGATAAGTCATTGGCAGTAAAGTTTAATGTGATCTGTTTTTTTTCAAATTCTTTAAACACATTCAGAGGATAACCTAAGCTCCTTAAGAGAGTCTATATTTTGGTTTGTTGCAGAAAAAAATATTGCTTTCTATCATGGTTTTGCCTTTTGGTTGCAAACGGATTCTGGTCACTAAAATAAAGTTGTCAGGAGCTTTGCCCTTATAACTTGCAGCAGTAGCATCATTGAAGGATCTGCCAGATTTTTGGGCAATTTGTGGAAAGCAAAATGTGGGGGTGCAATTTTGTTTTTCAATAAGCCGTAATGAACCTTGATTGAACCATTTATTTAAAATATGACTCCAAGATATTCATAAAATGTAATACATTGTAATTGTTTCCTCTGAGACTTTCAAGTTTAAGTAAGCCTTGCATTGCTTACTAGAGCTACCACCTTTTACTTGTCATGGTTGACCTCTAGTTTGTTTGTGCGGCAGCATTTCTTCAAGGCATTGAATGTGTGTGGAAGTCGAACTCTAGTTCACATGCACATTTGTTGGACCTGACATCCTTGGCATTGTTTTTCCTTATCTTTTTGCCTTCCTTCCTCCTGTTTTTGCTGACTTCATTTTTGTTGGCCTTAGTACTCTACACATTTCACCACTGTTAACCAATGCTAATGTGCTTGTGCTCTCTCCTTTAAACATGGTAACAGTGGTTTATACCTAATTGACACACTTCATGTACTTGTAAGTCCCTAATAAAATGCTACTACATGTCCCCTGGGTCTTAACTTAAATGCTACTAGTGGGCCTACAGCACTCATTGTACTACCCAATTAAGTAGCCTTTTAAACACATCTCAAGTCTGCCATTGCAGTCTGCCATGTACAGTACTAAATATCCTTTGCAAGATAAGCCTCATGCCAGGCTCAAAACGTCCTTTTAAGTACATATAAGTCTCTCCTATGGTTGGTCCTACAGAGCCCAGAGCAGAGGGTGCAGTGTATTTAAAAGGTTGGACGTGTACTTTTAAGTTTTACATGCACTGGTAGTGAAAAACTTCTACATTTGTTTTTTACTACTGTGGAGCCTACCTCTCCCATAGAATAACACTGGGTTCATTTAATACATTTAAGAAGTGGTAACTTTGAATTAGGAGCAAAAAGGAATGTCAACTGTGGTCTAAGAAATTGCAATTTAAAACAGTCTTTAAGCGTAAAGTGGGATTTTAGGTCACTATTCTGAAAATTTCACTTTTAGAAAGTTGGCATTTTCTTGTCCTAATCATTTGGTGCCTGCAGCTTAGGTCACATGATCAGATGCAGCTGGCCGTTGGTTGTGTATTACTCCCAGCCAGTGAGACAAAGGGGAGATATGTGTTGGCAGGATGGGCTATGTCTCACTAGATGAGGGTGAGGAGCTGTCACCTGGCACACTTGCACATCACACAGACTCTGCCAGAGCACACTCTCAAAGGGTTTCACACTAGTCTTTTGTGACCCCAGACAAGCTGGGGCCAGGGCAGGGAACAAGAAATTCCAAACAGCCCTGGGGGAGGAAAGCTCTGGAACCATCTCCTACTTCAAAGTGGGCACCAGGTATTAATATTGGACCCTCATACCCAACTCTTCTGTACACCTCTCGATCTGTGGAAGACTCAGGAGGACTGTTGTGCTGCTCTACAAGAATGGATTCTACTTTGCTGCCCTGCTGCCTAAGTGAAAGGACTGGACCTGCATCTTAAACCCAGGAGCACCAGATTGACTCCAAGGTCTAGTTGGCTGGCCTCCTTATCAGTGCCTCAGGGACAGAAAAGGCTCCAACCACCTTGACCCTAGCATGTGGACTCTGTCTGCTATGAGTCCTGCCCCCCAAAGTAGAGGCACCTGAGTCATGGAGCCTTTGAAGTAGGCCCAAAGGTTCTCTGACAGCCCAGCTGTGGTCCTCTGGGCTGAACTGCCACAGTGCGACAGATGCCCGATGCCGAAACTCTCATTGCAGCCCGTAGCCTCTCCAAAACCACCACTGTGCAACGTATTCTCAACACAGGCCTTAGCATTACAAGCCCCTTTTCAAAGGAATCCTGGACAGCAACGCATGACTTCTCATCGCAGCCCCACAGCTCCTTGGAAACACTTCTGCATAATGCATCCTCGACACAGGACCTTGCAATGCTCCTCAAACTTGGATTTAAAGTACTTTGTTCTGAAGGCCTAACTTGGTCTCTGTATCTGGCCGCGCCCCATGGGGTTGGCCTGAACTTGTGACTGTGTCCAAGTTCAATGTGATCAGATAACCACAGCTGGCACTTTGTGGTATTCTGCACTACTTTCACTTAATTCTTTAAAACTGCATTTCTCTACTAATTGGATTTTTGTTGTTTTGGTCTGAAATAATGTATTAAATTTTACTCTATTTTTCCAAAATGGTGTGTGAATTTTCATGTGTTGTATTTTCACTTTAATACTGTTTAAGTGCTTCATAAATAATTTACATATTGTCCCTAACTTAACCCTGAGTGCTTTCTTGACAAGCTACCAGAGGGTTAAGCACAAATTTATGTAGGGTTTGCTTGTGTTTCACCCTGACAAGAATTGTGGTTGATGCTGGAGTAGCGTTTCACCCCACCCCCCCAACCAGTAACTCAATTTCCAACAGTATTGGTTTGCATGTAGTGCTTGATTGCCTAGTTTTGGTGGGCAGACTCACTGGTAACAAGATATACACTGAATAAGAGCAGAGTGGGGACACAACCTTGTTTTAAGCCCTTTTTGGTGTTTCCTTTGTCCATTAAGGTTGATTTGTCTCCCAATTTTACCTGAATCTAATTTTCTGTTTATGGAGTTATGATTACTTTCAATAGGCTGGCAGGTATTCCCCATTTTGCCAATATTCCTTATCGCAGAGGAATACCTATACTGTCAAAAGCTGTTGTAAAGCCAATAAACATGCAAAGAAGTTGGTTTTCCTTATATTGCTTCCATATATTAGTAATGGATGGGCTACTATGTTTTCAGTTGTTCTAAAACTAGGCAGAAATATGATTTGAAACTGGGGGATTATAATTTGGGCTGTAGCCCAAGCATATAGTTTGTTTGCCAATAGGATAGTATAGTATTTATGTCTCCACGTCTAATAATGCCATCAGATTGTGATTTTGTGAGTCAAACTCTGGCTCTATCTTACGTACAAGGTGAAGTATTGCCCCGCTGCAAGATTCTGGGATACTGTTATTAATATAACAATCAGAAATCAGTGCTTATTATATCTGACCGATAAGAAGGGTTTGCTTTAAAGATTGCAGGTGGGAGGCCACTTGGGTTTGTGGCATTGTATTTCTTGCATGATACTGTGGATCAAATAACTTTGTTGGTTTGAAACCCATTGTTCAAGGTGGAAGTACTAATTTGATTAGTATAATGAGGTTGACGTTATGGTCAACTACTCCTAAGGCATCATCTTGATTTTTCAGTTGAAAAACTGAGGTGCTCATTCTGACTTCGGCGGTAACTGAACCGCCACGCCGGCAGCGGTCTTTTGACCGCCACCATGGTGGCGGTACAGACCGGCAAATAACAAATGTGGCAGTTTGGCACACTGCCATTTCCCCGTTGCTACCACCAGGGTGGTTGGACCCGCCGGACGGGGAAGATGAGCATCTCCACTCTGGCGGGCCACCCATTAGCGCCAGCGGTATTCCGAGTCCCTGTTCCACAAGGGATTCCGTGGCAGTAGCAAAGCCGCAAAATCCCTGGCGTTAAGGCTACCGGCAACAGGAATTTGCATTCCTGTTGCTGGTAGATGACTCCCCCAACTCCCACTAGTGATCCCCCCACCACCCCACCAGTAAAGACCCCTCCCCCACCCCCCCAGGAGAGGCCCCCCAGGAGAGACCCCCCCAACTCCCCCAATCCCCATACTGAACCCCCCACCCAAATACACACACGCACACCCTGACACACACTCACACTCCCAACACCCTTAAACTCACTCGCACACACACGCATCACCACAATTACACACAGACACACACGCACACACAAACACTACCCTCCCAACCCCCATTCATTACACGCATACACACACTCACACACGCCCCACCTCCCTCCCCTTGCGGAGGACAATTACCTCATCCGACGAGGTGCTCCTCCCTGAGGGGACGGGACCCGGCTCTCCCACCGCCAGCACCGCACCACCATCAGGACACCGCCAGGCTGTATTACAGGTCGTATTACGGCTGGCGGAGTCCTTTTGGTGGGTTGGGACCGCCCCTGCACCGCGGACCGCCAGCACGACTACTGGAGGATTTCCACCCAAATTGAGGCGTAAGCCATTCAGTTTTTTATTTTTGCATTATTAAATATCTTCTTTGTAACTGAGCTGCGCCTACAGCACCAATAGCTTGTGTTTCCGTAAATACTACAACTCCCTGTTTGTATTGCATTAAGTGTCCCATTTCCAGAAACTCACTGTCACTTCTCTTATCCATTACAATTCCCTCCTAGTGTGCCAAGAAGACGGAGAGTCTTCTCTGAGACTTTGATGTAATTATCCTCGTAACCGCTATGAGCATTTCAAATTGTTTTGCAATTTTCGATAGCGCAAACTTGACCCGAAGGTACTGGAGTGCTTTACATGAAAAGTTGTAAGCTGAGGGGGAGGTATGAGTACAGTGTGTTACCTCTACTGTCTGTGACATCAGTGAGCAAACCTATTTTAGGAGTCAGAGCATATGACTCACTTTTGAAAATGTACGCCACACTGTTTGGAAAGATTTGAGTTAATGTCTTGGGATGCTGAGTCATCTGCTGTTTTTGATTTACTGTCTTTCTTATGACGCCTTTTTCACTTTCTCTGTCACTGCCAATGGAAGTTATTTTTGATTATTTGTTTTATTATATGTTTGCTTCCGTCACGCCTTTACTATGATAATGCAAAATAGCACATTATTTTTTTCTGTAGTGAGAAAAACCCTTAAATTAAGCTTTATCTGGTGGCGCAGTTGCCTGTTACGTCCACGTTTAACATTTTGCTCACAGGTTCGAACCCAGCAAGTCAACTGGAACCTTCGTCATCTTTCTGACATGTATAATACAAGTAAAACTGAGTTTGAAAACAACAAAATGGTCGTCACATTAATGCTTTCTAACATTATATACAGTGCTTTAAATGGGCCGGTACTGTCCGGTACTGAGTACCGGCACTTTTTTATTTTGAGAAGGGAAGTACCGGCACTTCTCAAGAAAACCGTAATACTTTTAATTGGAGAGTACCGGTACTTCTCGGAAACAAGCAGGTACTCTGGCACAGAGTACCTGCACTTTATTTTTTCCATTTCAAGCACTGATTATATACATTGTGCATTCATATTGCCAGCACTTCATGGAAGGTCAGCTTTTTGGAGTAAACTTTGCTGAAGTGAATGGGAACCTAGGAGACTGGAACTGGAGACTGACAGGCCATACCTTAAATATGAATGAAGTAGGGGCATGCAGCGGCGCTTCCTAGCGCTGCAACAATCTTGCACCACTCCGTTCGCACACCCTGCCCAAAATATCATCCCCTACACCGCTTCATATTCAAAAACTATCATGTGCAACACACAAACACCTCCCCAACCTCAACCTGACAGAAGGCAACATATACCACTGGCTCAGTCTGTTACTTCCTCCTGTGCACACCCATTGTCACCAATTTTGCACGTGAAGGGGAAAGAGGTGGTTTACCTTAGATTGAGACCAGTGCATTGTTCTCTTTAAAATTGCAGCTCCTTCTCTGCCCATAACTTGCTTTTCAACAAATACCAAAGGCCTTTATCCATGGTGTACTTCAGTAATTTATTTGATTTACACAACAAGATTTTCACAATTTTGGTGATTTACCAGAAGTTTCTCAACATTTGTGCTAGTGCTTAGTGGTAATATAGAGGCCGTTCCATGTCTTAATTAGGCATTTGTCTGGTTCCTGGTTTTGCGATTTTTAGAGAGCCGGTTATCACATCGAAGTTATTTTTCTTTTCATTTCATTACAGGGAGGGTTACAGAAGCAAATTGGTGGAAGGGTATACATCTGGTGTGCACCGAAAAAATAACACTAATGTATTGCTTTGTGACATTTACATAGCACTAATCACCCTGTAATCATTGTGTTAAAAGCTAACAAGCACTGGCAAAGCCAACAGGTTTTTCCCATGCAAATCATGTTGACTTTGTCATTTTTTTTACATATTTGCAGAGCAATTGAGCTGCTGTGCAATATAACTTAAGGTAAAAAACGAAATTACACAGGCAATAGACAGGGCCTATTGGCTTTGCAAAAAGCTGTTTGTTAAGTTTTAGACTGAACCATGTTTTCGTGCTTTTAAGATGAGCATAAGAGGTGCCACAGGCTTTTGACTTTTTAAATTTGTTGTGTTAGTTTGCCTCAGATTTTTTGCAGCAAAGAGGGCTCCGCGTTCCTAAAGTCGTGTAGGGAAGTTGGACAATTTGGTCTCTTTTCCTCTAGTCAATTTAAAAATGTGGCCCTGTTCAGAGAGTTCCATTTATCCTTTTCAGTTTCTGGGCATCCCTTAAATTCCCTGCAACTGCTGCATTCCGTGCACGGTCAAAATGTATTGAGGGGAATTATGACTTTCTAACCTGCAATCAATTTCAAACTGATTCGCCAATTCATTTGACATGAAAGTGTGATCCAAGATTCCTTGTTTTTAATAAGTGGTGGTATTTCAATGGATTGTCAGCTTGAAATTGACCATTTAGGGCTCTTAATCTCATACTGTGGAATTAATTAAGCATATGTGTGTCAAAATAATCATTACACTGAAAACCAAAGGTTCATTATTTTGGAGCAAATCAAGTTCAAAGTGAACTCACCTGTGACTAAAATGGTGCTGTTATATGATTTGCAGAGATGTTAAGTGGTTACTGATCTGATTAACTTGTACTTGCTTATATTTAGATCAGAGATGCAGATGTACATTCAAAATTATTATTGATGTGAAATGTGACAGCTTTCTCTTCAAAACTGTAACACAACCTATAAAATCGACAGAATGTTAGTCTTTTTTTCTGTGACATAAATTTGCAATTTAACAAACATAAAAGTTGTTAATCCACCATTAGCTTTACCCTGTGATGATAACTTAAAAGCTGGGGATTCAAAATATTCCTATGAGGCTAAAGGTTTGGGGGCCTGGTTCCATATTTCTTGAAGAGTTATGACATAAAAAGTGGAAATATAATCAATTTAATCATTTTGGCTCTGGAGAGATTCCTGACCAGCAATGCACCATGAACATATGCTTATGTGACATACCTTTTTTTACTTAATACCTGTTAGCTGGTGTTCTTGTTTAAAATTAAGTAAATGACATAGTAGAAACATAACTGTTTTCATGGGTGTGTTGTTACACAAAACTCCTGCTACCCATTAAAATGAGATTTGAGAAACATAACTGTTCTTATGGGCGTGTTGTTATGCAAGCTCTTGCTACCCATTACCAGTCTTCCAAATGCTTTTCCTGGAACTTGTTGCTTATGCTGCATAGGGGATGGCCTCCCTTTATGTGGTTACCATAATTTCTTTCTTCTATGATATAAATACCACTTTCAGGACCAACAGACATTCTTAGTACTTGGGTAAATTTTTTATTGACTCATGGTGGGCTGAGTTGTGAAGCATTAAGATGGCTCAGTTCTCTGCTGGCTGGCAAAGAGACACTTATCTCCCTTTCTGCCTAGAAATGGTTGCTTGCTAGTAGTAAATACGGATCAGTATTGGCTGCTAATTTAGTAATGTCTTGGGTTTCTCGAGGGAACAGGGATTCAAATACAATGCTAGCAGAAGAGTTATTGATTGAGCAAATACGCTGAAGGGGTTTCACCAATTTTGGAATATTTATGTTTCACATATCAAAGCACCGTTAAGAAATATAGGGCCTGACTCTCTGAGACAATTTCCACTTTGAAGTAAGCTTACACGTTTTCAGTCTTCACAAACTCAGAGTGTAGTTTCCCACTAAAAAACAAATATTAAGTCACAGCAGTACATATGGTTAACACTTGTACTGCAACACTCTCCCATATAAAATAATGTTTTTGACATTTATAAACAAAGTTACATACATTTTGTTTTAATTTTCCCTGTACCTTACTGCCTAATGTATGGGGACATTTTAAGAATTTATTTATCTCAAAAATATCTATTCCAAATATTTTTATGTTAACTATTAATGTAAATTCATTGTATAAACTTACCTTACATGTAAAACAAAATAAAACATGTTACAGCTCTGTTAAATGAACTGTGAATTAAAACTTTAAATAATGTAAATATATTATATTATTTTTTAAGAAGTTTAAAATCAAAATAAATTCCCACCCAAAAGTGCAACTTTACTGAAAAGTGTGAGTTGCCTTTGTGAATCAGGTCCATACCGCACAGTCAGGAGGAATGATGTACACTTCCAGGGGCTGACTGCCTATTTATTATTTTGGGCTTTTCCTGATCGACTGAGCCTTTGAAGGACAGTCTTGAAGGCAGGGACCCGGAGCTCGAACCTCTGCCTCATTCTCCAGCTGCTTCAGATAATTTTGCAGGTACTCCCAGAGCTTAGGGAGACAGCGAGAGAAAAGAGAGAGGAAAACATGTGAGAGAAAATTAAGCAAAGACAGAGAGGAGGGAAGAGAAAGAAGAATGCTGAGGTCGGGAGCGAGGCTGGTTTGATTGTTTGAAAGTTTTTCAGGGCTGCTTTGAATCCTAGTGCAGCCCAGTGCACTTCCTCGTTGTACTTTGTGGCTACATAGTGAATCTTGTAAAAGGCGTAGTCATGGATAGGTCTGTGTTGTCTCTTATACATGATTTCAATATGTTTCTTTATATTAATTGCACATAGTGAGAAGGATGTGAACGGACATCTTTAATTAGACTGAGGCCTAATGATGTTCTGTGTTGTCTCTTCTTTATGGTTCTTGTGGGTGACTTGCCGATATTTTATGTGGTGGTTTAATTGTGAGGTTTTATTCCTCCTGAAACTGGTTGATGTTCTGCAATTTCTCACTTGATGGGTTCTAATCGATTTCTTGATGTTGATATTGTATGCTGTAAAGGATCTGGGCATGCTCTTTTAATGATTTGGCACTGAACTAATAGTTGCACATCTTCCCCTCTGTGGTATAAGGCTATTGCTAGATCCTTCTGAATAGTTTACAGATCAAATTTTTTGCTGGTTAAAATGATTGGATAGCAATGATTATGGACATGGCCAAAGCTTTCCTGTAAAATACATACCAGCAAAAAGTGGGTCCATTAAATTGCATGTGCCACATTAGTCAGAAAAGAAGTGGCAATGCAGAGGGAATGGTTGTTGCTGTACGATACAACCGTGGAACACTAGGTGATGCAAGATTGGGGTTCAGTGTTAGCAACGTTTCAGCCAAAGACCACCAGGGACAGCAGACAAGACGTGCAGAACACTGGCTGGAATATGAGAGACTATATATGCTCAACCTGTATGCATCATCAAGGACCACAAGGAGGCCTTTGATTTTCATATAAAATATCAAGGAAGGTGGATGGTTTGGAGCAGGTTTCAATCTTCTTGTAGCATAACTGCTGTTGTATTGCGAGTCCATTAGATGACGTAACTTGGATTTGATCCATGCAGAAGACGCATGGATAACTGAAAAAATCCCTAACATATGTTTGTGGGACATTTATCGAGATCACAACAACTTGAAACCCTTCCGAGCTCTCTTCACCTGCGCTGTACTCGTTATTTCCCCGACCATATCAAGCCCAGAACAGGAGAGACCACTACACTCGTACTGAACTCTCTGAAGTACTCGCTGAATACGGAAGCACAATTCACAAATGTCTGCATTGAGCTGGGGTGAATTAAAATTACACACAACTTAGAATTCTAGGAGGTGCAAGAATATCTTTGCATCACAGTGGGTTTTCATTTGTTTGTCCAGAAAAAAAAATTGGTGACAAAAAACGTTCAGAAAGTGAAAGACTGGTGACAAAAGCATCAATATGTAGGCAAAAACTGTTGTATTACCATTTAACGATGGCCTCATATTTCATATCTCCATCGAAAATAGCAACTGTGAATCTAAAGCTTATGTGTAAGGGGTGAGCTGTGGATGGTATGATATTTATGCAACTGGTGACACAAACTTCCCACCTTCTGTAATAAAGCTAGATGAAGACAAGAAGGGTTCTTAAGTGATACAGGTAAGTCCTGGAAATGCCTAGAGCCAGAATCCTTCCTTGGGAAGAAAACTATCATTATGTGTCAGATTCCAAACACATTTGCTCAAGCTTCTCTCTCACGTCCATACACAAATCCGCCCGACCCTAAATCTAACCTCATCTGCAACTCATTTGTCACTAAAAAAAGCTCTACTTGCAACAGGTTAATTCTAGTTCTTCAGCCAAGCATACAGTAAACATGTCCTCAAGGCCTACATTGAAACACATGCATGGAAGAGGACATGAAGTATTGTGTTAAAGTGTCTGCCGCCGTTCCATCTTCATGGAACTCTCCACCTAGAATTTCCCCTTCATACTCTCCCAAAGAGTTGTCTTCAACACGATGTACATACCACAGGAAATAACGCCATCTCGGAAGAAACCATAGATATCATCCTAAAGCTATGCATCAACCACATCATTAGCAGCTTCCTCGCGGACCATATCCTGCCAGGATAAACCATCACTAGTAAAAAAAAAATCCAACACACTGAACATTTAACAGTATCTCACTGAACCTATCCAGATCATTGGCAACCCACTTAATACCATACTTCAACTGCGTACACCAACACAATACAATTCACTCTTGATCACATACCGATCACTAATTATACAAATTTAAATCCAGGATGACAAAAGCTTTACTCGTTCATCCTTCCGAAAAACACATTCCTGAAATGAACTACATTGTATTGTACTATCACCATCTTACATCTTACGTATATCATGCATCTTAAGATGAGAAGTGTGACAGTCATTAAATTAGTATAAACATGCCGATACGTAAGTGGTGATAAATAGCGGAAGTCGGGTGCAGTTTTAGAACTATTTGTGGGGCGTATTGGAGGTTCTTGTGTACACTGTGCATGATGTTCCAGCATTAATGGTCTGGAAAAAAGAAAGTTGGTCCGATAAATCTTAAAGACCTGGTCAGACTAATGTTAGTAATTATGGCATAAATGCAACAAGTGTTTAGGATACATGCAGCAACCAGGAGTCAATATCTATGTATCATAACTTTCTTCTCATCCCTTCCATCGCACATGCTGTCTCTTGGCGCACAAGCCAATTAATTTACTTCTGACTCACTTCAGTTCTTTCATTTCACTATGGCCCAATTTATTTTGTGTCTAATTCCATCTGCTCAGCACACCATGACTAACTATCCTTAATACACATTATGCTTGATCGCTCAGTGGCGTTCAATACCACCCTCCAGTCACCATTGGCCTCCCTTGGAAAAACCAACCTAGCACTCAACTGAATTTCCTTCTCCCTGTCTAACCAATCAGCCTCAGTTTCCTTGTGCTCTTTTCACTGTACACCAAGCTCCCTATGTTTTCGTATCTCGCTAGGCTTAGTCGTAGGCCTGTTCCTCCTGTCTAGATAGACAAATACATAAATAGGTACCGGCAAAGTGGCATGCCGTTCTCCTTTTGTCTGTGTAACTAAAATTCTCAAATCCTTTTCTCTGACCCATCCTCTCTCTAAACCCCAGCCTCATAGTTCAGACTGACTGACAGGATAGTTCACCTATCACTAATGTTCTTCCGTGCACCCACGCATCCGCTTTGGCACTGCTAACGAGTCCTTCTATGTTAATTTATACACATCGGGACTCGTTTTAGGCCGATGAATCTTTGGACCCAGTGGTGAGACACCGTAAGACGAGATAACTGATCAATATATCAATCAATATATCAATAATATTGTCAACATATATCACCACAATATATTTCACTTTAGACATTAGTAAACCTTCGGCGCAACCATGACCTTTCAGTCATGAATAACCACACCTTACTGAAGTTTTGTGAATTTTATTCCCTGTTGATTACAATCTAATAGCAAATGTATTCTTCTCAAAACCAAGAAGCAAAAGAGCATAGTCACAATATGGTAATAATGCAAAGATCACAGACATAAGATAGTAATATGAAGATGAACAAATCCAGACGCATAAAACCTCATATATGTTTAGTTCAGCATAGCACCACGTCAGTCAAGATGAAATGCCTCATCTAACCACAATTAGCATCAGCATGTTGGACTTCATGCAAAACAATTTAGAACATCAATTTGGAAAACATCTAACTAAGGTCTCTAATCAAAAATACACAGCAGTTGGTACCTAGAAAGAAAAGGCACATAAGTGAATTTCAATAGCAACAACATAATTTACCCTCCTCGGAATAGGTCAGCATACAGGATCAGTCTTCGTCTTCAGGACATCAGTTAGATCGCCGTCAGTCTATCTAGTCTATGGGCAGGGGACACTTTCCTCATAAGGAGGAAGTGCAAAAGTGGCGACTAAGGATGAGGATGGTTTTATTAAGTTTATTAAGTCTCAAATCACCAAACCGAGTGACAGAGTTTCTGGATGCAATCGATGTCATTCCCTACCTAATGCTCTCGAGTCTCTTGTGTCATGGGTTTTTATCCCTTTTTCGTAATACATTCCCCCAAAATTCTATTGGATAGTCACTACACCCCACTATCTGTAACCTATCAAATTATACATTAAGTAATGCAATTGTCATTCTATGATAATTTACATCCTTCTGATTGGTCTTCATAATTGACGTCTTTCGTAGGTGGCATATCTGGGGTTACTTCATTTTCTGGCACATTCTTCGGGTCAAGAGTTCCCTTTTCCGTGGTTCAGTGTCCTTGAAAGTGTCCATATTTGTTGCAAAGCGTACATCTTTATCCTAAAGCAACTAGCATGCGGATGAGAATATAACGGTCAATGATACAATAAGCGGAGAAAAAAAGAACAAATGCTGGGTCATGGCCTTTTGCAAGTCAGCACACTGGAGAAACAGAAAAATATGCTTTAATATGAGAGCTGCACAGCTAGTTTTCGACTCACGCTAACTTAAGGCTTATGGATTCTAATACAATGAAATCATCGTACGTATTAATATATTCAATTAGTCATAATTCAAGCAATTATTTCTTACAGTCGACATTAGTTTTTGCATGTGAAAAATTCTCCACGTTTAAAATACGTTTCAATGAATAATATTAGCGTTGTTAATATAAGCATCTAAAATAGGTAATGTTGAAACTACGCTCTCTCAGTCCCTCCTCTGATGACGCTCGTCATCACACAATCTTTCTGTTTGATCTTAATTTTTCACCTTGCGCATAATACGCATTTCAACATCTTGCCCTTTATGTGAGCTTTCCCATATTTCATTGAACAGTTTCTCTCTTTCACTTTCTTCATTTCTTCTGGTTCTTTTAGTCCAATTTCTTTTCACTTTGTCATTGATTTTACATGCCCCCCATAATCCTAATAGACAAATTAAAACAATTAATAGACCCATCATAATTTTTGCAAGTACCCCATTCCAAATATTGGTAAACCAGCTTCCCACTCGGGCAATTCCTTTCCCAAATTTCTCCCAAACACCAGGGGCCAGATGTAGCAAATTAAAAATTTACGAGGTGCAAAGTGCGAGTCCATGCGACTCGCACTTTGCACCTCGCAAATTGGTATGCAGTACGGTGTCTCAGACACCGACTGCAACTCGCTATGGGGTCGCAATGACCCACCTCATGAATATTCATGAGGTGGGTCGCAAATTGCGGCCCCATAGCGAGTATAGGCACTCGCAAACATGGAGGCCTGCTGTCGTCAGCAGACCTCCATGTTCGTGACTGCTTTTAAATAAAGCAGTTTTTTTTTTAAGTGTAGCCCATTTTCCTTACAGGAAAACGAGCTGCACTTAAAAAAAACCCGAAACCTTTAGTTTCGCTATTTTTTCATGGCAGGGAGTGGTCCCTTGGACCACTCCCTGCCCTGAAAAAATATTTGTGGGTCCAGTCACAAACTGGAAGGGGTCCCATGGGGACCCCTTCCAATTTGCGAGTGGGTTACCATCCACTTGAAGTGGATGGTAACTGCGATGCCATTTGCGACCGCATATGCGGTCACAAATGGTATTGCATACCACTCAGACTCGCAAATAGGAAGGGAACACCCCTTCCTATTTGCGAGTCGGAAATGCATATTGCGAGTCGGTACCGACTCGCAATATGCATTTCTTCATAGCAAAGAGGCATTTGCACCTCGCAAACGGCGATTTTCGCCGTTTGCGACGTGCAAATACTTTGCTACATCTGGCCCCAGGTTCTTTCAAATCCTTCAAATCTGTACTATCTCTGGTAAGGTTAGTAAGCATGCTTCTAATGTTCTTACTATTATCTGGTATAAATGAGCAACAATGACGCTCATTAAGCATTTTACAAACACCTCCACTCTTTGCTAAAAGAATGTCTAAAGCAAGCCGATTTTGAAGAGTCATAGGGGGTCATTCCGACCCCGGCGGTCAAGGACCGCCGGGGCCGGGGTCGGCGGGAGCACCGCCAACAGGCTGGCGGTGCTCCGCAGGGCATTCTGACCGCGGCGGTATGGCCGCGGTCAGAACAGGAAAACCGGCGGTGTCCTGCCGGTTTTCCGCTGCCCTGAGGAATCCCCCATGGCGGCGCAGCTTGCTGCGCCGCCATGGGGGATTCCGACCCCCTCACCGCCATCCTGTTCCTGGCGGTTCCGACCGCCAGGAACAGGATGGCGGTGAGGGGTGTCGTGGGGCCCCTGGGGGCCCCACTTTGAATTTCAGTGTCTGCTTAGCAGAAACTGAAATTCGCGACGGGTGCTACTGCACCCGTCACACCCTTCCCACTCCGCCGGCTCCATTCGGAGCCGGCTTCCTCGTGAGAAGGGGTTTCCCGCTGGGCTGGCGGGCGGCCTTCTGGCGGTCGCCCGCCAGCCCAGCGGGAAAGCCAGAATGGCCTCCGCGGTTTTTCGACCGCGGAGCGGCCATATGGCGGTTCCCGCCAGGCGGGCGGCGACCGCCGCCCGCCGGCCTCAGAATGAGGCCCATAGCTCTTTCTGCAGCAAGTTCAGTATCCATCAGGAGTATGTCTCCTGTAAAATTTGTCAGCATGTTATCCACTATAGTAGACAACTTTTGAATTTTCATAGAATTTAAGATAACCCCCACTGATGGGATTATGGCTCCAAATATATCACCAATGACAGCCGCCACTGATTCTCGTTTTTGTCTAGGATGTTGTAATTCAGACGTTTTAGGTATTTGTTTCAAGTCATCAATCTGGTATATCTTTGGAAATACTATTCCCAAATAACATGTCCCATACCATCCCTTAGGGAGACGGTAATATGCATTTAGTCCACAAATATAATAGATTCCAGGGATCGCTGGATCTTGTCCATTTAACATAAAGGTCCATTTACTCTGAAACAAAAACACATGCCTACATTCACTCGTACCTACAAACAAATTGTCTTGATCAGATTTTGGTCTATATATACAGAGCCTACCTACGTGTAATGCATCTATAGCTAGTTTGCCTTGCGTTTTGATTGCAGTGTAAGCATAATCATTTCCATAAGTACGTTTTTCTAGTCCTTTTTCTAACCTTTCTTTCAGTGCTTTGCGTCTATCATCTGTGTGATCTAAAAAGCTTTTCTCTACAGGAGATAACAAGCAGGTCAAATTATTGCGATGTGCATAAGCAGTCCCAAATGTAAGTGTTGGCTCAAAGAATCCTCTAACTATTTCAATATCATGCTCTTTAGCTAATTTATTTAGAAATTCAATCACAGGCACAAAAGAAAACACAACATCCAAGTTTGAATAAAAGTACTGCACATGCTCTTGATTATAGAATCTTGTTAATAGCAGGCTGCAACTAATTCCATAAGTAAGAGGGAGGCTATGATAAGTAACTCCCTCCTGCACAGATGAAGGGATTTTAGTACATACATAACAATCTTTCGCATCCATAGTTTCCACATACTCATTTAATAAGCGATAGAAGACATTAGTAGAAAGTTCCCCTTTTGCATTAGTTCCCTCATGCATATGTCTTGCGTCTTGCTCAAATCTCTCCCACGGTGATAGTTTAGTAGTGGTAGTTTCAGGTTTCAAAGTTGCGTTAGTAGTTTTTTTCTCTCTCCATGGCATTCCCACAATCAAAAAATTCTTTGCGTATATTACAGCGTCTTCACTCACTCCAGGACCCTTTTTCTTTGTTGTCAATTCCGGTTAGCATCTTGTCGTAATCAGGTTTCTTTAAAGTCAAATCCGGTTTTAGTGTCACTTCCAGTAATTTCTAAAGTCTCTTTCGCTTTTCAGCTTTCACAAATTCAATTTCAGTTGAGTTTTCCCTTTGAATATCTTCAGGTACCGTAATATTGGCCTGGTACTTCTCGGTCAAAACAGAATGCTAAGAACTCTTGTTGCCATTCAGAGGTTGTAGCATATGCCCATTCAGGACCTGTATATCTTCTGTTGGCTATTCTTTTTCTTTTTAGCCTTCGTTCACCTTGTTGCTCTCCTTTACTCAGATCATCTGCTTGTGAAGTATCACTTTCTTCTATTATTGTGTCATTTGATACCTCTTTTATTTTAGGATGTGACTTGTTTGGGCAATTATCGCCTCTCTGTGTCTTGGTTCGATGTTTTCCTTCAGGACGTTGGACAGCACCCTCCTCTTGTGATATGGTGTTTTCTCTTGACGGACCTGCAACTGGTTCAGGAGACTCTGACATGTTTCGATTTGTATCTACAGTTTCTCCTTCTCTTTCGTCTTCTGGTTCTATGTTGAGTTCGGACTCTAACCCGTACTCGTCTACTTCTGGGAGAACCTCTCCTTGGCTTAGTTCTCCTGCTGCCTCGACTGAGATAGGCACTCTGTCACCTCTCTCGAACTCATTGACAGTTTGAGGGACAAGGCTGTTCTCAGTGGGCTCTCCAGTAGTCTCAGTTCCTTCTTGACTGATCTCTGACTCTGAGACTTCTCTTCCTGAAGTTACTGTACCGGAAACTTCAAGGTCCTCTTCAACAGGACACGTTACCCTTTTTGTGTGACTGGCATGTATCCAGTTGGGAACCCCGGCATATTTCACAGCAGTGGTGGTCGTCAATATTACTTGATACGGCCCCTTCCAACGCGGCTCAAGACACGATTTTCTTACGTGCTTCTTGACAACTACCCAATCTCCAGCTTGCAGAGAATGACCAGGTTCGCCAATTGGTGGCAACGTGTTAGCTTCCACCTGGTGAGAGAAAGAGCGAATCACGTCAGCCAAGCCTTTGCAGTAATCCAACACCATATCATTTGTAATATTCACCAGCGCATTTGCAGGTACCGCTGGTAATCTCATTGCTCTGCCCATGAGGATTTCATGGGGGGACAGTCCCGTTTTCTTATCTGCGGTGTTTCTCATAGACATCAGTACTAGAGGTAAAGCATCTGGCCATTTCATGTTTGTTGCAGCACACATTTTTGCTATTCTTGATTTTAAGGTACCATTCATCTGCTCAACTAGTCCTGATGCTTCAGGGCGATAGCTACAATGCAACTTTTGTTCAATGTTGAGTGCGGCACACAAAAGTTTAATCACCTCATTGTCGAAGTGTCTCCCCCTATCTGATTCTATAGAAACCGGAAACCTGAATCTTGGTATCAGTTCTCTGAGTAGTAGTTTTGCGACTGTAAGACTGTCATTCCTACGTGTGGGATATGCCTCAATCCAATGACTGAAAACACACACAATCACCAACACGTACTCCAATCCTCCACAAACAGGCATTTCGATAAAATCCATTTGCATTTTGTTGAATGGACCTCCAGCTCTCCCAATGTGACTCAAAGTCACCACAGTTCCTTTTCCAGCATTCATCTGTTGACAGATGACGCATCTGTGGCAAGTGATTTCTGCGGCATGTCTGAATTTTGGATTGAACCAATCAATCTTAAAGGATCTGATCATGGCATCTCTTCCTAGATGTGCCTGCCCATGGTATAACCGGGCAAACTGTGACAAAAGACTATTTGGCAGAACCAGTTTTCCCTCTTCTGAAACCCATAGATCATCTGCCCTTTGTACACACTGCATTCTCTGCCAGGAACGTTTTTCTTCTTTGCTAGCACGACCTTGTAATGTTTTCAGTTCATCTAAGGTATCAACCACTTGTAATGCTAGACTTAAACTCGTGTCGTTTTCAGGTTGTGGTAACAATTCCCACTGCTCTTTAAACGATATACAATTTAATGCACAAAATCTTGCAACCTGATCTGCATAACGGTTTCCCATAGTCACAAAATCTTGTGATCTGGTATGAGCACTGCACTTCACCACGGCAATTTCAAGAGGTAACTGAATCGCATGTAACAAATCTCTTATTTGTTCACCATTTTTCACAGGAGAACCAGAGGAGGTCATGAAACCCCTCTGTGACCAGAGTTGGCAAAAATCATGCACAATTCCAAATCCATATCTGCTGTCAGTATAGATAGTGACTTTCAAATTTACAGCTGCGTGGCATGCCTTTGTAAGAGCTATTAATTCTGCCACCTGTGCAGAAAACACTTTCTCGAGCCAGGAGGCTTCGACAATGCCAGTTATGGTACATACTGCGTAACCGGCTCTCAATGTTCCTGCTGAATCTCTTAGACAGGACCCATCAACAAACATAATGCAATCGTTTTCTTTTAACTGGGTATCCTGTATATCTGGGCGAGGTTTGGTACAGAGCTCAGTCACCTCAAGACAATCATGCTCAAATTCTTCCCCATCTCTGATTTCTGTATTTTCATTGGGAAGTAAGGTTGCCGGGTTCAGCACAGTGCATCTTTTTAGTGTGACATTTGGTGACCCCAGCATAATCGTCTCATATCTAGTGAGTCGTGCATTTGTCATGTGTTGTGTTTTAGTTCGTGTCAACAGGATTTCAACTGAATGTGGAACCATTACTGTCAGGGGGTATCCCATGACTATGCCTTCACATTGTGAAAGGCTTTGACCAACTGCTGCGACTGCCCGCAAACAACCCGGTAAGGCTGCTGCGAGAGGGTCCAAGGTAGCTGAAAAATATGCTACAGGACGATTTGCATCTCCGTGAACCTGTGTTAAAACAGACAAAGAACAAGCATCACGTTCATGACAGAACAACAGAAAAGGTTTTTCATAGTCAGGCATTCCTAATGCTGGTGCCCTGCACATGCATTCCTTCAATTCTAGAAATGATTCAAGCTCCTCTTTTGTCAAAGTTATTGTGTATGGCTCGTTCTTGACTTCTTTTCCTGTCAATTTTATTAAAGGCTTTGAGATGATCGAGAAGTTGGGTATCCACTGGCGACAGTAGCCCACCATTCCCAAAAACATCCTGACGTCTCTTTTTGTTGTTGGGGGGTTCATTTGCAAAACAGCTGTTATTCTTTCCTTTGATATTCTTCGGGACCCTTTCTCAATCAAATGTCCCAAGTATTTTACTTCTTTTTGACAGTATTGCAACTTTCTGGGTGACACCTTGTGTCCATTCTTTTCCAGATGATTCAACAATGCAATGGTATCGTATTTACAACTGTCTCTGGTTTTGGATGCAATCAGCAAATCATCATTGTATTGCACAAGAGTCGAATTAAAAAGCAGCACAAGAGGTTCCAAGTCCTTCTTCAATATCTGATTGAAGATGGATGGTGACTCAGAAAACCCCTGAGGAATTCTGCACCAACTGTACACCTTATCCAGGAATTTGAAACTGAACAAAAATTGGCTGTCTTCATGAAGGGGTATTGAGAAGAATGCTTGTGATAGGTCTACTACAGTAAACCATTCAGCATCACAAGGAACCTGGAACATTATTACTGCTGGGTTAGGTACCACAGGGCAGCATTTTATCACAATTTTGTTAATTTTTCTCAAATCCTGCACAATTTGAACTTTCCCACAAGGCTTCTTTAAACCCATAATGGGACAGTTACACGGACTGCTCAAAACTTCTTTCAGGACTCCCTGTCTGAGAAAATCTGCAATTATTTGTGACACCTCAATGAGGACATCCTGGGTCATGTGGTATTGCGGCACTTGTGGAAACACTGCATTCGGCTTTATCTGAACCTTGACTGGTTCTACTCCTTTTATCAACCCTACTTCTTTCCCAGTCAAATCCCACACTTTCTCTGTTACGGTCCCTTGTAGATCAACAGGTAGGTCGATCAAAGTATGCATTGGGAATAAAGTAATCAGAGGGTAGTCTTCATTTGTCTCTCCTCCTTCCTCTATGAATTGATTCTCATCTCTCTCATCGTCACTGTTTGTTTGTACTTCTATTCCATCATTGGAACAGGTAATCGAACATTTTGTCTTCCATAGTAAGTCCCTTCCTAGTAAGGATACTGGGCTCGAATCGCATACATCAAATCTATGCAGGCCTTGGAAATTACCAATTTCAACCTGCACCGGATCAGTAATCGGATTATTCAGGTACTGTTTGCCACACCAACCACTCGTATAGTACGCCCTGAGAGAGGTAATCTCGGGACTTCTGCACTTCGAACTGTAGAGCGTGTAGCTCCTGTGTCGACCAAAAATGAAACCTTATAGCCCATTACTTTTCCCTCTACATATGGGCCTCTCTGATCCACCTCTAATGATGCTGCAAGCCTGCACTCTTCACTATCTGAACTGTCATCTGACCAATCCTCATTCATGCCACTTTCACCTCGTAATGGGAATTGTTGCACAGTGTTATTTTGATTGGTTACCTGGCCTGTGACCTGCTGAGGAAGCATCACCTGTTGCTGTCCCATCGGAGCCATTGGTAATTGCATTTGCTGTCTAGGCACCATAGGAATCTGCTGCTGCACTGGTTGCATTGGCACTGACTGAAAACGCGGCATTGGCATCTGCTGCATGGGCTGTACCCCTTGCATTTGTACCAAATTATTCTGAAAATTCGGGTTTTGATGTCTCACTTTTGGACCTCGTGGATTTTGTAATGCACCGACATTAATGCTTTGCTGAACTGCACCATCCTGCATCATATTCGGACAATCCCGTTTCCAATGCCCCACGCCCCCGCACGCGTGACATGGTGACATCTTTTTCACTCCTTGACCGTCATTTTGAATAACAACATTATTCATGTCCGAACCACGGTTCACAAACCCTCGACCTCTGCCTCTCGGCTGTGCCTGAAACACACCATTCATTTGCAGTTGTTGTTGTATCATTTGCTGAACTCCATTTCCCTGTATTCCAGCTTGTGCAGCCCTTATCTGCATCACCATCACTTTCTCCTTCAACTTTTTCCGCTTCAACTCAATCTCATCACTACAGTATTTCGCATACTGCAACACTTCATCAATCGGTTTAGCTTGCCAACAAATCAAATGATTCTTAATCATCTGGCTGACCTCCGGTCTTAGCCCTTCGACGAATCTAAACACAAGGTGATTCATGTCCTTCGGTTCGATAGTCTCAGTACCACTGTAATGTTTGAACGCTTTCAATAATCTCTCGTAATAAGCATGTATTGACTCCTTAACCTCTTGAGAGGTCCGGTCGATTTTCTGCCAATCGGTCACCTTCGGCGACACCTTTTGTTTCAAGAACTCAATTACTTTATGATAATATTTCATCACCTCTTCTGAAGGTGCTCCAGTCACCTTATCTCTTGCCGGCTCCTTTGTGGGCCAATCTACCCCTCTCTTGCACTCGAGCCACGAATCCGGCGGAACAATGATCTCAAACAAAGTATTCAAGTCTTCCCAGAGACACTTTGCAAGCTTCACGAACCTGTCGGTCTGTTGATACCACTCGATCGGCTTCTCTCTTAGCCTAGGATAATCATTCGTAAAGGATAAAATGTCTCCTCTAGTCCATGGCACATGCACTAAAACACCACCAGCTGTCTCTCTCATAGGTAAGATTTTTACTGAATCCAGATTAGGTGAGGTCCTAACTTCATTGGACCCTGGACTATCTCCCTTTCCATTATCTCTTTTCTTTGCCCATCGGCCTTCCCATTTCTCCAATGCACCCCAAATCTGTGCACTTTGCAACAGTTCTCTCAGGTGTGCCTTCATGCCTGCAGATCTCATGTGTTCAAAATCTTTGGAGTCAAAATCTAATCTGTAACTTCTTTTCAAATGTTTAGTATTTCCGATATCGATATTGTATTTGTCTGCCAAATTCGCTAATCTCTGATGTACTTTGCCTACCTCTTTGGTAATCTTGGGACATAAGTATCTCAATTCTGCCTCAGTGTATGATCCAACCTATTTACTCCCATTGTTCCTTCCACTAACTCGGCAGCTTCTGTCCCTAGTCGTACAATATTCAAGTATTCGTCTTGTTTTTCTTTTTCAGGTTCAAGTGTGGTTACTGTAGTCTTTTGTGAGGTACAAGTTTTCTCTAACCACTCATTTAACTGTTGTACTGTAAAACCCTGCAGTGAAATGTTCCCTGCATGTATCATTGGCGAGTGTGAAGTATTTGTACTCATGGTTTGGGGAGTTAAAACCAACCCTGCTTGACGCATCGCTTCGAGAGGTGCCCCTACTGGACTAAGGTCCATCAAGGGTCTCGGTGGCTCATTTACTTGCTCTCCCGGGGCCATTATCTGTGGAGTTCTCGTAGGCCCTCCTCTTATCGCTTCCTGAGTCGTAACTCCCTGATCACACGTCCCTGTTTTATCTTGCGCATATAATGTCACTAGGGGACCAACAGTAATAGGTAACGATATAGCGGCAGGTGTCTGACCTGAACCCAGACTTCTTGGAGCCGCAACACCATAGGTCTGCTCCAGTGTACCCGGTACAGGTACTAACGGTGGTCCCGCTACAGGGTTATACCCAGGTATCAGCTGTGGCGGTTGAGACACTAGCTTCGGGGTCGATTCAATCTGTATTAACTTTGGCTTTCTGTATATCGGGTCTGGCGGCACTATCAAGTTCGTAGTAGTCTCAAGCACTGGTACATCAGGATAAATTCTTTTTATCTGCGGTGGAGGCTGCAACTGTATCGGCAAGTCTGGTGCAGTGGGTACACTGACACTATTCTGTATCAAAGCTGTATCGCTAGTCTGTACCGTATCAGTAACTCCCTTCTCCTGCGTCTGGTTCCCAGGATCCAAGCTAGTGCTTGGAACGCTGTCGCTCACCGCATACGGTGGCGGACGATCATGTAACAATCTATCCATAAATTCCTCATCGTCTGAATCATCTTCCTCTTCCCAGGACCTCTTATTTTCTTTAGTTTTGCCAGAATCTTTGTCGGTTTTACAAGAGGCTTTCTTTCCCTGTGTCTCTTCTCCCTGGGTTATTGCCGGGAATAACTTCAACCCATCTACGATTCCCCTTCTCCACATCTTGTTCGTTGTCCCACCTAGCTTCTGCATATGATTTTTCTGCCCTTCTCAGCCTTCTCTGAAACCTTTCTTGTCTGTGTCTAAGAGCCATTAAGTCCCAAATCGCTAAAGCCTCGTATTGTGCCGGTCTCGGAGGTGGCTTCTGTGTACTTAACATCCACCTCAGATTTTCTAGTACCTTTGGATTAAATGTCCCATGCTCTGGAAACGCTAAACACCCTTCTTTTTCCGTTAATTTGCGCCACTGTTTCATCCATAAACAAGGCGTGACACCTTTCTCTTCCATCACTATGTAAGCCGGAGTACCCTCAGGTGGTGTAGGTTCCCCATCAGTTGCTACAATATATACATCTCCCTTTAGAGCGCTCTTAAATGCCTTGACAAAATTCATTTTTGCGATTCTTTTTATTTCGTATTTAATCAGAAATGGCTTAGTTCCCAGGACACTCTTCACCTGCCTTTTCTCAACCTATTGCCTCTCACGGGCGGCAGCCAATCCGTGCGCGACCCCTCTCGGCATCTGACCTATCTCAGCGCGCACCACTGACGTCACACCCACACACACTGCAGCTGACAAAGTCTTGCGGCTTGTCCACTCTTCACTGACCCTTACAACTCATACAAACTAATGCAAATTATTGCGAGCGCCTTAAAATGACAACACAAATCTGTTGGTTTACTACAGGGAGGGTAACACATTCGCTTCAGAACTTTACAGAGATTTCACTTGAAGCCTCGGCCGCTACTCTCTCCTTCTCAGTTCCCGCATACGCAAGCAGAATTCGACCTGCAAATTCTACTCTCGACTTGTCAATGACTCCTTCTAGTGCACTTTAGAATTTGTCAAATCTCCATCGAAGGTTTCATACATGCATCATAACTCAAACTTGACTTGTCAACCACGCCCGATTGACCTACTAAAACCGCTCAGATTACAACAAAAAACACATTTATCATCATACTCCGGAGTCTTAGACCTCAACAGGTCCGGACACGACAGCCAACCACGTGGATAATTTTGAGCAACAAGCGCTACATTCACATGAAGTACGCCAACTTCCCTACTCTCATACTGTGGAGTACACCTACTCCTGCTAAACAACACTTAATTTAGCCTAAATACACACAAACTTTTCACAACCACCTGCAAAATGCATAAGCTTAAGTAAGCGCAAAGACCCTAACCACACACACTATGGCGCCGAGAACATTCCCAACTCATTTAGGCAGGCTCCGAGATCCCGGGAAAGCCATGGCGAACTTAGCAACCCATCATCTCTCCAAATTGCATTATCACAGAAAAACAAATTAACCAATGAAACTCTGTCCTAGGGCCCCCAAGGGCCAAACCGTCGCTCTGCTACCAGAACTGCTAACGCGTCCTTCTATGTTAATTTATACACATCGGGACTCGTTTTAAGCCGATGAATCTTTGGACCCAGTGGTGAGGCACCGTAAGACGAGATAACTGATCAATATATCAATCAATATATCAATAATATTGTCAACATATATCACCACAATATATTTCACTTTAGACATTAGTAAACCTTTGGTGCAACCATGACCTTTCAGTCATGAATAACCACACCTTACTGAAGTTTTGTGAATTTTATTCCCTATTGATTACAATCTAATAGCAAATGTATTCATCTCAAAACCAAGAAGCAAAAGAGCATAGCCACAATATGGTAATAATGCAAAGATCACAGACATAAGATAGTAATATGAGGATGAACAAATCCAGACGCATAAAACCTCATATATGTTTAGTTCAGCATAGCACCACGTCAGTCACGTCAGTCAAGATGAAATGCCTCATCTAACCACAATTAGCATCAGCATGTTGGACTTCATGCAAAACAATTTAGAACATCAATTTGGAAAACATCTAACTAAGGTCTCTAATCAAAAATACACAGCAGTTGGTACCTAGAAAGAAAAGGCACATAAGTGAATTTCAATAGCAACAACATAATTTACCCTCCTCGGAATAGGTCAGCATACAGGATCAGTCTTCGTCTTCAGGACATCAGTTAGATCGCCGTCAGTCTATCTAGTCTATGGGCAGGGGACACTTTCCTCATAAGGAGGAAGTGCAATGGGGCGACTAAGGATGAGGATGGTTTTATTAAGTTTATTAAGTCTCAAATCACCAAACCGAGTGACAGAGTTTCTGGATGCAATCGATGTCATTCCCTACCTAATGCTCTCGAGTCTCTTGTGTCATGGGTTTTTATCCCTTTTTCGTAATACATTCCCCCAAAATTCTATTGGATAGTCACTACACCCCACGATCTGTAACCTATCAAATTATACATTAAGTAATGCATTTGTCATTCTACGATAATTTACATCCTTCTGATTGGTCTTCATAATTGACGTCTTTCGTAGGTGGCATATCCGGGGTTACTTCATTTTCTGGCACATTCTTTGGGTCAAGAGTTCTCTTTTCCGTGGTTCAGTGTCCTTGAAAGTGTCCATGTTTGTTGCAAAGCGTACATCTTTATTCTAAAACAACTAGCATGCGGATGAGAATATAACTGTCAATGATACAATAAGTGGAGAAAAAAAGAACAAATGCTGGGTCATGGCCATTTTGCAAGTCAGCACACTGGAGAAACAGAAAAATATGCTTTAATATGAGAGCTGCACAGCTAGTTTTCGACTCACGCTAACTTAAGGCTTATGGATTCTAATACAATGCAATCATCGCACGTATTAATATATTCAATTAGTCATAATTCAAGCAATTATTTCTTACAGTCGACATTAGTTTATGCATGTGAAAAATTCTCCACGTTTAAAATACGTTTCAATGAATAATATTAGCGTTGTTAATATAAGCATTTCACATCTAAAATAGGTAATGTTTAAACTACGCTCTCTCAGCACCATATATTTTATGCCCGATTTTCTCATGCTATCTCTTCAGATCGATGCCCTGACATACTTTTCGGCTCCTGGAAACTCCAGAATAATCACAACAGCAAGAATCTAACAAGTACCGGAAATAAACAAAATCTATTCTCATGTTCACATCCATCACCCCAAGGGCTGGATCAATGCACTAACAATGAGTAAACCTGATTGCTGTCATGCTCTCCTCATTGGGCAACCCACATATTAATTTGCACCCTTAGACATGGTCATTTAATTATGCTATAGGAACCATCTTTAAATTTCTAATGGGATACCCACATCCCAGTAACTACACAAGGTTCGATGAACTAAGCTAAAAATAGTCCACAATAAGGATAACTTTTACCTTTAAGATAATCCATGGTTATTCTCTTTTATAACTCACCAACCTGTTTTCCTGCCCCACCCCCCGCAAAAACTATGCTCTGTCATTTGCCAAGTCCTTACTGTTGCCCAACTAACCAACTATCAAATGACCTAAGGGGGGTGACCTACTTTCCAGCATTTTAAAAACAACCTTTTTCCAACTGGAGTAACTGGCTAGGAATTAAATGTTCACATGTAACATATTCCATGTTTTGTATTACTTTGCCTTTCTCTTAGAGGGGTAAATAAATCACTGAAAAATTTGAATAGGCTGGAAAACAAAAACATAGCTCTGATAAATGGCTTTGTGTATTTAAGTGGGCATGGGATACGAACTATTGCATTCCACTCTCTTCATTCTTTGCATCACATATTGGGAGATACTGAATTAGCCTGGCAGATGTCCCCGTTTATTAGTGAAACATTAAACGCTAAATTAGACAGCACACGTATGGAATTGGTAATGGTTCTTGCATGTCTCATGTCAATATTGGATAGCCTGATTCACTATAATGACAAAAGCAAACATACTTTCATTGGCTTATCTTGTTCACACGGAGGCTTGGGACGTATTTCCAGCAAGTAGAGGGAAACACGTTTCTTAATGATTTTTCACAAATCCTGCCAATAGTCTTTTCAATAGTCTCACTCATTCTTCTGTGCACTGTAATTGTCTCCACATTCCCCACACGACATGCTTTCATGCATTTTGATATATGTGCATCATTGTAGTGCAGTCAGAGGTAACAGCTATTACTGTTCCTATCTTCCACTGCTTAACCTTCTACTAGTCTCTGAGCAGCAAAGATGAGTCACTTGATTAGTAAATGTTGAGATAAGAAGTCAACCCTGTGATCTCACTAGGTGTAAAGGATGCAAGGTAATTTCCAGTGCAGCTGACACAATGATGCACTGCCATTCCATTTTAGAAAAGGGAGTGGCAAAAAGTGAAGCATTTCCATCCTTCACTAGTGTGGTTGATGTGCCTCCATGCTGCAGTGCCTACACCTGTAACCATAGTGTACCATAGTGAACTTGTCCTCGTATGCAATTTGATGTTGCCCATCAGTGATTAATTTGTTAAGGCTAAAATGAGAGGAGTGGTAATGTGTTGAATCTGACATTCTTGGTGTGGTTTTCCCTCTGTGTTTTGACTTCCAGCCTACTGTTTTGCTGGCTTTAGAACTGTGCACACTTTACTACTGCTAACCAGTGCTAAAGTGCTTGTCCTCTAACCTTTAAACATGGTGAAATTGCTTTACAACCATTCATTATCTTGTAAATCCTTAGTACAAGGGGCCTCCAGCATTGATTTTGCCACCCACTTAAGTAGCCTTTTGTACATGTCTCAGGCCTGCCATTGCAGCGTGTGTGCAGTTTTTAATCTGCCATTTCAACCTGGAAAAATAAACCATTTTCCAGGCTCAGACATTCCTTTCTTAATACATATAAATCACCTCTAGGGTAGGCCCTTAACAGCCCGGAGGGCAGGGTGCAGTGTATTTAAAAAGTATGACATGTACTTTAAATTTTTTTCACTACTTTAAGGCCAACCTCTTCCATAGAGTGACATGGATTTACCTTAATAAATATAATTAGTGACAATTTTCAATCGTGTGCAGGTCGACAGGTTGACTTTGGCGTCCAAAGAATTGTAATTAAAAACCCTCTTTAACAGTAAAGTCAGATTTTTAGTCACAATGCTGAAAATGCCACTTTTAGAAAGTTGCCATTTTCTTGTCCTAACCATTTGGTGCCTGCCGCCTGTTCCCGGGTCACATGACTAGGTGTAGCTGCTAGATGGTCTTAGTGTATTGCTTTCAGGCAGTTAGACAAATGGAAGCTAGATTTTGGCAGGATGGGCCACTCTGAGTTGATGAGGGAGTGGCGCTGTCACCTATCACACTTGCACATCACAAAGGCTCTGCATGAGCACTCTCACAAAGGATTTTACATTGGTGTTTTGTGACCCCTGACAAGCTAGGGCCAAGGCGGGAGGAACGGAATGCCTGACACCTCAGGGCATGTGTATGCATCTATAAATGTTTCCTACTTCAAAGGGTGCACCAGGTATAAATATTGGACCCTTAGACCTAACTCATTGGTACACATCTGGACCTGTAGGGAAACTGAGAAAAAGGACTGCTGTGCTGCTCTGCAAGAGGGACAGCCCTTCTTCTGCCTGCTGCTCTGTTGCCTGAGTGAAGAAATAGACCTGCTTCTTGACCATGGGAACCACCAGAGTGACTTCAAGGCTAGTTGGTGTCCTCCTGACATGAGCCTCAGGGATGGGGCTCCAACGGCCTTGAACCCAGCACCTGGACTCTACCCGCTGTGAGTCCTACCATCCTAAGTGGCGCCACCTCAGTCCTTGGCCTTTGGAAGTAGGTCTGAAGGTGCTCTGCCAGCCCAACAGTGGTCCTAGCAGAACCAATGCATTGGAGCCACAGCTCAACCTATCACTAACCAGAAACTCTGCATCAGAGCAGCTGCTCAATTAATCACCTTGCCAAACTCCTCATTGGGACTATTGTGTGGTTTGGCTCAGGTGAAGGACCTCACATCACAGCCCACAGCCTCACCAGAACCGCCACTGTACAATACATCCTCAACACAGGTCCTTGCATCACTAGCCCCTCGTCGATGGCATTCTCAATGACGGCCATGACACTGCATCACAATATCTGCAGCTTTTTCGGAACCAGCCAGTGTGCGACTCATCTTTAATGCAGGACTTCACATCACAAGCCCCCTCACTGACGGCCTCTCATTGCAGCCTCTTAGCCCCTCAGAACTGATGCTGCATGATGCATCTCCGACCAGTACCTCGCCTCGCCTATATTACACATTCTCAAAGCGGAATCTCACAAAGCTCCTCAACCAAGAATAAAGGTACTATTGTTCAGTGGGTCTAACTGGATCCCTGTAGCCGGCTGTGCCAGATCATGGTTGGCCTGAACTTCTGCTTTTGTCCTGGGTCGGTGCAACCAGATAATCACAGTTGGTGTTTTGGGCTTTTTGGTGCTTATTCATTTGAATCTTTAAAATCGCATATCTCCCATTCTACTAATTAGATGTTTGTCATTTTCACCCTTAATTAATAATTGCATTTTACTATATTTTTCCAAATGGTTGTGCAATTTTCCTTGTGTTGAGTTTCACTTTCTTACTGTTTGAAATATGCATAAATACTTTACATATTTTTCTTAAGTCTGACTGCTCTGTGCCAAACTACCAGAGGGTTGAGCACAGGTTAGTTTGGAGTCGGCTTGTGACCTCACCCTGACAAGAGTTGTGGCTTCTGCTTGAGTAGGGTTTTCTCCCTCTCAACTAGTAACTCAGTGTCTTACATAATGTTTGTGTGATCATGTTCCCATTATTTTATAGAACATACAATCTGAGTTTTCATTATTATATCACAGAGGATGCTGGCATGCTTGTGCACTCAATAGTCTTCCATACTTTTACAGCCACCATATTTGCTTCTGGTTTTTATGGACATTGAAATATTGCAGTTTGACTTTCCCTGCTGCTATCCACTTACCTCTATATCAGGCTCACTCTACATTCATGGGGCATTGGCTGGTGGTCAGGTGATGATCATAACACAGAGGCAGTTCCAAAGCACCCAGAGAGAATAAGAGTTTGCTTTGTGAATTCTCTGAAGTATCTCTCTCTGTCAACGAACAGTGTCCCTATGTTTTTTTCAAGAAACTCCACCATTGTAATGGTAGCATCTGTTACTTTTGTTTGTCTTTGTTGAAGACATGAGGCTTAGAGCCATTGAATCGAAATATACTGGTGGTACAATATTCTACTATAAAGATCTTCCCTGGGTAGATTTATTTTAGGATTTAATGTACCTGCATACACCGTGCCTGCTCTAGGTGGCAAGTTAGAAGAGCGTAAGACATTGAAAAGGATGGGATGAGAAGGAGGAAATACAAAAATTAAAGGCTGCATTAATATAAGTACAAAAATTGTACCTCAATATTCTATGACACTTCAAAATTCAGAAACCCAAAATTTACCTCATGATGTTCTCCCACTAGAAGTAATTGTGTAAAAATGCACCCTTCCTGACATCAGTTTGGCAGAGTATCAAAATAGGTAACTAAGACCACTCAATAAATTAGTTCTAAATCAGAGGAATGGTTAAGGGGTTTTACTGAACAAATCTCAATATCAAGCGGTACAGAAGAAACGCCATGAAGACTCAAATGCAATTATACAAAGTAGTTAGAAATCTGTCTAAGTCTCAAATCAGTAGCAAAATCAGAGAGGAAACAAACAGTATCCCTATTATAAAAGCAAAGTCTTCTATGGCTCAGTCCCAAAATAAGGAGTCCCTATACACAATTCTTGCATAACCAATGAGTTAAAACTGTAGATTCACCTTAGCAAATCGTAAAGGTAAAACGTCACTACCTTAGCACACAAGAACTATCCCATTTTAAGAAAGCACCCAGCATCTCCCATGCTTCTGCCATTTGGAGGAGGTTGAACAAAATATGAACAATGTCAACAATATTAATTAACACAAATGGATAGGACTTGTCTGCACGACAGAACTACAGAGGAAAGACCCTGGAGGTGTTTGAACAAAATATGAAAAATGTCAACAATATTAATTCACACAGATTAATAAAAATTGTCTGCACCACAGAACTACAGCAGAAAGACCCTGGAAGTTAAAACATATAGGGAACACTAAAAAGTAAATGTTAAGCTTTCTATTAATAACAGTAGGAAAAGCCCATTACATCAGCTGTCTTCGCTCCTGCAGATCTTGATGGGAGGAGGTGAATATAGGAGTGAATGACAGAACAAGCATCTATTTTGTCCAAGATGGACTTTTATATGAATATGGCACAACTAAATCATGTAAATATTCTTCTATACATCATGTTAAACTAGTTTTAACTGTAATCATATTAACTCAGTATTTGCATAATACATCCAACATAAAACATTATCATTCCTTATTATTTATCATATGAAAATGTAGATTTGAAAACTCTTCTATGTTAAAAAGTATGAATAAAGCTAAAAGCGGTAAACAGCAACATATAATGGTTAAAAGGCTACCATACTGCCACTGACGGTGGCTCATGATAGGATCTCTCAGGACACATCTCTTGCACAGAACACTTCACACACCCGGCAGATATCTCTCCCATGGCAAACCCCAGCTCCAAAAGTCTCTCTCCCAATGCTCATCATATGTATATCTCTTTCTCAGGGCACCTCTCACAACCTGCAGATCTTGATCAAATGACACAGCTAACCCATTTCAGATCTCTCTCCTCAGAGTTCCTCCTTGAGCCACATCACTCTCTGAACATCTGACTCCAATAGTATTTCACCCCAAGGGCACTCTGTGGATCTCACTCCTAGTGTGCATCACTATCTAAGCAATCTTTGTCAAGGTATATCACTTCTGTAGATCCCTGTTCCTGGGAGCATCTGACCCTCTGCAAATCCTGTCTCAAAGTTCACGTCTCACTACCCACATGTCTCTTCACCACGACAAACCTCATCCACTGTGGATATCTCGCTCAGGGAAAATTTCACCCCTACAGAATGCAAATCATGAGTAGGTTACCTGCAGCAGACCACTGTCCCAAAGTACATCACTTCTAGCCAATGTCTCTCCCAACACACACCCAACCCCTTCAGATCTCCATTTCTGGGGTCACACATCACCGTTTTTGGATCTCTCCCCTAAAGCAGATCTTTTAAACTGCAGATCTCTCACAGGAAACATCCTTTTTTGGTAATTCCCTCCAGGTGGAAGTCAGTGCCAGATCTCACTAGTGTGCAGCTCACTACCCTACTGCTTACCTTCCGAATGTACTTCCCACCATAGCAGGGGACTATTTTCCTCCACTTCTTTGTCGTGGATGAAGTGTTCCTCTCCCACTGCAGCAATTATATATCCCCAGGTGCTGCTCTTACATTTTTGCTCCTCTCTGTAATGCAAATACCCCTTCCTCTCCCTCCACTTGATTTCTCCCCCTCCTCCCCACGTCTACTCCTACCTCCCCTAATAACTAAGGTTATAATGCCCCCCTTATCCTACGTTATTCCCTAGCTCTGCCCTCCTGTTTGTCCAGACGTTTACTATTGTTCCAATCTCGTTACCCTGTATCCTCCACTTATTGACCTAGACATGTGTTCTGTGGGCAAACACAAACTTTTCTCAGTGTGAAACTCAGTGAATTCCTCCAACTCCAACTCATTGCAAGAGCTGGCGATCTTTCTGAAATCATAACTCATATCTGTGAGGCATCAGTGAGGCTCAAGTGCCTCTCCCCCATGTCCCCATCAGCGCTGTGTTCAGGGGAGGTGTTACCAGATGTAACATCTCACCAGGATTGCCTTCGCCTTATTTTTTTATGGCATTTTATTTACTAATATTTTTTGATGCCATTTTATTTACTGTGAGGAGAGCAGTTTGTCTAAATAGAGGAGTCGGTTATTGTGCATTTCAAATGGATCACAAGGGATTACAAGCTCGAAATGTGGCTGTGTACTCATAGGGCTTCATTTAGGGACAAATCTTGCCTTGACTGCTGTGTATTTTTCATCCTGCTGCAGTTTTGAATCCTTTATCACATTAAACTAGGTACGTCAAAGCCAATCAGTGACACTCTAAAGCTCTACTTATTTATGTTTGTTTATAAAGCCATGTAGGTGACAAATGGTGCTTTTTTTCTGCCTGTACTTTAATTGAGGACAACTGTCTGAGTATTGCTTCCAGAACACCACAGCAAGGCATTCCCATACTTTATTACTAGACTTCCAGTCCCCTAAGACATAATCTGTGTTACCTTTATGGCTCGGAGTTGATCTTTAGCAGCAAAAACCGCTGAGAGTTTTATATTTTTGCAAATTTCTCCTGCAAAACAATGTTTTTTCTTTTTATTTTTGTGGAAAAAGCTACTTTACTTTTTGGTAGGTTTTTACATGTTTATTGTTTTGCTTTGCCACATTTATGATGTTAGTAATGTTTGAAAAATCACCAGAATAGTACTTTAAAGGAGGGCTTACAATTTGCGTTGTGTCAAGGCAACCAGGGGAGGAGTGCAGTGAAGAAGTTGGATTCGGCATATCACAGGACACCCACCAGTGCCACTAGGAAAGTACTTTTTGAAGTTATGCGAGGAAGGAAAGCAAGAGGTTTGATTTCCAAAGGGGTGGAAAACAAAAACTGGTCAGAAAACTCCACAGGTTTTGGGGGAGAGTTTGGAGAAGGAGAATGGGTGTGTGTACGGATAAAGGGCTGACAACATTTTCTGAACATCTACAAGTAAACAAGATGTACGCCTAAACATTATTGTTAAGTGATGGTAATGTGTGGAACTACAAAAAAGTGTTGAAAGTTGCTGACTGTTAAAGGAAGGGGTTAGAGGCAGGGAAGATTCCAGCTGGACAAAGATGGAGTGCAAGGGAAGTGAGATCCCTCCCAGGAAAGAAAAAGACGGGGGCCAGTCTAGCATGGAGATTATGTAATGGGGTGAAATGCTTGTTATGAGTGTAGCAGTGTGCCATTCACATATTGGGAATTCAAGAAATGTATAATTTGGATATATGTGGCATTCACATAGTAGGAACTTAAAACATGTATATTTTAGTTTTACTTCTATCTGTTTTGTATAGCTTTCTGTTCTTTCTTATATTGTCGTGATTTACTATTGTTTTATATTTTTTTTATTATTGTTGTTTAATTTAAGGAAGGAGATGTGTTGTATCTGGGATTCTCCAGATACACAAAAAGTGACGTCTTGAGATTCTGGTTGGAATGCGTGGGACGGGTTCAAATGTGAAGAGGTTCGTGGTGGGAGAGCAAAGACTTTTACCTAGGTGACTGGCAGCTCTCTCCTAGAGCTACTAAATTTGCTACAGAAAATAAAGAAGACTTCATCTCACATCCATCACGTGAGTGCCATCTTTTCAGTAGTCCCTCATAATTCAGTGCAGCTTGGCAGAAGCATCCACCCAAATAGCCAGTAGCATTGGGTGCAAGATGAATACTGCACCGGTCTGAGCCAAGGCTTGACTGCCAAACATTAATGCAATGGCTGAACGAGTCTGATGGAACAAAGCTAATGGCTCAAGGGGTCAGGTCCAAAGCCTACTCGATGCATTTTGTTAGCAATTGATCTGTTTGATAGCTGTAGAGGGAAAACCGTCCATCATCCTTTTGTGCTGCTAAAGTTGACCTAAGTGGGAAGGGTATGCCCAGACATGGGTCCCTTGCTCACTATGCCACTGGATTCAAGCTAGCCTTGCTGATCATGGGTGATGCACTGCTACCGCTCCCAAGATGCTTATTTCCGGTCCAGGGAGGACCTGGCTTGGCAGTTCGGGCTGGACTGTTCCCATGAGGAACAGGGTCAAGACTGATTTGCACATGGCTTGGTCCAGACTGGGGTGGCATGGTGAGCCAAAGAACGATGGTTTAAACCCAGATCTGTGACTGGGGGTGAGTGTTTGCATTGTTCAGCACTCCGTCCATCATCCTTTTGTGTGGGAAAACCGAGACCTACTTGAAGTGAATGAATGTGAGTGGAGGGTGGATTTACCTTACCCAGAGATAACAAATATATTCCCTGTGGAGACAACGGAAGGAGCTGAGGGAAATAAGAAACTGGGAATGAGAGAGATCAGTGCTTATTTGTGCTTGTTGTTTCCGGTGCAGAGCAACGGTATTTACTTTTGAGGGACGGCACTTATTTTTGTGCCTCAAGCATTTATTGCGAGCAAAAGACACATATGGGAAAGACGAAGGAAGAGAAAAAAATAAAAAGCGTCACAACGGGACAAAGCAGGAAGCTGCAAGAGTGAACTGAAGGGGCAGGGAGTGGCTTTAAATGGAGAGAAGAGTTCAGAGATGGCATTAGGATTACGCTGCCTCAGTATACCGTGCTCGCACATTTAACTGCAGCAGCCGCGTGTTTAAGAGGAGGGCTTTGAGCACCAGCACGTTTTTATTTACAAATGAAGCACTGTGAGAGATGTATAAAAGAGAACGAGATAAGAAAAATCTAAATGATGGATTGAATAACAGAACTGCAGTGTTATGCAGAGGGATAGAAAGACACCAGAACATTGTGGAGAGGTCAGGTTTAATATAAAAAAAGAAGCGGCAACTAAATCGTAAGGCAGAGCTCACCTCTAATTTCAGCTGCTAACTAATCTTCGCCCTTACTTTTCAGGTATTTTTTGTGTACAGGGCATGTTCTAAATGACTGGGAAGCCATACCTGATGGAAGAAAATATATCCAGTCAATATATGAGGATAGTGTAGCAACTGTTGCAGCTTTTCTGTAATCTTTTCGAACCACTGAAGGCAGAAATTAGCTTAAAAAATACCAAGTTGTTAAGTGATATTTTAAGTAAATTGTAGTTACTGGTAATTGCATTTGTGGAATGTATCTTGTTAATTGTACACTGTAAGGTAAGACATTTCAAAGTTATTTTCTGAACGTGAATCAGCTATTTTTAAAACTGAAAAAGGAGAACGTGATATGAAAAAGCAACCCGATCGGTCGAATAATAAAATTCCACTCCATGCAGGGAGGCAGAAAGACATAGGGGTAGATTTAAGACAAGTGGTGCTGCACTTGCACCCCTTAGCGCCCCCCTACCGCTACCATGTGCGCCCCATATTTAAAATATGGTGCACCATGGTGCAGGGTAGGGGGCAATAGTGCCAATATTTTTGACGCTATTGATGTACTGTTCAGTGTTAGCACTAACATTTTGGTGCTAACCCTGAACAGTAATTAGGGGCCCACTGTAAACAATGGTGTGCCCCATTTTAATGCCTGCTCTGAGCAGACATTAAAAATGCAGAAACAAATGGCACAAAGAAATCTTTTAGATTTCTTTGTGCCATTTGGGCAGTCCCCCTAACTGGGGAACGCCCCCCCCGTTGCATACATTATGCGTGACACAGGCATAATATGGCACAAGGGGATGCATAGTGGTGCAATGCATGCATTGCACCACTTTGTAAATCTGGTTCAGCGATTTATGCCTTGTTGGGCCACATTAGCGTGAAAACAAATGATGCTAATGGGGCGCAAGGAGGCGCCATGCCCTCTTAAATCTGGGCCATAGAGCATTATGGCGCTCCAAAGCATAGCAGAGAAAACCAATCAGAAGGCAAAACAAAACAGAAGCACACGGTCAAAGATCATTACAAACCTCTAACATGATTCTGCAGGCTATGTAACGTCATGAAGCAATATAACAAACATCACCAGGCTCCCTGAGATGGTGTTGATTTTCTTGTAACTTGTTTACACTGAACTATCAGATTCTGGGAAAACTCTTTTATCTCGCAAAAGGCCAGAGACAGGCTCACAGACTATGGGGAGGGTGTGGATGGCAGATCACCTGCAGCCACTCAAGCAGCAACTAGGTGCTAGCTGAGGTCCGATCTCCTTCCTTCTACATGCAGTGTGCATGTAAAAATACCTGAACCCTTCACACAGGCAAACAACCACCCACATATCCATCCGTCCTCTGTTTATTGACTGAGACTGACATGAAGCCTTAGCTATTAGGGGAGGAGGAACGGTCCTTGGCAGTGATATGAATGTCCCTGACTCAAGGGCGACCCTTTATGTGTGTTATTAGTTTTAGCAGAACTGAAGAAACATCTGCATTTCCTTGTGGATGACTGCAATGTCTGTCTGTGGGGTAAATAAGGAGGGTGTATTGAACGCTTTAGCCAAATTTTTGTGATTGCCATAGCGTGCCAACCGCCTTGTGTTTTGGGGTCTCTCTGAGCTTTCACTCTGAAATATAACACAACAACAGACAACACCTAAAAACAGCACGGTCCATGGGCGTTGTCACTGGTTTTTAGCTGCTTAATATAAATTAGCACCAAAAATGATTTTGTGGTAAATAATTAATATTGAAATATTTTCAATTCTGAAATTTGTTGAGACTGTGAATTAAAGATTAATGAGATCTGCGGATGGGGCAGTGGTCTTCAGAGTATCTCAGTCACTCCTGTTATGTTCACTCTGTTAGACACGTACACCCTTTTTCTCTCCACATCATCATCATCAAATTCTTTATTCGGTCATATAATATTAACCATGGATCACATAAATACATAACATAAAATATTCAAAACAAGCAAAAAATTCACATTATTTAAAAGCTTAAAATTCTTACAATTTCATTTTCCAATCAAAATTCAAACGATAAGAAATATATAAATAATTAAAAATAATTTACACTATTGTGCCAATTTATTGCTCCTTTTAAAAAAGATCCTACCCCCGACACACCAGCACATCAGGGACCAAACGCAACCACAAATAAGCTGGGCGGTACGGTGCAAAACCCTTTTTATCAAAAGGGTAAGTAAAAATCTCCATCTAAATGGTGCGTAAAAAACACAGAACAGGAAAAAATGGATTAAGTTCTGTAAAGACACCCCATCACATGGACAAATTTGTATAAATTTCAGAAAGTAGTAGCCAAGCGGGAAGCACAAATTACTTCTAATTACTCCTAGGCGGAAACGAGTGATGAGTGACCTTTCCCAAACATTTTGTACCGACAAAAGATACATCTCTGGACCCACCTGCATCTTTAACAATAAGAAATCCCTCACCATCGGTTTCCTTAGTTCCTCTGCCTCCCTTTTGGTTACCAGAATTAATAAAAAATTCTATTTTACCCAACCTTTCTCACTGCGCCTTAGGCATTCTGGAGCATTGAACATTTATGGGCGGCCAAGAGATATAGCGACTTCTGTTATATATGTAAACCAGGGAATATCCAGCGCGCGATCACATATCAAACAATCACACAATATTTCCCTGTTTAGGGAGGCACACTCATTTGACCAGATTGTGAGCCATAACAAAAAGGGCACAATCTTAATACTATCATTCACAGACTCCAAATTCAGTTCCTCATGTAGACAGAACCCAGAAGTATTTTGCCCCGCACCCAATATACTTCTACAGAAACGATTTTCCTCTATCAGGGGGGCCTTGCTGCCCGAATAGCCCCAGAGTGGTGCCCCATACATAAGAATTGGGAGACTTTTACATCTTTACACCTAGAGCAGAGGATGTATAGGTCTATTCCCCACTTTTGAGGCAAATTCAAAGGTAGCTCCTACAGTGACATTAAAATGCGCACTTCGTCTCGAAATGCAGGGCTTCCATGTTCCCTTATACTCAAAGGTTACTCCTAAATAGGGAAATTCCTGTACACAGCTGATGATTTGGTCATTGATCTTCAGCGTGCCCACTTTGCTCAATGGTTTTCCACAGACCATGAAATGTGACTTACTGCTGTTTTTCTCTAACTCTAAGTTAAAAAAAAATTGCTATACGCCTTAACCACCTCGGGGAGGCCATTCACTGTCTGGGCCATAAGCACCCCATCATCCTTATATATCAGGACTGCCACGCTCTTTCCATTTATTGTGGGGACATCCTTTCATCTTTCTACCAAAAATTTGTGAAACCCATTTGTGTATAAAAGAAATAGGGTGGGGGCCAAAACACACCCCCATCTCACACTTCTTCTAACACCAAAAGCTTCTGTACATTACCAATGCATCCCTTACCTCACGGTTGCATTTGTTCCCGAGTGTAAGTAACAGAGCAATTTCACAATTTGGGGTTCCATGCCCATCGAGGTTAGCCGTTCCCATAGCTTGCTGCGTTTTACTTTATCAAATGCTCAGCTAAGATCCATAAAAGCAAGGTACAGGGTACCCTTCTTTGCCTGCGTATTTTTACCAATCATCATGAGCAAATTTAAACATTGCTCTTGAGTCCTTAGCCCTTCCCTAAAGCCGTACTGCACCTTAATTATCACATCGTGCTCACTCACCCATTCCTCAATACATCATATAACAATTCGCTCCAAATTTTTCACCGAGGAATCTGGGAGTGAGATCGGGCAATAGGATTTGTGATCACTCCGGTTTCCCTTTTTATAAACAGGGACAATACACGCAGATTTCCAAGAGGAAGGGATTCCTGGACTAACAGCTGCATTTAAAACATTAAGCATTATAGGAGCCCACAGCAGAGAACAGCTTTTATATAAATCCATTGGGATAGCATCCGGATCCGGTGCTTTGTGACTCGAACTGTCCTGCATAGCCACCAGCACCTCATCAAGTGTGAATCCAATAGCCAAATTTGTGGTGAATCCTGACAGCTCATCCATGTCCTCCCCTTGGGTAGCTCCCAGGAAAACCCTATAAAAATGGCTCACCCACACATCAGGGAGGATATTACAGCCCAGCCCTTCAGATGTTTCTGTCTCGAAGATTCCCCTATTTACAATTTTCCAGGACAGGCCTGAGTTCTTTGTGCGACATGCACGCTCCAGATCCTCCCGGGCCTGCTCCTTGAGCTGCTGTTTTCTTTCCTTCAAAACAGGTTTGTATTGAGCTCGCGCTCTACTCACAACAGCCTTATCCCTGGTCTCTGCCTTTAATGCCCTCTTCAGGGTTTTCCTCGCCACATAACAGGATTTGCTAAACCCTACTCCCTGATACTAAGGACTGAGCTCTTCGATTTTGGTCATAAATTCCTTAATGGCTTAATTTACTGTAGTCAAAGCATTGATTACTTCCCCCGGTAGAGGGGATGTAGAAATATGGTTCATCTTGAGAACATAAGCCTAAAACTTAATTATTTCGGCCCAGAAGTCATACATCTAAACTAATGCAAGAAAAGTTTCAATTTGAATAGCACTATAGGAAAATGTAGCAAATGAATAAAACAGTTGACTAAACCACCGTGGACTCCCAGAAGGGTTGCCATCTACCTCCAAGTCATTAGGGACACGTATATGCTAACCAAATGCATTGTAGGTATTGTTGTGCTTCCAATGAACTTATTAGACCAACAAACCTGAAATAATGATTTCTAGGTGAAACGTTTAGTACTGGAGACAGTGTCTGTAATGTCCTGAAGTAGAGTCCTACTCACTGAAAAGCACTTCAGCACTTCGTCAGGAGTACTTAGTGCTATATAAATGATTAGCGATATATAAATGTGTTAGTGATTTATAAATGACTAAGCAATTCGCTAGTAGAAAAATTGGGTTGCATTTTCAAAATACCAACAGTACATAAACATTTTTCCTATAGACTTTCATTTCATTAATTTAGTTCATCATATTCTACCTTTGCATAGCACTGCTGTAAGTGTACTGTTACAAATGAATATGCAGATTAATTCTGAATGTTAGTTTATACTCAAACAAATGCTGTGTTCATCCCAGTCCCAGTTTTGCTATTGTTAGATTGAGATACCACACAAACACACATGAACCTGAGCACAATAGCCAGAACCAATATTCCAGACTGACACAGACTCCAGTCTGCAATGGAAGTCCTTGAATCTCATGTTGAGGAGCCCTAAGACTGCCAAGAGTGCTAGGAAGCCATATTAATGACAGGCTGTGTGCTATACAAATGAACTCAACTCAACATTTTCCCAGAATTACTAATGGATTCCCCAGACATATTGATGGGTGTAGCATGGAAGCATCAGGAGAGCTATCATGAGTGTTGATAGTATTTGTTGGAAATGGGGTATTTGGTTGGCAGTCAGGTTACCCTCTGTCCAAGCAAGGACCCTCACTCTAGTCAGGGTAAAAGAGAATCACCCTCAGCTAACCCCGCTCACCCCCTTGGTAGCTTGGCACGAGCAGTAGGCTTAACTTCAGAGTGCTAGGTGTAAAGTATTCGTACCAACACACACAGTAACTTAATGAAAACACTACAAAATGACACAGTACAGGTTTAGTAAAATAGAGAATATTTATCTAAACAAAACAAGACCGAAATGACAAAAATCCACAATACACAAGTCAAGTTATCAATTAAAAAGCAAAAAGAGTCTTCATGTAGTTTTAAACACAATGCTAACGATGTTAGCGTGAAAATGTACCTTAGGTGCATCAAAAATAACCCCTCATGGGCAAGTGTGTGTCAAAAAAGGGCTTGCGATGCATCGATTTCACTCACGAGCAAGACCTTGCGTCGTTTCTCCTTTAGTCGGGTCGCATGCGTCGTTTCTTCTCTCCACAGGAGAGTGATGCGTCGATCCGGTCAGCACTCCCGGGTCCGGGCAGGCCTTGCATAATTTTTACATGCCCAGCAGTGTTTGCGTCAGAAATTCTGCCGCACAATGGTCCGAAAACCACGCAGCGCAGGTTGCGATCTCACCAGCCTCTGTCAGCGATGCTGCATGTTGTTCCTCCAGGTGCGGGCGTCGATCTTCTGGTCGCGTTGCAGGCGAGCATCGATTTTCAGCCACAAAGGTGGCGTTGCGTCACTTTTTCAACCGCAGATCGGAGTCACGTCGATCTTTTCCCTGCACGGCGGTCTGTGCGTGGATTTCTCACTCTTGGGCTGCCAGCTTCTCTTCTCAGGGTCCGAGGAACTGGATGGGCACCACTTGGCAGAGTAGGAGTCTCTCCAGAGAGAAGTCGTTGCTGTCCCTGAGACTTCAAACAACAGGAGGCAAGCTCTAAATCAAGCCCTTGGAGATCTTCACAAGAAGGAAGGCAACACAAAGTCCAGTCTTTTTCCTCTAGCCCAGGCAGAAGCAACAACTGCAGGATAGCTCCACAAAGCACAGTCACAGGCAGGGCAGCTCTTCTTCCTCTGCTCTTCATCTCTTCTCTAGGCAGATGTTCATCTGGGTTTCCAGAATTTTTCTAAAATCGGTGGATTTGGGTGCCCTTCTTATACCCATTTTGCCCTTTGAAGTAGGCCTACTTCAAAGGAAAGTCTCTCTTGTTTGTGAAATCCTGCCTTGCCCAGGCCAGGCCCCAGACACACACCAGGGGGTTGGAGCCTGCATTGTGTGAGGGCAGGCACAGCCCTTTCAGGTGTGAGTGACCACTCCTCCTCTCCCTCCTAGCACAGATGGCTCATGAGGAAATGCAGACTACACCCCAGCTCCCTTTGTGTCACTGTCTAGTGAGAGGTGCAACCAGCCTAACTGTAAAACTGACCCAGACAGGGAATCCACAAACAGGCAGAGTCACAGAAATGGTTTAAGAAAGAAAATGCTCACTTTCTAAAAGTGGCATTTTCAAACACACAATCTTAATATCAACTTTACCAAAAGATGTATTTTTAAAGTGTGAGCTCAGAGACCCCAAACTCCACATGTCTATCCACTCCCAAAGGGAATCCACACTTTAATCATATTTAAAGGTAGCCCCCATGTTAATCTATGAGAGGGACAGGCCTTGCAATAGTGAAAAATGGATTTAGGAATATTTCACTGTCAGGACATATACAACACATTACTATAAGTCCTACCTTAACCATACACTGCACTCTGCCCTTGGGGCTACCTAGGGCCTACCTTAGGGGTGCCTTACATGTAAGAAAAGGGAAGGTTTAGGCCTGGCAAGTGGGTACACTTGCCAAGTCGAATTTACAGTTAAAAACTGCACACACCGACACTGCAGTGGCAGGTCTGAGATATGATTACAGAGCTACTTATGTGGATGGCACAGCCAGTGCTGCAGTCCCACTAGTAGCATTTGGTTCACAGGCCCTGGGCACTTCTAGTGCACTTTACAGGGGACTTACTAGTAAATCAAATATGCCAATCATGGATCAACCAATTACATACACATTGTTTACAGGAGCACTTGCACTTTAGCATTGGTTAGCAGTGGTAAAGTGCCCAGAGTAACAAAAACAGCAAAAACAGAGTCCAGCACACATCAAAAACCTGGGAAACAGAGGCAAAAAGTTAAGGGAGACCACCCCAAAGATGAAAGGTGTAACAGTATTTATGTTCTATTAGTATCTCAGAGAAAGCTCTGATTCTTGGTACATCAGTGGAAGTTGTTGTGGGTAATCCAAATGGCAGATACTGACATGTAGAGGAGAAGAGAAAAGTAATGGGGGTTGCTTGAATTAATCTAGAACACTGGTAATTGCGCTGGGCTGCAATACAGTGCATAGTTTATTTTGGCCACCATGCCATCTCAAACAGGAATCAGCCATATGCCAGCCAGCCTTGGTTCTTCTCCAATAGCAACAGTCCAGCTCGACCTGCTAGGCCAGTTGATCTCTGAACAGGAATACATTTTGGTTGGTATGAGCATAGTCAGCAGGGTACAGCTTGCTTACTGAGGCACAGTGAGGAAAGAACCTAGTTAGGGTGTGGGTGGATTGCTAAGGTAATCTCATCCACTTGTAATTAGCCAGTGCCATAATCCATTTCATTGCATATTTGCCAACCAAGCCACTGCAGGCAGGAACCAGTCGTATGCTAATCAGTTAGGTGTTTGCTCCATCAGTCTAGTCCAAACTTCAAGGCCAGGTACCCTATGAATGGGAACACAAGCAACCCAACCTGGTTTTGTCTTACTTGGAGGGTCTGGCTATAGAATATTGACCACACCCAGGCAAACCTATTGCACTTAGGGCATTGAACTGAGGGAATCAAAATATCGATATATTGCATGAAGTTATTTCTGCCTTTGGTAATTACTTTGGGCTGCAACCCGTCCATCAATTTTGTGCCTCGGACAGGACCCAGCCATATGCAAATCAGCTATGATGTTTCTCCAGTAGAAACATTCCAGCTCTAACCCGGTTAATCTCCTTTGAATATGAATGCAAGAAACACCAAAATACTTTTGCCCTATTTGGGCCTCTTCAGCAGACTGCAGCTTTATTCCAATGGCACAGTGAGCAGAGAAGCCATGGCTGGGCACATCCTTTGCACCCTTTGCAATGTACTGACTTAAACAGAAAAGTGCTGAGTGGATTATCATCTAAAACTCGTAGCTGAATGTTTAGATGTTTTTCTCCTTCAGAATGTTACTGTGTTACTTGAAAGACCTAGAAATCAGGTCATTTCCGCACTGCAGGCACATCAATAAAATAGGAGTCGTTCTAAGATCTGATACAGTGCGGAGATTAGAGGCAGTTATCAACAGGGTGGATGTAATTAGAATCTGTCCAGCACTTTAGAGAGCTCTGATACAATATCATGTTTATCAGTGGCACCAGTGGAACTAGCTTCTAAGTGTAAATGAGATAAACGCCTACCTACGATCATCTCAGCAGAATCACCCTCCAAGCATCTCAAGGTCTCTCATTTAAACAGAGTTAGTTTCATGAATCACTCCTTTAACCATGCCATGGCAATGGAATAGAACATTTTTGCACTACACATGCTCCCCATATGACCGACATATAGAATGTTATCTAGATACCAGTGAATAATGGGGACGTTTTCACTCACCAACGTCAGTGACGTCCAATAGACAAATAAGAGCAAAGCTTCAGTTGTCTAGGATGTCACTCAGAACCCAGAGATGAAAAACATCCCCGTTATTCAATTTTACCCATCTGTAACTTTATGTTGTTATGCATGGCTCCTCAAATTATTTGCCCCTGCTAACTTCTTCTTCCTGTCTCAAATGTAAACCACTGACCTACAGCTACTAGTCTACCGCACTATCTTGCCCAAGCTGTGTACTCTGCTTTCCATCAATGCACAGAGCCAACGCTGTGCTGACAGGCTCTCGGAGAGCCCAGTCACACCAGTCTGCAATTCCTTTATAAGACAGCAAAAGTGAGTAATTCCTTTTGTTATCCATTGATACAACTCACAACTTCGAGGTGAATAGTACTCCCCTTGTCACAGTTACCCATCTACAATGAAATGTTACGTACGCCTGCCACATTCAGTTCCACTGCTTAGATAAGCGGTACAAAGGAAATTAAGTCATTCGGAAGGAATGTACTGCCAAGAGTGCTGTCTTCCAACACAGCAACCCCCTGCATTAGGCCTCCTCTACCACTCAGATGTTTAAAAAAAAACTACAGGCCTGCCATCCTTCCCTCGCCCAAACACACAAAAAATCATACATGGTGTCCTGCCACCACACCATGCTACAGCCTCTGTGTATTCCCTCCCGCTTCTCTTCATACAGAACAAAGCATATCCTGCGTCTTGCCACCCTCCACTATCTGTAATATCCCTCTCCACCCTAGTATGAAAAAGAAACCCATCCGGCATCTGGCCATTCTCAAACGCCACCCCTTGCCCCGCCTTATTGAGAGAAGAGAGACAGTGCATGCTGGCAGAGGCCTATGAAGGTTGTGGATCAGCACAGTGTGTTTTCCACTGCCAGTACGGGTCAGCAGAGACCCTTGCTGGCGTGGAAAGTGGTGGTTGGGAGCACAACAGTGCCACCTGCATTCTCTCACCTCCCAACGACCTGTGGTGTCCAGAAAGAGGTGGAGGGAAGTGGGAGAGACCACTAGACACAATTCTATCACCTCCCTCTTGGGTCTCTGGAGTCCCTGATTAGGCAGGGTAACACACAGAGTCCAACTGTTTCTCCTTAGCAGGTCACTGTTGCTACTTCATACCAACGAAAAACAGATTTAGAATCACATTACTGCCTCCCAGTGAGACCAATAGGTAACAAAATTCTGCCGAGTAGCATACTGATCAGGAGTTGTTCAGTCAATCTCCCTGCCCAGATCAACTGTACCTATAAACAACCAACTGCCAACGTACAAAACCTTTTCTGAGTCCACTTTTGATGATGACGAGTTTTCATGACTGTGGTGCAATTGTTTTCTTCAGCGTTCCATGTCTAATCCACTAAGAAAAAGATGCCAACAAGGATCACATGTTATTGTTTTCCCGTCACATCAGTCCTTTCTCAGAACGCCATGACGTGGAACAGATTGGTACCTTTCATTCACTCTATCTGCCATTCAGGAAGTTCCATGAAAATAAAGCACTCTTATCCTCACCACTGTGATCTAGAAAAAAATAAGCACCCGGGGGGAGGGGGGGGTCCTACAGCAGAAAACATCAGTATAACTTCAAACACTTCATGTTGGTTGTTTTGATTCAAGAAAACAAGATAGCGACTGTTTATTTGAAACATTGAACAATAATGTCACCATGCAATTTATTAGGATACCAAGCACTTCTCCTTCTTAAACTTTTCATTAATTCAAATAAAAAATAAAAACCATCTACCATGACCATGTACCACACTGTGTATAAAACATATTTGGAGAACTTTTTGTAAAGCACTGGGTACTGAACAGTCTCTTTTTTCTGGCATTTGTCCCCTGTCAAATGGGAAAGCAAAGTGAGCTAATCAAAGTATGAAGCAATGTTTATGGTGCAACTACAGTGCAGTTCAAATTTATTTGGCTTCCTATTTACCTATTGCAGAGGGTTTTTTCACAATAAAGCAACCCACAGTGACACCACCGACATTACTGCCACATTTAAATACAATGTAATTATGGAACTCATTGGTTGACGAGCTATAATGTTAAGTACTAAATTCTGGGAAGGTCTGCAGAGTTCCCTTCTTGGCAGCCAGCGATAAAGGAGACACTTCTCCCTAGGTATGATATAAACCACAACAGAATAGTGTACAGGAAAGGAATCAAATATCTCCTTAAAATGGTCCAAGTTACAAGCCTTAAACAATAAGCTTAAAATTCCTTCTTGGGAAACTTTTAGCCATTGATGGAAGATGAAATGATTAGCAAACCATCAAATTCCTCTTAATATCAGGGAAGCAGGGAGAAGAAAAGAGCCAGGAAAATATCCAGTGTAATAGAGTGAATATCCAGATGCTAGAAGCAAAAATCGTGAAGAAAAATAGTTTCAGGGGGAAAATAAATTGTTTGAATACATTGCAACACATTCTTCACTTACAAATACCTCCCTATTCATGGTTCATACATAAACTAACATCACAGCAAATAGCTGTACTTCAGCTTGGATTGGAAACTTCAAATAACGTCCTATTAACAGATCACCACCTTGGCAGAAAGTGTAGCTTATAAAGCTAGTTCACATCCCTTTCATAAAATGACATTTGTTTAGTACATTCGAGCCCATGTTTGGCGTCCTTTGCCAAAGATTGAAATCTTCAGTCCCACCACTGCTGGTGGTCCAGGCAGCTTGTGGAATAACTCTCCAGGTGACAGCAGGTGTTGAGATACCTCAGTGGTCTAGGTGGCACAGATGCTCAGCCATGCGATGAGTGCAGCATCAAAGTACCCCCTGCCCATCAGCGTGTGGATTTCTTTTTCTTCTTCTGCTGAGCACAGACATAACAGAAGGTAATGTGTTTGTGCTTGTCTTGAAGCACAATAGTATTGTATCTCTGGGACACCAGTGGTAAATGATATTAGATTTGCCATCTACAGCCCAGAAATCAGGAGACTGCCATAGTCCTGTGAACTTTCACCACTAAAATATCATAAATACAAATAGCTGAATTAAAATCCTAAAGCTGAAAATACTTATTCAGTGCCTTTTCTACATTCTGTGAAATTTGTTTCAGCCGGTTTTGAGAAAAGAATGGTTCTAATGTCCACATACATCGGTTATAGATATATAATTTGCTCTACTTGAGGACGTTAGGAAAATTTTAAAAAAAGGCAAAGCATTGTTTTAATCAACTGGATATTTCAGATGTTCATACTGTCTGGAGCCATTAATTAAAATTACTGCCACTTCATTCATGTTCATTACTGCCTTTCGGAATAGAGGCTGTTTGCTGCTTGGGTCCCCAGATGTTTATTATTGCCTGCGCCATGGCCATTAACACTCACCTCTGCCTAGGCCATTGCAATTTGGTACTGTCTATGGACATTGAGGATTATTACTTTCTGGGTCTCTGATGCTCATTTTTGCCTGGGGCCAATAAGGTTTATGACTATTTAAGGACATGGATGCCCACTAATACCAGTCACTGACTTTTATTATTTCTGGACCATTAATGCTGATTACTGCTTTGAATAATTGAGGACAGATTTACCACTGGCTAACAAAACAAACAAAAAATGTTCATTATCATTTGGGTCCTTTGTTGAGCACATTTGAAGTTTTGAAAAGCAACTTGGAAAGCCTGCCACAAAAGTGATCATGGCAAAAATCTGTTGTATTTATTGGGAGTGGTTGTTGCATGCCAAGCAACGCATATTCTGACCTCAGCCATAGCGCAGGGTTGGTATATGTACTGTCACACCAAATGATGATTTTCCTTAACTGCTCTACTCATACATTGCCCCGTATTACGCCTTCCCTTACGGCTAGACATCCTGTCTTTTGTTTCCCGATCATTAGATTTTGGCTTTCATTCCATACCCTGCAGGAATGCTGGAAAGTACAGCTGCCCAAGGGAAAAGTGATAATATCTCTTGCAGAATTTCCTTGGTGAGTTTTACCTTCTGATTCAGTTCTGCAGGTCAAAATGATGCATAACATGCAGTTTTGGTTCTACTGCAAAGGTACACCTAGGTTTTCCTCACCTAAAGCGAGAAATGTTAGAGCCTATCTTCAAAATAAGTGGGTTGAAGTCTTGCCTCGCTTATTTGTAACCACTTTGGAACTTTTGGGGATGGGGATTGTAGCGTTCACCTCAGCATGGGAGCATACAAATGATCACCCAACACACAGAGCTCTGTAGCATGCATTTTTATTCATCAGCATACGATCACGAACTGCACTCTGAACTCAGAATATGTCATAAGCACTAATACCCACACAACACTTCCAAGCAAGTTATGTAATCCCTCTGTTGAGTCTGCCAAGAACTGCAAGGGTCCAAGCGCACATAGTCTCACAACACTCCTGCAGTTGCAACTCTCAATGCGATGGGTTTCAAGTTTCCAAAAATAGTGAGCAGCCCTTAGTGGTCTGTAATGATGGTGAAAAGTTTTCTATATAGAAACACATAAAAATGTTTGCAGGTCCACATTACAGCCAGACTCTCCTTCTCTCGCTAGGAATAGGTACGTTGTATTTCAGACAGACTTCGACTTGCATAGGACACAATTTGTCTCTGAGCTGAGGATGACCAAAAGGTTGAGCAAGGATTGCCATCAGTGTCACATGCTCTCATCTACTGTGACCGCAGTATGTAGTTGGGGTCAAAATAGGCCATCTCGTTGCATTTTCAATCACGTTTTATTCTTTTGAAGCTTTGGTCACCTTCAGCAGACCACTGGAAGGGGACTTTTTTTGTCCCTCAATGGGGCACTCACTACAGCAAAGTTGCAAATGTACCTTCAACAATAACTGCCCATGACTAAAAACGATCGCAGTATGGTAACATCTTGTGGGAGACAAGTAGCTGACAGTGCTTGCACTTTGTCTGGGTCAGGAGTCGTTCCCCCATCAGAGAAGATGTGGCCAAAGAATTTGTCTGGTCTTGTGGAGCTCACACTTTGCTGCATTCAGAGTGAAACGTGCATTAGTAAGTAATGGCACACTTGTGTAAGAGCTTTGTCATGTTCCTTTTACATCACTCCAAATAGCAATATGCCACCACTGCAATTAAAAGCGTGAGTGACAGGTTGAATTATTCAACATATACATCCTGAAATATTTCTGCAGCTGGCAACACTCCAAAACTTAACCTATTGTATCTGAACAAATCAACATGATTCGAAATGGTAGTGATGTACCTGCAATTCTCTTCCAACTTGAGTTGATGGTATCCCTTGTTCAGGTCAAGAAGGGAGAAGACTTTGGCACCGTTCATTTGCATGATCATGTCTGCTATGTGTGGACCAGAATGTCTTTCTCTCTCAAATGCTTTATTGGCCTCGCGCATATCAACACAGATGCACTCTGCACCTCCATGGTCCTTTTTTGGCATCATGACTATGGGCGACACCCATGGAATAGGTCCGGTGAAGCTATCAATAATGTCATGCCTCCAAAGCATTTCTAGTTCTTTCTATTCAGCTCCTTGCAGTGAAAATTACTCTGTGGTGCCGCTGGCCAAAAGGGCAAATGTCCTCATTTATATGAAGCAACACTTTTGTTGTCTTGGGTTTTCCTAGGCCATGAAACAACAACAGAAACTGACCCACAATTTCAGATTGAATGTGGAGGTTGTAATTGAGAGATATCAGTCCCATGTCAGTGATAACGCGTCCCTTTATGATAATTTATTACACATTAGGACTCGTTTTCGGCCAATGAATCTTTTGACCCAGTTGAGAGACACCTTAGGATGAGATAACTAATCAATATGTCAATTAATACGTCAATAATGTCATCAATATTGATCACAACAATACATTTCACTTTAGTCAAAGTCATTCATCGATTCAAGACACCACCATGACTTTGCAGTCATGAATAACCACACCAGTTTAGAAGAATTTTATAAGTTTTATTCCCTATTAGTTACAATTCTAAAAGTAGATGTGTTAATCTTAAAACCAAGAAACATAATAGCATTGTCACGATATGGCAACTTTGATAAGATTTCATTATAGCGAGTGTCAATAACGCGTCAGTTCAACAAAGCATAGATTCAGTCGTTTGTCTATTTGCGTCAATTTAGTGAACACCTGTCCTAACCACTAATTAGCATTGGCATGTTGGGCTTCATGCAAAACAATTTTGAACACCAATTTGGAAAACATCTAGCTATGGTCTCTGTCAAAAGTAATCAGTTGGTACCTAGAAAGGAAAGGCAAACAGACAAATCGCAATTTCATTGTCATAGTTACCCTCCAAGGTTTAGGTCAGCACTCAAGTTCAGTCTTCGTCTTCAGGACATCAATCAAAGCGCCATCAGTCAGAATTCAGCTCCGGAGCAGAAAGGGCACTTCCCTCATAAGGAGGTAAAGTGTAAAATGGACAATCTAAGGACAAGGATGGTTTTAGTAAACCATAGTAAGTCATCAAACAGAGTGACAAAGTTTCTGGATAAAATCAATAGCATTCCCTACCTAATTCTAATGGTTCTCTGCGTCATGGGTTTTTATCCCTTTTTCGTTGTACATTCCCCTAAAATTTTATTGGTCCTTGGTTATACCCCACTATCTTTACCCAATTAGAAAAGGGATTATGTTATTAATCTTTCACCCCATATTATTTTTCAAGATTTTTATTGGTCCACATGATTGACGTCTTCAGAGGTAGCACGTCCGGTATGATTTCATCCTTCTGTAATTCTTTGCACATCTTTTGGTCAGTAGCTCCATTGTCTTCACCGGTTAAAACGACCTTGTACATTACATTAATCTACACTGTTGCATTTTGTCTAATATTTTCAACAAGCAATGGGGATTTCATGAGAACGGATCTACTATGGTTACATTCAGCTTGTAGTTTGAAGAAAACAACAAAGGGTCATGTACTTTTGCGAGTCAGCACACTGCAAGATAGGAAAAATACGTTTAATATGAGAGCCAGGCAGCTAAGCTTCGGCTCATGCTAACTTAAGGCCTACAAGGATTTCAGCAAAAATTTAATATCGCAATCATTAATAATTAGTATAAACTTATTCTTTATATCAATTCATAACGTTAGTCATTTTTATTAATCCACGTATACATTGGCAGCCACTTCCTGTGGTCACATTTCAAGTGCACGTTTAAGCAAAAATTCATTACTACAGTTTCTATGCGACATTATCACACATTAATTCATAAAACGTTTCAGGTTAATATAGATTATATAAGCTATGCTCTCTCAGTCCCTCCTCTGATGACGTTCGTCATCACACAAACCTTTCCCTTTCGACCTTTCACTTTTAATTTTTCACCTTGCGCATAATGCGCATTTCAACATCTTGTCCCTTGTGTGAACTTTCCCAAATTTCATTGAACATTTTCTCCCTTTCACTTTCCTAATTTCTCTTGTTTCTCTTTGTCCAATTTATTTTAATTTTGTCATAAATTTTGCATGCTCCCCATAAACCTAATAAACAGACCAGAACAATTAATAGACCCCCTAGTATTTTTGCAAGAACCCCATTCCAAATGTTGCTAATCCAGCTCCCTACTCTGGCAATTCCTTTTCCCACTTTCTCCCACACTCCAGGTTCCTTCAGTTCCTTCAAATCTGCACTATCTCTAGTTAGGTTAGTAAGCATACCTATAATCTTTTTACTATTGTCCGGTATAAATGAGCAACAATGACGCTCGTTGAGCATCTTGCACATTCCGCCGCTTTTTGCTAAAAGAATGTCTAAAGCAAGCCGATTTTAAAGAGTCATAGCTATTTCCGCAGCAAGTTCAGTATCCATCAGGAGTATAGCCCCTGTAAAAATTTTCAGCATGTTATCCACAATAGTAGACAACTTTCGAATCTTTATGGAGTTTAGAATAACCCCTACTGAAGGAATTATGGCTCCAAATATGTCACCAACGACAGCAGCCGCTGTCTCTCGCTTTTGTCTAGCATGTTGTAATTCAGACGCTTTAGGTATTTGTTTTAAGTCATTAATCTGGTAAATCTTTGGGAAAACTATCCCCAAATAACATGTCCCAAACCACCCCTTAGGGAGACGGTAATAAGCATTAAGTCCACAGATATAATAGATCCCAGGGATCACTGGATCCTGTCCATTTAACATGAATGTCCATTTACTCTGAAACAAAAACACATGCCTGCATTCACTCGTTCCCACAAATAAATTGTCATGATCAGATTTTGGCCTGTATATACAAAGCCTCCCTACATGTAATGCATCTATAGCTAATTTGCCTTGCGTCTTTATTACAGTGTAAGCATAATCATTTGCATGTGTGCGTTTCTCTAGCCCCTTTTCTAATCTTTCTTTCAGTGCTTTGCGTCTATCATCAGTGTGATCTAAGAAGCTTTTCTCTACAGGTGTTAATAAGCAAGTCAGATTGTTGTTTGTGCATAAGCTGTCCCAAATGTAAGTGTCGGTTCAAAGAAACCTCTAACTAATTTTATACTATGCTCCTTAGCTAATTTATTCAGAAACTCAATCACTGGCACAAAGAAAAACACCACATTCAAATTTGAGTAAAAATATTGCACATGCTCCTGGTCATAAAACCTTGTTAGTAGCAAGCTACAACTTATCCCGTATGTTAGTGGAAGACTATGATAGGTGACCCCTTCTTGTATGGATGAAGGAATCTTTGAGCACACATAACAGTTTCTCGCATCCATGGTTTCAACATACTCATTCAGCAAGCGATAGAAGACATTAGTGGAAAGTTCCCCCTTTGAATTCGTTCCCTCTTGCAAGTGTTGTGTATCTTGCTCAAACTTTTCCCACGGTGTTAGTGTTGTAGTCTCAGGTTTTGAAGCGTTGTTAGTCGCTTTCTTATCCAACCACGGCATTCCCACAATCACACCTACAATTATTATCGCACACACAATACCTAATATAATACTTAACCAACCACACACTTTACCCTTCTTGTTACTACCTCTATTATGAGCCATAGTCTGTATAGAATCAGATAGCAGAATAACTCAAAACAAACAATCAACTTGAGGACGATAAAAAAAACTCTCTTTTTTTTTTTTTTCTTGATGCAAAGTCTCTTTTTCTCTCTGCGTGTATTTACAGCGTTTCACTCACCCCAGGACCCTTTTGTCAAATTAGGTTATCAGCTTGTCATAATCGGGTTTCAAAGTCAATTCAGGTTATCAGTGTCACATCCGGTAATTTATAAGTCTCTTTTCTCAGCTTTTCAGCCTTCAATTTCAATTTCAGTTTTAACACAGTCTCTTTCTCTGATTGATTTCAGGTACCGTAGTATTGGCCCGGTACTTCTCGATCAAAACAGAACGCTAAGAATTCTTGTTGCCATTCAGATGTCATTGCATATGCCCATTCAGGACCTGCGTACCTTCTATTTGCGGTTCTTTTTCTTTTCAACCTGCGTTCACTTTGCAATTCTCCTTCACTTAGATCCTCTACTCGGGTTGTATCGATTTCTTCCGCTATTGTTTCACCTGGTACGACCTTTTCTTTTGCAGCCTGCTTCTCTGGCCAGTTATCACCTTTATGCGTCTTCTTCCTGCTTGTCCTTTCAGGACGCTGAACAGCACCCTCCTCTTGTGCTATGGTGTTTTCTCTTGACGGACCTGCAACTGGCTCAGGGGATGCCGGTGTCCTTTGACTTCTCTCTACTATTTCCCCTTCTTCTTCTTCTTCTGGGTCTGTAACAGGTTCAAGCTCTAACCCGTACCCGTCTATTTCTGGGAGAACCTCTCCTTGATTTAGTTCTCCTGCTGCCTCTACTGAGATAGGCTCACTGTCACCTCTCTCGAACTTGTTTACTGTTTGAGGGACTAGGCCATCCTCAGTGGGCTCTCCTGTAGTCTCAGTTCCCCCTTGGCTGTTTTCTGGCCCTAAGACTTCCTTCTCTGGAATTGCTGAGTCAGAAACTTCAAGTTCCTCATCAGTCGGACATGTTACCTTCTTTGTGTGACTGGCGTGTATCCAATTTGGAATGCCTGCACATTTCATAGCAGTGGTTGTTGTCAGTATTACTTGATATGGCCCCTTCCAACGCGGCTCCAAACACGACTTTCTCACGTGCTTCTTGACAACCACCCAGTCACCGGTTTGCAGGTTTTGACCTGGATCACTGATCAGTGGCAATGTGTTAGCTTCCACCCAGTGGGAAAAAGAGCGAACCACATCAGCCAAACCTTTGCAGTAGTCCAACACCATATCATCTGTGATATTCACAAGAGCATTTGCGGGTACTGCGGGTAGCCTCATAGCTCTGCCCATCAAGATTTCATGGGGTGATAGTCCTGTCTTCTTATCAGGGGTGTTTCTCACCGACATCAGCACTAAGGGCAATGCATCTGGCCATTTCATATTGGTAGCTGCGCACATTTTTGCCATTCTCGGCTTCAAGGTACCATTCATCTGTTCTTTTAGTCCTGTTCAGGGCGGTAGTTACAATGCAGCTTCTGTTCAATGTCTAATGCAGCACACAAGAGCTTAATCACCTCATTGTCAAAGTGTCTGCCCCTACCTGATTCTAAAGAGACCGGAAAACCAAACCTGTGTATTAGTTCTCTAAGCAACAGCTTAGCAACTGTGAGACTGTCATTCCTACGGGTGGGGTGAGCTTCAATTCAGTAGCTGAAAACACACACAATCACCAACACGTATCTCAGTCCTCCATAAACAGGCATCTCAATGAAATCCATTTGCATCCCGCTAAATGGACCGCCAGCTCTCCCTATGTGGCTCAAAGTTACCACAGTCCCTTTTCCTGCATTCATCTGCTGACAGATGATGCACCTGTGACAAGTAACCTCTGCGGCTTGTCTGAATTTCGGGTTAAACCAGTCAATTTTGAATAACCTGATCATTGCATCTCTCCCAAGATGTGCCTGTCCATGATAAAGCCTTGCAAATTGTGACAAAAGACTGCTTGGAAAAACCAGTTTCCCTTCTTCTGAGACCCACAAGTCGTCAGCTCTTTGTACGCATTGCATTCTCTGCCAAGAGCGTTTCTCCTCCCTGCTTGCACGGCCCTGTAATGATTTCAACTCATCTAGTGTGTCGACAACTCTTAATGCAAAGTTCAAACATATCTCATTTTCAGTTTGTGGTAACAATTCCCACTGATCCTTGAACGATATACAGTTCAATGCGCAAAACCTTGCGACTTGATCTGCCTAGCCGTTTCCCATTGACACAAAGTCTTGTGATTTAACATGAGCATTGCATTTCACCACGGCAATTTCAAGAGGTAACTGAATCGCATGTGACACATCCTTAATCTGTTCACCATTTTTCACTGGAGAACCAGAAGAGGTCATGAAACCTCTCTGTGACCACAAATGGCCAAAATCATGTACAATGCCAAATCCGTATCTGCTGTCAGTATAGATAGTGACTTTCAAATTTTCAGCTGCGTGGCATGCCTTAGTAAGGGCAATTAACTCAGCCACTTGTGCGGAATACACTCTCTCGAGCCAGGAAGCTTCTATAATACCAGTGATTGTACACACAGCATAACCAGCTCTTAGTATTCCGAATGAGTCTCTCAAACATGATCCATCAACAAACATAATGCAGTCATTTTCTTTTAACTGCGTATCTTGAATGTCAGGTCGGGCTTGGTACATAGTTCTGCTACCTCAAGACAATCATGCTCCACTTCCTCTTCATTATTAATCTCAGTACTTTCAACAGGAAGTAGAGTTGCCGGGTTTAATACAGTACATCGCTTTAAGGAGACATTTGGTGACCCCAGAATAATTGTCTCATATCGGGTAAGTCGGGCATTTGTCATGTGCTGGGTTTTAGTTTGAGTGAATAGAATTTCAACTGAATGTGAAACCATTAATGTTAAGGGATGTCCCATCACTATGCCTTCACACTGCGTGAGGCTTTGACCAACTGCTGCAACTGCACGCAAACAACCCAGTAAGGCTGCTGCGACTGGGTGCAAGGTAGCTGAAAAATACGCTACAGGGCGGTTTGCACCTCCATGGACGTGTGTCAAGACAGATAAAGAACAAGCATCACGTTCATGACAAAACAGTAGAAAAGGCTTGGTGTAATCAGGCATACCTAAAGCTGGTGCCCTGCACATGCATTCCCTCAATTCCATGAATGAATCAAGCTCTTCCTTGGACAGAGTTATGGTATACGGGTCATCCTTAGTTTCCTTGCCTGTCAGCTTTATTAATGGTTTAGAGATAATTGAAAAGTTGGGTACCCACTGGCGACAGTAGCCCACCATTCCCAAAAACATCCTGACATCTCTCTTTGTTGTCGGTGGGTTCATCTGTAGTATAGCTGTCACCCTTTCCTTTGATATTCTCCCAGACCCTCTCTCAATCAAGTGCCCTAAGTATTTTACCTCTTTCTGACAGTACTGCAGTTTCTTTGGAGACACTTTGGGCCTGATTCTAACTTTGGAGGACGGTGTTAAACCGTCCCAAAAGTGGCGGATATACCACCTACCGTATTACGAGTTTCATAGGATATAATGGACTCGTAATACGGTAGGTGGTATATCCGCCACTTTTGGGACGGTTTAACACCGTCCTCCAATGTTAGAATCAGGCCCTTTATGTCCGTTCTTTCCCAAATGGTTCAGTAAGGCAATTGTGTCATACCTGCAGTCGTCTTTTGTCCTGGACGCAATCAGTAAGTCATCAATGTATTGCACTAGAGTCTAACTGAAAGGCAGTTCTAATGACTCCAAGTCCTTCTTCAATATCTGATTGAAGATGGACGGTGACTCGGAAAACCCTTGAGGAATTCTGCACCAACTGTACACCTTGTCCAGGAATTTTAAACTGAAGAGAAATTGGCTGTCCTCATGAAGAGGCACCGAAAAGAAAGCTTGTGACAAATCTACAACGGTGAACCATTCTGCATCACACGGGACCTGAAACATAATCACTGCTGGGTTCGGCACTATGGGGCAACACTTTACCACAATCTCGTTTATTTTCCTTAAGTCCTGCACAATTCAAACCTTCCCACAAGGCTTTTTCAGACCCATTATTGGTGAATTACAAGGGCTGCTCAATACCTCTTTCAGAACTCCTTGCGTTACAAAATCCGCAATTATTTGTGACACCTGAATAAAGACATCTTGTGCCATGTGGTACTGCGGCACCTGGGGAAATACTGCATTTGGCTTCACTTGTACTTTAACTGGTTCCACTCCTTTTATCAGCCCCACTTCTTTTCCTGTTAAGTCCCACACTTTCTCTGTCACTGTTCCCTGTAACTTGGCTGGTAAGTCAGTCACTGTAAGCATCGGGAATAAGGTTATCAAAGGGTAATCCTCATTCGCGGTCTCTGTATCTAACTCTGAAAACTGACCATCATCCCCTTCATCATCACTGTTTGTCTGTACCTCAATTCCATTGTTGGAACAGGTAATAGAACATTTTGTTTTGCACAGTAGGTCTCTTCCCAGTAGGGACACGGGACTTGAATCGCAGACTACAAACTTATGCAGTCCCTGAAAGTTGCCAATCTCAACTTGCACCGGATCTGTGATCGGGTTTGTCAAGTACTGGTTTGCTACTCCTACCACTCTTATGGGACGCCTTGAAAGTGGCAATTTCGGAACCTCTGCACTTCTGACTGTAGAGCGTGTGGCTCCCGTGTCAACTAAAAATGAAACTTTGTGACCCACAACCTTTCCTTCTACATAGGGTCCCCTCTGATCTACTTCTAAGGACGCTGCAAGCCTGCACTCTTCACTGTCTGAACTCTCATTCGACCATTCATCATTCATTCCATCTTCACCACATAATGGAAACTGCTGTACTGTATTATTTTGGCTCACTACTTGACCTGTGACCTGCTGAGGAAGCATCACCTGTTGCTGTCCCATTGGAGCTAATGGTAATTGCATTTGCTATCTAGGTACCATGGGAACCTGCTGTTGTACCTGCTGCATTTGTGCTGGTTGAACACGCGGCATTTGCATTTGTTGCATGGGCTGTAACCCCTGCATTTGGACTATGTTATTTTGGAAGTTCTGATTTTGACCTCTCATTTTTGGACCTCTCACATTTTGAAATGTACCGACATCAGTGCTTTGTTGAACAACACCATCATGCACTGTATTCTGGAATTCCCGCTTCCAATGCCTCAGGCCCCCGCACGCGTGACATGGTGACATCTTCTTCATCCCTTGTACGTAATTTTGAACTACCACAGAATTCAAATCTGGACAGCGATTCACAAAACCTCGACCTCGGCCTCTAGGTTGCGCCTGAAACACTCCATTCCCTTGCGGTTGTTGCTTTACCATCTGCTGAATTCCATTCCCTTGCATACCCGCCTGCGCTGCCCTTATCTGCATCACCATCACTTTCTCCTTCAGTTGTCTCTGCTTTAGCTCAATCTCGTCACTACAGTACTTCGCATACTGCAACACCTCATCAATCGGCTTCGCTTACCAACAGATCAAATGATTCTTAATCATCTGGTCAACCTCTGGTCTCAGTCTTTCAGCGAATCTAAACACAAGATGGTTCATGTCTTTCAGCTCAATAGTCTCAGTGCCACTGGAATGTTTGAACGCTTTCAATAACCTCTCATAGTAAGCATGGATTGACTCTTTAACCTCCTGTGAGGTCCGGTCGATTTTCTGCCAATCCGTCACTTTCGGCGACTCCTTTTGCTTCAAAAACTCAATCACTTTATGATAATACTTCATCACCTCCTCGGACGGTGCTCCAGTCACCTTATCCCTTGCCGGTTCTTGCGTCGGCCAATCCACACCTCTCTTGCACTCAAGCCATAGGTCGGGTGGGACAATAATCTCAAACAAGGTATTCAACTCTTCCCAGAGACACTTCGCAAGCTTTACAAACCTATCCATTTGCTGATACCATTCTATCGGTTTCTCCCTCAACCTGGGATAATCGTTTGTAAATGACAAAATGTCTCCCCTGGACCACGGTACATGGACTAGAACCCCTCCAGCTGTTTCTCTCATTAGTAGTATCTTTACTGTCCCAGTGTCTGGTGAGGCTTTAGTCGGACTCGATCCCGGACTGTCACTTTTCTCCTTATCTCTTTTCTTTGCCCATCTTCCTTCCCACTTTTCTAAGGCTCCCCAGATCTGAGCACTTTGCAGTATTTCTTTAAGATGCGCCCTTATTCCAGACGACCTCATATGATCAAAATCCTTAGAGTCGAAGTCTAGTCTGTAACTTCTTTTCAAATGCTTAGTATTCTCAATGTCAATATTGTATTTGTCTGCTAAGTTCGCCAACCTCTGATGCACCTTGCCCACTTCTTTAGTAACCTTGGGGCACAGATACCTTAACTCTGCTTCTGTGTACAATTCTAATCTGTTTATCCCTATTGTCCCTTCCACTAGTTCAGCAGCTTCCACGCCCAGTCTCACAAAGTTCAGGTACTCATCTTTTTCTGACTTTTCTGGCTTCTCTGCAGTTACTGCAGTCTTTTGTGAAGCGTAAGTTTTTTCTAACCACTCATTCTATTGTTGCACCGTAAAACCTTGCAGCAAAATATTCCCTGCATGCATCGTTGGTGACTGTGAAGCATTCATACTTATTGTCTGTGGGATTAGCACACCTAGCCCTGCTTGTCTCATTGCCTCAAAAGGTGTTCTTACCGGACTAAGGTCTAACGAAGGCCTTGGTCTTTCAACTAACTGCTCCCCGGGAGCTATTAATTGAGGAGTTCCTATGGACCCTCCTCTTATTACATCTTGGGTCATTACTCCCTGATCACACATACCAGGCTTACCTTGCGCATACAATGGCACCGGTGGACCGACAGTAATCAGTAATGATATAGCAGCTGGTGTCTGGCCTGGTCCCAGACCCCGCGGAGCAGTAGCTCCTAGAGCTTGACTCACTGAGGCTGGGGCAGGTACTAATGTAGGTCCTGCTGCTGGACTATACCCTGGTATCAGCTGTTGCTGCGGTTGAGGCAGCAATTGTGGAGTTGGCTCAATCTGCACTAACCACGATTTTGTATATATCGGGTCAGGCGGCACTATCAGATTCGTAGTAGTCTCTAGTACTGGGACATCTGGATAGATTCTCTGTATCTGCGGTAGAGGTTGCAACTGTATCTGCATGTCTGGCGCAGTGGATACACTGAGACCATTTTGTGTCTAAACCGTATCAGTAGTCTGCACTGTATCAGTAACTCCCTTCTCCTGCATCTGGTTCTCAGGACCCGCACTGGTGCTCGGAGCATTGTCGTCCACTGCATAAGGTGGCGGGCGATCATTTAACAACTGATTAAGAAACTCTTCGTCATCTGAGTCGTCTTCCTCTATCCAAGACCTCTTAGTCTCCTTTGGTTTACTAGAGTCTTTATCTGTCTTACAAGTGGCTTTCTTTCCCTATGTCTCGTCCCCCTGTGTTATTGCTGGGAGCAATTTAAGTCCGTCGACTATTGCTCTCATTGTCCCATCTAGCCTCAGCTAAGGTCTTTTCTGCCCTTCTCATTCTCCTCTCGAATTTCTGCTGTCTTTGTTGAATAGCCATTAAATCCCAGACTGCTAAAGCCTCGTACTGAGCTGGCCTCGGAGGTGGCTTTTGTACACTTAACATCCACCTCAAATTCTCTAGAATTCTTGTACTGAACGTTCCGTGCTCCGGAAAGGCCAAGCATCCCTCCTTCTCTGTCAATTTGCGCCATTGTTTCATCCATAAGCAAGGGGCGACACCCTTTTCCTCCATGACTATATAAGCTGGAGTACCTTCAGGCGGTGTAGGCTCCCCCTCACTCGCCACAATGTAAGCGTCTCCTTTCAGAGCGCTCCTAAAAGCCTTGATAAAGTTAATCTTTGCGTCTTTTCTTTTGTTTGTATTTAATCAGAAAGTGACTTTAATTCCCAGGACACTCTTCACCCACCTTTCTCAACCTATTGCCTCTCACGGACGGCAGCCAATCCGTGCGCGACCCCTCTCGGCAACTGACCTATCTCAGCGCGGCACCACTGACGTCACACTCACACACTGCAGCTGAAAAAGTCTTGCGGCTTGTCAGCCCCTCACTGGATTCACACCAAACTAATGCAACATATTGCGAGCACCTTTAACAACAACAACAACAACTCAAATTTGCCGGTTTACTACAGGAAGGGTACACAATCGCTTCAGAACTTTACAGAGATTTCATTTGAAGCCTAGGCCGCTACTCTCTCCTTCTCAGTTCCTGCATACGCAAGCAGAATTCGGCCCACAAATCCTACTCTCGACTTGTCAATGGTTTGTCCTAGTGCACTTTAGAACTTGCCAAATCTATATCGAAGATTTCATTCACACAATTGACTCAAACTCGACTTGTCAACCACGCCCGATTGACCTATTAAATCGCACAAATTACAACATAAACCCAAGTGTCTCGTACACTTGTCAATATACTCCAGAGTCTTAGACCGCGACGGGTCCGTACATTAACAACCAACCACGTGGATAATTTTTTAGCACAAAGCGCCACACTCATATGAAGTACGCCGACTTCCCTACTCCCATACTGTGGAGTACGCCCACTCCTACTAAAACAACATTTACCTGGCCTAAACACACATAAACTTCACAATCACATGCAAAATGCATAAGCTGAGCAAGCGCAAATTCTACACCACACATGCTATGACGTCGAGAACATTCCCAACTCACTTAGACAGGTTCCGAGATCCCAAGAAAGTAATGGGGAATTTAGAAACACATCATATCTCCAATTTGCATTATCTCAGAAAAACAATTTAAACAATAATTCTCCGTCCTAGGACCCCAAAGGGTCAAATCGTCGCTCTGCTACCAGAACTGATAACGCGTCCCTTTATGATAATTTATTACACATTAGGACTCGTTTTAGGCCAATGAATCTTTTGACCCAGTTGAGAGACACCTTAGGACGAGATAACTAATCAATATGTCAATTAATACGTCAATAATGTCATCAATATTTATCACAACAATACATTTCACTTTAGTCAAAGTCATTTATCGATTCAAGACACCACCATGACTTTGCAGTCATGAATAACCACACCAGTTTAGTAGAATTTTATACGTTTTATTCCCTATTAGTTACAATTCTAAAAGTAGATGTGTTCATCTTAAAACCAAGAAACATAATAGCATTGTCACGATATGGCAACTTTGATAAGATTTCATTTAAGCGAGAATCACAAACATCAAAACATAACACAGCGTTAACATAGATCAATTTAGCAGAGTGTCAATAACGCGTCAGTTCAACAAAGCATAGATTCAGTCGTTTGTCTATTTGCGTCAATTTAGTGAACACCTGTCCTAACCACTAATTAGCATTGGCATGTTGGGCTTCATGCAAAACAATTTTGAACACCAATTTGGAAAACATCTAGCTATGGTCTCTGTCAAAAGTAAGCAGTTGGTACCTAGAAAGGAAAGGCAAACAGACAAATCGCAATTTCATTGTCATAGTTACCCTCCAAGGTTTAGGTCAGCACTCGGGTTCAGTCTTCGTCTTCAGGACATCAGTCAAAGTGCCATTAGTCAGAATTCAGCTCCGGGGCAGAAGGGGCACTTCCCTCATAAGGAGGTAAAGTGTAAAATGGACAATCTAAGGACAAGGATGGTTTTAGTAAACCATAGTAAGTCATCAAACAGAGTGACAAAGTTTCTGGATAAAATCAATAGCATTCCCTACCTAATTCTAATGGTTCTCTGCGTCATGGGTTTTTATCCCTTTTTCGTTGTACATTCCCCTAAAATTTTATTGGTCCTTGGTTATACCCCACTATCTTTACCCAATTAGAAAAGGGATTATGTCATTAATCTTTCACCCCATTTTATTTTACAAGCTTTTTATTGGTCCACATGATTGACGTCTTCAGAGGCAGCACATCCGGTATGATTTCATCCTTCTGTAATTCTTTGCACATCTTTTGGTCAGTAGCTCCATTGTCTTCACCGGTTTAAACGACCTTGTACATTACATTAATCCACACTGTTGCATTTTGTCTAATATTTTCTACAAGCAATGGGGATTTCATGAGAACGGATCTACTATGGTTACATTCAGCTTCTAGTTTGAAGAAAAAAACAAGGGGTCATGTCCTTTTGCGAGTCAGCACACTGCAAGATAGAAAAAATACGTTTAATATGAGAGCCAGGCAGCTAAGCTTCGGCTCATGCTAACTTAAGGCCTACAAGGATTTCAGCAAAATTCAATATCGCAATGTTGGAAAATGGGTTATTGGTAGGGCAGGTAGGTACCTACACCTAGCAACAAGCCACAAACCTCCACATAAGTACAGTTAGGTCTCAGTAAATTAGTCCCAGCTCTACCCTTGGTAGCTTGGCATCGAGCGTCAAGGCTTAACTTAGGAGACAAAGTGTAAAGCATTCAAATATCACAAAACAGTAATTAAATAAAACACAGGAAACAGTTTAAAAATCCAAAACCAATTTATAAAAATAGCTTATATTTTTATCTTTAAAATGACACAAAAACGATTAAAATCGGTTCAGGGGAACCGGAGATATGAATTTTCTAAAGTATTATTATTTTCTAGCGCTTAGAAACAAAAAGCGCCAATCGGGTCATCTGGTTGCACCAGGACCGGGGCAAAGTCAAACTTTCAGGCCGACCGCGATGGAGCCCTGCTCGGCTACAAGTCGCGGGAGGCCTCGGTTAAAAAGTTACCTTCTGACTTAGTCTCTTTTTTGATGTTTTTCTTCCCCGGGACGAACCTGCCAGTTGGATCCGACCTCCTGGAGCCCTTGTCCGGATACGCGAAGTCGGTTTCCTCGGTGGTGATTTTTACCTTCGGACTTAGTCGTTTTTTCGAGATGAAAATCCTTTGACTGGGGTAAACCTGGATCTTGATCCGACGTCCGTGGAGCCCTTCTCGGATACGATGGCTGGAAGGTCCCGGTCAACTTTTTACGTTCGGACTTAGTCTCTTTTTTGGATGTTTTTCTTTACCGGGACGAACCACGAAGTCAGGCCGGGTCGCGGTTGAGGCAAGCCGGCTAGAATTTCCGCATCGGGTCGGTCACTTTATGGAGCTTTTTTTTAAAAATTCTCCAATCTTTTCCAAACTTCTGGGGCTTCTCCCAGATGTTCTTTTAAGGTTCTTTTGGGGTCCACAGCTCACCCCAAGGGTCCAGAAGTTCTGTGATGGTCCTTGGGAAGTGCGGACTTCAACTCCCAGAATACACCTGGCGCAAACTCCTTTTTGGCCACTGGACAGTGGTCAGCTGGTCACTTTTTCAGGAGTTGGTGCAGGGGACTCTGGATAGCAATTTTTCACCTGTAGCAAACAGGGAGTCCCTCCTTGAACCAGTGGAAGCCAGGCAAAGTCCTTCTTGTGGTGAAGCCCAAGTGTGCAGCTGGTGCAGTCTTTCTGAGTGCAGGGTCCAGGTGCAGGCCAGGGGTCCAGCAGGGCAGTCCTTCTTCTCCTTGTAGTTCCTTCTTCTTGAAATTTGGTGGGGATCTGAGGTGTGGGGGCAGGTCTGCCAGTTTTATTCTTGCTCCTGGGTGAAAAGCAGGGGGGCCCTGGTTCTCCAATCAGGTACAGGGTCGTCCCCCTGTGATGACCACTTCCTGGGAAGTGTGGCAAAAATCCATCCCAAAAGGCAACAGTCTCTAAAAATCCAACATGGCTGAATCTGATTTTTGGAGGTTACATCTGGCTGAGCCCACCCACTGGTGTGGCTAAAAATCATAAACACACCCCTCTCCTGCCCTCTCCTAATCTAATCAAGGGGGCACCTAGCTGTCTGGGGTTGCAGGATGTGGGGGTGTTGCTGGGTGCTCCAGATGTCCTTCTCTGCCTTTGAAGACCAGTTTGGCAGCCCTCCCCCTTCCTGCCTCACCATCTGCTGAGGGGAGATTCTCTCCCCCAAGCACATTCCTTTGTGTGAAGCCAGGCCACTTCACACCTCATCAAAGTAGCCTGGCAGAAGCTGTTGCAGGCTGGCCAATCAGAGCAAAGCAGCAAAAACAATGCAGAGCTGAAATTGGCAACTTTTTAGGTAAAGTCTAAACTTTTTACCTGAACAAGTTATATTAAATCCCACAACTGGAAGTTGTGGGATTTATTACAACAATTAATTTGATACCAAATTCTTGGTATGTTACTTTTAAGGAGACTTTAAAATTTAAAATAAAGTCTGCCCATTCTAGCCTATGAAGGCCATTTACTTCAATGAGGGAAAAACGAATTTGGCTGTTTTTACCTCACCAGGGCTTATAAATCTATTTTTATAAAGTCCCTGCTTATAGTTACATGGCACCCAGCCCTAGGGGCACATAGGGCATACCTTAGGGGTGACTTATATGTAAAAATAAGGTAGTTTAAGACTTTGGAAGTACCTTTAATTCCAAAGTCGAATTTGCATATAACTTTAATTTAAAAGCAGCCAGCAAGGCAGGCTTGCTTTTAAAATTACACTGGGCACCTCAGCAATGCACCTAGGTGTGCACCACCTATGCTGTGGTCCCTAAACCTACATGCCCTACCATATACTAGGGACTTATAGGTAGGTTAACTTAGCCAATTATAATTAGCCTAATATGCATATCCATTTTACACAGAGCACAGGCCCTGGGACTGGTTAGCAGTACCCAGGGCACCATCAGAGTCAGGAAAACACCAGCAAAAAGTGGAAAATGGGGGCAAAAAGTTATGGGGCCTCTGCAATCAGCCCTGTTTTCTCACACGCAATCATTTATAATTAGTATAAACTTATTCTTTATATCAATTCATAACGTTAGTCATTTTTATTAATCCACATATACATTGGCATCCACTTCCTGTGGTCAAATTTCAAGTGCACGTTTAAGCAAAAATTCATTACTACAGTTTCTATGCGGCATTATCACACATTAATTCATAAAACGTTTCAGGTTAATATAGATTATATAAACTATGCTCTCTCATCAGCAACACCAGCAAAACTGAGTAGGCATGCACTGGATGAAGCTCTTTAAGGAATGAGAACTGGCACTTGCACTGATACTGCTTTATGTATTATTGTCGCTGTGAAAGACCCTTGGCTCTGCAAAGGTTTGGAAGCAGCCCATGCATCTTCTGAAAGAGTCTGAAAGACAGCCATCGATGACTCTGAGGAGTATGACTTCTTCATCATTAAATTCACTAAATGTACAGTGTTTGATTAGCACATCAGGTTTTTCAACAAACTCATCCAACATTTCACCAGCTTGCTGTCTCGCTTTATTGAAAATGTACCTTTCATAGTTGACATTCGGCATTGGATTGAGCTTAGTCCCCAATGCATCTTTGATCTGAAGGGTATGATATTGCATTAGTCTCTGAGATTTTCTTCAGCACTCCGTTTACTCCATAACGGGCAATGTTCTTTATGCTTAGTGATTTTTTATCATCTTTATCTTCAAGGCCATCTATGAAATCACTGAACACCTCAAACCATGTGGTCCACCTGGCACCAATATTTTGCTTTTTGATGGTGTCAAATGGCGATGGTGGTTTCAGAAACACAGCTGCATCATACTTTGTGCTCTTTGCTGCAGCCAGTGAAAAAAACCCTCTTCCATGACTTTCTGAGTACCAGATGCCACCTGCTGCTGTGCACGCATCAGCCCCTCAACGGAGTCTGGGCCATCACGCCCAATTCCAGGTCGTGTGGCACTTCCCTAGTGCTGCTAAGTACGTTTATACTTTCGTACCTGGTTATCACTGCCTTTAGCATTTGCTTTACATGGATGATGACTTTGTATTATGGCGCAATGCAATATTTCTTCTAGCCTTACCAACGGATTCTGGTGGGCTTTTTGAAAGCACTCCTCTGCAAGGCCTTCAACTTCTTTGAGGGCTCTATGTGGGCTGAAGCGGGGCTTCGACTCCACACACGCCAACTTCAAATTGCTTCTCATCGATTTGGGCGCATGCGGCACGCACAAACAGTTTGCTGTATTGATGCAAACTCTCAGGGAGAGCAGTCTCATTTCTTCGGCGCATGTATTCCTACTCGTCACAAGTTGTAGCATCCACCACAGAGCTCTGTAGCATATGTCTTTATTCCTCAGCATACGATCACACACCACTCTGATTACATCATAACTGGTAATAACCACACTTTAACACTTCCCAGCAAGTTATGTAATCCCTTTGTTGAGTCCAACTAGAACCGCAAGGGTGCTAGCACATATAGTGCCTCCTTGCGCCAAATTAGCTTAATTTTTTGGACACTAATATCAAGGCCACAATCGCCACGCCAAATTTACAAAGTGGCACAATGGATGCATTGCGCCACTTTGTACCTCTTTGCGCTTCATTATGCCTGCGCCAGGCATAATGTATGCAAAGGGGGCGTTCCCCTGTTAAGGGGGCCGAAACAGTGGTGAGAAAAAATCTAGGAGATTTCTTTGCATAATTGTTTTCGGCACTTTTAACGCCTGCTTAGAGCAGGCTTTAAAAGGATGCACACCATTGTTTACAATGGGCCTCAAGGGGCTTTGCAGGATTAGTGTCAACATTTTTTATACTAATCCTGCAAAGCTCCGAACTACAGTGAAAATTCTGCTGCTAGTTCCCTAACTACCGCCACGGTGCACTGCATCTTAGATACGGCCCACACATGGTGTTAGGGAGGGGCTACGGGGTGCAAGAAAAGTGGCGCTGCACTGTGTGCATTACCACTTTTCTTAAATCTGGCCCATAGTCTCTTGACATTACAGGTTTTGCAATTACAAATAAACCTTGACATTCAATGAAGATACCAGTGGTGTAACATAGGCCCCAGCAGCCTCTGCAGTGCAAAGGGCCCCAAACTCCAGGGACCCACTTATGACAGTACCCCAGCCTGAGAGCTCCTGTCTGAATCAAGAGGGCGGACCTCCATGTACTTTGCAGGGGGCCCTTCAGTTTTCGTTATGCCACTGGAAGATACTTATAAAAAGTTTAAATAAGGGAGACAATAGAAGTACAACACTAAGGCCCTTATTATGACCCTGGCAGTCTTTTGACTGCCAGGGTTAATGTGGCGGTATCACCGCCAACAGGCTGGTGGTGTATACCGCCACATCTCCACTCATACTGCCATTGCGGTATGAACGGCCGGAGATGTTCATATCCGACCCGTCGGTCCACTGAAGACCGCTGGCGGCATAATGAGCCGGCTTTCCGACATGGTTACTGCAGCGGTGGTACCTCAATGAAAACCATGGCGGTAGAGCTACCGGTGACAGGGAATTCCTTCCTTGTCACTGGTAGATGGCTCCCCCACCCCTCTCATTAATCACCTGCCCCCCTGCCCCCTTAAGTCACAGCGCCCCCACCCACCTCCCCACACGCATACACACACACACTAATACGCACCACGCATACACTCATTCACCTCCACTTCCATACACGCATCCACTCATACTCATCCATACACGCGTTCACTCACACATACTCACACGCATTCAGGCACGCATCCACACTAACGTGCTCACACACATGCACACTGGCATGTAGACACGCACTCACTGTAACATTCATACACGCATTCACTCACAGGCATACAACCACGGATACACCACAACACTCACAGACACATTCACACACTCACACACACATTCATACGCAGACACCACACACTCACACACAACACCCCCCACCTTCCCACACCACTCCCCTGTCGGACGCCTGACTTACCTTGTCCGGCGATGAGGTTGTCCGGCAGGGAATGAAGGAGATGCTGCTACCGCCAGCAGCACCCTGCCAGCAGGACAATGCCAGGCTGTATTAATGGTCTTAATACGGCTGGCGGCGTCTTTCTGGCGGGGCAGTGCAGGTGGTAGCCCTGCCCAGGCACCTCCAACCGCTAGCATGGCTACTGCCGGATATTCGCCCAAAGTGTGGCAGAAATCTGGCAGTATCCATAATATGGCAGGCATGAGACCGCCTGCAATGGCGGTCTTCTGGCGCCCGTGGCTTTGGCGGTCTTGCTCAGAGACCGCCAAAGTCATAATGAGGGTCTAAATGTACAAAGAAGGGGAAATTCACCATTTAATGTGGTAACCTTAGCCTCCACTTCAGTATTAAACTGTGAAAGGTTGAATAAATGTCACTAAAAGAGTGAGTTACTGTGAGGGTGAGCATGTGAGACACTGAGTTTCAATGATTAACTGATTAAGTAGATGGCGTGAGAGATTAAGTGAAATTGTGATCCATATTTGTTTCTTTATCTGCATGTGTTGTTATTTACTGAACTCATTGATGCATGATCCATAGGTTGTCTATACAGTGATCATTTTTATCCTATGCCATTTATTTGTCTTCAGATAATACTGGTATTGTATGGCATTGTATTTGGTGTTCCCATTCTATTCCCTCTTATAGTTGCATTCCATCCATAAGTCAAGAGTAGTAATGCTATTAGTGATATAGCAGGCTATGCAACTTGCTAATAACTGTATAAAGTAAGGCTTGAGGTTTCAAAGAGTGCATTGAGGGGGGGCAGTTAAGCTGATGTTTAAACCTTAACTGGTCAAATTATTCTCTGGTCTGTGTTGTGCACACTATTGTCTGCCCAGTCCCATTTAATCTTAACTCAAGTAATTGGATATGATTCTCTACTACCATTGAGCATTATTGCCATTTTCATTATTAATGTGGAACTAGACTTCCTCACATTTTGCTTCAATTATTCATTTGCTAACTGCAAAGCAACTGCTGATTTGTATTTGGCTCTATCTGAAGCGCACCAATGGTGCTGTGCAGTGCCAGTTTAAAATGAGTTATATTTTCACAGCACGGTGCATCAACACCTGTTCAATAACCCCCTGTTCTTTAAGGGAACATCTTCCTCAATACTGCTCCATCAGCCCAGTGCATGATTTAATGTAAGTCCAAAACCACACATTGCCTCATGCTGAGTCCTATGTAAATCTATGCCTGTATTTATACTTTTTTAGCGCAGCATTTGCATAATTTTTTTATGCAAAAGCGGCGCAAACGTACAAAATAGGGGGCTTATTTATACTCTGTGCCGGATTTGTGTCATTTTTTTTATGCAAATCTGGCGCAAACCTAACTCCATAGTTATACTTTGGTGCTAGACCCGTCTAGCGTCAAAGTTATGGAGTTAGCATCACTTTTTGCCTGCGGAAAACTAGCTTGCATCAATGAGATGCAAGGTAGGCGTTCCCAAGCAAAAGATGACTCTAAGGCCTTAGCGCCTTATTTATCCTCCCTTGCAAAAATCACACACGGGAGGAAGAGGGCCTTAAATAATGGCGCTAAGCCTGCTTAGCACCATTATTAAACTCCTGGGTATGGGCAGGTGTTAGGGGACCTGTGGGCTGATTTCCATGGTCAGAGGCCATGGAAGCAGTCCACAGGTGCCCTTCCCTGCACCCAGGGACACCCTCACCCACCTCCACACACACCTGGAGGACACCTAAGGATAGGGGGGCCCATCCCAGGTAAGTTTTTTTTCTCGCAAAGTGCCATGGGGGGGGGGCTAACTTGGGCCCCCCTACATGGCCATTGTGCAGGGGCGCATGACTCCTGTCTTTGCTAAGACAGGAGTCATGTCCATGGGGTTTTGTGCGTCAAAAAATGACGCTAGTCAGGTTAGAGTTATTTTTTTGGCAGTAACCTGACTAGCGCCAATCTTTCACTCACAAATTCCAGTCTGCCCTACGCCTCCACTACCCGGTTAGCGTAATTTATTTTGTGCTAACAGGGCCTTACCGCCAGCGAGCGTCATTCCTTTTATATGACACCTGGCTGGCATCTAGGAATGGCGGTATCCGGCAGTATACTTTTTGACGCAAACCTGAGTTAGCGCAGGTTTGCGTCAAAAAGTATGAATCAGGGCCTATATTTGTATTTTGATATTTGCGCCACTTTTGCATCAACCAATGACACAAAAACGGCACTAAAAAAGTATAAATACGGGCCCTAGTGTGTGTGGAAACAGGGGTTTCTGCCTCAGTGTGGATTACACGTTTTATTGCATTATAGTACTACCAAGTTGTTTTCCCCACGCACATTTCACAGAGACAACCTGGTGAGGTTTGCATGGGGAAAAGAGATAGCAAACAAGCACAGCCTGCAACAATCAGGTATGCACACTTCGATATTGCGTGTTATGCGCCATTCTGCCCTTTCTGCCCTCTCCATCTCATGCTGATGCAGTAACACCACACTGCAGAAAAACCCACCCCAGCGGTATTACTTCAGTATTTTTACCACAGGGTCGATAAGCCCCATAAGATGAACGTTGAACATATAGCATCATTGAGGTTCAGAGGTGTTCTTATCTCTGGTATCCCACTGCATAAAGACCAGGAATTTATGTGTTTTGTAATCCATCTACTGCATCACATTTGCATCCAGCCCCAAGCATTATGGGCATGGAAGTTACTCATGTTGCAAAATATTTCATTACATTTTTTCTTCTAGCCAACTCTTTACTAGCAATGTATTGTAATGTGTAATTCTTTCATTGCTGATATCTTTTCTAACATAAAGAACTGCATTGCCGCAAAATGTGGCAGTCGTAGACTGTTAATCAACAATGTGGTACAGGCCATTTTAGAAGGCAGAGTTAGCCAGCTCAGCTCCTGTGAGATCTTCACCTCGTACAAAACAAGATTTGGCACGTCACAGACTGCCCTAAATATGAGAACACATAGAGCATCAGTACCTAAGCAACACAATACCTATCAGCCTGTGACAGCATCAGAGATTCAAAATCTATACTCAGTAATAGATAATATGAGTTAGTACAGCTTTGGCAATAGGCCATGGTACTGTAGCGCGGTTGGAGTCAATAAAACTGGGAGAACAAAAATAGAGTGATAAAGAGTAAAGCGAGACAGAGCCTGAGAGAACGCTAATAAAGCCTACTATACATTTTCAAATCTATGAACGCTTGACCGGGCACAATAACATTCTCAATGAAACAGTATATCTTGAGTCAATGGCATATTTACAAGCCCCTTGCGCCAACAGAGCGTCACTTTCAGCGACCTTCCGGTGGCGCAATGTCCTGCACCATATTTAGAAGGTGGCTTTAAGCCACTTTTTGTTGCTCAAAGCCACCATCTAAATATGGGCCCCCTGAAGCAGTTTTCTGCGGCAGTGGGGTGTGCAATGGGTGTTGCTGTAGGCGTACCCACGCAACACCCATTGCTTTTTGTTACTGCCTCAGATTTACAAGGGAATGAAAATTTGAGGCAACGCCAAAAACTAACGCCAACCCAGGGGTAGTGTTAGCATGGCGCTACAAGAAGAAATACTTTTATTTCTCCTCGTTTTTGCTTTTTCTATGTCTGCTGAAAAATGCAGCACACATAGAAAGAGAAAAACGCCATGAATGATTGTTTATGTGCAGGAAGTTGCCCCTTCCTGCACATAAACAACCATTAAATATGACGATTTGCTACTTCCATGTGTGAAGTAACAAATCACCAATGTAGATTGTTTATGTCCAGGAAGGGACACCTTCCTGCACATACAATCATTCCCAGCAGCACAGGCACACTTGCACTATGGTGCAAGGGTTCCTGCATTGGCGCTATGCAGCTAAATTTAGTGCCAGAGCTAGGGGAAACACAGGGGTGCACTGTATTCTCGTAAATACGGTGCATCTCTGAGTTTCTGAAGTGACACAGCGTGGCGCTGCCAATTTTGCCACAGCGCCGCTCTGTGCCACTTGCTTGTAAATCTGGCCCCTAGTTTTTTTATACCCTTTAAAGCGGAGGAAGCCTTGCTTTAATGTTAAATTGCCTGGAGGGGGAGATTGAGATACAGGGGACCAGAAAGGGGCGGGGACAGAAGAGAGAGTGGGCGAGTGCAATAGAGAGAGAAAAAACAATGCAAGTACAACAAAGAGGACATCTGGGGAGGGGATAGTTATTGACTGCTCCATAAGTTAAATGGAGGACTGTTTTTATAATGAAGTACGACAGTGTGATGGAGTGGGGTTTCTTGAAGATCAATAACTTTTTCTTCTGTAACACTGTTCATGATGTGGCACTAAAGGCCAGATGTACAAAGGCTTTTACGCGTTGCAAACAGCGAAAATCGCTGTTTGCAAGGCGCAAAACCCACATCGCGAGCAAAATGGGGCTGCGAGTCGCAAATAGGAAGGGGTGTTCCCCTTCCTATTTGCGAGTCGCATCGCGATGTAGGATTGCTTTGTGACCGCGAACGCGGTCGCAAAGCAATCGCAGTTACCACCAGTGTCACACTGGTGGTAACCCATTCGCATTCCCTTTTGTGAATGGTCTTGAAAACTTTTTTTCAGAGCAGGCAGTGGTCCTGTGGACCACTGCCTGCTCTGAAAAAATGAAACTGAAACATTTCATTTTTCATTTTGTAATGCATCTCGTTTTCCTTTAAGGAAAACGGGCTACATTACAAAAAAAAAACTGCTTTATTTAAAAAGCAGTCACAGACATGGTGGTCTGCTGTCTCCAGCAGGCCTCCATCCCTGTGAGTGCTGCGACTCGCAAGGGGGTTGCAAATTGCGACCCACCTCATTAATATGAATGAGGTGGGCCTTTACGACCCCCTTGCGACTCGCAGGTGGTGTCAGGGAGACCATCCTGCATCCCGCATTGCGACTCGCAAATTACGAGTTGCTCAGACTCGCAATTTGCGAGTCGCAATGCCGGAATTTCGTACATCTGGCCCTAAAACCGTTAAAATGTTTTATAAAACAAAGTATGCCAAAGAGGTGTTCTGACTGAAATACACGATTTGCTTAACTATAAGGGTCTTTTTAAAGTAAGGGTTTGTAATTCCTTTGGGCACATCTGTTTCCTGAGATATCTTGACTTTCTCTAGGAAAGACTGAGCTGCTCCTACTACATGTACAAAGAATGACCTGGGATAACAGCAAGATCGAGCATCTACCAACTCATTTGTTGAATCAAGAATTGTAGTGATGGTAACAACGTACTGCTGATATAAAATGCACATCTAGTTCTATGGCTATTCCTGCACTGAAGTTTTCTCAGACACTGCAAATTTTGATGATTAGTTTGGATTTCAAATGGTGCTCATCAAACAATGTGTCAATTCAGTGCATGCCTTTAAAAAAGGGTAAATGACTATATTCATGCATTCTTTTAATCTTGTATGAATGAATCATCTGCCGTTTCGATTTATTAATTTTCTCACTGATATCTTATCTACTTTCTCTTGGGTTATGTATTCACAAATTGTACTTATATAATTCATTGTTTTCCCTTCAATTTAAATGGTATTATGCACGTTTTCTATTCCCCAACTCTTTCCCTGCTAACGCTGCCTTTAAATTAGCTTTTAACCTTTTCATTGTATTCTTTACTTCTATAGACACTTTGGCCCTCATTACGACCCTGGTGGTCCGAAGACCGCCAGGGCCGCGGTCTCACTGCTGACGGGCTAGCGGTGAAGACCGCCACATTACGAGTTGTGGCGTTTGGCAGAAGCCAAACTGCCACACCGCCGCCTGGCCTGCTGGTGTGGTCGCACGGACGCGGCCGGCGGTGAGCTCCTGCAGCCCGGCAGCAGGCCTCTGCCCTCCAGCCGGATTGCAAGGTAAAGATATGGAATCTATACACCATGGGGAAGCTTACAGTTACACTTAGGGACTGAGTGGCTAAATTTAATGCCACATGGCATCCTTTCACTACACATATACGTTAACAGGTTAGAATAGGGGACATACACCTAACCATGTCTAAAACATTGAGAGCCTCAGATATATGGGTACTATCCCCACCAGAATCAGAGAGAGACCCATAAAAACAACTTTTTCTTAGGTCTACCTTCTTTGCAATGCTATGGCACTCCATTGTAGAACAATGATTTTTATTTTTCACTAATACTGTGAACTGCACATGTTCTTGTGTTCTTTCTAACGTATATACAACTTGTGGAGAGTGGGGAAATGGGGGCTGTTATGTCATCATGAACGATGGCAGTCTTCTCCTGTTTGATCACTTTGTACAGTTTTTGGAAAAGGTAGTGCTGATCCTCCTGCTCTTTTGTCTTCCCCAAAACCTACAGTAATGCTGTAAAGTGTGTCTTGTTTCTCTTTACCAAAATGCTAAATAAAGTTGTAAAAAAAGGAAGGAAAAAGAAACATTTTCAGTGACAGTAAAGCTGGGAGAAACAGTGAAAAGCTTCAGGATTTTCGCTGGACAAAAGATATCACATATACAACAATCATTACGTAAATTGAGGGATACCATTTGGCTGCCTAATGAAAATATATATGTGGGTAATAGTATAAAGGAAAAAGTGCAGATTACTTATAAGTCTAAATGTAGATTTACCTATTAATTGAGGAGAATAAATCATCCTTGCAGAGCGACAAGTTGCTTTTGTGCACAGAGAACCAGCTAATCAGAAAGCACCCAGCTTGGCATCTTTCAATTACACGATTAGTGCTAGAAAACAATGTATTCCTACATGATGGAAGGTGGTACCGCCAGTGTCAGGGGGTAGCTATGGGAGCTAAATTCTCTCCGTCATATGCCAATCTTTGCATGGGCCAATTTGAGAAATTACACCTATGGTCCAATTGCCCAACACAAATCACCCAACATATCCTATATTGGGGGAGGTATATCGATGATATTCTTGCTATCTGGACTGGCAACACCCTTGAACTCAACACACTCATAAAACACTTAAACACTAATGAGTTCAACTTAGTGTTCACTCACAAAGTTGATGTTGCCCAAATTGAGTTCTTGGATCTGCTTCTGTACATCACTGACAACAAGATCACGTCAAGACTATACAGGAAACCCACTGCCTGCAATTCCATTCTCCATGCGTTGAGCGCTCATCCCCTCACACAAATCAGGGCCATTCCCTACGGGGAAATGGTTAGGATTCGACATAACTGCACAAATACTGATGTTTTCAAGCAGGAACTCAAAAACCTGACTTACCGCTTCCAAGCTAGGGGTTACACTAGTAAACTCATCTCGGCGGCTTATAGACGCATATCCACTAAAGACCAACATTCTCTACTGATCAAAAGCCCCAAGAAACCTTGTGCTAATGGATCCACCAACAAGAGACCGGTCTCCTTCATCACCCAATACAGTCCTGCCAGTAAGACAGTGCTTCGCATTCTTAAGAAACACTGGCACCTGTTAATGTTGGACTCATGTCTAAAAGATTCACTAGGCGAGTCTCCAACCACTGTACACAGCAGGGGCCGCACTCTTAGGAACATCTTGTGCCCCAGTTTTCTTGGTCCCTCCCCACAGACACGCCCACCTGGTTGGATTCCAGAAAAACCCAATGGCTTTTACAAATGTGGCTGCTGCATATCCTGCCAACTAGCCCTTAACAAAACTGTATCCTTCACCTACAATACCGGGACTACGCACCACATCAAAGCTTTTATGAACTGTAACACTAGATACACTGTTTACTGTTTGATTTGTGTATGTGGTTTGATCTACATTGGAAGCTCAATACGTCCATTGAAGGAACGCGTCCAGGAACACGTTAGAGCCATCAGAAATTTCAACACTAACTATCCCCTTGATGTTCACTTTAACAATCTACATGGGGAGAAAGATCTTTTGAACATTAGGTTCCATGGCATTACTCAGGTCCCCAACTCACCCAGAGTGGGTGACAGAACCAGAGACTTGCGGAAATGCGAGGCCAAATGGATCTTAAAACTCCGCGCAGTGGAGCACGGCCTGAACACTGATCGTGAATTACACTTTTTTCTCACATGATTGCAATTGCCATTACCTTCACTATGTCTGGAAGCCTCATATTGGACTTTTTGTGTTAAACATTCTGTGCCACTTTCATGCTTGAGCTCACAATGTACACTTAATTATCATCTTGTGTTCCATAGCTATGGTTGTTATGAGTTCCACTGCTTGATCTATGTTTTACGAAACAACTTTACTGATGTCCTTGACCATGTACTCTTCAAACTATGTATCACTGCAGTCTGTGACTATTATCTAAATGTACTCTCCACTACACCCTACTGGGAATCAATCATTCTTCGTACCTCACGTTTACCCTTGCCTTCTATTACCTCGCTTCACTATACCATAACTTGGTACCACATCACCAGCATGCTCTCAAGTTCTTACTTAGCTTGGGCCTCTCTCTCTTCACCATACAGTTTCCCCTGTCTACCTACCTCTTTACCCCCCTAATCCCCCCCCACCCCCGCCTTCTCCTCCACTTTTTGCTTTCTATCTTCTCCCCTTATTTTCTTGCTTTGTCTGTTTAGACACATCAACTTAACGTTTTTTGACATTACAAGATGGCCGCCAAGTAACTAGCTTCCCTACTTGGTCTAGTTTCTTTTTTCAGACATACTGGATCTCTTGTAACTCTCCAAGATGGCCGCCATGCCACCAATCGTTAACTTAGTCCCCTTTCTATGTCTTTTCTTTTGCTCATTTCTATTTTAACACATGAGCGCGGGTCTTCACGGACCATTCTACGCGCCGACGACTGTGTGCCGCACCTCTCCACTCCTGCTTCCAGGTACGCTCATGTGCGTTTGATTTTAGTTTTCTTCGTCTTACCTTACTCCTCGCAACGCTCGACTTAACTTGCCAGGTCTTTAACTGCAACTCTTTGGCCGCGTAGCGCCACCTAATTACTACTGTTGCCGTTTTCATCACTTTTACGTGCGTTTTCCTCAGCGTAAGGCCACTCACCCACTAGTCATCCTTTCGAAAGAAATGTTTTTCACATGTCGGTTAATTTTGACATTATGTACTGCGCTATTCATTTACGTTTTTTTAGACATTGCCCACCTTTACAATTTACAGCGTTTCATACGTTACTGGCCTTCTTGCCACTGTACTATATTGTTTACCTACAGTAGTACATCTACCATTAATACATACCAACACCTAGTATTATTAACACAAATTTTTTTTTTTTAGCTTACACTTGCTCTCATAGCTCAGTCTTTCTCATGTTTTAAAGAGGATCCGTATTCCTATCATCACGTCTAACATACCTACGTCTCTTTCCCCTTCCCTTTCCCCTCTCACCCTGTCGCAGGGTGGGACTCCAGGCTTATCAGGGCCTCCTTTATTTCCCTAACTATATGCGGTTACCATTTGTACTCACCTGCTGCTGTTTGGGCACTATCGCCAACTCACAGTTCCATTATATTAAGGTATGCACACAGTGGCCTACATCTTTCATTTTTTCTCTTTTTATTATAACTTTTCTTCTTGACAGTACGTCTTTGACTCTTTGTGTTTTGGCCACTCATTGCCACTGACCCTATTTTCCCAGATTTAACCCACCACCCAAGGCCTACTCACCTTACCGCAGGGTTCTTTCGCAACCTACCTGTCTGGCCGGACGGCCCAGGTATGAGCAACAAGCCTGGGGTTTTCGTTTTATGTTCTACTCTGTGCGTTTCTTTCCCTATGGGTTCTTACTTACCGGTCTTCTTTTCAGGTTTTTCTCAGTCCTGTACCACCCACTTATGTTTTACACTTTGATATGCAGTCTTTGCTCATTGACTACCCGGTAGCACTCTCTCCACCTATTAGATACTCTTAATGTACACTTTCCCACATTTGGGTTTTGTTGTGACTCACATGGTCATGGTGAGCTGCTTTCTCCTCCATTGTTTGCAGCTAGGGTCCCATGTGTTCACTTTGCTTGCCATGTTCATTCATTATCACCCACTCAAGCCTTCACAGTGTTCACTGGTCTCTGATTATTGGCTTTGGTACTATTGCTACACGGTCACTCACTAGGCCGCACTTAAGTCCAAGCACGATTATATGCAATCTTTGCTCTCATTATTGTTTTGCAGCCTTGATGAAGTCACCTGAGTGACGAAACACGTGTTGGCTGTATCTCGACGAAGGCACAATCCTTTGACCAATAGTACCTACAAATAAAGACACTTTCAACTAACAAGATTTGGGACTTTTACAACTTTTAGCTTTCTCCGACCTCAAATACACCATCAGGGATACTTATCCTTGCTACATAATTGGACTATACACTTCTGTGTGCTGTGGTCATCTTGTTCTATCTTTCAATTATGGCTGTTGAAACTGTAGGAGATTACGACGTGGTTAAGCAATTACGTGGGAAGGTGGAGTCAGTCAAGGAGTGCCTCCACATGGCCATGTGGTAGCGTCAGAGGGATGGAGTCAGGTCAAATAAATGTGTGGCTGCAAATGGGGCCTAATGGGCCATCAGAATGCTTGAAAGAAAGTAGGAGTGCCAGGGTCAGGTCAAGGAGATGCGTGGCTCCTACAAAAACAGAATAATTGGTGCTCTGAAGTATGTAACAGTGGGCCTCATTATGACTGCGGCAGTCCTAAGCCGCTGCAGCCAAACAGACCGCCAGTGTTGGCGGTCTGTTGACTGCCGTATTAGGAGTCATTGGAGGGCAAACACTGACTCCGGCGAGGCGGTTGCATCGCCAGCACCTCCGTGCCAGTAAGACTCCGCCCACCGTATTACAAGACGAAATATGGCTTGGCGGAGTCTTACTGGCATGGTGATGCTGGCGATGCAAAACTGACAGGACCCATCCCCTCCTAGATGAGCAGCTCGCTGGAACAGGTAAGTTGATCGTCTGACGGGTGGGGGGAGGGTGACTGTGTGTGTGGGTGCATGAGTGCGAGTATGTGGAGGAGGGTGTAGTATGAGTGCGAGGTATGCAGAGGGTGGAGGGGTGGTGAATGCGTGCATGTATGTGATTGTGAATGTTTGTGTGTCTGTATGTGCGTGTTAATGGGAGTGTTTGAGGGCGTTTTGTGAACGAGTGGGGGTGTGTGTCTGAGTGTTTGCGAGTGAGTGGGGGTGTGTGTCTGCATGTATGCAAGTGAGTGGGGTGTCTGTGTGAATGTATGCGTATGCCGAGCGTTGTGTATGTGAATGCATGCATGCTTGAAGGTGTGGGGGGTGTTTGTGTGTGGACAGGTGGGGGGTGTCTGCATGTGTGTGGACATGTGGGTGTGGGGTGTGCGTGTGCCGGCAACAAGAATGGGGATTCCCGTAGCGGAGTGTGTTACCGCCAGGGTTTTCGTGGCAGGGTGACTGCCACGGAAAGCCTGGCGGTCTGCAGCCTTGCAATCAGGTCAAGCTCACTCATCAGCACGGGGATAGAAGACTCTGGGTAGGTGATAAAACATAGAATATCATCAGAGAAGCCAGATTATGCTCTCTATCACTTATTAGCATACCACAGATTGCAAGGTTGTGCTGGATCTTTGCCATTAAGGGCTTCATATCCAGGGTGAAAATCGAGGGGGACAAACTGCATCTCTGTTGGGTCCCTCTTGTGAGAGTGATGGTAGGTGATAAGGAAGCACTTATTTTTAACTTGGCCACTGGATTCTTAAAGTTAGCTTGTATGTAGGTTTTCATCTGAGTTTTAGCTAACACCTTTAACAGGTATGTCCAGTCAACCTTGTCTAATGCTTTCTCAGCATCAAGAGAGAGGCGTGCCAGAGGTTGGTGACTTTGCTCAGCAGCTTGCATATGGGCTATGACCAGGCGAGTGCAATCACTGGCCTGTCTATTGCGTATAAAGCCTGACTGTTGGGGTGCTTTGAAAGCCAGTCGGATGTTGTGGGTCTTGCTGCAAGAACAGGAGTTAAAATGTTAACATCGCAGATCAAAAGTGCAATTGGACGATAGGAGGAGCAACACATCGGGACCAGGGGGGTTCAAGAGTATCCTGAGATAGGATTCTAGCATTGTGTCGGTGACTGTGCCTGATGTTAAAAAATGATTAAACACCCGAGCCATGGGTTCCGCTAGCAAGGACGTTAAAGCTTTCTAAAATATGTCTGGAAATCAGTCTAGGGCAGGGGCCTTGCGTTTGAGGTGATTAATACTTGCCACCCTAACTTCGTCCAGACTAATATCGCCCTCCAGCAAGCTCAGCTCATCTTCCCTATCAGGGGGTTTTCAGTCCTTGAGATAATCATACTGGTGATGATCGTCAAGATTTTGGGCTTGGTAGAGTACCGAATAATAGGTGTGAAAGACCTACACAATGTTGGGTGTCTCGGAGTATCTACCACCCTACCCATCCTGGATTTCCAAAATATGGTTGCGTGGGGATTGTATACATGTTTTATGGGCTAATAGCCTTGTCTCTGTGCTCATAATAGGTTTGGCCGATGTAGAGGAGCGCTTTGGCCTTGCCTTTCATTAGTCAATGCTCCTATTCACCCCTCATACCTCTGAAGTCCTGCAAGGTCCTCTGCGAGCCCCCTTCTTTATGGGTAAATGGTTATAGAGGCAGTGTCCAGAGTCCCTCGTATGCCCATCAAGCAGCCCTCTCTGTCTCTGACTGCTGTGGAGTTTGAATATAAGGCCCCTCAGAGGAGTATTGTCACCCCTCTTGACTTGCTAGCATACAATGAATGGTATTGGGTAGGATACTAATAGGAATGTAAGCGACTAGCCTCTTCCCTAAGCAGGTGGGTTTCCTGTACGATGGAAACATCCTCCTGATGCCGACGCAACCAATTTGTCAGAGCCCTATGTTTAAACGGGAAATTGAGGCCCTGAATGTTTAGGGTAATAAAGTGTATTGTTGTCATGACCTGGTGTGTGGTTTGGTCCCCTCATCTTAGAAGGGAACGGTAATGGCTTGTATCCTCCCACCTCCTCCCCATATATCATCCCATGAGTATGTCAGTGATTGTGAAACAAGCAATCTACGTAACAAGAAACCAAATAAGAATACAGGAAATAATAATCAAGGAATCTTGCCCGGCCCCTGTAAAACAGGAGACCCGACAGGAAATCCCCAGCAAGTATAGAATATGAAAAACATATAGGTGGTCGTTATGACAATAGCGGTGACTGTTCAAGTGGCGGTAATACCGCCAATAGGCTAGTGATAATTACAGCCAAATTATGACCATGGCAGTGATAACTCCCATAGACAGCCAATGTACCACACCATCCTCCAGGGTGTTAACTCCATTGACCACAGCGGTAGATATCAAAAGTCAGGCGGAAGACAAAGTACTGCCCACCATATTAAGACAATGCAAACCAGCACGATTTATGGGGCGGTACCAACGCCATCAAAAGCCTGGCAGAAACAGAACACAGAAGATGAAAGACTTATCATCAGAGACACAGAGAAGATCAACGCCGCCATGGAACCGGAACTTCAAGTCTTCCCGATGCTCTTCTATGCCATGCTCCACCTGGAACACCAACACCGACGAAGACAACGACGGTGGGTACAGCCGCCTAGCACACAATGGAGGGAGGGAGGAAAAGGAGAGTGACGCACACACGCACAACACACACCATTCACACACACACCATACACACAACTAGCTGCAGAGGACAACCATTGTCACAGGACCCACGTCATAATAATGCAAGGACTACATCATTCCAGAACTGATCGTGTAATTGGATGCAAACAGCCACCATATTGTCCATGTGACCAAAAATAAATGATTCACTGTTCCGAAAGGGCCAATGGCCAGTCCAAAGTGCAAAATGCCCACATGACCACAGAGCAAAGTCCAAGGCCCAACTCGTTCCCTGATGTAATCTGCACTACACTGTGCAGGGGCATCATGTTGGGAATGGCCAGGCACCTCAGGGGGAAGGGCGGTGGGGTGCACCTCAGCTGAAGTGGGGGACTTGCCCACTTGCACTGGAGGGGGCTCCATGCCCATTACAATCAGCCGGGGAGTGCAAGGTCACAGTCTCTGAGTGGGGGACTTGACCACTGGTTCTGGAGGAGGCTCCGTTGCCAATTACAATTTGCTGGGGAGTGCAAGGTCACAGTCACTGAGTTGGGGGACTTGCCCACTGGTTCTGGAGGGGTGCAAGGTCACAGTCACTGAGTAGGGGGACTTGCCCACTGGTTCTGGAGAGAGCTCCGTGTACAACAGTCCCTGCAGGGTGGCCTACATGTCCTCTGCTGGAGGTGAGGGCTGCTGCGTCCCAGCTGGAGGTGAGGGCTGCTGCGTCCCAACTGGAGGTGAGGGCTGCTGTGTCCCAGATGGAGGTGAGGGCTGCCGTGTCCCAACTGGAGGTGAGGGCTGCTCTGTCCTAACTGGAGGTGAGGGCTGCTGTGCCCCAGATGGAGGTGAGGGCTGCCGTGTCCCAACTGGAGGTGAGGGCTGCTGTGTCCCAGCTGCAGGAGAGGGCTGCTGTGTCCCAACTGGAGGTGAGGGCTGCTGTGTCCCAGCTGGAGGTGAGGGATGCTGTGTCCTAACTGGAGGTGAGGGATGCTGTGTCCCGACTGGAGGTGAGGGCAGCTGTGTCCCAGCTGGAGGTGAGGGCTGCTCTGTCCTAACTGGAGGTGAGGGCTGCTGTGCCCCAGATGGAGGTGAGGGCTGCCGTGTCCCAACTGGAGGTGAGGGCTGCTCTGTCCTAACTGGAGGTGAGGGCTGCTGTGCCCCAGATGGAGGTGAGGGCTGCTGTGTCCCAACTGGAGGTGAGGGCTGCTGTGTCCCAGCTGGAGGTGAGGGCTGCTGTGTCCCAGCTGGAGGTGAAGGCTCCTTGCCCACTGCTGTTGGAGGGGGCATTTTGCCTCTCTTAGTTGATATAGTGGGAACCTTCCCTTTCCTGGTTGGTGTAGTGGGATCCTTCCCTCTCTTGGGTGGTGGAGTGGGATCATTCCCTCTCTTGGGTGGTGGACTGGGATCCTTCCCCCTCTTGGGTGGTGGAGTGGGATCACACCGTCTATTGGGTGTTGGACTGGGATCCTACTCTCTCTTGGGTGGTGGAGTGGGATCCTTCCCCCTCTTGGGTGGTGGAGTGGGATTCCTCCGTCTCTTGGGTGTTGGAGTGGGATCCTTCTCCTGCTTGGGTGGTGGAGCGGGATCCTTTCCTATCCTGCCTCCATGACTAGGCGGTGCCTCCACCGTCCCCATGGACTGTTTGTCTGAGGTGCTGGGCTGGGTCGTTGTGACCCTGCTCTTACAGGCAGGAGGGGGAAGGAAGAGGTCAACTTGGGCAAGGAAAATCTTCTTGGGGACGGGATGAGGGAGGAGGGATGGGAGTGGAGGTTGAGGGAGTGGTTGTTGGAGGTGTATGTCTTCTGACTTTGGGTGCAGGTGCATGGGTAGTGTGCTGATGTGAGGTGGATGGCTGTTGGGTGTCTGGGTGTGTGTGTTTTTGTCTCTTAGGAGGGGGGCAGGCATGGTGGGAGAGAACACAGGGGATGCGTGGATGGATGCTGTGGAGGTGTCTGCAAGTGAGATGTGTGTGCTGCTTGGTGTGGTGATGGTGCTGATGGCTGTTGATGCAGTGCATGCAGGTGTGAGTGCTGATATGACAGTGAGAGAGGAGGAAGAGGAGGAGGAGGAGGACGGGGAGACAGTGGAGGCAGTGGATGTTTTTGGTGTGCAACTGTCTGTTGTTTGTGTGAGTGCTTGTGGCCTGAAGTGTGCTGGCTGTGTTTGTCTGTGTTCTTGTGTGATGTTTTGTGTGCATGCTTGTCTGTATGTGTGCATGGGATGGGTTGGGTTTGAGGAGATTGGAACTAAGAAGTGGTTGTTGGAGGGTGGACGGTATGAACAGGGACAATGGCTGCCATCAGAGAGGAAGCCAGAGCCTGGAACAATCTCTGTTGGGCCGCTAAAACACTGTGAATGCCCTCCAGGAATGCATTGTATTGCCGTATCTAGGATGTCGCCCCCTGGATGGCATTCACAATGGTTGACTGCCCTACAGAGATAGATCTCAAAAGGTCAATAGCCTCCTCACTCAGGGCAGCAGGGCTCACTGGGGCAAAGCCTGAGATGCCTGGGGCGAAGGAGATGCCCACCCTCCTGGGTGAGTGGGCACGGGCAACTCAGTGAGGGGCTAATGGGAAGGCAGTGTTGGTACGGGGGTTGGTGGCTGTACCTTTAGCTGGGGTAGTCCCAGTGGTGTCCGCCACCACCAGGGAGCTTCTATCGGAGGAGGTATAGCCCTTGTGAAGTCCTGGTGGTGCGACCAAATATCCATAGGGAACTCGACCAGTAACAGTTCAATGCCCTCTTTAGTCTCTGGGGACCAAGCATCAATTCCCTCCACCAAGTTGTGAGTGGATACTGATGAGGCCTCTCCCCGTAGATGGAGGGGTATCCGTTTTCTGAAGCACATCTTTGATAGAGGAAGGGCGAGTAGTCTTGGCTCTATTCAACATCATAACAGGACGAAGAGACTGTGAGTATGCTAGGGCCACCAATATTGACCCCCCTTGTCAGTGGTTGAATGAAAGAAGTCAAGATTCCACTAGGCCCTACTAAATCATTGAAATATTTGGGCCTCTGCTCCCTTGGCAAGTTGAATTGATTGTAAGGACTGAATTCTCCATGGACCCCAAGGAGCCAATATGGTGTTGAGGGGGATGGGTGGGCCCGGTTGACATAGGGTCTAACGCCTACTGAGGTGTGAGTTCTGGGCCAGCTTAGTCACCCTGCAGGTGGTCCACTTTCCTCCCCCTAGGCAGAGTCCAGATGTTGGAACCTATGAATTAGCCCCAGACAGTCCTTACCTGAGTACTCAATGCACCGATAAATATTTGGGCCCCCCAGCAGATCATCCATATCATCCAGGTCTCTCCGGAGCGTGTCATTGATGGTGTCCCCCTCTGATTACAGATGGAGGCGGGAGCCTGGATTAATCTACCCCAGGTGCTGGAGTTGGAATGTGATAGCTCTGAAAAGTCCCAGCCTAGTTGCAACTCCTGGGCGTGCCCCTACGTGGATCACCAAATCTGCAAGGATCAGAACCAATAAGGGGGTCGAGGCAACACCAGTGTCCCCCGGCGCCATCCAAGCAAATGACCCTCTCCAGTTCACCTTCCATGTGTGCCGGGTCATCTACGCCTCATTCAGGACTGTGTGGCCGCTCAAATTGCATGTCAGGCCTGTGACTTTAAAGAGGCCCGAGGGGGCACCAGAACTTTGCGTTCTCCTCCTGTGTGAGCACCAGAGCGGCGCACTCTTATACCAGGTCGGCCCCGTCAGCTTTCCTATTCTGTCCACAGGCTGCAGTGGTGGTGCTTCACTGCTCGGGGAATGCAGGGGGATAACAAACCTTCCCTTTAACCAGCTGCAATATGGCCACCATAGCTGCAGCCTCCAATCTGGGGAGGTGATCTTCATTCAGAAGGGTCCCGTGGGCACTCAAAGAGCTTGTTGAGGTTGCCTTCATAGTTCAAGCACCCAGGGACCCTCCCCCACCCACCACCCACACTCCACCCCTCTTCAAAGGTATTTTTGCTGATGATACCCCAAGCTTAGAGTGGGAAAGGGGGATGTTGTGGGGAGCTCAGGGGATACAGGTGGTGCCTGGTCTCCTCCCTGGCCATGCCCCCTCCTTAATTTTTGATTAATTCTTTAGGACCCTTGCCCCACAGTAAGACTATTCCAAGTTTCCATTTATCAGTTATTGTTCTATCCAACCCCATCTCATTTCAGCAGTGCCTAATATCCTATTTCTGTCCTACAGCCCAGTTGTGCTCTCATCCACCCCAGTCCTGATGATTACCATGAGAGATAGTAATGTCAAATTATAATGCCACTGTATGACTGCCAAATGAGAATTGAAGTGGAGATGATTCCTCTCTCACACTAGACCAGACGTTATTGGTGCACCAACAACAGTTTGAATCACTTCACTAGTCTTCTCAACTCCTTGAGGAATGTTAAGTTTAGTGACCCAGTTCTGATCAATGATCATTCCACAGGTGCCACTATCCAGTAGGGAGCTGTGTTAACAATCTTGTCTTCATCTGTTCTTATTCCAATCGGTCGAAGAAATAAATGATTCTTTGCTTTATTCATAGAAAATTCAGTGTAATAAAGCTAACAAACCTATACCTTTTTCTCAGGAGATTATTGTTTTTTTTAGCAATCCTGAGTGATCGTTTAGCATACGCCCGAATCATATGTCCGTATCACCACAATACGGACTAGATACAGCCTATCCTTACATCAGTATGCCATTCCACTTTCAAGTGAAAAGAACCCTTCACAGCTTCTACTGACACAGGCTCTTTTTGAGTTCACTGAAAACTCTGATAAACCACCTACAGATTAACAAACTAGAACAATTTGAATAACTCCCTATGTACTTCTTTCCTTCGTCACTCTATTAATCCTAGTTCAGTCAACATTACAAAATCTGTAGCTTCAGAAAATGAATTAGAACATTATGGAAACATCAATTTGTTGACATTTTCTTTTTCTTCAAATAAGGGTGGAAGACTCAGGTAGTATGATCTGCTAATTAATTAAAATAATACTCATCAATCAATCAATCAGTCAATTTGTAAAGGGCGCTACATACCCGTAAGGGTTTCAAGGCGCTGGGGGGGGCAGGGGAGGTGCTGCTACTGCTCGAAGAGCCAACTCTTGAGGAGTTTTCTGAAGGAAAGAAGGTCCTGGGTCTGTCGTAGATCCGGTGGAAGATTTGCATCGGATGCGGGGGACGGAGGCGAGGGCGAGGTTAGCGGAGATGTCGGGTCGGGGTGTAGAAGCTGAGTCTGTTGTTCAGGTATGATGGTCCGGTGTTGTGGAGTGCCTTGTGTGCGTGGGTGAGGAGCTTGAAGGTGATCCTCTTCTTGACGGGGAGCCAGTGAAGGTCTCTTAGGTGGGGGGTGATGTGGCAGTGGCGAGGGATGTTGAGGATGAGTCGGGCAGAGGCGTTTTGGATGCGTTGGAGGCGTTGGAGGAGTTTGGATGAGATACCGGTGTAGAAGGCGTTGCCGTAGTCGAGTCTGCTGCTGACGAGGGCCTGGGTTACTGTTTTTCTTGTTTCTGTTGGGATCCATTCCTAAACTCTGCGAAGCATGCGGAGGGTGTTCTAGTAGGAGGAGGAGATGGCACTGACCTGCTTTGACATGGAGAGTGAGGAGTCGAGGGTGAAGCCGAGGTTTCGTGCATTGTCGGTGGGTTTCGGTCGGGGACCCAGCGTGGACCGCCACCATGAGTTGTCCCGGGCGGAGGGCGTGCTTCCAGCTTTCCGGGAATCTTGCAGTTTCAAAGGAGATGTTGATGGCTTTCCGTAGGTGTGGTGCGATGGCTGTGTCTGCTTTGTTGAAGATGTGGTGTGGGCAGGGGTCTGATGGTGATCCGGAGTGGATGGAGTTCATGGTCTTGCGGGTATCGTCGCCGCTGATGTTGGTCCAGGAGGTCAGTCGACTGGAGCGGGTGGAGTTCGTGGTGGGTGGGGTAGGAGCGTCCGGAGTGTGAGGGGAGTTGAAGCTGTCGTGGATGTCTGTGATTTTTTGGTGGAAGGCGGTTGCTAAGGCGTCGCATAGTTCTTGGGAGGGGGTGATGTCGTTGACGGTGGCGTTTGGGTTGGAGAGTTCTTTTACGATGCTGAAAAGTTCTTTGCAGTCGTGGGCGTTGTTTTCAAGGCGGGTTTTGAAGGAGGATCTTTTTGCTAGCCTGATGAGTTGGTGGTGTTTGCGTGTGGCATCCTTGAGTGCCGTGTGGTTGTCTAGAGTGCGTTCGAGTAGCCATATTTGCTTGAGTTTTCGGCAGTGGCGTTTGGAGGCTTGGAGATCGTCGGTGAACCAGGTGGCTTTTTTGTTGATGTGGTTGTTGGAGGGTTTTCTGAGTGGAGCAAGGCGGTCAGCGCAGTCGTTGATCCATAGCTTGAGGTTGTGTGCCGCGATGTTGGGGTCGGTGGGGTTGACGGGTGGATTCTGGGCTAGGGCATTGGTTAGTTGAAATTCGGTGACTCATAAGTCAATAGTTAAAGTCTGGACAATTAAAAGGGCTGTTGAGTCCCCTTATTGATTTCTCAAGGAAAGGGCCACTCCTCACAGTAGTTAAGGTGTCACCCTACAAATCAAAGAATACAAGAAAGGTGTCAAGTGCCTCCTTGCAAAATTCCAACTTAGGAGGAAAATACACAAAACTCCTCCTGGAATCAGGAAGGAAAAAACAGCCACGCCAAGGAACCTAGAGGAAGATCAAGGGACAAAAATGGCAAAAAAGGGGAGATGCACACAGTTAAAAATAAAGGAACAAATGTGTTACAACATACTCTATACTTGAAAAGGCCACTTTTCATATGGTACTAACTGGAACTGATTTCACAGGAGAAGAGTGGACCTCCTCTTAGACCGGGAAGTTCTGCTAATACCATGTCGGCAAATCAGCAGGTTATACAGTCTGTTGGTAGCCCGAGGAAAGGATGACTTCTCCCTGTGGCTAAGGTGCCTCCCTGCACATAATAGTATATGTGAATGGTTATTAAGGGTCTCTCCTAAAGAATCCCAATTAGGAGTGGAAAAAATAAATGGCAAACATCCTTGTTGGCAATTTTTGTAGCTCCTGTTTGGTGATGCAGATTAATGGTGAAGTGACTAAGAAGTCACCAAACTTCCCTTGGTATCAGGGAGGAGTAAAGCGTCTGTCAAAACATCTAGGAATATAATCTAGAAGAACTTTTAATTGCTGAACCCAAAAATCAGGAACAAAATAGCAAAGATCAAGGAACTAATGCATCCACTTGAAAAAGACTCCTTATATATGATTCAAACAGGAACTGTTGGCACAGGAAAAAACTCTGATCCATATAGAATTGTGAATCTTAAATAACCACCACCTTAAAATAGCGGCAGTTAATAAGGTCCATCCATACTCCTTTCCTGGAATGCTTAGCATTTATTTCACAAACAAAGAAGTCTAACTTTCACATACTTTGTCCAGTACTGAATTTTACACTCCTGACACTGCTTTTTATGTGGGCATTCCAGATGACTCGCCTAACATCTCTCTGGGTAATCACAAGAAAAGAAATGCCAGCAAAAGAGCATAATGACTGCGCCCAGCTATGCACTGGGCATGGTGTCCAAGAATACACAGAGGGGAACGCTCCTTCCTTATCTAAATGTGTGTAGTTTATGGTAACTGCTGTCACCACAACTGTAACACATAGCTTGTATGCCAATTAGTCTCCTTGAACCAGATCTATGTCATTAACACACTTACATGGAGTGTTTAGACTGCTCCTGCAATGCTTTCTGCATCTGCAACATGTAGAAAGGAGAAAGGACACAGTGTTAGAAAGGAAATACAAATTAGAGGAAGAGGAAAGTGCTGAAACCTGAAAGGGACAAACAGATAGAGGATGGACAGAAAAGAGACTACAAAACGTTGATGGCAACACGTTTGTTGGCATTAATTATTAGGTGAGGAGTACCTAGATGAAAAATCAAAAATAACATTAGGACTAGATTATTGATTTAGTGTATTTTTCTACTTTCGTGAGACAGTAAAAAACAACCCTTGGAATTTGGTTAAAAGACATGTGTCAGACAACTAACTAATGGTGAAGCTATTCAGCACCATCCATGAACTTTGTCATGATCAGCGTTAAGCATCTGGATGTTTTTGGTCACCTGGTAATGAGAAAACATATTTCACAGTCATTTTAATATTGGCTAAAACAAAATTCAGTGCAAAAGCACTACCATTCTTTCCCTCCAGTTTTTGCTAAGTCTAGAGTTGGTTCATTCCCTCCTCATAGGAATACGGTTGTGCCATGCCAATCTAACCTGTTCCTTTTGGAAATATTTATTCTTTAACTGAGCAGAAAAAAAGTGGTACAAAGGTTCATTTACAGAGCAACTGTTCAAATGTTTTAATTGTACTATCTAATTCACATGCTGGGGCACCTTCATGTTTACTACCCTAGAAGGATTAAGATCTCTGATAGAGATTTAACTCAGATCACAATGAAGGATAAATATCCTTTGTCTATACTAAAGGACATTTTGGAGTCAATTTATGGAGCAAAAGTCTTTACTACATTCGGGCATTTTGAATACTGAGCAAAGTCATTGTTCAATGCTCTCCCAGTTTTTCATCGCTCAGTATTCGCTGTTGTTTGGAATCAATGCTATGTTAATTATATATTCATAATAATTATAATAATGATATTCTGTTGTTCGCAAAAGATCAAAAACATGTGAGTTTCATGTTCAACGACATAATTTGTCTTGCAAATCTCAGAAGTGTGAGTCTGAAAAAGACAACGGTGTGTAATACGAGTCAGTGGCGTAGCGTGGGTTGCCAGCACCCGGGGCAAGGCAAGTAATTTGCACCCCCTAACCCGGGGCAAGGCAAGTAATTTGCGCCCCCTAACCCGTGGATTTAGTCTCTTCCAAGATGTTGCGCCCGGTGCGACCGGCCCCCCCTGCACCCCCCACGCTACGCCACTGATACGAGTTTAGATTGAATGTTTCTGGCCTTCCCATTGATGCCAGAAAGCTCTCAAGGAGACTCAAAGTCCACCAATGTCTCAAGCATTTTGCAGAAAGAACAAGTGTTACTTGTTTTGAAAAAGTAAAATATGAAGAGAGGCTGTTGCTGAGTTGATAAAGCTGAATGAGCTGTCAATATACTCAAACAGATTTTTACTCAAGCACCATTTTCATGTTATCATGTTGTTTTAACCCCTTCGCTGCCAGGCCTTTTCCCCCTCAGACTCCAGGCCTTTTTTTTTACTATTTGAGGCAGTTCGCCCTTAGGCCCTCATAACTTTTTGTCCATATAAGCAACCCACGCCACATTTACGTCCTTTTTTAACAACATCCTAGGGATTCTAGAGGTATGCAGAGTTTGTGGGTTCCCCTGTAGGAGACCAAGAAATTACCCAAAATACTGCAAAAGTTTCATTTTTGTGAAACAAAATGGAAAAAATGGGCTGCAGAAAAAGGCTTGTGGTGTTTTCCCTGAAAATGGCATCAACAAAGGATTTGTGGTGCTAAAATCACCATCTTCCCAGCTTTCAGGAACAGGCAGACTTGAATCAGAAAATCACATTTTTCAACACAATTGTGGCATTTTACTGGGACTTACCCCATTTTTACTATTTGTTGTGCTTTCAGCCTCCTTCCAGTTCATGACAGAGATGGGTGAGAAACCAATGATGAATCCCGGACAGTTAAACATTTCTGAAAAGTAAACAAAATTCTGAATTCAGCAAGGGGTCATTTATGTAGATTCTATAAGGTTTTCCTACAGAAAATAACAGCTGAAATAAAAAGATATTGAAATTGAGGTAAAAAAAGCAATTTTTCTCCACATTGTACTCTGTAACTTTTTCCTGCACTGTTAGATACTCAAAAGTAAGAAATCGTTACATCTGGTCGACTCTTCTAGTTCTGTGGATATATTGGGCTTATAGGTTCATCAAGAACCCTAGGTACCCAACGCAAATAAATGATCTGCACTTTGCAATGGGTTTTCATTGTATACCGGGTATACAGCAATTCATTTGGAGAAATATAAAGAGTCAAAAATAGGTATCAAGGAAACCTTTGTATTTTCAAAATGGGCACAAGATAAGGTGTTCAGTAGCAGTGGTTATTTGTGCATCTCTGGACTCCGGGACGCCCATACTAGCATCTGAATTACAGGGGATTTCTCAAATAGACGTCTTTTTCACACACTGTCTTACATTTGGAAGGAAAAAATGTAGAGAAAGACAAGGGGCAATAACACTTGTTCTGCTATTCTGTGTTCCCCCAAGTCTCCAGATAAAAATGGAACCTCACTTGCATTGGTAGGCCTAATGCCCACATTGAAATCTGACGTGTTTTTTGGAAAGTGCCTAGCTGTGGATTTTGGCTCTAGCTCATCCGGCACCTAGGGGAACCTACCAAACCTGTGCATTTTTTAAAGCTAGACACAGGAGAATCCAGGATGGGGTGACTTGTTGGGCTCTTACCAGGTTCTGTTACCCAGAATCCTTTGCAAACCTCAAGCCTTGGCCAAAAGAACCACTTTTTCCTCACATTTCGTTGATAGAAAGTTTTGGAACCTGAGAGGAGCCACAAATTTCCTTCCACCCAGCGTTTCCCCAAGTTTCCCGATAAAAATGGTACCTCATTTGTGTGGGTAGGCCTAGCGCCTGCGAAAGGAAAAGCCCCAAAACACTATGGCCCTCATTACAACACTGGTGGTAAATGACCGCCAGGGCTGTTTTGGAGGTTGCACCGCCAACAGGCTGGCGGTGCAAACTCGCATATTACGACCGTGGCAGAAGCGCCATGGTCGCACCGCCGGGGCCAGAGGTTTTCCGCCATGTTGGTCCCGGCGGATTTAATCCTCCAGGGCCGCGCTGCTTGCAGCGCTGCCCAGGGGATTACGAGTCCCCTTCCTGCCAGCCTTTTCATTGCGGTAGGAACCGCCATGGAAAGGCTGGCGGAAAGGGGAGTTGCGGGGCCCCATGGCACAGCCCCATAAAGCTTTTCACTGTCTGCAAAGCAGACAGTGAAAAGCGCAACGGGTGCAACTGCACCTGTCGCACGGCCGCAACACTTGGAGCCGGCCCAGCGGGGATGTCATAATGTCCACCGCGGGAGTGCGGCCGTATTGGCAGCCACACAGCGGTTACAACTTGGCGGGTGGCGGTTGCCGCCCGCCAAAGTTGTAATGAGGGCCTATGTGGACACATCAAAATTATCAAGTACAAAACTACCTGTTTTTGCGGGGGGATCTGCGTTTTTGGTCCTAGGCTCAGCAGCCATATAGGGAAACCTACCAAACCAAAACATTTCTGAAAACTAGACACCCGAGGGAGTCCAGGGAGGTGTGACTTGCGTGGATCCCCCAGTGTTTCCTTACCCAGAATCCTCAGCATACCTCAAATTTAGCTAAAACAAATCTCATTTTTCCCACGTTTCTGCGTTGGATGACTGTATCAGCAAAAATTTCCTACCACCAAACGTTCCCCTCAGCCTCCTGGTAAAAATGATATCTCACTTGTGTAGGTGGGCCAAGTGCCTGTGACAGGGAAGAGCCAAAAACATGGCAAAAATTAGGGGAAACAAAGTGGGTCCAAAAGGGCAGTTTGAAAAAAAACATTTTCAGGCTGACAAGTGGGGCAGACGTTTTATTGGTATAGATGCGACAATGCTGGGTGGTAGGAATGTTGTGGATTCCTGTAGGTTCCAGAAGGTTCCATTATAAAAATGTGGGGAAAATGTGTGATTTCCAGGAAAGTTGGAGGTTTGCATGCCATTGTGGATAATAAAATGGTGGGGGGTGCATGTGAAGCACACCACCCTGGACTCATGCAGATGTTTAGTTTTTAGATGTGTCTAGGTCTCTTAGATTTTTCTACATGGCAGCGCCCCAAAGTCCAAAAAGTGCAGCCCTCACCATTCTAAGTGGGACGATTTTGAGAGTTAGACAAGATCTCATGGGCCAAAATAATCAAATGTCCTCTTACTTGCCGTGGGATAAGATGTTTTAGTGTTTAATGTTTAGAGCTGAAAGACTGTTATCCACTTCAGTTTTAGTGAGGGCTTAACCATGCACATACTGGTTGGTAGCCACCACCCCACTATTTTTTTATTTTTTTTATTCCCTGGCATCAAGTAGGCTTTCTGCCCCCCCTCCACCACCGGGAGTGGATTGGGGGCAATTGCCCCATCTGTCCACCGGTGGGCAGAACAACTTTGTCCCCATTTATTTGGGGTGAGGGTATGGCCATACTCCCAACCTCTTTTTTGAAAAAAATTCTTCCCTGGAGTCTGGTGGGCTTTCTTTCCCCCTGGGGGGCAGAAATAGCCTACAATTAATTTGCCCCTCAGGGGAGCGACCGTTGCCTAAGGGGTCGCTCCCCTTGCGTGAAATTGGTGCAAACAAAAGAAAATCCCTGGTGTCTAGTAGTTTCTGACCTCCTTGGGGGCAGATTGGCTGAAGAAAAATATGCCGATGTGCCCCCAAGGTGGGCAGAAATGGCTTAAAATAAAGTTGCCCCCCAGGGGACCAGCCTTTGCCTAAAGGGTCCCTCCCCCTTATCAATGTAAACAAAAAAAAATAATCTCTGGTGTCTAGTGGCTTCTGCCCATCCCGGGGCAGATTGGCCTAATTAATATAGGCTGATCTGCCCTCCGGGGAGGGGCAGAAAAGGCTTAATAAAGTAATTGCCCCTCGGGAAGCAGCCCTTGCTGAAGGGGTCGCTCCCCTTATTACATTAGACATACAAACAAAATCCCCTGGTATCTAGTGGCCTTTCCTTCCCTTTTCATGCCTCCCTGACCTCCCCTGCCCCCGTACCGAGGAGAAACTAGTCAGTTTCTCCTCGGATCGTGCTGGAAGCATGCTTACAACGGGACGGGAGGCGACCTCTAATGAGGTCAGCGTGCGATCGTCATCAGACATCACTGGAGGGGTTGGGTGGGGCTGGGGTGGAAGGGGAAGCGATCCCCCTTCTATCCCTGCCCATGGGAGAGGGGTGCGAGGCCCTCGAGGGGAGCGCTAGCGCTTCTCCCAGGGGCCCATTGCTGGACAAGGTGGTTACGTCCCTGGCACCTGAGCACCACAGCAAGGGATGTAACCACCTTGTCCACAGCACCCGAGGGGTTAAAGAAATGTATCTTGGAAACAGATGCCTTTGAAAGCAGTTCTGTTAGAAGACCAAGAAAATGAAGGACAAGAACATAGGGTCTTATTTGTCTCATTTTGTGTTAGATTCTAAAAGGAACAACTCAATACTTGAAAGAGAACTGTTAACCAATAAGATGGTTTGTACGTAGTCCTGAAAATAATTTGAAATTCAAATTGATCATCAGAACATAAAGGGCCTCATTCCGACCCTGGCGGTAAAAACCGCCAGGGCCGCGGACCACGGAAAGCACCGCCAACAGGCTGGCGGTGCTTCCTGGGCCATTCTGACCGCGGCGGTAAAGCCGCGGTCAGAAAACCGGGTCCGGCGGTTTCCCACCGGATTAACCCCGGTTGGCCCAATCCTCCATGGCGGCGCTGCAAGCAGCGCCGCCATGGGGATTCCGACCCCCTTCCCGCCAGCCTGTTTCTGGCGGTTTTCACCGCCAGGAACAGGATGGCGGGAACGGGTGTCCTGGGGCCCCTGGGGGCCCCTGCACTGCCCATGCCACTCGCATGGGCAGTGCAGGGCCCCCTAACAGGGCCCCATTTAGCTTTTCACTGTCTGCTTAGCAGACAGTGAAAAGCGCGACGGGTGCTACTGCACCCATCGCACACCTGCAACACCGCCTGCTCCATTCGGAGCCGGCTTCAGTGTTGCGGGCCCTTTCCCGCTGGGCCGGCGGCCGCTCCCTTGGCGGGCGCCCGCCGGCCCAGCGGGAAAGTCTGAATGGCCCCAGCGGTCTTCTGACCGCAGAGCGGCCAATTGGCGGTTCCCGTTTGGCGGGCGGCAAACTTAGAATGACCCCCAAAGTGTTTTTGAAACATTTCCTAAAAGATTAATTGTCAAGTTAGATGGGCACTTTTCTTTGGCCGGTATGATGTTCTCATCAGTTATATTCCAGTTTATCAGAATATGTTGGCAAATGATATATACAGTTTTTATCCTGAATTTTTATTTTGTTATGATTTGCCTCTTCTAGGCAAGCTGTTGTTATAGTTTGGCCTTTTTTAGACAAAACAAAGATGACACAAGAACAGATGGATCCAAAGGAATTAGAAGACCTTCATCTAAAGACCCACTTAGATGGTTGTCTGCATCTCAGGATACAGGTAAAAAGGCATGGTGTCACTAGAGCCAGTCTCCACGTAACCTGGCTTGGAAGGGCAGTAGTCTCTTATGGCACCCAAGTGGTACATGAAACCCCAGTAGTATTGTCAAACTCACTTGGGAAAAAAACACAGGGGTGTCCACAAAATGAATGACAGATTAGCACAGTTTCACAATGCCAAGCAAAGAACATTTGTCGCAACATTCCCTAGGGGAATTCTATTGTAATCACTAATATGAGGACACCCTTTTAACTTTAACCAAGTCCTCTGTGCTCCTGATCTATCTGTACCAAATCTGGCAGTATCAGTGTGAACATTATGGCCCTCATTATGACATTGGTGGTAAATCACTCTTACCGCCACGCTGACTGCACCAACTTACCACTGCCGTGGCGGGTATCCTTTCACCATATTATGACACACACTCACACACAAATCCGACAGTATTCATACACAAATCCGCCAGACCAAAGGTCAGTGATAAACTGGATGTATCAAAACCCACACCGTTACGCCAACAGAACTACGCCCATCACATTATGACCCACAAATTACCACGGCAGACATTCAACGGCGGTAAACCATTGGCGGTACAGACCGTTGTGCTCAAAATGGACACACACTAACAAAACAACACCACATTGGACAATTCAAACAACACACACCTGTCATCCATACACGCACCACACCCACACACCCACAGTACCCACAGCACTTTACCATTTCAAACCCTTGCCAGCAGAGAGACATCAAGACCACTGACACAAGTAGAGCCCCACACTATTCACAGCAAAACACCACTCACGCACCCCACATCACACACCCTAACACATTACCCCCAACACACTCTCACCTACATACCTCACACAACACCCACAGCACCACAAAGACACCCCCATTTCACAGAGGAGGAGCTAAGAGTCATGGTGGATGAAATTATCAGGGTAGAGCCTCAGTTATTTGGAGCACAGGTGCAGCAGATATCAATAGCTAGAAAGATTGAGCTATGGCGGAGAATCGTGGACAGGGTCAATGCCGTGGGACAGCACCCAAGAACTAGGGATGACATCAACAAGAGGTGGAACAACCTACGGGGGAAGGTATGTTCCATTGCAGCAAGACAGCAGCTTGCTGTACAGATGACTGGCGGTGGACCCCCACCTCCTCCCCCACAACTAACAGCATGGGAGGAGCAAGTCTTGGCAATACTGCATCCTGAGGGCCTGGCCAGAGTAGGAGAAGGACTGAGCTATAGTAAGTTCTACTACTACTACCACCCTACCTGCATGCAATCACATTCCCCCACCCTCACTCCCATTACTCCACTACATCCCACACACACCACCATCACATCTCACTCATCCCAGTGCCAAGCCTTGCATGCTCTACCAATACATAGACACCACTCATCACTAAAGCATGCACACTATAGAGAACTAATCATCCCACCATACACCAACGCACACAAGTGAAAGCTGCCAGGGCAAATACAACCAAAGAGGGGAAGCCACGGATGCACAATATGTCAGACATAGAAACCATAACACATCATTTACATCCCCACAGGTACCCCAGCCAATGTCAGCAGAGAGGAGGTGCCAGCACTCTCCAGTCCCCCAACTGAAGAGGCCCACAGTGATGACAGCAACTCTGGTCTTCAGGATCTGGATGAACTACCTGGCCCGTCAGGGACCTCTGGACAGCCGGTTACCCAGGCCCGTCACACACCACCACAGAGCCTCCCCCATCAGGAAACGCCACCACAGCACCCACCCAGCGTACCCACACCTCTGTTCCCAGGACACGTCAATCAGCAATTTGACATCTGAACAGCCTTCCACCCCGCTCCCGCTAGTGGACAGGACTCACTGTCCACTAGCACCCCTCCCCCTGCAGAAGGTGAACCACCCTGCAAACGTTCCCTGCGATCCAGACAGAAGCCAGAGACACTTGCCAAGACCCCCGCCAGGAAATGAGACTCTCCTGATTGTCTCCCTTGTGTCCCACAGAGTCACCCTGTCCACCTTGAACTGCCATTGCTCCCCTTCCTATTTCCCTTTGGACAATGTACCTGTGCTACAAACAGACTGGAACAATACTCTGGTCTTTCCTTCATCAGCTCCCCATTCCATTGCACTTGCCCCTCTAGATTTTAGCAGTTCAATAAACACCCTGGGAAAAAAAGAAGTGTGGAGTATGTCATGTATATCAATTATGTATTGTAGGAAGTTGACTCTGTATGCACTATTTCAAAGTAAGGAATAGTATGCACAGAGTCCAAGGGTTCCCCTTAGAGGTAAGATAGTGGCAAAAAGAGATAATACTAATGCTCTATTTTGTGGTAGTGTGGTCGAGCAGTAGGCTTATCAAAGGAGTAGTGTTAAGCATTTGTTGTACATACACACAGGCAATAAATGAGGAACACACACTCAGAAACAATTCCAGGCCAATAGGTTTTTGTTATAGAAAAATATATTTTCTTAGTTTATTTTAAGAACCACAGGTTCAAATTCTACATGTAATATCTCATTTGAAAGGTATTGCAGGTAAGTACTTTAGGAACTTTGAATAATCACAATAGCATATATACTTTTTACATAAAACACATTTAGCTGTTTTAAAAGTGGACACAGTGCAATTTTCACAGTTCCTGGGGGAGGTAAAGTAATGTTAGTTCTTGCAGGTAAGTAAACCACCTACGGGGTTCAAATTGGGGTCCAAGGTAGCCCACCGTTGGGGGTTCAGAGCAACCCCAAAGTCACCACACCAGCAGCTCAGGGCCGGTCAGGTGCAGAGTTCAAAGTGGTGCCCAAAACGCATAGGCTTCAATAGAGAGAAGGGGGTGCCCTGGTTCCAGTCTGCCAGCAGGTAAGTACCCGCGTCTTCGGAGGGCAGACCAGGGGGGTTTTGTAGGGCACCGGGGGGGACACAAGCTCACACAAAAAGTACACCCTCAGCGGCACTGGGGCGGCCGGGTGCAGTGTGCAAACACGCGTCGGGTTTCCAATGGATTTCAATGAGAGACCAAGGGGTCTCTTCAGCTGTGCAGGCAGGCAAGGGGGGGGCTCCTCGGGGTAGCCACCACCTGGGCAAGGGAGAGGGCCTCCTGGGGGTCAGTCCTGCACTGGAGTTCCGATCCTTCAGGTGCTGGGGGCTGCGGGTGCAGGGTCTTTTCCAGCCGTCGGGATTTTAGAGTCAGGCAGTCGCGGTCAGGGGGAGCCTCGGGATTCCCTCTGCAGGCGTCGCTGTGTGGGTTCAGGGGGGACAACTTTGGTTACTCACAGTCTTGGAGTCGCCTGGGGGTCCTCCCTGTCGCGTTGTTTCTCCACCAGTCGAGTCGGGGTCGCCGGGTGCAGTGTTGCAAGTCTCACGCTTCTTGCGGGGATTGCAGGGGTCTTTAAATCTGCTCCTCTGGATACAAAGTTGCAGTCTTTGTTGAACAGGGCCGCTGTTCTCAGGAGTTTCTTGGTCTCTTGGAAGCAGGGCAGTCCTCTGAGGATTCAGAGGTCGCTGGTCCGAGGGAAAGCGTCGCTGGAGCAGTTTTCTTCTGAAAGCAGGAGACAGGCCGGTAGGACTGGGGCCAAAGCAGTTGGTGTCTTCTTTCTTCTTCTGCAGGGATTTTCAGCTCAGCAGTCCTCTTCTTCTGTAAGTAGCAGGAATCTAAATTCTTAGGTTCAGGGGAGCCCTTAAATACTAAATTTAAGGGCGTGTTTAGGTCTGGGGGGTTAGTAGCCAATGGCTACTAGCCCTGAGGGTGGGTACACCCTCTTTGTGCCTCCTCCCAAGGGGAGGGGGTCACATTCCTATCCCTATTTGGGGAATCCTCCATCTGCAAGATGGAGGATTTCTAAAAGTTAGAGTCACTTCAGCTCAGGACACCATAGGGGCTGTCCTGACTGGCCAGTGACTCCTCCTTGTTATTCTCATTATCTACTCCGGCCTTGCCGCCAAAAGTGGGGCCGTGGCCGGAGGGGGCGGGCAACTCCACTAGCTGGAGTGCCCTGCGGTGCTGGAACAAAGGGGGTAAGCCTTTGAGGCTCACCGCCAGGTGTTACAGCTCCTGCCTGGGGGAGGTGATAGCATCTCCACCCAGTGCAGGCTTTGTTACTGGCCACAGAGTGACAAAGGCACTCTCCCCATGTGGCCAGCAACATGTCTCGAGTGTGGCAGGCTGCTAGAACCAGTCAGCCTACACGGGTAGTTGGTTTAAGTTTCAGGGGGCACCTCTAAGGTGCCCTCCGGGGTGTAGTTTACAATAAAATGTACACTGGCATCAGTGTGCATTTATTGTGCTGAGAAGTTTGATACCAAACTTCCCAGTTTTCAGTCTAGGCATTATGGTGCTGTGGAGTTCGTGTTTGACAGACTCCCAGACCATATACTCTTATGGCTACCCTGCACTTACAATGTCTAAGGTTTGGCTTAGACACTGTAGGGGCACAGTGCTCATGCACTGGTGCCCTCACCTATGGTATAGTGCACCCTGCCTTAGGGCTGTAAGGCCTACTAGAGGGGTGACTTATCTATACTGCATAGGCAGTGTGAGGTTGGCATGGTACTCTGAGGGGAGTGCCATGTCGACTTACTCGTTTTGTCCTCACCAGCACACACAAGCTGGCAAGCAGTGTGTCTGTGCTGAGTGAGGGGTCCCCAGGGTGGCATAAGATATGCTGCAGCCCTTAGAGACCTTCCCTGGCATCAGGGCCCTTGGTACCAGGGGTACCAGTTACAAGGGACTTACCTGGATGCCAGGGTGTGCCAATTGTGGAATCAAAAGTACAGGTTAGGGAAAGAACACTGGTGCTGGGGCCTGGTTAGCAGGCCTCAGCACACGTTCAATTCAAAACATAGCATCAGCAAAGGCAAAAAGTCAGGGGGTAACCATGCCAAGGAGGCATTTCCTTACATGTATTCATTGAAACAGGTACAAACATTGCAATTCAACTGTACAGAAAATGAGCATAGATTAATGACCTGTAGCTGGCTGCAGTGGTCACACCAGGATCAATTAATATCACTTATCCATATCAAGTCCAGTCAGGTTTACTCTAAATTAAACCTTACCTCAGTGCTGGATATCTGTGACACAGAGCAGTCAGGCGTAACTCATAGGAAAAGAAGTGTAAAGCATTTAGAGACATCAAAACAGTCAAAAGGTAAGAAACACATCACAATACAGGGAGTGCAGAATTATTAGGCAAGTTGTATTTTTGAGGATTAATTTTATTATTGAACAACAACCATGTTCTCAATGAACCCAAAAAACTCATTAATATCAAAGCTGAATATTTTTGGAAGTAGTTTTTAGTTTGTTTTTAGTTTTAGCTATGTTAGGGGGATATCTGTGTGTGCAGGTGACTATTACTGTGCATAATTATTAGGCAACTTAACAAAAAACAAACATATACCCATTTCAATTATTTATTATTATGAAACCAATATAACATCTCAACATTCACAAATATACATTTCTGACATTCAAAAACAAAACAAAAACAAATCAGTGACCAATATAGCCACCTTTCTTTGCAAGGACACTCAAAAGCCTGCCATCCATGGATTCTGTCAGTGTTTTGATCTGTTCACCATCAACATTGCGTGCAGCAGCAACCACGGCCTCCCAGACACTGTTCAGAGAGGTGTACTGTTTTCCCTCCTTGTAAATCTCACATTTGATGATGGACCACAGGTTCTCAATGGGGTTCAGATCAGGTGAACAAGGAGGCCATGTCATTAGATTTCCTTCTTTTATACCCTTTCTGCCAGCCACGCTGTGGAGTACTTGGACGCGTGTGATGGAGCATTGTCCTGCATGAAAATCATGTTTTTCTTGAAGGATGCAGACTTCTTCCTGTACCACTGCTTGAAGAAGGTGTCTTCCAGGAACTGGCAGTAGGACTGGGAGTTGAGCTTGACTCCATCCTCAACCCGAAAAGGCCCCACAAGCTCATCTTTGATGATACCAGCCCAAACCAGTACTCCACCTCCACCTTGCTGGCGTCTGAGTCGGACTAGAGCTCTCTGCCCTTTACCAATCCAGCCACGGGCCCATCCATCTGGCCCATCAAGACTCACTCTCATTTCATCAGTCCATAAAACCTTAGAAAAATCAGTCTTGAGATATTTCTTGGCCCAGACTTGACGTTTCAGCTTGTGTGTCTTGTTCAGTGGTGGTCGTCTTTCAGCCTTTCTTACCTTGGCCATGTCTCTGAGTATTGCACACCTTGTGCTTTTGGGCACTCCAGTGATGTTGCAGCTCTGAAATATGGCCAAACTGGTGGCAAGTGGCATCGTGGCAGCTGCACGCTTGACTTTTCTCAGTTCATGGGCAGTTATTTTGCGCCTTGGTTTTTCCACACGCTTCTTGCGACCCTGTTGACTATTTTGAATGAAACGCTTGATTGTTCGATGATCACGCTTCAGAAGCTTTGCAATTTTAAGAGTGCTGCATCCCTCTGCTCGATATCTCACTATTTTTGACTTTTCTGAGCCTGTCAAGTCCTTCTTTTGACCCATTTTGCCAAAGGAAAGGAAGTTGCCTAATAATTATGCACACCTGATATAGGGTGTTGATGTCATTAGACCACACCCCTTCTCATTACAGAGATGCACATCACCTAATATGCTTAATTGGTAGTAGGCTTTCGAGCCTATACAGCTTGGAGTAAGACAACATGCATAAAGAGGATGATGTGGTCAAAATACTAATTTGCCTAATAATTCTGCACTCCCTGTAAAAACCCACTCCAATTTTTAAAAATAGTATGTATTTTTACCTTTAAATATACAACAAAAAACCTACTTCAGTGAACTGGCGTTATGAATTTTGCTAAGGTTTTAAAAATCACAGCTTTTCGCTCCAAAAAGTTTTTAAAATTTGGTAAATCACTGCAACTCACTCTTAGCAGTAGTTTATGAGCCTCAAACGTGAAGCTCCAGGGCAAAGTAAACGTTTCAGGCTGACCACTATGGAAGTCAGGGTTTGATGTGGTGGCGAGTCAGTGATGGTCTAGATTTTACCTTACCTGCACTTACAAACTTTTCTGGTTCTTTTTCTGATCAACAGTCAGGTTGGCCGAGTCCTCTGCAGCTTGAGTTCATGTGGTGTTTGTTGTCAACCGACAGGGGAAGTTAAGCTGGCTAGTGCCGAGCTCAGTATCATTTGAGGCTACCTATGAACCAGCAAGTAGTAGTAGTCTATGAGCCAAAAACCATTAACATTTGCCTTGGGTTTGCAAGTTGCAGTTCTTTGTGGACAAAGAGTAGACTCTAGCACCAGCCAAGGGTCCAGGATCTGGGAGTCACCTTTTAGGGGCTAGGACTTGAACTCATGGGCTATACTAGCGGAGTCCAGGTGAGTGCCCATCTGACTAGTTCACTAGGGCACTGTGTAGGCTTCTTTAGCCTTTTTTGTCCCTGAAGCTTAACAGGGTGCTAGACAACTAGCCCGTGGAGTCCACTCACTGATCCTTGGATTAAGTGGGAGCATGTCCAGTCCTTGTGGTCCCTTGCCATGGGTTCAACAGGAGGCACAGCCCTTCTCTTACTTAGGTACTTCCTTGATTCAGTAGGCACAACAGGAGCAGGCTTCCATAGTGCAGCTTTTCTTTCTGAGGTTCACAGGTTCAACAGGTGCAGTCATTCTGTTCTTTCCAAGCCCAGCAGTGTGTTGAGGCTGGTATACAGGGCTGTCACTTTTATTTCAATTTCGAGTTTGGAGGTGGAGAGTACTCCCTTCCCAAGGGGGCTCCAATACCCATGGGGCAGCCTTACCAAGTTTGTACATAATTTCCTGTGGGGTTGGCACTAAACAATCTGACATGGCATCCCTTTCTGCCTAAATCCAAGACTTTTAGTCAGAGCTATGGGCACACCACTCATGAGTGTCCAGTATAATTAGCTACCACTCTTAGAAAACTGGTTTTTCAACTGGTTTCACCACTCTGAAGAGACACCAGCCTGCCTACCAACACAAAGAGAAGGGCAGGCTACAGTGTGACTCACCTTTGCCTATTGGAAGCTGGGCCATCTGTGACAACAGCCCTCTGACCATCCTGCTGAAAAGGTCATACCTCCTCCCACTAATATACATTTTGGTCCATGTTCCTGGTAGTGTTTCTCATCTCCTGGCATGGGCGCAGGCTGTCTCGGGTGACATCTGCTGTAGTTTGTTAGAAACAGTTATTGGAACTTTAGGGCAAAAATTTGGTGATTTTCAAGGGCACCTCTGTATTAAAAAATACTTCAAATCTGACTTCAGCACTAAGTCACGTTTAATGTGACACATAATTTTATACCTCAAAATACTATATTTGGTGGTCCTAAATTAAAGTTAGGACTTAGCAGTTTGACCAGTGTAACCCCCTTGATGCCAATTGGACTACCAGCCTTGCTACAGTGAAAGTGATAGTTGTGAGTTCTCACTATCAGAACAGGTAAACACAAAATAAACATATCCTGATTTGCTACATCTTGTACCCTGATTTATGGGCTTATAAAACCTGCCTTAGTGGTGACTTATAGATATTAAAAAGGGAGCTTTGTACTTAGCAAAAGGTTTTTTGCCAAGTCGAGTTGGCAGTTTACAAGCTGTCCAACTAGGCTGCAATGGCGGATCTAGAACCATGTTTTCCCTTTGTTGCTGTAGTGATGGCACAATAAGTGCTGAAGTCCACAGGCAACATTTACCTTACCAGCGCTGGGTACACTTTGTACTGTATTCAAGGGACTTACAGATAGGTTAAACATGGCAATCAGATATTAGCTGTTAGAAATTGGGTCTCTAGTTGGTAGAGGTTTGCACCCTGTCCAAGTGGGGAATGCAATCCTAGGCAGAGTAAGTCAGATACATGCCCTAAATTAATCTGTGCTCACCATCCTGTAGCTTGGCACAGAGCAGTCAGGATTAATTTAAGAGGCAATGACTTAAGTTACAGTAACACAGTGAAAACACCACAAAAAGACCCCATACCAGGTTAGAAAAATAGAGAATATTTATCTGGGTAAAACAAGACCAAACAACAAAAAAACAAAAAGTAGAAGTCGAGATATGAATTTTTAAAGATTAAACCCAAAAACAATGTTTAGAAGAAATGGAGAGAAAATATACTGGTGGATTATTAGAATTGATAAACACAATCAGTTTGGAATAACTAACCAAAACTAATTAAGCTTCATTCTTTTAGGCCTCCTCTCTCTGATAATTGAATTTTGGGCGGTTCCCAATTTGTAGAAACAGCCATAAGCAATTACTTGATTGTTCAGATTAACTTTGAAGATACCGTCAGGCTGATAAACAAGTTTCACACAAACAAAGAATAAAAGAAGGATTGGCACAGTGCTCCATGGGATAGGTGTATTCAGTGCATACAAATCCTTGATAAACGAGGGAGGAAATGTCAATACATTTAATTTATATTTATAAAGGGCATTGACATTATAATAACAGATACATTTTTATAAGTAAATCGATGTGCAGCTATACAAATACATCATTTGCCAAGCGAGCGGTCTTAATAGTGGCATAAATGCCTAATTTGCTATTTGGAAATTCTAGGCGGGCTAGAGTGGAAATCGGCATAATAGCAGCTTAAACGCTAAAATAGAACCGCCCTCTATTTACGTGAAATCGTGAAATCGTAGGCGGATCAGAGGGGCAATGGCAACAATTTTAAATACACTTGCCGTACACAATGGCACTCTATTCCCAAAGATTGTGGACCTAAAATAGATAATTTTTTAATAAATTCATCACAATACTCGATGTACACATATCCCAGTCGTGGCAATACTATTATGCACTACTGGGTATACGGACCATAAAGGGGACCTCGAAAGTGGTGAGGTCTTATCCGAAAAGAAGTAAGTTCAAGACCGAATCTCTCTTTTCCTTTTTCAATCAACTTTTTAGGTCATAGTGATCCAATTTGGATTATATCACTTATTTTCTTTCAGGGAATATAAACCTCAGAGTTACACTCCTTCACGGCAGCAAAGTGTAAGGCAGACAGATGGATGCTATTCAAAACATTTCCCGCTTTCCCTAAGAAGATATTTTTTTCAAATTTGGGATCGATGTAAGTTTATAATAGCGATCAATAATAATAATCAAACCTTCAGATATAATTTCATTCTGTTGATTGATTAAGATAGAATTTCACAATAAATATTTAACTGCAAGAAGGTTAGCTCTTGCTTTAAGGAAATAATACTCGCTGTCACTGCCTGAGACTATATCTCAGCGATGGCAAAATATAGGACCTAATAGGCCTGTTTACTTTTTACTTTTTCCTTCTTTTAGGAAAAGGTAAATATTGCTGATAACGGCAAATAAGAAACATACTGAAATTATTGCATTAGATGACCTTGAACAATATAGGTGAGTGGTTTGTTGCCCAACATATTTCATCAAGTTAAATCATTTAAATGATCTTTGCAGGATTATGATAAATAAATATAATTCCCCTTCCCTATAGGTGCTACTAATTCAGAGGAATCCCCAGTCCTGATGATGACCCATTTCTGATTTATGTCTTAATAAGGGTCAAAACGTCGACAAAAATGATCAATGTGGATTACTGTAAAAATAATATAGTGACTTCAAGACTCCTGGATTGAAGGAATCCTTTTGAAGTTCACTGTTTGTTGTCTCTTAACCACATTTTTGTACATATTGTACATAACACTAGCACACTTTCACTGTGTTGTTACTTTTAGAGCACCTAGAAATGAATTTTAAGTTTAATTACAAATACAAGAGGTCATATTGGATGTTGTTATAAAGAAATAAAATGCATAGCAACTTAAAAATACGATATTGAATAGTATCATAATTTGTTTTACCATGGGTGTCTAACTTTCTAAAAGTGGCATTTTCAGACTTTCAATTTAAAATCTGACTTCATCATAAGTTGTGATTTTAAACTTCAAATCTCCTAACTGGGAGTTACAGATAAAGGATTCCTCAAGATAACCTAAATGTTAACCCATGGAGAGATAGACCTTGCGGTAGTGAAAAACAAATGTAGCAGTGTTTCACTACCAGGACATGTTCAACTTAAAAGTACATGTCCACCTTTTTAAATACACTGCATCCTGCCCTTGGGACTAGCCAGGGACTACTTCAAGGATGACATATATGTAATAAAAAGAAGTTTGGGTCTGGCAAGTGGATGCACATGCCTGGTCAATTGGTAGTTTAAATCTGCACATACAGGCTCTGCAGTTGCAGATCTGAGAAATGTTTGAAGGGCTACTGTAATTGGTGGCACAATCAGTGATGCAGCCAACTAGTAGCATTTGATTTACAGACCTTGGGAACAAATTGTGCAGTTTACTAGGGACTTACAAGTAAATTAAACATGCCCATTGTGGATAAGCCAATGTCACCATGTTTTAGAATACAGAGGCACCTGTACTTTAGCACTGGTCAGCAGTAGTAACGTGTCCAGAATCCTAAAAGCCAGCAAAAATGGGTCAGAAAAACAGGAGGTCAGAGGGTAAAAATTTAGGGGAACCACTCAAAGGATGCCAGGTTTAATCTTAGCCAATTGTATCTACACTTCATACCACATGCACTTGGGCCTGTTCATCAGGACCCAGAGCAAACAGAGTTGAAAAACCAGCAGCATCAGTCCAAAATGTTAGGGGGCGATCATTCAAGAGATCCCTTCCCCCACAATAAGCATTAATAAAGCCAAGAAAGACTTTGAAAAGTCATTTTTACTGGTCTGTTGGTACACAACACATAATGTGCTTTGGATGTAAGGTATTTTAATGTGATTTCTAGGTATTTTATTAAAGTGTGCAATAGAATTGAGCTACATCGGCCTCTGTGTAACTCCAAATGTTATAGGAGCCTATGTAGGTCGATTTAAAGTTATGTGTTAAATTGTGTGCAGTAAAGTTGCACATTGATTTACCATTACTGCATTATAAAAGTCACCTGGGAATAGGTAAAAATCAATAGATTGATTATGAGTATTTTATGTATCCTGAAAAAGCAGTTTTACTGCACCCCATTTTATCGCAAGTGATTTTATTGCATGTGATTTTTCCAGCTGGTTAAATTGCATGAAAACTTCACAAGCCTGAGAAACACAACGCCAACAGGAAATGACACATAAAAACAGAAAATATACCACTCCTTCCTTCTCAACTCACTGCCAGTGCATAGGAGAGGATTTTTCTTAAGACATACCATCATCTCTTTAGTCCTGAGAAATCTTTAATTATTTCACCAACCATTTTGTGGATTCAGAATCAATTCTAATCCAACCATCTGAATAGCATTCCAGCTTTTCTGCCTTGTAAAAAAATGGGTCACTGGTTGATGGGATCTTAACCCTTCTCAAGCAACAATCACAATCCTTGTCAGGGTGAACCACAGAAATCACTAAATTAACCTGTGCTTAACCACCTAGTAGTTTGGCACAAAACCATTTAGGCTTACCTTAGTGGCAATGTGTATAGTATTTTTGCAGCACATCAACAGCAATCAAGTGAAAACACCACAAAATATAAATTCCTCACCAATTTAGAAAAATAGATTGTGTTTTAATAAATAATTTGGTACCAAAATGACAAACATCCATCTAGTAGAACTGAAGATCTGCAATTGTAAACTTTTAGATCAAAATAGAACCAAAACCCACAAAGCGCCAACTGAGGGTATCTGGTCATGCTGGACTGGGACAAAGTCACAAGTTCAGGCTGACTGCGAGGAAGCACAGGCTGGGCACATGACCAAGACTGGCCAACTGACAATCATACCTTATGTCCTTGGAACGTGGTCTGCGCGGTGTTTCTTTCTGAGGCGTCCTTATGTCTTTTCCACAGAAGCTGTCCAGTGAGGATTTGCAGGGCTTTATTTTGCTCTGCGTCAGTTCCGATGAGGTTATCAGCAATGCAGCAAGGCTCTGCGGGGCTTCATATTGCTCAGCGTTGGTTCTGATGAAGCTTGCAGATGTGCAGCGACACTTTTTGGGGCTTCGCAGGTACATCTTCGCGTTGCTTCACACCAAATGTGATGGAACCTTCAGTTAGGCCAAGAGGAGTTCTCTCTGGATGGAAGCCAAGGTCCCAGGTCCTGGGAAGGCACCACTTGGGGATCAGGAACTCCCTCCAGCAGAGGTCAAAAGGGCTCAGCCAGGTCTAGTTGCAGGTCCAGGCAGGTTCATTGCAGCAGGTAAGCTGGACAGTTGCAGGGAGGCCTCTGGAGCTTGTTGAGTCCCTGTAGCTCAAATGAGGAAACCAATCAGCTGACTCTTGGGGTCACTCAGCCTGTGACGAAGGGAGTAGTTCCAGTCTTCCTTCTCAGTCAGCAGGGCAGGTGCCAACAAGAAGGGCAGTCCTTCCTCTGTACTATTCACAGGTCCAGGAGTATACTGAAAAGTTTGTCTGAGGGTCCGATATTTATACTTGGTGTCAGCTTTGAAGCTGGAGAAATGTCTAGACTTCCTCCTGAATCTGGAAATTCCTTCTTTCCCCTGTCCTGGCTCTGAGGGTTCTGTGGTGACTATAGAGTAGTCTGAAGTCCTTTGTGAGTGTGCTGAGGCAACCTGTTTGAAGTACAAGTGTGGAAGGTGACAGCTCTGTTACTCCCATCCTGACAAGATGCCCATCCTGATAACACCTGGTCGCCCTTTGTATCACTGTCTTGAGAGAATACTCAAAGACAAACTGCTAACTACATCTAGCCATGGGACCCAAGATACAGGCGCCAAATGGTTAAGACAAGAAAATGTTAAAATTTAAAAGTGTACAAGAAAAATTGTCAATGCTGATGATATTTTGACACTTAAAAAGACTTTTACTTCTGTTTGTGCGCAATTCAATTAACGTGGCTACCATTTACCTTTTTCATATTCAGAAAACAACAGATAATTTATATACATAGACTTCATACACTGTGGACAACACACTTTAGAACAATCTGTCAACCCTCAAACTGAAACTTGTAACCCACACAAAAAATAGTGCATTACATAAAACAATAAACAAAAATACAATATTATTCCACCTATGTGTAAACATATGCTATTATTTGTATCCTGGTTCTGAAGTAATCTATCAAAAAGAGAAAGTTACACCAATTCTAACCGTTTTGTAGCTCATGCCTGGAGGGCTTATACCAGCAGCGGAAGGAACACATTCAAATAGTGACACATTACAGCGGTATTGTCTTTTCAAAATTTACATAATTTTCCCTGTAAGCTCAAGTTCTCTCATTAAATGCTCTCTGGAGTATGCCCTTGTCGACGTGTTTTGAGCCCTGAAGCACTTGGGGGTTCTCCTCAGGACACAGAACACATGGATACTCTTCAGCAAAAAGATTAATCAAAGGGTCAAATTTAAGGAAAGTGGTGCTGCACCCAGTGCAGCGCCACTTTCCTTGTGCTCCTTAGCACCCCCTATTGCCACTATGTGTGTGCCATATTTAAAATACGATGTACCATGGTATGGGCTATAGCGTCATTTTTTATGCTATTGATGTACTCTGCAGGAGTAGTGCAAAAATTCTGGCACTACTCCTGCAGGGTACACAGGGGCTCATTATAAATAATGGTATGCCCCCTTTTAATGCCTAGCCTGAGCAGGCATTAGAAGTGCCGAAAAAAATGGTGCAAGGAAATCTCTTAGGTTTCCTTGCGCCATTTTTTCACCCCCCCTAACAGTGGAATGCCCCCCTGCATACATTATGCCTGGCGCAGGCATAATGTAGCGCAACGGTTTACTTAGTGGTTCAATGTATGCGTTGTGCCACTCTGTAAATATGCGATGAGGAAAATGCCACTTTAGTGCTGCCTTAGCATCAAACAAATGATGCTATGACGGCGCTGAGGTGGCACTTGGGGCTCTGAAATATGCCCCTAAGTCTTTTTTGGTGATTATTCAATTCATCTCAGAAAAGGATCCACCCAAGGATTTCCCTCCAGCCTTCGTGCTGTGCAGTCAGAGTGAGCCCCCATGCCAGAAAGACAAAATTTGTGACATCCGAGAGAGTTCAGGAGACAACATGCAGTAATTAGAGACTGGCAGGCTGTCATAAGAGGTAAAGCGATCTGAGAGGAATAGGAAAATCACTAAAAAAGGCTTAGATTAATCTTTTGGCTGAAGAGTATCCATGTGTTCTGAGGAGAACCCCCAAATGGTTCAGGGTTCAAAATGCGTCGACAAGGGCATACTCCAGAGAGAGTTTAATAAGTGAACCTGGGCTTACAGGTCAAATGATGTAAATTGTGTAAAGACAATAACCCTTATATTCCATTATTTGAATGTGTTCCTTCTGCTTCTGGTATAAGCCCTCCAGGCTTGGGCCACAAACTGGTTGAAATTGGTGCTGCTCTCTCTTTTTGATATATTAATTTAGAACCAGGATACAAATAATAGTATATGTTTACACATAGGTGGAATAATATTGTATTTTTGTTTATTGTTTTATGTAATGCACTATTTTTGTTGTGTGGGTTACAAGTTTCAGTTTAAGAGTTGACAGATTGTTCTATAATGTGTTGTCCACAGTGTATGAATTTTATGTACATACATGATCTGCTAATGTTTTCTGAATATGAAACAAAGTAAATGGTGGTTGCATTAATTGATTTGCACGCCCGCTGAATTAAAAGTCTGTGTGGGTTGTATGATGGTGAGGAACCAGGAAAGATTAGACCCCCATGCAGGGTCTTCTTCCCAGCGGTGGAGGGACACCCTTGTCCTCAGGGTCAGTTTAGCAGAGAGTTCACAAATCAGACGGAGTCACCAACTGGAGGAATAAAGATAAGTTTATTACATGGATTATAGCTCGAGCTAATACAGAGTCCCAGGACAGTCAAGTGACTATCCTACGGAGGCTGCCCCTTCACTCTGGGGCACCCAACCTTATATACACACAAAACTGCTTAGTCAGAGGAGAACTCCACCCCTAGCGTATTCAAGGTCCTCTGTGGCCCTCAGAATATTTCAGGGATACACGTGTGGTGGGAGAAGGTACAGATGCAGCTGGCAGGAGGTGGCAACGACCTGTACAAACCTGTTCTGGCAGTTACTGATTAAGCACGACAATTCTCGGAACTGTAATTGGAAAAAGTAATATGGCAGCGATAAGCAGATTGCAGCCCAAGGCTGCGAGCACAAGGTCAATCATCAAAGTTCAAGAGGTTTGTCGAGCACATGGCAACATAATAAAGATAAACAGATGCCTAGCAGCTATGGTGCAATATTAACTTTATGTACATTTTCTCAATCCCTCCTTTTGCCATTGTGAGGCAAGTTTGAAAGTCATTCAGTGTCTATGTTAATGGACATAAGGTCTTTTATCTCCTGCTCAAGGGACAGCATAGCCGTGTGTTGAGGAGGGCGAACAGGCCAGGGGGCAAGGTATGCCATACAGCAACCGCACAAAGCAGGTAGGCACTGTACACAAAGACAACAGGTGAGGAATACAGCAGCAAGCACAAAAAGGAATATTAGTATCTTCCAGCCCCATTGGGAAATCAAGCCCCAAAACCAGTCGGTCAAGGACCATGTTCCTTCGTCTTGGTGTATTGTGGAAGCTATCATATGCAACCTTTGAATAGCTTTATACACTGAAGGGGCATTGTCTGGTATATAAATGCAGCAGCTCGATCCGATCAAAGTACAAACTCCACCACGGTCTGCCAAGATAATGTCAAGAACCATTCTGTTTTGAAGAGTAACAAGGCGTTCAGCAGCGAGCTCTGCAGTGATGTTACTAAGAGCTCCTGCTGTTTCATTTATTGTTGCTTCCACGACTCGTGTGAGATGTCTGATATCCCTACTGTTCATCATAGGGCCCCAAAATGGAAGGACTCCTTTAAAGTAGTCCAATGCTTCTTGTGCTGAGGTATCTTCTGCAGATATTACCCCTCTCTGAGTCCTGTGGTATTGAGGGCTAGCTGTGTAAGTTGGTGGTAGTAACCAAGCAATGTCCAGGTGGGTACCAAGGAGGTGTAGGCATTATTACCACAAACAAAATTTGAGTTTCGTGATGGTATCATGGTAGGCCAATTAGTTCCATTCAATATTACTGTAGCATTACAGTTACTGGCACCTACACTTCTATTACCACTTTTCTGAAAACAAAGTGGAGCCTTGACCTGTGTTACAAAAAATCTTCGGCCAATCCGGGGTGTGGTATTAAAGGATAAAAAATATATGTCAGTAGACCTATTTCGTCGGTCAGCATATTCTGACTTTTCTTCCTTTGTTCCATAAACTCTCGTTCCAGTGGGCCAACATAACCGGTATAGGTGGGTGACCAATAGTCCGGAATTAGTGGCATCCATTGAGGTAGCCCAAATGGCTGATAGTTCATACCAGGCGCTGCAGGAGCCATCAAAAGAAAAAGGGAATGCAATATATGGCAACCTTCTTTGCACGGAACTCGGTAGCAAGCCACATATCCAACAATTTGTTCTATTTACAGCCAGCTGATGTTGATGTAACATAGATATGAAGGTATTGTTTTCATATTCCTTACGTCGTCCTTCCTCATGGGGTGGTAAGGAAACATGGCTGTGTTCTGGAGGCAGTGGCGTAGTTGGTGAGTCAGAATCATGTATTACCCACCCAATGCAGGACAGAAGTACCAAAAATAGTATTGTTATGGTGAGACAAGCGATACGTGGGCCTAATAGTCTTTTTAAATTACTTATTTTCTTCTTTTTCCTCTTGTCTTCTTGTATAACACCCATTTCTCTTTATTGCTTGTCCCACTAGCAGTTCAGTCCAACCTAGGTGCTGCCCGTGACTGGTGGTTGCTTCACTGTGGGGTGATTCCAGCAGTCCTATTGACACACTCTGGTCCCCCCCGACAGTCAAAATCACGGCCTAGCAGCTATCGTCAGACTTAATACAGGGGACAAGCAATCAGTTCATTGTTCATTTTCTTATTTTCGTGGGCGGAAATCGTATCTTGTGGACTGTGGTATGGTATGGTCAGGAAACAATTGTTCAGTGTGACCAAAATCTGAGGGAACCACCTGCAGCACACTGTTGTTCTGTTTTTTATCACTCCGCGTAGTGTTGCTGAAATGGTCCTCAGTCGCCGGGTGGTCACCACTTTTTATTTCATCAGAGGGTACGAGTAGGGGTACTTTCTTATAGTGGGATGCATGTATCCAATTCTTAGCTCCCTCGACTTTAACTGCTGTTCGAGTAGCAAGGAGGACCTGTCAGGGACCTTTCCATCGAGGTTCGAGACTCTTTTTCCGCTGGAAATTCTTTGTGAGGACCCAGTCTCCAGGTAGTATCTTGTGGCCTGGATCAGTGGATACAGATGGAAGTGCTTCACGCACCTGTTGGTGAATAGAACGCAAAGAATTAGTGAGTTCATTTAAATAGTCCATCAAAACAGGATGTTCTAGTTCTGAGTACTTGTGAGGTTGAGGGACCCCCCAGACATTTGCTGGCCTACCCATCACTATCTCATGGGGTGACAATCCTGATCTAGAGTGAGGCGTCATCCTGACAGACATTAAAGCCATGGGCAAGGCCACCGTATACCGCGTTCTGCGCATATTTTTGACATCTTCAATTTAAGTGTGCCATTATATTTTTCAACTAGTCCTGCTGACTGGGGGTGGTTAGCTGCATGAAACTTCTGGCGGAGGCCCAACCCTTCACACACCCTTTTCATCACCTGCCCTACAAAATGACTCCCATTATCTGACCAGACACACCTTGGGACCCCAAACCGTGGGAAGAACTCCTTCAGAAGTACCTTTGCGGTGCTAAGGGCAGTATTATCTTTAGTAGGGTAAGCTTCTACCCACTTACAAAACATACAGACCACAACTAGGACATATTTCAAGTTGTTACACCTTTCCATCTCTATATAATCCATTTGTAGTACTTCAAAGGGATACGTTGGTGGGGAAAAATGCCCAGCGGGGACTGAGGCACCCTTCCCTATGTTATGTTGTAAACAAATCATGCAGGATTGAACCAGTTGGTCAGCTACTCTTCTGATATTTTTATTAGACCAAACCGGATCAAGCAAATCACAAATGCTTTTCACACTAACGTGTGCAGGACTATGGGCCATAGTCACTACTGGCAGCACGAATGCATCGGGTAACATCCATCTTTCCCTCTGTGACAGATCTGTCCAGCACAGCGTATTTTCATCTAAGTTGGCCTTCCCTTCTTCCCATTCCTTTCTCTCCTGTTCAGTTGCCTCATCCTGTATCTTCCTGACACTCTTTACCGTGTTCCCAAATATTTCATGGGGACGAACCTTCTCTGTACTATCTATCACATACATGTGTCCTGTCTTTGCATACGCTGTATCTTTTGCTGTCTGATCGGCTAGGGCGTTGCCCTGTCCAGTTTCATCTGTCACCTTTTTGTGTGCACTACACTTCATGATAGCCATTGTTTTGGGCAACGCCGGGGCAGAAAGTAAGTTAGTTATAAGGGTCCCATGTTGAATACGTGTCCCATGTGAAGTGAGGAATCCTCGTTCTGCCCACAAGCGACCAAAATTGTGTGCTACCCAAATGCATACTTACTGTCCGTGTAAACATTCACATTAAGGGGGTCATCCCGAGTTTGGCGGGCGGCGGTTGCCGCCCGCCAAACTTCCCCCGACGAAAGACTGCTCCGCGGTCAAAAGACCGCGGGGGCCATTTCGACTTTCCCGCTGGGCCGGCGGGCGCTCCCACCAAGGGAGCGCCCGCCGGCCCAGCGGGAAAGGCCCTGCAACATTGAAGCCGGCTCCGAATGGAGCCGGCGGTGTTGCAGGGGTGCAACGGGTGCAGTTGCACCCGTCGCGATTTTCAGTGTCTGCAAAGCAGACAGTGAAAATCCTGCTGGGGCCCTGTTAGGGGGCCCCTGCACTGCCCATGCCAGTGGCATGGGCAGTGCAGGGGCCCCCAGGGGCCCCATGACACCCGTTCCCACCATCCTGTTTCCAGCGGTGAAAACCGCCAGAAACAGGCTGGCGGGAAGGGGGTCGGAATCCCCATGGCGGCGCTGCAAGCAGCTCCAAGCCATGGAGGATTCTCCCAGCCGGGGGAAATCCGGCGGGAAACCGCCGGACCCGGCTGGGCGACCACGGCTGTAATAGCAAAGGAAGCACCGCCAGCCTGTTGGCGGTGCTTCCGTAGTCGTCGACCCTGGCGGAATGACCCCCTAAGTCCTTTACTTAACTCACAGGCTCGTGTTAGAGCTATTAATTCTGCGGCCTGAGCAGAGTTATGTGGTATTCTAGCTGTTTCAACTACAGTGGTAGCTGTTGTAACTGCATAGGCTGCAGAGGTAGTGCCATCGGGTAGCTTGATGCATGAGCCATCTACGTATAATATGCCATCAGGGTCTCTCAGTGGAGTGTCCTGTAAGTCCACTCTCCCTTTTGTTTCATCCTCCGTCCGGAGAATGCAATCATGTATGTCATCATAAGAATCTTCTGTTTTTTCAGTAGTTGGCAATAAAGTGGCAGGATTGAGCGTGTTGCACCTTTTTAATGTTATATGACTAGCTAAAAGTGTCAGTTCATAAGTAGTTAATCGTGCATTAGTAAGATGCTGTGTTTTTGTTTTGTTTAATAGTGCGTCAACAGTGTGTGGGACAAACAGGGTGAGGGGTGAATCCATGACTATCCTGGCCGACTGGCGCACTGCGACCGCTACAGCGGCTACTGCCCGTAGACAGCTCGGAAGTGCACGGGCCACTGGATCCAGTAGGGCTGAAAAATAAGCACAGGGGCATTGTTTGCCGCCATGCTCTTGGGTTAACACTGATAGTGAACATCCATTTCTCTCGCTCACATATAACTGAAAATCTTTACGATAATCAGGCACACCCAGTACAGGTGTTGTGCAGAGTGTATTTTTCAATTCATCAAAACCAGACTGAAAATCATCATTTCATTCAATTTTTTCAGGACAATCTTTGTGGGTTAGATGCAAAAACGGTTTTATCAAAAGAGAATAATTAGGACTCCATTGACGACAGATGGAGGTAATACCTATAAAGGCCCTAACGTCTCTCTGTGTCCTTGGAACCGGTATGTCTCGTATAGCTTGTATTCTCTCAGCCGTCAACGTACGTCCCTCGTTAGACAGGAGCTGTCCTAGGTATATGACCTCCTGTCTACAATATTGCAATTTAGAGAGGGAGACCTTATGGTGATGGTGTGCAAGATGTTTCAATAAGGCTACAGTATCTGTTTTACAATTTTGTTCTGAAGTGGATGCTATTAAAAGGCCATCCACATATTGAACCAGCGTCGAGGAGCAAGGAAAAACAAGGGCATCTAATTGACCCTTGAGGGCCTGGCTAAAAATGCTAGGAGATTCAGTATAGCCTTGTGGAGCGCGACAGAACCGGAAACTGCGACCACCCAGTGAAAACCCAAAGATGTGTCTACTATCTGGATGAATGGGAATGCTAAAGAATGCATTCTTAAGATCGATAACAGAGAATCAAGTAGCGGAGGCAGGTATCATTGTTAATAATGTCGTAATGTCAGGAACAACAGGGAACTGGGGTATTACAATCTTATTCACCGCCCGTAAATCAATAACAAATCGGAGTCCTGGAGACGCGGTGCCATCAGATAATTTTTTATGAACAGGAAGGACAGGACTGTTACAATCATTACCACGCGTTTCTTCAATGACACCCAAATCAATCAACTGGGTCACAATATTTTTGAGTTGTTGTTCAATGTGTTGGGATAATTTGTATTGGGGAAGACGAGGCAATTTGGCATTGGCTTTCAAGCGTATGACATACGGTGGTATGTCCAAAAATCCAACATCGTCCTTATGTGTGGCCCATAAAATGTCTGGCAAATCTCGAAGTTCAGGTGGAAGTGGTTTTGACAAAAATTGTGACGGGGAAATATTTGGACCTAGAGTGACATGAACTCCATCCAGAGAGCAATAAATGGTGGCGTACAGTTTCTTTAATAAGTCCAAACCCAATAAATTCTCACTACAGGCCGAAGTAAGAATGAGAGGGGAGCTAATGGTGTAAGGACCTATAACAACATGCAGCGGCTGGGAGACGGGGTTAGCCACCGCAACACCAGAAAAACCCATAGAGACGTTAATATTGCCAGACAGAGGGACCCCTTGGACCTCTTCCTGTTTAACAGAACTTTTGGTGGCCCCAGTATCTACCAAAAAATCATGTGGAGTACTGTCTAATTGTACCTCAACGTGAGGGCCATTCTGCCTAACAGGAATAGAAACTGGTCCCACCCCCCTCTGTCAAAGGTTGTCCTAGTCAAAGGAGGACCCCTGACCTTCATACGCATCATAGTCGTCATTAAAATAAAGACGCTGGGATGAAGTATCAAAATAATTCGGGCGGGGGTACATGAAGGGGCCTGCTGGTGGGGTCCGCCGTCTGCAGGACCAGACCTAACGCGTGGGCTGTAGTCCTGTTGCGGTGGGGGCATGGGGCGGCCTGTGGAGTTGTCCTTATTGGGGCAGTCACTCTTCCAGTGGCCCTCCTGCTTGCAATAGGCGCACTGATTGTAGGAGAAGGAAGAACGGGGAGGGCGTTGGGACTGCCTTCTGTCATTGGGAGGCCCTTGTGACCTTGATCTGGACTGCTGTTGACGGGGCTGAGGGTAGGCCTGCTGAAATAACACCTTCGTTTTCAACTCCTTCGTTTTTTTCTCGTTCTTTTCTTGTTCTTCTATCTCCCTGTTCTCATAATATTGGGCCATTGTCAGTATTCCAGTGGCAGTAGAGACTGGCCACGTACTCTCACACAATTTCAATTTTCCCTCTATGTCTGGTAATAAATTGTCCACGAATTTGTCAACAAAGAGTCTTATCCCCCCTTCAGTAGTCATGTCTTGGCCGCTGTAATCAGAAAAGACACCCTCAAACCTTGTATAAAAGTCTGAAACACCCTCGTCCTTTTTCTGTTTACAGGCGGCCAATTTATCCCAATTAATCCTGTGTGGTGCAAGTATGGTCTTCATTAAATCCAAAATACGCAGTGGGAGAGCCAATATAAGTGGGTCTGGTTTCGCTCCCCCAACCCTGTCTCTTTCTGCTGCTTGCAATTGGTCCCACGTGCCCCCTAGTTCAGCATGGTCGTGCCTCCGTACTTTTGACCATACTTCCTGCGGGACTACTGCTGCCATTAACATGTCAATATCGAACAACGTCATAGTACATGATTCAAGAATTTGTTGCAATTCTTTATAATATCCTGCAGGGTTCTTACGGGGGTCAGGTAAGGCAGCTTTTAGGGTATATGTTTCAGATCTTTTCCATGGGGTGTGTACCCACATTTGTTGAAAATGCCCTGCAGTAATAACTTGGCCAGCGTCATCCGTCACCGGTTCTCGCCAAACCGGCGGAACCTCTCTCATGGGAAACATGGATGCCCTTATAGAAGGGCTACATGTCCACAGGCGGTCCCTATATACAAGAAGAGTAACAACATAATCATGTAGACCAGAACCAAACGGCAGCCCAGTAGAGGCACGTTTTCGGAGGTCCACCAGTCCCGCGGGAGCTGAGGAACCATCATCCTCATATTCTTGTATTATAATGTTGCACACAAGGGTGGCTGCATGTAACTGAACTAAACTATCCCATTGTTTCATAGTGTGGACAATGTCCCTGACCCCATAGTCATTCCAATTAGTCATCCACCTCCGTGTCATTTCTTCAATGACATCTTCCTCTTGTGAATTAGAGAACAAGTGTCCGCGCAGGGTGCGCTTTCGCGGGGTCATGGGACGGGGGTATGTGTGGTGTCTAAACAGGAGTCAGGGGTGGGCCAAACGGGGGCCAGTTGAGGGGTGGGTACAGTCGGGCGGGATGTATCCTCTATAGGTCTGGTGACAGGAGGGGTGGTGGTGGGTGGCGGAGCACTCGCCTGAGATCCAACCGGGGTGGCACAATAGGGTTACCTGGTGCAGGTTGAGGATGTAGTGTAGGATATATTGGTGGAGTATATAACGGGGGTTTATCTAACATATCGTTTAAAAGGGGGTCTTCCTCTTGTGGTTTATCCACTACTGTCCTGGAAGGGTAACACTTATCAGTTTGTAAGTGAAGCCTTCGGTCATGTTCTAAAATATTCTGTTGATGTTCAACTACGTCAGAGTCATATACCTTATCAGTCACCGTCCTGGTCATATGTCTCTGTAATTCTTTCTCTGCCTTCCTACGTCTTTGGTCTGCTTCTTTCTGCCAAGTCCGTAGTGAATCAAACATCCCTGGTCTACTTTTTGTCACAAACAAACGTTCCTATAAATAGTATAATTTATCTTTATCAAATGTCCCGTGGATAGGCCATTGTAAATCAGAACTACCTTTTGTTCTTTTTCTCCATACATCAGACCAGATAATCGGACCTATGCCATATTTAACATATATATCACGATTCGGAGTCCCGGCCGGAGGAGCGGGGCATGTTTCCTCCAGGCGGGAGTCCCTACTGCAAAGACAACAACACAATTTCCTGAAACAACTGAACGCTGGCATTTTTCCAGTATTTAAAAAAAAAAAAATCTTACACCAGTGGTTTGAATACACCAAATGAGTGGCAAATATGCCTGTTGCTTCCTATATACTTAAATGACAACTTAGGTCAGTCTTACCACTGACGTCGATCTTTGCAAAGAGCAATAGAAATCGTACAATACTCACAGACCTATTTTTAGACAGGAATCTTTCAATTCCCGTCCTTACCTGACACTTCTGTTATAGTCCAACAGTTGGGGACTCCAGTAGTTCACGGAAAACAGAAACCCGAATTCAGACAGCGCCAGGAGAAGTCGAGCCGGCTGGAAGACACACAGTGGAGATCCGCAGGTCCACGACAGAGAACGAAGCTCAGAATCTGGTGTGGGGCGCCTCCCTTGGAAATCCAATTGTGAGTCCTCCGTCACCTGGTCGGTCCCCTGGATGCCTGACTCGGGTCCCTGTTCGGGCGCCAACTGAGGAACCAGGAAAGATTAGACCCCCACCCAGGGTCTCCTTCCCAGCGGTGGAGTGACACCCTTGTCCTCAGGGTCAGTTTAGCAGAGAGTTCACAAATCAGACGGAGTCACCAACTGGAGGAATAAAGAGAAGTTTATTACATGGATTATAGCTCGAGCTAATACAGAGTCCCAGGACAGTCAAGTGACTATCCTACGGAGGCTGCCCCTTCACTCTGGGGCACCCAACCTTATATACACACAAAACTGCTTAGTCAGAGGACAACTCCGCCCCTAGCGTATTCAAGGTCCTCTGCGGCCTTCAGAATATTTCAGGGATACACGTGTGGTGGGAGAAGGTACAGATGCAGCTGGCAGGAGGTGGCAACGACCTGTACAAACCTGTTCTGGCAGTTACTGATTAAGCACGACAATTCTCGGAACTGTAATTGGAAAAAGTAATATGGCAGCGATAAGCAGATTGCAGCCCAAGGCTGCGAGTACAAGGTCAATCATCAAAGTTCAAGAGGTTTGTCGAGCACATGCCAACATAATAAAGATAAACAGATGCCTAGCAGCTATGGTGCAATATTAACTTTATGTACATTTTCTCAATGGAACCATGCATGCCGGAACAAAACATGCCTTAACAACGCGGTCGGAATCACAACTGTGTAGTTTCCATGCATGCCTTACCATGCATGACTTTACAACAATGTTTTTTGTAAAAGCATGCCTAGTAAAGGCATGTGTGGAAACGCAAGTGAAACGGCATGCGTGGTTCTGTCATGCAACCCCACCACCAGCCCTGAGGCCCAAAACTACCCCTACCCCAAATACCTAAACTATTCTAACCCCCAGACACACCCCAAGCCCTAAAAAAACTACTATCCTAACCCCCACCCCTGAACCCTATAAACTAAAGTACCCCGCTCCCTGAACCCTTACAAAAACACTTCAACGACCCCCCCACCTCTGCCCCATAAAACTAAACTACCCCGATACCTCTACCCACCCTGAGCCCTAAAAAAAATTCCCCAAACCATCCATAAAACGTAAACTCCCCTACCCGCCCTGAGCCCTAAAAAAACTACCCTGACTCCCACCCCTAAAAACTGAACTACCACAATACCCCCACCAGCCCTGAGCCCTAAAACCTTCCCTCGCTAATAAGTAAACTACCTAGATAAGCCCTAAAAAAATAAACTATCCGGACCCGCCCACCCCTGCCCCTACAAACTAAGTTACCCCAACCCCCCACCCACCCTGAGCCCTAACAAAAATAAAATACCCTGACCCTCCACCCCTGCCCCTAAAAACTAAAGTACCGCAACATCCCCACCCACCCAAAACCCTAAATCCACCCCCACCGGCTAAAACCTGTGATAGTTGGACTCTTGCACTAGGCAAGATTGCTTGTTAAGGGATGACAGCACTTTTGTTTGTAGGTGACTAGGCCAATCCTACAACAAGTAGAAACTGTCGGCCCAACCCTCCCAGCTCACAAGCAGTACCTCACCAAAAACCCAAACAGTAAAAGGTGATTTGTGGCAGCCTTTACGCATGGACTCGAGAGTGCGGCATCTCAGGAGAGTCGTGGTTAAATAGAGAGAATCCTTTTCTCACATGAGCAGCATGTCTCAGTCACACACAGCCAATGAAGGAGATGCAGTGAAGTTTTCACTGCATCTACTGCAAATTGCATGGGTTGCAATGATTAGGATAATGATGAATGCAAGAAAAAAATGGTAAAAGAGCGTCATGAATATAAAGACCCCCACCATCTTGCAGTAACATAAGATGTGAAGCAGGTGTGAAATATACCCTAATACCCTAGTATGATGTACCTAATCTCTAACCTAAAGAGAGCTAGGTGTGCTATACCTAATCTGCCAGTACCATATCCACGAGAAGAGACCCTCAATCCTTGTTACCTTTAAAGGAGGTCTCTAGATCAGACTCAGTGGGGACACGAAGGCTGGGTCTGCATCAAGGCGACGTGTAGCATAGATAGTGTTGATGGCACTGGCAGGAATCCCTCTGATAATCTTGTCTGTGTGAGATGTATTTATAAAGCTCTTGTAGGACCCCTGACACAGGTATGTTCCCAAACAATCGATAAGAAGGCATGCTTGGGGCGGCAATTAAATAAACAATTCCCTGAAAAGGTACATTATGTTATTGTTGCAAGAAAGTGGGAAAGTACATGATGTAAATATCTATGTATCTCATTTATCTTTGATGCTGAAAGGCCGCGGTCAGAAAAGGGGAACCAGCGGTTTCCCGCCGGTTTTCCCCCGGCCCAGGGAATCCTCCATGGCGGCGCTGCTTGCAGCGCCTCCATGGGGATTCCGACCCCCTTCCCGCCAGCCTGTTTCTGGCGGTTTACACCGCCAGAACCAGGATGGCGGGAACTGGTGTCGTGGGGCCCCTGGGGGCCCCTGCACTGCCCATGCCACTGGCATGGGCAGTGCAGGGGCCCCCTAACAGGGCCCCATGAAGATTTTCACTGTCTGCTTTGCAGACAGTGAAAATTGCGACGAGTGCTACTGCACCCGTCGCACCCCTGCAACACCGCCGGCTCCATTCGGAGCCGGCTTCTATGTTGCAGGGGCTTTCCAGCTGGGCCGGCGGGCGGCCTTTTGGCGGTCGCCCGCCGGCCCAGCGGGAAAGCCAGAATGGCATCCGCGGTCTCCTGACCGCGGAGCGGCCATTCGGCGGTGAACGCATGGCGGGCGGCGACTGCCGCCCGCCGAGGTCAGAATGACCGCCTATGTGCCTGTCCTCCAGTGTAGCCAAGTCCACCAGAGGTCTGTACACGGGGTCATGTCACCACCTCCCATTCATCCGCAATGGTAGGTATCTAAGGGACACAAGAGCGAGTAGTTTGTCACAATTGGAACAACAGAACCACAACTGCAGTCCACACGGTGCACTTATATTGGGACAGTGTAAATGACAAAGTATGTGCCAATTTAACCTGTGACACAGTAATCGTGGATAGGCCTGTCTCCACCCCCCCGAAATGGCGGCCACCTGTCCTGTATGGAGGGACAGGTGGAAGTGAGGTAATTCCGCTGACATGGGGTGTTTATTTATCATTGGATAATATGGGGCCCTATGGAGTACAGTGGACAATGGGGATGTTCGCCTGTGGTGACGGTGTACACTGGCGCGGATGTGACCGCCATTTTCTATCTGATTCCTCACTTGTTTCCTGACCTTCAACAGAAGACCTACACTACGTGTACTGCTGTGACCTGTGTCTGGAACCTACCATGGCCTGTGTGACCGAGGAAAGGGCCCCAGCCTTCACTTCAGAGGAGTTGAAGCCACTGGTGGATGGAATCCTACCCCAGTACGGACTGCTGTATGGGCCTGCAGACCAGGAGGTGAGTACACTTTGGGCATGATGCATGTGGCATTGATGCATGGAGATGTGTGTGAAGGCATCGTGTAAGGGTGGGTGGGGGGATTGACTGTTGGCAGTGGTCATGTTGTGTGCTGGCCTGTGTGTGTGCCAATGGTGTTGGAATCGGGTATGGTGGGCCATTTGTGTGACAAGCTGGACTGTTTGTTTAATGGAGTTCTCCTGTCTGTATTACCTCTGCAAGTCAGCACCCATCAAAAGCAGGGATTATGGCGTGCAATCGCGAAGGATGTGCGGACCCTGGGGTCTATGGCAGGCGGAGCACCCACTGTCGGAAACGGTGGGAGGAAATGAGATGCTGGGAACGGAAGACCGCGGAGGCCCAGCTGGGGATGGACTCACAACGAGGAAGGGGTGCCATCGGACCCTGACCCCCTGATGGCCCGCATACTGGCAGTGGCCTACCCTGAGCTGGATGGGCACTTGAGGGCATCATAGCAGCCACAAGGGGGTGAGTACAGTGGGTTTCATTACATATTTTGGCTGGTGGGGTGGCATCCGGGTGGTGGATGTGTGCTAGTGGGTGCCCCAAAGGCCAGGCCAGACATTGCAGTGTGGGTGAAGTGAAGGGTAATGGTTGCATGGCAAATACAGGTAACTTAGCTTGTTAGCAGTCTATTTCAGGCAGGGCATCGTGGGTCCCAGGTGTGCTGCAGTTGGCAGTGTGTGGTCCTCATCTTGCCTTAGTGACTAGCCATTTCACTGGTAGTGAAATGCATAGTGCTTAAGCCTGTTCTCTGTGTGTGACGGTGATGTGCATGCCAATGGTGGTGTTGGTGCAATCACTGACCAAGTGTATCCTTTGTCTCCCCCCCTTTTTTGTTTTGTCATCCTGTCCTTGTGTGCATTAGCATCGTCCGGTGGAGGAGCAGAAGTACCAGCAACAGAGGGAGCTGCATCCCACAGGACGCTGGAGGCAGAGTCCACCGATGCCGAGGGAACCAGTGGGATGGAGGGTGAAGGGAGCACCACGGCGGAGACTGGAGGAGACAACACAGGCTCTGATACCTCCTCCGATGGGAGCTCCCTGATGGTGGCGGACACCTCTGTGACCACCCTAGATGCAGGTACAGCCGCCATCCCCCGTACCAGCACCACGCTCCCAGTGGCCCCTCAGCGAGTTGCCCATGCCCACTCACCCAGGAGGATGGGCATCACCTTCGCCCCAGGCACCTCAGGCCCTGCCCCAGTGAACCCTGCTGCCCTGAGTGAGGAGGCTATTGACCTCCTGAGATCCACCTCTTTAGGGCAGTCAGCCATGGTGAATGCCATCCATGGGCTGGCATCCCAGATGCAGCAATGCAATACATTCCTGGAGGGCATTCACAGTGGATTGGCTGCCCAACAGAGATCAATTCAGGCTCTGGCCTCTTCTCTGATGGCAGCCATTGTCCCTGTTTCTACCGTTCCCCCTCCAACTACCACTTCCCAGTCCCAGTCTCCTCAACCCCAACCCATCCCAAGCACACATACAGACGAGCATGCACACAAGACAACACCCAAGAGTGGCACAGGCAAACACAGGCACCACACTTCATCCCACAAGCACTCACGCAAACACCATACAGTTGCAGACACTGCAACATCCACTGCCTCCAATGTCTCCCCCTCCTCCTCCTCCACCACCTCCTTCCAGTCACGTCCACATTCACACCTGCATGCACTACATCAACATCCAATACCAGCATCACACACCTCACTGGCAGACACCTCCACAACAGGCATGCACGCATCCCCTTTGTCCTCTCCCACCCTGTCTGCCCCCCCATAGGACACAAATGCAAGCACTCAGACACACAACAGCCATCCACCTCACATCAGCACACCGCCCATGCACCTGCTTCCAAGTCGAGCAGACATACACCTCCAACAACCACTCCCTCATCCTCCACTCCCATTACCCCTCCCTCCTCCCACCACATCATCTCTAAAAAGCTTTTCCTTTCCCAATTTGACCTCTTCCCTACCCCTCCCCCCGTCCTGCACATATGAGCAGAGTACCATGGACACAGCCCTGCACCTCAGCCAAACAGTCCACGGGGAGAGTGATAACACCACCTACTTGTGGTGGTAGGGATACCACACCTCCATTGAAGAAGGGGAAGGAGCCAGCACCACCAGGCAAGAAGGCAAAGGAGCCAGAACCACCAGGCAAGAAGGGGAAGGATCCTGCACCACCTGGAAAGAAGGGGAAGGAGCCAGCAGCATCCGGAAAGAAGGGGAAGGAGCCTGCACCACCAGGCAGAAAGGGGAGGAGCCCATCCATCCCTACCAGTAAGGGTAAGGGATCCATGCCCCACGTACTGGAGGAGACGAAGCCCTCTACTCCAGAGGAGGCTGTCAGGCTGACACCTCCACCACCACCGCCAGCTGTCATGGGCCCCCCTGGCAGCTGAGGAAGTGCAGCCATCGGACAGTGCAGAGGCTGCCCAGGAGGCTCCTCCATCCACCTCCACACAGCAGCCATCACACAGTGCAGAGGCTCCCCAGCAGGCTCCTCCACCCACCACCACACTGCAGCCATCACTGCCAGCGAACGCCATGTAGGCCACACTCCAGAGGCTGATGTGCGAGTTGCCCCCTCCAGAACCAATGGGCATGTCACCCACTTTAGAGACTGTGGCCTTGCACTCCCCAGGACAAAGCAATGGGCATGTTGCCTCCTCCAGAACCAGTGGGTAAGTCACCCACTTGAGAGACTGTGGCCTTGCACTCCCCAGGACAAAGCAATGGGCATGTTGCCCCCTCCAGAACCAGTGGGCAAGTCACCCACTTGAGAGACTGTGGCCTTGCACTCCCCAGGATGAAGCAATGGGCATGTTGCCCCCTTCAGAACCAGTGGGGAAGTTCCTGTATTCAGCTGAGGTGCCCCCACCTGATCCCCCTGAAGTGCCTTCCCACTTGCAGACTGATGCCCCTGCAGTGTTCTCTCCGGATGTGTCAGGATACAAGTTGGGCCTTGGACTGTGCCCTGTGGCCCTGTGTGCCCTTATGACTTTGGACTGGGCATTGGCCCTTTCTGAACATTTGAATATATTTGGTTCGTGTGGTGGGTTTTGCTATGCTAAAAAATTGACAGTACTTCAACAATCTGGTCCATGTTTTATTATGCCGTGTGTCGTGTGCCATTGATTTACGTGTGCACCTGGTTGTGTGTATGGTGTGTGCATCTGGTGTATGTTGTGCATGTGTGTGTCACTCTTGTTTTCCTCCCTCCCTCCCTTTTGTGCTAGGCGGCTCTACTTACCGTCATCGTCTTCGTCGACGTTGGTGTTCCAGGTGGAGCATAATGTAGAAGATCATCAGGAAGACTTGCAGGTCGGGGTCCATGGTGGAGGTGTTCTTCCCTGTGTCTCCAATGGTGAGTCCTTTCACTTCTGAGCTCCGTTTCTGCCAGGCTTTTTTTGGCGTTGGTAACGCACCCGGAAAAGGTGGCGGTTTCCGGTGTCTTAACATGGTGGGGGGTACTTTGTCTTCCCCCTGGCTGCTGACGGCTACCGCCATGGTGAGTGTTGTTTCTGCCCTGGCGGTTGGTGTGGTACATTGGCTGTCTATGGGAGTTATCACGGTCATGGTCATAATTTGGCGGTACTTACCACCAGCCTGTTGGGCATATTACCGCAACTTTATCACTCACTGCCAGGGTCGTAATGAGGGCCTATGTTATTAAGGGAATAGATCCTGTTGCACAGAGAGTTCATGCCATTATCAACAATAGCTAAAGCCTTTTCCAAATTGTCTTTATCTATCTGCCTTAAACACGCAGGTGCTTCCATTTGAGAAAGCTTCCAAGTCTCATCATATGTGGCATACATGAATATTTTAGAGCAAGGCTTTCTTAGACCTAACAAGAAGTTCTGTAAGTCTATATCTTCAGAAAGAGTATTAAGATGTTCTTTAACTGCTGCTAAGGTGTTAGTCTGTAACCATTGTTAGCACGGCTTACCCACACTGTATGGAGTAACTGTTCTCGAGTGTTGACCCAAGGCAAAGCGAGGGTCCAGCTGGCTAATCTTGAAACCCCCTGAGGAATTCATAAAACGCGCCTGATACCCATTCATGTCTACTGCCCCCAATAACCATCCGCCGGGACTGGAAAGGGAAGAATTATAGGTACCAGCCTGAACCTTTGCATCTAGTTTATCAGGAAGGACTGCTAATTGGTGAATTTCTACCGGTGGGTGAGGATACTGAGCACATTCATTTCTTTCATTTTTGCTAACCCTAGACAGGATATCCCTTGAATTGTGTAATTTTAAAAGATCATTTGCACAGGAATAAGACATGCTTTAAATAAAGCTTCCCTACCCTGAATTTGCCAATCTTGTGTTCCCCATACATGTTTTACATCAATAGTGTTCTTCCACTATTTGTAGCCTTCAATTGTAAGTCGGGAAACAAAGGAATCTGAGTAAATCAGTTTTGTGTTAGTTGGCAAAATTTTCCTAATTTTAGGAGGAGGTAACTTAAAATAATATGACTCTGCATTTTTAATATCATGCCCAGAAAAATATATGAATTTATCAGAATAATGTTTTGGGCTCCCCACAGGTGGAGTTGAACAGTGTGCCCACTGTGTAAAATTGAATACTGATCTGTTTCTAGTTGCACGGTGCAGGTAGTAATGTCCCCAGTTGTTATAACAGAACATTTCCCCATAATTCTTTGTGTTAGTGTACACATCATCACTTTCAAATACAGTGTAATCCTTCAGTTCAGCTAACATGGAATCAACTGCTTGAAAATCCCAGTCATCGGAAAAAACACCAGGTGTAATTACATCAGTCATTGAAATTTTAAAGACGTATGGAATTTGAATGACCTCAGTAGGCCAATATATATCAAATGGAACTTTATCCCACACAATCCCATCAGGAATTGGTACTGCTGAAATGTTCACAATGGACAAGTGTCTTCGGACCTTATGCAAAGAAAGTTATGGAGTTAGCACTTCATCCACTGGCTCAACAGAAGAGCGTTCAGGAAGATAATGACCATTTATAAGCAAGAAGAAAACAGTCACAAAATCAATCAATAGAAAAAATGCAAGCAGTGTCAGAAATAACCACAGATAGTTCTATGGATAAATTAAATAGTTATTCTTATGCCATATGTACAGCTTACTTGGCTTTAAAACAGTTTCAGTAGCAGGGGCGGATGACGTTGAAGAAAAATCATCAAGGTAAGCAGTCCCTGCAAACACAGGAGCTGGTGCATTACTGGTGGAAGGATCTACTTCGCGTGGAGGCTCGTTGTAGACAATGCCCTCAATTTTTGTGGTGTTGAAACAGAGAACCGCCACATCTTGGGCAGATGATGTCATTGAAGTGGTAACAGGAATCAGCAAGGGCTCATTTTCCGCCCTCCCCATGTTCGAGGAAGCATTTGTAGCATTGTTGTACATGCTGTTATTGTCAGAAGAATTGTTGTGTCTTCTTTGAAGACGTATATCCTGTTGGGTAGTGAGAGGGGACTGGGAACTACCCAAGGGACCTCTGGGTCTACTGTGCAGGATCAGTCACATGGTGTAGTTTGATGTTGTCAATGGAAACAAAGCTGTTTGCTTTGGAACCAGGCAGCGGTGGTAGGATGACTGTTCTGGTACCTTGTATTCCCAGGACTTGGACCGGTGCTCTGTAGGATGGGCGAATGCCCTCTTCACAGCAATCTTCTCATGAACCAGATAACCAACTTTAGGAATCCAGCCAGTAGAAGTTGTTGGCAAATCCCTTATTCCTAAGGTGTCAGCACTTGTGGATGATTTATCATCATGAAAGTGCTGAAGCTCCTGTAAGGCAGTGAGACTTTCATTTATGTCAAAAGATGCATCTGCTGCCACCAAACCAGGACATACATAGATATCCCAAAGAGAATCCTCATAGGGAGTACACCCTTCCAAGGACCTTCTTGGCAGATTATTCAGTGCTCTCTGTACCCCATATAGGTGATGAAGCCAGCTGCGGCCAGAACCTAATTCTCAAGGACTGCTTTAGATCTCGATTCCTCCTCTCCACAACCAAATTTCCCTCAGGATGGTAGGGTGAGGAGTAATGGAGTTCAACACCCATTGTCCTCATTGTGTCCCTGAATGACTTGGAGGCAAAGGCAGGGCCCTTGTCCAAACTGAATGCTGCAACTGCATCTGTACCGATAAAGATCAGCAAGTCTTTTATAACAGTTTGAGTGTCAGCCGTCTGCTGAGACCATACCCACAGGAATCTAGAACACGAATCTACAGCAACTAAGATGTATTTGTATGCGCCATCCGGTTGAAGGGGACCACAATGGTCCAGGTATACACATTATAGTGGCCTGTTGGACATTAAGAGGGATGGTTGCAGTGGGCGTTTGATGTTTGACCCCTTTATCTGCTGGAAAATGTCATAGCAAAGAACATATTGTTTGGTCTGTTTGTATTGACCTGGTTACCAGAAGCGCTTCTGTAAGATTGTTATTGTGGCCACAACACCAGCATGTGCAGATGTGACACCCTCATGCGCTGCTTTGATTAGATCTAATCTCTGAGCTTGGTTGGGGATCACTCGATCACCAACCCCAGGAAGTGTTACGTAAGCAACATTCTGTGCACTGATGTGGTAAGAGTATTTTGAGGGTGTGCTTTTGGGAGAGGCTTGCCTTCAGCCAAAGCTTTCACAGCAACCAATATTTCATTATCCAATCTCGTCTGAGAACAAGTCACTGCAGCAACAGAAGCCGTAGCTACTGCTGATTTGGTCGCTTCATCAGCCAAAGTATTGCCAATAACATGTACACCTACACATTGGTGGCCTAATGTGTGGACTGCATGACCATTCTGTAGCTTATCCTTCGGATGAGCCACCCTCCCCCACAAAGTAAGGTGTTTTGTGGTGTTCCCTTTTGAGTCTCTGAACACGTTCAATCACCAATGATTAAGATAATCATTGTAGGACTCGACACAGTAGTATGAATCACACAATATCAAAGTGAGTTGTCCTGGATCCGTATGTTCTAGCGCTAAGATAAGGCCTTTAAGTTTAACCAGCTGAGCTGTGCAGTCTCCCATGGTCTACGTATGGGTATTATGAGGTTGGAATATACCATCCTTCATCACTCCACTCACGGCTGCGCAAACGGCTGAGTATTGATGTTTAGTACCTACAGCTAGTAGTGCTGTTGTTACATCAGTGCAAATGACAGTATGGTATCTGTCAAGTGGCAAGGTTTCTAGAGGTGTGGGGTACTCCTGTTCGTATTGGAGAAATTCTTGTGTCTGATGTTTTGGATCAAAGATGTAATCTACATTGGTGGCAGTTAGGGAGGTTGCCCACTGAATCCAACATGGATGTAATGCTTTAGCAATTGGAACACTAGCTTTGGTGACAGCCTCTAAGGCTGGCCCCGGGTTAATGACAATAATGTGTTTCCCTTGGGCAAGTGGCCTCTCATTAATGACAGCCAACTGAACTGCAGTTAGATTTCTTCTGTGGGTGCAAAGACTTGTCCTGCATTGGAAAATAAATGGGGCTATATATACTATGGGTACAGTGTCCCCTTCATTAAAGGTGACATAAGTGAACCCAGTGGCACCATCAATTATTCTGATGACCAACTTTGTTTTGTTGTCACGGGTGTGTAAGTGTTTTGCTTCTAGCATGTCCTGTTGCAATCCTCTAAGGATGCGAGTGTGTTCCACTGTCCAGTGTCTGCTAGAAAAATCAGGGCATATTAAGTCATAGAGTGGCATACGTAGTGCATAATAAGGAATGTATGTTCTGCCAAAATTGAAGATATCAAGTAAAGACTGTAATTTCTTGATAGTATTTGGTGGCTGGAGTCGAGCACATTTCTCCAAAAAGTGTGGGGCCAGGCTCTTGCCCTTGTTTGATAGCTCGTATCCCAGGAACAGTATGCTGAGAAAGGCTATTTTAGTTTTCCTGAAATGAAATTTGTAATCAAGGGCTGCGCATCCTAGAACGATCCGATCAACCCTGGCAAGATCAATGTTGAGGTCGTCATCTGTGAGATAGATATCATCCACATAAGACAATGCCTCAGGATCAATATCATACAATATTGATGTTACATGGGCTGAGAACATCCCTGGGCTGTTCTTGTACCCTTGGGGCAAACAACAAACGCGTTTTTGTGAGCCAAATGAGAAGGCACTCAGATCCCGACTTTTGTGTGCTAAGTTCTGGCATAAAAAAACATTGAAAATATCCAAGGTTGTTTTGTATTTTGTACACACTATGTTGTTAATTAGTGCTGTGCTGTGTAAATTTTGTATTGCGTATGTGCGTGTATGACTGTTTAAGTGTCTGTAATCTAAGACTATTCTGTGTGAATGTATGGGTTTTTCAATGGCGAATAACGGGTTATTCATTGTAGAGGCACAGGGCTCAATTACACCCTGGTACTCGAGCTGAGTGAGGATCTCCCTCACTGGTGCTTTTGCTTAGTGTTTAACAGGATATTGGGGCTGAGGCTGGGGTATAGACCTAATAGGTATTACATGGCAAAGAGAATCCTTGTCCCAACCTACATGGTTGCGGTATAGCGCAGGTGCCTGTGCTAAAGCCCAGTTGACAGCTTAGGCTTGTTTTACCTCCTCTGGAACAAGATTAGAGAAAGAAGGCAAAATGACATCTTCCCCATGTGGGGTTTACGGACGTGCTTAGGTAGCCAGTCCTTCTTGGCCAGCTGGATATCATAACTAAGTTCACCCCAGAATATCACACTAATGGTGCGCTATATGTCTCCCTCAATTTGGATATTTAAATCATAAACCCTGTCGGGTGGGAGAACGGGCCCGTCTGCAGTCTTGACTGCAAAAAGTCACTAGTTGCTGTCACATTCAGAAGATCTTTCAGACTCTGGTAAGATATTGTGACCTCTGCCATGCGGTCTAGCAATGTCATGCTTGCGTCTTGTTCTTCAGCAATGTTCTGTGTACTGGCATTATTAATTGACTGTGCTGCCACCTTTTTCTTTTTAAACTGTGGCTTTGTTGTGAGGACTTTTTTGTCTGAAGACTGTGGTGAGTCTTTCTTCTGTTTCACATAGTCAGGATGCCACTCTCTTGCTATGTCTGTTCGGTGCATCCTGAAAGGAACGAGAGGGACGTGAATCAGTATATCTGTCAGGAGTTTTTATATTTTCTCTATTTCTGAGATTATGGCCCTCATTTGAACCCTGGCGGTCGGTGATAAAGTGGCGTTAATACCGCCACCAGGCCGGTGGTAATACATGCGGAATTATGACCATGGCAGAAACAGCTCATACAGACAGCCACTTTAACACACCGACCGCCATGGTGGAATCAACAGCCACCACGGCGGTAACCGCCAACAGCCAGACGGAAGACAATGTTCCGCCCACTGTACAATGACACACCAATCCGCCACCTTTTCTGCGGCAGTACCAACGACATCAAAAGTCTGGCGGAAACACTGCAAAGAAGGGAAACGACTCACCTGTGGAGACTCAGGGAACAACTACGCTGCCATGGAGCCCGAGTTGCATGTCTTCCCAATATTGTTTTACATCCTGCTTCACTACGAACACCGACGGTGAAGACGACCATGGTGAGTATTGCCGCATAAGCACACAGGGGAGGGGGGAGGAAAAAGAGAGTGACACACACACACACACAATACCCCTACCCCCAACACCATACACATAAGCAGATGCAGTACCATAACATATTCACCCCGTACCCCTCAGGAATAATGCAAGGACAACTACTATAGAGCAAAAAGAGTGTAATAAGATAAAGTAGTAGCAAGACGTGCATCCAAATAAGAAAGTATATACATATTTACCATTCAAGGGACACTGCCCAGTCCTCCATGTCCATGGGCCACAGGGCCATATCACAAAGTCCAAGGCCCCACCTCGCTCCTGCAACAACACAGAGAGAACACTGCAGGGGCATTAGGTCGAAAATAGCCAGGCACCTCAGGGGGACGGGGAATAGGGGTCCACCTCAGCCGGAAGATGGTACAACGCCACTGGTCCTGGAGGGGGCAACATGCCCATCACTCTGTCCTGGGGAGTGCAAGGCCACAGTCTCTCAAGTGGGTGACTTGCCCATTGCCTCTGGAGGGGGCAGCATGCCCTGTGCTTCGTCCTGGGGAGTGCAAAGCCACAGTCTTTCAAATGGGTAACTTGCCCACTGGCTCTGGAGGGGGCAACATGCCCTCTGCTTGGTCCTGGGGAGTGCAAGGCCACAGTCTCTCAAGTGGGTGACTTGCCCACTGGCTCTGGAGGGGGCAACATGCCCTGTGATGTTCATCCTGGGAGGATGGGTTGAGTGGAAGGCTTCTCCACTGGTTCTGGAGGGGGCATCGTGCCCAGTGAGCTTCATCCTGGGGAGTATGGGGTGAGTGGATGGCTTTATCCACTGGTTCTGGAGGGGACATTGTGCTCAGTGAGCTTCATCCTGGGGAGGATGGGGTGAGTGGATGGCTTTTCCACTGGTTCTGGAGGGGGCATCTGCCCAGTGAGCTTCATCCTGGGGGGGTTGGGGTGAGTGGAAGGCTTCTCCACTGGTTCTGGAGGGGGCATCATGCCCTGTGATGCAGATCTTGGGGAGTGCAAGGTTACAGTCTCTAAGCTGGATGTCACACCCACAAGATTTGCAGGGACCAGGACGCACAACAGCCCATGGACTGAGGACTACACACTGTCCGCCGGCAGAGACGGCTGCACAGAGGTGCAGTGGTGGTGCTGCTGGTGAAGCTGGCAGTGATGGGGGGAAGCTCCAGCCCATCCCCTGCAGCCTCAGACGGCTTCCCACTAGGGCTGCTGCTGCTGGTACTGGTGGCAGTGCTGGCAGAGGTGGGGGAGGCTACAGCCCATCCCCTGCAGCCTCGGACAGCTGCACCACTGTGGTTGGTGGTGTGAGCTCCGACTGAGTCCCAGCACCAGGCCTCTTGTCCTTTCTGCCTGCTGGTGCAGGCCTCTTGCCCTTCCTTTCACCAGCTGGGGGTGGCATCTTTCCATTCCGTTCAGCAGCTGGTGGTGGCACCTTTGCCTTCCATTCAGCAGCTGGGGGTGGCACCTTTCCCTTCCTTTCAGCAGCTGTGGGTGGCACCTTTCCCTTCTGTTCAGCAGCTGGGGGAGGCATCTTTCCCATCTGTTCAGCAGCTGGGCGTGGCACCTTTCCCTTTCATGCAGCTGTGGGGGTGGCTCCTTGCCCTTCTAGGCAGCATTTGGGGCAGGCAACCTTACTGTGTGGCTGCCTGGTGCCCGGGATCCTTTCCCACCAGGAGTTGATGTGGACACTACTGGGCCCATGGACTGCGTAGCTGAAGTGCTTGCCTGGGTTTTACCCACCCTGGCCTGACGTGAAGGACGGGGGAAGGAGGGGTAGGGAAGAGGTCAATGATAGAGAGGAAAAGCTTCTTAGAGACATTGCGGCGGGAAGAGGGAGAAGGTATGGGAGTGGCGGAAGAGGGAGTGGTTGTAGGAGATGTCGGTCTGCTGTGTTTGGGCGTTGGTGCATGGGCTGGATGCTGTTGTGAGGTGGATGGCTGTTGGGTGTCTGAGTGCTTGCGTTTGTGTACTTTGGGAGGAGGGGGCACAGACACAGTGGGAGAGGACACATGGGATGTGTGCATGGATGTGGAGGTGGTGACTGCCAGTGAGGTGTGTGCTCTGATAGGTGTGCTGGTGATGGTGATGGTGGTAGTGGATGAGGATGTAGTGCATGCAGGTGTGAGTGGAGACGAAACAGTGAGGGAGATGGAGGACGAGGAGGAGGGAGACACAGTGGAGGCAGTGGATGTTGGTATGTCTGCATCTGGATGGTGTTGGTGTGAGGGCCTGTGGGATGAAGTGTGGTGCTTGTGTTTGCCATGTACACTCTTGTGTGTTGTCCTGGGTGCCTGCTCGTCTGTCTGTGTGCTTGGGATAGGTTGGGGTTGAGGGGAATGGGATTGGGTGGAAACAAGGACAATGACTGCCATCAAAGAGGAGGCCTGAACCTGGATTGATCTCTGTTGGGCCGCCAAGCCAGTGTGAATGCCCTCCAGAAATGCATTTGTCTGTTGCATTTGGGCTGCCAGCCCCTGGATGGCATTTATAATGGTTGACTGCCCAACAGAGATGGGTCGCAGGAGGTCAATAGCCTCCTCACTCAGGTCAGCAGAGCTAACTGGGGCAGGGCCTGAGTTGCCTGGGGCGAAGGAGATGCCCATTGTCCTGGGTGAGCGGGCACAGGAAACACGCTGAGGGGCTGCTGGGAGGGCGGTGCTGGTATGGGGGTGGCAGCTTTACCTGTAGCTAGGGTAGGCACAGAGGTGTCCACCACCACCAGGGAGCTTCCATCGGAGGAGGTATCTGTGTCCGAACTGTCCCCTCCAGTCTCCGCCGTGGTGCTGCCCTCGCCCTCCGTCCCACTGGTGCCCTCACCGTCAGTGGATTCGGCCTCCTGGGTCCTGTGGGATGCAGCTCCCTCCATCGGCGGTGCACAGAGGGATAGGGTGACAAAACAAAAAAGGGGAGGGAAAAGACAAAGGATACACTTGGTCAGTGGCGGCACCAACACCACTGTTGGCGTACACAACACACTCACACACAGGGAACAGCCCTACACATTAGGCAATGCACTACCAGTCACAATGCTAGTCACCAGCCCATGGATAGGGACACCTAACGCTAATTGCAGCATACCTGAGACCAACAGACCCCTGCCCAGTAGTGGATACCTATTAGCCTGGTTGGAGGACTTTCACATAAGAACCCTGCCCAACATGGGACCTACTCTGCAATGTCAGGCCTGGCCTCGGGGCACCCACAAGGCCCACACCCCCCGCCCAGATACCACCCCACCAGGCGTAAGTTGTAATGAAGGGCACTGTACTCACTCACCCCCTTGTTGCTGCTGTGATGCCTCCAAGCACCCATCCAGCTCCAGATAGGCCACTGCCAGTATGCGGAACATCGGGGGGTCAGGGTTCGATGGGCACCCCTTCCTCGTTGGGAGGCCATCCCCAGCTGGGCCTCCGCTGTCTTCCGTGCCCACCATCTCAGGTCCTCACACTGTTTTTGACAGTGGGTGCTCCGCCTGCTGTAGACCCCCAGGGTCCGCACATCCTTGGCGATGGCACACCATATTCCCTTATTTTGATGGGCGCTGACCTGTAGGGAAATACACACAGGGAAAGGTATTAGTCCGACTGTCCTGCCTGTTACACTTATGGCCCACCATGCCCCATTCCATCCCCATTAGCACAGACATGGCCCAGCATACATGCTGCACGCTTCCCAGGGCCCACCCCCCCGGGAAGCGCCCACCCCCCCACATGAGGCCTTCACACACAGCACTCCATGCATTCACGCCCCATGCATCGTTCACCCGGTGTACTCACCTGTTGATCTTGAGGCCCATACAGCAGTCGGTACTGTGGTAGGGCCCCATCCACCAGTTGCTCCAACTCTGCCGTGGTGAACGCAGGAGCCCTTTCCCCAGTCACACGAGCCATGGTCGATTCCAGACACAGGTCACAGCAGCACATGTAGTGCAGGTCCTCTCCTGTTGAAGGTCAGGTAGCAAGTGAGTGAACAGATAGAAAATGGCGGTCACGCCTGTGGAGGTGCATACCGTCACCACCAGCGTACATCACCATTGGCCACTGTACCCCATAGGGCCCAATGATAACCAATGAGGAGTTGCACGGCGGTTCTCGACCGCCTCCCGCAACAGTGCACAACGTCAGCGGAATTACATCATTTCCCGCATGTCCCTCAATACATGACAGGCGAACACCATTTCGGGGGGGAGGGCAGACCATGGAACTTAACTGCGTCACAGTACACAAATTCACAATATGGACATGTCCCACCACAATATTGTAACAATCACAATATGCATTGCACTGTAGTGGTTACAATGTACAGATAATAACCAGCTGCTCACTCTTTTGCCCCATAGATTGCAACCGCTGCAGATGAATAGGAGATGGAGACATCCCCCCCATGTACAAACCCCTGGTGGACTTGTCAACAATGGAGGACAGGCACATTATCCTCACCTATAGACTTGACATGGCCACAATCACTGAGCTATGTGCCCAATTGGAGCCTGACCTGATATCTGCTATCCCTCACTCAACTGGGATCCCCCCTCTTGTGCAAGTGCTATCTGTGCTCCATTTAATGGCAACTGGTTCTTTCCAAGTGACAGTGGGCTTGGCAGCAGGAATGTCACAGCCAATGTTCTCAATAGTGCTGACCAGAGTGTTGTCTGCCCTGATTACATACATGTGCAGCTACATCGTTTTCCCCCAGGTGGAGGATTTGGCCACAGTGAAAGCTGACTTCTATGCAATGGGACATATCCCAAACATCATTGGGGCAATTGATGGAACACATATTGCATTTGCCCCCCCCGGCGAAATGAACATTGGTTCAGAAATTGAAAGAGTTTTCACTCCATGAATGTCCAGATGGTGTGCCTGGCGGACCAGTACATCTCCCACATCACTGTGCATGATGCCTTTATCCTGAGGAACAGCAGCATCCCAAATGTGATGCCCAACTCCAGAGGCTCTGGGTGTGGCTAATAGGTGAGCCCTGGTTCCCACCCAGTGGATGTTGGTGTATGGGTATGGTGTGGGCTCTAAGGGTGAGTGTGTGGCTAACAGTTGTCCCTCGATATTTGCAGGTGACTCTGGTTACCCCAATCTCTCATGGCTACTGACCCCGGTGAGGAATGCCAGGACAAGGGCTGAGGATCATTACAATGAGGCACATGGGTGAACAAGAAGTATTATAGAAAGGACCGTTGGCCTCCTGAAGGCCAGGTTTCGGTGCCTCCATCTAACAGGTGGACCCCTGTGCTACTCACCCAAGAAGGCCTGCCAGATCATCATGGCATGCTGTATGTTGCACAACCTTGCCTTGCACCACCATGTGCCTTTTCTGCAGGAGGAGGAGGCTGGAGATGGCCATGTGGCAGCAGTGGACCCTGTTGATGGTGAAAATGGGGAGGCAGAGGATGAGAATGAGGACAACAGAAGTGCAGTCATTCGTCAATACTTCCAATGAGACACAGGTAAGACAGTGTTATTTAGCATATCATAGACAGTTTGATGTGTGACATTGTCACTGGCAGGCTGTGGATTCCTACTTCTATGCCCACTCACTCTACCCTTTGGCATCTCTTTTTGAAGATGTTTGTGCCGCACTACAGTTCCTGGTGTGTTCAGTACAGCCAACTAAAGGTCTTTCCTATGTAAACATTACTGTACAGTTGAATTGCAATGTTTGAACCTTGTTAAACAAATACATTTTGAAATCATTTGACATACACCATACTTGTATTTTTTTTAACTTGTTTTTAAAGTGTGTTTATTGTAGTGCTCTGAAGAAGACGGGGTAGTGCAATGAGCTGGGGTGATGATGGAGGAAAGTCCAAGTTAGAGTCCAGTCTATTTGTAACACAGGTGCAGTGTACAAGGGGGCATAGGAAGGGGAGCAACGGCAGTTCAAGGTGGATAGTGTGACAGAGTGGGACACAAGGGTGACATTCAGGAGAGTCTTATTTCCTGGTGGGGGGTCTTGGCAATAGTCTCTGGCTTCTGCCTGGATCGCAGGGAACGTTTGCGGGGTAGTTCTCCTTCTGCAGGTGGAGGGGTGCTGGTGGCCTGTTGTTCCTGTGGCGGGTCTCCTGTCCACTAGCGGCAGCAGAGGTGGAGGGCTGTTCAGTCGGGTGGCTAGTGTCAGGGGCCCGCTGTTGTGCCACTGCCTCCCTCATACTGTTGGCCATGTCAGCCAGCACCCATGCAATGGAGACCAGGGTGGTGTTAATGGCCTTCAGGTCCTCCCTGATCTCCTGGTACTGACCCTCCTGCAGCCGCATGTTCTCCTACATCTTGTCCATGATCTGGCCCAGTGTATTGTGGGAGTGTTGATATGCTCCCAGGATCGTGGTGAGTGCCTCCTGGAGTGTTGGTTCCCTGGGCTTATCCTCCCCCTGTCACACAACAGCCCTCCCAGCTTCCCTGTTGTCGTGTGCCTCTGTCCCCTGAACCGTGTGCCCACTGTCACTGACCCCAGGTCCCTGATTGCCTTGGGTTTGTGGTGTCCCCTGGGGTCCCTGTAGTGGTGGACACACTGCTGATTGATGTGTCCTGGGAACAGAGGTATGGGTCCGCTGGGTGGGTGCTGTGCCGGTGTTTCCTGAGGGGGGAGGCTCTGTGGTGGTATGAGTGTGTGTGCCTGGGTAACCGACTGTCTGGAGGTCCCTGATGGGCCAGTTTGGTCATCCAGCTCCAGGTGACCAGAGCTGCTGTCATCACTGTGGGCCTCTTCTGGGGTGGGGACTGGATGTCGGTAGAACCTCTTTGCCCGTGACATTGGCTGGGTTACCTGTGGGGATGTAAATGCTGTGTTAGTGTTTCTGCGTGTGACATCTTGGGACTGTTGCCCTCTACGGTTGTTATTGCCCTGGCAGCTTTGCCTTGTGTGAGTTGTTATTTGGTGGGCTAGCTGTTTCCATCTAGTGTGCATGCTTTAGTGATAGGTGTCCATGCAGGTCTGTGAGTGGTGTCCATGCATTGGTGCTGCATGCAGGGCTTGGCATTGGGATGAGTGGGTTGTGATGGCGGGATGTGTGGGAAGTGGTGGAATGATGGGAATGAGGGTGAGGGTGGGGGTCTGTGTTGGCATGCAGGTAGGGGGGTGAAAGTAGTAAAGAGTTGACTTACCGGAGTCCAGTCTTCCTCCTACTCCTGCCAGACCCTCATGATGTATGATTGCCAAGACGTGCTCCTCCCATGTTGTTAGTTGTGGGGGAGGAGGTGGGGGTCCACCGCCAGTCATCTGTACAGCGAGTTGGTGTCTTGCTGCTATGGAACGCACCTTCCCCCGTAGGTCGTTCCACCTCTTCCTGATGTCATCCCTTGTTCTTGGGTGCTGTCCCACGGCATTGACCCTGTCCACAATCCTCTGCCATACCTCAATATTCCTAGCAATGGATATCTGCTGCATTTGTGATCCAAATAGCTGTGGCACTACCCGGATGATTTCCTCCACCATGAGCCTTAGCTCCTCGTCAGAGAACCTGGGGTGTCGTTGTGGTGCCATGGGTGTAGTGTGTGTGGTGTGGGTGACGGTGTGTAGGGTGATGTGTTGGGGTGTGTGACGTGGGGTGCGTGGGTGGTGTATAGATGATGGTGGTGTGTGGCTGTGGTCTTGTTTGTGGTCGTGGTGTCAGTCTCGTGCCAATTGTTTGTAGTCGTACGGGGTTGTGGGTAATGTGGCTGTGTGTTTTATAGTGGTGTGGGTGTGTGGGTGTGGGGAGTGTATGTGTGTCAGGTGTGTGTAGTTTGAATTGCCCAATGTGGTGCTCTTTTGTTAGTGTGTGTATTTTGAGTGCGGCAGTATGCACCGCCAATGGTTTACCACCATTGAATATCTGCCGTGGTGATTCGTGGGTCATAATGTTCTGGGTGTAGTTCTGTTGGCGTAACGTTGTGGGTTTTGATAGCACCAATTTATCACTGACCTTTGGACTGGTGGACTTTTGTGTGTGGCTGAATAGTGATGGATTGGTGTGTTTGTGTGTGTGTCATAATATGGGTAGCGGATATCCGCTGCAGCAGTGGTATGTTGGCGGCAGTCGGCATGGTGGTATGTAGAATTTACCGCCAATGTCATAATGATGGCCTATATCTCCTTTCAGAGTTCTCCGGGTGTGGCGAATCTGCTCTCTGACTTCATCTTTCTCTAGATTGTTTTTGTTCATCCCTGCCCTTTTTCAAACCCTCTTGTGCTTGTTTGGTACATTCCTTAGGGGTGGCACCATGTATTTCAGGCTTTTTCGGCATGGCTCCCAAACTATCCTCTCCTATACTGGTGTAGGGATCAGAAATTATTTTCGGTACCTGTTTCTCCTGTTCCAGGTGTGGAATCTCTCAGAGCCGCTGGCATGTAGTCAACACTACCGCTTTACCTTTAATGTTGCTGAGTATGATTGAAGAGACTGCGTCAAAGTTATGCATTAATTTTATCCCCAAGTCTAGGGCTGGAGCAGCCCCGTGTTCACTCTGAATTTGTTTTAACACTTCCGGGGAATTGCAAGTGTCAGAGTACCATTTGTGGTAGTATAAATTGCAGAGAAGACTGTACCCCTTGTAGTGAAGTCATCCACCGAGGGAACCGTCCGGAAGGACAAGCACATTTGGTAGAATTCTATGTTTTTCCTGTGGTCCCTTATGGGGAATCACAGCTTCCAGCTGATTAGTTTTCTGGGCTATCCAGAATGGGATTTTCTCTTGTTCTGTGGGCACCTTGCCCATGATAGAATGTACTGTTTGTGTATTAATCCCAGTAGTAGCCAATTGATACCCAGCAGGTACTGGTGGTGCTGGACGCACTGGTTTAGTGTTCAGAGTTTGCATTACGAACAAGTATTACTAGCTGAATGTGCAGATCGCGCAGATCTGCTGCCTACATGTTTTGAACACCGGGGCAAGGTGTATATGTGGCAAACATAGGCCACGTTGGTCCTTCGTTACCTAAGGGACCTAATCTCATGGGTTGTATTAAGTGTGGTAGGGCACCATAAAACCAGTAGTGATGTTCTTGATAAGTAATCGGAATTTCAAGGTACTGGTATGCATGGTACCGTTGTGGTACTTTTGCAATTCTGTATGTGTGGAATGTGAATGATCTAGGGCAGAGGTCTTTAAACTGGGGGCAGGCCCACATTGGGGGGCCTCAAGTGATCCCAGGAGGGGCGCCAGACTCTTGTTAAAAGCAGCATTATACAGATAACAGGCCTTTGTTTTAAGCAGAAGCATGTTATTGCATTTTTAAAAAGGTAACATTACTCTACTGCAATGTTTATATAGGTCTAGACATATTTAAACAGTGCCATCTTTATAAAATAATTGTGAAAAATTCTGAGGGGGGGGGCAATGATTTTTATTTTTCAACTGGGGGGCGTGGCAATAGGAAGTTTGGAGACCACTGATCTAGGGTGTTCCTCAGGAAAGGTGACCCAACAGTAGAATGTTTTTGTTTGGTAAGCTTCATTAGCTTCTACGATGAATGTGACATCCCTGCCCTCTTCTGTTAAGCCATGCGCTACTAGGTGTAGTGTTAATGCCTGTCTGGCATTCTCAGGAATGTTCATGGCATTAGCCATATTATGAAATGGGTAAAGAGATGGAACACCAAGTGGGGAGAAAGTCCTCGTAATAGTTCGAGCTCAAACAACCTACATCCTAGTTAGGTGGTCTCTGTTAAGCTGAGGAAGATCTTCCCCAAGACCACAGATATCTCTGTATTATGGTACTTAGGGTACCTGTTGTGTGTGAGACAGTGATACTCAGGAGATCTATAAATTTGTGCCTAAGCACCATTGTTGGCGGCGCCATGTCATAGTTGGACTCTTGCTCTAGGCAACACTGCTAGTTTGGGGATGACAGCACTTTTGTTTGTAGGTGACTTGGCCAATCCTACAAGTCGCAACTGTCGGCCCAACCCTCCCGGGTCACAAGAAGTACCTCACCAAAAACCCAAACAATAAAAGATGATTTGTGCCAGCCTTTACGCATGGACTCAAGAGTGTGACATCTCAGAGGAGTCGTGGTTAAATGGAGAATACCCTTTTCTCACATGAACAACATGTCTCAATCACACACAGCCAATTAAAGAGATGCAGTGAAGTTTTCAATAGGTTTTATAAAAAAGAATGGAATCTACTGTAAATTGCATGGGCAGAGCTAGGTGTGCTAAACCTAATCTGCCAGTACCATGTCAACAAGAAGAGCTCCCCAACCTTGTTACCTTGGAATGAGGTCTCTAGATCAAGCTCTGTTGGGACACGAAGGCTGGGTCTGCATCAAGATGACGTGTAGCATAGATAGCGTTGATGGCATCTGGTAGGAATCCCTCTGATAATCTTGTCTGTGTGAGATGTATTTATACAGATCTTGTAGGACCCCTGACACAGGTATGTTCCCAAACAATAGATAAGAAGGGATGCTTCAGACAGCAATTAAATAAACAATTCCCTGAAAAGGTACATTATGTTATTGTCACACAAAAGTGGGAAAGTACATGATGTAAATACCTATTTATGTCATTCATCTTTGATGCTGACAGTGACGCCTTTACAGAGTGGCCCTGATAACGTGAAACTAAAACATTTTCCTAACTATAAACATGGCAGCCATCTTGGAAGAAATAATTAAATAAATGTGCTAAAACAGAGCAAGCTAAGTAGGTTAAAAGTCACTAGGTGATGGGGGTACAGATCTACAAAAGCAAGATGTCTAAGCTAAACTAATGATTCCTATTAAAACTAAATAGGGTCCACTACAAAACGACCCACCAACCCTTCCCCAACCCCATTTACCTCACTGCGTCCTCTCCCCATCCTGCCTCCTCTTCTCTCCTCCCACCCTTCCTTTAACCTTCCCCACCCCTTTGAAAATAAACTACCGTCCCCCACCCTAAGCCCTAAATAAAAAAAATACCCCAAACCACCACCCCTTAAAACAACAAAAAAACAACAACTCTAATCCCTTAAAAAAATACCTAAACCCCCCACCCCGCCCCTTAAAAAAAATAGCCCACCCGACCCCCCGACCACCCCAATCCCTTAATCCACCCCCACTCCTGCCCCAGCCCCACTTACCTCACTACGTCCTCCGCATTCTCTCCCGAACAACGTATGGCTTTTTCTGTGCCTTGACCACGCAGATGCATACTTTAGTATGTGCGTAGTTAAGCCACAGGCAAAGCCATGCGTTCTTCAGGCAAGCGTGGTTACGCTTGCATGGGAAACATCCACATCCTTAAAGACGCATTGTTAAGGACGTTTCCCATCTGTGTGAGTGTTAAGTAATAGTCAGCATTGGCAATTTTTATTGTACACAATTTGTCAAGCCTAACTTTGCTGATCAATCTGAGCCCAAGCACTTCTTCTTTGGTTAAACATTCTAAAAGTGTCATTTTCAGATGTGTGACTTAAAATCTGACTTTATCATTAAAAGGGCTTTAAATTGCAATTCAGTAGAGACCAAAGTTGACATTCCTACCTGTTCCCAATGAAATGTTTTCACTTATTGAATGTAATAAATTAACCCAATGAAATCCTTTGGCAGACGTAGGCTGTGCAGTAGTAAACAATTTATCTAACTTTTCACTACCAGGACATGTAAAACTTAAAAGTACAGGTCCAAATGTTTAAATACACTGCACCCTGTCCTCTGGCCTGTTTAGGCCTACCCAAGGGGTGACTTAAGTATCCTAGCAGGAAGTTTAATTTGCTAGGTCGAAACAGCAGATTAAATTGCACACAGGTGGCAATGTCAGGCCTGAGACACATTTGAAAAAGGCTACTTAAGTGGGTGGCCCATGAAGTGCTGCAGGCCCACTAGTAGCTTATAATTTACAGGCTCTGGCTACATGTAGTACAATTTAACTAGGGACTTACAAGTAAATTAAATGTGCAGTTAGGTGTAAGCCTATTTTACTATGTTTTGAAGAGTGAGCACAAGCACTTTAGAAGTAGTTGGTAGTGGTGATGTGCAAGTAGTCATAAGGCTAACAAAACAAATACAGCAAAACAAGAAGATTGAAGGTAAAAGGTTTGGGGAGAAAATCACACACAAGATGTCAGGTATAACATGCCTATTCTGTTATTGGGTATAGCTCGACAGAATCAGAAAATACAAGTTTAGTGAGGTAGAATAACACGTGCTTGCAGAACAGGTGGTCCAAGTGGAGGAAAGGTCCCCCTGTACTTTTAACAGCGAGGTTGAGTCCGCCCAGGTGGCACTGTCCTACCTGGGTGGGGCTAGGTGGTCATATGATGAAGCATGACACTATATAGTGTGTGAGACCACCTAGTCCGTAAAGGAAATTCCCCCCCTTTCTTTTTCCATTCCCACTGCTTTCCCTCTTCACACTGACCCCCTTCCTCCATTAGAGGACCACGAGGAACCTAGGGCACAATTGGTGCACCTGGTGTTTACCCCTCAACGCATAATAAGAACCCCATACTCCATAGGGTCCGGAGGCCCCCAAAACAGCCCATGCTCCCCCCCCCTGCCAGGAATACATAGAGCGACAAGATGCCTTTAACATTTGTTTTCTGTCACAGAGAGAAGTCAAATAAGCCTTGTCTTCTGACAAATTACTGTTAACATGAGGACTGGTGTTTGCTTTTCTTTCTTTGACTCCAAAGTTAGAGGATGTTATTAAGTGAATTATTAGACAATCTTGTTGAGGTAGTGGGAGTGTCAAAGGAAAGGCTGTAGGATATTGTTATTTCTACCACACAAAATGTAAATACCTGTATATGAACTGTATGAACATTTCAAAATGCGTCAGCAGTTAGGAAAGCACAAATAAAGCACATTTTTGTGTAATTCTGAACTGTGATGGAAACAAAGATTGTATTGTCATTAAAACAAACAAAGACACTTATTTGATGATGTGCAAATGATAAATACTTACTATAAACATATTTCCACAAATTATTACTTGTGTGCTCTGTAGTTTTAGCAGTACAACTGCATGTCAGTACAAATGTTGTGGTCAGTTGAATGAAAAATGTGCTCTTTTAAATGATAATGTGCTACCACACCCAGCTTTTGGAATATATTTGCAACAGTGTACGCCAAAGTGCACCTCTGGCTACGTACCACACCTTAACTACTCTCTTGCTGAACAATCGAGGCTCATTTGCTGTAGGTGTTCTTTGTGAAACGCTTGCATGTTTCACAATTCCTATGGCTTCTGTGATGTAACATTGGTGGCAGCAGCCTCACTCTGAAAATTCTTCCAGCACCACTGACGCTTTCCAAGAGTTATAGTTGTGTCCCCAAAAGCATCCAAGACCACAGTCGTCTAATCATGAAACCATTTCACTTTCTTTATTTTAGGGATGTATGCATTCATGGTTGGCCTAGGACATAAAACAGGTCTGGCACCAAATTAAACGTGGCCCTTAAACTTAAAATTGGTGAGTAGGATAGCTAAAAACAAGTGGCCATCATTTGCATATCAGGGTAGTCTTAAACGTATAAAGACAATCTGTATAGGTGATTTGCCATGTAAGGGAGACTGTACGTGTCTGTGCTTTCTGAATCCAATGTTTCTGGTAATATCAGAGAAATCGATAGTAATACGCGCCCACCAGACCATGCAAGCGGCCACAGACCGCCAAAGAACAGCCTCATACACTGACCTGTCTGACCAGCCCTCTGGGCACTGCCTGATTGCCCTATAAGGCACTCCGACCCTCCATATACATTAATCATTGTATGCGAGGAGTGTGTGCGAGTCCTATCTGGGCCCTAGAAGGACAAATTCCGCTCTCTCACGCCCTCTTTTTCCGTTCGTTCTCTTTCTCTTTCCTTTCTGTTGCTCTTTTCTCTCCGTTTTCTGTGTTCCTCTTTAAGCTCCTCTCTATCCCGTTCCTTCCCCTCTCTCTCTTCCATTTGACACTCTCTCCCCTCTTCTCTCGCTTTCCCATTATTCTCTCATCTCTGTTTCTTTATTCCCTCTCCGGTCTTTCACTCGCATCTGTCCTCTTTCCCGCCCTCCCCACTGACCTCTCTCGCTCCCCCCAGTCCCTTTCTTTCTCCCTCTCCCTTCCCTCTGGAGGCTGTGGCTCGGCCGCTGAGTTTCATTGACTCTGCTGCAGTATTTGCCTTGTTAGTGCTCTGAGGTCACCTTGGTCCGCTGCCACCTTCTGTGTGCGCGTGTAATGTACTTGATACTAAGCTACTGTACTGCTTGTATATGCAGCACTGCGCTGTGCAAACACCAATGTCATTCAAGGTCACTACCGATCTGTGGCCGCGGAAAGCATGCTTGCCAAGCAAAACAGACATCACTGCGCGGGGCCGGTAAGAAGTGCCAGACTGCGATATTCTAATGTTTCCCTGCCTTTTTTCCTTTGAGAATTCGAACGACTCCATCAATATAATATAAAATTTCACGTAAAGTGACCTCGAGGCCTCGAGCTTTACAGCTGCAGGAGTTCTTTAGCTACATACTTGCCGAAGATGGTAACTTGGAATAAAATGCGAGCTCACCGCTGGACTTCTGCCACGGAAGCAGAGATTGCATTTTACGACGGTCACATAATACGGCCAAATAGAGGACTCAGGATTTACCCGAGCGTTTTCTGCGACGAATTAAATACTCGACAATTTTACTTGACCTGATCTCCGACTACACTTTTGGTACTTTACTGGTGCTGTGTAGGTGGGCTAAACACCGGAAAAGGCATGAGGTATGCATGTCTTTCACATGTAGGTGACTGACGTGGCATGGGCGTAGTTTCAAGCCCAAAGAGAGATTACAGAATGGACGGAGCACTTTGTGCTCACCCATAAAAAAAATAGTACCAGTGTGAAAGGGTTGTTTAAGGCAGAGGGGCCAGCAGGAATTTGCTGTCTGCTTCCCCCCCCCCCACACAAAAAATGAAATTCTATTAAAAAAACAGTGATGTGGGAGGAATGGAGGATCAAGCGGGAAGAGAGTAATGGACAGTGAGTGGTAGGAAGGAAAAGCAGCACAAGAAAGAACAACATGGAGGGAGCAGCACACAAGCTAGAAAGTGACATGGAACACTGAGAAGGGGGAGAAGCACACAAAAGAGAGAACTGGAAAACACACGCACTCTCATGATGTGCTTAAGCACAAAGAAAAAAGTTGCTCCATAAATGTGAATAGTGGAAGAATACATGTCAGCCAAGCCAAAGGATGGTACGGCGTCTATGCTTCATGGGAGGGATGAACACAAGGTGCAACAAGATGAACATGGAAAGCCATTGAATAAGAAGCAAGCAAATGAGAGTGCCAATAAAGCCAACAAATGGTATGCAATTGGCAGGCTGAATGCCCATTGTCAGTTCTTGGTAAGTCCACAACAGGTCTTTTCCAAATAGACAACTTGTGCTGTCTGGTAGGTGAGACCTAAAACCACAACACATCATACTCCTCAATAAGTGCTCAACCATACTACACATCTCAAATTTATGATATCATTACTACTCACATCTAGGGCTGTGCAGAGTTTAGAAGCTCAACAGCAACTTGCTCATGTGTCTTTTCTTTTGCAACAGTCTCTGAGCTTTGTTAAGTCGGAACACGTGAGTAAATATATGTGAAAATAAAAACATTGCAAAAAGGGTCCTTGCTAACTGAGATATTTCTTGCTGTTCTGCAGAGCTGGAGAAACAATCATCCATTTTTTCAGCCATAACCGTTCTTCAACTCCAGGCACCCCCCCCCCCCAGTGCATCAAGTAAGTGCCACAAGGAGACTTTTGGGGTTCTCCTGTATCAGTGGATTAAAAAGTTCAAGCAACACAAACACAGAAATCCATGCATCCTAATGCCCCATCATGTTGGATGTGTTATCAGTTGGCAGGACTTTACAAAGTTGACAACTGTGCATGGGGACAAATTTCACACTTTCTAAAATTTTCAAAATTCTCTGATTTCACCAAGCAATGTGTGTGTGTGTGAGTCACACACAACACTAATCACACTATTACTGTCCTCTTCATCAGGGAAATGAGGATGATTTCTACATCAACTGCTCAAGTAAGTGGCAGTAGCATAGTAGTCATCCACAAAACATTTAGGATCTGCAACTTCAACACACAGGGGCATATTTAAGAGCCCCAAGCGCCTCCTTGTGCCACATTGGCGTCATTATTTTAATGCCAATGTGGCCCAAAGAGACCAGAATCCTAGCGCCATATTTACAAAGTGGTACAATGCATGCATTGCGCTACTTTGTAACCCTTTGTGCTATATTATGCCTGTGCCAAACATAATGTATGCAAAGGAGGTGTTCACCCATTAGGGGGTCTGAATAAATGGTCAAAAAAATCGAAGAGGTTTCTTTGTGTCATTTTTTTTCGGCACTTTTAACACCTGCTCAGAGCAGACATTGAAACGAGGCACACCATTAATTACAATGGGCCTCAGTGGGCTTTGCAGGATTAGCATTAACATTTTTGATGCTAATCCTGCATCAAAAATGATGATGCTAACTACTACCATGGGGCACCGTATATTAAATACGGCGCACACAAGGTGCGTTAGTGGGGTACTAAGGGGCACAAGAAAAGTGGCACTGCACTGTGTGTAGCACCACTTTTCTTAAAAATGCCCCACAGTTCTATGTAATGTTGGAGCAAGCCAGGTCAACTAATGTTTTCCTGATGAACCATAATTCACCACCCTTTCTGACAGCTTGTCAAATGTAATACTTAATGGTTTTGCATATGTTAAAAAACCTGACGACAACTCATTTCATCCATAATGTATTGGGCAAAATCTTCCTTTCCTTTCAGAAGACCCCACAGGCCCCTTGTTTGATTTTCTTTAATTTTCACAGTGCAGCACCTTCTTTCTCTGCATAATCACTAGCACTTCCCTTCTGTCCTCTTTATTCCCTTATTGTGTTATTTTCTTCCTCTCTCTCATCCTTCTCCACTCTTCTCCTCTTCGCCCTTCTTGTCATATGCATCCATTGAGCAATCCACTGTCATCTGTCCTCCTCTCTCCCTCCTTCTGCTCTTCAAGTGACCTGTGCTTTTTTAATAAAAATAATTCTAATCTCTTTTTTTGTTTTCATCTTCTCACCCTTTGGATACTCTAAAGTTCCAGGCACAATGTCAGTTCCACTACCTCCTCCTCATTTTAGCCTATAGTAGAAATAATGGGCTTTTTGGAGCAAGAAACATGGCACAATTCTTACTCACTTAAAGAGTGTTAAAGCTAGTTAGGTAAGTGGTACCCATCTCACTTTGGGTCCCTACCGTCCCCATGCCTAGGCCCAATGGTTGATAGTAGCTAACTCTAGAAGTGAGACACATGCCCTTTTACCTGAGACCCACAGGGTGGTTTGACTTTTGTCCCTTCCTGGTAATCATACACTAGGTTATATATGGAGCCCCTTATTGTCTCCAAACATGCGTTGTTTGTGACATGGAATATTCAGGTTGCGGTAACCCAAGGTCTGTATGAAGCCTCTATGTCAGGGGTCTGTCTTCAAACGGGGGGTTGGACCCCCCCTAGGGGGGCCTCAAGTGATCCCAAGGGGGGTGCCAGGATCTGCCCAAAAGAAGCATTATGCTGATAACAGTGCTTTGTTTGAAACAGAAAAAAATGAGCAGCAGTAAACTGCTCTGTATTGGGCCATCACTAACATGTTTTGTCATTTATATCGTGGTTGGAAGAATGTGTCAGGGGCTCAAAATATTCTTCAGAACCTCCAACCCCATTTCTAGTAATCACACTGTGGATAATTTACATGTTAGTTATGTTTGACAATCAAGTATTTGATTGCCTTTTTAAAATGGTAATAGAACTGAACTGCAAAGTTGAAATACCTCTAGAAAAGTGTAAACATTGGCAATTTAATAGGATAATTGTGAAACATTCTGAGAAGGGGCCCAATTATTTTATTTTTTTCTCTTGGAGGGGGAAGGAGAGGAAGTGGCAATACAAAGTTTGAAGACCACTGCTCTATGTTGTAGGGTGAGCCATCAGATTAGTAGCAATAAGGGAAAAGAGTCTCCCATTTCATGCATGTTGCCCAATGCTGCTTCTTCAGACTCCCCTTACTCGAGTATAAATCCAAGTGCAGTATCTGACTTGTGACATGCATTCCTGGGAAGAAACTTTTGTGATCCGATTGAAACTATGAAACAGTTCTAACAGGTTAATGTGTGGACTGAGAGAAAGACTTTGGCATTCTGGCTTGGCCAAATGGTGCCCCCTCGCAGAAAATACTGGTATAATGCCCCACCCCTGCACCGTATGCTTTGTGCAAGGGACAAACACTGTCTGGATGCTTCCAGTTGTAAGTTGGCTGTCACTACTTGTCCCTACAAACATGAATGTCACACGGATGCGGGTACTTGAAAGAAAAATGCACTCTGCAAGGAGTGGATTGCCCCTAAAAATTGGTGTTAACATTTAATTTAATTGGATGCTTGGAACCGGCAACTGTCACCAGGACTGCATATAAATAACCCGCCCCTTACCTATATGTGATCATGGGGAAAGTTTTAATTCACTAAGTTTCACACCTGCCTACAGAAAGTACTGGACCCGACAAAGAACTTAGACCGGTCTTCCTTAACTGTTAGGACCCAATCCCTAGGACTGCAAAGAAGATTGACACTGCTGATCCTTGCTAAAAAAGATGCATGGCGCCTGGTGTGGGCAGAACCTGCCTCGCAGTGCTAAAGCCTATGAAGCCATGCGTTCACACTGCAATGAGATGCTTAGTGTATTTATATCCAACAAAGATGCTAGAGGCCATCCCACAGCCCAGCTTCATCAACGATTCAGAAGGGCCTGAATGCTGCAGACACACCAGCAGGAGCCTCAGGGAGACAACTGTAAGAAACATAGCCAGCAGTACAATTACGAAGCACACTTTGAGTTTGGCTAAATCTTAGGTTATCTTTGTAAAATTTAAGTTTAATTTCATGAGCGCACCCATCAGTATTAGCTAGTAGATGACAGAACCTTCACTGTGAGATCCCCAGGGCACTTGATACCATAACTTTAAAGTTAGTGCACCTTTACACAATACAAATAAAAGACTTACTCCTTCAAAAAAACATGCCTTGGACCATCGATCTATTATGATTGAAAATTGTGATGCCTGACCTAGTTGTTCTGCTCCTATACCCAGTGCTTTAAATGGGCCGGTACTCTCCGGTACTGAGTACCGGCACTTTTTTATTTTGAGAGGGAGAGTACCGGTATATCTCAAGAAAAACGTAATACTTTTAATTGGAGAGTACCGGCACTTCTCAGAAACAAGCAGGTACTCTGATAGAGAGTACCTGCACTTCTATTTTTCCATTTAAAGCACTGCCTATACCAACCTCTAAGAGTAAGCCTGGACTTTTCAACACCCGTACTTTGTGATCTAAATAAAGAGGCTCTTGGCATGTGTGAGGAAACAGTAGTATCTGCTGCATGCATCTCACTGCCATCAGCAATACTTTCTGTGAGAACTGACTAGCGCCCTTGAAAGAGTGAATGAATGAGTGCAACGTGGAAAGTACACAGCTATGCTAACAGTGTGGCCTAGTGCTATGAAGATGGCTGAAAAACAGATGAGGCTAATTGGAGGTAAATAATCAGGTTTTTACATTTTTTTCCTTTAATGATGCAGGCACAGGAGAACTGACCCAAAACACTAATTAAACTCCTTGCTTTTCCCTATTTATCTCGGATCCACTTTACCTGTTTTAATTTATCTGCTATACTTCCTAGGCTGTCCCCTCATCATCACTGATAGTGTTCCTTTCCCTCTCCTTTTTTTTTGATTGACTTTCCATTTTACTTCTTGGTCCTTTAAGGATTTTTGAGATTAGTTTACTTTTTCGCTTACTTCATGAATTGTGTTAAGATAAGAGGTGTGTGATATAGCAAATGTTTTTTTTTCCTAAAATTTCATAGCGAAATTATGCTATATTTCGAAAAATGTAGTAGTTGCTGTGTCACTTGAAAATTCAACATGAGGACATCCAGGAGTTTTCTAGTTTTTGACTAACAATTGTGTTTATATCAATAAACTGATTCCTGAAAACAGATTTTGACACCCATTTCTCTTTCATTTCGGTGACCAACGATTTGAACGTCAGTGAAAGTGGGAGCATCCTCAAGAAGCACTTCCCTTCAGCTCTTTCTCTTTCTCCGAGACACCCACCTGGAGCCTACCATCTCACTATCTCAGACAGGCACTTTACATTTCATCCAAAAACTGTCAGGAGACATTAAAACCCTCTACTCGCACATCACCGCAACCACACAGTGGCATGTTACATTTATTCATCTTTTATAATTATGACCACTGTTGAACTTGATATGCAGATTGCAAAGACTATCTGAGGGTGCCTGGTTTCAAAGATCTCTATGGTCGCTGCAAGCTGGACTTGTTGTTTCATCCTGAGAAATATGTGGTATAAGATGAGATCTTGGTCTATCTCCTGTCCCTGTTGGTATGGTTATGGAGACCATTAGTGTAAAGCAGCATTTTATCAGTATCGGGACAGGATTAACAATTTATTTTGAAGCACAAGCATTTGTCCTGTTTTTTTATCTCCTGAAGTGAACTTTTATTTCTTAAAGGCCTACAGTTCTTTATAGGACCCTTCAGTGGTATTCTCTGCATTGGCAAATATTTAAAACCTGCATTTTCTGCATTGGTACAAATTTAGTACTTGCGTGTTACCATTGTCATGACCCAGTGCAGATGAGAATATCTTTTTTCTTATGCGCATGCTCTGTATTATCGATACGTGTTCACACACAAAAGACAACTGTGGATTTGCCATACCAAAAAGATGGCAGACATATATTTTGCACCACACAGTGATATTTACTATGTGCAAAAAAGGATCAAAGGTGTTGGAAATGGCCTTTCCTGCAGGGTCATCCCCAGACATTTTGCCTTCTTCCTCCCCTTTTTATGCTGAATTCATTTTTGTTGGCTTTAGGACTGTATGTACTTTACCACTGCTAACCAGTGCTAAAGTGCTTCTGCTCACTCCTTGAAACATGATTAGATTGGCATATATCCAACTTGCATAGTTAATTTACATTTACGCCCATATTAAAGTGCAATACATGTGCCCAGGGCCTATAAATTAAAAGTTACTAGTGGGCCTGCAGTCCTGATTGTGCCACCCACTACAGGAGGCCTGTAAATATGTCTCAGGCGTGCCATTGCAGACCCTGTGTCAGCATTTTAAACTGCTATGTGGACCTGGCAAAAAACATTTTGCCAGGCTGAAACCTTCCTTTTTAATGCATATAAGTCACCCCTAAGGTAGGCTCTAGTCAGTCCCAGAGGCAGGGTGCAGTTTATTTAAAAAGATGGACACATACTTTAAAGTTTTTACATGTCCTTGTGGTGAAAAACTGTTGAATTCATTTTCATCACTGCAGGGCGGCCTGTCTCTCCCATAGATTAACACTGGGATTACCTTATTACAGTTTATAAGTATAATTTACAACTGGGAACAGATGACCCCTCCAAGTTTGGTGTCTCTGGAATTACAATTTAAAAATATAATTTATTGTGGTCGGATTTTAAATTTCAATTCTCAAAATGCCACTTTTAGAAAGTTGGCATTTTGTTACTTTAGCCATTTGGTGCTTGCTGCCTGTCTTTGATCACGTCTGAGGAAGGGTGACAGTTGGGCTTTATGTATTCCTCCTAAACAGCCACATACAATAAGAGCCTAGTTTAGGAGTGTCCTGATGGACCTTGATGAGACATCCAGGGCAGAACTGGAGGGAGGAGCTGGGGACGGCCTCACTTACTCCTGAATAGGCTGTGACCTTTCCACACACAAAAGGCTGCCTAACCCCCCCCAAAGTCCCTGCCCAGGGCAGTAAGGGCAGGGACTTGGAGCACTTCAGAGTCATGTCTTTGTAGTCGCTCCCCATCAAAGGCACAACTGGGTATAAGTACTGGACCTATGACATCACTTCAGTACACTTCTGGACCTGTGGATACTCGGCCTAGAAGTAGGACTGCTGTGCTGCCAAAAACATGTAATTCTACTGGACTGCTGTTTGCTGGACTCCTGCTTTGCTGTGCTGACCTGTGCCTGCTACCCTCTTGCCTGAGAGTAAGAAATACTGGACCTGAATCTCTCGCTCACAGAACCCAGAGTGACACCGTGGGCTAGTTAGCTGGCCTCATGATCTGAAGTTTCAGGCATATAACAGGCTCCCAACCACACCTGCTCCTGCACCTAGACTCTGCCATCTGTGAGTCTGTCCGGCCAAGAGGTGCCACCTGCCACCCCAGACCCCTTGAAGTGGACTTAGGTGCTTGCTCCAGTGGAACCAATGCATAATCTGCTGCTGGGGCAGAAACACTATCTCTGCTGGTGTGTGGAAAAAAATAGACGCTTCACCTATGCGTGGGTCATAACTGGTGCATCCAGAGTCGCACCACCAATGTACCTCGCATATTGAAACCAGTGCATCAGCTTTGAAACGAACACTGCATCATTTTCCTTGCATCTTCGACAACAGCAGCCTCGATGACAATGCCAAGACTCTGCATTGCAGTCCATTTGCTCATTGGAACTGACGCATCGCCTCAGTTGCCCAACGCATTCTCGATGTTGACACATAGGGAACTCACACCGCAGTCTCACCAGGTCTTGGAACCAACATGTTGGAAAATGGGTTATTGGTAAGGGCAGGTAAGTACATACACTTAGCAACAGGCCACTAACCTCCACTTAGGTCCAGTTAGGTCTCAGTAAATTAAACCCAGCTCAATCCTTGGTAGCTTGGCAACGAGTGACAAGGCTTAACTTAGGAGACAAAGCGTAAAGCATTCAAATATCACAAAACAGTAATTAAATAAAACACAGGAAACAGTTTAAAAATCCAAAATCAATTTATAAAAATAGATTATATTTGTATCTTTAAATTGGCACCACAACAAATACAATCGGATAAGGGGAACCGGAGATATGAATTTTTAAAGAATTATTGTTTTATAGGGCCTAGAAACAAAAAGCGCCAATCTGGTCATCTGGTCGCACCTCGACCGGGGCAAAGTCAAAGTTTAGGGCCGACCGCGATGGAGCCCGGCTCGGCTACAGCCCGCGGGAGGCCTCAGTCAAAAGTTTACCTTCGCACTTAGTAGTTTTTCTGAAGATTTTCTTCAGCTGGACAAACCTGCCAGTCCAATCCGACCTCCTGGAACTCTTCTACAGATACGCGTTGCGGGAGCCCTCGGTGGAGGTTTTTACCTTCGGACTTAGTCGTTTTTTCGAGGTGAAAATCCTTCGACCAGGGTAAACCTGGATCTTGATCCGACGTCCTTGGAGCCCTCCTCGGATACGCTGGCTGGGAGGTCCCGGTCAACTTTCTACATTCAGACTCAGTCTCTTTTTTGAGAAAGCCGGCTAGAGTTGCCGCGGTGTGTCGGTCTCTCTATGGACCTTTTTTTCAAAAGTTCTCCAAACTTCTGGATCTTCTCCCAGATGTTCCTTTAAGGTTCTTTCGGGGCCCACAGCTCACCCCAAGGTTCCAGAAGCTCTGAGATGATCCTTGGGGGTGTGGACTACAACTCCCAGAATGCACCTGGCGCAAACTCCTTTTCGGCCACTGGACAGTGGTCAGCTGGTTGATTTCTTCAGGAGTTGGTGCAGGGGACACTGGTTAGCAATTTTTCACCAGTAGCAAACAGGGAGTCCCTCCTTGAACCATTTGAAGCCAGGCAAAGTCCTTCTTGTGGTGAAGCCCAAGTGTGCAGATAGTGCAGTCCTTCAGAGTGCAGGATCCAGGTGCAGGCCAGGGGTCCAGCAGGGCAGTCCTTCTTCTCCTTTGGTTCTTCCTTGTTGGAATCTGATGGGGATCTGAGGTGTGGTTTGCCAGTTTTATCCTTGCTCCTGGGTGAAAGAAAGGGGGGTCCTGATTCTCCAATCAGGTGCAGAGTCCTTCCCCCATGTGATGACCACTTCCTGGGAAGTGTGGCAAAAATCAGTCCCAGGAGGCAACATTCCTCAAAAATCCATCATGGCTGAAAGTGATTTTTGGAGGTTACTTCTGGCTGAGCCCACCCACTGGTGTGGCTAAAAATCATAAAAACACCCCTCTCCCGCCCTCTCATAATCTAATCAAGGGGGTACCTAGTTGTCTGGGGTTGCAGGATGTGGGGGTGTTGCTGGGTTGCTCCAAATGTCCTTCTCTGCCTTTGAAAACCAGTTTGGCAGCCCTCCCCCTTCCTGCCTCACCATCTGTTGAGGGGAGATCCCCTCCCACAGGCACATCTCTTTGTGTGAAGCCAGGCCACTTCACACCTCATCAAGGCAGCCTGTCCAGGCTGCCATAGGCTGGCCAATCAGAGCACAGCAGCAAAAACACTGCAGGGCTGAAGTTGGCAACTTTTTAGGTAAAGTTTAAAACTCTTTACCCAAACAAGTTCTATTAAATCCCACAACTGGAAGTTGTGGGGTTTATTATAACAATTAATTTGATACCAAACTTCTGGTATCTGTTACTTAAGGGGACTTTAAAAATTAAAATAAAGTCTTCCCATTCTAGCCTATGGAGGCCATTCACTACAATGAGGGAAAAACGAATTTGGCTGTTTTACCTCACCAGGGCTTATAAAACTATTTTTATACGGTCCCTGCTTATAGTTACATGGCACCCAGCCCTAGGGGCACATAGGGCACACCTTAGGGGTGACGTATATGTCAAAATAAGGTAGTTTAAGACTTTGGAACTACTTTTAATTCCAAAATCGAATTTGCATATAACTTTAATGTAAAAGCAGCCAGCAAGGCAGGCCTGCCTTTACAACGACACTGGGCACCTCATCAGTGCACCTACCTATGCTGGGGTCCCTAAACCTGCATGCCCTACCATATACTAGGGACTTATAGGTAGGTTGACTTAGCCAATTATAAGTAGCCTAATTTGCCTACTCATTTTACACAGAGCACAGGCGCTGGGACTGGTTAGCAGTACCCAGGGCACCATCAGAGTCAGGAAAACACCAGCAAAAAGTAGAAAATGGGGGCAAAAAGTTAGGGGGCCTCTGCAATCAGCACTGTTCTCTCACTCAAGACCCCCACCAGCCCACACGCCCAGGAGACTCAGCCCAACCCTGGGAGAGTCTTCCTGGCTTGTCAGGCGAGGAAGACAGTGAAGAGAACAGGCTGTCCCTTTGCAGGGCCTACTCTGCCTTACATCCTCCTGCCTTGTTCACTCCCTCTGGGTAGTGAATCCATCCCAACAGTGAAAGGACCAATCTCAAACTGAAACTTCCCTATAGGGGGGTCTTCCTCCTCTCTCTCTGCCAACTTGGGTAGTGAGGTGCCACCTCCCTTACTCCTAACTTTGCTAGGGCAACACCTTGCTTACCCAAAGTGGTCACCCAACACTTGAGCAACCCCACGATGACCAACAGGGTCAGGGGGCCTACTTTGCTTTTGGCCCTGGGGTCTGCCTCCCAGGCAAAATACAGTGCTGCCAGGAAGGCTAGCACCCAGCAGAGGCTACCGACAGCTGTCAGTACCCAGAACCACACCATAAGCTCTCCACTGACAGGTGGCTGAGCTCCTTTAGGGGCAACTGTGGGGTCCTGGCACCCCTCTTGCTGTCTAGAGTGGGGGACTACCACCTCCTGTGGCAGACACCCTCCTCCACTCTCCCTTCTGTCAGTGCAGGGGCAACACCCTGCATCTGGACAGCTGTCTGACTACTCAGGACCTCCTTGGGGTCAGGTGAGGCCTCACCAGTGCCAAATCTGGGCTCCCCCCCTACTGGGGCAGAAGGAACTCCCTGGAGCTCTATTTAAGAGTGGCCCACCCTTCTTTTTCTTCTTTCCTTTTCTTGGGGACCCCTGTCTCCTAACTGTAGGGACTGACTCCCCAGGACTTTGGGTTGGGGGGGGCGCCCTGGGTGACCACCCCATCTGGGACCAGACTCACCTCTGGGAGGTCATTGCCCAGGATACAATCTAAGGGGAGGTCAGCACTGACTACCACCCTAAACCAGTCAAGGATACCCTCCCTCTCTAGGGGCACTATGGCTACAAGTTTGGAGGTGACCTCCTCTGTGGCTATCCTGACTTTCCTGGTCTCTCGTGGGACATACATGTCTGGGGTCACTAACCGGTCACTCACTATAGTGTGACTGGCACACGTGTCTCTCAGGCCAGTGGTAGGGATGCCATTCACCTGAACGGGGTGGAAGTGTCTACTCCCACCCTCAGGGATCACCAGCTTACCATCTGGTCCTGTCTCCCAGCTCAATGCTAGGAGTACTTCACCCTCTGAGGAGTCCTCCTCGATGGCTACACTGGACAGCCCAGTGCTAACCACCTTCTTTGGCAGGCTGCATCTCCTCTGAAATGACCTGTCTGCTGACAGTCAAAGCAAGCCTTACTGTCGAAGAGCTTTTTTAACCCTGGGTCTCCCTGTCTCTGCTTGTCAGAGTGGGAGTGGGATTTACTCTCCTCCTTCTTAGGGTTCTGGGGTACAGAGGGAGTCTCTGTGGTGGGCTTACCACCTCTCTCCTTAGGTTTTTGGGGACCTGACCCCCCCCTTCTTGGAGTCTCCCCCCTGGGACTTGACAACCACCCTGGTTCTCAGCCACTCATCAGCTGCCTCCCCTAGCTCTCTAGGGTTGGTCAGCTTAGAGTCCACTAGATGCTGGTGCTAACGCGTCCCTTTATGATGATTTATTACACATCAGGACTCGTTTTAGGCCAAAAAATCTTTTGACCCAGTTGAGAGACACCTTAGGACGAGATAGCTAATCAATATGTCAATCAATACGTCAATAATGTCATCAATATTTATTACAACAATGCATTTCACTTTAGTCAAAGACATCAATCAATTCAAGCCACCACCATGACCTGACGGTCATGAATAACCACACCAGTTTCATAGAATTTTATGAGCTTTATTCCCTATTAATTACAATTCTAAGAGCAAATGTGGTAATCTCAAAACCAAGAAACAAAATAGCATAGTCACAATATGGCAACTCTGATAAGATTTCATCAAGGCAAGAATCACAAACATCAAAACATAACACGGCGTGAACATAGATCAACTTTAGCAGAATGTCATTAACGCATCGGTTCAACAAAGCATAGATTCAGTCGTTTGTCTATATGCGTCAGTTTAGTGAACACCTGTCCTAACCTCTGATTAGCATTGGCATGTTGGGCTTCATGCAAAACAATTTAAAACACCAATTTGGAAAACATCTAGCTATGATCTCTGTCAAAAGTAAGCAGAAAGGAAAAGCAAAAAGAAAAATCACAATTTCATTGTCATAGTTACCCTCCAAGGTTTGGGTCAGCACTCAGGTTCAGTCTTCGTCTTCAGGACATCAGTTGATTCGCCATCAGTCAAAACTCAGCTCCTGGGCAAAAAGGGCCACTTCCCTCATTAGGAGGGAAAGTGTAAAATGGACAATCTAAGAAAAGGATGGTTTTAGTAAACCAATCAGTCACCAAACAGAGTGACAGAGTTTCTGGATAAAATCAATAGTATTCCCTAACACCTCTCTCAGGCTCCCCGTGTCATGGGTTTTTATCCCTTTTTCATTGTACATTCCCCTAAAATCTAATTGGCTAGGGGTTGCACCTCACTATCTCTACCCAATTAATTTCGAATTAGCTCATCAAATTTGTCACCCCACGATAATTCACAGACAGTCTATTGGTCCATATGATTGACGTCTTCAGAGGTAGCACGTCCGGTATGATTTTATCCTTCGGTAATTCTTTGCACATCTTTTGGTCAGTAGCTCCATTGTCTTCACCGGTTTCAACAACCTTGTACATTACATTAATCTACACTGTTGCATTTTGGCTAAACCTTTCTACAAGCAATATGAATTTCATGAGAACGGATCCACTATGGTTACATTCAGCTTCTAGTTGAAGAAAACAAGAGGTCATGTCCTTTTGCGAGTCAGCACACTGTACGTTAGAAAAACACATTTAATATGAGAGCCAGGCAGCTAAGCTTCGGCTCATGCTAACTTAAGGCCTACAAGATTTATTTAGTATAACTTTAATCGTTAATAATTAGTACGAAACAGTTCTCTAATACAAATATTCATAGGCATTAGTCCTCTTCATTAGTCCTCGTATACATTGACGGCCACTTCCCGTGGTCACATTTCAAGTGCACGTTTTAGCAAAACAGGTTAATACAATTTCTATGCGGCATTATCACACATTAGTTCATAAACATTTCATGTAAATATAGATTCTATAAGCTACGCTCTCTCACTGGCGTAACCTTTTTTGGATACAATTGGTCAAGATGTGCTCTCTCATGATCAGATTGTATAACCCCTCATAAGTATTTACTTTGTTACCATTAATCCAGCCCTCTAGTGCCTTAAGTGAGGTATCTATAAAGTCAACCCAAGACTGGGTATTGACCTTCTGGGTGTCCCTGAACTTCATCCTATACTGCTCTGGGGTCAGACCTAACTTCTTAGTTAAGCACCTCTTCATACTAGGGTATGAATCTGCCTCCTCCCCACTTAAGGTCAGAAGCCTATCCCTCCCTGAGTTGGGGACCAACTCCCATAAAAGTGAACCCCAGTATTGAGGCCTAACCTTTCTCATTTGGAGTGCCCTCTCAAAGGCCTCCAACCACTTGTCCATGTCATCCCCCTCTACATAAGCAGGAACCACCCCCTTGGGTAATCTGGGGCAAACCCCCCCACCCATGGACACCTCAGCTTCTCGGTCGCTGCCACCATCTCTTTTCTCTTTCTTTGCCCACTTTTTCTCTTCTAGGGCCAGCTTCTCTGCTTCCAAAGCTATAAATGCTAGCTGGACCTCCAGCTCTCTTTCCCTTAGGGACAGGTTCTCTCCTCCTGAAGGGACCCCCTTCCCCCAACTAGCTCTGGGTATGACCCTAGTAACTGTGTGCAGTGAGGACCTGTCTTCCTCCTCCTCACTTAGGCTCAGATGCTCTCCCTCCCCTGAGTGGTTGGAGCTAGCTTCCTCCCCTGCTTCTTCCTCCTCTGGAGCTTCCTCTGAGTCTACCTCTTGGGCCTCAGCCCATGCTGTCAGGGATTTGATCAGGACATGTTTCCTGAGGTCAGTGGTTGCAGGCAACCCTCTTTCAGTACACAACCCCCTAAGCTGGAATACTGTCAGGGTGGGTAGGCTAGCCAGATCAAGCTCCATGGTTCCCTAGTTTTATGTCAACAAAACCTTTTTCCCAAAATTGGAAACAAGAATTTAGAAAAATCACAAAAATTCAATAATTGAAATTAACCCAAATTAAAAATTAAAAACAATTTTTGCACTAGGACAATTTAGAGGATTTTTTATTTGTTTTACTTAAAACTGTAATGTGATACTGAACACAAGTACAGGATCCCACCAATGCGCACCACAAATGTTGGAAAATGGGTTATTGGTAAGGGCAGGTAAGTACCTACACTTAGCAACAGGCCACTAACCTCCACTTGGGTCCAGTTAGGTCTCAGTAAATTAAACCCAGCTCAACCCTTGGTAGCTTGGCAACGAGCGACAAGACTTAACTTAGAAGACAAAGCGTAAAGCATTCAAATATCACAAAACAGTAAATAAATAAAACACAGGAAACAGTTTAAAAATACAAAATCAATTTATATAAATATATTATATTTTTATCTTTAAATTGACACCAAAACAAATAAAATCGGATAAGGGGAACCGAAGATATGAATTTTTAAAGAATTATTGTTTTCTAGCGCCTAGAAACAAAAAGCGCCAATCTGGTCATCTGGTCCCACCTCGACCGGGGCAAAGTCAAAGCTTAAGGCCGACCGCGATGGAGCCCGGCTCGGCTACAGCCTGCGAGAGGCCTCGATCAAAAGTTTACCTTCGCACTTAGTCGGGTTTCTGAAGATTTTCTTCAGCAGGAGGAACCTGCCAGTCCAATCCGACCTCCTGGAACTCTTCTAAGGATATGCGTTGCGGGAGCCCTCTGTGGAGATTTTTACCTTCGGACTTAGTCGTTTTTTTGAGGTGAAAATCCTTCGACCGGGGTAAACCTGGATCTTGATCTGACGTCCTTGGAGCCCTCCTCGGATACGCTGGCTGGGAGGTCCCGGTCAACTTTCTACGTTCGGACTTAGTCTCTTTTTTGGAGATTTTCTTCACCAGGACGAACCTGCAAATCAGGCCTGGTCGCGGTTGAGGCAAGCCGGCTAGAGTTACCGCGGTGTGTCGGTCTCTCTATGGAGCTTTTTTTCAAAAGTTCTCCAAAGTTCTCCAAACTTCTGGATCTTCTCCCAGATGTTCCTTTAAGGTTCTTTTGGGGTCCACAGCTCACCCCACGGTTCCAGAAGCTCTGAGATGATCCTTGGAGGGTGTGGACTACAACTCACAGAATGCACCTGGTGCAAACTCCTTTTTGGCCACTGGACAGTGGTCAGCTGGTTGATTTCTACAGGAGTTGGTGCAGGGGACTCTAATTAACAATTTTTCACCTGTAGCAAACAGGGAGTCAAACCTTGAACCAGTTGAATCCAGGCAAATTCCTTCTTGTGGTGAAGCCCAAGTGTGCAGCTGGTGCAGTCCTTCAGAGTGCAGGATCCAGGTGCAGGCCAGGGGTCCAGCAGGGCAGCCCTTCTTCTCCTTTGGTTCTTCCTTGTTGGAATCTGATGGGGATCTGAGGTGTGGTTTTCCAGTTTTATCCTTGCTCCTGGGTGAAAGAAAGGGGGGTCCTGATTCTCCAATCAGGTGCAGGGTCCTTCCCCCTGTGATGACCACTTCCTGGGAAGTGTGGCAAAAATAAATCCCAGGAGGCAACATTCCTCAAAACTCCATCATGGCTGAAAGTGATTTTTGGAGGTTACATCTGGCTGAGCCCACCCACTGGTGTAGCTAAAAATCATAAACACACACCTCTCCTGCCCTCTCCTAATTTAATAAAGGGGGCACCTAGTTGTCTGGGGTTGCAGGATGTGGGGGTGTTGCTGGGTTGCTCCAAATGTCCTTCTCTGCCTTTGAAGACCAGTTTGGCAGCCCTCCCCCTTCCTGCCTCACCACCTCCCCTCCTACATGCACATCTCTTTGTGTAAAGCCAGGTCACTTCACACCTCATCAAGGCAGCCTGGCCAGGCTGCCAGAGGCTGGCCAATCAGAGCACAGCAGCAAAAACACTACAGGGCTGACGTTGGCAACTTTTTAGGTAAAGTTTAAAACTCTTTACCTGAACAAGTTCTATTAAATCCCACAACTGAAAGTTGTGGGATTTATTAAAACAATTAATTTGATTCCAACATAGGGCACACCTTAGGGGTGACTTATATGTAAAAATAAGGTAGTTTAAGACTTTGGAACTACTTATAATTCCAAAGTCGAATTTGCATATAATTTTAATGTAAAAGCAGCCAGCAAGGTAGGCCTGCCTTTACAATGACACTGGGCACCTCAGGAGTGCACCTATGGGTGCACTACCTATGCTGGGGTCCCTAAACCTACATGCCCTACCATATACTAGGGACTTATAGGTAGGTTGACTTAGCCAATTATAAGTAGCCTAATTTGTATACTGATTTTACATAGCGCACAGGCCCTGTGACTGGTTAGCAGTACCCAGGGCACCATCAGAGTCAGGAAAACACCAGCAAAAAGTGGAAAATGGGGGCAAAAAGTTAGTGGGCCTCTGCAATCAGCCCTGTTCTCTCACCCAACACGTCACTGTTATTGCATGGAGAACATCGCCGCATCCCCTCTACTGCATGGTTCACAACTGACACATCGCTCTGCAACCTGGATTTAAGGTACTTTGAGTCAGAAGGCCCAACTGGGTCCTTGCCGGCCCACTCTTCATCACAGTCCGCCTGAACTTTTAACTTTGTCCCAGTCCAGTGTGACCAGATATCCCCGGTTGGCACTTTTGCCTTCTAAGTGCTACTTTACAGTTTATTTTTTAAAAATTCATCACTCAAGTTACGCTTATTGAATTTTTGTTGCTTTGGTCGTGTTTGATTTATTAAACTAAAGCCTATTTTCCTAACCTGAGATCTTTTTTATGTTGTGTTTTCACTTTTTTACTGTTTGAGGTGTTGCACAAATACTTTACACATTGCTTTTAAGTAAAGCAGGACATCTCTGTGCCAAGCTACTGGAGGGTGAACATAGGTTAATTTGGAGTTTGCTTGTGCCTTATGTTGACAAGAACTGTGGTTGCTGCTTGACCAGAGCACACACCCCAGTCAACCAACAACCGAAGTGCTCACAAAAAGGACCCTTCTTGGGGGAATGGGGGCCCACAACCCTTTCCAATGGCTAGCCATGTGCTCATAGTGTGCTAGATTTCATTCTGTCATTCTGTCAGTATCTAGGGGGGCCACCCTCCACTGAGGAGTCTCAAAAGTGTCTCTAGGACTAGGTACAGTCTTATTCATGTTTCTGAGTTAATGTCTCCTGTAAAAACATCGATTTTTTTTTTTATAATGGAGCAGAAGCGGCTCGCTCCACATTAAAGGGGCGGGGCAGGGTGTGGCGGGGGAAATTAATTAAAAAAAAAACAACCACTTACCAGATTCCCCATCTACGCCACCACCACTCCACTCCTCTGCCTCCACTGCAGCCGCAGACACAGGCTCCCAGCCTACCTGCGGCCGATCCAAACGCTGCTGTCATGCTGCTGGCAGCATGACAGCAGCGTTCAGATTGGTTGGAGCACCAAGCCAGGGTGCTCCGAGGCAGAGTGGGAGTCTATGCCTGCAGTCTCCAACCCGACAAGACAGTGCCCGGATGGAAAGAGTACAGTGCGCATGTGTATTTGGCTGGTGTAATACAAGAAAACAACAGAAGGCCTACTCTAGTCAACACATGACATAGAAAACAAATGTGAAGAAGTGTATATGATATGTGAAAAGTACAGGCCTCAGTTTGAATACAATGGCCACGTAGGGATGCAGGGACAGAAAGGAGAATGAGGAGAGAGGCCAGGTGCAGGGTAAAAGCAGTCACAGTCCGACTTCTCATGCCATAGATAATTTAGAAGGACGCATACACAGAGGAGAGTCTGAGCCACTTTCTGATACCAGGGTTAGGAGAAGGGGCAAATCATGACAGGCTGAAAGGGAGACACGGCACTAGATGTTTGTGTTTCAAGGTTGGCAGTAAGTGGGAGACAGACTGTAAAACCTCAAAGGCTGTTAAATGTGTAGGGAGGACATATTGATAGAGTTCAAAGGGTAGGATCGAAGGTCACTGTGTATGCAGGAAGATATTTATGTGTTATATCTGTTATAACTGTATTTTCGTAACAAGCAGTCAGATAGCATTTAAATAATTATGGTATTTTGTTAATTGTAAATGTATGAAGGAGGTGGAACTTAGGTGCCCACCAAGTGTATAAAATTCGCTGTTTGTAAGAGCTAAGTTGAGTGTGGCTTCAGTTAGAGAACTGTGCTGTACTCCCCGCCGTATTTTATTTACTTATAAATATACTAAATTATTATTAGAATTGTGTCACTTCTTTATTTCTGACAAAAACTCGACTACACCGGCCTAAGACGGCCAGCCAAACATACATGTGCACTGAGGGGAGTGCTGTGCACACCCTCTCCGTCCTCATCATAGCCTGTGGCCCCGTCCCTTTTACTATAAAACAATACTAAACATAGTTTATTATTGTTTTATTGAAAAAGTTTTGAAGCTACTGCTGCTGGCAGGGGGGGGGTGACGCTCCTCCGCCAAAGCGGAGGAGCCACGCCTATAATAAAGCACATAGCCTCAACCTGGGCCAGGCACATCCATAGATTGCAAGGTAATACAAATGATGGCCATGTGCCCAATAGCAAACCCGTTCCCTGGTGGGGCCAATCCTGTATGCTGGTCAAAAATGCTATAGAATTTAACGAGAGGGGCCTAAAGCTTTTCACTGGAGCATTGCTGAATGCCGGGGTTGCCCAATACTTAGACCATCTTGTGTTTATTGCACGTCATTCCTCTTTCCTCCACCATCCTCCACTTGGTGTCTCTGTCTCTTGCAGTTTGTTTTTTCTCCCTGCTTCATCCCGTTGCCACTGTTTTCCTAAGTTTGTCTTACTTTCTGTTTCTATCTTTTCTTTCTTTTGCTTTGGGCCAGATTTTGATGATAAAAAAACGCCATGCTTTCCCAAAACAAGTACCAGGGCACACTACCTGCAACTGCCGACACAGATTAAGCACTGTACCCATTCCATACTTTCGTCAACATGGTGGTGGGACAGCAGCAGGGTTGGCAAGAGGGTCTAAGGAGACGTCTTTGGGTAGCCATATTAAACGAGTGGAAGATATAGCTAATTTACAAATGATAAAGATGATGGAATTACACCAGTGGCACTATCAAATTTAAGTTTTTAACGAAAATCAGGGTGGCATCAATGAAAGGTTTGTGGCAAACACGCAAACCTTCTGGTGGAAAGCAATTCAGATAAAATAAACACATCAGATGAAATCAAACCATGGCCCTCACAGGGATCATTAGCACAGCCTGGCATGATTGACGCGGAGAACACATCTCAGCTTCCCAGTAGTTGCGTTTTGCATCAGTTGCCTCACATGCACCAGGACTAGAATAAATACGACTATGTCCACGCCACTAGTGAGATAAAAAATGTTAGCAACATGATATTGTGTAGATCAATATTCTTACAGTTTGGCAAACATTTAGACGCTATTAAAGCAGTGGAATTAACGTTTTTTTCGAAAAAAGTTGTCAATACTAGTGTTTATTGCAGTCCTTTCTTTCAGCACAAGACAACAAATTAATTCATAAGTGCGGCCATTAAATAGAGTAAGATTCCATCTACGGTGGCCACTCAATGCCTAGTTGTCGTAAATATTGTAATTTGCAAATCAGATACAGAAAATGAAATTAATGAAGCTTGAAACTCTGTTTGTATGTCGACTTTAACTTCGTTTGCACCAAGGTTATAGAGAAACAGTCGCGAAAACATTCAACGTGAACGGTTAAATAAACGATTTCTCAATGTCTTTGGTACATGCTTCCGGTTGCTGAGTGTGCACAGGAGTTTCGCCCTCCCTGCAGCCAGCTCCTGCTATACAGAACCTGTCACCGTGCGCTCGGTCTCTGAACAGCCAACCTACTTCCCCGAGGCTTCAACATTTTCCAATTTGCTGCTCTTTGCTTCTTACAAGATGCTAAATGGCCTCATTTATAAGAAGATTTCTGGAGGGGGTTTTAGCTCGGCGAGCGCCTGCTTAATCAACATTTACCGCAAAGTCTGAAAGGGAGAAAATGAAAGGAAGGGAGACAGAAGGAACAGGGAAAGAACTGGAGAAACTGTAAGATAAAAAGAGCAGAAGAGAGGCTGAGAAATCAAGAAAAAGCCAGAAAGAGAAAACATAGTAAAAGACAAAATACAGGGAGAGAGAGAGCGAGAAGAGCACATGCACCAGGGGTTGGTTGTGCTGTAGTTTTTGAGAGGATATGTGCCATGCACTTGGGCCTCCTCTGGCATACTGGTAGTGCTGACTGTGACTGCATACGTGATACACATCATATCAGTCAGCTATATGCTACCAGAAATTCTGTTCTTGAATTGCTGTTGCACAATATATTACGACTAAAGTAGTGACTGTCTGCATAAACTCAAGTTTGCAAATGTTTGACTATATTTATGAGCGAATATAGCTAGAGTCAAACTTTCGACAGGGCCTGTTTTAAAACAAAACAGTGGCACCTTATACTCAATGCCTGCTGTGGAGTTTTGATGTTGGCACCAACCATGGGCAGCACTTAGTGAGGTTATGTCTCTGAGCTACTTGCTAAACATTAACCTACTCAAAACAGATGTGGAACATGGAAATTCTACGCTGGCTGACTTTGCATAGCCAGCTGGATAACTGCTGTCCAAATTTTGCTTCTATCAATGAATACAACACATGACAGAAACCATAGAAAATATATTGCATTTCTCCATCACTCCTACCTTAAGGTTAAAGTGGTAAACCTTCCTCTTCAATTACTACTTACAATGCTGGCTTGTGGGGTGGGGTGGTAGGATTTGAAGTACTTTAATCAGGATCTAGAGATTCTATATTTCTGGATCGTTTGGCATAAACATGTCACATGGAAGAAGCCTCCTTTCTCTATGTAGCATTTGAAGCATCCTGTGCAGTGAATTCTGCCTACCTTCCAGAGATGCATCAGTGTGAAATGTTCTCTTTACATATACTTGAACTAGATGAGTCGTAGCTTTGCTGAGATTGTGAGTGTATGGGTGGCTACTTAAGCCTCTCTCATCTAGGGGGCTGACACCAGTCTCCCAGGCTGTTTTTATTTCTGTAACCCAATCAGAAGTGTTATTTACAAGGCAGTGGTAAGTCTGGAATTTTGTTCCCTAACCAAAGTGCTCATTGTTAATTTTGCCTCTAATTGATTATATTCCAGAAGGTTCTCCAGTGGTCTTTCTATAACCACCCTTAAACTTGAGATATATGTAGTTCAAATGCATTGGATAGTTCAAGAAAGAATGCCATATGATTGTGTTCCGATATGTTGCCCACGCTCTAAATACGGAATATGTTCTAATGTGATGATACCCCCTGCCTGTTAAACTGTTTTAGCCATGTCTCATTCCAGAAAGGTGGATTTTGGCTCACCAACCTTTCCAGTCCAATCTTCTGAGTACCTTGTGCCAATGTTCAAAGACTATCTTTGTAGCATGGTGTAGGGATGGCAACAGTGGCCCTCCATATTGCGCCCAGAGCACTATTGGTTATGGGAGTTCTGATAGCTGAATCGATTCTCCATCCAAACAGCCAGTGATTATGGATAATCAGCTAAGCTGCCCAAAAAACATCTGCCATCCTAAGACATCTGTCATGCAATGAATGGAAACATTTGTCAAATGCTACTCTGGGTGTTTTGTAAGCCTACAGAAAGGACTTGCAATATTCAAAGCTTCTGGAAGGAACTTTGTACAATTTTGAAGAGTTAGTTAAATAGAACATATAGTAGATTTGGCAGGAAGATCCTCTAAAATAGTCCTACTCTTCCAACAATTCATATAGTAAGAACGATTCAGTGAAGTCTGCTGGTTGCCTGTAAAAGCGGTGCTAAGTTTAGGTCCCAGGCTATCTGTGGGTCATTATGAATATATTCACAAATATTTATAGTGATGTTGTGATATAATTAGGTACGTTTGCCAGTCAACCACCAGGCCTCTTCACTGTAGTGGGTAGATGCCTGGCTTGTCCCAGTTAACCACCAGTCCTGACACCATGGCAAATTTGTCCAGGATTTTCATGGCCTTTGGCCCAACCATCTGGAATATCTCAATCAATCAAACAGGACTTATAGAGCACAGCTAATCACCCGTGACGGTATCCAGGCACTGAGAACATAGCTGCTAAGGGGTTCAGTTGAACAACCGAGTCTTGAGTCCTTTCCTGATTTCCAGAAGAGAGGATGAGGTCCGTAGGTGAAGGGGGGAGGAAGTTCCAGGATTTTGCCATGAGGTAGGAAAAGGAGCATCCTCCGCTGTTGCTTTGGCAGATGCGGGGTGTGCAAGGTTGAGGGAAGTGGAGCCCAGGTGTCTGGAGGGCTGGTGGCAGTTCAGGCGGTGGCTGATGTATGCTGGTCCTTGATTGTGAAGGGCCTTGTAGGTGTGTATCACCATCTTAAATTGACATCTCTTTTGAATATCTGGAGTACAGTAACAAATATTTCACTTATAGTTGTAACAACAACATTAACAACATTTATTTTATTGTGCACGTTTAAATAAAATCATTGCATACACAAATAGGCAAAGTGCAAAATCATTGCAAGAAGTGCAGTACGATTTAAAAGTTACTTAATTTTCTGATTTATCCTTAATAAATACTTGGTAACACAACAACTTAATATAGAATCAGTTAGGTTAAAACAAGCGAGAACTGCTTCACTGCATCTACCAATTTTCCTTGCAATTAAAGCCATCCTCAAAAGCTCTGTTCTGTCGTGCCCAAATAAACCATGTCCTTTTTGCAGCTTCTGCATAGACTGCAACAGCTTGTTCGCTGGTCCTTAACCAACAGTGTCTGTGTAGTAGAGCTGGTAAATAGCCAAAGCATAAAAGCATGAATATCTGCTTTAGGAAAAGTGAGTAACCAGAATCAAGGTAGGGCTGACATTTTAGTAAGACCATTCAATCATAATATCTTTTGGACAATGTTGTCTTGTCTGCCACTACCAACAACTTCTTTGTCATGTCGTTGAAGATCATTTTTATTATGGCAGTATATGGAATGTTCAAATACCAAAAAGGAATCCAGACCAAAGGTGTGTTTAGCAGCATCCAGATACAGCCTGCCAGGCACTGAAGGTCAATTAACTAATGTAGACCATAATATTGTGTTCATGATGGATGGCTGTGCTTGCTTTTTAGCAAGCATTTAACAGGTATTAATAATGTAGACTCCTTCTCTGGCTACACCCTGCCCACTTATAATTGTCTATTCCTTCTCCTCAGTCCAGACACTGCACTTGGACGTTCACTCTAGTTCATGCAGCCAAGAATTCAATGATCTAGTGGCAGGGATATTGGACAACCATGACACATGTCTTTTGCTAAAGGGAAGGGGGAACAGCATACAATGAATCCACACATGTACGAATCGATTTGTGTGCAATAGTCAAATGTATGTTAGGAAAAGAAGGCCCAGCAAGGTTACTAAAGAACAAGAATGTACATTTTGTTTAAAAACTTGGTAGCATAATAGCAACTTGTCCTAGCACTGTAATGGCATGTGCCTTAAACAGTGGCACCCATCTCAGGATGTGTCTTGTACTTGCATTGTCATAAAGCCATTTTGATCTAGATGTACTAGGGAGTGGATTACTCTATTCAAATGGATTGCTAAGGTTTTAACTATTATTTTAGTTTCTAAAATAATGAGAGAAATTGGGTGGAAGTACCTAGAGCAGTCAGGAGGATATCATGGCTTGGGAGTAACTACAATGGTAGCCAAGCAAAGATCTTTTGTAAAAGTCCTCACTTTCACAGCTTCTTCGTCTACCTGCATCTCTAAGCAGTAAAGCTTCTTGAACATTTTGGAGAGGAGGCCATTGCACCTATATGTCTTTCCACTATTCAGGACTACAGAAGTGTCCAAGAGTTCCTCCACCATCAGTAGTCTGTTCAGTGCCACACACACCTCCCGATATAGGCAGGCAACCAGCATATCTGCAAGCATTTCAGCCCATATTTTCCTGGGGGAGGTTGGAGTCGGAGGGTGGGCATGCTTTATATAAGGTATGACATTACTTGGCAAATGTCGCTCTAATAGATTGTAAGTCAGAAATCCCATTTACCTTGCCAGCTCGCAGTTCAGGAACTGAGTTATATCTATCCATCTTCATTGCTTGCCAGTGTATTAATTTTCCTGATTTGTCACCGGTCATAATGTGCGCCATTGTGAAGCAAGCGAAGTCGACTTTGTTGAGTGCAGCAACGTCTGCATTATCGATAGTAAAAAGCAATGTCTCTGCTCACTTGCTACTATATTCTTTTTCTGCCTGTAGGAGCTCACTCTTTAGGGCCAGTGGGGACTTTTCTCCAATTTTCTTTTGTTTGCATCGACGCCATAGCTGTCCCCCGTATAACAGCTTTATAAGCTTTGCATATTGTCCCTCCAGATGAGACTTTGCCTGTATTCGTTTTAAAATATGTTACCCCCTTTTCACGCACGGATTGTGAAAATGTATTGTCAGTGAGCCACAACACATTGGGTCTTCACATGCCCCGTGGCAGATCCACATCCCATCCTGCCCTATAAGTAACTCTTCGGTTGCATGATCTCACAGACTTCTGGGGTTGATTCAGGCCCTTGTCATCCAGATGGTTCCGGCAGCTGGGACCAGGAATTGATCAATGAGCATAAAAGTATAGGGACAGTTGAATAATAATTGGATTTCCTCACTTCCAGATGCCAATCTCTCCACCCAGGAAGCAGAATTGTATTATGGATGATGTGTGGTTTCTTACTGCACATGCCTCTCTCTCTACCAGGAAAGCGTTGAAGTCTCATCCTTTGATGCCTAAGGAGCTTCCCTAATCCATGAGCTGATCTGTTCCAAAGTTGCCTGGGGTATTGTCAGATACATGTAAATAAGGGGTCATGTCTGTCCACCCAATTCACCAGTTACAGCCAAGAATCTGCCCTGTGTGTCTACCTTATATCCTAGTATTTTTAAAGGGAAAAGGATATACGTAAAAAAACAACTCCTCCTTCAGATACTTCGGTAAAGCCAGAAAGAAAAATCCTTTTATAGCCATGGCTACCCGGGAAATAGTATTTATTTCCTTGAAATTTGCTTTCATGTAGCATTTAATATAATGGGAATATCATTTAACATTTTCAAATCTATCCACTCTCTTGTTTTTGGCATTTAAATCATTAACTTTCCATGATGTCACACAGAATTGACCCGTTACTTACTCGTCAGTGGGGGCCATCATTTAAGACATTTGTATGTGTGCCCTGTATATTATACCTAAAGTATACAAAAAGCAATAGATGAAATTATTGAATTAATGTCAGCCGCTGGTAGATACTGGGGCCGCATCTTATGATAAATGTTATATACTTAACAATGCAGAACGAAACATGTACTTGCAGTTCCATTACCCAGGAGCATCTATCACCAATCCTCTAAATATAATATTAATCACATTTTTTATCTGCCATTGTATTTAAAACAGAATTGAACACAAGGAAAGACCTGTTCCAAACTCACACTTCTCCAGTCCATCATTATTTTGCACACCATCCCACCTTGTCAAATGCAATTTAGTCTTGACTCTGGTCCAGTGGGAGCAGTCCAGCCCGAACCAAGCCAAGCCAGGTCTTCCCTGAACCGGAAAACAAGCACCCAGGGACTAGTTTCGCCCTTGTTATGAGCTCATTAGCCAGGTATAGCTTGGTTTCAGTGACACAGTGTACACGGGATCCGTGCCTGGGCATACCTGTCCCACTCAGGGTGACATACTGAAACTATACAAAAGGGGATGGATGGAATGCTTTAATTAATCTCAGCCACTTGGGGCTGTATCCTATTATAAATATTATACCTAACAATACAGAACTAAATGTACCACATTTCTATCACGCAGGAGCATCTATTACCACTCCCATAAAGATAATATTAATCAATTTTTGTATCTAGCGTTGTATGTAAAATAAAGTAAAACACAAGGAAGGACTTGTTCAGTCTCTCACCTTTCCTATATATTGGCTGCTCCCCTTTCTGAGAAAAATGACTGATATGACAGAGTATGCGACAGGCCCTTGGGTATGCGGGACTCCACCAAGTTGCAATGCGCATTCTTTACTGTGGATTAGACCCAACATTGGACATTAACTTTTAAGCCCTTTTTTGCTCTTCTGTTTTTGACGTTCTGATGCTCTCCAATCAATTACTAACTCATACTATTAGTAAGCATTAGGAGGTCAGCAGCTAGGTATTCAAACCGCCAAAGCATCCTTGTCTAATATTTCACTAGCTTAATTTTCAGCTGCTGTCTTCAACATTTGCAGATGTGGTTGACTTAGGTGGAGGTCCCTGGTCTTCAATTGCATTGTAGACTTCTGAACCAGATGATACAGTATATTTGACTGTAGTGTTGGCTTCTTAACCAGAGGTTTTGATTTTGCATGTGTCTCTTCTTTCCAAACTTTTCATGCTCATCTAGGAGGGTACAGGAAGACTGCTCCCTTGGTCTTTGCCCCCAGGCCCACGCGACGTTTGGATTAGCAAATAAAAAGAACTGTTACCCAGAGAAACACATTTTAGTGACTTTTTTCAATGATACTACAGGAAAAAGTTGCACAAAAAAAAAAAACCTTTTAATCACACTTACACAAGACGGAGTCATGCATACTATTTATTATTTTTAGTCTGGCGAAACCTCCACAGAAGCCAATCATGCACAGAAAAAACCTAAGCACATCGGCCACTACATAGTAGTTGTACAGCTTAGCAATTGTGAACAACACTTTCACAAGGAAGAAGACCTGCATATGAACAATTTTCAGAAATATCGCTAAATGGGGAGCAAGCCAAAGTAACACTTTTTTGTCTAACTTCCACATTTTGATAGGGAGTGTTGCAAACAAACACTTCTTATACACACCCCCAATGAGGTAAGCTACTTTGAGTGACTCCTGCCCAGATGTGAGTCCTGCACACCAACCATTTTAGAGGTATCTCCAGTGAAGGGAGGGGGGGAAATGGTGAGCACTACCCATATTAGTGACACCACAACAGATGCTATCATGCACACAATCTGAACTGGAATCCTCAATGGATGGGAGTAATGCTTATGGGCAGTTTTCAGTGACACCATGCTGTACAGAAAATAATTACCTTGCAATAAAATGCATCAATAATTCATTGGAAATATTTTCAAGCTTTAACAAACTCTTATAATTATTCATTATTAGCACAAATAATGGATCATGTAACATAACTTTCTGCATTTTGCCCTTCCCATCTGAAATAATTAACATCAATGTGATGTGTAAAGAAAGAATATGCAACAGCAACAGCAATAGCAATGAATATAAATCTTCTCGTTCAGCAATGTAGACCTTGTAAATGTTGAGAAGAATCTGGAAAAAAACTGAAAAACATTTAGCCAGAATATTTAGTTTAGGACAGGATCCTACCATAGCCCATCAATCTTTAGTGTTTTGACACCTATAACAAGAGAAAAAGACAATGGGGGTTTAACTTATTAACAATTCTGGAATACAATACATCACCCATCTTGCATAAAAATTCATGCCCCCAAAATTAGCTCAACAAAAGTACTCCATGCTGAACGAGAAACTTCCATCAACAAATTAAAAAAAATCTTGAATCTTTAATCTTTAATCTTTATCCATTCCTTTAAAAAAAAGTTCAGTGAGTAGGTCTTCAGAATTATCCGAAGAACAGGATACCATTTACCCAGACCAATAGTTTGTATAAATAGGGCCAGATACTGTCCAGATTGGGCTTCAAGAAACCTTTTACTTGAAACCTCTAATCTGTTTTCAATATCCATTCTGAGACAAAATCAGAAAGCCATCTAACACCTGCCACTTGACATTTTCCAAGTGCTCCTATCTCAAAATTGAGGTCAGGATTTTGACAATCTCATTGGGAGACAAATTGGTTAATCACAGGAATATTAATAGTTGTAAAAAAAACAATTGTCTGTAATGCTCCATACCAGATGTTCTTGGGAATTTTGGAAATTGGTTAAAGTGTAAAGGTCAATTAATGATTCCTTAAACATAATACTGTATTGGTGAGGGTATTATTGAGAGTATTAACCTATGCAGCACTGTTACAACAAAGTAAAAGATCTACAAGAGCAGGGAAATAATACAATCTCAAATTGGGGAGAAATAATCCTTACTTTTCGTTATTGAATTGCAATTTGGATAATTTTAAATGAGGCCATTGTCCCCTCCATATAAAATTGGATGTTAGCTTCTTGAATATAGCAAACTATTTTGTTTGTAATTTGCAATGCACATTAGTAAATTAAAATATTAGGATAGGGATTGACATTAATAAGAATTGAGAGAGGGAGAGCTAGCCATCTTTTGAATAAAGATTTTATTTTGTTAAGAGCTGAAAGATAATATAATTTGTAGAGATCAATGTTATTGGCAGTGGTATAGATTCCATGGTACATGATATGACAATTAGGGTCCATAGCTTGCACATAGACTTGAAAGCAAACTATAAATGGAAGCATTAATAAATAGTTTCAATTTTTTGTTGATTTATTTTATAACCATGTACACGGGAAAATTAATGTATTTGGTGCAAAGTATAAAACATGTTGTTTCAATTTGCTTTTAGATAAATTATTACATATTCCATAAACAGCTTTCTTTTAGTTATTTGTGGAATGCAAGGAAGAATTATTATCTGTACCAAGTTTAATCACTTAGGGTTTCATTAATTGAGCAAATAAAATCAGGGACACAGGGCAACCTTGACGACTTTTCCCAGTACCTGAGATTTTCACTGCCTGCGGAGAACTGAATTTTGTAGTTACCATGGATTTATAGTACAGTTGTATTCAAATGTGTATAAATTATGTTGGGAAGCCAAATGTTTGTATATATCAAAACCAGGGCATTTGGCATCTGATAATAACAGATTTATGAAAAGTAAAAGAAAAACAATCTTCCTGTTTGATGAAAGGTGTGTGCCTGGTAGAAAACCTCTTTGATCATGGTGTATCAGGTCTTGGCCAGCCTCCATGAGATGGCCGTGTAGGATTTTTGTAGATAACTTATAGCCTCTATTTAAAAGATGTATGGGTCCTATGACCCTGGTTCTTCCTTTTTTTAGCCTTCCTTTAGGAAACTAACCTTGAATGCTTCATGAAGATAATCAGGAATCGAGATACCCTGCAAAATGTCACTTTATAACATGAGCAACACATTTCAACTGAGGAAATAGTTGTTTAAAAACATCTGATGGAAGGCTACCATCGTCACAAGAATTTATGTTCTTAAAACTTCCCAGGGCTAAGGGTAATTTAGTTTCATAGATTGGTCGAGCAAATGCTTGAGCTTTTTCTGAAGAGAGAGAATGGAAAAAAGAGCTGAGAGAGAAGAAAGAGATGAAAAAACAGGGAAAGAGCTGGGAGAGCGCGAGAGGAAAGAGCTGGAAAAGAGAGAGAGAAAAGAGCTGTAAGAGATAGAGTGTGATAGAGAGGAAAAAGCTGAGAGAGGGGAGAGAAAAGAGCTGGAAGAGAGTGAGAAAGAGAGAAAGAGAGAGAGAGAGAGAGGGAGGAAAGAGCTGGGAGACAGAAAGAGAGAGAGGGGAAAGAACTGTGGGAGAGAAGAGAGGATCTGGGAAAGAGAAAGAGAATGGAAGTGGAAGAGGAAGAGCTGTGAGACAGAGTGAGGAGGAAAGAGCTGGAAGAGAGGGGGCTGGTAGGGAGAAAGAGAGGGTGAAAGAGCTGAGAGAGAGAGAAAGAGACCGTGAAAAGCCTAGAATCATAGTAATGGACAAGCGGATGATGGTGATGTCTACACATCCTGGTTCTAATACCAAAGGTTGCTGAAGTGTTCCGTTGTAGCCAGTTAGGGTGTGGCCCTCTGCCTACCACTCTAAATAAATCCACAGCATACTCAGTGTATCACTTTTCGGTTTACCAAAGATGGACTCTCCAAGAACCTGAAAGTATTTCCGTGCCCCAAGGAGGAAAACATTGAAGGTACTTCCGTTTCCCTCAGTTTCCTAGTATACTGTTCGGCCTCCTTTGTAACCCTGTCTTCGGTGCCTCTCCTGTCTCCTGCGGATGTACAGGGCTTCCAGGCGTTCCCCCTTGACTCCACCGGCCTCGATGGGCACTTTATCCTACTGATCATTATGATTATTCCACTCCTCCACCCCGCTGCCCTAGCAGAAAATCTAACGTCAGCTCAACAGCAACCTAATTTGCATGATGCAGGATAGACCATAAATGTTCTATCTACTGTGACCCAGATGTGCATCAACCTTCTCACACGAAGGTCGTTGTATTCACTGGAAATGATTCTGACATCACCTTTCCTCTTTTCTTGGAGTAAACTATGTTCATCCAATCTGCCAAAATGGAATCCAACCGTAACCCAAAAATTACAGTATAACAAACAAGCAGTCCAAAACCTTCCAACAAACTGGTTTGAGTTGTGAAAAAAGGTGTCATATAGCTCTCTAAACCAGCATCCTTTTGGGTAAGAAGGGTTGCAGTGCCCAGCAAATAGGTGGTTGTTCTCAAACAATGGAAAATTAAGAGAATTTTATGTTTCCCTGCTGTGTGGTGCTAATATTTCATCACCATTGAACATAGGGGCTTTTTGGTATTGGGTCATCTGAAGGGCATAAAATCTATTTGGGTAAGATTTTTCATGAAAAGAATCTACCTTTTCTAATCCAAGTCGAGAGGTCTAATGAGGCAAGATTCATTTTGTTTGTTATCCATGGTTATCACTTGCCCACAACATTTAGCTCTTAGTACCCTCGCAAGGTGCCAAACATTTTAGCACAAGACCCACCCAAGAATTCCCCACAATCAGTGTAAAACATAAATTCAGAGTGCAACCCGGTTCCCAAGCGTAGCAGCAAATTGTACATGCAAGGTTTACAACACTTTCGATTAGCTCTGCGGCCGAAACTGCGGTAGTAAGATGTAATGCCAACAATAAGAACTCCCTGACAGGATAAACATGACCAGCAGCACCACAGTGATACCTTTGCATTCACCCGCAGTCACTCCAGCACATCCACTGTGCACCGCTGTGTGGTGCCACGGGTATCAGTCGATGTGTGCAAACACTCACTCATAGGCTCGCACTTCCAGCACCCAAATGCGGTGCCCTGATATCTGGATATTGGCTGCCAGTGTGTTTGCAAGCACCCTGGGTCTCGAAACCACCCATCACCACCAACCAGCTTCAGCTATCACGCCTCTCCATGAACCAAAGACTGCATCAACCTTTCCGCACCGGGTGATCCTGTTTCCACCAACAAGATGCTTCTGCATGCAGTGGTCCCCACGATGAAGTGCCACTCACCTGAAGTACAGTCAGTCCTTGGCAACCTCTGTACCAGGCAATTCCAATCTCCAAACACAATACTTTGGCCACACTAGCACTGCTGCTGCCAGGTGAAGTCCGGCATACAAGATAGATGCAGTATCTGACACCGCTCTCCAGATATTACCGGACGTTGACGTAAGTACGTCTCAGGAGGTCTTTGATGTCCCTGACACCTCCTCAGAGAACAGGGAGCAAGCCAACCTGCACTTTGAGAGCTGGAGAGTTAACCTTCAGGATACTATACTGCAGCAGGCAATCAGCTCCTGGCCAGTCTCTAAGGAGGAAGGGGACAGCTGATCCCCTCCTCGGACAACTGTCCTCCTGGGCACAACAGATTCCACTCGCAGTGTGCCCACTTGGTCCAGCAGCACCGGTCCTGTGTCACTGTAAAGGTTAATCTGCCTTCCAGACATGGAGTACCCCTAGTTATGCTAGATGGCTCCTTTGAAGTTGGTTTTGGTTCAAAGGGTTCTCCTTTGAACCACAGATGTCTCCTCTAAATTTCCTCCCAGTCTGCCCTGTGTTAAAATCCTCTGCCCCCAATCTATCTATCCAGGCCCCAAATGGCAGGGGTCTGTCGTTCTGGATGCCTGAGTATTATAGCGGTCACCTACGGAATCTGCAGATGCGCTCTACCCCGTGACGCATAAAATGAAACCTAATTTACAAGGCAACAGATCCACTTCAGAACCTAGAAATGCCCACTTCCCAGAAGTAGCAATAAATTAATCATTGAGCATGCAATTTAATTGCTTTTTAATGGAAGCATGTTACCCCATCCCACCAACTAGGACAACTGTTCAAATTGCAGCAGTCATTTTTATACATTGGCCAAAGTAAACAATTTAAGACCTTCTAGTTAGTGTCTCACATCCAGGAATCACTTAAAATCTAAACAACTAAACAATATACAAAAGACAACAATGATTAGTCCAACAGTCCTCTCCTTATTCAAGGCGCCATGTGGTGTCCATAAAGATTATGTTGAAGATCCACATGTCAGAGATGGTTGCAAAACAAATCCCAGACCTACAAGATCCTCATTTTCAGAGGGAAAGATGGGAAGACCTGTGGTATAAAGTTCTTTAAAGACAAAATTCAGGATTAGTTACAACCTCCCAAGAATATACAGTCAACGCTTTTCGGCCCCTACAACTCTGGGCCTCCTCAGGACTAGGGGAGAGAACCACACCTAATAAATATAAACATAAGTGTAAGCTACATAACTATAACTCACTGCAATCTAACCTACTACCATCAAAACACCATCGCATGTGTAAATCTTATATACAAGTGCAACAAAATAAAAACTAAGTGAATAGTCAGAACTACCCATAAGCATGTTTTAGTATTAGAGCATGCTGTTTATGCAGTGACCATATTGTTTATATAAATGTGCTCCTCAAGTCTATATAGAACACCCTTGTGTCACATGGCAGTATTTGTAACCCTAAGAATTTTTTAAAACTCTATATTTAGGGCTAGAAAATAACCAAAACCTGTTGAATTACAAACTAAACTTACCCTGCCGAGGGGTTATTTGTTGATTGGTGTGACTGGATACCTACATCACATAAATGAGCTGGAAGTAATACAAACACATGAGATCCTGATTTGGTGGTAGTAGGTTAGATTGCAGTGAGTTATAGTTATGTAGCTTACACTTATGTTTATATTTATTATGTGTGGTTCTCTCCACTAGTCCTGAGGAGGCCCAGAGTTGTAGGGGCCGAAACGCGTCAACTGTATATTCTTGGGAGGTTGTAACCAATGCAGAATTTTGTCTTTAATGAACTTTATACAACAGGCCTTCCCATCTTTCCCTCTGAAAATGAGGATCTTGTAGGTCTGGGATTTATTTTGCAACCATCTCGAACGTGTATAAAAATGACTGCTGCAATTTGAACAGTTGTCCTAGTTGGTGGGATGGGGTAAGATTCATTAACACATTGTGGATCACACTTATGGGGCACATCTTAACCACTCGATTGACAAATTATTTACCCTTGCATTAGGCACAGAGTAATCTATGGCCATGCTATGAGAGGCCTTTAAGCTAATGATTCAAGGAATTGACATTAGCTATTGTGTAGGGAGCATAGACGTAGGGCTCAGGGCCTTGCTGATCTCGAGGCACAGATGCAGATGCTTCAGGCGCGTGGTCATCAACCCGATGGCAACATTGTGCAGCACCAGCTGGGTATTACTCAACATCGGTACCAGCAATTACTGATAGATGAAGCTAAAGTGGCCTGGTGGTTGGCGCAAAATCGCTTACATCAATGGGGGAAAAAAAAAATCAAGCGAGATGCTGCATAGACTCTGCCAGGTCTCCCAACAATCCATCTCTGTACCTATAATCCGTGATATGCAGGGGAGGTTGTTGTCAGATCCAGATGATGTGGCTCAGAGTTTTTCCACATACTTCAGTGAGGTATATATTCGGAGGGAGGCACTGACTCTCCACCAAAATATCGAATTTGTGAATGCTCTCCCACTCCGGTCTCTTTCAAATATTGCTAGGACAAGAGGAGGCTATCACAGAAGAGGAGCTCTCCTTGGCCCTGGTTGGGCTGCAGGCCGGAAAGGCTCCCAGCCCCAATGGGTTCCCATGTGAATTCTTCAAAGATGTATGCCTTGCCTGGGGAAGCATTTTCTGGAAGTGCTCCACTCCGCACTTGAGGGGGAGTTACTCCCACCAGAACGTCAGCATGCAGAAACCATGGTCTTCCTGAAGCCAGGTCATTCACCGGAAGAGCACTTATCACATTGCCCGATCCCCTTCCTCAATATGGAGGTTACTCTCCTCACTAAAACCTTGGCTAACCGGCTGTTCAGATGTCTGCCAGATCTGGTTCATCCTGACCAGGCAGGCATTATGCTAAACCGAGCCATGCGCCACAATATCAGATGAGTTTATAATGCTCTAGCTTTGGCTGATCATTTGCGGATGCTGGCCTCAGCGCTATTAGCCGAACTAGATAAAGCCTTTGTTTCCTTTAACTGGGATTACCTATTTGCTCTTCTGAAGTGGCTGAATCTAGGTCCCCGATTTCTTTATTATATTCGGTTATGATATACTGACTAGTCAGCAATGGTTAGGATTGCTGGCACAGTGTCTGACCTGTTCTTGATCCATAGGGGAATCAGGCAAGGGTGTCCGCTCTCCCAGTTAATATTTCCTCAGGCCATAGAACCGGTGGTGGTTTGGGTTAGGATGGACGCTCAAGTGCAGGATTTCAAGTAGAATGCTGAGTTATCGGATATGACCTCTGTTGGAAAATTGGCCTCTCTGAATGGTCATCCAAAATGTTTTGCCTTCCTCCTCTTTTTCTGACCTCATTTTTGTTGGCTTTAGGACCCTGGCCTCTTTGTCACTGCTAACCAGTTTTATAGTGCATGTGCTCTCTCCCTAAAATACGGTAATATTGGCTCATACCCAATTGGCATATTTAATTTACCTATAAGTCTCTTGAAAAGAACACTAGATGTGCCAAGGACATGTAAATTAAATGCTACTAGTGGGCCTGCAGTAGTGATTGTGCCACCACATAAGTAGCCCCTTCACCAATTCTCAGACCTACCACTGCAAGGCCTGTGTGTGCCGTTTTACTGCCACTTCGATTTGGCATTTAAAACTATCTGCCAAGCCTTAAACTGCCCTTTTGTTACATACAAGTTATCCCTAAAGTAGGCTCCAGGTAGCCCATATGGCAGGGTGCAATGTTAATAAAAGGCAGGACATGCACTGATAAATTTTACATGCCCAGGTAGTGAAAAACTCCCAAAGTTGTTTTTCAGTATTGTGAAGCCTGCTCCTCTCATAGGACAGCATTGGAAATTCCCTCATATACTTTGAAGTGATAATATCTGATCTGAAAGGAGTGGTGTTGTCATGTTTGTCATGGTTCGAATGTTAGTGAGAAATCCTGCTTACTGGGTAAGTTAGATTTACCATTACAGTTATGGAAATGACACTTTTAGGAAATAGTCAAGTCTCTGCACTTACTACAGTCTGTGCCTTACAGTGTGCCTGGAATCCACACCTAGTCCGTGCTGGTTGACAGATCCTTGTGTATATTCCACTCAGACAGCCATAAACAAAGGACCCTCAACTGCATTCATCTGCATACTGATGGGTCTTCCTGGGCAGGAAGGGTGGAGGGGTTCTCACTTACACCTCAAAGGCTAGCGGCCTGACCTCACACAAAGGACTGATCACCCCCCACAGATCCCCTGCAGACAGGTCTGGGTTGAAAGAGGACTGGTGCACTTCAGAACCACTCTTTGAAGTCTCCTCTACTTCAAAGGCACAGTTGGGTGTATATATACTGGGTCTGTGACCCCCTTAAATCAGACACTTCTGGACCTACAAAGGGAACCTGTCAGAAGGACTGCTGTGCTGTCCAAGGGTTCATCTGGACTGCTTCTCTGGATGGAATGCTCTTCTGCTTGTTGCCTACTGCCTGCTGCCTGCTGTTCCCTGACTCTGCTGGAAGGACTCTGCCTTCCCCTACAAGTGAACTCCAAAGACTTGGACTGAGCTTGCCTCCTGTTAAGAAGTCTCATGGCCATCAAAGACTTCACCAGAGAGAGAAAATCCACTGTGTTGGAAAATTGACGCACAGCCTGCAAAATTCGATGCACCGGCCTGTCTCACGACTGAAAAATCACCACATCACCTGCCGAACTGATGAAATGCCTGTTTCATCCTCCCAGCGTGTTTTGGATTTTCCACCCATTGTCCCCGGGCATCAAAATATCCCTGCACTGCAGTAAGGAGCCAGGGCTGCACACCCAGAAATCGACAAAACACTTTGCCTGTGAGGAATGAATCGATGCATCATCTCTGTTGTGCCAGAAATACTGATGCATCATTTTATTTTCCAACAAAGCACCTCTTCTGTGGCCCTCTGCTTTATTATTCTTGATGCATCCCAGGTACTGGGTGTTAAAAAGATATAACCACTGATTCTTATAAATTAATACCCATCTAAACCTTTAAAAAGTGATATCTTGACTTGCTCATTGGATTCTCGCCATTTTGGTCTCATGTTATTCAGATAAATATTATCTATTTTCCTAAGCTGGTGTGGAGTACTTTTTGTGGTGATTTCACTGTGTTACTTTACGAGTTGTTACACAAATACTTTACACATTGGCTTCTACATTAAGCCTGCCTGCTCTGTGCCAAGCTACTGAGGGTAAGCACAGGATAATTTAGGTTGTATTGTGACTTACCCTGACTAGGATTGTGGACCCTACTTGGACAGGGTGCATACCTCTGCCAACTAGAGACTCAATTTCTAACAACAGTCCTTTATGCAGATGATGTGCTGTTCTTTCTCACGGACCTAGAGACCTCGGGCCACACATCCTACTAATCTTTAGAGAAACATCAGGGCTTTATATGAATACTTCATAATATGTTGTGTTCCCTCTTAATGGCAGTATTGAGGATGCGGAAGGGGTGTCAAGAATGACGATAGCAGAAGGCGGCTTTAAATATCTGGGGGTAGGTAGCTCCCTAGATGCAACACTGTCAGGGGGCCATAATCTGGGAGCCACCATAGCACCTGTAAAAGATGAGGTGTGGGTTTGGTCGCTCCGGCGATAGTCTCTGACGGGCAGGTCAGCAATCTTCAAGATGGTCTCCCTGCTGCAACTCTGTATCAATTACAGAGTTATCCCTACATTATTTTTCAGTCATGGTTCTGGCTGGTAAACACCGTCCTCGGCGGGTTGTTGTGGGGGACGAGGGTGGTCTGCATTGCTCTCAGGATGTGTTTCCAATACACAAATTGTGGCAATATCACTGCTGAAGACATCTACTCAGATTATTCTGCTTCTCACCTATTGATTACAAACAATTGGTGATACAATGCGTATGCAGTGAAGAAATGGGCGATGGATGGCACATTCATACTGGACTACTTATACAATGGTGGGGGGTGAAGTCCCTTCCACCAGTAACACAGGTATTCTTCACCCTGTGGAGGCGTTCCCTGCAACGGATGGGTTGGTGGGGGAAACATATGGAGTGGACAATATTATGGCAGGGCAATATGCTAAGACAAGTGAACCAACTTGTTGGCTTTTGGAGGTGGAATGCCATTGGAATCTCCAGCCTTGAAGATGTGATTTTGAAATCCTTTTAAAAGAGGCAGAACAAATATCAATTGCACCGCAGCCAATTCCATAAGTACTCACAACTCTGTTACGCACTCACCCCATACATTAAAGGCCTTGTGACCCTCCCAGGAATGTAACCCACTTTAGGGAAAACTGCTCCTAGTGGATTTGGGAGCTCTCAAAATGGCAAAGATATATTAAGCACTTGTCACAAATAGCACCAATACATTGCCTGCACTTAGAGCGGCTTGGTAGGAAGATCTGGGCTCCCTAGATGATGACGACTGGACAGAGGCCCTGGGGGGGTGCCACATGACGGGGCAATCTCTGCCAGTCTTCACCCGATTCAATTGAAATACATACACAGAGCTTATTACAGAAGACATCGCATGTGGCCCATGGGTGTAATTGAATCCGCGAAGTGCCTCCACTGTGGGAGGATGACGACACCTTCGTCCACACAGTTTGGAGTTGCAAGGCACTAGAGCATTCCTGGTGAGGTGTGACAGCTTGCCTGGGGGAAGTCCCTTTCTGTGTAATCACGCTGGACACCTAGTTGATCCTCCTACATAGCACTGATGCCAAAGGGGGGATAGATATAAACGGCTATCTTTGTTCCTAGGTCCGACTCTGGCAAAAAGGGATATAGCCAGGGCATGGAAAAAAGGAACTGTGCCACGCTGTGTAACTGTTCAGACCTCAAAGCACCCAATGTCACCCCAAACTAATCTTTAGGCATGCATTTCTCAAGCCTATGGCAGAAATACCCGCAGGCAGACTTCAGAAATTCAAGCAGGTAGGTGACATGCTAACAGTCTTAGCTAGTGAGGATGCATCTGAATAGAGTATGAATGTGATACTTTAGATAGGGCATTGGCACTTATGATGAAAGGGGAAGGGACTAAATTTACTATACTGAATCTTATATTTATTATTTAGCATCATCAAGCTTATTGTGCTAAAATCATTCACTGCTAAAGTATATTCCCCTTGAACTCGAAATTCAATTAATATTGTCTATGATTTTTGGGATGGCTTGCTATTGAATCCAATTTTGATTAGGAGTAGGCAGAGCTCACATAGTTCTACTCAGCGGAATTCCATGGAGTTAGTCATGAACTGTGAAATTCTGCAGAGTTATGCTGTGGCAGAATATCACCTGCCCTACCACCCTGGTTTGAATGCGCCCGATCTCGGAAGCGCTAAGCAATGTCAGGTAACCAAATCCCGCTTAGCGCTTCAGAGATCGGGTGCATTCAGGACAGGGTGGTATGCTGTTTCAGGCTTCATGGGCTGACACAGCCCAATGACCTGAAGCCTGCTGCTCTCAACCACACCTGCACACTTCTCTTCACCAACTGCCCTCCTTCACAAACTAGCAACTGAGGGCCACGCACACCAGCCTTGCAATTGCTTCCTCTGCACTTACACACAGCCCAAGACCGCAATTTCTTTAGGGCCCAGCACTAGCAGCAGCAACAAACCAGCTCACCACCAGCAGCCTGGCATTTTCACAAAGTGCCTAGCCTTGTGTGCCACTGGGCTCTAAGGCACCCTTTCAGGCCCCACACATCTCAATCTGGCGGGGCCTGTCTGAACTCTCCCTGATGGCCTGAGCACTGTACCACATGACACAACTTCCTTTCCCAGGGAGACTGGGGAGACAGAATCTTTTCAAGTGGAGCTGAAAGTTTCCTTTTTCTAAGCACAGACCTCTCTCATATGCAAATACTTTCAATGCCTAGGGCCGGACCCGTGTGCACATAGAAGAGAAAGCAAAACAAGGGTCTTACCTGCTGGGTCAAGGGTCCCTGTTGCCAGTGGCCTGCGCCTCTGCCCCCTGCTCTCGAGCTGCTACGGATAGTGAAAGGAGGGAGACTTGGATCCAGAGCTGGCTCCGGTACAGTCCCTCAGCAGCAGCTCCACGACGACTACCGGCAGCAAGCAAAGCCTTAGCTAGGGGTCTCCTTGCCTGTCGTAGGGCAAATGTCTTCATTTTGGGCCAAGTTTAAAGTGCAACCCAGTTATGGGCCACAAAGCGCAAGCGCAGTCGGGCCCTTAACTGGGCTGCATTGTGAACGCACACCAGTGAGCTCTGCTCTGCTTCCAGGCTAGATGAGTTTTTGGCCAAACTCAGTGTTCCAAGCAGTGCGTGGAGTGCCTAAAACTCTGTTAACTCCGCCAGCAGAGTTGAGGTCATCGCCCACCCCTAATTTTGATTAAATGTTTGTATGTTTTTACAAGTTAATATACTTGATCTTCAGCAACTACGTTTTAAATGACCAATTGTGAAAGAGGACTTCACCTCATTTATAAAAGGTAAACAGAAGTTATACAGACATGAGTGGAGTATACGGGACTGCATCTTTTATTTGCATGAAACACTAAGCACAGAACAAATATGGTCAGCACAGTCCTATCTTCTTTTTATTTATTTCTAATTTTAATCGATTAGTGTCTCAGAGATCTTAGTTAATTGAATCGCCTGACTTTAAAAATTGCAAGGTGCTTGTGAGTCTCGCTCTGCAGGGTACAAGGTGACATTGTAGTGGAGAGCTAGTAATAACCGCCACCAACAAAGTGTTGGCATTTGCACCAACTCTGATTTTCTGTTCTCCAAACCCAGTGGCTGATTCAACTTACTTCTAATGTGTTATGCAGTAATTCTAAGTTGGTAATAGTCAATGATAATTTTTCTACTGGGAAACAGGCAACTTCGTATTGATGGCAGAGTTCAACTTACATACTGGTGTCGTTTTTATCTAGTTACCCTGTGGTTTTATCTTTTTTAGACCGCACCTACTAGATAGCATAAGCTGAATGGTTGTGAAAAGACCTATTTTCAGCTTACAGTGGGCTTAGAAACTGTCCATTGATTAGTGTTGGCTGGCATTATTGCCACTCTCATTTTGCTTTTTATTCATTAGCTAACGAAGGGATTTTTTCATCTTTTTGTATTTTGCCCTTCCCTTCACATGTATCTTTCCATTGCCTGTTTCTCAGGTACTCATTTTATCCTTTTCTGTTAAGCACTCCATTAGAGTGCTTGTGTTTTCCAGCTGTCTCTCTTGAGTACTTCTGCTCCCCCCGACAAGTTACATGTTGCTCTCTCAGCCATGAGTTCTCCCTTGCTACCGTTAATTTGGTGCTCACCCTCCCGTGCTGCTCCACTAACATTGCTTTCTTACTTGCATGCTTCTCATTCGAGTGTTGCTTCCCCCCTCCTTCAGATCTGCTCTTCTCCACCGAGTGCTTCTCCTGCTACCATTCCACTCTCCATTGCTGCCGCCTTATACCATCCTGCTCCCTCATGCTGCAACTGAACTTCCTCCATGGTCTTTTTTTTTTATTATTTTTTAGAGGGGTGGAGGACCAAGCAGAAAATGTCTTCTGCTCTGTCTTTTTTATCAATATCTTTCTTTTAATTACTTTGGTTCTCAATCAAAATGGTTTGTTCTTGATCAGAGGCCGGAAAGAGACAGAATTACTATCAGAAACTGAGGGATTGATTGCTGAACTCAGGTATGTGGCAGCCATACTGACCTAGAAGGTATCCTTCCTTGAAAGACTGCCCAGATGTGTGGAGGTTTGACAGAAATGTCTCCCGTTATGCATTACACAGTGTGTACTTTAATCCATAAATGTCAAACTTACTGACCAACGACACTACTTTTTACAGCTAACAATATAGACCTAACCAAAAAGTGCTTTAAAAAATTATATATATAACTATATACATAGAGAGAAAGAGAGAGAGAGAGTAAGTATAGAGAAAAACTTCAGTGCCCACAAACAATGGCCAGTGACTACAATAATGACAGGATATTATTTTATTTTAGAACACATTTTATTGTTTTATACATGAACAGAAACACAAAACAACAACAAAATTGCGTCTGCAGTCTTAGTGGCCCTGCGTCCAAACACAGGTCCTTAGATATGAGATATACGATGGTGCATTAACATAATACAGTGGTGTACAGCATATGACCAGGCCTACTACTGCAAAGAGTGCATCCCGCTGACAGAATATATCTTCTCTGTGGCAGCACAGAGCCCTAGAGCCCTCCAGTGTACCCAGGGGTTGTCCAAAAGAGGAGTCCATCACAGTTCTTCCAGGGCGCCGAAATGCACTGGTATTTATGTGGAACTCCACGTGCTTTGTATACCAGTTTCTCTATTGCTGCGCAGAGGTCCATGCTCCTTACCCACAAATGCAGTGTTGGTGCCTGGTCATCTCTTCAGTGCCTGTCTAGGTCTCTCTTGGCCACCAGGTATGCCGTGACTAGGAAGGCAAAAAGTAGCATGGGTCTCTCCGATCTCGTCGATAATCCCCCGCAGCACAATTTTAGGGTCCAGCGCCAGCCTGTGTCCAACAACCTGCCCAATCCTCCTGTTGATCTCCAGCCAATGCCCCCCTCGCCACCTGGCAGTCCCACAACACGTGGTAGAGGGAGCCCGGGGAGTGGCTGCAGCAAAGACACTCTGACCTTGCGGCACGTCCCATGTGCCAAAGTCTCTCAGGGAGAAATAAACCCATTAAAAATATTTGAATTGGATCAGGCGAAAGCGCATTGAAATGGTTAGTTTGCACAAGGCCGTTTTCGCTTTCGTCCATTCATCCTCATCTTGGGCACCCACGTCATCTTTCCATTTGGCCCTAAAGATGACCAGGGGTTCCGGTGTGTTGATTTCTAGGGTGTTAAGGAGGCGTGAGATGCCGCACCTTCCCAGTGACCAGTTTACAGTCAAGAGGGCTATTAACAGGATATTCAGGTCAATTAATAAACAATGTAACTGCTATAAGGCCAGTGAGCATTCTTTAGAGGAGATTAATTTAAAAATCTGGACTTTTATCGCTTAGCTTTACTGCATGTGCAGCTTTACTAATTCTGTAATATTAATTTTTGATGCAGCCACCCCTAACCTGACTACCACGGCTCCTATCTAGAACTTGTTCAAGAACAGCAAAACTTTGACAACTAGGGCACGATTCTTGGTCCAGGTATACTAAAAAAGTATACTGACTTGCAGTTTACCCTATTATTTGTGTGTGTTAGTGTGATCTTTGTAACAATTCTTGGATATGGAGAGTCAATAACTGTTCCTACCTCCAGTAAATGTCCCCATGCTCATCCAAACATTAACAGCTATTCTTCCTAGTTAGACTGTACGCCAAATTATTTGCAAAAATACCATCTGCTTGACTAGACTGATAATGATGGTCTTATCAAGACAGACACCGGTTTTCTAAAGGGCTGATATACACTCCATAATTCTATAACTTGAAAATGATGGCAAGCCGAGATTTGTGCACACATTAATTTCCATTGTTTTGTCCTTTGTGGACTTAAGCAAAACTTTCAACTGTGTTAGGGGATCTCTGCTGTGGTACAAATTGTTACTGCTAGGTGCTCCTCGCAACTTTGTTTATGTATAGACTGAAACCTGCGCAATCCTATTCTCTAATGTTAAGTAACTCATTACTGGGCACCATGCATTCCCGGCCACAGTTCACCTGGACTGTGCTCTCCAGCCCCATTTCTTTAATATATAGTTGAATGACTGGCTTTAGCAAATCCCCTTTAGCTGGTCATAACATAAGACCCTTTTAATATGCAGATGATGCCTTGTTATTTGCCCAATGTGCTGTTGGCATTCAATAGGTTATTAATGTTCTAGCCATCTACCTGTCACCTTGTCATCCAATGATCTCCAAGTTGAAATTAGTTTAATTCAGATTTTGATTATATGATGGAACCACGCATGCGCGAACAACTCATGCCTTAACAACGAGGTCGGAACATTACAACCGCATTGTTTCCATTAATGCCTTTACAACTAATTCTGTTGTAAAAGCATCCTAGTAAAGGCATGTGTGGAAACGGCATGCAGAATGGCATGCGTGGCTCTATCATACAACCCCACCCACTCTAAGGCCCAAAACGACCACCATCCCTAATACCTAAACTACCCCGACCCGCCCTGAGTCCTAATTTTTTTTTTTTTAAATAAATATTAAATACTATCCTAACCCGCGCCCCTTACTGGCCCAACCCCCCGCCCGCCTCAAAACCCTAATAAAAAACCTTTGCCTGACCCCCACTTCAGCCCCATAAAATTCAAAACTACCTCGACATCCCCCACCCGCTCGGAGCCCTAAAAGTAAACTACCCCAACCCCCCCACAGCCCTGAAACCTTCCCCCTAAGTAAACTACCCTGATAAGCCCTAAATTCTCCCCTACTCCTAAAAACTACCCACCACCCCTACACCCCAACCCCACTTACATCACTGCGTCCTCTCCTGATCCTTCCTCCTCTTCTATCCTCTCTCCGTTCCTTGAACCTTCCCCCACGCCTTTGACAATAAATCACCTGTCCCCAACCCTAAGCCCTAAATAAATTTAACCAAACTCCCCCACCCCGCTCCTAAGAATTAAAATAGCCTGACCCCACACTCTAAGTCCTAAAAAACGAAATACCCAAACCCCCATCCTGCCCCTAAAAAAAAGACCGAACCCTCACCCACCCCAAGCCCTAAATCCACCTCACCCTTAAAACTACCCCCACCTCTGCCCCAACTCCACTTACCTCACTGTGTTCTCTCCCGATCCTTCCTTCTCTTCTCCCACCCTTCCTTAAACCTTCTCCCACCCCTTTAAAAATAAACTACCCCACTCTGCCCCAGACCCACTTACCTCACAGTGTCCTCCCCCGATCCACTCTGCCTTTTTCTGTGCCTTAACCATGCATATGCGTAGTGTGACACATGTATGGTTAAGGCACATAGGCAATCATGGTTCCGGCAAGCATGGTTACGCTTGCATGGGAAACATCCACATTGTTTACAACACGTTGTTCAGGACGTTTCCCCAGATTTTATAGTCAGTAAAACACAATTAGAAGATCAGTGGCTTTTTTCGTCAAGTGCGTTAAGACCGTCACTAGTTAGCAACACCTATAAGTGTTATTCAACAAAAACTCTCGTGGCAACAACTAGTAAAGTCAAAGAAAACGTCGGTGGACATAAATTCTGGTGCATTATAAAGATTTCACCAATGTTTTGGTGGACAAATATTCCAACAGTATTTTGGTGGACATTTTCTGCATCTCTTTATAAAATCTTGGCAAACCAAATTGGTTCCTACAGTAATTTATGGTACCCAAATGTGTCACCTACAATCAACTTTCCTTTTGGCGGATATGAAGGGCTTTCACATAGCAGACTTTTAGGCAGCAAAAATTCAACACCGCTCAAAGTAATACAACTTTAGGCCAGTAACGTCCACATTGGACATTCACCTGAAAGCGACAAGTTGGTACTTTTCTCTTCACACGCTTCACCTTCTACTAGTACAGTCTTGATATTTAATGGTTTAATATAGTCTGCAGGTGGTAAATATTTTGAATGGACGCCATTGTCTAACCCCCACCCCCTCCCCCCCCCCCCGGCAAGCAGCAACAGCTGCAAATCTTTTACAATAAAACCATAATAAACTATGTTTATTATGGTTTTATTGTAAAAGAGGTGGGGCATTGGGGATGACGGAGGCACAAGAGGAATGCACAGCACTCACCCTCAGTGCGCATGTATGTTTGTCAGGCTGTCTCGGGCCAGCCAAACACACATGCATACAGGGCTATCTCCAACCCAGCACTGTGTTGCTGGGTTGGAGAGAGCAGGCAGAGACTTCAACTCTGCCTCAGAGCGCCCAGCCAGGGTGCTCCAGCCAATCCGAACGCTGCTTGAAAGCAGCATTCAGATTGACCCCAGGGCAGGCTGGGAGCCTGTGCCTGCTGAAGGGACGGAGGAGCAGCGTGCCACTGCAAGCAGGCACGTTTTTTAAAAAACTTTTTTTATTTTAATATTATCCCCCCTCCCGCCACACCGTCCCATTTAATCCCTGTGAGCCACGACTGGATTCTACAGCTGTCGTCAACTGCTTCAAGACAAAGCTGAACCAATATTTAGTGGCCATGCTATTTTCAGACTACACTCATTTGCAACAAAGGCCTTCCACTCAGTATTCACTCATCTTCTGTACCCTTGCTCTCTCGCGTTCTCGGTTTGGGTATCTCCTTACTCTACTGTAGACAAACTTGTCAAAAGAAATAAAGCCCTACGTTTTAATTAAACGTATTATGTCACCCTTTTGCACGGTTACTAATGAATTACATTTTTTGCCCCTACACATTGCAGTGATTTGACTAATTTTGTGAAGTTTTAATGGAGTTTTCCATTGCTGAAATTATAAAAACTATTTTTAATTCTTAATTGGGTGTTTCATTAGGGTAAGTGTTGAATGCAATTAATTTTGTTAATTTCGCCAATACTGTCTGTAAATCATTTTTGTCTTATTTTCGAATGTGCATTAATTATAACTCCTGCTTAACGGTTTTGTTATTAATCAAATTTAAAAAAGCATGCTCTATAGAAGTCAAACGAAATTACAACCAAAAACGGTGCATCTGTTCTTAGAGAAATTTAAAGCCGTCTCAGCCCTCTAAGATGAGTTCGGATATTTAGGACTGTGACTGGGAACGTGGCAACATTTCCTTTGCTTGTTTTTTTAAGATTCAAAGTTATGCAACTATTTTTAATTATTTAAAGTGATGCATTATTTTATTCAGAGAGGACGCTTGATGCCTGAATGAAATGTTTGGAATAGTAATTTTTTATCACACCTGTTGATGTTTGTATCCTTGAAGTAGTTAATTTTTTTCAGGAGATTTATTTAATCTGTGTGAAATTCACTTGGTTAACATATAATCAAAAGCACTTTGTAGAGAGATACAGTAAGACAATTTGTACCAGAGTGAAAGTTTCTAATTATGAGCGTAAGATAGAGTCATGTGAAACCCAGATATAATGAAAAGTGAAGAGCAAGATTACTCAGAGGACCATATATTGCCTAGCAGGCATAGTGCCAGCTTCTATGGTTCAGCAGCTATCAGGCTCAAGAGCAGTTGACCCCTGTGATGGAAGTATTGTCCAAGAGCTGCTTCAATCCTAAGGATGAGAGGGAGGGTCCAAAAGATGTCACTCAGGGGGTCATTCCAACCCTGGCGGTCGGTGTTAAAGCGGCGGCCAACCCGCCAACAGGCAGGCGGTAAAATAATGGAATTCTGACCCTGGCGGGAACCGCCAACAGAGACCGCCACTTTAACACTCCGACCGCCACGGCGGGACAAACAAACAGCGCGGCGGTGACCGCCAACAGACAGGCGAGAGACAATGTACCGCCCACCCTATCACAACCCACCAATCCGCCACCTTTTCCGGGGCGGTAGCCCCACCGATAAAAACACGGCGGAAACAGACATTACGAACGGAAAACGCTCACCTCTACACACTCCACGAGGAATCTGGACAGCATGCAACCCGAACTACACATCCTACCAGCTATTGTCTTCCTGCTCCTCTACCAGGAGCACGAACGCCGCCGCAGAAGACAACAGTGAGTACTGCACCTACGACACAGGGGAGGGGGGAGGGAAAAAATTACGGGGACACACATACGTGACACACCCACCCTCACCCACAACTACATACACAGCAATGCAGAGCAACAACTCAGAGTGACACCCCCAAATCCCCCGGAAGAATGCAAAGACACAAATAAATGATCCTGAAATTTGAAGTATATTGTACGGCTAACTAAAAAAATATATCAAACATCTCTAACTATATATACATATGTAAATTGTCCAGTCCAAATTGGGTATCAGCCACTGTTCGTGGGCCAATGGGCCTAAACACATGGGCAAAACCCACACACGATACCCGGCTCCAATGGAGAGAACACTGCAGGGGCATCAGATAGCAAAACTACAGGCACCTCAGGGGGAAGGGAAGGAGGGGCACCTCAGCCAGATGAGTCCACGACGCCAGATCCACGAGGGGCCTCCATGGCCACTGTTCAATCCTGGGGAGTGCAAAGCCACAGTCTCACAAGTCTCTACAGTGGGTGGATTGCCCACTGTTCAATCCTGGGGAGTGCAAAGCCACAGTCTCTCAAGTCTCTACAGTGGGTGGCTTGCCCACTGTGCCATCCTGGGGAGTGCAAAGCCACAGTCTCACAAGTCTCTACAGTGGGTGGATTGCCCACTGTGCCATCCTGGGGAGTGCAAAGCCACAGTCTCTCAAGTCTCTACAGTGGGTGGGTTGCCCACTGTTCAATCCTGGGGAGTGCAAAGCCACAGTCTCACAAGTCTCTACAGTGGGTGGATTGCCCACTGTGCCATCCTGGGGAGTGCAAATCCACAGTCTCACAAGTGGATTACAGACCCGACTGGTTCTGGAGGAGGCATGGTGCCCAGAGTGCTTCGTGCAGCCCTGCCCGACACAGATGCGGGCCTGCCCCTTCTGCCAATGGGCCAGCGGTGCTTGAGACGGCGGTGCCCAGTGGAGTGGTGCTTGAGACGGCGGTGCCCAGCGGAGCGGTGCTTGAGACGGCGGTGCCCAGTTCAGCGGTGCTTGAGATGAAGGGCCCAGCGGAGCGGTGCTTGAGATGAAGGGCCCAGCGGAGCGGTGCTTGAGACGGCGGTGCCCAGCGGAGCGGTGCTTGAGATGAAGGGCCCAGTTCAGCAGCGCTTGAGATGAAGGGCCCAGTTCAGCGGTGCTTGAGATGAAGGGCCCAGCGGAGCGGTGCTTGAGATGAAGGGCCCAGCGGAGCGGTGCTTGAGACGGCGGTGCCCAGCGGAGCGGTGCTTGAGATGAAGGGCCCAGTTCAGCGGTGCTTGAGATGAAGGGCCCAGCGGAGCGGTGCTTGAGTTGAAGGGCCCAGCGGAGCGGTGCTTGAGATGGCGGGGCCCAGCGGAGCGGTGCTTGAGATGAAGGGCCCAGTTCAGCGGTGCTTGAGATGAAGGGCCCAGCGGAGCGGTGCTTGAGATGGCGGTGCCCAGCGGAGCGGTGCTTGACCTGAAGGGCCCTGTTCAGCGGTTCTTGAGATGGCGGTGCCCTGTTCAGCGGTTCTTGAGATGGCGGTGCCCTGTTCAGCAGTGCTTGCCTTGGCAGTCCTTGCCATGTTCAGCGTTGCTTGAGTTGGTGCTCCTTCATTGCCCAGATGGGCTGTGGCTGGCGCTCCTTCATTGCCCAGCTGGGCTGTGGCTGGCGGGCCCTCCTGGGCAGCTTGGCTGGGGCTGGCAGGGCCCTCCTGGGCAGCTTGGCTGGGGCTGGCGGGGCCCTCCTGGGCAGCTTTGCTGGGGCTGGCGGGGCCCTCCTGGGCAGCTTGGCTGGGGCCCTCCTGGGCAGCTTGGCTGGGGCTGGCGGGGCCCTCCTGGGCAGCTTGGCTGGGGCCGGCGGGGCCCTCCTGGGCAGCTTGGCTGGGGCCGGTGGGGCCCTCTTGGGCAGCTTGGCTGGGGCCGGCGGGGCCCTCTTGGGCAACTTGGCTGGGGCCGGCGGGGCCCTCCTGGGCAGCTTAGCTGGAGCTGGCGGGGCCCTCCTGGGCAGCTCGCCTGCTGCCGGACTTGTCGGCGTGCTGCCCTTGCCACCCTTCCCTGCTCGTCTGTGGCCCTTACCTCCCTTTTCCGGTGTGCCAGGTGGCACCCCACTCCCTGACGGTGCCAGGGTAGTGCTTGTGGAGCCTGCTTTCTTTGGCCTCTCGCGCCGGGCACTGGCTTTCTTCGCTTTCTTTGCAGGGGGTGGGCTGGCCGTCTCTTTACTCCCAGCCGAAGTAGCTGGGCTTGAAGGTGGTGGACTCCAAAATCCTTGGACTATTGTCTTTGTAGGTCCAGGTTTTGTGGTGGCTGAGGTGCTGATTGGAGCCTTATGAGATGGAGGGGGTGGGTCAGTTGATGGAAAGAGGTCAAGGTTGGAAAGGAAAATCAATTTAGTAAGACAGGGACGGGTAGTTGTAGTGGGTATGGGAGTGGAGGAAGAGGATGTGGTTGTAGGAGAGTGAAGTCTGGTGTCTTTGGGTGCAGGTGCTTGTGCTGGAGGCTGTCGTGAGGTGGAAGGCTGTTGGGTGGGTGGCTGCCTGCGTTTGTGTGGTTTGGAAGAGGGGGTGACAGACACACTGGGAGAGGACACAGGGTACGTGTAAATGGTAGTGGGGGTGGTGACTGCACGTGTGCGGAGTGTTCTGGTGGGTGTGCTGGTGATGGACGTAGTGGCTGAAGATGTTGTGCATGCAAGTGTGAGTGGAGACGTCACAGGGAGGGAGGAGGGACACGAGGAGTAGGGGGACACAGAGGAGGCAGTAGCTGTTGGCATGTCTGCATGTGGATGTTGCTTGGGTGAATGCTTGTGTGATGTGTGGTGCTTATGTCTGGATGAGCTTCTCTTGGGTGTTGAGGTGTGTGCAAGCTGGTCTGATGGTGTGTCTGGGATAGGCAGAGGTACAGGGGATTTGGACTGGGTTGAGGAAGTTGGATGAGGGAGGCAAGAGACAATGGCTGCCGTCAGTGCTGAGGCCAGAGCGTTGAACGATCGCTGATGGGCAGCCTGACCCGAATGAATGCCCTCCAGGTATGCATCACTCCGGTGCACCTCCCTTTCTACACCCTGCATGGCATTCAAAAGGGTAGACTGCCCAACAATGATGGTCCTGTGGAGGTCAATGACGTCCTCACTGAGGGCAGCAGGGGTAACTGGGGCAGGGCCTGAGGTGCCTGGGGCGAAGGAGATGCCCACCTTCCTGGGTGAGCGGGCACAGGGCAAAGGCTGAGGGGCTGCTGGGAGGGCGGAGCTGGCGCGCTGGGTGGCGGCTGTACCTGTTGTTGCGGTGGGCACGGATGTTGCCGCCACCACAAGGGAGCTCCCTTCCGAGGACGTGTCTGTGTCGCTGGTGTCACCACGTGTCCCCGCTGTGGAGCTCCCCTCGCCCTCCGTCTCACTGATGAAATCAGAGTCAGTTGCATGGCCCTCCATGGCCATGTGAGATGCAGCTCCCTCGTGCTCCGATGCCACTTCTCCTCCGCCTGATGATGCTAATGCACACATGAACAGGAAGACCACAAAAAAAGGGGGGGGGAGAAACAAAGACATGTTGAGTGCATGCATTGGCGACACCGTTGGCGGAGAGGACAGACACAGAAGCCCCCTGCACTACGCTGCGCAATTGGGGTACACTACTCAATCCGTGGGACATGGCCTACAAGCCTATGGACGACAACTCCACACATAGGTGACACAGGGCCATGATTAGCTGTACTAGGCAACCTACAGAGGTGGGGGTACAGGGCCATGCCTAACTGAGGGGCCTAGCCTACAGAAAACGCCCTGGCCTAGGGATACCCACAGCCCTCCTCCCCCACCCAGACACCTCCAATGTGCGCAAAATCAGCAGATTGTGCTTGTACTCACCCCCTTGTGTCTGCTGTGATGTCCTCACGTGCCCATCCAAATCGGGGTAGGCCACCGCCAGGATCCGGGACATCAGGGGGGTCAAAGTACGACTGGCACCCCTCCTATGTTGGGAGGCCATCCCCAGCAGAGCCTCCGCGGTCTTCCTGCTCCCGCGGCGGATGTCCTCCCACCTCTTCCGGCAGTGGGTGCCCCGTCTGTTGTGGACCCCCAGGGTCCGGACGTCCTTGGCGATGGCACGCCAAATGACGATTTTCTGATGGGCGCTGACCTATGTGACATGTGCAGGAGGAGAAAAAAAAAATAACATCACCTTCTGCATGCTCGATGTGAGTGGCCCCCCATCCCCACCCTTGCCATGTGGCACATGCTCTCATCTTTTGTTTGATGCATGCCTCATTCGCTCCCCTCCCCACCATCTTTCATTCACGCCACTCAACCCAGGCATTGGCCACAAAGCATGGTCCCAGTGTACTTACCTGTTGGTCTGGAGGACCATAGAGTAGCGCATACTGGGGGAGGACCCCATCCACGAGTTTCTCCAATTCTTCAGAAGTGAAGGCAGGGGCCCTTTCCCCAGTCGCAGCAGCCAATGTCTCTTCCAGACCGAGGTCACAGCAGCACTTGCAGTATAGGTCCTCTCCTGTGGATGATCAGGTATCGAGTGATTAAGCAGATAGAAAATGGCGGTCACGCCCGCGGCGGTGCGTAAAGCGGCGGTGCGTACCGCGACCGCCGGCGCACATCCTCATTGGCTCCTGAAACCCATAGGGTTCTATGTTAACCAATGCGGCTATGCGCCGCGGTCTTCGACCGCCTACCGCCACGGTGTGCCACACCAGCGCATTGACCTCACATCCCACTGTCGCACTTCACAGGTCAGGCAGCCGCCATTTCAAGGGCCCCCATATCTTAATTTCTACTGCATCACACATACCTAGGCCTTGCATCAACACTCATACAAGCCATTCAATGCATTGAGAATCGTGTACTGTGCAAGCTGTGGGAAGGTACCTGTGGGTTGCTTGACTCTGTGCTCCATATTGTCCTTCCTAGGCACCGTCCGCTGGGACTTGCGAGGAGATGGAGGAATCTTCCTGTGTACAGACCGCTGGTGGACCTGTCGACAATGGAAGAAAGACATGTCATACTGACATACAGGCTGACAGAGCCACTATACAGGAACTGTGTGCTCAGCTGGAGCCAGACCTGATGTCACCCATCCGCCAACCCACAGGGATCCCCCCTCTAGTGCAGGTGCTGTCAGTACTCCATTTTTTGGCAAGTGGGTCATTTCAAACAACAGTGGCCATTTCATCAGGGATGTCTCAGCCCATGTTTTCCAAGGTGTTGTCCAGAGTGTTGTCTGCCCTGCTGAAATACATGCGGAGCTACATTGTTTTCCCTGAGGTGGGCGATTTGGCTACAGTGAAGGGTGATTTCTATACACTTGGACATATTCCCAACATCATTGGTGCAATTGATGGGACACATGTTGCTTTGGTCCCCCCCAGCACGAGTGAACAGGTGTACAGGAACAGAAAAAGTTATCATTCCATGAATGTCCAGGTGGTCTGTTTGGCTGACCAGTACATCTCCCATGTAAATGCCAAGTTCCCTGGGTCAGTGCATGACGCGTACATCATGCGAAATAGCAGCATCCCTTACGTGATGGAACTACTTCAGAGACACTGTGTGTGGCTAATTGGTGACTCTGGTTACCCCAACCTGTCCTGGCTACTGACCCCAGTGAGGAATCCCAGGACCAGGGCAGAGGAACGGTACAATGAGGCCCATGGGCGGACTAGGAGGGTGATCGAGCGGACGTTCGGCCTCCTGAAGGCCAGGTTTAGGTGCCTCCATATGACAGGTGGATCCCTAATGTACTCACCAAAGAAGGTGTGCCATATCATCGTGGCCTGCTGTATGCTTCATAATTTGGCTTTGCGACGCCAGGTGCCTTTCCTGCAGGAGGATGGTCCAGATGGTGGTCTTGTGGCAGCTGTGGAGCCTGCGGAGAGTGAAGAGCAGGAAGACGAAGAGGACGACACAGACAACAGGGACACAGTAATACAGCAGTATTTTCAATGACATACAGGTAAGAATCAACACCGGCATTTTACATTTACTTAAAGTCTCCTGCCTCTCTACTGTCTGAGTTTCCCCCCAGTGTATGTTGACTGAGTTGTGACTTTCCCTTCCAATTTCAGAGATGTGAGCCCCACTCCGTGACCTCTGCTTTGTTTCCCCATGGACTACAGCTGTGTGACAGTGGTATGTTGTCATCACAATGTAACTGGACATTTTGGCACGGTTCTGTGTAATACATTTGTTCAAAAATCCAGGCAGACTCCAGATTATTTTTGTGCAATAAGTGTGTTTATTAAAGTGCTCAATTTTGGGAAATGGTTGCAATTCGGTGATGGGTGATGGTGGAGGAATGTCCATGGCAGAGTCCAGACTTTCAGTCTCACAGGTGCATTGTCCATATGCCTGTGGAAGGTGGAGCAGGGGCAGTTTAAGGTTGGACAGGGTGACAATGTGGGACAGGGGGATGACAATCAGGGGGTATCCTTTCCTGGCGGGGGTCTTGGCATCCTACTCTGTCTTCTTCCTAGATCTCAGGCCTCGCTTGCGGGGTGGTTCTCCTTCTGCAGGGGGTGGGGTTTTGGTGGCCTGTTGTTCTTGTGTCGGGCCTCCTGTCCACTAGCGCCGGCGGAGGTGGTAGCCTGTTCTTGGTCCATGCTAGTGACAGGGCCCTTTGTGGTGCCACATGGTCCCGCAATGTGCTGACAATCTGATTGAGAGCCACAACGATGGTGCCCATTGCGGAACTGATGCTTCTGAGTTCTTCCCTGAACCCCATAAACTGTTCCTCCTGCAGTACCTGGATCTCCTGGAACCTGGCCAGGACCGTCGCCATCGTCTCCTGGGAGCGGTGGTATGCTCCCATGATGGAGGAGAGGGCCTCGTGGAGAGTGGGTTCCCTGGGCCTGTCCCCCCCGTCGCACAGCAGCCCTTCCAGTTCCCCTGTTTCCCTGGGCCTCTGTCCCCTGGACCGTGTGCCCACTACCACTGCCCCCAGGTCCCTGTTGTTGTTGGGGTGGTGGGTTAACCTGGGTGCCCTGTAGTGGTGGACACACCGCTAATTGACGTGTCCTGGAGACAGAGGCATGGGCCCGCTGGGTGGGTGCTGTGCTGGTGTTCCCAGAGGGGGGTAGGTCTGCTGTGGCCTGTGGCTGTCTGAGGGGAACAGACTGTCCCGAGGTCCCCAATGGGCCAGGCTGGTCATCTGGGTCCAGGGAGACAGAGCTGCTGTCAACACTGTGGGCCTCTTCTGGGGGTGGAATGGACATTTCTGGACCCTCCTGGGCGGTGTAATGGCGTTCGGGTCCTGCAGGGGTATGAGAGTATGGTTATTGCTTCTGTGTGTGCCATAGCGTGCAATGGGTGGGTGCCCGTGTACCCCAGTGCTGGCATTCCCTTGTGGGGGCTGTTGTGACAGTGGTTTGGGGGGGGTGGGTATGTGCAGTGGGCATGCTTAGGTGATGGGTGTCCATGGTTTGTGGTCGCATGCAGGGCTTGGTGTTGGGATGGGTGGGTTGTGATGGTGAGACATTAGCAAGGAGGATGTGTGATGGGGGGGAGGGCGGGGTATGATTTGACATGCCGGTGGGTGGGGGGGTGAAGTAGTTGAGATTTGACTTACCAGAGTCCATTCCTCCGCCTACTCCTGCGAGGCCCTCAGGATGCAGGATGGCCAAGACCTGTTCCTCCCATGTTGTAAATTCTGGGGGTTGTGGTGGGGGTCCGCCGCCAGTCTTCTGCACTGCGATGTTGTGTCTGGATACCATGGAACGCACCTTCCCGTAGGTCGTTCCACCGCTTCCTGATGTCGTCCCGATTTCGTGGATGCTGACCCACAGCGTTGACCCTGTCCACTATTCTTTGCCATAGCTCCATCTTCCTGGCAATGGTGGTGTGCTGCACCTGTGTCCCGAAGAGCTGGGGCTCTACCCGAACTATTTCCTCCACCATGACCCTGAGTTCAGCGTCTGTAAACCTGGGGTGTCTTTGGGGTGCCATGGGGTGGTGTGGATGAGGTGTGGGGTGGCGTTTGTGGTGATGAGTGTGGTGAGTGTGGTGGTGTGTGGTGTTTTGTGCGTGGATGTTGTGTGAGTGATGGTGTTATGTGCCTGTGAATGCTCTGTACTAGCTGGTGGTGTATCTCTCTGGCCTTCGTCAATAAATGGTGGTCGTAGGGGTTTGTGGGTGATGTGGGTGTGTGTTTTATATTGTGTTGTGTGTGTGGGAGTGTTGTTTGTATGTGTATCAGGTGTGTGTATTTCAAAATGTCCAATGTGGCAGTTTTTTGGAGCTGTGTATGTATTTTGACCGTGGCGGTGTGTACCGCCAATGGAATACCGCGGTTGAAAGACCGCCGCGTGGATTCGTGGGTCGGAATGGAATGGGCGTATTTCTGTTGGCGTGACGGTGGAGGTTTGGTGATCGCCAGTTTTTCGCTGGCCGTTGGTGTGGCGGACTTTTGTGGATGTCGGGTTTTTGGCGGTTTGGCTGTTGCGGGTCAGAATGACCGTGGCGGTTTACCGCGCCCGCGGCGGTGTTATGGCGGTCTTCTGACCCGCGGTAAGCGATTTTTACCGCCGAGGTCAGAATGACCCCCTCAGTGTTTACACTGAACCTAAATACCAAGGCATATTTGTGTTTGACTTGGTCCTCTCTGCAGGGTCATCCCCAAGCTTCTTGCCTTCTCCCCTCTAGTTTTCCAATTAACTTTTGTTGGCCTTAGGACGCTGTGCAATTTACCACTGCTAATCAGTGCTAATGAGCTTCTGCTCACTCCCTTAAACATAGTCAAATTGGCTTATACCCAATTGGCACATTTAATGTACTTGTAAGTCCCTAGTAAAGTGATGCTACATGTATCCAGGCCTGTGTATTAACTGCTACTACTAAGCCTGCAGAACGTATTGTGCCACTAACTTAATTAGTCTTTTTAAACATGTCTGCCATTGTACTCAATTTGAAATTGCCAATTTGACCCTGGCACAATAAAACTTTTGCAAGCCTAAACTCACTTTTAATACATATGTCACCCCTAGGATAGGCCCTAAAGAGCCCATAGGTTAGGGTACACTGTATTTAAAAAGTTGGACATGTATTTAAGTTTTACATGTCCTGTTATTGAAAAACTCACAAATTCAGTTTTCACTATTGTGAGGCCTACCTTTCGTATAGGATAAGATTTGGTCACCTTGTTACTTTTAATAAGTGATCATTTTTGATTGGGAGTAGGTGGGAATTTCGAGTTTGGTCTCTAAAGAATTGTAACTTAAAACCATATTTAGTGGTAAAGCCAGATTTGAAGTAAAAAGACTGAAAATGCCACTTTTAGAAAGTTGACATTTTCTTGTCATCATAATTTGGTGGCTGCGGCCTGATCCTGGGTCATATGACTTGGTTTGAGTGGCAGCTGCCCTTTGTGTATTCCTCCCAGACAGTCACACAATAGAGAGACTGGGTGGTAGTAGGTCAAGCCATGTGGGCAGGATGGGGGGGCAGAGCTTTCACCTACCAGACCTGCACTTCAAAGGAGTTGCCTTGGCATACTCACAAAGGGTCAGACATGCACTTCAAAGGAGCTGCCTTGGCATACTCACCAAGGGCCAGACATGCACTTCAAAGGAGCTGCCTCTGCATACTCACAAAGGGCCAGACAACCTGGGACCAAGGCATAGAGGCAAGAGATTCCAGACACTTTCTTTTGGGGTGTGGGCTCCAGAAGCTTCTCCCACTTCTAAGGGGCCACTCGATATAACGATAAGATCCTCAAATCAACTTTTCAGCTCACTTCTGGACCTACAGAAAGACTCTCAGAGGACTGTTATGACTGTTCTGCTATCTGTGGCCTGCTGTGAACTTCTGAGGACTGTCCTGCTGCACCAAGAGGACTGCCCTGCTGTCTGCCTTGTGCCCTCGGAGTACTACCCTGCTGCTTGAAACCTGCTTTTCTGCTTTTACCCAGGACTACTAGACTGACTCCAAGGGCTATGTGGCTGGCCTCCTGACCAGAACCTCAGGACTGAGAAGGCTACAGTCATCTTGAACTTTTGCCTGGCCCAGGCTGAGTGAGCCTTGACCCTCCAAGTGGTGTCCCTCCAGTACTGGACCCGTGGAAGTTGGGTTAAAGGTGCTATACCAGCCTAACTGAAGGTTCCACCAAATCTGGAGCAGAGAGACATGAAGCCCTGCAAAGCAATGCCTCGCAAACTGTACACCAAGGGCATAAGGTACAATCCTCAGCAGGCCAAACCTGGTCGTGTGGAGCACTTTTCCTTCTTCTTATGGAACTTTTTTGGAGAACTGGCAAATGGATGCCTTTAAATTATTGATACTACAGTGGGAACCTGCCAGTTAATAACAGGTTTATCTAAGAGATGGGGGATCAGGGTCCATTTCCCCCGGTTTAAGTTCCCACGTCTACAAAACTGAACAGGCATTTCTCACGGGAAATACCCACAACTGGACCCCTAACAACGTTTGACCAAACCTGGTTGTGTGCCAGACCTGAGCTTGCAACTATGTCCTGGTCCAGCACAACCAGGTACCCTTAGCTGGTGTTACTTTTATATAAATATTTAAAATTGTATATCTCCATTTCTACTAATAGGATTTGTGTACTTTTATTGTCATTTAATTTATTAAAATGTACTGTATTGTTTAAATCGGGTTTGGTATTTTTCCTGTGTTTTATTTTCACTTTATAACTGTCTGTGTGCTGCATACATACACATCGTCCTTAAGTTAAGGATGGTTGTTTTGTGCCAAGCTACCAGAGGGCTAAGCACAGGTTAATTTAGTGGTCTTTGTGGTTCTTCCTGACAAGGACTGTAACTGTTGCTTGAGAAGGGCTTACACCCTCCTCAACCAACAACCCATTTTCTTTGAGAAACAGTGTCTAACTAAGCAGGAGGAAGTATGTAAAGGAACGTTGTGATGAAGTGAGTTTAACCCATGAAAATCACTATTTTTTCAATTTAAGGGCCTCTGGTTTTTGGACCTCTGCTGTGGTATGGAGCTCCCATATAGAGTCCCACCCACTATAATGCTCTTCGTAAAATTGTTCTGAGATGGAAACTCCAGTGCCCACCTTTAGAAATAAAATAAACTTCTATGTGTAGTGGGGCTTAGTGTCTGCATGTGACACATGCCTGTACACATGTGCACACATTCAGACTGATCAAAGAAGACTGCTGTCTAGCTAAACTGAAACACAGGAGTGGGACAGGCAGTGAAATGGCTCATGTTAGTGACAGTAAGGCATGAATAGATGATGCAGGATACATATTTTTTGTTGGTGCCTCATCAATCACAGGAAATCCACATTTGTTTTTAAGTCCCTGAACAGGCTCATCAAGTTCAGAAGGAGCTTAGATGAACAGAGTATAGGCCAGCGTAGTTTTATAACCCGAGATTGGAGGTTACAGACACTTTAAACATTTCTGATCTTTCTCCAGGCTGGTCCCTCCAACTCATAACTCACTCCTAGGCCCAGTGGAGAGTGGATTGGCTATGGAACCTTGATGGGCGGAGGCCCCTGGACATCTGCAGGACTTTCCCACTATGGTATCCCATCAGTGAGCACTATAAGCTAATGTTGCCTATGCATAGTCACCCTGCAAGTTGCACATGACATAGGTGGCTGCTGTAGGGAAGTCCCCAGGTCAGGAGTTCAGTATGCCTAGACAGAGCTAGACAGAATGGCAATTCCCCTGCAACAAAACCGCTGCTGAAAGGAGGAAGAAACAGCAGAGGCTGCAGGGCGGCTAAAGGAATTTCCTCAGAATACTCTGGCAATCAGTTAGCCCATCAATGGTTGTTTGTGACTGAAGCTCACCATAGGAGCAGAATTTTGAGGACCCAATACAAATTAATTGGCTCCTGAGATAAGTTACTTGAACCGTACCACTCATGTGCAGCTGAAGGCGAAGTACCAGCCTTGCAAAAATTGAACTGCAATGGTGATATTGCAGATCCGTGCACACCAGGTTCCTTTCAGCAAAGGAAAGTCTGGCAATCATCACAAAGCACTGAACCTGTTTGAAATGAAGCTGGGTGCATGAAGGATGTGATGCATGGCAGCACATTGCCACTGATCTATGATTCCCTGCAGACAATGAGCTCCTGCCTGTCCCAGTAAGATGGTAGCCATCTTGGATTAATAGCTATAATTCATGGCATCCTTTTCTAGGCAATCGCGCTACAATGTTGCAGGAGAGAGGATCTTTCTACATGGTTCTGAATTCCCTCACAAAGACCCCTTGCTTCGTAAAGAATTGTTTTGATTGGACAACCGAATTACAGAGACCATCCTGCAGTCATGCTGTATTTGAAAAGGGAGTTTGAACTGCTCTCTGGCACACGTATCTGAAATGTTAAAACTGGGTTTATTTTCTATTAAGATGATCTTCTCAAGAAACACGAGGACTCTTAAGGTAGAATATTACATATGTATTTATGAATGTAATGTATTAAATATTGGAATATTAGTGAATATGTAAAATTGCTAAGATTAGGACACAATGGGGTATTAAGAGTATTGATTCTTTTTTCAGCTGTACAGAAGTCAAGTAGAAACTACAACTCATTTTCCATTAGAGAGAGTGCAGTGATCAAGCTTGATATAGTTATCCCAAGTGTAGATAGAGATACTTGTGTACATGCAAATTTGAGATACTTTTTTTGCATGATTTAGTTCTCAGAAAGTCCAGACAGTTGGGACACATACATAGTGTACAGTTATACCCATTAACAATTCCACGTACACTTAGGGGGTCATTCCGACCCCGGCAGGGTCGGCGGGAGCACTGCCAACAGGCTGGCGGTGCCCCGCAGGGCATTCTGACCGCGGCGGTTTGGCCGCGGTCAGAACAGGAAAACCGGCGGTGTCCCGCCGGTTTTCCGCTGCCCTGGGAATCCCCCATGGCGGCGCAGCTTGCTGCGTCGCCATGGGGGATTCCGACCCCCTCACCGCCATCCTGTTCCTGGCAGTTCTGACCGCCAGGAACAGGATGGCGGTGAGGGGTGTTGTGGGGCCCCTGGGGGCCCCTGCAGTGCCCATGCCAATGGCATGGGCACTGCAGGGGCCCCCGTAAGAGGGCCCCACTTTGAATTTCAGTGTCTGCTTTGCAGACACTGAAATTCGCGACGGGTGCCACTGCACCCGTTGCACACCTTCCACTCCGCCGGCTCCATTCGGAGCCGGCTTCCTCGTGGAAGGGTGTTTCCCACTGGGCTGGCGGGCGGCCTTTTGGCGGTCGCCCGCCAGCCCAGTGGGAAACCCAGAATGACCGCTGCGGTCTTCTGACCGTGGGACGGTCTTCTGGCGGTCCCAGCCAGGCCGGCGGCTACCGCCGCCGGCGGGGGTCAGAATGACCCCCTTAGTTCTCTAAATTATGAGACACTTAAGATAGCTCTGTGCCTTGTAGGGATTCAGTACACTCTGCAGATCTAACTGACCAGCCAACAGATGAGGAAGAAGTGATGGAGTCCTGTCTGTCTGTTTTCTTTCTTGTCCTATTCTCCTCTTCCTGCATTTAAAACTGGACCTCACATTAATGTATATGTGATCCCTGTTGGGGCTGGTAAGAGACAGAAAAGAGCATTGCTCCCAACGGATCCTGTTTTCAAGGTTAGTGTAACCTGATATCCCCTTGAAGACCGGACTATGTTCTTTCCCAATCTTAAAGTATTGACTTAGAGATGGGCAGCTGAGAATGTGGTCACTGTGACTGCAGCACTGAAGGAAATGACCCCCTGCTCGGTGAGAGCCACTAGGCATCACCACCAAAATCCTGAGTGAGGGAGGGTCCAAAGCATCAGTGTCTCTCTCTTGTTCTCCCACTTCCAGTACGAAGGAGGAACTCAATAGGAAGGCAGGAGAGTGGACAGAGCACCAAAGAGGCACTTGGATTGCGCCACAGTTAAGTGCAGAGGAAGAGTGTGAACAGGTGGCTTAATCGCCCACCACTGGAGGTTGAGCAGCAGGAGGCTGAGCTCCCGCTTGCAGGAGCAAGGCACCCAAGGGAGCATAAAAAAAATAAAAAAACAAGTGCTGACAGAAAAAAAGGAAAAAACAACACGTCATGTGGGCATCCCAAGAAAAGTAAAGCAGGGCAGGGGCAGGTGCAGTTGAGGGCGAGAGGGTGCTACAGACAATAAAAGAAACACACTGGAGACACACTTGCACCGCAGCGGTGTGCAACTCACATCCCGCCAGCCAGTACTTGGAGAAAATTCCCCTCCATAAGTCTCCTAGGAAGTAGAAGATAGGAGCCAGAAGGGCAGGGCATCAAGATCAAATCCGACCACCATGTCCTGAGATTGAAAGGGCCCAGACAGCTGATTCCTTGTGTTGCAGAATCAGAAATAGTGGTAGAGGCAACTTTAGGTAAGTGAAATGCCATTGTCAAAGGCTAGAGTTCTTTATTTTGTATGGCTAAAAACATATGTTAAAACCAATTGGCTGGTGTTGTTCACGAAAGAAAGGTATTGTCAAGTGTTGTAGGCCTTTCTTGTTTCATGGTGAACTGTGATATCAAATTTTGTAGGCATTTCTGATGCAATTATACTAAATGCGAATACCCTGACAAAGGCAGAAGCCATGGCTTCGACTCTGCAGTGCGAGATGATGGGGGGTGGGAAGTGCTGACTTGGCTTGTTTACAGGTGGTGAATGTTTATATCTTTCGACTCACCTCTCTCGTTAGCTGATAAGGGGTTAGGAGTTGAGTATGTCAAACGCCCCTCGGGTCAGATTAGCAGCTCACCAATGCTGACCGTGACTTCTATGCAGCAATCTTCCTTTATCCCTTGCTAAAGCAACATTTTGGAGAATTGTGAAAAATGTTATCCATCAGCACCCTACCCGCATCCAAAGAAGCCGCGCGCAGGGTCTGACCCCGCCCTGTGCAAGGAGGAAGCAGCGCTAGGTCTTGCACGCAGCCTCCAACGGATTTCGTGAGTGGAAGGAGCTCGCGGTGGCAGCGCAGGTGGCCCTCAAGAAGCAGACGGAGGGAACGGGGCTCGTCGGTGATGTGTTGCTGGAGCTCCCCTCGCCTCAAGGAGGCGGAGAGGCCTTGCCCTAGATGCTCTAATGCAGTCTCGCAACAGTGTGGATTGTGCTCCCCGTGCCTCCAGGTGAGCCCTCTTAAAACGAAAATAAGTTGCTCAATTCCATTTGTAAGTTCGTTGCATGCTGGGAATTGACGTTCTGTTCAAAACCACTACTAAACTAAGAACCACAATGTTAAGAAAATATCTAGATCGGCTGAGACACCCAACCATGACACTAGGAATCTGGGGGCTGTGAAATTACACAAATTGCCGATTCATTGTTAATCTTAACGTTTACGCAGCAATTTTGTAATGTGTATTAAGAAAATAAAGAAACAGAAGAGCACCGGCTGCACATTTCACTGCAGCAAAGAGCGATCCCCCGCGTCGCCATAGATTCCAACCTACTGCTGGGGTTCTGGCACCATGTCTCAGGCTGGAAGCATCCTTTACCGGGCATCATTTATAACGCGTGCCTTTATCACACCTATGCCTTTACCATGCAAGGTCAGTATAGTTAAGGAAAATATATGTAGTTGGGGTCTGGGAGGAAGGGTAATTTTAGAGTTTAGGGGTAGGTAGGGGCATAGGGTTGTAAGGGTATTTTCAGAGTTTAGGGGTGGGTAAGCGTATAGGTAGTAAAGGTATTTTTTGGGTTTAGGGGTGGGCATAGGCTATTAATATTTTTCTGGTTTTAGGGTTTTGTAGGAGTATAAGGTGGTAAGGGTATTTTTAGGGTTTATGGTTTAGGAGTATACAGTGGTAAAGGTAATTAAAATAAAAAGGGGGTTCCCCCAATAAATGAAAAATATGTAATTAATTATTAGTATCATGTATTATTATTTGTAATATTTATAAAACGCTAACGTCACCAAAACTGGTATCCTAGTGCTAGCGGGCACAAATCACCGACTTATTATAAGAGACCCAAATGCCATAATCCGCTTACTTCAGGGAGAGCCAGGTCTTCAGATCCTTCTTCACTTGTAATAGCTCTGTTGATGCCCTAAGCGAGTGGAGTAGCTCATTTAATACATGGGCTGCCTTGACTGAGAAGGGCTCGCCCTCCCACCCCCCCGTGCCTAGACTTCCAAAAGGTATGGCTACAAACCAGGTTTGCGATACTGGAGGGAAGATGTCTTGCAAGGGTATATCTTTTAAATCTGTGTTACAGTGGCACCGGGCCCACCTGTTGTAGTGCCTTAAATACCAAGCACATCGCTTTAACCCCTTTGCTGCCAGGCCTTTTCCCCCTCCTGTGCCAGGTCTTTTTTTGCCTATTTGGGGCAGTTCGCGCTTAGGCCCTCATAACTTTTTCTCCACATAAGCTAACCAAGCCAAATTTGCGTCCTTTTTTTCCAACATCCTAGGGATTCTAGAGGTACCCAGACTTTGTGGGTTCCCCTGAAGGAGGCCAAGAAATTGGCCAAAATACAGTGAAAATTTCGTTTTTTTCAAAAAAATTGGAAAAAGTGTCTGCAGAAGAAGGCTTGTGGTTTTTCCCCTGAAAATGGAATCAACAAAGGGTTTGCGGTGCTAAACTCAGCAGCTTTCCAGCTTTCAGGAACAGGCAGACTTGAATCAGAAAACCCAATTTTTCAACACAATTTTGGCATTTTACTGGGACATACCCCATTTTTGCAATTTGTTGTGCTTTTAGCCTCCTTCCAGTCAGTGACAGAAATGGGCATGAAACCAATGCTGGATCCCAGAAACCTAAACATTTCTGAAAAGTAGACAAAATTCTGAATTCAGCAAGGGGTCATTTGTGTAGATCCTACAAGGGTTTCCTACAGAAAATAACAGCTGAAAAAGAAAAATATTGAAATTGAGGTGAAAAAAACATCAATTTTTCTCTACGTTTTACTCTGTAACTTTTCCCTGCAATGTCAGATTATTCAAAGCAATATACCGTTACGTCTGCTGGACTCCTCTGGTTGCGGGGATATATAGGGCTTGTAGGTTCATCAAGAACCCGAGGAACCCAGAGCCAATAAATGAGCTTCACCCTGCAGTGCGTTTTCATTCTATACCGGGTATACAGCAATTCATTTGCTGAAATATAAAGAGTAAAAAATTGCTATCAAGAAAACCTTTGTATTTCCAAAAAGGGCACAAGATAAGGTGTTGAGGAGCAGTGGTTATTTGCACATCTCTGAATTCCGGGATGACCATACTAGCATGTGAATTACAGGGCATTTCTCAAATAAATGTCTTTTTTACACACTCTCCTATATTTGGAAGGAAAAAATGTAGAGAAAGACAAGGGGCAATAGCACTTGTTTTGCTAATCTATGTTCCCCCAAGTCTCCCGATAAAAATGATACCTCACTTGTGTGGGTAGGCCTAGCGCCCGCGACAGGAAACGCCCCAAAACGCAACGTGGACACATCCCATTTTTTAAAAAGAAAACAGAGGTGTTTTTTGCAAAGTGCCTACCTGTAGATTTTGGCCTCTAGCTCAGCCGGCACCAAGGGAACCTACCAAACCTGTGCATTTCTGAAAACTAGAGACCTAGGGGAACCCAAGGAGGGTTGACTTGTGGGGCTCGGACTAGGTTCTGTTACCCAGAATCCTTTGCGAACCTCAAAATTTGGCTAAAAAAACACATGTTCCTCATATTTCTGTGGCAGAAAGTTCTGGAATCTGAGAGGAGCCACAAATTTCCTTCCACCCAGCGTTCCCCCAAGTCTCCCGATAAAAATGATACCTCACTTGTGTGGGTAGGCCTAGCGCCCGCGACAGGAAACGCCCCAAAGCGCAACGTGGACACATCCACATTTTTGAAAGAAAACAGAGGTGTTTTTTGCGAAGTGCCTACCTGTAAATTTTGGCCTCTAGCTCAGCCGGCACCAAGGGAAACCTACCAAACCTGTGCATTTCTGAAAACTAGGGACCTAGGGGAACCCAAGGAGGGTTGACTTGCGGGACTCGGACCAGGTTCTGTTACCCAGAATCCTTTGCGAACCTCAAAATTTGGCTAAAAAAACACATGTTCCTCAAATTTCTGTGGCAGAAAGTACTGGAATCTGAGAGGAGCTACAAATTTCCTTCCACCCAGCGTTCCCCCAAGTCTCCCGATAAAAATGATACCTCACTTGTGTGGGTAGGCCTAGCGCCCGCGACAGGAAACGCCCCAAAGCGCAACGTGGACACATCCAAATTTTTGAAAGAAAACAGAGGTGTTTTTTGCGAAGTGCCTACCTGTAGATTTTGGCCTCTAGCTCAGCCGGCACCTAGGGAAACCTAACAAACCTGTGCATTTCTGAAAACTAGAGACCTAGGGGAATCCAAGGAGGGTTGACTTGCGGGGCTCGGACCAGGTTCTGTTACCCAGAATCCTTTGCGAACCTCAAAATTTGGCTAAAAAAACACATGTTCCTCACATTTCTGTGGCAAAAAGTTCTGGAATCTGAGAGGAGCCACAAATTTCCTTCCACCCAGCGTTCCCCCAAGTCTCCCGATAAAAATGATACCTCACTTGTGTGGGTAGGCCTAGCGCCCGCGGCAGGAAACACCCCAAAGCGCAACGTGGACACATCCAAATTTTTGAAAGAAAACAGAGGTGTTTTTTGCGAAGTGCCTACCTGTAGATTTTGGCCTCTAGCTCAGCCGGCACTTAGGGAAACCTAACAAACCTGTGCATTTCTGAAAACTAGAGACCTAGGGGAATCCAAGGAGGGTTGACTTGCGGGGCTCGGACCAGGTTCTGTTACCCAGAATCCTTTGCGAACCTCAAAATTTGGCTAAAAAAACACATGTTCCTCACATTTCTGTGGCAGAAAGTTCTGGAATCTGAGAGGAGCCACAAATTTCCTTCCACCCAGCGTTCCCCCAAGTCTCCCGATAAAAATTATACCTCACTTGTGTGGGTAGGCCTAGCGCCCGCGACAGGAAACACCCCAAAGCGCAACGTGGACACATCCCATTTTTTGAAAGAAAACAGTGCCTACCTGTGGATTTTGGCCTGTAGCTCAGCCGGCACCTAGGGAAACCTACCAACACTGTGCATTTTTGAAAACTAAAGACCTTGGGGAATCCAAGATGGGGTGACTTGTGGGGCTCGGACCAGGTTCTGTTACCCAGAATCCTTTGCAAACCTCAAAATGTGGCTAAAAAACACCCTTTCCTCTCATTTCGGTGACAGAAAGTTCTGGAATCTGAGAGGAGCCACAAATTTCCTTCCACCCAGCATTCCCCCAAGTCTCCCGATAAAAATGATACCTCACTTGTGTGGGTGGGCCAGGTGCCTGCAACAGAATAAGGCCCAAAACTTGAAGAGATAGAAGGGATAGCACATCGAGTTTATAAGGGCATATTCTTTAATACATCTTTAGACGGACTCTGCTTTGGGGACCCACATAAGTGAGTTGTCATTTTACTTGGGAGACTGAGGGGAAAACTGGGGAGTAGGAATTTTGTGCTGGAGCGGTGATCCTACTAAGAAAAGTCAGGAAAATATGCTTTTTTATGCAAATTTTGAGGTTTACAGAGGAGTCTGGGTAAGAAAATGTTGGATGAGCCAATGCAAGCCACACCTCCCTGGACTCCTTGGGGTGTCTAGTTTAAAAAAGTTTCTGGGTTTTGTAGGTTTCCCTAGATGAAGGCCGCACCCAGGACCAAAAACATAGGTGGGCCCTCCCCCCCAAACACAGGTATTTTTGTAATATATCATTTTGATGTGTCCACATACGTCCGTGATGTGCCAAACACTAAAATTGTGAAAAGAAACACACTTAGGTTATGTGAAGAAGACCCCTCACCCACCAACCAAGTTGGTGGCATGCTTCATCATCGGGGTCCCACCCGAGGCACCTAGCGTGTCATAGGTGTGCTGCGACACCTGATTACAGCGGAGCAGGTTTTGTCATTTTTTAGCACACATACTGGTTGGATTTGGCACGAGGGTGAGTGATGGTTCAGTGGATCAAATTTTATTAACAAGAGATTTCACAAAAATGAAATGCACTGCTAATAACTGAAAGGCAAAAAAGTGAACCAATGACTCACAGCTCGTGAGCTGTAAAGCCACGACAAGGCACCAACCGCTTTACAGTCCATTCACACACCTTTCATACATGACACGCACAAGACCATTCACACCGCCAGCCATGGGCCCAGCACATTACAACACTCACATCGACAGACCGCGCCACTCAAGGGCCCATCACTTACATATGCCCACATGCCTGATACAAGAATCACACCAGCTAATGGGAGTGTGGACTGCCGTTTGGCTGGCACCGCCAGCCAAGCGCCACCCCACGCACACCGCCAGCCAAGCGCCACCCCAAGCACACCGCCAGCCAAGCGCCACCCCACGCACACCGCCAGCCAAGTGCCACCCCACGCACACCGCCAGCCAAGCGCCACCCCACGCACACCGCCAGCCAAGCGCCACCCCAAGCACACCGCCAGCCAAGCGCCACCCCACGCACACAGCCAGCCAAGTGCCACCCCAAGCACACAGCCAGCCAAGTGCCACCCCAAGCACACAGCAAGCAAAGTGCCACCCCAAGCACACCGCCAGCAAAGCGCCACCCCACGCACACCGCCAGCCAAGCGCCACCCCACGCACACCGCAATCACTTTTTTTATTTATAAACAACAAAGAAACCACTAATTATAAAATAAGCACAAAACTACAAACACTAAAGCTCTAACTAAATATACAACAGATATGCCAACCGTGAAACATATGAAAATATAAAACAGACAGCTTACGCTCACGGTATTTCCCAAAAGTTTTTCCTTGTGTGGTAACTTCTAAAACAGCTGGGCACACACAGCCCAGGCTTTGAAGGGCATTCGGGGCAGTACATCCGGCTCTCCCTCCGGATTGATCTCCGGGCACATACTCTACATTTCTTTGTGGGCATGTCTTTTTTGGGAGTGGGAGGAATGTGATCTGGAAAGTGCCGATCTTTCAATCTAGCCACATCCTCCACCACTTCTACTCTAGGAACTCTTGCCGGTTCCACCACAATAAGGCTTTCTATCACTGACTCCTGAAATTTAACAAATGTCATCCTTGACTCAGGTGAACAATCCTTGTATACAATAAAGGCATTAAAAGTTGACAAATGAAATAAATGTAGGGCCAACTTTTTATACCACACATAAGACTTACGAAGAGCAGTGTAAGGTTCCAACCTCTGATCTACTCTATCAACACCACCCATGTGCCTTTTGTAGTCCAAAATGCACGCAGGTTTGCGCACTTCCGCAACCTGACCCCAAACAGCCACAGGGGAAGTACTCTCATCATGGATGGTCGATAGCATGTACACATCCCTCCTGTCTGAAAATTTCAGAGCTAGCAGCTCATTATTCCGCAAGGCACTGAACTGTCCCCTCTCAAGTTTTTTACAGACAAGCTCCCTTGGATAGCCTTTCCGGTTAGAACGGATTGTGCCACAAGCAACAGTGTCCACCCTAGACAACTCCATGAACAACTGCACTCCAGTGTAGAAATTATCTACGTACAAATGGTGACCTTTGTTAAACAGCCGTCTAGCAAGTTCCCATACAATTTTTTCGCTAACTCCAGAAGTGGCCGGACAACCAGGAGGGTCAATACTGGAATCCCTACCAGTGTAGACCCGGAAATTATACACATATCCTGTACTGCTTTCTGACAGCAGATACAATTTAATCCCATACCGTGCCCTCTTACTAGGAATGTACTGCTTAAAAACTAAACGCCCCTTGAAAAGGACCAAAGACTCGTCCACACTTATCTCTTTGCCTGGAACATAGACCTCTGAAAACCGATCCACAAAATGATCAAGGACAGGCCTAATCTTAAAAAGGCGGTCACAATCGGGGTGATCTCGTGGCAAGGCTAAAGCATTGTCTACAAAATGCAGCATACGAAGAAGAAGCAAATACCGATTACGTGTCATAGTTGCAGGAAATATAGCAGTTGCCATCAAGGGACTAGTAGACCAATAAGAAGCCAGTGACGGCTTCCTGATCAACCCCATCAAAAAAGACAAACCTAAAAACCTTTTCATCTATTCCAGATATGTGGGAACCCAATGAGTAGCTCTAGACTGAGGCTTAAGTCTGGCAGCGTTGTCCCGCAAATATTGCTCTGCATACACATTTGTCTGCTCCACAATCTCTTCCAAAAATACATCGTCCATAAACAAGTGAAAGAAATGGACAGGCAAAAAGTTTTCCGTATTAACTCTACATCCTGGGAGACCAGTAAATGCAGGTAACTGTGGCTGCTCCATGTTTGGGGCAATCCAGGTGTCAGGTCTTCTAATGGGAAACCCTTCAGCCCCAGGCTGCTGCACTCTTGGCACATCAATGTCCTCCTCTAACACAGGCCCTTCATCTGCACTGAGAGTAGCTTCCTCATCAGAAGAATACTCTCGGACAGAAAACTCACTTCCAGAATCTCCTGCTTCCTCCTCTGCCTCAGATGCAGAGTCAGTGTCGTAATCATGGTCTGAAGACGACTCAAAGAGCATGCGAACAACCTGCTGAGCGGTCACTTTGCGGCTAGCCATGATCCTAACAACAAATGGATTGCCAACAACAACTAGCACTAAAATAAGTAATAAACAAAGTGTAGCTTTATCACAAAGAGTTATGTACTACAAAAAACTATACCACTCACTTGCCTAAAATAGCTACTCACCAAGCAACTACTCTGCACAGACACAGCAATCACCAATGATATCCCACTAAAAAGAAAAAAGCAAATTAGACATATGACAACACAAACATCACTGTGCTCAAATCTAAGGACAATGTCAAACACACAATACTGCATTTAGTACACCACCTACAAACATGTCATTCATGCATGTCAACAATACTCCTTTGGAGTAAATTGCTTTCACTTACCTAAAACATGCAACTATGCAAACCGCAGGACAACTACTGCCAAAACCGCAAAGATCCACAGCAAAGGAAGCAAAAGCGTTGAACTAGAAGAAAAAGAAGAAATAAATTGTTATAATCACAAACACAAATACTTTGCCAGTTGACAAACACCCCACCACCAAGACACCACCAAGAACTTAGAAGTTGTCCCTGGTACCTAAGTGGATCCTGCCCCCCTCGGGGGTAGATGGGCGTAAAACAATTGGCCAATCTGACCCCAAGGGGGGCAGAAATGGGCAACACCTCTGTGCCCCCTGGGGGCACCCCCAGCACAACACAAAACAAAACAAAAATATCCCTGCCGTATTGGTGGTTTCTGCCCTCCTTCGGGGCAGATGGGCCTACAAAAATAGGGGCAGAGATGGCCAATACGAACTTTCCCCACTTTAGGGGGGCGACCGTTGCCCAAGGGGTGCCCCCAAACACACACCACACACACACACACACACACACCACACAATCCCTGGCGCCTAGTGTGCTTCCACCCCCCCGGGGGCCAGATCGTCCAAAAAATGGCTGGTCTGCCATCGGGGGGCCGAAATAGAAAAAAAAAATAGCTCCCCAGGGGAGCGACCCTTGCCCAAGGGGATGCCCCCAAAATAAACAATAAAAACAAAATCCCTGGTGTCTAGTGAATTTCGCCCCCCCCCCCCTCTTGGCGGCAGATCAGCCCCAAAATTGGCAATCTGCCCCCCGGGGGGGGGGGGGGCGAAATACTAAAGAAAAAATGCCCCCCCCGTGGGGCGCCCCTTGCCCAAGGGGTCGCCTCCCAAAAAAACTTTACAATAAAAATAAATCCCTGGTGTCTAGTGGATTTCGCCCCGCCAGCATCGGCTGAGAAAAAGGCCGATTTTTCGGCGGACCTGCCCCCAGGGGGGGCGAAATACTGAAAAAATTGCCCCCCAGGGGGGCGACCCTTGCCCAAGGGGTCGCCCCCAAAATAAACCTATTTCAAAAAATCCCTGGGGTCTAGTGGAATCTTGTGAAAACAGGTACAGGGGGAAAGGAAAAACCTTTCCTTTCCCCCCGTGTCTGTTTTCACCACCCCCCGCCCCACAAAAACGGATAGGACTCACCTTTTCGGTCCTTTCCCGATGACGTGCTGGAAGCAAATGGCTTCCAGCGCGCCCGGCAACACTAGATGACGTCAGTGCGCACACATCGTATTGCCGGGGGGGGGGGTGGGGGTGGAAGGGGACCATCCCCGCCTTGTGGGGGGAGGGGAGGGCACGGGGGCGCGCTAGCGCTCCCCCAAGTTCCCCTGTGCCTTGGACGAGATGATCTCGTCCAAGGCACAGGGGAACTGTAGCCTTGGACGAGATCATCTCATCCAAGGCATAGAAGCGGTTAAACATAATGCTCTGCTTTATAGGGAGCCAGTGCAATTCCTTCAAGGCATCCCGCGCTGAAGATCAACGGGGTCTATTTAGCGTTAACTTTGCAACCGCATCTTGCTCTTTGTATAATCGCAAGAATGATAAAATATATATATATGTATGTGTATATATATATTGAGTGTAATTTTTATACATAAATAGGATTTTTATATATATATATATATATATATATATATATGTTTTATGTGCGTGGTTAACCTATCAGAACTATACTGACCTTGCGTGGTAAAGGATTCACTGCAAAGACATACATTTGCCTGAGATGACTGGCGTCAGTGACGTAGCAAGGGTGTCCCGGGCCTTAACGTAAACAAAGAAATTGGACGAAATTCTGCCCCAGTTAGGAATAAAGACAATTAAAATCGGAGTGCATTGAGTTTATGATCCCACAAAACCACTGTTTTAGGTTGGCCACATTTTGCAAACCAAAAACCAGGCAATGCCCCAGGCACAGGAGTAGAACTACAATTATGCATGACCTTGGAGCACAGATTCAATTAATCAACAGTGCCCATCACTGTAGAAAACACAAAGAAGGAGGCACTATAATGGGAATCAAATTGAACATTTATTCAAAGTATCATTTGTGTTTTCTTAAAATGCTTACTACTGGTGCTGCAGATTAACTCTTCACAGGAACCCATATAAAATTACCAACCTCTGTGTTCAGTCGACCTTCTCTGAAAACTGGAACATGTTCTAAATTTACTGAACTATTAAATACAAGAGAGGGACAGGGAGATTACTGGTCCAGTGTACGGTCTCCCAAATAACCTGTTATATAGAAATGTACACTGTTCCAAAAGACGACAAACATGTTTACTGTATAGGAAAGCAAGGGCGAAGGGAGTGAGATACAATTGATATCAGGAGAGCCCTCAAGCACCCACTAGGGTGACAGGTTTCATCACTGGTCTATCTCATCGTCAGACCGGTGCTGCAATGTCTGGCGGACCCCCCACAAATTGAGATGGTACTTAACCGAAGGCAATTTGCCAGGTGGAGGTCTGGAATGAAAACTGACTAAAAAGACAGAGAAAGATGTGTGAGTGAAGGAGAGTGAGGATAAGATAAAATTGGCTCTGAGCCTAAAACATCACTTTGATGAATCAGAGGAAAGGTTCAGGCCAAGATTAAAATCATTCAGAGTCTTAGCGGGAATAATGTCCCACTGTACTCTATAAAGACGGAAGGGTAGTCTGCCTAATCCTGTCTATTTGTGGTCAACATGTTTTGCGTCTTTTTTGGCCAATAAATGATCCCGTGACGCTTCGTCAGGACCCAGAAAACTACTTCTCCTATTCAAAAAATAACTATGAAGTGCTGGAGTGTCACTTACAAACTGAAGACAATTTGTCAAAGTCAGTTGGTCAATCAGTCGCCCATCCCATATTCGAGATAGAGCTCCCTAGGACCGCGCTAGCCTCAACCAAGGAGGTATTATTCTACCATCTTCATGGTCGCAGTTGACCTGCCCCGTACTGAAGCCTGCTGTGACAGGTGATGAAAACTGTGACTGTCCTGGCAGTTCCAGGATGTCTAGTCACCCTTTGCTTGGCAAATGATAGCTCTGCAGTTGGCTGGAGCTCACTATACCTTCCTCAGGTCGCAGTACTTTGGAACTTGTACTCAAGGGCCTGTGACTCTGAGATTAACACGGGCACCAATACAGCTCAGGGTGAGCAGTGCACTGATTGCAAAAGCAGTGAAGACTGAGTGGGGTGGTCCAGACAAGAGCTAGGCCAGGTCATTTCAATGATGAAAATCAAGACTAAAAATCCAAGAGTGCATGAAATTCCTAAAAGCACAGGACAGATTATTCACATCCCTAGTCAAATGAATCCATATGGTAATCTAGCATGAAGGATCCTGTATTTTTGATAATCATGTTCTTTACAGGTTAGTCAGTTTTTAGTTCGTTTGCTTTACATATATCTTTTTATTAGGATAAAATCAAACTATTTGTGCCACTCGAGCACCACAAGCATATATTTGGGGAGCATTTGTTTCAAGTCATGTATGGTGCTGTGAAAGCTGAATGAATGCAGTTTGGGATGCTCTCCCTTTCTTCGGAACTTTGAGATTTCTCAAGTCCATGTGAGAATGGCTCATGCAGGGCAGATGTTTGTTCTGCATTACTGGGCATTTAGTCCCGTTCATCCCATTATAAAATCAGAACTTCAGGTCCAAAAATAGAAAACTGGGTGAGTTGCTCCTGCATGGAGCCGACAAACTCAAGAGCTCTGTTTCCAACTTGATTATAGTCCCTCAATTATAAAGACATTAACTGGTGACTGTGAAGGTTTTAGTAATAGATTTGTGCAAAACTCACTCCATCTCCAACATTTACCATATTGATCACAGGGAGTGAATGGGTTCAAGAAAGTTAAGTGATCTGGGTCTGGCCAGAATTAGATATTGTTTCCAACTGGCACTCATTTCTATGATATGTTTGGGGGAGGTTTCACATTGATGGCAGGTTTCCAGTAGTAGCACTCTCAAATTTGTCTGGCCTATGCATGAGTAGTTAATCCTACCCATTTTCCAGTACACGTAGTCCTGATTTTATAATCTGATAAACAGAACTACAAGTTCAGCACAAAGCCAAAACGTGGGCAAACAAGCTACTAAACTCTTGAGAGCTATCTATAATCAACCAACAAATGGTTACACAGTTAAAACATTTTTTTTCACTAGCATATTTTGACATAAAATTCACAGGTGTTATTACGATTTGTATTATCAATTAATCTCTGAATTCTTTGTTAGTACTGAAATGGTGTATTAAACTCTCATTATATCTGGTTTGGTAATCCTAATTGGGGAATAAATTAGACCAAATCAGGATTACAAGAAGCGTGAAATGTTTACACAGATATTACCTGGTAAATGTCCCCACAGGCATTTTGCCATCCAAAACCTGGAGAAATCTGTGCAAAGACAAAACTTGATATTTCGAGTTTTGCAATATGGAATGGGTGAAAAGTTTTATTCTATTGTTATCCATTATTCCAGACTGCCGAATTTGAACTAGAGAGGTAACAGCACTCCGGAGAAATAACTAGGTAATACCATACCGAAGGAAAAACGAATTGTACCTCTCACTTTATCGTGGTTTCCACAGGCAATATCGCTGACATGGACTTCAATTCACCAAAATGCCTGGGGTAGTGGAAGTGACATCACAGGCCCTTTGACCTCCACGTTCACTCACACATCCATAATTATACATAACACACAAATTGACACTTACATACACTGTCTCACATAAACACACTCTCTCCCATAAGCATGCACACAACATACATTTTAAAGCATTGTTTACTTACCTCATCTGCTATGTAAGGGCATATTCCGTCTACCTGTACTCCATATTTATTCACTAGTAGTGTAATAAACATTTGACAGAAAACAAAAAAGAGTGGCCCTCAACTGACATTCATAAGGACAAGCTGCCCCTGTGTTCCTGGCACTGAATTTGCCCCCCTCTGAGGCCAGGGGTCGCAAAGGCAATGCCAGGGGTCGGAAAGGGCAAACCAAGGGTCGTAGTCGCGACCCCTGGCGAACCCTAATGATTACTGTCTGGTAACATTTTGCAAAACAGAATGAGGACCTTAGTGTTAGAAGGCATAACAGTATGTTCCATATCAGAATTAGTCTATGGGTAGTGATGCTTCCTCATGTAGGTTTTAACATAGTATAGACTCTCAATTTTGTATTTTCTTTTAGAACAAAAAATAAGTATGATAACATGCTCCTCTAAAAAGTACGTCTGTTTTTTTGCCTTTTTTCAGACTTTTGATTTTGCTAGTAAAAAGGCAGCAACAGAGAAATTTGGTTTTGGAAAGCTATTTTTCTTCTCAACTTAAGTGCTCTCTGTGGGATCATTAAGAGCCTCAGTCTTTATATGTCTGTTTCAGGCTACTTAGGTCGAGCATAGCAGTGCACACGCCTGCTCTTCTTGAGCTGTTGTAATCTAATCTCTGGGCTTTAAACACGCCCTCCACAGACCCATCACTTGCATTCCTTCTTTGGTCTGCTTCCAAAATTCCCTTGATTTCGTTGCTAAATTCTTTACATTTGTCTCGTCGTGAGGCTGCATTGTTAGGCCTTGCAGACTGACCCTGTTATATGGATTATTGCACGATCTGCTATATACTTTTTTCTCTTGTCTGGCCGCTTTGCACTGCGTGACAGCCTTGGTCCTTTTAAGTTTCATACAGCGTAAACTGTTTTTTTGGGGGGGGGGTGGAACAGATGGCACCATCAGAGGGACTGTGTGCTGGGCTTACTCTATGCTCTGATAGGTGACCTTTCCCGCAAGTGGAAGGTCACCTGATACCATAGGGCGCAAAGCCAGTGGCTCCACTCTCTAGACTCTCAAAAAGAGATCACCTCGCCCAGCCAGTTCATCGCAGTTTGTATTAGTAGGTTTGAGTCTCTCGTCTGTTATTTTTTTTACTGAGGCTGTGGATTCGACCACTTTGCACTAATATGGTTTTTGAACCTTTTCCCCTCGTGTTTCATGGAGCAGCAGAGTTACTGTGTGTGCAGCGCAGGCCCCTTTTAACACTTGTTCCGTGAATCACGTTATCTTTCCTACCAGTCAGTCGTGACTCTCCTCAAAAGAGATGTTTCAGGAAAGAGGCCTGGTTGGTAGACAGCAGACATCCGTGGCTCAGGAGCTACAACTATGGCACACAGACCTGTATTGCATTTACTGTAGTGCCGTGTAATGCATTCATAGTGCATCCGCAATGTTCTTTTTGCTAATTCATTTAATTTGTGTATTAATAGCTCCTTAAATCACACTATTAATTTCATAATGCTGGCGAAGCGACAGGCTTGTTTTTCCATACTGAGCCCGGACATAACTGAATCACGCAAGCAGTTGTGTGTGTATATATCTATACATATATATATAAAATGTATCTTTTTAGTATCTAGAGATTTTATGTGCAAAAGCGGCACGCTGTAAACAGGTCACACAAGGAGATATGGTGTAATGCAGTGGGTCCCAACCTTTTGACTTCTGTTGACCCCCTCTTTATTATTACTGGAACCAGGGGACCCCCACTGAGTCATTAATGAAAGCTGGGGACCTAATCAGTTAATATTGTTTAATTTACTAAGCAGTCGTGGACCCCCAGGGGTCCCCAGACCACAGGTTTGGAACCACTGGTGTAATGGGCAAATTAAAGTTTTCTAAAGTGCACAACTGTTACCCTTAAGGTTAGGCTATGGCGCTGGAACAATTTTCAGAGTTGGCATGCTGCTGTCAATGTAATGTCACTGAAGCAAGGTATAGTGAATAATCTAAGCATCACACAAATAATAGCTGTAGCAATTGAGTCACGTCCATTCAGCAGGAGAGTGGAAAGGGTGTGGTATGGAGCTGGAGGTACATTTTAGAGTACAAAGTCTCAAATATATTACTAAAGCATGGTGTGGTAGCCACAGTCACTTACAGGTGGCACATTTTCCATTGAAATGCCGACCAATTTTGAAAAACATGCAGTTTTAGTGATACAACTATACAGCCCACAAAGGATAATGTGTGGAAATACTGTGTCTGCAAATGTTTATCATTTACGCATCTCTGAGTTAAAATATCTTGCTTTTTTTTATCGTATGCAATGTTTTGTTTCCGCCACACTTCAGAATTACGGAAAGAGAGTGGTTCATTTTGCTTTCTTAACCATAACTGTTGATACTTTGACATGTTAGTACAATTCATTTACAGGTACTTGCATTTCACATAATAGGAAAATACGCTATTCTACAGCCTTTCATTGCACACCATTAACAATGTCACATAGTTCAGTTTCCAAAATATTCTCACTCTGCAGTCAGAGAAAGAAAAGTGAACATCATTCCACATGTCAAAAGAAAAAGCAGCATTTTGTTAGAAGATACCGCCTGGCATTTGACCTCTGTGACAAGACAAAAAAGCAGACGTTTAGAGACATCTTTCTTGCTATTTTACCTTCTGTACTCCATCATGGTTATTTTGAGAGTACTGCAGCTCACCTGCTGTCAGAATCTATTCTGGTGATACTAAGAAGTGTGACCAAACCGGCTTGCTCCAGTGGCCACCAAATGTAATCATAGTGAAGAGCCGGGTTTTGAAGGCTTTTCGAAAAGCCTGATGGTCATCTGACGAGCATTCCTTTGTTTCACTCCTAGTTGTAAAAAGAAGCAGACACCGAAGATGACCTTTTAGGTCAGTTAGAAGTGAGCAAGACCTGGAACATAGGGATGAAAACACGTTTGATGATACAGGGATCTGGTTTTTGAAAGGACCAGTGGATTAGACACAGACATTTAAAGACAATGGCTTTGCCAAGGGTAACCGATCAGGGGCAGAGCTGGGCCCAAACTAACAAAGGTGGTGGTTACCAGTTCAAACAGTTGGGGTGTAACTTCTATTGAGAATGTACTGGGAGTGGGGTTGGCGTTAACAATGATTACTTGACATAACTATAAATTGCAAATTTCAGTTATTTCGTGTGTTTAAAACTGTGGGGGTCATTCCAACCCTGGCGGTCGGTGTTAAATCGGCGGCCAACCCGCAAACAGGCAGGCGGGCAAAAAAATGGAATTCCGACCCTGGCGGGAACCGCCAACACAGCCCGCCACTTTAACACTCCGACCGCCACGGCGGGACAGACAAGCAGCGCGCCGGTCACCGCCAACAGACAGGCGGCAGCCAATGTACCGCCCACCCTATCACAATTCACCAATCCGCCACCTTTTCCCGGGCGGGAGCCCCGCCGATAAAAACACGGCGGAAACAGACTACGAACGGGAAAACGCTCACCTCTACACACTCCACGAGGAATCTGGACAGCATGGAACCGGAACTACACATCCTCCCAGCCATTGTCTTCCTGCTCCTCTACCAGGAGCACGAACGCCGGCGCAGACGACAACGGTGAGTACTGCACCTACGACACAGGGTAGGGGGGAGTAAAAAAATTACGGGGACACACATACGCCACACACCCACCCCCACCCTCACCCACTACAACACACACATCAATGCAGAGCAACAAGTCAGAGTGACACCACCCAAACCCCCCGGAAGAATGCAAAGACAAAAAGAAATGATCATTAAAAATGAAGTATATTATAGCATAATTGAAGTTAAGTGAAATATGAAATATATAAATAAAATATATTACATCATGAACAATATATACATAGGTCAAAATAGCCCATATTGGCTATCATCCATTGTTCGTGGGCCAATGGGCCTAAACACATGGGCAAAGCCCACACACGAGACCCGATTCCATTGGAGAGAACACTGCAGGGGCATCAGATAGTAAAACTACAGGCACCTCAGGGGGAAGGGAAGGGGGGGCACCTCAGCCTGTTGAGTCCATGACACCAGATCCACGAGGGGCCTCCATGCCCACTGTACCATCCTGGGGAGCGCAAAGCCACAGTCTCACAAGTCTCTACAGTGGGTGGGTTGCCCACTGTACCATCCTGGGGAGTGCAAAGCCACAGTCTCACAAGTCTCTACAGTGGGTGGGTTGCCCACTGTACCATCCTGGGGAGTGCAAAGCCACAGTCCATCAAGTGGATTACAGACTCCACTGGTTCTGGAGGAGGCATGGTGCCCAGAGTGCTTCGTGAAGCCCTGGCCGACACAGATCCGGCCCTGCCAATGGGCCAGCGGTGCTTGACAGGAAGGGCCCAGCGGAGCGGTGCTTGACAGGAAGTGCCCAGCGGAGCGGTGCAGAGACAGCGGTGCCCAGCGGTGCCCAGCGGAGCGGTGCTTGAGTTGAAGGGCCCAGCGGAGCGGTGCTTGACAGGAAGTGCCCAGCGGAGCGGTGCTTGACAGGAAGGGCCCAGCGGAGCGGTGCAGAGACGGCGGTGCCCAGAGGAGCGGTGCTTGAGTTGAAGGGCCCAGCGGAGCGGTGCTTGAGTTGAAGGGCCCAGCGGAGCGGTGCTTGAGTTGAAGGGCCCAGCGGAGCGGTGCTTGACAGGAAGGGCCCAGCGGAGCGGTGCTTGAGATGAAGGGCCCAGCGGAGCGGTGCTTGAGATGAAGGGCCCAGCGGAGCGGTGCTTGACAGGAAGTGCCCAGCAGAGCGGTGCTTGACAGGAAGGGCCCAGCGGAGCGGTGCTGAGACGGCGGTGCCCAGCGGAGCAGTGCTTGAGATGAAGGGCCCAGCGGAGCGGTGCTTGACAGGAAGGGCCCAGCGGAGCGGTGCTTGCCAGGAAGGGCCCAGCGGAGCGGTGCTTGCCAGGAAGGGCCCAGCGGAGCGGTGCTTGACAGGAAGGGCCCAGCGGAGCCGTGCTTGACAGGAAGGGCCCAGCAGAGCGGTGCTTGAGTTGAAGGGCCCAGCGGAGCGGTGCTTGAGTTGAAGGGCCCAGCGGAGCAGTGCTTGACAGGAAGGGCCCAGCGGAGCAGTGCTTGACAGGAAGGGCCCAGCGGAGCGGTGCTTGACAGGAAGGGCCCAGCGGAGCGGTGCTTGAGTTGAAGGGCCCAGCGGAGCGGTGCTTGACAGGAAGTGCCCAGCGGAGCGGTGCAGAGACGGCGGTGCCCAGCGGAGCGGTGCTTGAGTTGAAGGGCCCAGCGGAGCGGTGCTTGACAGGAAGGGCCCAGCGGAGCGGTGCTTGAGTTGAAGGGCCCAGCGGAGCGGTGCTTGACAGGAAGGGCCCAGCGGAGCGGTGCTTGTCACGGCGGGGCCCTGTTCGGCGGTGCTTGTCACGGCGGGGCCCTGTTCAGCGGTGCTTGTCACGGCGGGGCCATGTTCAGCGGTGCTTGTCACGGCGGGGCCATGTTCAGCGGTGCTTGTCACGGCGGGGCCCTGTTCGGCGGTGCTTGACATGTGTTCCCAGGGAACCAGATCGGGCCAATATTTTCCGCTCAGTCGCCATCCGACCTTTCGCTTGCGGGGCCTTCCTGTGCTGGAGTCCTGGGCCCGTGGGTGTCCTCCTTCACACCCGAAATGGGGCCGGTGGGGCCCTCCAGGGCAGCTCGCCTGCTGCCGGACTTGTCCGCCCTGCTGCCCTTGCCCTCCTTCGCCGATTCTCTGGGGCCCTTGCCTCCCTTTGTGGATGTGCCAGGTGACGGTGGCAGGGTAGTGCCTTTGGGGGCTGCCGTCTCTGGCCTCTCGCGCCAGCCCTTCCCTTTTTTAGTTTTTTTCCCAGGGGGTGGGCTGGCTGTCCCCTTGCTGCTGGCCGATGTTGCTGCCCTAGAAGCTGGCGGACTCCAATAGCCCTGGACTATGGTCCTTGTAGGTGCAGGGCTTGTGGTGGCTGAGGTGCTGTTTGGACTCTTACGAGATGGAGGGGGTGGGTCAGGTGAGGCAAAGAGGTTAATTTTGGAGAGGAAAAACTTTTTAGGAGCAGTGGGAAGGGTAGGTGCAGTGGGTATGGGAGTGGAGGAAGAGGATGTGGTTGTAGGAGAGTCAAGTGTGGTGTCTTTGGGTGCAGGTGCTTGTGACGGAGGCTGTCGTGGGGTGGATGGCTGTTGGGTGGGTGGCTGCCTGCGTTTGTGTGGTTTGGAAGAGGGGGTGACAGACACACTGGGAGAGGACACAGGGAACGTGTAAATGGCAGTGGGGGTGGTGACTGCACGTGTGCGGACTGTTCTGGTGGGTGTGCTGGTGATGGACGGACTGGCTGATGGTGGTGTGCATGCAGGTGTGAGTGGAGACGTCACAGGGAGGGAGGAGGGAGACGAGGAGGAGGGGGACACAGAGGAGGCAGTGGCTGTTGGCATGTCTGCATGTGGATGTTGCTTGTGTGAATGCTTGTGTGATCTGTGGTGCTTATGTCTGGATGAGCTGCCCTAGGGTGTTGATGTGTGTGCAGTCTGGTCTGTAGGTGTGGCTGGGATAGGCAGAGGAACAGGGGAGTGGGACTGGGATGAGGAAATTGGAGGGGGGAGGCAGGAGACAGGGACAATGGCTGCCGTCAGTGCTGAGGCCAGAGCGTTGAACGATCGCTGATGGGCAGCCTGACCCGAATGAATGCCCTCCAGGTATGCATTGCTCCGGTGCACCTCCCTTTCTACACCCTGGATGGCATTCAAAAGGGTAGACTGCCCAACAATGAGTGTCTGGAGGAGGTCAATGATCTCCTCACTGAGGGCAGCAGGGGTAACTGGGGCCGGGCCTGAGGTGCCTGGGGCGAAGGAGATGCCCGCCTTCCTGGCTGAGCGGGCACGGGGCGAACGCTGAGGGGCTGCTTGGAGGGCGGAGCTGGTGCGCTGGGTGGTGGCTGTACCTGTTGTAGCGGTGGGCACGGATGTTGCCGCCACCACAAGGGAGCTCCCTTCCGAGGACGTGTCTGTGTCGCTGACGTCTCCACGGGTCCCCGTTGTGGAGCTCCCCTCGCCCTCCGTCTCACTGGTGATCTCGGAGTCTGTTGCATGGCCCTCTGGGGCCATGTGAGATGCAGCTCCCTCGTGCTCCGATGCCACTTCTCCTCCGCCTGATGATGCTAATGCACACATGAACAGGAAGACCAAAAAAAAGGGGGGGGGGAGAAAGAATGACATGTTGAGTGCATGCATTGGCGACACCGTTGGCGGAGAGGACAGACACAGAAGCCCCCTGCACTACGCCGCGCACTTGGTGTACACTACTCAATTATTGTGACTTGGCCTACAAGCCTATGGACGACAACTGCACACATACGTGACCCAGGGCCATGGATAGCTGTACTTAGCACCCTACAGAGGTGGGGGGCGGGGGCACAGGGCCAAGCCTTACGGAGGGGCCTAGCCTACAGAAATCGCCCTGGCCTAGAGATACCCACAGCCCTCCTCCCCCACCCAGACACCTCCACTGTGCGCTAATATAGCAGAATGTGCTGGTACTCACCCCCTTGTGTCTGCTGTGATGTCCTCACGTGCCCATCCAAATCGGGGTAGGCCACCGCCAGGATCCGGGACATCAGGGGGGTCAATTGCCGTGTGGCACCCCTCCTAGGTTGGGAGGCCATCCCCAGCAGAGACTCTGCGGTCTTTCTGCTCCCGCGGCGGATGTCCTCCCACCTCTTTCGGCAGTGGGTGCCCCGTCTGTTGTGGACCCCCAGGGTCCGGACGTCCTTGGCGATGGCACGCCAAATGTCGATCTTCTGATTGGCGCTGACCTATGTGACATGGACAGGGTGGGAAAATAAATATCATCATTTTCAGCATGGTCGACGTGAGTGGCCCCCCCTCCCCAACCTTGCCATATGGCACATGCTCTCATCTGTCGTGTGATGCATGCCTCATTCGCTCCCCTCCCCACCATCTTTCATCCACCCCACTCAACACAGGCATTGCCCACAAAGCATGGTCCCAGTGTACTTACCTGTTGGTCTGGAGGACCGTAGAGTAGCGCATATTGGGGGAGGACCCCATCAACAAGTTTCTCCAATTCCTTAGATGTGAAGGCAGGGGCCCTTTCCCCAGTCGCAGCAGCCATTGTCTCTTCCAGACCGAGGTCACAGCAGCACCTGCAGTATAGGTCTTCTCCTGTGGATGATCAGGTCTCGAGTGATTAAGCAGATAGAAAATGGCGGTCACGCCCGCGGGGGTGCGTACCGCGGCGGTGCGTACCGCGACCGCTGGCGCACATCGTCATTGGTTCCTGAGACCCATAGGGTTCAATGTTAACCAATGCTGCTTTGCGCCGCGGTCTTCGACCGCCTACCGCCACGGTGTGCCACGCCAGCGCATTGACCTCACATCCCATTGTCACACTTCACAGGTCAGGCAGCCGCCATTTCAAGGGCCCACATGGCTTAATTTCTACTGCGTCACACAGGCCTAGGCCTTGCATTGCCACTCATACAAGCCATTCAATGCATAGCGAATCGTGTTCTGTCTAAGCTGTAGTTACGTACCTGTGGGTTGCTTTACTCTGTGCTCCAAGTTGTCCTAACTAGGCACCGTCCGCTGGGACTTGCGAGGAGATGGAGGAATGTTCCCGTGTACAGACCGCTGGTGGACCTGTCGACAATGGAAGAAAGACATGTCATACTGACATACAGACTTGACCGAGCCACTATACAGGAACTGTGTGCCCAGCTGGAGCCAGATCTGATGTCCCCCATTCGCCAACCCACAGGGATTCCCCCTCTGGTGCAGGTTCTGTCAGTACTCCATTTTTTGGCAAGTGGATCATTCCAAACAACAGTGGCCATATCATCAGGGATGTCTCAGCCTATGTTTTCTAAGGTTTTGTCCAGAGTGTTGTCTGCCCTGATGAAATACATGCGGAGCTACATTGTTTTCCCTGAGGTGGGCGATTTGGCTACAGTGAAGGGTGATTTCTATGCCCTTGGCCATATCCCCAACATCATTGGTGCCATTGATGGGGCCCATGTGGCTTTGGTTCCCCCCAGTGAAAGTGAGCAGGTGTACAGGAACAGAAAAAGTTATAATTCGATGAATGTCCAGGTGGTCTGTTTGGCTGACCAGTACATCTCCCATGTAAATGCCAAGTTCCCTGGGTCAGTGCATGACGCGTACACCATGCGAAATAGCAGCATCCCTTATGTGATGGAACAGCTACAGAGACACCGTGTGTGGCTAATTGGTGACTCTGGTTACCCCAACCTGTCGTGGCTACTGACCCCAGTGAGGAATCCCAGGACAAGGGCAGAGGAACGGTACAATGAGGCCCATGGGCGTACTAGGAGGGTCATCGAGCGGACCTTCGGCCTCCTGAAGGCCAGGTTTAGGTGCCTGCATATGACAGGTGGATCCCTAATGTACTCACCAAAGAAGGTGTGCCATATCATCGTGGCCTGCTGTATGCTTTACAACCTGGCTTTGCGACGCCAGGTGCCTTTCCTGCAGGAGGATGGTCCAGATGGTGGTGTTGTAGCAGCTGTGGAGCCTGTGGAGAGTGAAGAGGAGGAAGACGACGGGGACGACACAGACAACAGGGACACAGTGATACAACAGTATTTTCAGTAGCACACAGGTACGAATCAACCCCGCCATTTTACATTTACTTAAAGTCTCCTGCCTCTCTACTGTATGTGTTTCCCCCCAGTTCCTGTTAACTGAGTTGTGACTTTTCCTTCCGTTTTCAGAGCTGTGGGCCCCACTGCGTGACCTCTGCTTTGTTTGCCCATGGACTACAGCTGTGTGACAGTGGTATGTTGTCATCACAATGTAACTGAACATTTTGGCACCGTTATGTCTAATACATTTGTTCAAAATACAAGCAGACTCCAGATTTTTTAAGTGCAATTAGTGATTTTATTAAAGTGCTAAATTTAGGGACATGATTGTAAAACGGTGATGGGTGATGGTTGAGTAATGTCCATGGCAGAGTCCAGTTTTCAGTCTCACAGGTGCATTGTCCATATGCCTGTGGAAGGATGGAGCAGGGGCAGTTTAAGTTTGGACAGGGTGACAATGTGGGACAGTGGGATGACATCAGGGGGTATCGTTTGCTGGCGGGGGTCTTGGCATCCTACTCTGTCTCCTTGTGAGATCTCAGGTACCGCTTGCGGGGTGGTGGTTCTTCTGCAGGAGGTGGGGTTCTGGTGGCCTGTCGTGGTGTGGGGGCCTCCTGTCCACTAGCGCCGGCAGAGGTGGTAGCCTGGTCTGGGTCCATGCTAGTGACGGGGCCCTTTGTGGTGCCACATGGTCCCGCAATGGGGACGCATCATTCTCAGTTCCTCTCTGAACCCCATGTACTGTTCCTCCTGCAGTACCTGGATCTCCTGGAACCTGGCCAGTACCATAGCCATCGTCTCCTGGGAGCGGTGGTATGCTCCCATGATGGAGGAGAGGGCCTCTTGGAGAGTCGGTTCCCTGGGCCTGTCCCCCCCCTGTCGCACAGCAGCCCTCCCAGTTCCCCTGTTTCCCTGGGCCTCTGTCCCCTGGACCGTGTGCCCACTACCACTGCCCCCAGGTCCCTGTTGTTGTTGGGGTGGTGGGTCAACCTGGGTGCCCTGTAGTGGTGGACACACCGCTGATTGACGTGTCCTGGAGACAGAGGCATGGGCCTGCTGGGTGGGAGCTGTGCTAGTGTTCCCAGAGGGGGTGAGGTCTGCTGTAGCCTGTGGCTGTCTGTGGGGAACCGACTGTCCCAAGGTCCCCGATGGGCCGGGCTGGTCATCTGGGTCCAGGGAGACAGAGCTGCTGTCATCACTGGGGGCCTCTTCTGGGGGTGGGATGGACATCTCTGGACCCTCCTGGGCGGTGTGGTGGCGTTCGGGTCCTGCAGGGGTATAAGAGTATGGTTATTGCTTCTGTGTGTGCCATTTTGTGTAATGGGTGGGTGGCCGTGTACCCCAGTGCTGGCATTCCCTTGTGGGGGCTTTTGTGACGGTGGCTTGTGGGGGAGATGGGTATGTGCAGTGGGCATGCTTTGGTGATGGGTGTCCATGCTTTGTGGACGCATGCAGGGCTAGGTTTTGGGATGGGTGGGTTGTGATGGTGAGCCATTTGCAAGGAGTTGGTGTGATGGGGGTGGGGGTGAGGGTGGGGGTATGATTTGGCATGCAGGTGGGGTGGGGGGAATGAAGTAGTGAAGATTTGACTTACCAGAGTCCATTCCTCTGCCTACTCCTGCGAGGCCCTCAGGATGCAGGATGTGCAAGACTTCCTCCTCCCATGCTGTGAATTCTGGGGGAGTAGGTAGGGGTCCGCCGCCAGTCTTCTGCACCGCGATGTTGTGCCTTGATACCATGGAACGCACCTTCCCCCGTAGGTCGTTCCACCGCTTCCTGATGTCGTCCCGATTCCGTGGATGCTGTCCCACAGCGTTGACCCTGTCCACTATTCTTTGCCATAGCTCCATCTTCCTGGCAATGGTGGTGTGCTGCACCTGTGTCCCGAAGAGCTGGGGCTCTACCCGAACTATTTCCTCCACCATGACCCTGAGTTCTGCGTCAGAGAACCTGGGGTGTCTTTGGGGTGCCATGGGGTGGTGTGGATGAGGTGAGGGGTGGTGTATGTGTTGTAGAGTGTGGTGAGTGTGGTGGTGTATGGTGTTTTGTGCGTGGATATTGTGTGGGTGATGTTGTGATTTGCCTCTGTGTGACGGTGTACTCTATTCTGTGCTGTCTCTCTCTGTCCTTCAGTCGCAATTGTGGTCGTAAGGGTTTGTGGGTGATGTGGGTGTGTGTTTATATTTAATTGGGTGTGTGGGAGTGGTGTGTGTATGTGTCTCAGGTGTGTGTATTTTGAATTGTCCAATGTGGCTGTGTTTTGTAGAGGTGTGTGTATTTTGAGCGCGGCGGTGTGTACCGCCAATGGAATACCGCGGTTGAAAGACCGCTGCAGGGATTTGTGGGTCGGAATGGCATGGGCGTATTTCTGTTGGCGTGACGGTGGAGGTTTGGTCATCGCCAGTTTTTCGCTGCCCGTTGCTGTGGCGGCCTTTTGTTGATGTCGGGTTTTTGGCGGTTTGCCAGTTGCGGGTCAGAATGACCGTGGCGGTTTACCGCGACCGCAGCGGTGTTATGGCGGTCTTCTGACCGGCGGTAAGCGCCTTTTACCGCCAAGGTCAGAATGACCCTCTGTATGTCTTAACTGACAATTTCACTATAATGTTCTTTTAACCTTTGTTTTTTTTCAGTGAAGTGAATATAAATGAATTCACTGAAAAAAAACAAAGGTTAAAGTAATGTTATAGTTAGATGTGCTAAAAAGATCTGTTTTTGTTTGAAAAAAAAAACGTTAGAAATTGTAAACTCCTAGAAATTAATGTGTAAACTATAAAGCAGAGTAACACAGTGGCGGATAAATACCATATTACTTTTCTATCTTATTTTATACAGCCTGTGACCAGCTAATGGGTATGTGTTTATAAAATACATGTGCTTCTAATGCATCATAGGTGTGCAGAGGTATTGAACAAGTTATAAATCTCTTAACTGATGAGTAACTTTGTGTGCAGATGACAGTTGATGACTTGTGACCGATATGTTCCAAACGCGTTTTTTTTTTCTGCAGATAGTTTTTAACAGTCTAAAGATTCTATGTAGTAGACACTAAGGCCCTCATTATGAGTTTGGTGGGCGACCGAGGCTGATCGCCAAACTCATACTGCCGAGAGACCGCCTGGGCGGTCTAAACACCGCCGGCCCAGTTTAGAGTTTACCGCAGGGCCAGCGGGCGGAAACAGTGTTTCTGCCCACCAGGGTGGTGAACAGGGATTTAACTTTGCAGCTGGCTCATATTCAAGCCGGTGGCAATGTGGCGGTGCGGCAGCAGCACCCGTCGCACATTCCACTGCCCATAATTCAGGCAGTGGAATGCGCAATGGGGCTGTGCATGGCGACCCCTGCACTGCACATGCCAAGTGCAGGGGCCCCCTGATACTCCCCATTCTGCCAGCCTTTCCATGGCAGTAGAACCGCCATAAAAAGGCTGGCAGTATGGGGACTCGTAATCCAGAGGGCGTATTACAACTCCTGGGACCGCCAGGCTGCGGCTGGAGGCAACCTGGAGGTGTCGGCCGTCCAACCTTGGCGGCTCTTCCACGGTCATAATGTGGCGGTCTGACTGCCATGACCGCAGCGGTTGACCGCCACCATGAGTCTGGCGGTCTGGAGACCGCCAGACTCCTAATGAGGGCCTAAGTATTGTAAGCAGCTTTGAGTTATTAGACAGAATCTTCTCACCATGACATCATCTACTTAACATAAAAGACTGTGTACACGTGGTACCAAACTATGTAAACATGCTTCTTTTGCTTCAGCAGATGGACTGTTTGTAAAGTTTTCATTGCATTTTGAAGGTTTCAGGTGTGTTCTTTAGCACCTCCAGACCTTGATTATTTTAAGATAATAGTGTCTTTTCTAACAGACGTTGCACAGAGTACTCAAATTCTTAGTAGATACTTTTTAGGTCCGGCCTAGGTGGCGCTGATGAGTTGTCTCTCAATATGTTGTAATCTACATTTGGGGGCTTGCACCATGCCCATCTCACACTCATCACTTTCATGTTATCCTTGCCCTGCCTTTAAAAATTCATTTGATTTCGTAGGTAAATACTTTACATTGATCCTACCTTGAGGCTGCTTTGTTACCGCCTTGGAGACTGACCTTGTTCCATGGATTATTGTACAATTTGTTATATACCTTAGTGTGGCACACTACTTGCTTATTTTGCCTCATCGTTTTGCGTTGCATGGCTATATGTTGTTTCTTCCGCTTTCTTGTTTTGGGCATGCCGCTCTTTCTTTGTGGTGTCTGCGCACAAAGGGTGCAAGCTGGAGGGGGGTTCTTTTTTATTTATTTCTTTTTTTTGGTGAAAGGTTCATATAACTTGAACTCAATCAGAGGAGCGCTTTACATGAGTACGTGAAGTTTCATATAGCCGAACTCGATCTGAGGAGCGCTTTACATGACTACCACTTACGTACAAGTTTAGCAGTTGAAAAATGCACATACTGGAGCATTTAAAACTGAAACAAAACACAGAAGTCCTTGACGTGACTATCGCGGCACAGCCAGAGAGATGATACTACAATATTCACAGCACTCTGGAAACTCACCCCATAATGCTTTGCAGGGCATTTATTTTTTACAAAACATTTTTGCCAACAACTCAGCCTGTGGTGGTCATACGAAAATGGAACCACCACCAAACCGTTCAGCACAAAGTGCTCTTTCTGTCCAGGTCATCTCTGGGCCCCCACACTAGTTTAGGGAGGACCCCAAAATAGAAACCTCTCCCACCGTTCAATGTATTTTTTCAGCTCTCTCAGGCCTGGAACGTTTGTTTTACAGCAGGGCGCCGTTTGTGTTTTAAGGGCCTTGTTTGTAATAGTATTGCAGTAGGCCTGCTAGGCCTAAAAATGGGTAAGGCACTATGCTCTCTAGGGCTACATATATTGTTACAATGCATTACTTTCTGCCATTCTGTTTTCATGTCATTATGCCCTCTAGGGGCTGACTATGAACATATTTCTTACCAATGGTATTTTTACTATGGTATCCTCTAGGGGCTGTTCTTAGCATTACAGTCAAGAAACTAGAATATTCACTGCACCCGGAAACGCGCCCCATAATACTTTGTGAGGCATTCTTTATACAAAACATTTTTGCGCATAACTCACTGCACAACATGCTCTTTCTGTCCAGGTCATCTCTGGGACCCCACACCAGGTTGGGGGTACCCCAAAATAATAATATAAAAACATATAAATAATGGCAATATTTTCATTTTTTACTGCAAATAAAGGAAGAAGGTAAATGGAAGTGCTTTAGTTATATGCAGGGCCACTGGAATTATGTGGCAGAGGGGACCAAATTATGCAGCAGGGTTGACCAATTTTATGTTGCAAGAAAAATCCAGTTATGTATTTACAAAACCAATAACTCTAACTGAAAGAAATGCAAGACATATTGCATTGGAAATGCTTGTTTTGGATAGCTGCATCAATTTAACTTCTGCAATAGGTGTGTGGCATTACATTAGAAATCAAGAGATCTAAATCAATTGCATCTGAACCTGAAGAACTGTCCTACTTGAAGGTCATCATTCAATAATGTTGATGAAACGTCCATAATGGAATATGACATTATTTCATTGGGATGAATACTCCCATTGCCATGCTTTTTAGTCACACACAAAATTTGAAGGGTTCATTATATATGTACTACTTACCTGCAAATGTTGAAAAGTTCACATTGTTATTAAGTCCGTATTTTCTCATATTATTAAAATTAAATAATATATTCTATATATTTTCTCCCCTGTGAATTGCTTGCTACAAATATATACTGCTCCTTGAAGTCTGACTGCAACATATAGCTTTGATTCACTGAGGTAAGTGGTGCCACCATAATGATTGCCCTAAGCTGGTGATAGAAAGGAAATATTTTGATAAGAACTATTTATGGAAAATGTGCATTAAACTGATGTGTTGGCTCTCATTATTATACTAATGAAACTGCTGGATTTGGGCGGAAGCACCACCAGGTTGTGGGAACTAAGTCCATCTCCACACCATTTGACAACTGTCTGCCTAAAGATTCCAGCCAGCTAGCAGTACCTCACCAACACCGGGAAGTGGTAGTGATTTGTGGAAGCCGTGTGCATGACATTCTGATTTCTCAAAGTAACAGATCTCAGCTTTTTCTCTCAGTTACATTCATCTCACACATGCAAAAACAATCAGAAGCAGGGATTATCTCAATGTGTTTTAATGAATCAACTGCATTCTAGATAAAATATCACGTACTGCAATGATTAGGATGATAAAACATAATAATAGCAATGCAGTGACAAGGAAAGTGAAACATAAGAAAAGTCTCACCATAGTATCAGAACGGTATGGGTTACAATTCCTACCTGTGCCACTAAGGTAGTGCTAAAGCACAACAGTGTTAGCCCTAATCCCCCCCTTCAGGATCCCTAGGAAGATACCATCCCCCATACCTGGATACTGTAGTAGAGGAGAGGGCTGTTGGTCTTACTGAGAGTCCTCTTTCATGTAGGCAGAAAAGACATCAAGTCTCAGCAGACAGCTGCAGCAAAGTGACAGCATGCAGTGGCAGTTTTCTGGCTGGAACTCTCCCTCTAACATAGAGGTGGCATAGGGATGTTATATAATCAAACAGCTGGTGTTCTGAGAAAACTGTTCTAACGTAAGAATACATACATTTTCCTCTGAAGTGGCAAAGAATGTGGTTTTCCTACTTTGTATTGACAACAATATCGGGTACAGCCTTGAACAGAACACAGAACAAGAATATCCTACTAAGAATAATGAAAACAGTTCCTAGGCTAAAAGTTTATGAGATAACAGAAATAAAACTTCTATGCAGAATGAATCTTCTGCACATAAATTGAAATGAATAAAATAAATTGTTATTATGCTAAAGGGCACAAGCAGCAGGCCTATGGCTAAAATACCATGCCCATAAAAGCTCACTAAAATAACCTTACAACACCCTCCTCCTGTCAGTTCAAAGTGTAGAGGAAAACCCAATCAGTAGTACTGAAGCAAATATATAAATGCCCAAGTTGACAAGCATAGCATACTAAATAAAGCAGGTCAAATTAAAAAACAGTCAATTTAAAACAGAGCTACTTTGTTGTCAAAAGCCGAATATCGCATTTAAAAGTCATTGTCACTTTGAAAATTGCCAATAATAGAATTCAAGGAAAGATCCCACTTCAACAGATGTTAATGCAACCAAATCAGTGCCAAGGAGGACCAAAGAGCACTCGTATTCCAAGATCTTCGCTCCAGCCAAGGCAGCAGAATTTCATATAGTGTCAATTGTTGAAGTGCCCAGAGCCACTTGATCCACAAAGGGCAGCTCATGTGAGGCTTCCCGTAGCAAACGCACCCCTTCAAGAATATCAACAGATCAGCCTCCAGTGAAAGTAAGTGCCAGGAAGAAAGACATAGTTTAAGTGCACATTCGAAAAGGCACCAAAAGCAATGAAACATGGGCTGCACACAGTTCAATACCGGTCTAAATGACAGAGACCAGTTGCACTCCAGTTCCTCAAGGAGTAGTCCTCGTAAATACCACATCATGCGTTCCCGACACAGTTGCACTGGTGGAAGCCCCCCACACCTCCTTGTTGAGATGGGACAGCCGCTGTGAATGAAAATTAGGAACAGCAAAATGCCACCAATTAAGGCCAAAGTAATTGGGAATCTCTAAAAAATGTCAAAACATTTTGAGTGTATAGCTGAAGGAATAATGCTAAATGTAGATGAAAAGGTGCTGACGAACCTAGAACCAACAGCCTTAAAGAAGTGTACAATTCCAGCTGTATTGGGTGCATTAAATAATCAGCCCACATTCTCACCAAAGTGTCTCGGAAAGTTAGTATTTAAAAGGGACTGTATTTTCACGAATTACCTTGCTACTTGTAGTGCGTAGGTCTCGGGTGCAGATGCCAGTGCTATATGTTTCAGAAACAATATAGGTTTTAGTATGCTCAGCTTGTCAAAATTTACAATAAAAGTAGCAAAATGAGGCCAGATGTCTGCTACTTTCATCTGTTGGGTAGGGAGAAAAGGGACATTACTGCAACAAGTTACAATTTGGCAAACCAAAACTACGTAAGCAATTTAAGATCGCATTCCACAGCAGCTCTTGCTGTTTAGAAGTACATAACTTCCATTTGAGAACAGAGCACCAGGAACACAAGTCAAAACAAGGGGACAGAACTTGCTTCAGATAACAGGCAAAATTTGCAGCCGAAGCATGCTCCGTGCAAGGAAGGCTGTTTACAAACCATCAAAAGGCTCACAGAAGTCTTGCATTCCCTGCCACTAAGAAAGACCTCCTTCATGCCATTAAAACATTTGTATGAAAAGGGAAACTCGCACACCTCATGAATGTAACTATCTCCTAGCCTTTCATATCTGCCTACAGGGATATATTTCAAGCACGATGTGACTTGGAGTGTTGAAAAAAGCAGATTGATAACCCCATTAATTACCCAAACAGCAGATGGTATTTCCGCCACAGTAAAAGGCAACTTTTCTAATTTTTCTATGTTCAGCATAATATAAGTTGCTTCTTTCTTAGCCATTATTTGCTACTGTTGCGTCAAGTTGAATGAGGCAAACAGGTCCTTAGCCCTGACATAATGCCATGGAATGTGACCATTGTTCAGTGTTCAACCTAACTACATAATGGTCCCAAGTTGACTTTATCCATGTTGTAAAGATGTCATGTCAGTTTGCATAATGTCAATTCCAGTAAAAAAATAATGTTGTTAAGAGTGTATATGGGGTCAGACAAGGTGTTAATCCCATTATCTACAACGGCTAATGCTTTCTGTACGTTTTCTTGATCTATTTGCCTTAACCAGGCTGTGGCTTCTTCTTGTGAAAGTTTCTAAATTACATTATAAATTGCATATAAGAAGTGATTTTTACGTTGTCTTCTGGGCCGAACAGAAAGTCTGGTAAGTCTGTGTAATTAGACAGGAGACTGAGCTGTTCTTTTACGGCATCTAGTGAGGAAATTTTTAACCATTGCTGACACAATTTTCCACACTGTATGTTGTCACAATACAGAATGTTCCAATGGCACAGAGCAAGGGTCTGGTCTGTTTGCTCTAAATCCCCCCTGTGGAGTTTACAAAACGCTCATGACAACAATTTGTGTCTACTGGCCGCATGAAAGTGTTGTGTTGAAAGTTGCATTTTGGACCCACTCATCAAGCTGTTCTTCTTTTTGCCATTTATAAAAAATTTGCGGGAGTGGGAATACTGGACGCATTCAACTCTTTAATTTTTGCCAAGCCGAAACAACTTGTCTGCTGCACTGTGTAATTTAAAAAGATAATTTGTAGAGGTATCAGGCATGCTCAAAATAAATCTTCCCTTTTCTGTATTTGCCAATGTTTAGTTCCCCAAACACTCTTCAAGTCAATCAACTTTATTCAATTTTCATAGCCTTATGTAGCCAACCAGCAAAGAAAGGAATCAGAGTAAATCAAATTTGAATCAGTCAGCAATAAATACATTGTGCATTTCCATTACGGGCAATTTGAAATGATAGGACGCAACATCTTGAACATTGTGTCCAGAAAATATTTAAACTTATCCATATATGTTTTAGAACTCCCCACTGACTGGGTAGGACAATGTTCCTATTGTGTATAATTAAAAATAGCCTTTCAGGTACTTGCTCTATGAATGAAATTATGTCCATAATAATTGTAACAGAACATATCAGCATAATTTACTTTTGTTTTGAAAATGTCCTCACTTTCAAATACAGTGAATGCCTCTAATTCAGATAACATAGAGTTAACAGTTTTTACATTCCAGTCATCATTATGGCATAATTTAAAGAAAGTTTAAAAACATATGGTATTTGCAGGATGTCAGTCGGACCGAATATATCAAAATATACTTTATCCCAAATAATCCCATCAGGAACTGGTATAGCTGAAAAGGGCCACTAGGGACAATTCTCGATGATCTATGTGAAGAAAAATGTGGTTTTAGGACCTCATCCACCAGTTCGACTGTAGAAGGTTCAGGAAGGTAATACCCATGTACCAGTAAGTGATTTTGATGACGGTGCCGGCGAAGAAGTAGATGAGTCAAAAGAGGAAACATCTTGATTGCTAAAATATTCAGTGCAAAAGTTGGAGCTGTGTTAGGAAGTGGAGAACCAACAGATGTCTCCTTTGGTGGTTCATAGTAAATAATGCCATCCATTTGAGTTGCATTTGAGTAGTAGTGATCATTACCTTGGTCATTTCTTGTCTCAGATGAAGATAGTGGTAGTAATGAAAGATCATTTTCCACCCTCCCCAATCACGGGCAAGTGTCAGCATTGCTGCTCAAAACCTGCAGAGGAACATTCTGGTCTGTAGTGAAAGGGATTCTGGAACTACCCAGGTCTGTTGTGGAGGATCGGCCTTATGGTGTAGCTTGACATTATGAATGGAAACAAAGTGATTTTCCTTTGATCCAGGCAGCAGTGGTAGAATAACAGTTCTGGTCAGTGTATTCCCACAAATGAATCTGGTGCACAATGTGATAGACCAAACTCATTTTCATAGCAAATTTTTCTCATACTAGATCCACAACTTTCAGAATCCAACTCGTAGATGTTATTGGTGCATCCCTTAGTCCGAAGGAGACGGGGCAGGCAGACACATTTTCATCACAGAACTGTTGTAATTTCTGCAAGACAGTGGAACATTCATTAATGTCGAAAGTTATGTCTGCAGCCTCCAAGCCAGAGCCATCAAGATCTGGAACATACATTTATGTCCCAAACAGCACCTCATATGGGGTGCGCCCTCCCAAGCACCTTCTGGATAGATTATTAAGTTATCCCTGGACTCCATACAGGTGACTAAGCCAAGCACTACCCGAACCTTACTGTTAAGGACTGCTTTAAGTCTCAATTTTTCTGCTCCACTACACTGATACCCTCAAGATGGTAGGGGAATGAGAAATGTAGTTGGACCACTAATGAAGCCAGGGTGTCCCTGAATGCTTTTGAGGAGAAAGCAGGGCCCTGATCCAAGTGGTAAGCCACAACTGCATATGTACTGATAAAGACTTGCAAATCTTTAATAACAGTTTGGGCATCAGCTGATCATTGTGGCCATACCCATAGAATTAAGGACCATGAGTCAACACCGACTAGAATGTACTTGTATGCACCATCAGGTGTCAGGGGACCATAATGATCCAGGTACATACATTGTAGTGGTTTGCTTGAAATTAGAAGGGGTGTCTTCTGTGGGCAGTGGACCTTTTTATTTTCTGACAGATGTCCCAGCGGAGAATATTTGTTTTGTTTGTTTGTATGGCCACAAATAGCATTTTTGAAGTAAAGAAATAGTAGCCTCCACACTTGCATGGGCAGAAAAGACTCCCTCGTGTGCCGCTTTTAGCATCTCAGATCTTTGATCTTGGTTGGGGGTCACACAATCACCCACCCCTGGTATTGTTACTAGGGCAATATTTAGGCCAATTATACAGTAGGATTATTTAGCTGGGTATCCCTTCGTTAACGGCTTGCTTTCAGCCAAAGTTTTCATAGCCACATGTGTTTCATCATCCAACCTCATCTGTGAATGAGTTATTGCAGCAACAGAAGCCATAGCTACTGCTGGCTTTGGCCGCTTCATCAGCCAAGGTATTGCCTCCAATGTGTACTCCTACACATTGATGTCCCAGTGTATGAACTACATGGGCCTTAGGTAGCATTTCCTTCAGATTGACTACTTTTGCCCACTGTAACCTGTGTTTGATGGTGTTGCCTTTTGAATCTCTGAACCCATTCTGACGACAGTAATACATATATTCATTGAATGAATGGATACATTAGTATGAAACACAGACTATCAACGTAAATTGTTCTGGATCTGTGTGCTCCACTGCCATGACCAGAGCCTTGAGCTGTGCTAGTTGTGCAGTGCAGTCCCTAAGGTCTGCATGCAAGTGTTTTGTTTTGGATGGGATTCATCATCTTTCATGTAGTCCCTCACAGCAGCACAAGCAGAGGAACACTGTTGTTTAGTGCCCATGGCAGGTTGGGCTGAACCATCAGTGTAAATAATTGTTTGATATTGATCAATTGGCATAGTGTTTGCCGTATTGGATATTTTATTTTGTATTGAAGGAATTCTTGAGTTTGTAATTGTGGGTCAGAAATATAGTCAACATCAGTGGCTGTCAGACATGTTTCCCATTGGATCCAACATGGATGTAATGTCTTAGCGTTCTAGACGTTGGCCTTTGTGACAGCCTCGAAGGCTGGGATTGGAAACTACAATGAAGCATTCACCCTGAGCCAGAGGTCTCTCTTTAATGACAGCCATCTGAACAGCAGTCAGCATCTTTTCTGTGGGAGCGAAATGTTGTTCAGCTGTGGAGTATAAGTGTGATTTGTATTCAATAGGGACGGTATCACCCTCATTAAATGTTACATAGGTGAAACCAGTGGCACCAGCAATTACTCTGATGACCAAATTTGTTTTGTTGTCCCTTGTGTGTAAATGTTTTGCTGCAAGCATGCCTTGTTGCAATGATCTGAAAATGTGTGCGTGTTCAGTTGTCTAAAATTTGCTTGAAAATTTGGGGTGTATTAAATCATATAGTGGTTTAATGCGTTGTACATAATCTGGAATGTAAGGTTTGCCAAAGTTTAAAAAGGCTAATAAGGAGTGGAGCTTTTTTTATGGTATTTGGTCGTTGCAATTGTGCACACTTTTCTAGAAAGTGGGGCGCTAAGCTTTTGCCTTCATCTGATGACTCATATTCCAAAAATAGGACACTGAGAAAGGTAATTTTTGTCTTCCTAACATTGAATTTGTAATCAAATTTGTCAAATCCCATGACAATGCGGGCCACCCCGTTCAGGTGGAGAATGAGATCATCATCCGTTAGGTAGACGTCATCAACATAGGACAATGCTTAAGGGTCAATGTCATCTAAAATGGATTTTAAGAACTCTGAAAACAGCCCAGGACTGTTTTATACCCCCTGTGGGAGCATACACATTTTTTTTCATGTCTAAGGTGCTAAATGCTGTTAAATCTCTGTTTTCAGGGGCTATATTTTGGCAGAAGAAACCATTGGAAATAACCACCATTGTTTTGTAGTTCTTTGCGCTCTATCTGGTAAATGAGTGCTGTGCATTTTGGATAGGAAATGCGCATGTATGACTGTTTAAATGTCTATAATATAAGACTCATCTACATGAATGGTCCGGTTTTGCAACGGGAAATAGAGGATTGTTCATTGGTGAGACACAGGGCTCAATTACACCCTGGTAAACTAACTGGTCGAGAATTTCTCTCACAGGTGTTTTAGCCTCATGCTCAATAGGAAATTGAGGTTTAGACTGTGGTTGGGACCTAATTGGTATTATATGGTAGGGAGAATCTTTATCTCACCCTACATGATTGCGGTCCAGCGTGGGGGTCTGTGCCAATGTCCAATCAAATGAGTATGACTAATAATTCTATACGAATCAGGGGCAAGAAGGAAGTCTTAATGATCTCTTCCCCCCCCGCTGGACTTCAGGTACAAATTCTGAAGGCCAATCTTTTTCGGCCAATAAAATGTCATAAATGCCAGTCAGTCATTTCCAGAAAATGACGTCAATTGTGCACTCAATGTCTCCTTCTAATTGTATTTTTATTTTATACACCCTATTGGGATGGGGGGAGAAGCGTGCATGTCCACAGTCTCAACGTCTATGAAGTCATCAGATGCTTTAATCTCCAGATGCTCTAGAAGATTCCTGTGAACTATTGTGACCTCTGCTGCGCTGTCTAGCAGAGCCAGTGCCCAGTTCCTGTTCTTCAATAAACTCCCATCTTGTGTGGCATTTCATGCAGATATAGCTGCCACCTACTTCTTTTTGAATTGGGTTTTTTAGTGTGGAAGTTTCTCTTCTTTTTTTTAACTGAAACTTTTTCTGAGCATTGTGAATCTTTTTTTTTTTTTTGTTTCACATACTCTGTTTGTTGTTCTGATTTCCCACCTCTCTTACTACATTTATCTGGTGAGTCTTGAAAGGAATGAGTTTGGTGTGTATCAATATTTTTTATATCTATCAGGAGTTTTTATATTATACCTATTTCTTAAGGTACATCGTTCCGCTCCGGTCTCCGAAGGTGGAGATTCTCGCCTTTCTTTTTTAATTGTTTATTTTTGTTTATCCCAGAAATATTTAGAACCGTCAGTTGCTTGCTGGTAGAATCCTTATTGGATTTGTCTTGTAATTGTGGTTTACAAGGTCTTGCCCCCAAACCATCCAGATTTATACTCAAATAGGTTTCGGCAAATATTTTAGGCAGCTCACATTCTTGATCCTGTAAAGGAACATCCTCAAGCCGCATGCACAGTACTAGTGCTACTGATTCCCTCTTTAATGTTACTTATCATTACTGTGGACATCGTAGTAAAATTGCCCATTAATTGCATCCCCAAATCCAGGGCCAGAGCATCCCTGTAATCATCTTGAATTGGTTTCAACACTTCCGGAAGATTGGCGAGTGTATGTGTACCGTGTGCAGTAGTGTAGAGCTTGGCATATACTGTGCCCCAAGTGTTTCAGCTATCCATTGTGGAAACCATTCCAAATGACAAGGACATAGTGAGAATTCTCTGTTTATCTTGGGGTACCGTATTGGGGGAAACAGTGTCCAGTGCATTTATTTTCTGAGCATGCCAAAACAGAATTTCTTCACGTTTGCAGGTACTATACCCATGATCAAATGCACCATTGCAAGGTTAATGCCTGTTGTGACTACGTGCGGTTGCGCTGCAGCAGTGCAAGCTGGGTTTGTATTTAACGTTTGCATTACAAACTGTACTAAGAGTCTATATATTGTTACAAGATCAATATATAAGTGGCGAACCTCAGCTACTGCCAAGGTGCCTGCATCAGGATGCAGTGTGTATGTGACCAATTGAGGCCAGGTAGGACTTTCATTAATCAGAGGACCTAACATGTAGTGTTGTATGTTGTAGGGCGCCATCATGCCAATTCTGATGGTCTTGTAAAGATAGAGGTGTTTCTATGTATGCGTATGTTTTGTAATGTGCAGGTGGATTAGCATGTGAAGAACGATGAAATATATTAGTGTTCCCATTACTGCTGGAAAATTGACCAAAGAATAGAATATTTCTGTTCTATAAGCTGGATGAGCCTCAACCACAAATGTAACAGCACCCCCTTGGACTGTAAGGCCATTATTTAATGAATGATTAGTGAGGGGGGCCTCATATTTACTGCAATTACCACCCGCTGCAGATTTGCCATAGTAAATGTAGTGGTTCAGCGATAAGAACACCAATTGGGGATTAATCCTTTTAAAGTTCAAGCTTGAACAACCTTCAGTCTAAAAGAGGTACTGCCTATCTAGCGGGGGAGGAATTCCTTAATACCACAGACTTCTTTGTGTATAGTATTGAGGTGCCTTTTGCGCGTAGTGAGACAGAGCTACTCGGGGAGATCCGTAATTCAGTGTCTGACCAAACGTTAGTGGCGTCATGTCATGTTGGCTCTCATACTTATGAGACTGCTGGATTTGGGTGGCAGCACCACCAGGTTGTGGGAACTGAATCCAACTCAACACTGTGTGACAACTGTCAGACTAACCCTACCTCACTAACACCAGGAAGTGGCGTGATTTGTGGCAACAGTACGCATGGCATTCTGATTTCTCAGGGAAATCATGGTGTAACAGATCTCAGCCTTTTCTCTTGGTTACATTCATCTCTCACATGCAAAGACAAACAGAGGCAGGAATTAGTTCACTGTGTTTTATTGCATCAACTGTGTTCTAGATAACATAGCATGTACTGCAATGATTAGGATGGTAAAACACAATAGCAATGCAGTGACAAGGAAAGTGAAACCTAAGAAAAGTCCAACCATAGTGTCAGAATGCTATGGGTTAGAATTCTTATCTATGCCACTAAGGTACTACTAGAGCACAGCAGCGTTAGCCCTAATCCGCCCTGCAGCTACCCTAGGAAGTCACCATCTCCATACCTGGATATTGTAGTAGTGAAGAGGGCTGTTGGTCTTACTGAGGGTCCACTCTCATGTAGGCGAACATACATCAAGTCTCAGTCTCAGCAAAATTGGCACAGCTGCAGTGAAGCATCAGCATGCAGTGGCAATTTTCTGTCTGGAACTCTTAATCTATTATATAGGTGCAGAGGGATGATTTATAATAAAACAGCTGGTGTTCTGAGAAAACTGTCCTAACATAAGAATATGTATGTTTCCTGTGAAGTGGCAAAGATTGTGGTGTTCCTACTTAGTACTGACAAAAATATTGGGTACAGCCTTGAACAGAGCACAGAATGAGAATGTCCTACTAAGAAGAATGAAAACAGTTCCTAGGTTAAAAGTGTATGAGATAACAGAAATAAAATATCACAGCAGAATGAAGCATCTGCTCAGAAATTAAAGTGAATAAAATTAACTGTTATTCGGCTAAAGGAACCAAGTGGCAGGCCTATGACTAAAATAACATACCCACAAAAGCTCACTAAAATAACCTCAGAACAAAACACTTACTTCTGTTGTTTCTACGTAGAATTTAGGGCTTTTTGAAGATGCAGATTAGAGGTCCTTTAGTTATTTTAAAACACAGTGTGCTGTATCCAAGAGTGCTAGATTAGTGTGAGAAACATAGTACACAAAGCTTATCTCTATGTACTTCAAAATGAAAAAGAACACTTCCTTAATGACATGCATCACTGTTGGACTTTTGCTTATGCAGGGTCATCCCCAGTCTTTTTGCCTCCTGCCTCCTATTTTTTTCTGACCTGTTGCTGTTGGCTTTTCAACTCTGAGCACTTTATCACTGCTAACCAGTGCTAAAGTGCATATGCTCTCCGTGTAAATTGTATGTAATTGGTTTATCCATGATTGGCATATTTGATTTACTAGTAAGTCCCTAGTAAGGTGCACTAGAGGTGCCAGGGCCTGTAAATCAAATGCTACTAGTGGGCCTGCAGCACTGGTTGTGCCACCCACATAAGTAGCTCTGTAATCATGTCTCAGACCTGCCACAGCAGTGTCTGTGTGTGTATTTTTACACTGTAAATTCGACTTGGCAAGTGTACCCACTTGCCAGGCCTAAACCTTCCCTTTTCTTACATGTAAGGCATCCCTAAGGTAGGCCCTAGGTAGCCCCAAAGGCAGGGTGCAGTGTATGGATAAGGTAGGACATATAGTAATGTGGTTTATATGTCCTGACAGTGAAATACTGCCAACTTCGTTTTTCACTGTTGCAAGGCCTGTCTCTCTCATAGGATAACATGGGGGCTACCTTTAAATATGATTAAAGTGTAGATTCCCATAGAGAGTAGATGGACATGTGGAGTTTGGGGTCCCTGAACTCACAATTTAAAAATACATCTTTTAGTAAAGTTGATTTTAAGATTGTGCGTTTGAAAATACCACTTTTAGAAAGTGAGCATTTTCTTGCTTAAACCATTCTGTGACTCTGCCGTGTTTGTGGATTCCCTGTCTGGGTCAGTTTGACAGTTGGGTTGTTTTTCACCTCACACCAGACAGTGACACAAAGGGGGCTGGGGTGTAACCTGCATTTCCTGATTAGCCATCTCTGCTAGGAGGGAGGGGTGGAGTGGTCACTCTCATCTGAAAGGACTGTGCCTGCCTCTGACAATGCCGGCTCCAACCCCCTGCTGTGTGTCTGATGACTTGCCTGGGCAAGGCAGGATTTCACAAGTAGGTGTGAGTCCCCTTTGAAGAAAGGTGACTTCAAAGACTAAAATGGGTATAAGAAGGGCACCCAAATCTACAGACTTTAGAAACACTTCTGGAACCAAGAGGAACCTCTGCCTGGAGAAGATCTGATAGCTGAGGAAGAAGTGCTGCCCTGCCTGTGACTGTGCTTTGTGGAGCTTTCCTGCAGTGCTGCTTCTGCCAGAGTAAGAGGGCAAAGACTGGACTTTGTGTGCCTTCCATCTTGTGAAGAAATCTCCAAGGGCTTGATTTAGAGCTTGCCTCCTGTTGTTTGAAGTCTCAGGGACAGCAAAGACTTCTCTCTACCAGCACCTGGAGTCTCTGGAGAGACTCCTGCTCTGACAAGTGGTGCCCTACCCAGTCCCTGGGCCCTTGAAAGGAAAGCTGGTGGAAATCCAAGGAAATCGACTTCGGACCGACGCCGCTGCTGAATCCGGTAACGCCGCCTGCACCTGACGCCGTGACCTTCGCTGGAACGCGACACTCTTCGCAGGCCCGTCGCTGCAGCAGCCCCGCTGAAGTTCGCGACTCCGTGGAAGTCGCCGCACCACGTCGTGACTGACGCTGCTTGAAGTGCACGGATTCAACGTTTTGCACAGACGCCGCGATTCCTGACTTCGCGCCTCGGCTTGTTTTCACTCTACACCAAAGGTACTGTACTTGGGGGTCTACACGACTCCGTGTCCGGCGCCGCTGGTGTCGGCTTGTTGGGAACGACTCCGTCACGACACCGTGTTAACATCTCATTGAAGCATTTTTGTTTCTAAGCACTATTTTTTAGTTTAATCTTTAAAAATTCATAACTTGACTTGTGTATGTCGGATTTTTGTAGTTTTGGTCTTGTTTTGTTTAGATAAATATTTCCTATTTTTCTAAACCGGTGTTGTGTCATTTTGTAGTGTTTTCATTAAGTTGCTGTGTGTGTTGGTACAAATACTTTACACCTAGCGCTCTGAAGTTAAGCCTACTGCTCTGCCAAGCTACCAAGGGGGTAAGCAGGGGTTAGCTGAGGGTGATTCTCTTTTACCCTGACTAGAGTGAGGGTCCTTGCTTGAACAGGGGGTAACCTGACTGTCAACCAAAGACCCCATTTCTAACAGTCACTTTATTGCTTAGCACAGGAACATTTAAATTTGGTCATGTTAGGAAACAGAATAAATAACTGAGCAATTTCCTAAAGTATGCAGCAGGAACTTCCTGCTGGACCAGCAAGCTGTGGATGCCCTCGCACTATAATCTTCTCTAGATAACTGCTAGAAGGATTTGAGAAGGTTTTGTATTAATTTGTGGGTAGGTGCACCGCTCCAACAACTGAAATACTTGCATATCCACAGTTTCCGAGTTGCACCAAGTGCACAGGTTCAGTCAATGCATGCTATGCAACACTGCTTGGCCGCTACATGCAAAGGCAAGAACCAAAGTTGGCCCCATAAGTAAACATGGATCCAAGCCTTGACTGCCGCTCCAGGAACCAGGGTCCTGTTACACAAACTCACTTCCCTTCTCCATACGACCTTATCACTTGTGGTGACCATAGCTCACTGGGAGATCTTCAGTGAATACCTTCAAACCAAAAGCAGCAAACATACATGCAAAGGATTACTAAGAAACATAACAACCAGCCATTTTAAAGAAGGCACATGCCAAAAGACAGAATAACGTGGAATAAGGGCTTAATGGTGCAGCTTCAGCACACCCTCTAATATGTTCAATATTTTATCATGCATACATGACTCACAGTTTCTACATGCTCAGGCTATGAATCGTGTGAAACATTTTTTCTTTGAAATGCAAGTACGCATTGGATACATGATTTCATTTTTCATTTATTGTGTTTTTGTATGCTCGCACTGCGTAAATCTTATTTGTCTTGCAATGTTTTTCCAGCAAGGCAATGGATTTGAAAGCTTACAAGAAATGCAAATTACCTTTAGCAATTTCACAGCTTACTAATGGCAACATACATTTGAAACACTTATTCTCTCGGGCTAAAGTGTTTTTCCCTTCACATAAATAAAAATGAAAATACAGTTTGTTGCATTTGCTGCAGTACGAGAAATTAAGTATGTAGTTAAAAGACGGCAAAAAAACAGTGCCATTTCTCACATAGTGGAAAGCACTCTCACTTTAGAAAGTTGGTATAATTTAAGAACCCTACATTTTGCTATATACCTGCATTTTTAGAATGTGCTTTTTTCAGGGTCGATGCAGGGGATTTGCTGCACTGGATGCAATAAAACTTTCAATCAATCAATCACTGCATTTGTAAAGCGCGCTACATACCCGCGAGGGTCTCATGGTGCTGGGGAGGGGGGGGTGCTACTGGTCAAAGAGACAGGTCTTGAGGAGTCTTCTGAAGGCCAGCAGGTCCTGGGTCTGTCGTAGGATGGTGGGGAGAGTGTTCCAGGTCTTGCCTCTATCTGGCCCTCAACCATTGAGGGGGCATTCTGCTCAAGGTCAATGAATATCTCTGACATATGGGAGACCTGAGGGTCCCTTATCACATTCTGCAGTGGGGGTCGCATCATTTTACGTTATGCCACTGCAGAAGTCATAGAGATTGTGAAAAATCCAAGTCTAATACAAAACAAAAAAAGTGAAGTAAATGTGCTGGTGATGTATTTTGGAGCACCTGTGAGGTCATGGTCTGTCATTTATGCACAACACATTTCCCATTGAAATGACCACTATCTTTGCAAAGACATGCGGTTTTACTGGTAAAACTATACAGAGCATGAACAGTGACGTGTGGATATCCGGTTTTAGCCAATATTTTTCATTTGCCCATCACCAGTAAAGTATCTTGATTTGCTTTGATCCTATTAAAATCTTCGTTTTCATCACATTTCAGAAATATAAAAGTGCTTAATGTGTGCTTTCCTAATTACTGATACAAATATATGTATTACTCATTTACCAATATTTAAATGTTGTTCTGTAGACATGGGGTTTGTGTAAACTGACATCCTACATCATTTCCTTTCGTCCCCTCCACCCAGCAGGGTTGTCACCTAGCTAATTTTTTACGAAATCCTCTCACTCTGCAATCAGAGAAATAAAAGAACACTGCAGTTACTCAATAAGCAGCAATTTGTCAGAAGACATAGTCTGACATTTGTCCTTTGTCTTTGAACGTGCAGCACCTGATAAGACAAACACAAAATGTAAAGGCATGATTATTTCTGGAGGTGCTGCAGCACCCCTACGTCCAGCGCCTATGTTTTCGTAGATCAAACCCTATTTCTTCTACTTGGCCGAGACTTAAGGGCTCTTTTACATCACAAAAGCAACTAAATGATCAAGCAATATACAATATTTGTCTCATAGAACCACTGTATACTGAAAGCAATGGTTATACGTTTAGGGTTTTTTTTTTTTTTAACGTCCAGTAGGTTTTATTGTTAAATTCTAATCGGGACCGATAAGTCAGACATATTAGCTCTGCCAGTGTTGGTTGTTTAGGGACTTGGAACTGCGTAGAAAGGCTCATTATGGCATACCTTATTTATTTCAGCTCCTGCGAAGGATTCGACATAACTGTGCAAACTGAAATCCCCAAATTGTTGGGGTCATTGTACAAACGTTCTAACTTACTTGAGATTCTCTGCTGTGTTTTTTTTTTTCTTTTCAGAATTGTATCCCAGGGAATCTTGGAGACGAACGAAACAACAAGCGATAGGTTAGCGTGAAGGGTTAAGTCTACGTTAAGGGTTACATGTAACGAGAGTGTACATGCAAATTAAATGTGAAATTGTAAGGGAAGGCAGCGTGGTGTCTCCACTCATTATAGAGTCTATATAAATAAATTGAAACATTTCCATTAATATGGAAAAAGGCTATGTTTGTCTGTCTCCTGAGTAATTAAAAAGAAATGATATAAAAATATGTAATAAAATCAAAATGATAAAAATAAAACACAGCTCATTAAAAAGGGAACAACATTTTACCTCGGATTTCTCTAAATTAATAACCGGAAAATAATGTAAAAATAATCATAAAGAGATGGCAAAATGAACTACTCGGACAACATTAATAAGTCTCAAATGACTAACCGGTGAAGAGTAACCCGTGGGACTGCTGCAGCTTGTCACCAGTGTGGGAAGGGCAGGAGGTCGTGTCTTTAGCTCTGGTTTACCTATTTAGCTAAGAGAGAAGCACATCCGTTTATAACTCTTTCAACTTCTGTTTCGTTATTAACACTAAAAAAACTACATTCTTTTTGTATTTTTTTCCAGAGCGAACCATTGATAGGATTTGGAAGACAGGCTCCCGTTGAATAGTATCAGCCCCTACCATTAGCTGTTTAAAACTGCGCACGGACAGACTGACCGTGAGGCTCGGGGAAACAGTACCAGACTGAGCGGAAAGCGCTTCCTTTAGAAAGTGTCCTATGACGGGGCACTGTGAGAGACAGTGCGTCACTGGCTCACTTGCCAGAGTCACCCATAGGAGAGCGAGATAACATCCACCTCGTCGGAAGGATGAAACTTGTTGCGGACCCTAATCTATTCTTGGGCATCTAAGGGGGCACCATCCACATAACTGGGGTAAGAAACTGGGGTGAAAAAGATCAGCCCAACACTAACATTCACAGAGTAACAGTTGACTGTAGGTATCCTCACTTCAGAAAATAGTGTCCATCACACAGGCAGTCCAGTCACCCCCCGGGCATGTACCGTCGGGGGCAATAGTCCAATATGTGCAGTGACATTCTGACACTAACTCAAGCGTGACAGGCGAGTGAAACAGAGGTGGTGCACCCTCTTCTGCAGTGACATCTTAAGGATTTATGGGGCTGTGGGTAAGATATATTTCGGGGCCCCAACCGTGGAGGAACTTTGAATTAATTACACCTTTTTGTCTCATTCAAGCCCTAGCCATTGTAAACTATTTTAAATTATGTGTTGAACCGACAGCTACAGGGGCACATAAAACACCCAAAACCTGCCTGGTGTCTACCATCTCGTTAGTACGAAAAGACAGATTGAACAGGCATTGATGACGCCATTTTCTTTTGAGTTTGGATCTAGATTTTTTTTCACTTCTGGCAACAACATTTGATGTGGAACTCCGTGTCAGCTTGTTACAACCATTGTAGGTAAAACAGGCTAAAAGTGACTTTGTAGATGTTTAGTGGACTAGTGCATATTATTAAAGACATTCCAAAGAACAATGGCGGTTGCCCGTGCGCTGCCTGCTCGCCGGAGGTGGTGCGCTGCCTGTTTCAGGGAGGTGCTTCTTAATAGCCCAACTGCTCCAGCACTTCCATTCCAAAGAACTCCACAACTAATGTGCAATTTATTTAAGGCAACGTTCATGTTTCCCCCCCTTTTTTACTGGCATTCTTGCTGCAATAATGAAGATCAAAGTGCTGCTCTGAGAATTTTCACTGTTCCATTGGTAAAAATCAAATTATTTTTTCCTAACGTCTCTTCCAATGCCTTTCCCCTCATTATTTGTGCACACCTCTCTGGCTAGCCAGTTACCTGTGACCCTGCTGAGTAATAAGATGCAGCAGGATACAAAAGATGGGCAGAGACATAAGGATACCAGAATAACAAAATGCGAGAGATATCGGGAGAAGCGGGGTAGAGGTGGAGATCTTGAACAAAGATGTGTGAGGTATTGACATAAGTAAAGAAAGGTGATGTACCCAGAAAGGCAGATAAGGAGAGATAGAAAGCTGAAGATCTTGGTACACAAAGAGAGGCAGAGAAACAGGTACGTTTTTAGAATGCGGTAAGTAGTAGGAAGAGATGGGGAGAAGGAAATGTAGAGAGAGGCAAAGGAATACAGTACTCCAACAAGTAAGGAAGAGAGAGAGGTAATGTAGAAAAAGAGGTGAATTAAAGAGAAATAAATGTAGTAAAAGGCAGACGTTGAGAAAGAGTCAAGAGAGAAAAACAAGAGAAATGCAAAATAGAGAGCACTAAACGAGAAGTGATATAGCAAAACAGGTCAGGTAGAGGAATAGTGGGAACAAGAGGATGTAGAATGAGAAATGTGGTGTAGACCAAAAAGAGGAAGCTGAAAGATGTACAAGAAATAGAGAAAGAGAGGGAAGGTTTATACAGTGGTAGAGAGTTGTGCGACTGAAACATCAAAAGAGATGATGAGATTGAGAGGACAATAAAAGAAGATGCTGAGAGAAGTAGTTGAGGTAGAAGAGTTTTGATGAAATGGGCAGAAGGTCCAGGGAGAGATATGTGTGTGAGTTAGAGAGAGAGAGAGGCTAATTAATTGAGTAGAGGAAAAAAAGAGGTTAAGGTAGAAAAATAGAAGTGGCCAGAAAATAGGATAATATTTAGTGGGATGAAAGAGAATAGCGGTAGAACAAGAGAAAGAGGAGAAATAGGGGTGAGGTAGTGAACCAATGATGAGGCAAGTAGCAAACTAATGATGAGGTAAATTGGAAGATTAGGTAAACAGAGAGAACAGTCTGGTATAGAGAGGTGAGTTAGAAAGAAAGTGGTGAGATAGAGAAAGGGCTGCGAGAGAGGTACGTTAGTAGAATCATGAAAAGAGACTTCAGAGGCGAGGCAAAGACAGATGAGATTGATTGTGAAGGGAAGTAGATGGAGGTGAAAGAAGTCAGATGGGGAAAAGTGCACAGAGGTAGATGAGAGAAAGTGATATTTGAGGTAGAAAGAAGGAATCAACAGTGATGGATATTGGCACAGGGAGACCTACAAAGAGGAGCAAGATCACGAGAGAGATGTAGAGAGCTGCTGAAGTTGAGTGCGGAGTATTAAGACAGAGGCGTGATAGACAAAGATGAGGTACAGAAAGCTGAGGTAGAGAGGGGGCGAAGATACATAGAGAAAAACAGATGGAGAGGTTAGGAGAGATTGTTTAATTGCCACCATCTGCTGGAGAGTGCACGTGTTAAGGCTGGGCTGGCCAAGCTTGCACATTATGAGGCAAATTTGTGTTTTAGCACAACACAGTGCAGCATCGAAAGTCGCTGCTGTGAGTTGCACAAGGGGGAGAACACAGAATCTTATTTATTAAAAATGACCTGCTGTTGCTCACTGGTGTAATTGGCAGACAACCTCTGAGTAATCCCTTGCCTCACTTTTTTTGCTCGTAATGATGTACCAGAGTAATACAAGTGGGTGTTCAGCCAGTTGGAAATGCACCCGAGAACTCAGAGACCAGGAGGTCAAGGGCGACTCCTCTATTAAATGCCCCCAAATGAAAAATGAAATGGTGATAATTGTTATTACTATTTTATTTTTCATAAACTCGGCAAACCCGCATCCCGAGCCAAGGGTCAGGACGGGGCGCGGCTGCTGCTGAGTGGCAGCAGCAGAGAGGAGTGGTGGACTGGGCACTTTAAGTTTAGAGTGAGCATGTTTCTTTGGCCGGCTGTCTTGCGACGGCCAGCCAGACATGCGCTCTTTGAACCTCTCAACCCAGCTGTCTTGGGACAGCTGGTTTTAGAGCAGGCAAAGACATTCAGTGCTCCTTGGAGTGCTGAGAGAAGACGGCTCCATCCAATCCTGGCACTTCTCTCATGCTGGTTAACAGCATGAGAGGATTGGTTAGGACACTTGGCTGGGTCTCACTTTAGGAGAGAAGAACATTGGGATGGAGCAAAGAAGTGCAGCAAGATAAGTGACTTTTCTTTGCTTTTTTTGATGAATTTTATATGTTTTTATGTGTAATTTATGTATTTATGTGTGTTTGTATACCGTAAATCAGTGAAATGCATTACTTTACCGTTTTCAAGTTAAACATTTTAACTTGAAAACGATTATATATTGCATGTCGGCATTGATTTAGTTAATATGATTTTGTCCGTGCATTACCCATTTGCCCGCCCAACCATTCCCCATAGTTGACAGCCGGCACTGCACTGCAATAAGTCCTCTTGAAGTGGGATGTTGACCAGTGGGCAGAGCGCAGCGTATGTCCTAAGTATACTCTGTGAGTGCCACACACTCGGGCATCATGCTTGAGGACCGTCTGCATGCAGCAAGGTCAGCCACTGGTGTTCATCAACACGCACTTTATGTATGTGCAGTACTCGCGAGCTTTTCTGCGCTAATAGGGTATAATCAATTTACATTGAAGGTACCTTGGGGGAGCCAAGAACGATCAATGGGGCTTTCTATGTTGTTTTGACTTGCTTTGACATGATTAGACAATGTTCATTTAAAAGAGTGAATTTCAAGCTGCGGATTATGTTTGCTGTATGCACGCACTGTCTCCCTCTGAAGGGCTGCATTCATAGCAGCGATTCACAGCCACTGGAAAGGTCGGAAGTGTCGAACTGAAGCTTTGAGTCTGAAGTGTTAATTGCAGCTGAGACAAGGTGCCCGGAAGACTCACAGCCTCGGACTCTGATGATCCAGTCAAATGCTGCTGAGGGAAAGCATTTACTAACACGAATTTCCCTTTGTGAGACTTCCTGGGGACATTTTCAAAAGTAGTGACGATGTCCATCTCTTGTTTTATAACTGCACTTAATTGAAGGTGACTTCATCCCCCAACCCCCCTCATTCACAGGCAGACGCAGAGTCAAGGATAGGCGCTTACACGCCAGCTAGATTGTCCGCTCCAGAGTCCTGGCTACTGGTGACAGTGACCTCAAGAAGCCTCTAGACCGATACCGGCCCTGGTGAGACAGAATGACTGTCAATGAATGTGAGGGCGCTCTCCCCTTATAGTACTGGAGACAAGCCATTCTCAGGAGGGGAAGAGACCCTAACATGATTGTGCTGCCATAAATCTAAGAGAAACACCCACGTGACTCTAGGATAGCCACCTGGTATGGTGGCAAATTCTGGGCAGGACTGTAAAAAATTCAAGACAAAGGGTCAAAATTCAGGACAAAAATTCAGGACAAGGGGTCAAAATTCAGGACAAAAGTCAATTGTACCGACACATCCAAGGAGAGACCACACAAGACAACTTTATTAGTACATTTATTTACTATTTTTAACATAGCACTATTTATTCACTATGGTCTTTATGTGATTGCCTCTAGGAATACTACATTCAAGTCGCACATTATGTCCTTGTTCAATAGTAAATTAATGCCCTTGAGCATGGTGTCAAGGGCATTTTCCCTATCCAAATTTACCCGATCTTTCTTGGAGAGAAAGCAACAGCAACATTTTGATTTTGTTTCTAAACATTTTAAAACATATGGCATACAGTTTGGGAAACATTAACTGGGGGAGTGACCTGGCTAAATTTCTGCATGATGTGAACTGGGCTAAAGTATTGGAATATCCCCAGAAAGTATCCTGCTGCATCTGTTTTAAGTATATTCAATTTAATATTCTGAACTGAGCCTACATTACAACTGCTGGAATTATCAAAACATATCAGGGAGCCGTAGCTGTATATGTCAATTTACTTCATATGCTCTGGTCTTGCCGCATATTCTTTCATACTTCTAGAGAGTTCTCGAGGTGCTGTCAACCATGATGGGCCTTGTACTAACAAATTCCACAGAAATGGTCCTATTGGGTGTATTCCCTGCCCTAAATTCAAGAAACATTCCACCAAATTCCTTGACCAGGCTCTTCTTCTAGCAAAACTCAATATCACATTGCACTGGAAGAATTCACTTCCTCCGACCATGTTAAGTTGGACTAAGGTTTTGCTCGCTTGGTTTCGACCTGAGAGCACCCTGTTACACAAAGAGGAATGAGAAGGAGTGAGAAAATATTTTATTGCACATAAGTGGAATATTTTGGTGGAGGGTTTTATAGACTGCACCAAGGATGATAACTCTCCCCCTCTAAACCATCCCGACACATACACTCTCAGTTTCTATGTACTAATTGTTCTTGCCACATCTAGGCAACTACACAAGACAGTGGTCTAAGGGCACCTATCTCTGTCACACTGTCATGATTTCCCGGCTCAAACACTTTCTTCTACGTTCCACAAGGATCATTGCTCTGCTTCCCTATGCTGATAGGTAAGGCAGCCTCAATTGGGCGACATGGTGGAGAGGCATTTTATTATGGATCAGTTTGCTACACAGAAACATGTAAAATTGTGTACTAACTCTTCATAAATGTATCCAGTCCAGCACTGTTCTTCTGAAAATGTACGATGGAATCTGTTGCTACTTACCTGGCTTTTATCCTGTTATGCAACCTCTTTTGGCATACAACAATACAATCTTTAAAAAACATAGAGTAGTGTTTCAATTTAGTAGTAGTACAAAATCTTTATTCGACTTTCAACAAGTCATAAAAGACATAAAAGACATAACAGTCATATCAAATCTCCAATTATAATACGTACATTTCATTATATAATAAAAGGTCAAGTAAGTAAAATAATAAAAATATAAAAAACTCACAAGAATAAAACAGTCTAGTATGTCAATAAATAAATACCCTATCACAATAAGTTATAATTCAATCACCTCCCCCATAGATTTCCTTATCTTTAATACAGAACATAAAAAATTAGCTAAAATTCCGCACATCTCTAAAGAAGATAGTAACTGAAGACAGGCATAGGCTGTGCGACACTGGGGGAGATTGATTGACCTTAAAAGTGGAACAACTAGGCGCTTCCTCTGGTAGGCGTAAAAATTACAGAATAAAACCACGTGGATTGTGGATTGAGGTGTTTTTGCATCACAGGGGCATGGTTTTAGCAAGGTGGACCAGTCGTTCATAGTTGGGAATGAAACTAGGCAGTGAAATGTGTCTAGCCTAAATCTAGTAAGAACGTAACGGTGGCGATGGGGTACCACGTTTGCCAAGTACGGCTGCATACCCTCAGCCGTCAAAATTATTTGGTTGTGAATGACTGAGGTTTTGTTTGATTCGGCCCCCCAACGTATATCTTCTAGATAGTTTAATGCCAAGTTGCTCAGGTCCTTCCTGGATATCTTCCGCAACGAGACTGGGTTTGTATAATAGTCTTTATTGCCCATTTTTTCGAAGAAGGTCATAATATATTTTAACCATGGTACCCTTGATGTATATAATGACTTCGTACAGTCTGTCAGAATGGCCTTGTTAAAACTGGTGTGTTCCGAGGTCCAGACTTTATGCCATAGTAGCAGTGGCTGGATCTTTATCAAATCTGCAATAAAGGGGACCCCGAGTTCCGAGTGTGTGACGTACGATGAAGTACCTTTTGGTACCCTCAACAGATGTCGTAGGAAATCGTTTTCCACTGTCTGCACTAGATCACAGTTTGTATGTCCCCAGATTCCTGCCCGTACGTAACAGCCGGAATACACTTGGCTTTATAGATCTTTATCATGTTAGGTGGTGTAATCCCCCCAAGCCTTTTGGAGAAGAGTCGTAGTGCCATCGTTGTTTTGATCAGGTGCACTCTCTTCGTCTTCCTGCAGTTGGCCCAAGAACCCAGCTTATCAAATGTTATGCCCAGATATGAAAAGGTTTGCGTGATTTCGACCTTGCTACCTGCAATAGTGGTGTTATAGGTCTTGCCACGCTTCCCTCCGCAATTCATGATGAAAGTTTTGGAACGGTTGACAGTAAGTCCCAGCTGTGTCATGTATGTAATACAGGTTGTCAGGAGTTTCTGGAGAGCTATTGGGGTCCTGGCCATTAATACTGCGTCGTCTGCGTAAAGTAATGCAGGAACAGGTCGCTTATCTATTTGGGGTAGATCTTTACACCTAGTGGCCAATTCTTTGTCTAGGTTATTTATATACATTGAAAACAGGAACGGAGCGAGAACGCAGCCTTGGCGCACTCCTCTGTATAGACCAAAGGGGCGAGTACATTCCCCTTTTAGGCCGTACCTCACTCTTGCTCTGCACCCTGTGTACATTTCACGAATAAATTGAGTTAAGGCCGGTTCCACCGCCATACTATTTAAAATGTCCCACAATTTATCATGGATTACACAGTCGAAGGCTGATGATAAGTCAATAAAGGCTAGGTACAGATTACCTGCTCTGATCTTAGTATACTTTCCAATAATGAGACTTAAATTTAAACTTTGTTCCACTGTTCCGATTCCTTTCCGGAATCCATACTGGACCGGGATAAAACGTTCTTTTCCTCTGCCCATGATTGTAGCCTATTCAGAATTATTCTCCCTGCTAGTTTAGCTGTTGTGTCCAGCAGGGAGATTGGCCTGTAGCAAGCTGGATTAAGGCAGTCACCCTTTTTATATATTGGAATTATGTTAGAGACTCTCCAAGATGGTAGGGGTCCGCATGTGCAGATAGCCCTCAATGTCTGCGTCAGTACAGGCCCCCACAGCTCAATATTGGCCTTGAATATATCGATTGGAACGCCATCAGGGCCTGGCGCTTTCCCTGATTTGCTTTCTATTATAGCTTCCTCTACCTCCTGAAGGCTAAATTGGGGGGTTATAACTAGACGCGGACCTTCCTGTGGATCGTGGTCATGTGTATGGCCTAATATGTCACTCGTCAGTGAGTATATATTAGAAAAGTGTGCCACCCAGTCTTCTTCGGAGATGGCAATTTCCATCCTAGGAATGTCTTTGTCCCCTAACACGGGGAAATTTATTGTCTGCCAGAAGAGCATATTATCTTTCTTACGACTTGCTATGTGGAGGGTTTCCCACAAATTTGTTTTTATAGTTAATTTCCTTTCTTTTATTGCTGTCTTATATTCCTGTCTGCGTTTCCGTATGTCGCTCAAGCACCTTTTTGGGGCATTTAGGGACTTTTTCAGTCTCTTATGTGCTTGAGTGCAATTATGGTCAAACCATCCGCAGGTCCTTTTTTTTCCTGCCTTACTTCTTCTAATAGTGAGGGCTTCTTTTATGGTTTGGGTAATCATCGTAAACACACTTAAACATTGCCCTGGATGTGGGTTCTCTCTTAAGCAGTCTGCGAAAGCATGTTTACATTGGCATATAACCTGTTTCAGTAAAGACTTGGGGTCTGTCTGGGACCACTTCATAGTGTATCCATTGCGTGGCGCCAGTTCAATATCATCTACCAGTGTAATACTGTCTTCCCTAGCTACTAAAAGGGGGGATAGTAGAAGATTCATGCTCTGGGGGTAGTGATCACTAATTGCGATGTCGTGCAGGGTATAGTTTGTAAGATAGTGTGCAAAGTGAGTAGACATTAGGACATAATCGATCACTGTGTTTACGCCCCTTCCGTTATACGTTGGTTTAAACTGTGGTTCATCCAAAAATAATTCATTTACAAAGGATAGGTTATAGGTTTGAGCCAATAAGTTCATTTCATCTCCTTGAGTGTTATGAGAGAAGTGGAGGCTTGCACCTATACCTTCTAAGTCCCAACCACATATCTTGTCTGAAATTTCATTACACGGATTGACGTTAAAATCACCACCCCATATCAATAGGATCTCGCGGTTATTTTTTCCCCATATTTTTTTTAAGTCATTTCCCATATCCATAAGAATGTTGGAAAATTCTCCTGGGGCAACGTTATTGTAAAAATTAATAATGACTAGGTGGGTCTTGTAATCTAAGTCACACTCTATCATTTGGTAGTATGGACTCATAAATTGCATCACTAAATTCTGTAAGGACAGCTTATTGGAGATATATGTACACAGTCCCCCTTTAGGTCTACCATGCCTGGACTGCTCGGCAGGAGTGTGGAAAGTTTTGTAGCCGTTTAAATGGGCAGGGGTTAAAAGCCATGTCTCTTGTAGACAAACACATGAATAATCTTCTAAAAAGTTAACCCAGATTTCATTGCCTAACTTATTTGCTAGACCTGCAATATTCCAAAATAGTAGGACTATTTCAGGTTTCTTGTTAGGATTCTGTTTGAAATTACCAGGCTGTTTTTTTGGGGATGGAGGGGGGATATCACCCATAGTGGTATTTGGTATATTTCTAGATTCGTCATCACACTGATTTAGATGAGGTAATATCTCATTCCTTATAGAAAACGTTGTATGTGTTATACCTTCCTTTTGTGGTTCCGTCCCTGATCTGTGTATTATCTGTGCTTCTCTATCATGGAGAGCTAACTGTTTCATATCGAGTCAATCTATATTTTCCAGCGTTGAAAGAGGATAGAATCTCTTGCGCATTGTAGACAAATCTGGGCTGGATGAAGGTGCTGCAGCTCGCTGTGAGCAGGTGGAGTTATTCCCCTCTGGTCTCTGATAAAAGTATCCCAGGGGTAATAGCGAGATTCCTTGTAAAGTAGCTTTTCTGACTCCTAGGTCTTGAATGATCCTATTCACTAAATTTGGTGTGCCAAATGAAAGGACCACGCAATCTCCCGTCAGCTCTTTCCTGCTGGACCCTATCCATTTAATCCTTCTGACCATTTTTATATCATCAAAAAGAGTCCTCACCATTTCAGGGCCCATTCGGGCCCCGATCCAATTGAGGGCCTTGTTTCTCAAGGCCAGCCAAGTTTATCGTTGTCGGCCATCTATCGGTGGGACATTAGCCAGGACCACAACATATGGTGTAGCCTCCGGGGGAAGATGTAGCAGGTCACTAGGGAGGTAAGGGAGATTCGGGGGCCTAGGCCTGCTAGTTGTATTTCTCCCTGTATTTAAATAGGGATAGGTATTCGCTGTCCTGCACCTGTCACTACTCGCTTTCTTACATGGAGTGGGATTTAGAACTTTTTTATCTGAGGGAGGATTATATGGTGAAGATGACGGTTGGTTATATTGGTTCAAAGGAGGAGCTAATGGATGAGATTGGGGCTCGTTCTGGAGGTTACCGTTCCGATGTATACTAATTGGCCTGTTGAACGGAATAGTTTGTGTATTGTTCTCGTATTCTGAGGACCGCAATGTATTTCTGGGGTCCTTGCTTGTAAAATGCGTGTCTTCCCGTTGTAGGGACTTTATTGTTTCGAGGCCTGCCTCAAGACTAGACTCCACCCCCTTTAAGCGTTTTAACATTGAGTCCAGAGTGACTCCGATAGATAATTTCAATGAGTTTACTATTTTGTGGAGGTTTATGAGGAGTGATCGAATAGTGTCTCCTGCTAAGGTTGAGGGTTTCTTCCGGGTTAGTTTTTTTGAATGTTTTTTAATTGGAGTAGTTATTAAATCTATCACTGGCGTTTTTTTTTAGGTCTTGTTCGCCAGGCCCGTCTCCGGTTTCCTTGGTCGCTTAGCCACAGGGGATATTACATCCATGGAGTAGATTATGTTCGAAGAGTCTTTAATACAGCCGTTTGTAACCCTTACTTTAGAGTGACCATCCCCAAATTCACTAGATGGAGAGTTATGTTGCGGTAGTACAAATACTAATGAATCACGAGATTGCTCTTTAGATAATGACATTTTCCCTTCAACAGTGACAATTTGCTTATCTATCATGCCCATTGCCCCAGAGACGTATTTTAATATAGATGAACTGTCTTTTAAATTTGTTGAAGTGTTTAGTTTTGAGTGCTTTCTTTTGCCCATATTTTATGTAGTGGCCGGTAACTCAGAGAGCTATATTCTTATGTCTGAAGCAATTTCCCTTACTCACTCGGGGACCAGCTTAAAGCACAAAGAAAAAGGAGAAAGAGGGGGGGCCCCGCCCAACCTCTTCCCGTCGATAGCAGGCGAGGGACAGAGAGTTCCTTCGTGAAGTGGGCCTTGCGGCCAGCCCAGTTAAAAAGTTGAATTTAGAGGACTCCTGCCCCCTCAGCAGAACATAGCGCGACAGTTAGAAGAGAAGGTTAAAAGGAATGGAGAGCAAAGAAATCGCCACACTACCTTCAGGCCGCCCTATGCTCGTGGGTATCTGGTCCAGAAGTTTTTTCTTTTTTTTTCTTTGGAGAAATGTCAGGGGGGTGGCCCTGCCCTGCCTCTTCCTGGCAATGACGGGCAAGGACGGGCCCGCCCTTGGCCCGGGCTTTGCCCGGGCGCCGCGCGCACGTGTCCCACGACGGTGGGAGCGCGATGTAAATTTAAAGGGCTCCTGCCCCCTGGACTCTCCTCAGCGCTTCCCGCGACGGCGGGAGCGCGATTTGCAGTTAAAGGGCTCCTGCCCCCTGGACTCTCCTCAGCGCTTCCCGCGACGGCGGGAGCGCGATGTAAATTTAAAGGGCTCCTGCCCCCTGGACTCTCCTCAGCGCTTCCCGCGACGGCGGGAGCGCGATTTGCAGTTAAAGGGCTCCTGCCCCCTGGACTCTCCTCAGCGCTTCCCGCGACGGCGGGAGCGCAATGTAAATTTAAAGGGCTCCTGCCCCCTGGACTCTCCTCAGCGCTTCTCCTTTCAATTTAGTATGTTAGACCACAATATTTAAATTTATATGAAGTGAAAGTTTCTAAACATGAACTTTAAAACATTCACTAACCCTCTGTCTTGACAGCACAATGAGTGAACCAATTATCTGGTGTCCCTTACATCATGGTCAATATTGTTGTTATGGATGGTGGAACATTACAAGTTAATAAAACATACAAGTGCCTTTTTGTACACAGTCCATCTTAAACTGAATTACTTGAATATCACTATTAAGTAAATTAGACACAAAATCAATTGATTTGAATTAGATCACACAATTTAGTCATGCAGGGAATCTAGCATTTGAACCCAGGCTTCCCAGTCACACATAGCGCACTTAAGCCCCTGACTAGATTAATTTATTTTTCGCAATCCCCTTTAAAACTGGAAGACAGTGTTTTGGTACAATTCTGTAAAATTAATAGTACACTATTTTAAATAAATACATGCCACAGGATAATTTAACACAATAACAAACAAACAAAAAAACAAACATTGTCAAACCCAATAGGTCTCGCCTATACAAGAACTATTGTTTTTTGACAATGTGTTTTGCCATGTTGTACACCAATGTGGCTGCTGTTCAGCATGGCCAAATGTTAGAGGCGTGGAGTGTCTGAGTGGAGGAGCAGAGTGTCATAGAGTGGATTTGTTGGAGTTTCGTGGAATGGAGCAGGGGAATAGAGTGTCATAGAATTGAGTAAAGGGGAGTAGAGTTTAGTGGTTCAGTGGCAGAGAGTGTTGTGGAGTGGGATGGAATAGGATGGAGCGGGTTGGAGCTGACTGAAGTAGTGGGGTGGGTTGAAGTAGAGTGGGGTGGATCAGAGTGAGGCAGAGTGGGGTGGATTGGTGTGGGGGTGGATTGGATTGCAGTGGGGTGGCTTGAAATTGGGTGAGGTGGATTGAATTGTGGTGGATTTGATTGGGTTGGTGGTTTGGATGGGAGTGATAGGGATGGGGTAGGGTGGATGGATTCGGGTGGGGTGGATGTGAGGAGAGTGGGGTGGATTGAAATGGGGTGAGGTGGATTGAATTGGGGTGGATTTGATTGGGTTTATGGTTGGAGTGATTGGGGTGGGGTGGATTGGAGTGAGGTGAATTGGGATGAAGTGGGGTGTGTTGGACTGGGGTAAGGGTGGTTGTATTGGAGTGGGGCATATTGTTTTGGAGTGGGGCAGATTGTTTTGGATTGGAGTGCGGGGATTTGAGTAGGAAAAATTGGATTGGGGTAGATTAGAATAGGGCAGATTGTTTTGGATTAAAGCCGGGCAGATTGCTTTGGATTGAAATATTTTTGTATTGCAGTGGGGCAGATTGGAGTGGAGCAGATTGTTTTGGAGTAATGCAGATTGCTTTCGATTGGAGAGAGGCAAACTGGAGTGGGGCAGATTAGATTGGGGTTGGTTGGAGGATTGGAGTGGGTTGGTTAGAGTGGATTGGGGTGAGTGGTTTGATTGGAGTTGGGTAGATTGGTGTGAGGTGGGGTGGCCTGAGGTGGATTGTAGTGGGGCAGATTGGAATGGGGTGGATTGGGGTGTTCTGCAGAATTGTGTGTTAAAAAAATCATTTCAGAAATTACACATAATAAAGAAACAATGTTGCTTTGCAATATTGAGGACAAGTTAATCGTCATCTGTTGAGAACAGCACCTAGGAGCAAAAACGAAAGAAAACATGAGTGCAAAGTGAGAAAAGAGGACTTGGCAAAATAAAAAAGTTAGCTCCAAAAAAAAAAAAAACTTTGCAATTTTGATTGTCCTACTAGGCAAGTTTTTGCCAGTCAAGCCTTCTATTTGCAGGGTACTAGAACTTAAAAAAAACGAAATAGTATGTTAATCACATCGGGAGCAGCGGACAGGCACTGATTAAGCTGCATCAACCAGTGCTTTGTCCCTGCTCCACACAGAGGAATGGAAATGATGATTGACCCATAGTGACGAATGACGAGGCTGCAAAGAAGAGAGCCCCACAAGCCAACAACTGGCAAGCAGTACACGGACTCCAAGCCCTTTAATGTAAACAACAGAGCAGTCCTTAATTTGTGATAAAAAAAATAAGCGCTGGTGCCTGAAGCTTTGCTCTGAAGCCAGCGGCTGATGCACTTAAACATCGGTGAGGCCAATACCAAGGATGGCAGTCTTTAATTCACTACCAGGCAGTTTCGAACACTTTTTCTGGCTCTTGCGGGTTCCTGCTTCCTTCCTTTGCAGTGATTGTGTCGTCTTTCTCTATCTTAGTCTTTCAGATCTCTTTGTGTTTCACTCTTTCACTCCTTGAATATTTGATGCGGGCAAATAAGTTTGGGTCCCCAGAAATAAGTGCTGGTGCCCCCCCACGACAATCACTGGCTCAAATTAAGTAGCTTGTATGATGGAACCACGCATGCTGGAACCCCGCATGCCTTAACAACGTGGTCGGAACAACGACCGCGTTGTTTCCACTCATGCCTTTACCACGCATGTCTTTGCAACTAATTTTCATTGTAAAAGCATGCCTAGTATAAGCATGTTGGGAAACGGCGTGCAAAATGGCATGCATGGTTCTATCATATCCCTGAGGCCCAAAACTACCCCCACTCCTAATACCTAAACTACCCTGACCCGCGCACCTATCCTAAAAAAAAACTATCCCAACATTCCCGCCCTCACCCCTATAAAGCACCCCAACCTCCGCACCCCCCACTTGCGGAAAATGTAAAAAAAAAAACTATCCTGACCCCACCCCATAAAAGTAAACTACCCACCCTGAGCCCTAAAAATAAGAAATAATAATCTATGCCGACTTCCCCACCCCTAAAAATAAACTACCTCAAACCCCCACCTGCCTTGAGCCGTAAAACCTTTCCCTCCTAATAAGTAAACTACCCCAAGCCACCCCACCCTAAAAAATAAAATAAAAAAAAACTAATAAATTACCCCGAACCCCCACCCACCCTGAGCAACAAAAAAAAAAATACCCTGACCCCATCTCTAAAAACTAAAGCTAAAGTACCCCACACCCTCACCCACCCTAAGCCCTAAATCTGCCCCACCGCTAAAAACTACCCACAACCCTGCCTCAACCCCACTAACCTCACCACGTCCTCTCCCGATCCTTCCTCCTCTTCTCTCCTCCTTCCTCCCTCCCTTCATTAAACCTTCCCCCACCACTTTAAAAATAAACTACCCCGCCCCACCCTAAATAAAAAAAAAAAACAACCCCCCCACTCACGCCCCTAAAAAAAATAAACCAACCCTAAGCCCTTAAAAAAGATACCGAAACTCTGACCCCAGCCCCTTAAAAAAAAAAAGCCCACCCCAGCCCTCCACCGACCCCAATTCCTTAATCCACCCCCTGCCCCATCCCCACTTACCTCACTGCGTCACTCCTGCCCCTAGCCCAACCCCCACCCTAATTCCTTAAAAAATACCCAAACTCCCACCCCGCCTCTTAGAAGAAAAAAAAAATAGCCCATCTCCAGCCACCACCCACCCCAATCCCTTAATCCACCCCCCAACACCCCATCCTAATTCCTTAAAAAAATACCCAAACCCCCACCAGCACAGCATAAAAAAAAGTGGATCAGAACCAGTCCCCCACCTACTCGATTCCCGTAATCCACCCCCCACGCCGGCCCCACTTACCTCACTGCATCCTCTCCCGAGCAAAGCATGGCTGTTTCTGTGCCTTAACCACGCATATGCGTAGTTCACAGAAACAGCCATGCGTTGTTTAGACAAGAATGGTTACGATTGCATGGGAAGTCTCCGCATTGTTGACAATGTGTGGTTGAGGACGTTTCCCATTAAGTACTGCAAAAGAGTCTCACAAGCACGATGCATGCGCAAGCACATGCACTCGCAGGCTCAACTCTAAAAAAAGGTACATAGGTAAGGTTAGACAGCATACCATATCCTAATAGCATTGGCTTTTTTAGGCATTATAGGGCAGATTTACCAAGGTTTTGTGTTGCCCTTGTGCCAGTCAAGGTGACGCAAATCGTAGAATGAGATTTACCATACCACGCAGAGGTACCCTGCATGACTTAGTGTAATGCTATCTGTGTTTAACCACCGGCTACATCTTGACCACTGACTCCACTTTTTTGCTTAGCTTAGCTTCAAACACCGTCACATTGGTGGCGCAGGTGTTTTTCAGTGCACAGTTTGTTAACCTGTTTTACCTCTTCTCACCAGGGAAAGGATCAAAACATGGGGAAGCACTGAAGATAAGCAGGTTTATGATACTGTCTTGGAAAAACACAGTGAGATTTGGCCAGTCTGGTGCGTGTTTTCTCAACACTGACCTGACATAGCCAATGCGTCAATTTCACAACTTACTCAAAGGGAGGGGGGATTCTAGAACCTTCCTCTTAAGTTTGCTTAAAGTACATAAAGTGGAGAAGCTTCACAACTTGAAGAGGAAGGAACTCCTCTGGGAAAGGATGCCTTGCCTAGACAATAATCCCATTGTAGGTGGTTTCCCTCCTGTTTTCGTTGTCTAGGATTCCACCACCTGAAGTTGGCAGACAAAGGGTTGAAGTCAGTGTTGAGCCCCATGGTGATGCATTTTTAATACTTATTTTTAGCTTTGCGGTGTGCATGCATTCATACGTAGTCACTATATATACCTATATATATATATTCATTGTTGAAGTACTGCACTTTGTTTGTTCCTTTGATCATTATTGTACTGCTGTGAGTATTTTTGGAATTGCATGTGTGTTGGTGCATTTGAAATAAAAGCTCACGTTATTCTTTTCATTTATGAAACTTGAGAAGTGCCTTAATAAATTAATTACTCAGACTAAGAGTGTTACATTCTTTGCATTCCTTTCATTTAGTTTCCTCTCCGTCTGAAGCAGAGCAGAACACTTGGTATCTCTGTGATAACGCAAGGCAGCCCACGTTGTTGCCTTGCGTTAAATCATGCTGGGAATGTGTTAAATGGGTGGTGCTTGGATGTACCCATGTGTCCACCAATGTATTCTAATGATCAGCAGATTTACCAACACTGGTAGACCTTGGAATGTATTAGAATTGTAAGCCTTCCCAGGGGAGGTGCAACAAGGAGAAATATCTTTATTTCTCCTTGTTGTTTTCTCCTTCTGCATGCGCTGCATCCTGCGGCACAGTCAGAAAGAGTAAAATGCCTCCAAGGATTGTTTTTGTGCAGGAACATGTCCCATCCTGCACAAAAACAATACTGCTTGTTACACAGGCACCCTTGCACCATGGTGCCAGGGTACCTGCTTGAGTGCTAGGCTGCAGATTGTGCACTAGTGCAGGTAGAGAACAGCCATGTGCTATATTTTGATAAGGCATTTTCCTGCCCTCTCCATTCATGCAGCGCTGCAAGTTATTTTGCTGCGTTGCGTGAGCAAAATATTAAATCTGGGTCTATATTACTATTCAAAGCAGCAGTCGAACTACATTAAAAAAATGTATGACTACTGCAATGGGGATGGGGTCAGTAAATGCGGAGGCAGGATCACAAGCATTGTTAAAAAGAACAAAACATTCTGTAACTATTTTGTAGATATTTCACCATCAAGAAACAACATATAAAATAAAACATACCTTGAATGAAAAGTAAATCAAAGTTGAACTATTCGGTGGGAAATGCACTATTTTATGTCATGAAACCTCTATTGGTTAATGCAATCAATACAGATGCCTATGTATGTAACCAGAGGCTCATAGAATTGAATATTTTTTTATGCAGCCCCTGAAAGCTCTCCAAATGTGTAAGAGGTCAATTTAAACATACATTACGCAGAGTATAATATAATCTGACACAAAATGTGCATATATATTTAGGTTAAGATAAAGAGCTAAACTATATATGTCAGTAATATACAGATTAAGCCTTTTGCAAACCTTTTTTTTAATAACTGTCCATTATAAGCATGCACTCCACAGTTCAGCTTCTAGCACCCTTACAATACTTCTCAAAAAGAAAATATTTTGGTCACAAAAAGCTTCAAGTGATTCCATCAATTAAGGCCTGTCCTGGCTCCAGACAGGGGTGTAGGTCCAGTGGGAGTGTTACACCCACCTAATAAATATGTTCTCTGAAACGTTGTTGGGTACAGGTGCTTTCAGTCAGGTATGATTAGGTGTCTGTCTGATTTCACAAGGACATTTTACATACACCCAGACAAAATGCACACAAACTTTCTCACTCTTTACTTTGGAAGTCTTCAAAAATGGTGGGTATTTTAGGAAATATTCTGTTTTTTCTCAATTAGTACCCCCACCAAACTGCACTTGTCTCCTTTGCTGCTGCCTCTTTAGGCCCTCGTGCTCTGCTTGTCATAATGCATTTTCACATTGTGTGCCAGCATGATTCTGGGAAAATCTGAAAGTCCCCCACCCTCCACCACCTCCAGTGTTACTGACCAAGCTACGCCCCTGGCTCCAGTGGACCTCTTAGGACTGCAGATGTAACCAAATGCAGACCGTTGCATTTCTTTCTATGAAGCAGGCACCATGCTAAGAAAGCTTGTTTGTTTATGTGTCTGCCTCTCCCTCGCAAAAACAGAAAAAGTGACTCCCTCCCTTCCACTACAGCTAGGGAATTCTCATTTATTTAGTCCTTTGGCTCAAAGGCCAGATTATGGACAAATGCCGTCCGTTAAAACTTTTATATCGGTAACGGACATTAGGGTGTGTTAGACCCCGCAGCTTTTTTATGTTTCTGACCTCCTGTTTTTATGGTATACTGGACTGTGTTTTTGCTGGTTTATTGTCACGGCACACGTCACTGCTAATCATTGTTAAAGTGCAAGTTCTCCCTATGTAAATAGTACTGGTGATTAGGTTATCCAGGATTGGCATATTCGATTTACTGGTAAGTCCCTAGTAAAGTGCACCAGGGGTTCCCAGGGCCTGTAAATCAAATGTTACTAGTGGGCCTGAAGCACTGATTGGGCCACCCACATGAGTAGCCCTGTGAACATGTCTCAGACCTGACACTGCAGAGTTTGTGTGTGCAGTTTTATACTGCCTATTTGACCTGGCAAGTGTACTAACTTGCCAGGCCTAAAGCTTCACTTTTACTACATGCAAGGCACCCCTAAGGTGGGGCCTAGGTAGCCCCATGGACAGGGTGCAGTGTATTTAGAAGATAGGGCGTGTACTGGTGTGTTTTACATGTCCTAATAGTGAAATACTGCCCAATTCGGTTTTCACTGTTGCAAGGCCTATCTCTCTCACAGGTTAACATGGGGGCTACCTTTAAATAACCTTTAAGTGCACTTTCCCTTTGAGAGCAGATGGAAATATGGAGTTTGGGGTCTCTGAACTCACAATTTAAATTTAAAAGAACATCTTTTAGTGAAGTTGGTTTTTAGAAGGTTGGTTTGAAAATGCCACTTTTAGAAAGTGGGCATTTTCTTGCTGAAACTATTATGTGCCTCTGCCTGCTTGTGTATTCCACATTTGGGTCAGACTGACAGTGGAACTGTTGTGAATTCCCCCTAGACAGTGACACAAAGGGAGCTGGGGTGTAGCCTGCATATCCTGATGAGCCATCTGAGTTAGAGTGGTGGGAGGAGTGGTCATTTTCACCAGAATGGGTTGTGCCTGCCCTCACACAGTGCAGTCTCTCTAACCCCCTGCTGCGTGTCATGTTCCAGCATTCTGCCTTAAAAGAGAGCAGATGGTGAACTTTGCTGTGTATCCTGCTTAAGAGAGTTTTCCAAGGGCTTGGAGTAGAGCTTGACTTCTGTTGGAAGTCTCGGGGATTTCATTTGCCTACAGCACTGGGAACAGTCTGTTCAGGAAGAAAAACCACCATGAGGCCGCCAATGATGCTGCTGGCCTGCACCGTGACCTACTGACACCACACGGAGCCAGACCGCCCTGCTTCGCACCGCAACCCTGGTCTCGCCGACGCTGCCATCTGACGCTGCCACTGAGCTGCTGCTTGCACTGTGGCCTGTGGGGCCCCCACTCCGGCATCACCTTGCTCACACCGCAGCCTGGGCCTTCCCGATGCCTCCGCTCCTGCTGATACCGGCGCCACTGCCTGTACCGTGGCCTGTGGACACCGCTTGTGAGGTACACAAAGCACCTCCCTGTCCCGCACCACAGCCCCGGTCCACCAACACTAGCATCATCGATTCCAGTGTCATCACCAGGTGTTCCTGTCTGCACTTGACCCGTGGATGCCACACAGAGCCAGTCCCAAGCCGCACCGCCAACTTGGGCCTACGGATGACAGCATTCCAGCAACGATGCCTCCGCTTCATGCACCATGACCTGGTGACTCCACACCTCGCACATCCCCACTTCACAATGTAGCCCTGGTCTCACTGACACCGATGGATGCCATCTCCGAGCCGCTGCCTGCACCGTGACCTGTGGGCATCGCATGTTGCATCGTCCCGCTTCGAAGCCCTGATGCCATCCACACCAGCTCTTCTGACTTCATCAGCCCGAGTTCGATCTGCGATGCGAGTGACTTCAAGGGCCTGACGACCACCGCACCGACCTCTAGAACTAACACTGCGAAGTCAGTGACAAAGCTCTCCTGACTTTATCGCAAGGATCACAGCACCCTCCATTTCCAAAGTACCTTTTGCAGGTCTTCCCGAAACCATAGCTGGCCAGCGACCTGCCTGAACTGTTGGATTTGTTGTTCAGGACGCCGTGATAACCCGGGATGGAGCTATCTGCTTCAAGGAACTGTCTTTTTAAGTAATTCTTGCAAATTTGTATCTTATTCATTGTATGTTGGATTTTTATCCTATTTGGTCTTGTTTTAAATAGATAAATATTGGCTATTTTTCTAAAACTGGTGTGGTGTCATTTTGCAGTGTTTTCACTGTATTGCTGTATGTTATGTGCAAATGCTTTACACATTGCTTCTGAGATAAGCCTGACTGCTGGTGCCAAGCTACCAAGGAGGTGAGCAGGTGTTTTCTGAGCGGGTATCTCCTTTATCCTGATTAGAGTAAGGGTCCCAACTTGGACAAGGTGCAAACCATCTGCCAACTAGAGACCCCATTTCTAACAGGTGAAACAATGGGCAGGTGATCACCCTGTGTGACTCATTGAAGTAGTCATTATAAGCTTATTTCCTTTATTTTATTTTATTGTGTGTGTGTTTTTATTTGTTGTAAAAGTTAAGATAATTTGGTTCATGGTACTGACATTTTAAATATAATTACATAGGTGTTGAACAGTGTTGGTACCTCAGCATTTTTTTGTTGTTTCAAGTTAATTCTGTTTTATATGAAATTTTGACAGCACCGCTTGTAGATTTATAACTTGTATTGTGTACTGTTTGTTTTTACTGTGCATTCATTTTTGCTAAGATTATAATGAACTATGAAATACATATTTATCACTGTAGTTCTTGGTACTATGCAGCAAGCTACATCAGTTGTATGGTTTCATTTAAACATGCCCTGATGTTGTAGGGGCAATGCCTTTGCTATTGTCAAAACTGTTAATATAGTGGCATCCTGTCACTGAAAACTAATGAAATGATATTTTCCACTGAATTTACTTAAGAAATTTCAGTTCACATCAAGGAGGAAAGAGGGACTGAACTCAGTGTACATGTAGAATCACACGTGGTAATTATGCTTCATTCAGCACAGAAGTACATTCATTAATGAGGTTCACCATGATACATTCGCTCATGTGAAATTTCACCAACCAACAGTATGAGGAGGAAAATGTAACTGTTGTTTTCCAGAAACCTTGTGGATGTGTAGGCAACTACTAGAAAATATGATTAAGAATTGAGCTACATGCTGTGCCCTATAGAGTTGCACATTTTTTACTACTCCTGGCCTATATGTAGTAGAAATGTTCTTAATTTCCTCCTCATTTAATATGTACATTTAAATGTTCTGGTTGTTGCTGTCTGCACCACCCACCGGAGTTCTTACCAGTGGCCTGTGGGAAGGGTGGTTTTAGTCCAGCCTCCCTGCTTTCATGTCATTGTAGTCCCAACCAGCGACTTCACACAGGAATTGGGTCTACCTTCCATTCATCATTTTCTGCTTGGAAGTTCATGAGAGGGGCTTACAAAAAAGGAAGCATATATAGTAGGCTCAAGCTGAATCTTCCTTGGTACTCCAGTGGTGGGTGCCAAAGGAGGACAGACAAAACTGTGAGGGGTGCCTGTTGAAAAGGAATTGATTTTGCTTGGTGAGAGCTTAAACAGCTTCTGCCAAGCGAGAGCAAACTGTAAGTCTGCTCCCAGTGGACAGAGTTAGGAAAACCGCTTCAGCTTGCTGGGAGCAGACTTTTCATCTGTTTTCCTGCCCGCTGTTAAGCAGGCAGGAAAACAGATGAAAGAATAGCTCCCATTGGAGGCAAGAAGCTGGCAGGGACCACAGACGCTTTGAGGCTCCCTCCGCTGTCACCATCTGAAATCCTTAAAGGAGGTGTTTGCATAGTTGCTCTTTTGAGTGCAATATCTCATGTAGGGACTGTAATGAGTGAGTTCTTTCTTGTCATCTCTGTTAAAAATTAATCTTGTTGTTCTCCTTTTTGATGGCTGCGGGTATGTAAAATGACCTAAAAGCCCCACCTGTTTGGCCCGCCTCATATACGTTAGTGGTATGCAACTTCTTCCCGTCTTTTTCCAGGATGATGGACAGCTTACCAAAAGGCCTCCTCATCACATGTTCCAATAGTTTTGGAGATGTGTCCTTGATGCAGACGAATATAAGCACATCTCCACTAAACAAAGAAGCAATTACTGCATATGGTTAGGAGGAAGTACCCTTGTTTGGTGGAAATCCAATGCTTTATAGTCTCATTATGTTCTCTACACTAGGTTTCATGATATTGTGTCAGAGTCACCAGATCCTCAGGGTCTGCGCACGTTCCCAACATGTCCACCACAAGACAGCTCCAATACTCTGATTAGAATGTCACAGAGTCTGAGAGAGTCCAAGTGGTTAAAAGGGGATTAGGTAGGGAATAGCTGGGAAGGAGACCTGTAGGAAGCAAAAGGTTAAAACACACAATATCAAGATTATATCCTATTCTTCTTTACTAGAATATGATTCTAAGCATCGTCATACTGTAACCATGGATAACTTAAGCATGGACTAAATAACTAGGCCTCAAGACGTCTGGTTACCTGGGAAGGAATTAAGAATGATTAATACAACTTCTCAATGAATCTCTTAATGAAATGTTACACATTGACTAGAAACATAAGAATCCTCTAGAATTATGTTTCCAAAATCAAACACAGTCTTTTTGCATGAGGACAAAGAAATAATCTGAACTTTTTCTGGAACACCAAAGGGGTTGTATTAAGGGACTGATTATGCACATATAATGTAACATCTAGAATTCTAACACTTAGTTTTTAAAATGCAGAAACATGAATTGCGCACATTGCTGATTTCAACAAGAATATGCAAATGCCAAGAAATGATCGCGCACACTGCAAACGATCTGAAACATCAAGTTCAATTGCGGGAAATGAATTGCGCGTCTTGCTGATTCGAATGTCACCTTGTAAGTGCCAAGAAATGGCTGCGCACAATAAGCACCAAGAGTTACACACAAGGAATGAATGGCGCGTCTTGCCGATTCGAATGCCACAATTTAAAGGCCATGAAATGGTCGCGCACAATGAATATCATGAGTTAAGCACAAGAAATGATTTGCACGTTTTGCCGATTCAAATGCCACCTATTAATTGCCATGAAATGGTAGCACACAATGAATATCATGAGTTAAGCACAAGAAATGAATTGCGCGTCTTGACGATTTGAAAGCCACCATGTAAATGGCAAGAAATGGTAGCGCACACTGAATATCACTAGTTCTTCACAAGAAATGAATCGCACGTCTTGCTGATTCAAATGTCAGCATGCAAATGCCAGAAAAAGCCAAGCGCACATTCACACGCACAAGGTAAAATCTTTTATCATGAAAATTAGGCCCAAGAACTCGAAAGCCTTTGAGAACGGTATCGGGGGCCCAGCCCCACCACCGTCTTACCACCCTGATCAAGGATCACCAAGACAGTGAAGGGCAAGGCCTGGAAGATCAAAGTATGCCTCCGGAACAGGAGCTCAGGAAGTTGCTGCTGCTCTGCACCGTGCCCATGCCCCTGGGCATGGTCATTGGGCATAGTGGCATGTAGGGGGGCACAAATCAGGCCCCCCTATGCCACAAAAAAAATAAAAAAAAATACTTACCGGAACTTACCTTAATGTCCCTGGGATGGGTCCCTCCAGCCTTGGGTGTCCTCCTGGGGTGGGCAAGGGTGACAGGGGGGGTCCCTGGGGGCATGGGAGGGCACCTCTGGGCTCCTTCTGAGCCCACAGGTCCCTTAACGCCTGCCTTGTCCAGGCGCTAAAAAACGGCGCAAAAGCGGCCGTATGTCATTTTTTTTGACCCGCCCACTCCCGGGCGTGAATTTTGCCCGGGAGTGTAAATACGGCGCACATGCCTCAGAGTCAATTTTTTGGACGGGAACGCCTACCTTGCATATCATTAACGCAAAGTAGGTGTCCACGCTAAAAAATGATGCAAACTCCATGGACTTTGGCGCTAGACGCGTCTAACGCCAAAGTATAAATATGGAGTTAGTTTTGCGTCGGAATTGCGTCAAAAAAAACGACGCAATTCCGGCGCAAACAGAGTATAAATATGCCCCATAGAGTCTTGGCTCAGCCCACAAACCACACCCAGTCATGCTGCAGAGGAAGCTACTAGAACGCCCTGGAAAGGGACCACACCCTGACACACTCTGAAAGCCTGCAGCAATACATTGCAAATGAACAGTATTTATAAGCACCTTGAATATAAGTCTTCAGGATTAAACTGCAATGCAAAAGGTTAAACAACAGCACATCAGCAGAATGCATGAATTACATTGTCTTGAAAGTGCTGTGTTTTTGCATTCCAGTCACCCGTAGAGCGCGCACTGCCCTGATGTTGACATATTGCATATTTCTGTAGGAAGAGGCTCGAGGAACAATTACATTGCCAAAATTGCAGACACACAAGGTCAATGGAGACATTTGTATTTGTATTTGTATTTGTAATCGTATTTATATAGCGCTTACTACCCCTGACGAGGCGTCAAAGCGCTTTTCGATGAGTAGCACGCTACTCCTGAACCCAACAAGAATTAGTGATGGATTAGTATCGTTAAACAATGAGTACAGTTTTAGTATTATTATGGAGTTAATTTGAGCCGCGGATATGAGAGTTTGTTAGTTAGATTGACTGGAGTAATGGAGGGGTGGAGGAGGAAAGAAATCCAGAAGTGTTAATTGGGAGTATATCCTTCATTTACTCAACCCAAAGGCTTGGGATGAGTAAAGGGGGGCGGAAGGGGAAGAGTATGTGGAAGGGTTAGGGAGAGCATAGTAGCAGGGTGAGATTAATGCAGGAGAATTTAGTAGGGTTGTGTGGGAGGTAACAGAGGTAGAGTGAGGTTTGGTGAGTTAGATGTGGAAGTGTAGGGAAGAGCTTAGGCAGAGATATTTAGGAGATGAAAGTGGTAGAAGGGATTTGGGATGAGTCAGAGTGAGAATGGAGGATAGTTTGATAGAGACATGACATAAGAGTGATGAGTAGATAGGTGTGATAAGAGGAGAGCAGGAATTCATAGATATCTAGTATAACAACCCACCCAGGAGCCATGCAATGATCCACGAACATGCCAAGCACAGAAACAAAATATACACATACATACATACATATATATATACACACACACACATGAATACACACACATATGCACATACAATACATAATTAGAATCATGGGTAAAAAATACTTAGTCAGACAGGTTTAAAGAGTGTGTGTATTTTATTGTTATGACATAGTAGCAATACATTTTTTCCAAAGAAACTATAAATAAATAGAAATATACATATAATCTGAAAACAATATTTATCCACATAGGCATATGCAGTTCATAGTTGTTTGAAAAAGGTGGTTATGAAGGAAAGAGCCAACTCTTGAGTAGTTTTCTGAAGGCAATAAAGTTATCTGTGGCTCTTATAGTTGGGGGTAATGAATTCCATAGTTTGGCTGCTTGGACGGAGAAGGATGTACCACCTATAGTCTTTTTCTTGTATGGTGGTGTTCTAAGGCGGGGTGCCATTACCTCGTGGTCCTGTAGATATGCACTCAGGAGCGCAGGGAGGGAAGGGGAAAAAAAACAAATGTATTAAATAAAAAAACGTATCTGCTCCGCAGCAGCGCCGCTCTTCTGTCCCTCGTTGCTACAGGCTCCCAGCCTGCCCTGCAGCCAATCCTGACCCTGCTCAGAGCAACATCAGGAATGGCTGCAAGCGCCCAGCTAGGGCGCTCCCAGGCAGACTGGGAGCCTGTGCAGGCTCTCTCTAGCCCGGCAACTGTGTTGCTGGACTGGAGAGAGCACACTGAAAATGTGTGTTTGGCTGGCACAAGACGGCCGGCCAAACATGCATGCACTCCCCCTCACTCCTCGTCACCCGTGGGCCCTCCTCTTTAAAAGAAAACGATAATAAACTGTGTTTTATTATCGTTTTCTTTTAAAGGTTTTGCAGCTGCCTCTGCTGGCGGGGGCAACATACCTCCGCACTAATGGAGGAGCCGACCCTGTATGCACTGTACATTCACTGAACAATGTAGCACTTACCAATTAGCCAGTAGAAAGAACTCCAGTTTGGTAGACATTTTGTGCAAACCTGTTGCCTCTTATTGAATAAATAACAAGATCAGGGTGCACTCTGGCACTGATACTCATTTCCCAGAAATTAAACCTCAACAAGAAGCACTTACAAATATAAACAAAGCAGGTGCCTCAGTAAAAGCTCAACTTCTGTAAAGTACAAATCATCATAACTTCTTGTGCTTGGTCAAGGCAAAGCATTTATGTTCTCTCTGAAGTTCCACCTTGAAACGTTATCTGAAATCCTTGATGGAGGTGTTTGGATCATTGCTCTTTTGAGCGCAAAATCTTCTGTAGTGATTGTGATGCGTGGGTTTTTTCTTATCATCTTGTGTTGAGAACAGAGCATGTTGTCCTCCCATTTAAATGCTACAGGTATGCAAATGATCAAAATTACATAGAAGCTGCATCTGTTTAGCCAAAGGCCCTGCGTGGCTCAGATTTGGATGCCTATGTGGGGTTGGCTGCAGGGCCTGGCTGTTCAACCAAACCTCACCGTGCCCGGCCAAAGGCCTTGCATGATGCTGGGTTGGATGCCTAAGGGGGGCAGAATTTGGCAGCAGGGCCAGGCTACAGGCCTGTCACCCAAAATATAGGGTTTAGGACATTCCATATGTAATCTTAGTGCCTAGTGAGGATCTCTCATAAAACAATGCCCATGTGAAAGAGACACAGTAACAATATTTCACAGCCCTTCCCCAAACCAGAGCAATACCACCAAATTCTGAGGTTCTTACTGAGAACAGAGTGACTGACACATTTGAAAGGGCACTTCTATTTCAAAAATACTTCCACTGAAACCAATACATGCCATGGTCACTGATGTGTTTTATCTGATTTTATCGGCTTTGTCCACACAGGTTTCATGGGAAATTCCAATTAGGATGTTAGATGGTCCAGGGCAGCCTCACAAACCTTGTCTCCTATGACCACCACAAAGTGGTCTGGCTTGCAAACACAAACAGTCTCACATGCAGAGCTTTCCAGCTCTTCCAGTGAGCTAGAGAAAATATTTGTGATGCGGCGCAATGCACTCTCTCATTCCAATCACTGCACTGAGTTCCAAACATGTGTACACCAATGTTAGGAACTGTAGAGAACACTACATGGGAGGGAACGATCATCAGTCTAATAATTCTCAAAGGAAGAGTAGTGCAATTGTTAGTGATAGCTCAGAGAAGTGATCAATTACCAGAAAATATAGATTCATCCACACGCAATGTAACTGCAATGACAGCATGTCTCATTAAAACAACCCGCTCCCTTTGCACATTTTACAATGACAGTTCCCTTCCTTGTTCATTGTGGGGGAGGGCTGGAGTGGGCACATGTTACTCGGCCTTCACCAGTATACTGGGATACATTCTGTTAGCTGGCAGCTACAGTGTGTTGCTGAGTGCTCATGATCATCCACTAGAGCACCACTAGGTACGGTGTTTGTGCCCTGTAAGAAATCTGACTTTCTTGTGTTGTCAACTCAGATTTTTCACTTTTTCATTGATCCTGTATTTTTACTGACTTTAGAACTTTGTGCACTTTACCCCTCCTAAGTAGAGGTAAAGTGTCTCTGTTCTAACATTTAACATTGTCGAATAGGCAAAGTCCTAATTGGTATGTTTAACTTGAATAGAAGTCCCTAATAGATGGTAAAAAGTGTACCCAGGGGATGAATGGTAACTGCCACTAATGGATTGCAGCACCTATTGCGCTATCTACTATAATGGCAGTGAAAACATGGCTTCAGGCCTTCCACTGTAGTCTGACTGTAACGGTGCAAAACATGCACTGTGATCTGTGAAAATAAACATTTATTAACGGTAAACACCTCCTTTTTAAATATTTGTAATTCACCCCTATATAAGCCTTGTAGCTGCAAGGTGGGGTGCATGATATTTAAAAGAGCGACATGTAGAAAATTCATGTTACCATGTCCATACAGTGATAAGACCCTACAAGCTATTTTCACTGTGACATGCCTCCTGTCCTAGGTGGGAAACTAGAGTACTGATTAAAAGACTAAAACTATAACTCGGAAAAGGGGCCCGCTATAAATATAATTAAACCACTTTTTTTAATAGTTATTAAAATCTGATTCAATGGTGAGTCAGATTTTTAATAAATATTACGGAAAAGTAACTCTTAGAAAGTTGCCTTCCTTTTCCCTGCCTGAAGTTACTGGGGGGCAGTTTTCATTTGTTCTCCAGCTTCTCACAGCCAGTGAGTAGCCTTGAATAAATGTGGAAAAGTTGTGAAATGCCTCCTAGGAGTAAACAATAGGCCTACCTGAAAGAGCAGAGATGACTCCTCTCCGTTCAGCAGAATATGCAGGGTGGCAGCTGGGGACCTCCTTTTGACAACACAGTGTCAGATCCTGCTTGAAATGTCTGTCGAACCACATAAAACACTTGGGGTACACTGGAAAGGGAGACAACAGGATACCAAGACAATTCTTGTCAATCCTTTTTGGGTTGTTGAAGGAACTAGCTTCTGTCCTATTATGCTTCTGTTTCTGGGTTTTTTGTGGATACAGTAGTATGTGCTTCAAACTGGGTATTAGTGTTAGATGTGGGAGGGCAATAGGATAAACATAGCACATTCCCAACAGGCACACACTCAGTGCTCTGAGCCCAAGTTGAGTGTGGCCAACTTGAATTTGCCCTGACAGATTGCATTTTGGCTCACATTGTCGTCAGGCAAATGGGAACTTCTGCAAAAGTAGGTAGGCTCAGGACTGGAACTTTTACCTCATTGGCTAGGAAGAGGCCAGGAGTCACTGCAGCCCACTACCTAATGCCAGGCATAGATGTAGATCTCGAGTCACCCACTTGTGATCACTTTCTGGACATGCTGAAGACCACAAGAGGTCTGCTGTCTGTGACCTGAGCGGAGCACCAATGAACTGGACCTGCTTGATCTTCTACCCATGGTAAAGAAATGGACTCCAAGGGTCAGTTGGCTGACCTCCTTTGTGGCTACAGGGAGACATGCTGCAAGAGGTCTATCCCTGGAAGTACCCAGCTGACCAGTGGTAACTAGACTTGGACTGGGCCCTTCTGTTGGCCTCTGACACCATGCAAGTCTCAAAAGTCCTACCCTGGGGGAGGTATAATCCTGTGGTGGATTGGAACACAAAAAAAACTAAGTCAGAATGTAAACTCTTTGGCCAAGATGAGTGTGGTTGGTATTTCCAAACTTCACTCCATTGTGGGCAGCCTCAAATTAAACCTAGATTCTGTTCTACGGTGACCATTGACTAACATTGGTGCTTTGTGTTTGTTTATTAAATTGTTGCTTTAGTTTTCTAATTTGGTTTGGTATTTTTATAATATTTCATTCTTTTTACTTTATTAACATTTTGGTACTGCATTAACACTCTACACATTCCCCTGGGTAGGCCTGTCTAGCTGTGCCATGGCTACTAGGGGGTTGAGCTCTGACTAATTTAGTGACTTTGAGCGTTCACTCTGACAAGGGTTTTGATGATTTCTTGTTACCCACCCCAGATAATAATCCGATATTTTGCATGCTCCAGGGCAATGTGCAGGTGTACCATGTGTCTGTAAATAATTTGATTATTGTTTTGCTAATTTTACTAGTTGCACATGCTGCTTGCCTATGTTACATTAATGTTTATATTTGTTAAAGTGTCACATTATCTTAGGTCTAATCTATCATTACATAAAAAAGACATGCTTGGAAGTATCTGTGTATATGAGGAAGAGGGGGATTGTTTGTAAAGGAAGTGGCTCAGTATGACTCGTGGTAATGAATGGGTAGTGGAGGTTGAGAAAAGAAGGAAGTGAGAACAGGAGTGGACAATGAGGATGAATAGAGCAAACGAGGGATGACAGGAGTTAGGCAGCAGAAATGATAGGGGTTGGAGGGAGAAAAGAAAACAAAATAATGCAAGGGATGGAGTATATTTGAAAATGGGAGAAAGTTCTGTTTAATTATAGTTATAGCACTTTGGTAAGAATCACTGTGGTACACTAGGTCACGGGGAATGTAGCTGCATAGTCCATGTTTGGCTACAGTATCGGTTATTACTGCCCTGGTTTTAGAATTTTAGGTTGTTGCTCAGCATTCACGTTCTCCTCATGGTTTTCCTTTATCTGGGGGACATTTGATTTGCGAACTCACAATGTTATGCTGAAGCCAATGGTAAAGATCACTAACACCAGGAGAGCCCCTTCTCTCCATATGTGTTGTCTTTTCTGAGTCCTTCTATCCCCGCCCTTTCTGAAATAAGTTCAACCATCGTCACCCTTCAGATTAGGTGCGCATTTCCATCACTACCATGTCAAAGGTAGTATGCGTAGAGCGCTGCATGATACGCATTTCAGCTGACAGAAACTGCCCCCTCTTGAAAGGGCAGTGGTGTCAGAAATAATAATGTATTGTAAGTTCCAGGTAGTTCTAAGCAGTCTGGACTTGTCTTACTGTTCCCTTTCCAGGTGGGACAAAAACAGCTTGTGTCCTAAATGTATACATTTTGATGAAAAATTTGAAAAAGAAAGGACCATTTCCACAGGTATAAATATAATGGAATTTAAGTACTTGGGTATTCGTGTTGCTTTAATTTTTTTCATTGAAGCTTTATATGATGTTTAAATTTGGCCCATGAGCACCAAATTACACCACAAGAAGTCGGATTCAATTTTTATGACTCATGATTGCTGGCTGTTGGACGGATTTGGGTACTGTCACAGCACGTGTGGATCACACTTGAATTCTTTCTGTCCTGATGAGGGTGGCTGAATAGGAGCTGCTTCCAAACCCTCATGAGTGCCATGAGTATTTTGGAAGATCTAAGGAACGTTTAATTTTGTGAGTTGTTTAAAGAGCGAACATAACTCAAGGGTCCTAAAGCTCTGTAAAGTGAAACCGTTCCATTACAAAAGGCATAACCATGATACATAATGTAAAATACAAAAAAAGGAAAACATAAGGTCCACCGTTCTTAGTCAGTCTTCTGGCGGCGTGCGAATGAGACTACTTGATGCAGTAAGATGAGTACCAGAAGAAAGCTTAGATGGTCAAAGTGTCGATCCTGGTGAGCGCGATGAGTCAGAACATTGTTCAGGACTCATTATGACTATGCCTTGCATACCCAATAGGTACATTAATGAAATATGGAAGACAAGGTTGGCACAGTAATAAGACTTAAATCGAGAATTTCAGGAACAGCATCTTTTTGGCCTGTCGGTCTGATTCAGAGATTGGCATAATAGGCGCATCACTGCCTTTCTGTGTCTTGTTGGTCCCACGACTATCAGCTCCTACTAAGTATATTGCTTTGGTAACACTCTGTTAACAAAGGAGGAGATGAAGTGATCCCAACTTCGAAGAAGTCTTGACGACAGACTGCTTCAAGGCAGAAGACAATGCGGACTTTTGCATCTTTACAGAAACAAATGACAAAACACATTAGAACTTCGAATTATATTAGAATACAGTCAAAGTACACTTGTGGGCCGTTGATTAAAACAATGCAAATGTATTAAACGGAGGAAATTATAAAACCATCTTCCAATGTGACTGTTTATAATTGTATTTGTATCCTAAGTCATAACAGACGACCTCTTATAAATTGCTATCAAATTGCAGCCCTAAATTATAAAGTTGAGTCATCAGGCGCTTAACGTCCTTTTTGTGCAAGCTAGATTAAAGATGCACGAGGTTAAGAGAACCATACTTGACTCGGGAAAAAAATGCAACAATTGAGGAGCAACAAAGGCAATCACGTCTTGTACCTAGCACCAGTCGACTGGAGTTCTGACAGCGCAGCAGCTTAGCTTCTAGCAGACTGAAACATCTAGTTGATAGTCTTTTGTGCCAGATTAAGCAAGGAAGCACATTTAAATAATGTACCCTCTACAGCTTACTTTCTGTCGTTTAGTGTCCGTTCCTCTAGGACATCCAGACACTGAAAAATGGTAAGTGAGATAAAATAATTGTCTTCATTGCCCTTCCGAACTACCACGAAGCGCTGAGCAATCTTGATGTTGATAATTAATCCAACACTGAATCCACAGTTCAGGACTGTAACTTGGTGTTGTAAAGACCAGCAGGGATGAAGTCTCTGAAGCACCTTGAAATGATACTAATAACTTATTGTAATTTCTCGTGCCTGGCTATATCTCGTCACATCGAAAGCAATTATTATTCCTTTTAATGTCTAACTTGACAGCACCGCTGTTGCTGACCTTAATGAGATCAACCTAAAAAGAGCTTTAAGATGAGAGGTACTTAGGCTATGCTCACATGTTGATTACCCTAACTGTAGTATGTGATTGGTAGAGGTTGTGTTCTTCCTCTGAAAAAGTGTTATTGTGTTGCTTTTTTGTTTTGTACAAAGCTTATGTTTAATTCAGTAGGGTGTCTGGTTATAATGACCAGCCGATGATCAAGGATAGAGGTATGATATATTTACAATGAAAATTTATGGCAAAGACCATAGGAGTGACATGTTTTATGAAAGCCTATCTTCAAGCTAGTAGGCATTGACAGGGAGTGTTGTTTCACTGTATCAACACCTGTAGGCAGGTACTCTGTTAGATGAAATCTCACAGATAATGATTACTGTAGTATTGTAATTGTCAGTACAATGATATTCCTGATGAGGCTTCAGCTCAGGACAATAGGCCTACATTGCCCTTGGTGACAAGCCAATGAGAAAGGCTACATACCTGATTGTTCATTGAGTAAAGTTATATCAGATGACCAAGGTCTGATCTGTTTGTTATGAAAAGTTAAGGCCAAGGCAGTAGGCCTAGACTATGTACATTGTGAAAATCCAATAGCCCTTTAAAGGTGGCCTGTTATATGGTGTAAAAGCCTGTAGAATGTTATTTTGTCACATGGAATGTCAAAGATTACCATATCAGAAAAGGGTTTTGCCACCCCGCCCCTCCGATGAGCCCGGCAGATAGAAGATTTGCTCTGTGGGATTACTTATTAGGCCCTCTCAAAAGAGGTAATATGTCGTATGCCAATTTTAATCTGATTTCTATGCAATTCTGTGACTTTGGTTACTTTGTAAGACCGCTTGTTCCCAGTTTAGTGGGTGTGAATTGGTTATTGTGACAAGACAATAATAAAGGTGACAGGCCTGAAGGGTTCATTGGAGTCCGTTTGTCAGATCCCCTAAGTCTGACCTGTTAATTATGAAAAGTTATGACAATGGCAGTAGGCCCTATTTATTTCTTGTGCATCTTGCAGCTCCCCAAGCAGTGCCTTCAGGCCACTAGCTATCTGCTTCAGCTTCTGTGTGCGTCATCCCATATCCCCACTGCTTCTAAACTGGGCGGCCATCTTAGAAAGTATTGTTCACTGTGTGTATTATTGTTTTACCCTTAGAAAATGGTTGTCATGTTAAGAACCATTTTGTCAGTCATTATAAACTGTCCAGCAATGTCACACTATGCACAATAGTATTCCAAGATGGCTGTCCAATGTGATGCTTACTGAGCGGTCATCTAAAATTGGTATTGAACATCATGCATCATTGTTTTACTGATCGAACATGGCCAATACATTGCTTCTAAATTTGCCTGAAACATTGGAACTTTAAAACAACGATACACAATAGATGGTTGCTGGAATATTTAATTTTATTTTTTATTGCAAGAACATGCGTTTCATATTTAGGTGCCTGCATGTCTTTCTTTTTCTGCCTTTATTCATTTACTTTAACTCGTGTATGTTTGTTGAGTTTGTGTGTGTGTTTTATTTTGTCAGTAGGTAAGTGAGTGAATGCAAGAATGAGTCAGTGGGTGGACGAATGAATGTAACTGTGTCAGAATGACTGAAAGAGTGTATTTAGGGTGATGGCTTATTGAGTGCCTTAACTCACCAGTCATTGAAGAGGCAGTTTCAACTATTCACAAGACCATTTGGAATTGCCAATGCTTGCTGGTGTACTTTTGACACTGTTTACTGGCTCTGTTGACTTTTGCCAAAAACGTTAATGACCAAGTGATTGAAGTGAGGTCCACAGCATTACTTCAGTACTTATTGAATTGAGTTGCAGTACGTTTTAAGTCATCCAGTCAGGAATTTCAAACATGCATGTTTTTACCTTTAAAGCAAGATATGAGTTTACCTAGAAATCTATCCATGTACAGGAGGGCTTCTTTATCATCCATATATATCTGTAAAATCCACAACTGAGTGCATTAAAACAAATATATAATTCTAGCCAGCCCAGAGATGCTCTAGTGGTGTATTAAGCACCAAAGTACCTCTATGTCTTGAACAGGACAAATCTCAATTTCCCTAGCCTCATCAGAGAAGATCCACAGTGAGCTGGAAATGTAAAATCCCATTTATCGCATTTGCAAAAGAGTCATGTCATGCAGACAAATTCTAAAGGAGTAATCCTGTTTAATTGCGCAGGTCAATTTTTTTTCTGTCTCCGTCCCAGGCTTAAAAACTTGTGAGCAGTTTTGCTGGTAGTTCTCACAAGTGTTAATACAAAACTTATATGAGTGATGCTTGTAAACTCTTGCCCAAATGTCTAATGCAAAAACATTTTAATAAAAACTAGAATTTGAAACGTATGCTACAGCAAAGTCCTGCATTTAAAAGTTTGCATCGTCTTTCAGACTGTTACAGGTTTTCAGAATGCTGTATTCGCCAATGAGCAGTTACGAGTATCAGGGACACCTTATTTATTCATTTATATTCTTGAGGCTAAAATGTAGATGCTTGTTTATTTCCATATTTTAAGGCTACGAGTTTTGTCCCTGTCAAATCATTGAGCTGGTTTCCCAGGCACAGACAGAAACGCCTCTCCACACCCAACTAGATTTGGTAAGCTATTCTTGAGACAGCAGCTAAGCAGCTAAAAATGTAAAAAGGTCTTACATGTGTATACATTAGATTGTTTAAGGAATTGTATTTGTGTTCTTTTGAATGAAGACAATCTGTTTACATTACTCATTTTATGTGATGAATTCATGTTGGTCTTTGTATTGGTGATAATTTGTTAATAGTGTCATTTAGATACTAGATCATGTATGTAAATAACATGTTATGTTGTGTAGTTTGCCTTAGAATGGTCATTGTTATTAAATCATACTTACTAAAGCTCAATATCTATTTACACTGTCCTTTGAACATATTGCACACTTGATTGTCACAATTACTTCATGATCTGATTTGGGTTTCGTGTATATTTGTACTGTACTTTGTAATATTAATTAAGTGTTCATATTATATATTGGATTCCTCCTAACATGTTCTTCTTTGGATTGATCATGATGTGTTTAGAGTGCTTTCATGGTATGGTTTATGTTGTTGATGGAACTTTTTCATGGAATAGCCATACGGTCTTTGGGATAATCATTTTGTCTATTTGATTTTTCCTAGTGTTTTTATTCTGTACTTTATGGTTTTGCCCATACTGTATGTCAGATCGTTTGAAGTATTAACATTGTTCTTCAAGTGATTTATTTTCTCATATTGTGTCATTCACAACATATTGTAATTTCCTCAGGAAAGGATGATTCCACGTTGTTATCTTGATTATTAGTTGTCTGTTGACCTTCCACATTATTATTGTACATTTAATTGTCCATGGTGTTGTTGAACTGCACTTTGGAATGCCTACTAACTATTCATATTGTGCTTTCAATTCACCTTGATGTGTTAAACCCTAACTTGAATGTTGTTTACTATTTTGAATGTATGGTGATTAACTTTTAAGCTCTGGAATTTGAATTAGCCATTCGTATTGCAATTTGCATTGTTGCAGATGAAGCCATATTGAAGGAGTTCAAGGTCTTAATGGGTTCAGTGTTGTTCATGGATTCTTTATAGTACATGATTAGATTGAGAGTGTTTTCATCACATTACAATCGTGTGAGTGCTAACAGTGATTTAATGCAATGTGTTTTTTGTCTTTGTGTGACTGGATTATTCATGAAGGGTTGTTATGGGTACTTTCACACTGTTTTCTAAATTGCTCTTTGTGCCTAAACTCTGTATCCTAGATTGCGGTGTAGGCATACCGTACTTGAGACTGTTCATGCTGTAGTCATACAGCATTCTGTATTGTTCATTATGCATTGGCACTGTACGTTTACTAGTCATTACCCCCAAAGTAAAGAGTGGGTCTCCCAGCCTTTATAACTTTATAGCACTATGCAAGATTCTTTTATGTCTAACACTAAATGGTTCGATCTCAGCTGGGACTGCTGCAATGGAATCAGACTATGATTATGGAGATTCTGTTGCCCAGACCACCCAAAAGTCTTGTTGAATCAGCCTCTAATTAATTTGGTCATTGTTAGAAACACCATAAAGGGAAAATACAGATAGTTGAACGAAGAACTGGGGAAGAGTTTGACGGTGCGTGGATGGGTCTTTGGCTAATGCAGCCACAACTGCATTATTAACTATTTCACTGGTTGCTCATACAGCTCTAAGCATTCTGAAGTATGTCTCTTGAGGACTCTAGAGCTTCCTATTCTAACTGGTATGTACAGTACTGGGTGGTGAAACATCACTTTATGTTTGGAGTATTTGTTTCTCAACTCGTTGTTTCTCATCAAATTTCCAGGCAGGTTTGTTTCACAGTGTCTAACAATTCGATAGTTATTTACAGTTGCAATACTTTTTCATACCTTCAGTGTGAAACAATTTAGGCCTTACATTTATTTTCCAATAGGCAAGTGTTTTCTTCATAGGGACTTACTAAAGTTAATATTCGGCAGTATTCTGTATAGGAGGCTGGCCCTTTATGTAGTGTGCAAAGCTAGGCACACTGTGCAGGGGGTCCAGGCAACCACACATAGTTTTTACAGAGGTAAAAACTAGATTACCTAATGCTCTAATTTTTATGGTAGCATGTTCAAGCAGTTAGGCCAATCTTGGAGAAGTGTAAAGCATTTGTCGTACTCACAGTATCAATCATGCAACTCACACATTCAAAGGAATACCTCAAGACCAATGTAGAAAAATACTTCAGATTTATATGAAAAAATTTAAGACCAAGATTATCAAAAATGGTAAAGTACTTTTGGCAATAAGGATTTTTGAAGTTTAATGAAAATAGTCTTTCTGTGCATAATTTAGCAGCATAGGCATCAATGGAAAGTCACTTTTAAAAATACATGTAAAATCGTACAGTTGAGTTACCAAGTTCTCCTTTTGGAGGTTGGTTGAGGTTGTTGGTGGGCACACTGTGCCAGGTGGAGAAGTTTGGGCGGCTCCCTTTTCTGGTGGGAGCAGCTGGGAAAAGTCTCTGGAGCTAGTGCAGGGGCACTGTGGGGGACCACTTGGAAAAGCACTTCATAGGTAAGTGTAGAGGTGGTTCTTTGGGATCCCTTGGATTGTTGAGGTCGCAAGAGGTGAGGGACCCTTAGGACACAGCAGGTTCTTTGCTGCAGGGCACAGGGTGGTTGGGTGCAGAGCGAAATGCGGATCCAGGAGCTGTGCACAAAGACGCCCTTTGGACCTGGAGGTAAGTCTCTTTCAGGATCACTTGCAGGACAACAAGAGCACTCTGGTGGGAGGTCTGAGGTGTTCTGAAGTCCCTTGACTGGGGCTTCCTCCTGGTCCTTTTTCAGCCCCGGGCAGGCTGGTTTTCCTGGTATCCAATGTCAGCTGACCAGTTCCTAGGGTATTGGTACGGTTCAGCCACTGGAGGGCCTAGTGGCACCAAGCTTTCCACACTGGCAGGGTTTGTGCTTGTGGTTGCTGGTGTATTGTTAGGTCCAGCTGCAGCTTCTGGTTCAGGAGTTAGTGGCTGGTCAGTGAAGTGACCCTCACATGATTGCTGGTTCCTTCTGTGTTGCAGAGTGGTACCTCCACTCTGGAGGGAGTTCTTGGGCAATTGATGAAGCCTGGTGGTCCTCTGGGTTTCTTGAGGTCAGTCCAGTTGTCCAACAGCCCCTCAGTGGCGATTGTCGTGTCCTGGGTGCAGCAGGCAGGGTTTGGCACCTTTTCTTTGTGCAGCAGGTCCACATTTCTCATGCCTTAGATCTTCTTTGTGCTGGTCTTCTTTGGGTCCTTCAAATCTCATTTCTTGGTCTAGGGATGCCCACTAAATACTGAATTTGGTGGGTGTTTTAGTGTGTACCTAAATGGGACACTTACCTTTGGGTGGCTACACTCACTATAGTGATGACTTTCTGTGGGAAGGGCCACTTCCCTATCCCTAATTGCCTATTTTCCTTCTATCTAAGATGGAGAAAAATAAAATGGAGTGTCCACCTCAAGGCAACGCCTTAGGGGTGGTGCATGCCAGGTGGGGCCACTCCTCCTATCCTGTGTGTGGTTTCCCACCGTTGCTCCCACCAAAAGTGGGGGTTTGCAAAGGGGCTGACCATCTGCTGCTAGCAGCAGGCCTGGGGGTCAAGTTTCAAAGGCAGTAAGACCTTTGAAGCTCACCCCCAGGGTACTGCACATTCCTGAGGAAGGGGAAATATTAGCTCCTCCACACAGGAAGGGCATTGTCTTACAAACCAGAGACAGGGCTCTCCCCCCCAAGGTTTGTAGATTGGGTGTCTGGAAGTGGCAGGCTGGATAGAACCAGTCACCAACAATGCCAGGGGGGCACCTCTAAGGTGACCCCTGGGTACATATAGGGATAAATCCAATACTGGTACCTTCTTGGATTTAGCATTCTGAGTTGTTTGATACCAAACAACTCAGGGTTCAGAGTAACCATCATGTAGCTGAGAAACTCGTATTGACCAGTGTCCAGCACATGTATTAAAATGGCTGCTCTGTTCACTCAGTATGTCCTAAGTTTGGTAAGGACACAGTGGGGGCATATTGTTCATGCAGCTATGCCCTCACATATAATATGGTGCACCCTGCCTTAGGGTTGTAAGGCCTGCCAGACGGGTGTCTTACCCATAGTAAATGCAGTGTATGGTGGACAGGACACACATGCAGTGCGCCATGTCAAGTTTGTTTTTTGGGTTTGCACTAGGGCACTCAGCCTCTAATCGCAATGCTGGGTGCATCTGGATGCATGGCCCTAGAGGGTGTCACAATCAGTGCTGCTGCCCTAAGTGGCCTATCCATAGTACCCCATGCGCTGGGTACCTAGGTACCCATTTACTTGGGACTTATAGTGGTAATTAAGGGTGTATCCAATTGTGCCAATGCATCACAACAGTTTTAGGGAAAGAGCTCTGGCCCAGGGAACCTGGTTTGTAGGGACCTTGGCACTACAACTTCTAGGCTACATCAAACATCAGGCAAAATGTGGGGGCTACCCAGGTCACAAATATGCCTTTTCTCACACTCTGCACAATTCTTTTTTTCATTTAATTAATTGTTGTATGCTTGAGTCTAGGAATGCAATGCACCAATGCACAGAACATTTGTATAGCCCCTCTGTTCCCAAGGATTGATGATGGAATTTGTACTACTCTTGGGATAGCCATGACTGATTGATCTGTCTCAGTGATAAGAATTAGGAAGAGCAATGTGAATGCTGTACTCAGGATTGGATAGTATCTTTAGGGTGTGTTCGTTTTGTTGAGAACAAAGGGGGTCATTCTAACTCTGGCGGGAGGCGGAGGCCGCCCGCCAGTGTTCCCCCTCCAGAACACCGCTCCGCGGTCTGAAGACCGCCGCAGTGATTCTGTGTTTCCCGCTGGGCTGGCGGGCGACCGCCAGAAGGCTGCCCGCCAGCCCAGCGGGAAACCCCTTCCCACGAGGAAGCCGGCTCCGCTTGGAGCCGGCGGAGTGGGAAGGGTGCGACGGGTGCAGTTGCACCCGTCGCGAATTTCAGTGTCTGCTAAGCAGAAACTGAAATTCTTTGTGGGGCCCTCTTACGGGGGCCCCTGCAGTGCCCATGCCATTGGCATGGGCACTGCAGGTGCCCCCAGGGGCCCCACGACACCCCATACCGCCATCCTGTTCCTGGCGGCCGAACCGCCAGGAACAGGATGGCGGTATGGGGTGTCGGAATCCCCATGGCAAGCTGCGCTGCCATGGAGGATTCCTTAGGGCAGCGGAAAACCGGCGGGAGACCGCCGGTTTGCCCTTTCTGACCGCGGCCAAACCGCCGCGCTCAGAATGCCCTTGAGAGCACCGCCAGCCTGTTGGCGGTGCTCTCGCGGTCGTTGACCCTGGCTGTCAATGACCGCCAGGGTCAGAATGACCCCCATAGTCTTAAAACTTTAGAGGTGCTGAGCCATCCTGGGATGCCCAAGTGTTATGTGTACTAGTCATCCCAATGGCTTTTGATAATTTGTTTTTTCATCCAAGGCTCCTGTTTTTGCTTATAATCTTAGGTGAATTCTAAATATTTTTTGTATGCCTTCTGTTTCCACTTCTTTCAGGATAGACTCCCCTGCCTCCAATCTAGTATGAAATACACAAGGAGTATGGGGTGTCACGTAGGTACAAAATGGAGTTAAATTGTCCTAGACCTTCTGTGTATCCCGTACTTCGGGACCTGTGCTTGATTTGGTTGTCGGAAGGGGCTAAGGAAGGAGTCAGATTAGGTGCGCCAGCGAGCGTCACCCTTTGATGCATGTGTGACTACAAGGGGACACTTCCCCTCCCCTACACCAGGGGCTACTTGCCCTATAATGACAGGTTCTCCCCAGTTAAGCATTCCACAAGTAGGCCCTTCTCATTATATAACTTTAGCCACCTTTTACTGAGGTAGGCCCCCCTTTTTCAGCACATGTCCATTCAGTGCATGAACCTAGGGATCCAAGGCCTTGACTGATGCCCCAGACCTTGTTTGGCTTAAGTTAGTGGGCAGAAACATGTTGGCCAGTGAATTATTGGTGACTCTTCAAGTCATTATTCTCTAGAAGCGTCCCGTTGTGTTTTAATCTCACCAACAATCACCGAAAATAAAAGTGTAATATCACACAGGTGATTTTAGATTTTCTGTAGTACAACTGGATCCCAATATTATCCAGATAATCTTTATCTCCGCACTCCCTCCAAGTTCTCTTAACAACGAGGTTGAGTCCATCCAGGTGGTACTATCCTACCTGGATGGGGGTAGGTGGTCATATGATGAAGCATGACACTATATAGTGTGTGAGACCACCTAGTCCGTAAGGAGAAATTCCCCTTAGCGCTTTCTGACAACCACATCCAGCATACGAACAGGTCCCGAAGTCTGGGATACACAGATGGTCCAGGACAATTTGTACCTACATGACACTCCATACTCCTTGTGTTTTTTGTTGCATGGTCAGAGGAGGCAGTTTGGGGTCTCAATTCTCTCTCCTCTCCTCTCCCATTGTGTTGAGATCCAATCTAGTATGGCCACCAGATATGTGCATTGGCTTGCCTGGGAGCACATGGAGATCACATGATCAAACCAAAATGCGTGGCTTGCTACCATATCGGAATGGTCTTCCTACTCTGGGATAAGGAGCACAAGCGTGCAGAGCTTTAAACTCAGAGCGGTCATGCCTGCAAGGTTCCTCTCCCATCCTTCAGAACACAGAGAGGGTGTGGTTTGTATTACCCAATGCAAGCCAGACCTTTTGGCTTTTCCAGTAATTGCCTAATAGTCCATCTAAGGCTTTGCCAAGAACTCTTTTACCCCTCTGTCACTTTTGGACCTTTGGAAGTTAGTATGTTGCAACGACAGTGCTGTAAGAGTGCACAATGGCCAAACTGATCCTCTGGTTGACGTCCTCGACACCCCTCTGTGGCACAGACCACAAGCATCTCTTGGTCTGGTTTACCTATAGTGACATGAGGTGTGGCTTTGGGATTTAAGGACTTTATGAAGAATGATGTGTTGATCATTAAATTAGTTTAACAAGTACTTGCATGTTTTGCCGAGTTTGAATGGATAAAAATGTCTCCTTTTATTTTTTTGACACGGGAGATAGTGATTTGCCCAGAATCACAGGATGTTGTGCCAAGTGGCAGCTCTAGAGTTAATGCCGTATCCTTTCCCTATCCTGAACGTCCAAACCAAAAGAGTAGCTCGAAGTACCTTGCCCTCCTTGTCTCTTTCTATAGGTGCAGTACTGTCTAAAGTAATGCTAAGGTTTTCCACTGTTATTGCACACGTTTAAATTGGCAGTCAATGCACATCGAGCCCCGAGGCATCCTTTTGGTGAATGAAAATGGGCTCTGGGCTGCTCTCCAGTCTGCCCACTGCCTCGGCTCGTGGACGCTTCCACAGCCTGCTCGTTGCCGAGGCTCCTGTTTTCTGTGCTACTGTTTCTTGGCAGATCGCGAACTGTACTCGTGTTTAACTGGAAATAGTTCTTGCTCCGGAGGGAACAATAGGGAACAGCGAATACAGACCAAGTCTCGGAAGAAATAGAAATGAAGACAAAATGTGTTCTGCTCTACAAACTAAAGAGAACTTCCAAGTCCTCAGGCACCAGTTTGAGCGCTCACTGAAGGGGAATATTTTCCTTCAATCAGAGCACAACTCCTTAGTGATGTGCCAAGCTGCGAAATGCATTTTGCACCCTTGCCAAAATTCTATAGAAAGGTTTGCAACTTTGCATATTTTGTGAAGTTATTCACTTTAGCAAGTCCGTTATAATATTTTAACAGTGTGTCACACATGCCCTTGCATAGCACTGAAATAGTTTTGGAGAAGATGTCCTTTTCAAAAACAGACACTGTTTTCTGCAATGCTATGATGAACTTAAAAGATCAGTCAAATATGACCCACTGATCTAATAGCCTAGATATATTTTCCAGAATGGAAAAACATGCAAGTATTGCAATCATGAATTATGCATGATCCAACTATGTGGTAAAGGTCTTTGCACCAGTGATGATGAAAGAGAAAAAGCATACTTTGTGACAATTGGGAGGGGCAAAAGCTGGGTGCTTCACAGCAACAAAAAAAAAAAAAAAAATTAAACAACCATATATTTTCTCTGCTGCTACAGACATAGCCTCTAGGAGTGACACTGTTTGTGTAAGGGTACACGTGGAAACTTTCAAAAGTGGCTCCCATCATAGTATGTTACATCATTGCTGGCCTCCTAGTGTCAAGTACATTGCTGTGGCAGATACCAGTACTTCAGTGCACTTTTCCTGTCCCTCGGGGTGTTCTACTACCTTGACTTCTTGGCTGTTGTCATAGGTTATGAGGACATTAATGTATTCAAACATGTTTGATTTCGAGGAAACACGACTGAAGGAAATACAACCAGGCATGCTCTGTTGGAGGGAATTTGTGAGCTGTGACAGATCTCCCTCACTGATCAGCAGGGGAATCTTAAAAGGTAAAATGTTTCATTTAGGTTAAGGTTGACATATTTAGTGATAAGTTACAGCATTAGACAATCCCCAGAGAAAATGTGTGGCGTGTGCACAATCAACCGCAATACAGATGTTCAACTACAGAATCAAAGACTTTACACTTTCAACCAAGCCTAGACAAGTAAAATGCTAACCTTCTAAAAAGACAAAAAAAGTTAGTAATCAATGACACTTGATAAAGCATTAAACAGGCACAACGAAAACAACTTTATGGCACAAGGAAATAGCAGAAGTTAGAGTAGCACTTTGTCCGTATCAGCAATCAAGAAGAAGTTTGGTATAAAAACCCCACAATCGGCAGCAAGGCACCGAAAATGACTCTCGGTACCCAAACCATCACACAGGCCGTTGGATATGGGAAAGTAACCACTTGGTGATTACAACTGCCTACCAGTGCAAACGTGCACAAATGTTCATTTCCCATTTTATGGTTATAGTTTATTTGCCTCAGAGCAGGTTCTCATGACTTCAGCTCAGAGGAACAACGTGTCCATAGTGATTCTCTCCTCCGGACCAGCATCCAGGTTCTTTCAGGATGCTATTCGACAATTTCCCCAGGTGTCATACAAATCCACCTTGGCAGATGCTTCTCCATTTCCAGGTATTTTAGAAGCATGTTTCCATCAGCATGCAATAGTTCCCACCATACCGGTATTTCTCAGCCTAGTCCACGTCAACCTTGCCCAGAGTGCTCAGGATTCCTGGCACCACCAGTCAGATCGGAATCATTCCTTAGTGTTTCCACATTGTGCAAGACCTTCTTCAGCTGGAGGAAGTTCGGTTCCAACCTCCTCAGACAACGTCATTCTTCAGGATTGCACAGTCTAAATGTTCTGGAGAGGCTAAAAATGGCATGACCATCTTTGCACTAGAATTTTGAACCGGGATTGTCCTAGCGATGGAACATGTCTTCCAATGAACCTCCGCCACACAATCTCCTGCTCTGCTTCAAAAGATCAAACTATTTCTCAAATGCTGTTGCTAATGTTTTACGAGCCAGTCCCTTCTCTCATCTCTCGTTCCCCTCCCTCGTCTCTCGTCTCCTCCACCAACTAACTCAAGAGCTTCTCTTATTTCGCACACTATCCTATACTCCTCTGTCTCTCGCCATATGTCATCAACCAATGCATCAGATAAACCTCCCTCTCAAAGAGAGTTATGTCAACAATTCATAAATGTAACCTTCGCTATACTTAGCCTCACTTAATTCTTAACTTAACCTCTGTAATTCCTGATTACATTTTCAATATAGCTAAACAAGAGAGTATTCGTTTGAGCATAGGGTTATGGCACTTCTTTTTCACCCTTGGGTGATGCGTAGCCAGTAGTTACTTAGAGTTCAGCTGACTACCAGGTTTGCTTAGACACCCATCGTATTTTGCTGATTCAATGAGACAAACTCTGTTAGACATTTTATTCCGTTCTCACAGTGCCATAAAGAACAGCAGTACCTTGCTGATGAGGCCTAACAAGACTGAAACTGGTCTGGGGTTACTTGTGTTGCTGTTAATGGGGGACTTGGCTGGTCGTTTTGGGCTGGACTGTTGCTATGAGTACAGCGCCAAGACTGAAAGGTATATGTTTGCTCTCTGCAAGGAGTGGCACAAACAGTGATGGACAGTCATCTGCCCTGAGGGATTTCCAGTTTCTGAGGCTTTTGAAGACATTCCACCCATCACATTTGTTGGTTTTAATGGTCAACAGACCTAATTCTAGAAATACCATAAAATATGTGGTCCTAAATGTTTGATCGCCACCAACCATATATTCCCAGGCTAGCTAACCAAGGGGGGGGGTACTTATATGGGACATTTGGGAATCTAGCATGTGGTGCAGCTGATGTCCATCTGAAGCTGCCACCAGGATAGCAAGGCGACAATCAAACGGAGGAACCTTTATACAGGTTAAATAAAATAAGTGAATAGCAAGCTTGGGCAACTGCATGAAACCGATCTTTTGCCTTCACACCCTCACCGCTGTTTTCTCTGTATATTGAGGAGCAGATCCTATTAATTTAATTGGGAGCAGATACAGCATGTGCTGCTGACATTTCTGCTAGATCCCCCCAGCTGCTGCCAGCTCACCCTATAGCCCCTCTTTTGTTTTCTCTCTTCATTACTCCTTGTTTGTTTGACCCATCCTTTAGGGGTATTGGCACATAAGAATTGTTGTATCTTCCTTTGTGCAGAGCTGGCATGAGGCTGGCAAGCAGCTTCGGTCACCGGATGTTGGTGACAAGAAAAAATGTGTGGGTGGAACACATGTTCTCGAAGCAAGCATGCTACATTGTGTCAGAGGAATGGGCAACAAATTACCCTTTACTGATTCAGACCTTTTAACTATTAATAATGGACCATTAGTGTTGTCAACCACCCAAAATTGATACATCTCTAAACGAATGCCAAAGTGGTGAAGCATTAACAATAATTAGTAGACTTTTACAGGACATTGTTGCATTATCATTTTATTAAATCGTGTAATTTTGATCTACCTCAGAAGGGTGTGTGACATTCGAAGATTTGAACGGTGACCTTCAGGATAGACAAAGGACTTCACATTGGCTGCATTGGTCCCACTAAGCACTCTTTCTTGTTAAAGTGTGATCTAATGAAAGGAAAATTGTTATTTATCTTCTGAGAAATTGAAAGATCTTGAGATACAGCGAGGTGTTAAATCACTTTAACACGTAATTCCTGTATTTCAAATATGATAAGCCTAGCAGGACCCATTCGTTCAGAGCTGAGCATCCTCACAGCTCATTGGACTACACTTTTCTAATGCTGCCCACCTCAATGTACTAGAAGTCACAAGAACAGCGAAATCGATACCTTGATCTCAAGCTTCCTTTTTTCCTCCATATGCCTTTAAAGCTCCAAGAAAATTACGAAGTCCACATTAGAGTTAAGTAAAGTATTTGATGTCTCGTGAATACCCATATATTTGTTTAAACAAACATCATTTAGACGTGCTTCTCTGATTTCAATGCATTTGTGTGAAATGGGGCTCAGAGCGAGGTCTATAAAAGTAGCCATGAAAAGCTTCATGTAGTTGGGAGACTGTTAGACAGTTTCAGGTGTTGTAATGTAGCATATACAGTATTAGGCCAGAGGGTGTAAATCATGATATATGTCATAGAACGGTGTTGGTTACTTCGAAAGTTTTATCTAAACTAGGAGTTGTTTGCTAGGATAAGATGTTCCAGCTGGAGTGATGTTCAAAGTTGCTCACTGAAGATGCACCGATTGCCGCCCAGAACCACCCAAGGGTGGACTGATGATGTTGTAAGCCGGATAGGAGCAAGTGGTCAGACTCAAGGTGCAACTAGCACAACTCTCACAAGGGGAGGCCAACTAGGACTCCTGGCCTTTGGGATTTTGGGGACTGGCTCCCCTATTACAACTTGTTTTCATATCTGAAACCAGAATGCCTGCTCAGTTTCTTCTCAATGTAGCTAAAGTGGCAACACCACTAGAAGGCGCTGAATACTGTTTTCTCTCTTTCACCGGAATATATTTATTTTTAATTCTAAGATGCTCCATTGATCAGATACCAAACAGAGGCCCACACAAATGTTTGCACTGCCCCCACAAATGCTTTTGGCAGGGCTGCTCACCTGGCCAAGTGTCAGATCCATCCACAGTGGAGTGTTAAAGATAAAACAAAGGTAAACAGCTATGTGGTAGCACTTGCTCTGGGTAAGATGAAAACTACAGACTCGGGCGTGCATTATTTCTCAAGAACCTGACAACCATAGGCTATCCTAAAGGCTGAGCAGAGGCCATTGGTCCTGATGACCTGGGGCAGATAACCCTTGTTAGATTGCAGATGCCCAAATCCATCGAGAGCTGGCCAAGGTATGTTGGAACCCTAACGCAGCAACTAAGGAGCCTGATTCTGTCTCGAATTATTGTCAGGCAGCTGCACAAACCATGAATGTGGGGGCAGGGAGGAGGGGGTTGAGAGGGACAGTTGTTGGGGGTGGGGAAACACAGCTGGTAGAGGTAGCATAGAGCTGGCAACTGGCCAGACAGCTACAGGAAAGAGACTGCCAAGGGTAAACATGTGGAAAAAAACACCAATAATTCCCTTTTATGTGTGTGTGCTTTGTTTAGAACGTATGTGTTTGGGCGTAAATATGTACATATTTGAAGTAATGATTGGCTTTGGTTGACCTACGTTTAGGAAAACCTCAAAGTCACTAGAAAAAATAGAGTACAGTTATGGTTCCAAAAAAATACCCGACACTCACTGGAATTCCCCAGCCCTGGGTAGGTAAAGTAATTGCAATCGTGCCACCAGAAAGTGTATGACCTAGCATATGACCTTATTGCATTCTGTTCAGTTCCGCTCTGTGAACAGGCACTGGAACGCTTGAGGATCTATTGACCCCCTCGTCCCTTAGTGGGATCCCTGGCTCCTGTGTTGTATGTATATTAATTGTGTTTGCGGCATACACTGCACTGGTATGGTGGGTTTATCCTAAATACGCCAGATTAAATTATATTTTATTGTCAAAATGTCAGTTGTCATGATGTGCTTGAACTCTTAACAAACTGTTTTAAACAAGGATAAATATACGGCCTGATCCCATTATCCCTTGTTATTCGCAGTCGTCATTTTGTTTTGCCTAAAGTTGTTGATTGTCTGTCACTCGCTCACCACCCACGCACTGCGCTCTTTCCTTTCCTTTACCCTTTGGAGCATCATCAGCAGAAATATATTTGTATTTGTACATGTATATGTTAGACCTGACAGCCTTAGGGTAGTCACCCCTAACTTTTTGCCTGCCTCCCTCCTCGTTTTGGATACTGTTTTTGCTGGTTTTTAGACTCTGCGCACTTTACCACTGCTAACCAGTGATAAAGTGTATATGCTCTCTCTCTGTAAACATGGTAACTTTGGATCATACCTGATTGAACTATTTAATCTACTTATAAGTCCCCAGTCATGTGCACTCCAGGTGCCTAGGGCATATAGATTAAATGCTACTAGTGGACCTGCAGCACGGATTGTGCCACCCACTTAAGTAGCCCCTTTTCCTTGTCTCAGGCCTACCATTGCTAGGCCTGTGTGTGCAGTTTCACTGCCACCTCGACTTGGCATTTACAAGTACTTGCCAAGCCTAGAACTCCCCTTTTTCTGCATATAAGTCACCCTTAATGTGTGCCCTGGGTATCCCCTAGAGCAGGGTGCTGTGTAGGTAAAAGACAGGACATGTACCTGTGTAGTTATATGTCCTGGTAGTGTAAAACTCCTAAATTCGTTTTTGCACTACTGGGAGACCTGCTCCCTTCATAGGCTAACATTGGGGCTGCCCTCATACACTGTTGAAGTGGCAGCTGCTGATCTGAAAGGAGCAGGGAGGTCATATTTAGTATGGCCAGAATGGTAATACAAAATCCTACTGACTGGTGAAGTCGGATTTAATATTACTATTCTAGAAATGCCACTTTTAGAAAGTGAGCATTTCTTTGCACTTAAATCCTTCTGTGCCTTACAATCCACGTCTGGCTAGGTTTAGTTGACAGCTCCTTGTGCATTCACTCAGACACACCCCAAACACAGGGTACTCAGCCTCACTTGCATACATCTGCATTTTGAATGGGTCTTCCTGGGCTGGGAGGGTGGAGGGCCTGCCCTCACACAAAGGACTGCCACACCCCCTACTGGGACCCTGGCAGACAGGATTGAACTGAAAGGGGACCTGGTGCACTTCTTAGCCACTCTTTGAAGTCTCCCCCACTTCAAAGGCACATTTGGGTATAAAACAGGGCCTCTGCCCTACCTCATCAGACACTTGCTGGAGAAGAAACCGGAACCAGAAACTACATCCTGCCAAGAAGAACTGCCTGGCTGCTCAAAGGACTCACCTGTCTGCTTTCTACAAAGGACTGCTGTCTTGCTGTTGCCCTGCTGCCTTGCTGAACTCTTGTCTGGCTGTGAAAGTGCTCTCCAAGGGCTTGGATAGAGCTTGCCTCCTGTTCCTTGAAGTCTCAGGACCAAAAAGACTTCTTCCTTTCACTTGGACGCTCCGTGCGCCGAAAATTTCGACGCACAGCTTGTTTCGCGGCGAGAAAAACGCCGCACACCGACGCTGATCGACGCGACGCCCTCGGGGCGATCGAGACTTCGACGCACAACCTCGCAAGGACAAAGCCGCTCGACTTTCCAGGAGAAATCGACGCGACGCCCACCGTGAGTGCGAAACTTTGACGCACGGCCTCGCAAGGACAACGCCGCCCGACTTCCAAGGAGAAATCGACGCGACGCCTGCCGTGAGACCAAACTTGCGACGCACAGCCTCGCAAGGACAACGCCGCCCGACTTCCAAGGAGAAATCGACGCGACGCCTACCGTGAGATCGAAACTTCGACGCGCAGCCCCGCAGAACGACGCGCAGCCGGAAAACAAGCAGGAGAATCCACGCACAGACCCGGGACATCTGGTAATCCCCGCGATCCACAAAAAGAGACTGTCTGCGCGCCGGAAAACGACGCCCGACTTCCCCGCGTGGAAAAGACCGACGCAAGTCTGTGTGTGCTGAGGAGAAATCGACGCACACACCCCTTTTTCCACGCATCTCTTCTCCTGTGGCCCTCTGAGGAGATTTTCCACCAGAAACCAGGTACTTTGTGCTTGAAAGACACTGTATTGCATTCTAAAGACTTAAGACACTTTATATCACTTCCCTGTGATATTTCTACAATTTTCCATTGCAACTTTATTCTTTTTGACCTACAATTATCCTGATAAATATTATATATTTTTCTAAACACTGTGTGGTGTATTTTTGTGGTGCTATATGGTGGTATTGTATGATTTATTGCACAAATACTTTACACATTGCCTTCTAAGTTAAGCCTGACTGCTCGTGCCAAGCTACCAGAGGGTGGGCACAGGATAATCTTGGATAGTGTGTGACTTACCCTGACTAGAGTGAGGGCTTTTGCTTGGACAGGAGGTAACCTGACTGCCAACCAAAAACCCCATTTCTAACAGTATACAAATATAATTTGTATACAGCTTCCTAGACTGTAATTATGTACTTTTGATGCATTCCACTTGAGTAGAATGTTAAAGCTCTCATAAGCACTCTTAATTTAGCATAAACACATCTGCCTAAACTGGCCACAGGCAACCAATCCCCGGCTGCACACAGTTTAAGGCCAGGCTTAGAGGCAGCTGGCCAAGTACAACTGTTTAGCATGAAATTCCTTAATATCATTTCTTCAGAATTCTCGAATCCTGTACTAGATTTGTGTACCTGAGAAGTGGAGTATGATGATTTGCAAGTCCAGCACAGGGTTTGTGAATTTTGTGAAATATGTTTTTTATACTTTCATTTCAGGGGAATCTCTTTCCTGCCCCCTCATATGAGCCTACAGATCAGGGTATGCTCGCCCTTCCAACTTTTGTTTTAATTTTTACCAGAGCGGTTTTCTGTACTCTATGTTGGATAATGATTTCTCAATGAGTTGGTGAATCCGTGAAGGATTTAGATTGAGGAATTAAACATTCAGAAATATCTATAATGCAAACTCTTCATGCCCGGCACACTATTTATTATTTAGTTCCTCAAAAACATCTGAGCAGATGTTCACCAATGAAGCTAATGCACATCATACAACAAAGTTCTATTTACATGCCAAGATTGGTGTTATTCCATTTAGCTGTTTTTCCTATATTGAGGGGCATATCATTCTCTGAGAGGGTAAAATGGGAAATGTCACTTAAGGGTACCCCACTTGTTTTTTCATTTTTCGTTTGACAGCCCTAAACAACACTTGTCATAAACCTACAGTGGCTGAACTTTTTTAGGAACGTTTCGTATAGATTTTTCAAAGTGCGACAAAGTTATTTGCAAAACAAAAAATACCTTTTCAATGGAAAGTCAGACGTAACCAAAAACTACACAGGAACTTTCACAGAGTGTTTAATATACATACATGCATACGCACCTGCCTCAGCCTATTTCCTACAATACTGGTGAAGTTTAAAGTTCGACTCATTCCTACATAAGAGTCACACCTGCTCATCATTGTTTTAAGTAATAATAAGGATTCCAACCCACTAACTTCCCATTCTGCAATCTGTTTCAGCTTTAAAACACCATCTGTTTACTTTTTCATCCTTTCAGTGCTTTGGTACACTGAACACTGATGCCTTTCTTGGTTTGATCCACTTTTGCTGTGGGCGATTGCTCATCTGTTACTTGCATCGCAGGTGATGCTTCAGCATCACACGCTGCTGGCTGCTATTTACTCGAAACTATCCAACATTTCAGTACGACATGTAAAATTATGCTTTACAATTCCTCACTCGTAAGCATTTGAGTGCAACAGGCTATGGGCAGCTACCGGAGTAGAGGTGGTCTGAATACTGATCAGCCAACTGCGGGTCCCAAGTTCTAATCGCAGTTTTGATATACTTTTATAGCTAATAGGTCTTGCCTCTGGGACCTGCTTGCCAGTGTGTTTAACATGCGGCGCAGCATCCCCAATTATATCAAAATAAAGGCATTTTGGTCCACATGCTTGAGCAGGGCAAGCCTACTTGCGTTATTTTTTTGTTAGATACTTTTCACCAAACCAGTCATGTAGATGTGTAAATTCCCAAATTGAAGTCTTTTCCTGCAGGCTCCATTAATCCTTCAAACCAGGATTAACATCTATGTTGCCTTTCGGGCATGTATGCGCCACACAAATCCCACTTACATGATAGCCACCTCCTTCACTTCACGATCAGTTGCACCCGAGGAACTCTCAGCGCCTGTTTCACCAAGAAGTTAAACAATGCTAAATGCAACATCTCTTAACTACACGGTTCGACATGGCTGTCATCCCTGTTGATGTGCGCATCCTTCCTCATACTCTTCCATGCACATCTCTCCATGTAATTGTGTGCAGCTTCCATATTCGCTGTGGACAAAAGGAAATCCTGAACGTTGCCAAGAATGCTACTATTCTGTACTATTCTGGGTCCTACTAGAAAACTCACTTCTGTACTGTACTTCTTGATGCAACAAAGCCCATGTTGTATGGCCATCTCTAATTTTCTTCTCCACTTAAAGCATATTAGAGCATCTCGTTTTAAGAGGTGTTTCCTGTTCACTGTATTAATGCAGAGCAGTGCGCAGTACACAACAACCGCTATAGTTCGTGCCCCACCATGCTTAGTTCACATTTCCCTAAGGCACTGGAAACAAGCATTGGAAAAGTCAATAGGTCCTACCTCCAAGATATTGGTTTCGTCAATGTCTATTAGCTATGTTGTACAGCAGAAGGGCAGCTGTGCCTCATGATGAAAGTGTACAAAAAAAAAAAAGTTCTAACGCAGCCAGTGCTAGCCATGTCATAGCGTTTTTCTTTTGGGAGGTGGGAAGGGGAATGCAGCTTGATGGGGAGGGTGCATAAGGGAAATAGGGAAATACAAGGGCATCAGGTGGTGTGGGAAGGCCAGCACTGGCTGGGTCATAGCACTTTTTTGCAGGGTAGAAGGTAACACAGATGGAGGGTGAATCAGGCGGTTACTAAACCAACAGGAAAACAGTAGAAGGAAGGGGGTGCGTGGGGCAAACAACAACACAGACAACAAAAGAGGGAGGGAAGATGGGTGGGAGCAAGCAACGTTGACAAGGGAGGTTAGGTGTTGGTAAGCAACCCAGTTAAAGGAGGAAGAAAGGAAGGGAGGAAGATGGAGGCAGGAATAGTGCATGAGGGACCACCTGAAAAATACACTTGAGTAGAGTGTTTGAAGACAAAGACAAATAGAATGTGCCACATAATGGTGCATAATTTAATCCTGACAATGTTAAAGCTTAGCAGAGGGGTTTTGGTGGTTGTGATATGATGACGAAACCCATATTTCACAGGAAACTGTGAAATATTTTCCTTAGTTCAAAGGTCCCTGTGAAACATTATCCCCTCAATACATGAATATGGAGTGTAAGTTGTTATTTATTATCATTATTGAATGTGCTGGTTGAGGGACCCTAAACCACAAAGGGGAAAGACTTAAGTGGGTAATCTTTCTACTCCGCTCCCTTAGGGATGTCAATAAATAGCATATTTCTCACTTCCACTGCACTTTGGTACTAAAAACAAATGTGACCTTCTGCATAGTAATAAATATTAAGGTTTGCAAAGGATTCTGGGTAACAGAACCTGATGGGAGCATCACAAGTTACCCCATCCTGGGTTTCCCCAAGGTGTCTAGTTTTAAAAAATGCACAGGTTCGGTAGGTTTTCCTAGGTGCCTGCTGAGCTAGAGGCCAAAATCCTTAGCTAGGCACATTCCAAAAAACACATCTGTTTTCAATGTAAAAATTGTATGTGTCCATGTTGCGTTTTGGGGCATTTCCTGTCGCGGGCACTAGGCCTACCAACACAAGTGAGATACTATTTGTATCAAGAGACTTAGGGAAATGCTGGGTGGAAGGAAGTTTGTGGCTCTTCAGATTCCAGAATTTTTCAGCACCGAAATTGGAGGGAAAAGTGTTTTTTTAGAAAAATGTTGAGGTTTGCAAAGGATTCTGGGTGCCAGAACCGGGAGAGAGCCCCACAAGAAACCCCATTCTGAGTTTCCCTTGGTGTCTAGTTTTTAAAAATGTACAGGTTTGCTAGGTTTCCCTTGGTGCAGGCTGAACTAGAGGCCAAAATCCACAGGTCAGTTTTTCTTGGGAAAATGTGATGTGTCCACGTTGTGTTTTGGGGCGTTTACTGTCGCAGGCACTAGGCCTACCCACACAAGTGAGGTACCATTTTTATCAGGAGACTTGGGGAAACACAGAATAGAGGAACATGAGTTATTGCCCCTTGTCTTTCTCTACAGTTTTTCCTTCCAAATGTAAGCCAGTGTGTAAGAAAGAAATGTATTCGAGAAATTCCCTGTAATTCACATGCTAGTTTGGGGACCCCCAAATTCAGAGATGTGCAAATAACCACTGCTTCTCAACACTTTATCTTGTGCCCATTTTGGAAATACAAAGGTTTCTTTGATACCTATTTTTGACTCTTTACATGTTACCAAATGAATTGCTTTATACCCTGAATACAATGAAAACCCATTGCAAGGTGCAGCTCATTTATTGGCTCTGGGTACCTAGGGTTCTTGATAAACCTACATGTCTTATATATCCCCGAAACCAGAATAGTCAAGCAGATGTAATGGTATATTGCTTTCAAAAATCTGCCAGAGCAGGAAAAAGTTACAGGAGAAAACGTGGAGAGAAATGGCTGTTTTTTTTCAGCTCAATTTCAATATTTTTTTCTTTCAGTTGTTATTTTCTTTGCAGGATCTACCTGAATGCCCCCCTGTTAAATGTATAATGTTGTCTACTTTTCAGAAAGGTTTAGCTGTCTGGGATCCACCATTGGTTTCATACTCAATTCTGTCAATAACTGAAAGGAGGCTGAAAGTACAAAAAAATTAAAATAGGGTATGTCCCAGTAAAATGCCAAAATTATGTTGAAAAATGTGGTTTTCTGATTCACGTCTGCCTGTTCCTGAAAGCTGAGAAGATGGTGATTCTTAGCACTGCAAACCCTTTGTCAATACCATTTTCAGGGGAAAAAAAACCCACATACTTTCTTCTGCAGCACTTTATTTCCAATTTTTCTGAAAAAATTAAATTTTTGCTGTATTTTGGCTAATTTCTTGATCTCCTCCAGCGGACCCCACAAACTCTGGTTACCTTTAAAATCCCTATTATGTTGGAAAAAAAGGACGAAAATTTGGCGTGGATAGCTTGTGTGGACAAAAAGTTATGAGGGCCTAAGCGCGAACTACCCCAAATAGCCAAAAAATAGCTTGGCACCTTAGGGGGAAAAGGCCTGGCAGCAAAGGAGTTAAAGTGACATCACAGTGATTCACAATTCCTATCACATTTCAAGTTTTAGACAGATGTACTTGGCTGGTGAAGGCCTCTGTAGTATTTTGTTTGCCGTCTTATAATTTGTGAATCGACTATGAATTGCAAATTTCTTGCTGTAGAAAACTTTTCCACACGAGAAGGGTAGGCAGTATAACAAGTGTCTGGGAGTGGGGACCCTGAGGCGTGGAAAAACATATAAAACTGTGTGTGGTTCATCACTCAAAACGTGATCATAAACTTGACAGCAGCTGTTTTACTTTGGGAATCATCTTCTAGATTGTGAACAAAATTGTGAATCAGATATGTTTTTCTCAAGTTTTATAAAGGATTGGAAAATAAAAGACGGAAGGTGTGTGAGGCAGAGATAAAATTAAAAAGGGCGGTGAGATAAAGGCCATGCACAGTGGGGTTTGTGCACAGCAATATTTGGATGCCTGCAGTGGCCCTCCTACCAACCACTGCTGCAGTTGACCAAAGGCCATGGGCTCTTGCAGCAGCTTTGGCACATGCTTTGGCCATATTCAGTGGTTGCGTGCAGGGGCTCCCAAAGGCTGTTTACAGCACAGGTTAGGAATTAAGTGTATTATTAGTAAAATATAGAAACTCAAAGAACAAATCATAGGTAAAACTGATTTATGGTTCTGGCTCAAAGGTGCACAAACTGAAATTTACTTATTGTGGAATTCAAAGCACAATAGCGCAGACCATCATCCACCATGCACAAAAAATATATTTGCAAATAGCATCGGAAACAAAGGTAATTAAGCAAGAGTTAAATGGCAGGTAGCCATGATGCTGGCTCCATGCAGGAGTGCCCAAAATTAGGGCAAAATTATTTGCAAGTTTTTTGCACCTGACTAATGTCCTTGTTGAAGCAATAAGAAAAATGCACAGACAAAAGCCCATGGTCTGCTTAGAAACTGCTCACTTTGGACAACATGAATTGCAATCACACCCATCACCTACAAAATGACAGTTCTCAGGAAGAACTAATCAGTAGTCCTCTGCTAACAATGGCTTAATTGAATGTCTTTTTTTAGGATGATTCAGATTGATTTGTGCATAAGCAAGAGCTGTGGTGTCCCTTATTCCTCCCCCCTCCACTTCAGTCGACAGTCTGTCCAGGGAAGCTGTCTCCCCGGCCATCTTGTGCCATGCTAAGCGGCCATAAAATGGAACCCATGCCCCCAGTACTCGGACTCTCCCCATTGACAGAGTCCTACTACCACACATTTGATATACACTCACAGCACTTACACGCACTGGGCGCGCACATTGATTGTAAACACAATGATCTGGGGGTCACATGAAAGTAGAACATTACACGAGGGGTCAGTAGACGGCATGCTACTTGACTCAGAAAAAAAGGTCTAGTCACACCAATGATTCACATAAACTGTTTTGCAGCTAGGAACTGTGAAAGTCTTCAGGTTGCTCCTTTTAGCACAACAGTCTCTAAGGCGGGCGGGATATCGGCATAGATATGAAGTGAGCTCTCAAACTCAATCATGGATCATGCATTAGAAAAAGAAGAAATACATTGTGTTTTTTACAAACCACTTGACACATTTTTTTCTGAATTCTAAGCCCTACAAACAACAAGCGTTTTAAGTGGAAGGCATGCTCTTACAAACATTTCTTTAGTTTCTAGTTGCACCTTTTTCCAGTTTTGTGGCATATTTGAATTCACTTCAGTTGACTGTCTCTTTCTCTCCCACTTATTTCGACTCTTATCCAGTCTCCCTCCAGTCCCTCTTTCTTTATCTCTTTACTTTCCTTTTGTGCGCACAGTTCCCCCTTCCTTTGCTTCCTGGCCGCACAAAGCTCTTGGGTCGAGAAGTCCACCTTGTCTGTGCATTGAGGCTCATTTGCACACATTGCACACTCCATGTTCCCGTGTTCAGTGCTGCTGCCAGCAAATATGCCGGAGCGCCGTTAGCACCGACTTTGAGTGATTTACTTGGAAAAATGTCCTTGCTTCGGCGCCGCAATATCAAAAAGAGTCGGAGCAAGAACTCAGATACGAGAGGAGAAAGCAAGAGTAGTGCTGAAGGGCGACTAGAACCTAGAGCGGCACGAAAGGACAATAAATGTTAAAGGAGGTAGATAAAAGGCGAGAGTGAAAAGCAGTGGAGGGACATTTATAGAGAAAATGCAAGAAAATGTAACGGACAAAAGGAGAAATAGAACGTGCGAGACATCTTGCAACAGAAGTAAATGGGGATAAAAGGAAGAGAGAGGATGAAACAGAGTGAGGAAGAGAAGCCACACATAAAGAGATTGAAACCACGAAAGAGAAAGAGAAAAAAAGGAAAAGACTGTGAGATATAAATAAGAGACCTTGCGGGAGATGATGCAATAAAGCTGAGTGGGAAATAAGACAAAAGACGTTGAGCAGAATAGGGAGGAGGAATAAATGGCGAGAAGCAGTGGAGACAGAGATTGAAACCATGGTAGTGAAATTAATTGGTGAGATGAAGAGCAGTGATTGAGAAGAGTAAAAAGGGAATAAACGGAGAGCTGAGAAGGAAAGTCATCAAGATAGAGCAATACATGGAGTGAAAGATTGATAAAGGGTTGGCCCTGGCAAGAGGTATATTCGGAAATAAGAAAAACATTTAAAAAACAAAACCTAGGGAAGAGCCCGTGTTAGAAACCAGACAAGTGATAAATGAAAAAAGAGACCCAGTGATAGAAGCTGATAAGAGAAAGAGGCAGTAGGAAAGACAATGCATGAAAAATGAACGAGGAGACAAGCAACCGATAATGAACGAGCCAAGGGAGAGAAAATCAAAAATGGCCTCCTACACCGATCAAGAGAAGCACATTGTGAGCAAAGACAGTGAAACAACACACGCAGAAGAAATACGTGGAGAACAATTGAGACTAGGAGCATGCCAGAGCATAAAACATCAATGAAGAAGACAGGCAGCAACTGCGAGGGAGAACAAACACATTAAATACTTGGGGAGAAGAGGGAAAACAGAGAATAAACAACTAGTGACAGGAACGTGAATGTGAGCGAGGCTGAGCAAGACAAGCACGTTGACAGAAGACAGAGGCAGTGAGAAAGGCCATAGAGGTGAAATTAATGGCACGAAGAGGGTGAGACTGTGAGAGGCGTTAAGCAAGACAAATGTAGAGAAGAAATGATGAGAGATCAAATGATGTTCAGTGACGCATCATTAAAAGAGATGGGCTGGTGGAAATCAGAGACTGAGATAAAGGAGAAAACAAGAGAAATATGGGGAAAACTAGAGAAACGCCAATGATCAGAGTAAGAGAAGGACAGGTGGGAAAAAATATAAGTGAAAAGCACAGTAGCAAATTAAAGATACAGATTCAAGCAGAGAGAGGGGGCAGGAACGAGAAGTACAAAATTAAATAAAGGGTTACTAAATTAAATATGCACAAGGTTAAGTAAAGAAATAGAGGAGATGCCTTAAAGTAGATAATGCAAAAAGGAAATACAAGGGAGGGACAACAAGGGGGTGCAGGAATGAAACAGATCAAGGAAACGGAAAGAAATTAAACAAAAATATCGAACACAGTAAGAGAAGACATGAAAGTTGGACCAGTATAAATCTATAAAGAGGGCTGATTTTTTTGGGGGGGTGGAGTGAGTCAGACGTTCGCACTCCCCCCCCACTCCCCTGCAGAGTGGTGTAGCAGATTCTTTTAATGCTACTGTACCACCACACGTCATAATAAAGTAGTACTGGCTTCTACTAGTTTTAAAATATGTTGACCACAAATTATAGCTGTTTGATAATTTATTTTGAGAAAACAGAGTATCATCTGCCATATTTATACCGTAAACGGAGGTATTCCTTCAACATGTTTATGGTGCACGTTTCAGCAACAGTATATGTGAAACGGAGCTCTGGCCTATAGGGCTCGCCCTAAATGGATTCCAGAATTAAAAGAAAATAATGACATTAAGTAGCTGTCGAATGTACTTATGATATCTCTAGGGATTTGTCTGCCTTGGATGGTCTGTGAATAACCATGATTAACCTAGGATATTTCACAGACAAAATTTTGATGACTGAATCTAGTGTGTGGTACAAATCCCTTCCAAGGCATATGCCTATAAGAGACGGCACAGAGGGGGTAGGAGCCATCTGCCTGACCACGTGGTGCAGGGTCCAGCACACCTGCAGTGCAACCTCTTGGCCAAGACCGGGTACTTGCAGCTCTGAAAGACTCCACTCGAAAAGACCATTGGTGTGGATTTTCGTTAGCGCAAATTCCTACTGCTGAGATCTCTATGTAAACTATAAATCACAGACACAAATTTCGGTGGAGAGACGACTCTCACTTTGGCATGATGTGAGCTCATACTAAGTGACATAAAGTAGAACACACATAGGTCTCTTAGGTCAATTTGGAATATGGTGGCAAGAGTAGAATGTAATGGTTTCAGAGAGCCTGAGGAGAGGAGCTGAAGGAAGCAAGGGACTTTCCTCCCCCCATTGTGCCAGGGCTGTTACTACAATAACGCTCATATCAAATTCCAAGTGTGAGCGGTTCAGCATTCCCACACATGCCTTAGCCACGTGTCCATTACCACCCATATGCCTTTACTATGCATGCCTTTACCACACAATTTTTGTTATCATGCATGTGCCTTTACCACACATACCTATACAGCAAAAATATAAGTATAAGGAAGGTAAATGAAAACCCTTTGATCTATCTATCCACACAAAAAAAAAACAATGGTTACAGGGACGTTATAGTCAGGTTCTGAATTTACTAATACAAAACCATAGAAATTCAGCAGTTATAGTTAGTTCTTTCAAGCAACTAAAACTCGCGCCCTAAGGTAACTATAACTCAGGCCATCACATTGTACAGTTGTCTCCTCAACAATTTTATTGCAAATGGCGCAGTGAGAAAATGAAAGATGGAATAGAATAAGTCATCCGTGATATAACATACGGAGTAATTAACTGTTCATGGAGAATCCAGTGCATGGTCCCTCCTTATTTATTTATAATTTTTTTATAATTTGTTTTATATAATAAGATGTCCTTACAGGCTTCCTGGCACTGCGGAGGAAGGCTTAAGGCTTCCCCCGCAGTGCTAATGCTTCTGCAAGCACGGAGCTGCTTTGACAGCAGGTCCGTGCTTCCTGAAGCATTTCATCTCCGTCGCCTCCACGTCTGCAGAGGACAGAGATGAAAGCTCTGCTGTTTGACAGCAAACAGCTGTATCCCAGGGGTGGGCACCCTGGGACACAGCAGGAACTGGCCCTGGGGTTGACAGTCCCCAGGGCCATCAGAAGGTCCACGAAGAGAGCCGCGTGGCCCTTCTCAAATGAGAATAGCCCTGGGGGTGGTGGTATTCAGGGCTTGGGGGTCCCAAAGAGATACCCTTTCATTTTTTAACACTTTGCCCCAACCTCTAAGCTCAACCACCCATAAACCTACAATATATCCTTACCATCCAAATACCCTTACTCACCCTAAACCCTAAAAATACGCTTACCACCCAAAAACCCTTAACCACTTTTAATACTCTAATTACCCTTACCCTCCCATAAACCTAAAAGTACCCTTACCCACCCTATACTCTTAAACACACCTAAACCCTTAAAATGCCCTTACCTTACTTCCTAATTACATACTGGCAGTTGCCAGTAGGTAATTATAGTTAGGACCATGTTTCCATAGAAAAAAGTGTTTACTACTTGCCCATATCTTTGACACTATTTGTAGAATCTTCAAAACAAATTCCACAAAAAGTGCAAAAAGCAAGACTACAGCCGGAACCACTGGACAGAATTCCTCAAAATTTGGCAGAAAGCTATCCCTCTTTCTGTCTCTCTTTCAATCTTTCTCCCACTCACACAGCCAGTCAGACCCTTACGCACCCACTCACAGACCCACTCAGACTCTCATGCACCCATACAGACTCTCATGCACCCAGTCACAGACCCACTCAGACACTCACACCCACTCACAGACCCATTAAAACACTCATGCACCCACTCACGGACCCACACAGACACTGACACATCCACTCACAGACCCACTAAGACACTGACGCACCCACTCTCACACCCAGACACTCTCACAGCCACTTTCACACCCAGATACAACCTGTCACAACTATTCTCACACCCAGAGAGACAGGCCACGATTAACTCCCGCCGTGCACGGCCAAAGGCCATGTGCAGCATGGGGTTGGGTAAGTATAGTTACCTTATGGTTAGGGGGGTTGGCCGCAGCATCTGGCTGCATGCCAGGCCCTGTGGCCAATCCTTGACCATGCACAGGTTTAGGTGGTTATAAGGGTTGGCCGCAGACCAGGCCCTGTGTCCAACCCCTGCTGCGCATGACCAGAAGGATGTGCACAGCATGGGGTTGAGTTGTTTTATGGGTTGACCTCTCTAAGGTAACTATAACTCGCGCTCTCGCCATGCACCGCTAATTACCCTACAAATTATGTCACTCATGACATCTTTGATAACATTATTGATAGTATAAGTATAATGTTTGCAGTAAAATTTTTGTCAAAAAAAATGTGCATATTGGTGGCGCGAGTTATAGTTACCTTAGGGCGCGAGTTATAGTTACTTGAGATAACTCTAATACGTGAATTGCTATGGTTTTGTACATTTAAAATGTGAGCCTAACTATAACATACCTGTAACCTTTGTTTTTTAAATGAATCTATATGTATGTCTATGTGTATATATACATGCATATGTATATATAAAGCAGTTTCATTTTCATGTGATATACTTAAATTTTATTTTTAAGGTATGCGTGGTAAAGGCTTTGTTTTTAAAGTTACTCTTATTAGTGCCATTGTGATACTGGGTTGTAGCTGCCTGCAAGTTGAGTGCCTCATTAGTTGGTGATTTCTTCTTGACATGTTCACAAAAATTAGTGATAAGGTGGATGGCACAAATTATATTTAAATAACATCACCAGTACAACAGCTAAATTCAATGATTTATTTTTTATTTTAAAATTCTCATTGCAAGCTTAGGATGGCCGCATTTTTTTCTGGTATACACTTGTGATAAAAAAAAAAAAATGAACCGTCCCACAACCTATGAAAGCAAAACCTATTAGCTTGCCAATGATTGCTGTAAATATTAATATATAAATTATGCTGCTTCCCCCTTCAGTGGGAATGGTGCGGATGTTGTTAGTTTGCAAGCAAATAAAGATGATGATGGATTTACTTTGTGATGTGTGCTGTATATAATGCTTCATCAAAATACAATCTTAGAATGATGCCATTTTCGATTCTTGGGTTTCTTGAAAAGTGATTGGCTCCATCAACTAGAGCAGCATTCCCTAGCCGGCGTCATTACAGCAGCACACTAAAACGGACCTATGGTGGCCTACTTGCTCTGTGTGAAAACCGCATTCTCTTTCATCCAATTTTCCGGATGCACTGAAGTATGTAAATAGCCAAACACCTAGCGCTTGGGCTCTTGATCAAGTAAGTGCAGCAATTTCAGCCAGATGATTATAGTAATGGTTTCAGTCCACAGTGGTTTCCCTTCATCCAAGACGCAGAATGAGTCTGTTTTGTCGACATGAGCAGTTAACATATAGATGAGCAGAAGGGAGCTGCAACTCAATATTCCAGCGTCAGATACTGATCCTTTAAAGACGTCAAGCGGTAAGGATACACCCCTTGTGGTTTGAGTATTATAGATTCCTCATCGTCACTTTCTCAAATCTCTGTTGGTTGCCTTAGCCATTTGTCTTTCCAAGGTTCATAAACTGAGTACCATTGAGTTGTGCAGCAATAAAAATTCTTTACCCGTCAATAGTATCAACAGACTCCAGTAAATATGCATGTTGTGTTATTTTTTTTTTGTGGTAAACATTGAATTTCAGATTACCATAACATAGCACAACATTTGATGGAATAAAATAGCACAGCACTACATGCTTCACATAGTGTCTGCAAACGATCCATAAGTGTGGAATCACCCGAAGGGCAGGGGCAGCTCCTTCGTTTGGGCGGAGGAGCGTTGCCCCCTTGCCAGCAGTGGCAGCTACAAAACCTTTGCCAGATAATGATCATAAACTCCGGTGGGTCACGGGGGTGACGAGCAGTGAGGGGCTCACTGTGCATATATGTTTGGCCGGCCGTCTCGGGCCGGCCAAACACACATATGCGCAGTGTGCTCTGTCCAGCTGGGCTAGAGAGAGCCTGCCCAGGCTCCCAGTCTGCCTGAGAGTGCCCTAGCTGGGAGCTCCCAGCCAATCCTGATGCTGCTCTGAACAGCGTCAGGATTGGCCGCAGGGCAGGCTGGGAGCCTGTGCCTGCAGCATCTGGTGACGGAGGAGAGGAGTGGCACGGCAGCGAGGGAAGGTAAGTGGCTGTTTTTTTATTTTTATTAAATGAAATAAATGTTTATTTCCCCTCAAGCTGCCCCACCCCTTCCGTGCCCAGCAAGCCGGTACTGCCAAAGGGCGTCTTGGCCCTGAAATTTTCCCCAATATTTAAGAAAGAATGAGTGTCCACACAATCTAGAAATCAAACCTTGGTAGAAAAAGCACACTGTTTTTCGCCTCTTACTAAACTGGGTATGGGCAAAGACAAGGGTTGTTTAGACAGAGCATCTGAAATAGAAATACCGTTGGACAAAATACTGCGCCTAGAATATCGATAACAAAAATATCGCGAAAGTAATTTTCTATAGGTAAGCAAAGCTTTACTATATATAACTCCACATATATGTACCTTAACTATATATGTTTCTTCAAGGTACGCACAGATGGAGTTAAGAATAGTAAGTAGTAAATTTCGATATTTTGGTCCTCCATATTTTTGGCAAAATATTCTGTCCGCATTTTGTTTCAGATATTCTTTCAGTGACCCGAGATGAGATCTAAGTCCACGGAGAAAGCTGTCCAGGCGCATGAAGCGGGAAGAAAGAAAGAGCAGTCATCCATGTTTTTCCTACGATAGCAGCAGACACTGAACTGGCATAAAACAGCTACCGTGATGGCACATAGAATTTTGCCCTCATAAGATGGGGCCCGAGTAACGAAGTGTGGCGGTGAGCGCCTGCGAGTGTGCAACCACTCTGAATACTTCTGAGAACCTGTAATGTGACTTGGCAAGTATTATATTAGTTTAACATTTCATAACGTGAAAAAGTATCGTTTAACCAAAGTTTAACAGATCATACTTTAGTTGAATAATGGATTGCCTTGCGTAGTTTAGATGATTTTATTTATTATGCCATCATTTACTGCTGCATGCTTTTGTTGTTCCTGGTTTATCAGTTGAACCACCGTAGCAGCAAAGCCTTGTGTGAAGAGCGGGCAAATGGTAATATTTGTTTATTTTGTGTTTAATAGAGTGCTGCAATGCCACCTTTGAGACCATTTTAGGGCGCTAGGTTGAGCAGGGAATCTAGTCCAGAAAGGAGTATTCTCCAGTTGAGTCCCGACCTTCAGCCCTGAAAGGAGTTGATTGGTCCCAATCTGATTGGTTTGGGGGGCATCATTTGTGTCCAAAATTCAATTTCTGCAATTAAAAACGTGTAAAACCTTTCTGAACTAACTTTATTAGGCAAGATATAAATATTGTCGATGTCATGCTCTGAGGAGGCAGGAAGCAGTGGCAGACCTCTGCTGCCCTATGCACACCGCATTAGTCCCTAAAGAGCCCGGGTCGGCTCACAGCCTAAGCAGCTTTGGTTACCTCACCTCACCCAACCACTTGCTGTTCTCGTGGTTAAAAAGACAGCTAGTCTGTAGCTAGTCATACACTGGAGTGGACCTCCCATACTCTATTCCTGCTCTCAAAAGTAACAAGTGTACAGGTGGCTATCCAATGATGGTGGCTTAAGTGCTTAGATTGTAAAAATCAAAATATGTGCAAAGTCCCAGACCTCTTTCTTAAGCTGCCAGGCCTTTTCCCCCTCCTGTGCCGAGCCTTTTTTTGGCTATTTGGAGCAGTTCGCGCTTAGGCCCTCATAACTTTTTGTTCACGTAAGCTACCCTCGCCAAATTTGCGTCCTTTTTTTCCAACATCCTAGGGATTCTAGAGGTACCCAGACTTTGTGGGTTCCCCAGAAGGAGGCCAAGAAATTAGCCAAAAAACAGTGACAATTTCGTTTTTTTTAAAAAAAATGGAAAAATGGGCTGCAGAAGAAGGCTTGTGGTTTTTTCCCTGAAAAGGGCATCAACAAAGGGTTTGCGGTGATGAAATCACCAGCTTCCCAGCTTTCAGGAACAGGCAGACTTGAATCAGAAAACCCAATTTTTCAACACAATTTTGGCATTTTACTGGGACATACCCCATTTTTACGATTTTTTGTGCTTTCAGCCTCCTTCCAGTCAGTGACAGAAATGGGCATGAAACCAATGCTGGATCCCAGAAACCGCAACATTTCTGAAAAGTAGACAAAATTCTGAATTCAGCAAGGGGTAATTTGTGTAGATCCTACAAGGGTTTCCTACAGAAAATAACAACTGAAAAAGAAAAATATTGAAATTGAGGTGAAAAAAACATCCATTTTTCTCTAAGTTTTACTCTGTAATTTTTTCCTGCAATGTCAGATTTTCGAAAGCAATATACCGTTACGTCTGCTGGACTCTTCTGGTTGCGGGGATATATAGGGCTTGTAGGTTCATCAAGAACTCTAGGTACCCAGAGCCAATAAATGACCTGCACCCTGCAGTGGGTTTTCATTCTATGCCGGGTATACAGCAATTCATTTGCTGAAATATAAAGAGTAAAAAATAGCTATCAAGAAAACCTTTGTATTTCCAAAATGGGCACAAGATAAGGTGTTGAGAAGCAGTGGTTATTTGCACATCTCTGAATTCCAGGGTGCCCATACTAGCATGTGAATTACAGGGCATTTCTCAAATAGATGTCTTTTTTACACACTGTCTTACATTTGGAAGGGAAAAATGTAGAGAAAGACAAGGGGCAATAACACTTGTTTTGCTATTCTATGTTACCCCAAGTCTCCCGATAAAAATGATACCTCACTTGTGTGGGTAGGCCTAGCGCCCGCGACAGGATACGCCCCAAAACACAACGTGGACACATCGCAGAAAACAGACCTGTTTTTAGCAAAGTGCCTACCTGTAGATTTTGGCCTGTAGCTCAGCCGCCACCTAGGGAAACCTACCAAACCTGTGCATTTCTGAAAACTAGAGACCTAGGGTAATCCAAGATGGGGTGACTTGTGTGGCTGGGACCAGGTTCTGTTACCCAGAATCCTTTGCAAACCTCAAAATTTGGCTAAAAAAACACATGTTCCTCACATTTCTGTGGCAGAAAGTTCTGGAATCTGAGAGGAGCCACAAATTTCCTTCCACCCAGCGTTCCCCCACGTCTCCCGATAAAAATGATACCTCACTTGTGTGGGTAGTCCTAGCGCCCACGACAGGAAACGCCCCAAAGCGCAACGTGGACACAACCAAATTTTTGAAGGAAAACAGAGGTGTTTTTTGCAAAGTGCCTCCCTGTAGATTTTGGCCTGTAGCTCAGCCGCCACCTAGGGAAACCTACCAAACCTGTGCATTTCTGAAAACTAGAGACCTGGGGGAATCCAAGATGGGGTGACTTGTGTGTCTGGGACCAGGTTCTGTTACCCAGAATCCTTTGCAAACCTCAAAATGTGGCTAAAAAAACACATGTTCCTCACATTTCTGTGGCAGAAAGTTCTGGAATCTGAGAGGAGCCACAAATTTCCTTCCACCCAGCGTTCCCCCACGTCTCCCGATAGAAATGATACCTCACTTGTGTGGGTAGGCCTAGCGCCCGCGACAGGAAACGCCCCAAAGCGCAACGTGGACACATCACAGAAAATAGACCTGTTTTTAGCAAAGTGCCTACCTGTGGATTTTGGCCTGTAGCTCAGCCGCCACCTAGGGAAACCTACCAAACCTGTGCATTTCTGAAAACTAGAGACCTAGGGGAATCCAAGATGCGGTGACTTGTGTGGCTGGGACCAGGTTCTGTTACCCAGAATCCTTTGCAAACCTCAAAATTTGGCTAAAAAAAACATGTTCCTCACATTTCTGTGGCAGAAAGTTCTGGAATCTGAGAGGAGCCACAAATTTCCTTCCACCCAGCGTTCCCCCACGTCTCCCGATAAAAATGATACCTCACTTGTGTGGGTAGTCCTAGCGCCCACGACAGGAAACGCCCCAAAGCGCAACGTGGACACAACCAAATTTTTGAAGGAAAACAGAGGTGTTTTTTGCAAAGTGCCTCCCTGTAGATTTTGGCCTGTAGCTCAGCCGCCACCTAGGGAAACCTACCAAACCTGTGCATTTCTGAAAACTAGAGACCTGGGGGAATCCAAGATGGGGTGACTTGTGTGTCTGGGACCAGGTTCTGTTACCCAGAATCCTTTGCAAACCTCAAAATGTGGCTAAAAAAACACATGTTCCTCACATTTCTGTGGCAGAAAGTTCTGGAATCTGAGAGGAGCCACAAATTTCCTTCCACCCAGCGTTCCCCCACGTCTCCCGATAGAAATGATACCTCACTTGTGTGGGTAGGCCTAGCGCCCGCGACAGGAAACGCCCCAAAGCGCAACGTGGACACATCACAGAAAATAGACCTGTTTTTAGCAAAGTGCCTACCTGTGGATTTTGGCCTGTAGCTCAGCCGCCACCTAGGGAAACCTACCAAACCTGTGCATTTCTGAAAACTAGAGACCTAGGGGAATCCAAGATGCGGTGACTTGTGTGGCTGGGACCAGGTTCTGTTACCCAGAATCCTTTGCAAACCTCAAAATTTGGCTAAAAAAAACATGTTCCTCACATTTCTGTGGCAGAAAGTTCTGGAATCTGAGAGGAGCCACAAATTTCCTTCCACCCAGCGTTCCCCCACGTCTCCCGATAAAAATGATACCTCACTTGTGTGGGTAGTCCTAGCGCCCACGACAGGAAACGCCCCAAAGCGCAACGTGGACACAACCAAATTTTTGAAGGAAAACAGAGGTGTTTTTTGCAAAGTGCCTACCTGTAGATTTTGGCCTGTAGCTCTGCCGCCACCTAGGGAAACCTACCAAACCTGTGCATTTCTGAAAACTAGAGACGTAGGGAAATCCAAGATGGGGTGACTTGTGTGTCTGGGACCAGGTTCTGTTACCCAGAATCCTTTGCAAACCTCAAAATGTGGCTAAAAAAACACATGTTCCTCACATTTCTGTGGCAGAAAGTTCTGGAATCTGAGAGGAGCCACAAATTTCCTTCCACCCAGCATTCCCCCACGTCTCCCGATAAAAATGATACCTCACTTGTGTGGGTAGGCCTAGCGCCCGCGACAGGAAACGCCCCAAAGCGCAACGTGGACACATCACAGAAAATAGACCTGTTTTTAGCAAAGTGCCTACCTGTGGATTTTGGCCTGTAGCTCAGCCGCCACCTAGGGTAACCTACCAAACTTGTGCATTTCTGAAAACTAGAGACCTAGGGGAATCCAAGATGGGGTGACTTGTGTGGCTGGGACCAGGTTCTGTTACCCAGAATCCTTTGCAAACCTCAAAATTTGGCTAAAAAAACACATGTTCCTCACATTTCTGTGGCAGAAAGTTCTGGAATCTGAGAGGAGCCACAAATTTCCTTCCACCTAGCGTTCCCCCACGTCTCCCGATAAAAATGATACCTCACTTGTGTGGGTAGGCCTAGCGCCCACGACAGGAAACGCCCCAAAGCGCAACGTGGACACAACCAAATTATTGAAGGAAAACAGAGGTGTTTTTTGCAAAGTGCCTACCTGTAGATTTTGGCCTGTAGCTGAGCCGCCACCTAGGGAAACCTACCAAACCTGTGCATTTCTGAAAACTAGAGACCTAGAGGAATCCAGGATGGGGTGACTTGTGTGGCTCGGACCAGGTTCTGTTACCCAGAATCCTTTGCAAACCTCAAAATTTGGCTAAAAAAACCACGTTCCTCACATTTCTGTGGCAGAAAGTTCTACAATCTGAGAGGAGCCACAAATTTCCTTCCACCCAGCGTTCCCCCACATCTCCCGATAAAAATGATACCTCACTTGTGTGGGTAGGCCTAGCGCTCGCAACAGGAAATGGCCCAAAACACAACGTGGACACATCACATTTTTTCATAGAAAACAGTGCCTACGTGTGGATTTTGGCTTCTAGCTCAGCCGGCACCTGGGGAAACCTAGCAAACCAGCGCATTTTTGAAAACTAGAGACCTAGGGGAATCCAAGATGGGGTGATTTGCGGGGCTCTGACCAGGTTCTGTTACCCAGAATCCTTTGCAAACATCAAAATCTGGCCAAAAAACACTTTTTCCTCTCATTTCGATGACAGAAAGTTCTGGAATCTGAGAGGAGCCACAAATTTCCTTCCACCCAGCGTTCCCCTAAGTCTCTCCATAAAAATGGTACCTCACTTGTGTGGGTAGGCCTAGCGCCCACGAAAGGAAATGGCCCAAAACACAACGTGGACACAACATATTTTTTCACAGAAAACAGAGGTGTTTTTTGCAAAGTGCCTACATGTGGATTTTGGCCTCTAGCTCAGCCGGCCCCAGGGGGGGGGGGGGAAATGCCCTAAAATAAATTTGACCCCCAACCCCCCCAACCCCCCCCTGCCCAGGTGCGACCCTTGCCTATGGGGTCGCTACCCCTGCGTGACATTGGCGCCAAAAAACAAATTCCCGGTGCCTAGTGGTTTCTGCCCCCTTGGGGGCAGATTGACCTAAAATCGACCAATCTGCCCCCAAAGGGGGCAGAAATGCTCTAAATACAGTTTGCCCCCCAGGGAAGCGACCCTTGTCTGATGGGTCGCTCCCCATCTCTAAAAAAACAAACAAAAAACAAAAAAAAACAAAAAAACATTTGCCCTGGCGCCTAGAGGTTTCTGCCCCCTCTGGGGGCAGATCGGCCTAATAATAGGCCGATCTGCCCCCAGGGGGAGGCAGAAATGGCCTAAAATAAATTTGCCCACCCAAACCCCCCCCACCCCCCCACCTCGGAGCGACCCTTGCCTACTGGGTCGCTCCCCCTGCGTGACATTGGCGCCAAAAAACGAATCCCCGGTGCCTAGTGGTTGCAGATTGACCTAAAATCGACCAATCTGCCCCCAAGGGGGGCAGAAATGGTCTAAACACAGTTTGCCCCCCAGGGGAGCGACCCTTGTCTGATGGGTCGCTCCCCATCTCTAAAAAAACAAACAAACTAAAAAAAAAACACTAAAAAAAAATTTGCCCTGGCAACAAGAGGTTTCTGCCCCCAGGGGGGGCAGAAATGGCCTAAAATAAATTTGCCCCCCGAACACCCCCCCGTCCCCCCCGTCCCCCCAACCCCCCCGGAGCGACCCTTGCCTACGGGGTCGCTCCCCCTGCGTGACATTGGCGCCAAAAAACAAATCCCCGGTGCCTAGTGGTTTCTGCCCCCTTGGGGCAGATTGACCTAAAATCGACCAATCTGCCCCCAAGGGGGGCAGAAATGGTCTAAACACAATTTGCCCCCCAGGGGAGCGACCCTTGCCTGATGGGTCGCTCCCCATCTCTAAAAAAAACCAAACAAACAAAAAAAAAAACACACAAAAAAATTTTGCCCTGGCAACAAGAGGTTTCTGCCCCCCCCCTGGGGGCAGATCGGCCTAATAATAGGCCGATCTGCCCCAGGGGGGGCAGAAATGGCCTAAAATAAATTTGCCCCCGAACACCCACCCCCCGGAGCGACCCTTGCCTACGGGGTCGCTCCCCTTGCGTGACATTGGCGCCAAAAAACAAATCCCCGGTGCCTAGTGGTTTCTGCCCCCTTGGGGCAGATTGACCTAAAATCGACAAATCTGCCCCCAAAGGGGGCAGAAATGGTCTAGATACAATTTGCCCCCCAGGGGAGCGACCCTTGCCTGATGGGTCGCTGCCCATCTCTAAAAAAAAAAACCAAACCCAAAAAAAACCACACAAAAAAAATTTGCCCTGGCGCCTAGAGGTTTCTGCCCCACCTGGGGGTAGATCGGCCTAATACCAAAGCGGGCAGAAATGGCCTAAATACATTTTGCCCCTCCAGGGGATCGACCCTTGTCCAAGGGGGTCGCTCCCCATCTGTAAAACAGAAAAACAAAAAAATCCCTGGTGCCTAGTGGTTTCTGCCCCCCTTGGGGGCAGATCAGCTGAATCAAAATAGGCTGATCTACCCCCCCCAGGGGGGCAGAAATGGCCTAAAATAATCCCCCCCCGGGAGCGACCCTTGCCTAAGGGGTCGCTCCCCTTGCGTGAAATTCACGCAAAAAAAAACTCCCTGGTGTCTAATGGTTTCTGCCCCCCTTGGGGGCAGATTGGCCTCATCAAAATAGGCCAATCTGCCCCCAAGGGGGGCAGAAATGGCCTAAAATATAATTTGCCCCCTAGGGGAGCGACCCTTGCCTAAGGGGTCGCTCCCCACCTAAAAAAAAAAGAAAACATAACAAAAAGAAAAAAAAAATTAAAAGATCCCTGGTGCCTAGAGGTTTCTGCCCCCCCTGGGGGCAGATCGGCCTAATAATAGGCCGATCTGTCCCCAGGGGGGGCAGAAAAGGCCTTCCCAAAAAAATGCCCCCCCTGGGAGCGACCCTTGCCAAAGGGGTCGCTCCCGTTGCGTGAAATTCGCGCGCCAAAACAAACTCCCTGGTGTCTAATGGTTTCTGCCCCCCTTGGGGGCAGATTGGCCTCATCAAAATAGGCCAATCTGCCCCCAAGGGGGGGCAGAAATGGCCTAAATATATATTGCCCCGTAGGGGAGCGACCCTTGCCTAAGGGATCGCTCCCCACCTAAAAAAAAAAGAAATCATCACAAAAAAAAAAGGTCCCTGGTGCCTAGAGGTTTCTGCCCCCCCCGGGGGCAGATCGGCCTAATAATAGGCCAATCTGCCCCAGGGGGGGCAGAAAAGGCCTTCCTAAAAAAATGCCCCACCGGGAGCGACCCTTGCCCAAGGGGTCGCTCCCTTTTGCCAATTTCACTGAAAAAAAAAAAATCCCTGGTGTCTAGTGGGGTTTCAAAAGCCGGATTGCAAGCAATCCGGCTTTTGAAACCTGTGAGAGACTTCAAAGGGAAGGAAATACATTTCCTTCCCTTTGAAGCCTCTCGGGGCCTCCCCCATGGGATTGAAAAAGAAATGCAAAAGCATTTCTTTTTCAATCGCGCTGGAAGCTCTGCTTCCAGCGCGATGGGGGAGACCCTGTGACTAATCAGCGCGCGCTCGCGCGCTGACGTCACAGGGGGGGTTGGGGGGGTCGGGGGTGGGAGGGGAAGGGCTTCCCCTTCCATCCCTGACTTGGGGGGGTGGGGGGGAACCCCACAGAGGGAGCGAGAGCGCTCCCTCTGGGCTCTGTGCACAGGACGTAATGGTTACGTCCTGGGCACAGCAGCACTGTGCCTCAGGACGTAACCATTACGTCCTGGGCACAGAAGGGGTTAAGAGCCTGCTATCCGGTGCAAGGTTTGCTGAGTATCTAGACTGTGTACCTTTGATTCCACCTCTTTCCTCTGCTAGCGCAGGTGTTTAATAAAATTTATTAATGAATATTCATGTATTCTGAATAATGGATTTGCGTAGAAAATGTATTAATCTACAGAAAAATAATGCACGCATTTGAGAATATGACCACGTGAGTAGCCGCCAATGTTCACAAAGTGTACTTATTAATGGCTTATTAATATGAAATGTTGAATTTTGTTTGATTAATGTAGTAGTGTGTCACATTAAGGGTTATGCATTCTGTCTTAGCTTTGTTAATTGTAGGCCTTAACTTAGAGGAGGTCTTGGCCTAGTTGCACGGCCTCATGTCAAGCTGTATTTCTTAGGCGTTTATTAAAATGTTCACTTAGAGAATTACATTGTGATTTTCCACTGTGCTGACCAAATGTGTTCGTAGCTGAAAGTCTTTCTCATGAGAACTGCTTGCTAGAAGACGCTTTTCTTACTATTGCAACATTGTAAATGTAATATGTGTACGACTGACGTTCTCAGAAGAGAACAATGGCCATACTGACAGGAGTATAAGCTGCAAGAATATTGTTACCTGATGACCCGGATGATGAGATCGGAACAAGAGGAGCCAATCATCAACATGTGAACAGTGTACTAGTAGAAATGTAGATTTGATGTTTTAGTTTTATTGGACAAAGTGTGAACATGCGATCCCTTGACCAATAGGGACTTGGGAAGTAGTTTCAGGAAATCTAACTTGGCCGGACCTCACTGGGGGAAGACAGGCCTTTTGCCCATTTTCTATCTTGTCAAAAGCTACTTTCTTGAGCGTCTTGAAGAGAGACTTGCTCAACTTTAATGCTGAAAGACTGCCTTTTCTGAACTTTGACGCTGAATCCTGATGCCTTGCTGACCAAATTGATGTCCTGATGACGAAGATTGTCACAGCTTGCTGATCCAAACTGAGGATAGGTATATTTACTATGAAATTGTTTGCTATGTCTTTTTGCTTTTGTTTCTAGGTACCAACCACGCTATTTTGATAGAGCCATAGATAGATGTTTTTCTAAATTTGTGTTGACTAAATTGTTTTGCATGAAGCCCAACATGCTGATGCTAATCTGGTTTTAGTTAGGATCCTCACTAATGAAAGTTCGCTATATGGAGTAACATTTGATGTCTTTTCTTTGCTGAATCTAAAGGTATGTGATATCGTTTGCGCAGTTGTTCTTGTTATTACTTTGCACCGTAACTTTGGAATGTGTAATTGTTCAAGCTTTGATTAGATTGCATTTCTTTCGTAGATTCGGTCAACCAGTGTTGTTCTCATATGTTTATCATTTAATATTGAGATTATCTTAGGTGGCATTAGCATTGTTAATATAGAGAAATAAACATTCTAACTTTAACCTTAAGGTGTGGTTATTCATGACTGAAAGGTCATGGTATGTGACAATTACTTACTCCAATTGATTATTAATGCTATTCCCTATCATTGATTATTAATGTTGTTGATTGGTTATTGACTATTGAACTGCATGTACTGGATATCTGGTGTGAAAATCTTAAATGAGAGTCAAAAGGTTCATTGACCTATTCGTGTCCCCTTGTAAGTTTACTTATGAAGGTCTGACACGTCAACAGAGATGGTAGCAGACTGATGGTTGGTCTCCTTAAGAGCTCATCGTAGAAGCCTGGTACATGATACTGAGAAATAACAGGTATTCACAGAGATAGTAACAGCTTGATGGTTCATCTCCTTAAGAGCCCTTTCATATAGTCTAGAAAGAGTGATGGTAGCAGAGAAATAACGGGTGTACCCAGAGATGGTAGTAGCTTGATAGTTGTGTTTTTTGAGAGCTCATCGTCACTGAGATTTGGATACATTTTTCAATGATTAAAATTGGAGAGAAAATGTGTCCTCAAATGACTTTCCCAGAATCTTGGAGCCTGCCAATGATTGTTTGAGGATGTTCTCAGCGTTCTTGTGACAGTGTGAATGAAGTAGGTTTTGTGCTTGCACAGTTTATGCAAATTGCAGGTGAATTGTGATGATTGTGAAGGCTTAGGGAGTTTGCATACTCCAAATGAAGTTGCAGAAGGAGTGTGCATACTCGGAAGTGTGAGAGTAGGGAAGTCGTCGAACTTCACATGTATGTGGCGCTTTGTGCTCAAGAATTGTCCACGTGGTTGTTGATGTACAGACCCTGTCTGTTCTAAGACTCCGGAGTATATTAAAAAGTGTATGAAACACTTGTTTTTTGTTGTAATTTGTCTGGTTTAGTAGGTCGATCGGGCGTGGTCGGCAAGTCAGAGTGTGAGTCAAAATGAGTGAAATAATTTTTCGACTGAGATCTGGCGAGTCCTATGTGCACCAGGACAGACCCAGTGATCAGTTGAGAGTGAAATTTGCAGGTCAAATTTTGCTTGGGAATCGGGGAAGCTGAGACAGAAGGAGTAGCTGCAAGAGCGAGAGCCATCAGTGAAAAATCTGTAAAGTTTCTGAGGCGATTGTGTTACCTTTTCCTGTAGTAAACCGGCAAATTTGGTTTTGATTTTGGTTAGTGCTCGCAATATTTTGCAATAGTTTTGTGTGAATCGAAGTTTGGAAGGACAAGCTGCAAGACTTTGTCAGCCGCAGTACGTGTGAGTGTGACATAATTGGAGCCGCTCTGGGATAGGTTGGTTAGTGAGAAGGGCTGCACACGGATTGGCAGCCATCAATAAGGCACAATTGGTTAAAGTGGGTGAACAGAATTATGGGATTAAAAGTCACTTTCTGATTTGATTTTGAATAACAATAAAGGTAAAAAAGATGAACATTTTCAAAGCTTTAAAGAGTGCTTTAAGGGGAGATACGTACGTTACATTGAGTATAGGTAATATTACACCACCAGAAGGTACACCAGCTTACATTGTAATTGAAGAAAAGGGTGTTGCGCCATGCCTTTTGCTAAAGCAATGGTGCAAAGTGACAAAGTGACGGAGAAAGATGGGAGCTTAGCGTTTCCTGCTAATGGAACATTCAATTTGAGGAGCTTAGAGCATTTGAGGAGGGTGCTGTATGATCTGAAACCCCCTCTGAGACCAGCACAATTCGAGGCATTAGCGATATGGGAGCTAGTGGCCAGACAGCAACAGAAATTTGAGAGGAGAATGAGAAAGGCAGAGAAGACACTAGTGGAGGCTAGATGGGATCATGTTCAGAAATTGTGGAGAACCGAGACTTTACAGGGAATTAAGTTGTTTCCAATGATTATGCAGGACAGCAAGAAAGAAGGGAGGAAAGCTACTAGAAAGGCTAATAAGAGCCCTTCCAAGAGCAGGGAGGGTAGAAAGTCTTCGACAGTGGAGGAAGAATCAGATGATGATGAATTTATTTTACGGTTATTGAGAAATCATCCACCACCATATGCAGCACATGAGAGTGGTCCGAGTACAAGTGCTGATCCTTCAGCTCCAACACAGGTTAATGGGACAGCGAGTCCAGGTGCAGGTGAATACTAACCCGACACAGAGCCCGATGCAGAGTAGTCTTAACGCACCTACTACTCGAGTAGTACAAATTCAGGTGCCACGGCCGAATGTCCAGAGAATTTAGCCTGATGTGCCTATTGTGGAAACTGCCACAAACCTAATTGTGCCTACAGAACAGGTTTTCCTGAGACCAGTGTTGGTTTCGACAGAGCCAACCCCACTCTTACTGCCGCAGGTGCAGCCACTGGGAATGCCAAGATAATCTCTGATGACAGGGATCCCTACAGATATGCCTGTACTGATGAGCCAACATATGGGAGCGACGCAACCGCAGAACTTGGGCATTAGACCAAGTCCGGATGCTGTATCTGTACCTATAACTATAGGTCTGGCTGTGCCATTATTTGCACAAGAGAAACCCAGTGTAGAGGTACAAGGATTCCTGAATCAGAATGTAATGAGGGAAGGACTTAATGAGAACATTCTAGTAGCCTCTCCTGTGGCACAGACCTTTGACGGGTCCAGATCCTTGTTAGATCTTAGTCCATTCCGGGTTCCTCCAGATAATACGATAAGGTCAAACATTAGTCAGAGCTTGAAAATATTGACACCACAGACCCCGAGTACAGTTGTGCAACAGGTACCCCCTGTCCAAGCCAGCAACGTTTCGTTGCAAGACTTGACTGTCCAGCAATTGACTGAATAGTTAGAATACCCCACAAAGTTCTCCTAAGGGAGAGGAGTACTTGAACTACGCTAGACTAAGCATGGAAGCGGGTGAGCTCATTGAGGGAACTATGGGGGTGAACAGGTTAGAATCCTACACAGAAGCAGAATTGAGGTGTCTGTGCCCAAAGATTACGAGAGAAGTGAGAAATGAGTGCCAAAAGCTAGCAGGCCTGGCAGAGAAATATGGCATAGAAATAGAGAGAATGAAGATTTTGAAAAGACTTTGAACACATGAGTTCCGCCGGAATGAAGGCGCACCTTAGGGAATTACTTCAAAGTGCCCAGACTAGGGGAGCCTTAGACAAGTGGGAAAGCAGATGGGTAGAGAAAAGAGATAAAAGAAAAAGGGATGCTGCAGAGTTAACTGCCAATGTGCAGCAGGACAAGGTTCCAGTGAAAATGCTATCAATGAGGGAGATTCCAAGAGGTAAATTTGTTCACGCGCCTTGGAGCAGAAGTGACAATCTGTCATTTACAAATGATTATCCAAGATTGAGAGAGAAGCCAATAGAATTGTATCAGAAGACAGACAGGTTTGTGAAACTTGCAAAGTGCCCGTGGGAGGACTTGAACACTCTATTAGAGATAATAATTCCAGCTGATTTGTGGGTGGAGTGTAAAAGGAGTATAGATTGGCCGACAAAAAAAACAGAGAGAGATCATGTTACAGGTACGCCGTCTCCTGAGGTAATGAAATATTATTACAAGGTGATTGAATTTTTGAAAACAAGAATTTCGCCCATGAACATTGACTGGCAGGGAATTGACAGGACAGCTCAGGAAGCAAGAGTTGATACATGTGTATTATGAGAGATTGTTGCAGGTATTCAAGCATTACAGTGCTACAGAGACAATTGAGCCGAAAGACATTATTAATTTTGTGTTCAGATTTGTGGAAGGATTGAGACCTGAAATTAAACAAATAATTAAGAGTCATTTGATTTGCTAGAAAGCAAAGCCGATTGATGAGATGTTGCAGTATGCAAAGTACTGTAGTGATGAGACTGAATTGAAGCAAAGAAAGCTGAAAGAGAAGGCGATGGTGATGTAGATTAAAGCTGCACAGACAGGCAGGCAAGGACATTTTCCACAACAGCTAACACAGCAGCAGCAGGGAAATATGGTATTTCAACCCCAGATGAGAGGTAGAGGTCGCGGAGGTAGTGTGACTCGTGGTCCAGACTTAAGTACTGTAGTAGTTCAGATTGATGTTCAGGAAATAAAGAAATTGTTACCTATCACACTTGCAGAGCCGTCAGACATTGGAAACTGGAGTGTCCAATGTTGGTGCAGCAGGTTGTTGTCCAGCAAACTAAATTACATCAATTCATTCCAGAACATGAGAGGCCCGAGAATGAGAGGTTCTAATCCAAATTTTCAAAATAATGTGAATCAAATGCAGAATTTTCAACCCATGCAGCAGTTGCAAATGCACGTGTACAGATGACACAGTTGCACTGGTTGTCTGCGTGCAGTTGCAGCGGTTGGACAGCCTCGCACAGTGTGAAGGTATTGTGATGGGATACCCTCTAACTATTATGGTCCGTCACTCCATTGAGATCCTACTCACAAAGGCGAAGACCCAATACTTAACAGGGGCAAAGTTGACCAGATATGAGACAAATATTCTAGGGTCACCAAATGTGTAATTAAAAAGATGTACACTGCTAAACCTGGCAACCTTACTCCCAAATGAAAATGTTGAAATTGATAAATTGGAAGACATTGAGCATGATTGTCTTGAAGTAACTGATCTGTGCACAAAACCGAGACCTTATATTAAAGACTCCAGAATGGAAGAGAATGACCAAATTATCTTTGTTGATGGTTCCTGTCTAAGAGATAATACAGGGACACTGAGAGCAGGATATGCCATGTGCATTATTACAGGTATACTGGAAGCTTCTTGGCTTCGAGGAGCGTATTCTGCCCAAGTAGCAGAACTGGTAGCCCTTAATAGAGCATGCCATGTTTCTGCCCAGCTGAAAGTTACCATCTATATGGATAGCCAGTATGGATTTGGAATAGTTCATGATTTTGGCCAGTTGTGGTCATGGAGAAGTTTCATGACCTCTTCTGGCTCACCAGTGAGAAATGGTGAAAGAATTAAGGAACTGTTGCATGCTATCCAAATGCCTGGAAAGATTGCTGTGCTGAAATGCAGTGCACATCAGAAATCACAAGATTTTATATCAATGGGAAATGGATATGCGAATCAAGTCACAAGGTTTTGTGCATTGAACTGTATATCATTCAAAGGTAAGTGGGAACTGTTACCTGAAGAAGATGAAACATGTCCGAGTTTTGCATTGAAAGTAATTGATACATTGGAGGAATTAAAAACATTGCCGAATAATGTTGACAGGGAGGAAAAATGTTCATGGAGCAAAATGAAATGGATACGGTGACAAGATGAATTGTTGGTTTCAGAAGAGGGTCAATTGGTCTTGCCTAATAGTCTGTTTTCTCAAATGGCTAGGTATTATCATGGTCAGGCACATGTTGGGAGGGATGCCGTGATTCATTTGTTCAAGCCCAATTGGTTCAATCCTAGGTTTAGACAGGTTTCTGAAGCAGTTTGCCATTGGTGCGTCATTTGCCAACAAATGAATGTGGGAAAAGGGACAGTGGTTAATTTGAGCCACATTGGAAGAGCAGGAGTTCCATTCAGCAGAATGCAGATGGATTTTATTGAGATGCTGTTTTGCTTCACTAATGACCGAGCTGAAACACTCATGCACTGACGAAAATCTCTGGAATGCACTTCTTAGTCTGAAGAAGACATTTATTAATTTACTTTGCAAGATTTGTAAAAGAAGGTCAGCATGCTGAAAACCACACGTTTAAAAATGGGCACAGCAATTAAATTAAAACATGTACAAATGATTCTCCACTGCAATATACATAGCAAATATAAGTATCTATATTACAATGCAAAGCAAATAATGAATTAAAAAATATGCATCACCATGAGGCAAAGGCACATCTGCTTCATCTCCCTCCTATCAGCATCAGATCACCAGATCCCAGAATCGATCGAGGAGAGAGAAAGAGATCAATTATCCTCCCGGGAAAAATGACACACCCCAGCGTCCAGGGCATGTCTGGAGATCTGAGTCACTCTCAGTCCCCGGTCCATCTGGTTTCGACCTCTTATTCTTTGAATAAACAAGAGAGGCAAATTCTGGAACCTCCCTCTCACTGCAGAAGGTTATTATTCAAATATTATTCAATAAATGCTGATTACTTTAGGCCAGCTTTGAAAAGAACATCCCAAGGTGCCCTGAATCAAAACAAAACCCGTTCCCTGCCGTCCTAGTACACTTCTATCAGCCTAAGCCCTTGGTGGGAAAAGAACATGAAAAACAAGTTGAATAAAAACATGACAACGTGGAAAACTACTTGCAGCTTTTAACGTGGTGGTGGCTAATGCTAAAATAAAGTCAATGGGCATAATGAAGCTGGTGGTCACTAATGTGACGGTTTGCTGCTAGGCTAAGTGCAACGTGGAGTCAGTGGTCAAAACACAAATATCATTACAGATGCCTGTGTGTGGAGGCTTGAGATATGTGGAGGCTTGAGAAATGGATTGAAGCATACTATACACAGAGAAATGACAGTCTCACAGTAACAAAACTACTACTTAGGAAACTGATACCTCATTTTGGGTTTCAGATCTCTTTAGAAGCAGATAGGAGATGTCACTTCAACAATGAAGTAATTAAATTAGTGTGTACAGCATTGAACATTGAGTAGAAGTTGCATTGTAGTTACCACCCTGAAGCATCAGGACTAGTGGAACAAATGAATGGTACCTTGAAGTCAAGAGTTGCAAAGATGAGTGCGTCCACGAATCTGAAATGGCCCGACACATTGCCTTTAGTTCTGATAACAATGAGAAACATACCCGACAGGAAGATAGGATTGTCGGTGCATGAGATCCTTATGGGCCGAGCCATGAGGTTGCCAACGGTACCTGCAAATGCACTTGTCAACATTACAGATGATATGGTGTTGGACTACTGCAAATGTCTGGCTGATGTGGTTCGCTGTTTCTCTCAGCAGGTGGAGGCCACCGCACTGCCACCGATCCCTGACCCAGGGCACAACCTGGAAGCCGGTGACTGGGTTATGGTCCAGAAACACGTGAGGAAAACGTGTTTGGAGCCTCGTTGAAAAGGTCCTTACCAGGTAGTTCTGACCACTACCACAACTGTGAAGTGCGCTGGAGTTCCGAACTGGATCCACTCCAGCCACTGGAGTTCTGAACTGGATCCACTCCAGCTGAAGGAGGAAAGCGGCATGTACTTCAGATAATGAAGAAGAGTTGTTAAGAGTACCAACAACAGCAAAACAAGTCTCAGAGCTGGCGGGGAAGAAATAGGAACCTAGACCGGATCTGAGCCCATTGAGGACGGTTCAGTCACTCCTGTGAGAGATGAAGGAGAAGACCTCCAGGAGGGTGATAGACAGTTTATCTCAATTGAGGCAGCAGAAGAGCCAGGTCAGAGGAGGGTTTTCCCAGAAGCAGATGATTGTGAGAGACAAACCGAGCAATTGCCAGACCCCGAGGAGGAAGGAGTTGAGGAAGATCAAAGCCATTGTGATCTGACTCTTCCTGAACCAGTTGCAGGTCCGTCAAGAGAAAACCTCACAGAGCAAGAAGAAGTTTCAAGTTCAACACTGAAAAAAACATTGACGAAGGGTCCACTGAAAGGAGATAAGTGGCCAGAGTCCCAAGCATAGAGAAAGGAAGCATTTGCTGAGACAACAATTGAAGAAGAAGTAGCTACAACAAGGAGAGAAGATCTAAGTGAAGGAAAATTGAATGGTGATTGAAAGTTGAAAAGAAAGAGAATAGCAAGCCGAAGATTCACAGGTCCTGAATGGTCGTATGCAACTATAAGTGAATGGCAGAAATAATTTTTGTCTTTTTTGTTTTGATCGAGACATTCCAAGTCAATATTTTGGCACTTGAGGGAAGCTGATGTACTCAGGACTAGTGGAACAAATGAATGGTACCTTGAAGTCAAGAGTTGCAAAGATGAGTGCGTCCACGAATCTGAAAGGGCCCGACACATTGCCTTTAGTTCTGATAACAATGAGAAACATACCCGACAGGAAGATAGGATTGTCGGTGCATGAGATCCTTATGGGCCGAGCCATGAGGTTGCCAACGGTACCTGCAAATGCACTTGTCAACATTACAGATGATATGGTGTTGGACTACTGCAAATGTCTGGCTGATGTGGTTCGCTGTTTCTCTCAGCAGGTGGAGGCCACCGCACTGCCACAGATCCCTGACACAGGGCACAACCTGGAAGCCGGTGACTGGGTTATGGTCCAGAAACACGTGAGGAAAACGTGTTTGGAGCCTCGTTGAAAAGGTCCTTACCAGGTAGTTCTGACCACTGCCACAACTGTGAAGTGCGCTGGAGTTCCGAACTGGATCCACTCCAGCCACTGGAGTTCCGAACTGGATCCACTCCAGCCAAAGGAGGAAAGCGGCATGTACTTCAGATAATGAAGAAGAGTTGTTAAGAGTACCAACAACAGCAAAACAAGTCTCAGAGCTGGAGGGGAAGAAATAGGAACCTAGACCGGATCTGAGCCCATTGAGGACGGTTCAGTCACTCCTGTGAGAGATGAAGGAGAAGACCTCCAGGAGGGTGATAGACAGTTTATCTCAATTGAGGTAGCAGAAGAGCCAGGTCAGAGGAGGGTTTTCCCAGAAGCAGATGATTGTGAGAGACAAACCGAGCAATTGCCAGACCCCGAGGAGGAAGGAGTTGAGGAAGATCAAAGCCATTGTGATCTGACTCTTCCTGAACCAGTTGCAGGTACGTCAAGAGAAAACCTCACAGAGCAAGAAGAAGTTTCAAGTTCAACACTGAAAAAAACATTGACGAAGGGTCCACTGAAAGGAGATAAGTGGCCCGGAGTCCCAAGCATAGAGAAAGGAAGCATTTGCTGAGACAACAATTGAAGAAGAAGTAGCTACAACAAGGAGAGAAGATCTAAGTGAAGGAAAATTGAATGGTGATTGAAAGTTGAAAAGAAAGAGAATAGCAAGCCGAAGATTCACAGGTCCTGAATGGTCGTATGCAACTATAAGTGAATGGCAGAAATAATTTTTGTCTTTTTTGTTTTGATCGAGACATTCCAAGTCAATATTTTGGCACTTGAGGGAAGCTGATGCACTCAGGACTAGTGGAACAAATGAATGGTACCTTGAAGTCAAGAGTTGCAAAGATGAGTGCGTCCACGAATCTGAAATGGCCCGACACATTGCCTTTAGTTCTGATAACAATGAGAAACATACCTGACAGGAAGATAGGATTGTCGGTGCATGAGATCCTTATGGGCCGAGCCATGAGGTTGCCAACGGTACCTGCAAATGCACTTGTCAACATTAAAGATGATATGGTGTTGGACTACTGCAAATGTCTGGCTGATGTGGTTCGCTGTTTCTCTCAGCAGGTGGAGGCCACCGCACTGCCACAGATCCCTGACCCAGGGCACAACCTGGAAGCCGGTGACTGGGTTATGGTCCAGAAACACGTGAGGAAAACGTGTTTGGAGCCTCGTTGAAAAGGTCCTTACCAGGTAGTTCTGACCACTACCACAACTGTGAAGTGCGCTGGAGTTCCGAACTGGATCCACTCCAGCCACTGGAGTTCCGAACTGGATCCACTCCAGCCAAAGGAGGAAAGCGGCATGTACTTCAGATAATGAAGAAGAGTTGTTAAGAGTACCAACAACAGCATAACAAGTCTCAGAGCTGGAGGGGAAGAAATAGGAACCTAGACCGGATCTGAGCCCATTGAGGACGGTTCAGTCACTCCTGTGAGAGATGAAGGAGAAGACCTCCAGGAGGGTGATAGAGAGTTTATCTCAATTGAGGCAGCAGAAGAGCCATGTCAGAGGAGGGTTTTCACAGAAGTAGATGATTGTGAGAGACAAACCGAGCAATTGCCAGACCCCGAGGAGGAAGGAGTTGAGGCAGATCAAAGCCATTGTGATCTCACTCTTCCTGAACCAGTTGCAGGTCCGTCAAGAGAAAACCTCACAGAGCAAGAAGAAGTTTCAAGTTCAACACTGAAAAAAACATTGACGAAGGGTCCACTGAAAGGAGATAAGTGGCCGGAGTCCCAAGCATAGAGAAAGGAAGCATTTGCTGAGACAACAATTGAAGAAGAAGTAGCTACAACAAGGAAAGAAGATCTAAGTGAAGGAAAATTGAATGGTGATTGAAAGTTGAAAAGAAAGAGAATAGCAAGCCGAAGATTCACAGGTCCTGAATGGACGTATGCAACTATAAGTGAATGGCAGAAATCATTTTTGTCTTTTTGTTTTGATCGAGACATTCCAAGTCAATATTTTGGCACTTGAGGGAAGCTGATGTACTGAGCTGATTGTGAAAGTTTTTTTTTTTTTAGAAAAGTGCCAATAGAAAGTGACTCTCGAAAGTAACCAGAAAATACTTTGATAACCCGATTTGACTTTGAAACCTGATTTTGACAAGCTGCTTACCGATTTTGACAAAGGATCTTGGAAGTGAGACTGAAAACTGTAAATAACCACTGAAAGAAGAATTTTGTTTTGTTTTTGTTTTTGCTGCAATTTTCTAAATGTTCTCTTCTGCTTTCTGATTCTTTACAGATCATGACTGATGCTAGCCAATAGGGTAGGAAGAATAGGTGCTGTAAATACGGTCTTGGTTTGGCAATTGTATGTATGATATTGTTTGTGATATTGATTGTGGGTATGACTGTTCTTGACAAGAGTAAAGCAAACCATACTTTAGCTTCTGAGACAACTACTACATTAACAGCAATAGAAAAGTTTACATTAGGTGAGAAATATTTGCATGTAGGTACTAATGCATAGGCAGAACTTCCTTCTAATGTGTTCTATCGCTTATTGAGTGAGTATGTTGAGACGATGGATGGAAAGAATTGTTATGTGTGCACGCAGATTCCTTCATCAGTCGAAGGAGTTGCTTATCATCGTTTCCCTTTTACTTATGAGATATGTTGTAGCCTGTTACTAACAAGATTCTCTAACCAGGAGTATATTCAGTATTTCTATTCTAACCATGACGTAGTGTTTTCGTTTGTCCCTATAATTAGATATTTGAGTAGAGTAGCTAAGTGTTATGATATAGCATTAGTTAGAGGTTTCTTTGAACCTACATTAACTTTTGGCACAGCTTCTGCTCACAAGAATAACCTAACATGCTTGCTTACACCTTTAGAAAAGAGCTTCTCAATACGTAGGGAACCTTTGTATATATAGGCCTAAATCTCGACCTGACACTTTATTTGTGGGGACTAGTGAATGGAGACATGTGTTTTTGTTTCAGAGTAAATTGACTTTTATGTTGAATGGACAAGATCCAGTGATTCCTGGGATATATTACATCTGTGGTCCTAATGCTTATTACCGTCAAGAGGATGATATGGGACATGTTATTTGGGGATAGTTTTCCCAAAGATTTTTCAAATGGATGACTTAAAGAAATTTCCGAAAGTGACTGAGTTACATCACATTAAACAAAGAAGAGTGTCTTCTTCTGGTATTGCAGGAGATATATTTGGAGCAATAATTCCTTCAGTGGGAGTTGTTCTGAATTTGATAAAGATTTGAAAGTTGTCTACTATTGTGGATAACATGCTGACAATTTTTTCAGGCGCAATACTCCTGATAGATACTGAACTATTTGTTGAAAGAGCTATGACTTTTCAAAATCGCCTAGCTTTAGACATTCTTTGAGCAAAGGATGGCGGAGTTTGTAAAATGATTAACTCTAGGCATTGCTGTTCGTTCATTCCTGATAATGGTAAAGAGATTAGAAGCTTATTTAGTTTTAAGAAAAATCATATCCAGCTTGGTGTATTATGGGAAATGAAGTCTGTTTGTAATCATGAATGAATTGAAGGAGCAGTAAAAACGTACTTAAACACTAGTGGGCGTGTGTCCTGTAATTATCGGCATCTGAAGAAGACACTTTGCCGAAACGCGTCATGCTGGGGTAGTGGAATCCAAGAGTGCCCCTGGCTCCGTACTGGAGCTGTTTCGTTTGGATATATATATGTGTGTGTGTATATATATATATCCACAAGCACTTGGTCCAAGATAGCGACGTGCCTCACTTCCGGTTCAGCATTAGGGTTAAGACCAAAACCCTCATAAATAACCATCCAAAACGACGCTGCATTCCCGGAGACTGAAATCATTGCAGTTCATTTATTCACTTAAAGAAACATGTTCAACAGACAGCACGACGTGTTTCAACAAAATGTCTTCTTCCAGGTGGTTTCATCTGCTCTCTCCATTTTTTCTCTCATCACCCTGATTTATAAAAGGCATTGTGGGATTGTTAGTCCAAAAAATTCCCACACCTGGGAACAATTAAGACACTTCTCCTCTCTTCACATAGGCACGTTTCATTTGGATTAATACGATAATGTGCTCTTTTGTTTTTAACATTTCCTCATCTTTGTGAGAGTCTGTGCTTTTCTAAATGCCATTCTCATTTTCTTTTCAATTCAAACTTCACAAAGTGTTTGGCTGCAGCACATATCTCTCACTTTCAAATTCAGATGAAAGAAACCCTTTCGTATTTCACCATGTTAATAGCAGGTCGTGCCCTTTAAAACATCATTCTAAATGTCTTTTTGTTTCCAGGCAAATTTTAAACACTTAATCCATTTCTTATTGAGTGCTTTCAAAAACATGACCTAAAGTACAGCACACAGTCTCCGGACCCTATATTTTGGGCTGCATCAGCAAAATAGAAGACCTTGTTGAGATGAGGAATGCCTTCCATTATAGAGTGGCACCAGGTGCTTTTGGAAGTCGGTTAAAGTCGGTACCCTTATCTTCCAGTGTCATGTACACATGCAGAAAATAAGTATTTCCTTGCTCACTCAAAAAGTTATCCACAGTCCTTCATTGCCAGGCACTGTCACTATATTAATAATATATCCACCAGCACTTGGTCAAAGATAGCGACGCGCCTCAATGCCGGTTCAGCATTAGGGTTACGACCAACACCCTCATAAATAACCATCAAAAACGACCCTGGACTCCTGGAGTGTGTGTATATATATATATATATATATATATATATATATATATATATATATATATATATATATGGGTATATATATATATATATATATATATATATATAACCTTTATATGTGGTATGATTTCTCTGGGGGGCGATCACAGCCCCCAGGTAAACTACACACGCATTGACAAAAGTGATATATATATATATATATATTTTTTTTTTTTTAATAGGTGTATAATTTCCCTGGAGGGGCGATCGTGACCCCCAAGGAAACCATACAGCCAGTAAAAAAATTGTCCCCACAGGGGGTCAGCCCTGCTCACGGGTGACCTCCTGTCAGTTTAATTTTGTTTTGTTGTTTTTGCATTTTGTATTTAGTATTATTTTTTAACCCCTGGAAGGTGCGATCGCACCCCTCCAGGGGTAAACTAACATTATTTTCTTTAAAATATGCCCGGGGGTAGGAAGGACCATTTTCCGAGGGGGTGACCCCCCCCCCCCCCAAGTGTAATCCCTGGTGTCTAGTGGGGACAGGAAACCATTTCAGGAAGGCCTCATTTGAAAGGGGAGAATCACCCCTTTCAAACGAGACCTTCCCGAATGGTGGGGAGGCCCTTTTGGGCCTGTTTTCCCCACCAGAGCAGAAAGCGGCCTTACCTGCTGCTTCTTGCTCTGGTGGGGAAAACGAAGTGTGACATCAGCACGCCTTGCGGTGCTCTGACTTCACATAGGGGTGGTTGGAGGAGTGGGGGAGACACGGAAGCTCTTCAGTGTCTCCCGAGAGGTGCTTTTCAAACTCATCCCTGGCGTCGGCCAGTGGTCGTGACCCGCACGAGGGAGGTTGTGCGGGCGTCGGCCAGTGGCTGACACCCGCACCGATTGGGTTAAAAGATGACAATTGTTCAAAATATTGCAAAGGGACTGTGTTTCTTTATTATTGGTAATCTCTGACATGATGCTTTAACACATAATCATGCAGTACACCCCAATCCACCACACTTAAATCTGCCCTACTACTATCCACCCCAATCCAACCCACTCAACCCCACACCAATCTCCCCAACCCCAATCCAGTCCACTCCAACCCATCCCAATCCTCCCAACCCACCTCAATCTATTCTGCCCCAATTCAGTTTACCCCCTCTAATCAAAAACAATATGCACCACTCCAAAGCAATCTACCCCACTTCAATCAAAACAATCTGCCCCATTCCAGTCTGCCCCAATCCAAAACAATATGCCCCACTCCAATCCTTAACAATATACCCCACTCCTCTCCAAAACAATATGCCAACTCCAACCTGCCCCTCTGCAATACAAAACAATCTGCACCACTCCAATCCGCCCCTATCTCATCTGCCCCACTCCAATCCAAAACAATCTGTCCCACTCGAATCCGCTCCACTTGAATTTGCCCCACTCCAATCGTAAACATCTGCCCCACTCCAATGTGCCACACTCCAGTCTTTCCCACTCTAATCAAAAACAATCCACTCCACTCCAATCTGCCCCACTCCAATCCAAAACAATGTGCCCCACTTCAATCCAATACACCTCACCCAAATCCACCCCACTCCATCCCAATTCACCCCTCTTCAATCCACCACACTCCCATCCAATCAACCCCATACCAACCTAATCCACCCCACTCCAACCTAATCCACCCCACTCCAATCCAACCTAATACAATCTGCCCCACTCCATTTCAAAACAATCTGCTAACTCTAATCCAAAGCAATTTGTCCTACTCCAATCCAGCCCACTCCAATCTGCTTCACTCCAATACAATCCACCTCACCTCTATCCAACCTACTCCATCCAATTCACCCCACTCCAATCCACTCCACTATGACCCATTCCAGCCCAAACACCAATCCACTCCATATCTATCGACCCCACTATCCACCCCAATCCAGCCCAGTCCAGTCTACCCCACTCCAATCTAATAGAACTCACCCCACTCCACTCTAGTCCAGCCCAGTTCACACCACTCTAATCCACCCTACTACAACCCAGTCCACCGCACACATATCCACCCCACATTGATAGAATCCACCCCAATCCAGCCCAATCCAATCAACCCCACTCCAACCCAATACACCTCACCCCAATCCACTCGAGGCCAACTCACTCCACTCCAGGCCACTTCACTCAATCCAATCCAATCCAATCCAATCCACTCCAATGCAGTCCAACCCATTTTACTCCAATCCAATCCACTACAACCCTCTCCAATCCAACCCACCCCACTCCAATTATCCCACCCACTCCAGCCACTACACTCAAATCCAACGCGCCCCACTCCAATCAAGTCCACCGCTACCCAATCCACCTCACTCCAATGCAAACCACCCCACTCCAATGCAAACCACTTTAATCCACCCCACGCAGTTCAAACTAGTCCACATAATCCACCCTACTCCAGTCGAATGCACCCTACTCCAAACCATCTTAATCTACCCCACTTCAATCCAGTACACCACTCTCTAACCAATCGATCCCAATTCAATACAATCCACCCACACCAATACAATTCAATCCACCCCACTCCGGTTATATTGAACACAATCCACATATCCACTCCACACCAATCCACCCCAATCCAATCCACTCCAAACCAATCGAGTCCTCCCTATCCAACCCACCCCAATTCAATCCACCAAACTCAATCCAATCCACCCATCCCACCCTAATCATCCCACTCAGTCCAATCCATCTCACTCCATTCAACTCCACAACACCCCAATCTGATACACCCCACTCCAGTCCACCCCTCTGCAGTCTACCCCACTGCAGTCCAATTCACTCCATGCCAATCCAATCTACCTCACCTCAGTGCAATCCACCCAACCCAATCCATCCCAGTCTAGTCTGCCCCACAACAATCCATCCCACCCAACCCATTCCACCTCCTCTAGTCCACTCCGCCCCACTCCAATCATCTCACTCCACTCCAATCCACCACACTCTACCCCAATCCATTTGACCCCATCCCATTTCAGTCCACCACACTCTAATCCAATCCATCAAGCCTACCCCACTCCAATCCACCACACTCCAACACAATCCACTCCAATCCACCCCACTCCAATCCACCACATTCCAATCCAGTCCATCCACCCCACTGCACTCCAATCCACACCACCTCCATACAATCCACCCCACTCCAATCCAATCCATAGCAGTCCAATCCAATACATCCACCCCAAGCCAAGCTACCCCACCCCAACCCAGCCCACCTCTACCACCCAATACAAACCACCCACCCAATCCAGTCTAATCCACTTTACTCAAATCCATTCCAATCCCATCCACCTCATCCCATTTCAATCCATCCCATTCCAATTCACCCCACACCAATCCATCCCACTCAAGCCACCCCATTCTACTCCAAGCCACACCACCCCAATACCTCAGTCCCCTCCTACCCACTCCACCCTATTCCACCGCACTCCACTCTTCGACATTCTCTGCCACTAAATCCTACTCCCCTCTACTCAACTCGGACACTCTAATCCTCTTACTCCACTCTACAACATTCAGACAAATCTTCTCTACAACACTCTACTCCCTCCACTCCATTCTGACACTCCACTCCACTAACCTTTCGCAATGCTCAATAGGAGCCACTCTTGTGTACAATATGGCAAAACAAAGCCAATGTCTCTTCTATAGGTGAGACCTATTGGCTTTACTAACGCTTGTTATAGACTCTGGCCAATAATGTACGCTCCCAGTAGAGATTAAATCAAAAGAGAAAAGTTCTGTTTTTAAAATAAATGTTATTTCTATTAATCTGTCAGGTAAAGAGTCACCATGCCCAGGTTCCATTTTGAAACCTCAGAAATATTATATTGATGAAACAGATTGACTTTTTAGGGAGAGCAAAGCGAAAAATAAATAAGCCTCCTGCAGAATTATGAGGTGATTAAACTCGGGGCAGAAGAACAATCCAAGCAAGGTCAGACACGTTCGGCTCAATTTCCAGACACAAGGCTATACAGAGCCCTCCTCCTGATAGAGCGTTTCACTCTCATAAACTCCTACTCAACTAGCATGATGGTAGCCTGTAGATAGAAAAGTGATATGTGGCTATTGTGGAAGCAAAACCATACCCCAAAATAGAGACAGCCCAAAAACTGAACATCCTGAAATCTTACCTCCTACTGTTTCTCTCACAGATTTAATTGTGCGCAAAGGCACCACCCTAAAACATCAACTAGCGGAGTAAAACAGCTCACCTAAACAATGAGGCCCACTCAATAATTGAGTTTTAGTTCAATGAAAAATAAAGGGTTCTATTACAAAAAATCAAAATAAGTGACACAGAGCCAATAGTCATGAAGGCTCTTTGATACAAAATTATACAGAATATGTCAAATCTGAAATTTATTATGAGTTCCAAATGAACAGCAAAATTTCAAGAAAACTAGCAGCATAGGAAAGACTTTTCAAAATCCGTCTCACCCCTAAAATCACGGGGTACTTGTATAATAAATTAGAGAAACTGCAAAATCATGGTGGTGTGAGCAAAAGTATCATTTCTTTAGCAAATCAAAACACCAGAAAAATAAACGCCATTACCTTAACACATAAGCACCATCCCAGTTTTCAGAAAAAAATATTCAACTCCCTGTGTGCTAATAGCATCCGGAGTTGTTAGATCATAAAACATTGACAATAGAACTTTTGAATGAGTAGACTAGTGATCGTAGCGGAAGAGTTCTTGATAAATGTTACAAGCCATAAGGAATAGGGAAAAGTGAATCGAAAGCAATGTAATCATAATAGTGGAAATAAAGTACTGCACATCAGTGTGACTGTGCTCTGCGGAGCCTGTGGGGAGAAGATGTGCTCAGGGAAAAGCAGGAATGGGTGAGAGAGATAACATCTATCTTGTCTAAAATGGTGTTTTACAGGAAAATGTGGCATTACATTAATAAACACATTTCTACATGTTGCATGAAGTTTGTTTTAACTCCATTCTGTCAATTCAGTTAATATATGTTTTAATGCATTAGAAGAAAATATTAATCATTATTACTGCACAAAATAGAAACCCTGAAAAACGATCTAACACTATGGGCCTCATTACGACTTTGGTGGTCTTTTTGTAAGACCGCCATATTAAGAGTCATTGGAGGGCTTTAGCCCATTTATGGGTGGAAGTCCGACTCCGAAGAGGCGGTTGCATCGCCAGCACCGCCACGGTAGCAAGACTCCGGCTGCCGTATTACAAGCTGTAATACGGCTTGGCGGAGTCTTGCTGACGTGGTGGTGCTGGCGATGCAAAACCACCAGGACCCATCCCCTTCCGGACAACCAGCTCACCGAAAAAGGTAAGTTCATCATCTGACAGGGTGGTGGGGGGTCTGCATGTATGCAAGTGAGTGGGGGTGTCTGTGTGAATGTAGCTGCATGCCGAGGAAAGTGTATGTGAATGCATGCGTGCGTGAAGGGGTGGGGGGGCGTTTGTAAGTGTGTGGACGAGTGGGGGAGAGTGTTTGCATGTATGTGGACGTGTGGGGGGGTGTGTGTGCTGGTGACAGGAAAGGGGATTCTTGTTGCCGGGTGCGTTACCGCCAGGGTTTTTGTGGTGGGGTAACTGACACTGAAAACCTGGCGGTCTGCACCCTTGTAATATGGCCAGCAGGCTGAGGCCTGCTTCCAGGTTGGAGGTGCTCACCACCGGCCACGTCGGTGCGGCTGCACCGGCAGGCAAGGCAGAGTTGTGGAGGTTTGGCTTCGGCCAAACCCCACATTTTGGGATGTGGCTGTCTCTACCACCAGGTCCGCCAATGTATGGCCAAATCGGTCTATTGAAGTTGTACGAGGCATAGGGACTTAATGATCTTTGAAAGTTCACCATCATAAGTCCCTCATGCACTAATATTATGTGGTCCCACAAAGGCTTCAGTCCACCGAGGACACCCCACTATGATGAACATGAAAGAAGTTGTACGTCAGCACCTTGTCCCGTAATACACTAATCCAGCACATGAAGGAGGATGTAAATTATACCTCATCTCCTCTTTACCATGTAATTGTACTTATCACTAATGCATCCTGACTGGAAATACCACCGTGCATATGGTACAGATCAGCCCAGTCCTTTCCCCATCTGAGGCATTCGGCCATAGAGAGTCTATATATTTTACAGATTCTGTTGGGTTTAGGGAAGTTCTGTGGAGTATGTTAAAACGTTTGGAACTAGCAGCATAATTGGATCCCTTTGGGCCTTTAACTTGAACTGTTTTAGAGAATCAGCAGTTTTGTCATGCGTTAAGAACATGCCCCCAGGTGAGTACTCGTTTTAAGACCAAGGAAGGAAATCTTTCTCTATTCTGTTGGCGTTTAAAGTTTGCAGGCTCATTCAGCCCTGTTCAGCCCAGCAAGTCCTATACCCGCTTTTCTGGTACATCGTCTGCATCAGCATAAGCCACCTTTAGCAGTCTACGTAGTTTACCAGTCCTTAACCACATAGTTTTTATGCTGCTTGTGATATTACTTGCTAGCAGTTAGTCATCCATAATGTCAGCGTGTTAGCGATCAGTTTTTGACATACATTAAAGATGGACTCCATGATCAGCACCCTTAAGTATATGCTCAAGCCGGTTAACACCTTTAGGCAACCAGAAAACCAAGCATTTAAAACCAGTCCAATTTAAACCATCCAAATTCGGGACACCAAGAAACTACTGGGCGAAATGTGTGTAATTTGATATGTGGAAATTATGCAAAATGACCCAAAAATTGCACTACAGTTGTGTAATATTTCGGGGAATCCCAGTTGTGCCATTTTGCATTATTTTATAGCGTGCAATGCGTCCTCATTTGTTTTTTGGCGTGATACATTTTGCGCTAAAAATAAAACTGGGCACGATCACATGTGAAATGAACATCGACCGCTCTCAACCAGTTTGCTCGTGCAATAGGATTTTTACACGATCGAAATCTTAAGTACACGACATGGTGTACTGGCGTGATTACACGAGCTTAAAGGACATGTTGCCAAGCATACAAGAAAATGACAAAAGTAAAACAGCATGTGCATACAAGATAAACTTTACCACACAGTATATTTCGATGTAAACCTCGTCCTCTTCAAAAGCGAAATAGACATTCAAGCAAAGGAAATCGCCAAAGCTAAAGCAAATCAAGACCAAAGCAGCTATTCATAAATAACGAACACTGAAAAATAAAGTAGTCAAAACTGCACCAAGCTACTTCCATAACACCCTACTACATAGATACCTCGACAGAGAGCAGCATATTCTCAATTGTGACAGAGCTCTCAAGCTTTCGAGGTCCACTGTGAGTAGTTCATTCTGTCCTGTGCATTCTGGTACTTTTAGTTGTGCCTGGGCATGGGAACTTTGAAATCCTATAGAGAACATCAGAATAATTTAAGATCCACAAATGCATGATACTCAGCCATCAGACAGTCAACATTGCAGGCACTTTTATGACAAGTGCCCCTGTACTCTTATTGTGAGGTAAAGGGTTCATTTACTACCCCGTGTCTTACTGTTGAACTAAAACAGTAGCAGAGATCCGTCGAGGAGTGCCAGAACAGTGGTGATCTCCCTTCAATCAAACATAAGGCTGAGTGGCACAACATAGAAATGTTGATCGCACTTGCTAACCCGAATGTATGTGTCCTGAATATCCAAGATTGTGAGAAGGTCTCCGGGTTAATTCAGAAGAAGAATATTCCAAAGAGTCACATCCTTGAATAGTAACCTAAGGATCAAACTCTTGAAGTCCTTCAGGTCGACCAACATTCTGTACCCATCTCGAAACTTGGCGACCAGGTAAACAATAAAATAGAACCCAAGTATGGCCTTCTGTGATGAGACTTGAACAATGGCATTCTTGGACAGGTATTTCCACAATTTTAAACTCTGGAGCCATCCTGCAATCTAGATTAAGAGACTACCCGCAGCCCTGACTCCAAGAGTAGCTCGAAATATATGGTACCTCAAATCACCACTTTCAGAATCAGCAGATGCAAGATGGACAGCTTCTAGAACTCCTGTGTGAGGATAAATGCCCCTTCTCTCGAGCATCCAAGAGCAGATCAGAACTTCTTAGAGATGCCGAGGCTTCTTTCCAGCCAATGTGAGGAAAGAAGATTTTCTTTGCCATGCGAAATGCATATTTCAAACCTTGAAAGACCCAGGGAGCTTGGAAGAACATGACCCAGAACTCTGATTGGTATTCTGTGCTTTAGAAAATCCAGTTTGTACTTGGTCTGGAAGCACTTAGCATATTTCCCATTTTCTCCAGCTTGTTAAGGTTAGCACCAAACAGCTTGTGCCACCCTGCCATCAAAAAAGGCAAACAAGGTGACGAATTCTGATTGACCTACATTTTCTACTCATTAACCCAAATGTTCCTCCGAGCAGTGATTGAAGCAGCTCCAGTGAAAGACAAAGCTTCAATAGAGTTAAATGTGACATCACTAAAACCTCTCACATAGAGGAAAACCTATTATGCCAGTAGGATTCCTGCAATAATTTAAAGAAAATTAAAGAAGTCTTTCTGTGTGAGCCTCAAAAGTAGTGTAGAGACCAGTCTGCGACAAAAAGGCCAAAACCACCTATGGCTTGAGTCAGTCTCCACCTTGCAATCAACGGAATCCTTAATAGACCTGTCCTTCACAAACATTAACCACTTTCCTGCAAAAACTGGTGGCAGTGTCTACAGAATCCATGTATGACAGAACCAAATCATCATACACCATCGGACAGAACATAGATATGAACATGGGGAAGGTCACTTTTTTAAGCCCCTTCCGTTGTCACTGAATGAAAGACCTCACAAAATTTTGATTAGGCAACTGAAATGTGGAAGGCGTCCGGTGGGCGCTCCTCCACAGGTGCAGTGCCAGCATTTGATTGGACATGAGCCTAAACAAGCTTAAATAGCTCCTTGGATATAATGCTAGACTGCAGGCTGGCCTCCAACCTCATCATGGTCAGCCACAGAATAAGGAGAAGAAAAACGCTTACTGGTGTCTTTTGTCACAGCAGCAGATACCAACTCATTAATTGATACCTGAATTTCCTCCTAAGAGCACAATTAAGTAGCAGAGCCCTCGGTGGACCGTGACTGATCTGCTTAGTGTAATTGGAGTGTGTCTCGGACCTTGGTCGACCACTCCAGTAACGCCTACCCGAGAGGACATGTATTGGCACTTGGTCATCAGCAGTTGAGAAAAAAAAAACAGCTCAGGCTGAAACCCAGGCCACTAAATACACACTTTTAAATGAACCAACCTTTTTAAGTAGCTGCCACCCATAACTGAAGCCCACTGATGAACCCGGAACAGGAGGTCAAATTCTCCAGCATTTGACATATGACTTGCCTGGTGGCCTCTGCCTATCCAACTAACTTCCATGGATATGTAGAACAACCACTAAACCCATTGCCATAATCCCATTGGCCTGTCAAGCAGTTTAGAAGAAGCGAGCCCTTTGGGATACTTAATAGCAAGACACTGGCAGCCCTAAGCGACAGCTCTTGCAACACATATTGCACCTGGTCAAGGCTGTTCAAGGTTAGGAACTTCATAGGTGGTGCAAGCAGGGCACTAACAGCACGTCTAACCCCGAGGCAGAGCTTGGAAAAATGGGCCTCCAGCAGACTGCTTTTCTTTGCTAAAACTTAATCATGCGTGGTGTGGGGGCTGCTGGTTGCCTTGTAGTCACCAGGCAGGTTGAACTTTACATGATAATTCCAAACTATTTGAAAGCTTTACCTCAATATAGAAAAAGAAACACTTCAAGTTCTGTAATGTCTTTATCATTGTTCTGCATTGGATTAGGAAGTATGCAGTATCTGTGCTTCAAGTATCTCCTGTGTTTTGCCAGAGGCCTTTTTCGCAGTCCTTCATCCAAGACACAAACACGCACACTGAAGTGCAATCTTTTATATATAATCTCTCTCTCAAACACGTGCACACATACACATCAACACTAGTCAGACATCATATTCGCTGTGGCAGGGCAGGTTCATGTTTTGCTTGTTTTTGACAGTTTGATATAGCAGGAACTCGACATGAAGGTGCACGAGTTACATTACAGAAGGTCATATTCAATTTTTAGGTGAGGGAGATTAAGTTAATTACCCAGAATTACAGGAGGTTGATCTGACGCCGGGACTTCAGCAGGAAGAAGGGCAACGCCAAAGGTAGCACTGCTCAGTGTAACCTCACATGCAATGCTGCAGTAATTTTGCACGGGGGAAGCAAACACCTGTCGTGCAGCACTGCAGCAGTGAACTGGACGATTGACTGGAGCGGATGACTGTTGAACTGACAGTCTAACGTAATTCAGCAATGGCTACTCTGGTATGGCGGAGGAGCGTCAACCCCTCTCCCCGCCAGCAGCCAGCTGCAAAATTTGCAAAATAAAATGATAATAAACCATGTTTATTATTGATAATAATTTTATATTTAAAGGTGGTGGGGCAATGGGGGACGACGGCCAAGGAGGGGGAGTGGTGTGCACTCCCCTCAGTGTGCATGTGTGTTTGGCCCGTCATCTCAGGATGGCCAAAACATTCTCTATGGAGCTTTGCCAAACCCACATGTGCACTGAGCTCTCTCCAACCTAAGCTATGTTGCTGAGTTGGAGACAGCAGGCACACGCTCCAAGTCTGCCTGGGAGCGCAAAGCCAGGACTCTCAGACCAATCCTAACACTGCTTTCATGCTGCCAGCAGCATGAGAGCTGCATTAGGGTTGCCTGCAGGGCAGGCTGGGAGCCTGTGCCTGCAGTAAGTGGAGCCAGAAGAGCGGCGCAGCAGCGGAGATGCAGCGGGCTCCATGTAGCTTTTTTTTTTATTTTTATTTTAATATCTAGTTTTGTTAGGTTTGTTTTGTGCCCTCCCCCCGCTGCATTGCCCCGGCAGCAGCTGCCCTTGTACGGATGTGTTCACAGCAAGCCCAGAGCAAAAAGGGTGGGAGCAGGCATGACACTGAAGTTTAGAGCAATCACTGGTGCTGTAGAAGCCACTATCAAGTGACTCCACCTGTACAGGAATAGAACTATATGTCACATGACTGAAGAATGTCCCAGAACTACAGATTGGCTTTCCTTTAGACTCCTCCCTCCAGAGTTCGATCACTGATGAAAATGTAAGGATGAGAGGAGCCTAGAACCCAAGACCATCTACCCCCAACCTGACTCAGCCAGTCTGCTCTGCCCAAGCTCTCGATTCTCTATGGAGCTTTGCTAAACTTGCCCTAGGGCACACAAGGTTGCTCCCTGAGGCAGACAAGATTGAAGAGGATTAAATAAGGCCCTGTCTCACACATGATGTGCCTTCCATCGATTGTGTCTAAAGAGTGACAGAGATCCTTGCCTTTACCACCATGGTAAAAGAAAACAAACACACGCAATCTTGGTTAATGTGAAATGGAACAGCTAGTCCTTGTGCTGCTGAGATGCTCCTGTATTCTTTCCTCTCTTCTTTCTCTCCTCCCATGAACGTGCCCCTCACCCCCGTATACAGCAGTGACGGCTGGCCACGCAGGAATAAATGGAATACAGGTACCATTTTCAAAGGTTAGGAGGTAACAACTGAACATTAACAGTTCAAGCTTCTCTCCCTTAAGGGACATGGCGCAACAGCAGTGGAAATTACCCTTCTTCATACAACAGATACAGCGGAGAAACAGCATGTGTGAACATCCCTCTCTCACAGAACAGATACAGCTTGAGAAGCAGTATTGCAAGCTTCCCACTCACAGGGCAGGTACAATTCAGGCAGCAGTACAGCTATATAGGAGTAAGACTAGCTCACCATTCATAGAAGGTAGCCACGCTGTAAGCTTGTCTTCAATTCGGAACAAGTACAACCTGACAGCACTAATGTAAGCACCCCTCACTCACAGAACAGGTACACCCAAGGCATCAGTGGCATACAGGTGACACGTAGATCTCTGCAGTGGGTGCTTATTCCTTAGGCAGGAGTTTATAGGTGGATTAGTGATTGAGTATATGAGTGCTCCCACTACTTTAAATCATGTGACATTCAAACACACAGCACACTTGCTGTCCCTCTCTTTCATGCCCACTTGCAATGCTGTTAGTGAAGTTTCTGTCCTATTCAGAATATCCTACTATGATTACTCTGAATTGTGCAATCACTGTTGCTACATCTATTGTTGGCCTATCCAGCAGTCTGACCCTCTCATCAATTTTTTTATTAAAGTTTTGCCATGAAGGAACAAAGCTTTCCGAGGAAAGTATTAAACGTTCTTGAAAACAATGTACATCAGTAGACACCAAGTCATAATGTGTTGTTCAAGTGATACAATCAATAATATAGCCCCCTTCTGTGTCAAAGAGTAGATATAAAGGGCATTGTGGATCCACTTAACTAGAACTCAGGATGTGGTGGGTTTGAAGGCTGATATGGTGGATAAATACTCCTTGCTAGTCTGTGGGGCATATGGTAAGTTGATAACAATATAAGTGATTTACCAGGACAGTAAGAGGGCAGGTTTGTTATGTGAGTGTATTACAGGCGTTGACAAGGGGAAGGCAGGAGTGGTGCACACAAGGATAGGTGGGTAGCGCACATAGGTATGGGGCTATCGCATGTGGTGGGCTCACACAGCAGCAGTGCCAGTGCAATGGAGGTAGGTCTTCTGGGGACATAAGATGCAGGAACAGTGTTAAAGGTGTGTCACATTCCTGGTATGTGGGACCTCTGCAGATGTAGCATGCCTCTTCATAGTGGAGGGCAGTTCCCTCCGCTGTCCCCCATTTGCATACTGCTCCCTGCCAAGCTGACAGTGGAGCGGAGGAGGCCTTCCAATGCAGCCTGAGCATTCCCTTGGCCAGCAGTAAGGCCAGGCAGTGAAACTAGTGAGGACAGTGAGTTTCTTTCTGCTTTTTAAAAATACCAAGAGCACATGCCTCCCAAGTGTAGATATCAGTGAACTCGGTGACCTTTCGAAGTGCTGCATGAACATCTCACCAGTGTTAGGCCAGGGTGGGACCAGGACCAAAGCATGTATTGGAAATCCGCATTTCCCGAGTGACAGCTGGGACAGTGTAGGTCTGCAGTGGAAAAATGACAGTTGAACTGTGCAGGGGTCAAATAAGAGCGATGGATGATATGATACTGACTGTTTTTAAACCTGGCATTTCTCAAAACGGTATGAGGGAACTTCATTGCCTCCATTCTGTGTCAATTAGCATCCTCCCTATGTCCTCTTCCTAAGTCGTACGAAGGGGTTCGAAAGAAGTGCCAGTGTGTCTACAGATCGCCCTATAGAGCCATGTGATCAGATGGCCACCTTCGCCCATGCTGAGGAGCGCCTGCAGTACAGCGTGAGTTGGGGTCTCCTGTTCTCTGGTCAGCCATAACATATGAAAAGTATTATAGAGTTGACGACAGGCGATACATTGCCCAGCTGGGAGGCCAAAGTCTGTTTGGAGCTGTTGAAAGGGCATAAGGTGGCCACCCGAGAACAGGTCACCTTTTGTGGTCAGGGAGCAATCTCGGCAGCTGCGTAAAGCAGAGGCCGTATATGTGCCTGGGTAATGAGGAAGGCTCTGCAGACATAATCCTGGGGTATACAGGAGCACATGATGTGTTAGAGTGCAGGTTCTAGTCAAGCATTTGTAAGCTATCTGCACTCGCTGCGAGCGTTGGGGGGAGACCAGTGGTATCCGTGGGAGTAATAGACGACCAACAGCTTTGGAGGAAAGTGGGGGTGAGTGTTACAGTTGGCTATCCACCAAGACACCCACCACAACTGGACTGCCAAAAAATAGGACGCAAAATAAGGGGCCCGTAGTCCACCCTCTCTGATTGGCATTTGTAACTGCTTAAGGAAATCCAGTTTCTGTTTGCATAGTTTCAAGTTCCCAAAAAAAACTGCGAGGACGTATCACTGAAGTCATGGTAGGATCATGGTAGGATCACCATCTTTGATAGGGTGACCTTACCAGTTGTTGCCAGTGGAAGTTATTTCAGAGAGACATCAGGGATTTCAATGATGTTAGTACGGGCGTGGATTGCCCTTGAAGATATCAGATGTGGTATGGTATAGGTGGATTCCTAACTGCAGAGTTGTTCCAGGTGAGGGGAGCTCCACCCAGAGTGATCTCTCACGGGGTCAGGTCATCGTGAAGTGGGTAAATGGAGGTTTTGTTCCAGTTCAGTGTTGAGCCAGATAATCTGGCAAATGACTGCCATGCATTTTAGATGAGGATGAGATCTGTGTAGGCATCGTGGAGGAATAATAAAAGGTGGCCCACTGTTGCAAGTTCTTCCTCACTCCCTGTGGAGGTTTTTAGTGAGGCCTTTTGTTAGCCAGACCAAGTGCCTGGTAAAGGTTCTGCCCACTGGGATTACTCTACTAGCAAAGTTAAGCTTGCCTAGCAACTGCTAGACTTCACCCAGCGTAGCCTTGCGCTTTGAGAGCCGTGTCCCAATTGCCCAATTCAATTCTTCCACCTTGGGGGGGGGCTGTTTACAGAAGCCTTCCATCATATCTAACTCAATACCATAAAGGTCAGGCGGGTGGCAGGGCCTTCCATTTTGTCATAAGCCAGGAAGGACTCTAGTTCCCCCGCCAGTTTGATGAAGAGTAGGCAGCTCATTGCAACGTCTGGATCCGAGATGAATAGGAAGTCATCTAAGTAATAATGTAGGTACTAATCCGCAAGGTGTCTTTCCCTACTTCCTACTCCAAAAAATTGCTAAAGGGTTCAAAATTGGAACAGGGGATAGCGCAGCTCATAGACAGACGCTTGTCATAATAAAATGCGTTGTCAGCTTAAAACCCAGTAGCTGGTAGCTGTTGTGGTGCACCGGGAGGCGGTGAAATGCAGATTTGATGTCTGCTTTGACCCACAAGGCCCTCCTTGTTGATCTCAGCATTTCACTTGCATCTTCCAATGTGGTGTAAGATTCTGAACATTTTTCTTGATCCAGCCAATCATTGACTGACGCCCAGTTGGGTATGACAATGTGATGGATGAGACGGAATTGCCCCTCTTCTTTTTTAGGGGCCATGCCAAATGGGAAACCACAAAATGCTCCAGGGATGGACCCAAAAAGGGGCCTGCTACCGCACCCAACCGAAGTTCCTTTGCCAATTTCTGCCTAGCCACTTCCACATTCTCCCATACAGATTTCAGGTGGTGACTATGATAACTAATTTGGGGCCCTGATGGGGAATGATGAAGATTGCAGAAAAACCCTTAGGCTAACAGCTGCTTCTCCATCTGTTTGTGATATTTGTTGAGCAACTGCATTAGCTCCGATGCCCAAATGGGAGTGGGGAGCATCACAGCACACTAGGATTCCAATTCTGCTCGGGCCACCCCTGCAAGCATGCTGTTTCTCTGCCTTATCCCTTTTATCAACTGCTCCCTTGGCCTTCTTGCAGTCAACCGCTGGGTGCAATCCCCTAGCCCCCACCGCAGTTACTCGATGCCTGCTTAAACTTGATTGACTGTTGCCATCTACAGTCATCCGTGTCATATTTCCAGCATATTGTTGGGTGGTTCTCCCCAAACTTCCCCCAGAGTATGTCTTACTCGTGCTGTTCTGTCGTTACCTTTCTTATTTTCCTTTGGTTCCTGATGGGTAAAAATAATTCTCCTGTGCATTTACCCCTTTCCTGGCTGCTACCATGTGATTAGTAAAACCTGCTTCATCCTGGTGATCCTACTCTTACTGGCCATGTCTGCATCTTTTCCTTAAATCCTTTGTCATACCATTGCCATGCATCATCCTGGTAATTCTGTTGCGCTTCGTGCACTTTCTATTCTTAGATAAAGGGTGGAGGTGCGCTATGTGAGAACTTCTCAGCAAAGACATGTGCCAAAGTCCTAAAAGCTTGCAGCCAGTTTTCAAGGGACCGCTCCTCCCTAGGCTTGCACCTGTCCTTTTTATCCTCCTCTTGACTGCTAAAGGGATGAGGCTGGCTACACCTGCTCCTCGTGCTGTAATTGGAGGGTCCTACCGAGACGTCCTAATGTACTCCCTAGCAGACTTCCTGCATGCTGACCTGGGTGTTGCTCCCCCTGCCCACGCCTTAATAGGGTCCACATCTACAGCCTGACTCCCTAGCCCATTGCCAGGCTTGATTGGCTCACTAGCTTTCCTCACAAAGGTCTTGGCTCTACATCTGTTTCTTTTCTCATTCTCTGGTCACCATGGCATGCCCATGAATGGTGGTTGAAATGATGCCTGCGGCCCCACAGTCATTTTCCTTAATGCTCCTGGTCCTTCCTGCCGCAGCCAGGGACCTTGGCAACTTGGCTGGCTAGCTTGGAACTGCTCAGTGCCCCCAAGACCCTACAGCACCCCGCCATGTGGAATTAAGCACACCCTCCGGCATGCCATAATTTGTGATGCCTCCTGTTGACAAGCAACCCTCCTGCTGCTGCTTGCTCTCTTCTAGGCTTCCCCATTCCCTCATATTGCCTGGCACTTGAGACTCACCATGCATAACTGGCAGATCTTTGTCCCCTCCAGCACAAGGCCCATTGGCCATCGTCATGTAGGCTGCAGGTGCCATTCGTTTGTTGCCTGTCTCCTCCTCCATACTCCCATGAAGACTAGGATCCCCACTCAGGTTATCATGTTTGACCGCCATCCAGGCAGCATAGTCCCTGGTTCTTCTGGCGACGGCCCTGGTTGGCTGTACCTCCACATGCTTCACTTTGCATTTGGTTGGTGTTCCCCAACCTGCTGGTCCGTGCTCTCCCTGGGGCCACCGTTGTGGCTGCCTGCCCCCTGAGCCATTGTGGTGGGTCTTTGACCCACAGATATTCCTGGTTGTTTTCTTTGTTGCCCCCAGCTCTGGTTCTGTGGCATTCCTCTGCTTCTTTCCTGGCTGATTATCCTAAGCTTCCAGTAGTGAGCCAAGCACCTGCTTTTTCACCCAGTTGGCCCCCAAATTGCCACCAACCCCCTTGCTCTTTCTAATAGCTCCTGCAAGTCATCATCCAGGTCCACCCCAGCTGCCACTTGCTCTGGGCCTGTTGCAAAACTCACTACCACTGCTGATTTCTTCAGCACAGACCTGCGCAATGGCTGCGCCTCCTCCATGCTACCCACTGTATCTTCCCTGTAGAGGGTGGGTTTCCTGCACAATCTGGCCCTCTCGATGCACCCCTCTTGGTAGCAAGCTGCCATGCTCTTACCAGCACTGCTGTAATCACTGCTCACTGCACTTCTGATTCCTGGTAGGACATTAGCAGCAAAGTGGATTCCAGTTATCAACTGTAGTTGCCTCTCCATGAGGGAGGGTTCTGCGATGAGTCCCAGCCTTCCACTTGCTGCTCCTTCTGACGCTCCCTTGGCCAGACCTTAGCCAGACTTGGCCAGTGGTGGCAGGCAGTCCTTCAGTGTGGCACAACGGTGGTATTTTATGGATCAAATCTGTTTATTGTTTTGAAAGTATAAACATACAAAATACAGCTCATCGCGGGACATGAGATAAAATGTATCAGCACAGTAGCAATTCCAAATCTTCATACAAAAGTCCCTCCCATAAATCCCAAGGCCATGCCCAGAGGAACCTCCCAGCCATTCCTCTCCTTGCAGAGCCATGTGCCAACTGGCAACGCCCAAAAGTCTTTCAGGGTGCTAGTCCCGCAGATGAAAACCACACAAACATATAAATGAAAACACACCAACAATGCCTCCCTCCGAGAGATCATGTCATCCTCCTGTCCCTCAACTCCTCTACCCCTTGCCTCGTCCAAGCTCAGCTCTCACCCCAGCAACCTCCCCCACAGCACTCTGACCAAGAATTCAAATCAGCCTCAAAACTCTCAGGTAAGTCGGGCATGTCAGCTCAGTAAATTTTGCTGAGAGGATCCGAAAGAACGGCTTCCACAACACACTCAGATCACCCATCCGCTGCTGGGAGGCTAGTGTAAGTTTCTCCATGGCAAGGATAAACCACAGCTTCTGGAGCCATGAGATACGTGTTGGAACCCTATCTGTACCCCAGAAAGCTAGAATCAGCTGCAGCACTGCGTTAAGTGCCAGGGCCATCTGCCTCCCTTTTAGAGATCTTAAAGGAAAGGTAAGGGGATTGGGCAGCCCCAATAAAATATACGATGGGAATCTAGGAATCTTAACCTAGAACGCTGTATCAATATCATCTATAATGTTTTCCCAGTAACGATGTAGCTTGGGGCAATGCCACAGCAAATGCACAAGTGTGCCTGTAGCTCCACACCCCCTCCAGTAGAGATCTGACTTATCATGGTCCCATGCATGTATCCTTGCTGGAGTGTAATACCAGTATGAAGCAACTTTATATGATGTCTCTATCCCAACTGCATTATATGCTGTGTGGTGTATTCTATAGAATATACTGTCCCATTCCTCATCTGAAAATTCTCTCTCCATCTCTCTCTCCCATCTCAACTGTCCCCTTGACTTAGGCGGGCGGTTCTCCCCTTGCAGAAGCCGATAAAGTTCTGAAATGATTCTTTTATCATCCTTCTTTAGGAACAGCCATTTCTCAAATGACGTAAGAGGCCTATCTATTAGTGCTCTGTTCGCCGGCAGGAGAGCCCAGTGCCGAACCTGATAATACATCAGCCTATCCGCCTCCACCAGGCCATAGGCCTCTCTCATCTGGTCAAAGGACAACACCCCTTGTTCATCAAAAATCTTCCTACCCTCCTGCAGCCCCCTTCGTACCAGCGTCCCAGGCCTTCCAAACGGAGTCCAGGCTCGAAGTCAGGGTTCGCACCTATGGGGGTCATCGGGGACGGGAAAGACGTCAGCCCTAAACGGCAGGCCACTGCGTCCCATACTCGTAATGTTGTTCCCGTGATCGGGGAAGAAAAAAGACCTCCAGCCCTGTGCCGACGCCTAAGCCAAGGCTCCTTCCATAAATGAGAGCCTGCCACCGCCTGGTCCATAAAACACAAGTGTTTCTCCATGAGTGGGCGACTCCACTCCAAAAGAAAGCGCAGCTGTGTTGCCTGAAAATATCTCATAAGACACAGAATCGCCAGTCCCCCCCTGCTCTTAGGGCGGTATAAGACCTGTTGCGGGAGACGGGCCGGCCGACCCTCCCATATAAATCTCAGGATCGCCGATTGTAGAGTGCCAATCATCCGGGGAGGTGGGGTTAATGGGAGCGCCTGAAACATATACAATATCTGCGGCAAGACTGTCATCTTGACCACAGCCACCCTACCCAGCCAAGACAGCTTATGTCTACCCCACAACTCCAGGTCCCGCTGTATATCGCAAACCAGCTTCGTGTAGTTCAGGCTCACCATTTTTGCAGCAGACGTTGCCAACTCAACCCCAAGATAGGAAAGACGCGAAGACGACCAAATAAAGGGGTATCGAGCCCTCAAGTCCTTCTCGTGATCAGAGCTTACTGACAGACTAAGGACCTGAGACTTGTGCATGTTCACCTTAAATCCCGAAACCTGGCTAAACTCGACTAGTATCTCCATAAGCGCAGGCAGTGAGGTCACGGGCTCCGCAAGGGTAAGGATCACGTCATCTGCATACAGGGTAATAGGATGGTGTTCTCCACCGAATTTCACACCGGAAACCAAGGGGCTATCGCGCAATCGCTGCGCGAGGGGCTCCATACATAGCGCAAACAAAAGGGGGGAAAGTGGGCATCCCTGTCTGGTCCCACGCCTGACCGGGAACGGCATAGAGAGCACACCATTAACTCGAACCGCCGCCCTAGGGGACCGATAGGCGCATTGGATCCAAGACCTAAAACCCGGGCCCAGACCAAAGCGCTCCAGAACCCAGAAGAGGTATGACCAGTGCACCCTATCGAACGCCTTTCCGGCGTCAATAGAGAGGAAAAGCGCCTCTCTACGAGATCTGTCTATTTTATCTAGCAGATGCAGAAGCCGCTTCGTGTTATCGCCACATTGTCGGTTTGGAATAAAACCTGACTGATCCGGATCAATAAGACCCGGCATATAAGAATTAAGGCGGTAAGCAAGAATCCCAGTGAATAGTTTGGCATCTATATTCAGAAGCGAAATCAGCCTATATGAAGCACACTCCTCTGGGTCCTTGCCCGGTTTATGTATAACAGCAATGGTAGCGTCCAGCATACTAGGCGTCATGGTTCCCGACGTCCGAATGGAATTAAAAAGCCTCACGAGAAGTGGGGCGAGCTCCACCGAAAAGGTCTTATAAACAATGCCGTGAACCCGTCAGGGCCGGGGGACTTCCCACCCTTTAGGCGGGAGATCGCCGATATAACTTCTTCTGACCTTATCTGCCGGTCAAGCAGGGATGCTTCCCTCTCACCAAGAGGAGTGATTGCTATGCCCTCTAAATAAGAATCCAAGACCGCGTTGTCCCACTCATTCGCCGCGTATAAACCCCGGTAAAACTCCGCAAATGCCTCAGCATCCTGGTCACTCGTGCTGGCCTCTTCACCGGAAGGAGAACGGATCAGTTTGACCGCTGACGTCGCACGCTGCGCTCGCAACGGGTGCGCCAATAGCTTTCCGCATCTATTGCTCCCAATATAGTATTTATGCTTAAGTCGCACTACCGCATACTCCGCCCTATCCCAGTCCATTTGCTTCAGCTGTTGCCTTGCCTTCTCTAATTCCCGCCAAATTCTAGGCGCGCCAGTGGATTTATGGGAACGCTCCAGGACAGCTACCCTATGCTCTAACTCCTTCCTTACCTCCCTCCTTGCCTTATTATCTCTTGCGTTCAGTGCCATCACCTCGCCCCGCACTACTGCTTTCAACGCCTCCCACACAGTCTCCATGGAAGTGCTGCCATCATCATTAAAGCTAATATAATCCGTAATCGCACGTCTGAGCGACTCCACCACTATCTCACTCTGGAGCAAGGAATCCCTAAAGCGCCAGCTCGGAGTGCCAACTCGACCCATCTTCATGGTGAGCTCTACGGTAATTGGGGCATGATCAGTCAAGGCTCTGGGTTCAATCGTAGCCTCCCTGACCCGGAGCATAAACTTGTGTGAGGCCAGAAAAAGATCGAGCCGTGCATAAGTCCTGGTTGCCGCTGAATAGAAGGAGTAATCTCGGAGCGTGGGATGCGACTTCCTCTACACATCCTCCAGCCCACACTCAGCCAGCCACTGACGCCCCACCTCCGACAATGCCCCTGTCTGCCCAAAGTGTTGGCCCGAGCAGTAAAGCTCGTTGTCCATCACCAGATTAAATCTCCACCTACCAAAATGGCACTATCTGGTGAGCTAAGTATAGGGGAAACCGCCTGTCTCAGGAAGGCCTGCTGCTGGGAATTCAGAGCATAAAGGGAAGCAATGGTGAAAGAGAAGGCCACGAGTTTTATTCTAATAGCCAGGAACCTGCCTGACACTTTGTGCACCATCCCAACTATCTCCCTAGCAAAAGTCCTCGAAAGCAATATTGCCACCCCCGCAAGCTTCGTAGTTGCTGAGGACCAGAGCTGTCTAGGGAACCATCTTGAGTGCATGCAAAACGTATCTTTATGCAACAAGTGGGTCTCTTGTAATAGACAGATATGACTCCCGGATTTCTCTAGACCTGACAAAATCGCTAACCGCTAGGTCGGGCTGTTAAGCCCACAACATTCAAACTTAAACACTTAACTGTCATACCATCGCAGGGATGAAATCGCTCCGGGGGGAGAGGATCCACGGAGGGACCAAGACCCAGAACAGCACCTTAGCCGCTCCAAGTCACATGGCCAAACCATTATGACCCGTAATGACCAGACTCACAGGGAAGCATACCAACATATATCCATAATGCACAACAGGTGCTCATATCGAAGAAGTCCTCTCACCCACATCCCAAAGAGGAAAAGTCTCAACAGGGCCGTAGAACCACACAAGTTCGCCCGTTAAGTCCATCGACTCCGCCGCCTAGGCCCCGCTCAGACGGGCACAGGCCTGCAACCAGCGACGCCATGCTGTCCAACAGCACTCCCTCTTTCCTCGCCTAGGCACCTGTCCCAGCCGCCACACTGCTCACTGCCGACTGACGTTCCGAGATCTGCTCCGACACCGTAGGGCGCTGCTGTTTCCTCCTTCTCTCCTTCCTCCGCCAGTGCGGGCGATCTCCTCCGGCCGGACCCAGATTCAAGTCCGGACCCTCAATATCCCCCTCCAGGCCCAGGATCCGGTTAGCCTCAGATAACGACTTCACCTGGCGAAGCTGGTCCTCCCAGCAGAAAACAAGGCGGAACGGGTGACCCCATGAGTAGGACACAGCATGTGCACATAAATGCTCTATGATAGGTTTAAACTCCCGCCGTCGTTGCAAGGTCTGAACCAAAAGGTCCTGGTATAATTGCAGTTGATGGCCTCTAAAGTGGACCTGCGGAAGATTGTGTGCCCGTTGCAGAATGCTTTATTTCAGCCCGTAATTGTGGACACATGCCAAAATATCCGGCGGGCGGTCTCCGGCTCCACCAGATCGGCCCACACGATGCACTCTATCCAGGACGATTTCCTGGGACTCCTCCAGGCCAAGGACTGAGCGGAACAACGCCACCACAAAGACTCCAATGTCCTCCTCCTCAGCTCCAATCGGCGCTCCTCTAATGCAGATATTATGCCTGCGTGAGTGGTTCTCCAGGTCCTCCACCGTCATCTGAAGGAGATCCTGCTGCTTCCGCAAGCATATAACCTCCTGCTGTAGGACCGTCACCTCCTCACTGCGGGCAGCTTCCCCATCCTCTACCTGGGTTATCCGCTAACCCAGGGACGTAAGCTCTACCTGCAACTCATGAGATGTATCTTTGCGGAGTTCCTGCAGGTCGCTGCGGAGCGATTCAAACAAGGAGGTGAGGAAGCCCTTCGTGACTGAGGCCGCCTCATCCTCTGTTATCTTCCTTCTTGCCACAGGGGACCTCGTGGCCGGCGGTTCTTCAGGGCCCCCCCCCCGGCACCGGGCATCCCCCCGTCAGCATATCTCTTACCGTCCGGTCCCGCTTGGGCTTGGAGGTTGCCATCTCCTCTGCCTTCTGACAACTACAACTCAGGTATCTCAGCCGGACCTCTAGGCGTCAGCACCCGGAGCTGTATTCTCTTGGGCGCACACTCTCACCAGCAGCCATCGGCCTTTCCTCTGCAGGGCACTCCGTGGGGCTACTCCTCAAGACAGCTCATCTCCGCGTTGAATAAAGGCCGCCGTGGGCCGCCCGCACCGCCGACTCAGTTTCACCGCGCCACTACCGGCTCCTCCGCTGCAGGGCATAGCTGCTCAGGTGCACCCCCGCCCCTCCGCCGTCTTCTCTGGGGTCTCTCCCCATCGGGCCCAGCAGGCGGGCCCCGCTGCCTCTCCAGCCCCAGCACCAAGCACGCCAATGGGCCCCCATCACAGGCCTGCCTCACCAGGGAGTCGCGGCCCCTGTTAAGGGCGCCGCCACACCTCTGTGGTCACCCAGCAGGTCACCAGGCTCCAGGCGAGCCGCGGTCCGCCGCGCTCGCCGGCCTCGGGAGCCGGCCCAAGACACGCAGCCCCGCGCGCACAGCAGATCGGCCGCGGGCGTCCTCAATGTTCGGGCCCCCGGTGCCGCACAACTCCAGGCATCACGGCTGGGCCCCACAGGCCCTCCCGATCGGGGTCGGGAAGCGAATCCAGGGCCTAGGCGGCGGGGCTCGGACCAATGCGTCCGCTCACGCCGCCATCTTGGCCACGCCCCCCCCAACAATGGTATTTTAAAGTCGATCCCTCAATGATTTGGGCAGGGTGGAATTTCCTCTTTCAAAGTTTAGGAGGCACAACAAGTTTAGGAGGCACAGCAAGTTTAGGAGGCACAGTGCTGGGGCTGCTGCTCCCTGCTCTTTTGACTCCGTACTGACCCTGCCCTCCTTCCTCCATTGGGTGCTTTAAATCACTCTGACCAGTGCCAAACATGTTCTTTTGCGGGTTTGCATCTGCCATGCCTCCTGTCCACTCCCGCCCTCAGTAGGCGCTTTTCTTAAATACATGCTCCTCACCTGTTCCACTTTCTCACCAGCTAAGATCCATTTCTCTATCTCACATTCACTTCTCTCTTGCCCTCCAATCCCCCAGTTTTCAAACCCCAATCCCTCTCCATCTTTAGACACCATGCTATCTCACTCTCTCTCTTCTTCCTCTTCACTTTCCTCTGGTACCTCACAAATGCTCACCGCACCCTTCCTAACCGTCATCTGACTGGAGGCTCTCTCATACTTTTATCCACTTCCTTTACATATCTTCCAGTCTTGCCTTCTTCAGAAGCTCCTCTCTTGACAGTCATCCTTTCTGTCCCACACACACACTTCTTAACACTCTACCACCTCTCACATGTAGCCACAATCTCTTCTTAAACCACACAGTCTTCCCTTTCTCAAATTCTCCTTCCCCTCGCATGCTCCTCTTACTTGCCTTTTGCTGTCTTTTTTCCTGCTCCCTCCTTTGGCACACCATAAACTCACTTACACTCTGCCATCTGTCCTACTTGCCCCTCCCTTGCTCACCTTCAATTTCTTGCACACATGTCCACCTTTGCTCACTCTGAAAAAAACACACATACATTGTGGCTTGTTTTATGCCCCCTTTCAACTGTGGGATTTCATGTTGATGGTTTGCCTTTCCGGGTACAGAGGACTAGCCGTAACCCACAAGAAACTGGTGTTCATGGGCAAAAGGGAATTTGCCCTGCCACTCTTGAAGGAGAGGCACAAACAGGGAAATAAACACAGAGCAGCTGAAAATAAATTACTGCTTGGAGACAGTGTGGTGAAACTTCTAGGTGAACTCTAGTGAACTCTGCAGGTGTTGTACTGTGCCAGCTGGATGAGTTTTTCTATGGCCTGCAGGCATAAGCTACACTTATCTGATTCCCCGTCGCCACCACTATGCTGCTCCTCTGCCTCCACTTCAGATACAGGCACAGTCTCCCAGCCTGCCCTGCTGCCAATCCAAACTCTACTGTCACGCTGCTGGCAGCATAACAGCAGCATTTGGATTGGTCAGAGCCCCAAGCCAGGGCATTCCGAGGCAGAGTGAGGTTGTCTGCCTGCTGTCTCCAACCCGGCGACACAGTGCCGGATTGGAGAGAGCACAGTGCGCATGTGTGTTTGGCTGCCTGGGCCGGCCGGCCAACATACATGCGCACTGAGGTATGTTCTGTGCGCATGTGTGTTATGTATGTTTTTGTCAAGTTTTGCAGCTGCTGCTGCTGGTGGGGAGGGCGACGCTTCTCCGCCATAGCGGAGGAGACATGCCTGGATGGAAGAAAGAAATGATGAATGGATAGATGCATGGATGAGTGAGTGAACGGATGGATGTAAGAATGAAAGAGTGAAAGGGAGAGAGGGTATATGAGTGAAAACGAGGATGATGGATGGATAGGTGAAAGGGTGAATGGATGGAGCAGTGAAAGGATGGATGAGGAGAGGATGGATGGATGGAAGAATGAGTGAAAGGATGGATGGATGAGAAGTATATCAGGATAAATGCATGGTGTGAAAATAGGTGGGTGAGTGGAAGAATGGATGAGTGAAAGTAAAACAATGGATTGGTGAGTTAAAGGTAGGGTAGATGGATGTCTGCGCAAAAAGATGGATGGATGAGTGAAAGGATGGATGGATGAATGGATGAGTGGAAGGGTAAATGGATGCATGGATGGGGCTAAGGGTGAATGGATGGGTGTAAGGATGGATGGTTAAGTGAAAGGGTGGATAAATGGATGAGCCAAAGGGAGGATGGTGGATGGAGTGAAAGGATGGATTGATGGAGGGAAAAAGTGGATGGATGAGCAAAATGATTGATGGATGATTGAAAGGATGGATGAGTGGATGGATGAAAGGGGGTGGATAAGTGAAAGGATGGATGATTGAGTGGATGGATTTGTTTGATGGATAGGTGTCCCCGGACCAGTGACAGCTCTCCTTTTTGGGTTCTACAGCTACACTACAACCCCCTCTTTTGTAGTCCATTTGTATTGTATCAAGAGTAAAAAATTATTCACTCTTGGTACAATAAAAATAAAATGTAGACCTGCTTCGGGTCCAGCAACAAGCTGAGGCAGCTTGTGACATTGTTTGATTGCTGACACAGGTGCATGAAGGTGCCAGCGCCATCCCAGCACAGAGAGCATGTCTGTGTGACTTTGTGTGTGAGTTAGTGAGAGAGAGTCAGTGAAGGAGCAAGTCAGAATGAGTAAGAAAGAGTGACAGTAAGGATGAGTATGTGTGAGAACGAATATGAGTGAAGGAGAAAGACAGTGTAACTGAGTGTTACTGTGTGTGAGACATAGTAAGACTGAGTAATTCAGAATGAGTGAGAATGAGTGGGACTGAGTGAGACAGAGTGGGTCAGAATAAAATGAGTGAGACTGTTTGTATTAGTGAGACTGAGTGACTTAAAGTAAGACAGTAAACTTAGGGGGTTATTTACATAAGGCCTGCGCCACCGGAGCGTCACATTTTTAGACGCTCTTGTGGCTCTGTCCCCTCTATCATATTTATGAGGCAACACAAAGCCATCCTGCGTGGCTTTGCATAGCCTTATAGATGGGGAGTACGGCAAGGCAGCGCTGAGAGATGCATTGCTTTACTCTGTGTCAAGGAAGAGTTCTATTGGCATTGTGGTGGATGTTCCCACGTAACATCCATGGATTTTGACACTGCCCCAGATTTACTAAGTCACGTAAGCCTGGGGTAGTGCCAAAACCTTACGCCTCACCACAGCAGGCGTAACGAAGAGAAACGTTTTCATTTTGCCTTGTTTTTTCCTCTTTCATGTGTGTGCATTCTGCAGCACACATAGAATGAGGACAACACCTGCATGGATTGTTTTTGTGAAGGACGCTATCCCTTCCTGCACAAAAACAATCCTGCCAACAACGCAGAACAAGGGTGCTTGCATTGGTGCTAAGCACCAAAGTGTGCAACGGCACTGGCTGAAAGGACAGTAATGCAGTGTATCTCATAGATATGGGGTAGGGACTCACAGTAAAAAGACTTGTGGTGCTGCTGTGCGCCAAATCTTTGTAACTAAGGCCCTTAGTGCAAGAAAGTGTACAAGAATCCTTCCAGAAGAAGCTCATTGGAATTCCAACCAAGGATTACACCTGCCCCTTTTAAAGGGCACCAGCTGCCACTGCTATAACCTATCACACACTGCCATAACCTATTACCTCAGGTTATTTGATGCAACCCATCCACTTTCTAAGTAACTACACTGAAGTCATACATAGGTGTTCAAGTCGGGTACACACGTGCTAGCCTTTACTGGAATTTACTTCAGATAGTCTGGCACTGCCGCACACAGCCGCTCTTTCTCCCACCACACAACCCCCAGAAAGAAAAAATTGAACAAAACAACCTGAACTTGACCGCATCCTCCATTCACCTTCTCCCTGATTAGCCGGCGAAAAATAAGCCTCTCGATGTAATAACATGGCTGATTGAAAACAATTTTCCTCCCACTTCCACCGGCTTTGAATGGATTTGTGGTTAATCAGCTCTCCGACCTAGCGAGGCTGTGTGCGCTTTAACACCGTTCGACGACTTTAAAACAATGCAGCGAGCAGCCCAGAAACATTAGGCAGGAGAGATTTCCTCTAGCAGTTTATAAAAGGGATTAGCGCCAGACAACCGCGCACATTACCCCTATGTATATATCACCCTGGCTGACATGCGAAATGGCAGACCGTCGCTAGGTCTCACTGATGACCTTAAACTTGGTATCTTTAAAGACAAATACACACACCATGAGATTTCAGACTGACACAGATTCGAGATATGAAGCAGTGTTCCTAGTGGCGTAATTCAGCCCCTTGATTTTGTGCTATTCTGTTTTTGCATTTGATTAATTGTGTATATATTACTAGAAGCTGCCTTTTGCAGGCGTTGAAAGTAATTCAGCTATCTTTTATGCCTTAGTTCTTATTTTAATAAGAAAAATGTTTCAGTGACCTGGAATTGTGATATTCAGATGGATATCTGAAAGGACTTCTCTGAGGCCTTCAAGTGCCAAGATCTTACAGACACTTCTCAGCTCCATTCTCATCACAGGCCTGAGGGTGTGTTCCTCCTCCCTGCTTTCACCCCACTTTCTTTCCTGGCTTCCAAAACCTAATTTTACCTGTTCCCGACCTCTCGTACTAGTCAAAAATATTTTTTCAGGAGAAACCATCAGCGAACCCTTTCCTACTTGGACTGAAAGCATCGGCTCAGCAAAGACCATCACGTGTTCAGTGGTATATGTGAAAACGATGTACATTGTGGCAATGTAATGCGTAGTAGCACCAATTTTCTAGACGTTAGACAGTGCAAGGCACGTGCAAAGTACCACAGCGTGCTGTTAAATTGCCTCCCACCGTTTGCTACTGTGGACGCAACACTATGGGGGTTATTACAACTTTGGAGGAGGTGTTAATCCGTCCCAAAAGTGACGGTAAAGTGACGGATATACCACCAGCAGTATTACGAGTCCATTATATCCTATGGAACTCGTAATACGGCTGGTGGTATATCCGTCACTTTACCGTCACTTTTGGGACGGATTAACACCACCTCCAAAGTTGTAATAACCCCCTATATGTATATAATAAATGCACTATAGTGGGCAGCTACAGCACTGCACACTCAAAGGAGCCTTTCCCAGACAAAGACTGAACGTTCCTAAATAGATAGCAAAATTACTACTTATACATGTTTATCAAACGTAATATTTTGTCATGTCTTACTTATGTTTTCTATGGACTAATGGTATTCTGAGCTCTGCAGTGCTATTTACAACTACAGTAGTGAATGCCTGTTAGCCAGGCCCATCCTCACATACTCTGTGGTGTTACAGATGACACATGACATTATGCATTTCCCCTGTGCAGCTCTACAATTTAAAATTATGCGAAATAGTCTATTATATATTTTCCCAGAAGGAACATAACCTGGCTGAGCCATTAACCTTCCTAAAATATGAGGAGAAAGGGGTGGTTATTTTTATTTCTGAAACCTGTAAAATGAATTGTTAAATGTGGTGTACTGAAATATAATTAGTAAAAGTGTAAAATGAAAATTAACGTTTATGTAAACCACATTAAAACTTATTTGCAACAATGTCAATGTTACAGTATTTTAGAAATGTTATTCCTTACTATCATTTTATATTCAACAAGTTAGACCTGTAAAACATATTTGAACCTAAAGTATAGTCGTGTTCATTGTGCAAAAGAGATAAAATGGTCTGAGAGAAATGCTACGGAACAAAAGGAGTATGCTGTCACTGGCAGCTATAGCCTTTGAGATTTCTGAATGCGAGGAGGTATCAAGGTCGGGTGTTGAATGCTTCAGAAGACTGAATTGATAATTAAAATTGACTTGCAGTTTTGTTTTTCAAATTAGAGTTTTTGTCATGATGTCATCACACCTGGAAAAACAAAGATTTAAGTGTGGTTTAGCTGGTGAGAGATTCAGACTCTTTCTGCTGCTTGCTCAGAGCAGACATTTTGAGGTGCAGACCTCATATTTTCTACGTGGCTTTATACCACCTCACCTCTTAGGCAGAATATTCTATGGAATTTCTGTTTGCTAACCTCTTTTAGATATTACTTTTGTGTGAGAGTAGTTTAGGAGCTAGATTGAATGGTTAGGCAAGAGAACTTAATTTGAGACTCCAGACACCACATACTGTTCCTGATTTTCTGCATTGTTGCTATTGAAGTCTTGATCTTTTATATGTTGCTTCGATTGGTGATTTTATTTAACCATACTATGGTTTTCAGCCTCATCTATGTAACTTTGGTTTCGAGTCTATAAAAAAGCCCTTTGAAACTGTAATTTGGACTCTGAGGTTTAATGTGTGACTGTTGAGTTGCACTGTAATCGATTTGAATAATTAGGTAAAATGATCTCTTCACTCCTCGTAACAGAAAATAAAAGATTAATCGGGCCCCATATTAAAAGAGTAGGGCCCCAGGTCAATCAGCCCCATATCCTTCTAAAGCACATTGGAAATATAGATTGCATGTTTACTTGGTAGTCTCTCCTACATGGCTAACCTCCTGCTAAATAAAAGGTAATATCACCTTTCCTTTATAACTTTCGATTGAAAGTCGTTATTAAATTCATCAAATCTGCAGTGAGTAGGAATCCTGGGCAGAAAAGACAATCAGCAAAGGTATATATTCTTATTAACAGCTACCTTTCCAGCAAACACACACCTTTTTTTGGAATTGCGTTCAGTTTGCAGGTTTTGATGATTCTTCTCTCCATTTGACACATCGAAAGAATTATCCCACAATTTTAGGAATTCCCTGCCATTTGACTGCCAAAGTGTACTTATGGGAGGTGTTTAAGTTTGCCTCTCTGCGTTCCACTCTAGTTTATGGCATTGTGTGGGCTCATTTAATGTGGTTAAACTATCTAGTCACTCTCCTATTCCCACATTACCACCTACTTTATCAAAAGAAGTCTACAAGGTGATGCTTGGCATCAACCCTGTCACTCAGCGGCTGATTCCTATGCTCAATCTGCATTGAAAATAATTTATTGTTATTTGCTTCGGGGAGTATAATTGTAATCCACTTTCTGGTTTATCACATATTTTGTTCTCCCTATGAGACCATTACAATCATCAGAGTGTGGAGTCCAGCTTGTATGAGGCAAGGGTGGCTTCCTTGGTGGAACTTTACTCTGTTTTAATGTCCTTGACAATCCATTATTCAGATACATGTTCATCCAGCTTGCATTTCTGAAATTCCATGAGTTTGATTGTGCCATTTACAAAGTCATCTATTTATTATTTCCTCACTATGTCAGAGATGGAGTATATAGTCCAAGATCTAAGAGGGATTATACAAATTTAAGTTACTCTGTGGACAAAATGCCTTTGTAATGGTGATTGCTATGACATCACCCCTCTTAAACTGACACTTCACACTAAGAATAGTAAGTGATGGAAGGGGAAGTTTAAAGGAAAGCCTTTTTTACACCGAATAGATGATATCTCTGTCACATTCCCCTGTGAAGTGAATAATTAGTGACAGTTCCTTGGACTGTCTCAATGAATACATGCATTGATTTACATGTTCAGACCTTATTTACCAACACCCTTTCTGCAACTCTCCAGATGGTATTTTAAGGTCTTTGCTATAGACTGTTGGCCAGTCCTATCATTTACAATACATTAACCATATTTATAGTGGATTTTTGGTCAGCACCTTGCATGTGATTGGATTTTTTGTTTAGATTCTACAGAGTTATGACTGGATGAGATATACTTCTTCAGCTGACGTCGCACCCAGTTTTCCAGTGCATTTAAGGGACTAGTTTCTGTCTGTCTATTTCTCTCCCCAACTCCTTCTTTGCCTCTCTTTGCTCCACCCACCGTCTTCTTGCCCCATCCACCCTTTTTTTTGTTTTGCTTAAGTGTTTTTACCACCCACTGCAACATTGGCAGCAGGTCATGTTAAAATAGTTTTGTGACCATTCCAAGATTCCCACCCATGCAAGCAGATAAGTACAAATGGATAGCAGGATCTCCAAATGGGTTTTATTTTTACACATCCCATTCGAAGATGGCCACCGCAGATATGCAGCATCCATCTTTTCATGCATTTTGTAATATTCCATTCCAAGATGGTCACTCTGGATGATGACCATTTGGATGTGTATGCATTTATTTTGTTAAAATAAAACAAAATGCATTAAAACCGGTGTCATGGACGTGATTCCATTCATAATGGCTGTATTTTCAAACATTTTGTAAGATTTAACAATGTCGTTCCATGATAGCCACCACTGAGGCATATGTGATGTGATATCATAGTGTGTATATATATATTCTGTGTCAAGGCGGCCCCCATGAGAGAAGTGGGGACACCTCCAGGTGAAGGGCCCTGGTTATTGAGGGTAAGTCCCTCTTGATAGCTTCAGGCCTTATTTGGGCAGTGTGCTACGGCTGGCAGGGAGGAAAGGAGAACCTCAATGGAGGTCCCATGCCTACCCATCCTTCTTGGGGGTCATCATGGATGCGGTAAAGGGATACCATATTTTGTGCAAAAGGAGCGCAGGAGCGCAATGACCCTTAAGGGAGACAGTCTTGTTGGGGGGATTAGCCTGTACCCGGCAGCACGTGCCTGTGTGCTGAACTTGCGCTCCTTGTTCCTGCTGCATTGTTCCTCATGACCTGAGCCATATTACATGTTGTGCTTGCCATGTTGACGGCGACGTGTATATTTTCAAGAGGGGCATTGCAGAATAAGTTAGTGACACATGCAATATGAAAATGTTTTCATGATATTTGCATTCATGGTGATGTCTTGCATTTGTGATAAGGTGTTTATCATGATATGTACATCCACAGTGATGTCTTAGCATTCATGATAAGGTGTTTATTATGATATGTGCATTTTTAGTGATAATGATGACATGACTACTGCTTGTGTTGCCGAATAGTAGTAACCTATGTGTTTACCTGACTACTGCTTGCTTTTCGCAGATTACTAGTAACCTGTGTGATGTTCTGACAACTGCTTGTGTAGCAGGGTATTACTGATATATGATGTTTTTGTTCTAATGATTTGTGTAAAATACAGTTTATGTGTATATAGCTTGTTGTGGTGTTTCTTTTGTTGTGTATTTATTGTGTCACGTGTGTTGTGCAAACGCTTTACACATTGCCTCTGGGATAAGCCTAACCGGCCGTGCCAAGCTACCAAGAGGGTGAGCAAGGATTATTTTGGTTGTGAAGCTCCCTTGCCCTAACTAGAGTGGCGGTCCCTGTCTGGCTGAGGTGCCTACCCTAGCCAACCATTTCTAACAAAATATATACATATCAACAATGTTAGAAATAGGGTCCTTGGTTGGCAGTCAGGTTACCCCCTGTCCAAGCAAGGACCCTCACTCTAGTCAGGGTAAGTCACACACAATCTAAATTATCCTGTGCCCACCCTCTGGTACCTTGGCACAGAGCAGTCACGCTTAACTTAGAAGGCAATGTGTAAAGTATTTGTACAATAAATCATGCAATAACACAGTATAGCACCACAATAGTACACCACACAGTGTTTAGAAAAATATATAATATTTATCTAATAAGATGCAGGTCAAAAACAATTAAAATGCAATAGGTATATGTTGAGTTATCACTGTAAAAGTGATATAAAGTGTCTTTAGTCTTTTAAAAGCAATAAATGTCTCTTTCAAGCACACAGTACCTGGTTTGCGTTCAAAATCTCCGTAAAGAACCGCAGAGGAGGAGATGCGTGGAAAACAAGTAGGTGTGTGTTGACTTCTCGGACAGCACACAGTGATGCGTTGTTTAATTTTCGCGCAGGGACGGCTGTTTGTCGATTTCCGGTGCTCGGTCGTGGATCCTCTTCAGGTTGCTGCGTTTTCGGACGCCCCGGGGGCAATGCCTGGATTTCCGGCGCTGACAGGACGAAGTCACAGGGGCTGTGTCAATCCAGCGGGCGTTGCCTGGAAACTTCTACCACATGGCAGGCGCTGCGTCGATTCCTCTCTGGAAGTCGGGCTGCGTCATTCTGGCTCGGCTGTGCGTCGATCCAGTGGGCTGTGCGTCAAATTTCCAGTCGCTACACTGGCGCTGAGTTGATTTTCTCGTTGCGAAATTGGGCTACGTCATTCCGGTTCAGCGTGCAGTGAATTTTTCACTGCGATGCAGGCTGTGCCTCGTTTCTGGCAGGCTGTGCATCTATTTTTGCCGCACAAGGAATCCTTCTTGCAGAGATGAAGTCTTTTTGGTCCTGAGACTTCAGGGAACAGGAGGCAAGCTCTATCCAAGCCCTTGGAGACCACTACTCAGCACAGCCAAAGAGAAGCAAGGCAGCAGAGCAACAGCAAGGCAGCAGTCCTTCACAGAAAGCAGTCAGGTGAGTCCTTTGGGCAGCCAGGCGGTTCTTCTGGGCAGGTTACAGATTCTGGTTCAGGTTCTCTTCTCCAGGAAGTGTCTGAGTTGGTAGGGGCAGAGGCCCTGTTTAAATACCCAAATGTGCCTTTGAATTGTGGGATACGTCAAAGAGTGGCTTAGAAGTGCACAAGGTCCCCTTTCAGTTCACTCCTGTCTGCCAGGATCCCAGTAGGGGGTGTGCAAGTCCTTTGTGTGAGGGCAGGCTACTGTCCTTTGACATGCAAGTGTCAGGCCCTCCACCCTCCCAGCCCAGGAAGACCCTTTCAAAATGCAGATGTGTGCAAGTGAGGCTGGGTATCCTGTGTTTGGGGTGTGTCTGAGTGAATGCACAATGGAGCTGTCAACTGAACCCAGCCAGATGTGGATTGTAAGGCTCAGAAGGATTTAAGTGAAGAGAAATGCTCACTTTCTAAAAGTGGCATTTCTAAAATAGTAATATTAAATTCAACTTCACCAGTCAGCAGGATTTTGTATCACCATTCTGGTCATACTGAATATGACCTTCCTACTCCTTTCAGGTCAGCAGCTACCACTCAAACAGTATATGAGGGTAGCCCGAATGTTAGCCTATGAAGGAAGCAGGCCTCACAGCAGTGTAAAAATGAATTTAGGAGTTTTACACTACCAGGACACGTAACTACACAGGTACATGCCCTGCCTTTTGTCTACACAGCACCCTGCCCTATGGGTTACCTAGGGCACACCTTAGGGGTAACTTATATGTAGAAATAAGGGGGGTTTAGGCTTGGCAAGTACCTCTAAATGCCAAGTTGAATTGGCAGTGAAACTGCACATACAGGCCTTGCAATGGCAGGTCTGAGACAAGTTGAAGGAGCTACTTAAGTGGGTGGCACAATCAGTGTTGCAGGCTGTAGGAGGCTGGACTGGCTTGTAGTGAGTACCAAGGGGTACTTACACCTTGCACCAGGCCCAGGTATCCCTTATTAGTGTAGAGGGCTGTCTAGCAGCTTAGGCTGATAGAAAAGGTAGCTTAGCAGAGAAGCTTAGGCTGAACTAGGAGACGAGTGAAGCTCCTACAGTACCACTAGTGTCACTTGCACAATATCATAAGAATACACAATACACAGATATACTAAAAATAAAGGTACTTTATTTTTATGACAATATGCCAAAGTATCTCAGTGAGTACCCTCAGTATGAGGATAGCAAATATACACAAGATATATGTACACAATACCAAAATATGCAGTAATAGCAATAGAAAACAGTGCAAACAATGTATAGTCACAATAGAATGCAATGGGGGCACATAGGGATAGGGGCAACACAAACCACGAATGGACCCCAAACCTATGTGACCTTGTAGAGGGTCGCTGGGACTGTAAGGAAACAGTGAGGGTTAGAGAAATAGCCAACCCCAGGACCCTGAAAAGTGGGTGCAAAGTGCACCTACGTTCCCCAAAGAGCACAGAAGTCGTGATAGGGGAATTCTGCAGGAAAGACCAACACCAGCAATGCAACAACAATGGATTTCCAGACAAGAGTACCTGTGGAACAAGGGGACCAAGTCCAAAAGTCACGATCAAGTCGGGAGTGGGCAGATGCCCAGGAAATGCCAGCTGTGGGTGCAAAGAAGCTGCCACTGGATGGTAGAAGCTATGGATTCTGCAAGAACGACAAGGGCTAGAAACTTCCCCTTTGGAGGATGAATATCCCACGTTGTGAAGAGTTGTGCAGAAGTGTTTTCGTTCAGAAAGACCACAAACAAGCCTTGCTACCTGCAAGGGTTGCGGTTAGGGTTTTTGGATGCTGCTGTGGCCCAGGAGGGACCAGGATGTCGCCAATTGCGTGAGGAGACAGAGGGGGTGTCCAGCACGACAAAGAGCCCACTCAGAAGCAAGCAGCACCCGCAGAAGTGCCAGAACAGGCACTACAAAGTGAAATGAACCGGAGCTCACCCGAAGTTGCACAAGAGGGTCCCACGAAGCCAGAGGACAACTCAGGAGGTCGTGCAATGCAGGTTAGAGTGCCGAGGACCCAGGCTTGGCTGTGCGCAAAGGAAATCCTGGAAGAGTGCACAGGAGCCGGAGTAGCTGCAAAACACGCGGTTCCCAGCAATGCAGTCTAGCATGGGGAGGCAAGGACTTACCTCCACCAAACTTGGACTGAAGAGTCACTGGACTGTGGGAGTCACTTGGACAGAGTTGCTGAGTTCAAGGGACCTCGCTCGTCGTGCTGAGAGGAGATCCAGAGGACCGGTGATGCAGTTCTTTGGTGCCTGCGGTTGCAGGGGGAAGATTCCGTCGACCCACGGGAGATTTCTTCAGAGCTTCTAGTGCAGAGAGGAGGCAGACTACCCCCACAGCATGCACCACCAGGAAAACAGTCGAAAAGGCGGCAGGATCAGCGTTACAAGGTCGCAGTAGTCGTCTTTGCTACTTTGTTGCAGTTTTGCAGGCTTCCAGCGCGGTCAGCAGTCGATTCCTTGGCAGAAGGTGAAGAGAGAGATGCAGAGGAACTCTGATGAGCTCTTGCATTCGTTATCTAAGGAATTCCCCAAGGCAGAGACCCTAAATAGCCAGAAAAGGAGGTTTGGCTACCTAGGAGAGAGGATAGGCTAGCAACACCTGAAGGAGCCTATCAGAAGGAGTCTCTGACGTCACCTGCTGGCACTGGCCACTCAGAGCAGTCCAGTGTGCCAGCAGCACCTCTGTTTCCAAGATGGCAGAGGTCTGGAGCACACTGGAGGAGCTCTGGGCACCTCCCAGGGGAAGTGCAGGTCAGGGGAATGGTCACTCCCCTTTCCTTTGTCCAGTTTCGCGCCAGAGCAGGGCTGAGGGATCCCTGAACTGGTGCAGACTGGCTTATGCAGAGATGGGCACCATCTGTGCCCATCAAAGCATTTCCAGAGGCTGGGGGAGGCTACTCCTCCCCAGCCCTGACACCTTTTTCCAAAGGGAGAGGGTGTAACACCCGCTCTCTGAGGAAGTCCTTTGTTCTGCCTTCCTGGGCCAGGCCTGGCTGGACCCCAGGAGGGTAGAAACCTGTCTGAGGGGCTGGCAGCAGCAGCAGCTGCAGTGAAACCCCGGGAAAGGTAGTTTGGCAGTACCCGGGTCTGAGCTAGAGACTCGGGGGATCATGGAATTGTCTCCCCAATGCCAGAATGGCATTGGGGTGACAATTCCATGATCCTAGACATGTTACATGCCCATGTTCGGAGTTACTATTGTCACGCTATACATATGTCGTGACATATGTATAGTGCACGCGTGTAATGGTGTCCCCGCACTCACAAAGTCTGGGGAATTTGCCCTGAACAATGTGGGAGCACCTTGGCTAGTGCCAGGGTGCCCACACACTAAGTAACTTAGCACCCAACCTTTACCAGGTAAAGGTTAGACATATAGGTGTCTTATAAGTTACTTAAGTGCAGTGGTAAATGGCTGTGAAATAACGTGGACGTTATTTCACTCAGGCTGCACTGGCAGGCCTGTGTAAGAATTGTCAGATCTCCCTATGGATGGCACAAGAAATGCTGCAGCCCATAGGGATCTCCTGGAACCCCAATACCCTGGGTATCTCAGTACCATATACTAGGGAATTATAAGGGTGTTTCAGTATGCCAATGTAAATAGGTGAAATTGGTCACTAGCCTGTTAGTGACAATTTGGAAAGAAATGAGAGAGCATAACCACTGAGGTTCTGGATAGCAGAGCCTCAGTGAGACAGTTAGTCATAACACAGGTAACACATACATATAGGTCACAAACTTATGAGCACTGGGGTCCTGGCTAGCAGGGTCCCAGTGACACATAACAAACATACTGAAAACATAGGGTTTTCACTATGAGCACTGGGCCCTGGCTGGCAGGATCCCAGTGAGACAGTGAAAACACCCTGACATACACTCATAAACAGGCCAAAAGTGGGGGTAACAAGGCTAGAAAGAGGCTACTTTCTCACACAGGCCCACTAGTAGCATTTAATCTACAGGCCCTGGGCACACATTGTGCACTTTACTAGGGACTTATAAGTAAATTAAATAAGCCAATTGGGTATGATCCAATGTTATCATGTTTAAAGGGAGAGAGCATATGCACTTTGGCACTGGTTAGCTGTGGTAAAGTGTGCAGAGTCTTAAAACCAGCAAAAACAGCATCTAAAAAGTGGAGGTAGGCAGGCAAAAAGTTAGGGGTGACCACCCTAAGGCTGTCAGGTCTAACAAACAAGTATTGGCAATAGGTTTCACACTCGAAATATATTGGCTTTGCCACTACTTTTTTCCTCTTTTGTGGCTCCACTTGCTAACCATGCTCCAACTTGTATGATGTGTTTGAAGGATACATTTTTTTATTTCCAAATTGTCACTACTGTAACTTTGATTATGCAGTTGTTTGTGTGCAGATCCTCTGCGAAGCTCCATCTGCTGCTACAACCCAACATGTGATTTTGCATTGCAGGTTTTCCTAGCAGCATTTCCTGCTGAATAAATTTCCTGCTATATAAAATGTGATATTAAATAGGTTACTTTTGATTGGTAATTGTTATTAAAAATTATATTTACAAATTACATGTTACTTGGGCTGAAAAGACCAGTAGTAAACTTAAACATGCTGTCTTTTACCCTCCTAACACTTATGAGATATCAAATAAATTATGTTTGAACTCAACTAAGTGGGTTTCAAATCTATACACTTTTCTTATATAGCTGGCAACATTTCCTCTCTCGTGACTGGCTATTTTACCATTTAACTGTACCCTCCTAGGAGGCAATCTGATGGCATCTAATTCTATGAGGAGGCTTCCTACCGACTGTTCTGAAGACGTCCTGGTGCCTCGCCAGATATAATTGCAGAGAAATGGTTTATGCTCTGCAGAAACTTCTGTTTGTGATATTTTGTTCCAGAACTAGAGGTGCAAGTCAACTGCTGACCCCCAGGTCTAAAGCCACCAATGTACTGGCAGTAAAGTCTGCTTGTCTCAGTGCAATTTCACTCATGGAATGTGCAGAAGGTGCAGAGAAACTGGAAGAAGACGTCTGGATAGAAGACGCCTGAATGGAAGGAGACGCCTAAATGGAAAAAGACGCCTGGATGGAAGAATTCCAGTGAAATAGTTGATACTGGGCATTCAGTTGAAACCTGTAGACTATACTTTGGGGGCTCCTCTGCAATTGGAAAAAGTGAACTAAAGCCTGAAGAGCCCATCCAAGGTTTTAAAGAATTTATCCCACTCCTGTCATAACTTGTGGAAAGTCCTTGGACTTTTTTGAAAATGTCCCCCAAACAATGTGACCATTGTGACTTGGTGTAACTATCTTTATCATTTGAATATTTTTAGAAAGAAGCTCAGGACAACGAAGGGATTCCTTGTTCGTAGTATCCAAGCTTATGGAGCACTTATCGGCACATCCTTCAGCTTTGTTTGGCTCCTGGGCTTGTTCTGCCTTCATAAACCTTTCATAACATGAAGGTAAAAATCTTCAGCTGGACCTATGGATTAGGGTGACCACCCATCCGTAACTTTCACCTGAAGGACAAAATTTAATTAGGGCAGATCACTTTCCCCAGCTGGATTGAAAGGCAGGGAGTCTTGTAGGCTCTGAGGGAGGGAGGGGTAGACGGGTAAGAAACAGGCCTTCTTGCCAGGGTGTCTCCTTCCCTAAATAAATGCAAATGAGCGCAACTGGTAAATCTGCAAATTTAAAGGGGCTTGGGAGCATGCATTAACTTTAATCAAAGGAATCATTTGAAGCTTTCTGATGACAAAGATACTTTCTTTTAGAAAGGTACTGCAAGGATGTTCCAAGGTGAGCTGTGGTGTGTGTGGATTTATTGGACTGTTATAAAAAAAATGTTAGTACTAGGTATAAATTGTATATTATTCAAATCTGTATTTTAAAAGGACTTTTTTTATTTAACCTAAATGTATTTGCGTATTTTGTAGCAGCCTAAATTATGATGTTTGTAATGCATGTTTAAAATAAGGACTTACACATTCACAGTCCTTTCAGGGACCCCGATACCTCATAGTACTAACAAACATTGGCAAAGGAAATAGGTCTTGTCTACGCAAGAGTTATTGGCTTTTCAAATGTGTATTAGCCATGTTATTCACCGGAGTGGCTGCTGTTCATCATGGTTAAAAGTTAGTGGCACAGTGGTGTAGAGTGGAGTAGAGTGGCAAAGGAGCAGTGGAGTGGAGCACAGTGGTGCAGAGTAGAGTGCAGTTGGGTACCCTGCAGTTGTTTAAAGTGCTTTGGAGTAGAGTGCAGTGGCATGGGGCAGAGTGGAGTGGCATAGAGTGCAATGGAGTAGAGTGGCATACAATAGAGTGGCCGAGAGTGCAGTAGTGTAGAGTGGTGCAGTGGCAGAGTGCAGAGTAGACTCAAGTGGCATAGAGTGCAGTGGTGTAGAGTGGTGCAGAGTGGAGCAGTGGAGCGTAGTGCAGAGCAGCATATAGTGTTGTAAAATGTAGTGATTTAGAGTGGAGTTATGCAGAGTAGAGTGCTATAGAGTGTATTGGTGCAAAATGCAGTAGGTCAGAGTAGAGGGGTGTAGAGTATAGTGGCGGCCAGTGCAGCGTTGCAGAATAGAGTGTCAGAGTGCAGTGGCATATAGTGCATTGAAGTTGAGTGCAGTGGTTTAGAGTGCAGTGGGGCAGAGTGACATAGAGTGCAGTGGCGTAGAATAGATTGTTTCAGAGTAGAGTTCAGTGGCATAGAGTGGAGAGGTGTAGGGTAGAGTGCAGTGGCATAGAATGCAATTGCGCAGAGTGCAGTGGCATAAAGTAGATTGTTTCACAGTAGAGTGAAGTGGTGTACAGTGGAGAGGTGCAGGGTAGAGCGGAGTTGCATAGAGTGGCATAGAGTGTGATGGCATAGAGTAAAGTGGTGTAGGGTGCCGTGGAATAGAGTGCGGTGTGCAGAGTAGATTAGAGTGACGTACAGTGTATTGATGTAGCGTGCAGGGGCATAAAGTTGAGTGGTGCAGAGTAAAGAGCACTAGCATAGAGTGTATTAGCAAAAAAGTGTAAATAAATGCACTGATAAACTAGTGAGGCATGGACTCTCTTGGGTGTGTCTGTAAAACAGACGTTTGTTCTTGAATTTTTGTCCTGAATTTTGACCCTTTGTCATTGATTTTTTACAGTCCGGTGCAGTATTTCCCTCTATGCCAGGTGGTCACCCTACTATGGATTGCATAGTATTAACTGCTACTCAATCACGATGCCCAGTTGATCGAGTGTTTTAGGTGATGCACGCCTCGGGACGCCCATATAATGACTGGAATGTGAGATGAGCCATATATCTTCTGCAGGAGTTTCTTTCTGGGGTCGCTGCTGCTCCTGGACTGCTCCCTGGAGCTGCTATTCTCACGCTTTCCTACAGGGGTCGCTCTGGAGTGGGGATCATCTTCGCACCCTTTCTACTCACAGTGGTCGCTCGTGCACCCACACTTGCGCGCATGGGGTGTTTATCTGAGATAATTCTGGTTGTGTTGACCGGCCCACTAAGAGCAATAGAACTGCTTTTCTCACACTCTCCTGTAGAGGGTGGCCTTGGGGGTGGTGGGGGGTGTAATTGCCGCCCACCCCCTCTTCCAGGGGTCTATGGAAACTGCCGAGAGTCTCTCGAGCCCTGCTGGCTTATAAGAAGCTTTTAAGTGGGTTTAGCCACGCGTGCCATGCCTGAAGTACATCTGTCATCATAAATGGATAAAAAACGCGGACACACGCCGCCATTTACTGCCGCAAAACAAAGTCAGCTCTTCTGTCATCTCTGCAGGTTTGAAATGGATCATCAGTCAGTGCAGGCTGTGTGCACAGCTCTGAACTCCAGCAGAGTAACTAGCGCACCGAGGCCAATTACGGCTGTTCTCGGCGATGCGCGGGCGGGTGGGGGGACACGGCGCAGGGGAAGAGGGTACAGCGGGGGAGGCTCCTAGGTATCGCAGCGGAACCACTGGGGAGTCGGTTGAAACGAGAATACGCCCTTAGATAGTTTACCAGATATCTGTAAACCGGTATTGCAGGAGAGAGAGAAAACGACGCGGGGCCAGTGGCGAGAGACCGCACAGCTCCGTGAATGAAGACTGAGAGAGCCGCCTGAGGAAACGGGTAGACTAGGGATAAGGAGGAGACAAAAGAAGGAGGGAAGACCCAGGGACACTTCTACAGAGATTGCACAGAAACAATTGTGTGACCCTATTGTGAAAATTGAGTGAACTAGAGACGTCCTAGAGATCGGGGTGAGAGCGAGCGCTGCGTCGGGAGCGCGCACTGGGGCCGGAGGGAAGAGCAGGCAGAGACCTTATGGAGAGTGGCAGCACCTGTCGGTGGAGAGAGACCGCACCGGGTCCGGCGGGAGAGGAACCGCACAGAGGGCCCTATATGTAAGGGCCACTCGCGAGAGCGGGAGGCCGTAGTATAAAGTGGCCTCCTCGAGCGTCACAGAAGGATGTCCATCGCGCAGCCCTGCATCCGTGACCAGGAGCTGAGCACAGAGGCGCGTTTGTGGAGCAAACGTGTAGTGCACCACGCGGATCGAGGGGGTAATAAACACCTGCAGTGTAGAACTTGGAACCAGCAATTAAATAAACTTCCCACCCCCCCGCCACACACACACACATACTCCCGCCCAGCATTAGCCCACGTTTGTTGCTGTTCTTTACTGGAAAGTACTAACAGGTTTTGTTTGATGGGGGGGCCCGCGGAGAGAGAGACTCGCTCTAGTCTCTCCGCGGGTCTTTTCGGGACTGCAGGAAGTGGCGCGGGTGCGCCGTGATTGGGGGACAGGTGAGTAGGGGTGGGTTTTAGGGAGGGGATAAAAGGGTTTGGAGGGGTGGGGTCGGCCTCTTTCCGGGCCGACCATTAGAGGGGAAAGGTGTTGAGGTGGAGCGGCAGGTTAGGAGACGGCGAGGGCAGGTTGGGGCCCAATTCAGGCGAGTACAGGGAGCTTTTAGGCAGGGTCCGGTGCATCTGCAACCGGTAAGGGGTGGGGTGGGTGTTCAGGGAGGCATATAGTGGTTGCGCGGGGGCCGGGCAGGCAAATTAGTAGGCGGCGTCCCGCCGGCATTTAGGACACGCGCGGCCTGGGCCGCGCCCCCCCCCGGGCGCTCCCGACAGTCCCCGGAACCCGGGAGACTGTTTCTCCGGCACGAAGACACGGACAGGAGGGCACAGGCGCGCGTTGGCCTGCAGGGGTTCCCGCGTGTTTTCGCCGCATAGCGCCGGAGACGTGTCAATTTCTTCGGGAGGCCGCGAGGCGGCATTCCAGCTGGGGCCTTCACACAGGTACCACGTGGTTGCTGTCAGACGAGGCCACACAGCTGCAGCGCCTGGGCGGGCCTGCCAAAAAATTTTAAAGAACCGGGAGGCGTATCAAGGTGGGGGGGGGGCTAGACACACGGGGCAAAAAGGGTGTGGGGGCCACATAGGAGGCGGTAAGGCCCACAGCAGCAAGGGCCTTCGGGGAGGATAATTAAAATATAATATATATATAAAAAAAAAAAAAAAAAAAAAAAACAATTCTTTATATTTTCAAATAGGGGGTGTACAGGGCAAGGCATAGGGGGACATGGCTAACGTTCTTGATGCGGAGGCTGTCAGGGCAGCACTCCGGGTACTGGGCGAGGCTGGGAGGGCTGATTTGCTTAGGCCCGGGGTATTGGAGCAGGCTTGGGTGGGCATGACACGCCCAACACGGGCTGCGTCAAGCGGGGGTAGCGGCGGCAATCGCAGCATGCGATTCTCAGGATTCAGAAGGGGACACAGAGGAAGTACCAGTGAGACAGGAACGGGCCACAGAGGTACGGCCCGAGACTCCTAACGTATTGAGCCCACTAATGTTTGGGGGGGAGACCCAGGGCACTCAGGACCAGGGCGCAGGCGATACGGGAGCAGGCGGCGCAGGCCCGGCACGCGGGGGCCCCCAGGCAGGCCAGGGGATGACATGGCAGGGCAAACCCCGGGGCAACAGGGGGTCGGGACCGAACAGCCAGCGCCGGGGCCCAGTGGGTTGCAGGCCCCATTGGATTTGTCACGCCCTAAGAGCGGGAGTGCATTACACATGGGCCATGGGCCGCCAGCCAAGAAAAGAGGCAAATACTTGGGGAGACCCAGGGCAGGGGCGGGCCGGGTCAAACCAGCCCCACGCCAGGCGAAGTTACCTAAGCAATCCGGGGAGGTGATTATGGAGGGGGGGCTACACGGACCTGCCCCCCAGGCGAGGTGGGACCAGTCAGAAACATGGGATTTAGAAGCCAGAATTCGCGAACAGCGTAGGGCTGTGGCTGAAACCGAGGCCAGATGGACGCAGTTATGCAAAGACAGGGAGGAGCTAGGGAGGCGACGCGAGGGTACCAAAACAGTTAAAGAGGTCACAGACACGAAGGGGGTACAGGCAGCAGGGGTTAGCAAAGGTAGCTGGGTTTGGATACCACAGGCAGGAGAAGGTAGGTTCCAGGAGGCTTGTGCGGCCGAGGGGCAGGTTGGCTTGGAAAGCCCCAGTGGTTCAGGCGGCCACATGGGGAGAGGCAGCACAAGGTCAACGTCGGAGGTTGGCAAGAAAAAGGGGACACCAACGGGGTGCAATACGGCCCAAGCGCGTTGGAACGAAGCAATAGAGGGGTCTACGGCGGCCTTCTCTACACCGCGGGAACGGGGACATCAGCAGGTTGGCGGACGCCATGTGGGCCAAAGTACAATAGAGCTACCGTCAAACAAACCTCAAGGGTATATGGAAAACAAAAGAGGCGGGGAAGAGGATGATGAGTTGGAATTGGACTATGACGAAGATGAAGGAGAGTGGGAAGATGGAGAAGTGCGTGAGGAGGAAGGGAGCGAGGTTAAGAGAGGGGGGGGGCGGGGCGCAAGTGCGGCGCAACCCCTGCCTCTGCTTTTCTTTTTCAGGACGACGTCATGGCGGAAGGGCCGTCAAGTGTAAGGCTATCGAGGCCACGTGGCGGAATGACGAGGCGAGCGCCGCGTTATGGGGATGAACCAATTGGAGGTAAGGGGAGATGGTGGTCAGTTTGGGGTGACGGGGGAGTAGCTAGTAAGGTTACGCGCACGAGCAAATCAATAGGTGTGGGAGATGGGTCAGTTTTGGATAACCCGGGGGAGGTCGTAGCACAGAAGGGCGACATGAACAAGGATAAAGAGACGGCAGCCACCAGTACTACAACGGCGGTTAGCCCGCCCATTGGGGAGAGCAAGAACGCGGAGGACAAAGAAGGGGGAGCGCACAAGAAGCGCCTGCCGTACATGGGTTTGGCCATGCCTTTAGGGTCTCATGTCGCGGAAAAAACTAAGACAAAGATATGGAAACATGAATATGTTGACGTTTTCAAACTACTACATAGGGACATACAAGCCAAAGAAGGCTCCAAGGAAGAGGAGTGGGAGTTAGCACGCAGGCCTAGGGTGCCCATTACCATGGACAATTGGACATCTGCCTTTTTGATTTTCGCTAGCATATACTGCGAAAAATACCCAGACCGGGCCATCGCGCTCTTTAAGTACATGGATATCATTAGGAAGGCTCAGATGCATTTTGGGGGTTTCGCATGGCTAAGTTATGACGAGGAGTTTAGAGCCCGGGTGAGCATCAATCCCGAGAAACCATGGGGGGACGTAGACCCAGAATTATGGATGCAATGGATGGCATCAGCACATACAGCGGCATCCACTCATACGGCGAGCGGGTTGCCTGTAACATATAAGCCCTTTCAGGCGCGCCCCGCTCTGGGAGGGGCGGGAAATAATACAAAAACGCAGGCGAGTAACACAGGGGCTTGTTGGAATTTCAACAAGGGTTTCTGTTCAAGGGCTCAGTGTAGGTTCAAACATGACTGCTCCAAGTGCGGGGGTCGTCATCCAGTCATACACTGTTTCTCCCTCAACAGCCCGGCAGAGCAATGGAGGGCGTCAAGAGGAAGGGGCTCACAAGGTGCTCCTACGCCAAAAGGGGCCTACGCCAGTTAGATTAGATGTATTGTTGCCATGGCTGCGCAAATACCCAGACAAGAATAGGGCCAGACAATTGGAATGGGGTTTTCGAGAAGGTTTTAGGGTAGGTTATCAAGGTCCTCGGCAGAGGCGATGGGCAGATAATTTACGGTCTGCAAACGAACAGCCGCAAGTAATACGCGACAAAATAGACAAAGAGGTGACACTTGGGAGAATAGCAGGTCCATTTTTCGACTGGCCAACGGATCATTTAATGATATCCCCATTAGGAGTAGTTCCCAAGAAAGCGCCAGGCGAATTTCGGCTGATACATCATCTGTCATGGCCTGAAGGGGCGTCGGTAAATGATTTTATCGCACAGGAAGATACCAGAGTAATTTACGCGTCGGTGGATGACGCAGTGAAATTAGTCCTGAGGTGCGGGTTAAAAGCGGAAATGGCGAAATGTGATATACAATCGGCTTTCCGTTTGTTACCAATTCACCCAGCAGATTTTGACCTCCTAGGCATGCAGTTAGATGGAGCCATATATGTAGACAGGGTCCTACCTATGGGTTGCGCGATATCATGCGCGCTATTCGAAACTTTCAGTACCTTTCTGCAGTGGGTTTTTGTGAAAACAAGCGGCCACAAAGCAGTGACACACTATCTGGATGATTTTCTTTTTGTAGGGGAGGCGGCATCCGGGACATGTGGGCTGGCTTTGGGAGCCTTTCAGAGATTGATGCAGCAGACAGGAGTGCCGTTGGCACCGGAAAAGACAGAGGGCCCGCTGTCAATCATGACCTTTTTGGGCATAGAGCTAGATGCGGAGCTAATGGTAGCAAGACTGCCAGCAGCAAAAGTGAAGGAAATCCTAGAATGCTTAGCAGTTGTGCGAACGCTGCACAAAATGGAGTTACGGACTGCACAAAAACTACTAGGCTATCTCAATTTTGCATGTAGAGTGGTGAGGGGAGGACGTGCTTTTTGTAGAAGACTTGGGCTGTCCATGTCAGGGGCAGTGTTACCTCACCATAGGATAAGAGTTTCTTTGGCCCTGAGGGAGGACATAAAGGTATGGGAGATGTTCCTGAGGAAGTTTAATGGGGTACCAATGTCTTTTGGAGATGTGGACACAGTGTGGCAAGTTCAAATATTTTCAGACGCAGCAGGCGCGTCGGGTTTTGGCATTTACTGGGATGGGAGGTGGTGCGCGGAGTCATGGCCCAAACAGTGGTTGCAACAAGGAAGGAGTATTGCGTTCCTGGAGTTTTTTCCTTTGTTAGTGGCACTGGCAGTCTGGGGACGGGAACTGGCCAATCGGACGGTAGTTTTCCAAGTGGACAATATGACAGTAGTTGAATTGGTGAACAGACAGAAAGCCAGAGATCTAAGAGTGTTGCGCTTGCTGCGTCAATTCATGCTGCAATGTCTATCTCTCAATGTTATCTTTAAAGCTGCACACATACCAGGGGTATACAACGAGATTGCAGACTCCCTATCTCGTTCACAGTGGCGGCGTTTTCGCGACCTGGCGCCAGGAGCGGAGCAGTCCAAGACTACGGTCCCGGCAGAAATTTGGGAGTGGGGGGCATGATGATCTCGGGGCTGGTGGAGATGTCTTTGGCAGTCTCTACGCGGCGAAGTTACAGGCTGGCATGGTTGGACTTTCAATCTTTTGAAGAGTTTAAGGGCAATTTCTGGGCTCAGGGGTCTGAGTGTTTAGAAGCACGGGCTTTACGCTTTGTGCTGTACTTGATTAAGGGAGGGCTATCCCCGGCCACGATAGGCGGGAAATTAGCAGGAGTTTCATTTTATGGGAAGCTTTTCTTTGGTACGGATCCAGCAAGGAATGATTTGTTGGGAAAAATGTTGAAAGGATGGGGCAGGGTTAGGGCCGGGGAGGGAACTAAGGCAAGAGAGCCCATTACATTTGGGATACTGAAAGAACTTTTGCATGTTTTGCCAGTATGTTGCACGGATGAACACGAGGTAGGACTTTTCAGGTTGTGTATGGTCTGGATGTTTTTCGGGGCTTTTAGGGTATCTGAATTACTAGGCATAGGCAAGGACTGTGGTGTGAAGGAGAGGGAGATCTGCTTGCATCAAGGGAGATTGGGCATATGGCTCAGGAAGTCCAAGACGGACCAGCTAGGAAAAGGGAAGTGGGTATGGTTGGAGAAAGGAGGTGATGAGTTAGCATGCCCAGTGAAGGAGTGGATGGTTTTCAAACAAAAGTGGGGGCAGGCAGGGGAAGCAGGGGTGTTTGTACATGCATCGGGAAAGAAACTCACTAGCTATCAGTTGCTACAGGTTTTGAGGATGGCTTTGGGCCGGACTGGGCGACAAGCAGGGGATTTTGGAACGCACTCCTTTAGGATCGGGGCAGCAACAGCTGCAGCTCATTTGGGATGGGATTGGGCTAAGATTAAAGCAATAGGTAGATGGAAATCCCGATGCTGTGAGCGCTACGTTAGGCCCTAAGGAAACACAGGTTGGGGGGGGGGGTTAAGTTCGTATCACATTTGTTACAGTGTTTTTTCCTTACAGGGTGCGTGGCCGGACCGCGGAATGATAAGACAGTGACTTGGCTGGTCGGCCATTCATTCGTACATTGGGCGGCAAAATTTGCGGAAAGACAGATCTACGGCAGATCAATGGGACTGCCCAGCAGACAACACGAAGTGCGTTGGTGGGGAAAGAGCGGAATGAGGTGGGGGAGTTTACTCCCATTTATCACAGGGATTTTGCCGCAGTGGGGATGCCCGGACTTGTTGCTGATACACTTGGGAGAAAATGATTTGGTGAGGCAATCTGGGCTTGCATTGATACAATTTATGCAGAAAGATTTGGAGCTGTTGAAGCGGAACCTGTGCGGGACATGTTTGGTATGGACAGAGTTTATACCCAGACGGGTATGGAGAGGGGCAATTAACCACGGAGCCATAGAACGGGCTCGGAAAAAGTTGAATAGGGCAATGAGGGTGTTTTGCTGGGCACAAGGAATTAAGGTGCTGAGGCACGAGGATATTAAGGAACAGGAGGGGACATTGTTCAGAGATGATGGAGTTCATTTATCGCAATTGGGAAATGCGTATTATTTAATGGGTTTGAGGCTGATGCTGGAGAAGTTGTGGGGAGAGGACCTGTGGATCAGGACATGAGAAGGAATTAGGGTGGCAAACGAGGGTTTGCCGGGTGGGGCAGAAAAACGCCACATGGGTTTTCCTGGGTGGCAGGAAATGGGGGAGGGGGGAGAGCCAGATGCGGGCTTGTTCCCCCCTTCCAAGGGGAAAAATGAGGTGAAGGATCAGAATGGGGGGGGAGGATTGTTTACAAACAAGGAGGGCATGGAAGGAATAGGGGAGTGTCTAGGGGAGGGGATTTGATGAGAGATATTAGAAGAGAAGGAAGGGCATAAGGAAGCTTCTAAGTTGAAAGATGGGTGAGAGGGATTTCATACAGTTCAAAGTTGTTGTTGTTGATGTTAAATCCTGTCCTAAATAAATGACCTTTTGCACTAGAAATGAGTGTCAATGTATGTTTGTCCCGATGGGGAGGCCCGCGGAGAGAGAGACTCGCTCTAGTCTCTCCGCGGGTCTTTTCGGGACTGCAGGAAGTGGCGCGGGTGCGCCGTGATTGGGGGACAGGTGAGTAGGGGTGGGTTTTAGGGAGGGGATAAAAGGGTTTGGAGGGGTGGGGTCGGCCTCTTTCCGGGCCGACCATTAGAGGGGAAAGGTGTTGACCACCCACCCGCCCTGCACAGAAGGTAGGCAACAAGGCAGAGGGGGTTTTAAGGGTAGGGTGTGAGGCAGGTAGGTAGGGTTAGGTTTTCAACGTCAGTTAGGGCAGGTGCAGTGTTCAAAGGTTGGCAGGAAATGGGGGAGGGGGGAGAGCCAGATGCGGGCTTGTTCCCCCCTTCCAAGGGGAAAAATGAGGTGAAGGATCAGAATGGGGGGGGAGGATTGTTTACAAACAAGGAGGGCATGGAAGGAATAGGGGAGTGTCTAGGGGAGGGGATTTGATGAGAGATATTAGAAGAGAAGGAAGGGCATAAGGAAGCTTCTAAGTTGAAAGATGGGTGAGAGGGATTTCATACAGTTCAAAGTTGTTGTTGTTGATGTTAAATCCTGTCCTAAATAAATGACCTTTTGCACTAGAAATGAGTGTCAATGTATGTTTGTCCCGATGCTTCTGTTACAGACAGGTTTAATATCATTGGTGTTACTTTACAGGGACAGGCACCGAAAAAACATAATACCGGTCACTTAAACACTTTGCAGTGGCTCATATTGGAAAAAGGACAGGTTTTCATCAAAATGAGCCGTGGGATTACAGGTGGATTAGAGACGGGTCTATGGTGCAGGCACACGGGGAGATGAAGGTATTGTACAGTTGTGCACGATGACACAGCGACAGATGCGTTCTGTATACACTCACACGGGGACTGAAATACCAAAATGGGGACGATTGCAGGCATTGGATGCAGAATCGAGGTTGTGTTTACTGACATCCCAATTCTTCCAAGGAGGTGAATAAATCTTAGATCATATATCTCACTTCAAAGCACCTTACGAGGACAAGTCACCCCTGGCAGCAATTGAAATCATTTTTTAGACAAACACGTGGTGCAGTTGAAATGCAGCACATTTATAAATGCAAATTTACGTCACAGGCAATAGATTTAGCAGGCTTTGTCCTTAAGAATATGGCCCTAGAGTAGGGCCACAAGGGGAAGACCAAAACGGTGCAGTCTTACAATAAAATATGCTCCCGCGCTAATCAATACCCTTCAGAGAACAGTACACGTGTTACTGGCATGCGCGAGGAGCATTATTTCAAAGAATGGCTTTTCCTCTGAATCCACTCCTCTGCTGACTTAGAGAACACTAGAACGAGCATCCTAAATAACCTATCGCCTGTGACTGATGTTTGCAAAGCAAGTAGTTACGTTATTTTCTTAAAGAGTTATGTAGGTCATGCGGTGTGACAGTCAATATATAGGTTGCATAATTCATAGTTAATAAAGGGTTCATGGTGTAGAGCTGCTATTCATTTATTTATTTAGTAGTTTTACGTGTGGTGTTCATTGCCTTAAGATGACGCCACCTCACTAGTATGTGAGGCACTATAGGTATTTCTATCATACATGCCCTATGTGCATTATGTAATACGTATGAGCAGCTTGCGCTGTACTGAATTCTACTGCTCCTAGAAAGAGTAAACTCGAGTTTATGAAATAATATAACTTTTTTATTTAGCACTTCCTAGTGCATGTTTACGACATACGCTCATTTCACCTCACCCACGCAATCACACACAGACATACAGGCACACTCCTAAGCACACATCATCGATACAGTTGATTTGTTTGAACACATGCACCATTGTAGGAGGCTGGACTGGCTTGTAGTGAGTACCTAGGGGTACTTGCACCTTGCACCAGGCCCAGTTATCCCTTATTAGTGTATAGGGTGTCTAGCAGCTTAGGCTGATAGATAATGGTAGCTTAGCAGAGCAGCTTAGACTGAACTAGGAGACGAGTGAAGCTCCTACAGTACCGCTAGTGTCATATGCACAATATCATAAGAAAACACAATACATAGATATACTAAAAATAAAGGTACTTTATTTTTATGACAATATGCCAAAAGTATCTCAGTGAGTACCCTCAGTATGAGGATAGTAAATATACACAAGATATATGTACACAATACCAAAATATGCAGTAATAGTATTAGAAAACAGTGCAAACAATGTATAGTTACAATAGGATGCAATGGGGACACATAGGGATAGGGGCAACACAAACCATATACTCCAAAAGTGGAATGCGAACCACGAATGGACCCCAAACCTATGTGACCTTGTAGAGGGTCGCTGGGACTATTAGAAAATAGTAAGGGTTAGAAAAATAGCCCACCCCAAGACCCTGAAAAGTGAGTGCAAAGTGCACTAAAGTTCCCCAAAGGACATAGAAGTCATGATAGGGGAATTCTGCGGGAAAGACACAAACCAGCAATGCAACAACGATGGATTTCCAGTCGAGGGTACCTGTGGAACAAGGGGACCAAGTCCAAAAGTCACAAGCAAGTCGGAGATGGGCAGATGCCCAGGAAATGCCAGCTGTGGGTGCAAAGAAGCTGCTACTGGACAGTAGAAGCTTAGGTTTCTGCAGGAACGACAAGGGCTAGAGACTTCCCCTTTGGAGGACGGATCCCACACGCCGTGGAGAGTCGTGCAGAAGTGTTTTCCCACTGAAAGACTGCCAACAAGCCTTGCTAGCTGCAAATCGTGCCGTTAGTGTTTTTGGATGCTGCTGTGGCCCAGGAGGGACCAGAATGTCACCAATTGCGTCAGGGGACAGAGGGGGCGCCGAGCAAGACAAGGAGCCCTCTCAGCAGCAGGCAGCACCCGCAGAAGTGCCAGAAACAGGCACTACGAGGATGTGTGAAACAGTGCTCACCCGAAGTCGCACAAAGGAGTCCCACGTCGCCGGAGGACAACTTAGGAGGTCGTGCAATGCAGGTTAGAGTGCCGTGGACCCAGGCTGGACTGTGCACAAAGGATTTCCGCCGGAAGTGCACGGAGGCCGGAGTAGCTGCAAAAGTCGCGGTTCCCAGCAATGCAGTCTGGCGTGGGGAGGCAAGGACTTACCTCCACCAAACTTGGACTGAAGAGTCACTGGACTGTGGGAGTCACTTGGACAGAGTTGCTGGATTCAAGGGACCTCGCTCGTCATGCTGAGAGGAGACCCAGGGGACCGGTGATGCAGTTCTTTGGTGCCTGCGGTTGCAGGGGGACGATTCCGTCGACCCACGGGAGATTTCTTCAGAGCTTCTAGTGCAGAGAGGAGGCAGACAACCCCCACAGCATGCACCACCAGGAAAACAGTTGAGAAGGCGGCAGGATCAGCGTTACAGAGTTGCAGTAGTCGTCTTTGCTACTTTGTTGCAGTTTTGCAGGCTTCCAGCGCGGTCAGCAGTCGATTCCTTGGCAGAAGGTGAAGAGAGAGATGCAGAGGAACTCGGATGAGCTCTTGCATTCGTTATCTGAGGAATCCCCAGAGACAGAGACCCTAAATAGCCAGAAAAGAGGGTTTGGCTACCTAGGAGAGAGGATAGGCTAGCAACACCTGAAGGAGCCTATCAGAAGGAGTCTCTGACGTCACCTGGTGGCACTGGCCACTCAGAGCAGTCCAGTGTGCCAGCAGCACCTCTGTTTCCAAGATGGCAGAGGTCTGAGCACACTTGAGGAGCTCTGGACACCTCCCAGGGGAGGTGCAGGTCAGGGGAGTGGTCACTCCCCTTTCCTTTGTCCAGTTTCGCGCCAGAGCAGGGCTAAGGGGTCCCTGAACTGGTGTAGACTGGCTTATGCAGAAATGGGCACCATGTGTGCCCATGAAAGCATTTCCAGAGGCTGGGGGAGGCTACTCCTCCCCTGCCTTCACACCATTTTCCAAAGGGAGAGGGTGTAACACCCTCTCTCAGAGGAAGTCCTTTGTTCTGCCATCCTGGGCCAAGCCTGGCTGGACCCAGTCTGAGGGGTTGACAGCAGCAGCAGCTGCAGTGAAACCCCAGGAAAGGCAGTTTGGCAGTACCAGGGTCTGTGCTGCAGACCACTGGGATCATGGGATTGTGCCAACTATGCCAGGATGGCATAGAGGGGGTAATTCCAGGATCATAGACATGTTACATGGCCATATTCGGAGTTACCATTGTGAAGCTACATATAGGTAGTGACCTATATGTAGTGCACGCGTGTAATGGTGTCCCCGCACTCACAAAGTCCGGGGAATTGGCCCTGAACAATGTGGGGGCACCTTGGCTAGTGCCAGGGTGCCCTCACACTAAGTAACTTTGCACCTAACCTTTACCAGGTAAAGGTTAGACATATAGGTGACTTATAAGTTACTTAAGTGCAGTGGTAAATGGCTGTGAAATAACGTGGACGTTATTTCACTCAGGCTGCAGTGGCAGGCCTGTATAAGAATTGTCAGAGCTCCCTATGGGTGGCAAAAGAAATGCTGCAGCCCATAGGGATCTCCTGGAACCCCAATACCCTGGGTACCTCAGTACCATATACTAGGGAATTATAAGGGTGTTCCAGTAAGCCAATGTAAATTGGTAAAATTGGTCACTAGCCTGTTAGTGACAATTTGAAAGAAATGAGAGAGCATAACCACTGAGGTTCTGGTTAGCAGAGCCTCAGTGAGACAGTTAGGCACCACACAGGGAACACATACATATAGGCCACAACCTTATGAGCACTGGGATCCTGACTAGCAGGGTCCCAGTGACACATAACAAACATACTGAAAACATAGGGTTTTCACTATGAGCACTGGGCCCTGGCTAGCAGGATCCCAGTGAGACAGTGAAAACACCCTGACATACACTCACAAACAGGCCAAAAGTGGGGGTAACAAGGCTAGAAAGAGGCTACTTTCTCACACAACCCCCCCCCCCCCCCCAAACGAAGGACAATAAGGCTAACCTTGGCCAGTTGAGACTTTATTGTCTAAGTGGTGATAAGTAGAGAGTAGCTCTGCAATAGACTGGTTACTCCCTTTATCATCCACTATATGGTTACTTCCCTGTGGGGATGTAAACCACCCTGTTTGAAGTTTTTTAGCTAAGCAACAATGTGAAGATGTATTTTCAGAGTTTCTATCAGTAAGTTTTAGTTTAGAGCAGTGGGAATTGTCCACTGAACCTATTTGTAGTGATGGAAATGCCAGACAGGGATGTTGTCTCAATAAAGCCATAGCTGGGCAAACACTTTGTCCATATGGCTGGAAGAGAGAACAGGGATGCTGTTTCTCTTGAGTTGGAGCAGGGCAGGGATGCTGTCGTATGAGCTCCACACTAGGGCAGGGATGCTGTCCTAAGTGTTGTGAGGTAGTGCAGGGTTTCTGCACTAAAGTTTCTCTGGGAGGGTTGGAGGGATGCTCCATGTTAACTAAAATGGTGCTCTTTTTCTCACCAATGTTAGTTATCCCACAGAGAGGTACTTCTACCTCAGGGAGTACAGTTTTGCCAACTGATGATTCCCTTGGAACAGGTGCCACCCCAGGAGAGGTTTCTCCCACCACAGGAATGGTATCCTGAATAGTAGGGTGGTTAGGGGATACTGTGATACCCCTTTTTCCTGTTGTTGGAGAGGGATCCTGAGTTTTCAGGCCTTCTCTCCTTTGCTTTTTCATTTCAGTAGAAATGAGAGGGAACAATTCCTCTGGGATGCCCAGCATGGCTGCATGGGCATAAAACTCTACATCAGCCCAACCTGAGGCCTCTAGGTCATTACCTAAGAGACAGTCTACAGGTAAGCTAGGTGATACCACCACCTGCTTAGGGCCAGTAACTCCACCCCAGCTAAACTGAATTATAGCTAAGGGAAGAAACTTAGTGGAGTTATGGACATCAATAATTTTATACTGTTGTCCAATGATGTGTTGATCAGGGTGCACTAGGTTTTCAGTCACCAAAGTGATACTGGCACCTGTGTCCCTGTAGGCCAAGGCCTCAACGCCATTTATTGAAACTGTCTGCCTGTACTTATCCATTATAAGGGGACAAGCAGCCAGTGTGGCAAGGCCAATGCCACTAGGTGTGACAGAAACTGTCTTGGGACTGACTACCCCAGTGTCTACTGATGGCCCATAAGTGAACCCAACTACACCCTTAACTTGACTGTTGCCAGCAGTCCCACCACTAGTACCACTACTGCTATGGGCACTAGAGCTTGATGTATTAGTGGTGGTAGGCTCAGGGGGTTTACCTGGACAGGACTTATCCCCTGGCCTATGGCCTCTGTTTTTACACACAAAGCACCAAGGCTTTTTAAATTGTGTAGGTTGAGAAGAAGAGGAAGAATTTGTTTTATCCCCACCCCCTGAAGAGTGTTTAAGATTTGAAGTGGGATCTTTGGTTTTACCCTTATCCCCATGCTTATCTTGAGATTTTTCACCATCTTTCTTCTTAGTGTTCTCTTTGTCACCCCCTGTATGAACTTTTCTGTTCACCCTTGTTCTGACCCATTTGTCTGCCTTCTTTCCCAATTCTTGGGGAGAGGTCAGATCAGAGTCCACCAAGTACTGGTGTAACAAATCAGACATGCAATTATTAAGAATATGCTCTCTCAGGATCAAGTTATACAGGCTGTCATAATCAGTAACTTTACTGCCATGTAACCACCCCTCCAAGGCCTTCACTGAATGGTCAATGAAATCAACCCAGTCTTGTGAAGACTCCTTTTTGGTCTCTCTGAACTTTATCCTGTATTGTTCGGTGGTTAAGCCATAACCATCCAGGAGTGCATTCTTAAGAACTTTGTAATCCTTGGCTTCACTTTCTTTCACAGTAAGGAGCCTCTCCCTACCTTTTCCACTAAATGATAGCCATAGGATAGCAGCCCACTGCCTTTGAGGGACATCCTGTACAGCACAGGCCCTATCAAGTGCAGCAAACCACTTGTTAATGTCATCCCCCTCCTTATAAGGGGGAACTATCTTGTGCAGATTCCTGGAATCATGCTCTTTTACAGGATGACTATGGGGAATACTGCTGCTGCCACCATGGGTTTCTAAACCCAGTTTCTGTCTCTCCTTCTCTACTTCTAAGGTCTGTCTATCCAAATCCAGCTGTTGCTTCTTGAGCTTCAGTCTGGTTTGTTCCACTCTCAATCTATTGAGCTCCCTTTCTAACAATCTGTCATCAGGGTGGGTGGGAGGGACATGCCTTGAAACAGAAGTATGGTGAGAATGGACAGAAGGAGACCTGTCCCTTACAGAAGGCACCCTAACAGCTTGGTTAACAGAAACATCACTTCTACTGTGGTGAGAATGAATGCTCTTGCTATGATGTGAGACAACACTATCTGTATGGTGTGACTCAATCTCAGTACCAACTATGCTAGACTGTCTAGTAATGGGCAGGCTAGGAAGTTTCTTTCCTTAATCTTTTCCTAGGGGAGTGCCTGGATCAGATTGGGAACCATTAGCTACTTTTTCAACAGATTAGGACATTTTGGCCTTATCTTGTTCTCTAAGCATGTTAAGCAATAATTCCAAGGAAGGATTCTTCCCTACACTCAAACCTCTATCTACACAGAGACTCCTTGCTCCTTTCCAGCTAAGGTGGTCATATGCAAGTTTGGACAGATCAACATTTTGGCCTGTGCCAGACATTTTTAGAAAGAGTTTAAGTGATAGAAAAAGAAAAAAGTTTTCAGAACTTTTAGAAAGACAGAAAAAAAAAAACTTTTTAAACTTTTTAAGAACTTTTTGAAAGTTTAGAAGTACTTTTCAGCACTTTTAGAAAAGAAGTGAGAAAAGAAATGCAAATCTTTTTGGTTAGGTGTACATACACTGAACTTGTTTTGTATATTTTTCTCTTATGAAAAGTACAATGACAAGAGTGGTAAGTAGTCTCAAAGCACTTATCCCACCGCTGCACAACCAATGTAGGAGGCTGGACTGGCTTGTAGTGAGTACCAAGGGGTACTTGCACCTTGCACCAGGCCCAGTTATCCCTTATTAGTGTATAGGGTGTCTAGCAGCTTAGGCTGATAGATAATGGTAGCTTAGCAGAGCAGCTTAGGCTGAAATAGGAGACGAGTGAAGCTCCTACAGTACCACTAGTGTCATATGCACAATATCATAAGAAAACACAATACACAGATATACTAAAAATAAAGGTACTTTATTTTTATGACAATATGCCAAAAGTATCTCAGTGAGTACCCTCAGTATGAGGATAGCAAATATACACAAGATATATGTACACAATACCAAAATATGCAGTAATAGTATTAGAAAACAGTGCAAACAATGTATAGTTACAATAGGATGCAATGGGGACACATAGGGATAGGGGCAACACAAACCATATACTCCAAAAGTGGAATGCGAACCACGAATGGACCCCAAATCTATGTGACCTTGTAGAGGGTCGCTGGGACTATTAGAAAATAGTAAGGGTTAGAAAAATAGCCCACCCCAAGACCCTGAAAAGTGAGTGCCAAGTGCACTAAAGTTCCCCAAAGGACATAGAAGTCGTGATAGGGGAATTCTGCGGGAAAGACACAAACCAGCAATGCAACAACGATGGATTTCCAGTCGAGGGTACCTGTGGAACAAGGGGACCAAGTCCAAAAGTCACAAGCAAGTCGGAGATGGGCAGATGCCCAGGAAATGCCAGCTGTGGGTGCAAAGAAGCTGCTACTGGACAGTAGAAGCTTAGGTTTCTGCAGGAACGACAAGGGCTAGAGACTTCACCTTTGGAGGACGGATCCATCACGCCGTGGAGAGTTGTGCAGAAGTGTTTTCCCGCCGAAAGACTGCCAACAAGCCTTGCTAGCTGCAAATCGTGCGGTTAGTGTTTTTGGATGCTGCTGTGGCCCAGGAGGGACCAGGATGTCGCCCATTGCGTCAGGGGATAGAGGGGCGCCGAGCAAGACAAGGAGCCCTCTCAGCAGCAGCAGCACCCGCAAAAGTGCCAGAAACAGGCACTACGAGGATGCGTGAAACGGTGCTCACCCAAAGTCGCACAAAGGAGTCCCACTTCGCTGGAGGACAACTTAGGAGGTCGTGCAGTGCAGGTTAGAGTGCCGTGGACCCAGGCTGGACTGTGCACACAGGATTTCCGCCGGAAGTGCACGGAGGCCGGAGTAGCTGCAAAAGTCGCGGTTCCCAGCAATGCAGTCTGGCGTGGGGAGGCAAGGACTTACCTCCACCAAACTTGGACTGAAGAGTCACTGGACTGTGGGAGTCACTTGGACAGAGTTGCTGGATTCAAGGGACCTCGCTCGTCGTGCTGAGAGGAGACCCAGGGGACCGGTGATGCAGTTCTTTGGTGCCTGCGGTTGCAGGGGGACGATTCCGTCGACCCACAGGAGATTTCTTCGGAGCTTCTAGTGCAGAGAGGAGGCCGACTACCCCCACAGCATGCACCACCAGGAAAACAGTCGAGAAGGCGGCAGGATCAGCGTTACAGAGTTGCAGTAGTCGTCTTTGCTACTTTGTTGCAGTTTTGCAGGCTTCCAGCGCGGTCAGCAGTCGATTCCTTGGCAGAAGGTGAAGAGAGAGATGCAGAGGAACTCGGATGAGCTCTTGCATTCGTTATCTGAGGAATCCCCAGAGACAGAGACCCTAAATAGCCAGAAAAGAGGGTTTGGCTACCTAGGAGAGAGGATAGGCTAGCAACACCTGAAGGAGCCTATCAGAAGGAGTCTCTGACATCACCTGGTGGCACTGGCCACTCAGAGCAGTCCAGTGTGCCAGCAGCACCTCTGTTTCCAAGATGGCAGAGGTCTGGAGCACACTGGAGGAGTTCTGGACACCTCCCAGGGGAGGTGCAGTTCAGGGGAGTGGTCACTCCCCTTTCCTTTGTCCAGTTTCGCGCCAGAGCAGGGCTAAGGGGTCCCTGAACCAGTGTAGACTGGCTTATGCAGAAATGGGCACCATGTGTGCCCATGAAAGCATTTCCAGAGGCTGGGGGAGGCTACTCCTCCCCTGCCTTCACACCATTTTCCAAAGGGAGAGGGTGTAACACCCTCTCTCAGAGGAAGTCCTTTGTTCTGCCATCCTGGGCCAAGCCTGGCTGGACCCCAGGAGGGCAGAAACCTGTCTGAGGGGTTGACAGCGGCAGCAGCTGCAGTGAAACCCCAGGAAAGGCAGTTTGGCAGTACCAGGGTCTGTGCTACAGACCACTGGGATCATGGGATTGTGCCAACTATGCCAGGATGGCATAGAGGGGGCAATTCCAGGATCATAGACATGTTACATGGCCATATTCGGAGTTACCATTGTGAAGCTACATATAGGTAGTGACCTATATGTAGTGCACGCGTGTAATGGTGTCCCCGCACTCACAAAGTCCGGGGAATTGGCCCTGAACAATGTGGGGGCACCTTGGCTAGTGCCAGGGTGCCCTCACACTAAGTAACTTTGCACCTAACCTTTACCAGGTAAAGGTTAGACATATAGGTGACTTATAAGTTACTTAAGTGCAGTGGTAAATGGCTGTGAAATAACATGGACGTTATTTCACTCAGGCTGCAGTGGCAGGCCTGTGTAAGAATTGTCAGAGCTCCCTATGGGTGGCAAAAGAAATGCTGCAGCCCATAGGGATCTCCTGGAACCCCAATACCCTGGGTACCTCAGTACCATATACTAGGGAATTATAAGGGTGTTCCAGTAAGCCAATGTAAATTGGTAAAATTGGTCACTAGCCTGTTAGTGACAATTTGAAAGAAATGAGAGAGCATAACCACTGAGGTTCTGGTTAGCAGAGCCTCAGTGAGACAGTTAGGCACCACACAGGGAACACATACATATAGGCCACAACCTTATGAGCACTGGGGTCCTGACTAGCAGGGTCCCAGTGACACATAACAAACATACTGAAAACATAGGGTTTTCACTATGAGCACTGGGCCCTGGCTAGCAGGATCCCAGTGAGACAGTGAAAACACCCTGACATACACTCACAAACAGGCCAAAAATGGGGGTAACAAGGCTAGAAAGAGGCTACTTTCTCACAACCATTCCGCTTAGTGCTTTAAACACATCTGTTTAGTCTGTCACGTGGTAAGCGGCCTCTCCTTCTCACCCAGCCTGGCTACAATCACCCTTCACTTATTTGTCAGCATTTTCTGTGTGTCGCATTACATAGCAGGCACTGGCCTACAGTGTGTGTGAAAGAGTAGGGTCTGATTGGACCCTGTACTGTCAATCAGTGTGGTGTCTGCAGGCCTTTAACACCCGAAGTTATGCAATGAGCTGCTGGCCAGTGGTTGTTCTCCAATGATCAACAATAAGCACTAGTTGTACTTTCTGAGAAGTAAATTGCCATAAAATCTAAATTGCTGATAAAACTTTGCGTAGTCCATTTTCGGGAGGTTTGGAAGAAAGACGTAGTTGTCGAACTTCTCGTACGGTGTTTCCACACACAACCACTGCTAACCCAGAGGCCTCCTTGAGACGCTCTGTTTACTTTTGCTACGCAAAGTATCTAAAGCTCCTGAATAATATTTTACATGCCTATCTATGGTAGCCTACGATCGCATCTGGCCTTTAATTCATGCTAGTGCATGAATGTTTCACCTCGAGGTTCTGTGCTGTAATAATCACGCTGCTGATTTGGTGGGACAGTAGTAGAACAGCTATGCAGGCACAAGGAAAATCCCTGTTTTGTTTTGCTGGTGACCTGCTTGGTAGTGGCAGTGCTTAATTTGTAAAGCAATAAGTCCTGGGGAACAAACAACTGAGACTGTGAGTATTGGGGTGCTTAGTACCAAGGCTGTGTAGTCTTGATTTCACCTCATGCCTCTTTAATTCACCACGAGAAATTCCCTGCCTCCTTATCTCACTCTTGTTGGTTCTTTCAAATCTCGGTTTTCTCTTTGTCACTGGTTTCCCGTCTTCTGTTTTCCTCTTTTATTCCATGTTTTGTAGTTTTCTCTTTTTTACTCGGGGTGAAAGTCTGATAAGAAAACATAACTGCTGATCCCCAAAAATGAGTGCTGGTGGCATCCACCGGCTTAAATTAAGCACTGGGTAGTGGCTGCCATGCCAGTCTCCTCAGCAGCAACCCAGCACCCTCACTACAATGTTACATACAGTTGAGGTGAAGGAGGGGACTCCCCTGCACCCAGAGCTGGTCTGTACAAACATAGCTCCCTAGGCGTGGGCGGAGGGAAATGTGGCGCCCTTGCTGATGGCAGTGGAATCACCGACCAGTAGCTTAGCTGCCTTATGCAGATGATGATTTTGTTGATGTGCCACAGCACAGGTCAGAGGGTGAAGGAAGGGCAAGGAAGCGGGCTAAAGGGTTGTTAAAAATATGGCCTGTGATATGAAAATGAATCAACAAAACCACTTTAAAATGGCAAATCAGAAACAACCAGGGACAAGGAAAAGGCTAGAGCAAGATGAAAAGGGTGCTGCCCTTGGCATGACCTTAATTCAGACAGCTCTGCGTACCCCTCAGAATGTTGGTGCCGTGGGCCTGGGCCATGCTCGCCCATGCTTAAGGCCGGACCTGCCTGTAGCACAGGGTCCCGATAGCGGTGTAACATTAGCCCTCGCAAACCCTGTGTCGCGAGGGAGGTGAGGGTGGCTGATCTCCAGGGGACACCCTCAGCACAGCATACTGGGTCTGGGAGGTGTTAGTTGGTGGGATGGGAGTGGGGTCCCCCTCCCTGTACTCTGCAGGGGGGGTCAAGTTTCAGTATGCCTCTGTGTCTAGGAAACCCACAGCTTAACCATGAAGAGATCGGATGCGGCATGTTGAGCTGCTAGTTTGCGCCAGTTTAAATGGTAAGCAAGGCCAGGAGAGCCTTCACACAGGTCTCTGTGACAGCGACAGGAGAAGGATGACCGATGGCAGAGACCATGCCCTGAGGGGGGTCTTGGAGTTTTCACCTGAGAAGGGGAGGAGGAACTGCAGAAAGTAACACAGAAGACTAGACTCGTCCATCATAGCTGTCAGTGGAGCACTGCAGAGCCAGAGCGTTTTTTTCCACTTTTTGTCGCAATGAGGACTCGAAGTGTTTGTCATCTGCTGTAACGGAGCAATTCAGCGCCTCGGTTAGGGGTAGTACGCGCAATAAATCCCCTTAGAGCTGCTTAGAAGGAGCAAGGTGATCAATGTCCAGAAGACGACATATCAAAGGTCATTTTTTACCCCTAATTAAGGTGTCAACCATTGAGATGTTAACTACCCCTTTCGATTATTGCTCACATCCGGGTGTTCTAGTGCCCTTGTCACAGTCTGATCCTTATTGGTACTTGCTTAGCTGCCAATTGACACAAGATGATGTCTGATACATCCTGTCAGTGCTGGCTCTACAGATGCCGTGTTGACCTATAATTTTAATCAACATCACTGAACAAAATGTTCCAGAATGCTTTTCCAGCTAGCAGCACTTTGTATGCTCAACTTCTGGTTCTGAAGTAGCCTTAGTATGCATGTATTTAAAAATGTCAGCTTGCAAACTTATTGTTGGACCTGGCTTTTTGACGGGGACATCCCCAAACTTTTTGCCTCCTTCCTCCTATTTTTTCTGACCTGTTGTTGTTGGCTTTTGACCTCTGGGCACTTTACCACTGCTAACCAGTGCTAAAGTGCATATGCTCTCTGGGTAAATTGTACTACTGATTGGTTTATCCATGATTGACTATTTAATTTACTTGTAAGTCCCTGGTAGAGTGCACTACATGTGCCTAGGGCAGGTAGATTAAATGCTACTAGTGGGCCTGCAGCACTGGTTGTGCCACCCACCTCAGTAGCCCCTTAAACCTGTCTCAGGCCTGCCATTGCAAGGCCTGTGTGTGCAGTTTCACTGCCACTTCGACTTGGCATTTAAAAGTACTTGCCAAGCCTAGAACTCCCCTTTTACTACATATAAGTCATCCCTAATGTGTGCCCTAGGTAACCCCTAGAGCAGGGTGCTGTGTAGGTAAAAGGCAGGACATGTACCTGTGTAGTTATATGTCCTGGTAGTGTGAAACTCCTAAATTCGTTTTTACACTACTGTGAGGCCTGCTCCCTTCATAGGCTAACATTGGGGCTGCCCTCATACACTGTTGAAGTGGCAGCTGCTGATCTGAAAGGAGCAGGAAGGTCATATTTAGTATGGCCAGAATGGTAATACAAAATCCTGCTGACTGGTGAAGTCGGATTTAATATTACTATTCTAGAAATGCCACTTTTAGAAAGTGAGCATTTCTTTGCACTAAAAACTTGTTGTGCCCTTCAATCCACGTCTGGCTAGGTTTAGTTGACAGCTCCTTGTGCATTCACTCAGACACACCCCAAACACAGGGTACTCAGCCTCACTTGCATACATCTGCATTTTGAATGGGTCTTCCTGGGCTGGGAGGGTGGAGGGCCTGCCCTCACACAAAGGACTGCCACACCCCCTACTGGGACTCTGGCAGACAGGATTGAGCTGAAAGGGAACTTGGTGCCTTTCTTAGAGACTCTTTGAAGTCACCCCCACTTCAAAGGCACAACTTAGTATAAAACAGGGCCTCTGCCCTACCTCATCAGACACTTGCTGGAGAAGAAACCTGAACCAGAAACTACATCCTGCCAAGAAGAACTGCCTGGCTGCTCAAAGGACTCACCTGTCTGCTTTTCTACAAAGGACTGCTGCCTTGCTGTTGGCCTGCTGCCTTGCTGAACTCTTGCCTGGCTGTAAAAGTGCTCTCCAAGGCCTTGGATAGAGCTTGCCTCCTGTTCCCTGAAGTCTCAGGACCAAAAAGACTTCACTCTTCCTCTTGGACGCTCCGTGCGTCGAACTTTTCGACGCACAGCTTGTTCCGCGGCAAGAAAAACGCCGCACACCGACGCTGATCAACGCAACGCCTTCGGGACGACCGAAACTTTGACGCACGGGCTCGCAAGGACAACGCCGCCCGATTCCGCAGGAGAAATCGACGCGACGCCTGCCGTGCGATCAAAACTTTGACGCACGGCCTCGCAAGGACAACGCCGCCCGACTCCGCAGGAGAAATCGATGCGACGCCTGCCGTGAGATCAAAACTTTGATGCACGGCCTCGCAAGGACAACGCCGCCCGACTCCGCAGGAGAAATCGACGCGACGCCTGCCGTGAGATCGAAACTTCGACGCGCAGCCCCGCAGAACGACGCGCAGCCAGAAAACAAGCAGGAAAATCCACGCACAGACCCGGGACATCTGGTAATCCCCGCGACCCACAGAAAGAGACTGTCCGCGCGCCGGAAAACGACGCCCGACTTCCCGCGTGGAAAATAACGACGCAAGTCCGTGTGTGCTGGGGAGAAATCGACGCACACACCCTTTTTCCACGCACCTCTTCCTTTGTGGCCCTCTGAGGAGATTTTCCACCAGAAACCAGGTACTTTGTGTTTGAAAGAGACTCTGTTTACTTTCTAAAGACTTAAGACACTTTATATCACTTTTCAGTGATATCTTTACAAATTCATATTGCATCTTTGATCGTTTTGACCTGAAGATACCCAGATAAATATTATATATTTTTCTAAATACTGTGTGGTGTATTTTTGTGGTGTTATGCTATGGTGTTGTATGATTTATTGCACAAATGCTTTACACATTGCCTTCTAAGTTAAGCCTGACTGCTCGTGCCAAGCTACCGGAGGGTGAGCACAGGCTGATTTTGGCTTGTGTGTGACTTACCCTGACTAGAGTGAGGGTTCTTGCTTGGACAGAGGGCAACCTAACTGCCAACCAAAAACCCCATTTCTAACATTGGTGATCAGCGGTGAGGATAGGACTTGTGTTTGTGCAGTGACATACAGTAGCTAAGTATTTCACTACCTACCCACAGTTGAAGGTCAACTTGATTTTTCATCTTTTTTGGCTCTTGGTTCTCTGATGTCCTCCTGGATATACTATTGATATTTTGGACTTTGGATTTTGGTTTTTGCTGATAAGATCTTATCAAAATGGGATTGTGTACCTACTCATTCTTTGTTCGTACGGACCACCTCACTAAGGCTGACCTAAGGAAGCTTTGCAGAAAATGGGGCCTTCCTGTAGCAAGGAGATCTACTAAGGCGGAGATGCTCCATCACTACATAGTCTGGGGGGAGGAAAGATGGGCAGAGAGAGAGGCAGCAAGAAACCAAATGACTAAGTACCCCTCAGATGAGGAGGAGGACTACTCACATGAGGAGGAAGACTGCTCACATGAGGAGGAAGACTACTCAGATGAGGAAAGAGAACCAGTGGGAGATGAATGGCTCCTAGCTCTAGAGCGGTGTCTAGAAGAGCTAGATGAGCAGCTTGAAAGGGCTGAGGCAGCAAGTCTCTTAGCCCTGGAAGAAGAAAAGATTGCAGCTCAAGAGCTGAGCTGTAAAGAGCTGAAACTGGAGGCCGGAAGGGCTGAGTCCAGTTCAGATGGTGGCAGCAAAAATCTTGCATCCAGTACTGCTGAAGAAGGGCACAAGCCCAGAGATGTGGTGCCCAACTTGAAGAAGGGAGTTGACACACCCCAGGCGGTTCAAGGGTATGAGGTAGTTCCCGTTATGCACAGGGTCCCTGAGAAGGATTGGGGAACTGGCACAGGGAGTCATATTCCTACTGGGGGGAGGGACACTTTACTGACTCTAGCAGAGAGTGACAGAGAAAAGGGTTCCCCCCTGGTGGACGTCCTGGATATAGAGTGTAGAGACATCCCAGAAGAGTTTGGGTTGAGTGTCAGGGACAGACAGATACTGTCTCACCAGTCTCAGGAGGGCGAAGTAGAGTGCTTTTCCAAGGTTGAGTTACTGGGTGGTTGGGTGAAGGGTACTGTGGTTAATACATGTGAAGGGCAGAGTGATGTAATTGCTGGAGAGCATATGTCTGGTCCTTATTTTCCAGAGCTACGCCAACACCAGGTGGAGTGTGAGTTCTCTGACCCCAGGGAGCTTACAATGGAGGCAGACTTCTGGGTGAGTACCAGAGAGTCTGAAGAGGCATTTGGGGGTGCTCCTGAAGGGAGTGGTCTTGGTGATTCCCAACCAAGTGTGGTGGGAAAGGATTGTAGTGTCCCAGGTAGGTCCCAGGTCCTAGAGGGTTCCATGAGGGAACACCAGGAGGGAAGCCTAGCCTGTACCGTAGGGCCACCTTTTGAGGGAAGCCCCGCAGTGTCAGAAGAACTTGGGGGGGTGACTGTAGCCAGCATCCCAACAGTTCTGGTGTCTGTCAGTACCCCTCATAGTGAGGGGGTGCAGAAGTCCAGACATAGGGTTGAGAGGGGGTTGCAGACCCCAGTGGAGGACCTTGAGAGTCAGGGGACAGCTCTGAGAGCAGAGCCCCCCAGGAATGACCCAGGTGAAACCGTTTCTGGTTTGGGGGAAACCCAGACTCTGCCGGATGGGCAGAGGTCGGGAGACCTGCGCCAACCAGACTCTTGTGTGGCCCTTGGGGACGGTGTGTCCCTTGTGGGGGGTGAGAGTGCCCCCCAGGAAGTCCTGGCATGCCAGGCAAAGATTCAACCTCAGGGTGGTGACTCTTGGTTGGATACCCAGGTTCAGAGGTTAAACTCTGACCTGGTGGGAGGTAGATGTGCCTCCCAAGAAGTCCTGCTGTGCCAGGCAATTGTCCAACCTCAGGGTGTTGACTCTGGGTTGGATGACCAGGTTCAGAGGTTAAACTCTGACCTGGCGGGGGGTAGGTGTGCCCCCCAGAAAGTCCTGGCGTGCCAGGCAATTGCCCAACCTCAGGGTGGTGACCCTGGGTTGGGGAACCAGGCTCAGAGGTTAAACTCTGACCTGGTGGGAGGTAGGTGTGCCTCCCTGGAAGTCCTGGCCTGCCAGGCAATGGTTCAACCTCAGGGTGGTGACTCTGGGTTGGCTAACCAGGTTCAGGGAATAAGCTCTGACCTGTTGGGGGGTAGGCGTGCCCCCCAGGAAGTCCTGGTGTACCAGGCAGTGGTCCAACCTCAGAGTGCTGACTCTGGGTTGGATAACCGGGTTCAGAGGTTAAACTCTGACCTGGTGGGGGGTAGGTGTGCCCCCCAGAAAGTCCTGGAATGCCAGGCAATTGTTCAACCTCAGGGTGGTGACTCTGGGTTGGATACCCAGGTTCAGAGGTTAAACTCTGACCTGGTGGGAGGTAGGTGTGCCTCCCAAGAAGCCCTGCTGTGCCAGGCAATTGTCCAACCTCAGGGTGTTGACTCTGGGTTGGATGACCAGGTTCAGAGGTTAAACTCTGACCTGGTGGGGGGTAGGTGTGCCCCCCAGAAAGTCCTGGCGTGCCAGGCAATTGCCCAACCTCAGGGTGGTGACCCTGGGTTGGAGAACCAGGCTCAGAGGTTAAACTCTGACCTGGTGGGAGGTAGGTGTGCCTCCCAGAAAGTCCTGGTGCGCCAGGCAATTGTTCAACTTCAGGGTGGTGACTCTGAGTTGAATGGCCCAGTGCAGAGGTTAAACTCTGACCTGTTGGAGGGTCAGTGTGCCCTCCAGGAAGTCCTGGCGTGCCAGGCAATTGTTCAACTTCAGGGTGGTGACTCTGAGTTGAATGGCCAAGTTCAGAGGTTAAACTCTGACCTGGTGGAGGGTCAGTGTGCCCTCCAGGAAGTCCTGGCGTGCCAGGCAATTGTTCAACTTCAGGGTGGTGACTCTGAGTTGAATGGTCAGGTGCAGAGGTTAAACTCTGACCTGGTGGGGGGTAGGTGTGCCTCCCAGGAAGTCCTGGTTTGCCAGGCAGTGATCCAGTCTGAGGGTACAGACCCTGGGCTGGAAGACCAGGTTCAGGGTGTCCCCCCGGACCTGGAGGGAGGGGCTACTGATAACAGTGCCCCTACCATGTTGTCTTCTGAGGAGGCCACTCCTAGTTGGAGGGTGCTGGACCCCAGAAGGGAGGGCAGGGGGAGGGAAGCCTCACCCCGGGCCCTAGTCCAACCTGAAGGTACAGGCCCCAGGTTGGAGGGCCAGTTGCAGGTTAACAGCCCTGCACTGGTGGAGGAATGGTACAGGGTGACTTCTGTAAGCACCCTGACCATGTTGGACTCTGGGGGTACCGCTCCAGGAGGGAGGGTACAAAGCCCCAGAGGGGAGGACCAGGTTCAGGCTGTCATCCCTGACCTGGTGGAAGGGAGAATGGTTAAAGGGTGCCCAGCACCTGGGGCTACCGCCCCCCACTCTCCACAGCCACAGTGGTTGGAGAGCTTTGAGAGGCCTGGGGCCTGGCTCTCATCCCTGGCAGCTGTCAGTAATCACTGTGGCTTGCTGTCCGGGTGGACAGAGTTATCCCTGGGGAGGGGACAAGTGTCACACCCCAGGGGTAGAGTGGGCAACACCACTGTGTTGGTCATGGTGGTACTATCCTGCTCCTGGGATACATCTGTGAGCAAAGTAAGGTTAGGTGCTGCACAGATGGGATCCGCAGGTAAGGAGAAATGTTCCCCATGGGTTGGCTTAGTGGGCCCTGAGAGTATGGACAGAGTGATCCAATTGGAGTCAGGAAGGCGAAGAACTGGAGCATGCCCCTGCTGTTGTGGGCCTGGGTCCTTGTTCTGTCGCCTCAAACAGGGAAGTACATCAGGATAGTGATTGTTCTCCCCTGGCTTTAGGCTGGTAGGGGGTCATGTTGGACCTGGCTTTTTGACGGGGACATCCCCAAATTTTTTGCCTCCTTCCTCCTATTTTTTCTGACCTGTTGTTGTTGGCTTTTGACCTCTGGGCACTTTACCACTGCTAACCAGTGCTAAAGTGCATATGCTCTCTGGGTAAATTGTACTACTGATTGGTTTATCCATGATTGACTATTTAATTTACTTGTAAGTCCCTGGTAGAGTGCACTACATGTGCCTAGGGCAGGTAGATTAAATGCTACTAGTGGGCCTGCAGCACTGGTTGTGCCACCCACCTCAGTAGCCCCTTAAACCTGTCTCAGGCCTGCCATTGCAAGGCCTGTGTGTGCAGTTTCACTGCCACTTCGACTTGGCATTTAAAAGTACTTGCCAAGCCTAGAACTCCCCTTTTACTACATATAAGTCATCCCTAATGTGTGCCCTAGGTAACCCCTAGAGCAGGGTGCTGTGTAGGTAAAAGGCAGGACATGTACCTGTGTAGTTATATGTCCTGGTAGTGTGAAACTCCTAAATTCGTTTTTACACTACTGTGAGGCCTGCTCCCTTCATAGGCTAACATTGGGGCTGCCCTCATACACTGTTGAAGTGGCAGCTGCTGATCTGAAAGGAGCAGGAAGGTCATATTTAGTATGGCCAGAATGGTAATACAAAATCCTGCTGACTGGTGAAGTCGGATTTAATATTACTATTCTAGAAATGCCACTTTTAGAAAGTGAGCATTTCTTTGCACTAAAAACTTGTTGTGCCCTTCAATCCACGTCTGGCTAGGTTTAGTTGACAGCTCCTTGTGCATTCACTCAGACACACCCCAAACACAGGGTACTCAGCCTCACTTGCATACATCTGCATTTTGAATGGGTCTTCCTGGGCTGGGAGGGTGGAGGGCCTGCCCTCACACAAAGGACTGCCACACCCCCTACTGGGACTCTGGCAGACAGGATTGAGCTGAAAGGGAACTTGGTGCCTTTCTTAGAGACTCTTTGAAGTCACCCCCACTTCAAAGGCACAACTTAGTATAAAACAGGGCCTCTGCCCTACCTCATCAGACACTTGCTGGAGAAGAAACCTGAACCAGAAACTACATCCTGCCAAGAAGAACTGCCTGGCTGCTCAAAGGACTCACCTGTCTGCTTTTCTACAAAGGACTGCTGCCTTGCTGTTGGCCTGCTGCCTTGCTGAACTCTTGCCTGGCTGTAAAAGTGCTCTCCAAGGCCTTGGATAGAGCTTGCCTCCTGTTCCCTGAAGTCTCAGGACCAAAAAGACTTCACTCTTCCTCTTGGACGCTCCGTGCGTCGAACTTTTCGACGCACAGCTTGTTCCGCGGCAAGAAAAACGCCGCACACCGACGCTGATCAACGCGACGCCTTCGGGACGACCGAAACTTTGACGCACGGCCTCGCAAGGACAACGCCGCCCGACTTCCCGGGAGAAATCGACGCGACGCCTGCCGTGAGATCAAAACTTTGACGCACGGCCTCGCAAGGACAATGCCGCCCGATTCCGCAGGAGAAATCGACGCGACGCCTGCCGTGCGATCAAAACTTTGACGCACGGCCTCGCAAGGACAACGCCGCCCGACTCCGCAGGAGAAATCAACGCGACGCCTGCCGTGAGATCAAAACTTTGACGCACGGCCTCGCAAGGACAACGCCGCCCGACTCCGCAGGAGAAATCGACGCGACGCCTGCCGTGAGATCGAAACTTCGACGCGCAGCCCCGCAGAACGACGCGCAGCCAGAAAACAAGCAGGAAAATCCACGCACAGACCCGGGACATCTGGTAATCCCCGCGACCCACAGAAAGAGACTGTCCGCGCGCCGGAAAACGACGCCCGACTTCCCGCGTGGAAAATAACGACGCAAGTCCGTGTGTGCTGGGGAGAAATCGACGCACACACCCTTTTTCCACGCACCTCTTCCTTTGTGGCCCTCTGAGGAGATTTTCCACCAGAAACCAGGTACTTTGTGTTTGAAAGAGACTCTGTTTACTTTCTAAAGACTTAAGACACTTTATATCACTTTTCAGTGATATCTTTACAAATTCATATTGCATCTTTGATCGTTTTGACCTGAAGATACCCAGATAAATATTATATATTTTTCTAAATACTGTGTGGTGTATTTTTGTGGTGTTATGCTATGGTGTTGTATGATTTATTGCACAAATGCTTTACACATTGCCTTCTAAGTTAAGCCTGACTGCTCGTGCCAAGCTACCGGAGGGTGAGCACAGGCTGATTTTGGCTTGTGTGTGACTTACCCTGACTAGAGTGAGGGTTCTTGCTTGGACAGAGGGCAACCTAACTGCCAACCAAAAACCCCATTTCTAACATTGGTGATCAGCGGTGAGGATAGGACTTGTGTTTGTGCAGTGACATACAGTAGCTAAGTATTTCACTACCTACCCACAGTTGAAGGTCAACTTGATTTTTCATCTTTTTTGGCTCTTGGTTCTCTGATGTCCTCCTGGATATACTATTGATATTTTGGACTTTGGATTTTGGTTTTTGCTGATAAGATCTTATCAAAATGGGATTGTGTACCTACTCATTCTTTGTTCGTACGGACCACCTCACTAAGGCTGACCTAACGAAGCTTTGCAGAAAATGGGGCCTTCCTGTAGCAAGGAGATCTACTAAGGCGGAGATGCTCCATCACTACATAGTCTGGGGGGAGGAAAGATGGGCAGAGAGAGAGGCAGCAAGAAACCAAATGACTAAGTACCCCTCAGATGAGGAGGAGGACTACTCACATGAGGAGGAAGACTGCTCACATGAGGAGGAAGACTACTCAGATGAGGAAAGAGAACCAGTGGGAGATGAATGGCTCCTAGCTCTAGAGCGGTGTCTAGAAGAGCTAGATGAGCAGCTTGAAAGGGCTGAGGCAGCAAGTCTCTTAGCCCTGGAAGAAGAAAAGATTGCAGCTCAAGAGCTGAGCTGTAAAGAGCTGAAACTGGAGGCCGGAAGGGCTGAGTCCAGTTCAGATGGTGGCAGCAAAAATCTTGCATCCAGTACTGCTGAAGAAGGGCACAAGCCCAGAGATGTGGTGCCCAACTTGAAGAAGGGAGTTGACACACCCCAGGCGGTTCAAGGGTATGAGGTAGTTCCCGTTATGCACAGGGTCCCTGAGAAGGATTGGGGAACTGGCACAGGGAGTCATATTCCTACTGGGGGAGGGACACTTTACTGACTCTAGCAGAGAGTGACAGAGAAAAGGTTTCCCCCCTGGTGGACGTCCTGGATATAGAGTGTAGAGACATCCCAGAAGAGTTTGGGTTGAGTGTCAGGGACAGACAGATACTGTCTCACCAGTCTCAGGAGGGCGAAGTAGAGTGCTTTTCCAAGGTTGAGTTACTGGGTGGTTGGGTGAAGGGTACTGTGGTTAATACATGTGAAGGGCAGAGTGATGTAATTGCTGGAGAGCATATGTCTGGTCCTTATTTTCCAGAGCTACGCCAACACCAGGTGGAGTGTGAGTTCTCTGACCCCAGGGAGCTTACAATGGAGGCAGACTTCTGGGTGAGTACCAGAGAGTCTGAAGAGGCATTTGGGGGTGCTCCTGAAGGGAGTGGTCTTGGTGATTCCCAACCAAGTGTGGTGGGAAAGGATTGTAGTGTCCCAGGTAGGTCCCAGGTCCTAGAGGGTTCCATGAGGGAACACCAGGAGGGAAGCCTAGCCTGTACCGTAGGGCCACCTTTTGAGGGAAGCCCCGCAGTGTCAGAAGAACTTGGGGGGGTGACTGTAGCCAGCATCCCAACAGTTCTGGTGTCTGGCAGTACCCCTCATAGTGAGGGGGTGCAGAAGTCCAGACATAGGGTTGAGAGGGGGTTGCAGACCCCAGTGGAGGACCTTGAGAGTCAGGGGACAGCTCTGAGAGCAGAGCCCCCCAGGAATGACCCAGGTGAAACCGTTTCTGGTTTGGGGGAAACCCAGACTCTGCCGGATGGGCAGAGGTCGGGAGACCTGCGCCAACCAGACTCTTGTGTGGCCCTTGGGGACGGTGTGTCCCTTGTGGGGGGTGAGAGTGCCCCCCAGGAAGTCCTGGCATGCCAGGCAAAGATTCAACCTCAGGGTGGTGACTCTTGGTTGGATACCCAGGTTCAGAGGTTAAACTCTGACCTGGTGGGAGGTAGATGTGCCTCCCAAGAAGTCCTGCTGTGCCAGGCAATTGTCCAACCTCAGGGTGTTGACTCTGGGTTGGATGACCAGGTTCAGAGGTTAAACTCTGACCTGGCGGGGGGTAGGTGTGCCCCCCAGAAAGTCCTGGCGTGCCAGGCAATTGCCCAACCTCAGGGTGGTGACCCTGGGTTGGGGAACCAGGCTCAGAGGTTAAACTCTGACCTGGTGGGAGGTAGGTGTGCCTCCCTGGAAGTCCTGGCCTGCCAGGCAATGGTTCAACCTCAGGGTGGTGACTCTGGGTTGGCTAACCAGGTTCAGGGAATAAGCTCTGACCTGTTGGGGGGTAGGCGTGCCCCCCAGGAAGTCCTGGTGTACCAGGCAGTGGTCCAACCTCAGAGTGCTGACTCTGGGTTGGATAACCGGGTTCAGAGGTTAAACTCTGACCTGGTGGGGGGTAGGTGTGCCCCCCAGAAAGTCCTGGCATGCCAGGCAATTGTTCAACCTCAGGGTGGTGACTCTGGGTTGGATACCCAGGTTCAGAGGTTAAACTCTGACCTGGTGGGAGGTAGGTGTGCCTCCCAAGAAGCCCTGCTGTGCCAGGCAATTGTCCAACCTCAGGGTGTTGACTCTGGGTTGGATGACCAGGTTCAGAGGTTAAACTCTGACCTGGTGGGGGGTAGGTGTGCCCCCCAGAAAGTCCTGGCGTGCCAGGCAATTGCCCAACCTCAGGGTGGTGACCCTGGGTTGGAGAACCAGGCTCAGAGGTTAAACTCTGACCTGGTGGGAGGTAGGTGTGCCTCCCAGAAAGTCCTGGTGCGCCAGGCAATTGTTCAACTTCAGGGTGGTGACTCTGAGTTGAATGGCCCAGTGCAGAGGTTAAACTCTGACCTGTTGGAGGGTCAGTGTGCCCTCCAGGAAGTCCTGGCGTGCCAGGCAATTGTTCAACTTCAGGGTGGTGACTCTGAGTTGAATGGCCAAGTTCAGAGGTTAAACTCTGACCTGGTGGAGGGTCAGTGTGCCCTCCAGGAAGTCCTGGCGTGCCAGGCAATTGTTCAACTTCAGGGTGGTGACTCTGAGTTGAATGGTCAGGTGCAGAGGTTAAACTCTGACCTGGTGGGGGGTAGGTGTGCCTCCCAGGAAGTCCTGGTTTGCCAGGCAGTGATCCAGTCTGAGGGTACAGACCCTGGGCTGGAAGACCAGGTTCAGGGTGTCCCCCCGGACCTGGAGGGAGGGGCTACTGATAACAGTGCCCCTACCATGTTGTCTTCTGAGGAGGCCACTCCTAGTTGGAGGGTGCTGGACCCCAGAAGGGAGGGCAGGGGGAGGGAAGCCTCACCCCTGGCCCTAGTCCAACCTGAAGGTACAGGCCCCAGGTTGGAGGGCCAGTTGCAGGTTAACAGCCCTGCACTGGTGGAGGAATGGTACAGGGTGACTTCTGTAAGCACCCTGACCATGTTGGACTCTGGGGGTACCGCTCCAGGAGGGAGGGTACAAAGCCCCAGAGGGGAGGACCAGGTTCAGGCTGTCATCCCTGACCTGGTGGAAGGGAGAGTGGTTAAAGGGTGCCCAGCACCTGGGGCTACCGCCCCCCACTCTCCACAGCCACAGTGGTTGGAGAGCTTTGAGAGGCCTGGGGCCTGGCTCTCATCCCTGGCAGCTGTCAGTAATCACTGTGGCTTGCTGTCCGGGTGGACAGAGTTATCCCTGGGGAGGGGACAAGTGTCACACCCCAGGGGTAGAGTGGGCAACACCACTGTGTTGGTCATGGTGGTACTATCCTGCTCCTGGGATACATCTGTGAGCAAAGTAAGGTTAGGTGCTGCACAGATGGGATCCGCAGGTAAGGAGAAATGTTCCCCATGGGTTGGCTTAGTGGGCCCTGAGAGTATGGACAGAGTGATCCAATTGGAGTCAGGAAGGCGAAGAACTGGAGCATGCCCCTGCTGTTGTGGGCCTGGGTCCTTGTTCTGTCGCCTCAAACAGGGAAGTACATCAGGATAGTGATTGTTCTCCCCTGGCTTTAGGCTGGTAGGGGGTCATGTTGGACCTGGCTTTTTGACGGGGACATCCCCAAACTTTTTGCCTCCTTCCTCCTATTTTTTCTGACCTGTTGTTGTTGGCTTTTGACCTCTGGGCACTTTACCACTGCTAACCAGTGCTAAAGTGCATATGCTCTCTGGGTAAATTGTACTACTGATTGGTTTATCCATGATTGACTATTTAATTTACTTGTAAGTCCCTGGTAGAGTGCACTACATGTGCCTAGGGCAGGTAGATTAAATGCTACTAGTGGGCCTGCAGCACTGGTTGTGCCACCCACCTCAGTAGCCCCTTAAACCTGTCTCAGGCCTGCCATTGCAAGACCTGTGTGTGCAGTTTCACTGCCACTTCGACTTGGCATTTAAAAGTACTTGCCAAGCCTAGAACTCCCCTTTTACTACATATAAGTCATCCCTAATGTGTGCCCTAGGTAACCCCTAGAGCAGGGTGCTGTGTAGGTAAAAGGCAGGACATGTACCTGTGTAGTTATATGTCCTGGTAGTGTGAAACTCCTAAATTCGTTTTTACACTACTGTGAGGCCTGCTCCCTTCATAGGCTAACATTGGGGCTCCCCTCATACACTGTTGAAGTGGCAGCTGCTGATCTGAAAGGAGCAGGAAGGTCATATTTAGTATGGCCAGAATGGTAATACAAAATCCTGCTGACTGGTGAAGTCGGATTTAATATTACTATTCTAGAAATGCCACTTTTAGAAAGTGAGCATTTCTTTGCACTAAAAACTTGTTGTGCCCTTCAATCCACGTCTGGCTAGGTTTAGTTGACAGCTCCTTGTGCATTCACTCAGACACACCCCAAACACAGGGTACTCAGCCTCACTTGCATACATCTGCATTTTGAATGGGTCTTCCTGGGCTGGGAGGGTGGAGGGCCTGCCCTCACACAAAGGACTGCCACACCCCCTACTGGGACTCTGGCAGACAGGATTGAGCTGAAAGGGAACTTGGTGCCTTTCTTAGAGACTCTTTGAAGTCACCCCCACTTCAAAGGCACAACTTAGTATAAAACAGGGCCTCTGCCCTACCTCATCAGACACTTGCTGGAGAAGAAACCTGAACCAGAAACTACATCCTGCCAAGAAGAACTGCCTGGCTGCTCAAAGGACTCACCTGTCTGCTTTTCTACAAAGGACTGCTGCCTTGCTGTTGGCCTGCTGCCTTGCTGAACTCTTGCCTGGCTGTAAAAGTGCTCTCCAAGGGCTTGGATAGAGCTTGCCTCCTGTTCCCTGAAGTCTCAGGACCAAAAAGACTTCACTCTTCCTCTTGGACGCTCCGTGCGCCGAACTTTTCGACGCACAGCTTGTTCCGCGGCAAGAAAAACGCTGCACACTGACGCTGATCAACGCGACGCCTTCGGGACGACCGAAACTTTGACGCACGGCCTCGCAAGGACAACGCCGCCCGACTTCCCGGGAGAAATCGACGCGACGCCTGCCGTGAGATCAAAACTTTGACGCACGGCCTCGCAAGGACAACGCCGCCCGACTCCGCAGGAGAAATCGACGCGACGCCTGCCGTGCGATCAAAACTTTGACGCACGGCCTCGCAAGGACAACGCCGCCCGACTACGCAGGAGAAATCGACGCGACGCCTGCCGTGAGATCAAAACTTTGACGCACGGCCTCGCAAGGACAACGCCGCCCGACTCCGCAGGAGAAATCGACGCGACGCCTGCCGTGAGATCGAAACTTCGACGCGCAGCCCCGCAGAACGACGCGCAGCCAGAAAACAAGCAGGAAAATCCACGCACAGACCCGGGACATCTGGTAATCCCCGCGACCCACAGAAAGAGACTGTCCGCGCGCCGGAAAACGACGCCCGACTTCCCCGCGTGGAAAATAACGACGCAAGTCCGTGTGTGCTGGGGAGAAATCGACGCACACACCCTTTTTCCACGCACCTCTTCCTTTGTGGCCCTCTGAGGAGATTTTCCACCAGAAACCAGGTACTTTGTGTTTGAAAGAGACTCTGTTTACTTTCTAAAGACTTAAGACACTTTATATCACTTTTCAGTGATATCTTTACAAATTCATATTGCATCTTTGATCGTTTTGACCTGAAGATACCCAGATAAATATTATATATTTTTCTAAATACTGTGTGGTGTATTTTTGTGGTGTTATGCTATGGTGTTGTATGATTTATTGCACAAATGCTTTACACATTGCCTTCTAAGTTAAGCCTGACTGCTTGTGCCAAGCTACCGGAGGGTGAGCACAGGCTGATTTTGGATTGTGTGTGACTTACCCTGACTAGAGTGAGGGTTCTTGCTTGGACAGAGGGCAACCTAACTGCCAACCAAAAACCCCATTTCTAACACTTATGTTGCCAATAAAGTCAGGAGTGGCTGGAGGTGTCACACATGGCATGGGAACACTAGGCAGCTAACAAAATGGATCAACAGCACAAATGTTTATATATTTCAATGGGGTGCAGCAGTATTAGGATGGTGAAAAATATACGGTGTGTGAATTAATGTAGGCTAAAGGTTTATACCTTCACATATGTATAGTTTAAATTACTGGCATGTACTAAATATGTGTAGTTCAAAAATTAAATCATCGGGTCTCTAGGGAAGTGGGAAGCGGTTGTGACTGCCACAAGGAGTCACGGAGATCAACTGTGTTAGTGGTGCAATTTGGCAGTCATCTACCACGCTTCACTCTGCGCCCTCTGTCCTACAGGACAAACCATTTCAGCCCACTCACCCTCTCGTACTTTGTCACCTTCCTGCACAATTCATGGCCCTCGCACTCAGGTCTGTCCCTGCTGCTACCCTCTCCAGCATCTAGTGATGTTTGTAGCTCTAGCCGCACATTATTTCCTCCTGCTACAGGATCTTACTTCCAGGAACATCCTGCAGCATGGAATGGGGAAAGAGTGTGGAGTGCATGTGGGGGATGAGTTGGGTTTCAACTTTGAATGATAGAGTTGTGGAAAATTGGGGCAACTCCTTCTAAACTTAGGCTGTGATTAAAATGCATGAATTCACCATATCCAGAAAGGGGTCAAAGTAAAGTTTGTTGATACTTGTTAATGCCCTGCATGTCCACCCTACACTCATGGAATTTGAAGTACTCAGGTACAATATAACACTACCAAGGCTTTGCACATGATTAGGGCTTCCATTTTTTTGAATTTTGTACTGCTTTTTACAGAGAAATACATACAGAAAACTATTTTCCTGTCTATATGTTTTTAAATAAGGGAAATATGGAAAATAGAACTCCTTTGGATGATTTTTGTTAGAAATTGAGTCTTTAGTTGGCAGAGGTTTGCAACCTGTCCAAGTAGGGACCATACTCCTAGTCAGGGTAGGTAAGATACACACTAAAAGTTTACCTATTCTCACCCTCTAATAGCTTGGCACAGAGCAGTCAGGCTAAACTAAAGAGGCAATGTGTTAAGTATTTGTGGCCAGTTTCGAAAAATAGCCAATATTTATCAGAGTCAAACAAGACCAAAGCAACAAAAATACTATATACATGTCAAGTAATGAATTTTTAAAGATTAAATCAAAATATAGTGCTTAGAAGTCAAGAGCTCCAACCGGAGCTATCTAGTCGCACTGGGCCAGCAAACCCAAAAGTTCAGTCCAACCACGATGGACTGCGGACCGGGTACAGGAGTCTTGCAGACATACTGAGAGTACCTTGGTTGCATCAATGCTCTGGGACAATGCATTGATCCAAAGGAGGGGATGCATTGCTATTTCAAGTGATGTAATTTCCTGATCGGGCAGCGTCAATGTCCAGAAGCTATGTATACAAGTTCTGATGCTTTGGTGCTACATCAGCCAAGTCGTGGCTGTGTGGTAAGTTGGGGTCATTGCGTCACACAGTCGGCTAGCAGCATCCTCTTCTTTGATGCAGGCAGCGGCGAGGCAAAGTTTCTGCAGCGGAATGTGCTGGTAACAACTAGTGCAACTAAAGATTCACCATTTGACGCACTAGGTTTTATGCGTCGGTTCCAATTGACACACTGGGGTTGATGCGTTGGTTTCTTGAGTTGCAGCACCACACTCACCTCTATGGGTCCGGGACTGGATTTGGCACCTCTTGGCAGAGCAGGACTCATAGCAAACTAAACCAGGTGCTGGTAGCAAGATGCAGGTGAAGTCTTTAAAGACTCTGAGACTTAAAAAACAGGAGCAAAGCTCAGTCAGGACCTTGGAGAAACTTCAGGTTGCAGGATGTAGAGGGTGAAGTCCAGTCCTCTCACTTTCAGCCAAGAAGCAGCAGGCCATTACAGCAAATCAAACAGCAAAGTTGCAGTCACTCCTGGCAGCACAACAGTCCTTCTTCCTGGCAGAATGTCCTCAGTCCAGAAGTGTTCTGAGTATATGGTGTGTGAAGTCCAGTACTGATACCCAAAAAGGCTTTTGAAGTGCACAAGGATTCCTTTCAACCCCTTCCTGGCTCCAGGCTACCAGTTGGGGTAAATAAGCTCTTTGTGTGAGGGCAGGACACAGCCTATTCCGATGTAAGTGTGAACTACTTCGCCCTCTCGCTGCCCAGGAAGGCTATCAGTATGCAGATGAATGCAGACATATTCTCTGTCACACTTAGCCCTTTCTGTATTGTCTCTATCTAGAGAGAATGCACACATGCAGCTGTCCCCTAAACCCAGACATGTATTCAGAGTCAAGCTAAGGCACAAAGGCCCTCATTACAACCCTGGCGGTCGGTGCTGAAACAGCAGTAATCCCGCCAACAGGACGGCAGAAAAAAAATGGGATTTTGAGCATGGTGGTTACCGCCATGCAAAACAACCACTTTCACACACCGACTACCAGGGTGGTAATGACCGCTGGGCTGGAGATTTCGGTCTCCAGCCCGGCGGCCGTCACTAGTCCGCCAGCGGTATCAGGACCCCGCATATTGCCATGGATTTCGTGGGGTTCTGTACCACCATGAAATCCATGGCGGTAGGCACTATCATCGCCAGGGAATTCGTTCCCTGGCACTGATTGGGGTCTCCCCTCCCCTCTCCCCCTCACCAGAGTCCTTCCCCAACACCCACAACCCTACTACCACCTCCCAACGGTGGTAGATCCCCCTCCCCACCCCTGCCCCCACCACACCCACAGATACCCCAACATACACCCCCACACCCCCCTACACGCACGCTCCCACCACTCACACACATACACTCACACATACATGCACACATACATACACGTCACATTTCCCATACACACATTACACTCCATGCATGCATTCACGCACTCACACTCCCCTTCTACACACTCACACACACACCCCCATGCACGCACACACCACACAACACCCCCTCACCCCCCTCCCCTAACGAATGATCACCTTACCTGATCCGGCGATCCTCCGGGAGGGAACAGGATCCATGGGGGATGCTCTGCCGCCAGCACCCCGTCACCATAACATCGCCACGCCGAATACTGGGACGTTATTCGGTGGGCGGCGTTCAGATGACATGACGGTGACGGTGGCACAGCCTCCATTTCACTGCCGACTGCAAGTATGGCTGCTGGTGGCTCTCTGTCCGGAAAAGGGCAGAGGGCTGCCAGCAGTCATGATATGGTTGGCGGAAGAACGCCACCACTGGCGGTCTTCAGCCCGGAGGAACCTCGGCGGTCTTGAAAGAAGACCGCTGAGGTTAAAATGAGGGCCAAAATGTTTAAATTGAGAAAATGGTAACTTTATAAAGTGGCATTCTCAGACCTGCACTTTAAAAATCAACTTTAGCAAAAGATGTGTTTTTAAATTGTGAGTCCAGAGATACCAAACTCAATTTTTTTAGTCTTTTCCCAATTAGAAATTATACTTAAAAGGGGTTTTAATTTAACCCCAATGTTAGCCTATGGGAGAGATAGTCCTTGCAGTAATGAAAAACAAATTTAAGAGTTTTTACTGTCTGGGCATGTTAAACTTAAAATTACATGTCAAACTTTTTAAAAACATTGAACCCTGTCTTTGAGGCTAAATAGGGCCAACCTTAGGTGTAACTTACATGTAATAAAAAGGAAGGTTGGGGCCTGTCAAGAGGGTAAATTTTCAAGGTTGAAATGGCAGTTTAAACTGCACACACTATCTCTGCAGTGGCAGGCCTGAGACATATTTGAGAGGCTACTGTAGCGTGTGTCACGATTCGTGCTGCAGACCCACTAGTAGCATTTGATTTACAGGCCCTGGGCACACATAGTGCACTTTACTAGGGACGTACCAGTAAATCAGATATGCCAGTCATGGAGAGACACAGTGTATGACACTTTAGACACAAGGCACATGCACTGTAGCACTGGTCAGCAGTGAAAAAATGCAGAGTCCTAAAGCGAACAAAAACAAAGTTCAGCACACAGTCAAAACAGGAGGTCTGAAAGCAAAAAGTCAAAGGAGACCACGCCATAGATGCTTGGTCTAACAAGTTTCCAATTTTCACTACTATGAATCACAAATGCCCGATCAGTAGTTAAGCAGATAAATGGGTAGAGGAGTTAAAAAAAAAAAAAGCAATTTCCTGATGAAGTGCAGATATTAAGCTCTATACGCTGTTGTACAATGCAAATGTTTTCAGATGACTATTATATAATGCTAAAACCTGTTGGACATTCAAATGCGAGAACACATTTTTCAGCTAAATAAATATCGGAATATACACATTGCAGCTTTATTTATGTACTTTGAACATACATTAAAAAAAGGGGTAAATACAGATTAAAGAGGAAAAACAAACATGGATTAATATAGGTGGAAATACAAGAAAAAAATACCAAACAAAACAAGAACCTTATATATGACTATGGATTCAGAAGTATAAGTTCATATATTGTGAATACTTTCCACCAGTTATTCGTCATTTGCATGAGTATGTTGAATTTACATGCCCAAATGTTCTCTGAATCAGACCTATAGAGTGTAGAGCAAATCAGTAAGACTTTAATCCCTCGAAGTATGGGTTTCCAGGTTGCTTCATGAAAACCAATAAATGACTGAAGTCCTGAGCTTTTTCTTAACAAATGTTTGTTCTTCTTGAATGAACCGATTTTTTAACTAACCTTTTCATGTCAGTAATAATGACTATGACATGCAGACATGGAGCAATCTGGCAACACTCCCTGTAGTGAACATGAAGGATATTGACCTCACTTTGAATAATTTGTATATTGTGTTTGGTTGTATGTGCATATATAGTCACAGAAAAAATCAAAATTAAAGTGATTGTAAGGTAACTATAACTCACGCCTAGGCCATGCAGTTATCTCATCATTAATTTTAAGGCAAATGTTAGTGGTATTATCAATGATATCATAGAAGATGTCATGAGTGATGTAATATTTGGGGTAATTAATAGTGCATGGCAAGGGTGCAAGTTATAGTTACCAAAGACCACAAGTTATAGTTACTTGAAATAACTCTAACTATAACTGCTGAATGTTTATGGTCTTGTGCATTCAAAATCTGAACATAACGTTAACGTCCCTGTAACCTCAGTTTTTTTTTGTGAATTTCTAAAGCTTTTTTATTCTATTTCCCAACTATAACATCCCTATAACCTTTGTTTTTTTTCAGTGAATTTCTTCTTTTTTAAAAAAAATTATAAGTAGGATACCCATCGCAATGCAAGGTGGGGGTTGGATTCAGGGCCTGGCCTGACATTGTGCTGCTTCCATACAAGCTAGTTGCTTCTGCCCCCACTCCTTCTTGCCATCCATTGTCCAAGTCCATGCCCCTGCTCCCTCATTACATCCCTGTGTCGCCGTTGTTCAGCCACTGCCCTTCCCACATGCCCTGAACAGTTAGCTTGCTGCCCCATCCACTTCCTACCTACCCTCTGTTGTCCGAGTCCATGCACCAGCCTTCTCCCTACTGCCCTGCATGGTCCGATGTGCTGCCACTCCCCTCCATTTAGCTTGATGTCCCTGCCCACTCTTCCTGCCCTCCATTGTCAAATTCTATGCCCCACCATCCCTCTCTTGCTTAGCATCTGTGCTTAGTTTGCTGCCTCCTTCTCCCTGCTCTCCGATGTCTATGTGCATGCCCCCTCCTTTTTGCCCACCATGTTCCATGCACCTGACATTGCCCCTCCTATCTACTCTGTGTTCTGTTGAGCTGCCACTGCCCTTCCACTTGCCTAGCATGGTCAGATGGCTGCAATCTGTCCCTGCCACCTCCACCTGGGCTGTCCAAGTTCCGTGCACCTTCCATTGTCCATTTTGCTACCATTCCCATCTGCTGTCCATGCTCTGTTGCCACTGCTCCTCCTGCCTGCCTTGTGTGGCCTGTTGTAAAGCCCGTTCCCCTGCCCTCTCCTGTCTGTGTCCAGCCCCTAACTCTCGCTTCTGTCCTCCATGGTTCTTTGTGCATGCCCTTTCCCCTTCCCTCTTGCCAACCATGGCCGTTGTGCTGCCACAAACCCTCCAGCTTTTGATGCATGTTCTCCTATGCTGCCTCATCCCCTCCCACCTGCCCTTTGTGGCCAGCTTGCTGCACGTGACCCCCCTCACATTTTCTCGGTTTGCTCTGTGTATGCCATTGTAGTTTCATAGTTGCCCTCCATGGTGCCTTGTGCTTCCAGTACCCATCCCGACCTGCACTCCATGATCAGCTTGCTGCTCCTACTTTGCTCCTTTCCTCCTTCTCTCTGTTTTTCATGTGCAGGCCCCTATCCCCTCCCTACTACCTTGGCTGGTCCATTTTCGTGCCCCTGATCCTTCCTTTCTGTCTCTCCTGTCTGTCCGGTATAATTAGCTTGCTGCCCTTGCCTCCTTTCCCTCTGCTCTCTGTTGTCCATGTGCATGGCCCTGTCCCCGCTCTATTGCTTTCCATGGTCCGTTGTGCTGCACTGCCGTCCCACTTGTCCTGTGTGGTGTATTGTGCTGTTGTTACCCCTGATGCCAGTTTGCCCATCTCCCTCCTGCCCTCTGTTATCGGAGTCCATGTCTGTACCCCATTCCTCCTGCCCTCCATTACCCAATGTACCATACTTGCCAACATTTTGATCTTGGTAAAAGGGAGATTTTGGGAAAAAAAACTGGTGCATTGATTTACCCCATTGACTTACATTGGAAAAAAAAGAGATTTTAGGGGGAGCGACAGATAAAATAAAGTCCTTTTCGGCTTAAAAACACTGGGAGTCTCCTGCCTTAATTGGATCTGTTGGCAGTGGTTTTACTGCCCTTGTCTCTTCCTTCTGCCCTCAGTGGTCTGTTATATTGCCACAGCCTCGCTTGCCTGTACGGCATGGTTGGTTTGTTGCCACTGCCCCTTTCCCCTGCTTTCAGTGGTCTGTTGTACTGCCCCTTCCGCCTGCCTAGCGAGCTCAACTTGTTGCCACTGCCCCCTCCTTTCTGTCCTCAGTTATCCGAGTCAGTGCCCCTGAGCTCTAATCTAATAAACAACTAGATTGCTCACATTCTATACTTAATACAAAAGTGCGGCAACCTTGACATCATCTTGATGTAGTCAAAACTGCAATACCTAAAGCTTTTCCTTTAGAAATTATGAAAATGAGAGGGTGTTAGTCTCATAGAAATTATGGATAGTGCTCTAAAAATAATAAAATGAGGACCTATGTTCTGAGTTCTCAAATAGCGACAAAGAACTTTTAAATTATTTGCTGTCTTTGTTATTTTTATCCATTTGATCACTTGATTATTTGTAACACTTATGGGAGAGGACGTGGTGTTAATGCCTGAGCTGCAGACTTTGAAACTGGGGAACCAGGTTCGAGTTTCAGTATCAGCTTGACATTCTGTGTTCCAGGGCAAATTACTTAGGGCCAGATGTAGGTAAGTATGGTTTTGCGACTTGCAATTTGCGAGTCATAGCGACTCGCAACACCAAATGCAGAAAGGTGTCTCAGACACCTTCTGCGACTCGCTATGGGGTCGCAAAGACCCACCTCATTAATAATAATGAGGTGGGTCGCAATTTGCGACCCCATAGCGAGTCTGGGCACTCACGGGGATGGTGGCCTGCTGGAGACAGCAGACCACCATGTCCGTGACTGCTTTTAAATAAAGCAGTTTTTTTTTTTCAAAGTGTAGCCCGTTTTCCTTAAAGGAAAACAAGCTGCACTTAGAAAAAAACCCGAAACCTTTTGTTTCGGATTTTTTCAGGGCACTGCCTGCTCTGAAAAAATATTTTAATGTCCAGTCACAAAGGGGAAGGGGTCCCCTGGGGACCCCTTCCCGTTTGCGACTGGGTTACCATCCACTTCAAGTGGATGGTAACTGCGATTCCATTTGCGACCGCTTTCGCGGTCGCAAATGGAATTGCATAGCATTGCGAGTCGCAAATAGGAAGGGAATACCCCTTCCTATTTGTGAGTCGGAAATGCATTTTGCGAGTCGGATCCAACTCGCAAAATGCATTTCTGCATTCCGGTGAGGCTTTTGCGACTCGCAAACGCTTTGGTACATCTGGCCCTTAATCTCCCCATACCTAAAACCAAAATAAATGTGTCCTTGTGCAATGTAGTTGATGCTCATGTAAAGCCCTCCAATACCTTTGGGTCAAGTCTGTCCTATATAAAACTGCAAAACAACAAATAAATTATGTGTTCTTGCACACTTCTGTTATTGGGCTATACTTGGGCTACATTTGGTTGATATGTGTGCTACATGTGGGCTCTTTTTTCTGTGGTGGTTATCTTGTGAGTCTTATTTGTTATGAAGCTCCCTAAGTTACTCATTTGCTGCAGTATTCTCAAGTTGCTTTCAGTTTTCGACTTTGATGACCTCAATGTGGCATTCAGATTTGCCAAATTTTTTACATAAATCCAGAATGTTAGCACTCTAGTTGCTCATTAGAATACTGTAGTGCAGCTGCTAATCACCAGGAAGTTAACAGGCAGTTTGCTGCTGGTGTTGAAAGTGCATGTTTCAGTATGCATGTCAGAAGGTTTTAATGAAATAGAAGAGGATGATATTTGAGAATTCACTTAAAACGTGGCCTAATTTTTAAGTCAGTAAAAATAATTTCTATGAAAAAATTACCCCTCCCATTTTGTTACTTTGTAAACCAAATGTTTCAAGTTTTACCAGTTTGATTTAATCAAGAACGCTTCAGGTGTGCCACACTTTTATCATAAGTAAACCTGTTAGTGCTCTAGTTGTTCTTTAGAACAATCTGGGAGGTTGCAATAGACACAGGAGAATCAACTGACAGGCTGCTCCTGTTGGAAGTGCATGTTTTACTGAGAATGTCAAACTTCATTCTCATGTGGCTGAGAAAGATAATGTGAATTTACAGAAAATATGTTTTCATTTTAGCTTCTGGAGTATCTTCCATAATCTCCATGGGAAAATCATTAGAAAACTGTTTTCTCTCAAACATGATTCATGAAATCCCAGCAGAAGGCTTTTCACAGGGTAAAATCACCTTAGCAACAAATGATTTATATTGTAGCTAAAATCTGTTATCACCCTTTATATGTTCTCCTTTTTGTGACCCTCAAAACCCGCCACTCCCCACAATGCATTTCTATGGGGTTCATGTTCCAGAGTCCTGTAACAGCTGCCACTGCATGATATTATATAAATATATATATTTCACTGAAAAAAACAAAGGTTATAGTGATGGTATAGTTAGGTTCATATTTCACTTGTACAAAACCAGTGAGATTCAACAGTAATAGTTACCTGAGCTAATCATAACTTACGCCCCAGCAATGCACTGCTTATGACCTCACATATTACATCACTCATGCCATGGTCAGTGACATCACTGATGGCATCATTCAGTGAGTGGGAGGGGTTTCTAAAAGTTTTTGAGTGTTAAGGCTACTACAAAAATTAAAATAGTATACTTTCTGTAGTAATAATAACATGTGAGTGGCTGTGTGACTGTGTATCCGTGCGTGAGTGGGCATCATAATTTCTGTATGGGGTGTGAGGGGATATGTGAGTGCCTGTATGAGTGTTTAAGTATGTATGTAAGTAGCTGTATGGATGAGTGGCTGTGTGAGGGAGTATATTGCTGAGGGAGTGGGTGTGTCAGTGGCTGTATAGATGAGTGGGTGATTGATTGTATGGGTGAGTGAGTGGGTGTCTGAATGGCTGTATGAGTGAATGACTGGCTGTGTAATTGGCTGTATGGGTGAGTAAGTGGGTTTTTGAGTGTCTGGTTAAATTAGTGCTGCGTGAGTGGTTCTATTTTAGAGTAAGTGTCTGTATGAATGGATGTATGGGTGAGTGAGAAGATGTGTGAGTGCTTGTATGGATGTGTGAATGGGTATGCAGATGGTTGTGTGGGTGTGTGAGTGAGTGTGTGAAAGCTTGTATGGGTGAATGAGAGGCTGCGTTGAGAGGCTGGTTGGGTGAGTGTGGCTCAGTGAATGGCTGTATGGGTAACTGACTGGTTGTATGAGTAGCTGTATATGTGAGTGAGTGGTTGTATGAGTGCCTGAGTGAGTGTGTGGCTGTATGGATGAGATAGTGGTTGTGTCAGTACTTGTATGGGTCTGTGAATGGGTGAGTGGTTTTGTTGGTGTGTGAATAAGTGTACAAGAGGTTATATAGGGGTATGAGTGGATGTGTGAGTTCCTCTGTTGAATATGTCATCAGCAACGTTACCTGAGATGTCATGAGTGATGTCATCAGTGATGTTATTGACCATGTCATGAGTGATGTAATATGTGCAGTCATAAGCAGTGCATTGCAGGGGCGTAAATTATAGTTAGCTCAGGTAGTTTAACTGCAGATTTTCACTCAGTAGGTCTGTGAGTGGGTTTGAGAGTGTCTGAGTGGGTCTGTCAGTGGCTATGTGAGTATCTGAGTAGGTATATGAGTTGCTTCATGAGTCTCTGAGTCAATCTGTGAGTGAGTGCATGGGCCTCTAAGTCTGTTAGTGGGTGTGGGACTTTCTTTGTGGGTGTGTCAGTAGCTGAGCGAGTGACTCGACCACAAAGGACGTACACCAGCCCGTTTATTCAACAAGAGTCCACAGTTTTGCACAAGATGTCTACCCAACTGAAGCACTTTCGACTGGTTAGTTAGTAAGTGCTACCTCGCTGGGTAGATGTCCAGTGTGTATTCTACACTACAGCTGCTTAATGGACCACGAGGAAATGTCTCCAGCGACCTTGTGTGCGTTTGGCAATTTGATTGTTCCTCGTGCGTCTTTCTCCAGAATTCTGTGATAACATGAATCCTCCTATATAGAGGCCAATGAGACTACCAAGACACAAATCTCCACCAAACCAGGGTCCTTCCTCTTAGCTATATGATGTAAGTGCATCTTTGTTTGGTAGGGATATCCTCATATTCTTTAGCATCAAGACCCCCCTACCAAAATCAGCAGGAAATGTACTGGGGGCCCTTTGGTAAACTGTCCATCATCCTGGCAAAAGGCTGCAAGACCTTTGCATGCTACTAAGGTGGAGGGGTTGAGGTCAAGTGGGTGGAGCTTCCAGGTGATTTGCACATTTGCATACTCGTAGCAGTTTAAAGGGAGAACCATGGACTCTGCTCTCACCAGGTGAGGACAAGAAAGAACCCACTTGTCACAGTCACATACAGATTGCACTACAATAGATGAAAGATGCTTTCACCACCACAAAGGATTTCAGATAGTTTTTCAATATGGAATCGCAGAGTAAACACAAGTGCTTTACCTTTGCCAAGCCTAGGAGATAGAATCATTTGTCCTATCCATGAGTGGAGCTTCAACTGGGGTACCTGCTACATTTATATTTGTAAGTGAAGTTGAGGTTTAATTTCTGTGAATTGAGCATCATGGCCAGAACGGAAGCTCATCTGCTTATTTATCCAACAAGAATCCACAATTTTGCACCAAATGTTTGCCCAACTAGAGCACTTTCTACTGGTTAGCTAGCAAGTGCTACCTAGTTGGGTAAATGACCGGTGTCCAGAAGAGGGGCCGCATGGCTTCCCTCCCCCAGCCTATTTCAGCCACAGGGAGTCCATCCCCTGGGACCCACTGCAATTCAATGGGAAGGGGGGCACAGCTCTCATCTGCTGGAAGCAGAGTGCTTGCTATGACTTGACTCGTCAAATCCAAGCAAACAGCTGTGTCCCGGGGGTCGACACCCCGAGACATAGCAGGAGCTGGCCCTGGGTGGTGACAGTCTCCTGGGACATCTCTGGCTCCTCAAGGGGGGGGGGCTTTGCGGCCCCTCTCCAATTTTACATTTAGCCCGGGGAGGTGGTGGTCCCCAGGCCTGCAGGGGGGGCTGTGTGACCCCCCTTAACATGAATTAATTGCCCTAGGGATGTGGTGGTCCCCGTGGGGCCATACTCTCCTCCCTCAGGGGACTTGATGGTTCTCAGGGCTGTGGGGAAGGCTGTACAGTCCTCCCCCATTCCAAATAATGATTTTGCCAGGGTGAAATGGTGCTCCGTGGGGGGGGCTTGTGGGCACTCCTGCATTCCTTTGTTATTTAGCCCCGGGGAGGAGGGGGTCCCCGGGGCTGTGGGGGAGACCATACGTGCCTCTCCATTACAAATAACCATTTTGCCCTGGGGAGGTGGTGGTCCCTGGGGCTGTGGGGGGTGGGGGGGGGGCACGTGGCCCCGGATATTTTTGCATAATCCCCCCGGGAGGTGGTGGTCCTTGGGGCTCAAGGAGCCTTAGGATGAAGGCCCCATGAGCCCCCCTCCTTTAAAAAAAAAAAAAAAAAGACCCCCGGGACCTGGCCCACCCAGGGGATATATTCACAACAAGCATTGGAGCCCACGCTTGTTTTTTTAATTTTCGCTGGATTTTCAGAACCACTGCAACTTTCGGTGGAAACTGTGAAAAAGTAAAACACTTTCTTCACCCCGGGGCCCCCTCTGGGACGCCAACACCAGAGCTAAGGGGGTTTGTGTATATATATATATATATATATATATATATATATATATATATATATATATATATAAAATAATGAAGTGAGTCTGTCTGGGAGCCCCAGCGACCACCACCTCCATGGGGTGAAATTAGACAATGAAGGAGGGGCCCCACAGCCTCCCTCGTGGAGCCATAGATGGCCCTGGGGACCCGCCACTCCCAGGGACGGCTCCTGCTATCTCCCGAGGTGCCCATCCTCGGTAGGTAGCTGTTTGCTTTTGCTTGGTGGAAGCTGACAGCTCCCACCAAGCAAAAGGAAACCTAACTCTGCTTTCTGTAAGCGGGAGCTGTCAACAACTCCCTGCTTGAGGGGGCAATTTTTTTTATCTGTTTCCAGTATGCAAATATGCGTGCAGGGAAACAGATGAAAATATTGCTCCTGCAAGCAGGGATCTGCTATTTCAAGCAGTTTCCTTCTTGGTGTAGCAATGCCAGCTCCCACAAGACGTGGCAGTCGGCTAGGTCCAAAGGTCCCTTGAGACTCCCCCCTGTGATCCTGTCATTTTCCCTGTCTCATTTCAAACCTATTATGGGGTGGAAGAGAGAGAAAAGTGATTTCAAAGTCATAGCTGTGTGATAACACTTCAAGGGAAAGAGGCACCTGCAGCCTAGTGGTTAAGGTCTCCGACCCCTAAACCAATGATTGAGGGTTCAAGTCTAGATGTGTAAGTGGTTGTTTCCCTTCTTTACTTTCTTTTCAACTTCAAATATTTAAGGCACATACTGAAACGCGATCTTACTCTTTTTACTTGACAAATACATTTTAGTTTTTTATTTGTTTGGAAATATATAATTTCAGTATATCATTCATGAAAGCCTAAAAAAACCTCTCTCTCTCCCTCTAACCTTCTCTCTCTCCCTCTATCTTATTCTCAAATTCTCTCTTTCTCTCAATCTCTCATTTTTTTCTCTCTCCCATCTCTTAATGAGGGGTTATACGGGGATTGCCACAGATCCTGCGGCCATCCCGGAAACATACAGTCAAAGGCTGTGTGTGGCTCAGGGTTGGGCGGTTATAGGGGCTTGGGCATGGGCGGACAGCGTGCGTGGCACTGGTATGGGTTTTTATACAGGCTTGGCTGGAGGCCAAGCGGCTAACCCCCACTGAGCATTGCCAAAGGGCATGTATGGCTGGGCAGTTATAGGTGGTTGACTGGTTATAGGTGGTTGGTTGCAAGGCCAGGCCTCATGCCAGGACCTGTGGCCAACCCCCTCCACACATGTCCAAAGGCACACATGTGTGGCGGTCGTTGAATTAACTTATAGTAATTATAATTAATGTACGTTAAAAAAAATAGAAATTCCTGGAAAAAAACAAAGGTTACAGGGGCGTTATAATTAGGAAATAGAATGAAAAAACATAGAAATTTACTTAAAAAAACAAAGATTACAGGGGCGTTATAGTTAATGTCTGACTCGCACAAAACCATAGAGATGCAGCAGTTATAGTTAGTTATTTCAAGTAACAGAGTCGCGCCCTAAAGTAACTATAACTCGCGCACTCACCATGCACTGCTAATTTTCCCAGATATTACAGCGCTCATGACAACTTCTATAACATCATTACAAATATAAATAAAACATTAGCAGTCAAATAGCTGAAGAGAAAACTGCACTGTTGGGGCACACATTATCCATAGGCGTAAGTTATGACTACTTGAAATAACTGCTGAATTTCTATGGTTTTGTGTGGTTAAATTCAGACACTAACTACAACGTCCCTGTAACCTTTGTTTTTTTTAATGAGAATATATATATATATATATATATTTTTTTTTTACCTACTGTAAGTAGGTAGATGTAGTTTGTACCATGTTTCCATAGAAAAAGCATTTTTCAACTTGCCTATATCTTAGGCGCCAATGACAAATCTTCACGAAAGACCAATAAAAAGTATTCATGAGAATCTTGTACATGGGAAGTTTTGGGGTGATTCGTCAAGTGGGGGCTGAGAAAACAGGGTGGGGGGTCTAAAAAAGTGTGTTTTCCATTTTCTTTCCCTTGGAGGTTTTAGAGACGAGTACAGCACGAACTGCTGGGTGGAATTACACCAACTTTGGCAGGAAGGTAGCTCTTGGTCCAAAAATAGTGCTTTTTCCTATTTGGTGTAAATCTGTTCAGTTGCTTTTGAAATATCAAAAGAAAACAAAATATAGAAATCTGGAGTTGTGAACACTTTGTGAATATTTCCGCAGCACATTCGTGAACCCTTGAGCTACAGGGATGCTCTCATTGGCTGGCCACTCCCTGATCTGAAAGTTTCAGTCGCTATTTTGTAAAACGGGGAATGGTCTCTAGGGCTCAAATGAGGTGGAAAAAAATGGGCAAGGTCAGATTAGGGGTCCAGGTGTAAGTACTCTGACCCCATGAATAAAGTGGAAAAGTGATATTGTGACAGGTTATGGGGGTTATTCTAACTTTGGAGGAGTGTTAATCCGTCACAAAAGTGACGGTAAAGTGACGGATATACCACCAGCCGTATTACGAGTTCCATAGGATATAATGGACTCGTAATACGGCTGGTGGTAAATCCGTCACTTTTCCGTCACTTTTGGGACGGATTAACACCTCCTCCAAAGTTAGAATAACCCCCTATGTGTTTTAAAAATGGGAAGGTCTTTTTTTTCACGTTGCGGATATTCACAAATCTTCAGCGTCTCAGTGAATTTGCGAATATTGGAAATAACATAAAAAGAACACATTGGCATGCTCACCCACCCACTCAGTCATGGAGATACTCACAGAGGCACTCAGTCGTCCGCCAACTCACAGAGTCACCCAGGCACTCACACTCCTACTCACAGACCCACTCAGAGACACATGCACCCACTCACAGACCCACTCAGGTACTCGTTCACACACACAGACCCACTCAGATACTTATGCATGCAGAATTGGGTGGGTATAGGGAGTTCGGTGGTTATCGGGGTTTGGCTACTGGGCCTGAAGCCAACCTCCGCCATGCACGGCCGAAGGTCGTGCACAGCAGTGGTTGGATTAATGTATAGTAATTAAAATTACTTTATGTAAAAAAAAAACATTGAAATTCACTGAAAAAAACAAAGCTTACAGGGACATTATAGTTAGGCTCTGAATTTACTCGGCATAAAACCATAGAAATTTAGCAGTTATAGTTATGGTTAGCTCAAGTAACTATTACTCGCACCCCCACCTTGGAATATTTGGGGTAATTAGCAGTGCATGGCGCGGCTGTGAGTTATAGTTACCTTAGGGCACAGGTTATAGTTATGTGCACTAACCATAACTATACTATATATATCTATATATATATTTATACACACACACACATTTGTCCCTACATTTAAGCTTTAGTTCTCGTTTTCAGCTCTGTAGATCATTTAGAAGGTGCTATCATGTATATTGGTCCCAAGGTGGCTGCCAGCACTTCTTGGTCTAAGTGCTGACAGCCATTCAGATCTGATTGTGATATCTGTGCTTAGGCTTAGCTCAGATATACATATTAATCATGTTTGAGAGAAAAATGGTTTCTCATGAATTTCCCATAGAGGGTATGGAAGGTGCTCCAGAAGCTAAAATGAGAGCATATTTTCTGTAAATTTACATAATCTTTCTTAACCATATGAGAATGAAGTCTGACATTCTCAGTAAAACATATACTTCCAACAGGAGCAGCTTGCCAGTTGTTTCCCTTGTGTACTACTGCAGCCTCCCAGAGTGTTCTAAAGAACAACCAGAGCACTAACAGGCTTACTTATGAAAAAGGTGTGGCACACCCAAAGCCAGCTTGAATGAATCAAACTGATAACACATTTAATTTAGAAAGGAACAAAGTGAGGGGTTTGTTTTGTCACAGAAAGCATAAATTTAGCATAAATATCACCTGCAGCCCGAGTATAGCCCAATGACAGGAATGTGCAAAACACTCAATTTATTTTTTTGCAGTTTTATAGATCACAGACTTGATCTGATGGTATTGGAGTGCTTTACATGAGCATCAGGACACATTCATTTTGGCTTTAGGTGTGGGGAGATTAAGGCCCTCATTCTGACCCTGGCGGTTCCCTACCGCCAGGGCCAACGGGGGCGGGAGCACCGCCGACAGGCCGGCGGTGCTCCCTTGGTCATTCTGACCGCGGCGCTTTGGCCGCGGTCAGAACGGGAAAACCGGCGGTCTCCCGCCGGTTTTCCACTGACCCTTAGAATCCTCCAAGGCAGCGCAGCGAGCTGCGCCGCCGAGGGGATTCTGACCCCCCCTACCGCCATCCTGTTCATGGCGGGAAAGCCACCATGAACAGGATGGCGGTAGGGGGGGTCGCGGGGCCCCTGGGGGCCCCTGCCGTGCCCATGCCCATGGCATGGGCACGGCAGGGGCCCCCTAACAGGGCCCAACTAGGCTTTTCAGTGTCTGCGATGCAGACACTGAAAAGCGCGACGGGTGCTGCTGCACCCATCGCACGCCTTCCACTCCGCCGGCTCGATTCCGAGCCGGCTTCCTTGTGGAAGGCGCTTTCCCGCTGGGCCGGCGGGCGATCTGAATCAAATCGCCCGCCGGACCAGCGGGAAAGTCAGAATACCCCTCGCGGTCAATTGACCGCGGGGCGGTATTCAGGCGGATTCCGACGGGCGGGCGGCAACCGCCGCCCGCCTAGGTAGGAATGACCACCTAAGTGATTTGCCCAGAAAAAAAGGATGTTGAGCTGACGCCGAAACTCAAACCTGGTTCCTCAGTTGCAAAGCCTGCAGCCCGGACCGTAAAACCACATCCTCCCCTCTAAGTGTAACATATTATCTAGTGATCAACTGGATATAAATATATAAAGATAGCAAATAATTTAAAAGTGGTTTGTTGGTATTTGAGAGCTCAGAAAATAGGTCCTCATTTTAGTTTAGTTTAGTCTCTCACACTTGTTTACAGATCGGCCCTTGGGTGGGCTAGGTCTTGGGGCATAAATTAAATAATATTTTATAGAGGGCATGTATGTGGTCCCCTTCCCCAGGGCTGATATAGGCATTGGGGACTGCCACCTCCCCAGGGCCAGACCAATTGTAAATGCATAGGATAAGGGCCATGTTACCCCCCCTCTATTGACCGTTTACAGCTCTGGGTACCGCCACCTCCCCTGAGATTGTCCAAGAAATTCAACATGGAGGGGGGGCATGCTGACCCCCCCCCCCCAAGGTCTTTTATGGCCCCGGGAATCACCACCTACCTGGGGCCAGGCCAATTGATGACAAAGGTGGAGGGGGCCGCACGGACCCGCATCTTGGGCCATTTACAGCCCAGGGACCACCATCTCCTTGGAGCTTGGTCATATTTTTAAAGGAGAGGAGGGCTGTGCGGTCTCTGCAGCCCCTCTTCCCAGACTGTTCTCAGCCTGGTGACCACCAGCTCCTAAGGGCAGGCCCTGTAATTACAAAGGAGGGGGAGCTGCACAGTCCCCCTTCTTGAGACATTAATGACCCTGGGAACAGCACCCCCCCCCCCAGGGCCAGCTCCCTATGTAGGGAGGTGCCCACCCTTGGGACATAGTAGCTTGCTGTCCCTTGGTGGGAGTTAGAACAGCTCCCACCAAGTGAGAGCAAACTGTAAGTCAGCTCCCACTGGGTGGGAGGAGGAAAATTGGTCCCGTCCGCTGGGAGAGAAGTTTTCATATGTTTTTCTCCCCTCTGCCAAATGTGCAGGAAAACAGTTGAAAGAATTGCTCCTGGACACAGCGAGCATCATATTTTGCTGCTCCCAGTGTGCAGGAGCATTGCCGGCTCCTACTGGAGGAGGGGAGCCAGTAGAGACTACGGGGGATCACAGATTCTCCTGGTCCCCAAGACTGCACAATGGGTACATGGGTGGTACCCAGGCCCACAGGAAAATGTGTCTAGGCCCCGGGAGATGGTGGTTACGGTGCCTCCATCCCCTATTCAAAAAATTTCCAGAACCTGGGAGATGGGTATCCCCTGGGCAAAATCTGCCTGAGGAGAAGGGCCACATGGCACCCGACCTCCCTTCAATAATTAAGCCGGGCCCCAGGGAATGGGATCCATGGGGCCAGTATTGGCCCTGGGGGGCACATAGCCCTTTTCACAAATTGGCCAGGCCATTGGAGATGGGGTCCCTGGGGCCAAAAGCGGCCCAGGAAGGGGGAGGCCACAGGGTCCCCATTGCCTTTAATGAATTACCTGGGTCTCAGGGATTGGGGTCCCTGGGGTTCCAATTGGCCCAGGGATCAGGGTCCTATGGCGGTTTAGATGCAGAGCTGGGCCTATACGACCCACCTCCACTGATGGCCAAAGGCCGTGCATGTAGTGGGGTTGGGTGTCTACAGGGAGGTTGGCAGCAGGGCCTGGTCACAGGGCCTGCCCTGCAGCCAACCCCTCACCATGCATGGGGTGTTGCCACAGGCCAGGCCCTTCAGCCAACCCCACTGCGCACAGCCAAATGCTGTGCGGGAACCTAGGTTGGGTGCCACAGATGATTGGCCTGTCACCAGGCCCCACGCCCAATCCCTGCCGTGCACAGGCAAAAGGCATGTGTGGGGCGGGGTTAGGTGCTTACGGGGGGGTTGGCCGCAGGCAACACATGCCACACCTGGTCAAAGGCCAAGCGTAGCAGGGGGCTGGATTAACAAAGTAATTAAATATTACTTAACGTTAAAAAAATCATAAAAAATCAAAGGTTACATGGACTTTATAGTTAAGAAATAAAATTTAAAAAAGCTTAGCAATTCACAGAAAACAACAAATGTTACAGGGATGCTTTAGTTAGGTTAAAATTTTAATTGCACAAAACCATAGAAATTCAACAGTTATTGTTATACTTATTGCAGGAAACTATAACTCGTGACATAAGGAAACTAACTCGCCCTCGTCATGCGCTGCTTCTTACTCCTCATATTACATCAATAACGACATCATTTATGACATAACTATAACATTTCAAATACCATGAGTGATAACAAAACTGTGCATGGCAGGGGCTCGAGTTATAGTTACCTGGGTGCAGGAGGGGCAATCACAAAACATTTTAGTGCTGAATTTATTGCCACAAACAATCAGACGATTTTTGGCCTTTGTTAGTGTCAATGGACTTCTACACGCCATTTCCTTTCTTACACATATCTTATGATTACAATTTCATGGAAACAGGTGAACGTTTACTGCTTAAAGGATGGAGCAATTGTCACTGGACGTGGCAGCCATCTGATAATATCTAGAAATTCATTACCAACACTGGAATCTTAAAACATTGTCATACATCCATATCATCTTGCCTTTTTCACACTGATTAAATATCAAACAATGCATACAATATTCCATCGTACTCAGTTCATTTTCAAAGTGTGCTAAAAACAATCACTTATGTGCAATCAACTATATTCAGTCCAGGCACTAGGATAACCCACATACAAAAAGAATGGGCAAATTCTGCATTCAAATGCGATCCCTTATGATAATTTAATACCTAAATTGCATGGCTGAATCATCAGCAAGTTCACTATTCCGTTACATAGATCAATCCTACACCATGCCACACACCCACTGTGTAAAATACCCAATTCTGAGCCTGCAAGTATATTCATCCTCCTACATTAAGTGCACATATAGGGGCTCATTATGAACATGGCGGTCCAGACCACCATATTATAAACAAAGGCCCTCCGCCTTTACTCACAAAAACCACACCAGCAAGCCAGGAGAAGGAACAGCCATAGCCCACAAAGAAACCATACAGTACACTACCTCCACCAGCAACACTATCACCCCCAAGGAGCACCTCAGCTTTAAGCTCTGCATGGATGACAAGATTACCATCCGAGTTACCCTAGCATACCAAACCCCAGGCCCTTGCGCCAGTTTCTGCAGCACCATCGCAGATTTAATCGTTCCCTTAGCCGTAGAATCTGAGGACTTCATCTTCCTCTTCCACCTTAACTTCCACATTGATGACTCCAACAACAACACCGCACACCTCCTCAATAGTATGAGCTGCCTCGGATTAACCCATATCATTCACAACCCTATGAACACCACATCACACAGGCTGGACCCCATCTTCTCTTCCAGCAGCTGTCTCACATACAGCCATATTACTCAACTCACATGGACTGACCACTCCATCGTCCACTTCAGCATCTCCAGCCCCCACACTGACAGCCCCAAGACATCCATCTCCCCCCACGGGTGTGGAAAAAAGATTCAGAGATCAACTGAGCTGCCGCCCTCAATACTTCCAGCACCGCCACCGACCTCTAAGGATGAGTAAAAAACTTAAACACCTACATCACCAACTGCACCAACACCATTGTCCCGGTCAAAAGCAATATCCAGAGAAAATCCTCTAAACAGGCCAGCTGGTACACCCTGAACTCTGAACAGCTAAATGAGACAGCAAACAGCTGGAGAGGAAGTGGCATGCCAGCAAAGACACCTCTGACATGGCAGCTTTCAAGACCCCCTTCAGCCTCTACCACCACCTGCTGAGAGCAACAAATAAGGCAGCACTAGACACACATATTGAAACAAGCAGCAACAACACCAAGGAACTCTTTAACATCGTTAAGGAATTCTTTAACCCTGCAGCTAGTGAAAACATCATCACACCCTCACAGGAGCTGTGCCACAACCTTCTCAGAAAGTACGTCAGTAGGCTACCAACCAGCGCACCTAACCCAACAGTTCCCCAAGTTTACCCAAATTTATGCTATTCTTTTACTAGTTTGTGTGCACTCAGACCAATACCTGCTGCCATGGTGAAATCCCTTAAAAAAAGGGGTAGGATACACTTTAGAACAATGGTAGTGCAACACCACCAATGATATTTCAATGGCCACTTCTTTGATACAATATTATACAAATCTTCTTTTTTTTTTCTTTTCCAATACTATATATGTTCATAACAGCAACAGCCAACGTGTTTTGTCCTTTAACATAGGACTTCTTCAGGGCTAATCGATTGACTTCAAGTTAGTTTGTTATTTCATTTCTCGTATGCCATTAAAACGTCCAAATTAGGCATCTTTTATTCTTCCGCAAATCAGGGAAATAGTGATGTTTAGTCATCAATATGCAGAGCGTGTGAAAAACCCATTTGAAAAAATGAAATAAACTAATTTGAGGTCAATCAATTAGCCCTGAAGAAGTCCTATGTTAAAGGACGAAACGTGTTGGCTGTTGCTACGCCATAACATTGTCGATTTCTTTCACAACAAGATTGAAACCATGTACAGGAACTTTGAACCCCAACCTACACCTACAGACTTCATCTGCAGAGCCGCGAACACCACAACCAACAACAACCACAGACTAACCATCTGGGACCTTCTCTCCACCAAGGACACCACTCCCCCTACAAAATCCATCCACTTGGGAGCCCCCACAAACCCCTGCCTACATCACATCTTCAATCTCAGAAACCAAAGGATCAGCCAGGAACTTACCACACTACTCAACACCTCCATCATCACCACAACCTTCCCGGATGCCCGGAAACACACCAAAGTCAAACCACTACTCAAAAAACCCAGCACAGAGTACTCAAAAACTTCCTGCCAGTCTTCCTGCTCCCTTTCCTAGCTATGGAACTGGAAGAAAATCAACAACCAGCAATTTATGACCTACCTGGAGCAGAATCAGCCTCCCAATCTGGGTTCCACAGGAATCACATCACTGAGACTGTCCTGACGGCAGCTATGGATGACATCCATATCTACCAAGGAGACCAAGGAGAAACATTGGCCCTGATCCTCCTTGACCTCACGGCAGCCTTTGATAACGTATCCCACCACACACTGATCAAAAGACTCCACCACATTGGCATCTAAGGGGATGCATTCAGAAGGATCATCTCCTTCTTCACTGGTGGAACCCAGAGGATTCACCTACCGCATTTCACCTTCAAACCAAAATACTTCTCCTGCCAGGTCCCCCAAGGATCATTCCTCAGCCCCATGCTTTTAACTCATATATGACCCCCCTACACCAACATCATCAGATCCCATGGCCTTGTTAGAGCAGATATGCTAATATGAGAATATTCTAATGATTTGCATATACATGCTAATGAGAAATATTGGTAAAAGAAACTAATAATTGACAATAACGTGTAATGAGTAAAATGTGCCCACAGGGAGTGGTCACCATGAGTGCTAACAATGCTAAAATAGTGTGAAATATAAAAACTAATGTATTAATATGTCATATTTGATTGTATAATCCATGTTTTATGATGCTTCATATTGTTAACTTAGCCGAACTAGAAGCCTGGTCGGCGCTGGGCCTTGCTTGCTTAAACGTAGAGACGGGATGAGCTGCCGAGGACTGGAACTGGAAAAAAGGACCTTGAACTGCACAGAGTTCAGATGAGCTCTGCTAGAATTTTCTGCAGTGTACCAGCGGACAGGAGACGATCAGAACAAATTGATACAATTATGTGTAGAGTAGGCTAAATGTACTTTCCCAGGACTTGAACAATGGAAGCACTGACTAAAAGACTGTGGGCAACAATTGTGTTACTTGAAGAGATGGATGATGTTCTCATTGACAGAAGAACCAATCATATTGATGGAACTTGATGCTTGAACCGACGCAAACAAGTGGTAAACAAAAACTATAGGTTAGAATCATAACCCCTGATGAGGTTGACCAATTAGCAATTTGTGGGATAACTGAGAGACCCTAATAAAAAGTCATGAAAAGGGGAGAGAGCAGAGGAGCGGAGAGACAAAGTTGATGACGTCAGGAGACGCTGTCCGAAGTGCTGATAAATGGGCTTACTTTCTGTGAGCCTGATACTTGCTGATGACTGATGACTGATGAACTGGAGACGAAGACTGACTCGTTGCTGATCTATCTTGGATAGGTAGCCATAATAATGTGACCGACTAACGTGTGCTTTTTCTTCTAGGTACCAACTGTGCTGTTTTAAAATGTTTTCTCTCTTTAGATAGATTTTTCCAAATTAATGATTTGTGTCTAAATTGTTTTTTGCATGAAGACCCACATGCTGATGCTAATTTGAGTTAGGCAGGCTGACAAGGGTGGCTAAATGGCGACAGTTGACTGACTGACTTGCATTGCTAAATTATTCAAATACATAATCTACATCAGTGGCTGTCAAAGACGTAGCCCATTGTATCCATCGCGGGTGTAAAGCTTTCGAATTAGGAACACTTGCTTTTGTAACAGCCTCTAAGGCCGAACCGGGGAAACGACAACTATGCGTTGACCCTGGGCCAGCGGTCTTTCTTTAATAACAGCCATCTGTACTGCAGTGAGAATTTTCTCAGTTTGTGCAAAACGTTGCTCTGCAGCAGAATACAAGTGAGACTTGTATGCAATCGGGACAGTCTCCCCTTCATTAAAGGTGACATAAGTAAACCCAACAGCCCCAGGTATCACCCTGATCACTAAATGTGTCTTATTGTCCCGTGTGTGTAAGTGTTTAACTGCTAAGAGATCACTCTGTAATTCTCGCAGTATGTGTGTATGTTCAATCGTCCAAAATTTACTCGAAAAATTCGGGCGAATCAACTCGTATAAGGGTTTTATACGCGTTGCATAATCAGGAATGTAAGTTCTGCCAAAATTCAGAAACCCCAACAATGACTGGAGCTTCCGAACCGTATTAGGAGGCTGCAATAAAGCACATTTCTCCAAAAAATGTGGCGCTAGGCTCTTGCCCTCACTCGACAACTCATATCCCAGGAAAATGACACTGAGGAAGGCAATCCTTGATTTATTCAAATTAAACTTATAGCCAATATCAGCAAACCCCACAACAATGCGCGATACACGCCTTAGATGTTGCAGAATCTCATCATCTGTCAGATATATGTCATCAACATATGATAATGCTTCAGGGTCGAACTCATGCAGCATTTCAGTTACACGAGCCGAAAACAGTCCTGGGCTATTCTTATACCCCTGAGGCAAACGACAAAAAATTTTCTGAGAGCCAAACGCACTGAAACAGGTATAGTCCCGACTCTCGGGCGCTATATTCTGGCAGAAAAATCCATTCGAGATATCCAATGTTGTTTTGTATTTTTTACGCACTATATTATTCATAAGCGCCGCGCTATGTGAATTCTGTATTGCATATGTGCGTGTATGACTATTCAAATGTCGGTAATCCACCACTATCCTATATGAATGGTCCGGTTTAGCAACCGGAAACAAGGGATTATTCATCGGCGAGACACAGGGCTCAATTACACCCTGATACTCCAATTGTGTAAGAATTGTTCTAACCGATGCCCTAGCTTCAAATTTGATAGGATACTGCGGTTGTGGCTGAGGTTTGCCCTTTATCGGAATTACATGATAAGGTGATTGCCTGTCCCACCCCACGTTATTTCTATACAAGGCGGGAGCCTGTGCTAGAGCCCATGATTTACTATAGGACTCCGCAAGTTCTCTCGGAACAAGTGGTGAGAAGGAAGGTGTAATAACCTCCTCCCCAACTGGACAGTCGCGAACAAAGTCAGGTGGCCAATCTTGTTCGGCCAACAGAACATCATATGATTTTACCACATGGTCCCAAAAAATGGCGTTTATAACACAGTCAATGTCCCCTTCCAATCGCAGAGTCACTTCATATACTCTATCAGGATCAGAGACACGCATATCCGCCGTCTCGACTTGTATGAAGTCATCAGTTGCTTTCACCTCCAGATGCTCTAGAAGACTCCGGCGAACTATTGTGACCTCTGCCGCGCTGTCTAACAGTGCTAACGCCCATGTCTTGTTCGTCAAGAGAACTCTCTTCTTGAGCGGCATGTCTAACGGAGACAGCTGCCACTTTCTTCTTTTTAAATTGCTGTTTCTGTTGCAGCGGTTTCTCTTCTTGTTTAATAGAAACCTCAGCTGAGCGTTGTGAATCCTGTCTCTGTTTCAGGTACTCCGTCCTCCGCTCTGACCGCCCACCTCTCTCACTTCTCTTTTCCGAGGAGTCCTGAAAGGAACGAGATTGGCGTGTATCAGTATATTGATATCTATCAGGTGTCTTCAAAGTATCCCTATTCCTGAGATTATACTTATTCTGTGGGGTCTCCGGTTGCGGAGACTGCCCACCATCTTTCTTAGGTGTTTGCTGTTTCTTTTCCCAGCGCTTTTTTGAACCCTCAGGTTGTTGCTGTTTAGCATTATCTTTATTATTTTTACCCTGTAACTGGGGTTTTTGTGGCCTAGCCCCCAGGCTATCACGACCAATACTAGAATATGTTTCCGCTATTATTCTCGGAAGCTCTCGCTCCTGATTAAGCAGCGGAACATCCCGAAGACGCATACGCACTGCTAGTGCTACTGCCTCTCCTTTGAGAGTACTCAAAATAATAGAAGAAACTGTGGCAAAATTGCCCAGCAGCTGCATGCCCAAATCCAAGGCAGGGGCAGCCCCATATTCATCCTGAATCTGTTTAAGTATGTCCGGTAAATTAGCTAATGTCGGTGTACCGTGTGCCGTAGTGTATAGCGCGGCAAACACCGTGCCCCAGGTATTACAAAGGTCCACCGGAGGAACCATCCCGTACGGCAAACACATCGTCAAAATTCTATGTTTATCCTGAGGTCCCGTATGGGGAAATACTGCTTCCAGCGTATTAATTTTTTGCGCCAGCCAAAACGGAGTCTCCTCTCGTTTAGCCGGTACTTTACCCATAACTGAGTGTACAGTGGCCGGATTAATACCCGGTACCACAGCCTGTGGGTGCGCTGGAGCAGCACGCGCTGCATTCGTATTTAATGTCTGCATCACAAACTGAACTAATCGTCTATATGTAGCCGTTAATTCTGTATATAAACGACGAACTTCAACCACTGCCAATTGAGCAACCGCAGGATGTGGTGTATATGTAGCCAATAAAGGCCAGGTAGGACCATCATTACTCAGTGGACCTAACCTAACTTGTGCTATTGAGTGTGGGAGGGCGCCATCAAGCCAATTATGGTGTTCTTGATAAGATAGAGGTATTTCTAAATAAGCGTAAGCCCTGTATTGTCCAGGGACATTCGCAACTGTGTATTCGTGAAAAGTATTTGTTCCCCCATCCACTGCTGGAAATGCGACCCAAGAATAAAAAAGTTCCGTTCTATAGGCTGCATGGGCGTCCACCACAAAAGTGACTGGACCCCCCTGGACTGTCAGTCCATGTGTCAATAGATGTCCCATGAGCGGATGTCGCATATTAATTGCTATGTTCACTACATTAGGATTCGCCATTTTATTAAAAACGGCTGCAGGTCAGAGAAGGCACACCAATATCGGGGTTTTTTTCCTTTCAAAGTTCAAGCTTGAACAACCAACCACTAAGCAATAGGAAGCACCTATGCCGTGGCGGCGGAAACCCTCAGCCCCACGGACGTCTCCGTATACAGAACCGAGGAGTCAAAATATATATGAGACCAAGAGAGTCAGTCGGACCTAATCATTAGAGCCAGACCAAACGTTGGCGGCGCCATGTCGCGTGGGCTCTCATTATTCTAAATGAGACTACTGGATTTCTAGGTAGCAGGATCGATAACGGTGTGGGGGACTGAGTCTGACCCACGTGTAAAGAACTCTGTCACCCTAAATCCGGTTTTTGCTCCGGCTAACTAGCAGTGCCTCATTTCTCCCATGTGGAAGGAATGATTTGGCAGCCGAGCGCATGACATCTTTGGAACTTCTCAGGGAAGTCATGGTCACTCAGATCCAAACCAACTCTCTTATTTCCAATATGATCTCATATACAAATGACAAAGACAGTATAAGTTTTATATAATGTTTTAATAAAACGACTGTATTTTAGATATTAAGGCGTGAGCCGCAATAACCAGAACGATACAACACAGTAGGATTGTAATAGTTACCAGGAGAGTAAAACATAAAAACAAAGCTATCATATTGTCAAACAGTTTCTACTCTCCCTCTGCTTGTTTTATCTAGAGCACAGCATGTTAAGCTTCTAGCTTGCCTATTAGAATCACTGTGGATACATCAGCCCTCATACCTGAGCAAAGACCTGTGATCTTGGTTCAGCATCTGCAACTAGGCAGTCAGCGTCAAGTTGTGGTTCCCTGGTCGGAATCTCCCTCTTGCGTGTATTGGGACAAGGAAGTGATTTTATAACTAACATGTCATCGTGATCACAAAATGTCCCTACGCAGGAATGCCAAGTCTAAACTCTTACCACGTCTATCGGCAATGTACCAGACTGTATCCTTGACTGAAGCACAGAGTAAATATGTTATGGAGAACTCCAGTGCTGAAGTAGGCAAAACAGTATGATATGAATAAAAAACAACACCGTAGAACTGGCTATTTGAAAAATAACAGTACGAAGCCTAATAAAAAGCATGTAGAGCAAAGTGCACAGAGGCTCTAAGCTGTCAGCAAATGAATAAAATATATTCAGGGCAAAATGCACAAAGGCCTAAAGCCTGAAGCTAAAGCTCAATGAATATGTAAAACTAACCACACTACAGGTAGCCATAATAATGTGACCGACTAACGTGTGCTTTTTCTTCTAGGTACCAACTGTGCTGTTTTAAAATGTTTTCTCTCTTTAGATAGATTTTTCCAAATTAATGATTTGTGTCTAAATTGTTTTTTGCATGAAGACCCACATGCTGATGCTAATTTGAGTTAGGCAGGCTGACAAGGGTGGCTAAATGGCGACAGTTGACTGACTTGCATTGCTAAATTATTCAAATGCTAAAGAATTTGCTGGCTTATATTGATGCTCATTTTGCATATAAATGAATCTTGATGAATAGTTGCTTATGATGCTAATAAAGATTTGATTAACAAATAACTTGAATAAAGGTTTTGAGTTAGAATTATAACTAATAGGGAATCAAAACGATTAACTTTTTTTTTTGTTTCATGCTATTTCTTATTAGATAAGGCTTTTTCTTGGTGTTTCATGTTGACTATGATGTATATTGATGATCCATTGGTTACCGCTTAACTAAGATACTCCATGCGATCCAAAAGGTTCATCAACCTATACGCATCCCCTTGTGAGTTTACTTACTAAGGACTAGGCGCGCTATCAGTTTTTGGTAGCAGCTTGATGGTTAGTTTCCTTGGGGAACTAGTTAAGTGGCGACTAGTGGTTATGGTAGTAGTTTAAGTTAGGTATAGGTGTTTGAATTTTATCTGGTTTGAATTTTGTTTTTCTAAAATGGCAATGGTAGCAAAGATGATGTCCCCTTAAACCTAGAAATGACTTCCCCAGATCCTGGATCCCGTTGGTAAGATTGAGTATGTTCTCGGCGTATTTCGAGATAGTATGAGATTAGTAGGTTGCGCTTGCATATGCTTAAGCAAATCGCAGGTGAATTGTGATGTATGTGAGGTAAAAGTAGGGAGTCTGCGTACCCCAGTTCAGAGTTAGTAGGAGTGTGCATACTCCAAGGTGTGAGAGTACGGAAGTCATCAAACTTCATATGTGTGTGACGCTCTGTGCTAAAAAATTGTTCCACTTGGTTGTTGGTGATGTACGGACCCTGCGTGGTCTAAGACTCCGGAGTATATTGACAAGTGTTGGAGACACTTGGTTATATGTTGTAATCTGTCTGGTTTAGTAGGTTGATCCGGCATGGTCAACAAGCCGGAGAGGGTGTTAGATGAATAAAAGAAGCTTCAAATGAGATTTGGTGAGTCCTATGTGCACCAGGACAGACCCATTGATCAGTTGAGAGTAAAGTTTGCAGGTCGAATTTTGCTTGCGAATGTGGGGGACTGAGAAAGAGGAATAGCTAAAGAGCCAGAAACAGTCATTAGTGATAATCCGTAAGGTCCCTAAAGCGATTATGTCCCTTCCTGTAGTAAACCAGCAGGTTTGTTTTAATTATTACTTGGTGAAGACGCTCGCAATAAATTGCATTAGTTGAGTGAAAGTGAGTTGAGAAGGACAAGCCGCAAGACTTTGTCAGCTGCTGTGAGTCAGTCTGACGTCAGTGTGTGCCGCGCTGGGATAGGTCGTTTAGTGAGAAGAGCGCGACCGGATTGGCAGCCGTCCGTAAGAGGCAATTGGTTGAGTAAACGGGTGAAGGGAATCTTGGGAGTAAAAGTCATTTCATTTATTGAATTTGTAGTACACAAAACAGGCAAAATGAAGTTTTTCAAGGCATTAAAGAGTGTGGTGAGAGGCGATTCTTGCATTAAAGGGTCCGTAGGGCAGTCAACCCCCCTGGAGTACACTTTAACGCATCTCGTGATGACAGAGAAGGGCATAGCTTTGTGTCTGTGGTTAAAGCAATGGAGTAAATTGACCAAGAATCAAGGGACATTAGCTTTTCCGGAGCATGGAATGTTCAATTTGAGAATTTTGGATCAGTTGCAATTATCATTGTATGACATGAGGCCGTTACTGAGACCCGCATAGTTTGAGGCTTTAGCAGTTAGTGGCCAGACAGCAGCAAGAGCTGAAGTTCAGTAGAAGGATGAAGAAGATAGAAAAGTCACTAGCAGAAGCTAGATGGGATTGGGAGCAGAAGAGATGGAGGATGGTGACTATGAAAGAGATTAAGATGTTTCCAGCAATTACGGAGGGTGATGACTTAGATAAAGGGGATAGTGCCAAGAAAGAGGAGAGTGAGGAAAAAAACAAAAGAAAAAAGTCTTATATGGATGATGATGATTCTGATGTTGAGGACCTCATTACGCAGTTGCTGAGAGATAGACCTCCACCTATGACGACTTATGCGGGGGGACAGGGAACTAGTGCTTCGGCTCCTCCTGCTACTCCTGGAATCTCCCAGGGAGTCGTGGGAGCTGTGCAAGCAGAAGGAGGGCAGTTACCAAGGGCAGTACAGAGTACACCTGTTGCAGGAACCAGTGCTGTAGCTCAGGTGCAGGTACATACACCTTCAGTACAGAGAGTTTACCCAGATGTGCCAGTTCTTGAGACTGTTTCAAATATCGTAGTGCCGATGGAGCAAGTGCTTCTGAAGCCAATGTTGGTTCAGACAGATCCAACACCAATGTTACGACCCCCGGCACAGACACAGGGTATGACGAAGTTTACCCCGTTGACAGGGAAGTTTACCCCGGGACCTCGGTTGGTCTCACACCTGTTGTAAATCAGGCAATGGGAGTACCACTCACACAGGGTGCAAGTGTTAGGGGCAGCTCCAGATGCGATATCGCTACCAATCCCTGTTGGTCCAGCGGCACCTTTATATGCGCAGAAGAAAACTGAAGCAGGGGAACAGACTGAGATGTCACAGAGTTTGGTGAGAAGGGGAGCAGGAGATTCAATACAATCAAACTCATCTGCAGGACCATGTCTTGCTGAGCTTAGATCTCCTACGGGTTTCAGTCCTCTTGTAACACTGCCGGATGTGGCAAATGTCTCTATTGCAAATCAGAGTTTGAGACTTCTGACACCACAAGCCTTGGGTACAGTGGCAGCAGCTGCCAGTTACTAATGCGAGTAACAGCTCAGCAGTTAACTAATTGGATGGATAGTTTAAATTATTCGCAAGGTGCATCAAAAGGGGAAGATCAGCTGAACTGAGTGGGATTAAATATTGAGGTAAATGAGTTAGTTGAGGGAACAATGGGATTGGACAGGTTAGAATCCTACACTGCAGAAGAGCTGAGGTATTTTTGCCCAAGGGTCACAAAAGAGGTAGGGAAAATACACCAGAAATTAGTGGAAGAGGCAGAGAAGCATGACATTGATCTTAAGACAACAAAGCATTTGAGACAAAGGTACAGATTAGATTTTGAGGCAAAAGATTTTAAAACATGAGATCAGCTGGAATGAAGGCGCATTTTAGGGACTTGTTGCAGAGTGCGCAAATTTGGGGAGCATTAGAGAAGTGGGAAGGCAGATGGGCAAGGAAGAAAGAAAACGAAAAAGAGATTCTCAAAAAGAAACGGAAGGAGCAGAGAAAGGGGAATCAGTTAAAATGGTTCCAATGAGAGAGATTCCAAGGGGTCAGTTTGTTCACGTCCCATGGCACAGAAGTGACATATTGGGGCTCATTCTGAGCCCGGCGGGCGGCGGGAGCCGCCAAATGACCGCACCGCGGTCAAAAGACCGCGGCTGCCATTCAGACATTTCCTCTGGGCCGGCGGGCGCTCTCCAAAAGAGCGCCCGCCGGCCCAGAGGAAATGCCCCTGCAACGAGGACGCCGGCTCAGAATTGAGCCGGTGTAGTTGCAGGGGTGCGACGGGTGCAGTTTGCACCCGTCGCGTATTTCAGTGTCTGCATTGCAGACACTGAAATACACAGTGGGGCCCTCTTACGGGGGCCCCTGCAGTGCCCATGCCATTGGCATGGGCACTGCAGGGGCCCCCAGGGGCCCCGCGGCACCCCCTACCGCCATCCTGTTCCTGGCGGGCGAACCGCCAGGAACAGGATGGCGGTAGGGGGTGTCAGAATCCCCCATGGCGGCGCAGCAAGCTGCGCCGCCATGGGGGATTCCAAGGGCAGCGGAAAACCGGCGGGAGACCGCCGGTTGTCCTTGTCTGACCGCGGCCGAACCGCCACGGTCAGAATGCCCTGCGGGGCACCGCCGGTCTGTCGGCGGTGCTCCCGCCGACCCTGGCCCCGGCGGTCTGAGACCGCCGGGGTCAGAATGACCCCCATTGTCTTTTACAAATGATTATACCAGACTGAGGGAGAAGCCAGTTGAATGGTATCAACAGACTTAGAGGTTCGTGAAACTCTCTAAGTGTTTGTGGGAAGACTTGAATACCTTATTCGAGATAGTTGTGCCAGCCGACTTATGGGTTGAATGTAAGAGGGCAGTAGACTGGCCAACGAGTGAACCCGAAAGGAACAAGATTATGGGCGCACCATCACCAGAGGTAATGAAGAATTATTATAAGGTGATTGAATTTCTCAAGACTAGGGTTTCTCCTAAAAACATTGATTAGCAGAGGATTGACAGAACAGTTCAGGGAACTAAAGAGTCAATACACACTTATTATGAAAGGTTGTTGAAGGCTTTCAAGGAGCACAGTGGCAAGGAAGCGGTTGAACCAAAAGACATGTTGCATTTTGTGTTTAGATTTGTTGAAGGGTTGAGACCTGAAGTAGAGCAGATGATTAAGAATCATTTGATTTGCTGGCAGGCAAAACCGATCGATGAGGTGTTGAAATATGCTAAATATTGTAGTGATGAGACTCAATTGAAACAAAAGAAGTTGAAAGAAAAAGCAATGGTGATGCAGATTAAAGCAGCACAATCAGGAGCACAAGGAGGTTTAGTGCCACCGATGCTGCAGCAACAGTGAGTTGTCATGTTTCAACCACAAGTGAGAGGTAGAGGACGTGGTATGGATATGATGCGTGGTCCGGATCTAAGCACTGTGGTTGTTCAGAATGAAATTCAGAGCATGAAAAGGATGATGCCATGTCATTTGTGTGGAAACGTGGGACACTGGAAGCGGGAGTGCCCGTTGATGGTGCAGGAAGGAATGGTTCAGCAAGGCGATGTTGGTGCAGCTCAAACTGTAAGGGTCCCAAGAATGAGGGGCATAGTACTGAATGCTCAAAATCAAGGTCAAAATTTCTTGCCTGTACAACAGTTGCAAGTGCTTCGAGCACGATTTACTTCCTTAGCATCAGTACAGCAGCAGGTTTCTATGGTGCCTAGACAGCAAATGCACATACCCCAAGCACCGATGGAGCAGCAACAAGTTATTCTTACTCAACAGGTCACAGGTCAAAGACCAGACAATAGTAACAATACAGTACACCAATTCCCATCTCACAGTGAGGATGAAATAAATGATGAATGGATGAGTGACAGTTTGGATGAAGGTGCTTACTTTCTTACTGCGTCCCGAGAGGTAGATCATATAGGGCCTTTTGTGAAGGGAAAAGTAATGGGACATAAGGTCTCATTTTTAGTTGACACTGGAGCTACGCACTCCACAGTGAGGAGTGTGGAAGTACCGAATTTACCCCTTTCTGGCAGGACAGTTCAAGTCGTGGGAGTGGAGAATAGGCAGTTAATGAACCCTATCATAGAACCATTGCAAACTGAAATTGGAAATTATTTGGGACTGCATAGATTTGTGGTGTGTGACTCAAGTCCTGTGTCTTTGTAAGGCAGAGATTGATTGTGCAAAACCAAATATTCCATAAATTGCACAGATGCAGGGATAGAAGTCCAGACAAATAGTGATGATGAGGAGGAACAGGTGTCAGCCATGGTACTTAATAATGCTTATGAAGAAAACCCATTGATTGACATTTTTCTGATGTACACTATAAAGGAGTTGCATGCAGACCTGCAGGGAACAGTAAAGGAGAAGTTTTGGGATTTGACAGGAAAGGAAGTTGGACTGATTAAATGAGTGGAACCTCACTTTGAAGCCGAATGTTGAATTCCCGAAACTTCCACAGTATAACATGGCACAAGATGTGATGATGAAGGTGGAGCAGATTATTGGAGATTTTGTGAAACAGGGAGTTCTAAAGGAAGTGTTGAGCAGCCCATGTAATTCACCGATAATGGGATTGAAAAAGCCATGTGGGAAGGTACAGGTGTGCAGGACTTGCGAAAAGTGAACAACATGGTGGTTAAGTGGTGTCTGATTGTACTCAATCCAGCAGTGATACTGTTTCAGATTCCTTGTGAGGCAGAGTGGTTCATGGTGGTTGACTTGTCACAAGCTTTCTTTTCGGTACCACTTAATGAGGATAGTCAGTCTCTTTTCAGTTTCAAATTCCTAGATAAAGTCTATAGCTGGTGCAGGCTTCCACAAGGGTATACGGAGTCACCATCTTTGTTCAGTCAGATTCTGAAGAAGAATTTGGAATCATTGGAATTACCCTGCCAATTGACTCTTGTGCAGTACATTAATGATTTATTGATTGCATCCAGAACAAGGGACGAGTGTAAGCAGAACTCGATTGCCCTGTTAAATCATTTGGGAGAGTTCGGACACAAGGTCTCACCTGCGAAATTGCAGTATTACCAGAAGTCTGTCAAATACTTGGGCCATCAGATTGAGAAAGGGTTGAGAAGAATTTCCCGAGAAAGGATTACAATGATTTTGCAGAGAAATCCCCGGACTTCCCAGAAAGATGTGTGCATGTTTCTGGGAATGGTAGGGTACCCGTAGAAAATGGATTCCAAATTTTTCTGAGATAGCAAAACCCCTACAGCAGTTGACACACAAAGGAGTTACCGATCCCATTAGCCTATATGAGGATCAGATGAGGGCTTTCACCGAATTGAGAGAGAGTTTGTGCAGAGCTCCGGCATTGGGAATGCCTGATTACACAAAGCCTTTCACATTGTTTTGTCATGAACGTGATGCTTGTTCTTTGTCTGTCTTGGCACAGGTCCATGGAGGTGCTTATCGCCCAGTAGCTTATTTTTCAGCTCCCTTGGACTCTGTTGCAGCAGCTTTACCAGGTTGTCTGTGAGCAGAAGACGCAGTTGGTCAACGTCTTTCCCAATGTGAAGGGGTGGTCATGGGATACCCAGTGACGGTAATGGTACCACATTCTGTTGAGATTTTACTGACAAGAATGAAAACACAACATTTGACAGGGGCCAGACTGACAAGGTGTGAGACAAGCATATTGGGAGCGCCAAATGTAACTTTGAAAAGATGTACAGTGTTGAATCCAGCAACGTTATTACAAAGTGATACTGTTGAAATTGAGAAGGAGGAGGATATAGAACATGATTGTCTTGAAGTGACTGAATTATGTACAGAGCCTAGACCTGATATTAGAGATACTCGATTAGAAGAAAATGACCAAATTGTTTTAGTTGATGGTTCATGCCTTAGAGATGGGACGGGCACTTTGAGAGCAGGATACGCTGTATGTACTATTACAGGAACCCTAGAAGCATCTTGGCTTCCTGGTGTATATTCAGCACAAGTAGCAGAACTGGTGCCTCTTACTACAGCTTGTTTTGTTTCCTCCAGGCTGCGAGTGACAATATATACTGATAGTAAGTACGGATTTGGAATTGTTCATGATTTTGGTCAATTGTGGCCGCAAAGGGGGTTCATTACCTCAAGGGGAACCCCAGTAAGAAATGGTGACAGGATAAAAGAATTACTGTATGCAATTCAATTACCTGAAGAGATTGCTGAGGTGAAATGTACTGCACATCAAAAAACGCCAGATTACATTTCCTTGGGAAATGGGTGTGCAGATTAGGTTGCAAGGTTCTGTGCCCTGAACTGTATATCATTTGAAGACAAGTGGGAATTGATGCCAGAAGAAGAGACCAGTTGTACAAGTTTTACATTAAAAATAATTGATACTCTGGAAGAATTAAAAACATTGCAGGAGAATGCAGACAAGGAAGAGAAAAAGCTGTCGGCAAAACTAAAGTGTGTACAGAGACCAGATGAGATCTGGGTATCTGAGGAGGGTCAGATGGTACTGCCAAATTGTCTGCTGACTCAGATGGCTCGGTATTACCATGGTCAGGCACACATTTGAAGGGATGCCATGACTAGGCTGTTCAAGGTTGATTGGTTCAATCCATAATTTAGGCAAGCGGCTGAACCAGTATGTCACAGATGTGTGATCTGTCAGCAACTAAACGTGGGAAAAAGGACAGTGGTAAATCTGAGCCACATTGGAAGAGCAGGAGGACCATTCAGCAGAATGCAAATGGATTATATTGAGATGTCTGCATGTGATGGATTGAAGTATGTGTTGGTGATTGTGTGTGTTCAGCCATTGGATTGAAGCATACCCCACATGCAGAAATGATAGTCTTACAGTTGCAGTTGCTACTTAGAGAACTGATACCAAGGTTCGGATTTCCAATCTCTTTAGAATCAGATAGAGGAACACACTTCAATAACGAAGTGATGATTCAGCTCTGATGTGCAGCACTAAACATTGAACAGGGGCTTCACTGCAGCTATCGTCCAGAGGCGTCAGGATTTATAGAGCAAATTAATGGTACCCTGAAATCAAGAATTGCCAAAATGTGCACTGCCACAAATCTGAAATGGCCGGATGCACTGCCTTTAGTGTTGATGTCAATGAGAAATATACCTGACAGGAAAACAGGGTTGTCCCCACATGAGATTCTTATGGGAAGAGCAATGAGATTGCCAGCAATACCAGCCAATGCTCTTGTCAATATTACAGATGATATGGTGTTGGACTACTACAAGGGTCTAGCTGATGTGGTTCTATCTTTTTCTCAGCAGGTACAAGCCGTTAACCTGCCACCAATCCATGACCCAGGCCACAATCTAAGAGCAGCAGATTGGGTCAGGATCAAAAAGCATGTGCAAAAGACTTGCCTAGAGCCACGTTGGAGAGGTCCATACCAAGTGGTGCTGACAACTACAACAGCTGTGAAGTATTCAGGTTTGCCTAACTGGATACATGCGAGCCATACAAAAAAAGTGGTGAGTCCTCAGGATCTTGAAGAAGTGTTGTTGAGAACACCAGCAGCAGCCAAGCAAATAGTTCTACCTGAACCAGGACCGGAGCAGGAAGAGCCGGAAGTAGATCCAGAATTGGCGGAAGAAGGATCGTTCACACCTGTAAGAGACAATGGTGTGGCAATCCAGGAGGCAGAATGAGAAATCAACCCAACTGAATTAACAAGAGATCCATGCACAGGAGAGGTTCTCACAAAAACAAAGAGTGCTGAACTGCGAAGAGTCCAAGTGCCAGAGCCTGAGAGGGAAAGAGTTGAGACAGGTCAAAGCCAAAGTGATCTGACTCCTCCTGAACCCGTTGCAGGTCCATCAAGAGAAGGCACTACAGATGAGGTGAAGGAGAAGTGTCTGATCTTGAAGAGATTGTTGACAGAAGGGGCAAGAAAAGGAGATCACTGGCCTGAGTCTCAAATAGGCAAGAAAAAGAACTTGGTTATAAATGAGACAATAGAGGAAGAAGTAGACACCACAAAGAAAGACAAATTGAGTGATGGAGAACTGACAGGAGAAAGAAAGTTGAAAAGAAATAGAGTAGCAAGTCGAAGATACGCAGGACCAGAGTTGGCATATGCCGCAACAAGTGATTGGCAAAATGAGTTTATGTCTTTTTGTTTCGACAGGGAAGTCCTGAATCAGTATTTTGATGCAATCTGAAGGAGAAAATAAGTAGACTGAGTCATTGAGCAAAAGAAAAAGGAACTGGGATTATTGATTTACCGGAAAAGACATTGATAGCCTGATATGACACTTAGAATCCCGGAGATGACCAGCTGCTAACCGATTTTGACAAGGGAAGAAAAGGGGTCTTGTTGTGTGAAGCTGAAGAGAGAAAAAGAAGTATAATTTTTTATTTTATGTGTTGCATATTAATTAAGAGTTAAATTCTGCTTTCTGATTCTTTGCAGATCATGGCTAGACTAGATAGTAGCATCAGTCACATTAGGTATTGTAGATATTTAAGTGTAGGAATGGCGATTGTGTGTGGTATATTGTTTATAATTATGATTGTGGGAATTGCAATTCATGAAGTGAGAGAGGCTAAAGTTACATCTGTACTCAAGACTACTACACTAACAGCTATAGAGAGCTTTAGGTTGGATGAGCAATATTTGCATGATTATACTAACGCAAAGGAAGAGCTGTCTTCTGATGTATTTTATCGTCTAATGAGTGAGTATGTGGAAACAATGGATGCGAAGGATTGTCTTGTGTGTACGCAAATACCTTCCTCTGTGGAATAAGGAGTCACTTATCATAGTCTACCTCTGACTTACGGTATAACTTGTAGCTTGCTGCTAACTCAATTCTATAACCAGAAGCATATATATAGTATTTTTACTAAAATTATGATATGGTATTTTCGTTTGTTCCTATGATTACATATTTGAGTAACATAGCTAAGGATCATGATATAGTATTAGTTAGAGGATTTTTGTAGCCTACACTGACCTTTGGCATGGCTTATGCGCATCGTAACAATTTAACTTGCTTACTAATACCTATGGAAAAGAGCTTAATTGGACATACTGACGACAGGAGAAAAGCACTAAAAGAGAAACTAGAGAAAGGGTTAGAAAGAGAACTTATAAGGATGATTATGCTTACACTGCTATTAAAACACAAGGGAAATTAACCTTAGATGCTTTGCATGTAGGGAAACTTTGTATATATAGGCCAAAATCACGCACTGACACTTTATTTGTGGGAACGAGTGAATGTAGGCATGTGTTTTTGTTTCAGAGTAAGTGGACATTTATGCTGAATGGTGCAGACCCTGTGATTCCTGGAATTTATTATATTTGTGGACTTAATGCTTATTACCATCTTCATAGAGGATGGTATGGGACATGTTACCTGGGAATAGTTTTCCCTAAGATTTATCAAATAGAACATTTAAAGAAGATACTGAAAATGACTGAGTTACACCAGATGAGACAAAGGAGAGAGACAACCTCTGCAATAGTAGGGGATATTTTTGGAGCAGTAATTCCTTCTGTAGGAGTTATATTGAATGCAAATAAGATACAAAAATTATCAACCATAGTAGATAATATGTTAACCAATTTTACAGGAGCTATACTTTTACGAAGCACTGAATTAGCTGCGGATAGAGCTATGACGCTTCAAAATAGGCTTGCTTTAGGCATAATATTGGAGGACAGAGGAGTCTGCAAAATGATTAATGCAAGGAACTGTTGTTCATATATACCTGAAAATGAAAAAGATAAAGGATTTGCTTACTAATTTAACTAATTCAAGTAAGGATTTAAAAGAACTGAAAGAACCAGAAGTTTGAGAGAAGGTTGGAAATGGATGTGTTACTGTGGGAAATTGGTTTAGTCAAATTTGGGGTGGGATACTATGGAAAATCATCCAAGGAAAATTAATTGTGATCATTGCTATACTATGGTTTATGGAGGTCATGTAAATTATGGCAGAAAATTAAATTAAAGGGGGCTAAAAATGATCAGAGGAGGGAAGAACAACCCAGAAGAAGAATTAATAGGGAAAATGTAAGAAGAAGAGATCAAAATGTAGCTGAAAGTAATTTGTAAGATCATTGGCAAGGGAAAGGTGTGATGACATATTTAGTCATCAGAGGAGGGACTGTTAGAGCAGATATGCTAATATGAGACTATTCTAATTATTTGCGTATACATGCTAATGAGAAATATTAGTAAAAGAAACTAATAATTGAAAATAACGTGTAATGAGTAAAATGTGCCCACGGGGAGTGGTCACCATGAGTGCTAACAATGCTAAAAAAGTGTGAAATATAAAAACCAATGTATTAATATGTCATATTTCATTGTATAATCTATGTTTTATGATTCTTCATATTCTTAACTTAGCCGAACTAGAGGCCTGGTCGGTGCTGGGCCTTGCTTGCTTAAACATGGAGACGGGATGAGCTACCAAGGACTGGAACTGGAAAAAAGGACCTTGAACTGCACAGAGTTCAGATGAGCTCTGCTAGAATTTTCTGCAATGTACCCACGGACAGGAGACGATCAGAACAAATTGATACAATTATGTGTAGAGTAGGCTAAATGTACCTTCCCAGGACTTGAACAATGGAAGCACTGACTAAAAGATTGTGGGCAGCAATTTTGTTATCTGAAGAGCCGGATGATGTTCTCATCGACAGAAGAACCAATCATATTAATAGAACTTGATGCTTGAACCGACACAAACAAGTGGTAAACAAAAACTTTACATTAGAATCATAACCCCTGATGAGGTTGACCGATTAGCAATTTGTGGGATGGACTGAGAGACCCTAATAAAAAGTCATGACAAGAGGGGAGAGAACAGAGGAGCGGAAAGACGGAGTTGATGACATCAGGAAACGCTGTCTGAAGTGCTGATAATTGGGCTTACTTTCTGTGAGCCTGATACTTGCTGATGACTGATGACCTGGAGACGAAGACTGACTTGTTGCTGATCTATCTTGGACAGGTAGCCATAATAATGTGACCGACTAACGTGTGCTTTTTCTTCTAGGTACCAACTGCGCTGTTTAAAATCTCTTTTTTTCTCTCTTTAGATAGATTTTTTCCAAATTAATGATTTTTGTCTAAATTGTTTTTTGCATGAAGACCCACATGCTGATGCTAATGGCGACAGTTGACTGACTGACTTGCATTGCTGAATTATTCAAATGCTAAAGAATTTGCTGGCTTATGTTGATGCTCGTTTTTGCATATAAATGAATCTTAAATAAATGTTGCTTATGATGCTAATAAAGATTTGATTAACAAATAACATGAATGAAGGTTTTGATTTAGAATTGTAGCTAATAGGGAATCAAAACAATTAACTTTTTCTTTAGAGCCATGGTATTTCTTATTAGATAAGGCTTTTTCTTGGTGTTTTATGTTGATTATGATGTATATTGATGATCCATTGATTACCGCTTAACTAGGATACTCCATGTGATCCAAAAGTTTCATCAACCTATACGCGTCCCATTGTAAGTTTACTTACTAAGGACTAGGCTCGCTATCATCCTCAACATAATCTCCTCGCAGAGAACACCAAACTCATCCTCTTGCTCACCGACGACCTCACCACCACCACTAAAACCAACTTCCACAGATGCATGACAAGCATAACTAACAGGTTGAAAGAAAACTGCCTGCAGCTAAACACCGACAAGACTGAAGTTCTGGTCTTCAGAAGTGCAGCAATACAGAATAGGACCCGCACCCACTGAACATACTAGAATCCTTGGAATCATCATTGACAACAGGATCACCATGGAATGACATATTAACACCATCTCCTCTGCCTGCTTCTTCACTCTGTGCATGATACATAAAATCTTCAAGTGGATACCCCTGCACAAGAGACACACCATGACACAGGCCCTCATCACCAGTCAACTAGACTACGGCAACAACCTCTACATAGGAAACACCTCGCAACTCCTTCAAAGACTTCAGACCACAAGGAACGCCACAGCCAGAATAATCCTCGACTTTACCTCATCACGCCACTCCTCAGGCAACTCCATTGGTTCCCCATGCAGAAGGGGTATGTATTCAAGCTCCTGACCCACACACACAAAGCTCTATACAACCTAGGACCCCCTACAATAACCACCACCTGAATTTCCACCAACTGACAAGAAGACTATGCTCCACCTCCCTATCACTTGGCCACACTCCACGCATCCATTGAAGCAGAAGTGGATGACATGCCTTCTCCCACATAGCAGCAAAAACCTAGAACAGCCTCACCATGCATCTCCTGACCATCACCTCTCATCTGGAATTTGGTAGAGCCATCAAGACCTGGCTATTCAAATGAGCTTGTGAGACCTGCAAGTGCCTTGATAACCTTGAGGGTGGTTAGTCATGCTTTTAAAGTCCTATTTGATTGATTGATTGAAATGACTGTGTACCAGGTAGCCCCTCAATGATGCTGACCTCTTGTATGTCACTAGTGGTTGTGCTGATATTAACTCCCCTATGATATTGTCTGCTTGTAATATTTGCCAATTCCTTTTAAGAATGTAATCTGAGGCGAGTTTGTGGAGAAACTAGTAGTCATCCTAACTTGGCTGCCTTCCTTCAAATCCTTCCTTCAGAATATTAGAAGTTGCTGCTGTGGTTCATTTTGCACCTTTTTTTTTTGGCTTTCTCGGGGACTGATGGAGAATATCCTTTTACTCGAAACCTCTTCAGTGCCTCAGTCTGTGCTATCATGTTGTCTCTTTTTGTTGAGCAGTTGCACTTTATGCACAGTAGCTCCCTATAATTTATGATGTTTTAAGGCTACGTGGATGGTGGCTTTTTGCATGTAGCATGGAGTTCCCTGCCGTGGGTTTTTGATACAGTGCAGGTTGCAACTGATTATCTTGAACAAACACTGTGAGGTCTACTAAAGTTACACTTGTGTTGCTGATGTGGCTGGTAACATGTAAGTTAAGGGAATTTCTATTCAGAAAGGTTATGTATTCCTCTACTGATTGTTGAGTACCCTTCCACAGAATGAATATGTTGGTATTCCGTGCCCAAAGAGCAAGGCTCGCAACCCGTGCTTCACATTCTTCTTCCTGGGCCAGGTGCTTCTTCCACCAGCCAGGAATCAATTTGCATAGCTGGGGTTGAAGCACATGCCATTTCCCTGCTTCTATATGTACAGCCGGCCTGCAAACATAAATATGTTGTGATTCAGACAAAATCAAATCAATTGCAAGATCATAGTATTATGTTCATAATACTTAAGGCTCTGCTTCCTAGAAAAAAATGTAACCCCTCTCAATCCTGCAGTATATGCAATGCAAGTGTGTAGACTCATTATGTCAAGAGTGATTTAATAGGACGTTCTCCTCCCATTGTATGCCGTCAATGAATCGCAAGAAATCTTTCATGTCTCTTACTTAGGAACTCAAATTTTAAACAAGAGGAAATAAAAAAAAGTCAACATATATAGATGCATTCTCTAGGAGACTGGATTTAGACGAAAGGATTGGATGACCTGGAGGTAGACTCAGGTGTTTATGCATATGCAGAATATGGTAGAATGTGGCGAATTGAGGATATTTGCACTTGAAAAACAAGCATTCTTTATGATCTGTTATGCTTTTGTACCTTCAATTCTCCAAAGATTAATAGACCAACTGGATGCTGTGTGTGTATTCCTTCTTCCCTGGGGCCATATCAATAAAAAGGTAAGGGGAGCTGTGGACCCCCTTTCCCAAGTCTCATTAGGCCCTAGAGACCCCATTCCTATGGCCATATATTTTTAAAAGGGGAGGCAGGAGCACATGTCCCTCCTCTCTGAGCCTCATCAGACCCAGGGGATCCCATCCCCCAGGGTCACACTGTTTTAAAGGGGAGGGAAGCTGGGTGGCCTCTCTTCCCAGAGCCTCATGAGGCCTTGGGGACTTTATCCTCCAGGGCCTTAAATAAATTAAAGAGGAGGGGTCCACAGGCCCTCCTACTGGTGCCACATTAGAACCTTGGGACCTCACTCTCCAGGGCCTTTTTCTTTTTTAATGGGTAGGGGGTCTGTGAGGCCTCCCTCCTCGAGCCTCTTTTAGTCCAAGGGACCCTATCTCCTAGGGCCCGCATTAATTAAAGGCGGGTGCCCCCATGCACCGGTGCCCCCCCAGGGCACCCATCATGCACAATGTTGGGAGCCATGGAGAGAGCCCCAGCCCAGAGCCCTGCTGCCCAAGCTGGCTCCCCTTATGCTGCCTATGGAACAGCTGACCTAACTATAATTGTATAACTGCACAGTACCGACTCTCACTGGAATATCACTTTAAAAAAACCAAAAGCTACAGGGACGTTATAGTTAGTCTCACATTTTACAGGTATCAAACCATAGGAATTAATCTGTTATAGTTACAGTTATCTCAAGTAACTATTACTTGTGCCTTAATGTAACTATAACTCGTGCAACGGCCATGCACAGCTTTTCCGTCAAGCATTTTACTGCAAATATTACATTGATATTATCAATGATGTTATCAAAGATGTCCTGAGTGCCGTAATTTGTGGGGTAATTAGCAGTGCATGGCGAGGGTGTGAGTTACAGTTACCGTAGGGCACGAGTTATAGTTACTTGAAATAACTGTAACTCTAACAGATGATTTTCTATGGTTTGGTACGTTTAAAATGTGAGCCTAACTATAACGTCCCTGTAACTTTTGTTTGTTTCAGTGAATTTCTATGGTCTTTTTAACATATGGTTATTTTCATTACTGTACGTTAATCCAACCACCTTCGACCAGGCCCTGAGGTCAACCCCCTATAAGCATCCAACCTTCTGTCGTGCACGGCATTTGGCCGTGGGCAGAGGGGGTTGCCTAACCCTGCGGCAAACCCCCCTAACTGCACATGGCCCTTTGGCTGTGCATGGTGGGAGTTGGCAGCGGCCTGTCTCTCTGGGTGTGAGAATAGGTGTGAGCGAGTGTATCTGGGGGGAAAATGGTTATCTGGGTGTGAGAGGGTGTGCATTAATGTCTTAGTAGGTGCATCAGTGTCTATGTAGGTCGGTCAGTGGGTGCATGAGTGTCTGAGTGGGTCTGTGAATGGGTGCATGAGGGTATGAGTGAGGCTCTGAGTGGGTGCGTGAGGCGCTCAGTGGGTCTGTGAGTGGGTGCGTAAGGGTCTGAGCGGAGAAAGATTGAAAAAGAGCAATTGAGAGAGAGAGAAAGGCATTGATAAATTATATACTTAGAATGAGATATTTCTGGACAAACTGAAAAGAAAAATGTATTTCTCAATTAAAAAGAGTGAGATCACCTTTCAGTATGAACCTCAAACTTTTGAAGTTTAAAAGAAATTAAAGAAGGAAAATGACTGCCGACACACCTGGAGTAGAACCTTCAACTTTCAGTGCCACACCAATGGTCCAAGACCTGAGGGGCACCTCTTGGGGAGGGTGGGTCAGGAACTCACTGAAGACAGGTCCAGGAGCTGTTGGGGAACCTTTTATGCCCCTGAGGCTCGGATCAGGAGGCCAGTAGACTGGCCCTTTGAGTCACTCTGGGTTCCTGGGTTCAAGATAGGTTTCAGTTCCAGTTCTTCCTTTCCAGGAAAAAGGACAGCAGGTCTGCAGAACAAGGTAGCACCTCCTTTAGATTAGCAGTCCAGCAGAGAGAAATTCCTTTAAGCAGCACAGCAGTCTTTCTTCCTGATAGAGTATCAGCAAGTCCAGAAATATACTCAAGTTGTGCTATCTGAGGTCCTTCTTTTATACATTGGTGTCCTGGTTCTAGAAGGGGGGAGAAGCTTCTAGTCGGTGTCTTTGAAGTACACAGAAACCACTACCTCCCCTACCCTGGCTCCAAGCATGCTGAAGTGATAATGCAGGGTCGTTAAGGCCTTTGTGTGGAGACAGGACACAGCCTATTCAGGTGTAAGTGAGGCTGGGCTCAACTCCTCTCTCCCATTCTGGCAGTGATGGGCCATCTAATCACACCTCAGCTTCCATTGTGTGTTGTTGTCTAAGAGGAATACACAAAAAAACAACTGCCAACTACACCCAGCCATGTGTCAAGAGACAAGCTGCAGGCACCAAATTTCAAAGGCAAAAAAATGCCAACATTCAATAAGTGGCATTTTCAGAATTGCAATTTTAAATCTGCCTTATCCATAAGTTAGCATTTCAATTAGGATTCCATAAACCGCAGACATGAACCAGTTATCTATTCCTATTTGGAAATTACACTTATAAAATGTAATAGGACACCTCCTATGTTCCTATTATCTATTGGAGAGATACGCCTTGCAGTAGTAAAAATCAGTTTTAAGAGTTTTTCACTACCATGACATGTAAAACTTAAAGGTGCATGTTCTACTTTTGAAATACATTGCACCCTGGCCTTTGGGCTGTCCAGGACCTACCTTAGAGGTGACTTATATGCATTAAGAAGGAAGGTGTGGGCCTGGCCATAGTTTTATTTTGTCCGGTCGAGTTGGCAGTTTAAACTGCACACACAGGCCTGAGACACGTTTAAAAGTCTACTTAAGTGGGAGGCATAATCTGTGCTGCAGACCCACTAGTAGTATTTAATTTATAGGCCCTGTGCACACTTATAGGCACTTTGCTAGGGACTTACAAGTAAATTAGGTATGTCAATTGAGTATAAGCAAATTCTTCAAAGGAGCGAGCACAAGCACCTTGTGCACATTGCAACTGTGCACCAGTGCTAAAGTCTTAAAGTCAACAACAATGAATTCAGCAATAAAGGAGAAAGGGAAAGAGGAAGGCATAAAGTTTGGGGGTGACCCTGCAGGGAAGACCATATGAACTCTCAACTTATCGGAAGTAAACATACTTTGAGTAAAGGAGATTCTACACATTAGGTACAGGACAAGTTCCCTAAATACTCACTATAAGGTTATAAGGTACACATAATTTATTTTCACATGTGTGTGCATGCATGTTATTAGACCTGCACTTTGCTGAGATTTCACGAAACAATAATTACACACTCAAAATAATAAGTGAATGTATTCACAATGCTAAACCTAATTGTGACTCACGATTATGGGGATTAATTTTATATGAAGTTTGTTGATTTAATAGGGTTGATCTGGGTGCATTTGGTAACATAATATGAGAGGTTTCCACATCTCAATTGAAGAGCACTTAATTGGCATGATGTGATTCTTTAGACTATCTAGTAAGTAATTTCATGAGGTTATTGATATGTGCAATCATCTTTCAGCCATACCAAGCCTTGAAAAAGTCGTTGGGTGATTGTCCCAGATGAAACACGTGTTGGCCAGGCTGTTTGTGAATTATATGAACTATCAAGTTGGAATAAAAAGACTCATCATATCAACTGGTCGTGTGCCTGATTTTTCTAATATATTGTAACATCCTTTGGCTGTTATCTTAGGGTTTTGGGTGGTTCCCTTTCAGAGCACTGTCTAATTTTTTTAAGTTAAATTTGTTACACATGTGTTTTATTACTACTAAAACAATATTGTGAGCTCCAATACCCAAATCAACCACTTCTCGCTTTAAGTAATAACTGTTGGTGTTCTAGGTCCAGGGTGCCATCCTGACCTACCACCGCCCGGGAGGCAGACCGGGAGACTCTCCGGCTACATCCCCTAAGAAGACCAGCCGATCCAGTCCAGCATCGACCCAGAGTCTAGTCCTCAGACCCACAGGGAAACTGCAGCAGGACACGGTCTCCCTGAAATTCTAGCCATTCCCACATGGCTTCTGGTGTAGTGATTAACTAAATACAGCCCTCGTGGATGACATTCTACTTCACGAGGTAGAGTAACACGTAGTGTAGCCCCATCACCCTCAATTTTTGTTTTAACTGTTTTGAATGTCTGTTGCAGCTTCTGCACCCGCTGAGTGTAATCAGGGAAGATCTAGATCACATGATTCTCAAAATTGGGGTTACCTGTTTGTCTGATCATTTACAGAATTGTGTCTCTATTACTATAGTTGAGAATTTTTGCAATCAGCTTTCTGGGTTGAGTTCCTCATGGTGGCGGCAGTGCCAGCACCCTATGAGCTCTCTCATCCACAAAGAACTGCAACAGTTTTGCAGTAGGTATCATTGACGTAATCGATTTTTCCAAAAATAACTCTGGTGCTTGGCCCTCCCCCCACCCCTCTGGGAAGCCAGAAAATTGAAGATTGCAGTGCCTCAAGCACCCCTCTGCATTCTCCACCCTGATCTCCAGGGCACTGGTCAGTGTCGAGAGATCAGTCAACTGCGTTTTAAAGACAGTCACTTCCTCTTGCAATTTGGTTATGGTCTGCTCAGTGGCCAAGGGAATCCCACTACCTTCCTAGGTCTACCATCAGCATTCCAACATCATGAAAGACCTCTTCAATAGTGGCCTGTACATTTGCACTCAACTGTTCAATTGCAGCAAGTATTTGTGCATTTGGGCCTCCTGCACCCACCCCCCAGACCTCTTGTTGCCCCAAGGGCTGTAAACTGATTTTTGTGGTCTGTTGAGTGACCTTGTAATGGTCCATCTTTCCTCATTGTGCCCCCCGACCAGAGAGGGCCTCAATCCTATTTCACGGCACTGCCATGCACTAGTGGGCCTCCTTCCAGCACTGCAGTTCCAAATCCGGGTCCCCCATGTTGCGGGGGATCCCCACTGCAACCAAGGCAAAGGCTGGAGTGGGAATCTAGTAATGCCAAGGACTGTCTTGTTAGGGCTGCAACCATCCTGCCACCATCCAGTTCATGCTGCTTCACTGGGCCCTGCGCCAGGCTCCTTGCATCTCATGTCACAGCTTCCAGTCCACTAGTAACCCCACTGGGCTGATTTCCGGTCTCTTCCTCCCGGTGCGGCTCCATAGCTCCCCACTCACCGCCTCCTCTGGCTGGGCCTGGCAGCAGGCTCTGGCACTACTCTGAGTTGAGAAGGCTGCCTTGGCATCTCAGGGCCTTGTGTGGTCTCGCCAGCCAGGCATCCCCTCACTGGATTCTCCTGCTGGCTAACACCAACCACAGTACTCCATGGACCGATCTTCCACCTCCTTGTTGAACTGAGGGCATTGCTGCAATCACCAGTACTTCACTGCGTCTCCTGCACAACGCCAGGCTGTTGCAGGCCTTTCTCGCCTCTGGCCAACCCCAGGCGCAACAAGTCCAATGACAGGTCGCTCCCAGGTCTGCAGATTACGGACCACCCCAACGCTGCCAGCTTCCTCAGCTAGCACGTCATCATTGGAGGCAGCGCAGGTGGGTTTACATACAGCAGGCTGGAAGGATTATCAAGAAGGGAGACAGACCAGGACGGGAGCTGGTGAAAATTACATCCTGTTGGCCATCTTACAAGGCCACGCCACCTAAGACAGTCCATTTAAAGATTCACAGAAGGACATCCTTCTTTTATCTCCTACCTTGGCATCTTGGGAAGGTGGCTATCACCACTTCTTTCCTCCTGTGCAAAGGTCTGTGAAGTTGAGCAAAGGGGAATCCAGCCTGTTTGCAGCTATGTCCTGGAAAGAATAGGCAGGTTTTGTGCCTGTGGATGAAAAACTGAATACAATCAATTTATACACAGTAACGTTAACACATGTCCTGAAAAAAACAATTAAGGAGTTCTCAGTGTGCATACTCAAAATACCAACAGTGTCTAGCAGAAAATAAACATGGGAACCATGCGAAAATGCAGATTTTCTACAATATATCAAGGATATAATTTGAGAAGTCAATAATGATATATTTTGAGCTGTCTTCAGCTATATCTTGGGTGAGCAAAGTGGGGGCATTTTTTGTGATTTTCAAGTTTCAGATTTTGTAAAATACATCTTATTGTTTTCTGAGCAAAATAAATGATAACTTGCATTCAAAGTTTTCCCAGTGATTTGTCTTGACGCCTACTGAAATGTCATTCAGGAAAACATCGGTGACCTATGGGGCATGAGTTATGGCATGCAAATTTCAAAGAAGAAGAACGAAGGAAATCATAAATTATCCTTAACAACGTGTTTTTTTCATGATTTTTGTTTTCAAGCTACACTCTATCCAAAACACATTTTTATTTTTTTCAGCACTGTGTGGCTAAATATATTGATCAAAGGTAAAACACATTAACATTTTCATGGCAATTTTTACTTCCTTGCACAGCAAAAATTAGTGGGCAGATTTAAACCCCATCTGACGAAAAGGAAGTGCTTGGCATTGCAACTAAGAGGAAGGAAGCATTCGATACATTTTCAAATCATTTCTGGTCTAATGTAAGCATATAAAGCGTGTTTCTAAAGCTGAGAGGGAAAATTAATGGCAACAGTTTAACGGAGTGATCTGCCTGAGGACAACATTTGATTGAGAGTACAACGACATAAAAATGATCACACATTGTGTTGTGAATTTGAGAAGGAGGTAGTCATGCCTCAGTAACTTGCTGCGCCACAACCTGCATGGTTCAGCAAAGCAAATCATTGTGGGCAGTTACAAAGTTCGAGTCCTAACTCAGACAGCTCTGGATCCTCTTCACGAAGAAATATTTCTTAGGGCTGGGAGGGGCATGGTGAGCACATCCAATCCGCAAAAGAACCAGGGCGTATGGCAAAGGATGAAATTTACTTTTTAACAAATCGCCACTAAAAAATAGAATGCAATGTGGAGTTCGAAAAGCGTTACTCCTGTTTCACAATACTCACAAAAATAAATGCACAGTTTTCTACACACTCTGAAAAGATGCTCCCACGTCGTTTTCTATGTTGCCAACGTATACGTTTATTTAAGCTTCAATATTACAACCAACCCTGGCAGTTCTCTAGTCTCAACTGACACTAGGCCGCCTCAACATTCTAGCTTCTTCCCCACATCACTAGGTAACAACATGACAATACATTCCATTATCCAACACTAAAATACGTATAAATAAATATATTCTAACCTTGTCCATAAATAGCATACTTTTGCACTAAATAACAACCTGCAAAACCCATTTATAACAAAATTAATATCACCTTATCTAATGTATAAAAAAAAACATCCCTACGTCACATAGTCCTTTAAATACACAGGTCTCTTCACCAATCTCCTTCCCCTACATACCTCTTTGTTCACCTCACTCCACTTGCCATCACCCCTCATACCCTTCCACTTTCGCAACTCTGCTTCATTACACTTCGTTATTTCGCTCACATTCCATCTCTTGCCATCCTTCAGCTCCACACTATATTCTTTTACATTCACCACTTGCCTAGGCATTGACCACTTAGATACACCTTTTTTTTATTCCACACCCTAGTTCTCACCCAATCACCAATCTTTAACTTCCCAACTTCTTCCACCTCTCTTTATTTCTTCTGTCATACGCTTCTTGACCTTCCCTTACTCGCTTCAACACTTCCTCCTCATTCACCTTCTCTCTTCCTGCTTTGCCCATCCATCCAGGTACAGCCTTGGTACACGGCTTTCTACCCTTCAACAATACAAATGGGGTCTCCAACGTGAGAGAATGTGGAGTAGTGCGATAATTCCACAAAAGATTCTTTATTTCCTTTTTCCAGTTCAGACCATTCTGCACCGACAATTGTATATTTTCACTTATCACTCTGTTGAACCTCTCTACTAGTCCATTTTCCCTAGGATGGGCTACAGCAGTTCTAATGTGTCTTACCCCACATCTTTTCATATAATCGCCAAACTCCTCAGATGTAAATTGTGGACCATTGTCCGTTACTACCGCCTCAGGATAACCTTCTCTTCTCCATACCTCTTCGCAAAATTCAATCATAGCACTTGACCTGACATCTCTCATTACACTCACTTCAGGCAATTTGGAATGATAATCTATCATTACTACGACAAAAACTTTGTCAATAGTGTCCAATAAAAAAGGACCACATATGTCCATCCCTACCTTCTGCCAAGGTTTATCTGGAAACAGGAATGGAATAACCGGTGTCTTCACCCCCACATGGGATTTATCGCTACATGCACACTCCACACAGTTCCTTACAAACCTTTCCACATCACGGTCCATCCCCGGCCACCAAAAATCTTCTCTCACCTTCCTCTTCATTCCCGACATACCTCCATCACCCTCATGTAACACTTCCAATGACCTCCCTCTCAATTTATAAGGAACAACCAACCTGTCACCATGTCTCAACAAACCATCTTGATTGGACAATTCCGACCATGCATTCTTGAAATTTGTCACCTGACTCACACGCTCTCCCAATTTGGACCAATGCATTCCCACATATTTCTTCAGCAATTGTAATTCCTCATCTCCATCCACTGACTCCCGCTAAAGTTCCTCACTAATTGCATCGGTCCCTACATCCTGGACACTTGCAACCATCCACTCTTCTTCCTCCTCATCTGCTTGATTCTCAATTGGCAGTCTAGATAGGCAATCTGCATTCACGTTCTTTACTCCTGGTACATATCTTATAACAAAATCATACTCCTGTAAACTATACATCCACTTTGCTATTCTAGAAGATGCTCGATTTGCACCCTTTGTTGTAAACATATTGATTAATGGTTTATGGTCTGTTCGCAGTTCAAACTTCCTTCCCCAGACATAGTTTTTAAAGTACTTGACACCCCACCAACAAGCAAGAGGCTCTTTCTCGATGGTGGAATATGTTGCTTCTGCTCCCTTCAATGTTCTAGAAGCAAACGCTATCACACGTTCCTTCCCTTTGCATGACTGCATTAGCACTGCTCCAAGGCCATGCATACTCGCATCGGTAGACAAATGGTATAATCTTCTGCTGCAAAAGGTTTTAGTTCCACCGCATCAATAATGCATTGTTTCAAGGTAACATACGCTTGCTGGCACTCCTTAGACCATTCGAATTTTTGATTCTTTTTCATTATAGAGTGCAACGGTTGGGCCACCTCAGCAAAATTCTTCACAAATTTTGCGTAATATTCTGCTAGACCCAAAAACGATCTTAGTTGGTCTTTATTCGAAGGAATAGGTGCTTTTTCAATTGCTTCCAGTAAGTTCCTTTTCAACTTTATACCTTCCCCTGATACTGTATGGCCCAAATATTCAACAGTTTTGCATTCAAATTTACACTTTTTCATTTCCACAGTCAGTCCAGCTTTCTCTAATATGGAACATACCTTCCTCATTAACATATCATGTTCCCTTACGTCTTTTGCCCATATTAACACATCATCCTGGAAGAATTTTACATTTTTGACCTCACCCAACAAACCTTTCATGGCTTTGGAACACTGCCGAAGCAGATGCCAAACCAAAAGGCATGCGTAAATTCCTAAACGCTCCTTACGGAGTTATAAAAGATGTTAGATGTTTTGAATCAGGGTGCAACATGACCTGGTGGTATGCATTTGACAAATCAATGGTAGACAAAATCTCACCACATTGAATACTTGCCAACAGCTCGTTTATATTTGGTATCGGATGTCTATCTATCCAGATGTTCTCATTTAAATCCCTCAAATCCACACACATGCAAATTTCTCCATTAGGTTTGCGTGCCAAAACCACTGGACTTAGCCATTCCGAGGACTCTACTTCCTCTATCACCCCCATCTCCAACAATCTTCTCAGCTCACTTTTCAAGGCTTCTTTCAGCACAACTGGAACGCTCCTCACCTTGTGTACCTTAGGTACAGCTCCTTCCTTCAAAATGATTTTATGCTGGAATCCTTTCAAGCACCCCAATTTCTCGTTAAATAACTTCGGAAATTCTAATTTCCACCTAACTGACTTCTTGTCCTCACCCTCCACAACCAACACTTGTTCTTCCGTGTTAGGGTTCAGTATAATTCCTAAAGTTCTCTGTTCACTCCAACCTAATAAACATCTTCCACTCTCCACCACATAAATATCACTGGAGATTTTTTTTTGTTTGAACTCAGTTTCTCCTCTGAAACAACCTAATACAGGTATTCTACTTCCTCCATAACCAGATTTACTTTGGGTTTAAGTAATTGCACCTCACCCAATTTCGCCCATGTCTCTTTATCAACCAAAGTATGCGGGGAACACGAATCCGCCCACATCCTCACTGGTCTTCCATTTAATTTCACCACACATTTTGGCGGTTTATAATCATCGTTCCCTATCATCCACACATCACTAAATTCAGACGAGTCAGATGTACTTTCCGATATTATATCTTGCAGCATTAGTACCTCTACTTGTTCACAACACTCATCAACTTCCAAGGAACTTTCCTTACCTAAATAGTTCACATTTTTCTTGTTTCCCACTTTCTTCCGGGTACAAACTTTAGAAAAATGTCCTATTCTATTACATTTGAAACATTTACTGTTCTTAGCTGGGCAATTCATCGAGAATGCTAAATGTTTTACACTACCACACCTATAAAAAAAAATTTCAACCCTCAACTTATCACCTTCACCCTTAATCTTATCCACTTCCTGGACAGGCATATAATTTTCATCCACACCATTATTTCTTCCTAATTCCTTGATATATTTGGATGTTGCTTCAATGCGCCTTGCTGCTGACAAAGCTTCATCTAGCGATGGGTCCCTGAGTGATAACAATTTTTCTTGTATTTTCTTGTCCTTGGTATGGCATATCAATTGATCGCGTATTATTTCTTCATGTAAATCTTTAAATTTACACGTGTTGGCTAACGATCGTAATGCACAGACATACTGATCTACAGACTCGCTTGCCGATTGGACTGTAGAATTTTTTTTATGTCGTTCCACAACAATACAAAATTTTCTACAATAGTGTTCTTCCAGAGCTGTCATAGTTCTCATATATATATCGTTGTTTTCATCTTCTTCGTCCGACCCATCCCTATTAACTTCTAATTCCTCGATACCGGGTAGTGTTTTTAATACTTTCCTCCCTTCAACACCCAAATTGTGTTTGAGCAAAGCCAATTTTCTTTTTGCCGTGAAAATAGCCCCACCTAACGCTTCCAGGTAAGTCTCAAATGCCTCACGCCAATCCTCACCTGGCATACGCAAAAATACTGGAGGCGGTACTATCGATTGCATGTTTCTTGTCTCCGTCACGGGAACTTATACAATACTTGTATTCCCCTTTTTTTTTTTTCTCTACCCCTTTTTTCTTCAATTTTACGAATGTTTCCTTAATACTATAGTGCTGTAGATGTTTTCACAAGAGACTTTAAGCAAAAATACTTTGTTTAATATGGATATTGTCTAAAGTCACTCACTTGTTCTCTTTTTTTTTTTCCACTCCAAAGCCACCGGCGCGTAGCGTTAATCTGTTCCTCAGACCGCATTTACCAATTTATTTCCTTTGGTAATGTGCGTGCGTGCGTCTGTGCATGCTGACGCATGGCTCCGTGCGCAACGCGCTCCCAGTTCCGTATCCGCGTTGCCTGGGAGACACACATCCGCGTGCCCGTACTGTACTAGACGCCCTCCACGCACCAGCACACAGCACATTCGCGCGACCAAACGGTTGTTGTTTGCCGCAGGAGGTAAAATAAAATATAAACTTTTACTTAACCGTATTTCTTCTCCTACACATATGCCGACATGTACACCGGGTACGTTTTTCACGCCCGAATGTACTTGCTCTCCTCTTCAGTGCCCCAGTGCTTCTACGCTTGATTTACACGCCTCTGCAAATGTATCCAAACACTCCTCCGACACCACAGCATTACAGCGCTTCGTTTACACTCCTTCAAAAATCATAGCACGAGTTGGCACAAGGCGAACGAAACTCAGATTGGGTAGATACACTGAGTCCTCACCAACGACTTCACATCACTTTAACGACCACATCACACCGCCAGGGTTGGTCCACCGTTCACCCATGGGATCCCATCCTCGTCGCCACTGAAAAGATGCTCCAACGTCATTTTCTATGTTGCCAACGTATAAGTTTATTTAAGCTTCAATATTACAACCAACCCTGGCAGTTCTCTAGCCTCAACTGACACCATGCCGCCTCAACATTCTAGCTTCTTCCCCACATCACTCGGCAACAACATGACAATACATTCCATTATCCAACACTCTTCACAAAGAAATATTTCTTAGGGCTGAGAGGGGCATGGTGAGCACATCCAATCCGCAAAAGAACCAGGGCTTATGGCAAAGGATGAAATTTACTTTTTAACAAATCCCCACTAAAAAATAGAATGCAATGTGGAGTTCGAAAAGCGTTACTCCTGTTTCACAATACTCACAAAAATAAATGCACAGTTTTCTACACACTTGGAACTAGGTAAACAAAAAGAGTTGGGAGCTTGGTGAAGCGGCTCATCAACTCAAAAAGGTCCCCAAGGGGGCTAAAATTACTAGAGGTCCTGGTTTGGCTGTTTGATCAGATCACACAAGTCCTTACAGCCTTTTTATATCCCATCCTCACTTCTCGTGAAATCGCAGTCCAGAAAGTGTTTAAAAGAACAGAGGGGTGGGGTTTAACATCTTCACCTCACTGACCTGGCCAGGACGTAGCCAGAGAGGATTAATTGCATGATCACTAGCTTGACCCAACATCCAGGGAACAAAGTATGTGAACAGGAGCCTCATGCACCTTTTGCCAATTTCAGAAGTGCCCATGGTGAAGGGATGAACCCTTAATGCCAGAGTCCCCCTCTATACAGCTCACTGACAGCCCCAGAGCTTTCAGTCAGTCAATCAATCAGTTGGCTTGTGGAGCGCAACTTTTCACCCTTGAGGGTATCCAGCCACTGGCAGGGTCTCAGTCAAAGAGCCGGGTTTTCAGCATCCTACTGAACTCCTCTAGAGTTGGGAATGTCCTGAGGTGCAGGGATAGGCCATTCCAGGCTTTGGCTGCAAGGTAAGAGAAGGAGAATATTCCTGCCCTGCTGTGTTGTATGCAGTGGGTACGGGTCATCGCAAGGGAGGAGGAGTGGAGATGTCTGGAGCGTTTGTGGAATCCCAGGCGATAGTTGATGCAGGTGGGTCCAGAGTCGTGTGGGCCCTGAATGAGTGAGTGAGGAGCTTGAACTGGCATCTCTTCTGAACTGAGAGCCAGTGGAGTTTTTTGAGGTGAGGGTGATGTGAATGCAACAGAGAAGATCCAGGATGAGTCTTGCTGGGCCATTCGGGATGGTCAGTAGTCTTAGAACTAGGTGGGCTTTGATTCCCAGGTAGAGGGTATTTCTGTAGTTCAGTCGACAGGTGACAAAGGCTTGGGTGGGGTGTGTCTTGCGTTTTGGGGAAGCCACTTGAGGGTAACACTGTGTTGATTTGGGACCTCATGGTGAGTTTGGTGTCCAGGATGATACCGAGATTCCTGACATGCTCAGCTGGTGTGGGAGTGGGGCTCAGTTCTGCAGGCCACCAGGGGGAGTTGTCGCTACTGAAGATTAACACTTCATTTGTGTCAGTCTTAAACTTGTGGCAGTTATTCCTCATCCAATTGGTGACGCTGGCCATGCATTAGTGGAAGTTCGTTCTGGTGGCAGTGCGGGAGAGAATAAGTTGTGTTTTCAGAGAGGGAGAGTATGAGAACTTTGCCCATGCACCCTTTGCGGTATCCCCCTACTTGCAACACTCATTGACAGATCTTGGCCAAGGCAAAGAACCAGGGAGTAATGGCTAGGTGGCTGCAACACTTTACTTGTAGGCCAGCGCAGCTGTCAATCGTCCACCTGCGTCTGCTTTTTATATGGGTGGAGAAAGATGTAACATATACCAGCTATCACGGCAGTCCTATGTTACTGGAAGTCATCTGGAAATTCAATAGTTAATGCATGCCTTGCCACTGCCACTGAAAACATTTTCGGAACATTTTCTATTGAAATATAAAATATACATAGAGTGAAAGCATATAAATAATTGATTATTTTACAGAATTACGAGATACCAGATGTGCAATTCCAAAAGTAGAAATGAAACGCAGGCCCACTTCCAATATGATTTTTAGCTTTCTTTATGCCATCTCATGAAGTGGAACTGTTTTAAAGTGCAAGTGCAACTTGATAACATTACAAATAATTAACTGTAAATTATCATTTCAGTAATTACGAAATATAATGCCAAATATTTGCAGATGTGTGATCCAGTTGAGACTGACTACAATACATTTTTGGGGGACAGGTACGGCCAAGTGAGGCAGCAAATAGTCACCCAGATGGAATGTTTGGAATTTCCAACTTGGCACCTGTGGGACATTTGATTGCTGACATTTGATTGCTGCCCAGGTAGTATATTTGCAATTGAAAGCACAAGGTGGATAGCTGTTACCTGTCTCCTACTTCCTTCACCCTTTTTTAGGAAACAGTTGACATCTGCTTGCTGTCCTGTTTGCAATAACTGTGGTGAAGCTTCTAAATACATTAATATATTGGTGCCTGTGCACCGAATATGTGATTTGTGTTGATTACTCAGAAATGACTGAATGAAAATACAGCAAACAAAAGCAAATGAAGCCAATCACTACATGCCCATAAATGTTGGCCTTCTTTCATTGGGCATTTTTCAATTCTTTTTTCAATACTATTAAATGAGGAGAGGGTTGAGTCAGCCCCCTTCGACTATTGTTTGTTTGAGGTGTTTTGCACATTTGGACCAGCAAACAAGAGTACCACAGAGGTTTACTATCTGTGATTGATGAAACAGTCAGGAGCGGCTCGCGGTGCTTTGACGGGGTGGAGCTTGCGGGGGGATAATTAAAAAACAAACAAAAAAAGTACCTTTCTCACCGCCACCACCACGCCGCTCCTCTGCTGCAGCTGCAGGCACAGGCTTCCAGCCTGCCGCCAATCCAAACACTGCTGGTAGTATGACAGCGGCGTCCGGATTGGCCAGAATGCCCAGCGAAGGCGCTTTAAGGCAGAGTGAAATTCTCTGCCTGCTCTCTTTCCAACCCGGCAACACAGTGCTGGGTTTGAGAGAGGCCAGTGAGTATGTGTGTTTGGCCAAACCAAGACGCCTGGCCAAACATACATGCGCAGTGAGGGGGAGTGCTGTGTATTTCCCCTCTGTCCCCATAATAGCCCGTAGCCCTGCCCCATTTACTATAAAACGATAACAAACAGAGTTTGTTATCATTTTATAGTAAAAGGTTTTCAGCTGCTGGTGGGTGGGGGGGATCCAACGCCGACACTCTTCCGCCCTAGCAGCCACATCTGGAAGCGGTCCGTCCATCCCTGAGACATCAGCCCCACCTCCAAGACAAACTTTCCGATTGCAGTGGTGCCCGGACTGACCAATTCACGGGTCATGTGTTGTTGCATGGCCTTTTATCGCGAGGCTTTGTAGTTGATTATGCCTGGCTGAATGTTGGTGGTGACTGATTTTAAATATTAGCTATCTTTCTTGCAGCACTTCCAATGTCAGCAGGAATAATACTGACTTTAGTGTATAAAGGCTGAAGCAGCAGGCTTGGTCGTCATGGGGAGATTACGAGATTTGCCCAGAACCACAGACTGTTGAGCCCATGCCAGGACTCAAACCTAGTTCTCTAGATCAAAAGTCGGCAGGTCTGGCTTTAACACAACATTCTGTTCCCAAGGCGCTGGCATCATCACAGTGCCTCGGAGCATCCCTGTCACTTAATTGTCTTTTGGTATAGGGCAGCTGCGTGGAGCCTGATTCCAAAGGGCAGTATTGAGGGCGCTTCTCATGTGTGGCTTGTTATAACCTTAAATTATGGGCAGTTACATAGGGGCATTGGCATTCATCCGGGAGAGTGTGACTTACAGGGGCCTGTTGGGTTTGTACACCTAGAGAGTGTATTGAATGCCACCGGCGGAGGATTTCAGAACAAGCACGTGCGTTTAAAATAGTGAGGAGACTGAACTATACTATATTTTTATTTTGTGCAAGCCCTTACACGCAATCAGTTTTCAGGTGGCTAAATTGGTAATCCTCTTGTGCTCGTTGATTGAGCCTCCCTTGGGAACCCGCCCTAATGACACTTGTTTGACCCTCCTAGTGGTGACATATCTCTGTAGTCCCTTCCCTGTGATAACGCGTCCCGTCTTAGATAATTTAATTTGTCTGGGACTCGTTTTAGGCCAATGGATCTTTTGACCCTGATTGGAGACACCTTAGGACGAGACAAATAATCAGCTTATAAATCACTAGGTCAATCATTTTCTCAATATTCAATATGTCAAAGTAAACCAATCTAGATAAATCCATCAATAAAGTTTGATCACACCATGACCTTTCAACCATGAATGACCACACAAAAATTAGTAAGATTTACGTTATTTTATTCGCTATTGGTTACACTCTACTAGCAAGTTTATTAGTCTCAAACCCAGAAAACATATCAGCAATGTCACAATGTGTCAACTAGAATAACATTTCATCAACGCAAAGATCATGAACATTAGAACAAAGCACGACGTCAACATGGATTAATTTTAGCAGAGTATCATTAGCGCATTATTCAACAAAGCATCGATTCCGTCATTTGTCTATTTGCGTCTGCTTTAGTGAACCCCTTAACTAGCTCGAATTAGTATTAGCATGTTGGGCTTCATGCAAAAACAATTTAGCAACATAAATTTAGAAAACATCTAACTATGGTCTCTATCAAAAGGTAACAGTTGGTACCTAGAAAGGAAAGGCATACAGACAATTACAATTTCATTATCATATAGTTACCCTCTGTAATGGGTCAGCATACAGAGTCAGTCTTCGTCCTCAGGACATCAGTTGATTCGCCATCAGCCAGGAAACACAGCAAAGTTCAGCAAGACAGGCAATACGGGACACTTCCCTCTTAAGGAGGAAAAGTATGAATTGGGCAGGACAAAGATAAGGATGGTTTGAAGAATCAAACAGCAAAGTCAGAGTGACAAAGTGGCTAGGTGATAGCATAAGGCACGTAATGGCTGATTTCACCCTGTGTCAGAGGTTATATCATTCCTGTCGTCTAGTCCCCTAATTTCCAATTGGGTAACTTTTGGTGCATCATTATCTCCCTCCAATGATCAAATAGTCACCTCATTAGGATTGTCACTTTAGAACAGTTCTCACGTAGTTTATTGGCTCCTGTAATTGATGTCTCCAACGGGTAGAATGTCAGGTACAAACTCTTATTCTCTCAGGCTCAGTCAGTAGTTCCATTGTCTTTACCAGTTCAGGCGACCTTGTACCTTGTACCTGTTGCAAGTTTACACTGTTGCATTCAGCAAGAATGTCTCCTTGAGCAAGTCTCATGAGAAAGAATTTACTACAGTTACACACATCATTCTGGAAAAGTACGGCGACATGTCCTTCAGCAAGTCAGCACATTGCACGTTAGAAAAACACATTTAATATGAAAACCAGGCAGCTAGGCCACGACTCATGCTAACTAAGGCCTAGTTATTAATTCAGCAATCCTTAACATATAACTCTAAAGGCTAATACAGAATCATATATTAGTACATTAACAATCCATTATTAGTCAATTTTAATAGTCATCGTATACATTGGTGGCCACTCCCCGTGGACACATTTTGCACGCACGTTTAGTAAAACACGGCAGTACATTTTCTATGCGGCATCATTATACATTAATTTGCTAACATTTCATGTTAATTTTGATTATAAAAGCTACACTCCAACACCTGTGTGCTAGTTCCTGCTTGTCTTGGGTGCTTGTCCTGCTTTTGAGCTATTTGGTTGTATTCAACATCTGCGCATTTTAACTTGCACTCTCAATATATCTGCTGAAGAACAGGATTGTGTATACAACTAAAATCTCACTATTTGCAAAGTGCGAGAGGAACACAGCAGGAACGCTAAAAACATCACAACTAAACACAATCATTCTGCAAAACTCACAACAGCATCTGTTTCATCACATTTTTTGTTATTACAATGTCATTAGCGAGCCTTTCACTTCACAACTTCCCACTGCATATGTTTCTCTCGGGTGGGTGGGTGAGTTTATTTTGTGATGATAGAAGATATATTAATCAATTATTTGCCATCTGCTGTGATAAAAACAACCTGCAAATGTGTCATTAACTTTAATCAATGCAGGTACATTCTGTGAAATCTCTGCTCTTTATGTTCATATCACCGAGCATTGGCAAAGGCAAAAGCTCTGGCTTCAAACTTTTGTGGACGTTTTTCCTCGAGATTGACTCATATTGGTCAAGGAGAACCGAAGCTAAAAATGCTTAATGGTGTTCTTTATACAATGAGGAGCCAGTTTCAACTTTAACTACTAAGAAAAGAAAATAACATTTGTAATAAATAAATAGAAATTCTCCTAAAATGTCAAGTGAAGGAGCCTGGCTCAGTTTATGGTGTGGCACCCTATGCTGAGTTCAGCCAACCCTTAGCGATAGTGTTGTGGTACATAGATAACCAAAGTTTTCTAGGGGTAGCTGTGAAGAGCAGCTCAGGTTTATCGAGAATGAGTGTAAAGCACGTACAATACCATATTAGTCAGTCAGTGATTGTGACACAAGAAAGAATCACATCAGGTGTTGCAAAAATAAAGTAGTCTTTATTACAACACTACTACTATACTAACGTTGGTATATCTCCACACAAAAAATACACTTAGCAACAAGTAGGAAAAGCATAGAAATACATTGAAACCTATTGGAGGTGGGGTGGGGGTCAAACAATATACTAAGAAAGTGGTATAAGAGTAGAGGTGCCCAACCAAGGTAAGTGTGTTAGAATCCCAAGGGCTGGGGGGAGTAAGGAATTACCAGAGTTAAGTATCAGAAATTCCACAGGTGCCCGGGTGCTGAGTAGTTATAGAGCCGGGTGTCCCATAGGCTAAGTTCTCAGTTGGAACTTTAAGGATTCAGAACCATTCCCAGAGGACCCCCAGGAAACCAGTTGACACAAGGAAGGTTGGATGGTGCCCCCAGTGGATACCCAGAGAAATGTACCCACGCCAGGCAGCCCAGGTGCACATGGGTGAATTGACATCAGAAACCTTCGTTGGAGTCACTGGGAGCCTCATTAGTCCAGCTGCTGTTGCGACCCATTGACCAGGTTGGTGGAACCAAAAGGTTGATTCTGGACAAGAATAACCAGAAAAAAAGAGGGGACAGTGCCCAGACCACCAGGAGATGACAAGGCAGTGCAGGTAGACAATGCCCACCCTCCTAGAGGTGAAGCTCCTGCAGTTCGGTGAAGGATGAAGTCCAGCTGCGGAGTCTAGGAGATGCAGGTAGATCCTTGGATCCATCCCACGTCAGTAGCCGGATTGCAGGAGTGTCAGTGGTCAGCAGGACCACCAACCACCAAGTATTGACAAATGCATGAAGACGTTGCAAGAAGTTTTCAGGATTATGGGGACCAGTCAGGTCCGGGAGACTCAACCCTTGGAGGGGAGTCAGGGCTGGCCCTTAGCATGCAGGAGAGGCAGCAGAATCATTGGATCCCCCAGGAGTGACTCACTGTCAGCAAGCACCGGGAGTCACATAGGGGCTTCAGCGGCACAACAAAGGAGGAGTCCCATGCCACAGAAGTTGCAGGGTGGAGGCTGTTCTTGGAATTGCAGAGTGATGGAGACCTGAGCTTCTTGGAGCTTGACAACAGCCATGGTGCGCAGGGGCTCCGTTCCAGTGGCAGCAGGGAGGGCCCACCTTCTCCCAAGTTGGTCAGAAGACAAGTTAGACCAGAAGAGTACCACAGAATCACCACCTGTATTGCAGAACCTTTCGATGTCCGTGGGACACAAGGATCCACCAGCTGGTTCTTGTCGACTTAACCAGACTGTGGATGCAGGGGTGTGACTCCTTCACTCCAAGGGAGATTCCTTCTTGCTTCTTGATACAAACAGATTCCTTGTGACCATGGAGGATGCACAGCTAAGGATGTTGCAGAAATATTGTAGGAGCTGGATAAACAATGTTGCAGTTGGAGCCCTCCACTGCATACAGTTTTGTTTCAGTTCCTATGGCAGGCCAGGTGCAGAAGATGTCTTGCAGAGACTTCCTTGTAGAGTCTTGCTCGACTAATCTGGGAACCCTCCCTCAGGGGAGCCCTTAAGGAACCCTAAAAGCGGTTTAGTCATTTTCTGCAGTGGCCCCCCATTTCAGAGGGGGTCAGGGACGTCACCTACCTGGCCTAACCAGTCAGATCCTCCCAGGGGACTCTGCACATCTTATTTCCAAGATGGCAGACTCAAGTGGCCACCTGGTAGAGCTTTGTTCACCTCCCTAAGGGAGGAGCTGGGCAGGGGGGTGGACACTCCCTTGTCCTTTGTATGGTTTCACACCAGAGCGGGAACCGGGGGTTACTGCACTGGTGCAAACCGGTTTATGAAAGGAGGGCACCAAATGTGTCCTCCAAAGCCGTCTGGTGGCGTTGAGAGTCCAACCCATCCCAGAGGCACCTCGTTCTAAAGGAGAGGAGGCCACACCTCCCTCCTACAGAAACCCTTCATTATGCCTTCCCCTACTCGAGTTAGGTTCAGCAGCAAGAGGGCAGAACAGTGTCGGGGAGAGGTCTGAAGCAGGTCGGGCTGGCAGTCAGACCCTACAAGGCTGTACAGGCAGATCTCAGGGATCCTCTAAGGAACTCCCAGAGTACACGATGTCATGCAAATAACAGTGGAAGTGGTGTAATTGCATAATTCCACTATGTTTGATACCAAACATGCCCAGGTTTCGGGAAGCCATTATGTAGTTGGACTACCTGTGTTGACCAGTGTCTACTACATATCTTAAAATGGGTTCCCCACACTTACAAGGCCCAGGAAATGGAGTCTAGGGTCTGTAGGGGCACCTCTGCTCGTTCAGGGGTGCCCTCAAACTCAAGACCATGCACCCTGCCCTTGGGCTTAAGGGCCTACCATAGGGGTGACTTGCAGTGATCGCTTTCTGCAAGGTGATGACTCTCACAACAATAATTGATGACGTTAGCTGTAAGCCAATGTTTCCAGCCCTCCTAAAGTAGTAATCAGTCACAAACAAAAGGGCATGCCCTTCCTAGAAGCATCCTGACCCATACTAACAGAATGTGCTAGCACACACCCTCTTCCCTACCATCTACTGCATGCATTGCTTGGTAACATCTAATAAACACTTCCCTTCTAAATGACCCTCTTAGAATTTATATGAGAAGTTCTGTCTTATTCCTCCCTCTTTTCATTGTTTGGCTCTCCATCCTCCAGTCAAATAAATACAGCCAATACACTTCCACTCCCTGAAGAAGACATATGCATACTCCATCCTGAGCATGCTAAAGCATGGGGAATCCAAAATGGATACCACTGGTCCCAGCAACCATACTCACATTCACCATGCATATACTAGTGTGATACTGACCCAAAAACTCAGCACAATGGTCTGTGTGTTACATTGAAGCAAACCTTTTCCCAGTGTTATTCTCCTGTCTGACACAGCAAAAGGTATTTTCTACTAATTCAATCCAGCTGAGTCATTGAGAGCAGAGGTACATGCCTGTATATCATGCAAAGGACCTCCCAGGCCAACAGAGAGCCTAGTTTTAATGGATAGGACAGGCCAAACGTCACCTTTGAAGTCAATGTGATGTCAATGTGATCTTCTGTTAAAGTGTTGGCCTATTCCTGTTCCATGAAGTAAGCACAATCGTGCACTTAGGGTATAATTTTTAAAAGATGTGTGGAAATGTTGGGTAATATACATTTTGCTGTTTCCAAAAAGTTCAGGCATTTTTTGACACAGAAAACTGAAATCACTGTTATTTATTTTTCGCTCATACTTTGACATGTGCAGGGAATTCTGAATAAAAAAACATGCTGGCATACAAGAGCTACATCATTCTGGATTCTTCTGGCGCTATAGTTTAAATAAAAATCTGGGACAATAGGTTTCCCTGGGTGCTGGCTAACCATTGGCCAAAAGTTATCCCTATGTAAACTCCTCCATCAAAACATCCTGTGCTGTCTAGTGTATGGTTCCTGCTTAAACACATTGAAAGTCCACACAACTGATTGATTCCCCCACATTAAGAAAACAGAGGAGATGACAGATGTGGGTTAAGCGTTAGTGGTGCTAAGGTCCTGCACAAAGAAGTCTATTGCAAATTACTGTATTGTGGGGATGTATTACAAAAAATCTGACAAAAATCATGTTTATTGCTTTGTTCTGTCAGAGTAAGGAAAATCTGGCACCCAGTGAAACTTGCAGATGTGTACATTTCGAAAATATATGATTGTGCTTGGTTTCCATGCAGCCCGAGTGACTGCTGTGACTAAAATACTGATAACCTTAACGAGTTAAGCTTTCAGTTGCTTTCAAATACCCCAAATGTACTGCATCCATTTATCCCTTGTGTATTACAAGCCCATTCATATCTGGTACCCCACAATGAGAACAACCAGGGTAACACAGATATGTCTCAAGCCTTGAATATGTTCTTACATGAGAGAATCTATACAGAATAATCTTGGTTTTGTAAGCAAATTGCTGAAAATCAGAAAAGTACGTTTCAAAACAGACTCTCAGCCATCCATTGAGGACATAGGTGGTCTGGTTTCCGCCTCAAATCCTTAATTTGTACAGAATTAGAAAATATATTGTTTTTATACTTTACATATAGTTGTAGGTGTGATATCTGTCATCAAATGAACAGTGCATTATAAACCGCCATAATTTAGTTAATAATCTGTGCTAATGAAGAGGTGTGGCCAACAACATGGCAGGCTAGGCATGCCTGAGATGAGCTCCGGTTAGACCCCTTCAAATCCCACCTGCATCCTGACCCCCAATCCCTGTCGAACCCGCAATCCTGCAGACAGTAAATCAGACCTGGCAACTGGCTGGGAGACGCTCTATTAGCCGTAGAGGCATTTGGAGACAGTGAGTGCGGGGAGCGTCTGCCCGGTGAGGGATCTATGCAGCATGGCACCCATAGCCTCGCCACACGAGACTCGGGCGGCAAGCACCGCTGGGGCATCAGATAGTCCTAGAACAAGGGTGGTGCAGTGCAGATGGTCTGAACATGCTGCTCCTCCGGTCCCCCTCCCCCTCCCGGGGACGATCCTCCCACAGGTGGCATTGTGGTCCAGGACTGGCTTGCCTGGTAGATTGTGCTACATGGGGTGAGGTCTGAGATCCTAGGTGACCCTTACTCAGTAGCAACAAGGGTGCGATGGAAGGCTGCCTGAGGTTTCTTGACTTGAGCCTGTCACCTAAGAGCCAATCTTAAACCCGGGCCGCACTGAACTGGCATTGCTGCGGAGCCTTGGAAGGAGGTCGACCTGTGGTAGACAGAGCAGGGAGAAGTGAGGGGGACCAAGCGAGCCTCCGGAGGGGGTGAAGAGATTATTGGACTGGCTCATTCTGGCACTGCCTCAGGAAGGATCTCCCACGGTGGGGTGCACCAGGGCCTGCTTCATCTGTGGCCTCTTCCTCGCCCCTTCATATGGGGTGTTAGGAATGGAGGGTCCTGTGACCTCCCTCAGGGGGGGTGATAGAGACTGAATACCATAGTGTAAGATTGGACTGATGCTCACACATAACCCAGCCTGATTCTGAATAGTCTGTTGCCCCTTACTTTGACAGACTGTGAGGAGTGCTGGTGCATTTGGGGGGCTAACAGAAGGTTGTGGTCTACATCACCATCCCAGACTGGAATGGGGTTAACTAACTAAGGACTGCCGAATGGTGTCACTTGGTATCCCTGCAATGTAGATGTTTGGAGGTGTGCCACCATCTTGATAGTCATTGACAACAGGTCAGCGCTATCATTCCACATTGGAGATCAAATCTGTGATAAGCAGGAATACTTGGGGACTGAATAGTAGTGTTGACCCAGAAAAACACCCTGGGGGTTAGAAACAACTGTTGTGGCTCCCCAGTCTCATCATGGGTAAAGACAAGAACCTGAAGCCTTCCAGACAAAGGAATATTGATGGATACACCAAAACGGTGGAGACCTCTGCCTCAAGTGATACGGCCACACAACCCCAGATAATGCAGCCCTACTAATGGCTACTCAGCAGTCTAGAATGTCTCTGGAAACTAAATTAGGCAAAGTGGCAGTAGAGGTCTCCTTGTTGAGATAAAACCTCCCCAAGTCATTGATAGAGTAACAGCAGCAGAGGAGAAGATATCACAGCTAGAAGATGTTACCCATACCCACGGTAAGGATTTGACTGCTGTGAAGGCACTCACTGAAAACCTTCCCTGGAGAGTGGATGATGCGGGATACAGTGCACACAGCGATAACCTTAATTTTGTTGGCTTTCCCGTATGAGTCTAGGGTACCAGTGTGCCTGTTTTTCTGGAAAACTGACTTCGAAACGACTTCACCTCTTCTGATTTCTATGCGTGTTTTGTGATAGAAAGATCTCACAGGGCCCTAGCTGCAAGACCTCCATCTAGAGCTCCTCCAAGAGCCCTCATTGCACGATTCTTGAACTACCATGATAAGGATGTTGTCCTTAGAGAAGCAAGACAGCAGGACAAACTCACCTACAATTCGTCAACCATCCTCATATTTCCAGACTATTCCCACTATGTGCAGAAACGGTGCCGCTACTTCGATGCAGTTAAAGTAAAGTACGTGCAATGCCGCTTAATTACATGCCCCATTTTCCTGTAAAACTGAAAGTAATCATACAGAGCAAGGAATACTTGTTCGACACACCGGAAGACGCTTTGACCTGGGTGAAGTAATGGCCACTGGTGTAAGCACGCAGGACAGATGTAGCACAGACAACGGGAAACAGACTACTCGGAGCTAGGCTGAAGATCGGGACCTCTAAACGTAAACGGCCAAGAGAGTACCCGGGCTGGATCCAGTGAAACTGATTTCACAGTGCGTTCTGCAAAGGACCTATCCTCGGAATCGGAAGCAGGAGGGGGGAAGACGTTGCCCCCCTTGGTAATGAGCCTTCCAGCTTGTTGCAAATGCCACCAGAGAGAAGGGATGAATCGGACGCCGAGAGAACCAATCGTCTGAGATGCTTCCATCCGATCGAGCAGAGCCACCCAATCATGATCCGAGTGGAGAGACAGAGATTCTGAACATTAGTGTTCTTCGGGGATAAAATTGAATTTTATCCTGTGGGCCACTGGATGACTTGGTGGTGCGAATAGCCCTAGGATACATCCCCCCTTCGTTCCTTTTTCCGGGTGAAGGGGAGTCGCTACCCTCATTCTGGAAAACCCCTCCCTTCCAAGTTCACAGGACGTGGTTGGACCCCAACGGGACTTACACAGCTGTTCAGGGTATGTGGGGCGGAGAAGACGTTACTATTATTAGTGTTAATGCACCTCCGCAACTGCAGCAGCCCACGTTGACAGCAGTGGCTGAAATCCTCCTGGACACGAGTCTCCTTTACATATTATTGGGGGTGACTTTAATGATGTGTTAACAACTGTGCTGGATAGGTCACATTTCTCACACATCCTGGAGGCATCTGGGCCCGTACCACTGAGCCATTTTGTGGAGACACTAGGCATGACTGATCCATGGTGGAGACATCACCTGATCACAAGAGGATATTCCTACTACTCTGGGGTACACAAGGCGTTTTCCAGGTTAGATTATATATCTACACTAGCTGGGGAATTGGGGCGATACGTGGAGCAGAGTACTTGGCGCAAGGACTATCTGATCATTCTCCCCTTTGGGTTTCCATTGGTCTGCATCACCGTGACAGGGGCAACAGTGGGAGAATGAATGCTTGGGAGTTAAGAGATCCAACAACCATAAGAGAAATTGGGACAGACAGAACACATCGACTCCTTAGATTTGGCAGTGACACTGTGAGAGGCGTATAAAGCAGTGATACATGGTAGGGCGCAAGATATTATTGCAAATGAAAAAAAGAAGGCACCTTGAGGTGGTCAATACAGACTCTCCCACTACCTTGACCCTCAGACAAATGGAGGCTCTACGGGTCAAATACAGAGCATTGGCCCCTAACGAGGTACAAACCCACCTTTTAGCCACACAACACTACCTTTATGATATGGGTAATAAAACACGGAAACTATTGGCTTGGTTTGGGCAATGGGAACAGGAGGTGAGATGGATGAATCAGATAGAGGGCATAGAGGGCTCCCTTTGTGAAACTGATGAAGAAATTGCAAAAGAGTTTTCCCTATTTTATGATTCCCTTTATGGGGAGTTCACTAGAGCTGACCAATCTCAAATAGAAGAATTTCGAAATAGCACTGAAATTAAAGTTCTCCCTGCAGAGGGCAGAGAATACCTAGATAGTGAGATTTCTCTCGCTGAAGTGAGGCAGGCAGTTGCAAAATTGTCCTCAGGGAAAACCCTCGACCTGAATGGTCTTCGGGCAGAGTTTTTTGAAAAGCAGTCAGATTTACTAGCACCCCACCTACATAACCTATATGTCACAGCCCTTCAGGAGTGTATCCTCTCACCCGAGTTGCGCAGGGCCACAATAGTGGTCAATCACAAACCGGGGACACTGCCCACTGAATGTGTATCGTACTGCCCTATCTCCTTGCTCAACTTTGGACCCAAAATCTTAGCCATAATACTTGCTACTAGAATCTCAAGTGTCACCTCTTCCCTTGTCCATCATGATTAATCTGGGTTTATGCAGAAACAATCTATTAGAGGAAGTCTTCGCAGACTCCATAATTGGATGGCAACGGTGGAATCCCGACCTGACCACAACATATTTATTTGGTTGGATGCTGAAAACGGCCTTGATGCCTTTCATTGGCCTTTCATGATGCAGACCCTCGGCAGGATAGGATTTGGGGGAACATTTTTGGTATGGGTGGCTCTGCTGTACCGAGAGCCCTGCGAAACAGTGTCTGTTAATGGCATACTATCGTCTGAATTTCCTGCTGCCCTCTTTCCCCCTTCCTATATTCCCTCATGTTGGAACCCCTGGCATGTTACATCCACGGCAACCCATTGATAAAAGGCTTTAGAGCCACAGGATCCACCTCTTGCACAGGAAAATAATTAACTATATGCAGATGATGTTCTCTTTTATCTAACCTACCCATCTACTTCAATTCCTGAAATGTTCCAGATATTTGAGAACTATGGAATCCTCTCCGGTTATACCATTAACCGGGACAGCTGTATCCTCTACTGTCATAACATGTCAGACACTGATTACACTACACTACGTGCAGTGACAGGATGGCTAGGGGTGTCATGCGAGGGCTTCAAATATCTGGACATTGAACCTTGATAGAAGTATAAACAGAAATGTTGGCAAAATACTATCAGACTTCCTCATGGACTCTGAGCGCTGCAGCGCAACCCCCCTTACAATGATGGGTGCAGTCTCTATTTTCAAGATGGTCACCCTCTCCCAATTTCTTTACGGCCTGCAAATCTGCCTTACAAACCTTCGGATGAAATTTTCATCAAAATCGAAAGAGAACTCTGAAGGTTCTTATAGAATGAGATGCACCCTAAAGTCAGCTCACAGACATTGCAATGGGACTGCTATTATTGAGGTATTGCCCTAACTGGTATTGGAGCATATTGCTGGGCCTCTCATTTGATGGTAATAAATGACTGGGGTCATGTTGAAAGGGACCACTCTATCTATGCCCTGGCGAGGGCGCAATTCGAAGACTCTCCATATCCTAACTACCTCTACAGGGGTAGTGGAGTACAGCGCTTCTTGCCTGCAGCCCAAGTTGTTACTGAGACATGGTGCAGGGCGAGTAGGCAAATCAAGTGGGCAGGTAAAATCACATGAGAAACCCCTTTAAAGACAGCGTGGGAGACCTATTGACAGAGGGGGAACATGTATTTTTCTCCACTCCAGCAAGAATATCAGCTCGTTGACATGCAACGCTTTAGATACCAGCAACTTCAACAAGCATGGAGGGCAGAATATAGTCTCATTGACATCCCAGAGTACTTACCGTTGGAGGGCAGGCTGTTAATGGGAGAGGTAGCTGAGAAGGCAGTCTCCTCCATAACAATAACATGCCTGACACCCTACAGAAACTCAGACGCACCTGGGAAGCTGACATAGGAGACTTGGAAGATGTAGATTGAGAGGCTGTTCTCATGTTCCCATGAGAGGTGCAGATTACATCTGGATTACGACTCATCCAGTTAAAGATAATACACCAGATCTACTATGACAGGACGCACCTCCATAACATGGGATGGGCCACTTCCCCCAACTATATACGATATGGGACAGGGGGGGATTTCTCACACACGCTCTGGACCTGCCTGGGCATACCCCCCTTCTGGCAAAACCTATTGATTGAGCTGGGGAAGATACTTGATATTATGTTACCTGAAGACCCTATGTACATCCTCCTAGGTGTTCCCTGTGACATTGATCTCCCGTGTCCGCAACTGATGCTATGTAAGTTAGACCTGGTAATCACAAAGAGGGACTTGGCAAGACGCTGGGTGGTCCCTGAGGCACCTACGATAACCGAATGGAGGCGAGGGATGGATTTGTATATGGCAGCAGAAATGGTGGTACATAAGAGTAGAGGTTACCCTCGCAAATAAAAAAAAATATGGGGTCCTTGGATCACATATTATGACCTTGACTTACGAGGAGACGATAACCATAAACAACACAATCAATGAAGATTGTTCAATTTACTAATGTACTTGTCCCTATCAGCAGGATGTTGTACTATTGTATGTCCACAAGTGGACGATATTGCATATCGTAACCCTATCTGGTGTAATTATGCCTCCTACGTTGTCGTCAGTTATATCATGGGTATACATCTGCGAAACTATTGTTTTAGCATTTAAAAAAACGAATAAAAACATTTCCAAAAAATAATCTGCGCTAATATTACATAATTGATTGTGAAAACTATATTCCATAGAGAAATCCACATAAACCCCGTAATACAAGACTCCAGATATGTAGGGCAACATTTCTTTGATTAGTATTCTGAGATTCATGTTTGTCCTATAGAAAAATGATGCATAGTATTGAGCAAATGTGTTTGAAAATGTCTCCACATTTTTCATGATCTATTCTGGCTGCAAAGAGATATTAGGGGGTTTACAACAATACATAGCTTTGGATGTGCCAAAACAAAACAATATATAGTTTGTATGGGTGTTTGAACAACCTAGCACCATTTCAGAAAAAAGCTCCAGTACAAAGGTGCCCAAACATCCCCGGAATAAAAGGCTAAAACTGTTACTCATTGTGAGAAAATTTGTGGTGGAATAAATGGTGGAACTACCTTGTCCTACTTCCCTGCAACTCGCAATGAAACCCAGTGTGTGAAATCATGGCTCTTTTCAGTTGGGCCTTCCTGAAAATGGGTCCAAACCATTAGTCGACATGGTTAGCCATAGGAGGGTCTGGGGTGAAAATGCAATGTAAAAAGTCACATTTATATTTATGGTTATGTTGTGTAGTCACCAAATTGTCACACTGACCCCAACTAGATCACCACATCTCTAGTTTCCTTCCAGTGCTGAGGATGTTATTTTCAAAAGAGGCATCTAACTGCATGACAGGCTCTGCTGTGGGTGATAACTATAAATGGCTGCAGCTCCACTGTTTGAGTGAAAGTCCCTGAGGAGCTGTGCAGCTCTTCCATCCCCACTACCTTTCTCTTTGTCCCTGAAGTTTCCCCTCTTGTTTGGCAGCAGTTTAAGAGTCCCTCATTCCCTAGTGCAGATTACTTTCACTCAGTCACCGCTTTGGTGAGCCATGAGAGAGGAGACCCTCCATTGGTCCTCCCTCCTCATTGGCTAATAGAGATGGGGCCCTCCTTTGCCCCATCTGACTAAGGCAGCACCTGCAAGCTTTTAGCCTCTAAATTAAAGTCATTAGCATTGGGCCAAACGAGGGATTTCTTGTGAGCATTTTTTCAAATAAATGCAAATAAATTTAATGTTCACAAATATTACTTCCAGTCACCACAGGTGTAGCCAATTTTGCACATTACAATGATTGAATTGCAATAGAGATTTTGGTGGACTTTTTGGGTGCATCACTCTGGGTTTTCTATAACTGATTGCAAAAATTCACTTTAATGTTAGAAGAAGTTTGCAAGATAAAGTTAGGGTGGTGGCCACAGAACAAAAAACCCTTTTGGCATTTCTTCCCATCTGATACTGTGTGAAGGATTCTCTGAAGTATGGTTCTCAGAGATCTTCATGAGGAGGGAAACCCTGCCTCAGTCTGATGGAGATTGATTACCAGTTGGCCTCCACCTAGCTTTGGGAACATAATCTTGGGGTCTCAAGCTCACTGAACATCTTTTGGACTGGCCTGGACCCTGTGGTGTTGGAGAATCTAGAGTCTAGAGTTACATTCTGTTGACTTCGACCTCACTAGGACTAATCCTGAAGGCCCAGCTAAAGCCCTTTTGATCTGCAGTGCTTCTACTGGTCTTCCTGTGTGGAAACCTCAGCCAGCCCTAACAGAGCTAACCGAGCATCCCAAAGCCTACTGTAACTCTTCACTACAAGAGCAGGGGATGGTATAGAGATCCACATGAAGTGATGCTGGAGAACGTCTGTGGTGTTCCTTGAACCTACCCATCAGCACTGTTGAGGTGGGCTTTCTGAGAAATCAACTGCTGCATGGGTGGGGCCTATTAAGTACATTCCTCTCTTGACCTGTCCAGTGCAGCAGCACAATTTTGCATAGTCTGGTCAGGTAGTCAAATCAAGAGAGTCTTGTTGGTCCATTGTGAGCCCTGTGTGTTCTCAGGCTTATAGCTCTGTGCCCTTCTTAATACCCCAGTGTTAGTGTAGTTGCCCTGTGTTCTTAAATCTACCACTCACTATCTCTGAGACAACGTTCCTTTCTCTTGCAGTTACTACTGATCCTGTAATTACTATTGAGTTTGCTTTGTATCACACTATTTTAGAGCATTTTAGAGTTGTGAACATTACTCAGTACTGAAGAGATGTAAATTAACTGAATGGATTTGGCATGAACACTTTCCATTTTTTAAGCTATAAAGCTGGGTTGAAGATTTATGAAGTTTAACTGTTTGTGAACTGGAAGTTTCTGTATTTGTACTGCATAGTGTTGTTTGTGTTTTTTGTTCTAGGTATGTTTTCAGTTTCCCAAACATTAGACCTTGGGAAGCATTCTGTCTTTTCAAACATTACCTATTCACAACAAAATATGAATTAGAAAATTAAAATCTAAATGGTTGAAGCACTATCACAGTCTGGGTAATAGAGATAAAATCTTCCCAACCCACTGTGGTTGGGGTCTATTCCCAAGGCCAACATACAATGTTCCTGGAGGGTTTTGTCACAGGACGTAGGGGTCACTTTATAGGTCTCTATGCAAGATTTACAGGATTTAAATGGTGTTCTATTTAAAATGAGATGCAAACAAAAATACATTATGCATGATGCACCATCCTAAATTAAACAGCCATTCTCACCCCATTTGCATAAATGTCACAGCTGCCAAATAGTATTTCCCATGGCAGAGTAGACAGTGGCTCCATCATCAGGAATGCTACACACAAAATACACTGGTGGAGAGATGATGAGTGTGGAAGTGACATTTCCATTTCCATTGTGGATGGCTTCATGAGGCCTAAGTCATTCTGAATCAAACATGCACCTTAATCATATTGAAAGACTTAATGCAGTGGGAGGTCAATGAGGTTAGATGTTTGGTTTAGTGCATCATGGTGGAGGCAAAAAACAAAATTGAAATAGCTTTGGTGAGTAGAAAGTACAGTATAGCAGTCAATTATCAAAGTAATGTCTTTGTATTCTCAGGATGACTTCTCAAAGCCTTTTCTCTCAGAGTCGTTTTTAGGTCTCGCCTGACACAGTATATGTAATCTTGCTTGCGAGGGGTGATGTTTACAATAAAGGGATTGGAGCCACTGTGGTATGTGATGTAATGCCTCATGGAGTGTTAAGATATATAATGTTGGGGAATTCTAGGATGCTGGAGGGTGATGATTCTACTGGAGTCATTTGAGGCTGGGATCTAGCTGGTCGAGTAGCTGTGGATGAGGTACTTCAATAAACTAACCTACTTTACTACTACTTGGAGTTTCTTCATTTTTACAATGGCGATGAGGATGTATTCAAAGAGAAAATAAGATGTTTGAAAGGATATGTATATCAAAGAAGATTGAGACAAAGGGCCATACCTGTTGTCCTTAAGGAGAGGCCTATACCTATATCTATGTGAGATGTTGTGGAAGCTGAACTGAAAAGACTGTGTGAGGACAAAATAATTGAGGCAGTAGAGAGTTCAGAATAGGTAGCACCCATTGTGGTAGCTAAGAAGCAATCAGGTGACATCCATGTATGTGTAGATTTGAGGGCCCTAAACAAAAATGTGATTTCAGATAATTTTCCTTTGCCTAATTGTAGGAAGTTGGCTCTGTATGTGCTATTTCAAAGTAAGGAATAGCATGCACAGAGTCCAAGGGTTCCCCTTAGAGGTAAAATAGTGGTAAAAATAGATAATACTAATGCTCTATTTTGTGGTAGTGTGGTCGAGCAGTAGGCTTATCCAAGGAGTAGTGTTAAGCATTTGTTGTACATACACATAGACAATAAATGAGGTACACACACTCAGAGACAAATCCAGCCAATAGGTTTTGTTATAGAAAAATATCTTTTCTTAGTTTATTTTAAGAACCACGGGTTCAAATTTAACATGTAATATCTTGTTTGAAAGGTATTGCAAGTAAGTACATTAGGAACTTTGAATCATTTCAATTGCATGTATACTTTTCAAGTTATTCACAAATAGCTACTTTAAAAGTGGACACAGTGCAATTTTCACAGTTCCTGGGGGAGGTAAGTTTTGGTTAGTTTTACCAGGTAAGTAAGACACTTACAGGGTTCAGTTCTTGGTCCAAAGTAGCCCACCGTTGGGGGTTCAGAGCAACCCCAAAGTTACCACACCAGCAGCTCAGGGCCGGTCAGGTGCAGAGTTCAAAGTGGTGCCCAAAACGCATAGGCTTCAATGGAGAGAAGGGGGTGCCCCGGTTCCAGTCTGCCAGCAGGTAAGTACCCGCGTCTTCGGAGGGCAGACCAGGGGGGTTTTGTAGGGCACCGGGGGGGACACAAGCCCACACAGAAATTTCACCCTCAGCGGCGCGGGGCGGCCGGGTGCAGTGTTAGAACAAGCGTTGGGTTCGCAATGGAAGTCAATGAGAGATCAAGGGATCTCTTCAGCGCTGCAGGCAGGCAAGGGGGGGCTTCCTCGGGGAAACCTCCACTTGGGCAAGGGAGAGGGACTCCTGGGGGTCACTTCTGCAGTGAAAGTCCGGTCCTTCAGGTCCTGGGGGCTGCGGGTGCAGGGTCTTTTCCAGGCGTCGGGACTTAGGTTTCAGAGAGTCGCGGTCAGGGGAAGCCTCGGGATTCCCTCTGCAGGCGGCGCTGTGGGGGCTCAGGGGGGACAGGTTTTGGTACTCACAGTCGTAGAGTAGTCCGGGGGTCCTCCCTGAGGTGTTGGTTCTCCACCAGCCGAGTCGGGGTCGCCGGGTGCAGTGTTGCAAGTCTCACGCTTCTTGCGGGGAGATTGCAGGGTTTTTTAAAGCCGCTCCTTTGGATAAAGTTGCAGTCTTTTTGGAGCAGGTCCGCTGTCCTCGGGAGTTTCTTGTCGTCGTCGAAGCAGGGCAGTCCTCAGAGGATTCAGAGGTCGCTGGTCCCTTTGGAAGGCGTCGCTGGAGCAGAGTTCTTTGGAAGGCAGGAGACAGGCCGGTGAGTTTCTGGAGCCAAGGCAGTTGTTGTCTTCTGGTCTTCCTCTGCAGGGGTTTTCAGCTAGGCAGTCCTTCTTCTTGTTGTTGCAGGAATCTAATTTTCTAGGGTTCAGGGTAGCCCTTAAATACTAAATTTAAGGGCGTGTTTAGGTCTGGGGGGTTAGTAGCCAATGGCTACTAGCCCTGAGGGTGAGTACACCCTCTTTGTGCCTCCTCCCAAGGGGAGGGGGTCACATCCCTAATCCTATTGGGGGAATCCTCCTTCTACAAGATGGAGGATTTCTAAAAGTCAGAGGCACCTCAGCTCAGGACACCTTAGGGGCTGTCCTGACTGGCCAGTGACTCCTCCTTGTTTTTCTCATTATCTCTCCTGGACTTGCAGCCAAAAGTGGGGGCTGGGTCCAGGAGGCGGGCATCTCCACTAGCTGGAGTGCCCTGGGGCATTGTAACACGAAGCTTGAGCCTTTGAAGCTCACTGCTAGGTGTTACAGTTCCTGCAGGGGGGAGGTGTGAAGCACCTCCACCCAGAGCAGGCTTTGTTTCTGTCCTCAGAGAGCACAAAGGCTCTCACCGCATGAGGTCAGACACTCGTCTCTCAGCAGCAGGCTGGCACAGACCAGTCAGTCCTGCACTGAACAATTGGGTAAAATGCAGGGGGTATCTCTAAGATGCCCTCTGTGTGCATTTTTTAATAAATCCAACACTGGCATCAGTGTGGGTTTATTATTCTGAGAAGTTTGATACTAAACTTCCCAGTATTCAGTGTAGCCATTATGGAGCTGTGGAGTTCGTTTTTGACAGACTCCCAGCCCATATACTCTTATGGCTACCCTGCACTTACAATGTCTAAGGTTTTGCTTAGACACTGTAGGGGCATAGTGCTCATGCACATATGCCCTCACCTGTGGTATAGTGCACCCTGCCTTAGGGCTGTAAGGCCTACTAGAGGGGTGACTTACCTATGCCACAGGCAGTGGGAGGTTGGCATGGCACCCTGAGGGGAGTGCCATGTCGACTTAGTCATTTTCTCCCCATCAGCACACACAAGCTGGCAAGCAGTGTGTCTGTGCTGAGTGAGGGGTCCCTAGGGTGGCATAAGACATGCTGCAGCCCTTAGAGACCTTCCCTGGCATCAGGGCCCTTGATACCAGGGGTACCAGTTACAAGGGACTTACCTAGGTGCCAGGGTTGTGCCAATTGTGGAAACAATGGTACATTTTAGGTGAAAGAACACTGGTGCTGGGGCCTGGTTAGCAGGGTCCCAGCACACTTCTCAGTCAAGTCAGCATCAGTATCAGGTAAAAGTGGGGGGTAACTGCAACAGGGAGCCATTTCTTTACACAAGCCCCCCCCATCCCACAGGCCAGGAGACTCAGCCAAAGCTGGGAGAGTCTTCCTAGTCTGTCAGGCGAGGAAGAGTAGAGGAAATAGGCTGGTTTGTTGCAGGGCCTACTCTGCCTTACATCCTCCTGTTCAGGTCATTCCCTCTGGGGAACTGACCCACTTCCACAGTGATAGGACCTAGTCTGAACTGCCTCTTGTCTGTGCTTTTTATGTCTTCACCCATTCTCTCTATTTTGGGGTTAGAGGTATCCACCTCTGCTAATCTTATCTTAGCCAGGGTCACCCCTAGCTTACCCAAAGAGGTTACCCAGAGCTGGAGTAACCCCACCATGACCAACAGGGTCAGGGGGCCTAACTTGTTATTTGGCATGGGGTCAGACCACCATGCCAAGGATAGTGCAGCCATAAAGGCTAACACCCAGCAGAGGCCACTGACAGCGGTCAGTGCCCAGAACCACACCTTTAGCTCTTCACCTACAAGGGAAGGGGCTAAGTTACAGGCTTCTTTGGGTTCAGGGTGCCGGTCTGCTGTATTAGAGTGGGGGGTTACCACATCTTGTAGTAAACACCCTTCTCCCACTCTTTCTTCTGTTAGCTGAGGAGCCACCCACTCAGGCTTAACAGTTGCCTGACTAGCCAGGACTTCTTGTGGGTCAGGTTGGACTTTATCAGAGCCACTTTTGGAGTTCTCCCCTACTGGAGCAGAATCTCCTTGGCTTGCTGGCACCTTGGCTAAAGGTTGTCCACCTTTCCTACTCTGTTTCCTTTTCTTTTTCTTCTGGGGCCTACTTGCATTTACTGCAGGGGCAGGCACTCCAGAATCCTTGGGAGAGGACTGGCCCTGGACCAGTTCTTCTCTTAGGCTCTGACTAACCTCTGGGTAGTCATTTCCAAGGAGACAATCAAGGGGGAGGTCTGTACTGACTACCACCCTTCTCCAGCTAAAAGTTCCACCCACTTCTATGGGCACAAAAGCCACAGGCCTATTAGTGACCCTGTCTGGGCTAACTCTTACTCTGGCCATCTCACCTGGGATGTATTGGTTTGAGAACACCAGCCTGTCATGCACAATAGTGTGACTGGCACAAGTGTCTCTCAGGGCAGTGGCTGGGATTCCATTCACCAGTAGGTGGTGGAAGTGTCTACTTCCCTCTGGAATCTCCAACTCACCTGTTGGGCCCTTTTTCCAGTTGAAGGCTATGAAGACCTCCTCATCTGAGGAGTCATCACCAATGGCTACACTGGTCACCCCTGGGATTTTGCTAGGGGGTTTGTTTTTGGGACAAGAAGTGTCCTTGGTGTGGTGCCCTGTCTGTTTACAGTTATGGCACCATGCCTTAGTGGCATCCCAGCTCTTACCCTGGTACCCACCTTTGTTTTGGGTTGTGTCTCTGGGCCCACCCACCTGGTCTGGTTTTTGGGGGCCTACAGGGGACTCTTTTTCTTGGTTTCTAGTGTCACCCACTTTCTCCTGGGGAGGCTTTGTAACCCCTTTCTTTTGGTCACCCCCAGTGGAAGTTTTGGTTACCCTAGTCTTGACCCAGTGGTCTGCCTTCTTTCCCAATTCTTGGGGAGAAATTGGACCTAGGTCTACCAGATACTGATGCAACTTTTCATTGAAGCAGTTACTTAAAATGTGTTCTTTCATAAACAAATTATAAAGCCCAACATAGTCATACACTTCATTTCCAGTTACCCAACCATCCAGTGTTTTCACTGAGTAGTCAACATAATCAACCCAGGTCTGGCTCGAGGATTTTTGAGCCCCCCTGAATCTAATTCTATACTCCTCAGTGGAGAATCCAAAGCCCTCAATCAGGGTACCCTTCATGAGGTCATAAGATTCTGCATCTTTTCCAGAGAGTGTGAGGAGTCTATCCCTACACTTTCCTGTGAACATTTCCCAAAGGAGAGCACCCCAGTGAGATCTGTTCACTTTTCTGGTTACACAAGCCCTCTCAAAAGCTGTGAACCATTTGGTGATGTCATCACCATCTTCATATTTAGTTACAATCCCTTTAGGGATTTTCAACATGTCAGGAGAATCTCTGACCCTATTTATGTTGCTGCCACCATTGATGGGTCCTAGGCCCATCTCTTGTCTTTCCCTTTCTATGGCTAGGATCTGTTTTTCCAAAGCCAATCTTTTGGCCATCCTGGCTAACTGGATGTCCTCTTCACTGGAGTTATCTTCAGTGATTTCAGAGAGGCTGGACCCTCCTGTGAGGGAGCCAGCATTTCTGACTACTATTTTTGGAGTCAGGGTTTGAGAGACCCTGTTCTCCCTAAATAGGACTGGTAGGGGGGAATTTTCCTCCAAGTCACTATCTTCATCCTCTGTGTTGCCATCCTCAGAGGGGTTGGCCTTTGCAAACTCTGCCAACAGCTCCTGGAGCTGTAGTTTGGAAGGTCTGGGGCCCATTGTTATTTTCTTTATTTTACAGAGTGACCTTAGCTCCCTCATCTTAAGATGGAGGTAAGGTGTGGTGTCGAGTTCCACCACAGCCACATCTGTGCTAGACATTTTGCTTCTAAAAGTTGGAATACTTTTTAAGAATCTAAAACTGGTTCTAGAATCTAATTCAAACTTTTACAAACTTTTAAACTCTAAAAGAAATGCTAACAGGGACTAACACAAGGCCCTAGCAGGACTTTAAAGAATTTAGAAAACTTTTCAAATTGCAAAAATCAATTTCTAATGACAATTTTGGAATTTGTCGTGTGATCAGGTATTGGCTGAGTAGTCCAGCAAATGCAAAGTCTTGTACCCCACCGCTGATCCACCAATGTAGGAAGTTGGCTCTGTATGTGCTATTTCAAAGTAAGGAATAGCATGCACAGAGTCCAAGGGTTCCCCTTAGAGGTAAAATAGTGGTAAAAATAGATAATACTAATGCTCTATTTTGTGGTAGTGTGGTCGAGCAGTAGGCTTATCCAAGGAGTAGTGTTAAGCATTTGTTGTACATACACATAGACAATAAATGAGGTACACACACTCAGAGACAAATCCAGCCAATAGGTTTTGTTATAGAAAAATATCTTTTCTTAGTTTATTTTAAGAACCACGGGTTCAAATTTAACATGTAATATCTTGTTTGAAAGGTATTGCAAGTAAGTACATTAGGAACTTTGAATCATTTCAATTGCATGTATACTTTTCAAGTTATTCACAAATAGCTACTTTAAAAGTGGACACAGTGCAATTTTCACAGTTCCTGGGGGAGGTAAGTTTTGGTTAGTTTTACCAGGTAAGTAAGACACTTACAGGGTTCAGTTCTTGGTCCAAAGTAGCCCACCGTTGGGGGTTCAGAGCAACCCCAAAGTTACCACACCAGCAGCTCAGGGCCGGTCTGGTGCAGAGTTCAAAGTGGTGCCCAAAACGCATAGGCTTCAATGGAGAGAAGGGGGTGCCCCGGTTCCAGTCTGCCAGCAGGTAAGTACCCGCGTCTTCGGAGGGCAGACCAGGGGGGTTTTGTAGGGCACCGGGGGGGACACAAGCCCACACAGAAATTTCACCCTCAGCGGCGCGGGGCGGCCGGGTGCAGTGTTAGAACAAGCGTTGGGTTCGCAATGGAAGTCAATGAGAGATCAAGGGATCTCTTCAGCGCTGCAGGCAGGCAAGGGGGGGCTTCCTCGGGGAAACCTCCACTTGGGCAAGGGAGAGGGACTCCTGGGGGTCACTTCTGCAGTGAAAGTCCAGTCCTTCAGGTCCTGGGGGCTGCGGGTGCAGGGTCTTTTCCAGGCGTCGGGACTTAGGTTTCAGAGAGTCGCGGTCAGGGGAAGCCTCGGGATTCCCTCTGCAGGCGGCGCTGTGGGGGCTCAGGGGGGACAGGTTTTGGTACTCACAGTCGTAGAGTAGTCCGGGGGTCCTCCCTGAGGTGTTGGTTCTCCACCAGCCGAGTCGGGGTCGCCGGGTGCAGTGTTGCAAGTCTCACGCTTCTTGCGGGGAGATTGCAGGGTTTTTTAAAGCCGCTCCTTTGGATAAAGTTGCAGTCTTTTTGGAGCAGGTCCGCTGTCCTCGGGAGTTTCTTGTCGTCGTCGAAGCAGGGCAGTCCTCAGAGGATTCAGAGGTCGCTGGTCCCTTTGGAAGGCGTCGCTGGAGCTGAGTTCTTTGGAAGGCAGGAGACAGGCCGGTGAGTTTCAGGAGCCAAGGCAGTTGTTGTCTTCTGGTCTTCCTCTGCAGGGGTTTTCAGCTAGGCAGTCCTTCTTCTTGTTGTTGCAGGAATCTAATTTTCTAGGGTTCAGGGTAGCCCTTAAATACTAAATTTAAGGGCGTGTTTAGGTCTGGGGGGTTAGTAGCCAATGGCTACTAGCCCTGAGGGTGAGTACACCCTCTTTGTGCCTCCTCCCAAGGGGAGGGGGTCACATCCCTAATCCTATTGGGGGAATCCTCCTTCTACAAGATGGAGGATTTCTAAAAGTCAGAGGCACCTCAGCTCAGGACACCTTAGGGGCTGTCCTGACTGGCCAGTGACTCCTCCTTGTTTTTCTCATTATCTCTCCTGGACTTGCCGCCAAAAGTGGGGGCTGGGTCCAGGAGGCGGGCATCTCCACTAGCTGGAGTGCCCTGGGGCATTGTAACACGAAGCTTGAGCCTTTGAAGCTCACTGCTAGGTGTTACAGTTCCTGCAGGGGGGAGGTGTGAAGCACCTCCACCCAGAGCAGGCTTTGTTTCTGTCCTCAGAGAGCACAAAGGCTCTCACCGCATGAGGTCAGACACTCGTCTCTCAGCAGCAGGCTGGCACAGACCAGTCAGTCCTGCACTGAACAATTGGGTAAAATGCAGGGGGTATCTCTAAGATGCCCTCTGTGTGCATTTTTTAATAAATCCAACACTGGCATCAGTGTGGGTTTATTATTCTGAGAAGTTTGATACTAAACTTCCCAGTATTCAGTGTAGCCATTATGGAGCTGTGGAGTTCGTTTTTGACAGACTCCCAGCCCATATACTCTTATGGCTACCCTGCACTTACAATGTCTAAGGTTTTGCTTAGACACTGTAGGGGCATAGTGCTCATGCACATATGCCCTCACCTGTGGTATAGTGCACCCTGCCTTAGGGCTGTAAGGCCTACTAGAGGGGTGACTTACCTATGCCACAGGCAGTGGGAGGTTGGCATGGCACCCTGAGGGGAGTGCCATGTCGACTTAGTCATTTTCTCCCCATCAGCACACACAAGCTGGCAAGCAGTGTGTCTGTGCTGAGTGAGGGGTCCCTAGGGTGGCATAAGACATGCTGCAGCCCTTAGAGACCTTCCCTGGCATCAGGGCCCTTGGTACCAGGGGTACCAGTTACAAGGGACTTACCTAGGTGCCAGGGTTGTGCCAATTGTGGAAACAATGGTACATTTTAGGTGAAAGAACACTGGTGCTGGGGCCTGGTTAGCAGGGTCCCAGCACACTTCTCAGTCAAGTCAGCATCAGTATCAGGCAAAAAGTGGGGGGTAACTGCAACAGGGAGCCATTTCTTTACACTAATGTTTTGGAGATGATTTACTCTATGGTGCAAATGTTTTCACCACATTAGATCTAAGGGTGGTGTATCATCAAATAAGGTTACTCCATGGCTCAAGACCTCACCACCTTTGTAACCCCTATGGAACATACCTATTTTTACGAATGCCTTTTGGGTTGGTTTCAGCGGCTGTTGTATTTCAATGTATGATATATACGTTTTTTGGTGGTTTATCACGGTGAATTGTTTCTGTGATGATATCTTGATTTATAGTGAGACATCAGAAATTCATGGTATCAGGGTGAAGCAAGTGTTAAGGATTCTACAAGAAAATGGCTTGACTCTCGAGCTTAGCAACCGCGCATTTAAGAAGCGTAAGCTAGAGTATTTGGGCCATTGTGGGAATGGTGATGGTGTTTTTTGTAAGAAAGATTTAGTAGATAACATGCTAAAGTTAAACAGTGGTGTAAAAAAGAGGAGTTAATGTTGTTTCTTGGAATGTTAGAATTTCTTGTGACATTCATTCCTGAGTTAGCTCCTAAAACACTTATAATGAGGCAGCTGCTCAAGAAAGGTACTGAATTCTTCTGGAGTGAAGAATGTGAGAAGGAATTTACAGACAAAATAAAGGAATTAGTAAAGGTAAACAATCTAAAATGTTTTGACCCTGCTATACCATGCTATATAATGACAAATGCCAATACGAAAGGACTGGGAGCAGTGTTGTTACAAGATGAGGGAAATAAGGAACAATTGTTAAAACCTATTGTTCCTATTTCAAGGTCTATACAAGGAGCTGAAGAAAACTATTCCACTATAAAAAGAGAGGTGCTGAGTGTAGTTTCGGTAGTCAAGAAGCTAAAATAATTTGTCTGGGGAAGAGCATTTACCATTCTTACAGACCACAATCTTTGGTTGAGGTATTCAGCAAAAAAGGACTGAAAATGATCTCTATGGGAATAATAAGTCGGTAGCAGGGGTACAAAAATACAATGTTCAGATTTGGTATGTTCCAGGATAACACAACAAGGTTGCTAATTGTTTGTCAAGACTAAGGGGGTCATTCCGACCCCGGCGGGTGGCGGGCGCTGCCCGCCGGGCGGAGATCGCCAAAAGACCATACCGCGGTCAAATGACCGCGGCGGTCATTCTGACTTTGCCGCTGGGCGGGCGGGTGACCGCCAAAAGGCCGCCCGCCCGCCCAGCGGGAAAGCCCCAGCAACGATGAAGCCGGCTCCGAATGGAGCCGGCGGAGTTGCTGGTGTGCGACGGGTGCAGTGGCACCCGTCGCGATTTTCAGTGTCTGCTTTGCAGACACTGAAAATCTTAATGGGGCCCTGTTAGGGGGCCCCTGCAGTGCCCATGCCAGTGGCATGGGCACTGCAGGGGCCCCCAGGGGCCCCACGACACCCGTTCCCGCCAGCCTCTTCCTGGCGGTGTAAACCGCCAGGAACAGGCTGGCGGGAAGGGGGTCGGAATCCCCATGGTGGCGCTGCTTGCAGCGCTGCCGTGGAGGATTCCCTGGGGCAGGGGAAAACCGGCGGGAAACCGCCGGTTTCCCTTTTCTGACCGCGGCTTTACCGCTGCGGTCAGAATTGCCCCAGAAGCACCGCCTGCCTGTTGGCGGTGCTTCCTCTGTCCCCGGCACTGGCGGTCATCGGAATGACCCCCTAAGTGCCTGGTTTAGAGTTTGGTGGACAGATTACTCCATCACAAACATGCTGGATATCCTGTCCGCTGCATTACAATCTCCATAGCCTATTATGGGATCATAATATGGCAGACATGATGTTTGTTGCATTTGTGACAAGAGTAACCCCCTCCACCAAACAATATGTCAGGCCCTAATTTCTGCAGTGAAGATAAAAGATCTGGAAGAAAATTAATTAGTAAAAGTGTGCAGTGTTACTGATGGCTGTGTAATGTGTGAAGAGTGGTTGGATGCGACTGAAAGAGATGCTATCATACAAAGAGTGGTAAGTGTTATAAGAAGTGGATGGGACTCAAAATTTAAGAAAGATTCTGAGATGGAAGGATATTGGAAGGTACATGATGAGTTGTCTAGTAAGGATGGAATGCTCTTTTGAGGATTAAGCCTGGTGGTCCCTAAGATTCGGAGAGATAGGATTGTGGATCCAGGCCATGTTGGACACCAGGGAATGAGTAAAACTAAGGCTTGCATAAGATTAAATTACTGGTGGCCAGGGATGGATGTTAAACTAAAAAATACAGTTAGAGGATGTATGGAATGTGCAAGAAGTGGCAAAGTGTACAATATTAGAAGCCCCCAATGTTGTGTAGAGACATGCCCACCAATTCATTGGAAGTAGTAGCCATGGATATTGTGGGGTCATTACATTGCAAAGGTGTATCATGTTATCTATTGCTTTTAATAGATCAGTTTTCCCACTGGACAGAGGTAGGTGTCACAAGCAGCATTGAAGCCAAATATATAATACATTTTCTTGAGGGAATTTTCAATCATGAGGGCATACCCAATACTATTCTAACTGACAATGGTCCACAATGTGGCTGAAATGGAGACATTTATACTTTAGAAGGGGGTCAACATAGGAAGTGTTCTTTATATCATCCTGAAGGAAATGTCACTGTGGAGAAATTTGACAGGGCAATTGTTGGACTTTTTGCCTTACGCAGGGTGATCCCCAGTCTTTTTGCCTCCTTCCTCCTGGTTTTTCTGACCTCTCGCTGTTGGCTCTAGGACTCGGAGCACTTTATCACTGCTGACCAGTGCTAAAGTGCAGGTGCTCTCCCATCTAAAGTTGGTATGATTGGCTTATACCTAATTGGCATATTTAATTTACCTATAAGTCCCTTGTACAGTGGTATCTCTATACACAGGGCCTGTAAATTAAATACTACTAGTGGGCCTGCAGCGCTGCTTGTGCCACCCACTGAAGTAGACTTTCAAACCTGTCTCAGGCCTGCTAGCGCAGGGCCTGTGTGCGCAGTTTTGTGCCACCGGGACCTGGCATCTAAAACTTACTTGCCAGGCCCAGAACTCCCCTTTTACTACATGTAAGTCACCCCTAAGGTACGCCCTAGCTAGCCCTATGGGCCGGGTGCCATGTATGTAGAAAGGCAGGACATGTGCCAAGTTGCGTGGCCTGTCCTGGTAGTGACAAACAGCCTAACTGGTGTCTCACTGCTGTGAGTGCTGCCTTCTCATAGGATTGCATTAGAAATGCCCTGCCTTATGTGTAAAGGGTATTGTCTGATTTATGAGGGGTAGCGTAGGCGTGTTTGGTATGGTTGTGATGGTGATAATAAATGCTGCTTACTGGTGTGGATGTATTTTTTATTACTATCACAGAAATGCCACTTCTAGAAAGTGCGCATTTATCTGTACTTATGACTCTGGTGTTTTGCAGCTTGACTCCAATCCACGTCTGGGCAGAGTGACAGTTGGGGCTTTGTGCATACTTTTCAGACAGCCTGTACACAGGGAGGGTGGAGGTGTCACAGAGGTGCATCTACATACTGAATAGTCTTCCTGGGCTGAGGGAAGGGAGAGGCGGGGCACACCTACATTTGTAAAGGCTGTGCCCTGGCCTCACACAATAGGGTCGTTAACCCCCCACTGATGTTTGGAGCCTGTGCTGAAAGGAGAGAGGGGGCACTCCCAGAACCAGCTGTAACTGGCTGGAACCTCCTCTCACTACCAATGTAAAACACTGTAAGAACTGACTATAAGTACAGGGGAATTTTCCCCACAATTTGGAGACTCTTGGAATCATCTTGGAACTGGACACCAAAGGCTGAAAGGACTCACCAGGAACTGCCATGGACTGCTGCTGCTGTGCTGACCTGTGACCTGCCTGGTCACTGTGAAGAACTTGCCACTTGCTGCCTTTCCCTTGTGCTGGCCTGTAGCTGGGCCCTCCACCTGAGGACCTTGTCTTAAGATTCTGCTCCCCAGGGGCAGGGTGCTGTGGCCCCTGACCCCTGTATCCATTTCTTCACGAGGGGTGCTTCTCCGTGGTTGCGGCTGCCATAGCGCTGATTGCAGCACACTTATGGAGCCTTGGGAGCTCATAGGCTCCTTGCTGCATTATGCCCCTTTAAATAAGATCACTGCAGCAGAAGCTGGAAGAACACTCGCGAACCGCATCGGTTGCAGGCGAGTGTCTGCTCGGGCCCCAGGAGGGGTTTGATCTTCTTGTGGCTTCACGGCAGGACCAGGGGAAGGCGCGGGGAGTGCCCCCTTCCCCCTGGCCTCTGCGTTAGGAGCAGGACGCTCCTTTTCTGCTGTTAGGTAAAACAGCCATTATTGTGCCCCCCCACCCTTGGTGGAAGGGCCAGTGGAGGCCCGGGGGGCCCCCAGAGATCACGGGTCCCCAGAGGGGCCTGTCATTAAACCGGAGGGGGTGCGTGGTGCCCCCCTCCTGCCCTAAGTTGTTTTTGCTGGCTTTGGCCCCCCTCGTGAGGTCCGGTTGAGGGCCTGGGGGGCCCCCAGTAATCACGGTCCCTGGAGGGGCCTGTCTATAAAAGAGAGGAGGTGCATGCCACCCTCCCCTGACCCCAGAGTATAAGGGAGGCCCCCGTTTTGCGCATAAGAGCGCTGGGGGCCCCATTGTTTGCCTTCTAGGCACTGGAGGTGCCTTCATCCAGCCAGGTACTGTTTAAAGGACCAATATAGTTGCAATCCAAAGTTCTTTCTACAGACTTTTGTTTGATTCATATATTACCTACCTGCGTTTGATGTTTTTACGTATGTGTATGCAAATGTTCCTTTTATGGACATGCTTGCTAATATGTTTTTCTAACTTGCCATATGTTTTCTAATGTTCCTACTATGGGCATTTTATGATATTCTTATGACAAGTGCTGTGATGTAATAACGTGTTTTCCTGACTACTGCTTATGTTGCAGAATACTGAGTAACCTGTGTGTTATGTGTGACTACTGTTAATTTGCAGAGTAACTAATGTGTAACGTTCTGACAACTACTAAGGTAGCAGGATAGTACTGATATGTGATGTTTGGTCTAATAATTATATTGTGTGCAATACAGTATATTTTCATATAATCTGGTGTTGTGTTTCCTTTGTGGTGGGGATATTGCGTCACATGTGTTGTTTGTGTTGTGCAAATGCTTTACACATTGCCTCCGGGTTAAGTCTGACTGCTCGTGCCAAGCTACCAAGGGGGTGAGCAGGGGTTATCTTGGACGTGTAACTCCCTTGCCCTGACTAGAGTTGGTAAGTTCTGCCTGGCTGAGGTGCATACCCTAGCCAACCAGAAACCCCATTTCTAACAGCAATAAAAGAGTGTGTACAGTTAGAATTATGTGCAGGAAGAGACTGGAAGGTGGGCCTAAGAAAATTATTGGACGCTTATATATTAACCCCGCACTTGACAACAGGAAATGTCCCTTTTGAAATATTCAGAGGAAGAAAAGCAAACACAGAATTATCCCCAGGGTGGTTACATTGAGTAAAGGCAAAAGTGTGTGGTCGGAGTCAATGGAGGACATATTTGCGAAAGAAAGAAAAAATTTAGAATACCATAAGAGGAATTACGATGTTACGAAAGGTGTAACTTCATTAAAGTTTAAGTTGGGGTATTTGGTCATGATCAAAAATCCTATGAAGGCAAAGGACATATCCCAGTTTTCAGGTCCTTTGAAAACACTAAAGTTGTTTTGCAATGCTGTAAGGTTGTCGATGGCAGAATCTGGAATCTCAACAGAGTAGTGAGTTGTAAAGGAAATGTTCCAGAATTAATTATGTGTGTTTATCATATTTTTATTAAGTTATTTTAAGTAATGTGTTGAAATTGACTCAAAGTTTTTTTTTTCTGCATATAGTTTTTTATTCGGTGTGTATTGTGTACTAAGTCTATCTATTGTTGGGGTTATTGTTTTCTTTTGTTTATAGGAGGGGGTGTGTGGTATCTGATGTAATGGCTTATGGAGTGTTAAGATATAGAATGTTGGGGAATTCTAGGATTCTGGAGGATGATGATTCTACTGGAATCAGTTGAGACTGAGATCTAGCTGATGGGAGAGCTGTGGATGAGGTGCTTGAATAAGTGAACCTAATTTACTTCTAAACTAACTTAAATTTCGTGGGGAGCACAACAATCTAAATATTTTCACTTCATCAGCTCATTAATTACAGAAACTCAAAGAGTATATTCTATCCAACAAATCCTTTTATTCCAAATCTTCAAAGAACACAAATAATGATGAAAAGATTAATTCAGACTGGTTTACCAATTTTACATCAATACTACATATTCTAATTACACATGAAATCATATCCTAGACTGTTATTTTCAGCCTTTGTATCTGAGTACACAGAAGAACTTCCAGCCAACACATGTTTTGCAGCAATGAATGCCGCTTCTTCAGGGCTTTAATCAAGTAGAATTTCCAGTTTATTGTAAAACCAAGCCATCTACTCTTCATATCAAACTTCGCGTGTGAACTGCTGTAGGGTTTCCAAGAAGATTGATCAGAGTAGGCAAAAAGTCTCTTTAGCCTCCTGAAGAATGGACATGGAAGCCAAGGAAGATACTGGGTATTTCCTAAATGTTGCCTTTACTTTCACATACGTGTTATGATTGCTATGGTAGTCTTAAATTTCAATGCAAGTTCCGTATGCTTTGCAATTGGTAAAAGAATCATTGGCAACTTTTTTAAATTATGAATTTATGTGCGTAGTACAGTAATTATGTATGTAATTACTGTGGGCATCCCATTTAAGTCTGCATTTGCCTACAGCATCAAAGTTATAGAAACCTGCCAGCTGGTGAAAGATTGCAGCTTTCTACAATGTGCCCTTGTAGGTGCCACTGTCCTGTAAATGAATACAGAAAATTAGCTCTTAATAAATAGACACAACATGTGGGTGCATTTTGTGCAAAAAACAAACTGCCTCATTAAAAGTTTGGTGGTCCTACCACCAGATCAGCAAACTCACAGGAGGGCGCAACTGCCATGGCGGTGTCTCCTCACCCCTCCGGCCCTATTACAATGTACCTGCCAGTCTGACTAGCAGGAACATTGTAATAGATCATTTTCCCCAGTTAGACGGGCAGGAACAGTGGTACGAGATAGCACTCGGCTCCCTTAAAGGAGCCAAGTGCTGTCTTGCAGCACAAAGGGGCAAAGCAGACAGTGTGCATTCCAACGGTGCTGGGCAGGGGGGACCTTGCACTGCCCATGCCATAGGCAGTGCAGCCCCACGTGGCCCCCAGCACACCCTCACCACCAGCATGTCCATGTCGGTTGGCTGGCAGTGAGGGGAGTTGTAATTGGCCGGAGGCATAGATTTCAGCACCGCCCTGGCTGAGTACAAATCTGACTGCTGTCATGCCTTTGGGAACCATGTTCCCAGCAGGGATGGCGGTCCCCTGGCAGGTCCGCCCGCTAGAGTTGTAATTGGGGGGTCAGACCACCCGGAGTGCAGCAGTCCGACGGTCTGGATTTGCTCATCCTTATTTCATTGGACTCAAGTTCAACCTCCTGATGCTGAGAGCCGATGAGCTCCACTAGAACTGGCTGTGACCTGTTTGTGTTACTATCTGGGAGGGGACCGGGAGGCAGTTTTGGCAACATGGGTGCTTTTGCAGCAGAGCCAAGTCTTTTTTTTTTAAATGCCTGACTTTTCATGAGTAAGGCATAATGGGTGCAAAAACAAAGGTCTGAAATGTTTCTTAAGTAATTACTAATGGCTGAAACTGATTCAAGAAATCACCCATCATTTTTTTTTTCTTTAGAAGATGCCCGCATTGTGAAGGACTGTGACCGGTTGTGTTATGGGTGTTTCAGTATTTTGTCGGTGCTGCATTTCTAGACCTCTCATGCACTGGCCTGGTATATTTGCATTTATCCTGGTGGATTGGAAGTCACTTTTTGAATAGCTCCACAACAGTAACAAACACTGTTGGAAATGGCCCCTTTTGCAGGGTTATCCCCAACATTTGCCTTCTTCCTTCTATTTTATTAGGTCTGTTTTTGCTGGTTTATTGTCTCTGTGCACTTTACCACTGCTAATCAGTGCTAAAGTGCAAGTGCTCCCTATAGAAATTGTACTGTTGATTGGTTTATCCATGATTGGCATATTTGATTTACTATTAAAGTGCACTAGAGGTTCCCAGAGCCTGTAAATCAAATGCTACTAGTGGGCCTGCAGCACTGGTTGTGCCACACACATTAGTAGCCCTGTAAACATGACTCAGACCTGCCATTGCAGTGTCTGGTGTGCAGTTTTAAACTGCCAATTCGACTTGGCAAGTGTACCCACTTGCCAGGCCTCAATCTTTCATTTTACTACATATAAGGCACCCCTAAGTTAGGCCCGAGGTAGCCCTATGGCCAGGGTGCATTGTATGTTTAAGGTAGGACATATACTAGTGTGTTTTATATGTCCTAACAGTGAAATACTGCCAAATTCACTGTGCAAGGCCTATCTCTCTCATAGGTTAACATGGGGGCTGCATTTCTCTTTGAGAGCAGATAAAAATGTGGAGTTTAGGGTCTCTGAATTCACAATTTAAAAATACATCTTTTAGTGAAGTTGGTTTTCAGATTGTTAGTTTGAAAATGCCACTTTTAGAAAGTAGGCATTTTCTTGCTTAATCCATTCTGTGACTCTGTCTGTTTGTGGATTCCCCGTCTGGGTCAGTTTGACAGTTGGGCTGTTCACACCTCACCTCTAGACAGTGACAAAAAAGGGGATGGGGTGTAGCCTGCATATCTTGATTAACCATCTGTGCTGGATGGGAGGAGAGGAGTGGTCACTCACACCTGAAAGGACTGTGCCTGCCCTCACACAATGCCATCTCCGACCCCCTGGTGAGTGTCTGGGGCCTAGCCTGGACAAGGAAGGATCTTGCAAACACTTGAGGCTTTGCTTTGAAGTTTGCCAACTTCAAAGGGAGAACTGGGTATAAGAAGAAGACCCAAAGCCCCAGACTTTTAGAATCTTTCTGGAATCAAGAGGAACTTCTGCCCAGGAGAAGAGCTGGAGAGCTGAAGGAGGAGTACTGTCCCTTTGCTGTGTTGCTTTGCAGGACTGGCCTGCAGTTGCTGTTTTTGCCTGAAAAGAGTGCAAAGGGTAAACTTTGCTGTGTGTCCTGCTTGAGAAAATTCTCCAAGGGCTTAGAATAGAGGTTGCCTTCTGTTGGAAGTCTCAGGGACACCAAAGACTTCAGTTTCCTCGACCTGCAGCACTGGGAACTGTGTGTTTTGTGCTGTTCAAGAGGAAAAACGACTGCGACACCGCCAACGACGCCGCTGGCTTGCTCCTTGACCTGCCGACACCCTGGTCTCACTGACACCATCATCGGATGACTTCACCGAACCGCTTCTCGCACCGCGACCTGTGGGCCCCACACTCCGGCATCACCTGCTCACACCGCAGCATAGGCATCCCCGATGATGAGGCTCCTGCTGACACCGGCGCTGCTGCCTGCACCGTGGCCTGTGGACACAGCTCGTGAGATACACGAAGCACCGTCCCATCGCTCACCGCAGCCCCTGTCCACCGACGCCAGCACCATCGACTCCTGTGTCGTCCCCATGCATCCTGCCTGCACCGTGGCCTGTGGACACCGCTCATGAGGGTCACAAAACACCGTCCTGTCCTGCACCGCTGGCTTGGGCCTACCGACGACAGCGCTTCAGCAACGACAAAGCCACTGCCTGCACTGTGACCTGTGGACACCACACGTCTCACCGCCCTGCTTCACACCGCAGCCCCTGTCTCATCGACGTCGCTGGATGCTGTCACCGAGCCGCTGCCTGCACCGTGACCTGTGGAAGGGCACGTCGCAGCGTCCCCTTCGCACCGCAGCCCAGATGCCATCCAAGCTGGCACACCGGACTTCATCAGCCTGGAGTTCGATCTGCAATGTGTGTGACCTCAAGGGCCCGACGACTCCTGCACAGACTCCGGACCCGACACCGCGGCGTCAATGACACCGCTCTCCGGAGCTCACCGCGAGGATTACGACGCCCTGCAAATCCAAGGTACTGTTTGCGGGTCTTCCCGACACCGTAGCTGACCCGCACGCCGTGGACGGCCTGAACTGTTGGTTTTGTTGATCACGACGCCGTGATAACACCAGGTGGAGCTATTGACTTCAAGGAACTGTAGTTTTGAGTGAATCTTGCAGATTTCATGTTTTTCTTACTGTATGTTGGATTTTTATCGTATTTGGTCTTGTTTTATATAGATAAATATTGGCTATTTTTCTAAAACTGGTGTGGTGTCCTTTTGTAGTGTTTTCACTTGTTACTGTCTGTTATGTGCAAATGCTGTACACATTGCTTCTGAGATAAGCCTGACTGCTTGTGCCAAGCTACCAAGGGGGTGAGCAGGGGTTATCTGAGTGGGTATCTCCCTTATCCTGACAGGAGTGAGGGTTCCTACTTGGACAGGGTGCAAACCGACTGCCAACTAGAGACCCCATTTCTAACAAACACTTTTTAAAAATTATTCTATGACCAGGAATTAAAAAATGATCTACTCGGTCTGAGTGGGAAATGCTGTGACTGCAGCTTCAAAAATACCATGTAGGCTGGAAAGCACATCAGGTGATTGTGACAAAGGTCTGCACCCGCAGGGAGCAAAAAGGGTCCGGAGCAGAAACCCAGCCAAGGCCCATACAAAGCTTTGTGTCCCTTGAAGGGCCCATAAAGGAGGAAAAGGGATGTGGCATCCCCATCCCCACAGGTGATGGGGGAAGGTGGTGGGTGCAAATCACACCAAAGACAGGGAAAAGGCGCAAACCTCAAGTGGCCAATGGAAGGCCAAAGCAATTTTTGAAAGAACCCATTGCAGGATTTTTGGGGGCTTAAATAAGGCTGCCACGGCCGGACCCCCATACATCATCTGTGTGGCTGGGCAGCGTGTCACACAAGACCCACTCACCCACACCTACAAACTGGCAAGAAACTAACTAATGTCGCAGTGAAGGCGAGGTGGTAAAAGGAGATGAGCACAAAGATGATGTGTAGGCCACACTGGACATGGTGGGGTGGCAGGCCAGACTGCTTACCTTGGGATGCCTTACTGCAGGTTGAGGAGGGGGTAACCAAAATACGGTGCTGCCAGCTCAGGGTCGCCGGCATGCAGGATACAATGTAAGGTCAATGGTAGTGGGTTAAGCCTACAAGGGATAAAAGGAGTATACCCCACACACACAAAGTGATAATGCTAGCACAAAGACTCCATTTCCTCTCAAACGTTCATAATAACTAATGGCTGGCAGATTTATGACTGACATGTTATGATGAATTAAGGTGATTTATGGCTTGATTATGGCATGTACACTTTATCCTACATCATCATCTATCAAGGCGATTTATAATATGCCTATCATGAGTTATTTAGGGCCCTCAATAAAAGCTCATAGGGGGTGCATGTTGTAAATTAATGTTTAACAAACTGTGGCCAATACTTCCAACCTACACAAAAGAGAAATGTGTTTAATTTATTGTGAGTGGTCGACATGCCGTTTTTTCATCTTGTGCACTGTAGCAAGTTAGGGAGCGGGCTAGGGATTTAGGGCCAGATGTATCAAAGGGTTTTACCCATTCTTTGTCTATGGGAAAATGTGTTGGTATATATGGCCCTAGGTCCTGTGTCAGTAGCACTCCCAAAGCAGCATGGCATGTAATTAAATAGCCAATGGTGGGGATGTACTGTAATTCTTACTGAAGGGGCACACAGGAATGAAATATCCTACCCTACAGAAATAAAATATCACCACCCTCTGGAAAATATCACCACCCTCAGGAAATATCACCTCTCTCAGGAAACATTATCATCTTCATGAAATATCACCCCCTCAGGAAAACAAATATCAGCACCCTCAGGAAATATAACCACCCTCTGAAAATATAATATCACCACCCTCAGCAAATATCACCACCTCTAGGAAATATCATCACCCACAAGCAATTAAATATCATCACCCTCAGGAAATATCACGACCCTCAGGAAATATCACCATCCTCAGAAAATAAAATATCACCACCCTCTGTAAATTTCACCATCCTTTAGATGTAAAACCATCAGTGTACAAAATAAATCACATCCTCTCGGAAATGTGACCATCTCCCAGAAATAACATTCTTAAATATCATCATCTCTCACAGTTATACCACTTGATGGAAATATCACAATTCCCTGAAAATACTACCCTCTCAAGAAACCATCATCCCACCAGGAAATAGCACCACCCCATGAAACTATCTACATTTATAGGGAATACCAACACTCGCAAAGAGCATTAGCAACCAGAAATATCACCTCACCCATAGAAACCTAATTATCCAATGGAAATATCACCATTCCCTTAAAATATCATGCCTTTCAATGCATATTAGCACTTAATGGGAATACGAAATCAGGAAATATCATCACCCCCTGGAAGGATTACCATTCCTGACAAATATGGCCTTCATCTGCAAATGTATCCACTCCTTCCAGGAAAATTTACTAATCCAGGAAAACTCAGTCTCTCAAACAAATATCATTGGAAATATATCCATGTCCTGTTCTTGAGATATCTGCATCTCGCAGAAGTGAAGCAAATCCCTGGACATATAAGCAGTGCTAGTAAATATCACCATCCCTGAAAATATGACAATCTGGAAAGCATCATCAACCCTGGAAATATCACCACTCCTGGTATTTAGTTATGCATACATTCTTCTACCAGAGACTCAACCTGAGAAAATCAACCTGCTGTCTATATATCTTTGAGAAGATGGACTTCAGCTTGCAATGAATGCTGAAAGTGGCATGTGACATCAGTTAACAGAAGAACAATTGTTAGTAAAGTCATAGCAGTAGAATTTTGAACTGAATACTAGTAAATTATGTACATGGTGGATGATGCAGTAGGGAGCATGTGTGAAGTACATCTAAAAGTACTCGTGAGGAGAATCTTCTTACTGATTGATTAGAAAGAAACCAAGAAAGAACTCGAATAGAAGAATGTAGGAGGGGTGTATGTTGGAATATTGTGAAAATAAATATTGTGCTACAAAACTACGCTAAGTAAAGCACTAACTACTGAAATATTGTCATTGTACACATAAGCGACAATAGGCTTACCATGCTTAACTCCACATCTGCATACCTTGAAGATATGTATACATATTGCTGAGGTATGTGAAAGAGGAGTTAAGTATAGTAAACCCATTGTATCCCTATATACTTAACTGATGATATCTCGGTAATTAATATTTAGGGTATGAAATGTTGTATCACATTCTATTTTCTACAGTATTGTAGTACTACACCTGTAGATTATAGCAGTGTAAAGTGAGTAGTATAATGTCGCCACACCCTTTGGAAACGTCACCATCCCATGGTAATATCACCATTTGCAGGAGAAAGTACCACTCCCATGATATACCACCCCCCTTTGGGGAACATATGCAACCCCTGACAATGCCAATCGCGTTTATAATTCATATAGCGCTCAGCTGTTGGCTTTTCCAATGTTTGTCTCTACAGCATTGCTTAAAAACAATAAAAGAAAAACAAATTCTGATTCGAAAGTAAACGCAAATCTTATGTTACCTTAAAAACATATACTGAATTCAATGTTTTGAATTGTTACAAATGGCATGCTTTATTTTTCAAATACTGTTCACTCAGGAAACTTGGAACAAAACGTTAAAAGAAAAACAAAGTTTCAGAAAGCAAATGGAAACCCTTGCCAAGGCCTCATTTACTTTCCATATGTTTTAGCCATTTGCTCCTCTGCTCTAGTCCGGAGAGCAGATTTTTGGTCCTCCAGGAGAAGTGTCATGTTGAATAAACCTTCTGCCTTAGGCTCAAGCTGAGTGAATGCAGCAGATAGACCTGCCCAAGTACCACGTTAGCTTTTGTGTGCCAAACCTTGTGACTTCATTCAGTATGTTGAACGCAGGAGATGAAACAAAAGCAACCCTTCAAGTCTGCTTTTTAGCCACACCCCAGAAAAAATATCCCTGTTGCTGGGCTTTTACAGACAAGCATGGAGGTATGAGGAGCAACACAGCACAGAAGTGGTAGTGGTAATTGAGGGGTGAAATAGCACAATAGCAAGAGTTAGCAAACACACACTCTCCTGGAGTGTGGAATGTAAAAAGGTTCCTGAAATGTGAGCAGTGAAAGTCAGACAACAAAGAGGATTGTAAAGATGTCATCGTCCTAGGGGGCAGAAAACACAATAAGAAACAGGCAAGCCATCATATCAGAAGAAATCAAATGAAGGTGGCACTAAAGCCACCCCATGGTAAGCAATAAGCCAGCTTTGAGCCCATTGTATGCTCAGGACATATCTTACACAAGTAGACAGCGTGTGCTGCCTGGTAGTCTCCACCTAAAGAGCAGAGAACTGAAAAACTTAATGGATGTGACGCATCACTACTATTGACTACAATTGACAGGCTCTATATTTCAGTTAAAAATAGTCCTTGGTTTCTGTTTTTGGAGTAGAGTTCTACCTGTTTTGAAGTATCTGACAGAACAATAGCGAGGGCTAGTTTGGCAAGAAACTCTGCTTTTAGGGGCGCCTGAGAGTCACGAGCAAACTCGGACATTGTTGTGGGTTTGCCCTTTGACACCCCTGTAAACATGGGATAACAGCTTTCTAATGTCAAATCAGGAAGGGTGACATACGTATAGGCAGGACCAATGAAGGCAGCTTTCAAAAGCCTACACGATATTATACTTTTTGTAAACAAAAAAGTAAAAACATAAGAAAGAATAAAATTAACAGCAGGTCTGTTTCAGAGTGTTGAAAATTTTCCTAAAACTTCTTTAAACCGATTAGAGACAGAATTTAATAGCTTCATAGTTGCACAGGCATACCTCTACACTTCTTAGTCACCTACAGGCACAAAAATGGCTGGTATTTTTATCTTGAAATTTCAGCAGACGTCTCTGTGTCTTACATAGGGCAATAATAATTGTGGTAAAAATGGGCAACTCGGGCCCTGGTTTTAAGTAATCAAGTAATTGTGTTTTGGCTGAGAACTAAAGTTTTTGGCAGGAACGAATTTATAAGTTGGTTTGTTTTACCACAACTAAATGCACTGGGTGCAGTAAGTAAAGTAAATATTTATTGTATACGATTAGTTAAAACCACTACCAACAACACAGTCAACATAACTGAGCAAAAATGTCAATGGAAATGTCTATTAAACATGTATATGTATATATGGCGCCAAAAAACACAAAGTGCCAACTGTAGTTATCTAGTTGCACCAAATCAGGACAGTGTCACAGGTTCAGGCTGACCGCGGTGGAGCATGGGCCCACTATGTGGACCTAGTTAAGCCACCTGAACAAGAATACCTAAATCCTGGTTGCAGAGCGTTGGGAGGTCCATCAAGGAGGATGCATTAAGCAGCCAAGGCGATGCAATGTCCATGTCAGAGACGTGTTGTGCAGTGTTGGTTCCAGGGAGCTGCAAGGCTGAGATGTGAGGTCCTGCATCATTGTTGAGGAGGCCATCAATGAGGGAAGCTTGCAACTGCAGGGCTTGCGATGAGAGTCCTCCATCGTCATCGTCAGGGCTGCTGTAGACGAGAAGCTTCCAATATAAGGGCATGTGTCGGGCTTGTTTATGCTTGGGGTTGCATCCCACAGCAGAGGAAATGTGCTGGGTCTGCTGGATCCACAGATGGGCTGGCCTGGACCGACTTTCAAGGGTCCAGGACTAGGGTGGCGTCACTTGGCCAGGTAGAACTCTCATTTGCAGAGTCCAGGTGCTGGTTACAAGGGACTAGCCCTTGGAGTCACTCTAGTGGTCCTGGATACAGGTCGCAGGTCTAGTCCTTCTCATCCAGGCAAGAGGGCAGCAGGCAGCGGGTCATCATAGCAGTCAGCAGTCCCTCAGGGCTACAGTCCAGCAGAGTGGCAGTACTTTCAGCAGCACAGCAGTCATTTTTCCAGACAGTCTTCCACAGGTCCAGAACTGTACCGAAGAGTTCATGTCTGAGGTCTATTATTTATATATAGTGCCTTCAGAAGTGGGAGAAATTTCTATATTTTTCTCTTAGGAGAGCACTGGTCTTCTACATCCCCTGCCCTAGCACTAGACTAACTACAGCGGGTATACAGTTTGTGTGAAGGCAGGAAACAGCCTGTTCCGGTGTAAGTGTGGCTGTGCATTACTTTGCCATCCGAACCTGCTTGTGATGGCCCATCCAGCCACTTCTAAGCTCTTTATTGGGTGTGGCTATCTAGGAGGAATAAACAAAAATCAACTGGATCCAGTTATGTGACCGAGAGAAAGGCTGCACGCATTAAATGGTGAAGGCAGGAAAATGCCAACTTTCTAAAAGTGGCATTTTCTAAATTGTAATGAAAAATTCATCTTCACTATAAAAGAGGATTTAGATTACAATCCCAAAGACACGAAAGGTGATCTGGTAACCCTTTCCCATTTGGAAGTTACAGTTTAATAAATGTAACAAAGTAATTCCAATGTTATCATATGGTAGTAGTAAGCCTTGCAATAGTGAAAAAGAATGTAAAGGTGTTTCACTACCAGGACATGTAAAACTTAAAGTTGCATGTCCTACTTTTTAAACACATTGCCCTGTAGGCTATTTAGGGTCTACCCTCGGGTGACATATGTATTAAAAAGGCAGGTTTGAGCTTAGCAAAAGGTTTATTTTGACAGGTGGAAACAGCAGTTTAAAACGGCACACATAGGATGCAATGACAAGCCTGACGCATGTTTAAAGGGCTACGTACGTGTGTGGCACAATAAGTGCTGAAGGCCCACCAGTAGCATTTAATTTACAGGCCCTGGGTACATGTAGTACCACTTTACTAGGGACTTTGTTACCATGTTTGAAGGAGTGAGCACACACACTTTGTGCACTTTACCACTGCTAACCAGTGCTAGACTCCTACCTATAAATTTTGCTGTAAACAAATGGGCAGTTTCACTCACCACTAGTCACATAGCAATTTACTTGGGTGCGCAGTCCAAGACGTTATTGAGGTCATGAGTCATAGCAGACTCCTGATTTCAATATTTTATTGTAATTTCAAGATGCCTTACAGGCTTCTAGCTGCCAATCAACTGCCTTCTGATAATTGCACAGAATGGATACAGCCTATGCTGGAATTTCAAGGCAGTTGTGTGTGAACATGATTGTCTTAAACTTGTACCACAGGACATATATGTCTTATGGTATTCATTGAATTCGATATACGGAGTTACTCCCACATTGCTCCATGTCCCACATTGCTTCATGTTCCTGAATTCTAAAGACCTGTAGGTCTTAGTCATTCAAAAGAATGTATAAACTACCTAAGCAATACATATGCTTGCTCATTTGTAGGGACATTCATATCCAACGTAACCAATCACAAGCCATGCTATAACATAGACTTGCAAGCCTTCACTACCATTGCAGCACACATTCCATGTTTAATACCATGCATAACAAGCTCACAGCTCGTAGCTTGGTCAGTAAAATTTGGGGCCAGATGAAGCAAAGGGTTTTACCCATTCTGTGTCTATGGGAAAATGTGTTCGTACATATGGCCCTTGGGGTGGAGGGGGGCGAGCTTCAGACTTCCCAACAATAACGCTAGCACACAATGTTGAAATGCATTGCACGACACGCATGGCGCATGAGGGGCCTAAAGGAGAGCGGAAAGGGTGAGGAATGCAGATTGGGAGGGGTACCAGGTGAGAGAAAGCACATTATTTTGTGAAATAAGCAACGTTTTTGAAGTCTTACCAAACAGAGTGAAGGGGAGTGTGTGTGTAAAATTCCTGGTGAAATCAGACCGACACCTCACCAAACCCGACTGAAAGCACCTGTACCCAACTATTTATCACAAGATACATTTACTAGGGGGTGTAACACCGCAAACACCTCCTTGAAGCTGCACCCCTGCAAACCCATCATACAGGAAATCTCAACAAACAATAATTTGCATGTTCCCAACATGGCTAAACCCGCTTTTTGCATTTTAGTATAGAAACCACCCTGAAACGCACACCCATGCCACCTCTGCAAACATGCACACACAGTTTAATAAAACGCAATCGTTCATATTACAAATGCACACTTAAACCTCCCAGTTAGGTATATTACACACCAACACATAGAAACATGCCCTACTCAACAAACAAAATATTAAACACTGCATCTTGAAAATACACTTACACAATTTACAGATAATCACACACACTAAAACACAAATACCACTACACTGCACTGAATTTGTGGAAGCAACAATTCATTCTACAACTAAAATCCCACCAGACACCAAACTGTTTCCTCAAAAAAATGTAACCAAAATAACACACCAACATCATATCAACACTACGTAATTAATCCAGCTGTTTTCAGCCCCAATATACTCTGTAAACACAATACTGTCTGGACGGTGTAAACATATAATGCAAAAAGTATATCTAGACAACGGAAACAATCATCCTAAGACAACGTAAAAACACACCTAAAGCTAAAATCACCCACATAATAAACATATAATGCAAAAAGTATATCTAGACAACAGAAACAATCATCCTAAAACAACGTAAAAACACACCAAAAAGCTCAAATCACCCACAGAAGCACTCAAGATAATCATGGAGTGTACAATACCAATCGTGCACCCTACCAAAACGTACAAATACCAGTGCATAAAAATACACCACATAATCTGCAAGTATATCCTGCACAGAATCAATCATGCACCCTACAAACAACGCACGATGAACAAACATCGATAAATATACCAACAGATGGATTGTAACCCCCCTTCATCTCCCCACACACAATCTCTATGGGGAATGGGTGATTTCTAGTGCTGCTTGACACCCTGGCTTAGTGGCATGGCAAAAGACGTGCAGTTACTGAGCAGACCTGGGATTGTCGCAAGCCCTCAACGATGCCCAGCTGTCTGCCACTGACATGAAGGCATATGCTCAGTTCCATTACTGGTTGGCTGATTTCTCCGAGCAGCCGTTCTGCATCCAGACAATTACCGGGCAGTCTGAACCTTGCTCCCTGAGGCCAGCTCAAGTCATTAATAATTTCTCTTTTCAGTCGAGTAGTTTGAAAACAAGAACTGTCAATAGCAAGAGAGGGCCAGCAGTGGGAGGGGGCGGGGGTTTCGCAGAGAAAGAAGTTGGAGAGAGAAAACAATAAAGGGAAAGAGGAAAACTGCTATTGTTGGCTGGGACCTTTGCCGGACCAGTGATATGTGTTGACTTTTTACCGGTGCAATTTGCCAACACGGGGGCACATTCAGGAGCAAACTCTTTGTGTGCCTTCAGAGCAGCGACTTGTAGTAGATGTGGTGGCAGTGGGCTTCGCAATGGAGGACACTGACACGTACTTGCAGGTCTGCCAACTCACACGGTGCCACCATGTTTCACATGTTATCGGCCCTTCCTCACAAGGTGACTTTTTTATTGAAAGGTCTGTACTTGTAATCTTCTCTTTTGAGCCTGTGCACTCCATTGTTTCGTTAAGAGGTCGACGGACAGGTTGGTTACTGTAGGTCAGGACATCCTTCCTATTTGGCTGTTTCCAGCTCGGGAATGTGTCCAAGCAGTCTGACTACGCAGATGCCTCTATTTCTTAAAGCAACAAATATTATGTGCCACCACCTCCTTTCCTGGCTGGGCCATGACCATTTTCCTTTCCTGCCACTTACAGTCTATGGCTCATGCTCAAGGGGCATCTTGAACTCTAGAGTGACATCTTTCTCTCAATACCTTATCCCATGGTTGTATGTCACTCTGTCGGTCTCCCCTAGTTCGATTGGCCATCTCTTTGTTTCTTTGCCGTCTTCGTAGGTTGAGATGATGGTCCAGTGGTTTTGGGGACTGAGTTGGTGACCCTGATATCGTGTCACTCATTGGTCACTCATGCAACATTGTTGCTGGAGTGTGCCGTGTTGTACATTCTGGTCTACTGCAATGTATTCACAAGGAATGGTAAATCACCATTTCCATGCCCACTGGCTGTTCTAGGCATTTGCTGATTTTTTTATGGAGAGTTTTCATCATGTGCCCTACTTCCTCATTTGCCTACGGCCACCTAGGTGTTATTTTGTGGTGGTGCATTCCAGGAGATTGAATATACTGTTGAAGGTCAGTCCTTTAAAGGGTAGACTATTAGTATTATTGATGGTCTTTGATAGCCAAAACTTGCCCAGTATCTTTTTTAGTTTGGTAAGTATCTCAAATGTAAATAAGAGCACAGAATCTGCCACCAGGAACTTGGTGCATTCATCAGTCACAACTAGGAGGTACTTTGTGTCAGGGAGTGTTCTAAAGTTCACACTTATTTCTTGCTAGGGTTCTGTGCCCCTTCCTTCATGATGACAGAAGCCAGATAGTGTTGCGCTCCAGACTGTTGATACCATTGGCGTTCTTTTACCACCTGGTCCACCAAAGCACCATTTTCCAGGAACCCTACATTTTCTTCTAGCTAGGCTTTGGTTTTCACTGTGCCTTGGTGCCTTTGATGTGCTATATATACCCCTTGGTGGCAAAGAAATTGGGCAATTACAAGGTGATAGTCCCTCAGTAGTACACCATAGTCTGCACTGCTAAGTTAATTCCAAACTTTCTACAGAGTTCACATGTGCAGGTGGCTCATATCATCTTAGTTGTACACTTAAATGAGACACATTACTACAAATTCTGTCAGTGACAACTTTTGGTCTTTGTATGCCTTCATCCTGTTGGGTGCTTACCAGCGTCGTCCAGTAACAGTGCCCAATAACACACCATCAGTTCAATGTAGGTGGCATATTCATTGGCTTCATTGTTTGACTTGGGACTGTTAAAGCCATCTGGTGGCGATGTCTAAACAGATTGTTTCCAAGGTTGTTGCACCGAGGCAGGTATAGCAGCTGGAAATTGTATTTTTTTTTTATTGAAATATAATTTTTTTGATCCGTCAGGGTGTGTGTGGTGTAATTTGAGAATACCAGGGCACGAGAGGCTTATGATCTATGACTGCTTTGAAATGGTGCATGTATGGAAATAAATGTAAAAGGTGCAGCCCCGCTTGATGGCTAACTCCTCTCTCTAACTTTGCATTGCTGCTCTGTGCTTGAGATGCCTTGGCTGACAAACACAATAGGCTTCCACTGTCCTCGTTCTTTTCCTGCATCATGACTACACCCAGTCCTACTGGGCTGGCAACAACGATGAGTTCTGACTCTTAAACGGGGTTGAAGTAGCTTCTAGTGCTGTTGCTGTGCATAGTTCTTTTATAGACCCAAATGCCTGTTGTTCTGGATCACCCTGTTACCCATGGCATGGATGATTTCATCAGTGCCTTCAAAGGTTCTGAAAGAGTCAGGAAGTTGGTGGGAATCTTCTGTAATATGTTACCATTCCCAAGAAGCTTGATAACTCAGCTGGGACCTGGGAGGGGCTCTTTGAAAACCAGTGAGCCCAACTGAGATCTCTGATCAGGTATCAGTGGTGGGCATTAGATGTCTTTCTCATGTATTGCATTGCTTAAGAGTCTCTTGTTGACACTTAACTGTAGGGTGCCTGGTTCCTTCGACTTACTGGTGAATACTATTGGTGCAAACCATGGTGGAGGGCTGGACACCCTTTTGATGATTCTCAGTTTCTCTAGCTTTGTCAACTCATCTTCAACAGTCTGTTTCAAATGAAAGGGTATTCCTCTATGACAGAGGGCAGAGGGTTTTCCTGTCAGGTCTGTATAATCACTGTAGGTGCTCTAATGCAAACTGGCCCATTAGATGAGTTGCTTGAATCGTTTTTTAGCTTGTCAACTTCTTGGGAGTGGATAGTATGGTCAAAACATATAAAATCTAAACCCTCTGCTGCTAGGCAGTTGGGCAGGGAACCTGCTCTAACAGTGGTCTTCATGAATGATACAGGACACAACTTTCACAGAGGCTGATGTTTGTGGAAGTGCTGTCAAAGGGCAGCACCTCTAGACCCAATAACTGTAGATTTGCATATTCATGGACATCAACTGCATGTGTCGTTGCAGCAGGTCACATCAGTCTTTACCTGCTTTGATAAGTGTTTTGTTAGTTGTTGCAAATGTGCCTTTTTTGCATAGTCATCCCAGATATTTTTTCTGGACCCTATTTTTGCTGGTATTAGAATTCTGTGCGTTGCGACTCTGCTATTTAACTATCCTGTAAGACCTTTCTAGAGGGTGTAGAAAATGCACTTATGGCATGGAAAGTAAATGGCATATGTGGGCTGTGGTGTATGAGTCAAAAATATACATCGGATGGGAACACCACTGCATTCTGACTAGGCTGCAGTTAAATGCACTGCATTGGCAAATAGGAGGTAAAAGTACTGTTGCTTTGTAAGAAAAGCCTATGTTTTATATATTCAAAGGTCACTCGTGAATTGTGCCTTGTAAGCCCACAGGGCAGAGTGCTAATACATGAAAACAGGCACGTTACATATTGGGGCTAGTGAGCCCTCCATGTGAATTTAAACCCTAAAGCAATTTCACTGCGTAGGACTTGCTAGTCTTTTCCCTGCTAGACCTAGATGGGATAATAATCTTTATTTCCTCTGTTAGAAATGGGGTCTTTGGTTGACAGTCAGGTTACCCCCTGTTCAAGCAAGGACCCTCACTCTAGTTAGGATAAAAGAGAATCACCCTCAGCTAACCCCTGCTTACCCCCTTGGTAGCTTGGCAGAGCAGTAGGCTTAACCTCAGAGTGCTGGGCGTAAAGTATTTGTACCAACACACACAGTAACTTAATGAAAACACTACAAAATGACACAACACCAGTTTAGAAAAATAGGAAATATTTATCTAGACAAAACAAGACCAAAACGACAAAAATCCAACATACACAAGTCAAGTTATGATTTTTTAAAGGTTTAAAATAAAAAGAGTCTTTAGGTAGTTGTAACACCACACTAGCGCTGCTAGCGTGAAAATGTACCTGGTTTGCGTCAAAAATAACCCCGCACGGGCGGTGTGCGTCGAAAGTAACCCTGCACGGCTGTGTGCGTCGAAAACAACTCGGCACGGCGGTGCGCGTTGAAAAAGCCAGCCACACGACGATCCGAAAGTCCCGCGGCGCAGGGTGCGATCTCTCAGCCTCCGTCCGCGATGCTGCGCGTCGTTTCTCCTGCTCCGGGCGTCGGTTTTTCGGTCGCGTTTCCTGCGGCGTCGTTTCTCAGCTGCGGAGCCGGCGTCGCGTCGTTTTCTCAGCCGCGATCGGATTCGCGTCGATCTTTTCTCCGCACGGCGCTCGGTGCGTGTATTTTTGTCCTTAGGCTGCCAGCCTCTCCTTTCAGGGTCCCGGGAACTGGAAGGGCACCACAGAGCAGAGTAGGGGTCTCTCCAGAGACTCCAGGTGCTGGCAGGAAGAAGTCTTTGCTATCCCTGAGACTTCAACAACAGGAGGCAAGCTCTACATCAAGCCCTTGGAGATTTCTTCTTCAAGATGGAAGGCACACAAAGTCCAGTCTTTGCCCTCTTACTCTGGCAGAAGCAGCACTGCAGGAAAGCTCCACAAAGCACAGTCACAGGCAGGGCAGCACTTGTTCCTCAGCGATCAGCTCTTCTCCAGGCTGAGGTTCCCCTTGATTCCAGAAGTGTTTCTAAAGTTTGTAAGTTTGGGTGCCCTTCTTATACCCATTTTAGTCTTTGAAGTCACCTTCCTTCAAAGGGGACTCACACCTTCTTGTGAAATCCTGCCTTGCCCAGGCAAGGCCTCAGACACACACCAGGGGGCTGGAGACAGCATTGTCAGAGGCAGGCACAGTCCTTTCAGATGAGAGTGACCACTCCACCCCTCCCTCCTAGCAGAGATGGCTAATCAGGAAATGCAGATCACACCCCAGCTCCCTTTGTGTCACTGTCTGGTGTGAGGTGAAAAACAACCCAACTGTCAAACTGACCCAGACAGGGAATCCACAAACAAGGCAGAGTCACAGAATGGTTTAAGCAAGAAAATGCTCACTTTCTAAAAGTGGCATTTTCAAACGCACAATCTCAAAATCAACTTTACTAAAAGATGCATTTTTAAATTGTGAGTTCAGGGATCCCAAACTCCACCTGTCCATCTCTTCTCTAGGGGAATCTACACTTTAATCATATTTAAAGGTAGCCCCCATATTATCCTATGAGAGAGAGACAGACCTTGCAACAGTGAAAACGAAATTGGCAGTATTTCACTGTCAGGACATATAAACCACATTACTATATGTCCTACCTTATCCATACACTGCACCCTGCCCTTGGGGCTACCTAGGGCATACCTTAGGGGTGCCTTACATGTAAGGAAAGGGAAGGTTTAGGCCTGGCAAGTGGGTACACTTGCCAAGTCGAATTTACAGTGTAAAAATACACATACAGACACTGCAGTGGCAGGTCTGAGACATGATTACAGAGCTACTTATGTGGGTGGCACAACCAGTGCTGCAGGCCCACTAGTAGCATTTGATTTACAGGCCCTGGCACCTCTAGTGCACCTTACTAGGGACTTACTAGTAAATCAAATATGCCAATCATGGATAAACCACTTACATACAATTTAAACAGGAGAGCATATGCACTTTAGCACTGACTAGCAGTGGTAAAGTGCTCAGAGTTGAAAAGCCAACAGCAACATGTCAGAAAAATATAGGAGGCAGGAGGCAAAAAAGTCTGGGGATGACCCTGCATAAGCAAAAGTCCAACACGACCCCCTACCAGCCTAAAGCCAGGGGAGAACAATCAATACCTTGATGTACTTCCCTGATTGGGGCGATAGAACAGGGACCCAGGCCCACAACAGCAGGGGCATGCTCCAGTTCTACGCCTTCCTGACTCCAGTTGGATCCCTCTGTCCATACTCTCAGGGCCCACTAAGCTAACCCATGGGGAACCCTTCTCCACATCTACAGACACCATCTGTGCAACACCTAACTTTACTTTGCTCACAGATGTATTGCAATGGGCAGATAGTACCACCAGGGCCAACACAGTGGTGTTGCCCACTCCACCCCTGGGGTGTGACTCTCGTCCTTCCCCCCCCAGGGGCAACTCTGTCCACCAGGACAGCAAGCCACAGTGGCCCCAGACAACTGTCAGGGATGAGAGCCCGACCTCAGGCCTCTCTAACCACTGTGACTGTGGAGAGTGGGGGGTGGTAGCCCCAGGTGCCTGGCACCCTTTGACCACTCTCTCTTCTACCAGGTCAGGGATGACAACCTGACCCTGGTCCTCCCCTCTGGGGCTCTGTACCCTTCCTACAGAAGCGGCACCCCCAGAGTCAAAAACTGTCAGGGTGCTTGTAGAAGCAGTCCTGCACAATTCTTCCATCAGTGCAGGGATGTTAACCTGCAACTGATCCTCCAACCTGGGGTCTGTACCTTCAGGTTGGACCAGGGCCAGGGGTGAGGCTTCCCTCCCCCTGCCCTCTCTTCTGGGGTCCTGAACCACCCAACTAGGAGTGGCCCCCCCAGAAGACAACATGGTAGGGGCACTGTTAGCAGTAGCCCCTTCCTCCAGGTCAGGGGGGACACCCTTAACCTGGCCTCCCAATCCAGGGTCTGTACCCACAGACTGGATTACTGCCTGGCAAACCAGGACTTCTTGGGGGGCATACCTACCCCCTACCAGGTCAGAGTTTACCCTCTGAACCTGGTCATCCAACCCAGGGTCACCACCCTGCGGTTGAACCACTGCCTGGCACACCAGGACTTCCTTGGGAGCACACTTACCCCCCATCAGGTCAGAGTTTACCCCCTGAACCTGATCATTCAACCCAGAGTCACCACCCTGCGGTTGAACCATTGCCTGGCACACCAGGACTTCCAGGGGGGCACACTTACCCCCCTCAAGGGACACACTGTCCCGAAGGCCCACACAAGAGTCTGGCTGGCGCAGGTCTCCTGACCTCTGCCCATCTGACAGAGTCTGGATTCCCCCCAACCCAGAAATGGTCTCACCAAGGTCATTCATGGGGGGCTCTGCTCTCAGAGCTGACCCCTGACCCTCCAGGTTCTCCACTGGGGTCCGCAACCCCCTCTCAACCCTCTGTCTGGACTTCTGCACCCCCTCACCAGGAGTGGTACTGCCAGACACCAGAACTGGTGGGACGCTGGCTACAGCGGCCCCCCCCAGTTCTCCTGACACTGTGGGGTCTCCCTCAACAGACGGCCCTATGGTACAGGCTAGGCTCCCCTCCTGGTGTTCCCGCAGGGAACCCTCCAGGACCTGGGACCGGATCTCGGGCACCTTGGGCCTCAACCCATCCCCATTCCTTCTCCTCTGAGACTGGACATGGGGTCCCTCACCCATCCCACTACACTGGGACCTACCTGGGACACTACAATCCTTCCCTACCTCACCTGGTTGGGAACTACCTAGACCACTCCTCTCAGGAGCACCCCCAAATGCCTCTTCAGACTCTCTGGTACTCACCCAGAAGTCTGCCTCCATTGTAAGCTCCCTGGGGTCAGAGAACTCACACTCCACCTGGTGTTGGCATAGCTCTGGAAAATAAGGACTAGACATATGCTCTCCAGCAATTACATCACTCAGCCCCTCACATGAATTAACCAAAGTACCCTTCACCCAACCATCCAGTGACTCTGCTTTGACAAAGCAGCCCACATCACCCTCCTGAGACTGGTGAGACAGTACCTGACTGTCCCTGACACTCAACCCACACTCTTCTGGGATGTCTTCACACTCCATAACCAGGACTTCTACCTGGGGGGAACCCCTCTCCCTGTCACTCTCACCTAGAGTCAGTAGAGTGTCCCTCCCACCAGTAGGAATATGACTCCCCATGCCAGTTCCCCAATCCACCTCAGGGACCCTGTGCATCACTGGAGCTACCTCATACCCCTGAACCTCCTGGCGTGTGTTAACTCCCTCCTTCAAGTAGGGCACCACCTCTCTGGGCATGTGCACTTCTGCAGCATCACTGGATATACAATTGTTGCTGCCACCATTCCAGCTGGACTCAGCCCTCATGACTTCCAGCTCTTTCAATTTAAGCTCGTAAGCATAAATCATTTTTTTAATCTCTAAGTTCCTCCTCCTTTCTTCCAACTCTTCCCACTTGTCATACTCCCTTTGCATCCACAACTTTTCTGCCTCCAACCGGCGAACCCTTTCTGCCTGTCTGTCCTGTAACTCTTCAGGAGTCAGACCCTTGGGTGACACCCTGATACCCCTCCTGGGGACCCTCCCCCCAGGCGTAACAGGTACCTCCACTACACCACTGTGTATCCTCTGCACTTCCCCACCCACATTCTCCTCCTCTGTGTGCCCTCCAGCCTTCTTGATTGTCACCTCGGCCCTCTGTGCCTGTTGCAGCTCCCCCTCCCTGGTGGAGCTCTCAGTGGGACAGTCAAGATCTTTAAGGAACTGTTTCAATTGAGCAACTGAGTACTCCTTCAGTTTCTCCATTTCAAACACAGCTCCAGCTGTTGCATCTCCAGATTGAGACATGATGGTCACAAGTGCAAAGTTCCAAAGGCAGAAAAAAAAGATAATTTCCCAATGAAGTAAAAAGAATCAGTCAAGGGATCAGCAAAATCATGGAAGTAGAATAAAAAGAGTCCTTAAGAGAAAAATCAAAAGATCACCAAACAAGTAGTATGTGGTCACGTAGTGGTCTGAGATCAAAACAGTAGTGTACACTCAATTACTGTATGTCAAGTACAAATACAAGTCCAATCCCGACCGCTGGTCACCAATGTTAGAAATGGGGTCTTTGGTTGACAGTCAGGTTACCCCCTGTTCAAGCAAGGACCCTCACTCTAGTTAGGATAAAAGAGAATCACCCTCAGCTAACCCCTGCTTACCCCCTTGGTAGCTTGGCAGAGCAGTAGGCTTAACCTCAGAGTGCTGGGCGTAAAGTATTTGTACCAACACACACAGTAACTTAATGAAAACACTACAAAATGACACAACACCAGTTTAGAAAAATAGGAAATATTTATCTAGACAAAACAAGACCAAAACGACAAAATCCAACATACACAAGTCAAGTTATGATTTTTTAAAGGTTTAAAATAAAAAGAGTCTTTAGGTAGTTGTAACACCACACTAGCGCTGCTAGCGTGAAAATGTACCTGGTTTGCGTCAAAAATAACCCCGCACGGGCGGTGTGCGTCGAAAGTAACCCTGCACGGCTGTGTGCGTCGAAAACAACTCGGCACGGCGGTGCGCGTTGAAAAAGCCAGCCACACGACGATCCGAAAGTCCCGCGGCGCAGGGTGCGATCTCTCAGCCTCCGTCCGCGATGCTGCGCGTCGTTTCTCCTGCTCCGGGCGTCGGTTTTTCGGTCGCGTTTCCTGCGGCGTCGTTTCTCAGCTGCGGAGCCGGCGTCGCGTCGTTTTCTCAGCCGCGATCGGATTCGCGTCGATCTTTTCTCCGCACGGCGCTCGGTGCGTGTATTTTTGTCCTTAGGCTGCCAGCCTCTCCTTTCAGGGTCCCGGGAACTGGAAGGGCACCACAGAGCAGAGTAGGGGTCTCTCCAGAGACTCCAGGTGCTGGCAGGAAGAAGTCTTTGCTATCCCTGAGACTTCAACAACAGGAGGCAAGCTCTACATCAAGCCCTTGGAGATTTCTTCTTCAAGATGGAAGGCACACAAAGTCCAGTCTTTGCCCTCTTACTCTGGCAGAAGCAGCACTGCAGGAAAGCTCCACAAAGCACAGTCACAGGCAGGGCAGCACTTGTTCCTCAGCGATCAGCTCTTCTCCAGGCAGAGGTTCCCCTTGATTCCAGAAGTGTTTCTAAAGTTTGTAAGTTTGGGTGCCCTTCTTATACCCATTTTAGTCTTTGAAGTCACCTTCCTTCAAAGGGGACTCACACCTTCTTGTGAAATCCTGCCTTGCCCAGGCAAGGCCTCAGACACACACCAGGGGGCTGGAGACAGCATTGTCAGAGGCAGGCACAGTCCTTTCAGATGAGAGTGACCACTCCACCCCTCCCTCCTAGCAGAGATGGCTAATCAGGAAATGCAGATCACACCCCAGCTCCCTTTGTGTCACTGTCTGGTGTGAGGTGAAAAACAACCCAACTGTCAAACTGACCCAGACAGGGAATCCACAAACAAGGCAGAGTCACAGAATGGTTTAAGCAAGAAAATGCTCACTTTCTAAAAGTGGCATTTTCAAACGCACAATCTCAAAATCAACTTTACTAAAAGATGCATTTTTAAATTGTGAGTTCAGGGATCCCAAACTCCACCTGTCCATCTCTTCTCTAGGGGAATCTACACTTTAATCATATTTAAAGGTAGCCCCCATATTATCCTATGAGAGAGAGACAGACCTTGCAACAGTGAAAACGAAATTGGCAGTATTTCACTGTCAGGACATATAAACCACATTACTATATGTCCTACCTTATCCATACACTGCACCCTGCCCTTGGGGCTACCTAGGGCATACCTTAGGGGTGCCTTACATGTAAGGAAAGGGAAGGTTTAGGCCTGGCAAGTGGGTACACTTGCCAAGTCGAATTTACAGTGTAAAAATACACATACAGACACTGCAGTGGCAGGTCTGAGACATGATTACAGAGCTACTTATGTGGGTGGCACAACCAGTGCTGCAGGCCCACTAGTAGCATTTGATTTACAGGCCCTGGCACCTCTAGTGCACCTTACTAGGGACTTACTAGTAAATCAAATATGCCAATCATGGATAAACCACTTACATACAATTTAAACAGGAGAGCATATGCACTTTAGCACTGACTAGCAGTGGTAAAGTGCTCAGAGTTGAAAAGCCAACAGCAACATGTCAGAAAAATATAGGAGGCAGGAGGCAAAAAAGTCTGGGGATGACCCTGCATAAGCAAAAGTCCAACATCCTCTCTCTGTTTTGTGAAATGCTAGAGAAAACTTGAAAACTACTTCCTAGTTCATTTTTAAAAGCCTGATTTAATGATGAAATCAGATTTTGAACTTAATTCAGAAAGTCACTTTGGAAAATGTATATAGGGCTGCCTGAGCCAGAACTGGTTTTAAACCAGTTAGCCTCTCATTACCCCTTCAGAGCAGGAATGCGCATCCTTGGCTGTGAAAATACATTACTCTGGCTCAGAATACAGTAATCTGCCTCTGAGACCAGGAGAAGCAAATGAGCGTTGACTCCTGACAATTTAGCAGGGATTAGTAATCTGGAAGTGGACATAAACAGTCAATCGGCTCAACATATGGCAGCTTTAGCAGTACCTCTTTTGATTTGGTGATGGCAGGGAGTTTTAAGTTACATATTTAAGTTAAAGCTCCCTAAATGATACACCTGATAAACCTGTGTGTCAGCCTGTCCCACCAGAAGTATTAAATGTGAACCCTTTGACTAGGAACCCAGGTAAAATGGGGGAAGGCATAAGACACATGAGACACTGTTTCAAAATAGTGCAAACAGCAGCCAGGATCATTCCAGAGCCACTACTCAGTAACCTTGACAAAAGGCACAGAAAGACACAGAAAAACCAGATAAACAAGATAATAGACCCTAGGAAACAAGTTTGCACAATCATATATTGCACAGTAATTGTATATGGCTGACCTGTCACTCGGCAGAAGAATACTATGACTAGTTCTGGTTTACCAGGATACAGTCCTAGAGCTGTGTATGCCAGGTAGATTAGTAACGTGTAAACGAAGTGGAAATAGTGACACTGAGCCAGCTGTTCTTGGAGAGTGCAATGAATGCGGATAAGGCTGAACTCAGTTGTAGAAAATGAGGGAGAAGGAAGGAGAAAATATAAGAGCAAAGGAACAAGAGCAGAGGAAATGGATAAGGAGGGAAAATAGCAAAGTGTAGGGATACAATAACTGATTAAAACTGAGCATAAGCAGAAAGAGTAAAAAGAAAACTAGGAGATGTGGCCAGACATCTTGTCATAGTCTATGTAGATTATATATAGCAGCTCTACCACTCTTGTCCAGGACAACCCCGCCTATAACCGCGAAGTGAAGATAGTAAGTGCTCATATTATTGTCCACCTCCTCATCCCCTATACCTTCCATGCTTGCCCTCTACTTAAAGAAAAGACGAAAATGTGATATGTCCTCTCTTTAGTCTATGACAAAGTTCCTTCCATGCATTGTCTGAAAAAAAGACATTTCAAACCTTCAACTTCTTTTATGATGATTGTAGGAAAGTGCCCTTTTTAAGTGGTCACCACACTTTTTGCTCTAGATACTGTTAGCTATGACTCTGAAAGTGCACTGGAGCCTGCTGATCAGGCCCCAGTTTCAGTGCTACCCCCCTAAATTGGTATACATGAATTGGTATCCCCATTTTGGCAAGGACTTTAACCTCCCCCTCATAAGTCCTTGGTATATGGTTCCAGTGGTACCCAGGGTGTTAAAGGTGTCACCAGGGCCTGAAACACTCTGTGTGCCACCCTGAACCTGAACCCAAGTAAACTGCTGATAGCAGGCCTGCCATTGCAGACTGCTGAAGCAATGTAATCTGCTCGATTTCGGCTTTGCCCACACCATGCATGGCAAAATCAATCCACTATTTTTAATATATGTCAGTCATCCCTAATGAAGGCCTCCTGAGCCCGGAAGGCAGGGTGCATTATACGGAAAGTGTTGACATATAAGTGCAAGCTCATATGTCCCTATAGTGCCCTTTTCCATTAAAGGCTACTATAAGCAATAGGTGGTCCATATAATAATACGGGCTGGCACCCGGGCATTTAATTTGCACTTTTTTTTTTATGTAATAAGTGATTTCAGAAAGCATTCAACCCAGGATTTTATGGTGCCGGTAGTCTGCTTGGAAGCTGCCTTCCAAATCATAGTCCATTCTCCTAATAAGGAAAAAGAGATTAACAGTGACGCGTTCTGAAAATAAATCAGGAAGATTGTGCCTGGAGACTGCTGCCATCAGCCATTGTTCTGATGTCATCAAGCACAGCATCATGTACTAATATTGTGCCCGTTTAAACTCGAAAACTTGCACGAAAATAGTACCAACTGGATGACCGGACAATAACCTTTTTCAATGACATGAGAGTCGTTAGGAAGTAGAGAAGTCTGCCAATATTTAAGTGAATCTTTCGATTCCTAAACTGTTAGGAATTGCTTACTTCAGTAAAAACATGATCCCTGCTCATTTCAGCAAAACTGAAATGACGCAGTTCATAATTATCTTTGGGTCTGCAGAAACGAATGCCTAAAGAGAATGTTTATTGCACAACACAATAAAATGTTTCATTTTCTTGTGCATTATGTCTCTCACAGCAGCAGGGCAAGGGAAACAGGAGCACCCGAAGGCCTCAACATAGGGTCCGCATGGAAAGTGTGTGATTCCGGATCGCTTTATAGGGCATGGGAACCTTGGTGCAAAGTAGAAATCCACGAGAGATATATGTGTAGAATATAACTATCTTTATTTATATAAGCACCACTCCAAATACAAGTCCTAATGCCATCAAAGCTGGGCGTAACTGCTCCAGTTCAAACCACATTACATTCTAGAACACAGCTTTACAAATACATCACATGCGCTGCAAATACAACATGCGCGCTGTGCATCTAACAATACATAACACGTGGCTGTAGCAGGGTATCTGACTCAATGGTTTATAGCGGTTGTCTCCAGCAGATCTCTACATGGCCCTTTGTTTGCAAATATTGGGGTGAGAGCTTAGTAATGCGATCATTATTTTAGAATTAGCATATGTAATAAAATAGTATTCAAGCGATTGTCATGTTAATCATCTTGAAGGATTTTAGAACATGGAGGATCAGTGACCAACACTGGAACAGAGGATTCAACAAGCCAGCATTCCAAGGTAAGAGGGCAACAATCCGAGCACAATATAGGGGTCTAATTATCACTCAGAGGAGATTGTTCTGTACTGAAGTGAAGGGATGCAGTCATTCAAATGATCTTGGTTGTTGATGGAAGGTATTGGAATTAGTCTGAGATTCAGTCAATCTACCCTTGAGATAGCCTATCATGCCAACAAGGATTTATAGGCACACAAAGCCTTCAGTAAGTACATGCGAGCAATCAGGCGTCTCATGATCTTTTCTCAGGGAGTAAGCCTATGGTCGTATGTTTGCAGGAGACAGGTCACAAGTCATTTGAATGATCAAATCATGATAAACAATGTAGATGGTGTAAATAAATAAGTCACTAAGGGCCTGATTTAGATTTCGGTGGATGGGTTACTCTATCACAACTGTGATGGATATCTTGTCTGCCGCAATATAAATCCCAATAATTCCTGTGGGATTTATATTCCGGCAGACGGGATGTCTGTCATTGTTGTGACGAGTAACCTATGCACTGAAACCTAAATCAGGCCCTAAATGAACAAATTTAAAATGACTTTGAAACAAAAAAACAATCCTAAAATGCATCCATAACAAGCACAGTGACGCAGTAGAAATAGGCTAGTTATTTTAAATGATATCCACATAAAGGAAGGATGCTGTAAATGTAGGAAGTGTACAACCCATACAGTTTATTTACGTCAATAAAAACAATCATTGACAATATCCTATAGGTCTCACCTGTAACACCCATTTGCTTTGCCAAGGCTATGTTTTCCCAGATGTCCACAGCTCAGCATGTGCATATGCTGCAACCATCTTGGAATTATTTTTCTTAAGATAAAAAATACATTAAAAGATGGCCACCAAGAGTGCACATGAATATTTAAAGGGCATCTTGGAAAGATTTTTCTTTTGAACTCTATGAACCAGAATAAAAATTGCTGATGACTTACCAACATATGAGTGCAGTTAAAGACTCAAAAGCAAGTAGAAAGACTGACTGATAACAACAAATGTCTGTCAACGAATAAGTGATTATTTGCACACTGACCATGATTAGGAATGGAGTTAAGCACTAACCAAGAAGAAAGTAGTCAAGTACGAGTGAGAAAAAGAGATCAGTCACAGACTAAGGAAAACACTGCAACTGAAAATCATGTACTGACAAAGACAATAGGTCTGGCTTTTTGTTTGAAAATGTGTTCAGTAATAATTGTGTGATTTTGTGTGTCTTGCCCCCAGAAGTCCTAGAAAGAAAAGAGTTATGAAAAGTGGTTAACTTATAACAGATACACAACAAAATATTGCATGGCATATATGTTTGCAAAATGGCCAGTATTGTTGTTTCATCTTTAAGAAAGCCAGTGTGCATGCATGAATAAAAAGCTGTAAATTCAACATGTTACCACGAAAGTAAAACAAAACAAAGAAACGCTGGAGGGCAATTAGTATTAGTAAAATAGCACAGTGTCGTTATGACAGGCTAAGGCATCCCAACAATAAGCACTCTCCAAAAAAGCCATTAGCCAGCAAGTAAAATGACCACAAAGTAAGTAAATGAAAGAACACATGATGGCTCTTGCTCAGAAAAAGCGCTACTCGACTCTTATCGCCAAAACCTAATTGGAAAATGTAAAAATCCACAAACTCCCATGGTCTTAATGCACATCCTTCCAAACAAATGTAGACCATGTAAAATGCATGAAAACTTATGGCTGCACGCAGCTGGCTTAAAGCACACTGTCTCTCCTGCAGTCCTTATTGTTGATTTTGTAAAGAATAAATGAAATCAGGTAATTCAGATGCTAAAGATGTCAACTGCAACTCTTAATGCCCAAGGGCAAGAGTTCCTGAAGACTGAAATTAAGGGAGCCAAAGAGTGCGCAAGAATAGTAGGTTTGAAAGTGACTAACTAATAGAAAGAGTAGCCAAAACCGACCCAGAGTATTTGAATGCCTGAACACTGAACAAACGATAGACAAATATCTTGGTTGATGACCAAACTTGAAACAAGAAAAGCATTCACTTCCAGTGTATGCCACAAGAAGCTAAATCCTTGGTGTGTGTCTCCAAATATAGAGTGGTTCACTTCATATTTTACTAAATACTCCACTGTAAGCCTAGGCTCAATTTTGAATTTATTCTTCCTATTTTTGTAAGACGACTGTTGTAAGGTTTATTTTTTACTCTTGTTCTTACATGCTTTACATTCTCTCAATTCCACGTGGGAACTCGCCTGGTTTTAGTCTGTGGTGGATGAAATCTTATTATCTCCACAGAGAGCTTTCCACTATTTCTCTCTGTGCGCCTGGATCCTGTGCACACCTCTACACGTGACCTTCAGACCCCTCCATTTCAATCCTTTAAAAATGTACCATTTTAGGAAGACTCTGCTTCTTCCACCCTCACCACGAACAATTTCTAACCCACTGTAAGCTAATATCATGCACAACGATTATGGAATATCCCTTCTGTTAAGGTTCAAAATAATTCAAAGCATCAAAACACCAACATTTTCCAGGGTTTTCCCTGTAAAATAACACCTCCGACCGCACCCCCCCCCCCCACCAACACTGTCCCCCTCCTTCAGCTATTCTTGTTAGCATGTTGGCTTAAGATGCTGTGCTTTCCAGGTTTCATGTGTTGCATTATTTTAAAGTACTGTTCTGCTGTTAGGTGTTTCCCTGCCATTTTGTTTTACAAATAACATTGTTAACTATGTAAAGTTGTTTCCCTTGGATGGCTTTACTCGACGGGATGGACAATGTTCGATAAGGCATAGAACGGTAACAAAAATAGACTCGAGGCTTAAAATAGCATTACTAATTTACACAATTAGATTACCCAGGCCTAGAATTTACAGTGCATGGAGGGTGACTCCTTGCAAAAGGGCAGAAGAAGGTGAAACACATAGCAATAAACTGTAAACAGCAACATCCCGGTGGGAGGAGGAAGACAGGGAATCAATTTCACGAGATGGATTGTGGTCCGGAAGGGAGGAAGCTGAAGTCTCTCTAAGTGCTGCTGCGTCTGCAAGTGCCCTGACAACCAGCATCTCAACAAGAGTGCTCAGGGGTTCATGGTAGCTCGCTCTAAGCCTCTCTGAGAGACACTGTACTTTGTGTTTAACAGCGATGATAAAGATCTCAGATCCGGAAACAATTGTCTAGCAACTGCCCATTCCTCACCTCTGCATAAGTGACCATCACAAGGCACTGGCTGTTGACGAATGGTTCGGTGACTAGTTGTGTGAATTTCATGGGAGCATCACAACATATTGTACAAAGATGGGGGTCTGACCTGACCACAGTTTCTTTGGGGGCGAGGGGGAGAGAGAGGCAGAGTTCTTTGTCCAAAATGGGTTTTTCTTCCTTAATCTGCATATGGGTGGATGTAAAGGGGGAGTGTAACGCAACAGACTCTAATGCAGGCGTTTAATATACTGTTTCACTTCTACCTGGCTGCACAAAGCACAGTCTGGCTGTTGCCACAGCTTGCATTTTCTCAATATCACTATTATTTTGAGACTTATGCAGATCTACACAGTTGCACGCACATATATATATATATATAGACGTGCAAAACACTCCGAGCCCTGCTATCCTTTGGGAAACAAAAATCTCTGAAGTGGCAAAAGGTAACCTTTAGGTTCTACTGCTCAAAACTAAAGGTAAATACGTTTATAAATACATGACTCATTGGGTAAAATCTAATATATATGCCATTCATCATAAGGGAGATGTAGTTCTCCCCTTATTTCGTTGGAAGGATGCGTTACCATCTGAAGTCATGGGGTTCAGGAGGCTGGGGATGAGTAGAGGAGGCCCCTTTTACAATGCCACATGCAGGATGGTAGATTAAGTAATTTGGTAGTGTGATAATATATTCGGAAGTAAATTTGAGACATAAGTAATAGTGAAATAATAGAAGCATAAAGATCCTAGGAAGGGTTACAAACTCCATTAGCATATTTATTAAATAATGCAGAATAACTATAGCTATCTTCCTACATTTGTGTTAAATAAATAAATAACATACGGGTTCACCCACTTAGAAGTATCCTATGGTCATGTGGAACTAGGAAACGTATTATTAAGTCTCAGTAAAATAAAGCTACTAAACAAAAAACATTGTTATGTACGAAGTCAACGATTGATTTACTTTAGGTAAAAAACTTTCCCTTAGTTGACCGTATTGGGAACATATGACATGCACTGTGTTTCATTGCTTACAGAATGAGGGGCACTGGACAGTCGAATAATAGTGTTTTTTTTTACTCATAGCTGCTTCTCGTACGTGTTTTTTTAAGCAAAATAAATAACATATCACTGTTAAGTGTAAAACAGCTAAATGGCATAGATAAGATGATGCAAATTGTGATGAAACAGAAGTGTGTTCAAGTACTATGCAAAACCAAATAGACAAATGTAGAAAATGGAAATTAAATTGTGCGTGTGATAATGTACTAGAATATCATTAAATATTATATGTTACAATAACAATATTGATATTGTTCTTCTGCCATTTGATGCTAAAGAAATTGAAACCAACTCTCTAATAAATGTTTTTTGGATTAGAAAACCATCCCAGGTTTTGTAATTAGTACAAATTTCAAATCTATTCTGATTTTAATCTATACAAGTATTGGACTATGTAAATATTCACGGTGCTGCACGTTTTCATTTTTATCAGTGTTGTATGTACTTGCGATTGGAATGCATCGGCTGTTCTAGTCTTTTATACATTGGAGTAATTGCAAGAAAAATAAAGGTTGTTAACACATATTGAAAGTGGTGGAAAATAGACTTTTGTTGCAAGCTGAATTAATAGCAAGGCTCTTGTGGTTTGCAATGTGGATCAAATACAGTCGCATTGCTGAAGGTAGAATGTGTATCCCATAAGACATCTAGGAGTCCTTTTTAGTGTCCAAAGGTATTCACAGGCGGGACAGCCTCATCCCACCCATGCCAATTCTTTTGGCATTTTTAGTAACAAGCAGTCTGAGCAGGATGTTGGGTATCCTCCTAACTCTTTAGCTCAGTATATGCCTTGGAGAATGTTTGGGGCCTTTGAGTGCCTGAGCTAGTAGCTTCATCTGATCTGGTCAAGTGATCAAGCCTACTGGTCAAAATCCCAAGGTCTAAAACTGACAGAGCAGGTAAAAGTGTTTGGGTCCAAGTGGTTGGGGCGCCAGGTGTCCACACGTATCCAGTGAACCTGGCCAAAAGAGTTTCAGTGCTTTGGCCAGAGGCTTCACAACCCAAATGTTTGGTATATGAAAGGGGAGCTTCCCTTACTGAGTTCTAGTTTTCCAGGGTACATAGAAAATCATTAGCAAAGTTAGGGGTCCCCACCGATTGGTTTTCATCCCATTCTCTTAGGATTGGTGCAACACAGCCACTGCAGCCAACTTGGGTCATAGTTTGGAGAAGATCCAATTAGGTTCACTGTTATGTCTTTTAAAGGCTTCTTACATGGCCTATTGACTGAATTAGGTTGTTTGCCTCTAACGCCATACATCTGGCAAACAGAGTTAATGACCTCTTTACATACACAATCTGTGGGTCTTTGGCAGCCAGTGGACAAAGAGTTAAGAGGGGGAGGGTATGCTTGCCAGTAACCACCTCATGCCCTGTGGCACAAAGTAGAAAAGTAAAATATTGGTAGCAAATTAGAAGGAGCAAACTTAAAAACGCCTTGTAAGATCTCTAGTCTAGGTCAGCTGAACCTTTGCTGTGAGTTCAAGGCTGGCATGAAGATGGTTTGGCTCCCTATCCCTACCCTGTAGTTACTCACATCTGAAGTACTACTCTAGCCACGGAGAGATGGCTCAGCCACGGGATCAGCACCGACCCCCACCCCCCGGTTCTGCATCCATACACTTTCCATATTCATAATATTCATCCCTACCTGGTCAAGAACCTAGGAAGCATATGTTCTATTTGCACGTGTATATATATGATTTTAGATCTGGTTACTTTTCCTAAATCAATGTCATAAATAGATTGGCAAATGATTTCTGATTGCCTACATTCTTTATGTGATGTTTCTTTGTTAATAATGGTGATTAACGCATTACACATTTTGATTGTCACCTGCAGTGTTAAACTTTGACAACTGCAATTTCTTTAAACAAAATGTCTTTGCTTTGTTAATGATTTGAAGATTTAAAATAATTACCTATGGCCTACTGAACACTCAAAGGTGATGGCCTGTCATTTCTGGGATGTCTGGAGCTGGTGTGCACAAGTGTAGCATCTAAGGAACGTGGAGCAAGAAGTGCTGCAATATCGGATTAGGTGCATGTGCAAGGGCGTGCATTCTGTGCAAAACAGCAATCATGCACGCAGGGTTGGAAAGGACTGCAGATAGGAGCGATGTGGCAGATCCCAGAAGTGGTACAACTGAACTACACAAAGCTTAATCATGTGACAGCAAGGAGTGGTGCTGGCCACAAGCAGGTCACCAAGGCCCTGATTGCTGACAGCCAGGCAGCGTAGAACTGCGTGAAACTCTGCTGTAAAGGGTTATGCAAATGATAAATTTACATATTTTTTTAATTTGTGCGTCGACGATTTTGTTGGCCGCAATAGTGCAAAAATTGTGTTTTACTGTAGTGCTAAGCATTTTGCTGGCCGAAACCAAGGATTATGGTGAAATAAATGAGGGCTCCTAGTTGAGCATACTTCCGGTGCTGGAATACTGGTGATCCGATGTGAGGTCCGCCGGCAGGGTTAGGAGGGAGCACTTATTACTCACACCCGGACTAGAAGGGAGGTCAGCACTACAACCTAAATCTTTTACATACATTTTTAGGTATTAGTTGCAGAGGATTAAGCTTCAAAAATCAGTGGGCGGCTTTACAGACCGCCCTTATTGAAGCAGAATCACTCCAAATATGAAGTGCTGCACATCGTGACTTCTGTGTGCGGGGTCTAGGAGAGAGAAAGTTTACCAAAGCCAGAATCTTATTACACGGCCCTAGGAAGCATATATTTGGGACGGGATTATCTAGCACATCGTGCACTTGATTTTCACCTTACACATATTCAAAATGTCATTCACATGGAGACAGTCATTTGTCCATAATGGAATCATTTTTGAGGAGCACTTGAAATCCCAATTCTCAAACAAATTTGTGAAATCATACCTTAGATTATAATCTCCTGTACTTGAACATTTATACATTTTGTGAATTCTCAAGGGCTTCTCATAATATTCGAGGAAACACGTGAGAATTGCAGATTTTTAATGAGCAATACTGGAAAAGTTTGATCAATTTCTAGCTCTGTCTATAGGAAGCGGTTCTGCGCAACTCAAAAATATTCGTATTGTTTCCACTACACTTTGTTTTTTTCAGGTTTTACATTCTAAATGGGGGAAATAATTTACGCTACAGAAAAAAACATTACCCATACCCCAAAACCACTTTTTTGTTTTCCCATTCCAAGCCTGGAAACAGATTAATTCCTGGAGAAGTTTGTTAATGACCCTGAAACTCTCAATTATGTGCTGGTTCCGTATTTTCAGTGTATCCTCGATTACGATACCTTGGAAAATAACTTACCTGTGAGTAAACTGGTACCATAATCTAGTAATGCAGCGTTTTCCTCTCAGGTGTACTAGTAGACTTTCCCTGAAGCGCTAGATCTGTGGACCGCGCTTCATGCCTCACATGTTGTGCACCATTATTGCCACGCAAGGAACTTCCTGTTTTCCCCAACGGTGCCATTCCCGTTAGGGAAAGACAGGGGAGGGAGAATAATTCTATCTGAGTTGCCAATGATAAGTCAAGGGGAGCTCTAGGGTTGAGCCATCCTAGGTTTTCTGCTATGCCACCACAAACTATCTGACAAGCAGTGGTACATGCACTTTGATTCCGTAAAATATACTTGTGTTTTTAAGCCACAAATGTGCAAGTGCCTCCACTCCCTCCACAGTTTGATTCTTTACTGCTGGCAATATTCATCAGCACACAATTAACTTTTTTTTCTTTGAAGAAAAGACCGAATTACACTCTTTTATTAACCTGGTGGTTAACTTTTACCGAACTTGAAATAATATTTTGTCTTCTCCAATAAGCTTTAAAAGTAAAGCATTCTGTTCATTTAACTAAAATGTATAACACGACTAATACATACATAGGCGAATTAGACCATTTTATGAACAACTTTGGCAGTATCACTTACAGAGAGTGCGAAGACCCAGCCTCTGCCATAGTTTGTGCAGACTAGTGTCTTAAGGAGTGGAAGAGGCTTCCTGTCATGTGAATTTGCAAGGCATGTGCTGTGTTTGACTGAAAATGTAGCAGCATCTGTCGATATACCTAAACAAGAGAAAACAACCCAAATAGCATGCACAAAATAACATAACACCACAATTAGAAATTAGCAACCCAACAATCACAGTACAGCACAACTAAATCACATCAGAATACCATAGTACAAAAACACTGAAGCACAAAAACAACTAAACAGATCACTACAAAATGTCACACAAATGTTCACAGCCGTTTTTGTCACACTTACTGCTTCTAGAATCCTTTTTTTCATAATATGGCGTTAAAAGGTGTTTGGGGCACGCAGTGCCTTAAACCTTCCACAATGGGCAAGTAATCGCACTAGTCAAAAATGTTTTGTGATCAGGCTCTTGTCTCTTGTGTTTAGACACCTATGTTTGTAGCCAAGAGGCACCTGTGAGACAAGGTTCCATCAGATGATTCATTATATAGCCATATTACCCCACTTCCGAGGCCTATACCCTTTGTTAAAGGCTTTGAACCTGAGTTATTGGCCCGAGCTGCTGGCAAGAGCCTATAACGAGGAAGAGGCACAACGACAATAACCCTATTAGAACATTCCACCCACTGAGCCAAGAATGTCTAAATTAAAAAGAGATAAACAGAAAGACAAATGTGGGAGTGTTGGAGCAGAAGGCTTCATTTCTTCAATGGAGTTTTCAGCATTCCAATGTTCTAATTTACAATAGATCACTTTATTTCTAACACAGCTATCTGAATGGAAAAAGACAGGTTAAATATATTGGGAAATAAAGTTCATCCTGAAATTCATGGGTTGTCATCAATGCATATTAATTACTATACTTAGCATTGGTATGCAGCGTTTTCTGGCTCTTTTCTTGAACCTTTTCCTCAAAAGTAAAGAAAACCAAAATATGTCTTCACTTTGGTCAGAGTAACCTGAAAGTTATTTTCCTCTTCTATGATCACCCGGTCCCCTCTGTACTTGTATTCATGTTTCCTTTTAAAACTAGCAGAAACGCTGCACTTCTACAGCTAAGGGCACTGAAAGAGGTAAAACTCACATGACTATAAATTGTACGACTGTTCATGCCAATGCGTGTGTTAGCAGTAAGACTGGTAGTATAGGAGATGGAAGATTATTTTACCATGACTGGATATAGGGGATGGAAACAGGAAAGGCATGAATGCATTCAAAGATTCTTGATTTACCACCCCAAAAACATATGTCTTAGTAAGATATAAAGCAATTAGCCGGGCTCCCCATTACTGTTCCGGTGTGTCCAGAGGGTACTATGTTATGCAGATCTGTAAAGTGCACTGTCAGCTGGGAGGGTATCCAGGTGCTGACCAGGTGTGAGTCTAGCCAAACCTAGGGCCTAGTGGGACTACTTGAACAGCCAGATTTTCAGCTTTTTGCAGAATTCAAGAAGTGAGGAGGAGGCTCTCATGTGTATCAGGAGGTTGTTCCACACTTTAGAAGCGACATAGAAACATTCTAGACTGCTGGATCTGGCTTTCTGTATGCATGAGATGCATGCAAGTAGATGTTTGGGCGAGCAAAGTTATTATGGACGTTTTATGAAAACAGATGTGATTTTTAAGATATGTTTAGACAGTGTTATACAGTGCCTTGAAAGTGTGGGTGAGGAGTTTGAATGGTATATGGGGAGCCCGTGGAGTTCCTTCAGGCCTGGTGTGATGTCAGTGGAGTGTGGGATGTTGAGAGTGATTCTGGCCCCTAAATTCTGAATCATCTGCAGCCTTCTAATTTGTTTTTTTGTTGATCCGAGTGCAGGGTGTTACCATAGTCCTGGTTGCTTGTGACCATAGTGTGTGTGACGGGACATCTTGGACCAGGAACTCCTTAAAAGAAAGTTGTATTTTCCTTATCATGGTTAAGATGTGCCTGTGAGGGTGGCAGTTGGGGATGGAGTATGGAGCTGGTGGTGTGCTGATGGAGTGTACATGTGAGGTGGGCAGTGGATTGTTTGGGAGAGCAGGGCAATGCAGTGAAGGATTGACAGTGGAATGGGGGGCTCAGGTAAGGGCCTGACTGGCTGGGAAGCTTTGGAGGGTGAGCTCAAAAGAAGTGGACATGGGACATCTTCCTACTGGCACACGTCCCCATGTTACCTGCACATTAGCAGAGACTGCATGTAACTCTGCTGTGACAATTGACATATAGCGTGCTCTACAAGTGTCTCCATTTCAACTCTGATGGCAATCTGAAATGTTTCTTTCCAACAAGTTGGTGACTGTGCTTTTCAAAATGGCTGCTAGCACCACCATCATTGCTAAATGTACCCGAAAAGTCCAGCGAAGTTGCAGCCAGGTCCCCCATTGTTTCAATAGTTGCATGTGAATCTCAATTGGAGCACCTTTTCTCATAAACATTGTATATTAATCTTGGTCAAAAATTGTAATAATAAAGAGCACACTCACATGTGGAGCAGCACACATTAGGTGTCTGAGTGCATGGAACAGAACCCTCCATCCTCGTCTCGTCACTGGCTGACTTTAGAGGAAGGACTTTTGGTGAAGGCCTGTAGTAACATCACATCCTGTGCATCGCCATCTCGGACAACAACTGCTGAGTTCTCACATAGTTCACAAGCGTATTCAAGAGCAGTTGGTAAAAGGAAGCCCTCTTTGACCATCCTCTCGCCTCCAAATATGACATCCCGAAAGCCGTGAGTTTGTTTGAGCTTCATGCTTCTTCCTTTTAACCTTAGTTTTGACTGCCTGTGCCTTTGCATCTAGCCACTTTCCTGCATGCCCATATTAGCATGGAAAACAGACATTTCTAGCTAGGCTCAGAAGGGGCCCTTCATTGCTTTCTCACATTTCGAGAGCTGTCTCTGTTTGGAGGACAGTGCTCTTGTGGCCTGTATGTCTAGAGACGCATACCATCCCGAAATGCTGAGCCTTCCTTTCGCTGCTTCAGACTCTTCAGGTGCTCCACAGGATTCCATGGGGGCATTGCCCCCCTCCCCACCCAAACCCCGGCTACAGCTGCCAGATGCATTAATTAACAAGCATTTTCAAAGTAACAGGCTCGCATTTGCTCGAGTTGGAGCTATTTGCGTTGTCACCCCCTAACCTAACTTTTCTTGCCACACAAATTAAAATAAAAAAAACACAGCACGATCGCGCTATGTAAAATGGAGCGCGATCGCGCTGAAATTGAAAACGAAAAAACGGAGCGCGATCACGCTATGTAAACCCCAGCGCGATCGCGCTGCGAGGAAAATTAACAGATAAAGTAGTCCAAAAACCAAGCTCAAAACATCGAGCCTCGTATGTTTCTAGTAGTTTACCGGTGCTGTGTAGGCGGGCTAAACACCGGAAAAGGCATGACTTATGCATGCCTTTCACAAATGAAAGCAAGCAGATTTTGAAGAGCAAGCCCAGGAACCAATGAAAGAGACTGACATGACCTGGGTGTGGTTTGAAGCCCAAAGAGAGATTACTTTATGGACAGAGCCCTTTGCGCTGGCCCATAAAAATGGCATTTATTTTTTAGATCAATTCATGATGCATTGCCGCAGTATGGCAGTGTGTTGCTCGTCTCTAGGCAGCACGGGACGTGGCCAATCCGATTTATTGGCGGGCAGCAGATATTAAGTCAAGGGGTCATGTCGGAGTTGGACAGGTTACTTATTGTGACCAGCCCAACATATACCCTTTAAGCCTCTTGAACTCACAATGTTAGGAAGTCGGGGAACACCGTCCAGCTCGTTCGGTCTTCTTTCGAGTGCTGAGTTCAGCTGCCCTCTCCAATCCGGACTTCGCTCTCAAGCTGTTTACTACTAAAAACAAAACAAAAAAGAAGCATGAGAGCTACAGAAAGATTAGTTCTGCTCATGACAGTTTAGCTGGCCTATCCCTGCTGACCTGTACTCACTAGACAGCGTGGGTGCGGAGTATTACAGAACACGGGCAATCACTGTGTGGCTTTATTTTTCAGCCGTACAGTAATCGGTCATGTTTCTGTTTCTTGTGGTGTCATACGATGATTGTCCCCTCAAGCAGCACCAGTGATAGCAATGTTCGTGAGGACGAAGAGAGTCGTGTCCTCTTCAGCCCATGAGCCTGCTTCCAGGCCTTGTGTGAATGGCTGTTTTCTCTTTCTCTCACACTAATGTTCTCCTTTCTGTCTTTTTTTTTACTTTTCTCTCCTTTTTGCCTATTAAAAGAGGAAGAGATCCCAAAATAGAGTTTCAGCCACTCCACCGATTGTGCTTTAGGTAGTGGATGAAAGCATATTGTTGCAGCATCCCGGTAGCAAGCTAGTTACCACCTGCTTCTCTTACCTGCGTGACTGGAGCATTCATATTGTTTTGCCTTTTAAAAGAAACTTCAATTCTATCAGAGAAAAAAATACACGCTACCTTTAGGATTGCATTAATTACACCACATGACAGCTTAAATCCCTCCCAGTTCTTTGTTCTTTTCAGGAGCTCCTATGTTTGCACAAATTGGAACAGGTCCAGCCCTTGGGGTCTCTCCCCATGGGTTAAACACTTTCATGCCAATTTCAAGTTTGTGTGTGGGAAGGACTCCAGAGCCAATGGGACTACAATTCCCTGGGGAACGTTACCAACTCTTACATCATTACCTGGTGGGTTGGTACTAAACAATCCCACAGTGCATCTCTCTGCCCAAATCCAAGATTTTGGGACCCTTCTTCCTTGGGTCAGAGCTATGAGCACACCCCTGCGGTGTGGCAGTATGGCTAGCTATCCCTCCTGGAAATCCGGTTCAGCAATGGGTTTTTGCCCTCTGCCTACCTACACAAAGGATGGGTAATCCAAGGTGTGACTTGCATTTGCCTCTCAGAGGCAGTAGCTCCTTTGAAACTGGGCCATCTGTGGCCATTGCCCTTGGCCCACCCTGTCAGGAGAAAGTCACACTGGCTCCGTCAGGAGAAAGTCACACTGGATCCCTGTCAGGAGAAAGTCACACTGGCTCCCTGTCAGGAGAAAGTCACACTGGCTCCCTCCGACAGATCTGCAACTGCTGTTGTTAATCCTCAATGGCTACCAGAACATTGGGTCAAAAAAGTGGTGATTTTCTAAATTTAACTTTATAATAAAATTTACATCTGACTTCAGCAATGAGTCCATTAAATGTAACAATTAATTAATTTGATACCTTGGAATATTTTTATTTGATGGCCCCAAATGAAAGTTAGAACTTAATGGTTGGGCCATGTCGAACTTCGTTTTCACAAATGGGACCGCCGGCCTTGCTACAATGAAAACAACAATTTAGATTTTTAACTGTCTGTACATGTAAATCACAAAAGAAGCATGTCCTTCGTTTTAACGTTGGGCACCCTGCCTTATGGGCTTCTGTGGCCTTTCTTGGTGATGACATACATTTTAAAAAGGAAGGTTCTGACCTGGCAAAAAGGTTTATTTTGCCATCTCTGGTTGACAGCTGCCAAGTTAGGATGCAATGGACACCTATAGAAGTGTTTTCACTTTGTCCCTGGATTGGTGTCACAATAGATGCAGCAGTCCTCCAGTGACCTGCAAATTATTAGCCCTTTGTTCCATATATGCACTTTGTTCCATACATGAGGCACATATAGGTAAGTTGCATATGCCTATCAGGGATAAGCGAATTGCACATACACTTTGAGGGGTCAGAGTACATGAACTGGGGCTGGGTTAGCAGGGCCCAGTATACTTTAGAATAAAAAAAAACAGCAGCATTAGTCCAAAAATTTGAGGGATGATCATTCAAAAACAGGCACTTTCTTACACTATGGAACATGCAAACTCCACTACATATTTGTGCAATGTAATCACCTTATCCCGATTTTCATAGCCATTCATTGTGCAATATCTTGTCTTAACTATCTTGATGTGTGGGTAAAATATTTTGCACATGAAGCAACATAGCTCTAAAACCATCAATACCACCTAAAACATTGAAACCCACCGAATACCACTGAATACCATTGCATATTTATTCTCTGTAAAGCTGTAAAATGCTTCAAGCCCTCAGGAGAGTGAGTACTATATAAATCCAGTTACAACACAGTGCAATCCAATGTAAATCGTACAACACATGTATTGTCTTCAACATTCAAAAGCATATTCTTACACATGGGAGAGTTTTACCATAGTACATAAGACTGATTATATCACTTCATTGAGTTCCTTTTATTAAAAGTGAAACATTCAGTTTTCCTCTTACAAAAAACCCATCAGTGAACAATTTCAAGTAAGTTGTCATGTGCACCCTTCGTGTGGCCTGGATTAGTATTGATTTTTCAATAAATAATTTAACAATATTAGGTTTAAAAAGCAGCATTTGCCCCTCTTTTTTCAACATTTTCCTGGGGGAAAACCCCCTCCCGTAAACTTCCACCCGTTAGCCCTAACTACTCCTAAAAATACCCTTAGCACTGATCAAACGTCTGGCCCATTCACTAATTTTCTAGGTCTGATGAACATTTTGAAGAGTTCCGAGGGGTAAGGAGAGGCACATTAATACAATTTACAGTGGACCCACACATTGAATCTCAGATGAGGAATTAAAGTTCAAAAGATTTATTAAGGCTTCTATAAATGAGTCTCAAAAACATATTATTATACAAGTACATAATCACCAAAGGTGAGTTATAGCGTCAAATCAGATTAAATCGGACAAGCATCAGGCATTCCAAAATCTCTGTTGCGGCACTACAAAAAATAAAAAACAACACCTGATGTTCGGAATCCAAGCTTTGATTTGCCTGCCTAATCATTTAATCTAAATAATCTAACTATTCTAATAAACTGGGGAAAACCTAAGAAATCTCCAAATTTTAATAATAAGAAATTAATTGAAAGTGTCTGTATCAGAGAGACATCTGTAGAAGTTCTGCAGAAAAGAGATGTGCATAGCATAAGGCCACATCAACTAAAGTAAAGGGAAATAGGTCTGTATCTCTCCAAGAACTTGATTTAGATGCTGGCAGAGGGTGTTTACTCTGTCACAAATGTGACGGATATTCTGTCCACTGTATTACAATCCCATTATAGCCCATGGAATTTTAATATGGCAGACGGGATATCCGTCACGTTTGTGACGGAGTATTCTCGCTGCCAAGATCTAAATCAGGCCCTAAGTTTCTAAGTGGTCGGATCAAGTCAAAGGTTAAGAGGAATCTTCTCTTCTAACTAACCAAATGCAATTTACTCTCTACAGAACGTTTAGTAGTTGACATCAACAAATGTAAGTTTCCACTTTCAGTGCAAAGTTGAGATTAGCCTTTCATATCTCGAATCAATCATCTGGTCGACCTTGGATCCCTCCTATGTTCAGGCATCCACAGGGGAGTTCTTCATGGCTCCTCGTTAACAGCCCTCGTCAACCCATCTTCCCATACCCCCTTTGTATAATGCTAACAATAAGCTCCTCATTTACTGGAGACTTGTGCAGAAGCACCTGCCATTAAAGACATATGCAACAAGAGCAAACTCCACGCTGAAGGTTAAACAAAGAAAAACATTTGAGGACTTAACTCCAGCCAACTTAACCTAGAATTCAATGTACATTTGAATACATGATTATACGAAGAATAACTATGAAATATATCATTCAACTAAGACATCATAGTACCAATAATTTGAATAAAAGTGCATACATAGGTATCTCTTCAATCAATAAATGTCATTACAGAGTATGCACACAACTTTTCTACATTTCTACTTATGTGCACTTTGATTATATGACTTTCCAGTGCACTACACTTACATGAATACATTTTGAACACACGTTATATATGTAGTTGGTTATGATTTCCTATTTCTGAAGAGCAAAACGGCACAGCGAAGTTATGCTTTCATGCCACCCCATGCCCCTACCCACCCCTGAACTCTTCAAACACCCTTACAACCCAATACCCTTACCCATCCCAAACCCTAATGATACCCTTACAACCCAATGCCCTTACCCACCCCTAAACCCTAAAAACACCCTTACAACCCAATACCCTTACCCACCCCTAAACCCTTAAAACACTCTTACAACCCAATACCCTTGCCCACCCCAAACCCTTAAAATACCTTTACTATCTAATTCCCTTACCCTGTCCTAAACTCTAAAAATACTCTTTCCACCCTATTCCACTACACAACCCAAACCCTTAAACGCGCGCGTGTGTGTGTGTATATATATATATATATATATATATATATACATATATACATATATATATTATATCAAAAAATTGTTTACCACACTCCAAAGAATCCTTAAAGGCAAGTTTATTAAAAAAACAGCAACCAGCCTTTAAGGATTCTTTGGAGTGCGATAAACAATTTTCTGGATACATTATAACTTTGAGGGTGGTCTCCTTCGTTACCAGCACCAGCAGCTGAGTGCGCCTCTAAAACTACAACTCTGACCTTTTGCATGAAATAAATATATATATATATATATATAAACCTAGTGGCAGTCAGCACTAGGTAGTTATAGTGAGGACCTAGTTTCTATAGAAGAATCAGTTTTTTACATACCAATATCTTTGGCACCCATTGACGAATCTTCAGGAATTTCCCCCAAAATTTGACAGTCAGGTCAGCTGCTGTCTGTAAAGTTTCGGGGTGATCCGTCAAGCGGGGGCTGAGAAAAAGGGAGGGGCCGAAAAAGGAGCATTTCCAATGTTCATTCCCATAGTGATTTTGAACAGCAATGGCACCGTAACCACTGGACAGAATTACACCAAATTCGTTAGAAAGGTATTTCTTGGTCCAGAAAGAGACCGTTTTGTTATCTGATATAAATTCGTCCAGTAGTTTCAGAGAAATTAAAGGAAATCAAAATTTGTACATATAGAAACGTGAAGGATTCGCAACTTCTTCCGATCTTGTGCTGAGATCTGATTGGCTGCCAACACTTCAACAAGGTAGTGTTGGCAGCCATGTTGGGACTTGGCTTCGGCCGAGTCCCAGACAAAAGGTAAAAAAAAGAAAAGGGGTCAGGGTAGTGACTGCCTGGCGTCTTAGCTTTTCTGTTGGGGTTTTACAGGTATCCTACAGGGCTAAAAAGCACTTAAAAAAAAAAATCTGTTAATTCACGACAGGGTCGCAAATCCGCTGCAAAAATTGAAAAAAAAAAACAAAGCAGGGGCTCCAATGCTTCTTAATACCTAAGCTCCTGGGTGGGCCAAGTCCTGGGGCATTGATATTCCTAATGTGTGGGGGGGCACCTGGCCCCCCTACTGCCCCAGGGACAGCCACCTCCCCAGGGCTAAACAAATTGTGTGCGAGGGGGCACCCGCCCCCCGCAGTCCCAGGGGCCACCACCTTCCCGGAACACAAATGTAAATAAAGGGCAGGTGGGCCACCCACAACCCCCTCCCCCCGGCAGCCCCAGGGGCTGCCACCTCCCCAGGGCACAAATGTAAATTGAGTGGACCACCAACGCCCCAAAGCTCTTTTTGTGGGTGGGGGACCACATGATGGCCTGGGGACCGCCACCCCCCAGTGTGGCTCCTGGTATGTCCCAGGTGCCCACCCCCAAGACATAGCTCTTTGCTTTTGCTTCGTGGGAGGTGACAGTTTGCAAAAGCAAACAAAGTTTGATATCTGCTGTCAAACAGCTCTCCCTTGCAGAAAGCAGAGTTTTTATCTGTCTTAATATATATTCACTGAAAGTGAAAAGCTATACTTATCACGAATAAGTATAACTCGTGCTGTAAGGTAACTATAACACGCGTCCCTGCCATGCACAGTTTCTTTGTAATATTTGCAGTAACATGTTTGACAGTGATATAATTAATGATGTTATCAAAGATGTCATGAGTGCCGTAATTTGTGGGGTAATTAGTAGTGCATTGTTGAGGGTGTGAGTTATAATTACATTAGGGCACGAGTTACAGTATACTTACTTGAGATAACTCTAATTATAACTGTTGCATTTCTATAGTTTTGTACATTTAAAATGTGAGTCCCTGTAACCTTTGTTTTTTCAGTGAATTTCTATGTTTTTTTATTACTATATGTTAATCCGACCACTGCCGTGCACAGCGGCGGTTGGCCGTAGGGCCTCGCCTTCGGCCAGGCCCTAAGGCCAACACCCTGTAAGCACTAAATCTTGCACCGTGCAAGGCCTCCCCATGTGCAGGGGAGGTTGCCCGTAAGACCTGGCCTGCAGTTAGACCCTGCGGCCAACCCCTAATAACCACCAAAACCCCACAATGCTCACGGCCCTTTGGCTGTGCTTGGCAGGAGATGGCTATGGCCTCTCTGGGTGTGAGAATAGGTGTGAGAGGGTGTATCTGGGGGGTGAGAGTGGCTGTGAGAGTGTCTGTCTGGGTGTGAGTGTGCGTACATCAGTGTTTTAGTGGGTACGTCAGTGTTTGCGAAGGTCTGTGAGTGGGTGCATGAAAGTGTCAGTGGGTGTGTGAGTGGGTGTGTGAGAGTCTGAGTGGGTCTGTGAGTGGGTACATACGTGTCTGAGTGGGTCTGTGAGTGGGTGTGTGAGGGTCTGACTTGGGCTGTGGGTGGGTGCACGATGGTCTGAGTGAGGGCATGAGTGTTTGAGTATGTGTCTCTGAGTGGATGCGTAAGAGTCTGAGTGGGTGTGCGAGTGGGAGAAAAAGATTTAAAGAGAAAGAAAGAGAGTTAGATTGAGAGAAAGAGAATGTTTTTTAGGCTTCGATGGATGAAACATTTAGAATGAGATATTTCTGCACAAATTGAAAAGAAAATGTATTTGTCAATTAAAAAGAGTAAGATCACTTTTGAATATGAACCTTAAACATTTTCACTTGAAAAAAAAAGAAAGGAGAAAAATGACCAGGGTTACACCTGGACGCGAACCCTCAGCTCTCAGGTTGTCACAGACCTTTCACCCTTGTGCTATTCATTTTTTTATTATTATTTTTTTAGCCCTTTATGGGCTGTATGGGATCGTGAGGGGAGCCTCAAGGCCTCCCCCATTGTCCCATTGCTCCAGCAACTAAGGAGCCGCTTTAGGTAGCAGCTCCGTGGTTGCTGGAGCAATGTTTTATTCTGTCTTCCAAGCACACAGATTTGCATGCAGGAAAGACAGGTTAACACTCTGCTTTATGACAGCAGGATCTGTTTGACATGTCCCGCTGTTGGAAAGCAGAGTGTTTCCTGTGACTTCGTTGCAGCTGTCAAAGCTACAGCCAAGCCACAACAAACTGCTATGTCCCAGTGGGAGGCACCCTGGGACATAGCAGGAGCCGGCCCAGGGCCATCAGTTGCTCCTCGCACGGCCCACTGCACCCAATTTTATCAATGCCCAGGGAGGTTGTAGTCCAATGAGCTACGAGGGGGTTGCATGGCCCCTGCACACAATGTGATGAATACCCCAGGGAGATGATGTTCCCCAGGGCTGGGAGGAGGGGCTGCGTGGCTCCCCTTCACATAATTTGTTTAATGCCCCTGGGAGGTGGTGGTCCGCGTGTCTGCACAGCCCCCCACACACACTGAGATCAATGCTCGGTGGAGGTTGTGGTCCCGAGGACTGCAGGGGGGCCAGGTGGCCCCTTCACATTAATTGTGATTAATGCCCCAGGGAGGTGGAGGTCCCTGGGGCAGCAGGAGGGGGCCGGACAACTTAAATATTGCCCCCAGGACTTAGCCCACCAAGGGACTTAAAAAAGTCAAAGTCCATGCTTCATTTTGTTTTTTTAATTATAGCGGATCCGCTGTAAAATACAAAGAAATGCTTTTTAGCCCGGGGGAGGGGTCCCTCTGGACCCCCACCATCAGAGCTACAGGGTCAGGGTATCTTTTTTAAAATAATTGTTTCAGGGACTCTTCTGAAGCCGAGTCCCAGCATGACTGACAACACTTCCTTGCTGAAGTGTTGTCATCCAATCATATTTCAGCACGAGAATGCGAGGGGTTGTGAATCCTTCATGTCCCTATATATACACATTTGGATTTCCTTTAATTTCTTAAAAACTACTGAATAGATTTACACCAAATAACAAAAAGGGCTCTTTCTGGACCAAGAGCTACCTTTCTGCCAAATTTTGTGTAATTCCATCCAGTGGTTTTGGCGCTTTCGTTGTTCAAAATTCGTATGGAAAAATGAATGTGAAAAACAAGTTCTCTCAGCCCCCGCTTGATGGCTCACCCTGAAACAACAGCTGAAGTGAGAGTCATATTAGAAACTTGGTCCTAACTATAGCATTTGTTGCAATGTCATGTGTGGTAATAGACAAATTAAATGCATCCATGGGAAAGGCACTGTGTGGTACGTTGTACAGGATGTTTCTTCCTGGGAGCTGGATGGTGAGTCTGAGCTCCTCTATATAAAGTTTGAGGATCCAGGGCAGTTCTTAATTGGACACAGAAGACTCCATGAATAAAATAGGAGATGCACGCTTGCACAGTTTTCTTAGTATTACTTGCTAGTGGGATCTGTAATGTCGTCTATGGACATGGTGATTAAAACAGTAGAGGATGTACTGGTATTGCGTCTTATCTTCATGTGGATAGGTCATATTTATAAATAAACATTGTATGTCACAAAAGTTCTGGGATTGTAATGTAGTTGTTCCTGGTTATCATCCCATCTGCAACCAAAGGAATTCCAATCATTTTGGACAATATTGTTCTTTGGCTAGAGGTTGGGGTTCTAGTCTGTGACGCTGGCGAGCTTGGCATTGGCCAAAGGTCTCGGTGGAACACGGAAAGGGGAAATGTGCAGAAGGTGACAGTGTATTGCAGAGCACTCTTAAATTAAGAGATATTCTTTGAGATGAGATATTCTTGCAAAATCTAGTCCACAGTATGTTACCTCTGGGCACACAAGGGGATGAACACGAAATGCATTCTCACATTTTTTAGCTGTATAACAATCTTGTAATACATGTGGTAGCTGATTTTCCAAAACATTGAAGTCATGCCATTCTCTATTGCAGAGAAGTGCTACTTTTCAGTATCTCAGAAGCATACTTACCTACATTCTTTGTATTCATTCACGTAGAAGTGTATTGCATTCAGGTTCAGCATAAATAGTCCTTTAATATAAATACAGACTACTCAAAATATGGATATTCTAACATGACATGTCTCCTATTCTATAGGTAGTGACATAAAATGACATTCAAGATAACGTTTTTATGGTGATGTTCCAACAGATCAGCTAATGCTCCAGGGTGTTTAAAAAGATTTCTACATCTGTGATCCATGAATCCGAGGTAAAGGCTTTGTTTATTCAACATCTGTAGCTTGGTAACGCCTTGCCCTCCCACCCCAACCCCCCCAGCTGATTTTGCTTGTTTAATCAATTTTCAAGAAAACAAATTAAGTAACACATTTTGCCCAAATGCATATAAATGTGAAAGTCTGATGTTAAGCGGCAGTGTAGCATCTATTCAAACCTATACTTTGCTGGTGACATCACATACAGCATACTGAACCATCCACATTGAAGACATCACTGATGTCATCACCTTGGTATGGTCTACACAGAGGGATCAAGCACAAACGTTTGGCCCCAATATGTCTGCAGAAAATGTGTCCTCATTAGTCCCGAATAGGACCTTCCACTCTGAGAAGTCTTAAATCATCCTCTAGCAAAATACTAGACATGAAAAACACAAGGGAAGAACCATAAACTGCAATATATATATATATATATATATATATATATATATATATATATATATATATATATATATATATATGTATATATATATTATTCACTAAACAAACAAAGGTTACAGGGACGATATAGTTAGGTTCTGTATTTACTTGTACTAAACCATAGAAATTCAGCAGTTATAGTTAGTTCTTTCAAGCAACTAAAACTCGCGCCCTAAGGTAACTACAACTCAGGCTATCACATTGTACAGTTGTCTCCTCAACAATTTTATTGCAAATGTCGCAGTGAAAAAATGAAAGATGGAATAGAATATGTCATCAGTGATATAACATGTGGAGTAAATAACTGTTCATGGAGAATCCTGTGCATGGTCCCTCCTTATTTATTTATTATTTTTTTATAATTTGTTTTATATAATAAGATGTCCTTACAGGCTCCCTGGCACTTCGGAGGAAGGCTTAAGGCTTCCCCCGCAGTGCTAATGCTTCTGCAAGCACGGAGCTGCTTTGACAGCAGGTCCGTGCTTCCTGAAGCATTTCATCTCCGTCGCCTCCACATCTGCAGGGGACAAAGATGAAAGCTCTGCTGTTTGACAGCAAACAGCTGTATCCCAGGGGTGGGCACCCTGGGACACAGCAGGAACTGGCCCTGGGGGGTGACAGTCCCCAGGGCCATCAGAAGGTCCACAAAGAGAGCCGCGTGGCCCTCCTCAAATGAGAATAGCCCTGGGGGTGGTGGTATTCAGGGCTTGGGGGTCCCAAAGAGATACCCTTTCATTTTTTTTACACTTTGCCCAGGGGAGGGGGGGAGGTCAGGTCCCCGGGGCACAGGGGAATTAGAAGCCCTGGGGGGGTGGTAGTCCCTGGGGTGTGAGGAGGCCACGGGCTCCCCTACATATACTTAACTGGAAGGAAGTGACGGTCTCCTGGGCAGCGGTTATAAGTTTATAGTTAGAGTTCTTTTAAGTAAATATAACTCGTACCCTAAGGTAACTGTTAGAATTGGGGTCTCTAATTGGCAGTTGGCTTGAACCTTGTCCAAGTGGGGACCCTCACTCTAGTCAGGATAAGGGAGATACCCAGCTCAGATAACCCCTGCTCACCCTCTTGGTAGCTTGGCATGAGCAGACTGGCTTATCTCAGAAGCAATATGTAAAGCATTTTCTATAACACACAGTAATACAGTAAAAACACTACAAATGGACACCACACCAGTTTTAGAGAAATAGTCAATATTTATCTGTGTAAAACATGACCAAAATTAGAACAATCCAACATATAGTAATAAAGATATGCATTTTGCAAGAATTAACTTAAAAATACAGTTCATTAAAGTTGATGGCTCCGTCTGGGGCTATCACGGCATCATGAACAACAAATCCAACAGTTAAGGCTGGCCGAGGCGTCGCAAGCCAGGTATGGTGTCGGGAAGATCCGCAAACAGCAACTTGGGAATGTAGGGCATCAGGATCCTCGCGATGAGATCCGGAGTGTGGCATCGCAGGCGTCAGTTCCGGAGGTCGGTGTGGGGGTTGTGGGGCCATTAAGTCACACGCGTTGCAGATCAAACTCCAGGCAGACGGCGAAGTCAGGAGTGCTGGCATGGATGACGTCGGGGCTGTGGTGCGAAGCAGGACAATGTGATGTGCGGTGCCCCCAGGTCACGGTGCATGCAGCGGCTCGGTGACGGCATCTTATGGCATCAGTGAGACCAGGGCTGCGGTGTGAAATGGGCGGGGCCGTGTGATGTGCGTTGTCTCCAGGACCTTGTGGTGCCATAAAGTCACGTGCGTCAACGGCGTTGTTGATGGCATTGTGGTGGTTTTTTTTCTGTTGCAGCACAAAACACACAGCTCCCAGTGCTGTAGGCAGATGAAGCTGAAGTCTTTGATATCCCTGAGACTTCCAACAGGAGGCAAGCTCTCCTCCAAGCCCTTGGAGAAACTTCAAAAACAGGATACACAGGAAGGTCCAGTCTTTGTTCTCTTTAAGGCAGAAGCAGCAACTGCAGGCCAACCCAGCAAAACACACACAGCAAAGGGGTAGTATGCCTCCTCCAGCTCTTCAGCTCTTCTCCTTGGCAGAAGTTCCTCTTGATCCAGAAGTGTTCTAAAAGTCTGGGGTTTTGGGTCCACTACTTATACCCCTTTCTGCCTTTGAAGTAGACAGACTTCAGAGGGAAGTCTCTTTTGTTCACAAGATCCTGCCTTGCTCAGGCCTGGCCCCAGTCACACCAGGGGGTTGAATATTGCGTTGTGTGAGGGCAGACACAGCCCATTCAGGTGTAAGTGTCAGCTCCTCCCTTCCCATTCTAGTCCAGGAGACTCATCAGGATATGAGGTTACATCCCTGTAACCTTTGTTTTTACAGTGAATTTCAATGTTTTTTTAACGTAAAGCAATTTTAAATACTGTGTTATTCCACCCCCCTGCCACTCACAGCCGAAGGTGCGGGTTGGTCCCAAGGCCTGGCCTACAGCCAGGTCTTGCAGCCAAGCACTTATAACCAGTCACCCCCACTCCACACACGTCCTTTGGCTGTGGGCAGTGCAGGTTGGCCACAGGGCCTGTCTCTGTCAGTGGATCTGTGGGTGGGTGTGTGAGTGTTTGGGTCTGAAAGTGGGTGTGTGAGTGTGATTGGGTGTGAGGGGGTGCATAAGTGTGTGTGTGTGAGTGGACGTATGAGTCTCTGAGTGCATGTATGAGTAAATGAATAAGTGTATGAATCAATCTGTGGGTTTTCGCTCAAATTTTCCATATTTGCATATAATTTTCAGAAATGTGCAAATATCACGCATGGTGATATAAAATTAAAATTTTAAACCCATAGTTTTCACCCCCTTGGGACCGTGTCCCATTAAATAAAAAGGTGGCCGCAACTTTGTAGTTAGGTTGCAGTGAACCAATTGCAACGCTTCTTTTTGCATGCATATTCGTGAAATTCACAAACATTTTGAGAACTTCGCAAATTATTCACAGCCAGAGATATAAAAATGTATATTCCCTTTAATATCTCAAAAACTACTGAACATATTCACACGAAATAAGTGAATGTATTAAATGCGTACTGGCAGCTAGCTTTCTGCCACATTTGGTGTAATTCCATCCAGTGATTCGGCCTGTAGTCGTGTTTAAAGAATACTATGGGAATTCTCATGGGAAATGCAATGTTTTTTGGCCCCCTTTTTCTTAGCCCCCCCTTGACGGATGACCCTGAAATTATTCATGCCCAACAAAGATCACTGCAACACTTTTTTTGGCAACATTTTGTGAAGATTTGTCAAACAATGCCAAAAACGCTTTTTCTATAGACACATGGGGCCAGATGTACGAAAAAAGCAATTTGCGACTTGCAAATTGCGAGTCCCTGCGACTCGCAATTTGCAACTCGCAAATTGCTATGCAGTACGGTGTCTCAGACACCGACTGCAACTCGCAATGGGGTCGCAATGACCCACCTCATGAATATTCATGAGGTGGGTCGCAAATTGCGGCCCCATTGCGAGTATAGGCACTCGCAAACATGGAGGCCTGCTGTCGTCAGCAGACCTCCATGTTTGCGACCTGCTTTTCAATAAAGCAGGTTTTTTTTTTTTAAAGTGTAGCCCGTTTTCCCTAAGGGAAAACGAGCTGCACTTTAAAAAAATCCGAAACCTTTAGGTTCGGTTTTGCAGGGCAGGGAGTGGTCCCTTGGACCACTCCCTGCCCTGAAAAATTAATATCTGGTCCAGTCACAAAGGGGAAGGGGTCCCATGGGGACCCCTTCCCGTTTGCGACTGGGTTACCATCCACTTCAAGTGGATGGTAACTGCGAGTCCATTTGCGGCCGCTTTCGCGGCCGCAAATGGAATTGCATACCAGTGCGAGTCGCTAATAGGAAGGGAACACCCCTTCCTATTAGCGAGTCTGAAATGCATTTTGCGAGTCGGATCCGACTCGCAAAATGCATTTCTGCATAGCAAACCCACGTTTGCGAGTCGCAAACGGCGATTTTCGCCGTTTGCGACTCGCAAACGGGTTGCTACATCTGGCCCATGGTCCTTACTATATATATAGAGCTACCTATATGTGTATATATATATATATATATATATATATATATATATATATACTGAAAATAGAAATTTGTAAGGAAGTGACAGTATTATTAAAAGTGTGATGTGATGACTGACTAAGGCCCCTTCTGGCAAGGTTATGGCCATAGACGTTGCATAATATGGTCTGCCACTTTACTCTATCATGCTTGTCTCATACTCATTCAATGCATTCTCCCAAAATGTATCTATTGCACTCAGTACTTACTTCTGCTGTCTGCACTGTTAGTTCACTAATGTGTAACATTACACAACTTAATATTCTTTTACCCTTTTCATCACTTTTGTAAAATCATGTAAAAATATTGCTCTAAAGTGGTCTTGTGGTTACAAATGTGGTGCTAGATATTGTTTTTAAAAAAGCCCATATATAGTAGCTAGCTCACAGTACAATCTATTCTGTGTAAAATGCTTGTTTATCATTGTGGACACTGGACAGTAGATTTCAAATACTTTTGTAATGCCTATGAGCTGTTTCTTATATGATGGCTATAAGTTTTATTTCAATCGGTTTCATGTTTTTAACAAACAGGAATTGTGTTATATACCTAATTATGCCTGGCTAGTGCTTAATTTTAGGCCTGGGAGGAGTTCATGGAGTTCCACTCCATGGAACTCTGCGGAGTTGATTAAAAACTCCATGGAATTCCACAGAGGCAGAGTTCCGTGACCTGCGGAGTCCTGAATGTGTCTGATGTCTGAAGCGCAAAGGCCCGACCCTGCTTGGCGCTTCCGAGATTTGGTGCATTCGGGAGAGAGCCATAGACAGGGAAAACGGCCATTTCAGTTGTCTTGTGCACCGGCCTGTTCCAAGAACACTGCACAAGGGGCAGGCCGGAGCACAAGAGGCCTGAAATAGCAGCTTTTTTCACTGCCTACAGCCATTAGCTGAATTCAGGCCAGGGCCATAGGCAGCAGAAGCTGCCAGGCCTCTTGTGCATCAGCTTAGCCCATGTGCACTGCACATAGGACAGGCCAGTGAACAAGAGGTGTGAAACAGCAGCTTTCACTACCTGCGGCCCTGGCCTGAATTCAGGCCAGGGCCGTAGGCAGCGAAAGCTGCAGTTTCAGTTCTTGTCTGCTCACCAGTGTGCACAAACAAGGAAAAAGAAGAGACGAAGACTTACCTGGGTCTTCCAGGGGGTCCTCTTCTCCTCCTGGTCCTTCGCAGCGGCCTGGCTCTCTACCCCCCTCTGTCCCCTGCTCCTGGGCTCCAGTGTGCACTGCAGCCCAGTAATGGGCTACACAGTGCAAGCACAGACTGTCTGCACTTGCGCTGTGCAGCCCATGACTGGGCTGCAGTGTGCACCGGGTGAGCTCTGCTCCACTGGCAGGGCTAGCGGAGTTTTTGGATGAACTCTGCGCTCTAAACTGTCAGTCCTGCCAGCAAAGCAGAGCTCACCACACACAGCTACTTAATTTGTGACTAAGTAGTGGCACAAATGTTGGCTTAAAAAACCATGACTGGTGCTGTTGAAAATCCAGGATTTGTAAAGCATATATTACCCATAAGGGTCTCAAGGTGCTGAATTGTAGGCACAGGGCCTGATTTAGAGTTTGGCAGATGGGTTACTTTGTCAGAAATATGACGGATATCCTTTCTGCCCTATGACGATTTCCATAGGATATTATGGAGTCATGTTATGACAGGTGGGAAATCCATCACATTTGTGATGGGTAACCCCATCTGCCAAATTCTAAATCAGGCCCCAAGTGATTTGCCCAGAGTCACAGAATGTTGAGCTGATAAAGAGATTCGAGCCTGGTTCCCACAGCTCCAAAGACGGCAGCTCAGGCTACTACACAACACCCTCTCACCCCCACCCCCGAATGTGGGCATACTGCATACCAAGATTTGAATAGTCTTGATTCCACCTCATGTCTTTTCAAACTATCACCAAACACTGTTTGTATGATGGATTCACGCTTGCATGATCCACGCATTCCTTAAGAATGTGGCCACAACAACAACCGTATATTTACCACTCATACCTTTTTCACGCATGTCTTTACGACAAATTACGTTGCAAAAGCATGTTTCGTAAAACATGCATGGTAAATTGTTCCGCGCCCTGCTCCCTGACACCCGATACCATACTCTGCAATCCACCCAGCCTTTGACACTGCCCCTTCCACCCCTGCCCTGAGCCCTACACCCCCCTGAGCCCTAAAAGTAACTCCACCCTGCCCTTAAAACTAACCTGACCCCCTGCCCTGAACCCTAAAACCTGGCATGTCTTGTCCTAAAAATTACCCTGACACCCTCACCATGGACCCTAAAACATAAGCCTCCCTGCCCTAAAAACTACCCCAACTACCCCAGCACCCTGAAACCTAACACCTACCTAACCCTGCCCTAAAAACTACACCGACCCTCCAACCTAAAACCTACCCTACCCTGTCCTAAAAACAACCCCGACGCCACCTCCTGAATACACAAAACCTACCCCACTGTGTCCTAAAAACTACCCCTACCCCGCCCTCAACCCTAAAACCTACCCGAACGTGTCCTTAAAAATGACTCTGCTGCCCCTGCTTTGAACCCTAAAACCTACCCCGCCTTATCCTAAAAACTACCACGACACTCCTACCCCTGCCATGAACCCTAAAACCTACCCCACCCTGTCCTAAAGACTACCCTGACCCCACTGCCCTGAACCCTAAAACCTATCCCACCCCGTCCTAAAAACTACCATGCACCACCCTGAACTCTAAAACCTTCCCCCTCAACCCTAAAACCTACCCTACCCTGTCCTAAAATCTACCCCTGCCCTAAACCCTAACGCCTACCCCGCCCTGTCGTAAAAACTACCCCAACCCCCCAACGCTGCCCTGAACCCTAAAACATGCCCTAAAAACGACTCCGCCCCCCCAGTCCTCAACCCTAAAATATACCCTACCCACCCCAGCCCCATTTACTCGACCACCACATTCCTCTCTCAGCTGTTTTGGATGTGTGCCTGAACCACGCATATGCATGGTGCCTTAACCACGCATTTGCGTGGTTAAGGCATATGCATGTTTCAGGAAAGAGTGGTAACGCTTGTATGGTTAGGGCCGCGTAGTAAAGGACATTTCCCCCAAACACTACCTGCCTCTTTATTTCACTCTTGTAGGTCCCTGTTTTCTCCCTTTACCACTGTTTTTCCATGTTTCCTCCTTCTTATTGTATTTGTATTTTTCTCTTTCTTGCTCTGGGTCAAAGTCGGATGTGGAAAATAAGTGCCTTCCCCCAAAACTGAGTGCCACTGGGCCCCACCTGCAACCACGGGCTCGAATTAAGCACTATGCATGGATATTTGGAGGGTTATTTCTGCCAAACTGTGATGGAAAGAATGGGGGTGTAGCAAGTTTGACTGATACTATTTCAACATTTCAAAATGTCTCAGTACTGGCAGAACTCAGCTTAAAGCTAGATTGACAGACATTGGTATTTGGCAAATACCCCATGCACTCTATTTCCCCTTCTGAATTTTTTTTAATTGCATAGTGAATCCACGTATTTTCAAAATGTCATTCTCACGGATCTCTTCAATGATTCCTGACACAACACATTTCAAAATAAAAGGTTCCCTTTGTAGCTGCAAAGAAGTATGACTTTTGTATTGGCTGCTAGCAAAAGTGAGTACATTGAATTTTCTCGCTTTGAGTACAATTTAAGACTTTTTTTTTTAAAATAGGGGGCAATTTTCTTTAAAAAAAAAAAAAGTTTCCCTGGCGAAGCTCCATCCCCAGATTATTCGAAAGGTACTATGTTCAAAGTGATCTTGTTTTGTGATTCACATGCAGTTGCATGGCCATTTTACACTGTAAAGAAAACACTTGCCAGGCTGAGGGTAGAGATTGGTCAAATACTTTTTTATGTTTCTTGGAAAAGCTCATACACTACGCATGTATTGCAGGTATCACAGAGACTGTTTAAAGAATCCTTGTCTCACCCTTGTGTGGTGGTTGTAGAGCGCAAATTATGGGAGAAAGACGCAAAAATCAACAGCTCAATTGCGGCTGACATATAAAGACTGAAGTACAAACTACCTTCATGATCAATTAGTTGCATACAAAGGGATATACACCTTCTCATTCTCATAGTTGTATCATCAGTTAACAGGAATTCTAACAAATTATAGTGATTTTCTAACACAATGACTTGAAGGAATCGAGACATTCAGTCATCTGCTTGTCCTTGTGCTTGACGTTAGCTGTAAAATAGCAGAAAATTTAGATTTTCCTAGTATGTTATGAAGGAAAGTCTTAATTTTATTAAAGACACGGAGGCGAGTATTATGCAGTAGTCTTTTCTTTATTTTTAATAGCAGCTCCAGTCAAGATCAACTACAAATCCCATAAGGCAAACGACAAGCAGCCAATGGGAAAACGACAGTAGTTCATAACAATGCACCAATCACCATCGTATCTATGGAATAATACCCATCCTGACTGAAAACAGCCCTCTTTTCTTGTGCGATACTCAATGAGAAGTAAACAATGGTATAATAACGTAACAAAGCGAGAAAACTTCTTGTAGATAGAACAAAAGTCTCTGAAGGAAAACCGGCAGGTTCTGACGATCCGTCTCTTGATAATCCTTGAAAGGCGACAACGAAGTAGACACCGTACCAAAAGAGTCTCCACTAAGAGGTTTGCTGTGTTGGAGTAGAAGCTAAAAAGGGAGGGAACAAAACACCAAGTTAGAGTCTATAGCGGCGGGATAATACTCGCCTCCGTGTCTTTAATAAAATTAAGATTTTCCTTCATAACATACTAGGAAAATCTACATTTTATGACAAGACTGGAGGCTCCTATTATGCAATTTCAAAGCGATTCAATCACATTTAAAGAGGCATGTTGAATTGGTTTACAATAAAATACTTTGAATACATTATCGTTGGACCAGTCAGCCGACCTGAGAATATCCTCTAAACGAGAACCGGCCCAAAAAGCTTTGGATGCCATGGCTCCTCTAGCTGAATGCGCTCCAAAAGCAGAGGTATCAATACCAGCTAACGACATAATCCAACGGACCCAACGGGCCAAAGTAGGAGAGGACACAGGATTGTAAGGTTTCCTAAAAGAGATCAACAACTGGGTAGAAGAGGAATTCCTCAGATCGGCTGTCCGTTGCTCATAAACTTTTAAACATTGACCCACACAAAGCTTGGGATGATCGGGAAAAAAGGGATAAAAAACTGAAGAAAGGTTAGTTTTGGTATGTCTCGCCACATTAAACAGAACTCCGGAGGGAGTAAAATAGCGAGCAGTAACATCGAGAGCTCTAACATCAGATAACCGTTTAAAAGATACCAAACATAAAAGCATAGCTAACTTAGCCGACAACTGCTTCAAAGATAACACAGGATTGTCAGGCCAAGATACAAACAATCTTAGTACTGTATTGACATCCCATAAAAAACTGTATTTAGGTTTCGGCGGATTAGAAAACTTTACTCCCTTTAATAGACGACAAACTAACGGGTGTTCACCAATAGGCTTCCCTTGGAAGTAATCATGAGCCGAAGAAATCGCAGACCTATATAAATTAATAGTACGAAAGGACTTACCTTTACTGGCTTCCGAGGCCAGAAAATTGACCATCAGAGATACATCTGCTGTAGTGGGATCAACTTGTCTTCCCAAACACCAGCAACACCAGAGAGACCAAGCTGATCTATAAGCCTTCTTTGTCCCAGGAGCTGTAGCCCGCTCAATGAAGGCTGCAGCTTCTGCCGAAATTGAAACGCTAGACCGGGATTCCCCGAAATTTTCCAGGCTGATAAGATCAGGGACTCTTGAAGCACTAGACTGTGTCGGAGGCCTTGATGATTGGTCAGGAGGTCTGGGAAGGAGGGTATCAGAATCGGAGATTTGATTGACAGTTCCAGGAGGGAAGGGAACCAAACCTGGGAGTGCCAATAGGGGACTATGAGGACTAAAGAGGCTTGTTGACGTCTGACTTGAGCCAGAACTCTGGGAATCAAGATAAAAGGAGGAAAGGCGTAATTGAGGGAAGACGACCAATCCTGGGTAAACGCGTCGAAGGCTAGAGCTAGAGGGTCTGGAAGCCAACTGAAAAATCGAGGAAGTTGAGCGTTTAACCGTGAAGCAAAGAGATCTATGTGGAAGGGACCCCATTTGAGTACCAGGGCGTTGAATACCTGTAAGTTGAGCATCCAATCGCTGGAATCCCGAAAGAAACAGGAGTACCAGTCCGCCACCAGATTGAGATTGCCTGGCAGATATTCGGCCTGAACCGAGATTTTGTTTTGAAGACAGAACTCCCAAAACCCTTTCGCTAATTCCGCTAAAGGTTTGGATTTTGTGCCTCCTAGCCGATTGATGTAGCGCACCGCTGAAATGTTGTCCATTCTGAGCAGAACCAAACAAGAAATCCTGTCTCTTGCGAGGCTCCTGATTGCAAAGGAGCCTGCAAGCATCTCTAAACAGTTTATGTGCAATTTTGACTCCTCTAGAGACCATGAACCTCCAGTCGAGATTGCACCACACCGGGCTCCCCAACCCGACAGACTTGCATCTGACTCTAATACAAGATCTGGGGCTGATGCAAAGATAGTTCTGCCGTTCCAGGCATCTAAATGGTCTATCCACCACTGGAGTTCTGCACGTGAATCTTGGTCTAGAGCTATAACGTCTGAATAAGCTAGACCTTTTTGAATATGCCGAATCTTTAGTCTTTGTAATGCTCGATAATGCAGAGGCCCTGGAAAAATCGCTTGAATTGAGGACGAAAGCCGACCCACAATCCTTGCTAGAGATCTGAGGGATATATAAGAACTGCGAAGAATCAGGAGAATCTTGGATTTTATGGATTTGATCTTTGAAGACGGTAGAAGGAGCGTAGCAGATACGGAATCCACTAAAAAACCTAGAAACTCTATTTGTTGAACTGGATCTAAAGAAGATTTCTCGTAATTTACGATAAAGCCCAGATCCTCTAACAGAGCGCAAGCAAGACGAACTTGAGACAGTAACAAGGTTCGACTCTGGCTCATGATTAAAATGTCGTCCAAGTAAATCACCAAACGGATGCCTCGAGCTCTGAGAAAAGCCGCCACTGGCCTCATTAATTTTGTGAAGCACCATGGGGCGGAGGAAAGGCCGAAGGGAAGAGAGGTGAAACGAAAGTACTGACCTGCCCAGTAGAATTGGAGAAACTTCTGCGAAACGGGATGAATGGGAACCGACAGATAAGCATCCTGAAGATCCAATCTTACCAACCAGTCGCCTCGAAGAAGAGTATCTCTGAGATGAAGAATAGTCTCCATCTTAAAATGCCGATAAAGAACAAACTGATTGAACTGTTTCAGATTGATGACAGGACGCATTTTCTTGTTCTTTTTCTGTACTAAGAAAACGGAACTGAGGAAACCTGAAGAATCTAGAGAACAAGGAGTAATAGCCTGTTTTTGCAATAGAGACTGAATTTCTAACGAGATTAGATCTGTCATTTGATTTGAAAATTGAGGAGGGGGAGGAAAAACCTCTTGAAAAGGTTCTGAAAAGAGTTCTATAACATAACCTCGCACTGTGTTTAAAACCCAAGGATCTTTTGTAAGCTCCTCCCATTTTGACAGACATAGCGCAATGCGACCCCCCACTACAGGAGAAAAGGAAGTCTGACTTACCGAGCTGTGCCGTGTTTCTGGTGTTACGGCCTCCCTTAGCTCTGAAGCCCCTGCTTCTTTGGGGGTAGAATTGGGTCTGTAATCTTGATAGGTGTTCTGATAGGGACCGCGGGAACCTTGGTTGGCGTAGGCTCGGCCGGCAAAGCGGTTCCTACCTCTGCCGGCCCTGGTGAAAACCCGAGAAGTAAACATCTTTTTCAAAGATTGCTGTGCCTTGTCTACCGACGAAAAGGTGGTCACATACTTGCTTAGCTCTTTGATGAACGAATCACCAAATACCAAGCCTTCTGCTTTTACCCCCGGATCCGAACCGGCTAAATTAACCAACTTTGGGTCCAATTTGAGAAGGAGACCCTTCCTCCGTTCGTGAGTAATAGAGGAATTAGCATTCCCTAACAGGCATACAGCTCGTTGAGCCCATAACGAGAGTTCTTCTGCATCAATGGCCACTTGATCCAGCCGAGCTGATTCCGCCATATCAAATATGCGGGTCAAGGGACCCACAATGTCCAAAAGTTTATCTTGGCACGTGGACCAAGCTTTATCTACCCCTTTACGGGGATCTTTGCCGTATCTGGAGAAGAACGTCAGGAGTGAAGAGTCAATAGCTGGAGTCGCTGTTATTTTAGAAGACAGAGCCGGGCGAGGACACTCCGATCTTAATTTCGCCCGGACCTGTTTATCCAGGGGAGTTCGAAGTCTGGCAGTGATGTAGTCCACCACATGCTCTGCGGGAAGCCACTCCGTGGAATTTGGGTGTTGAATATCTCCAGGGTCAAACATAGGTACCCCTTCTGAATCCAGAATAAAGGTGGACCCTGATGAATGTTTGGCTTTTTTGAGTGGAAGAGGAAAGAGCATCTCCCAAACGTCCTCATCGGAACTATCCGCAACCGAACCAGGACTGTTCCCTTCATCATCCGTGTCCAATTTTTATTTTATTTTAATAGGGGAAGATATGTGTTTTGATTTCACCATGCATTTCTTCACAGATTTAGCCATTAACCCCTCCTTATTAGGAGGCCCATGAGGATCCACGTCCTCCGCCTTGTGTGAAACACTGTCACTTCCAGTTAGCGTCACTTTTAAATTTTTTGAAGAAATTTGACGCTTTCCCCCGCAGAATGGGCCAGAATGGTCTTGGACACAATATTAACCACAGAGTTTTCAAAATTTTTTTTAAAGCTTTTGCCAAGAGGCAACCATAGCCTGGTCCACCGAAGATTGAATAAAATCATTTAAATGCTCTTTTAAAACGTCCTCCTCCTCCTCCTGAGAAATCTGTAACTGGGCACTGTCCATGGTGGTGACAGAAATCAGCCCCTCTTAACTAAAAAGTCAGGCAAGGGTTAAAAGAAAATACCCGGCTCCGCCCACGGGCGGGGTTAGCTGCCGAGAAAAAGTAAGCCGGGAGCTGCCCGAGACAGCAAGAAGAAACCGGCTTCCACCGAGGAACGATCCTGCCATGAAGCGCAACTCCTCAGCCGAGGTAAGCTTTAAGCTCCTTCAACGCGCGCAGGCTGAAACATGCCAGCGCGCGCTGAAGCGCTCTAAACGGTCACGGAGACCGTTAAATACTGCACGCGAGGGAAAAGAAACACCGACAATATGCGGCTGACAAGCCGATCTTACCACACAAAGTAAACAAAAATAACCTTAACTTAAGGCGCACCGGTAATGCGGCCACACACTTAATGAGCAGAAAAAATTGAATAATACTTATCTTGACTGAAGAGCAGCAAGGAAAGAGGGCTGTTTTCAGTCAGGATGGGTATTATTCCATAGATACGATGGTGATTGGTGCATTGTTATGAACTACTGTCGTTTTCCCATTGGCTGCTTGTCGTTTGCCTTATGGGAATTGTATTTGATCTTGACTGGAGCTGCTATTAAAAATAAAGAAAAGACTACTGCATAATAGGAGCCTCCGGTCTTGTCATAAAATTTCATATTGAAAGAGCTCATTCATTTGACAGGGCTTGAATGCAGCACTTAGCTTTTATCAATTTATGTCCTCTCAAGAAGTCTTTCTCAGTTTTACAAAACTATTAACCTGTATGTACTTGTTGGAGCGCAGTTGGGGTGTCATGCAGTTTCTGTACAGTAGTGAGTTCTATAACCATTATAGAGCTAATGGATCGCAGCTTATTTTTTATCTTGACAGTATCTGAAATCTCGGAGTTAATCATTTTAGTGGCGAAGATGCAGCAATCACCGGTTTGATTCATTGTTTTATAGGTTTGTCAGTAAAGTGCATTTTTAAAGGTGAACAAACAGAGCCCAGCGCACATGCTGAATATTTTCTCTCACGTCAGCACAAGACCTCAAGTTAATTTCTGGTGCTCTAAAGTAATATATCGCCAGACCTTGTCCACAGAAAGTCCCATTCCTTCTGACAGGACTTTCGGGCAGGTGGGGAATGGATGATGCACAGCTGTATACTCTCAGTAAACTGACTTCCAGCGGGCTTGGATTGGATGCTTGGTGACTACTGCAGAACTTCTCCACTGACACTTTGGTCTATGTGTAGTGAATCCTAGTTTGTTTTAATGGGATACAGGAGTTAGCTTAGCCTTTGGCTCGCAGACTTGTGCCCCGTCACCTAGTGACTTTTACCCTACTTAGTTTGCTGTGTTTTAGCGCATTTATTTAATTAAATCTTTTAAGATGGCTGCCTTGTTTTTAGTTAGGCTCATGTTGTAGTATGCGTTATCAGTGCCACCGTGCTAAGGCGTCAATATCAAGCAACAAAAGATAAACAAACTATAGGTGTTCACATTAGGTACTTTCCCTCTTCACGTTTTCGGGGGAATTGTTGATATAAGTTACCGTCCCAAGCATGTCTTCTTATCTATTGTTTGAGAATAGACCTATGCCAGGGGTCCAAGCAGATCTGCATAAATACTCCTCACTTAAACAGATAGTCAAAAGGATTCTGACCAGATGCCATTGCTGCTATTGATGCTGTACGTCGCCTTGACGCTGACTCAATCTTCATGTCCCAACGGAGTCTGAGCTAAAGACCTCATTCCAAGGTAACGAGGGTTGGGGGCTCTTCTCATGGACATGGCATTGGCAGATTAGATTTATCACACCTTGCTCTCTTTTAGGTTAGAGGTTAGACTCATTATGCTAGGGTATTAGGACATACCTCATACTTTATGTCATTACATATTATTCCATGATGGTGGGGGTCTTTGTATTAATGACTTGTCTTTACCATTCTGTTTCTTGCACTGTTCATTATCCTAATCATTACAGCCCATGCAACTTAACGCAGATTGCAGGCTTGCTAAATAAAACCTATTGAAACTTTACTGCATCTTCTTCATTGCCTGTGTTTGATTGAGACATGGTGTTTATGTGAGAAAGGGTCAATCTCCGTTTAACCACGGCACTCCCTGAGATGTCACATTCTTGAGTCCATGCGTAAAGGCTGCAACAAATCACCCTTTACTGTCTGAGGTTTTGGTGAGGTGCTGCTTGTGAGCCAGGAGGGTTGGGATGACAGTTGTAACTTGTTGTGGGACTGGCGTAGTCACCTACAAACATAAGTACTGTGATCCTTAAACCAGCAGTCTTGCCTAGAGCAAGAGTCAAACTACGACATGGTGCCACCAACAGTGGTGTTTAGGTACTAATTGACGGATACCCTGACTATTACTGCCTCACAGACAACAGGTACCTTAGGTTCCATTATACGGAGACATCTGTGGTCTTGGGGAAGATCCTCCTCAGCTGAACAGAGAACACCTAATTCGGCTGTAGGTTGTTCGAGCTCAAAATTTTAAAAAAGGGCTTTGCTCCCCATTTGGTGTTCCATCTCTTTTACCCATTTCACAACATGGCTATCGCCATAGAAATTCCTGAGAATGCTAGACAAGCATTAACTCTACACCTAGAAGCGCATGGCTTAAGAGAAGAGGGCGGGGATTTTACATTCATAGTGGAAGCTAGTGAAGCTTACCAAACAGAAACTTTTTATTCCTGGATTCACTTTCCTATGGAAGACAACACTACATTCACATTCCACACATACAGAATTGCAACTGTACCAATACGGTACCAAGCATACCAGTATCATGAAATACTGCTCACTTATCAGAAGCATCAGAACTGGTTTGAAGGCACCCTACTACAATTAATACAACACGTAAGATTAGGTCCCTTAGGTAATGAAGGACCAACGTGGCCTATGTTTGCCACATATACACCTCACCCAGGTATACAAAACATGGATGTAGCAGACCTGCGAAACCTATATCTTGAACTAGTAACACTCTACAGACGACTTGTTCAGTTCATAATGTGAACTTTGAACACTACACCAGTGCGTCCAGCACCACCAGCACCTGCTGGATATCAATTGGCTACTGGGATTAATCCACAAACAGTACATACTATCATGGGTAAGGTACCCACAGAATGGGAGAAAATTACCGTTCTGGATAGCCCAGAAAACAAATCAGGTGGAAGCTCTTTCGCCATATGGGACCACAGGAGAAACATAGAATTGTCACAATGTGCTTGCCCTTCTGGATGGTTCCCTAAGTGGATGACTGCGCCACATTGGGTACAGTCTTCGCTGCAATTTATACTACCACACATGGTACCCCGCCACTTGCCAATTTGCCGGAAGTGTTAAAACAAATACAGAATGAGCACAGGGCTACAGCAACCCTAGATCTGGGGATGAAATGAATGTGTAACTTCGACGCAGTATCCTCAATAATACTCAGTAATATCAAAGGGGAAGTGGTAGCACTGGCTATACGCCAGCACCTGAGAGATTCCACATTTGGACCGGGAGAAACAGCTACTGAAAATGATTTCCGACACCTATACTAGTATAGGACGGGATAGTTTGGGAGCCAAGCCGAAGAAGCTTGAAACCCCTAAGGAAGGTACTAAACAGGCACAGGACGGTTCTAAGAAGTGCTGGGATAAGCAAAAAGAATTTAAAGATAGACGAAACCAGAGAGCAGATTATCCACATCGGGAGAACTCCGAAAGGAGATATACTCTCAGAAAAAGCGAAAAATATAAAAGCTCCTGACAGATATACTGATTCATGTCCCTCTCGCTCCTTTCAGGACGCACCGGTTTGATGTAGTGAGAGAGGGGAATGGACTGAATAGGTGAAGCAGAAGAAAAACTCACCACAGTCTTCAGACAAAAAAGGAGAAAAGTCCCCACAACAAAAGCCGCAGTTTAAAAGGCGGCAGCACTGTCAATTAAAAATGCCCTTACACTTGAGAACATTGCTGAAGAACAAGATGTAGGCAGTGGCACTGTTAGCGCAGCAGAGGTCCCGATATGCCGCCCGAGTGTGAAAGATCATCTGGATGCGACAGCAACTAGCGATTTCATTGCAGTGATATTTTCGGATGAACTTAGTTGTGATATCCTGCTGGCCGAAAGGGATTGGCCACCCGAGCACGTCCGTAAGCTCCCACATGGGGAAGATGTAATTTTGCCTTCTTTCTCTGATCTTGTTCCAGAAGCGGTAAAACAAGCCTACGCTGTCAATTAGGCTTTGGTGCAGGCATCTGCATTGTACCGCAATCATGTAGGTTGGGTTAAGGATTCTCCTTGCCATGTAATACCTATCAGGTCTACACCCTCGCTATTCCCAGTTGCAAAACCCGACCATTCTTATAGAATAGTCTTAGATTACAAACCCTTAAATAGTCATACACGAACATACACTATACAAGATTCATATAGCACAGCACTAATTAACAATGTAGTGCACAAAAAATACAAAACAACGTTAGATATTTCCAACGGGTTCTTCTGCCAAAACTTAGCACACTAAAGTCGGGACCTCATTTGGCTCACAAAAACACTTTTGCCGTTTACCCCAAGGCTACAAGAACAGCCCAGGGTTGTTCTCAGCCCGAGTAGCATTAATATTACATGATATTGATCCCGAGGCGTGCTCCTACATAGATGACATCTATCTCACAGATGACGATGTCAACATTCATCTTGCCAGGGTTGATCAGATCATCTTAGGAATCCCAGCCCTTGGCTACAAATTCAGTTTTAGAAAAACTAAAATAGACTTTCTCACCGTACTGTTCCTGGGATGCAAGCTATCAAACGAGGGGAAGAGCCCGGCCCCACACTTTCTAGATATATGTGCACAACTTCATCCACCTAACACTCTCAGGAAATTACAGGCTTTACTTGGTTTCTTTAATTTTGGTAGAACATACATTTGTGACTGTGCACAACGTATCAAGCCACTCTATGATGTAATACACCCTGATTTTTCTAGCAGACACTGGACAGTTGAACACACACGCATCCTTAGGGATTTGCAGCAGGACATGCTAGAAGCCAAACACTTGCACACCTGTGACAACAAAACAAATTTGGTCATCAGAATACTTGCTGGTGCCATTGGGTTTACTTATGTCACCTTTAACGAGGGCGACACAGTGCCATAAGCATATAAATCACATTTATACTCCAATGCAGAACAACGTTTTGCACCTACAGAAAAAAATTCGAACTGCAGTTCATTTTTGTTACCTTGGTGCCATCCTTAGAGGCCGTCACCAAAGCAAGTGTTCCTAACACTAAAGCATTATATCCATGCTGGCTTCAGTGGGCAACCTCCCTGACTGCCTCCGATGTTGACTACATCTTTGATCCAAAACTTCAGACTCAAGAATTTCTCCAATACGAACAGTAGTACCCCGTTCCTCTAGATATTTTGCCACTTGACAGATACCATACTGTCATTTACACTGATGGTTCAGCACAAACAGCTGTAGGTACCAAACATCAATATTCAGCCGCCTTCGCAGCCCTGAGTGGAGTGATGAAGGATGGACTTTTCCACCCTCACAATACCTACACATCGACCGTGGGGGACTGCACAGCTCAGCTGGCTGAACTCAAAGTCCCTATTCTAGCACTAGAACATACAGAGCCAGGATTGCTGACTTTAATTGTCTGTGAGTCATACTACTACGTCCAGACCTACAATGATGACCTCAATCATTGGAAGCTGAATGGGTTTGGAGACTCCAAAGGGAGCACCATAAAACACAAAACATTGTGGGGAAGGGTGGCTGATCTCAAGGGTAAGCTACTGTGTGTCCATGTAGTACATACACTGGGCCACCAATGTGTAGGAGTACACATTATAGGCAACACTTTGGCTGATGAAGCAGCCAAATTTGCAGTAGCTACGGCTTCTGTGGCTGCAGTGACTCGTTCTCAGACGAGATCGGATAATGAAATTCTGACTGCCATGAAAGTTTCGGCTGAAGGCAAGTCTCTCCCAAAAGCATGCCCTACAAAATATTCTTACCACATCAGTGTGCAGAATGTTGCTTATGCAACACTTCTTGGGGTTGGAGATCGAACGATCCCCAACGGAGACCAGAGATTAGATATAATAAAAGCAGCGCATGAGGGTGTAATTTTTGCTAATGCTGGTATTTCGGCAACAGTAACACTCTTACAGAAATGCTTCTGGTGGCCAGGTCAATACAAACACACAAAACAGTACATCATTTGTTGTGACATTTGCCAGCAAACTAAGGGCTCAAACATAAAACGCCCACCGCAGACATCCCTCTTAGTGTCCAGCAGGCCACTACAATGTTTGTACCTGGACCATTGTGGTCCACTTCAACCTGATGGTGCATACAAATACATCTTAGCCGCTGTAGATTCTTGTTCTAGATTCCTGTGGGTATGGCCTCAGAGGTCAGCTAACGCTCGAACTGTTGTAAAAGACTTGCTGATATTTATCGGTACATATGCGGTTGCAGCATCCCATTCAGACCAGGGCCCTGAATTTGCCTCTAAGGCATTCAGAGACACCATGGGGACGATGGGTGTTGACCTCCATTACTCCTCTTCATACCAGCCCAAAGGAAATTCGGTAGTGGAGAGATGGAACCGTAATCTAATGCAGTCCTTAACAGCTAGAGTGTTAGGTTAAGGCTCCAGCTGGCTTCATCACCTATATGTGGTCCAGAGAGCACTGAATAATCTGCCAAGATGGTTATTGGGGGGGACGCACTCCCTAAGAGGTTCTCTTTGGGATACCTATGTATGTCCCAGATCTTGATGGCTCTGGTTTGGTGGCAGTAAACACACCTTTTGACATAAATGAACGTCTCACTGTTTTACAGGAGTTTCAGCAATTTTGTGATGATAAATCATACACCAGTGCTGCCACCTTAGGAATAAGGGATTTACCAACAAATTCCACTGGCTGGATTCCTAAAGTCAGGGATCTGGTTTGTGAGAAGATAGCTGTGAAGAAGGGATTTGGTCGATCCTACAGAGCACCGGTCCCAGTCTTGGGAGTACAAGGTACTAGAACTGTCATCTTACCACCACTGCCTGGTTGCAGAGCAAACAGATTAATTTCCATTGATGACGTCAAAGTTCACCATATGGTCGATCCTGCACAGTAAACCCAGAGGTCCCTTGGGTAGTTCCCGGTCCGCTCTCACTACCCAACAGGGCATACCTCTTCAAAGTAGAAATAACAACACTACTTCAGACTACACAACAATGTCCAATGATGCTACAAATACCTCCTCGATTGTGGGGAGGGTGGAAAATGAGCTCTTGCTGATTCCAGTTACCACTTTAGCGACAGCACCTATCCAAGATTTGGCTGTTTTCTACACCAACACTACGCAGACTGAAAGCACCGTCTACTATGAGCCTCCACGCGAAGTGACTACATCCACCAGTGATGCACCTGCTCCTGCGTTTGCAGAGACTGCCTCTGGTTATTTCATCGACATTGATGACTTCTCTTCAGACTCATCCACTCAAGTGATTGAAAATATTTCAAATACAGGTAAGCTGTACCTATGGCTTAAAAAAACCTATTTAATTCACCCATGGAACTATTTATGGTTCTGCTTGACATTTTTTGCATTGTTTCTATGGATTGGTTTTGTAACTGTTTTCTATTTGCTCATAAATGGTCATTACCTTCCTGAACGCTCCTCTGTTGCACCTGTGGATGAAGTCTTAACTTCATATCTTTCCTCACATAAGGTCTGAAGAGACTTATCCCTTGTGAACATTTCGGCTGTACCAATTCTTAATGGGACAACATTCCATTTGATATATGCGGGCCTACTGAGGTCATTCAAATTCCATATGTCTTCAAAATTTCTATAATTGATGTAATTACACCTGGTGTTGTATCTGATGATTGGGATATCCAGATAGTTAATTCTATGTTAACTGAAATGAAGGACTATTCAGTGTTTGAAAGTGATGATGTATATAGACATACAATGAATTATGGGAAATGTTCTGTTATAACTGGGGACATTACTAACTGCACTGTGCCACTAGACACATACCAGTACTTAACTAAATACAGTGGGAACACTGTTCACCACCACCTGTGGGGAGCCCAAAATGTCATACAGATAAATGTACTTATTTTTCTGGGCATGACACAAAACATCCAGAATCATATTATTTCAAATGAACTCCTTCACAAATCAGGAAAATGTTTCTAACTGATACAACGCTGGTTTATTCAGATTCCTTTGTTTCCCGTCTTGCAGTTGAAGGTTACGAATACTGGAGGGACACTGTTGATTTAAAGAGTGTACGGGGAACACATGATTGGCAAATACAGGTTAGGGAAGCTTTATTTAGAGCTTGCCTGATTCCTGTGCAGATTATCTTTTTAAATTCAACAGACAATCTGTCTGGGGCTAACAAAAATAAAAGAAATGAACACACCCAGCATCCCCACACCAGCAAAGTTTCATGACTGGCAATTCTTCCTGGATGTCACTGAGGAAGAGCTATTTGCAAAATTTCAGGCTGGTACCTCTAACTGTTCACTTTCTAGTCCCGGCGGGTGGTTGATTTGGCCAATAGACACCAATAGACACCAATGGATGTCAATGGGGTCACCACACAGGTATAGTTACAACATACAGGGGGTGATTCTGACCCCGGCGGTCTTAGACCGCCGGGGCCAGGGTCGGCGGGAGCACCGCCGACAGGCCGGCGGTGCCCCGCAGGGCATTCTGACCGCGGCGCTTTGGCCGCGGTCAGTGCAGGAAAACCGGCGGTCTCCCGCCGGTTTTCCGCTGCCCCTAAGAATCCTCCAAGGCGGCGCAGCTCGCTGCGCCGCCGAGGGGATTCTGACCCCCCCTACCGCCATCCTGTTCATGGCGGGAAAGCCGCCATGAACAGGATGGCGGTAGGGGGGGTCGCGGGGCCCCTGGGGGCCCCTGCCATGCCCATGCCAATGGCATGGGCACGGCAGGGGCCCCCGTAAGAGGGCCCCGCAAAGTATTTCAGTGTCTGCCTTGCAGACACTGAAATACGCGACGGGTGCCACTGCACCCGTCGCACCTTCCCACTCCGCCGGCTCGATTACGAGCCGGCATCCTCGTGGGAAGGGAGTTTTTCCCTGGGCTGGCGGGCGGTCTTTTGGAGACCGCCCGCCAGCCCAGGGAAAAACTCATAATACCCTCCGCGGTCTTCTGACCGCGGAGCGGTATAATGGAGGGCGGAATTCTGGCGGGCGGCCTCCGCCGCCCGCCAGAATCAGAATCACCCCCACAGTGTAGTTTAACTGTGAAAACAATGGGTACAGTCTAACACGTTAGCCGCCATCAAAGAACATCTTAACACTCTTTCTGAAGATGTAGACTTACAGGAATTTTTACTAGGTCCTAGAAAGCCATGCTGTAAAAGATTCATCTATGCTATGTATAATGAAATCTGGAAGCTTTCTCAGATAGAAGCTGCTGTGCATTTAAGGCAGATAGACAAGGAAAATTTAGAAAAGGCTTTAGTTGTTGTCGATAACGGCATGAACACTCTGTCCAACAGGATTTATTCCCTGACAAACATAGGCCCTCATTACAACCCTGGCGGTCGGTGTTAAAGCAGCGGTAATACCGCCAACAGGCCAGCAGTAAAAAAAAATGGGATCACGACCACTGCAGAAACCGTCAACACAGACAGCCACTTTAACACTCCGACCGCCACAGCGGTAGAAACAAACACCGCGGCGGTAACCGCCAACAGACAGGCGGAAAACACTGTACCGCCCACCCCATCACAACCCGCCAATCTGCCAGGTTTTCAGGGACGGTACCCAAGCCATCAAAAGCACGGCAGAAACAGAACACAGAAGGGAAACCACTCACCTCTCGACACTCGAAGAAGAACCACGACGCCATGGAGCTCGAGTTACAGGTCCTGCCCATCCTGGTCTACCTCCTCATCTACCAAAACTACGAAAGGCTGCGGCGATTGCCACAGTGAGTACTGCACCTAGTACAGATGGGAGGGGGCAAGGAAAAAGAGAGTGACACACACACGCAACACCCCCACCCCCACCCTCACCCACAACACCATTGAAACAAACACATGCAACAACATTACATTTACACCCTGTAACCCCCTGGAAGAACGCAACGACAAAAGGGATTGAGTTAAATCAGTGATATATTAGAAATAGGCAGATATACGTAATGAATAGAAAAACAGTATTCACACAAATATACAATAAGTACATAAGGCCACACATTGTCTCTTCCAAATGTCCATGGGCCACTAGGCCAAACATCATGGGCCAAGCCCACACTTGTCTCCTGCCTCAATATGGAGAGAACACTGCAGGGGCATCAGGTCGAAAACACACAGGCACCTCGGGGATGGGGAATGAGAGGGCACCTCAGCCGGAAGATGGTAAAATGCCACTGCTCCTGGAGGGGGCTCCATGCCCACAGCAATATCCTGGGGAGTGCAAAGCCACAGTCTCTCAAGTGGGTGGTTTGCCCACTGCTTTGTCCTGGGGAGTGCAAAGCCACAGTCTCACAAGTCTCTCAAGTGGGTGGTTTGCCCACTGCTTTGTCCTGGGGAGTGCAAATCCACAGTCTCTCAAGTGGGTGGTTTGCCCACTGCTTGGTCCTGGGGAGTGCAAAGCCACAGTCTCTCAAGTGGGTGGTTTGCCCACTGCTTGGTCCTGGGAAGTGCTAAGCCACAGTCACTCAAGTGGGTGGTTTGCCCACTGCTTGGTCCTGGGGAGTGCTAAGCCACAGTCTCTCTAGTGGGTGGTTTGCCCACTGCTTGGTCCTGGGAAGTGCTAAGCCACAGTCACTCAAGTGGGTGGTTTGCCCACTGCTTGGTCCTGGGGAGTGCTAAGCCACAGTCTCTCTAGTGGATGGCTTCTCCACTGGTTCTGGAGGGGGGTTTGTGCCCAGTGTGCATCATCCTGCCAAGGATAGGGTGAGTGGATGCCTTTCTCCACTAGTTCTGGAGGGGGCCTTGTGCCCAGTGTGCTTCATCCTGCCAAGGATAGGGTTAGTGGATGCATATCTCCACTGATTCTGGAGGGGGCTTTGTGCCCAGTGTGCTTCATCCAGCCATGGATAGGGTGAGTGGATGCTTTTCTCCACTGGTTCTGGAGTGGGCTTTGTGCCCAGTGTGCTTCATCCTGCCAAGGATAGGGTGTGTGGATGCCTTTCTCCACTGGTTCTGGAGGGGACCTTGTGCCCAGTGTGCTTCTTCCTGCCAAGGATAGGGTTAGTGGATGCCTTTCTCCACTGGTTCTGGAGGGGACCTTGTGCCCAGTGTGCTTCTTCCTGCCAAGGATAGGGTTAGTGGATGCCTTTCTCCACTGGTTCTGGAGGGGGCCTTGTGCCCAGTGTGCTTCATCCTACCAAGGATAAGGTTAGTGGATGAATATCTCCACTGGTTCTGGAGGGGGCCTTGTGCCCAGTGTGCTTCATCCTGCCAAGGATAGGGTTAGTGGATGCCTTTCTCCACTGGTTCTGGAGGGGGCTTTGTGCCCAGTGTGCTTCATCCTGCCATCCTTAGTGGATGCATATCTCCACTGGTTCCCAGTCTTGTGCCCAGTGATACAGCACTTGGGGTGTGGAAGTTCACATTCCCTCAGACACCTCACCTGAGTGTCTGAGGCACAAAATTTGCACAGACCAGGTTGCATGATAGTCCATGGAGGCAGGGCTAGACGCCATCTTGCGGCGGCTAAGGCTGCAAACTGGTGGTGGTGCTGGTGGGGTGCTGCCAGTGGTGGTGGGAGGCTCCAGCCCATCTCCTGCAGCCTCAAATGGCTGCCCACTGGGGCTGCTGCTGCTGGTAGTGGTCCTACTGCAGTGGTGCAGGTGGCGGTGCTCACAGGGGGGCTGCTGGTGGTCCTGGTCGTGGTGCAGGTGCCGGTGCTGCCAGTGGTGGAGGGAGGTTCCAGCCCTTCTCCTGCAGCCTTGGACGGCTGCCCACTGGGGATGCTGCTGCTGACAGTAGTGGTGCTAGTGGCGGTGCAGGTGGCAGTGCTTGCGGCGGGGCTGATGGTGGTGCTGCCTGTGATGCAGGTGGCGGTGCTGGCGGTTGTGCTGGTGGGCACCAGGCCTTCACCTGCAGCCTCCGACAGCTGAAGTGTCTTGCTTTCGGTTTTCTGCCCCTTCCTCACCTTGGCAGATGCTGTTGTGACCTTGGCTCTGGCAGCTGGAGTTTTGGAGGCAGCCTTGCTGGGTGGGTCATGCACCTTGCCCTTGCTGCATGCTGTCCCCTTCTTCACCTTGGCAGGTGGCGGAATGGTTTTGTCCTTTGCAGGGGTTGGTGGCACACTGGCTGGGTTGCCCACTTTGAGCCTCTGTGAGTTGCAGGTACCACAGCGGACGCCGACTTGGTGGCTGAGGTGCTGGCCTGGGTTCTGGACACGAGGGGAAGGAAGGGGGAGAGGTAGGGAAGAGGTCAGTGTTTGCCAGGAAAAGCTTTTTAGACACCCTGGGGTGGGAAGAGGGAGTGGGTTTGGGAGTGGAGGAAGAGGGAGTGGTTGTAGGGGGTGTCTGTCTGCTGAGTTTGGGTGAAGGTGCATGGGCTGGCTGCTGTTGTGAGGTGGATGCCTGTTGGGTGGGTGGGTGCTTGCGTTTGTGTACTTTGGAAGGAGGGGTCACAGACACACTGGGGGAGGACACAGGGGACGTGTGCATGGATGTGGGGGTGGTGACTGCCAGTGAGGGGTGAGTAGTGATTGGCGTGCTGGTGATGGAGGTAGTGGATGAGGATGTAGTGCATGCAGGTGTGAGTGGAGACGATACTGGGAGGGAGGTGGACGACGAGGATGAGGGGGACACAGTGGAGGCAGTGGATGTTGGTGTGTCTGTATGTGGATGGTGCTTGTGTGAGTGCCTGTGGGATGATGTGTGGTGCTTGTGTTTGCCTGAGCCACTTCTGTGTGTTGATTTGGGTGAATGCTGGTCTGAAGGTGTGCTTGGGATAGGTTGAGGTTGAGGGGATTGGGACTGGGTAGAGGAAGTTGGAGGGGGGAGGCTAGAGACAGGTACAAGGGCTGCCATCAGGCCAGAGCCTGAAATGCTCCAGTTGGGCCACCACGCCAGAGTGAATGCCCTCCAGGTATGCATTTGTTTGTTGCAAATGCCTCTCAACACCCTGGATGGCATTCAGAATTGGTGATTGCCCAACAGTGAGGGATCTAAGGACAATCTAAGGTCTAAGGTCAATAGCCTCCTCACTGAGGGCAGCAGGGCTGACTGGAGCAAGGCCTGAGGTACCTGGGGCGAAGGAGATGCCCTCTCTCCTGGGTGAGAGGGCATGGGAAACATGCTGAGGGGCTGCTGGGAGGGCGGTGCTGGTAGGGGGTGGCGGCTGTACCTGTTGTTGGGGTGGGCACAGATGTGTCTGCCACCACCAGGGAGCTCCATTTGAGGAGGAGTCGCTGTCTGCGGTCTACCCTCCTGTCCCCGTCGTGGAGCTCCCCTCACCCTTCGTCCCACTGGTGCCCTCACCCTCGGTGGATTCAGCTTCAAGGACCATGTGGGATGCAGCTCCCTCCATCGCTGGTGCCTCTGCTCCTCTGCCAGATGATGTTACTGCACACAAGGACAGGGTGACAAAACAAAAAGGGGGGGGAGAGACAGAGGATACACTTGGTCAATGCCAGCAACACCACTACCGTTGGTGTACACAACACACAGGGAGCAGCCCTATGCACTAGGCCATGCACTACCAATTACTAAGATAGTCACTAGCCCATGTGGTACAATGCCTAACGCCTTTAGCTGCACACCTGAAACCCACGGGACCCTGCACAGTAGTAGATGCCCACTAACACTATTGGGGTAGGAGTGCTTCAGAGCCTGTCCAACAAGGGACCTACCCTGCCATCTTAGCCCTGGCCTAGGGGCACCCATAGCCCACATCCTCTACTCAGGTACCTCTTAACGTGCACAAAGTCAGGATTCCGAATCTGTACTCACCCCCTTGTGGCTGCTGTGATGCCTTCAAGCGCCCATCCAACTCCACATAGGCCACCGCCAGGATGCGGAACATCAAGGGGGTCATGGTGCGACGGGCACCCCTTCCCCTTCCTCCCACCTTTTGCAGCAGTGGGTGCTCCACCTGTCAAAGACCCCCAGGTTCCGCACCTCCTTGGCGATGGCACGCCAAATACCCTTTTTCTGCTGGGCGCTGATCTGCATGGAAAAGACAGCAGACAAGGGAATTAGTCAACCGTCCGGACTGTCACAGTAATGGCCCACCATATCCCTCCCATCCCCTGACACACATACATTGACCACCTTACATGCAGCACTCTGGCCAGGATGCCTCTGCCCCCCACCTACATGTGGCTTACATACACAGCACTCCATACTTTCATGGCCCACGCATCATGCTCATAGTGTACTCACCTCTTTGTCTGGAGGACCGTAGAGCAACGTGTACTGGGGTAGGACCCCATCCACCAGTTTCTCCAAATCATCTGCAGTGAAGGCAGGGGCCATTTCCCCAGACACATGAACCATTGTCACTTCCAGACACAGGTCACAGCAGCACTTGCAGTGTAGGTCCTCTCCTGTTGAAGGTCAGGTAGCAAGTGAGTGAACAGATAGAAAATGGCGGTGACGTCCGCGGTGGTGCGTACCGTCACCGCCAGCATACATCGCCATTGGCTCCTGGAACCTATAGGGCCCAATGATAACCATTGAGAAGTTGCACGGCGGTCTTCGACCACCTACCGTGACGGCACACAATGCCAGCGCAATTACCTCATTTCCACATGTCCCTCATCACAGGTCAGGCAGCTGCCATTTCGGGGGGCCACAGGGCATGGCACCTAACTGCGTCACAGCAGACATTGGCACAGCAACTGATTGTCTGATTCACATCTTGTTTCTATAAAGTAAACAAATCATCATTAGTGCAATAGATGTGTGAATATGACCCTATGCTCACCGTTTTCCTCCATAGGCTTCAACTGCTGAGGCTGAATATGAGATGACGGCATCCCCTGGTGTACAGACCTCTGGTGGACCTTGCGACAATGGACGACAGACACATTATGATAACCTACAGACTTGATCATGCCACAATCATAGAACTGTGTGCCCAATTGGAGCCAGACCTGATGTCAGCTATCTGCCAGCCCACAGGTATCCCCCCTCTAGTGCAGGTCCTGTCAGTGCTCCATTTCCTGTGGTTCCTTCCAAACAACAGTGGCCATGGCATCAGGGATGTCCCAGCCAATGTTCTTCAACGTGTTGACCAGAGTGTTGTCAGCCCTGCTGAAACACATGCGCAGCTACATCATGTTCCCCCAGGTGGAGGATTTGGCCACAGTGAAAGCTGACTTTTATGCCCTGGGACATATCCCCAACATTGTTGGTGCCATTGATGGTACTCATGTAGCATTTGTCGTCCCCCCCCCCCCAGCGAAAAGAACAAGTGTTCAGGAATAGAAAAAGCTGTCACTCTATGAATGTGCAGATGGTGTGTTTGGCGGACCAGTACATCTCCCATGTGAATGCCAAATATCCTGGCTCTGTGCATGACGCCTTTATCTTGAGGAATAGCAGCATCTCATATGTGATGACAACTCCAGAGGCACCAGGTGTGGCTAATAGGTGAGCCCAAGGTCCCCACACACTATGAGTAGGTGTCTGGGTATGGGGTTGACCCTTAGGGTTAGTGTGTGTCTAACAGTTGTCTCTCGATATTTGCAGGTAACTGTGGTTACCCCAACTTCTCATGGCTACTGACCCCCAGTAAGGAATGCCAGGACAAGGGCAGAGGAACGTTACAATGAGGCACATGGGCGTACAAGGAGGATTATTGAAAGGACCTTCAGCCTCCTGAAGGCCAGGTTCCGGTGCCTCCATCTGACAGGTGGCTCCTTGTACTTTTCACCCAAGAAGGTGTGCCAGATCATCGTTGCATGTTGCATGTTGCACAGCCTAGCCTTGAGATGCCAGGTGCCTTTTCTGCAGGAGGATGTGCCTGGAGATGGTCTTGTGGCAGCAGTGGATAGTGAGGAAGAGGAGGCAGAGTAAGAAGATGTTGACAACAGAAGCAATATAATTCAGCAGTAACTCCAGTGACACACAGGTAAGACACTGTAAGATCATTTTACATTTCAGTTTTCTGTTGGGTATTATACATGGCAGCCTGTTTCCCTATGTCTGTGGCCACTGACTGCACCCTTTGGCATCTCTATTTTCTGATCTCTGTGCCCCACTCTGGCTCCTGCTATATGTACTGCAGCCCACCAAAGGTCATTCCAAAGTATATTTCACTGTACATTTGAGTTGCAATGCTTTGATAATGTTGTACTAATACATATGTGAATCATTTGACAGACTCCAGATTAGTACTTGTTTCAAGGGTGTTTATTTAAGTGCTCATAAGTAGAGGCGGATGTGCAATGGGCTGGGCTGATGTTGGAGGAAAGTCCATGGTAGAGTCCAGTCTCTTGGTATCACAGGTGTATTGTCCAATGGGGCATAGGAAGGGGAGTAATGGCAGTTCAAGGTGGACAGGGTGACAGAGTGGGACAGAAGGGTGACAAATCAGGAGAGTCCTATTTCCTGGCGGGGTCTTGGCAATGTTCTCTGGCTTCTGCCTGGATCGCAGGGACAGTTTGCAGGGTGGTTCTCCTTCTGCAGGGGGTGGGGTGCTGGTAGCCTGTTGTTCCTGTGGCTGGGCCTCCTGTCCACTAGCACAATCGGAGGTGGAAGGCTGTTCATCGGTTTGGCTAGTGTCAGGGGCCCGTTGGTGTGCCACTGCCTCTCTCATGGTCTTGCCCATGTCAGCCACCACCCCTGCAATGATGACCAGGATGGTGTAGATGTTTTTTATGTCATCCCTGATCCCCAGGTACTGTCCCTCCTGCAGCCGCTGGGTCTCCTGCAACTTGGCCAGTATCTGGCCCATCGTCTCCTGGGAATGGTGGTATGCTCCCAGGATGTTGGACAGTGCCTCGTGGAGAGTAGGTTCCCTGGGCCTGTCCACCCCCTGTCTCACAGCAGTCCTCCCAGCTTCCCTATTGTCCTGTGCCTCTGTCCCCTGAACCGTGTGCCCACTGCCACTGATCCCAGGTCCTTGATCGTCCTGTATTTGTGGGGTTGCCTAGGGTCCCTGTAGTGGTGGACACACTGCTGATTGACGTGTCCTGGGGACAGTGGCATGGGCCCGCTGGGTTGGGTGATGTGCTGGTGTTTCCTGAGGGGGAGGCTCTGAGGTGGGTTGGGACTGTGGCAGGGTAACCAACTGTCCAGAGGTCCCGGATAGGCAAGGTTGGTCATCCTGATCCAGGCGTGCAGAGCTGCTGTCTTCACTGTGGGCCTCTTCAGGGGGGGACTGGATGTAGCTGGCACCTCCTCTCCCGTGATGTTGAGTATGGGTCCTGTGGGGACGCAAATGCAGTGTTAGTGTATCTGTGTGTGCCATCTTGTTCATGGGTGTGTTTTCCTGTATGATTGTGATTTCCCTGTCAGCTTGGCCTTGTGTGAGTGGTGATTTTGTGGGCTGGGTGAGTCGCTCTACTGGGCATGCTGTGGTGATGGGTGTCCATGCAGGTCTGTGTTGGGGGGCCACACCAATGTGTTACATGCAGGGCTTGGTATTGGGATGGGTGGGTTGTGATGGTGGGGTATGTGTGAGGTGGTGAAGTGATGGGGTGAGGGTTTGGGTGGGATTATGTGATGGCATGCAGGTGGGGGGGTGTTAGTAATTAATATTTGACTTACAAGTCCTCCTGCTACTCCTGTGAGGCCCTCAGGATGCATTATTGCCAAGATTTGCTCCTCCCATGTTGTTAGTTGTGGGGGAGGAGGTGGGGGTCCACCGCCAGTCCTCTGTACTGCTACCTAGGGCCAGATGCAGGAAACACTTTGCGAGTCGCAAACGGCAAAATCTGCCGTTTGCGACTCGCAAATGCGTGTTTCCAATGCAGAAATGCATTGTGCAAATCGGGACCGACTTGCAAAATGCATTTCAGAATCGCAAATAGGAAGGGGTGTTCCCTTCCTATTTGCGATTCCTAGTGGTATGCAATACCATTTGCGACCGCATATGCGGTCGCAAATGGTGTCGCAGTTACCATCCACTTCAAGTGGATGGTAACCCACTCGCAAATTGGAAGGGGTCCCAATGGGACCCCTTCCTCTTTGTGAATGGACCCCAAATAATTTTTTCAGGGCAGGTAGTGGCCCAAGGGACCACTACCTGCCCTGAAAAAATACCGAAACTAAAGGTTTCAGATTTTTTTTTAAGTGCAGCTCGTTTTCCTTTAAGGAAAACGGGCTACACTTAAAAAAAAAAAAAAACTGCTTTATTTAAAAGCCGTCACGAACATGGAGGTCTGCTGACTACAGCAGGCCTCCATGTTTGCGAGTGCCTATAGTCGGTATGGGGCCGCAATTTGCGACCCACCTCATTAATATTAATGAGGTGGGTCTCTGAGACCCCATACCGACTCGCAGACGGTGTCTGAGACACCGTTCTGCATTGCAAATTGCGACTTGCAATTTGCGAGTCGGAAGGACTCGTAAATTGCAAGTCGCAATTTGCAATTTTCCTACATTTGGCCCCTAGTGTCTTGCAGCCACAGAACGCATCTTCCCCTGTAGGTCGTTCCACCTCTTCCTGATGTCATCCCTTGTTCTGGGGTGCTGTCCCATGGCATTGACCCTGTCAACTATTCTCCCCCATTGCTCCATCTTCCTTGCAATGGACGTCTGCTGCACCTGTGATCCGAATAGCCGTGGCTCTACCCCAATGATTTCCTCCACCATGACCCTTAGCTCCTCCTCTGAAAACCTAGGGTGTCTTTGGGGTGCCAGGGATGTGGTGTGAGTGATATGTGTGAGGATATGTGGGGTGATGTGTGGGGTGATGTGTTGGGGTGTATGCTGTGATGTGCGTGGATAGTGTATGGGTGATGGTGTTCTGTGGCTCAGATTGGGTGGGTGCTCCTGGTTTGTGTCTCTTTTTGTTGGCAATCTTGTTTTTCATTGAAAGGGTTGTAGGTAATGTGGGTGTGTGTTTTATAGTGTTGTGAGTGTGGTGTGTGTATTTTTGCCCAATGTGGTGGTGTTTTGTAAATGTGTATGTATTTCGAGCGAGGCGGTGTGTACCGCCAATGGTTTACCCCGTTTGAAAGACCACTGCGGTGATTTGTGGGTCATGATACTTTGTGCGTATTCCTGTTGGCATAATGGTGTGGGTTTTGCTATCGCCAGTTTATCACTGACCTTTGGTGTGGCGGGCTTGTGTGGGTGTCTATAGCGGCGGTTTTCTCAGTGTGGGTCATAATACCTGTAGCGGAATACCGCCGCGGTCACGATATGTTGGCGGCCGTCAGCACGGCGGTAGGTGGCATTTACCGCCAGGGTTGTAATGAGGGCCATAGTGTCATCTGCGACTGATATTATTCAGAAAGACATGTCCCTTTTATATCATGGACAAAGTCAGCTGCTTTCCATCATGCAGTTAGGCTGGATGTTACAGACATTGAAAAATGGCCGAATTCCATGGAAGTACATTAACGGTAGTGAATTGTTCAACACCTTTAATTTATCCAGGGAACAAAAGACAATTGCTAAAAGGGAAGTGAGTTTCACCATGCTTCACATAGAAAAATTAGAAAAGTTGCCTTTCACAGTTACAGAAAGTCCTTAACAATATTGCTCCTACATGGCATCATTAATCTGCCCATTTCCAAGTTTTTTTTTCCGAAATGCGTGAAACATCTTGCTGTGGGCAGGTATGAGCGACTAGGAGATAGCTATATTAAAGAAGAGTGGGAGTTGCCCTTTGAATACAAATGTCTGAATGGCAAAACAGAGGTCGTTCTCAGCAGAAGTGAATGCGAGACTACTATTAGTCATTCAGTGATCTGCAAACAGGTGTCCCTTCATGGCCTTTACAATGCGGGGGTCGCAAACTTGGCCTCTTTTCTGAAGGGTACTCCAGTCCCTTTGATTCAACCAGCATTTCATGTACTTTCAAATGGAAGTTATGTGATGCAGAGCGACCAAAGCTGTTGCGGTATGCAACCAGGAATTGTCTTTGCAATTTCAGTCTCTAAGGTTGTTAGGTGTTGTGGGCAAGTTTTGTTCCCCCCCCCACATGAGAGATAAAAGTATCAGAAATGTGGCCTCAAATGATACTGTTAATGTAAATTATGACAAGCTGAGCAGACTAAAGGCGCTACTGTTTCAAAAACAAGTCGCGTTGACAATCACTAGAGAGACGTATGCTCTCCAGATTGCGAGATCATCAGCCAAGATACAATCCCTATTAAATATCAACCTCCCCAAGCACTTTGGAGAACTGGTATCCAGAATTTTCAATGCCTCAAGTACTACTGGGATTGTTTACTTCTTTAAGGCTGTTGGGTGTGGATTTGTGTCCATCTTCCAGACTGTCTTCTGGTTCATTCCATTGGCCATCCGTTCACTCTTTTCCAGTGTGTTTGGTGGTTTTCCTATAATTTTGGCATTGATTGGCGGAATACTGCTGCTATTTCTTCTGATTCGCAGTGGTTGTGTCTTTCAAGTTATGCGAACCAATGGAGCCACTGCCACCAGCTCAACTGTGTCGTTAACGCATGGTTCAGGTCTTTAATGCTTCGTTGCTGGAGGAGTTGGAGCGTGCTATGGTGCCTCTTCGAATACTTGCCTACAGTGTATCTTGCTGTTACGCCAGTGCCTCCTGTGGACCAAGCACTGCTGATATCCCCGATGAGGGTTCATTCACGGTCATGCCCCTTGAGACTGAGGCTGATTTGCAAGCCCACTTATGAGCCACCCTTAGTGAATGATATGGCTCTTTTTGGCGCTGTGGAGAGTGCCACTCCTGCAGGTGGACCTGCACTATTGCTCCGTGGATCCATCTGCCTATCCTGTGATCGATCTAACCTCTGACGATGTGGCCTCTTTCTTGAGGTCCTTTCCATTCAATGGCTTCGAAGATGCTCTTCAAGATCATGGCTATTGTTAGAAAGATGTTATGATTGGCTTATTATACCAAATTCAAAGATTACATTTATTGCCGTTACTTTGCCCTGCTGTGCTTGTCATGATCAACATTATGGGGGTTATTACAACTTTGGAGGAGGTGTTAATCCGTCCCAAAAGTGACGGTAAAGTGACGGATATACCACCAGCCGTATTACGAGTCCATTATATCCTATGGAACTCGTAATACGGCTGGTGGTATATCCGTCACTTTACCGTCACTTTTGGGACGGATTAACACCTCCTCCAAAGTTGTAATAACCCCCTATATCCCTTTGTATGTTTTTTTACCTACTGATTTTTAACACGTTTTTAAATGTGATTTTTTATGTAGTTTCTATGCTTTTAGATTTTAGTTCAGAGCACTTTTCAGAATTGGGTTCACTCACCTTCGGTGGCGTCAAGTTATGGCATCATACTCGTTATGGGAATGGGGAGGGTGTAGTGAATCCTAGTTTATTTTAATGGGATACAGGAGTTAGCTTAGCGTTTGGCTTTCAGACTTGTGCCCCCATCACCTAGTGACTTTTACCCTACTTAGTTTGCTCTGTTTAAGCACAATTATTTAATTAAATCTTTTAAGATGGCTGCATTGTTTTTAGTTAGGCCTATGTTATAGTTTGTATTATCAGTGCCACTGCGCTAAGGCATCAATATCAAGCAACAAAGATAAACAAACTGTAGGTGTTCACAGTAGGTACTTTACCTCTTCACGCTTTCGAGGGAATTCTTTATATAAATTAGCGTCCCAAGCATGTCTTGTAATCTATTGCTTGGAAACATACCTATGTCAGGGATCCAAGCAGATCTGCAGAAATACTCCTCACTTAAACAGATAGTCAGAGGGATTCAGACCAGATGACATCGCTGCTATCGATGCTGCACGTCGCCTTGACGCTGACCCAGTCTTCGTGTCCCAACGGAGTCTGAGCTAGAGACCTCATTCCAAGGTAACGAGGGTTGGGGGGCACTTCTCATGGACATGGCATTGGCAGATTAGATTTATCACACCTAGCTCTCTTTTAGGTTAGAGGTTAGACTCATTATGCCAGGGTATTAGGACAGATCTCATACTTAACATCATTAGATATTATTGTAAGATAGTGGGGGTCTTTGTATTAATGACTCTTGTCTTTACCATTCAGTTTCTTGCACTGTTCATTATCCTAATCATTGAAGCCCATGCAATTTATCTCAGATTGCAGTTTTGCTAAATAAAACCTATTGAAACGTTACTGTGTCTTCTTCATTGCCTGTGTTTGATTGAGACATGGTGTTTATGTGAGAAACGGGTAATCTCCGTTTAACCACGACACTCCTTGAGATGTCATACTCTTGAGTCCATACGTAAAGGCTGCCACAAATCACCTTTTACTGTTTGGGTTTTTGGTGAGGTGCTGCTTGTGAGCCAGGAGGGTTAGGACGACAATTGCAACTTGTTGTAGGACTGGCATAGTCACCTACAAACATAAGTACTGTCATCCTTACACCAGCAGTCTTGCCTAGAGCAAGAGTCAAACTGCTGTGCTGAGCGGTTGCAGGCAAAACGTTCAAGCCAAACTCCTAAAGCCTGGCATTTAACCTGCCTCAGCAGTTCATCTGACTACAAAGAAATAAATTATGCATCAAGCAAAGTCAGGGAAACTACACCAATGTGTCTGAAGGTTAAAGTTTTTCACTGTTTCCCGACTTTGCAGGAAAAAAAATAAACTACACTGCCTTAATAATAATGAGGGATAATTACTGATGGAAATGGCCCTTTTTGTGGGGCCATCCCCAAACATTTTGCCTTTCTTCTCCTATTTTTCTGACCTCCTTTTTGTTGGCTTTAGAACTAAGGGCACTTTACCACTAATAATCAGTGTTAAAGTGCATGTGCTCTCTTCCCTAAAACGTGTTATGGTTGGCTTACACCTGTTTGGTATTTTTAGTTTACCTGTAAGTCCCTTGTAAAGTGGTGTACAATACCCAGGGCCAGTAAATTTAATGCTGCTAGTGGGCCTGCAGCACTGATTGTGCCACCCAAAGAAGTAGCCTATCAAACTTGTCTCAGGCCCGCCACTGCAGTACCTGCATGCACAGCTTACTACACATTGACTTGGCAATTCAAACTACTTGCCAAGGCCTAAACTCAGTTTTACTACATCTAAGGCACCCCTAAGGTAGGCCCTAGATAGCCCTATGGGCCGAGTGCTGTGTAGGTAAAAGGCAGGACATGTACTTTTATGTTTTACAAGTCCTAGTAGTGGGAAACAGCCTATTTGCTTTTTCACTACTGTGAGGACTGCTCCTTTAATAGGTTAGCACTGGGAATTCCCTCATATATTTTTTGGGGTGGTAATTTATGATCTGAAACGAGTGGTTGGATCTTTTTGGTATGTTTGGAATGGTAGTGAGAAATCCTGCTTACTGGTGTGGTTGGATTTTTCATTACTATTTTATAAATGCCACTTTTAGAAAGGGGGCTATCTCTGTGCTTATAACTCTAGTGTTTTACAGCCTGACTCCAATTCACGCCAAGTGCTGGGTGACAACTACACTTGGTGCATACTTTCCAGGCAGCCAAAACACGGGGGCAAGTTATGACAGGAGAGGCATCTGCATCCATCGGCATACTGATAGTCTTCCTAGGCTGGGAGAGAGGGAGGTGGGGTGCACTTACATTTGTATCAGCTGTGTCCCTGCCTGACACAATGGACTGATTTACCCTTATTTATGTCTGGAGCCTGGGCTGGGTTGAGAGGGGTTGTGTTACACTTGACAGGGTCTCTTTGAAGTCACCCTCTGAACAAAGACATTTTGAAGTATAAGTACAGGGGCTCTGACCCCATGATTTTGAGAGCACTTTTAGAACAGTGACTGAACCTCTAACAGAAGGACTGCCGTGCTGCACCAGGGACTCATGTGGACTGCTCTTCTGCTGTTGCCTTGCTCCCTGCTACTTTTTGGGTGGCCTAAAGGACTCACTGGATTGATTTTCTGTGTGTTGCCCTGATGCTAGTTGCTCCCAGACTTGGACTTCACTAGCATTGCAGGACTCCCAGGAGAAACCGCCATTACTTGCTTTGGTGAGCTGGCCTAATGCACCTCTAATGACCCCATCTAAGTGTTATCCCAGGGCTTGGTGGCCTGCCCTGCATCTTTACATTTAGCATATGGGAAGCGCTGTCCTCAGGCCCTTGCATGCCTCTTCAATTCTGGTGCATGGGAGCACTGTTTTCTGCTTTGTGGTTTCAGCAATCAGCAAGTCGTCAGAGCATTGTTAATAGCTCCTGAGCCCTCATGCCCAGTGCATTTTGAGCACTTTCCTCTAACCTTTTTCTTGTATAAAACCAGTGCCGTGGAGCACTGGGTAATGGTCTGAGACAACCTGAGGATACAAGCATGACTCCTGTGAGCACCATACTTCTGCACCCGCTCTTCACTGGGTGAGCACGGTGCCTCTTTGCTGCACATCAGAATACCCCTCAATGAGGCCCCCTCTCCTGGAAACCCGCTGCACAAGCTCTTCATTTGGTGAGCGCTGTACCTCTTAACTGCTTATCAGAATCCCTCTCTGAGCAGCCCCCTATCCTGGAAAACAGAGCTGCCCTGGGGGACAAGCAGAGAAAACCAACCCCGACCTGCCTACACCAGGCCAGGGGGTTGGAATACAGCGTGACCTATGAGTACCCTCGCCTGCTCGTCTGGCTGTCCCAAGTCTGTCACATGGACCCTGTTGCTGTCTCCAGAACCGCTGCCATCTCCGTGCGGCCAGGAGTAATGCCAACACCTGACGTCTGGAGCTACCATTTCCATCACGGGCCAGTCCAGACCTGGGAGTGCCTAGCCCCATCCTGTGGTGGGGGACAACTGTGTTTTGGGAGCCTTACTGGCCCTGAGAGTGGGATATTTGTGTGTCTCTCAACCAGTGGGCATTACCTACAATGTAGTTATGGGATACTGGTGATATAGGAGGGATCCAGGCATATTTTCCAAATGATTTAGGCCATTACAATACTAGCACTTGTGTGTTTGTGCATATTACTACAACTGTTACCTTTTCATGTCATGGTGGAATGTCGGGGCTGGGCCCCTTGCACTCTTGGGATACTGAGTTATGTGGTAATAAGGGGTACATCTGTACCATGCTCATGATCTATTGTGTGCTTCGTCCTAGCCAAACTGTTGCATTTCATACCCTGTTGTAGCAGAGTATTCTTGCTCTGACAGAATAACAAGTACTATTCAGTGATGGCACGATGGGTTTATGAGTTATGTTGTCTCTGGTCAATGTTATATATTTACAATATAAGATACATATTTTTATAAATAATTCTGGGGGTCATTACGACCCTGTCGCGGTTGTGGTCGGACTGCCGCCAATGTGGCGGTCCGACCACCACATTACGACTGCAATGGTAGCACTGGGGTGGGACTGCCAGATTACGAGTTTTCATTGGTCTGGCAGCGGTGACAGTCCTATTCCGCCAGGGCAGCGCTGCCCTGGGGATTACGAGTCCCTTCTCCAGCAGTGGTTTCATGGAGGTAGCACTGCCAAAAGGCTAGCGGAGACAGGGTGCACTGCCCATGCACTTGGCAATTGAGCAATTGCTGTACTTAAGCCCTCAGATGAAATTTTCTGAGAGTGGAAAACAGAAGGTCACCATTGAAAAATCGGCAGTGCAGAATGTTCCTTAGTCCACAGAAAATTCCCTAAGTGACAAAAACTTTGTCCAGTCTGACATTCAGATGGGAGGACTGGGGCGCTGCTCCTCTGTTTCTATGACTTAGAGGCATTAGTGCGGGCCCATCGATGCCTGCCCCCACAAGTAATTCGGTGCGCTGTGCCCTGGAGAATCCAAAATGCTCGAGCCTGGCTGATTCCTCTGTGCCCTAAAACGGGATTATTAACACGACCTTAGTGTGGGCGCGAGAGTTTTAGTTGCTAAATAAAAAACACTGCTGGTGATCTTGAGGCGGCTGATCTACAGGTGTGATGTTCCCTGCCGTGTCACAGCCAGGCATGCAGTGCAAAGATTGGAGATCTGTTATTGCTGCGGATTTAAATGGATTGATTTCCTATTCCTATCGGGATTTTGACAGCTAAACACCACTGCACACCTCTCACCTCTGTATGTGCTCTCTGTGACTGGAAAGAAAAGCAATTTTGAGTTAAGAAGATGGTTCTGGGTTTTAAATATGTTTCTAAACTAACCTGTGGTTCGTAGATACAGGCGCTGTGCGTTTTTTTAATTTTACATCAAATGTTTCTAAGAGTGAAATCCGCTCATTCCGTCTCTGGTCATAGGGTTCATCAATGTACTATCTACTCTTTACAGTATTTTATTTTTATTGACAAACATTCAGAAGATTTTTTCATTTTCTTTTTGTTTCAGTGTAGCTATTTATCCAGGTGGTACTTGAAAGCGACATTTTTGTATTGAAACATTTTTTATGTTGCCAATATTGTCTTTCCTGTGTTTCGCCTGAGAGATATTTGTATCTATCTGAGATTCAACTTTATACTAATTGTATTGAACATCTAATTTGCAGTTTTTAAAGAAGGCACATAGGGGGTCATTCTGACCCCGGCTGGCGGCGGGAGCCGCCCGCCTGGAGGGAGCCGCCATATGGCCGCTCCGCGGTCGAAAGACCGCGGAGGCCATTCTGGCTTTCCCGCTGGGCTGGCGGGCGACCGCCAGAAGGCCGCCCGCCAGCCCAGCGGGAAACCCCTCCCCACGAGGAAGCCGGCTCCGAATGGAGCCGGCGGAGTGGGAAGGTGCGATGGGTGCAGTTGCACCCATCGCGAATTTCAGTGTCTGCTGAGCAGACACCGAAATTCTTTGTGGGGCCCTCTTACGGGGGGCCCTGCAGTGCCCATGCCACTGGCATGGGCACTGCAGGGGCCCCCAGGGGCCCCAAGACACCCCATACCGCCATCCTGTTCCTGGCGGGCGAACCACCAGGAACAGGATGGCGGTATGGGGTGTCGGAATCACCATGGCGGCGCAGCAAGCTGCGCCGCCATGGAGGATTCCTCAGGGCATCGGAAAACCGGCGGGAGACCGCCGGTTTTCCTGTTCTGACCGCGGCCAAACCGCCGCGGTCAGAATGCCCTGCGGGGCACCGCCAGCCTGTTGGCGGTGCTCCCGCATCCCCGGCCCCGGCGGTCAAGGACGGAATGACCCCCATAGTGTTCTAAATTATTTCCACATCATTTTAGTAAGTAAAATGAAGATTTAATCTCCTCTCCTTCCGTAACATTTTAGATAATACATTCCTCTGTCTGTAGCCCTGTTCCTAGAGTATTCGTGTCCTGATTTCTTCGCAGCTCTCCATTGCTTTGTAGATTTGTTTGCTCTCTAAATAAGTCTTCTTATATAAGTACATATATAATTATTCAAGTGAAGTGTGTAGTAGATTGCAGTTCACCAAAGACTTTGGATTTGATAAACCTCTTGGATGTCAGTCTAGTACTCCTTTGCTTATTACCAGAAAGTAACATTTTATCCCCAATGATTATTTTAATTTTCATTTTATGCTTGAAAAAGATGCTAGGAGAAAGGCAGCTATCATGAAAAGAACAAGACACACTGTCCTTAACATCATGTGCATATGACGTCCCAGCCATATTTTCACATTGTCCTATGAAGAGTTCCTTGATTGTTGGCAGTAATATGAGGGGCTCCTAATCACTAAGGCCCTCCTAAACTAAAGATTGTTGTCTGATGTTCACCTCTTTGGTACGCAGTGGGAAATTAGACTGCATTGATTTCCTCATCCATGGTCCAACAGGGGTGATTTCCAGTGGCCGCCTCAGATCACATCCTAGCTTTTGGCACCTGATGTAGAGTTTGAGGGTGTGTAGGTGCACCCAGGGGGTGCTGAGGCATAGAGTGGAGTGTCAAAGAGTATCTGGCCATGGATTGGTTGGCGTTGAGTAGAATGGAGGGGCGTAGAGTAAAGGGGTGCAGAGTGTTTTGGAGTATAGTGGAATGCCATAGAATGGATCAGAGTGGAGTAGAGTGGGCTAGAGTGGAGTGGCTTAGCGTACAGTGGAGTAAAGTTCTTAGAGTGGATTACTGCCTAACAGTGGTATGTAGTGGAGTGGAGAGGCATGGTGTATTGTGGAGTAAAGTGCCATAGAGCCTCGTCAAAATAGTGTGGCTTAGAGTGTTGTAAAGTAGCATGGAGTGTCTTGGAGTGGCATAGAGCTTTGTGGAGTGGAGTGTCATAGTATAGAGTGGAGTAGAGTGGGCTAGAATAGAGTGACATAGAGTCATGCAGAGTGGAGGACAGTGTTGTAGGGTGGAATGGAGTAGAGTATATTGGAGTGGCGTACAGTGGAGTGGTATAGAATGGCCTAGAGTGAAGTGGCGTAGAGTGTCGTGGCATGGAATGGAGTGTTGAGGCATGGAGTGGCATACAGTGGAATAGAGTGAAGGGTTGTAGAGTGTTGTGGTATGGAGTGGCATAGAGGGGAGTGGAGTGGTGTAGAGGGGGAGTGGAGTAGTGTATAGGGGAGTAGAGTGTCGTGGAGTAGAGAGAGTGGTAGCACACTACCATTACAGACAACTCATTTTCAATTGTAATGAACATTACATTTGCACAGACAGACATTTTTACTGATAGAACTATATACCACACAAATGATAATGTGTGGAAATTTCATCACCTAGTGTATTGATTTACTTTGATTGTATTAAAATATTTGTTTCCACCACAGTTCAGAATTACAAAAATAATGTGCTTCATTAGTGCCTTCCTAATGTTGATACATTCTGACATATTTGCACATTTCATTTACATCCATGTAAATTGAGTTGCGTGCTAGGAAAACATAACATCATACAGCCTTCCTCCAGCACACCCCAGAACTAGCATGATTGTCACATAAATCCTCTCACTTTGAAGTCAGAGAAAGAAAGGTAAACACCAAGCTCCATCAGAAGACCGAACCTGACATTACACCTCTATCTGTAAATGCCTATCAAATGTGACAAGATAAGAACAAAATGAAAGCGAGCAGTTGTGGAAGAATACAGTAAACAGACATGCTCCAAAAGAGAGATAATTACATACTAGACAGCTTAAAACCAATAAAGCCAGTAAATAGAGAGCAAGGAACTGTGGCTTACACAACACAAAGCCAATGGTAAGCAGTAAGTGGACAGCATTCCCAGGGGAGCTTTTCAAATGTCCACAAGAAGTCTTTGCAAACTAGACAGTTGCGCTGTCTGGTAGGCTTCGACCTAAAAACAAAAAGTTGTACAATTAAGATCACCAACCAAAAAGAGGAAGTCAAATTCTTACTCAACTACCAGGATACTACTAAAGGGGTCATCAATAATTATATAAATGAAGCCAAATTCTTTTAAAAGAATTGTAAGGGGCATAATAAGTGTGGTTTGTTTCCCAACTCCACTCAAGTGTGAAAATCAAAGATCAGCATTACTCTGGCAGCCATGCTCAGTTTTACTGACCAACCGAGCAAATGTGCTTATATGGAACCAAATGACCCTCTTTCTAAACTTGAACCACAAGAATATCTGGAAGGCAAGTTCCCACCCACTCCCTGACCTTCATTGATCCCAGGGGAGTAACTGCCTAAAACATTTAATTTGTGTAGTGAAGTTTGCCAGTTAATTACCTCCTTAAAAGAGGAGATACATGAACTCAAAAGATAAATAAATAGGTCGCCTGATCTATTAATTACATACATACTGGAGGTCAACAAGAAAAGTTCAACTGAATTTATAGGTAGCACCAACATCAGGAGTGCACCAAAAAATGTCCACATCTGTACATTAAGACAGGCGTGTACCAGCTGACATGTAAAAAAACAACGTTTCATGATTGACTCAGACCTAGGAGAAATGTCCGGCCCAATGGAATCAAGCAGTGGTCTGATACACCAAGCAGGTCATGCTAGTAAAAATTTTATCTTCAGACTTTGACCCTGAATTAGAGCTTGATGAACGGGTATTCCATCACAAGCGTGACAGATATTCCATCCACCTTATTAGAAGTGCCATAGGAGATAATGCACATGCACAAGGATGGAGTAACCCGTCCACCCAACTCTAAATCAAGCCTGTTGGCTTTTGCATCAAATGCTCCAAGAAGGATAAAATTGGGTTTCATGGCCACTGAGGGTGCTTCATCAGACATTTGAATTAGCTGCCTCACCCCAGCCCAAGCTTTTACCATTGGACTGAGCACTTTTTTGGAAGTCAAAATTTTCTAGTGGTGCAAGGATGGAAGCTGTAGGTGTGCAGGGCTTAATCGCCCGATTACCTTTCTCTTGTGGTCCTACTGAACCTGTTTTCAGCTCAAACAAAGCCTCTGAGTGGGCCAAACTTAGTTGTATTGCCCCCCTGCCCCCTGGGTGCAACCTTTCTTGTCAAGCCTCCTACCTTTGTCTTGATCCTCCAATGGGAGAAAATGTGACTAAGTCACACTTTCCTTCAATTTCTAAGAAAGTTCCTTCTGGGGAGTTCTGCAGCCCTAAGCTCATCGGGCAGAGTTTCTATGAACAAGGCATCTCTCCAGCCAGGTCTCCTGGCTGATCAGTACTCTGTGGTCTACTTGACTGTCTTTTAAGAAGGGAACCTTCTGCTTTTTGTACCACTGAAAAAGAGAAACAGTCGGCCAAACACTTGATCCTTGGAGAGCAATTCCCGTTCCAGGGTGTTGTCAGGAGTCCTTAAATGAGTCCACTTCTTCTATCAGGACTACAGAGTCTTCTTCTAGTAGGGTGACCTTCTTTAGGTGGTGTTTTTCCAGGTCTAGGAACGTTCTGAGAAGGTTGTGTTTGAGATGCCAGAACTTTTACGTGCACTCTCCAGTGACTGGAAAAATTCTGCCATCCAATCCGAACTATTTTCTCACAGTGCCCTAAATCTTTTGCAGCACTTCCTCTTTGTCTTGCTGTAAAATTACCAAAGCAAACCTGTTTCTCAACTACAAAACCCGTCTACCACAAGGCATGTCTTGCCTCAGCTCCATGACCACTTCCTATTTAGGTGAGCTCTCTTTTGTCCCTCTTGACTAGGTCTTAATTGGTTCTCTCCCCCAATGTGACGAAAGTCCAGCTGTGTGGGGGTTGGTCATTAGAATGAATAAGGAAGGTGCTCTCTGGCATCTCCAAATCAAAAGAAGTGTGCTAAAACTGCCCTTTGTGCTGCCAACTGATCTAATCCACAAAGTGTTACAAGAACTCAGTTGCTCCTTATTAGGGATTACATTGAAAATTGCTTGCACAAGAAAGATTTAAATCAGAATATATTATCAAACTTTTTGTGTTGATATATTCTTATTGTACATAGATCATAGAACACCAAAATGTGTGTGTAATCCCTGCCTCTATCTGACATTTACAACACTTACTTGACTCCAGTAACTAACTTTTTCTTGATCTCTGGAGTCCAAACTAATCATAAAAAACACTGTTGACTGCATAGCCTGCTGGACATGTCCACAAGACTTTTTGGAACATCCATCGAAGCCTTGTGGCAAACCTTCTCTATCCAATCAACATTTAAAACCTACTTCCAGTCATTCAAGCATTTTGAGAAATCGTTCGTATGACATTGCCTTGATATCTTGTAAAGGTGCGCAGCTACATTTTCACCAGTATTCCTTGCAATTAGATTTACAGATTTGCATGTCCATATAAATGAAATCATATTCCATTGATCTGGATATCAAACTTTTTTCGTTTACTGTTTTATAACATATAGGCCCTCATTCTGACTCTGGCGGTCAGTGTTAAAGCGGCGGCCAACCCGCCAACAGGCTGGCGGCCAAAAAATATGAATTCTGACCCTGGCGGGAACCGCCAACACAGGCTTTAACACTCTGACCGCCACGGCGGTACAAACAAACAGCGCGGCGGTCACCGCCAACAGGCAGGCGGCAGACAATGTACCGCCCACCCTATCACGACCCACCAATCCGCCACCTTTTCCGGGGCGGGAGCCCCGCCGATAAAAACACGGCGGAAACAGACATCTCCAATGGAAAACGCTTACCTCGACACACTCCACGCGGAATCGGAACAGCATGGAACCCGAACTCCACATCCTCCCAGCCATTGCCTTCCTGCTCTTCTTCCAGGATCACGAACCTCGCCGCAGACAACAACGGTGAGTACTGCACCTATGACACAGGGGAGGGGGGAGGAGGAAAGGTTACGGGCACACACATACGCCCCCCACCCACCCCCACCCTCACCCCCACCGAAATACCTACACACCTATGCAGATAAAAAAGTCAGAGTGACACCCCCAACCCACCACCCCCCAAACAAAGACAAAAGCCAATGCATGTAAAAGTAGAACCATATTATTGCAACAATAAAGTATAGCGACCTTAGCAATATATGAAGAATGAATACACATCTAGAACTCTATCCATACAAGCAGCAAAAGTCCGGCCCAGTCAATCAAAGTCCAAAGGTCCTTGGGCCAATGTGCAGCAACACATGGGCAAAGCCCACACACGAGATCCAGTCCATTGGAGAGAACACTGCTGGGGCATCACTAAAATAAAAAGACAGGCACCTCAGGGGGAAGGGAAGTGGGGGCACCTCAGCCACATGAGTCCACGATGCCAGATCCACGAAGGGCCTCCATGCCCACTGTGCCATACTGGGGAGTGCAAAGCCACAGTCTCACAAGTCTCTACAGTGGGTGGATTGCCCACTGTGCCATCCTGGGGAGTGCAAAGCCACAGTCTCACAAGTCTCTACAGTGGGTGGGTTGCCCACTGTGCCATCCTGGGGAGTGCAAAGCCACAGTCTCACAAGTCTCTACAGTGGGTGGGTTGCCCACTGTGCCATCCTGGGGAGTGCAAAGCCACAGTCTCACAAGTCTCTACAGTGGGTGGGTTGCCCACTGTGCCATCCTGGGGAGTGCAAAGCCACAGTCTCACAAGTCTCTACAGTGGGTGGGTTGCCCACTGTGCCATCCTGGGGAGTGCAAAGCCACAGTCTCACAAGTCTCTACAGTGGGTGGATTGCCCACTGTTACATCCTGGGGAGTGCAAAGCCACAGTCCATCAGGTGGATTACAGAGACCACTGGTCATGGAGGAGGCATGGTGGGCAGAGTGCGTCGTGAAGGCCTGCCCGACACAGAACCGAGACTGCCAATGGGCCAGCGGTGCTTGACAGGAAGGGCCCAGCGGAGCGGTGCTTGACAGGAAGGGCCCAGCGGAGCGGTGCCTGAGATGAAGGGCCCAGCGGAGCGGTGCTTGAGATGAAGGGCCCAGCGGAGCGGTGCTTGAGATGAAGGGCCCAGCGGAGCGGTGCTTGACAGGAAGGGCCCTGTTCAGCGGTGCTCCTCACTGCGGGGCCCTGTTCAGCGGTTCTGGTCACGGCGGGGCCCTGTTCAGCGGTTCTGGTCACGGCGGTGCCCTGTTCAGCGGTGCTCCTCACGGCGGGGCCCTGTTCAGCGGTGCTCCTCACGGCGGGGCCCTGTTCAACGGTGCTCCTCACGGCGGGGCCCTGTTCAGCGGTTCTGCTCACGGCGGGGCCCTGTTCAGCGGTGCTCCTCACGGCGGGGCCCTGTTCAGCGGTGCTCCTCACGGCGGGGCCCTGTTCAGCGGTGCCTGTCTTGTGTTTCCATTGAACCACACCTGGCCAATATTTGCCGCTCACTCTGCATCGGACCTTTCCGTTGCGGGGCCCTCCTGGGATGTAGTCCTGGGGCCCTGGCTCTCCTTCGATACCCCCGGAATGGGGCTGGTGGGGCCCTCATGGCCAGGTCGGCTGCTCCCTGCCTTTTGCTCCTTGCTGCCATTGCCCTCCTTTGCAGACTGTCCGTGGCCCTTGGCTCCCTTACCCGATGTGGCAGGTGACGGTGCAAGGCTACCCTCCTTGGGGGCAGGCGTATCAGGCCTGTCGCGCCTGCCCTTCTGTTTCTTGGTCCTCTTCCCGGGGGGGGGGGGCTGGCTGTGCCTTTGCTGCTGGACGATGTCCCAGCCCAAGGAAAGGGCGGACTCCAAAAACCAGGCACGACGTTCTTTGGAGTTGCTGGGCTGGTGGTGGCTGAGGTGTTTGTGGAACTCTTACGGGATGGAGGGGGTGGGTCAGGTGAAGAAAAGAGGTCCACTTTGGAGAGGAACATTTTCTTTAGAGCCATGGGAAGGGTGGCTGGAGTGGGTATGGGAGTGGAGGAAGAGGATGTGGTTGTAGGAGAGTCAAGTGTGCTGACTTTGGGTGCAGGTGCTTGGGCAGGAGGCTGACGTGAGGTGGATGGCTGTTGTTTGGGTGCCTGCCTGCGTTTGTGTGGTTGGGAAGCGGGGGTGACAGACACACTGGGAGAGGACACAGGAGACGTGTACATGGTAGTGGGGGTGGTGACTGCATGTGTGCGGACTGGTGTGGAGGGTGTGCTGGTGATGGGTGCAATGGCTGATGGTGGTGTGCTTGCAGGTGTGTGTGGAGACGTCACAGGGAGGGAGGAGGGAGACGAGGAGGTGGGGGACACAGAGGAGGCAGTGGCTGTTGGCATGTCTGCATCTGGATGTTGCTTGGGTGAATGCTTGTGTGTCCTGTGGTGCTTATGTCTGGATGAGCTGCCCTTGGGTGTTGAGGTGTGTGCAGGCTGGTCTGTAGGTGTGGATGGGATAGGCAGAGGAACAGGGGAGTGGGACTGGGTGGAGGGAGTCAGAAGAGGGAGGCTGGAGACAGGGACAATGGCTGCCGTCAGTGCCGAGGCCAGAGCATTGAACGATCGTTGATGGGCAGTCTGACCCGAATGAAGGCCCTCCAGGTATGCATTGCTTTGATGCACCTCCCTCTCCACCCCCTGGATGGCATTCAAAAGGGTAGACTGCCCAACAATGATGGTCCTCAGGAGGTCAATGACCTCCTCACTGAGGGCAGCAGGCGTGACTGGGGCAGGGCCTGAGGTGCCTGGGGCGAAGGAGATGGCCGGCTTCCTGGCCTTGCGGGCACGGGCCGAGTGCCGAGGGGCTGCTGGGAGGGCAGAGCTGGTGCGCTGGGTGGCGGCTGTACCTGTTTCTGCGGTGGGCACGGATGTTGCCGCCACCGCAAGGGAGCTCACTTCCGAGTACGTGTCGGTGTCGCTGCCGTCTCCACGGGTCCCCGTGGTGGAGCCCCCCTCGCCCTCCGTCTCACTGGTCATGTCGGAGTCCGTTGCATGGCCCTCCGGGGCCATGTGAGATGCAGCTCCCTCTTGCGCCGATGCCACTTCTCCTCCGCCTGATGATGCTAATGCACACATTCACAGAAAAACAAAGAAAATGGGGGGGGGTGGAAAACATAAAGACAAGTTGAGTGCATGCATTGGGGACACCGTTGGCTGAGAGGACAGACACAGAAGCCCCCTGCACTACGCTGCGCACTTGGGGTACACTACTCATTCACTGGGACATGCCCTACAAGCCTATGGGCGACAACTGCCCACACAGTATACACTGGTCCATGAATCGCGTTACTAGGCACCCTACAGAGGTGGGGGGCGGGGGCACAGGACCACACTTCACGGACAGGCCTATCCTACAGAAATCGCCTTGGCCTAGGGATACCCACAGCCCTCCTCCCCCACCCAGGCTCCTCCACTGCGCGCAAAATAGCTGAATGTGCTGGTACTCACCCCCTTGTGTCTGCTGTGATGTCCTCAAGCGCCCATCTAAATCGGGGTAGGCCACCGCTAGGATCCGGGACATCAGGGGGGTCAAGGTACGACTGGCACCCCTCCTAGGTTGGGAGGCCATCCCCAGCAGAGCCTCCGTGGTCTTCCTGCTCCCACGGCGGATGTCCTCCCACCTCTTGCGGCAGTGGGTGCCCCTTCTGGTGTGGACCCCCAGGGCCCGGACGTCCTTGGCGATGGCACGCCAAATGTCAATCTTCTGATGGGCGCTGACCTATGTGACATGTACAGGGGTGGAAGAGAAACATCATCACTTTTCTGCATGCTCGATGTGAGTGGCCCCCCCTCCCCAACCTTGCCATGTGGCACATGCTCTCATCTGTCGTGCCATGCATTCGTCATTCGCTGCCCTCCCCTCCATCGTACATCCTCCCCACTCAGGCCAGGCATTGGGCACTATGCATTGCCCCCCGTGTACTCACCTGTTGGTCTGGAGGCCCGTAGAGTAGCGCATACTGGGGGAGGACCCCGTCCACGAGCTTCTCCAACTCCTCCGAACTGAAGGCGGGGGCCCTTTCCCCAGTCGCAGCAGCCATTGTCACTTCCAGACCGAGGTCACAGCAGCACTTGCAGTATAGGTCCTCTCCTGTGGATGCTCAGGTCTCGTGTGGTCAAGCAGAGAGAAAATGGCGGTTACGGCCGCGGCGGTGCGTGCCACGGCGGTGCGTACCGCGGCGGTGCGTAGCGCGACGGCCGGCGCTCACCGCCATTGGCTCCTGAAACCCATAGGGTTCAATGTTGTCCAATGCGGCTTTGCGCCGCGGACTGCGACCGCCACGGTGTGCCACGCTTGCGCAATTACCTCACTTCACATTGTCACACTTCACAGGTCAGGCAGCCGCCATTTCAAGGGCCCACATGGCTTCATTCCTACTGCGTCACACATGGCTAGGCCTTGCACCGACAATCATACTAGCCATTCAATCCCGAGAGATACGTGTACTGGGCATGCTGTGGGCACTTACCTGTGGGTTGCTTGACTCTGTGCTCCATGTTGTCCTTCCTAGGCATCGTCCGCTGGGACTTGCGAGGAGACGGAGGAATCTTCCCGTGTACAGACCGCTGGTGGACCTGTCGACAATGGAAGAAAGACACGTCATACTCACCTACAGACTCAACCGTGCCACTATACAGGAACTGTGTGCCCAGCTGGAGCCAGACCTGATGTCACCCATCCGCCAACCCACAGGGATTCCGCCTCTAGTGCAGGTGCTGTCAGTACTGCATTTTTTGGCAAGTGGATCATTTCAAACTACCGTGGCCATTTCATCTGGGATGTCTCAGCCTATGTTTTCAAAGGTGTTGTCCAGAGTGTTGTCTGCCCTGATGAAATACATGTGGAGCTACATCATTTTCCCTGAGGTGGGTGACTTGCCTACAGTGAAGGGTGATTTCTATGCCCTTGGACACATTCTCAATATCATTGGTGCCATTGATGGGACCCATGTGGCTTTGGTTCCCCCAAAAGACGATGAGCAGGTGTACAGGAACCGTAAAAATTATCATTCAATGAATGTCCAGGTGGTCTATTTGGCTGACCAGTACATCTCCCATTTAAATGCCAAGTTCCCAGGGTCAGTGCATGACGCGTACATCATGCGAAATAGCAGCATCCCTTATGTGATGGAACAGCTACAGAGACAGCGTGTGTGGCTAATTGGTGACTCTGGTTACCCAAACCTGCCTTGGCTATTGACCCCAGTGAGGAATCCCAGGACCAGGGCAGAGGAACGGTACAATGAGGCCCATGGGCGGACTAGGAGGGTGATTGAGCGGACCTTCGGCCTCCTGAAGGCCAGGTTTAGGTGCCTGCATATGACTGGTGGATCCCTAATGTACTCACCAAGGAAGGTGTGTCATATCATCGTGGCCTGCTGCATGCTTCACAACCTGGCTTTGCGACGCCAGGTGCCTTTCCTGCAGGAGGATGGTCCAGATGGTGGTGTTGTGGCCGCTGTGGAGCCTGCGGAGAGTGAAGAGGAGGAAGACCAAGAGGACGACACAGACAACAGGGACAGAGTGATCCTGCAGTATTTCCAGTGACACACAGGTAATAATCTACTCCAGCATTGTATTATATCTGTAACTGTAGTGGCTCTCTACTGTCTGACCTTTCACCCCAATGTATGGTAACTTAGTTGTGTATATCACTTCCTATTTCAGTGATCTGATCCCCACGGAGTGCCCTCTGGTTTTTTTCCCCATGGACTACCGCTGTGTGACACTGGTATGTTGTCATCACAATGTAACTACAAATGTTTTGTTGGTTATATCGAATACATTTGTTTTAAATAAATAGATAGCAGAATCCAGTTGGTTAATGTGCAATAATTGTGTTTATTGAAGTTTTAAAATAGGTGTATGGTTCAAACAGGGTGATGGTGGAGGCATGTCCCTGGCAGTGTCCAGACTGTCGTTTCTACAGGTCCATTGTCCATATGCCTGTGGAAGGTGGAGCAGGGGCAGTTCAAGGTTGGACAGGGTAAACAAGTGGGACAGTGGGATGACATCCGGGGGTTTCCGTGCATGGCGGGGGTCTTGACATCCTACTCTGTCTTCTTCCTCGAGCTCAGGCCTTTCTTGCGGGGTGGTTCTTGTTCTGCAGGGGGTGGGGTCCGGGAGGGCCGTTGCTGTTGTGTCGGGGCCTCCTGACCACTAGCGCCGGCGGAGGTGGTGGGCTGTTCTTCCTCCATGCTAGTGGCAGGGGCCCTTTGGGGGGCCACATGGTCCCGCAATGTGGTGACAATCGATTGTACCCATTGCGGAACTGATGGTGCGCAGTTCTTCCCGGAACCCCATGTACTGGCCCTCCTGCATGGCCTGGATCTCCTGGCCAGGACCGTCGCCATCGTCTCTTGGGAGTGGTGGTACGCTCCCATGATGGTGGTGAGGGCCTCTTGGACAGTGGGTTCCCTAGGCCTGTCCTCTCTCTGTCACACAGCAGCCCTCCCAGTTCCTCTTTGTTCCTGGGCCTCTGTCCCCTGGACGGTGTGCCCACTACCAGTGCCCCCAGGTCCCTGTTGTTGTTGGGGTTGTGGGTTACCCTGGGTGCCCTGTACTGGTAGACACACCGCTACTTGACCTGTCCTGGAGACAGAAGCATGGGCCCGCTGGGTGGGTGCTGTGCTAGTGTTTCCTGAGGGGGGTAGGTCTGCTGTGGCCTGGGGCTGACTGAGGGTAACCGACTGTCCAGAGGTCCCCGATGGTCCGGGCTGGTCATCAGGTTCTAGGTCGACAGAGCTGCTGTCATCACTGGGGGCCTGTTCTGGGGGTGGGATGGACAAATCTGGACCCTCCTGGCCGGTGTGTTGGCGTTCGGGCCCTGCAGGAGTAAAAGAATATGGTTATTGATTTTGAGTGTGCCGTGGCGTGCGATTTGTGGGTGCCCTTGTCCCCCAGTGCTGACAGTCCCATGTGGGAGGAGTTGTGAGGGTGGTTTGTGGGGGGGGATGGGTATGTGCAGTGGTCATGCTTAGGTGATGGGTGTCCATGGTTTGTGTTGGCATTCAGGGGTTTGGGTTGGGTTGGGTGGGTTGTGCTGGTGAGACATTAGCAGGGAGGATATGTGCTGGGGGGTTGGGGGTGAGGGTGGGGGTGTGGGTTGGCATGCTGGTGGTTGGGGGGGGTGAAGTAGTTGAGATTCGACTTACCAGAGTCCATTCCTCCGCTTACTCCAGCGAGGCCCTCAGGATGCAGGATGTTCAAGACCTCTTGCTCCCATGCTGTGAATTCGGGTGGAGTGGGTGGGGGTCCGCCGCCAGTCTTCTGAACAGCGATGTTGTATCTTGACACCATCTACCGCACCTTCCCCCGTAGGTCGTTCCAGCGCTTTCGGATGTCTTCCCGATTTCTGGGATGCTGTCCCACAGCGTTGACCCTGTCGACGATCCTTTGCCATAGCTCCGCCTTCCTGGCTATTGTGGTGTGCTGCACCTGTGTGCCGAAGAGCTGGGGCTCTACCCTGATTATTTCCTCCACCATGACCCTGAGTTCTTGGTCTGAGAACCTGGGGTGTCTTTGGGGTGCCATGGGGTGGTGTGGATGAGGTGTGGGGTGGTGTTTGTGGTGATGAGTGTAGTGGTGTGTGGTGTTTTGTGCGTAGATGTGGTGTGGGTGATGATGTTGGGTTCCTGTGTGTGTTGTGGTTTGCGTTCCCTGTGCTCTCTCTCTGTGTATTGCGCCGTGTCTCTGAATTTCGCTTTGTGGGGGTTTGTGGGTGATGTGGGTGGGTGTTTTATATGGTGACGGGTGTGTGGGAGTGGTGTTTGTATGTGTATCAGGTGTGTGTATTTGGAATTGTCCAATGTGGCTGTGTTTTGTAAAGGTGTGTGTATTTTGAGCGCGGCGGTGTGTACCGCCAATGGAATACCGCGGTTGAAAGACCGCCGCATGGATTCGTGGGTCGTAATGGCATGGGCGTGTTTGTGTTGGCGTGACGGTGGAGGTTTGGTCATCTCCAGGTTATCGCTGACCGCTGATGAGGCGGGCTTCAGTGGATGTCGGGTTTTTGGCGGTTTGGCAGTTGTGGGTCAGAATGACCGTGGCGGTTTACCGCGGCCGTGGCGGGATGATGGCGGTCTTCTGACCGGCGGTTTGTGCCTTTTACCGCCAGGGTCAGAATGACCCCCATAATGTCATATCTCTGAGTTACTTATATGTGAATTTACTTAGATTTTTAAAAGTTAACAAATGTCAATTTTAACCAGCTCAGACACTAAAACAACCATATTCTATGCCAGTGGGTCTTAACCTTTTGATTTTTGTAGACCACAACTTCTTAATCATTACTGAAAGCCGGGGACCCCCCACTGAATCGTTATTGAAATGTGAAGACCCCCACAGAGTCATTACTAGAACTTGGGGACCCAAGTCTATGCTTTGTGATGACTTCAGATGCAAAACAATAGACAGAAAATACAGCAGTAAGCATTCGTCAAAAAACGACTCAAATTATTAAATATTTTATTTAATTCACAAACAAATATAAAAAATCTATTTTAATGTGAAGTAATGAGCTTTTCTAAGTTCAGTTGAGGCCACTGCTCTATACAGTTTCTTCACATCACCTGCATAATTATTGGTGGTTGATGAGCTCTTGAAGAGGTGCTTCATAAGATTACTTCACAACTGTGCAACTGTGGATCTCATCCTGCAAAGGCGATGTCTGGGTGGATGTCATTCCAGATCCTTGGTGCAAGGAAATAAAAAGCTTTCTTTTTTTATTTATTTATTTTGTAGTTCTGGGTTTTGAGTCTTATGATGTGGTTACTGTACTGGTCTGGTTGCCTGAAATGCTACATTCGTCAGATATGGAGAAGTGTGAAATTTCGAAATTTCAAAACTTTCAAGTTTTCAACTTTTTAACAACTTTGCAGTTTATTTGAAGTACTTAGATTATGAAGTTAAATAAGGTAGTTTCAGTGGCCATTCACCACAACGGGAAAACGTTGTTGTTCCGGAGAGGAGCTGCAAGAGGTAGTGTGTTGACAGCAGCTAGTCAGCACCTGTCTTCCAATCCCTTTATCTCTGGCACAAATCTTTCAGGAAGTCAGAGCCCTGGTTGTTTCCTGTCTGCACAATTTCCCTGCATTGTAAGAACCTCTCTTTTGTCAGTCCCCAGCAAAGTCCCTTTCTCCCGCACTTCCTTTGCCCCAACTCACTTCACATCATCCCCAGAGCTTGGAAAGATGGTTCATCCCCACTTAGTCTCCATGCAGGTCCCTGTTTCCTTGCATACATTTCAGGGACATTTGCAATTGCAGGTTGTCCCAACCTCAATTGCAAACTACCCTGTGGTTGAAATTCATCCCAGTGTGTGAGCCAATCGTCGATTCATCAAAGCTGGAGAAACCGCTGCCCACCTCAATGTCTGCCGATTGGATGATGACGCAGCAGGTTTTCCTCTTGGTGTATATATGGACGAGACAGCATAGCTTTTTATGATGGAAATGAAGCACTTTTGATTTTGACGAAGTATTCGAGGAGAAAAAGAGCAATGAAGAGAGTGCACTGCAGGTTGGCCTCCACGGTACCGTCATCAGGGCGGGAGAGAACCAGTGCTTTAGTGGTTTCTTCTCTGAGTGTGAGATCTGGCACCAAGCTGGCTAGCTTTTCCTCGCTAATATATATAATATCGATCTTAGATGAGAGGTTGGTGTTAAACTAGGGAGAATATGAGTGATATGGCATTCGATATGAAGTGAGCTGTGCATCCATCCAGTTTCGTGGTATTCTTGGTTCCTTCGTTTTCTGTTGCTCTCTTCCATAAGGAGGGATTATACTTAGTCACTTTGAGTTTGTGGCGCACATTCTCCTTTTCATGCATTAAGTATAAGGATGAGTTATAAAATTATATCCAGAAATAAGAGTAAGCCAGTAAAATTGTTCTGGGTTACTGAGATATAAACGTCTTTTTCGTATGCTAGATTAGATAAACTTGAAAATTATGTGCAGATTTTTATTAATCAAGTAGATACGCAGGAAATGCTCAATAAACAAATGTTTGTCAGTTTTTGTAAATACTTGCACTTTCGAAGGACTTTAAAGCCGAGGTCCGTACAGTTTGCAGACTGCCGCCTTCAGGTTGATTTTGTCTTTATAACGGGACTCTCTGGTAGGGTGATGGACTTTGCCACTCTGCAAAAATCAATCCTCTGTGAGTGGCCATTGGGTTTTGCGTTTCCCATTGTGGGTGAAATGCGTCCTCTGTGTCTCGTTACCAGTTACCAATGTACTGCATGAGACGTCCTGTTCCAGAGTTAGTATGTTCTCATCAGTCGGAGTGAGATGCCTACATAAACAGGCCCTTACTGGCCCTAATAGTTACATGTTCACGCAAAGTCTAATGTGGCAGAAAGAGTTGAGAAGGGTGCGCGAGGATGATTTTCAGATGTAGTTTCAGGCATTTCCATGAGAGTTCGGGCCAGTGAGAGGGCTTTGAGGGGTTAGAGAGAGAACCCCTTTCCAAACTTGTTGAAGAGACTGGCCCTGACAAGCGATAATGCCAGGGCAGCTGCCAATGTTATTGGTGCCCTAGGTCTGACACTAGCCTGCTTGGTGTGTGCTCAGATGAAGACCCAGTTCTATGCTCTTTCAAGGCTGCGGCCTAGCTATGGATTATGTTACACATGTGGTGGGGCAAGCAGGGTGTAAAACGTTGTCCATTTCACTGTGGGATTTTTGGGAGACCACAATAGGAAATAGTAGCAGCTAACTGCCACTTCACGGTACAAGGCCCCATTTACCACCTACCCAACATACCCCACACACACAGACCATTAAGAATAGCCAGAAGGGCATTCGCCTTGAGGCACTTGCAGGTATGATTGCATTATCTAGCCTGGGTATTAGAGTAACTCAATTTAAGGATTACACAGTGTTACAAGATATATAAGATGTATTTCAAATTATCCCGATCCACACATTGGCAAAATGTATAATTAATGTAATCTTCAGGTTTCTTCTGGCAAGCCAGGCATTAACCTGATCTACGCGTGAGATTGCCATTGTTATCACTGCCGGAACGGTTTGCTTTAATTCGAGTTTCACTGTATTTCTTGTCAAAACTGGGAGCAGTTGTGGGGTTTGCATGAGGTGATATGACTCCATCCTTACAATTTACTTTGTTTGGAACTGATTCGTCCAGTAAACAGTGGATATAAAATATTGATTAAGCTCATCTGGGGAATCTCCGATCCATTTACCCACAGCTGTGTCTCCTCAGCATACATTATGACTGTGAGATCGCTGAACCTTGATGACCTTTGTTAGCTGCGGGTGTATGAGTTAAATAACAATGGATATTATTGGACTGCTATGACCTCTCTGGGGGTCCCTGGGTGAGTTTCCATGACGGGGAGGAAGCTGCCTGTCCCTCCACTGAGCAAGGGCGCCTGGGATGTTGTGATAACAAAGCGTGATCCACTGCACTCTAGTATTGTGAACGGTTTCCCACAAGTGGCTCTGCCAAGTGTTTTCGTTCTCGTAATTCCTCTCTCTGTGTGTAAAACGCATACACTCATACACACCCCCTCACTGTAATTCCCACTTCTTTTTCTTAAAAATATAAATAAGACATAAAAATACATGTAAAAAGTTTTCTTAAATGTTTCAAATATTTCATGAAATTATATTTCAGTAGTTCTGTCACTTAACATAAAGGTTTAAAACTCTTTGAACAGAAACATCTTTTACACGTGGTCTTCAGCACACACCCCGTTCCCACACATGCCTTTACTATGTATGTCTTTACCAAGCAGATGCCTTTACTACGAATACATTTATCCCACGCATGTTAAGTATAGGTAAGGAAGATGTATAATTATGCCACTGGGTAGTTATAGTTAGTATTGTGTTGCTGATTATTTTGATGCCATTTAATGAATCTCCATGACACCTTCTAAAAAAGTGCCCCTTTTTGACTAGTTTGCACATGGAAAGTTTTGGGGTGATCCATCAATTGGAGGCCAAGAAAAGGGCAGTCCCAAAATGTGTTTTCCCCATTAACTGTTCCATAGGAAGTTTAGACACCGCTGCAGCCAAAACCACTGGACGGATTTCCACCAGATTTGGCAGAAGACTTGATGTTGGTCCAGAAAGAGTGTTTATTTTTTAATTTGGTGTAAATCCATTAAGTAGTTTTTGACCTATTAATGTTCCAAAACATTGCATATATCACGCTGCAGAGGATCCATGAACCCTACAGAACTAAAGCTGGCAGGAGCCAATACATTTTTTAAAATGCTGCTGCGAATCCACCCTAAAATGTGAAAAAAAAATCCTGGGATGAGCCAGGGCCCGGGCATGTGGCACAAATTATTTCTATATGTGAGAGGTGAGCGTGGCATCCCTCCTTGCTGGCAAGATGAGTTTAGCAGGATATGCGATGCTCTGTTGTTATTGCCCACACTATTTCTATGTAAGTCTGTGGTATTACTATAGCGCAAACCTATCCAAAAGGCAGGGAGCTCTGTATGTGGTTAAACACTAGCATAAACACAACAAGTAATAGGAGAGCAGAATGGCTTGTGCACAGTTAATGCACTGCAATTTCACACCACCTATGTGGTGTGATCACGGGTTAGCCAATGATGTCTATTTCACCAACATGGCCTTTTTTTTTCTTAAGCAGTGAAAGTAAAATCAATCTAAAACTAATGAAAAGTCAGCAAATGCTGCCCATACGTCTCTTATACAAGGCACATATGTATTAGTGAGGCGTAATAGGTGTCTCATATCTGCCAAATCAGCTTGAAGAGACTTTTAAGCTATCTTGTAGGTCATTATCAGACAAAATGCATTTTAGGTGTTGTGTTCTGCTCTTTTCATCTTCATGGGGAAGTATCATGTCTCCCAATGAGGTGTCTGTGTTCTTCTTAAGCATATTTAGCTGCAGGGGTCCATGAATGGCAACTCACTAGGCACATGCATGAACCTAATGACTATGCTGATGATGGCCAGGTGCTGATATGTTAGTCTGGTGACTGCTGTGAGTACGCAGCATGATTACCTGAAAATTGCGTGCCTTTCTGGGTTTAGCTTTATTAGTTTGATTGTGGGAATTCACCATGGGTGAGCAGCCACCAGCAGATTTTGTTTGTTTGAATCTTTATATTGTGTGTTCATTGCTTGCCTTTGAGTAAGTATATTGTAGATGGAGCCCTGAAACTTGCTTTGCTATGTGGTCTGTTATTCTGCAAATAGTTTTAATTTATTTATGCACAGGGTGATCTAGCTTGGAAGGGTCCTATCACTTTTTAATCTGCTGTCCTCTTCATGTATCTGTTTCTGATGATAAAGAATAACCACAAATTCTACCAGTTTAATATTGTGTGTGTGTTCTCCTGAAATTGGCTGCAGGTGACTATTGCCAGAAGCCTGCAGAGGGCAGCACTCAGTAGAATGCTTATATGTTCTGTGCTGGAGCAACACAACTGGAACACTACAAATTTACTTAACCCTCCTACCTCTGTACACAAGGGACAGATTTGCCCTTCACCTTGCAATTCCAAGAGGCCGGGACTGGGAATCCAAAGCAACCTTGGCAAATTTTGTCAGACCAGTCTCTATAGGGTGTATAGCGAGCCTGACCACTACAATTTGGCAAAAAATGGCAAAAACAGTGCATTCTACAACACGTTTTACATTATGCATTGCTTTGTAGTCAATAGTAAATGATGACCTTACAGTTCACCTGGATACAGCAATCTTTATTGGGGTCCTTCAATGATTCCTTCACCATCACCCTCTAACAGTATCTCATCCCTTCAAAGCCCCTCTCTCACATATATTTAATTTGTTTTATAGTGCCTCTCTTACCAGTGGAGGGTGTTGGAGCACTTTACACTACACACACATACAGAGACAATGAATCATATGTGTGTAAATCAGTGTTGACATAGAGGACTACATGGCGGAGGCAATTTTTTAAAAGTTTGAATTAAATCCAAGACATACATAAAGTCAACGTTATCATATAACATGTTTCTCTGTTTGGTTCTTAAAGAGAGATTATAATAATGTTCATAGAACATTTTGAAAGATTTTCCTCCCTTATCTGTAAATGTTTCACTGAATTGACGTATAACAATACATACAATAGTTTTCTCCATTTGTGCTGGCCCAATAGCAGCTTATTGACATGTGAAGATAGGGGGTGATAATATCCCAGAGAGATAATGATAGTGAGCAAGGTCGGACGAGAGTAGGGCATTCATATTCTGACATTGCAGAGATATTGTGCTATCCATACACTGAGGCAAGCTTACCTAAAGAATAATTGTATCTATTACAATGTGATGTCAAGTGGATAATGTCCATATTAAGAATCGATTATCATTGGATACCTATGTTGGTCCTATATTTATTTCCATTATATTTGTTGTTTGCTGACAGTTGGGGATTTGCGAATGATAAGGTTTGTGTGCATGATAACAGGGATACATACTCAATAGATTGTACATTACTTCTCCTTCAGAATTGAATATATGGATGAGAGTACATAGTATTCAGGTATTCAAGATGATCACCTTTACATTTGGAGAGGTACATTAGGAAAAGTTGCCACAGCCGGAAACAAACCTTTCCAATATGGCGAATAATACTGTCAATACGATGTCCTCTCTCTTTGTCAACTGGTATAAACGAGAACTAAGATGGTGCCCAAGCAGATGATATGGTTGCGTACATGCCTGCATGGGACGCCGACAGTTTGACCAAGGAGCTGGACACAGAATATGGTGGTTGGTACTAGTTGGATCAGATCAGTATTAATTACCCGCTTGAGATGACGTGTATATGTATATGGGTGCTGGTGTATAACTATATGTAATTGGTGATTGGAGAATAGTCTACTGAAGCGACAATGCCTGTGTAACTTTCTATATTGATCACAGGCAATTGACTTTTCAGGTGGGTCAATTTCGGAGTTGGCCTATGGCTATAGATTACGTTGGTACTTTACCTTGAAATATGGAACAAATTGAAATAATGAGGGTGCTTAGACCATAGATATTCTTTATAAATATTATGCTTACATATACTTGACTATGAGGAGTACATATAGGTTTTACAAAATTGGATTATTCTTTTTCTCTTTATATTTTGATTTTTTTCTTTATGATTTATGCAAAGAAATGAAGGAGATAACACATGTGGTCTCCGCCCAATAAGGACTAATGATTTCAGAGGATAATTTGAGTAGGCAAGTAAGACTTGATGGTTTTTACTATTAATGATGTCACCTGTGTGGTAATGGAGATTGATAACTGGTGATTGGTTCATTCTTCACATATGGGCCCAGCACATTTGGAGCTATATTTATCTTTTCTTCCTTGTTGTCCTCTTGACTCTTTTACTTTTTTAAAAAAAAAATTATGTTTTTAATGCACAATATTGGAACTCACAGAAACTTAGTGAGAAACATGCATAAGATCTAACCGAAGGCTTTTAGTTATACACCTGTGTGATAGGTGTTCTGATTTCCACGTTTCTTTATACTATTTGCCTCCGAAACAGTGTTGGGCATTGTAACACATGAACTCGGATTGTTCAGAAGGTTACAATGGAAAACATTCATGTTATCTTTCAGCCTTGATATCGTCACAGCGATTATGCTCGCATGACGAAGTATGTGCTGGCTGGAACGTTGACAATGATTGTGAGGAACATGGATTATATGTCAGAAGCAAGTACTACAAGCATGGAATAAAGACAAGACTGGACAGAGAAACAAGTTATATGATGACATTGACTTTAATTTAACTTTGAACATGTGCCTTGGATTTCATTCAAATTGTCAACCCATTTTCCAAGGGGAATTTGGGGGAGTAGGGTGGATCTCCTCTTCCAGGAGCACTGTATATATTCAATCTGTGTTTATGATTTTGGTGGGAAACAGTGAGCGCCATCACCCACTAAACACCCATCTATATGTGTGATGGCATTTTTTTTAAGTGCTTGGTCTGGGGAAGCAAAAACTCTGGATTCAAAACATAACACAGTGGTTAGGATTGACTTTATTTATAACAATATATTTCTATCCAAACAAACCTTCTTTAGCAAAATCAAAGACTGGAAAATAGATAACTTTCTAACCTATAGCATGCATTTTGCATGCAGCTCTTTGTTGGCAGTTCATAGCCCACTGTGCTAGATTGTAATTGTAATTTATGAACTGCACAATACCAAAAGGAGCTCTGGCGCAAAAGCAGTGTCCTACTGAGCTATGCACATAAACGTCTATTCTGTGATCTGTATAGTACACATTCTTTGCAGCAGCCATATTAACTCTCTGCACTAACTTAGATGAGTCAAAACTGCCATTAGACAAAACTCTGATCTCTCTGCAGCAGGTACATTAACTACCAGAGATATCCTGGCACTTTTATTTTTGTCTAAAAACAAGGAACTCTGCAGTGCTTCAAAAAGTGCTGCACTGCTACAAGACCAGCCCCAGTAACAAAAGCTGCCCCCTGCCCGTCCAACCTCCTAAGGAAGTGCCCGATGCCCAGTAGGGCCAGTCTAGCCTTGAATGCCAACTGCTCCAGACATGTGCAGTGGGGGAAAAATACAGTAAAACTCATAGACAATAACTAAAGGAAGCACTACACTGAGAAAACAGGAGGGTTAAAATCACTTTGGCTTACAAAAGTCTGAGCGTTGTGTCTCTGTTTTTCCTTTCCCTTGATTCTTTCCTCACTTCCATCCTCTGCTTGGCTCCTCTCTCTGAGAAAAACCTACACTGTCACATGTGTTTGTCTTAAGCTCTGCTGTTGTACTTCTGCAAATTGCCCATACCTCATTTGAAATATCAAAACATCTCCTCCTTTGAAAGTCCTACAGCTGCAACCAGCAAGACCTGATCTCCTTAGCTCTCCTATTAATAGCAACAACCAACCACTTCCATTAATTCATATATTCTCCTCCCACCCCATAACCTATGGTCGCACTGATACCCTCTTAATTTAGTGGACCACAAAAAAACTGGAGGAAAGACATAGAGTGGTTTTCTGGAGAGTACAAGACGAATCCCAATAACAAATAACCCCTGAACTAACCATTTAAATATTCTTCCTGACACCTTACCTAGCATTTCAGATCTGTTACATTGTTAAAGTCGCTCCTGTATACTCTACAATACCTCCTTATTTCTACTATTATTTTTTGTTTTAGCGCTATGAAGCTTATACATAAATGTGCACTATAAATAAATACAACACAATGCCACGTGCTAAACTTGGCTTCCGGAGCAGTCTAAAGCACCTCAATGCCTTATCAAGGGTAATGAGCGCTATATAAACTCAATTACAATGCAAAACTTGCCACTATGCGACTCAACGACAGGGAGTAACTTGTAAAAAGAAGACTGAAAGTAGCCTCCTACTCTTTAGAAAAGATCAAAAATACATGTTACCAGTTCCTCAATTCCCTGCAAATAAGGATATTATACCAATGAGTGTGAGCAATAAATAGATAGCTGCAGATATGAATCCACCCCTGCCAGGTAAGGCCAATTATTTAAATGATTTAGTTAAGTGCATCTTATTGTGGCTGACTCCAGACAGGTAACTGCAGAAGTCCCATCTCAAACCTCTGTGGGTACACAGAGCCCAATGCAATTGTCAGCATTTAGTATAAAGGTAGGCAGTAATGGGGCACTGCACAAAAACGACACCTGTCTCGTCCGCCCACTTTGTGGTTTCCCCGCCTCTTTGAAAGGCAAGAACTCTTTTTCCCGAGAAAGGAGCGATATCCGGCTCTGCCGTCTGGAAAACTGTGTCCGCCGTGGAACTGCTCTATGGAAGCCAGGCGTTATTAATTCTGTCTGCCATGATATCTCTTGCCATAATACAGGAAGACAAATATATGAACCTCACTCTCAGGGAGCACGTTGTTTCTTAGTTCGCCAGAAACAACCCCTTGCTTTCATGTCCCTCCCCCACCATCCTACAAAGCCATTAATGAGCCGTGTGGCAAGCCAGTTCTCATATGTTCCTTATACGGAGCTTAGGTTGGTGCTGTGGATGAACCAACATTAAAGTGGATGAAAACATAAAGTTGATGTGCTTTGAAATGTAATGGTAATGTAAAGGAGGGAACAATAAAATAGCGTAATTGCATAGTATCACACAAATTTAGTTAGGTATAGAAGCCGGCATTAATCTCATATTTTCTACATTTGCAATTCAGCCACTGTACTTGTATCTTTCTCCAATTTTACATGAAATTATAATGCATTGTCTTTAATTCTCCGAGGAGCTACAGCAGAACGTTGTGGCAAGAAACAATGCACATTTCATGTGCATTCAGGTTGAAAGTCGAAGAATTTCTAGAACATAGTGATTGAGGTAGGAGGGTAGGCAGCAAAACCACAGATCACATCGGCTCGACTGGCATTTTGCAAGAGAACCTCAGGCGGAGCTATGCACCTCCCTCGAGCCTTCAGTAACTCACCCACCTCTAAGAGAACCCGCACAACAGTGCTTAGCTGCTAACTTGACTGTCGATAGTAGCTGGCAGCTTAGATAGTTCAGCTACTCCTATAGTGAACAATCAACAAGTTAGGTTCAAATAAACAACTAAGCAGCTTTATTTGATGACAGATCACACTTTCAGCTACTTAGTTTTAGCCCCTACATCCCCTATTCCAAGCCAGGCCCTCGACACTGTAGAGTGCTGTCAGCAGTAGGATTCATGGAGGGCTCTCTTGGTTAGATTCTAAAGGAGCTCTCGGAGGTCAGATATACAGATGGTACTGTTTGGTTATTGTAACTGAGGGCTCTCTGTAGTTTTCTGCAGAGAGGGCTCTTGGTGGTTTGGTGCGTAAAGGGCTCCCTATGGTTACCTTCATAGAGAGCTCTCGGTGGTTAGGTGCACAGATGGCTTTCTGCGGTTATTTGAATGGAGGACTCTTGGTGGTTGGAGCACAGAGGGCTGTCTATGGTTATCTGCATAGAGGGCTCATGGTTGTTTGGTGCATAAAGGGCTCCCTATGGTTATCTTCATAGAGAGCTGTCGGTGGTTAGGTGCACAGATGGCTTTCTGCAGCTATTTGAATGGAGGGCTCTTGGTGATTGGAGCACAGAGGGCTCTCTACGGTTATCTACATAGTAGGCTCTTAGTGGTTTGATGCATAAAGGGCTCCCTATGGTTATCTGCATAGTGGGCTCTTGGTAGTTTGATGCATAAAGGTGGTTATCTTCAAAGGAGCTCTCGGTGGTTATGTGCACAGATGGTTTTCTGTGGGTATTTGAACGGAGGGCTGTTGGGGGTTAGGTGCACAGATGGCTTTCTGTGGCTATTTGAATGAAGTTCTTTTGGTGGGTAGGTGCACACAGGGCTCTCTGTGGTTATCTGCATAGAGGGATCTTAGTGAATAGATGCACGGGGGGCTTTCAGAGGTTAACTGCTAGAAGAGCTCCTGGAGGCACTGGCGGCCGCTGCCCCAAGTCAGGGCATCATCACAGTAATGTTAGAGATGCTCTATCTAATTCACATCACCTTTAGTGCAGAGGTTGGACTCAGGAAGAGGGTCTCAAGTACATTGCTTTCTCTTGTCTCTTCAGACATGTTCAGCTATCGCTGCTCCTATTCTGGTAAATAAGGGCCTTTTAGCAGGGCAGTTTGTTTTTCCAAGCAGTATTAAAGTTAGACTAGTAGCAGTAAGATGAATCAGCATTTGAAAGATTGTATCTGCCCTCTCATCCACTGCGCTGCCTAACCCATTCTTGCCCATATAAGAAAAAAGAAGTGAGAAATTAAGCTGTCAGTTATATTTTATATTTTTACAAAGATGTCCAATCCGTTTAAAGAAACTGCATCTTTCTTATACAAAACTGAGAGTAAACTCAGCCCACGTATGTTAAGGTTCACTCCTTCATCCAAATCCAGCATTGAAATATTCATTGGCAATGCAAGTCATTTTGTCTTTAGTGAAGTGGCAATTGTTATACTAAGCTTCACAACACTAAAGTATTTCATGTGCAGCAGCACCACAACCACCCCTAAAACCAAGGCAGAGTAAAGGACCGGTGGCAGGTTGCCACTTCTGTCTCTATATTTCCCTTCTTTGTACCATATGTTCCCTCTTTTTCTCTTCCTCACACTCTTTCTTGGTCAAGTGTTTACCTCTATCCATTCTCTTTTTCAAGTTTATTATTCGATCTTTATCACCCATTCTCTCTTGTTCAGTTCTGTGTTTTACATATCTCTATTTTCTCAGTCTCGTCCATGTTCCTCTAGTTTGGTTTCATTTATGTTTTTGCCATTTCTTCTTAATCTCAGCTCCCTTACACCCGGGTCTCTCTCGCCGTCCTTTATCCCAAATTAGGGATATAGATACATATACATACCTTTTGTCACACTGGTCTCCTTCCTACTACTCTCTCATTCCTCTATCTCTCACCTACCCTTTTTCTTACTTCCTCCTCTCTGCTAGTTCTAGCTCCCTTTGCACCACTTAAGGCCAGCACCATGATGTTTGCTATCCTAGTTCGAGGTACATTCGCCTTTTTCACCCATTGTAGCAATAGTACTTCATTTGCTGCTTTCACAGTTAATGACTCCCACTGCTGGTGGCAGCCAAAGTTCTCGTTTCCCAAAATTGCCCCTCCTCTCTGCCTTCTATCGCACCATCTTCTTTTCCCATAGTTGCCCTCTTGAACTACTTTTTTTATCATTCACCTTCCTTCTTCTTAAACGCACGAGCCTCCCAATTTCCCCTCTCTACCGTCCACCCCTTTTCTCTGTCACACACACCGTCCTCTCTCACAATTTTCATTTTCGCACCGATTGCTGTCCACCCTGATACCCTGCTCTGTCTGTCCTTCTCACTTCCCTTAAGGTCACCGCACACTCACACAACCCTCTCCCTGACCGCCATGTCACCATTCTACATCACACATTCCTTTATCACATCCTCCTTTCACATGTTCTGGTCTCACCTTCTTCTCGCACCCTTCTCACAAAGATCCGCCTTTCTGTCCCACAAACTCGTTTTACCATCCCATTCCCACTCACCCTCACACCCTCGCCTGTCAATGAAAAGCTGCTCTCGCAAACCCACGCGCACACATTACCTTCTCTCTTTCAAATCCTTCGGCGCTTTGTGGTCAGACCTCTGCTGGAGCCTGAACGGATCCGTTCAGAAGCCCCGTGCTGGACAGCTCCCAGGAGCTAACTGCACACGTCAGATGCTGGCCCACCACAGGTGTGCAAACATTTCATTCTCTTCCAGCACGTTGGAGCCCACCACTCTCTCGGAACAGTATTAATTCAACACGGGGCCACGAAGCAGGCCACGACTGTGCAGCCGCTCTGGAACGCAGGACATAGGCGCCGTGGAACAAGTCTGAAAACATCCATGAAAGGTTGCTTCGAGCAACCCACGTTTATCCACACGGGCAGACAGACACGTTTCGCAGACATGTGATTGTTAGTTACTGAACGATTATACTGACAGAGGAGTCGTGTTATGCCCATTGCATGCGTGTTTCTATGATGACGTGTGCATTATTCCAATGTGTATTCTGGAATGAGTTATACTCTAAGATTGGCAGATGTGTTTCTGTTGACCAGAAACTTGGACGCTTTCCTGGAGTGGTGCTGAAATAAAGATCCTAAACAATCCTTTTCATATAGGAGACTTCTCGGTCCCTTAATCAGCATGCGATTTCAGCGTCCGATTTCACCATTTGCCTTCCACTGGAATCGTGGATTGTTTTGACTTCCCTGGATTACCGTCATTTTTTTCTGAACGCCGTGCATTTTCATCACAGGTACTTTTGTAGACCCCTTTACAGGTTAATTCTAGTGTATGCCATGGATACTGGAATGTGCCGTGACTGCTGGACTGTACCGTTGACGCTGAGTATGCCGGTTTCTATTTTTGGGCATATCTGTTGTTGACATTGATGCAGTTTCTGCATTCCTCATGTGTGTATGTTATTGGGATTTAGGGCATGCAGCAGGCTCGTTTCCACCCCAGGCACGCGAGCAATACTTACTTTGGATGCTGCTCCCTGCGCGATCGTTTGAATTCCAGCTGTGCCTTCAAGGGATTCCTGGTACTCCTGGTACTCCTGGCAGTGATGTCTCTCGTTTCACATCCTAATATTTCATTGGTGGATGAAACCAGGAAGCGTCAGTGTCCATTGTTGACCTGTTCACTTTGTTGATATACATTTGGTTTGTTTTCTCCATCTGCTCCTTTTCAACCTAAGGAACCAGTAAACCCTTCGATCTATTGCGTTTTAAGGACTATTCAACTGAGCAACTATCTACATGGAGCATTTTTCTTCTACTACATGTTGGGATTAATTGATTTTAAGCCAGTGATCTCCATTTGTTGTGTGTTTTCACTTTAAATATTTAGTTTGTTTGTTTGTTTTGCCTTACCATTATGTGTGCACAGAGCTTTTCTCTTCCTCCTCCTCAAGCATTTTGGCCAGTAGGTGGTGTTCCTTGTATGAAATGGCCAGAATTGAAAGCATTTTTTCTTAACTATATTGACACTATTGATGTCCAAGGTGAAATGCCTCTGCAACAGAAAGAAATAATTTTCCTACATTGTGTTGGACCAGAGGGTTTGAAGGCGTATAACCAAATTACTAAAGATGTGGGTGGAGAAGGAGATCATAATGTGTTTGAAAATGTTATCAGTGGTTTTGATCAATATTTTTTTCCTAAAGTGAGTATTGGTCTATTGAGACACAAATTTTTCCACAGGAAACAGGAGTCTGATGAAAACATTGATGACTACGTTGCAGCACTTAGAACATTATTGTTAGATTGCAAGTTTGGCCATTTATAAGAGGATTTAATAAGCGGTCAAGTAGACATGCATGTTAATGATTCTTCTGTTCAGGAGGGGTTATGGGTGAATGGGGATTCTAATTTACAACAAATCTTGGATATTGTCAGAAAAGCTGAAATTCCTTCCAGGAGTGCTAAGGTTATACAGAAAGAGTCAAAACTAGATGGATGTGTAAGTCAAGTGGTTACCTGTTGTTAAAAATCAAGGAAGAAAAGCAGGACAGAAATAAGAGGTAAATAAGGATACTTCAAAATAATTCTCCAAAGAAAACCTTAAATGTTTTAGATGTGACAGCAGATCACATTTGGCGAATAGCAGATTATGCCCTGTTTTAAAACAGAAGTGTTCTTTATATGGTGTGTTGGGGCACTTTTCTAAAGTTTGCAGAAAGAAACTCCACAATGGTGTTAAATTTGTGGGTGAAGGGAGTGACAGGGATGATATTTTCTTGTGGGACAAGAGAGAAGATGATAAGTTTGTATTAAACATCAAAGTCAGCGAAGACAACGTTTTAAATGTTGATAAGCAAAAGGTCAAGATAAAACCAGTGTGTACTGTGAGTATTGGAGGGGTTGAGGTTCAAATGTATGCTGAGTCTGGATCTCTTTACTCTATTATTAATGAACACATTTGGTTTAACAAGTTTAAAAGAAACTTTGGTAATGATTTAGTCAGTCCTGATATTTCTCCAGAAGGTTTTTCTGGAGAAAAAAAAGATTTATTAGTTTCAGCAAATTTCTATTTGAGTTTAAGGATAGATTTAGCCTATGTAAATTGTACGTTGCTAAGAAAGGTTCTGCAGTTTTAGGTTGGCAAGGTCAAGGTAGTTTGGGCATTATTCTGGACCCCAATAGTCCTTAACCTGTGATGGTAATTGATGAGTGTGAACAAATAAGTAATTTGGTTTGTAAGAAGTTTCCTAGCATTTTAATGATAGCATTAACTGACTTTGAGCATAGAATTGTGCTTAAAGAAAATGCTATTCCTAAAATTTTCAAAGTGAGAAATATACCTATCACAGTTAGGAAAGAAGTATAGAAAGAGTTGGATACATTCGTGAAGGAGGACATAATAGAAAAAAGTGAATCATCTGAGTGGGTTTCTCCAGTTGTAGTTGCTAGACGCTAAGATGGCAAAATTAGATTAGATATTGATTTACGCTATCTGAACGATAATATACTTTTTGACCAATTTCCTTTACCACGCATTTCAGAAACGCTTCTACTGTTAAGGGTGCAACATTTTTCATTACCATAGGTCTTTCTGCCGCTTATCACCAGATAGTGTTACAACAGAATTGTAAAAATTACACAGAAGTGAAAAATTACTCCAGTTGGATGTTACCAATATAAAAGAATGCCTTTCGGGTTGGCTTCTGCCACCGCAGTATTTCAAAGACGATGCATTCTTTATTCATTAATATGGCCAACATACATTGTTTTTAGGACTATATTTTGATTCATGGCACGGATAAAACTGAACATGATCAAATCTTAGATCGTGTGTTGAGGTTGAGTACTCTGGATGAGAGAGGACATTTTCAAAGTGTAAATTTGCAGTTAAGTGTTGTTTATTTAGGCCATGTGTTCAGCGAGGAAGGAATAAGGCCCAAACATGATTTGATTGATGCAATATGTTTAGCCCCAGAACCAACTTGCAAGGATGATGTGAGATCATTTCTCGGTCTCACACAGTTTTATTCTAAATATATTATGAATTTTTCATGCAAAACTTTCAATATTTAGACAATTACTTAATAACAGTAACAAATGTCTTTGGAATAAGGAGTGTAATAGAGAATTTGAAAGTGTCAAATCAACTATTGCTAATGCTGCTGCTTTGTCAGGATTTGATCATAATTTACCTAGCATTATTACTACTGATGCCAGCTCGAAAGTGTTGGGTTCAATGTTCTCACAGAAAAAGATTGATGGTGGGGAGTCTTTAATCGCTTATGCCTCAAGATCCCTCACTAACACAGAGGAGAAATATTCAGTTATTGAAAGAGAGATGTTTGCATGTGTGTGGGCTTTTTGAGCATTTCATAGCGTTTGTTTGGGGCAGACCTTGTGAGGTCTGTAGTGATCACAAACCATTAGTCAAATTACTCACAACAAAAAGCATAATCAAGGCAACTGTGTATAGCCAGATTATTTGTGAGACTCCAGGATTTTATTTACAATGTAATTTATGTACCTGGAAAGGACAATGTGTCTGCTGATTTTCTTTCCAGGATGCCTTTTCAGAATAAGGAGGAAATCAATTCTGAGTGGGATAATTATCATATTGCTTGGACACATGATGAAGATATTCCTTTTATTGACAAGAAAGCATGGGAAGAGGATTATTCTAAAGACGTTATTGTACAGAAAGATTTAGAATACATTGTTCAAGGATGGTCAGAGAAGAAAGTTTTAGATCCCAATTTGAAAATGCTTTACGAAGTTAGAAATGAATTACCCCATTTCAATGGTATATTGTGTAGGGCTGATAGAGCTATCCCTCCAGCTAATTTAAGGAGATTAAGCACAACACAATGCCTAGAGGGACATGGAGGGATTGTAAGGACCAAACTAACTGTAAAAAATAATTTTTGGTGGCCTGGGTATTATATTTTCATAGAACGGTGTGTGAGAGATTGTATTAAGTGTGCTAATGCTGACAAATCTTTGAGAACTTTAAAACCCAGCATGTGTATTTCTTGTAACCCAATGAGTCCTTGGGAAGTCATTGCTTTGGATTTTATGGGCCCCATAGGTGATAAAGGCTAATATTTTAATGATCCATTAGACATTTTTTCTAAATGGCCTTTCATTGAAATTGTGTATAAGGTGGATCCTGGCATAGTCCTTAAATTTCTGGATAGGATTTTTACTGATGAAGGTATTCCCACACAAGTAATTACTGATAATGGGGTACAATTTATGTCAAAAAAGCTAAGGATTATTTCAGAAGAGTTGGTGTAAAACATTGTACTACCTCTTTATACAATCCCAGTGGTAATGGTTTTGTTGAATGCTTTAACAGAGTATTTAAGGGGGCTGTTCAATTTGAAGGTATTGCTAATGACTATTGAGAGTTACATGTACATAAAACAGTGTGGATGTGTCGTACAATGATGAATGAGATGACAGGATGGACTCCTTTTGAAATTATGAGAGGGAGATTAGCAAGCACTAAAACTAACCCCTCGTGGTTATTTGAGAATCCTGTGGTTTCTATGGATTTAAATGCTGTAAGGCGTAAGCTAAGTGACACTCATGAGCATTATAAAACAAAAAATCAATCAAAGCAAGGGTACTAAGTTCGGAATCAACATTAAGGTAGGAATGTTAGTCAAGGTTAAGAAACCATGGAAGGTTAAGAAAGGTGAAAGCCACTTTTCAAAACCTTTTGAAGTAATTGAGGGATTGAAAAATGCGGTGAAAGTGTCAGATGGAAAGTCTGGAATTTAGGAGGTATTGCCATCCTAAAAGGGGATAGATGAGTGTATTTTAATGATAATAATATGCCTTATGAACAGAAGATTCCCCATGACTATAATTTGATGCACAAGTCTAATTTGTTGAAGAGCAACAAAGAGAAGGAACCTGGTGAATGTGTTCACGATGTGCAGGCTTTAGAGACTGAACAAGTTGGACAGAATTTTGAGTCACAGGAGTCACATAAAGATAATATTCACATGAAGAAAGCCCAGGATATCACGAATTTTGGAATTTCTGGAGCTAAGTCTCAAGTCTCTGATGTGCCAGATAATAATTCTGTTGCTGGGTGTAAGAGAAGTAGAAGTAAACCAAAATGCCTTGCTGATTATATTGTTTAATATTTATTATACTTGTTTATTTCAGTTTATATTTTTTAATATATATCTTTTGGTATTTGCATTAGGGTTTGTATAAGTTTATTGCTTTTGTTTTGTTTATAAAGAAAAGGAGGATGTGTTATGTCCATTGCGCACATGTGTCTTTGTCGACGTGTGCACTATTCCAAAATGTATTCTGGAATGAGTTCAACTCTGAGATTGGCAGTTGAGTTTCTGTTCACCTGAGAGTTGGACGCTTTCCTGGAGTGGTGCTGAAATAAAGATCCTATACCTTCTTTACATATTGGAGTCTTACTTTACAAGTAGTCTAGCACTTCAAGGATCCTAAGGGCACTAAGTATATTGAAGCAGTGTTTCTACTGCTACCCGTTTTTCTGTCCAATTCAGTCCCCTGACATGGCACTTGGTCTGCAGGTCTGGACTATCATTGTAGTCCTTAGAGTGGGTGGGATCTGAGGGCCACACTTGGCTTATAATTTTTGAATTTGACAAAACAAGTTCCTTTACTTTATGTTACAATCCAACCACCCTGGGACAGATAACGGCTTTAATTGCTCGAGTCACTTGAAGAGTGGCCCAGGCAGTAGTGCCCTTGCACAACCGCTTGTTGACTTCCTCTCCGGCAACCTACCTGGGAGAATAACACCTCCCTTCTTGGGCAGTGGCGGAAAATTAACATCAGCACTTTAACCAACAGACAGCTGCCAAATTGGATCTTTTGTTCTTCCTGATAAAGGTCATACTCCATCCCAATTGAAGCAGCTATTCTGAAGAGAAAAGCAAGGATCAAAAAGAAAACATTTACAGCAAGTGTTTTTGTTGCTAAACAGGAAAAAAGTATTTAGTGCTTTACATAGACACAACTGACTGACTCTACTGTGGACTACCTGCCTATAACCCCGTTGTTTCTAGAATGTAGGGACAAATGAGGAGGGCCTTGCAGTTGTAAGCATGTGTAACAAACACAAGATTAACACCTGCTGTGTGGGACATGCCTTGGCAAAGCCTGGGAAAAGGGCGGGCCCGTCTTCACCAATCATCAACAGGAAGAGGCAGGTTGGTCTACCCTCTTTCATCTTTAATTTCAGATTCATTTTCTGGATTCTTAAGCTGTCTGGCTTTATAAGATACTTCAAAAGGCTCACTTTTTCATAGTATTAATTGAAATTCCCCCTTCTGAAGCTGGCTCTCCACATGTCTGTAACGGTGCAGGTCAGTGTTGATACTACACCAGGGAGTTTCCAACCTTTTGTCTTAATAAGAGCCATTTATGTTTAATGAAAATCTTCTTGAGCTACTGATATTATTAGAGATGTTACTGAAACCATTTCAGAAAAGAGTACATTGGTGGCCACCATATGCAAGTTTGCCAGCAGCAATAATCTCAGAGCATAAGGCACGATTGCCAATAGTAATGTAAAAAATGCTTTGTCACCGTGGGATACCTCTACATGGATAATCCATTACAGCCATAGGTGCAATGCCCCCAGCACCAAGATAATAATGCTAGTAATAGTCTCCTCAACACTATTTAATTTTTAACAGGTAAATATCACTTTCAAGTATATATTTTGGAAATTCAACCATTTTCTCCAAACATCAGCTTATGAATTCAAATACATGCTTTTCAACTTTGATATAGATGTATTAATTAAACTGAACAAACCTTTCTTATTAGTTATTTGGGCTGCACATAAAAGAGTTACTCATTGGAGAAGACTGTAGTACACTAATTGAGCATTTTAGAAACATGGTATTTTCTCTTAAAGATACTCTGAAGGCTAGTGAAATGATAGAGACGGAGTCCCCTAGGCAGAATAAGATATGTGACAATTTATATTGTGCTGAACCTGTTATTTGGGCTCCATATATCAATTTGGAATCAAATGCCATGGAGCTACAATCCCTGACACATGAAAAAGGTGCCAAGATTTTCCCCATTTGTACAAAAAAAAATGGGAACGATGTCCAAATATAGATCTATTAGTTTTTTTGATTACATAGAAAAGGTCTTTGCTAAGCAGGTTCTGGATAAGTTGGAAGTCTGGATGCAAGCCCCCAAAGTTTAGTACTGTTGAACAGGCCCATCAATTTGCCCTAATCTACTGTATGTGTTTACTTACTTGCAAGGAAAACTTATATGTGGCATTTGTGGACTTTAGCCCTTCTTTTGATCTAGGCCCATATGATGTCCTACTCCTATGGAAGTTACTGAAGAGAACACAGGTTCCAGGAAATGTAGAATCAATTCTGGATAGATTGCATGAACAGACTTATGCTCAGGAATGTTGGGGAGCCAATGGGGAACTTACTGAGGGAATTCCTATAAAGAGAGGAGTAAAACAAGGCTGGAATTAGCTCCAAGACTGTTCTTTCTGTATATCAATGATGTTATTCCATTTTTGCTGGAATGTCACAATGGTTTCCCACCAGTAGATGGTATGAAAATCACAGCCTTTCAATTTGCAGACAGTTCCGTGCATCTATCTAAAACCCCCATCGGTATGCAAGCACTGCTAAACAGATTTTTAGCATTCTGTCCATAAAGAGGTCTTGAGCCAAATACATTGAAAACAAAATGTATGGTGCTTTCAGCAGACAGAGGATGCAAGAGTAGGCTGAATGTGGATGGTGATTGTCTTGAGCGTGTCAGCAGTTTCGACTGAGTATTAGGGTAGCTGATATTTTCTCTTGGGGTCTTGAAGCCAAGACGAGTATCTTAGTAATCCAGCACAGAGCTATGGCAATTCTATGTATGTTTAGAGTCACAAGTACGAGATCAGGAGCACCAGCCTTTCAGGACTATAGGGTGGGTGCACAAAGTATGACATTATATGGGGCTGAGTTATGTGGTTTACATCATACAAACACTCTAATATTATCAGAAAACAGATTTATATTGTCCTTGATAAATACACCAGAGAGCACCCAACTGTTCACTTTTATTTAGGTATATAGACCTAAAAAGAATATCCGATTGTTTTACCCTGAGGCCAATGCTGTATTTGCTCAGATATGGTTCACCCACAAAAGCCCTTGAAATGGAACACTATAGGAACGGCCTTAGAGAACTCTTAAGCCTGCATTGTGCATGTAAGACTCATTGGTTTAAAGATGTAAGTATCTGGTTTTACAAACTGGGCTTAGATGAGCTGTGGAAGGATAATAGTTGAATTGCCAGCTCCACTGTAGCCAAACTGAAATCTGTATATTAGCAAAGCATCGTTGACAGCTGGCATTTAACTTCAAAAGGGGAGGCCACAAGCCAATTTTTAGCTTTCCAGCCTATGCCTAAATTGAAGGCATTTTAGACAATATTTTTTCCTTTTTCAAGAAGTCTTTGTGCCAAATTTAAATTGGGGATCTTACTCTTGAATTGGTTAATTTGTAATGGGAAGAGGGCAATTGGGGTTCTGTTTTATGCCCAGCTTGCCATGGCACAACAGAGCTTTTTTATCCAGCCTATCAAGATGCTGGATGTAAGTGGGTACGCCGAGTTTGCAAGAACTTGGGCACTAGCCGGTAATCAATCACTTTTAGGATTCTTAAAACGAATACATCTGATTTATTGGTTTTGCCACGATGAGGTTTTTAAATATTGGCTGATCCAAACGAAAATCAATCGTGGATCTTGTACTTGTTTTATCCTAAATAATCTGATGAACAGTGATTTACTCCTGTATTAAGAATGTATTCATTGTCGTATTTTCTGCCTGGATGTCTTATGGATTTCCAGAAACAATCATGTTTTATATGTAATAGAATACTTAGTCAGTGATTTCTGTCACAGGTTGGAATCTTGAGACAGTACAAAATCCCAAGTCACTATTCCCTGCTGCACCAACCAGAAATCCAATTCTGTGGCTCTCTGGTTACAAACACAGATAGCTGCAGTAATCGCATAAACAAGCGCATCTCTTGCTGATTAGTCTAACTTGCTTTTCGTTTTCCTTTAAGGTGTGTGTTATTTTGTATGCTGTTACTTGAAGGTGAAAGATCACAAAACAGTTACAGAATATTTTGTTCTTTTTAGTCATACCTTTGATCCCGCCCTTACACTCACTGACCCCACCGCCGTTGGACTCAGGGTCACAGTTCTCGTGCTTTTTTCATGCACTTCGTCCTCTGCATCACACACACCATGTGGCTGAGATTTAAAATACAATAGGAACATGAAGCCATCAACGTAAATACACGCATCTCCGTTTTGTATATGGGTCTATAATCCCAATCTGTGCTTTTTCCAAAAAACATGCTTGTAAAATGTGTGAGCCATTCTCCAGGTTTGTTTGCAATATCGCCTGTTGCAGCAGTGTAAAAATAATAGAAAACGTGTCCACAGCTCTCTGGAAATTTGGGTCCATAAAAAGGAATAATATACTCATTCAAACTAGTCTTATCCTCACTCATTGCACTAGTGAACTGATTACTCGCCTCCACTTCGGCCTCAAGCAGGAGCATGTCAGCACTCACAGAGTTGTGGTCTATCCCAGAAGTGAGTGCGTTCTAGGGTGCATGGACATCCGGTGGCATTAGGGTACTGCAACAGCAAAACAGGAGGCTGGACAGAAAATAAACTGCTTGCTGTAAGGCAAGCCCAAATAATCCAAGCCAAAGATCTACACTAGAGAAATGTCAATGGCTTGTGTGGGTCCGCAGAACAGAAGGAACCACCAGAAGGAACTGCACTTCTGAGCACAAGAATCCTCCTGGAGCACAGTGAAGAATCTTGGTCTCAAGATGCAAGATTTAATCGGCATAGGGGGCTGGGGGGAAGCCTGTGGAGTTCACTTGCTACTTGAGATATTTCTACAAATACTCAGACTTCTGCTGACCTGCCACAAGGCTGACTCCCATGATATGTATAGTGGCGGCTGGTGGAATTTGAAAATGGTGGGGAGAAAGAGCAATGGATGTATAGCGCAAGTGAGTGAAGCGAGTAAACCAGGTGTTTAATAGGGAGATTAGGGGCCTCCCCTCGCGAAAACTTTTATAAATTGGCATTTTTGGTGCAATTTCTGCACTATTTCTGTGATACATTGGCCAGAGTTACAGCTCTTATACTGGGTTCAGCCTGCCACCCTCCATCTACCCAGGATGTGTTGTTTCAGCCAAAGCTGCTGACTTTGGAACTCGGGAATCAGCTTCATTTGACTGCACTGGCTGAACATCCTGTGGTTCTGGATAAATCACTTAGGCCCTCATTACGACCCTGGCAGCGGATGATAAAGTGGCAGTAATACCGCCAACATGCTGGCGGTAATTACCGCCAAATTATGACCATGGTGGTGATATCTCTGATAGACAGCCAATGTACCTCACCGACCACCAGGGCAGAAACAAGAGTCACCACGGCGGTAGCCGCCTACAGCCAGGCGGACCAACGCCATCAAAGCCCAGCGGAAACAGAGCACAAAAGTCAAAGGACTCACCATTGAAGACACAGGGAAGAACCACGCCGCCATGGAACCCGAACTGCAAATCTTTACGATGATCTTCTACGTCATGCTCCACCTGGAACACCAATGCCGGTGAAGAAGACGACGAGGGTGGGAGGAAAACGAGAGTGACACACACACACACAACACACACCATACACACACACCACACACACAACCATATGCATTACAAAAAAAATGTGACCACGAAAATCTGCAGAATAATGCAAGGGCAACAGGAATTGACGAAAGTGATTGTAATTAGTCCAACAATAAAATCAACAATCCGATTTGGCCATTAAAAAGTTGTGTACACGTGTATAAGAAAGGGACACTGCCCAGTTCATAGTTCAAAGGGCCCACATGGCCACAGGACACACTCCAAGGCCCCACTGAATCCTGCACCAATCCTGATAGAACACTGCAGGGGCATCGGTTGTCAAATAGGCAGGCACCTTAGGGGGAGGGGGCACCTCAGCCGGTTGCGGGAAAAAGCTCACTGGTTCTGGAGGAGGCAACATGCCCTTTGCTCTTTGTCCTGGGGAGTGCAAGGCCACAGTCTCTCAGGGAAGTGAATACCCCGCTGGTTCTGGAGGGGGCAACATGCTCATTGCTCTTTGTCCTGGGGAGTGCAAGGCCACAGTCTCTGGAGTGGGTGTCTTTCCCACTGGTTCTGGAGGGGGAAACATTCCCATTGCTCTTTGTCCTGGGGAGTACAAGGCCACAGTCTCTCAGGTGGGTGAATACCCCAATAGCTCTGGAGGGGGCAACATGCCCATTGCTCTTTGTTCTGGGGAGTGCAAGGCCACAGTCTCTCAAGTGGGTAAATACCCCACTGGTTCTGGTGGGGCAGGCCACACTCCAGCCCTTGGAGGCTGGACTATATGGCGTCCGCAGGAGGTGATGGCTGCACTGTGGTGGTGGTTGGGGGAGGCTCCTGCTCAACCCCTGCACCCTCTCATGGCTGCACAACCACAGCTGGTGGTGGGGGCCCTGTGACAGCTGCTGGTGGTTGCAGTGTTTGGCTGGCAGTTTCCGCTGGCGTATATTGCCTCCTCTCCTTCTCATCATGGGTTGGGGATCCCTCACCCTTCCTGGCAGGGGTGGATGGGCTCTTCCCGCCTCTGCCTCTTGGTGTAGGCTCCTTCCCCTTTGTGCAAGTGCTATCAGTGCTCCATTTCCTGGCAACTGGTTCTTCTCAAGTGACAGTGAACTTGGCAGCAGCAATGTCACAGCCAATGTTCTCAAACATGCTAACAAGAGTGTTGTCTGCCCTGATCAAACACAAGTGCAGCTACATTGCTTTTGTCCAGGTTGAGTATTTGGCCACTGTGAAGGTCGGTTTCAATGCAATGGGACATATCCCCAATATAATTGGTGCAATTGACAGAACACATATTGCATTTGTAACTCCCGCCAGAATGAACAGGTGTTCAGGAATGGTAAGAGTTTCACTCCATGAATGGGCAGATGGTGTGCTTGGCAGACCAGTACATCTCCCACGTCAATGCCAAGTATCCTGGGTCAGTGCATGATGCCTTTGTCCTGAGGAATAGCAGCATCCCAAATGTGATGTCCCAACTACAGAGGCACAGGGTGCCGCTAATAGGTCAGCCCTGGTTCCCCACCCAGTATATGTTGGTGTATGCCTATGGTGTTGGCAATATTGGAGAGTGTGTGGCTAAAGATTGTCCCACAAGGGAGAACCAGAAGGATCATTAAAAAGACCTTTGGCCTCCTGAAGGCAAGGTTCCGGTGCCTCCCCTCCATCTGACAGGTGCCCACTTCTTTGCCCTACTTACTGTTACCTCTGGATATTTCATTTTGCAGATGTTGGTGATATGACACATTCTCCTGGTGTGAGCTCAACAGCCAGATACAGGTCATTAATTCTATGCTCATTCTATGTACAGTTCATTTGCACTGGTTGTAGCTGTTTCAATTAATACAAATTTGCAATCCATGAAATACTAGTAGTTAAGTTTTATCAAAGGGTGTTTATTGTTGTGCTAAAATATAGAGGGGGAAAGTGCAATGGAATGGGGAGATGATGGAGGAAAGTCCAGGGTATTGTGCCAGTCTTTTTGTATCACAGGTGCATTGTCCATTGGGACCTAGGAAGGGGAGCAATGGCAGTTCAAGGTGGACAAGGTGACTGAGTGGGACACAAAGGGGACAATCAGGAGAGTCTTCTTTCCTGGCGGTGGTCTTGGAAAGTGTCTCTGGCTTCTGTCTGGTTCGCAGAGAACGTTTGCGGGGTGGTTCACCTTCTACAGGGGGAGGGGTGCTGGTGGCCTGTTGATCCTGTGGCAGGGCCTCCTGGCCACTAGCGGCAGCGGAAGTGGAGGGCTGTTCAGATGACTGGCTAGTGGTAGGGGGCCACTGGTGTGACACTGCCTTCCTCATGATGTTAGCCATGTCTGCCAGCACCCCTGCTATGGAGACCAGGATGGTGTTAATGGCCTGCAAGTCCTCCCTGATCCCCTGATACTGTCCCTCCTGCAGCCGCCTGTTCTCCAGAACGTTGTTTAGGATCTGGCCCATCGTGTCCTGGGAATGTTGGTAGGCTCCCAGGATCTCAGAGAGTGCCTCCTGGAGAGTCGGTTTTCTGGTCCTGTCCTCCTCCTGGCACACAGCAGTCCTCCCAGTGTCCCTGTTAGCCTGTGCCTCTGTCCCCTGAACGGTGTGCCCACTGACCCCGGGTCCCTGATTGTCTTGTGTACGAAGTGTGGCCTGGGTCCCTGTACAGGTGGGCACACTGCTGATTGACGTGTCCTGGGTACAGAGGTGTGGGTATGCTGGGGGGGGTGCTGTGGTGCTGGATACTGATGGGGGAGGCTCTGTGGTGGTCTGTGACTGGGTTTGGGTGACCGACTGTCCAGTGATACCTGATGGGCCAGGTAGATCATCCAGATCCTGAAGTCCAGAGTTACTGTCATCACTGTGGGCCTCTTCTGTTGAGGTACTGGATAGTCGGGGCACCTCCTCTCCAGTGACATTGGCTGGGGTACCTGTGGGGATGTAAATGATGTATTATCCTTCAGGTGTCTGACATTTGTACTTCTGTAGTTTCCCCTCTACGGTTGTTGTTCCCCTGACAGCTTTGCTTGTGTATGTTGGTGTATAGTGGTTATGATTGTTTCACTATGTTGTGCATGCTTTGGTGATGAGTGTTCATGCAGGGCTGGGAGGGGTGTCCATGTATTGGTACAGCATGCAGCGCTTGGCATTGGGATTGGTGTGATGTGATGGTGGAGTGTGTGGGATGGAGTAGAGTGACGGGAGTGAGAGTGCGGTGGGTGATGGCATGCAGGTATGGGGGTGGTATTTGTTAAAAGTTGACTTACCAGCGTCCAGTCCTCCTCCAACTCCAGCCAGGCCCTCATGATGCAGTATTGCCAGTACCTGCTCCTCCCATGCTGTGAGTTGTGGGGAAGGAGGTAGGGGTCCACCACCAGTCCTTTGTATAGCGAGCTGGTCTCTTGCTGCAATGGAACGTACCTTCCCCCTAAGGTCATTCCATCTCTTCCCAATGTCATCCCTTGATCTTGGGTGCTGTCCCACGGCGCTGACCCTGTCCACGATTCTCCACCATAGCTTCATCTTCCTTGCTAGTGATATCTGCTCCACCTGTGCTCCAAAGAGCTGTGGCTCTACCCTAACGATTTCCTCCATCCTGACCCTTAACTCCTCAGAGGTGAAACAGTGCCATGGGTGATATGTGATGTGTTGGGGTGTGTGATGTGGAGTGTGTGAGGGGTGTATGGGTGTGAGTGGTGTGTGTGTCTGGTTGTCTCTGTGCTGTTCGTGTCAATCTCCTGGTAGTAATTGTTGTTGGTAAAGGGTTGTGGGAAATGTGGGTGTGTGTTTTATAGTGGTGTGTGTGTGTGTGTGTGTAGGTGGGGTGTGTATATGGGTGTCAGGTGTGTGTTGTTTAAATTGGCCAATGTGGTGTTGTTTTGTCTGTGGGTGTCCTTTGTGAGCACGGCGGCATGTACCGCCAATGGTTTACCGCCGATGAATGTCCGCCATGGTGATTCGTGGGTCATAATGTGATGGGCGTTGTTCTGTTGGCGTAACAGTGTGGGTTTTGGGACCGTCAGTTTATCACTGACCTTTGGTCTGGCGGATTTGTGTATGTGGCTGTATTCTGTCGAATTGGTGTGTGTGTGTCATAATATGGTGAACGGATATTCTCTAGCGCAGCAGTAAGTTGGCGGCCGTCAGCACGGCCGTAAGCGGCACTTACTGCTAATGTCATAATGAGGGCCTTAATCTCTTATGTGTCTATAAAAAACTGAATGTTACCTTGTGTAATGTAGTTGGTGCTCATATAAATTGCTTCAATACCTTCAGGTCGAGTTTGCACTACATAAAAGCTTCACACCAAGCGTGAAACCAAAGCTTTAACATAATGAAAGACTGATGGATACCAATTTAGTGACTGATTCATACAAAGTGAAACGAAAATTCTGTACTGTGAGATCTTCGACAAATATTTTATTTCACAAATATTCCATTTTCTGAAAGCACTTTCAAATATGTCAATTCAGAATACTAATTATACAAACACCGATTGGGTTTGATTTATTGGACTATTTGTCACTGTTGAGAGCTCTGGAGATCAGGCTGCAGGTAGTGCAAGTTTTTCACAGAGCCCTTCAGTAGGTCAAAAAGCTGTGTGACTCCATTGTTTTGGAGTCCTTGGCCTCTCAGTACAGCGCTGTGATCATGTTAGCTGACAGAAACAGTGGAGTAACTAAGATTTATGCTCAGATTCAGCACCTTTTATGTTATATTTCGAGAAAGCAAGTTGCCTAATTACATTATAAACTTGCTTTCTAAATGTAAGACATATGCCCAGTATAAATTACTAAGAAAATAGGTACGTTCTATGTCTAGAAAGGAATTTGCCTAACTTACTTTAATTAGGTAACTTGTTTTGTAGACACAGAACGCAGGAAGAAACATTCTTGGCGACTGGAAAAGCAAGGACAGTGCTGCAAAGGAAAGAGAAAGTAGAGGGAGAGTAATGGACTATGATGGAGCAACAAGAGAATTCAAAATCACTTACCCCAACATTCTCGATGTCCGGTTCTTGTCGAACTGCACTGGAGGTACTGTACACTCTTACCAACAGACTGCCTTCAGTGCTTCCTCTCCATGAGGCTAAGCTGGCAGCTCCTCAAATCCTCTCTATGGAGTACTCTAAACAGATACACGAGGCGCAGAAGCATGCGCTGTGCATCTGTTTACAGCACGCGACTCTTCAGGCCTTCTTGCAAAAGCTGCAAACCCTCCCTTCCCAACTCCTCACCCTGTGACAACTTGGAAAGGAAGGGGTGGTGAGACGCAGCTGAAAATTGACAAGCAGCCCAGGGAATACAGGACTGATGCTGTACATCCTGGGGCTGCTTGAGAAGGTGATGCTTTATTACGTCATTTGAGGGTGGTCCCAGAGGAACACAAGTATTGCAGAATCGGGCTAGCAAGATGTCAGCCAAGACCCTGCTTTTATATTCACTGCTGCCAACTGCCAAATGCGCGCTAATGCATGTGTCTGTTTAAAACTGCCTGACTTCCTGATGTTCGTTTTGGAAACTGACTGGCAAAAACAAGGCAGTGAATGCTTTAAGCATAATGTAAATTCGATGATAATTGCTTTTTGCAATTACCACCCATTTTGCAAATAACTGGAAAGACATGGACCCTCCGCCTGCCCCCAGAAACTGCCGCTGGATTTGTATGCACTGTAGGTCCTTCATCATGTCATCTGCCCATCCCAGATTACAGGCATTCACATCTCAGAGAACACAGGCTCCTGCCAATAGAGCTCGCAGAAGCTGGGGCAAAAAGAGGAAGATCCATATTAAATAGTCTGATTTGACAAAAGCAAGAGGAAACCACCACCTAGAACTAGGAGTCAAGCGTTCGCCCTTTTCTGAGCATCTAAAAAACGCAATTTATGGAGAAAATACGAAGTAGGTGGGTCCTATCAAACTCTAAATGAGGATACATAAAAAATAAATCATAATACTAGAACCTCCAGTCCCTTCTTCTGTGGATGGCCAGGAATAGTACATATTGTCACATTTACAGATGTGTGATGGTAAATAGGTAATAATGGTACTGGATTTGGCAGCGCTGGTAGGGAAAGTAGGTGGTAAAAGCTGCAGTGGCCTCTTGAGAAAGATTGTGGGCCCTACCACTTATTTTTCCACAAATTAAGCACTGACCCAAACAAATACCCCTGCCTGCCACTTTCCACGTTTTGCACTCAAAAGTCTAATATCTTGCCCCGTAATCTGGAGTAGAGTACCCCAAAACCCAGTTTTCTTTCCCATTCGCAGACTTAAGGAAAATAAAGTTGTATATGTCCACACAAAAGAGTCCCTCCACACTGGTGTGAGTGATCAGAACAGCATGGGGCTTGCGTTCTATATTGTTCATACTTCTTTAGCTGTCCACTCTTATGTAAGTTACACTTCTTTAGCTGTCCACTCTTATGTAAGTTACGTTTTAAAGCCAGTCTCTCTCTCTCTCTCTCTCTCTCCCCCTCTCTCTCTCCCCCTCCCTCCCTCAATATCGCTGTGCGGTTATAACAGTTTGCATGGTAGTGGATGAGACCACTGCACCATTCTTTTAGCTTCCTATTGTTATCAATTGTCAATCACATTCACGGTCAATGAGAAGAAAACAAGTAATTGTCAGTTTCTTTAAGTAACTTTTATTATTGACATACTAGTACCTTTTGTCCACTTTTGCAGGGCATTACAGGTACGTTTCATTTTTTATTTTTTTTATTTAGATTTCCTCTTTTTAACTATGATGTTTTTTGATATAGAACTCTCACCGTAAATGCATTGCTGGGAGAGAGCTCTACACTGTGACTGGTACAAGTGACAAGTGACATTCAGGCTACACACAGATCATTGCAGCAAGTGCATTAACATTCTGTTCTGTCTTTTATATTCGAAACTTGTGACCAATACCTTACACACGTCTCTGCACTAGTTACATTGACCGATGGGCAATCTCTATGAGATTAGACCCTGTCGTCTGTTGGATACATGCATCTACTAGATGAATTTACCATGGTGTCCTGTCTGGGGTTAGAACGTGTGACTTCTGCAACTGGTATGTTGTTAAACCACTGAACTGTCTCAGAAGGTTTGGAACCAGCTTTGTGCAGTCTCACATAGAACTCTACAGTAGGTAGATTTATCCCACGTGGTATTGGACTCACTAGTCACTGATCGCAATCTGAGTCTGTTTATTTTTCTGCCTATTTTCTTAATATTGTCCTACTTTTATAATTTTAGCTAATGTATTTTTTCTGTTCCATTTTTTAATTGCTCCTTGCAGTCTTTCATTTTGTATTCTTTGTGTTTTCCTTTCTCTTTTCACTGCTTTCATTTTACCCATTTTACCCATTTTGCGTGTCATTCTTCTATCCGAATACCCTTTCTTCTGCATTCAGTATCTTCCTTTTCTGCTAATATCTTTCTCGTAATATTTCCCGTTTCACTCTAGCGTGGTTCTGTTCCTGCTCTTTATGTTAATACTCTGTCAGAATATATGTACGCTATCCCTCTCTTCTCTTCACAAGCTGGGAGTACAAGATCACGGGCAGGTCATGTGACAGTCTTTTTCACCTGCTTAACCTATTTAGCACTTCTCCCTAGGACGTGCAGCTTGGGGTCTGGTAAAAGGCCTCCTGAAGCGTGCTTTGTAAGGGACCATTGCCATAAGCACTACATCTAAAGCACCAGTCTTACACCAGGGTAAAATGCCTGCATCACTACTGAGGGGGTACCTCACATTAAATTTTAAGGTTAGCCACTTGTGAGTTGAGCTGACATCCATTTCCGGTTATCTGGGGATAGTCGCTCCTGGGTTGAGCCTGCGGGGATTGTCTCTGTTGGTTAAAATCGCAATCTCCCATCAGGTGAGGATGGTGGGATAGTCCCTGTCAGATTTAACTACAGAAAACTTTAGGCAGGCCTGAATAGCCACCCCTGATGTGAGTCAACTGTCTATTTAGTCAGGAGAAGATTGGCCCTTTTGAAATAATCCATAGTGACTTTCATCTGGAAGGAGATAGTCACTCTCCGATTCAGGTGACAATGACATTTTATTGGTTGGATTCACTATTAGATCATACAGTTCATCCAACATCCAACAGTAAAATATCTATCCTAGAAAATCAGACTGGCAGCAAGAAAAATTCTCACATGCACCCTGGGTGATGTGCTGTTACCACACGATGCAAGGACACCTAAAATCAGGCAAGCAAAACAAATACATCAAGCACAGGAGAACTCCTCAAATACAGAACAAACACATCGCAGCAAGTACCAACCCAACAATGTATCATGCCACCAGGAAATTACAGATAATTCCACAATGGACATGCATGGTGTCTTGATTTCCAGATGAGTTATGCCCCGGTCCTCCACCTGTTTACTTTAACACATTTGGGCCCCCAAGGTCGCACTCTTCTACTCCTCCTGAACCCCCACTGGAGTTCCAACAACCCACTAACCTCCCCCATCTACATTTAACTAAACCTGTATGACCTTTCATGGCACGGACTAGCTCTAACAGCCTCAACTTTCCCTTCCATCTATACTGTCCCCACCATCTGTAAAGAGCAGTATTTCATGTCGATGGAGGATGCACTTTTATCGAATGCATGTTCGACCTACTTCTTCCAGAAAGGAAACTATATTAAGAGGATTCAGGTAGGCAATACAGAACTCGACTGGAAAGCATGTAATAGCAGAAAACAGGAGAATGATAATACTTTGGAGAAAACCTCAATCAGGATCAAGTGCTGTGGCAAAGTACCACAGTGATCGAAAAGTATCCGTATATATGTGATCCTGGAAGTAAACGAACAAAAAGCAGTAAATACATTTCTTCTCATATAGATTGGTGGAAAGCTAACGTAAGTTACAACATTAAATTCTCTTTCCTACAGATGAGAAATGGTGAGGAATTGGAGCCTGAAAACTTATAACAAGGTGACCGCTAGAGAGAATCGAAAAGAATATTTGCTGGGCAGCCTTGCCTTATAAAGCCTGCCAACAGACAGTGATGAGAGCCTGAAAAAAGGAACAGCTGGACTAGCTAAGGTTTCTGTCTGGAGCACGTGTACTGGGCCTGCAAGCCATATGGCTGTGACAGGGTTTTTGCTCATGCCACAATCCGGACAACAGAACAACGAGAAGGGCTTGAAGCTGGTTTAGCGATTACATCTTACCACCCTGTCAATGCATAGTATTATCTGCCACAACATCTGCAGCACAATAGGAGGTGGTCACAGTCATTAAACAAAACCCTATTAAGTCAGCAACTGTTGATAAGTTTACCAGGGCGGAAAGCAAATTTGTGTAGGTGAACTGCTCGCCTCCCCCACATCTTTCTGTTTATTACTCTTGGCAAATAAACCACCTCCAAACAATAGGAATTTAAAGGGCTAAACCATCCTAACTTAGGAATAGTAGTAAAGACAAACTTAAAAGTATAATCACCAAGATCGAACATTAACCAAATCAATCCTATGAAACTACAGGGCACTCTACGTTCACTAAATAATAATGGGGGCAAAACACTTTGGATCTAATATTCACTCCTATAACATACATGTAAATAACAGGAAGCCACCCTGTAATTTGTAGAACCACCACATCATGTCTTTCAACATCAAACTCTCAGTCAAAAAAACGTCAACGTAAATGGAACAGAAAAGGGGTAGCTACAATAAGTGAAAGAAGTTAGGGGCCTGATTTAGATATTAGCGAAAGAGTTACTTCGTCACAACGGTGACGGATATCCCGACTACCGAAATCTAAATCCCATTATATCCTATGGTATTTAGATTTCAGCGGACAGGATATCCATCACCGTTATGTCGGAGTAACTCGTCCACCAATATCTAAATCAGGCCCTAGGCTTCCAAACACTGGATTGATACATAAACAAGATTTGAAACAACTAATAAAAGTGACTGAATTCTACAAGAGAATTACCAGTGGTCTGGAAAGGCAGATTTGGCAAAGAAGATGTTCAGAGACAGCACATACTAGAGAAGAACCACAAGCATTAGTGAAAAAATACAAACAATTGAAGCTTAAATTTGGCATATTACAATACAAGTGAAGAAAGTCTAACAACAATAACAAAACAATTCTCCTTCTATCCCACAATCGAGCATACAAATTGGCAATAACAGCTGCAAGGTCACTACTTTATTATACATTGTTTGAAAAAAGGCAGAAAGTCCCTCAAAGAGAATTGAAAAGTTTCTTGACCTATCCATAACTTTAAACACTGCTCATCGTTAGACACTGCTATGAAGACATGAGGATACTGGCTTATGGGGAAATGCACCATAATGTATCTCCTCTTATCTTTGACAGACGGAGCTTAACACAAATGGCACCATTTCTTCACTCCCCATATTGTGTTCTTCTACAAGACTTGACACTTCTTCATTGTCTATCACACATTCTTAAACGGCATAATCAGCTCTTTCAGTCTCGTATATTTTAACAAAATGGACAACAGGAAAATCATCCTCAAACTGGAAAATACTTCCTGACTACGAGGAGCCTCTACTCGTCGGACGAATGGATGATGGTCACCCATTTAAAAATCAACGCTGAAAAAACTGAGATTATGACCTGCAGGCAACAGAATAAACACCAGCTCACAATAATATAGCTCAAACTGGAGGGTCAATCGCCAACAACCAACAGCAGATAGAACTATAAGGTTCCTTGGAATAATCAAGCTCTCAAAACTATCCCTTGCATTACAAGTTAATGAAGTTAGAAGGAGCACCATCTGCACAATACCTTGGTATGATCAGTGTTAGAAATGGGGTCTCTAGCTGGCAGTGGAGTTTACCCCGTCCTAGTAGGGCCCTCACTCTAGTACAGGTACAGGAGCCACACAGCTAAGATAACCCCTGCTCACCCCCTTAGTAGCTTGGCATGAGCAGTCAGGCTTATCTCAGAGGCAATGTGAACACTATTTGCATACACACACACATGCACACAGTAGCACCATGAAACCACTGCAAAGGACTTCACACCTGTTTAAAAATAGCCAACAGTTATCTGAATAAAACAAGATCAAAACAAAAAAAAAAATCAACATACACTAGCAAAGATAACACTTTAAAAAGATTAAATCAATTGTAGTTCCTTGAAATCAATGAAGTACTTGACTGAGGCAAAGTAACTGAAATGCTTCAAAGATGATGTGGGCCGCAGGGGAGGCGATGCGTTGAAAGAGCCAGAGATGTGTTGGTTCCTTTCTGTCACAGGGGAGGTAATGCGTTAGTTCCTTACTGCTAGGCAGGGGAGGTGATGTGTCTGTTTCTTACTTCCACAGGGAAGATGATGCTTCATTAGCGGCACAAAACGTTGGTTGCTCAATGTGGTGTTGATGAAGAAAATGGTGCCCAGGGATGATGCGTCGGTGATGTGTCCGAAGTCAAACCGCAATGTGTCGATCTCACAGTAATGAAGCAGGCGCTGCATCTGAGTCAGGGGGTGCATCATGGACTTCAGTGATGCGTTGCTTGATACTCATGCAGCGGTGGTTCTTCTGACACACTGCAATGGAAAGCTTGGGCCTGCATTGAAAACTGTGGTCAATGCATCAAGAGGGGACCACACTCCTGTACAGGCAGCAGCGATGCATCAAATCCTTCCAACGATGCATCGGTTCGACATGACACAGTGAGTTGATTCATGGATTTTCTCTTTGTAGCACCAACACCCTCCTTCAAGGGCCAAGACTTGATTTGGCACAACTAGGCAGGGCAGGACTCTCTGCAGAGGAACCCAGGTGCTGGCAGATTAAGTATTTGATGTCCATGAGACTTCTTAACAGGAGACAAGCTCAACTTAAGCCATTGGAAAACCCTGGAAAGCAGAATGTAGAAAGCAAAGTCCAGTCTTTTCACTCCCAGGACAGAAGCAGCAAGCAGCAGGCTAGTACAACAAAGCAAGAGGCAGAGTGGCAGTCCCTCCTACAGCATCCAGCTCTTCTTCCTGGCAGATTGGCCTCAGTCCATAAGTGTTCCAACTTTGAGGGGTCAGATATCCAATACTTATACCTATTTCTGTCTATGAAGTACGCATACGTCAAAGAGAAGTATTTGTAGTGCATAAGACCCTGCCTTTCATGCCTTTGTCCCAGCATATTCTAGTGGGTTGGAGACTGCTTTGTGTAAGGACAGACACAGCCCTATTTAGGTGAAAGTGTCAGCTCCTCCCACCAATCTAGCTCAGGAAGACCCATCAGGATATGCAGGGCACACCTCAGCTCCCTTTGTGACTGTCTAGAGTGAATTCACAAACAACCCAACTGTCATCCTGAACCAGATATGTATTCCACAGATCGACCGCGGCACAGAATGGTTAAGCAAGAAAATGCCTACTTTCTAAAAGTGGCATTTTCAAACTCACAATTTATAAACCTAATTCACCAAAAGATGTATTTTTAAATTGGGAGTTCAGAGATCCCAAACTCCAAATCTCTATCTGCTCCCAATTGGAAATTACACTCAGAAAATATTTCAAGGCAATCCCCCTGTTACTCTATGGGAGAGATAGTTCTTGCAATAGTGAAAACTGAATTTAGCAGTGTTTCACTATCAGTTCATGTACAACACACCTGTTTACAGGGTCACTTATGTGGGTACCACAATCACTGCTGCAAGCCCACTGGCAGTGTTTGATTTACGGGCCCTGGCCATACATCGTGCACTATACTAAGGACTTACTAGTAAATCAAATAGGTCAATCATGGATAAGCCAATTACAAATACCATTTAGACAGAGCACTTGCACTTTAGCAATGGTCAGCAATGGTAAAGTGCCCAGTCCCAAAATCCAGTACAAAACAAAATTCAGCACAGCATCAAAAACAGGAGGTCTGAAGCAAAAAGACAGGGGAAACCACGCCAAGAGCAGACAGGTCTATCGTATGTCCCCCCTCACCCCCAGTTGAAAGTGGGGAGAACTACCCAACCTTTTGGGACTTCTCATCACTAAGCCGGAAGACCCTGGAAAGATCATCAGCATTGGCGTGTTCTGTTCTAGGGCAGTGTTCCACCATAAAGTCCATTCCCAGTAGGAAGATGGACCACTTCAACAGTTTAGGATTCTCACCCTTCATCTGCATTAACCATCTGAGGGGCCTATGGTCTGTCTGAACCCGGAAGTGAGTCCCAAACAAGTAGAGTCTTAGGGGGTTATTACAACTTTGGAGGAGGTGTTAATCCGTCCCAAAAGTGACGGTAAAGTGACGGATATACCACCAGCCGTATTACGAGTTCCATAGGATATAATGGACTCGTAATACGGCTGGTGGTATATCCGTCACTTTATCGTCACTTTTTGGACGGATTAACACCTCCACCAAAGTTGTAATAACCCCCTTAGTTTCTTAAGTGCCCAGACCACAGCAAAAGCTTCCCTTTCTATTGCTCTCCACCTCTGCTCCCTGGGAAGTAACCTTCTACTAATTAACCCTCTGGGTGATCTAGCCCCTCTTCATTTAGCTGTGAAAGCATGGCTCCCACACCATGCTCTAAGGCATCTGTCCATACCACAAATTCCTTGGCCAGGAGCCTTCAGCACAGTTGCTGTGCACATGGCCTCCTTCAGGGTTTCAAAAGCGGTCTGGCACGCCTCTGTCCAGATCACCTGATTGTGCTGCTACCTGGATGTCAGCTCTGTCAAGGGGGAAAACATGGTGCCATACCCCTTGATAAATCTCCTGTGGTACACAGTGAGACCTAAAAAGGCTGTCCCCTCTGTCTGAGTCTTTGAGGTGTGCCCAATCCTGAATGGTGTCAATCTTGGCTTGTAGGAGTAACACCTGCCCGCTCCCTACCTGGTGTCCCAAGTATAACACAAACTCCTGCCCTATCTGGCACTTATTGGCCTTGATAGTGAAGCCTGCATTCTGCAGATCCCTCAACACTTCCTGGAGGTGGTGCAATTGGCCCTCTAAGCTAGAACTGAAGCCAGCAATGTTGTCTAATTAGGTGGCACTGAAATTCTCCAACCTGGCCAGGACTTGGTTGACTAGTGTTCAACCCAAAGGGCATAACACAGAACTGATAATGCCTCTCTGGTGTTGAGAACACCAACCTCTCCTTGGCCCCCTCAGTTAAGGCAATCTGCTAGTGCCCAGAAATTAGATCAAATGTGCTGAAGATCTTGGAAGCTCCCAAACAGCTGATGAGATCATCACCTTGGGGGATGGGGTATATGTCATTCTTGGGCATGGCTTTGAGCCCACAGTAGTCAATACAGAACTTCAGTTCAGGTGTGACACTGGGTGGAGCAGCCTTGGGGACTAGAACCACTGGGCTGGACAAAGGACTATTGGAGTGCTCCATTACCCCTAACTCCAGCATCTTAGAAACTTCCTCTTTGATGCTGTTCCTCACTCTATCAGTCACCCTGTGAGACTTGGGCTAAATAGGTAGGCTGTCCCCAGTGTCAGTGTCATGGGTACACCATTGGGTGACTCCCCGAGTGAGCGAGAAAATAAAGGTGAACAGTCCCGGTAACTGCCAAGGGCCAGAGTAGGAAGATGTTTACAACCTCCACTGACCCTTCCTGCTCTTTCGAAGACAGAAGGTCGGGGAGATTTTCACTCTCCTCTTCCAACCATCATCTGTGACCAAGAGCATGGTTGACCCAGACCTCTCAATGTGCGGCTAGAGGCAGTTCAAATGCAGGACCCTCAAAAGATTCCCAGGAGTCTGCATGTCCATCAGGTAGGTGACATTACTTTTTCACTTCTTTACCTCAAATGGCTCAGACCAATGGTCTTGGAGAGTACTGGGTTCTACTGGGGCCGTCACTCACAATTTCTGCCCAGGCTGAATGAAACTCAGCCAGAGTGGTATTATGGTTGTACCAGTGATTCATATCCTCCTGGCTAACTTCCATATTCTCTTGGGCGAGTTTCTGAAATGGTGCTGTTTGGTTCTTGAAGGCAAGCAGGTAACTCACTACATCCTGGGGTGGCTTCTTAGGGGCTTGCTCCCGGCCCTCCTTCACCAAACTGAGAGGACCTCTCACAGAGTGTCCATACAGAAGGTCAAAAGGGCTGAAGCCAACCCCCTTCTGCTGTACCTCCCTGTAGGCAAACAACAGGCATGGTAACAGGACATCCCACTTATGCCTCATGTGTTCCGAGACCCATACTCATACCCTTCAGGGTACGGTTGAACCTTTCAACCAACTCATTGCTTTAGGAGTGGGAATGTGTGGTGAACTTGTGGGTAACACCACATACCTTCCACATGGCTTTAATGTACAATGACCTGAAATTGGTACCCCGGTCAGATACCATCTTTTTTGGGAAAGTCACATTGGTAAAGATCCCCATAAGTGCCCCGGCCACAATGGGTGCAGTCACTGTCCTCAGAGGGATAGCTTCTGGAAACCGGGTGGCATGATCTATCAAGACCTGGATAAACCTGTTGCTTATAGCTGTCTTGGGATCCAGAGGACCCACAATGTCAATGTCGACTGACTCAAAAGGGGTTCTCACAACAGGAAATGTTTGAAGAGGATCCTTGCACCTCTTCCCAGGTTCTCCACTCGTTTGGCAGGTCTGACAGTTCCTGCAGAACACATCTGAGCTTTTCCTTATTTAGGGCCAACAAAAGTGGGTAACAAACCTGTCAAGGGTCTTGCCCTGCCCCGAATGTCCTGCCAGTGGCACATAATGAGCCAGAGCCAGTAAGAAGGCTCCAAAACACTGGGGTACCACCAGCAAACAGGCTGTCCCAGGCTCAGCAACATTAGGCTTGCCATACAGGAGATCATTCTCACAGTATATCAGGTGAGATCCAGAGGTGACATGGCTGCCTGGGCTTCACCCTGTTGTTGAAGACTCTCAAGGGTGGGGCACACTTTCTGGGCTGGCCTCCTTCCCGCTGCGAATGGGTAAGCTGAGGTAGGTCCCTCAGTTCTCCCACTTTTTCTCCCGTGGGTTCCAGGGAGTCCCCCTCAGGTTCAGCCTCCTCCTGAACCGTGGTAATCTCAGAAGTGGGTTTCCCATGCCCATTGCCCTCCTCCTCCTTGCAGGCCACTGGGCCACTGTTTCAGGCTCCAGGTCCTTCTGATCATCCTCTCTGGTGGCCATGGACCAAGTGGTCATGCTTGCCCACTCTGGCAATCCTAATATCTCCAAGTACAACCTGCTCCACCTCCTTCCAGCTGGTATGTTCTGGGTTGTTCTCTAGCAGAGACTCAAAGGCATGGATGGACAGCTACCCTCTAGGGACCTGAGGCTCCCCCCATTCAAAAGGAACCTTAACTACCAAACATTGGAGTTCACTGTTGTCTACTGCTACAACCTGGTGGACCTCATTAGGGATTACCTGCTCCTCAGACACCAGATGACAGCCGACAGTCATACTGGCTCCTTTGTCTCTCAGAGCCTCCACCCACCTCCCAATAATGGTCCCCCCCTGCCTGTATTTCTTAGTGTTGTCAGGCATGAGGGTTCTCTGGACCACCTCACTCAGAGAGACTAGGGTTAACTCAGCTGGCTCTCCACACCTAACTGGGACCAACTCCTCCCAAAGCACTGCACTGGCCACCCCTAGTGTCTGCCCACCAGTGTTGTGCTGTATCCGCTTAGGGAACTTGGGACTTCCCCTGAAATGCCCTTCCTGATTACAGACAAAACACTTGAGGGGTCCCTCCCCTGCAGGCTTACCTGAAGGAGACAAACTTTTCTTTTCAACGGGGGTTGTGAAACCTTACCTGGGAATTGGTTTGGGGCCCTTTAAATAACTCTTTACTTTTATCCTTGCCCCCCTTCTTCTTCTGTAGGAGACCCTGCCCATTGTTGGCTGAGGTTCCGAGATACACCTTCTTCTGGACCCTGGTGCTGAGCCAGTGGACTTCCTCCTTGGCAAGCTTCCTGCAGTCAGTAAGCTTGCAGTCATTCAAGTGCTGGTGCAGCACTAGAAAACAATGACTAGACAAGTGCTCCCTTGCAATCAAATTGTACAGCCCCTGAAACTCTTCTACCTTGCTACCCTTCACCCAGCCATCCAGTGCTCTGCAGAAAGATTTTGCACTGTCCCTAAACTTCACCCAGTAACTTTCTGGGGTGAGACCATACCAGGGTGTCTTTCATGGTAGGGTACCTCATCTGAGTCTCTGGATCTAATGCCAACAAGGTGTCTCTACCCTCCACTGAGAATTGCTTCTGTAGGCCTGCCCCCCAATCTCTCTCAGGGACCCTGTTCATCATCAGTGCCACCTCATAACCCCTGGACCACTGCTCTAAATAATTACCAACAACAAAATCCCACACATCCTTGGGTATATGTGCCTTTCCCTCAGACCTCACTGTAGAACTGCTGCCACCATCAGTGCTGGAACTGCTTCTTACGTGCAGCTCCTTCAAGCTCAGCTCTTGAACTAAAAGCATTTTCTTTCCCTCCATGATGATTTTCTCTTTCTCTACCTCTCTTTTGAACATGGCTAGTGCCAACTGCAGCTTCCTATCATGCTTCAGCTTGAGCTTCTCCAGCTCCATTTGGAGCCTCCTACCCTCCTGCCTGTCCTCCAGCTCCTATGGGATCAGACCTGTTGAGGAAACACTGCTGCTTTCCGTGGAAGGTGCCTTCCTCCTGGGCAGATCCTGATTCTCCACAAAATCATCATGCACGATCTGCTCCTCTCCCCCCACAATAGCACTCTCCGTCCCTGTATGCTCATCAGCCTCCTTTGCTGCCAACCTCATCACCTTTTCCAGCTCCTCATTTTAAGTGAAGCCTTTAATATGACATTTGAGCTCCTTGCAGATCTTTTTGAGCTGAGCCACCAAATAGGTCTCTAACCTCTTCTGCTCAAACACCAACTCTGCACTCCAAAGTTTCACAAAGAGAAAAATCAGGTCAGTATGTTGTGGTGTAATGGTCTACCATATGGAAGTAGTGTATACCAATCACTGTATGTCAAGTACAAATACAAGCCCTATCCTACCTTTTTAAATACACAGCACCCTGCCCACAGGGCTTCCTTGGGCCTACCTTAGGGGTGACTCGCATGTAGTAAAAGGGAAGGTTTCGGCCTGGTAAGTGAGTGCACTTGCCAGGTCGAAATGGCAGTTTAAAACTGCACACACATACACTACAGTGGCAGGTCTGAGACACGTTGACGGGGCTACTCATGTAGGTGGCACAATGAGTGCTGCAGGCCCACTAGCAGCATTTGATGTACAGGCCCTGGGCATGCATTGTGCACTATACTAGGGACTTACTATTAAATCAAATATGCCAATCAGGGATAAAGGAATCACCAATACAATTTAGATAGAGAGCACTTACACTTTAGCACTGATCAGCGTTGGTAAAGTGCCAAGAGTCCTAAAGTCAGCAAAAACGAAATTCAGCACATGATCAAAAAACTGGAGGTCAGAAGCAAAAAGACAGGGGAAACCATGATAAGAGCTGGCAGGTCTAACAATCAGAAACTACAGGCCATTGTCATGTTTGTAATTACACAGGTTTAGTATACAAAGACCCTGTATCTAGGTGCATTGTAACTTACTGTGAATATTGCAAGGAACCTAAAACGTCACAGAAAAACTATAAATCCACAGCCACCCAAAAGAACACATAGCCTGCTGCTCCAAGATCTAGACTGGCTGTTGATGTAGGCTTTTCTTTCAAGATACTTTGGATTGTCCACAAAAGCTGTTCAGGGGAAAGCCCACACTGCCTACAAATGAAACTCAAGCAGTACTCCCAGTATAGGATACTCCATTCAAGCATTGCACGCCAACTCATATTGTTTCCCTACAAGATTAAATCTATTGGTGTAACATCATTCTCTGTGTAAGATGCCAAACTTTGGAAACTCCTTGCCAGCCAAGGTAAAATAAATATACAGATTTATTACAAATTTAAGGAGGAAGGAAACCCCTGGTTATACCTGAGATAATGATGCAGAACATTTGACATTAATCGGAACAATACTCATGGGCAGAACAGAGCAGCACTTTGACCAAGAGTAACGAAAGTCACTGGAATCCCACTACTGAACACTGCCCATAGCAAGCATCAGTACAGGCTGAACCTCTTTGGTGCCTAGAGTTATGTAAAATCTTCACGGCCATACTCTTAACAGAGCCAACAGTAATCAATATAGGCCAGATAAAAATATACCATCTTGACGGTCCTGAGAAAGTATCTCTTGTCTAACTGGCATTACTATAACAGCCAGAATCTACAACAAGACATGCCTATATTATCAGAACACCACTCAATCTAGCTAAACACAGTCCTTAGGACCCAAGACAACAAGCTAATACAAGATGTGATCTGCGGCATATACTGTCATCTTGTAACACTCAAAGAGAGTTCATCCCAACTAATGTGATCTACTGCAGAGAGCTGGCAGCTGGGAGCACTCCTAAAGTTTATTGTTTGATTGGTTTATAGAAGCTTGTATATAGCTCGACCCCACGAGTGTTGGAGGTCTTTCCTGCGGATCCTGGCATGCATTACTAGAAGTCAAACCTGGCATCCTATATTATTTGCACACATAGTGGATGACTGTGGTGCAGCACGTGCCGGAGGTTCTCATTTATATGTCCTCTTCCCTGTCTTACCCTTCTTCTCTCCTCTCATATCGACAGGCATATAGAGAGAATTGCCCACTTTTGGCATCCCACATAATCCTAAACGGATTGAGAAGAAAAGTTGAAAAATTATTATTTTTCTGAATCACCATAAAACTATCATATGGTCTGCAAAATATAACTAGAAGTAGAAGCGACATAGAATCATAGATCATGCACATCTATCTCTCACAAGGCCTTGACCCATCACACTGCTTAAACCCATAACCCATGGCAAGATTAGGGAACTAGTCTGATCACTCACACATGACATCAAAATTTTCCAGATAGGATCATAGCAAGTACAGCGCTCCAGGAGCTAGGAGCTCCCCTACAGATGAGCATACTACCCAACGTTATAAGGCACTTCGGTGCTTGACATCAAAGCTAGAACACTGTATAAATGCTAGCAGTACTTCTAGTGAGTTGGTCAGCCATCAATCTCTTTTCCGATTGTTATGCCATTGCTTGTTTGCTCACCTCTCTCCTTCTCTAACTCACTATTGATCTTTTGCCTTTTCCCGTCCTCGTGTCTTTCGCTCTTCACTTCTCTTTCTAGCACCTCAAATACAACTGATGAGAGCACTAAAGTGACCTTCAGGGAGCAGCTGATTTTGAGCCGGTAAACACGTCTGCGCAGAGTGCACAGTCCCAAGCAAAACCTGAGTACCAATGCAGGCAAAAACTTGGGGGTAAGGCTTAGATGTCAGACGGGCTCAGTCTTTGAAAACCTTGTCCAATGCTAAACTCGCTTATGCTCTCTACCTACCTGACCACAGTGGCGGCCGGCAGCTTTAGGAGGGAGGGGGCGGGCGGAAAGCACACACACACTCATTCTTTCACCCACACACACACACGCACGCACATCCATTAACAACACTCATACCATTCAAACATGCACGCACGCACCAAACATTCATTTTAAAACATCAAACACTCATTCTTTCACACACGCACGCACGCACATCCATTAACACTCATAACATTCAAACATGCACGCACCAAACATTCATTTTAAAACATCACACACACACACACTTACCTTCAGCCTCAAGGTCCCAGGAGGGCTGGGACTGCTGCCTTCCCTCATTGGCTGACCTGAGGAAAGGCAGCAGTCCCAGCCTTGTCACAGAGTGGGATGAGGTCAGTGAGACTGCTGACCCCACCCCACTCTGTGACGAAGTGTCACTGTTAGACCTGACAGCCTTAGGGTAGTCACCCCTAACTTTTTGCCTGCCTCCCTCCTCGTTTTTGGATACTGTTTTTGCTGGTTTTTAGACTCTGCGCACTTTACCACTGCTAACCAGTGATAAAGTGTATATGCTCTCTCTCTGTAAACATGGTAACTTTGGATCATACCTGATTGAACTATTTAATCTACTTATAAGTCCCCAGTCATGTGCACTCCAGGTGCCTAGGGCATATAGATTAAATGCTACTAGTGGACCCGCAGCACGGATTGTGCCACCCACTTAAGTAGCCCCTTTTCCTTGTCCCAGGCCTACCATTGCTAGGCCTGTGTGTGCAGTTTCACTGCCACCTCGACTTGGCATTTAAAAGTACTTGCCAAGCCTAGAACTCCCCTTTTTCTGCATATAAGTCACCCTTAATGTGTGCCCTGGGTATCCCCTAGGGCAGGGTGCTGTGTAGGTAAAAGACAGGACATGTACCTGTGTAGTTATATGTCCTGGTAGTGTAAAACTCCTAAATTCGTTTTTGCACTACTGGGAGACCTGCTCCCTTCATAGGCTAACATTGGGGCTGCCCTCATACACTGTTGAAGTGGCAGCTGCTGATCTGAAAGGAGCAGGGAGGTCATATTTAGTATGGCCAGAATGGTAATACAAAATCCTACTGACTGGTGAAGTCGGATTTAATATTACTATTCTAGAAATGCCACTTTTAGAAAGTGAGCATTTCTTTGCACTTAAATCCTTCTGTGCCTTACAATCCACGTCTGGCTAGGTTTAGTTGACAGCTCCTTGTGCATTCACTCAGACACACCCCAAACACAGGGTACTCAGCCTCACTTGCATACATCTGCATTTTGAATGGGTCTTCCTGGGCTGGGAGGGTGGAGGGCCTGCCCTCACACAAAGGACTGCCACACCCCCTACTGGGACCCTGGCAGACAGGATTGAACTGAAAGGGGACCTGGTGCACTTCTTAGCCACTCTTTGAAGTCTCCCCCACTTCAAAGGCACATTTGGGTATAAAACAGGGCCTCTGCCCTACCTCATCAGACACTTGCTGGAGAAGAAACCGGAACCAGAAACTACATCCTGCCAAGAAGAACTGCCTGGCTGCTCAAAGGACTCACCTGTCTGCTTTCTACAAAGGACTGCTGTCTTGCTGTTGCCCTGCTGCCTTGCTGAACTCTTGTCTGGCTGTGAAAGTGCTCTCCAAGGGCTTGGATAGAGCTTGCCTCCTGTTCCTTGAAGTCTCAGGACCAAAAAGACTTCTTCCTTTCACTTGGACGCTCCGTGCGCCGAAACTTTCGACGCACAGCTTGTTTCGCGGCGAGAAAAACGCCGCACACCGACGCTGATCGACGCGACGCCCTCGGGGCGATCGAGACTTCGACGCACAACCTCGCAAGGACAAAGCCGCTCGACTTTCCAGGCGAAATCGACGCGACGCCCACCGTGAGCGCGAAACTTTGACGCACGGCCTCGCAAGGACAACGCCGCCCGACTTCCAAGGAGAAATCGACGCGACGCCTGCCGTGAGACCAAACTTTCGACGCACGGCCTCGCAAGGACAACGCCGCCCGACTTCCAAGGAGAAATCGACGCGACGCCTACCGTGAGATCGAAACTTCGACGCGCAGCCCCGCAGAACGACGCGCAGCCGGAAAACAAGCAGGAGAATCCACGCACAGACCCGGGACATCTGGTAATCCCCGCGATCCACAAAAAGAGACTGTCTGCGCGCCGGAAAACGACGCCCGACTTCCCCGCGTGGAAAAGACCGACGCAAGTCTGTGTGTGCTGAGGAGAAATCGACGCACACACCCCTTTTTCCACGCATCTCTTCTCCTGTGGCCCTCTGAGGAGATTTTCCACCAGAAACCAGGTACTTTGTGCTTGAAAGACACTGTATTGCATTCTAAAGGACTTAAGACACTCTATATCACTTCCCTGTGATATTTCTACAATTTTCCATTGCAACTTTATTCTTTTTGACCTACAATTATCCTGATAAATATTATATATTTTTCTAAACACTGTGTGGTGTATTTTTGTGGTGCTATATGGTGGTATTGTATGAATTATTGCACAAATACTTTACACATTTCCTTCTAAGTTAAGCCTGAGTGCTCGTGCCAAGCTACCAGAGGGTGGGCACAGGATAATCTTGGATAGTGTGTGACTTACCCTGACTAGAGTGAGGGCTTTTGCTTGGACAGGAGGTAACCTGACTGCCAACCAAAAACCCCATTTCTAACATTGGTGATCAGCGGTGAGGATAGGACTTGTATTTGTGCAGTGACATACAGTAGCTAAGTATTTCACTACATACCCACAGTTGAAGGTCAACTTGGTTTTTATCTCTTTTTGAAAATCCGTTTTTTTCCTGACAATTTTCAAAAACTAAATCCTCACTCAACATGTCTCTGACTGGGTCTCAGACAGGGGACTTTGACCTAGTCCAGTTGGATACATACACGGTCAAACAACTAAGAGGATTCTGCAGGGCATTAAGGGTACCCACCCAAGGGGCCTCCAGAAAGGAGGACTTTCAAGTGGCGCTGAGGGCCTGGGCAGAAGCCCATTTAGAGGATGATGAGGAAGAGGAGCCAGAAAATGGCCCCTCAGAAGGATTTCCACTATCTATGGATAGTGTTACCACTGCAATTGTGCACCCTTCCAGACCAGGGAGCAGTGTCTCCATGCAAAGCCTGACCGCAGAGGAAAGGAGAGAAGAAAGGGAGTTCCAATTGCAAATGGCAAAACTGAAAATTGAGGCACAACAGGAGGAGAAGAGGGCAGAAAGAGAAGCCAAACAAGCTGAGGCTGAAAGAGCAGCCAAACAGATTGAAGCTGAAAGAACAGCCAAACAAGTGGAAGCTGAAAGAGCGTTGGCTGAAAAGAAACTATTGTTGGCTCATGAACTGAGTCTCAAGGAGCTGGAGATCAAGGCAAGACAGTCTGAATCCAGCAATAATGGTGGCAGCATACAGACAGGACCTGCTGGAGAAAAGAAGGTTCGTATACCCAAAAATGTGGTGCCCAGTTTTGTGGTGGGAGATGACATAGATAAATGGTTAGCTGCTTATGAAGTTGCACTAAGGGCTCATGAGGTTCCTGAAGGGCAATGGGGGGTAGCTATGTGGGGTTATGTGCCGCCATTGGGGAGGGACACACTTCTCACATTGGATCCACCGGATCAAAACACATACCCACTCCAGAAAGCCACTTTACTTGCTAAGTTTGGGCTGACCCCTGAGGGATACCGTCAGAGGTTCAGGGACAGCACCAAACAAACCACACAAACATGGGTAGATTTCTTTGATTTCTCTAGTAAGGCACTGAATGGATGGGTGCGGGGCAACAAAGTAGCAGATTATAAAGGTTTATATGACTTGATCCTGAGAGAGCATATGCTTAATGTTACTTATACCGATTTGCGCCAGCACCTAGTGGATAGTAAGCTGACTGATCCCAGGAAGCTTGCTGAGGAGGCGGACCTCTGGGTTAGCACCAGAGTGTCCAAAAAGGTACCTGGGGGGGACTCCCACAAAGGTGGTCAGGGTTCCCAACAGAAGAAAGAGGGGGGAGATAAACTTACAGATAAGGAACTCTCTAAAGGCCCCCAAAAGAATTCCCAGGGAGGGGGTGGCAACCCTTCCTTTTCCAAATTTGGGAAGAAACCAGGGACATTTGACAGGTCAGGAAAATCTAGCCCCAAATGCATGGAGTGTTACCAATATGGTCACTACAAAGGCGATCCACAGTGCCCCAAGAGGGCACCGTCCACTACCGGACAGGCGCCTGGGTTGACTAGTGTAGCACTCGGGGGGGAGATGGACCCCACTAGCTTTGGGGAGCAGGTAGAGATTTCCCTAGTGTCCCTGGGAGAAGGAGAAATGATGTCCAAGGTCCACATGCCTAAAAATACTTCCAAGTACCGGCAGTGGGTCCTCATTGATGGGCAGAAGGTGGAGGCTCTGCGTGACACAGGAGCCAGTATGACTACTATCAAGAGTCAGCTGGTGTCCACAGAGCAGATAATCCCGAATACATTCCACCAGGTCATAGTCGCTGACAACCGCGAGAGTCACCTACCGGTGGCTCGGGTTCCCTTTGAGTGGGGGGGGGTCTCTGGTACTCTGAAAGTAGCTGTGAGTCCTGCCATGCCTGTAGATTGTCTGTTAGGCAATGATCTAGAGCATACTGCTTGGAAAGAAGTAGAGCTCAGATCTCACCTGGAGATGTTAGGGTTACCTGAGTGGGTCTGCATGACCACCCGGTCCATGGCTGACCGAGAGGGAAGTCAAGGGCATCTGGAGCCTGGAACGATGGCCCAGGGAGCTGCCAAGAGGAGGGACGAGGGGCGCGGGAAACCGGCCCCAGAAGTTCCCACAGTGGCTGACGGGGCTCCTGAGGAGGAGACTCCCGAGCCAACTGGGGAAGACATTGCCACCCTAGGTGACTTACCGGAGCTTGCTGGCTGGCAAGTTGAGGGTGGACCCACCAGGGAGGAATTCTGCCAGGCGCAGAAAGAGTGTCCCACTCTAGAAGGGTTGAGGAAACAAGCCTTAAACCAGGCAGCAGGTGACGCCTCTGGCAATCACCACCTATATTGGGAGAATGATCTCCTCTACAGTGAGCCTAGGGTTCCGGTCTTTGGGGCAGCACGTGTGCTGGTGGTCCCCCAATGTTACCGAGCCTTCCTACTGGGTCTGGCTCACGACATTCCCCTGGCAGGACATTTGGGACAAGACAAGACCTTCAACAGGCTTGTCAACCACTTTCACTGGCCCAAAATGAGGACACACTCAGACAAGTTCTGCAGGGCTTGTCCTACCTGCCAGGCTAGTGGTAAAGCAGGAAAGAGGGTTAAAACCCCCCTGATTCCACTTCCTGTCGTTGGCACCCCCTTTGAAAGGGTGGGCGTCGACATTGTTGGCCCCTTGGACCCCAAAACTGCCTTAGGCAACAGGTTTATCCTGGTTTTGGTGGACCATGCCACCCGGTACCCAGAGGCAATCCCTCTGAGGACCGTAACTGCATCGGTGGTAGCCAGAACCCTGATGGGGATATTTACCCGTGTGGGATTCCCCAAGGAGATAGTGTCTGACAGAGGCACTAACTTCATGTCCGCGTACATGAAGCATCTGTGGGATGCGTGTGGTGTAACCTACAAGTTCACCACACCCTATCACCCCCAGTCTAATGGGCTTGAGGAGAGATTCAACAAGACCCTGAAAGGCATGATTGGTGGCCTCCCTGAGGCCATGAGGCGTAAATGGGACGTCCTCTTACCATGCCTTCTCTTTGCTTACAGAGAGGTCCCCCAGAGGGGGGTAGGGTTCAGTCCCTTTCAGCTTCTCTATGGGTACCCCGTCAGGGGACCCTTAAGCATTGTCAAGGAGGGATTGGAGAACTCTCCAAAGACACCCCCTCAGGACGTGGTCAGCTACATGTTGGCCCTCCGCAATCAGATGACCCGCTTCTGGAAAGAGGCCCAAAGTAACCTGGAGGCCAGTCAAGAGGTGATGAAACAATGGTATGACCAGAAGGCCACTCTGGTAGAGTTTCAACCTGGAGACAAAGTGTGGGTAATGGAGCCAGTAGAGCCCAGAGCTCTCCAAGACCGCTGGTCTGGCCCATTTGAAATAAAGGAGCGGAAAGGGGAGGCCACTTACCTAGTGGACCTCCAAACCCCTAGGAACCCCCTAAGGGTGCTCCACGTGAACCGACTAAAAGCTCATTTTGAGAGGTCGGAGATCAACATGCTTCTGGTCACAGATGAAGGAATGGAAGAGGAGAGTGAACCTCTCCCTGACCTCCTCTCTGCCCAAGAAGGTGATGGGTCCGTAAGCGGGGTCATTCTGTCTGACTCCCTGACTCTAAACCAGAAAGGAGACTGCTATGAGCTGTTAGAGCAGTTCTCCCCCCTCTTCTCCCTTACTCCGGGACTGACCCACCTCTGTGTTCATGATATTGACACCGGTGACAGTCTCCCTGTGAAAAACAAAATTTACAGGTTGTCAGATAAGGTGAAGGCCAGCATCAAGGAGGAGGTCTCCAAGATGTTGACGCTAGGGGTTATTGAGAAGTCCAGTAGTCCCTGGGCCAGCCCAGTGGTGTTGGTCCCCAAGGCTACTGCCCCCGGCGCGAAGCCAGAACTCCGGTTCTGCGTGGACTACCGGGGTCTCAACTCAGTCACACGGACTGATGCTCACCCCATCCCCCGAGCTGATGAGCTCGTGGACAGGCTAGGCGCTGCCAAGTTCCTGAGTACGTTTGATCTTACTTCAGGGTACTGGCAGATCACCCTGACTGAGGGGGCTAAGGAAAGGTCCGCCTTTTCCACCCCTGACGGCCATTACCAGTTCCGGGTGATGCCGTTTGGATTGAAAAATGCCCCCGCTACCTTCCAACGGTTGGTTAACGGGGTCCTGGCTGGCAAGGATGCCTTCTGTGCAGCCTACCTGGATGACATAGCTGTCTACAGTTCCAGCTGGGAGGAACACCTGCTCCACCTCAAGGAGGTGCTTCAGGCCCTGCAACAGGCAGGCCTGACCATCAAGGCTAGTAAGTGCCAGATTGGGCAGGGTTCCGTGGTGTACTTGGGACACCTAGTAGGTGGTGGCAAGGTGCAGCCACTCCAGGCCAAGATCGAAACTATCAAGGCCTGGCAACCACCTCGAACCCAGACTGAGGTGAGGGCCTTTTTAGGCCTCACCGGCTACTACCGCAGGTTTGTCAAGGGCTATGGTACCATTGTGTCCCCCTTGACACAACTCACGTCCAAGAAGCAACCTAGGTTGGTGAATTGGACAGAGGCTTGTCAGAAAGCCTTTGACGCCCTAAAGGAAGCCATGTGCACGGCCCCCGTGCTCAAGGCCCCTGACTACTCCCAGGAATTTATCGTGCAGACAGACGCTTCAGAGCATGGCATAGGGGCAGTCCTAGCACAGCTAAATGAGGAGGGCCAAGATCAACCGGTAGTCTTTATTAGCAGAAGGCTATTACCACGGGAACAGAGGTGGAGTGCTATTGAAAGAGAAGCTTTTGCTGTGGTCTGGGCACTGAAGAAGCTGAGGCCCTACCTGTTTGGGACTCACTTCCTAGTTCAGACAGACCACAGGCCCCTCAGATGGCTCATGCAGATGAGGGGTGAGAATCCAAAACTTCTGAGGTGGTCCATTTCCCTACAGGGGATGGACTTTACGGTGGAACATCGCCCAGGGGTTGACCACGCCAATGCTGATGGTCTCTCCAGGTACTTCCGCCTTAGCGATGAGAGCTCCCAGGAGGTCGGGTAGCTCTCCCCACTTTCAGCTGGGGGGGACACATGTTAGACCTGACAGCCTTAGGGTAGTCACCCCTAACTTTTTGCCTGCCTCCCTCCTCGTTTTTGGATACTGTTTTTGCTGGTTTTTAGACTCTGCGCACTTTACCACTGCTAACCAGTGATAAAGTGTATATGCTCTCTCTCTGTAAACATGGTAACTTTGGATCATACCTGATTGAACTATTTAATCTACTTATAAGTCCCCAGTCATGTGCACTCCAGGTGCCTAGGGCATATAGATTAAATGCTACTAGTGGACCCGCAGCACGGATTGTGCCACCCACTTAAGTAGCCCCTTTTCCTTGTCCCAGGCCTACCATTGCTAGGCCTGTGTGTGCAGTTTCACTGCCACCTCGACTTGGCATTTAAAAGTACTTGCCAAGCCTAGAACTCCCCTTTTTCTGCATATAAGTCACCCTTAATGTGTGCCCTGGGTATCCCCTAGGGCAGGGTGCTGTGTAGGTAAAAGACAGGACATGTACCTGTGTAGTTATATGTCCTGGTAGTGTAAAACTCCTAAATTCGTTTTTGCACTACTGGGAGACCTGCTCCCTTCATAGGCTAACATTGGGGCTGCCCTCATACACTGTTGAAGTGGCAGCTGCTGATCTGAAAGGAGCAGGGAGGTCATATTTAGTATGGCCAGAATGGTAATACAAAATCCTACTGACTGGTGAAGTCGGATTTAATATTACTATTCTAGAAATGCCACTTTTAGAAAGTGAGCATTTCTTTGCACTTAAATCCTTCTGTGCCTTACAATCCACGTCTGGCTAGGTTTAGTTGACAGCTCCTTGTGCATTCACTCAGACACACCCCAAACACAGGGTACTCAGCCTCACTTGCATACATCTGCATTTTGAATGGGTCTTCCTGGGCTGGGAGGGTGGAGGGCCTGCCCTCACACAAAGGACTGCCACACCCCCTACTGGGACCCTGGCAGACAGGATTGAACTGAAAGGGGACCTGGTGCACTTCTTAGCCACTCTTTGAAGTCTCCCCCACTTCAAAGGCACATTTGGGTATAAAACAGGGCCTCTGCCCTACCTCATCAGACACTTGCTGGAGAAGAAACCGGAACCAGAAACTACATCCTGCCAAGAAGAACTGCCTGGCTGCTCAAAGGACTCACCTGTCTGCTTTCTACAAAGGACTGCTGTCTTGCTGTTGCCCTGCTGCCTTGCTGAACTCTTGTCTGGCTGTGAAAGTGCTCTCCAAGGGCTTGGATAGAGCTTGCCTCCTGTTCCTTGAAGTCTCAGGACCAAAAAGACTTCTTCCTTTCACTTGGACGCTCCGTGCGCCGAAACTTTCGACGCACAGCTTGTTTCGCGGCGAGAAAAACGCTGCACACCGACGCTGATCGACGCGACGCCCTCGGGGCGATCGAGACTTCGACGCACAACCTCGCAAGGACAAAGCCGCTCGACTTTCCAGGCGAAATCGACGCGACGCCCACCGTGAGCGCGAAACTTTGACGCACGGCCTCGCAAGGACAACGCCGCCCGACTTCCAAGGAGAAATCGACGTGACGCCTGCCGTGAGACCAAACTTTCGACGCACGGCCTCGCAAGGACAACGCCGCCCGACTTCCAAGGAGAAATCGACGCGACGCCTACCGTGAGATCGAAACTTCGACGCGCAGCCCCGCAGAACGACGCGCAGCCGGAAAACAAGCAGGAGAATCCACGCACAGACCCGGGACATCTGGTAATCCCCGCGATCCACAAAAAGAGACTGTCTGCGCGCCGGAAAACGACGCCCGACTTCCCCGCGTGGAAAAGACCGACGCAAGTCTGTGTGTGCTGAGGAGAAATCGACGCACACACCCCTTTTTCCACGCATCTCTTCTCCTGTGGCCCTCTGAGGAGATTTTCCACCAGAAACCAGGTACTTTGTGCTTGAAAGACACTGTATTGCATTCTAAAGGACTTAAGACACTCTATATCACTTCCCTGTGATATTTCTACAATTTTCCATTGCAACTTTATTCTTTTTGACCTACAATTATCCTGATAAATATTATATATTTTTCTAAACACTGTGTGGTGTATTTTTGTGGTGCTATATGGTGGTATTGTATGAATTATTGCACAAATACTTTACACATTGCCTTCTAAGTTAAGCCTGACTGCTCGTGCCAAGCTACCAGAGGGTGGGCACAGGATAATCTTGGATAGTGTGTGACTTACCCTGACTAGAGTGAGGGCTTTTGCTTGGACAGGAGGTAACCTGACTGCCAACCAAAAACCCCATTTCTGACAGTCACTGATTGATACTCGCCCTGGGCGCTTCAGGGCTTAAACCTGAAGCGCCCAGGGCGAGTGTCAATGGGTGACGCTTTCCTCGTCACCCAGGAGAGGGCCTCGAGGCACCTTTGCAGAGCTGAGGAGGTCATGTCCATAGGAGCTGTGACCTCCTCAGTCCAGCAAATTTCAGCTCAGGCAGCCAGGAGTCTGCGCAAATCATGCATGTCTCACTCCTGGCTGTCTGAGCTGAAAATGAAGAGTGTCTGTCAGGCTGACCTTTGTTCAGCCTGACAGACACACTTCATTAGGGGCAAAATGTGGGGGGGTGGCCCCTCCGTCCTAAAGGATGGGCCGCGCCTGCCTGCCCATCACCAGAGATTCCATAGTGTCCCTTTATATGTTGGGGATGATTGGGACTCCAGACCAGCCACTGGAAGGCCTCTTTAAATATTGCTCCTCATAAGGACAATATGGGTCAATGAGTTAACTCTCTCCTCGTACATAATCAGTGATCCGAAGCTCACAAGCTCTAAATCCGGCAGGACCACCTCGGACTTCCATTCTTCCGAGGTTGGTAAACAGTACCATTGCCGCATGTGTTACAGTACAGAACTTTGATACTACAGAATTGCTAAATGGAGCGCTGTAGAGCTATTTATCCACACAAATTATTGTATGGTGTTTGTTGTTGGTGTTGGTACCAGGCAGGAAAGCAATACACAGTTCGCAGGGTCATGCAGTCACTCATAGTTACTGTTGTCTCCTAGGGCAAGGAGGGCTCCCGCGAGCGCAACGGCCGCCAACCCTTCTTCACAGGCTGCTGGTTTTACCTATGCGCGAGCCGGTAATACATTCCTCGACTGAAGGCAAAGCAATATTTCCCACTACAGAGCCGGGCTTCGACGAGCACTTTCCAATTCAAGCAACGATTCCATTCGAGTGAATAAGATACGACGCCAGCGCTCAAGGTGTTAAACGCAGGTCGGCGCGCAGACTATCGCTTCAGTTATATTTAGAGCTGCATGAAATTCGACTCCACCGATTCAAAAAATCAATACTGTTAAAGGTGTGCAGAAGGTTTGCCACTTGGGATGGACTCCGAAGCTTGTTTTATTCCACCCAGGAGCAGGCACTGAAGTAACCCGCAGGGATAATGGATTGTAGGGGGCGCATTGAAATCGGTCAGTTATTTTACTATAAATGAAGAGTAAGATAGTATGGTGCATCGATGCACTATTTCATGCTGCAATAATATATATCGGTTGGTGTCAACATTTGGAGATTCAGGTCACAATCTCTTGTTGCTCAAGGTTAATTTCTAGGGCTCACTGAAATTTTTATTTTGACTCCAAAGTTTTGCGAATATTTTATTGTATTGTATTGTACTCGTATTTATATAGCGCTTACTACCCCTGTTGAGGCGCTTTTCGCTGAGTAACACGCTACTCTGGAACCCAACAAGAATTAGTGATGGATTTGTATCGGGAAATAATGAGTACAGTTTTAGTATTATTATGAGTTAATTTGAGCCGCGGATATGAGAGTTTGTTAGTTAGATTGACTGGAGTAATGGAGGGGTGGAGGAGGAAAGAAATCCAGAAGTGTTAATTGGGTGTATATCCTTCATTTACTCAACCCAAAGGCTTGGGATGAGTAAAGGGGGATGGAGGAGGGAAGAGTATGTGGAAGGGTTAGGGAGAGCATAGTAGCAGGGTGAGATAAATGCGGGAGAATTTAGTAGGGTTGTGTGGGAGGTCACGGTAGTAGAGTGAGGTTTGGTGAGTTAGATGTGGAAGCGGAGGGAAGAGCTTAGGCAGAGTTATTTAGGAGATGAAAGTAGTAGAAAGGATTTGGGATGAGTCAGAGTGAGAATGGAGGATAGTTTGATAGTTTGATAGTTTGATAGAGACATGACATATGATGATGGGTAGATAAGTGTGATAAGATGAGAGTAGGAATTCATAGATATCTAGTATAACAACCCACCCAGGAGCCATGCAATTACATACGATCATACCAAGAACGGAAACAACATATACACATACATATATATATATATATATATATATACACACACTCATTCAAACACACACATAATATATCAAACTTGGCCTTCTACCAGGCTTGCAGAGTTTTATAAACTTTGCAAAACCTGACTTTCACTTGCTGCTTCTCAACAAAACATTTTGTGCAACAGCATGCTCCTACTAAGAGTGAATGGTTGCTGAGTTTCTCCCCTGCATAGTTCAGCTGATTTACTTCTCCAATTTAAACTGCAGAACCTTCCTAGGAGTTGAAAAGCTTACAAATACTATTCCCAAGAATGCACTGTGTTGCCTAAACCGACAGCACTATTTATTACAGCAAAAACGTAATCAAATATTTTAATAAAAATGCATAATTTGGCAACATCACTAAACCTAATATGGCATATAAATGAAATATATAAGCCAAGTATTTTTATTGCCAAATTTATACATATGCACTTAAATCCACCTGTATAACTTATATAGCTTTCGGAACAAGTTCCAACAATTGGTTAGTTTGTAAGACAAAATACTTATGATTTTCCATGCAATCTCATGAGAAATTTTAAGTTATTCTAAAATATGGGCACACCTACAAAATCTTCATGAATTTGTACTTTAAACATTAATCATGATAAATATCTTGTTTCTTCTTTAGCTGATAAAATCTATCAGTCTATAATCAATATCAGGCATATTATAACCCGATTTCATAGTTTCAAAATATATATTTTTTTAAAGCCCTGGCTCTCATGCTACTAAAATAAAGCCTCCATGGGGTGAGCCAGGGTCCGGAGGGTGGTGCAATACATTATTTAGGGGAGAGGTCACAGCCCCTTTCTCCAAGCCTTTGGGAGGCCCTGGAGATCCAATTCTCTGGAGCCTGCATGAATAGAAATGAGAAGGAGCGTGCCCCCTCTCCCCAAGCCTCTAAAAGCTCCAGAGACCCCCGTCCCTTGCGGCTGGCTCAGTCTATAATCAATAGCAGGCATATTATAACCCAATTTCGTAGTTTCAAAATATATATTTTTTAGAGCCCTGGCTCTCACGCTACTAAAATAAAGCTCTCCTTGGGGTGGCCAGGGCCTGGGGGGTGGTACAATACATTATTTAGGGGAGAGGCCACAGCCCCCTCTCCAAGCCTTTGGGTGGTCCTGGAGATCCCATTTCCTGGAGCTGGCATGAACAAAAAGGAGAAGCAGCGTGCCTCCCCACGCAAGCCTCGGAAGGCTCCAGAGACCCCCATCCCTTGTGGCTGGCTCAGTCACTTTGTGCCAGGTAGCCCACCCCAGGACACAGTAGTTTCTCTGCCCACAACAGCCTGGGGCGAGAAACATATGTCTGCTCCCACACTGGAAGGCCCACAGAAGCACATATTGCCCCTGCCTGGTGGGAGCAAACAAAAACAGCTGCTTTGGCTGAAACAGAGCATTGCCAGCTCCTGCAGCACCCAGGATGAGTGCATTCAGGGGGCCACAAGGGCCAATAGGCTCCCCCTTGGGCCCTAGCGTATTCTTTGGTGGGTGCCTGTAGTGAAATATCTGTTTTTGACCACTGACTTTGTGTTGCATTACTTTGCACCTGGATTAGTTGTTCAGTGTTCACCAGTTGCAGATTACATTTTGTATTCAGTTTAGCTGCCTATTGACTTTATCGTAGCGTTAGACACTACCATGTTAAAGGCTGACCATATTTTTTTTTCACATTGTAAACTGTGCTTGTTTTTGTATTCTTTCTCACCGAAGAGCTAGGACATATTATCACTGAACAGCTAGTACATAATATGGAGGACAGGTAGGCAGTTAGCACGATAAGAATGTACCAGACTGATGTTTTTTAGTGCAAGCAGGGAAACGGTTTGGGCTTGAGAGAGACAATTTGGGAGACTGGCCAGTTCCAACCTGTTTCTTTCAACTCTGACCTACATTAGCCAGCATGTTTGAATATATATATTTTTTTTTCTGGGAGGGGTTTTTCCAAAAAGCCCTTCACCAGTTCTTTAAGATATAAAAAGGAGGCCCTGCTCAGTAGTGGTGGAAATTCCGAGACCTCGGTCAGGATTAGATGTCAAATGCCTGACACTTGTCCCGTGAGGGTGGATATCTCTTTCTTGCAGTTGAACGGGGTCATCTTCTTGCTGGCATGAGAAAGATGAAGAGGTTGGTAGGCCCTACGGTGATTCATTTTTACTTCATTCTTTGCTTTGCATAATCATAACTACATATATTTGCTGTGTACATTGCAGTTGAGAATCATTTTGGTATAATTTCCTTCCATTGCCCTGACTATTTTTGAACGTGTGCTTTCAATCTACTAAACTCCTTTTTTAGGAACCTCGTGGTGAAATAATGAGAAATGTCTTCTTTGAACTGAGAAGTGCATTCCACAGATTTTTGTCAGCTCGGTCATTAGTGAAAGCAAAACAGTGCCCCTGGTGAGTTCCCACCCAAAAGCAACTAAATGCCCTGGGGATGAGGTCCCCGGGGCCAATATTGGCTCGGAGAAGGGGACCCAGCAACCCCTTCCTCTTAATAAATAAAATGACAGACCTGGGTGGTGGGGTCTGTGGAGCGCATAGAGGCTCAGGGAGGGGAGCGTGGTGCCCCCTAACCCTAATTTGATGCCACAAAGGATGGGTTTGCTGGGGCCTGCAGTGGCTTGGGGGGGCACATGCCTTCCTCCTCTTTGACTTTGTTTGGCCCAGAAGGATGGGGTCCCCAGGGCTACTCTTGGCTCAGGGAGGGGGTCATTCACACCTTCTCCTTTATATGTTTAGGCCCTGGGGTAGGGGATCCCCGGGGCTCATTTTGGCTATATGAGGGGGGCATGTGCCCCTTAAAATATAAAAAAGGTCTTGGGGGATATGGTCTCCAGGACCAATAGAGGCTCGGGGAGGAGGGCTCTGCGCCCTTCTCCCCTTAAACAGTCATAAGGGATGAGGTCCCCGGAGCCCTAAAAGATTGATGAAGGGTCCGGTGCAATTCCCACCCCTATATGAAAAAAATAAACAACTAATTGCCAACTCCCACTGCACCCATGAAGGGTAGGCCAACCACTGGGGCCTTTAGCTGTGTGTGGTGGAGGGGGTTGACCTTATGTATGATAATAAAATCATACTTAATGTTGAAAAAAAAAACTAGAAATTCACTGACACAAAATAAAGGTTAAAGTGACATTTTAGTTAGATGAAAATGTCAGTTAAAATATATTGTTTTAAATTAACAAAACCACTGAAATTAACCAGTTATATGTATCTCAAGTAACTATAACTTGTGCCCTAATGTAACTATAACATGCTCTCACCATGCACTGCTAAGTACCTGATGTTTTACATCACTTGTGACATGCTCGAAAACATCATTGATATAAATGCAACATTTTCAATGATATCGATAATGACAAAAATGTACATGTCCGGGGCATGAGTTATAGTTACCTTAGGGCACTAGAAATCTATATTATATACAGAACCACACACTAACAAGCATCACTCAGAGCCAGTATGCAGAGAATGCTGACCACAGGACCAGAATATGACCCTGGTCACACAATTTTGTCTGGTCATTTTCACCTTCAAAACCAAACAAGTGCCAGACTCACTCGAGTGATAAACTAGTAGTTGATTTGAACTCAACATGTGGCTTTTTTGATAATTTCGAAGTGCAGTTAACTAACCATATTGCTTTTTTCCCATATTTGGTGCATTTAACTCATTGCCGCCCCTCATGCTGCAAGAGCTCAGGAGGTGAAGGTTTTCCACTGACGTGCCCCTGCCGTTCCCTGTTCTCAGAGTGAAGGAAACTTAAGTAGCCTCATCCTGTTGTGTGTGATAAAAGTTTGCAGTGCTGTCACTGTGCTTCACTTGCTTCATAAGTGTGTGTGCTGTAATTCTTGTGTTTGAAAGAATCTTAAATTACTACTTCCTTTGTTGTTGCTGTACGCTGTGTGTTGAAGAAAGCTTGTGCAGATGCTATCATTCTGCATGTGTGTAGAAAGCTTGTGCTGTTACTGCACTTATCGTACCTGCACATATAGATCGAACTCTTTATCACAGTCAGTGCTCTAAAGCAGTGGTTCAGAACCTTTTGACTTCTGTGGACCCCCAGTTTACCATTACTGGCACCCGGGGCCCCCCACTAAATCTTTTTTGGAATCCCGGACCCCCCACTGAGTCATTACTGAAAGCTGGGGACCTAATCTGTTAATATTATTTAATTTTCTAAGCAGTCGTGGACCCCCTGAGGAGGCTTCGCGGACCCCCAGGGATCCCCGGACCACAGCTTGGGAACCACTGCTCTAAAGTGTCAGTGCCTCCGAGGACAGACCCCTGTAAAAGCAAAATAACTGACGTTGAACCAGGACATTATGGGCCACCCTATTTCTGCCCTTCGCCGGGTGAATAAAGGAATACCTGCTTGCCTGTCGCATGCCAAGCTGCAAAGCAATGTCACCATTAGCCCCGTTTGTGACACGTGGGTGAGGTGACACAAATGTTGTTTACCTCTGGTGTCCCAAGACCTATGATTCTATTTGCTTCCAATTCAATAGAGCAGTTATCACCTCATTTAAATATACCTTGTCATGTGGTTTATTGCTTCTAGAACAATTATGCTGCTGAAAATGTTAGTGATTCTGTGTCCAGTTACTAAGAATTTATTAAGCATGAGATTCTGTTTGACTTGTGTAAGGCTGTGCCTCAAATACATAGGCCACGCCTCAAGTGGTGGTTTCTTGGAATCATGCCCTGGGCCACACCATTTTCAGAGCCATTTCCGCATTTTTGATCCCCCTTAAACCACTTAATTCAGAAAATAGATGCATATTAGGGAGTATTGATGCAGTAAGATCCTATCATAGTTGACAAATACGGTGACCCAAGTCCTAGCATAGAAACAAAATACACACCTAGATAGTTTAGAAAACTAAAGAAAATCAGAGCATCTTCTTTATAAAGGCAGCAAATCTACACAGGGGGCGCAATATGCTAGCACCACTATAGAAATAACTACTGATCTCCTGATGTTTGGAGACCAGGTAACTGAATCGAAGGCAGAAGCCACCACTAATGAGTTGCTGTACACTACATCTCATAGTCTGCAGAGATGCAGTCACGACTTCCCTGCAGGTTGCCAGGTTACCATTTTGCGAGAAGCAGTATCACCCCTTTTAAGCCATAAAAAAGAGCAATCTCTATGCAGTCCGACACTAATAGGAGTTGGATACTCTAAGGTAGATGTACTGTGCTCAGAGTGAAAAGCCCTGTCTCACATTTTTGCAAATCCTTTGCTATCTTGGGCCTCATAGCTCTAATTTAGGAACCTTCAGAAGCTGAGTGTAACATTTTCTACCAAATGCTTACATTGGTGGGATACCCCATCATTATCAAAGGTGACGCTTCATTTGTTCTCCACTTGCCATTATTCATAGACATGGGTTTCTGAAAAAGACACCGGATACTGGGTCTGAGAAAGAAAATCTGTCGCTGTTGCACAACTTGCTCTAGAACTTGGGACAGTAGCTCATGGGCAGTGGGCACTGAGCTGTGGTTTGAATATTTGAGAATCACAATGAATAACAATGTCCAGTCAAGGTTATTCTTTTAAAAATGATTAACTGTTTAATTCACACCTCTTAATTAAAAATTAAAAAAATAACCAATAAAAGTCTCATGTCTCTAGACCTAACCATTTCAAAGATATTCAAAAATATGGTCTTGTTGAAACTGCTGGGGGCAATTTCTACCTTTAGAGGATTCGATGCTCAACAAGATCAACGATCTTGGACCCTGAATAGGATGTGGTAGAACAAATACAACTGATTTTCATTACAAACCAATGAAATTACACAGTATGACCATTGTGGCCACATAAGGAAGTCTTCAGTCAGGTATAAGGTTAAGGGGTTTATTACAAACTGAAGCTCGGAGTCATGTAGACAGTTCACAAGACAAAATTATAAAGACACAGAATCACCAAGGGTTAACTAAGGTGAAGAAAATAAGTTCAGGCGGACTTACATAAGGAGGACTAGGCAATCAACAAAAAACAATACAGAATATCAATATGATAATTTGATGTATGGAAAACAAGATGTTGCTTAGTTTTAACAAGCATCAAGGCAGTTCACATCATCAAAGTTCAATTTAAGTGGGCAAGGGGAAATCCCTACAGTTTAGCCAACTAGAGAATAACATGTGCGGGGTGGAACGCATGCAAGCAAAAGATCAGAAGGACAAGAAGAATTTGGAAAAAGGTAATCTCGGACAACAGGTTACTAAGAGGGGCGAAAAGTGGGTAAAAAGGGAAAGCGTCAGCATATCAGAAGCTCAGTCAAGAGTCTTTTGTAAGGGTTATGGAGAAAATCTTAAAGACTCAACAAAATATTTCAAAGGGGCAATGGCAGAGAGGAAGATACCTGTGGAAGCAGCTCAGCATGTGGGCCAAAATAATTCTTCTCAGAGCTCCAGGACTTCTCATCTGATCAAAGTCCAGCTGGGTATTGACATATGAAAGTTCATACAGTAAGCTGATTCGTTAACGCAACAGGTAATTTGGCGTTGAAGGGGCAATATCCAATAGAAATCGATCATAAAACTCCAACTTGAAACATCTTAATGCTTTCCCAGGTTTGTCATGATAACAATGTCCATCCATGTTACTCCATGCAAAATAGAAACACATTTAAATTGCTAGTCCACACTATGTGTAAAACAGTAGACATCTATTACCAAACTGGTCTTCTCATGGGAATGAGGTCTGAAAGAGTAGTACATGTTATCAAGATGACTTGACATTTTATGCACAGGCCCAATATACAGGGCCTAGCAGGCCGCACTTAAGCTAATGCAAGTGAATTAACTGGTTTTGTGCGCGAACATAATGGTTACATCCCGTGGCACAGTGCTCCTGTGCTGAGGATGTAACCATTACGTCCCGGCACCAGAGCGCGGAGGGAGGGCTAGTGCTCCCTCTGGGGGCTTCCATCCCACCCCCCCATGGCAGGGCTGGAAGGGGAATCACTTTCCCACCTACCTTGACCCCCTCCCAACCAGTGACGTCTGATGTCATAGCGATCGTGCCACATGAATACCCACTAGACACCAGAGAGTTTGTTTACATTAGGTAAAACAAATAAGGAGAGCGGCCCCTTGGGCAAGGGTCGGTCCCTAAGTGTGGCAATTTATTATAAGGCCATTTCTGCACCCCCCTGGGGGCAGATCAGCCTATATTAATCAGGCCGATCTCTCTTCGGGGGGGCAGAAGCCACTAGAGACCAGGGATTTATGTTTATTTTTATTTATATTGATAAGGAGAGTGACCCCTTAGGCAAGGGGCGCTCCCAGGGGGAGAATTTTTTTTATTAGGCCTTTTCTGCCCCTCTGGGGGCAGATCGGCCTACATTAATTAGGCCGCTCTGCCCCCAAGAGGGGCAGAAGCCATTAGGCACCAGGCATGTTTTTTTTAATTTTATTTATATTGATAAAGGGAGCGACCCCTTAGGCAAGGGTCACTCCCTGAGGGGCAATTTTTTTATTAGGTCGTTTCTGCTCCCCGGGGGCAGATTGGCCTATATTTATTGGGCTGATCTGCCCCAGAGGGGCAGAAGTCACTAGACACCAGGTTTTCTTAAAAATTTATATTGATAAGGGGAACGACCTCTGAGGCAAGGGTCGCTCCCCGGGGGAGGGCAAATAGATTTTAGGCCATTTTCTATTAGGCCGATCTGCCCCCGGGGAGGGGGGCAGAAACCCCTTAGCCACCAGGGATTGGTGTGTGTGAATGTGTGTGAATGTGCGTGTTTTGTTGGGAGGGCAGCCCCTTGGAAAAGGGTAATTCCCCATGGGGGCACATTACTGTTTGCCATATCTGCCCCACTTGGGGGCAGATTGGCCTATTTTTGGAAGGCCCATCAGAGACCAGGGAAGATTTCTTTTTCAAAATAAGACGGTGGGGATATGGCCATACCCCCACCTCAAATAAATGGGGCCAAAGTTGTTCTGCCCACCATTGGGCAGATGGCGCAATTACCCCCGATCCACACCCCGGGGGGGGAGTTTACTAAATGCCAGGGAATAAAAAAAAAAATATTGTGTGGTGGTGGCTACCAACCAGTATAGGCATGGTTATGCCCCCACCCCAACTGGAGGGGGTAACAGTCTTTCACCTCTCCCCCACACACAAAAACATCTTATCCCACGGCAAGCAAGAGGACATTTGATTATTTTGGATTTTGGTTTAACATTTGGGCCATGAGAGCTTGGCTAACTCTCAAAATCGTCCCTCTTGGAATGGTAAGGGCTGCACTTTTTGGACTTTGGGACGCTGCCATGTAGAAAAATCCACAAGACCTAGAGACATCTGAAAACTAAACATCTGGGTGAGTCCAGGGTGGTGTACTTCACATGCACCCTGCACAATTTTCTTACCCACAATGCCCTGCAAACCTCAAACTTTGCTGGAAATCACACACTTTTTCCACATTTTTGTGATGGAACCCTTTCGGAATTAGCAGGAATCCACAAAATTCCTATCACCCAGCATTGTCTCATCTATACTGATAAAAATTCTGCCCCACTTGGCAGCCTAAAAATGTTTTTTTCCAAACTGCCCTTTTGGACCCGCTTTGGTTCCCCCTCAATTTCTACATGTTTTTGGCTCTTCCCTGTCAAAGGCACTTGGCCCACCTACACAAGTCAGGTATCATTTTTACCGGGAGACTGAGAGGAATGTTGGGTGGTAGGAAATTTGTCCTGGTGCAGTGATCCCGCACAGAAATGTGGGAAAAATGTGATTTATTTTAGCTAAATTTGAGTTTGCTAAGGATTCTGGGTAAAAAAACACTGGGGGATCCACGCAAGTCACACCTCCCTGGAGTCCCTTGGGTGTCTAGTTTTCAGAAATGTCTGGGTTTGGTAGGTTTCCATGTATGGCTGCTGAGCCCAGGACCAAAAACGCCAGTGCCACCCCCGCAAAAACAGGTAGTTTTGTATTTGATAATTTTGTTGTGTCCAGATAGTGTTTTGGGGCATTTCCTGTCACGGGCGCTAGGCCTACCCACACAAGTGACGTACCATTTTTATCGGGAGAGTTGGGGAAACGCTGGGTGGAAAGAAATTTGCGGCTCCTCTCAGATTCCAGAATTGTTTGTCACCGAAATGTGAGGAAAAAGTGTTTTTTGGCCTATTTTTGAGGTTTGCAAAGGATTCTGGGTAACAGAACCTGGTGAGAGCCCCACAAGCCACCCCATATTGGATTCCCCTAGGTGTCTAGTTTTCAAAAACACACAGGTTTGGTAGGTTTCCTTAGGTGCCGGCTGACCCAGAGGCCAAAATCCACAGCTAGGCACTTTCCAAAAAACAGCTCTGTTTTCTTTGGGAAAATGTGATGTGTACACGTTGTGTTTTGGGGTATTTCCTGTGGCGGGTGCTAGGCCTACCTACACAAGTGAGGTACCACTTTTATCGGGACACTTGGGGGAATGCTGGGTGGAAGGACATTTGTGGCTCCTCTCAGATTCCAGAACTTTCTGTCACCAAAATGTGAGGAGAAAGTGGTTTTTTTTAGCCAAATTTTGAGGTTTGCAAAGGATTCTGGGTAGCAGAACCTGGTGAGAGCCCCACAAGTCACCCCATCCTCAATTCCCCTAGGTGTCCAGTTTTAAAAAAATGCACAGGTTTGGTAGGTTTCCCTAGGTGTCGGCTGAGCTGGAGGCCAAAATCTACAGCTAGGCACTTTGCAAAAAACACGTCAGATTCCAATGTAAAAATGTGATGTGTCCATGTTGCATTTCCTGTCGCAAGCATTAGGCCTACCCACGCAAGTGAGGTACCATTTTTATCGGGAGACTTGGGGAAACACAGAATAGCAAAACCAGCTTTATTGCCCCTTGTCTTTCTCTACATTTTTTCCTTCCAATTGTAAGACAGTGTGTAAAAAAGACGTCTATTTGATAAATGCCCTGTAATTCACATGTTAGTATGGGCACCGCCGAATTCAGAGATGTGCAAATAACCACTGCTTCTCAACACCTTATCTTGTGCCCATTTTGGAAATACAAAGGTTTTCTTGATACCTATTTTTCACTCTTTATATTTCAGCAAATGAATTGCTGTATACCTGGTATAGAATGAAAACCCATTGCAAGGTGCAGCTCATTTATTGGCTCTGGTTACCTAGGGTTCTTGATGAACTTACAAGCCCTATATATCCCTGCAGCCAGAAAAGTCAAGCTGAAGTAACGGTATATTGTTTTAAAAAATCTAACATTGCAGGAAAACGATTCAGACTAAAACGTGGAGAAAAATGGCTGTTTTTTTCACATCAATTTCAATATTTTGTTATTTCTGCTGTTATTTTCTGCCGGAAAACCTTGTAGGATCTACACAAATTACCCCTTGCTGTATTCATAATTTGGTCTAATTTTCAGAAATATTTAGCTTTCAGAGATCCAGCATTGGTTTCACACCCACTTCTGTCACTAACTGAAAGGAGGCTGAAAGCACAAATATAGTAAAAATGGGGTATGTCCCAGTAAAATGCCAAAATTGTATTAGAAAATTGGGTTTTCCGATTCAAGTCTGCCTGTTCCTGAAAGCTGGGAAGATGGTGATTGTAGCATCATAAACACTTTGTTGATGTCTTTTTCAGGGAAAAAATCACAAGCCTTCTTCTGCAGCCCTTTGCCCCCATTTTTTTTGTTTTTTAAACAAAATTTTCGCTGTATTTTGGCTAATTTCTTGGTCTCCTCAAGGGAAGCCCACAAACTCTCGGTACCCCTAGAATCCCTAGGATGTTGGAAAAAAAGGATGCAAATTTGGCGTGGATAGCTTATGTGGACAAAATGTTATGAGGGCCTAAGCACGAACTGCCCTAAATAGCCAAAAAAAGGCTTGGCACAGGAGGGGAAAAGGCCTGGCAGCGATGGTGTTAAAAACAACACATTAACACATTCAAATAAAACACATTTTGAAATGCAAACTGTAAATTGTACATTATTAGCTCTTCATTAGCGTTCATATTACAGTAACTTTAAACAAAATGACTGTTAATACATTTCTGTCAGTGTAACGCAGAACTGCATTTCTCTATTTTTGCACACATATTTTAAAACATTTATTATAAGAAATCCAATATTGTTTCAACTCAGACTATTAGTTTAGACTCTAAACTATGTCAAAATGTCAGTTAAATTCTTCTAACATTTAATCAAATCTTGATATCACTTATGTTTCAATCATTAGTCTAAACATATGCACACTAAAATTACTTCTCAGTGCATCATTCTACGGTCAAATTATTAGAACTTTGACTAACATAATGCATAAACTGTCACGTATAGACGATCTCTGCAACATGAGGGACAGTACTAAAGTTTCTGCTACATCAAATCTATTTTCTGTGACCCGCAGATTGGCATTGGTTTGTTCCACATTCGTGTTTGCTTCTTACATTTCTCACAGTCTATATGGGCTAATGTGATTGAGCGAATGTTCAGAAACATGGATAAGGTCGCGTACAACCGTAGGAGCTATTAGTTATGCTAAGAGGTTAAAACATGGGCAGTCTCCTGTCAAAATGCCCTTGCCAGCAGAATTAGATCATGGTGTTAAGGTTTTTTGGGCCCACATGGAATATCACAAATTGTTTCCAATTTTTTCCTTAAACTAGACCACAATACAATCATTTGTAATAAAAGTGATTGAAAGTCTCTTTATTCTGGTTCCCATTAGTTGTGGTAAAATATATATATAAATCATTGTAGAATACTATGATCTACTGTCCCCTTGCATTTGGGGTTGAGGGTTCCCTGTAATTTATCCAGTAGTTATGTTCTGCCTGTCATGGTCAAACAATCTAACATATACATGATTTGTGCTCAACATTTTTATTTTATTTTTGTGGTAAGTGAAATTGCATCTTGGTGCAAATCTGAGAATTCAGCTGGTCCCTTTCCATTGATCATGAAAATAAAAAAGGAGAAAGATAATTGAACCACTGCAAGAATTGAGGCATGCCCATTCCATCAACTATGATGGGGTGAGTTGGTGGGTAGGGATTTGATTATTCCCTATCCCTACCCACAACAACAGCTACAACTACAACAGCCAGTCAGATGGGTCTAACCAAAGAGGCATGTTCTGTATTTGATGACAGTCAATAAGAATAAATAAAACATCCAGAGGCTCCCTGTCTGGACAGATGACCCCAAAATGAACCTTGTTATATCTTTTGGTTAAAATTTTCATTTGTGTTCGGTTGTACAGCGAACTTGGCATCCTTTTCCTAGGTAAAGAGGCTCAATGAAACCAATCGCTGATTCTAACTTCCAAGTCATAGGCAACAAGCTTGAAAGTCTAAAAATCCTTGGATGCTAAAGAGTCAGTTTAGCCAGTAGCTTGCGTGTCCCTGAGCTCCATAACAAAGATTTGTAATCCTAACCCAGCTGGATAAATGTCACACAATATCTTCAGGGGCATGTTTTGCAGCATAGGATTTAAGGGCACAAGGGCCAGCCAGTGTCTGGGGTGTGCACTATCTAGTAGAGTCAGAGACCTAAACTGAAGTTCGACAACACTCTTTCAGCGCCCAAACCAAATATCATGGTGTGCCCTGGGCTTTCTGACACAAATTGTGAATACTAGGTTGAGGTATTCCAGTGGCTGCAAAAAAGGACCTCAATAGGCCATGGAGGACTCCTCATGGTATCCTTTCATTGAATGAGGTTTTTTTTGGAAAGTCTTGTGGACAAGAAGAAAAGTGATGCCACTGGTCAACCATTCCATAATCTGTTTTAGCATGCATTGGGGATATAAACGTACAGGCTCACGATGCTCTGGAAATACACCTAGATGACAAGGACCAGGGTGATGAGTCTTTCAATTACTGGCTCAAAGGGGGCATTATAAATTCACTTATAAACTCACTTTTCATGTGAGGTGGGGAAGACTCCGCTCCCATTTACATGCTTTATTTCTGGACTAAGCACAGGGAACAAATGTGGACTAAAGCTGGGTCGCAGTGTAACTTTGGCACCGTAGGAGAAAGAAAATCCTTTTTTGGATTTTTTCCTCACAGGAGGACTTTTAGAAGGGGCTCTCTAGGCAGGAATATATGTAAGTTCGCCTTTTACCGAAGGAGTAGGAAATCAAAAAATATCCCGAAGACAGGCTGCCACAAGCACTGTATACAGTAAAAGGGCAAAAGTAGCAGAAGATGGTAGTTTGGAGAGAGGCGGGGAATGTGCAGCAGTGGCCACCACTGGAGGTATGTAGGCAAGTAGGGCTATTTTTAAACACAATTAAATGCTGTATTTCACTGCCAATATCGTCTGTGCCCAGAGCGCTATTTAAAAAAACAGGCACACCGCCCAAGCGTAGTCTGCACACCAGAAGGGCACTTGGACAGAAAAAAAACTTCACTCTCTTTCAAGAGTCCATCCTACAGAGAAGGGTTGACGTAAAATAAATTGGGTTTTTACGGCCGAGATCTCATTCGAGTGAGGGATTTATAATGTATTAAGAAAAAGTTGTTTTTACCATCCTCCTAAAGCTGAATAAGCCCTCTTGGATATTTCCCTGCAGTGGCCACTTAAACTAATTTCTGATATACAAAAAATATAATCACTTCAACCTGGAGAGCCTCTTCTTATTCTGGCTCCTGACAAATAAAAGCAATTAAAAATGATGTCCATAATCTACCAGGCTCCACATCAAAATCTCTCTGCCAAGGTCAAGGCATTAAAGAGCACACCGTTCTCCGTTTGAATATCTCGAGAGTCATGAAAAAATCCTGCACAGACTTTGGCCCTCATTATGAACATGGTGGTCCGTTCCGCGCCGCCGGCGGTAAAAACCACCAACAGAGGAGCGTGCTGGACTACCAAATAATGAACCAAACGAAAGACAGGCATCCCGAAACCACCCACCGCCAGCAGAGGAGTGCCGCCGACAACGGCAGAGTCCACCCACAGGCCGACGGAAAGGCCAACCCGCCCATAAAATAATGAGCCACCAGTCCGCCACCAGTTCTGAGGCGGAAACCACCGCCACACAAAGCCAGACAGAAATTAACCAAATATAAGGAAACACTCACCCGAGGGCCACACAACATGCCGAAGCAGACATGGATAGAGAGCTGCAGATCATGCCAGCCCTGCTCCTTGCCATATACCTCCACGACTGAGACTGCCGACGAAGACGACAACGGTAAGTACCGCATTCTACGAAACAAGGGAGGAAAGGGCACAGTTACATACCCACCCACCCTGCTACGCCCCCAACCCTTCACAGCAGCACAAGCCATACACCCCACAGCAAGAGGTACTTACCCGACACAAGGCTAATCCAACTTGACCATAGTACATACAAATGCCCCATAAACAATGAAACAAAAGACCAGGGTTCAACTGCATGCCGCCAAAACACAGGTGACCCACAAATCTTTAATGTGAAGCTCACAGAGCCAAACAATCCTAACAGGGCCAATGGCCAGTCCATATGGCTACAATTGCCATGGGCCACAACAGACCCAACCTGACCCCCACAAGTGCATGGTACTCCACCTAATGGGGCAACATATGGGCATCCAGGCACCTTACGGAACAGGGGAAAGGGGTGGTGGGGGTGGGAATTTGCGACGTGCTTGGGCCTTGGACTTTCGTTTGGAAGGTGGAGGGGGGTAGGTTTGTCCTTTGAAGGTGGTGGGGGTGTTTAGATCGGGTGGAGCTAGATGGACTCGGCTCAGTCTGGGCCTTTTTTTTATCTGGGGAAGGGGCATGGGAAGGTGAAGGGCGGACAGTGGTGGGCTGTGACGTGGAAGGAGTGGAAACGGCAAGGAGGTGAGCATGCTTGGGGACAAGACAGGGTGGGCCAGTTGGTTGGAAGAGGTCAGCACGGGAGAGGAAAAGTTTCTTCAGAGCAATTGGGGTGGTCCCGGGTGATGGCGTGGGAGTGGAGGCAGAGGCAGTGGATGTAGGTGGTGTAGGGGTGCGTGTAGTGGGTGCAGGTGACTGGACAGTATGCTGCGGTGTGGTGGATGTCTGATGGGTGGGTGTCTTGGTGCATTTGTGTGTTTTTGGAGGAGGGGGGTGGACACAGTGGGAGAAGACAGACAGCAAGTGTGGATGTATGTTGTGTGGGTGTCTGCAAGTCTGGTGAGTGTGCTGCATGTGTCAACTACAGTCGTTGTTGTGAGTGCAAGTGTGGTGTATGGGGTGCATGTCTGCTATTGTGGTGAGTGCATTAAGAGGAGCAGCAACAGTGACTGATGGTGCAGTGCATGAGGGTGTGGATGTGAAGGGGACAGACAGGGAGGCGGAAGAGGTTGGCACACTGGGGGAAGTGGATGTTGTTGTGTGTGCATGTGTCTGTTGGCTGTGTGAATGCTTGTGGTGGGAGGTGTGGTGCTTGTGTTTTGAAGTGTGTTTCTTGTGTGTTGATGTGCTTCACTGCATGTCTGAATGTGTGCCTTGGACGGGTGAAGGGAGTGGGGTGCTGCAAGGGGTAGAGGAGGCTGGAGAGGGGACGGCATGGCCCGGGAAACTGGCTGCCATCCAAGAGGAGACCAGAGCCTGAAAAGATCTCTGTAGGGCAGACATGGCACCGTGAATGCTATCCAGATAGGCATTTGTCTACTGCACCTCTGATGCTAGCCCCTGGATGGCATTGACAATGGTTGTCTGCCCTACAGAGATGGTTCTCAGGAGGTCAATAGCCTCCTCTGTGAGGGCAGCAGGGCTGACTGGGGAAGGGGAGGAGGTGCCTGGGGCGAAGGAGACGCCCACCTTTCTGGGTGAACGGGCACGGGCAACTCAGTGGGGAGCAGAAGGGAGGGTGGTGATGGAATGGGGGGTGGCGGAAGATGTCACTGTAGTGATGTGGCCACTAGGGTCCGACACCGCCGGGGAGTCCCTGTCAGAGGAGGCTTATAGTCACTACCTCCTGTGGTAGTTGTCTCCACTGTGGAACTCCCCTCGCCCTCCCACCCACTGGTCCCCTGGGCGTCGGTTGTCTCTGCCTCCAAGGATCCGTGAGCTGCTGCTTCCCCACTTGCCAGTGCCTCAGCTCCCTCGCCAGATGTTGATGCTGTACCAAACCAACACAAGAGAACAGGAATGAAGAGACAAAACAGGAGGGACAATTGTAAGTAGTTGAATGGAGGTACATAATGGCCAGACATACACACACCCACAAGACACACCCAACAGGCAGGACCGTTCACTATGCCCATGGCCATGCCCCTGACTAATGACCAGAGTACTGCTCTACACCCATCCCCTGGACTACCTAAGGAGGCGACGTATGGGAGACCTTACAAAGACACCCCAACACCCTTTGGGGACCATAAAGTAGATGGACACGAGTCGAAGTCCCTGCCTCTAAGCAGCATGAACCCTAATGCACATCCAGACATCCTTCCAGACTGAAGTATGTGAAATGAGTACTCACCCCCTTGTGACTGCTGTGCAGCCTTCAAGCTCCCATCCAGGTCTGGGTACGCCACCACCAGGATCCATTGCATGAGGGAGGTCAGTGCCCGATGGGCACCCCTTCCAAGTTGGGAGAACTTCCCCAGCTGGGCTTCACTGATCGTACGCGCCCAGTGCCACAGGTCCTCCCACCTCTTTCTGCAGTGGGTGCTCCGCCGGTTGTAGACACCCAATGTCAGCACCTCCTTGTCGATGGCATGCCAAAGTGCCCTCTTCTGGTGGGCGCTGACCTAAAAGTGTGACACAGAAATGGAACACAGAGCTCAGGCACCAGCACGAAAGGTACAGCTGGCTATTCGTCCACTATGGGACAGACAGTACTGTCAGACATACAGGACATACGCATGTAGCATGCAATGCACCATGACCCATGCAGGCTCAGAGGTGCACACATATGTCCAATCAACACCATCCATTACACATACTCAGTGCCCCCCAAACCCAGACTCACCTTTACAGCTGGCCGTCCGTACAAATTTGTGTACAGGGGCAGGACCCCGTCCACTAGCTTCTCCAGTTCCTCCTGGGTGAAGGCCGGGGCCCTTTCCTGCAACACGAGGCACATCCATAGTCAGAGGCAGGCCACAGCAGTACACACAGTGGAGTATCTGTCCACACGAGATCAGGGAGTCAAGTGAATAATCGATTTTGAACTCGCGTACGTTCCGAGGCGGGGTGCACCGTCCCCGCAGGTGGCGATCATGATACTCCAGGATTCCCCATTGGCATCTATGTTAACCAATGAGGGTGCGAACGGCGGTAAGCACAGCCTTAGGCTGTGACGTCAACCGCTAGTGGTATGAGGTCACTTCCACAACGAAAGGGCAGAATTACAGTGGGCAGACATTTTACCATGACCTATGCATCTAAAAAATAAAGTTATCACAATGCAGGCCCTACTAGCCACATGAAGCACCTAGGCCTTTGTCCATTCAGTATTCTACCACACATGAAATTCGCTGTTCCCTCTTTGTGATGTACATGTATATCTGTCAGGTAGCAGTTAATGTAGAGTTACTACAATGAACTATGCATCTGTCTTCATCACACCTTTTTGAAACCCCTCGTAGGTACCGACTCTTCTGGCGAGGAAGGGCACCATCGGTGTACAGACCACTTGTGGATATAAGGACCATGGTGGAGCATCAGATCATAATCAATTACAGACTCACACGTGCAACTATTCAGGAACTTTGTGCTTTACTGGATCCTGCACTAACTCCGGGAATTTGTAATCAGCATGCCATCCCAACTGAAGTGCAGGTGCTATCCGCACTCCATTTCCTGGCCACAGGCCCATTTCAAGTGACAGTGGGCATGGGTGCTGGATTTTCATAGCCTATGTTCAGCATGGAACTGACAAGATTTCTGAATGCATCTGTGCAACACCTGCAGTCCTATGTGAGGTTTCCCCAAAGTACTGACCTCCCTGCCATCAAGTCTGAATTCTATGCCTTTGCCAACATACCCCGTGTTATAGGTGCCAACGATGGCACCCACATACCGATCATCCCCCCAAGAGTGAGTGAACAGGTGTACAGAAATAGAAAGAACTTTCACTCCATGAACATCCAATTGGTATGTACTGCAGACCAGTACATCTCACATGTGAATGCCCTGTTCCCAGGTTCAGTCCATGATTCCTTTGTGTTGAGGAACAGTAGTGTGCCACAGAAGATGGAACAACTCCAAGGGGACAGAGGGTGGATCATAGGTAAGTATGCCTGTCACTAACTGACACATAGCAGACAGCCAGGTTGTCTGACTAAGGGGCTTAACAATGCCGACTCTATATTGCACCTTTTTCTAGGTGATTCTGGCTATCCAAACTTGCGATGGCTTCTGACATCAGTGAGGAATCCCAGGAAGGATGCAGAAAGGAATTACAATGAGGCCCATGGACGTACTAGGAGGGTGATAGAGCGAACTATAGGTCTCCTGAAGTCTAGATTTCGTTGTCTACAAATCTCTGGAGGTTCCCTGGCCTATGTGCCTGATAAGGTGTATAGAATGGTGGTGGCCTGCACCATGCTGCACAATGTGGCAGTGAGACATTCTATCCCCCTCTTGGAGGTGGAGGGTGCTGTATGTCCTGATCAGCTGCCTCAGAGAGGTGAGGAGAGTGATGGTGATGATGAGGAGAGGGAAGATGTCAATTCCAGGAACCAACTGATACAACTCTACTTCTAGTAAATGTGCGGGACTTGGGCCTGACATTGGGGTTTGTGACAAATACTTTCAGTTTGCTCAGTCATATAGGTGGGGGTTGGTAATGATAGGTGGAACATGGTCCACTTCTGCATGATACAGATTGAAATTTTATGCATTTACTCATTACCACCATTTAGGCACACAGGACTCCCTTCATGCACAGATTTGACAATAAAGTAGTTCTCAGCCAGTTGCATCCATACTTCACTTTGTTCACAATTTAACACAGGGGACAGTGTAACAGGTGTGATATGTGTTTTATTGGTTGATGTGAGTGAATAGTGCTATTTACAGTGATGGTAAGTCGTAAGGGGTGGGTGTGCTCAAGACCAACATGGTGGCAACCTTGTACGTACTAATGATGGGTCCATCTTGTCTTACAGTAGTTCATATTGCCTCTTAGCAATGTGTGGTTGGTGATTGGGTGGGATGGTTGCTTTGCAGATTGTTGCTGAGTTACTTTTTGAAGGGGGCCTTGTTCTTTGCTGGGGTTCCAGTGCCATATCTTGGTCTGAGGGTCCGTTTGGGTGCCTACTGTTCATATTCAGGGGATGAGATGGTAGTCCCTTGGGTTTCCTGTGAGAGTAGTTCCTGGGATGTTTCTGCTGATGGGGTTATCTGATGCTGGTTGTCCGGTGCTGTTGTGGGGGGCTCTTGTCCTGTGTGGGTGTCAGACTGTTTTTGGACCAGCTGCAGCAGTGCTCCTGCTGTGGTGGCCATAGTGGCGTTGTGCTCTTTCCACTGCTCCATGGCCTGGTGGTGGTGTTCCTGCTGCATCCTCTGACTGTGCTCCACGGTGGACACAATCTGTGCCAACCTGTCATGGGTATGCTGGTAGGCCCCCAATACCTCTGATAATACGTCCTGGGCTGCTGCATCCATCCCGTGGCCTCCCCCCGGCCCACTGCCACCCTTGCACTTGTCCTAGCCCCCTGTGCCTGTGTCCCCTACACAGGTCTGGCAGTACCGCTTGTACTTGGGCCCTCACCTTTCTGCATGTTGGGAGTGGGAGGCCGTGGCCTCTGTACCTGTGTTCCACCAGTCTGTGGCCTGGGTGCACTGGTGTGGGGACGCTTGCCCTGGGCTGCTGGTCTTGACTGTGTGGTAGGGGTGACAGTGATTTTCTGGGAGGGGCTGCTGCATGGTGAGAGTCCAGGACTGTGTGATGGGCCTGCCTGCTCATCAGGGTCCAGGGATCCTTCACCAGTGTCCTGTGAGGTGCCTCTGTCTCCCTGGGGGGCACTGGCACTCCTTGTCCTATCCGTTCGGGTTGCATGGGTGGTGGTGCCTGTTGGGGGACATAGACATGTCTGTTACAGCTGCATGAACATTTGAGGAGAACAGGACTGGGCTATTTTGTGCTGGTGTTACTTTCAGTGGCCTTCCAGGGTGCCTTTGTGAGGTTCACATTGCATTTAACGCCAGTGTAGGGTTGCATTGTGGTGGAGGGTGTTGATCCATTGTGGGTACTTGCAAGGGTGGGTGGCTGTGCACAGGGGGAGGGATGTGGACCTGTTAGTGGGTTTGTGGTCATGCGGGGTGGATTAAGTGGCCGATGCCGGGGTGGGGTGTTGGTCCTGGTGGGTGTAGGTGGGGTGGGGTGGTGGATGAATTACAGGTATGGTGTATATGGGGTATATGTTGATGACTTACCTGAGTCCATTCCTCCAGTGAGTCCCTCAGGGTGCAGGATGGCCAGTACCTTTTCCTCCCAGTCTGTGTATTCTGGTGGTGTTGGTGGTGGTCCTCCCCCAGTCTTCTGCACTGCGATGTGGTGCCTTGATGCCATTCCCTTGACCTTCCCCTGCAGGTCATTCCATCTCCTCCAGATGTCGTCCCTGGTACGTGGATGGTGTCCCACTGCATTGACCCTGTTCACAATGGTCTGCCACAGCTCCATTTTCCTTGCGATGGGTGTGTGCTGCACCTCAGCCCGAATATTTGTGGCTCCACCTTCAAGATCTTGTCCACCAGGGTCCTCAACCCCCTTTCGGTGAAGCGTGGATGTTTGAGGGGTGACATTGTGAGTGTGGTGAATGGTGTCGGGGCTGGGAACGAGGTGAGGGTGCTCTGCTGTGGGTCGGTGTGCATCTGCTGGCGTTCGCTGTCTGCCTCTGGTGCTCTCCGTCTTCTTGGTCTACTTTCGTTGTAAAGGATTGTGGGGTATGTCTGGGGGTGTTCTATGGGGTTCTGGATGTGTGTCAGGTGTGTGGTTTGTACGCTTATCCAATGTGTGCACTTCTTGCTGTTGAGTCCACTTGCCGCCCGTGGCGGTCACAGCCGCCAATGGTCGTCCGGCCTCCACTGTCCACCAAGGTGAATTCTACATCATTATTTGGAGGGAGGGATGTGGTGTGCTTGGCGGTGGTGGGGTGGGGAGGCACGGGATTCCCGCCAACAGGGTCATGGCGGGGAGTGGTGGTCTGGTGATTTTTGGCGGGGATGGGATTTTCGTTCATTATATGATGAGTTTCCATTCATCGCCAAAGGCGGTATTCTGTTCACCGCCACCACGGCGTTCAGCGGTGTTTCCCGCAGTGTTCATAATGACCACCTTTGTCTGGGCACCACTCTCTATGTGGAAATCACTATTACAGACTTCTCCTGACACAAATTAAAGTGCAAACCTTAAAGTACTTTACTTTTTTTTAAGTACCTATAGCGGTTGTCACCCCTCTCAACTCACTTAATCAATGTGTCTTTACTGAACAGGTGTTCAGTTTTCTTTCTACTTTTTTCTTTTCAACACCTGCCCTTCAATCTGGTCTGGATTCTCCCCACGCAACTCCTCTCAGTTTCTCTGCATTTATGACATTCTCTGTAGCTTTGGTGATTATAGAGTGAAATGTACTGATACCCATCGTTTCCTAGATAGGGCTACAGAAAACTAATCATTCAATTAGTATTGTGAGTTTTTTCAGTTCATAGACCAGTGTGTTTTTCTCGTCTACAGATCTGTGCAGCCCTAGAATTCCTGTCAAATTAATGCTGGTTAGTTTAGTGGCATAGCAAGAGATCCGTGGGAACCCATGCAAGCAAGGAAATTGTACCCACTAGCCTTAGACTGATAGTAAGAATGAACTCATTTTTCTGGATTTATAATTTTTTACATAATTAACAATGTGTAGTATGAAATTACATTTACCAGTCCACATGTACAGACTGATTTAATATGAGTTCATTTGAGACAATTTTCGATGATGTGAAATGTGTTTTTCTAATGGATGCTAATTTCTGAGTAAAATGCCATTTTGACCAAGATAAAAATCATCTCTGTAATGTATTCAGTGCTTCCACTGCCCCCGAAGCCATCCTCTCCCCTCAAGCTCTGCAGCACACATTCAAGATGAAATGTATTAGGATATTTCCATTACCGTTGTTTTGCTCGTGGTAAACTGTCTAACTCAGATGTACCTGGCAACATGTTGCCATTTCTGTCATATCTTACCTTTCTTCAAGGCCTGTTCTTTCAAATAGTGTGGCACTGTAAAAGTAACATGTTTGTTCGAACATATCCAGATGAAATTAGCATAGAGAGTGATGAATAATTATTCTTTTAGTGTGATAGTGCTTAGATGTTAAGGTAATGTGACATTTATTTTTATTGTGCTCTGATATGGAGAAGAAATGATACATTCACACACACCACTTTGAAACTGCAAAAGTTCTAATTTTCTATTAAAACAATGTGTATAAGAACTCTCGATTTTAGGGGAAAGCCAGAAGACTGTTCCACTAGAGATGCTGCCTGATTCTTTTCTGATTTTGCTGCCCACAAGGCTTTTTTTGCATACTGTGTATAACTCTACATTTCAGAGCCTTCATGACATTGACATTGACTCTGTACCACTTATTTTTGAATTCTGTCATAAAGCACTTTAAATTTACATTAATCTAGAACTCATTTACTGATTGGGCCCACATGATTTCATACTATTCTACATTATTATTATTATACTGTTTTTTATTGCATTTTCTGTTTGGATGGTGGGTTAGTGTGAGGGCACATTGACTGGTGATATTGAGGTTTAACTCTGTGCCATTTGAGCAAATTGTGGTAACTCTGTTTGAGCTAACTTTTTGGGTTCATCAATTTTGGGGTACCCTTCATTTGCTCCCACATAAGACAGCTATACTTAAGTTGCCTATGACCCATAAACCCGTGGGTCCCGGTTCCACTTTATCTGCCGCACCCTTGGTAACTATGCCCCTGGCCGGTTCCCTGGAGTCCTCACGCTTTCATGTTTCTCAATGAACTGAATCATCAGAATCGATAGACAACCAGGAAGTGAGTGCATGGGCTTTTCACCGCCACAACCCTGACTGACGTCATATGACAAAGCATTAGATGACATTAGACACCAGTGGCAGCACAAAAGTTGATATCTTCATGGAATAACTAAATCCTACATAAACTGTTGGAACAATCAAAATAACTGAAAATATCACTGATTGCAGGTGAAACAATCCAGGTACTAAAGAGAGCATTTGCTAGAGGGCATACTTGTTTTAACATCATCAAGCGAAAAAAGACCCCCGATTCCACATCAACATGACACATGTTATAGTGGATACAATTCTCATGAACAGCAATACTTCCTCTTCAGAACAAATCACGTTCCTCACCCCATTCTGTACAAAATGAGTTTTACTTCATGCTCCACCACCTTTCTCACAGCTCCCCAAGTGTCTTTTATTTTTATCCTAACCAACATCCTAGGCCAATCCCTATAAAAAAAAAACTACTTCTAACCCCCTCTTCCTGTTATTTTTCTTTTGCAAAAGCCCAGTTTTCCTCGGGCTTCAGGAGTTGGTGTGGCACACCTGGTTATATTTGATTGTTTTTCATCTTTCCACAGTCAGGTTTGGGGAACTTCTTGCACTGGCCAAGTTCTAAGTACGAATTCAGTTTTTTTTCATTGACAACGTGGCCTCAGGAGTTAATGATCTCGGTCTGCTGAAGCTCATGTTGGCCTACTGTAGTACCCAACTTGCCTGCTGTGGCTGTGTGTGCAGGTTTTCAGGTTTGTACAATAGCAGTGCTTTTCTCTGCCATTTGATGTCACAGTACTTGTGGTGCAAGCTGCTCCTGGCTGAGTGTGGTGCTTTGGCCTGCCATGTTTTTTTTCAATAAGAGCTTCCCACTCTGGGTAGCTATGAGAAAACTGGCTGATTGCAGAAGCCCTCTAACTTTTTGCCCCCATTTTTTACTTTTTGCTGGTGTTTTCCTAACTCTGATGGTGACCTGGGTACTGCTAACCAGTCCCAGGGCCTGCACTCTATGTAAAATCAGAATGCAAATTAGGCTAACTATAATTGGCCATGTCAACCTACATATAAGGCCCTAGTGTATGGTAGGGTATGTAGTTTTAGGGACCGCAGCATAGGTAATGTCCCCATAGGTGCACTGCCAAGGTGCCCGGGGTCATTTTAAAGGCAGGCCTGCCTTGCTGGCCGCTTTTAAATTAAAGTTACATGCAACTTCAACATTGGAATTAAAAGTACTTCCAAAGCCTTAAACTACCTTTTTTAAACATATGAGTCACCCATAAGGTGTGCCTTAGGTGCCCCCAGTTTTGGGTGCTACTTAACTATAAGCAGATATGGTTTATAAGGCCTGGTGATGAAAAATAGCCAAATTCGTTTTTTACCTCATTGTAGTGAATAGGCTCCATAGGCTAAAATGGGGAGACGTTATTTTATTTAAGAAAGTTCCCAAAGGAGCTACATATGGCAAGTGTGGTCTCAGACTGATTGTTATAATAAATGCAACAACTTGCCATTTTTGGATTTAATATAACTAGTTCAGGGAAAGAGTTTTAGAACTCTTACCAAAAGTTACCAACTTCAGCTCGGATTGGCCGTCCTCTAGTAGCCTGGCCGGGCTGCCTTGATGAGGTGTGAAGTGGCCTGGTCTGAACACAAAGGACGTGCCTGGGGAGGAGATCTGCCTCAGCAGATGGTGAAACAGGATGGGCGGAGAGCAGCCAACCTGGTCTTCAAAGGAGAGAAGGACATTTGGAGCAGCTCAGGATCTCCCCCATTTCCTGCAAACCCAGCCAACCAGGTGCCCTCCTGATTAGATTAGGAGAGGGCAGAGTTAAGGATTTTTTGCCACACCAGAGGGTGGACTCAGGCAGACATAACCTCCAAAATTCAGTTTCTGCCATTTTGTATTTTTAAGGAATATTGCTCCCTAGGATTGATTTTTGACACACTCCCAGTAAGTGGTCATCCAAGAGGGTAATGGCCTGCCTGTGAATGGACAGTTGCCCCAGCTGCTTTTCACCCTAGGAGCAAGGATACATTTGGCAGAGCTGTACGCACAACTCAGATCCTGACAAGGAACAAGACAAAGAAGAAGAAGGACTGCCCTGCTGGACCCCTAACCTGCACCTGGACACTGCACTCTGAAGGACTGCACCAGCTGAACGCTTGTGCTTCACCACTAAACGGACTTTGCCTGATTTCAACTGCTTCAAGAACGGACTCACTATAAGCTACAGGTACAAATGAGCTGCCCAGAGTATCCTGCAGTAAGTCTTGCAAGAAGCTAACCAGCGTCCAGTGGCCATTTGAGGATTCTGACCAGGTACATTCTGGGAATTGTAGCCCCAACTCCCAAGGAGCAACGCAGAGCTTCTGGAACCTTAGATCAAGTTGTGGAGACTTCAAGGACCCAAAAAGGACCTCTGGAAGAAGATCGAGAATTTTGGAGGCATTCGGAGCAACAATTGTAAACAGCTCCAGGAGCTGGAGAGGTGGATTGTGGGAGTTGTAGTCCCAGACCCTAAGCGGCAAACCAGAGCCTCTGAACCCTTGGCTGGTGCTGTGGACCACTTTCCTGTATCAAGAAACACTTCTGAAAGTAGGTGTAACAGTGTTACATCTTGGGTGACCTGAACTCTGGACTTTGTCCCTGTCCAGTCTGACTTTTTTTTAACCTTTTGAGTGCTATTTGCTTTTAAGTGCTAGAATTACTTTTAATCTTCCAAAATTCTATTTCCTGTTCCCTACATTGGATTTTTGTCATTTTAGTGTAATTTTAAAGATAAAAATATACTCTATTTTTATAAATTGGTGTTGGATTGTTATTGTGTTTTGTGTTTTACTTATTTACAATCACACAACAATGTGTGATTTTTAAATACTTTACACACTTGTCTCCTAAGTTAAGCCTTGTTGCTCACTGCCAATCTACCAAGGGTTGAGCTGGATTCAATTTATTGAGACCTAACTGGACCTAAGTGGGGGTTAGTGGCCTTGTGCTAAGTGTAGGTACCTACCTGCCCTTATCAATAATCCACTTCCAACAGTACCGTTCTCTCTGTAGGTGTTTTGGAGCGCTCACCCTCGGCTTCCTATGTGTTGTGCTGGAGCCCATCATTTCCTTCATACAGCTTTCCTGTTATTCAGTGGCAGATGGAGTAGCTGTCATGTAGTATGGTGGTAAGAAGGAAAAAACCAAAAGGAAGATCCATCTTTATTATCTTTGAAGTGGCTATCCCATTGCCTGAGTTTATTTTGTTTTATGTGTGCACAAATCTTGGTACATGTTGAGTGCATGTTAGAAAATGTAATTCTGTGTTGATTCTTTAAAGTATGGCTTGTTCTGTCATTTTTGTTTGGGTTAGCCATTGTTTTGACATCCGATGTGATGGTCCTGGAGAGTGTATCTAAGGGCTTCTTTAGAGTCATTCCTTCCGTGTTTATGTGCTTCCAGTCTCAAGATAGGCAAGTATTCACTGAAAAATCATTATCCTTTTACCCAGTCTCCTGGAGGTAAAGCTTTACATGAAGTTTGGATCTCTTTCATGGTAAAGACCAAATTTCTCCAGTTCCAGACAAAACAATTGCAGGACCTGTTTAAATCGCTCTCTGATGCAAATGAGCAGTATGAGGAGAGACCTGTTTCACCTCATCAATCTTCTCCCTCTTCAATCTTCTCCAGGGTTTCAGCTTCTTCTCCCTGCTCAGTGTCATCTGAGACGACTACTGATAATGAGGGAGAAGAACTAGGCTTTCCTGATGGATATGGAAGTCTAAGCAGTAGATACATTCAGAAAGAGGAGATGAAGCAATTATCTCCTACCTGTCCTCCAACTTTCAATTTGCTATGAGTTCTGAGCAACCTTCAAATGGTGACTGGTTTCAGCATTTCAGAGGCCTTCAATCCCTAAATATCCTGTGATTTCAGCTAGTCTGGGGATTTTTTATAGGAAATATATGGATCTGAACAGAGTTACTGTTCGACGTTTTATAAGGTGGCTCCGCTCACAGGCCCAGGGTAATCTGGATCTTCCTCAGAGCTTGTCGATTGATCCCCTTTTGGCTAACTCGTCAGGTCAATCTTCTCTCTTGATTGAGGACATTGTGGTTTCTGATCCAGTGGATAAGAAGTCTGTGCCTGTGTTGTTTTCAGGATTCCTGGGCCTCAGCAAATTGAGACAAGTGGTTCCTGCAGATTGTCAATGGGGTATACAATAAACTTTTCCAGTTCTGCACCAAGGGACAGGTTTATTCTCACTCCCCTTCTGGCCGAGAATATCAAAAGGGAAGCACCTCTGGGCAGCATTATGTCTTTGATTTAAAAGAACACTATTGTTCAGGCTCCCTAAGAGCAGTGGGGAACAGGTTGGTACTCCATGGTTTTCTTGGATCAGAAGGCTTCAGGGGGCTTCCACATGATTGTAGCTCTGAAGGATCTCAACAGATTTATCCCTACTGCTGACTTCAATATGAGCTCTCTTCAACAAATTATTCCCTTAATAACATGCAGAGACTTTTTGAGAAAGAGATATTTACAAGACGCTTACCTGCACATTCCCGGTGCACTGTCATCCCAAATGTTTCTCAGATTTTGTCTGGCAACAGATCATTGGCAGTTCTGAGTTCTTCCATTTGGACTGAAAATTTCTCATACACTTTTTACAAATGTCTTGGCTCCGGTGATGGCACTGTTGCACAAAAAGGGAATAAAGATCTATCCTGACATCGAGGATCTGTTGATCCAGACACAACTTGAGATTTCTGTTCAACCAGAAGAAATCCGATTTCTTCCCTTTAAAAGAACTAGACGACCTTCCATTTAAAAGAAGACTGAACGTGCTCACTCATTTGAGGCACATTGTGATTAAACAGGAAGCTCCAGTGAAATAATGGCTCAGGAAGCAGGGAGATATGGTAATTTGGTCTTTTGTTCTTGATTACACTTAAGCAGTAAGAACGTTTTTTTTTTCCATTTTATTTAATACACTTCCTCTTTTCTTTCAGGTGCTACAGTGTTTGTCCATTTCTTGTGCATACTTCCATATGGGGCAAGTGGTTCTTCATATTCTTCACCATTGATCTCCAGGACTGAAAGAGTACAGTGTTTTCAAGTCAATTAAATCTTTATTCAGATTATTACAGTCTATAAAGGACAATTAATTAAAAGCCATAGCAAAAATACAGATACATTCATATAAATCATAATAGAGAAATACTAAGAACATGTACACAGCCATGAATGGAACAAGATAGGAGTGGACACCGACAATAATCAATGTCTTGAAACAAAGGGTATTATTGACAATAACAGTGCAAACAATAGTCCTCAATAAAATAAAACTTAAAAGAAATACCCTATTAAAAAGTATTGTTAAATTTTAAAAGAAAGTTTAGGTGGTTATAAATATGCAAAGACCGCAAACTCTGTCTTGATACTAAATCAATACCAACATTCATTTACAAGCATTCCTCATCTTATTCATGAACCATACTATTGTATATTGCCAGTGTTTTTCTTTTAATGATGGCACAAGTAATGAAAGTCAAAACGGCACAACAGATGTCAACTGTTGAAAGGTTAAGCAGAAAGTTATGAGCCACCTGAGAAGATAAACATCTCTCTGCTTAAAACAGTGTTTGAATAAAACGTTTTCTAATATCAGAATAAAACTTACAGAAAAGAATAACATGCAATGTAGATTGATTTGATATCTCATCACATGGCCACTTTGGTAAGTTATTAGACCAGGCATCACTTTTCGGGATTGCAACAAGTTGGTGCAGAATACCCACCCTTAATCTAGTGAGGTAGAATCTGTTCTGTACGCCAGTCACCGTTGTCAAATAATTAGCAAACCTTGATATAAAGGCCCTTACAGAAATTGAGATCCAGTAGATTTGTTCCCTCTCTAAATCACGTTTTTCAATAGAAATAAATGTGTGTTCTTTTTGGCTATACTGAAAGATGCTTGCTGGACATTCAATAGAAAAGTTATCGCCAGTTTCCTTGAGTAAGCTTCTAACATGTGCCAACCAGGGGATCTTATCATAGTAACACAGTGCAAGGCAATCATTAATCAGGTCTCTCGTAAATTTAGTACCAGCCTTGCTCCAAATGCTGTGCCACTTGTCCAATTAAAGGGAGTTGAAGGCAGTTTGGAGGGCTCTGTATTTCTTCCTTTCTCATATTCAGGGGTCTGCATTGGTAGTCCGAACAGACAATTTAGTAACAAAGACTTAAATGAATCACCAGTTTGGGACAAGATGTCAGTCCTTGAATCAGAGAGCTCTAGAGATAAGGTTATGAGCAGGAAAAAATCTCCTATTTCAGCAGTTCATATCTGAGGAGCTCTGAATATCCAGACAGATACATTAAGCAGACTTTTTCTCAGTATCCATGAATATGTTCTTAATCACCGTCTTTTTCAGACACAATGTCTCAGATGGGAAATCCCGAAAGTAGATTATTATGAGGATCAGTTAAAAGCACGGGTCCCTGTATTCTTCTTGAGGATTAAGAAAAATAAGACATTGGGAGTCAGTGCTCTTCTTCAGCCCTAGGCAAGGGATCAGTTATATACTTTTTCTCATTTCGTTAATTTAGAGGGTTCATCTTCAAGTTCAGAGGGATGGGGTAGACATAATTCTACTAGTCCTGTTTTCACCCAGGTGAACTTGGTTCCTTCTTCTCTGGTCTCTAGCAGTGGATAAGGAGTGGGGTTTTCCTGTATCTCCTCCTTCTCTAACCCATTCAGTTCTTTCTCCATTACGTCTAGCTGTCAGCTTTGAAGTTGAAAGGGAATGCCATTTAAAGAAGGATCTCACTTTACCTGTTTCCCCTTCTAGCCAGGATTCCACTAAAAAGTTGTACAATCACCATTGTGTCTCTTCATGACTGAGGTACTTTAAAGCAAAACTTTCCTTGGCACTGCCCCCAGTAACAAATTCTTGAACTTGCTGAAGTAGGGTTTGAGAAACAATTGTCTCTCTACATTGAAGCTGCAGTGGTCAGCTATCAAGGCCTTCGGATCTCATGGGGTGGTGTTTGCACAATTTAGGGGCTAGACTATTCAGGGCATTTGATTTACTGAGATCTAAGGTTAAAACATTTCCCCCTTGGGATGTTTTTGACAGAGCTCAGTTTTAAGCTTCTGGATATGGCACTGGATATGTTTTTGGTTCCGAAGTTATCTTTTTTTAATTGTCATCACCCCTGTTAGGAGCCTGGGCGAATTATGTTCCCTTCAGTGTTGTTATCCTTATCGGAGGATTTTTGAACCTAGGTTGGCTTTGTCCTTGCATCCGAATTTTCTCCCGAAGGTTAACTCCTCCTCTCACAGGAATCAAGAAATAATTTTGCCCTCACTGCAAGATGATTCTTCTACAGATTCCACAATGTCAAGTCTTGGTGTGGTAAGAACAGTTGATTTCAAGTAATCGGATAATGTATTTGTTAATTTTGCTCCTGCAAGCAGGGTATTTAAAACCTCGCAGACCACTTTAGAAAGTTAGATTAAATGTATGATTTCCTTAGTCAATAAGCAGTCAGGTAAAAAAAATCCATATGCTGTTCTAGCTCCTTCCACTGTTTCATAGCTGAGTGGGCTGAAGTTTCTGTTTTGGATATTTGTGCTGCTGCAATATGGGCTTCTCCATCTACATTAATTTCCAAATTACTGGGTTATTGTAGCACAACCAAATGAGCTCCAATTTGGTTCCAGTGTTTTCTGTAAAGCAGCTTCTTGCAACTCATTGGGATGTGTCATATTAAGATTCAATTTTCTGTATTACTGAGAATGTTTCATTAAACATTTTTGTATGCACTATTCTGGTGTTACTTATTTTGGGTGTGCCTTTTTAGGTTTCGCATGTACAGCCCTTGTGCTGTGGCAAAATCTTTTGTGTTCAAAAAACAAAATCTTAAAAGAGGCTTACACCCTGCCCAATCCTCCCCATTACTTACCATTGGCAAGCTTCCCAGGTCACTCTCCTTTTCTTGCTTCTAATTGGTCAGCAGCAGCCTCTGACATCATCTGGCTGCACATACTCTCTTCGTTCCTCCGCTTTGTTGGCTCTGTCTGTTCCTTGGAGTTTGGACAAAGTACCCTTTCCAGTTGGTGATGAGTGGCTGGAAACCAATGTCCGTCCACTAGCATTGTGCTTCTAAGGCACTTTTTTTCCATTTCATGCCCCCACTCCATATGAGCAGATGTATTATGTCTTTACACTGCTCCACATCACCTCTCTCAACCCCTGCTGTTCAGAAATATACAACATACATAGAACTATCATAGTCTGCTAAAAACCTGCAAACAAGCTTCCAGGACACAGATGACTCATTATCGCCTTTTTTCCACTTTTATATAGCGTGAACATCATGAACATCGCACAAAGGTATTGGAATGCTTTACGTGGGCACCAGTTGCTTAACACAAGGACACATTCAGCTGCTCTCTTACTGAGCAACTCTCTAATTAGCATGGAGGTCTACATTTCAGCCTAATGTCTGTTGACAGTTATTTATCTTTTAACAAACTGTGTTTTAGTCCCTGCCATTAGTACGTAAAAGGAGCAAGACACCCACTCCCTTGTTTGAACTCAGAACCTATGAGTTTTGTTTTGGAGGGACTTGTGTAAAGTAACCTAAGATTGGATTACATGTAGGAATTCGGCCAATCCAAGTGCATTACACAGAAAAATCGAAGTGTTTATTGGCAGTAGAGTCCACACGTGCCTCTGTTGTATATAAACATCGTGGGACCCTGCTCGGTGGTCGGAGGATGACTGTCCATGGCCATGAGGTACACACAGTTTGACTAGGCAGGGCTCTATCCTGTTGAAGAATGACCCAAGGTGAGTTAGTCATGGTTCGGCCAGTAAATGTCTAGCCTGCTCTTCACAACTAATGTTCCACTGCCTTTTTATTTTGTTTCCATCGCTGTAATGGAAGCGTAGAAATAGCACAACATCCAATATGTTGTGCCTTAGCATCTTTATGTGGCTGCCTAAACTTGTCATGGAAGTTGACAAGATGGAAGAGTAAAATGAACCTTCCATCCCTCAAATGTCGGGAACTCGAGTGTTGTTAATTGTTTTTTTTTTTTAAAGCACATAATAAATGCAGCAAAAGTGGGTTATTTAATAACACATTAGTATTACGCATGCCAAGGGTACGAAGTAGAATGACATTAAAATGTAGGGGAAGTCCTTGATTAAGCAAGTTAGCACATGTTATTGCAAGTTATTTTCCAGCCCGTCTAGTAGCTACGATCTGGCCTCCGATAATATATCAGTGGCTTCGTAGAGCATGTACATCGTTTGCTCAGGGAAGGATACATATTAAGATGTGGGCAAACCAGGAACTTCTTATGGGATGCTGAGCCAGAACTCGGCCAGGGGCCTGCCTTCCACCTAAGAGGCAAAGCACGTGCCAAGGCATGGGGATACTCAAAGCAAATGAGGCAATCAAAGTGCAAAAGAGACAAATAAGATACTTCTTTCGTGTGTGCTTCACTTACATAGGTTAAATTAAATGTAGCATTGACATTTTTAAATAGTTTAAAAAATGTGCATTTCCCAAATTCCAATGCACTGCCTTGAGTGAACCACGGATGTCAAGTGCACTGTATTGTTATCCTATATTGTTGTAGGGCAAGTCACTTTATAGACTATTAGGCCTTACATATTTATGCTTTCTATAATGGTAAAGCAGTATAAATAGATATAAAAAGTGACTTCATAAATATAACAAAACATGACCAAGATGAGTATGGTTGGTTATGTAGGGAAGCTGTCTATTTATATGTATGTAAGTATATGGGTTTATGCTTCTGTTTTTAAATATATATACACATTTAAGTGTAGTCTATCTATATTTACACACTTCATACATGTGCATATCTATGTAAATATTGTTACATGTATACACATATCAGGGTGTGTGTGTGAGAAAAAAGGGTGTATTGAATGGTGTGGTTGTGCAACCTCACTGTGTAATAACTTACTAACCCCTTAAGACCCTTAGGTCTCGCTTGTTAAATCTTCAGCTCGACCCTGGATAGTTGTGGCTGTGAGCAGCAGGGTTTACTCAAAGGAACAAGTGTAAAACATTAAACAACACCAAAACAATTGAAGAAGAAAACAACATGACTTTCAAGAAATTCGACACCAATTTATAATTATTATTTGGAATGCCAATAGGCTTCGGCTATGCAATATCGATTGACTTTGTCAATGTTTTTTTTTTTTTTGCATGTTACTCAACAGTTGAACTGCTGTACAACATGGCTTGAACGAAAAAAGTGCTATGACTCTGTCAATGTCTGCTGTGTCATGGTGTTATTTTATTTACTTTAAGCCACTTTGCACAGCAGCTCAACTGCTGTGTAAACAGTGAAAAAATAACAAGGCTAATAGATATTGCATAGGGAAAACGTATTGACTTTGCCAATGCGTGTCTCTTTTAGAACGAACAAGACGTTTTGCCCTCGCTTGGGCATATCCCCACATTGTAAAGAATGGGATGAGGAAGAGGAAGATTACGTAATGCCTGAACTACTCAATGGTAACCTTCATTCCTCAGATTCTCTCTTCCTCATCCCATTATATACACCCCCCACACCCCCACACCCTTGGAGCCTTCTTGTTGAAAAGGTCTTTTGAGCTTGGGTTCAGCCCAGAGAGTAGTTGGGGGAAGGAGGGGCCTTATAGGGCTGGGCCGAGGATGTAAGTAGGCTAAATGTGAAAGACAGCTTGGGGATTGTGAGAAAAGGGATGGAGCCTGAGGTAAATCTCATATTGTAAGTACTAGGACGAGGACGAGAATCAGAGTAATGAAGATTACTGGTAAGTAATCCAGGCATTCTGTTACAGCATTGAACACTGTGCTCTTAAAGAGTGCCGAGCACAGGGGTTCAGTGGCAACGTGTGAATTCATCAGCACTTTGGCACAACTCTGAGCCCTCAGCCATCCACAGCACCAACGAACACACATGAAAAAAGACACTACTGAGAAGATGCTAGCTCCCGTCATATGCAGCAGATACAGAGCCATGAATTTAGGAGCAGTGCACGCCTCGGGTGGGTTTAGTAGACTCTTCAGATGGTGTGTTTGTTTGCAGAGAACCCGGGATGCATGGCACTCTGCGTCTGCAGTTCCCCCAGGCTGTTTTCCAATTTCCCAGTGGCATCTTTTCAGTTCATTAAAAATGTATTTGCATTTAGTTTTTACCATACGCTGCATAACTTCTGTATATTGCATCAAAATGATATTTACGTAGGCATTTCGAGACGGGCTTTAATTGAGGAAAGGCAGACTGGCGCAGCTCGGAACAGCACAGCCGCATCCGTACAAGCTGCAGCGTGAGGACGGCGCGGGGACGGCTCGGGGGACTTTCACCAGCAATAGGGTGCAAAAGCGCGCGCCATATGTGGAAACAGTACTCAGATGGAAACCGTACTGTGGGACGTCGTGATAATACATTACATGAAAGGAACACTGCATGGGAATCAGGAATGTTAATAGACATATACCCATTGAAGTAAGGCATCTGTGTGAATTCAGACAATTATTTGAAAAATGTGTTGAGGATGCATTAGTATGTGATGTAGAGAATGCATTTTAAATATTTAAGACTTTGTGGTGTATATTTTTAATTTTAAATAGTACATTGACATATATTTTCTTACAAATATATCTTTAAGGCATGTTTTACCATATTAGAAAAAAGATTTGATATGACAGCGAAGTGCATGGCCAAGACCATTCTGGGAGGTGGTCGCTGCAGTTCTTTCATTGCGGCAGCATCTCTGCTGGCAAGGAGTGCACAACCATATTCGAAAGCTGCCCAGAGCTGATGGCACACCTATTCATAGCAAGCAGCAAGACCAAAATCGGAGGACAAGCAAAACAGGGACAGGATGTCAACGTGGAAAAACTGTCAAATTGCCCACAGTGTTACTGAGCTTGGACACTTGTCCTCCTAATGGCACCAACAAGAGTGAAAAGCCAGAGTCTTGCTTAAAATCACTACAGTATTATGCAGGGAGCTGTTCCAAATATAAATCTGAGAGTAACACTGAAAACGAACTGGTGAACACTTTGAGCGGACTGAGATTCTGTTATCTTGCGTCATAGGTTCACATAACACATAATGGACACAGGCCAAATACGTGCAGAACATAGCCCTTGTAAGCAGGTGCAGTGAGTATTCATTACAACGGAATCAAAACTGGGAATTTTCGCTAATGACGAAAAAACTTAAAAATACCATCAATACAACATTAAAATCCTAATCTTGGTTGACACAATTGTACCCCCTTTAGCCTTATAGTTGGCCGTGCTCTGATGCCCAATAAAATAATGGATATGAGATATATAGAAAATAGTTCAGATCATCAAGAAATTCAGCAACGCTACTCAAACTACTTTTTTCGAGACATTCCTCAAAATTATCTGTGTAACAGACATACAAGAAGCAATACCTCATTGTATTTGAAATGGGTTTTGCTTATAATTAAGACTCCCAATTTCAGTTTTTACTGATTTGTACAAATAAATACAAATAGAAAACAATGTGTTTCCTGTCTGTATGTATTTTCAAAAGCTGATAAATACAGAAAACTGCACTTCTTGTGAGTGCCTCTCCATTCTGTCCTTCATGAACTCCAGGCCAACGGCCGAACACATGGACAGCATAGGGACTTGAAACCAGGATGAGATTTCTTAAATAGTGGAATGTGTCAATACATATTTGTATGTTATGCTAATATCTACCTGTTTTTTATATTTGACTGTTTAATTCTGTAAAATGTGACTGGCATCAAATTATAAATGCATATTTATTAGTGAAATAAATGTGGAAATAAGCCATTTTACCACTCCATTTATTCTCAAAACACAAAATAAATATGGATAAATATCAGTAGGATGGACGAAATTTAAATGTGGATAAATACAGACTGAAATAAAAAAATAAATACCATAACACCAGGAGCCCTATTTATAATACATCACTCTCAATCAGGGTAAAACATTGATGCTTGTTAGCAGGAACGGGTGCTTCATGGAATGAGAAAGTAATGGTGGTTGTGTTAAATACTTTAATGCCAGCTTGCGGTCATTGTGTTCCTCCTCAAAAATAATGAAACAAGGATGAGGAGTAGGTTTGATGCAAACAGACTATGCATTGACTATGCAGAGAGAGGAGTCGGTCGAAGAGCCAGACACCCCAAAATTTACCTTAATCAAATCACCTACATTTATCTGGATATGAGATGGTGTTAAACCGCAATTTCAGGAGGTGACGTGTCCCCTCACTAAGGCACCTCCCAAAGCACCACAATCAATAAAATACAAGTTCATTAAATAATTACAACTTAAGAATAATTTGAACACATTCTATAACTGAGCTCTAGATCAAAGAATAGTCAAAGTGTTTCATTACAAAATTCGAAAATAAGTGCTTGAGAGTCAATACTATGAAGGTTTCCAAAAGCAGAGTTATATGTAGTATGTAAAAATAAAAAAAACAGTCTAAGTGCCAAGGGGCATCAAAATCAGAAAGGAATTGGCAGTGTTAAGGAAATCTCTGTCTCACCTCCAAAATCAAGCTGTTTTATATGCAATTCTTTCATAGGAATTATTAAACTTTGCAGAATCATCCTGGTGTGAGTGAATATATCATTTCTTCACCAAATCAGAGCACATGGGAAACTAAATGCCATTACCTTTAAACCTAAGCACTATCCCCTTGTCTTGAATAATTATTCACCCCCTCTTCCTAATACCATCGATGATGTTTGAACATACAAGTTACATTTACAGTGCCACACTATTTGAATGACTAGATTTCATTGAAGCAGGAGGAGACATAATGATAGGTTACCGGTTACATCCAAGTTAGAAAAGTTCACCCAGAGTAGAACAATAACAACAGTGACGAATATCCTAATACATGTCACCTTAAATGTGTTATTTGGCGCTTGTGGGGAGGGGATGTGCGTGGGGGTGAAAGCACCAAGTGAGCGACAGAGATGGATTCTATCCTAATTAAAATGACATTTTGCATAGACATGTGGCCTAACTGAACTCATCAAAATGTAATACATTTCTACAAATCATAGGAAATCCCCTTTCAAGAGCAATTCTATTAAATGAGGCTGCATATGTGAAATCATGTGTGTATATGCATATCACACATTCTTATTGATGCAAAAAAATAAATCCATAGCCTTTATAAAACCACCTCATCTGTGTACTAAAACCAAATTACAGGCAAGCAGAGAATGAACATATTGAAGTAAAAAGAAAGCCCTCTAGGACAGGTCTTGTATCCCCTCAAGTGATCACAGCATCTGCTATCTTGCACAATTAAGGGATATTTGCCTTTGTATAGTCTTTGAGATGTAGTGGTCACTCAAAATATCTTCTGAAAGTGCACACTTGAAGTAACTTCTATCCAGGGCCCCATTCCAGACACATCAAGAACCCATCCAAGAGTGTAATCGGTGCAAACAAAGCCACTTATGGGAAAGGAAACTAAGAAAGTACTATAGAGGTGGAATGGAATAAAAAAACAGGGCTACACTCTAGAGACACTGATAGAAAAATGTCTGGAACGTGGCCCTTCAGAAAGAAACTAAGGGCCTAGTTATGAGTTTGGTGAATGGGAACAGCAGTCTGCCAAGTTCCTGACAGGGTGACTGCCGCTGCACTGGTGATCACCCTGCCGGACCTGTTACGAGTTTCCGGCTAGGCTGACATGCGGAAACCAAGGTTTCCACCCATCAGCCTAGCGGGAAACTGGTGGCAGCATTGTTCCAGCTCGAAATCGAGCCAGCTGCAATGCTGTTGCCTGCACCCTCGCAATGTTCAGAGCAGACTGTGAACATTGTGAGGGTGCTGGGCACGGGAACCCCTGCACGGCCCTTGCCAAGTGCATGGGGCATGCAGGGGTCCCATTGTGGGACCCTGCACCTGATCTCCGCCAACCTTTTCATGGTAGTAAAACAGTCATGAAAAGGGTGGCAGAGAACAAGGTCGTAATCAGCTGGGCAGTGCTGCATGCAGCGCCACCCTGGCTGATTGCAGCCTCCCCTTGTCGGTATCATTGATCCCAGCGGAGACGGAGGAACCCTGGCTATCTGACCACCAGGGTCTTAATGTGGCGTCAGACCGCCAGCCTTGTAATGAGGCCCTAAATGTTAGGAGTCAGTGAAGAGATCCATAAATGATTCCTAGTTCAGTTTCCTCAGGGTATTCTGCTAGGGGTTTATTTAGCCACATAAAGTCGGTCAAGTGGCTTCACAACTGTGGAGAGCACAAGTAACCCAAAAAATGAAATGGGTTGGTCTGATGAAGAGTGATAGTCTGGAGGACCTTAGAGAAAACTATGGAGCCTTGATAAGCCCCAAAACAGGGATTACTCCAAATGATGATAAAATACCTCATGAGCATTCACAGATTCAAGTGACCCTAGAAATAAAGCCCCACTATAGAAAGGGATGGATGAGATAGTAAATGGGGCCAGAAGTGATAAAAAAGCATAATCTAAAAAAGTGAAAAGACTAAACATTAAGGAATAATCCAAAAAGAAAAAAGTACATCTAGGTGGATGCAGGAATCATATTTGCCTGAGTCAATTGGACCAATCAAGGGATTGAAGAAAATGGCTTCTAAGCCAAATATTCTCCACAGACCACTTTAAAGAGAAGAACAAAAGGTTTATATGAATTTTCTAATTTTCTGCACTCCTTTTCAACCTTCTATTTTCCTCCCTCTCTGATTGCCTTATTTTATTCTTCTTCACCAGACTGCACGTTTATGAAAACCTAATCTTCCTCAAAGACCCAACAATTGCAGTATTTTCCTTCAGTACAGCTATAGATTGGGTTTTATTTATATGTCTTAATCGTATATAAACTGTTCATGAAATATATTAATCACATATATCACATTTTGCCCTGCATCCTAATCGACCAAGCTGTAATCTTAAAATCCACAGAATAATTGTATTATGTTCCGATTTTACTATTGTTATGTTTGTAGCTCTGACGCATTAAAGGCACAAATTAAAATTAGATTTTAATAAGCTTGCTTTATACATAAGCTGAACAGGTAATTACACAAAAGCAGTAATTAAAAATAGCTATTATAGAATTACATATTAATTTAATTTGTCTACAGCCCAATCGTCATGACATAACAATGTGGTAATGAGCAAGATGTATTTTTTATAGGAAGCGATTATATCAAACATTCAGCAGATATTGCCATTTTAAAACATCACCTGTTGCATTTTCAGGTCCCAGCCGAGCCCTGTGAGAATGATGATGATTTCATGGAGCCAAGGACCCGAACACGAGACGGTGACAGAAGCAGCAAATGAATGAATGGGGGCGATGACCATCAGTCAGCAAATGTAACAGTAAGTCGTGATATGTACAGTCAGAGTTTAAAATGTATGAGATATAGAAGGCGAGGGCGAGATCTGCATGGGCTGTTTACTCCAGGCTGAGAAGATATTGCCCAACAGTGGCTGTTTTGTGACATTGTGGTGCAGTGCAGCTGGGGAAGCTTCAACGCTGACAAAGCCTAAGTAGTTACTGGACGTATAAATACGAGCATGTCTGCCCTTTTCCCGCCACATACATCACGGTGCCAGACATATGTTTCCCCTGAGGGCGAACTTTAATGAAAACAGAATGGGGTGAAAAGAGGAAAATAAGCCAGAACAGGAGCAGCAGACCGGGTCTCTGAAAGCAGGTTCTCGTCTAGTGAATGTATATCCTACAAGAATTGCTCCTGTGCATGCGTGGACTGAATAAGAAATTCCAGTCAGAGGTCTGGTGTTATAACACAAATAAATGTATAAGAAGTGAGACGCAAAGGCTGCAGGTCTCACAGATCATTCCGTTGAATACTCCAGAGCAATGGCGGGGTGGCCTGCTGGCACATCAACACGAATGGCTTCTTACCAGCTTTCGCGTACGACTGCGCTCTACGAGAAATTGTATCTTAGCAGAGTGAAGACGCGCAACATCCAAAGTGCACACATTACATACCATGGAAAGACAGAATTTAGCAAAAGCAGATGCTAGGGGTGAATTTGTCTATTAGGGAAGTATTGAGAGGACCAGAAGGCAAATGGTCAGTGTGTTAGGATAGAGCAGAGTCAGTCACAAATTAGGCCTTCTGGTCTCAAAAAGGCCTAAAATGCTAGGTCTGAGACAGCCACCCGCCCGGCAAGTGAGCGATTTTGCCACAAAACTACAAGCCAGCTTTGGAATATCAACAATTCTTCATATGTCAATAGGGCATTTAACAAATGTCAGTTTCTGAAATTAAAAATGAAGCAGGAAAAGCCCTGAGCATTTCCTTGATTAGCACAGTAGTAGTAAGTGGCAATTACATCACATTGATTGTAGTAGTGGTTGCATTTGTAAAAACAAGCATTTGCAATGCACTAGGGTCTCGCATTTCTCTGAGTTACAGATATTAGCAGTTGTAAACTTCCAACCGGATTTTTCTTTCCACATTGAAAGAAAAAAACAGCGCGATCGTGCTGCTACAGTTCACTTGTAATTAAACCTATCGGCAAAAGTCCAATTATCTAGGTAACCGGCAATAGTGCAATTAACTATGTAACAGGGTCCATGTTATGCAAAGCGCTCGACTTCTGACAAGCGAGATCGCGCTGCAAACAAAAGATAAAAAGTAGTCCACAAACCGGCCGGAAAACAGCAAGCCTTGCATGTTTTCAGTACTTGGTCGCTGCGCTCGAGGAGGGCTAACCACTGGAAAAGCCATGACATATGCGTGCCTTCAACTAATGAAAGCAAGCAGATTTCAACAGACAAGCCCACGAACCAATGAAAGACAACTGACATGACGTGAACAGGGCTCCGAGCCCTTTTCTAACTCCTAAAGCGTCTCGCATGCGATGCAAGCTCGACCCTAATAATCATATAGTCAACCGGGCTTCTTGAAACCGTCTAAATGAACAGGTGACAAAGTTGCTTCTCAGACAAAAAAACTACTAGAGTAAATAAATAAGCTAAGTTTTTACTTCTGGGTGCACAGTGCAATGATGGTGATTCCTCAAGATCAGGGTTAGTAGTTAAGATGAGCAACTCACTTTCCACAACCTGCAGAATCCAGGAATCTGGAGAGGGCCTTGAGATAAAGACCTAAACATTAAACAGGACAAATATGTTATCAGTTTGTCACTGATAAAATGAAATGCCTTCCATAGATGCCCATGTGTGTTATTCAGCGCACCTCAAAGCAAGTTCCATGTCCCTTGGAGAGTTAACGCAGCAGTGTCATAAAAGATGATGCTGAAACCCTTTGAGTTCCCATATGAAAATTATCCTAATTCATCAAGCGTCTAGATACCCTCTCTGGTGACTAGTGAGCTATACACATCAACATAACATAACAGAGAATGTTCTGAAGGATTTGGAGATGCTTAAGCAACCACTTGGCAATCCTGAGTAAATATGCACAGAAATAATTTAACCTAGATCAAACAAGAACTCTAACACCAGAGGTTCTGCTCTGTAAATGGAACAGACTACCATAAGAAAGTGAAGGGAGAGTTGCTGGAGTATAAACACACTTTATCACCTGCCTGAAGACTGGCATTAGAGTAGATGGCACACACAGGCAACTCGCAAGCACCCTTTAAGTAGTTTTGCTTCACCTGTAGGTATCAGAGGCCCGGCTCTAGACTTAAAATTGTTTAGGCACAGAAGAATGAAAAATCTCTTTAATACAGTCAGGAGGTGAAACCTATTTTCTAAACAATACTTATGAAATGATACAAATTAATTACTTGATTACCACAAAAATGTCAAAGTATATATTTTATAAATTTTCTATCTTTGCTCTGAGAATAGTGAAGGTGGAACCATATGATAAATTGTGGTGGTAGAATGCCCTTTCCAGCAGATTCACGTCCTTTACTTACGAAAAAAGGTCTTCCACATTGTTTGAAAGGTTTGTTACACTGCATCCTGAACATGCTTAAGATCTTTAAAAAGCATGGCGAGTTAAAAAAAAAAACACTTTTTCCCGCACTGCACTATTGCCGCTACATTAGGCCAAATGTACAGGGACTCTTTTGAATCACCGGATATTTGAGGGCTAGGGCTGAGTACAGGAATACAGGATAAATGCTACCGCATATTGGAAAATTGGGTGCATGGTGGGCTATAGAAGTACAGCAGGTAGAGATGGGTCTCTGAAATCCAGAGCCACTACTGTTGACCTTCATTGCCTCTGGCATATACTTTTTGTCTCTGCTCCTTCTTGTGAAGCTCAGAATAGTTATATGACCTAGAGCCTTAGTTGGGCGTGCAAAACATTCACGTATATGCACACATACTGTTTTTTCACTTTTCCAACTCGGGGAGAGTATGACATGGTTCCTGATATTACACTTTCCTCAAATATTCGAGAACTGGAGTTATGATAACAATTCATCCTGTCCGGGAATATGTAGGGACATTTCCATGTCTCTCCTCCAATTTTAAGTGAAAACATGGAAACAGCACTACTTTCTGCAAGCACATATGTATGGGGCGTGGTGATGCTCAGGCCCATTTCCTTGTTTCACTTTTTTCAATAGACCTTTTTAGGAGTCTCGAAGGATGAGGGGAGTTAAAGTTAACACTTCAAATCAATCAACAGTGTAACCTATTTGGTCACATAATATGTCCTGGAGACTCAAAGTAGGGTTCAAGAGTGTATTACAAATTTATGGCCAAACTTATGTAAATTAATCTCAAAATCATGCTATATAAGTACAAAATCACCAAGACTGATGTAAAGTGGTGAATAAGGTTAAATCGCACAAGCATAAGGCATACAAGAATCTCTGTTGCAGCGATACAGAAGATAGAAAACAACAACTGGTGATCAGTACATGAATTGCTGTCTCCTTGTCTAATCATGGCAGAACCTCATTAAAGTAGGTACTCTAAACTAAAATAAAAGAAAACCTAATTAAGTCTCAAGGAAATATAGAAGGGTCAGCATAAAAGGCACCTCTCTGATATTGAGAGAGGTCACATAGAATAAAGCCCCACAAAGGGTTAAAGAGTAGAGAGGTCTGTATCCCTCCAAGTTGCAAGGGGAATCTGCTCCCATCAGAGGCTAAAGAGAATCTTTACTCAACTTACTAAGGAAATACCAATTTAACCTACAGAACCTTAGAGAAGTATATGTCATCAAAACCAGTAGTTTTTCATCTTCCTTGCACAGTTGAAGTTGGCAACTTTCATCAAGTCCTTATCCCACAAGTCAAACATCAGGGCAATTTTGAGAGCATCCAGGGGCACAGTACACAAAGAGGATTCTTTTCTTCTCAGTTTGTTAGCATTCCTTCATCATTACCAAAGTATCCTCCGTACCCTATTATCTCAAATACCCAATATGCCTTACTTTAACTGTAGACTCAGATGGGTGGACCTGCAAATAAAGAATTTTGCAGCGCAAGCAAAACTCCACGTTGAAGGTTAGACACATAAAATCAACATTTCAGGCCCTTTGGTTGAGCTAACCTTTTTAAACAGATTTTTATTGAGTTTTATAACACTACAGACAACTTTCGTTCAGCCTGAGTAGTATATTCAGTAATTTTCACTCATTTGTCATACATCAGTACTTGACTAGCATCATCAGGGATATTGCAGATAGTCATTTCAGTATATAAGCAAGAAAGTCGCTTCAGGCACATTCGTACAAAACAAACTTACCCCTCCCCGTGTGTCTGCCTACCTGCTGTTCTGCCCATCTGTGTGGTCCCCTGTGTGTCAAAGCCTCAAGTGTTTGTATCAATGTAAAGTCCTAAGTGTGCAGTACCCCAGATTTTTTGCCATTAGAAATAGAGTCCAAAGAACTGGTCACTCCATTGCTGGTTTGTCTATGGGTAAGGGAGAGTGTCCTGGGGTTTCTGTGTCTAGTTCCTTTAGGCAGGCCACTAGTGTATCCCATGCTCTGGCCAGGTCCATCGATCCACTCCCTCTTCTTGCATTCTGAAGAAGAACTGTGCTTTCATAACCTGCGCATTTAATGAAGTTGTCTCTCCATTTAGTTACACTTGGGGCTCTGTATGGTTTCCAATGCATTGTTATCACCCTTCATGCTAATACCAGGGCAAGATCTACAAATCTGGTGGTGGTTTTAAGGGCTTGTGGAAATCCCCCTAGTAGGCATGTCAATGAAGTGTGCGAGATAGATCTTTGGGTAACCATTTTAGTACATTTGGCCACTTCTTCCCAAAATTCAGTCAATTCAGGGCAATCGCACAGCTTGTGAAGCAGTTCAACCTCCTGCACTCCACACCTAGGATAAGGCTACTTATCATGCTACTTGAAAAAAGTGGATCATTTTGCCAGGGGTGAGTATGCCCTATGAAAATTAATGAATTTGAACCAAGCAATCTTTGACACATTGTATGTGTTGGCCCGTATTGCAGCCTAGTCCACATCTGAGAGTGGTAATGCTCTTCCCATTTCTCTCAAGGGGGTAGTCACATCAGCCCGCAAGGCTTGATATGAGCAGGTTACAGCCTTGAATCGTCCTGTTGTGGTGCAGAGAATCTGGCACCCCCTGTCAGGGGGAGGTTAGTGCCAGCCATCATGCCAGTGGACGTGCACTGCTCGGTGTAATAGAAATTGACTGCCAGGTATCTCAAATGTTGTGGAGAAAATGTCAAATGACAACAGTTTCACCATCATGATAGAAGTCACCCACTCATGTGATCCCATATTGTGACCAATCTGTCACGCCTCTGAGCGCATGACTCCTCATAAGGCATGTCAGTCCTCTTAGTAGGACATCAGGTGAATAGGGTCTGCCGGACATAGTGCATTGGAGAGATCGCCGCCAACAATGGCGAACTACTTACCATAGTCCTTTCCCACATTGGTCGCTCTGGGTTCAAGAGGATCTGGAGTAATGTCTCTTCATTTGGGGTGCCCTCGTCAAGTCCCCCCTCCTGTCTCAGTCTGGAAGCAAGCCACTGATTAAACTACTACAGGTGTGCCACAAAATAAGACACTTCAAAGTTTGGAGCTGCAAGGCTCGCTTCCTTTGTCGAGCGTTGCAGTTTGGTCTGTGCCACTCTATGTCTACTTGATCCCCATATAAGGTCAGTTAGTAAGGAATTCATGTCCCAAAAAACCTCCCTACCACAGTCTAGGGTGTGCCACCATTTTAGCTATCACTATCCTGCAAGCTACAGATAGAGGTAATGTTTTCTAAAAGTCTACATTGATGCAAAGACCTCTGATGGCTGCTCCAATATTGCCTTCCAATAGGTCGAAGGGGGACCGTAGTAAGTCCGGATTCCTAGGTATTTCAAGCACGTCCCCTCCCAGGTGAGTCTGTGGAGTTCCGGTGGGCAGAACATTTCCTTACATAGGGGTAGAGGTAAGATTTTTGCCAGGTGATACCTAGGCTTGATGCTCTCCCCAATCCCCCTAATAGTGCTATTGCCTCTGTAGAGGCGTTGATTACATCACCCAGAAAAAGTAGCATGTCATCAGCGTAAAGTGCTATTAGGTTGAGCTTACTCAATATGACAATTCATTGCACATTCAGAATACATGATGTAAGTGCTTCTTACATCACAATTCCATAATCAGAATTCACAAGTATAAATGTGCACATGTACTACACTCAACATGGTAAATTCAGACATTGGATCACACATATATGTAAATTAATACTTTTCTACCATGGATGCACCTTCAGTAATACTAGCTACATGCTACTCTTTACATTAGTAAAGTTAAAGCATATAATATGTGTATTTTGATTACATAATGATGTCACTTCCATAATTCATGAAGGTGCAACCAAAATTATGCATTGCCAATTCCCCTCTGATGACACATTAGGTCATCACAATCATGAAAAAGTCCTTCATGAGACCAACTAGAACCTTTTAGTGGTCATCAGTGTCCGTCTAGACTCCTCTAGACACTTCATGTCATCATAATATCTACACTGATTCTCCACCAGCTCACCATCCACTCTCTTTCTCTTCTTTGCCTGGCCAGCTTTCATTCTCTGATAGAATTGAAAGCCCACAAATATATCTATTGCACAAACTGCAATAGCCAACAACCGCTTCAGAACAAAACCCACAACTCCACTTCTCAGGTTTCCAAATCATTTGCATACAGCAACAAATCAATTTCCAATAGCCTCCCATGCACCTGTTGCTTCCAGTTCCTTCAAATCTTTGTCAACCCAGAAATGTTCTGAATGTACTTCTCTAGATCCTTACTTTTGTCTTGTATTTAAGTACAGCATTGCTGAACTTTTAGCACCCAGCAGACTCCACCCTCTTTAGTGAGAAGAAGGTCTTATGCAAGTCTGTTCTGCAAGACCGTAGATCTTATCGCTACCATCTCTGTATTTACAAGCAACAAAAAAATTGCTATACTAGTTGCCAGTTTATCCACTATTGTAGAGAGCTTCCTAATCTTCAAATCATTGAGAATCACACCTACAGGAAGGACCAATGCACCAAAAATATCTCATACCACTTTTCAACACTAACACCTCTCCCTCACTGGGTCACTGAAATGTTCCACATGGTAAATCTTCAGGAAAACTGTACCGAAATAACACATACCTTGCCATCCCTTGGGTAATTTGAAACAAGCATTCTATCCACAAATAAAATATAACCCAGGAGTCAGATGATCTTTCCCATCTAAAAATAAGTCATCTTTTCCCCTAACATCAGAAGTGTGTTCACATTCACTCTTCCCTATAAATAATGGGTCCAAATAACTCTGGTCAATGTGTATGCACAACTTTCCTTTATGCTGCCAATCTAGAGCTAATGGGGGTTGGTTTCCCTTCGCTTGGTGTTCAATTTTTTTCTCTATTCCACCTGTGTCCTTTTTTAAGGTCTTTATCCACCTTAGATTTAGACTCCTCTGAATCTCTCCTTCTGTCTACTACAACATTCAAAAATATATTTTCTACATCTGTCATTGATCAAGTCAAATCATGCCTGTGTGCATATGTTGTGTCTAATAGCTTAAGAGATACAACATATTTGCCTGTTATTTCTGCACCTTTAAAATAAGGATTCTTATTCAAATGTTTGAACATAGGAACTTCAGAAAGAACTAAATCATAATTCAAAAATATTATTGGAAGCTACCCTGTCTATGAATTATGCTCAATAAAAGAGTAGAAGAAACTCTGTAAGTCAAAGGAATATGATGGTAAGTGATGCTTTCTGAAATGGAAGCAGGTGATTGATTACAGACATAGCAATCCCTTGCGTCCATAGTAGCCCACAATATACATATGCAGATTAATCTCTTCTAGAATAGTCTATGTGTAAAGTCTTATCATCAAATTTGTATAAGCCATTATCTCTAGGATTCAGCATTTGCAGGGGAACACTAGACGATAACTCATTGTCTACAAAAGTTGTTGGGTAAAATGCTCCTATCCATAACACTGTATTATGTATCAATAAAACGATTAATACTACAAGGGAAACAAGCAACACTGCATTTGCATCTATGAGTTTGGTTATTTTCCATGGCATCTCTAAAATCAGATCTTTAGGCTGGAATGCAGAAGCACAAGAGTATCCTCTGTCGAGTTCCACCTCAGCAAAGTGGCAAAACAAAGTCCAAATGATGAATAACAACAGATTTATTTACAAGGTCCTCATGAGTCTTCCTTAGCCCTACTCTGTGTTCTTCTAAAGGACAACCCTCTCTTCTTCTGCAGACTCGGGCCCCTGTATTCTTCTTAATTGCCTAGAAAAGTCAATGCAAAGTCTCTAAATCAGACTGTAGGAAGCTTGCTCTCCATATAGTGAACTAAAAGGAAGTACACTCTGCAGAGAGTCCAGTGGATCCCCAATTGGTATCGCAGAGGCAAAAGTAGATAGGACTAATGCTCTTTTTGTAATAGTGTGGGCGAGCAGTTATGCTTATCGGAGGGTAGTGCTGAGCATTTCTTGTACTCACAAAGACAATAAATGTGACACACACTCAAAGAATAAATCCAAGACCAATTTAGAAAAATAACAATTCTTTTTATATATGTTTCAAACCCAAGAACTTTGTAATCAGGTAAGTAGACTTTTAAGCATAAATACTTTGCAGGTTCCAAAAGAGACACAGTGCAATTTTAAGAGTTCTTTCAATGTTATCATATGGAGGAAAAACAATGTTCAGCAAACACAGGGTTAACAACGACTTACAAAGCCAATCTCAGGGAGTTAAGTTAATGTGTCGGGTGCCCAATGGTTTCATATGGGAGTTTGGCCCCATGGCAAACAGGCTGCAGGCTCTGGCTGGGAAGCCAGTCGGGGACAACAGGTAGGTAGTAGACTTGAGGTGTTTGGTGATATAGGTGCACCTTTGGTTCTCTTTTCCTGTGCCAAGGCAAAAAGTTGGGGCTATCCATGTCACAAAGGGACTTTCCTACACAGACACAGTTCAAAGTCACTGATAAAAACATCCAAAACAAAATGTCTCAGTCTATCCAACAGCACAGGAAACTCATAATTCAAGCACAATGTTCAATTCAAGGAGCTTCACCAGTGTTATCCCAAAACTTTCCTTCTCCATCATCTGCAGCAAAGTATGTCCATTCAGGTGAAGAGTACCTCCTACAGGACACTCTAGTTCTTCTAGATCTCCTCAGTGGCAATTCTTCATTCTCACTTTCACTTATATCAGAGTTCTCAGTGTCCTCTGAGATTGTCTGAGGCACACGCTCTTTAGGCAAGTCCGGTTTCTTTCTTTCTTGTCTTCTGGGCCAATGGTCCCCAGGTTATACTCACTTTCTCACAGCACTAGGTCCTTTGTCAGGGTCTGTATCTGAATTTGACTCACTCACTAGTAGAGGATGAGACTCTTCCGCCTCAGCCTCAGTTGTGGATCTCTTCAGACACCCCCCTCAGACTGAGCATGTGCTGTTTCAGGCTCTGCTGATCCCCGACTGCCTGACTAACCTGTTCCTGTTGTCTCTCTGTTACCACCAGTACTTTTGGGACAGGCGTTGTCACATCAAGGGGACACTCAGCTCTGCAAGAATGGTAAGCGTGTATCCAATTAGAGAGACCTCCACATTTAACAACTGTCTTTGTCACTAAGATGACTTGGAACAGCCCATGGGGCTCCAAACATATCTTTCTTGTGTTTCTGCACCAGGACCCAGTTGCTTAGACTGATGCTCCAACTTAATGATACACTGAACGCACCACGTCACCTAGCCCTCTGCAGTAATCAAGGACCATATCATCTGTAATGTTCACAATCGCATTAGCCGGTATAGCTGCCAATCTCATAGCTCTTCCAATGAGGATCTCATAGGAAGACAGTCCTGTCTTCTGACCAAGTACGCTGCGAAGATTCATCAACACAACGAGCATAGCATCATGCCATTTCAAAGATGCTGAATTACACACTTTCAGCAATCTGAATTTCATTGTCCCATTAACCTGTTATACAAGGCCCAAAGCCTCAGGTCTGTAGCTGCAATGTAGTCTCTATTCCACCTGTAATGCTGCGCACAACTATCTCAGGACCTCATTATTAAAATGGGTTCCTCGATCCGATTCCAGTGAAGACCGAAATCCAAACTTGGGTATCAGTTTTCTTAACAACAGTTTTACTAGAGCGCGACTGTCATTTCTTCTGGTCGGGTAAGCTTCAACCCAATGCAAGAAGATGCATACAATCACCAGGACATATCTCAGCACATTACACTCAGGCATCTCAATAAACTCCAACTGCATCCTATTAAAGGATCCTCCTGATATTCCTATGTGACTTCATGTTACTGCAGTTCTATTTCCAACATTGTTTGCTGCCACACAACATATCTATGACACAAAGCTTCAGCCACCAATCTGAAATTGGGATTAAGCCATGTTTGCCTAAAGAATCATAGCATTGTATCTCTGCCAACATGAGCTGGACCATGTAAATGTCTAGCCATTGGTGCAACAAATTAAGTGGCAACATATGTCTCCCATCCATTGATACCCAAATGTCATCATCCTCTCTCTTGACACAACCTGCTCTGACCCAACTTTGCTGTTCTTCCTCCACCACCTCTTTCTGAATACTCTTCACCTCTTCCCATGTGTTTGCAGTTGTTAACAACAGTTTGAAATGGGTCTCATCCATTCCCTCACTGGTGTACTCTCCATTAAAGGAAGATACATTGTGAGAAGAGTACTTTACAGGCTCATCAGCGTATAAATTACCCAATGTTGCATGATCGTTTCCACTACAATATGCAGGGCACTTGACCACTGCAACCTGTTCATGCATGTGTAATGCCTCAGGGAGATTTCTGACTTGTTTGCATTCCTGATTAGGAATCCAGATGATGTCATAAACACACTCTGGGACCATAACTGTTTGAAGTCATGCACAACACCAAAACTGTACTGACTGTTGGTAAAAAAATGTCCCTTTCAGCTGGTCTGAAACACAGCATGCTCTAGCAAGCAATCCAATTCAGTCACATGTGCAGAAAATATTCCTTGAAGCCAAGAAGCTTCAACAACACCTGAAATTGTGCATACTGCATAGGCAGTTGGCAAACTTCATCCAATGTCTCGGAAACATGAACCATCCACGTGTAGCACAAAATCAGATGCAGTTAGTTGCTCATCTCATATATCTGGTCTTGGCTTGATGCATAATACAGTGACATTGAAACAGTCATGCTGCACTTCACATTGACCAGTTTCTTCATCTGCTACAGTTAACAGTGTAGCAGGATTCAAAACATCACAGTGCTTGACAGTCACATTCTCTGCTGCAAGTATTTTTTGCTCACACATAAACATAAACAGTTAATGGATGACCCACATTTATGTTTTCTCACCTGTCAATGCTGACACTGACGGCAGCCACTGCTTTAAGGCAACCTGGCAGCACAGAAGCTACAGGATATAAAGTAGCAGAAAAATAGGCCACAGGCCTTCTGGCATTTCCGTGTAACTGTGTAAGCACTGAGAGAGCACAGACTTCCCTCTCACTGCAGAAAAGTGTAAATGACTTATTGTAATCAGGCATTCCCAGTGCGGGGCATCAGCTCTAGGAAGGAAATCAAGCAATTGTTATTCCAGGGTACTGGATCAGACACATCCTTGTGAGTCAGCCTCTGAAAAAGATTGGCCACCATGGAAAAGTTGGGTATCCACTGGCAGCAGTAGCCCATCAATCCCAAAAACATCCTGGCTTCTCTCTGGGTAGTTGGTAAATTCATTTTCACAATTGCTGAAATCCTCTCTTGTGACACTTGCCTTTCTCCTTTATCAATGTAATGTCCGAGATAATGGACCTCTTTCTAACAGTATGGCAGCTTGCCCGGGGACACTTTGGCCCTCATTACAGCCCCAGCGGTCGGTGTTAAAGCAGCGGTAACACCGCCAACATGCTGACGGTAAAAAAAATTGAATCATGACCACGGCGGAAACTGCCAACACATACAACCACTTTAACACTCCGACGGCCACAGCTGTAGCAACAAACACCGCGGCGGTAACCGCCAACAGTCAGGCCGAAGACAAGGTTCCACCCACTGTATTACAAGAGGCCTCTCCACCAGCTTTTCCGGGGTGGTACCAACGCCATCAAAAGCACAGAGGAAACAGTGTTCTGAAGGGAAACGACTCATCTTTGACACTCAAGGAAGAACCAGGACGCCATGGAGCCCGAGCTGCAGGTCTTCCCCATGCTGGTGTATCTGCTCATATACCAGGAGTATCAACGCCGGCAGCGACGACCACGGTGAGTACTGCATCTAGCACACAGGGGACGGGGAAGGAAAAAGAGAGTGACACACACACGCAACACCCACACCCCAACACCAAACACACAAACACATGCAACAACATTACATATACACCCTGTAACCCTCTGGAATAACGCAAAGACAAAAGTAATGGAGTAAAATGAGTGTTATATTAGAAATAGTTAGAAATACGTTTATAAATTAAAAACAGTATTTACAATATATAAAATATTTACAAAAGGGAGGACAATGTCCACTAAAAATGTCCGTGGCTCACTGGGCCAAAACGCATAGGCCAAGCCCACACTTGATTCCTGCCTCAATACGGAGAGAACACTGCAGGGGCATCAGGTCGAAAACAAACAGGCCCCTCAGGGGGACAGGGAAGGGGGCACCTCAGCCAGAAGATGGTACAACGCCACTTCTCCTGGAGGGGGCTACATGCCCACTGCTTGGTCCTGGGGAGTGCAAAGCCACAGTCTCTCAAGTGGATGCCTTCTACCACTGGTTCTGGAGGGGGCTTTGTGCCCAGTGTGCTTCATCCTGCCAAGGATAGGGTGAGTGGATGCCTTCTGCCAGTGGTTGTGGAGGGGGCTTTGTGCTCAGTGATGCCGAACATGGGGTGTGCAAGGTCACAGTTCCTCACCTGGGTGTCAGATCCACACGATTTTCTGTGGGCAGGATGCATGACACACCATGGATTCAGGACTACAGTACATCCGCCAGCGGGGACGGCTGTACAGTGGTGGTTGCAGTGCTGGTGTAGGTGGCGGTGCTGCCAGTGGTGGGGGGAGGCTCCAGCTCTTCCCCTGCAGCCTCAGACGGCTGCCCACTGGGGCTGCTGCTGCTGGTGGCGGTGCTGCTTGCGGCAGTGCTTGCGGTGGTGCTTGCGACGGTGCAGGTGGCGCTGCTGGCCGTGGTGCAGGTGGCGGTGCTGGCAGTGGAGGGGGGAGGCTCCAGCCCTTCCCCTGCAGCCTCAGACGACTGCCCACTGGGGCTGCTGCTCCTGGTGGCGGTGCTGCTTGCGGCGGTGCTTACGACGGTGCAGGTGGCGGTGCTGGCTGTGGTGCAGGTGGCGGTGCTGGCTGCGGTGCAGGTGGCGGTGCTGCCAGTGGAGGGGGGAGGTTCCAGCCCTTCCCCTGCAGCCTCAGAGGGCTGCCCACTGAGGCTGCTGTTGCTGGTGGCGGTGCTGCTTGTGGCGGTGCTTGCGGCGGTGCTTGTGACGGTGCAGGTGGCGCACCTGGCCACGGTGCAGGTGGTGGTGCTGCCCGCTGTGCAGGTGGCGGTGCTGCCAGTGGAGGGCGGAGGCTCCAGCCCTTCCCCTGCAGCCTCGGATGGCTGAAGTGCCCTGGCTGGTGTTCTGTGCCCCTTCCTGCCCTTGGCAAATGGTGGTGCCTCCTTGCTTCTGCCAGCTGGAGTCTATGCCTTGGCCTTGCTGGCTGGTTGTGCCTCCTTTTCCTTGCTGGATGCCCTCCCCTTTTTGCCCTTTCCTGGTGGCGGACCCTTCTTGGCCTTGGCAGGTGTTGGTGGCACACTGGCTGGGCAGACGGGTGCCTCCTTAGAGTGTCTCACAACTGCAGAAACCAAAGGGGACGTGGACTTGGTGGCTGAGGTGCTGGGCTGGGTTCTGGCCACCCTAGCCCGAGGTGAAGAACGGGGGGAGGGGTAGGGAAGAGGTCAATGCAATGTTGGTGAGGAAAAGCTTCTTAGGGACACTGGGACGGGAAGAGGGTGAAGGTTTGGGAGTGGAGGATGAGGAAGAGGGAGTGGTTGTAGGAGGGGTCAGTCTGCTGTGTTTGGGTGCAGGTGCATGAGCTGGATGCTGTTGTGAGGTGGATGGATGTTGGGTGGGTGTGTGCTTGCGTTTGTGTACTATGGGAGGAGGGGGCACATACACAGTATGAGAGGACACAGGGGACGTGTCCATGGATGTGGGGGGGGTGGGGTGACTGTCAGTGAAGGGCGTGTAGTGATAGGCGTGCTGGTGATGGAGGTAGTGTTACAACTCTGTCGTCCCATTTCCAGGGGGCGCTGTAAGGGGACTGTCAGAAGCCTGGGAATCACCTTGAACACCTATCTAGAGTCCCTTGCTGACTCCTGTTTGTTTCTCTTTTCTCCATGGTACACTTGTGTAGGACTACATTTTCTTCTTGGGACTGCAAATCCCATAATGCACAGCATGGTAGTCAGGAAAACCCGGATTCTGTTTCCCATTGTTTTCAATGGGAGAAGTCCAGTTGCTCCTTTTCACTGGATCCTCTCCTCCAGGACTTGCAAGTGTCCGAAACCACACACACCTGAAACCTCTCCTGTGCAGCCCAGCTTGGAACTGCTTATAAGCAGCCATTTCCTCAAGCTCCCCGTCGTGCATCGGACTTCGATTCCTTTGTGTTACAGACCCTTTGTCGGATGGTGTTCCAGTTTTGTTCCTGTTCCTGTTCCTGTTCCTGTTCCTGTTCTGTTCCAGCCTGATCCTGTTTCCTGTTTCTCTGCCCTGCTCCTGATTGTTCCAGCCAGAGTCTGCTCCCTACTTCTTAGCCTTGTACCTGTTTGTTTCTTCCAAAGCCTGCTCCCTGTTTCTCTGCCCTGCTCCTGCCTTGTTTCAGCCTGAACCTTCTCTCTGTTTCCCAGTCCTGTTTACTGCTCATTTCCTACTCCCTGTATTCCAGTCCTGTCGTTGCCTGTTCCAGCCAGAGCCTGTTCTCAGTTTACCAGTCCTGTCTCTGTCTGTCCCAGACAGAAGTTTGCGCCCTGTTTTCAAGTCCTAGACCCGCCTTTGCTTCAGCCTGAGCCTGTTCCTAGTTCTTGCCTCTGCCTCTTTGTTTGTTCCCTTCTGTTTCTGTTTCTTCTTGGTTCTTTGTGTCTGGTAAGTGTTCTATCAGTCTTCACCAGTGTATACGTGTCCTCCTGTGTACTGGGGTTGGCTCCTGGTTTCCAGGAGGCAATTCCAGCCCCCATCCTTGTCCAGTGTTATACGTTGTATACCGTGCCTAACAGTGACAGTGTGCTATTGCTGTTTTCTCAGGAATCGCCACTGTGTTTCCAGCTGGACCCACAAGAGCGTGTCCTGTGTATGTAAGTACTATCCTTGTTTGTGCTCTAGGGTCCAGAGACAGAATCACTTCTGCTGCCTCCTTTCTATGGGGCTGGCAGGGTGACTATCTGTAAGAGCAAACTGCACAGAGGCATTGAGATTCCCTGTCACTGTGGGAGGTTCTGCGCCTTACTCTGTGTACAACCCCAGCGTGTTTGTCCACTGGTAATCCGTTTCCTGTTTGTTCACACAAGGGTTGCTCTGCTTTTATTTTCCTGTTTCCTGTGCCTATCCATAGCTGTCCTTTCCGTGTATGCCTTTAGCTGCTCCTCTGCCCCAGTGTACTACCGCTTTAGGATATTCGGTGACCTCAAGGGGTGTCCCAACCAAAGTCCTGATCAGACCCGCCCGAAACCGTGACAGAATGCACGACCCAAAAATGTCAAGCTCCCCAGGCAGTAAAGGCACACACAAACCTAAAGGGCTTTCCTATCATGTTAAAACACCCCTTTCTAAACCTATACATTCTCTGAAATCCTCTAAAAAATACCTTAGTTTAAATGATAGACTTGTTAAAGAAAACCATAACTTGCAAGTTCAGTACTATACTGAGTGGCTTGCTAATCTTTCAATGATAGACTATTATGTTATTTGTGGCTATGACCCCCAGTCCCTGTCTGTAGAAGAATTACAAGGACGTAATGAGTTTTTGCAGTATCTATTAGCTGAAGCCAGTAAGAATGTTCATAACCGTGGAAGTGCTTTTGCTACCTCTGCACAAGACATTTACTCTCAAGAAAAGATGGTTAATTCCTCGCCTCATGCTAGTGCATCCCAAATTCACTTCCAGGACTCCGTCAAAACAAAGAACCCTGACACTGTTCAAGAAGCCACACTAGGGATTCCCTTGTTTTCTGTTGAGTGCTTCAGCCCATCTAGGCCAGTTTCTCAGAATTCAAAGTGCAGTGCTGACTCTTATAAAGACCTATCAGTCCCTCAGAGCTTTCAAGTCAGCAGGCTAGACCCTGTATCTAAGGGAACAGTAAAGACTGTGGGATTCCTTAGTTCAACTCAAATGGCTTGTGCTCCTCCCAAATTGGATGACAGTACATCAGTCTCAATCCCTAAGTGTTGTGCTGACTTGTGTAAAGATCTACCAGTCCCTCAGTGCTTTCAAGTCAGCAGGATAGAACCTGTATCAAATGGATCAGTAAAGACTGTGGGATTCCTTAGTTCCACTCATAAGGCTTGTGCTCTTCCCATACTAGATGATAATACACCAGTCTCAATCCCTAAAAGCTCTGCTAAACCCTTTTCTATTCTGAGTGGGTTTGATAACAATATGGACATACACACACTAAAAGAGCAGTTTTGGCAGATTAAAAGGCAGATATTGGACTTCTATGATGAATATGTTATAACATACACTAGAAATCTTGCCCGTGGGCTCTTTTCATCAATGCATATTTCACTGTTGGCAGAACCAGACATTCTGTTTATCTGTAAGGTAGAAGAAGTAACAGAGCAGCTGATGGAAACTACTACAAGGCAATTTGAAAACCTGAAAAAAGAAAAGGATCACCAGCTTTGGCTTAAAGAACAGTATGCTACCTCATGTGCCTCTCCAACGACTGCTATAAAGCAGATTTTTCCTGCTATGAATGAATGTCAAAAGACTGCTCCAGTTATAAATATATCAGCCTCTTCTTCAGACTCTCTCTCAGCTTGTAGTTTTACAGAGAATATCCCTGTACAATTGACTGAATCTCTGAGAGATTTGACACCTCTTGATTCAAAGGATGGATCAGAGTCTTCAGAAGGAAGTGTCTCAGCCCCTCTATCAGAACAAATAAAGCCAAAGGAAGAAGAGAGTTCTGATACAGACTCCAATAGCTGCACCTTAAGAAACCAAGATATTACTTTACTGGAGATTAATGGCAAGTTGTGCAACAGTGTTGAAGAATCTGAATCTAGTGATGACAGTGGTTCCTGCCTTGCCGTGAACAAACCTACAGATAGTGCTGTTCAAATGGCGCACACAGCAGAATTTTCAGATTGTGGGGATACTCCTGCCCTTTCAAACAATATCATAGAATTTTCAGATAATGAAGAGACAGTTCCTGTTTCAAGTGAACTAATGGAATTTTCTGACCGTGAAGAAATACCCACAATTACTAAGAATGTAATGGACTTCTCAGAAAGTTTAAAAATCTCTTCTGTGTCAAAGCAAACCGTGGAGATTTCATACAAGGAAGAAAGCCAGCAATCTGAAACTAAACAGCCTGTCATAAGAAATGAGAGCCTTCTCCTAGAACTGGACAGAGTTGCAACCTCAACCACTGATCCCGACCTGCTGATCCCTGTCAATGTGTATCCTGTTTCCAGCTCCACGATTAGTGAAGAACAGATCTCTGAGCTACCGGTATCTGATCTTGATGAAAAATCAGGCACACCAATGTCACCTGCTGTGTCCCTGAAACTAAAGACTCCTGAAAACCAGCAATCTGAAACCGAAGCTCAAGTGCTGAAAGATGTAATACTTCCCACTAAAACTGTAGACTTGAATTTGAATCTTGTATTCGAAGATCTGATGATAAGTACTGTTCTTAGTGTTTTATTGCAAGAAACCATCATCAATTCAAAGGCTAAAGCTGAAGATTTAGATAACAATGTAGAGGCGATTTCTGAAGAGACTCCAGTTCTATTTCAATTCAAAGAACAACCTTTCAGTGTTAACAGAGCTGAAGATCAACTACCTGTAGTAGAAACGCCTTGCAAAGAAACCATTTCTGATACCACGAATACACCACAGAGCACTTGCAATGAAGAAATCTCAGTCTTGTCAGAAGATCACCCTAAAGAATTAGTTTGTGGAACTTCTACATTTTCATATGTTAATCCAGTCTCTAAAGACATGAAAACTCCTGTTGCTCCTGAATTTGATACTCCAATGTCATCCAAGATGAAAGACAATTCTGACTTTTTCATGTTTACCTTGAGAACACCAGTTACCCATGTCTCCCAAGTCTCTATGCTTTGCAAGCCTCAGACCACAATCAATGCAAATACTGCTGCAGAAACAGACATATCCTGCTTGTCGGAAGGAGTTACAGACCTTACAGTTACTAACACGCCAATTATCTCCTCTAAAGAAGACAGTACTGAACAGGAAACTAAAGTCCTAAAGAATACCGCCCATAATGCCATTCCAGATCTCCTTGCTCCTGAATCCACTTCACCAGAAATCAACTCCATGCACTCCTCCCGTATCACTCGAACAATAAAGAGGAAAGACATCGGAGCCCAAATGGGTATTAATAGATGCTTTGCTCATTGGATGATTTATCTGTGGCAGGACTGTAAACTTATCAACCAAGGTTGGTGTTGGATTTTCTTGCTTTGGCTTTTCCTCTTCAACTTTTTTCAGCCAAAGGATCGCCTTCTCTTCTTGAGCAGACTGGTGGGAGGGGGCATACTGTTACGACTCTGTCGTCCCATTTCCAGGGGGCGCTGTAAGGGGACTGTCAGAAGCCTGAGAATCACCTTGAACACCTATCTAGAGTCCCTTGCTGACTCCTGTTTGTTTCTCTTTTCTCCATGGTACACTTGTGTAGGACTACATTTTCTTCTTGGGACTGCAAATCCCATAATGCACAGCTTGGTAGTCGGAAAACCCGGATTCTGTTTCCCATTGTTTTCAATGGGAGAAGTCCAGTTGCTCCTTTTCACTGGATCCTCTCCTCCAGGACTTGCAAGTGTCCGAAACCACACACACCTGAAACCTCTCCTGTGCAGCCCAGCTTGGAACTGCTTATAAGCAGCCATTTCCTCAAGCTCCCCGTCGTGCATCGGACTTCGATTCCTTTGTGTTACAGATCCTTTGTCGGATGGTGTTCCAGTTTTGTTCCTGTTCCTGTTCTGTTCCAGCCTGATCCTGTTTCCTGTTTCTCTGCCCTGCTCCTGATTGTTCCAGCCAGAGTCTGCTCCCTACTTCTTAGCCTTGTACCTGTTTGTTTCTTCCAAAGCCTGCTCCCTGTTTCTCTGCCCTGCTCCTGCCTTGTTTCAGCCTGAACCTTCTCTCTGTTTCCCAGTCCTGTTTACTGCTCATTTCCTACTCCCTGTATTCCAGTCCTGTCGTTGCCTGTTCCAGCCAGAGCCTGTTCTCAGTTTACCAGTCCTGTCTCTGTCTGTCCCAGACAGAAGTTTGCGCCCTGTTTTCAAGTCCTAGACCCGCCTTTGCTTCAGCCTGAGCCTGTTCCTAGTTCTTGCCTCTGCCTCTTTGTTTTTTCCCTTCTGTTTCTGTTTCTTCTTGGTTCTTTGTGTCTGGTAAGTGTTCTATCAGTCTTCACCAGTGTATACGTGTCCTCCTGTGTACTGGGGTTGGCTCCTGGTTTCCAGGAGGCAATTCCAGCCCCCATCCTTGTCCAGTGTTATACGTTGTATATCGTGCCTAACAGTGACAGTGTGCTATTGCTGTTTTCTCAGGAATCGCCACTGTGTTTCCAGCTGGACCCACAAGAGCGTGTCCTGTGTATGTAAGTACTATCCTTGCCTGTGGGAGGTTCTGCGCCTTACTCTGTGTACAACCCCAGCGTGTTTGTCCACTGGTAATCCGTTTCCTGTTTGTTCACACAAGGGTTGCTCTGCTTTTATTTTCCTGTTTCCTGTGCCTATCCATAGCTGTCCTTTCCGTGTATGCCTTTAGCTGCTCCTCTGCCCCAGTGTACTACCGCTTTAGGATATTCGGTGACCTCAAGGGGTGTCCCAACCAAAGTCCTGATCAGACCCGCCCGAAACCGTGACAGGTAGTGGATGAGGATGTAGTGCATGCAGGTGTGAGTGGAGACCCTACTGGGAGGGAGGTGGACGACGAGGAGGGAGACACGGTGGAGGCAGTGGATGTTGGTGTGTCTGCATGGGGATGGTGCTTGTGTGAGTGCCTATGAGATGAAGTGTGGTGCTTGTGTTTGCCTGAGCCACTTCTGTTTGTTGATTTGGGTGAATGCTGGTTTGAAGTTGTGCTTGGGATAGGTTGGGGTTGAGGGGATTGGGACTGGGTAAAGGAAGTTGGAGGGGGGAGGCTGGACACAGGGACAATGGCTGCCATCAGTGCTGAGGCCAGAGCCTGAAATGTGCTCTCTGTTGGGCTGCCACGCCAGAATGAATGCCCTCCAGGTATGCATTTGTTTGTTGCAAATGCCTCTCGACACCCTGGATGGCATTCAGTATAGTTGACTGCCCAACAGTGAGGGATCTCAGGAGGTCAATAGCCTCCTCACTGAGGGCAGCAGGGCTGACTGGGGCAGGGCCTGAGGTGCCTGGGGCGAAGGAGATGCCCACCCTCCTTGGTGAGCGGGCAAGGGAAACACGCTGAGGGGCTGCTGGGAGGGGGGTGCTGGTACAGGGGGTGGCAGCTGTACCTGTTGTTGGGGTGGGCACAGAGGTGTCTGCCACTGCCAGGGAGCTTCCATTGGAGGAGGAGTCGCTGTCTGTAGTGTCCCCTCCTGTCTGCGTCGTGGTGCTCCCTTTGCCCTCCGTCCCACTGGTGCCCTCACCGTCGGTGGATTCGGCCTCCAGGCCCATGTGGGATGCAGCATAGAATATATGCATAGAAAAAAGGGATTAGTCATACCGTCATGTCCCCCAATATATTCCTCCCATCCCCTTACTCACAGACATTGACCACCAGACATGCAGCACTCTACCCAGGACCCTTCAGCCACCCCCACATGAGGCTTACACACTGCAATCCATACATTCATGGCCCACGCATCATGCTCACAGTGTATTCACCTGTTTGTCTGGAGGACCATAGAGTAAAGTACACTGGGGTAGGACCCCATCCACCAGTCTCTCCAACTCCTCCGAAGTGAAGGCGGGGGCCCTTTCCCCAGACACTCGATCCATTGTCGCTTCCAGGCACAGGTCACAGCAGCACTTGCAGAGTAGGTCCTCTCCTGTTGAAGGTCAGGTAGCAAGTGAGTGAACAGATAGAAAATGGAGGTCACGTACGCGGCGGTGCATACCGTCACCACCGGCGTACATCACCATTGGCCCATAGGGCCCAATGGTAACCAATGAGAAGTTGTGCGGTGGTCGTCGACCGCCGACCGCAACGGCGCACAACGTCAGTGGAATTACCTCATTTCCACTTGTCTCTCCTCACAGGTTAGGCAGCCGCCATTTCAGGGGGGTAGAGGCCATGGCACCTAACTGCGTCCCAGCAGACATTGGCACATCAACTGACTTGCATGTTCACATACTGTTTCTGTATTATTTTCACATATGTATGAATATGACCCTCTCCTCACCGTTTTCCACCCTAGAGTTCAACCGCTGAGGATGAATAGGAGATGGAGACATCCCCTGTGTACAGACCCCTGCTGGACCTGGCCACTATGGAGTACAGGTACATTATCCTTACCTACAGACTTGATAGGGCCACAATCCAAGAACTGTGTGCCCAATTAGAGCCAGACCTGATTTCAGATATCCGCCAGCCCACAGGTAACCCCCTCCTGTGCAGGTCCTGTCAGTTCTTCATTTCCTGGTAAGTGGTTCCTTCCAAACAACAGTGGCCATGGCATCAGGTATGTCTCAGCCAATGTTCTTCAACATGTTGACCAGAGTGTTGTCTGCCCTGCTGAAACACATGTGCAGCTACATCGTATTCCCCCAGGTGGAGGATTTGGCCATAGTGAAGGCTGACCTTTATGCCCTGGGACATATCCCCAACATCATTGGTGCCATTGATGGTACACGTGTAGCATTTGTGTCCCACCCCCCCGGAGAAATGAAAAAGTGTTCAGGAATAGGAAAAGCTTTCACTCTCTGAATGTGCAGATGGTGTGTTTGGCGGACCAGTACATCTCCCATGTGAATGCCAAGTATCCTGGCTCTGTGCATGATGCCTTTATCTTGAGGAATAGCAGCATCCCATATGTGATGACTCAACTCCAGAGGCACCGGGTGTGGCTAATAGGTGAGCTCAAGGTCCCCACCCAATATATGTTGGTGTATGGGTATGGGGTTGTCCCTAAGGGTGAGTGTGTGGCTAACAGGTATCCTTCGATATTTGCAGGTGTTTCACATTACCCCAACCTCTCATGGCTACTGACCCCAGTGAGAAATGCCAGGACAAGGGCAGAGAAACGTTACAATGAGGTACATGGGCAAACAAGGAGGATAATTGAAAGAACCTTTTGGCCTCCTGAAGGCCAGGTTCAGGTGCCTCCATCTGCCAGGTGGATCCCTGTACTACTCACCCAAGAAGGTGTGCCAGATCATCATTACATGTTGCACAACCTGGCCTTGAGACGGAAGGTGCCTTTTCTGCAGGAGAATGAACCTAGAGATGGTCTTGTGGCAGCGGAGGAACCTGTGGACAGTGATGAAGAGGAGGAAGAGGATGAAGATGTGGACAACAGAAGTTCTCTCATTCAACAGTATTTCCAGTGACACACAGGTAAGACACTGTAACTTCACTTTCTATTGCAGTTTTGTGTTAGCCATTGGACATGGCAGCCTGATTTCCCTACATCTGTGGCCACTTACTGTACCCTTTGGCATCTCTATTTTCAGATCTCTGTGGCCCACTCTGGATCCTGGTGTGTTTACTGCTGCCCTCTACTGGTCATACCAATGTATATGTAACTGTATATATGAATTGAAATGTTTATAGCTTGTTAAATTAATACATATTTCAATCAATTGACAGACTCCATACTTGTTTTTGTTCCAAGGGTGTTTATTTAATTGCTAAGAGGTGGAGGGGGATGTGCAATGGGCTGGGGTTATGGTGGAGGAATGTCCAGATAGAGTCCAGTCTCTTTGTATCACAGGTGCATTGTCCAAGGAGGCATAGGAAGGGGAGCAATGGCAGTTCAAGGTGGGCAGGGTGACAGAGTGGGACACAAGGGTGACAATCAGGAGAGTCTTATTTCCTGGCAGGGGTCTTGGCAATGTTCTCTGGCTTCTGGCTGGATCGCAGGGATCATTTGCGGGGTGGTTCTCCTTCTGCAGGGGGTGGGGTACTGATGGCCTGTTGGTCCTGTGGCGGGGCCACTTGTTCACTGGCACCAGTGGAGGTGGAGGGCTGATCTTCAGTGTGGCTAGTGTCAGGGGCCCGTTTATGTGCCACTGCCTCCCTCATGATGTTGGCCATGTCAGCCAGCACCCTTGCAATGGTGACCAGGATGTTGTGGAAGTGTTTGAGGTCCTCCCTGATCCCCAGGTACTGTCCCTCCTGCAGCCGCTGGGTCTCCTGCAACTTGGCCAGTATCTGGCCCCGGGTCTCCTGGGAATGGTGGTATGCTCCCAGGATCCCTACAAGTGCCTTGTGGAGAGTGGGTTCCCTGGGCCTGTCTCTCTCTCTCTCAGTTAGCAATCTTTTTTTTCGTTGAAAGGGTTGTGGGTAATGTGGGTGTGTGTTTTATAGTGGTCTGAGTGTGTGGTGTGTGTATATGTGTCAGGTGTGTGTAGTTTGAATTGTCCAATGTGGTGTAGTTTTGTTAGTGTTTGTGTATTTTGAGCGCTGCGGTGTGTACCGCCAATGGTTTACCGCGGTTGAAAGACCTTTGCGGTGATTCGTGGGTCCTGATACTGTGGCCGTATTTCTGTTGGTGTAACGGAGTGGGTTTTGGTACCGCCAGTTTACCACTGACCTTTGGTATGGCGGACTTGTGTTGGTGTCTGTATTGTGGCAGATTTCTATGTGTGGGTCATAATACCCGTAACGGTATACTGCCGCGGCCACGGTATCTTGGCGGCCGTCAGCACGGCAGTAGGCAGTGCAGTAGTAGCATTTACCGCCAATGTTGTAATGAGGGCCTTTATGTCTATTCTCAGCCAGGTGGTTCAACAACTCAGTTGTATCTTGCTTACAGGCTTCTTGAGTGTTCAACACCACCAATAGGTTGTCAACGTATTGGACCAGAACTGAATTACAAGGTAGAACCAAGGACTCTAGATTTTTCTTGAGAATCTGATTAAAAATAGAGGGACTTTCAGTATACCCCTGTGGGACTCTGTACCATGCCAAAACACGATTGCTGATTCGAAATACAAAGAGGAACCGATTGTCCTCATGCAATGGTACAGAGAAGAAAGCTTGGTACAAATTGATAACCATGAACCACTTGGCCTCACATGTAACCTGAAACAATATTACAGCTGGATTTGGTATGACGGGAAAACAGGGGACAACAATGTTATTTGGTTTTCACAAGTCACAGACTTTGCAATGTTTCTCACTTGTTTTCTGTAATCCCATAATGGGCGAATTACAGGGACTCTTCATAATCTCTTTCAAACACCCTTGTTGGATCATTAACTTGATTACTAGAGTAATCACAGCAATTGTTTCCGGTGTCAAATTGAATTGGGGTATTCTCGGATATTAAGCATTTGGTTTCACTATGCTTCAAATTGGATCAACACCTTTGATTAACCTGATATCCTTCACTGAAAAATCCCAAACTTCAGACCTGACTGCATCTTTAAGGTCTGGTGGCAAGTCATCAATGGTCAACATGGTAAACAATGCATTATGAGAACCATCACTCACCAGCTTAAAGGTGACAGCCTCATTGTGGGTCTGCATCTGTATGCCTTTCAGTGTACAATAGATGACACAATTAATTATGCAAAGTAGGTCTCTTCCCAAAGGACTCACTGGAATAGAAACACACTACAAATCAGTGATTCTCTTCTATTTTCACAGGCTGGTCTGTTGTTTCTTAGGTTGTCTTTTGTTTATTCACACTCCTATAACTTGGATAAATGTTTCCAAGAGTAGTAGGTTTGGGACTTCTACTGTTCTTAGAGTAGAACGGGTAGCACCATTGTCAACCAAAAATGACACAGAGTGGCCATTCACTTCACGAACCATGAATGGGCCACTCTATTTCTAGGACTCCACCAAGTATGCCATTGTCTTCCCCCTTCAGGCACTGTCAGGCTGACTCATCAGAGCCTTAGTTCTCAAATGACTTATTCACAGGAAACTGTTGGAAGGGATTATTGTCTTGAAATGCATTTGAATTCATGTTTGGAACTTGATTAATATTCAATCAGGGGCCATTTGCATTTTTCTGTGGCATCGGGGTTGTTGAACCTGCATCACTGGAGCTGGAATTACATTCAAATTCTGTCCTCCCTGTCTCTGCACAGTTTGTATCTGCATGGGGTTGTTATTCTGGGTCTGTACAAACCCTGGATTCTGGAGTTGATTAGCTAGATTAAGGCGACATTCCAGCTTCCAATTGCCTAACATGTTGCAAAAATGACAAGGGTTTGTCTTTTTCAGACTGCCCACATTCATTCCTGTGCTGGGATCTACTGGGGCACCTCAATCTCTACCCTGCATTACATTGGGTCCATGATGATACACTCCTTGCACAGCACCAACATTCCTTACAAATGCCTGGGCTTGACTACTTCTCTAGCAGCCTTCATCTGGGCTACCATTAACTTCTTTAGTTTCTTCTGTTTCATCTCTATTTTATCACTGCAGTACTTCACATTTTTCAGAATCTCATCGACTCATTTATTTTGCCTACAAATCAAATACTGCTGAATCATCGGCCTAATCTCAGGGCTCAATACTGTCACACACCTTGACCCAAAATATCCCATATCCTTTGACTCAAGTGTCTCCATCCCATTATACGGCTTGAACAGCTGCAACAGCCTCTCATAATAAGCATTAATCAACTCTTTGGGTTCCTGGGTTGCTCTGTCAATTTTGATCCAATCAAATGATGCAAGATCACTTCTATTCCAAGGCACATGAACATAACCTACACCAGGCACTTCTCTAAATGGGAAATTTGATGCACTCGCTGCTACAGGACAACATGGATCTTTTTCTTTGGTTCTTTCTTTCGCACCCATCAACTTTCCCATTTAACTAGCTCATTCCATTTCCAAATATTTTGAATTAAATCTCTAATATGTATTTTCATCTCTATTGTTATACAAACTATGCCTTCCTTGTTAAAGCATCCACAATAACTGTTCTGCAATGCTTTGGTATTATTCAGATCTATCTCATTATTCTGAGCTAACTCAGACAGTTTCTCATAAACTTGTCCTACTTGTCCTGTCCTTACACATAAGTACTAGCTAATTTTCTTATTAAGAGTCTAAACGAGTCTTGTTCGAATTTCCACTAATCATTTCATCCATTTCAAACTTCAGTTTAGCCACATCCACCAAGTTCTCTCTCACAGGTGACTAAATCATTCCCTGGATCAACTCAGAACTCCTGCTATCACTCAGAGGAGTATTAATATTTAAAGCCTTCACCCACTCATCTATTTTACAGTGGTAAGACTCTGGGACACTACAAGGACCTTTGACATATTCCCAACTCTATGGGCTCGGCCACTGGAAATTAAAGGCGGCTTCCACATGGGTGTACCAGAGGTTGGCATTCTCTGAGGTGTACTCCTGGAACTACACCGTGTATTAATCAAAGTCGAGTCAGTACTCACCACACCTGGAGAGCTAGGGTTTGTTGGGACTACGGGAACTAATTCCTTGCATCTGGACTTACGGTAGGATTACCTGAAGCACCTCCTGTTCTTGGAACAGCCAAATTATAAATTGTCTTTTGTGGTAGGTCAGGCTTGTACATGGGGACCACAGGTCCAATAGCAACTGGGACAGTAAGAGCAACAGCAGTATTTGGAATAGGAGGGTTAGCAGGTATATGAATTTCTGAACCTTCTCAAATTGGTTAATTATGCACATTCATCTGAGTAACCCCCACAGAACCAGGATTCACATTCATTGGGGCAGTAGCAGATCCAGTATTTCCACCACTGTTGGTAATATCTCCTCCTTCCACTCGGGTCTCCTTATATGGAGGTGGACGTTCTGACAATAATATGTCCATAGAGCTATCACCAGAATCATTTTAACTGATCTCACTCAGGTCATTTGCCTCTTTTTGCTTTCCAGACTTTGCATTCTTGTCCTATTTCTTTTCTTTGTCTCTCTCAAATGCTTCGCTCATTAAGGCTGGGTATATTCTAACTCCCTCTATCATGTCAGTTCTCCTTCTCTTTTGCTAAGCATCTCATCTAGCATCTGCATATGTTTATGCATTGGCATATGTTGAGCTCTTCACTGATCCTTTCTCTCTAACATAAGCTGCATGTTCAAAAGCGTTAAGCGCCTCATATTGTGCAGGTCATTTTGTGTAATACCTTTCTCATGTTTTCAGTAATTCTCAGATTGAATGAACCTTCTTTTTCTGGGATATTGTGCCATTGACTAAGGCAAATACATGTATGAGTCCTACATTTATTGCCATTTAATGACCTGGTGAATCTCCAGGAGGTGCTTCTTCTCCCTGTCTACTAGGTATAAGCATATTCCTTCCAAACAAATCTTGTACAGTCTTAAAACAATTCATTTGTCAATAATCACAGATTGAATTTTGTTCCGGACTAGGAAATAATGCTTTGGCCACACTTCTCTTTCAGCAGCAACAACCAATCGCAGCGTGGCCATTTTTGGCATAGACAACCAATCACAGCATGGCACTACACCAACCGACCATACCAGTGCAGCACACATGAGTCTTGCTCTTTGCATCGGCTCACTCTCCTTTACAATCTGCACACATGCACTCTTCAGCATCAAAGACATATAACAAAGTGCAATACAAATAACTTTTGTCTGCTCCTCTAAAACAGTGACAGTATTCAGTCACACAAGAGTCAACAAGCACTTAGAACAAAACCCCGATCTGTATCATTTAGATTAGTACAGATTCACTGTGCGCTTTAGCATCCACTATATCAACCACCTCACATTCACACAAAGAATGTCCTTATCTCAACTGTGACGTTGACGACATCTCATAACAAGCACCACCAAACTTAGGAGACAATTACAATAGTGTCTTCTACACTTTTTGATACTATCCTGGCATCTTAGGTCAGGCCAAACCCGATAAGAACGTTAACAGCAAAACACCATCTAGACTCCACAAAACACCGCAAATTACATGTCAACCTTTGTAATTCACAACCCTATTGATACTCACTCCTACGCAGCTGATACAACACTCAACCAAATCTCCTGAACTCCACGTTCCTCCAAATTCTGGGCATCGGCACTGGGGACTGGGCCCTAGGGAATAACTAATCTACAATAAAGTGGTCTAGTCCCTCCCCTTACTTTAGGATCTTAACCATCCTTATTATGCTACAATCTGATGTTGCTCAATCCGTTTTCTTTTTCTCTTTTTCTGAAAAATGTTTTTAGGAGTCTCCATGGATATGGGGAGTTAAATCCCAGACACCAAAAATAAGGTTCAAGATTTTATTGTGAAGTAAGGGCCAAACTTATGTAAATGAATCTCAAAAGCATGTTTTATAAGTACAAAATCACCAAAGGTGAAGTAAAGTGTTAAATAAGGTTAAATCGCACAAGCATGAGACATACAAGAATCTCTGTTTCGGCAATACAAAAAATAGAGAATAATAACTAGTGATCAGTATATAAATTGCGATCTTCTTGTCTAATCATTGGAGAACCTAATTAAGCTGGGTACCCTAAACTAAAGAAAAACTTAATTAAATGTCTGGGAAAAATAGGAAAGTGTCTGCATAACAGAAACCTCAGCAGAGGTTATGAAACTGAGAGGTGATGCGTAGCATAAAACCACAAAAAGGGATAAGTCTTCTCAGTTCGTTAGAATCCCTTCATCCTTGCCAAAGTATCCTCCCGTACCCCATTATCTCAAATACACAATATGCCTTTTATTAACTGTAGACCCAAACGGTTGCAGATGCAAAAAAAAGAATATTGCAATGAAGTTAGACACATAAAATCAACTTTTGAGGCCCTTTGGTTGAGCTAACTGAATGTGACATCTCAATGGACATTTGGAATACATGATTATAAGTGCATCTTACAATTATAAATGAAACAAAAGTTATGAATTAAATGTTGATATATATAATTACATCATAATACCATAATCAGAATGCACAAGTATAAATGTGCACATGTTCTAAACTCGACATTTTAAATTCAGACGTTGGATCATGCATATATTTAAATTAATACTTTTCTACGTGGATGCACCTTCAGATCTTGGGCCGCGATTTCTGCGCAGATCTATATACCTGATGCCAATCCTTTTCCTTCTGCAATTTTAAAATCCTAATGTTGAAACCTAATAAACAAAACAAACTGAGTTCAAACTGCGCACCAACGTGTGAAGAAATATTGTATGAACCATCTGGTTGGTGATGGACTCCTGCATCGGGCGCCATACTTTGCCGTTTTCCCTCTCACTCATAACATCCTAGTGCTGTGTGTCTGAGCAGCGCAGTTGGGACAAGCCAGTCCGAGGCTCGAAAAAATATGAACTATCTGTTGATCCAAGAGGCGTCCAGGCGGAAAATTCGACAAGTCACATGCCTCCTGTCTACCAAGCACAACCTAATGGCACCTGGGGACTAATCCGTTCCCAACCAAGTTCGGTTCTGAACCAAGCCTTACCAATTCTCAGGCCCTATTCCACACGGATCCAGCTGACCGTCATACCTATCTAGCCTCTAGTGGTAGAACCATGTCTATTTGCAGTAGGCCCTGGCTCACAGCGGGCTCTATTCACAGATGGATACTTTTCGTAGGCTGGACCTTTTCAACTCAGGTCCTAATATACTGTTTGATTCCATCAAGAGCTCGCCACATAGAGGTATCAAGGGCTATCTATATAAATGTTGTAATACAATACAACAGATTACAGGAGTTGCCTTTTCACAGGGTTTATTCACTGTGGAGCCATATTCACGGCCGGCTGAATTTGCGCCTGGACCTTATTTGGAGTCTCTTTTTAAAGCTCGACCACAGTCATATCCAGGCCAAATACACCACTGTTCTCTCTACACATCTGGGCCCTTATTACAGCCCGATCCTGTTCAGAGCCCAACAGTATGATGGGAGCAGAAGAAAAAAGTGATAATTGAATCCTCACTATATAAAAAACAGAATCCAGCTAGGAACAGATCACCAAGAGGCCTCTGTGTACTAACTCTACAGTAGTGGCAGTATTGTATTCATATGTTTTATGTTGTTAAGGTTTTTTTTTTCTGATAAGCCCGCCACTAGCAATGTTGGCAGGTATCAAGGCTGCCTCGTTGCGAGTCTACCTCATGCCTCTTTCTTTCCCCACACTACACTTCCGGTCTGTTTATTTTACTCTTGCAGGTTCTTTTTTTCATCCCTGCTCTTTTCCTTCATTACTATTTTCTTATCCCTTTTCCTTTATTACTATTTTCTTATCCCTTTTTCTTTATCACTATTTTCTTATCTTTCTATTCCTCCTAACTTTTTGCGTTTCTGCATTGCGCCCTCTTGGTCTAGTTCAAAATTTGATGATGAAAAGTAAATCCCAGTCCCAAACCTGTAAGGACATGCAGAAATGAAGCACTGCCAAGAGGTACCTGTCTGACGTTTATTAAAGATACCCTTGCGTATACCAGGGTTCCAGCCAGGCTCAGGCTCACTCTCGTCAATCGGACCCATTTTACGGTCTATCACTACATATACCTACGAGGGAAAACAGTCACATTCAGGAATCGAACCATCTCAAATCAATGATTACACCTACAGGCACATAAAATAGCATGCACGGACACACACACCTATGTGTAAAGGTCGATTCGTTTTTAGGCATATATGTGGACATAGACTTGCAGAGGTACCACTTCTTTAAAGAGATCCAAAGACCTGTGTTCATGTTTACGTAAAAAGTTGCATTCAAGGACACTTGCAACAACACACACCAAGAAACACATTCAGATGAGTGCAAGTGTTCAGAATGCGTCACGCATGGGCACAGGTATGTGTAGCTGCCCAAAAAGATTCAAGTCACACTTCTGGGAAGTTGTAACTAAAAGGAGAACGAAGAAGAAGTCAGTATCAGGTGTGCACTCAAAATAAAATTTGACAAAAACTAATATCTCTAAATCTAGCTTTGACTACATACCATTCGCATCGAGCCTACTGCAGATGGATTTAGGAGAAAAGAAAGGCAGAAAAAGACATTAGATTAGAGAAACCAAACACACTGGTGGTCATTTATCTGCTGCACAGCAGATAAAGTAGCCTCCTGAATGAGATGCTTCTTTTCTGCCAAGGGTAGTTTTTATTTCTGACTGAGGTTGCCTCCTCCGCCTCTGCTCAGACGTCCCTGCATGTAACACCCTATCTTTCTCTAAGGGAGCACTGCCCTCTGTTTTCGCGATTAATGAACCTACCTCTCTCATTCCAATGATGTGTATGCCTTGTGCTCTGACAGGCCACAGTACACTAATTGTACCAGAGGCCACATTTTAACACAAGGCCCTGTTGCAGCGACAAACCACGACAATGTATCCTTGTGTAAGTACTCTCCTACCCATGTATACTGATTGTGATCTATTAGTATCATATAAGCTACACTACGTGTAAAGGCCCACCCCTGGTCTGTTGCAAAGGCAGCCATTTTAAGACTAGGCCAGAGCATCGCTGTTTAAGTAAGCATATCCTAATTTTGAATTTGGTATACACAAGTGAGAAACCTCAGATTTAGCGGACCCAGCTTTCTACCATACGCAATTGGATCTCTTTCTCGAGGACTTCTCACGTACTGCCAAAAAAAAGAGCCGAGCAACTAATTAATAGCGACCGTATTGAGCTTTAGTTTAAGTCACAAGTCCTGTCCTCTAGTTGCTGCATTATAGAAAAATGTATAAAAGGTTAAAAATAAAATGAAGTTAGCATTGTCTGCCCCAACAGCTCAGATACTGAAGTGCTAGTACGTTGACATTGAAAATTCACACTTAAAATATTATTCTGTCATTTGCATTAAACGTGTATTAGACTTTTGTGAGCTTCCCCAAGTGTTTATTTTCTGTACGCAAATGCCATAGTTTGGTTAATCAAATATTTTTAAGATTGTTGTACATTTGAAAATTAATTAATTTAGAAATGCATACTTTACTTTAGATATAGACGTTTATTGTGTGAAACTACAGTTCAACGCATTCTTGGATTTGATTTACCAAGGAGAGCTTGTGTCTGGTACCCACATTATATTCCTCACTATCCCATAGTCATGAATAATCCTCCATTTCGTCCCTGGATTTATTTCTTTTGGTGAAATTAGTTAATTCTAGGACAAATATTGGGCTATTCTAAGCAGGTCTACTAGGATGATCTTTATATCCTTACGGTTGAAAATAAAGCCTAAAGCTAGGTAAGTAACAGCCAAGGAAATCTCTCTTTTTTTTTTTAAACTAAAATAAAATCAGGACTAGCCCATCGTCTGCCCAGGAAAAAGGTAATGGTGAAGTAAAGCATACTCGGAGTTGGACTCTAAGCACTAGAACTTCGGAAAGCACAGAAGGGACAGTTCTTTGAATGGAATTAAAACATGCCCAAAGCGGTGGAGCACCTCATCAACATAGTTCCAGGTGGTTGGTTTTATCCCCCTGCTGTTCAAAAATGCAGTGGTTGCGCACTCATAGGGAGGTGCCACCTCATCCCTAAGTTGGAACACAGATCTCTCCTGCTGCACAAGGTCGCAAGCTGCACGGTTAGGGAAGAGTTGCCCACGTACATTGTTCATGGAGTGCCAAGTGAAAGTGTATAGAAGCTACTGCAGCTGGAAAAGCTGTTCTTGAATCGCAAAGGTTTGGGCTGAAAACTCATTACCTCAAAAGCATGCTGCAGGCAATGACAAGAGAAGCAGAGTCTGATTATAGAAGCTGGGGAAGCTGCAGTTATACTGCCCCTCAGATTTCCACTTGGAACCCCTTGAAATCTATGTGCATTGTAGGTGTCTCCTCTTATTAACAGAGTAGTTTTTATTTTGTGAATCACATTTTAGGTTCAGTTGAAGAAGTAGCCACATGGTCTTCCTACCTTTCAGTGATAGGTACCAGAAGGTTCTCCCGTGCAGAATTTCAGTCCTGGATGGAGCCATGGTGTTCTCTTCCTGCAGACCAGCCTTTCAATTAATAGCACATCCAAAGACCCACTGATATTTGATGCAGTTTTCATCAGTGTTTTTTCATATATTTGTGATATTGAGTTGGGACGTGCTCCACTATACTGCTGCGGTCAGCTGTGTGTTTTTGCAGAGTTAAAGCAAAAACATTGTTTTAATATAATGTTGTCCGCAGCCAGTATGATCTGTGCATAACTGGTATAAGAAATTGGGTTGTTAGTTGACTGGGGTCTGAGTCAAGCAGCAATCCCAATCCTTGTTAGGGTCAGGCACAAGCCAACCCTAAATTAACCTGTGCTCAACCCTCTGGCAGCTTGGCACAGAGCAGGCAGGCCTACCTTAGAGGCAATGTGTGAAGTGGTTGTGCAACACTTAAAAAAACAATGTGCAAAACAATGGAGTGTTGCGGGCTTTTTCTGGCCGGTAAAAGCCCACAGCGCCAACATTCCAATGTTCGCTTTGTTCACATCAACAGTTGTGAACAAAGCCTCACGGAGCCCGAGGGGATTTTAATCCCCTCGGACTCCGTGATTTATTATTTTTTTTAATAGAACATTCTGCCCTGAGTGGCAGAATGTTCTAATAGCCTTAGAACCCGCCGTAGCGGGCTCTACCGGCTATTAAAGGCCCTTTCCCTTGTTAAATGCCCTCGCCTTGGGCTCGGGCATTTAACGCGGGAGTGGGCCTTTAATAGCCGGTAGAGCCCGCTACGGCGGGTTCTAAGGCTATCTTAGAACATCAGAATATTGCGAGCTCCATTGGAGACAACTGAGTGTTCTGGGCTTTTACTGGCGTCAACATTCCAATGTTCTTTTTTCACAGCAACAGCTATGAACAAAGGCCTCACTGAGCCCGAGGGGATTTCAATCCCGTCGTGCTCAGTGAGGACTTTGTTTTATTTATGAGAAAATTCTGCCCTCTGGTGGCAGAATGTTGTAATAGCCTTATAGCCCTTCGTATCTGGGCTACACTGGCAATTAAAGTCCAGCTCCCTTTTTAAAGGCCCTCGGCTTGAAAAGCTTGGGCCTTTAACGCTGGAGCGGGCCTTTAATGGCCAGTACAGCCCACTGCGGCAAGCTCTAAGGCTATAACAAAGTGAAAACACCACACAAAAAGGATCCCACACCAAATTAGAAAAATAGAGAATTCTTTCATAAATAAAACAAGACCAAAAAGACAAAAAAAATCCTAGCAGTAGAACCAGAGATATGCAATTTCAAAGATTTTAGTGAAAATAGTACCAAAAACCACAAAGAGCCACTTGTGGATATCTGGTTGCACTGTTCTGAGATAAAGCCACAAGTTCAGGCTGACTGCGATGGATCGCAGGTGGAGCACAGGTCAGCTACAGAGACCAAGTGAGGCCCGTTAAACAAAGTACCTTAAATCCTGGTTTGTGAAACATTGCTAAGATCCACGTCAATGATGCCTCTTGCTGCCAAAGCGATGCAGTGGTTCTGAGAGGCGGTGAGGGTGCGGTGCGAGATCCTGGATCGTCGTCGAGGATCCCATCGACAAGGGTTTGTGATCTGAAGTCCTGCATCAGGGATGCGTCACGCAGTCAACTCGAAGTGTCAGTTCTGAGAAATTATGAAGCTGCAATGCGGAGTCTGGCATTGTCATCAATGCTGCCATCGATGAAGGATGTGAAGGCCTGAGAGGAGGATGGGTCGCTCAGTGGTGGTTCAGATGTGCTGGAAGGCTGGTCTTTGAAATGGGTCCAATCCACGCAGCAGCTGTGATGAATCAGTTCTACTCTGGTTTGCACCATGCAGCACAGGAGATGTGTTGGTTCCACTGGATCCACAGAGGCTGGTAGAGCACCTTAGGCTCACTTCCCACAGCACACGAGTGGGGTGGCACCACTTGGCAGGGTAGACTTACACATGGCAGATTCCAGGTGTAAATGCAAGTTTGTTGGGAGTCAGTTTCTTTCCTGATGCTTCAGATCAGGAGGCCAGTCAACTAGTTCTTGGGGACATTCTCACCCAGGCAAGAGGGCATCTGGCAGTACAGCAGCAAAGCAGCTCAGCAGAGTGACATTCCTTTCAGCAGCACAACAGTCCTTCTTCCTGGCAGATCATCCACAGTTTCAGAAGTGAACTGAAGAGTTGGTGTCTGGGGTCAAGTATTTCCTGGTCCTGGTTCCAGAATAACTACAAGGGTTGATAGCAACACTTTGTGTGGAGGCACAACACAGTCGATTCATGCGTAAGTAGGGCTGTTCCCAGCTCCTTCTTCCCGTCCTGCCAGTGATGGCCCATCCAGGTACACATAAGTTTCCCTATTGTGTGTATCTGTTTTGGAGGAATACACAAAGTCCTACTATCAACTACACCCAGTCACATCACCCAGAGAGAGTCTCCAGCCACCAAATGGCTAAGGCAGGAAAATGGCAACTTTCTCAAAGTGGCTTTTTCAAAACAGTAATTTAAAATCCAACTTCCCCATAAGTGAGGTTTTTTCATTACAATTCCAAAGACAACAAACATGAACTGAGTACCTGTTACCATTATAAATTTACACCTTATTAAATGCAATAAGGTAACTCCACTGTTATCTTATGGGCTAGATAGGCCTATCAGTGGTGAAAAAATATTTAAAATTTGTCTCTACTAGGACATGTAAAAAATAAAAGAACATGGCTAACATTTTAAATACATTGAACCCTGCCCTCTGGACTGTTGAAGGACTAACCTAGGAGTCACATTGTTCCTGGCTAAGGGTATATTTTGTCAAGTCGAAATGGCACTTTAAAATTCCACACACAGTTTGTAATGGCAGGCCTCAGACATGGTAAAAGTGCTATTAAAGTGGTTGGCAAAATCATTCCTGCAGGCCTACTAGTAGGATGTAATTTACAGGCCCTGAGCACAGGTAGTTCCTCTTTACTAGGGACTTAGAAGTACATCAAACATGCCAAATGGGTATCAGCCAACTCTTTAAGTAGAGAGCACAAGCACTTAACACTGTTTAGCAGTGGTAAAATTGGAGTCCTAAAACTAGCAAAGGCAAAGTCAGCAAACAGGACGGCTCAAGGCAAAAAGTTAGGGGGAAAACTATACCAAGGATGTCAGATCTAACATCTGGTCCAACGGTTATAGCTCATACACTGCAACTTAGTTTCGGTCTCAAGGACTTCTACAGAGTGAGGCATCATTACAGCAAGGCGATAACCGATCGGTATGCCTTCACTCTCTTGTACACTGACACCAACGGCTGCCTCCACCTTTAGGCAACCTGCCAACCCTGTGGCTATTGGGTCAAGAGTGGCTGAGAAATAACATAAAAGTCTCTTTGCATCACTATGAATGTGTATGAGCAGTGAGAGAGTGCACCCTTCCCTCTGCAATACAAAACTAGCTCTTTTCTTTAATCTGGCATTGCTAGAGCTGGTACATGACTGAGACTTTCTTGCAGCTCGAGGAAGGCATTTATGCTTTCGGTGTCCCAAGGTAGTGGATTAGACACATATGCTTCTCTAGAAGCCTTTTTAGATCATTAACCCCTTTAGAAGCTTAGCCACTAGGGAACAGTGGAGTATCCACTCCCAGAAACATCCTGAATTCTCTCTGCGTAGTTGGAGGGATCATTTTCAAAACAGCAGATATTCTCTTCTGTAACATCTTCCTTACTCCCTTCTCAATATGATGTCATAGATGTAGGACTTCATTTTGATAGTATTGCAACTTGCTTTCGAACACTGTACATTTAGGTCAAATAATACAACAGCGCAAGAGAGCCTTGTTTGCATGGTTCTTGTGACTTTGATGCTGCTAAAAGGTTATAAATGTACTGAACAAGGTCCCAGTTTTTCTCAAGTTCTGGTTGAAAATCGAGGGACTCTCTGTACACTCCTGTGAATCTCAGCACCATGCCAGAATTCTATTAGAACTGGAATGCAAAGGGAAACTGGCTGTCTTTGTGTAGTATGATAGAAAAGAGGGGTTTACTCAAATCAGTTACTGTGAACCACTCAGCTTTACAGGGTATCTGAAACAGTACCACAGCAGGATTCAGTACCACTGGATTACATGGGAAAACCATATTATTGATTTTTCTTAAATCCTGAGCTATGCAGAACATGCCATTAGGTTTCTGCAATAAATGTATATATCAGACTATGTCAAAATTGCTGCTTCTGGGTACATAGAGGTGAATCTATATAGCGGCTTATGCCAGCTACTAACAACTACAGTAAGTGGCATTTGTATTTTATGTATATATAGGTTCATTTCAGTTAGTTTAAACCAAAAAATTGTACCAATAGATACACGTGGACACAGACTATATAAACATTGCCACTTCAATGTACATATGGGTATTTATAATGTAGGGTTAAATCAAGCAAACAAATATTTATGAAGCATTGTGTATATAAATATATACGTGTGTGTATAACTACATATACACACACACACCTATATGTGTATGTGTGTGTGTGTAAATTATTTACAATTAAAAATCCCTTCAGTCATTCCCATCTAGCCTCCCTATGAATCCCAAACTTTTTGGACTACTATGAACTCCCAAACACCCTTCTCAAACTTTCACCTCTCGTTTTTAGCCAATAATACCAACTAACAAGCACACATGACCAATACTAACAAAAACAACTTATTACTTCCCCTTTTCAAATCCATTCCTATCATTCTATCCCTGCTCCGAGCTCTACTAAACATGCATGAAAACAAGAGCACAAACCTAACACAACTAATGCACAAGAAAAAAAAAGTTGTTCTAACCTACTAACTAACTAATCTTGGGCTCTGGAGTAGTGTGTGCCAGCACACAAACTCGTTTTTCATAACCCTTCTAAGAGCACTCCAACGGTTAGGACTGGGAGCCGTACGGTACTAATATGGACCTTGGTGCTCCCCAATTGGTCCTGTCTCTAATTCTTTTGAGTGCAAAATCAATAATCAGAACTGTAAAATGTTCAGTAAAAATAAGACGCAGGTCAAACATTAATTATGCCATCAATAAGTTTAGCAGCAAAGCATACAAATCATAAGTAAAAAGAACTCAATAAAGTTCTATTATAAATCCAACACAGGTTTGCCTTGCAAGAATGGGAAACAGGGGCTCCAAGTTACAGATTACAGCACATCCTTTTATAGGACTTTAGGCATACATAAATTACTACACAAGAACATGGTTCCCAGGATATGCACCAGTCGGGAGCTAGCAGGAAGAAACATTTTACTACAGAATACATTTATAGCTGATAGGCTGTACAAGCGAGTATGAGCCATTTTGGATGTCCTTGGTTAGGTACAGCTTGTTGAGAAGTCTCAAGGAACTCTCATCATTTTTTGGTGTTCAGTTCTGTTTTTTCGAACAGGGAACAGTAGCACTGGTTATCACCTGGAGTACCACGTCATTTCAAGGTGGAGGACAGCTTAAACACAGTTTATGTTCTCAATTTCTATTACGTATTAAGCCTAACGAAAAAAAAAACAGCTCTCCCACATGCTACTTAGCGAAAAATGCCTTGTCAGGCGTCATAAGCGATACCTAAATAGATTGTACTGTGTGCTTTGTAAGGTTGCGTTTTGTTGTAGTGTTATTCTGTTTAGGCTGTGTCATGTTTATGTTGCCTTAAGTTATGGTCACATATTATTTTAGCATTTTGTTATGTAGCTTCATGGTATTTTATGGTATATAGGGCCATATGTATGAACACTTTTTCCCATTGACACAGAATGGGCAAAACCGCTTGCTACATCTGGCCCACAGTATGTTACATTAATTGGCACCACAGTACCATGTGTCCTTTAACGCAATATTGCAAACTGGCATGAGATGTTAAAAGACAACTGTGGTATGGTGTGGAATTAAGCAATAGGGAAAGCTATGTCACGGCCTGTTATTGTATGGTGCGTCACTGGAGGATGATCTACTGTGCTACCCGCATCCCCGCTGGAAGTGATGGAGACGACGGAGTCTAGTTTCTTCAGTAGCATAAGAAGGGATATTGCCCATCCCCCATGCTGCTGAAATGCGCTCTAACAATATTCTGGGGCGAGTGAGGGGGAGAGAGTGGGGGATTTATGTCTACGAAGTCACATCGGCAGCAAAGGCAGCAGGGAGTAGAACGAAACGGAGAGAGGGCGCGAAAGACGGCAGGCGGAGGACGATTAAAAGTGATTAATGCACACCGACATCTGTGCTTAGCAAAAACACATCTACAAATTAGTGCCCAAAATCATCTCCCCGGCCAGGATGTGGCACCTGGGATTCGGTCTTGCCTTTCTAGAGCTCTTCAAACTGTAATGTCCCAGCCTAGGAGCGGGGATAATATCTCCCAGCCCTGGCTGTGACACAGGCTGCTGAGCTACAGCAGCCACTCTGCAGCAACTTTCAGAGAAGGCTCGTCTTTTTTTTTTCCAACATACCACTGCATTGCAGTACCGGCCGCGCCGAGGTGGGATGTGCTGCCTGGCCTGATTTCTGCTGATTGTTCTTAAGTGCCTCAGAGCCAAACTTGGTAGTCTCTTGAACGCCTAATTATAGAAGTACACATACATGTAATTAAGAAACACACTGACCTCGCCTGCGCATAGTACATTTATATGTCCATTTTTTTCGCCACTTTCTTTCTCCCGCAAAACGCTTTGGAATAGAGCAGAAAATGAAAGCAGGTAAATATGAGCAACTTAAATTGTCACAAACTGAGCAGTTTTGTAAATTACCCTGCACCTCGACTGCATCAAAAGGATCTACTAAATAGAGATGATCCAAGATCTCAGGTCAGAGGTGATCCCAGAGAACCCACACATTCTGTACAGCCACTCGTTTTGTTAGGTAGCTATAGACATATGAGGGAATTGATCACTTTCATCAAGATGGAGTACGATTCTATCAAGCTGCATTGAGTGTAATATTCTGGTACTTGAGGTTGTCTGATGTGACTGGCAGTGAAGAGAAGCGCTGTTTTTAGATGGCTCAGCTTCAAGTAGGCTTGGATCACAGGGAGGCAATTCTTTACGTGGTCGTTGCCACTGCCATATGTACACTGACCAAAGGAATTTGACATTTGCCACTCTGAAAAGAAGGCCTATCTTTTCTTCAAACCTATTTTAGCTGGCAAATACCTTCCTGCTCCCTTCAATCTTCATCTATATTTCCTTTCATTATCCTTCCTATTTATAAAGTGCACCATAAAGTCGGCAATTTTTCAGCCACAGCAATCAGAGTTGAAACATTTTTACACATGCTCTTTGTAGTAACCTCTTGCAAAGAACTCCCAACTTGGCTGATTGTCTGACCTTCCCATTCAAAACTCAAAACATTTGCTGTCCTCAAGCAGAATTTCACGTTAGTGATGTGATACAGCTCATCATCATCTTCACAAAGTCAATATTCTATTTTCAAAATATCATCATAATCCTCGTCTTCAACAAGAGCGGTGTGTCATTTGTGTGTTTGGCAAATGTTAATGATCTTGACAGCCAGGAGTACCCTTAAAGGGTCCATGTAGAGAACCAAGATTGCCTGGTACCAGATATCTCCACTAAAAATTGTGAAACCATTCCTTGCGGAGAGCAACTTCATAAATGCAATTTAAGCTTTTATGTTGCTGTATCTTGTGAGTAGCAATTCACTGCTATGGGGCCTCCCAGACTTCACACTGGTCTCGTTCAACAGCATTCTATATACCACAGAATACCTCTTAAGGGCCTGAAGAAATAAGGCCATATCAACCCCAACCTGATGAATCACCAATGGCTCCCCTTGCCGGCCTTCATCATCTTCAAAACAAACTACACCAAAGGCATTGTGAATGGCACTACTGCATATTCAACTTTAAAGCCTAAAAGCTCACCGTCTACCTTGGGTTTGAGCACACCTGCAGTCAGGACACCATCAGACTGGAGATGAAGTACAAAAAAGCAAAAATGGCAATGCACCTTCTCCTCTATGTACCTATAACCTGGAATGACATGTCAGTTAGGACTACCCCACTCTGTTCCATTTTAGAAGAGAGGTTAAGGCACAATTTTTTAGTTGCAGGAATAGTTCAGGCTCACACTTAGAAAACAGCTAGTCCTCCAAAAACATGTTGACCGTGTCTTTGTCTGTGATTTGGTCCAGCAATCTGCTGCCAATCAGTTAGGGTAACAAAATATAAATATCATATAGTAAATTCATCCAAACACATGATAGGAGGGAGCCCTAGGGTATGTTGTAGATCACCACAGTGCATTATGATCTCTGAACAGGTCACACAGCCCCCCTCCTAACTGACAGGACTTTGCATTCATCTTCCCGGAGAGTCATACAATAGTGGGATTAGTAGACCCTGAATGGGCCATTAACTAGTTTAGTAAGGGTAGAGAGACTGAGAACACCACCACTTGTACCTGAATAGGCTGTGCCTTGTCTCCTCACAATTGGCCTAACAACCCTGTACTCATTGCAGCCAGATTGGAGCCAGGGCAGGGGAGGCAGGAAACTTCCAGGCCTTCAAAGAATCTTTCTGGAAACCTCTTACACCTTTTAGGAGCAGGGCACCAGGGTATAAAATAGGGCTTTCAGACCCACACTTCAGTTTACTACTAGACCTGCAGAAGCACTCTCAGAGGACTGCCTGCTTCTGTGACCTGCTGTGCACTCTAAGCGACTGCTGCTGTACCTGGAAGGACTGCTTTGCTCCCTGGAGCCTCCTTTGAACCCTCAGAGTTGAGCCCTGCTGTTGAGCCCTGTATCTACACTGGCACTTTTCAGAGGTGACACCAGAGGCTAGTTTTCTGGCCTCCTATTTAGAGCCACAGTGGCATAACATGCTTCCATCATTTTAAAATCGCACCTTGACCCAGCCTGAATGAGTCTGAAACCCCCAAGAGTCACCATACACTCCTAGATCCTTGGTTCTAATGCAAAGGTGACCAGATATCTGTGGTTGGTACTTTTATTTTTTAGGCTCTATTTTGAAACGTCAAGTCATGACTTCAGTTCTACTGCTTGGATTTTTGGAGTGTTGGTATCAAATAAATTATTAAAATGTACTCTATTTATCTAAATTGGTTTGACATTTTTCTTGTGTTTTCACTTTATTATTGCTTGTGTGCTGCATGAATAATTGTCACGTTGTCTCTCAATTAAGCCTGACTGCTTTTTGTGCCAAGCTACCCAGGGTTAAGCACAGGTTGATTTTGTGACTTTTTGTGGTTGGTTGACAAGGGCTTACACTTCAGTTAAACAACAACCAAATCTCTCACAGCTCCTAAGTGGGTGGCACAAACAGTTCTGCAAACCCACTAGTACCATTCAATTTAGATGCACTGGCTACATATAGTACCACTTCACTATGGACTTACAAGTAAATCAAATGTGATAATTGGGTGTGAGCCAATTTTACCATGTTAAAAAAAGAGAGAGCACACACACACACACACACACACATGTTAGCACTGGTTAGCTGTGGTAAAGTACACCAAATCTTAAGGCCAACATAAACGACATCAGCAAAAATGCAGGAGCAAGGCAAAATGTTTGGAGGAAGATCAGCCTAAGGCTATCAGGTCTAACAGTCAGTGTACATACCCTGTTGTATGTATCTACTTCTAAGGTTGTAAGGTCGTAGAGCTCCACTCACACTTTTAATACAACCTCTTTGTATCCAGCTATTTTCAGCAGTGTACTGATTGAGTTACATGCTTAGCATTCCTTGCACGAGGAAATCAACCTCTGACATTTTTCTATGACACAATACATGCTATCTCATCTAATCAAACACTAAGGACATCATTGTGTCAAAGATGCTTGAAGTACCAACTTTTAAGATGTCCATACAATATGATCTTCCTCTGAAACGACATCTAGATTTGGCTTACACTACCTACAAAAAAGAAACGTGTCCTCTTTTTTCCCATCTTCATGAAGCAGCTGAAAATGTTTCTTTGGCATGCATGATTTGGGTTGAATCACAGACACAAGAGCCAATGAGCTGTTGTATCGTTCCTCTAACTTCTTTCAAATGGGCCTAAAGTCTTTTGGAAATTGGATGAGAAATAATTGCCTCACACTTAACTCTGATAAAGAGAGGTCCTCTTTTTTGGTACAGTGTGCCATCCCGACTCCTGCAATTGGTACTCTTTGGAGCTTGGGTCTTCTACTTCCCCTGCATCAACTGCCAGAACCTTGGGATAATTTTTGTCTCTGATCTTTCCTTTGCTCCTCAAGTGAAAATTGTATCGGCCAGCTGTTTTGCCACTCTCAAATCCCTAATGAGAATATCACTTCTTGTGCCCAAGGACATATGCAAGACCATTCTTCACTCTCTAGTGACATCCAGCCTGGATTACTCCAATGGTCTTTATCTGGGACTATCTGTTTGTTTACTGCATAATTTAAAGATTGTGGAAAATGCTACCCTTTCATTGATTTTTAAACTTCACGCTTTTCAATCGGTAAAGCCCTGCCTACAACATCTTCACTGGCTGCCAGTTGCCAAGTCAGCTTAATTCAAGGCTCTCACTTAGGCTTTTAGAGTCTTGGACCTCGGAGTTCTTTCATAGTTAAGAAACAAGATTAAGGCCTACTCTTAATCCAGACCTATGAGATCTAGTAGTAAAAGACTACTTCAGATTCCTTGGGTGTGCAAAGCAAGAAGAGGTGTAAGATCTTTCGTATTCCTGACTGTGAAGCTTTGGAATGCCTTTCCAACCAGCCTTTACCTAGTTTCTTCTAAAGTGATTTATAAAAAAAAACTGAAAACTTTCCCTTTTTAACTGTGCAGTATAATTTTCTATATTTATGGAGCTAAGCCACTAGTGCTGGAACACCTATTTAAAAGTCGCTGTGTGCTCTATAAATTCTTTGTAATTGTACTTATCACTGCTGTTTTTATTCCCTGTTCCAAGATTTTATTATGTAGCTCATCTTATATTATTTTATGTTTTCTATTTTTAAGTTTTCACTGAATAGATTACTACATTAGTGCAACAATTACCAATTTGTTGTGAAACACGCTGACAGCCTGGTTGTGAGGATAGTTCATGTTACTGAAAAACATAGAAAATTAACAAAATTAATGACAAGGACGGTGATGTTCTCATTGTAGAAAATTGGACTATACATCATTTTCAAGGAAACTGTCATAAATGATAGATTCCAGAGGCCTGCCATCACGCTCTTTAGCATAATATGTGCCTTTTTCTGTGCTCTAATGATAAGGAGTAGATGGGTGCTGTAGAACATCTGCCTTTTCTGTGTTCTCATCCCTGATTTTTTGCCTCTTGATGGACCCTACTTTTGCTGGCTTTAGAACTATGTGCTCTTTAACACTACTAAACAGTGGCAAAGTGCTGGTGCTCCCCCTGGGTTGAATTGGTTTATTCCTAATTGCCACATCTAACTTGCTTGTAAGTCCCTAGTATATAATGCAGAATGTGTACCTAGGGGATTGAAGTTAAATGTCACTAATAGACTGCAGCCCCTATTGTGACATTCACTACGGTGCCAGGGCAAACATGATTTCAGGCCAACCCTGAAAGCTGGACTGCTGCGGTGTCCACTCTGCAATGCGAGCAGTCAAAATAACATTTTTGACAGGAGAATGTTCCTGCAGTGAGAAGGACTAAAAAGCTATTCACTTTGGAAGCTGTCTAGCTGTCCTACATAGAAAACCAGAGTACGGATTAAAATATGAATACTGTAACTTGGGAATGGGTCCAGCTAGAAAATTAACTATTTTTAATAGTTATTAAAAATCCAATTCAATTGTGAAGTCGGATTTTTAATAAATATTAAAGAAAATAACTTTTAGAAAGTTTCCCTTTAACAGCCATAACTGTCAGAAGGCTAATTAGCATAAGCCTCAGCCATCTCTCAGCCTTGAATAGGTGGAGCAAGCAATAGGCTGACCTAAATGGGCAGAGATGGCTCCTGTGCACCTGAAAGAATGTTCAGAGTGAGGGCCGTGAGTATCCTGTGACACCACACTGTCCAAACCCATTTGACAGGCCTGTTAAGTTACATGCAACACTTGGGGCCCATTTATAAGGAGGACAACAGGATCACAAGGCAATTCCCTGTCTGGTTGCAGAGCGGCCCTGGTTTTGTCCTACCGGACTTCTGTCTCTGGATTTGTTGTGGGTACAGTACTTCTTTCAAACTGGATTTTAGCATTAGCTGTGAGAGGACACTATGATTATCATAGTATACCCCCCACAAAAACATCCAGCCCTCAGAACCCTAGTTTAGTGTGCCTGAAGACATTCACCACCTTGAAAATACCCTGAGCATGGCATTTTGGGCCTGTTTACATTACAGTAAACAGGAACAACTGAAAAGGTGGGTGCAGTTGGCCACAAGAACTTTTATCCCGTTATATGGGAGTGCCGAGGAGTCACCCCGACCCACAGGCTAGTGACAGGCATACATGTGACACCCCCCAAGTACCCTCTTCAGAACTCTTTCTGGATGTGAAAAAGATCAGAAGAGGGCTGGACCTGTTGTCTGTAACCTTAGAGGCACCGTGAAGGACTAGACCTGCTGCTCCCTCTTGTTCCCAGGAGAAAGAAGTGGGTTTTGTGGGTCAGCTGGCTGACTGCATCTGTGGCTACAAGGAGACAACAAGCTGCAAGAGGCCTTTTGCTGGAAATACCCAGCTGACTAGCGGCAACTGGACCTGGACTGGACCCTGATGTTGGCCTCTGCCTGACATCCTGTGAGTCTCTACGTGCCCTTTCTGAGGTGCCATAATCCTTAGAAGTGTACTTCTGTGGTTGTATGGAACTTAACAGACTAAGGGCCTGATTTAGATCCTGGCGGAAGGAATACTCCATCACGAACGTGACGGATATCCTGTCAACTGTATTACGATCCCCATAAGTTATACTCTGACAAAGGTTGTGAATGTTCCTTGAGTTGGATAGTCACCCACCCTAAATAATAATCCAATTTCTTACTGTGACAAGGAATGGGGGTTGATTTGCATGAATGTAAGTTGCAAATATTATATCAGGGCCTCCAACCCTTCAAAACCAATCCCTGTAAACTTAAATTATGATATTAATTGAGACCCATTAATTTGGAAGTCCATATAAGTCAAATTTCCAAATAAAACACATGCATATAAGCTGCTCTTTCAAAAAAAGAACCACATATGCCATCCAAGATTTGCATTCATGTGAGTGGTGGAGGGGGCACCTCAATGCACACGAATAGGCCTGGATCATTGTGCAACAGGTAAATGCTGAAGGGCACACATAATGGCTTCAGGTGCAGCCTCGCCTTGCTCAAGTGTTCATGTTACATCTTGTGGTTCCAGGTAGCAGTGTTACGGAATCTAGGATGACCAGTTAGAGATGGGCATAGGGGGCTACCAATTTTTTGAAATATGAACACTGGCATATCTTCAAAGGTGGCAACGAGTGGGCTGACACCTTGGTGGCCTTCTGAAGGGGTGGAAAACTGTCTCAGCCAAATGGTGCTTATCTACAAGAGGTAAATAACCATACATATGAAGGCGGGAAATCACTTTATAGATGAGTCCACACCAGCTGTCAAGGAGTCATTGACAAATGAAAGGCTGAGAAATTGGGCAAGATATGTGGTATCTGGAAGATATGTATTGTACATGCTCTGGTTCAACTACAGACCTGAGTGACATGCTTAGCTGACATATTTCAAAAACTGCAAGGTGGTGAAAGTAATGCTTGAATTAATCTCGGCCACTGGCTATCTTAAGGAGCCACATTCCAGACCATCTTTGTTCACCCACTATGCCACTCTAAACAGAGACCCACCTTATTGCAAATTAGTCTTGTTCCTGCTGCAATAGGAAATGTCCAGCTCAACTTGCCAGGCCAGGTGCCCTCCAGATGGGAATGCAAGCAAACCGAGACCAGGCTTGACTTACTCAGATCTCTTCAGTGAGGTATAGCTTGAGTTCTGAGGCACGGAGAACAGGGGACCCTTGTGTAGGTATCCCCCATCACACTTAAGGCATCTACTGCAAAAAAACAAGGTGATAGAAGGAATGCTTGAATTAATCTCTGGCAACCATTCAGGCTGCATACCAGACTCAATGTACTGGGATGAGGCCTGAGTGATTACCAGTGACTGAGAATAATTCAAGCATATAACCCATCACTTTTTTATTTTCTTCAGTGTAACATTGTAAGTGCGACAGGTATGCCCAGACATGGGTTTCATGCTCACTGTACAACTGGAACAAAGCTGTGCCTGACTGCGGAGCTCCAATTAGAGTGAAACCGGTCTTGGGTTGCTTGTGTTTCAGTTCGGGGAGGACCTGGCTTGACTTGATTGACAAAAATAATGGACTAGGAGGAGGCCTAAATGATTACCAGTGGCTGAGGTGGCATTAATGATCAGAAGTATGCCTAGTTGGATGTATCCATACTCCTGTTGGGTAACGTCTCCATAGTGATGGCCATTTTTGGTTAGCTTTCATTGTGTGTGAGAACTCTGAATATATTAAGAAACAGAAGAATGTATGCACCGATGACTCATTGGCACTATCACCTGATTAGAATATATATCATATATATATATATATATATATATATATATATATATATAGACGATAATGAGTGTAAGTATATATCTATCCCAAAAAAAAAGGTTATATTTAGCTAAAATGTCACCTACAACATAACATTTTAAACTTAAAAAACACTGAAATTCACCAGTTATTGTTAACTGACGTAACTATAACTCACACCATGAAGTAACTATGTCACCATACATCAAGTCATTTCACATGTCATCAGTGATGTAATCAATGCTGTCATTGAACATGTCATGAGTGATGTACTATGTGAGGGTAAAAATCAGTGAATGTCAAGGGTACGAGTTTTCGTTATTTCAGTTATCTTTGAGTGGTGAGTTTCAGTGGTCCGTCTTGGATGAGTACATCTGTTGCGGCAGATGTGTTTGGATGCTGTGCACGAGAAAATGAATGATAATCCAGAATCTTACAGTTTTAGACACAAGACAAGGAAATGTTGCACATTTGGGATATTTAAAGCTGGTGACTGTGTGTGTTAAGAAGGAGCAGCAGTACAGATCAACCATTTGTAATGCAATAGGTCTCGCATTTACTTGAGTTGGAGCTATTGGTGTTGTACATGCATAGCGCTTTGAGACCATATGGGTCATTAGCTGTGCTTTAGAAATCATTGATTGATAACTGGATTTTTTTGCCAGATTAATTGGTCAACCCAGAAGCATATGTTGGTCCTTTCTACCACATAATTCCAGTGGCCCTGCATATAACTAAAGGGCTAGTAGGCCTACTGTAATTTTGCTAAAGAAGGTCCTTAAGACACAAACTACTCCCAGGTGCAAAACATATTCACTTTGCAGACGTACAGGCGTCATTGCCTGCGGGGCAATGAATAACTAATTGTACTTCAAGAATACTGGATCACTGCCCCTTTTCTGCAGTCTGGGGAGTCGGACAAAACGCCAATTATTTTTCATACTCTTGAGGAGAGCCATCTCACATGATATAAATAATCCTCAGTCAGTCTTGAACTGAAATATTAGTTATAAAATATTGACCACTGTACAGCACACAGCTCAAGTTTCACTGACTCAAACATGTGTAGTTCATCTGGTCAGGCTTCTGCTTTGTATTCGCAGCTTGTATCACATAATTGTTAAAAAAACGACAAGTCCAAGAATGCAAAGCAGAAACATAAACTAAATGAGTGAATCTCGCATTGAACTAGGGAGCTGGACAACTATACTAATAGTATTCCAAGGGGTAACTTCCAACTTTACAATGTGACAGCTGGAATGCCCTCTTGAATAGTAGTGTATCACAGTAAAAACACAGCAAAGCCAGGATTTCAGCACCTTACCTGCCTGTTTCCATGATGGACTGCAGCTACAGCTCATGACCTGGGGTTGGCTGCCTGCACAGGGTTTGGAAGCGACCCCAGTGCACAAATTTCAAAGGTATTTATTAAGGAATTCTGCAATGTTGTAATGTTGCATTCAAACCAATAACTCATTATTCCTGGAGGCCCAAAAAAAAAAACCTCTTCAAAGCAGAAAATAGCTTTAAAGCGATGAGCAGCAACAAGGCTGCTGCGTATGAATGTTGAATCACTAAATACTGAGGCAACGTAATTTTAAAGCTATGCGGGCTATATGTAGCGCAGAGGGTTAATATGCCTGTTGCAAAGAACGTGTACTGGGCCGATCACAGAGTGTATATAATGTAAAAATGTCAAAACAACTCTGGTGATTAATGTTCTTTCTGGAGAGAGAACATAGTTTTATCTAGTGGAAGCTTGGACTCATTATGAGGTAGCACTGAGGGTTACTATGCCTCTTACAAAAAACATCACAATGGGCATATAATGTAAAAATGTCAAAATAACTCTGGTGATTAACGCTCTTTTAGGGAGGAAAACAAACTTTTGTCTAGTGGAAGCTTGGATTCATCATAAGATAGCACAAAGGGTTAATGTGCCTGCTGCAAAGAACGTGTAATAGGCAGATCACAAAGTGCATATAATGTAAAAATGTCAAAATAACTCTGGTTATTAATGTTCTTTCTGGAGAAAGAACGTATTTTTGTCTAGTGGAAGCTTGGAGTCATTAAAAGGTAGCCAGAGGGTTAATATGCCTGCTTCAAAAAAATCACAGAGTGCATATAATATAAAAATGTCAAAATAAGCCTGGTGATTACTGTTCATTTTGGAGAGAGAACATACTTTTGTCTCGTGGAAGCTTGGAGTCACAAAAAGGTAGCGCAGAGGGTTAATGTGCCTGCTGCAAAGAACGTGTACTTAGCAAATCACAAAATGCATACAATGTAAAAATGTTAAAATGCGTCTGGCGATTAATGTTCTTTCTGGAGAGAGAATGCACTTTGTCTAGTGGAAGTTTGGATTCATAATAAGGTAGAGCAAAGGCTTAGTGTACCTGCTGCAAATAAGGTGTGCTAGGCACATGAAGTGCATAGAATGTAAAAATACCAAAACAACTCTGGGGATTTATGTTCTTGCTGTAGAGAGAACATACTTTTGTCTAGTAGAAGCTTGGACTCATGAACTATAAAGTAGCAAACCATAAAGTAATGCAAGAGGAATGTCATGGACATTCGAACTCCCTAATATAGTCTTTTTGTAGATTCATATGTTGCAACTTGGAAAGGGAACAGCATTTTTCTTCCAATTCTGCTGTTATAAAGGCCCGCTGCACTGAGATCATGGGAAAGTCAAGCATTAACTTGCAAAGTGGCCAAACCACATCGCCCAGTAACTGCAACTTGAAGGGATAGTCCAAATACCTCTGTTATCGGTTCTGTTTAAACTTAGTAAATCTGAGACTTCACACAGCTCATATACTCACTCTTTAGGGCAATGAATACCATCAGGAGGCCAAGTTTAAGATAATAATATGATCAACATTTAAGTCCTCACTTCCTGAGTATGCTTTTTTCAAAGCAATGAATTGCATTCACCAGCCGAGTTAGGATCCAGAATGGTGAGATATCAGCATTTATTATAGAAGGCCCTTGTTCTCTTGTAAGCCAATTTCCCAATTTGCTATTCAAAACGTGCTGAATTGTGAAAAGATGGGTGCCATGCAAACTATTTTGACATAACATGCCTGTGGACAGAGCTTTTATCCATTCAACTTCCCTCTCATTGATCCAAAAGTCAAAAGAGACTGAAAACCGATCCTGCGTACCAAAATTCCAGGCAGTACTTGCAGAACTCTGAATTCCTCTAACAGAGGGATTGTTAGCTGAAAAGAGGTGTGATGCATTTTTCACACGGGTAAAGTAGAAGTCAACATTTTAAACATTCCATCCTTTTTACCCTTCAAGACGATTTCCAATGTTCCTCGCAGTAGATACACATACCATTTGTATGTTTCACCATGCTTGCTGTCATCTTTACGAGGTACGAAAGTAAAAATATGTGCAAATCGTTGGAAGTCACGGAACACAGACAACAGAAAAAAAAGTAGTTTGTTCACACTGAAGTATATCAGCAAACAGCAATTATCCATATAAGGGACAGTCTGCAAGGCGTGACAAAACAGCCTCAAGGTGGGAGAAATGTAAAGCATTTACCAATGACCTTGTGCGTTTTTTGAAAGGCAAGCCGAGGAACCAATGAAAGTGGTGGGCGTGGTTAAAAGCTCACAATACTAACTACAGGTCAAAGCGCTTGCGAGCTCGACCTAAATAACGGATCCTGCTTGTCTGCTCAAAAACGATTAATTGGTGTCAATAACAATTGTGTGGTCTTACAGGGAATGACAATAGGGGCCTATTAGGAAGTTAGCAGGGTGCAGTGCCAATGTGGAACCACAGTTTGAAGGGCATGGCGTGGCATTGACTCTAAACACGAAGGAAGAGAAAATACCTGATCAAGAGAAGTGTGTGAAGTACGCCCAACAAGAGGGAAATTCGCCCGCCACATAAGCTGCTTGATGTTGTACTGAGATATCACTAAGAGTGCGACAACCTACCTTTGTATATTGCATACATAGGTCATTTTCTTTGCGTGCGCTTGTGTATAGTAAATAGTACGTATATGACAGTAGTAAACTTTAGTTAAATGACTTAATACGTTGTATAACTTATCAAGCCTGTTAGTTAGAAAAAAAAGTCATTATGGAAGTAGGATATGCTCCATCCCGTGGTTACAGGTTGGATTGTTCTGGAATCTAGCATGAGAATGTTGATTTGGGAAAACAACTTTTATGCAGTTTTGGCTAACTGTCTCTTCTTAACACTACGCAGACAGAACTTCTGTCCTGACAGCAGGCTGCAGAGCTGCACAATATCACACCGATATTCAAGGTGCATATTTCCAAACCCAATGGGGCAAGAGTAGTAGTTTGACGATCCATCATTTCTTTCCATGGACCAGTTCTGGAGCATAGGATTGATGTCAAATGAAAATTTGGTCTGTTTTCAGTCACCACAATCCCCTGGTTCCCTTCTCACAGGCTTCTTTTACCTCTGTCGTTAGAAATGTTCTCAGCTAGTCATATAAAGTGACAAGGAGGAAACAGTGACCTCCAAATCTCTGTTTCTCTGGAGTGAGGTCTGGGAACCTCTCATCTCTAATTCAGGAAGCGTGGCATATCTGAACGGAATGCCAAGCAGATGAGCGGTTCTAGAAGCAATGTTGATAGATCGCAAAGAGAGCATACCTGCACGCTTTAGGAATCCTAAGTGTTCCTCAGTAATTGCTTAGATTACTGTAACGTACATGATCAGTGCCGCAAAAATTCCAAACCTCACCTTTGCAGCAGCACCAGTGGCTAAACTGAAACCATATCGACATACTTTTTTTGGCATAAAAAACCCTCCAATAACTAGTGCCAGGCGTAGGGAAATTCTTGGTTCTTTCTCGTACCCATTGCTGCTTGTCTGACAATGCCCTGGTGACCTAGGCTGACACAATCTAAAATCACTCATCAAACAAAGAGCTACAATCTGCACTAGACATGCCCAAAAATCACCAAAGTATTTAAGAGGAAAACCGATAATTTATGTCACAGGAATGGTGTGAAGGTATTCTTGATTACTGTCTACCACACTTTATAACCACCACTTTAATTTCAGAACCATGTAAAAACCTACATGCTCAAAGAAGAACGTACAAAAATTAATGTGCCAAAAACCTTCTGACCCAGATTTATGCATCTTGGATAGGGTAGTCATGTGTAAACGCACTAGAGACAATAGAGATAGTTCAAATTTAATTACAAAACCCGAGGGTACCATTATGCATCAACCTTTTAATTGCCACTCCTGCAGCACCATTAAAGAACATTTAAAACAAAGTAAAACTTCCAGATTTGAACTTCTAAAAATACATAAATCATTCAGCAGTAGAACATGCATCCTCTTTTAAATGCTGCTACTGTTCAGATAAATACCTTAAAAAACTACCTTAGTATATGATGGGACGTATAGAATGTGTCTGCTTTTTGTAAGAAACAAGCTTCTAATTTTCAGAAGCAGGGTGTAGGTTTGATTGTTTGTCATATTTAAACATTAACTTTATTTTTCTCTTATAGTTATTTTTCATGGGCAGTTGTTAACAGTTTCTTTTGGTTAAAATTGTAGTTTATGTGTTTCAAAATACATATGCCCAGGTTATCTTAAATGTGTGATTGACTCGAGGGGAGCAGGTTCAGTTTTTTTAGGGCAGAGCGTGTGCAAGCGCTCCGGACCATGCTGTAATCTCTATGTGGGCTTCTAACCACGCCCGTCACTTCTATTAGTTCATGGGCTTGCCTTTAAAAAATCGATTGATTCTGTTTGTGATAGGCATGCATACGTCATGCCTTTTCCAGTGTTTAGCCCTCCTCGAGCGCACCGTTAAACTACTGAAAAAACACGAGGCTCTGTGTTCTCAGCTGATTTCTGGGCTACTTTGTCTTTTCATTTCCTGTGCAGTGCGATGTTGCTGGGCAGAATCAAGTGCTTTGTATGTCATGGCGACCATCGGCTCGCATATGTGAAACTGTTTTACTTTTCATTAGTAGTTTATGTGGCAAAAAGGTCCGGTTAGGAGTTTACAATGCTAATAGCTCTAACGCGAGCAAACGCGAGACCCGTTGCATTGCAAATGCTTGTTCTAATGTTTACTCTGTAAGCACAATAAGGTTAATGCTTGCTTTTGTGCCTTGTTCAAATGAAGTCCGTAGTAAGTGCACGCTAGAGTACGAGGAATACAATGTATTTCAAGCACACACCTCATTTAATTGAGGAGGCGGAAAGTGGAGAAATTGGTGACAGCAAATGAAAGCTGTAAATAAACAAGATAACAAATAAAATTGTTTATAAAAGTAATGCACTTTCATAAAAGTTACTATTTCAGATCACAAGATCATTCTGATAATGAGTTTATTCATTTTAATGATGCTATTTTGTACAAGGGTGATAATTTATATGATGAATATATCTTAGATATAAACCAGGATGATGATTTGAATGATGGCATTAAAGATGGTGCCAGCATGTCTGCAAATATGGTTCTCAATAACCCACTAGGAGAGGAGATGTTTAGCCCATGTAGCATACACAATCCAAGAAGTGCTGATTGGTGGCCCTTAGACCATGTGGGAAAATATATTAAATAATTTATTAGGAAGCTAGTAGATGAAGAGGTAAGAAATATATTGAAAGCAGAATATTCAAGGCCACAGATTGAAAATAAGGTGTGTTTGCCTACTAATTTGGACCCGGATTTGATTACTTTTTTATTTGAGATGGGAAGAGACCCCCGCAAGGGTCTAGGGAGATTACTAAAACAATGTCAAGATCAGCTATTAGATATTCTTGGTCCGTTGGCAAAAACAATGGACATGATAGAAGAGGCTCAGCTAAATAACAAACATGTGGATGTGGAGCTATTAAGAGGTTGGAACCAAAGATCTATTGTGTATTTAGGAAATGCCAATGCAGGTTTGCTGTCAGAGTTTAGGAAGACTATATTGATGAGATTAAGCCCAAAACTTGGAGAGATATGGAAGCTTCAGAAGATGCTAAAGGCTTGCTCTTTGTGAGGGCATGGTAAAGAGTTTAGGGAGATAAGTGTCCACTTTCACAGCATTAGATGAAGCACAGACTAATTTAAGGAACGTTTTTGGGAGTGTTTTTGGGAGGGCCAGCAGACGAGAATATTATGCTGTCCATGGATTCCAAAGGTCGTGTTAGAAATCGGGTCTCTCGTTGACAGAGGTTTGCACCAGGTTCAAACAGGGACCACAATCCTAGTCAGGGCAAGTAAGATACACACTAAAAGTTTATCTGTGCTCACCCTCTGGTAGCTTGGCACAAAGCAGTCAGGCTAAACTAAAGAGGCAATGTGTAAAGTATTTGTGCACATACACAGTAACACAGTGAAGACACCAGAAAAGGACTCAACACCAGTTTACAAAAATATCCAATATTGTTCTGAGTCAAACAAGATCAAAATGACAAAAATCCAACATACACAAGCAAAGTTATGAATTTTGAAAGAGTAAATCAAAATGCAGTGCTTACACGACAATAGCTCTCCCACCCAGAGCTAGTTAGTCGTGATGGACCGGGGCAAATACAAATGTTCAGTCCAACCAGGGTGGAGCATGGGACGTGTTCAGGAGTCACGCAGACCCACTGACAGTACCGTGGTTGCATCGAGGCTCGGTGACAATGCATTGATCCAAGGAGTGGCTGAATCTCGCTTGCAAGCGATGCGTCATTTCCTGATTTGGCTATGTTTTTGAGGCATCAATCAGTGTTTCTGCAGCGGAATGCTTTGGTTACAAGTGACACATCTGTGTTAATGCATCGGTCCTTGTGTTGCAGCACCACACTCACCTCCCAGGGCACAGGACTGGATTTGGCACCATCTGATAGAGCAGGACTTTCAGTAGAGGTTTCCGGGTGCTGGTAGTAAGATGCAGGTGAAGTCTTTTATATCCCTTAGACTTTGGAAACAGGAGGCAAGCTCAGTCAAGGCCCTTGGAGAAACTTTAGATTGCAGCATGTAGAGCGTTAGATCGAGTACTTGCAGTCCCAGGCAAGAGGTAGCAGGCAGCATGCCAACCCAGCAGAGCAAACAGCAAAATGGCAGTCCCTCCTGACAGCTCTGTGGTCTTCCTTCCTGGTAGAATGTCCTCAGTCCAGAAGTGTTCCGAGTATATGGTTTCAGAGGCCCAGTACGCATAACCAAATGTGCCTTTGAAGGGAAGGAGGCTTCAAAGAGTGGTTTTGAAGTGCACCAGTTCCCTTTCAGCTCAGTCCTGTCTGCCAGGAGATCTGTGAGGGGTCCTTTGTGTAGGGCCATGAATGTACCCTTTGAAATGTGGAGCCCCTCCACCCTTCCTTCCCAGGAAGACCCATCAGTGTGCAGGTGGACTGCAGGGACAGTTGAGTGTCCTGTATTTATTGTTGTCTGGATAGAATGCACAAAGGTAGCTGTCACCTAACTTGACACAGACCAGACATGGATTGCAGGCAGGCTAAGGCACACAGTGGTTAAAGTGAGAAAATGCCAACTTTCTAAAAGTGGCATTTTCAGACCTGCAATTAAAAAAACACCTTTATCACAATATATGTTTTCGAAGTTGTGAATGCAGAGCCACCAAACTCCAGCTTTCTATCTTTTCCCAATCGGAAATTACACTTAAATTATGTTTTAAGGCAACCCTCCATACTAGCCTATGGTAGAGATAGTCTTTGCATTACTGTAAAACAAATGTAAGCATTTTTCACTACCTGGACGTGTTAAACTTAAACTAAAAAGAACATATCCAAGTTTTTAAATAGAATGCACCCTGCCCTTGGGGCTACCCAGGGCCTACATTAGGGGTGTCTTATGTGTAATAAAAAGGAAGGTTTGGGCTTGGTAAGTGGGTATGCTTGCCAGGTCGAAATGGCAGCTTAAACTGCACACACAGGCTTTGCCATGGCAGGCCTGAGGCATGTTTGAAAGGTTACCGTAGTGGGTGGCACAACCAGTGCTGCAGGCCCACTAGTAGCATTTGGCGTACAGGCCCTGGGTACACATAGTGCACTATACTAGGGACTTACTAGTAAATCAAATATGCCAATCATGGAAAAGCCAATGTTAACGTGCTTTAAACACAGAGCACATGCATTTTAGCACTGGATAGCAGTGGTAAAGTGTGCAGAGTCATAAAGCCAACAAAAACAGGGTCAGCAAGAGAAGAGGAGGAAGGCAAAAAGTCTGGAGATAACCCTGCAGAAAGGGCCATTTCCAACACGTCCCAATATAATTACAGTTACCAAGGAGCTGGAAGAGATTTCCAGGATTCAGCAGGTTTCTTCCCTCAAAGAGGCTGTTCAGGAGGAACCAGAAGTAACAGAGGAAGAAGTCAATTTACTACAGGATCCCATGGTGAGTACGGGGATTTGTATTGGTTCTTTCCAAAAAAAAGTGGTTGCTTGAGAAACTTTCGGAACAGGTGGGAAGAAATAACAAAGGATCTCTGGGTTTTGAAAACTATTAAGAGTTTTGAGCTAGAGTTTCTACAGGTACCAGTTTAAGAGGAAGAACCAAAGGAAATATATTTAACACAAGAGGCAAACATAATGGCAGATGTGGAAATACGAGCAATGTTGAGAAAGAGTGCGATGCAACCAGTAGAGAAACATACAAAGAGATTTGTAAACACAATATTTTAGTAGAAAAAAGGAGAAAGGATGGAGGCCTATAATAAACCTAAACATTTTGAATCAATTTGTGATTTACAGAAATATCAAGACGGAGGGAATCCATCTGTTAAGGGACATGCCTTTACCAAGGGATTGGCTAGTAAAGCTGTATTTTAAAGACATATATTTTACGGTAATGATAGAAGAGAAAAGTCAAAGATTTTTACAGACCGGATGTAGGAATCGGTTACATATATATAGAAGATCTGTAAGCACAATATTTTAGTACAAAAAAAGGAGAAAGGATGGAGGCCTATAATAAACCTAAACATTTTGAATCAATACGTGATTTACAGAAATATCAAGACGGAGGGAATCCATCTGTTAAGGGACATGCCTTTACCAAGGGATTGGCTAGTGAAGCTGGATTTTAAAGACACATATTTTACGGTACCGATAGAAGAGAAAAGTCGAAGATTTTTACAGTCCAGATGGAGGAATCGGTTACATGTATATAGAAGATTTGGTAGATCAGTTGCAAGTTGTAGGAAACCTTTTGGAGCACTTGAGATTCATGATAAACAAAGAAAAGTCATTTGTAAGTCCCACTCAGAAGTTAGAGCTTTTAGGTTTCCATATAAATACTGTTGGAATGCTGTTATTGTTACCAGAAAGGAAAATTAAGATAAGGAAGGTAGTATCACATGTGTTGAGAAGAGAGAGTTTAACTTTGAGGGAATTAGCACGATTAAGAGGCGTCTCTCCTTCAATGCAAGTAATTTTTCCTGGGCCTTTGCATTATCAAGCTTTATAGAGTGTGAAGGCAGAGGCTTTAAAGAAGGGATTATGATATTGCAACAAAATTACTCTGAACCAGGAAGCAAGAGAGTAGTTGCATTGGTAGATGCACGATCTAGACGCATGGAATGGCAGGGCGATACTAGGGTGTGTCCCAGATTATGTGCTGGAGACAGATGTCAGCCTTTCAGGTTGAGGAGCTTGGATGGGAGAGCAGGAGACAATAGGTGTATGGTCACTTCACTAGAAAGATGATGGCCGGCCTGCATGCTTTGAGCAGTTTCAGGACTGTGTTACATGAACAGAGATTTGATGAAAATAGACAATATAGACAATATATCAGCAGTGTCTTATATAAATCGTTTAGGGGGAAACAGATCCTGAAATCTTTCAGAGATAGCAAAGGAGTTGTGTCTTTTTTAGTCTGATAAACAATATAGGTCTGAGGGCAGAGTATCTACTCTGGGAGAAGAATTCTGTGGCAGACTGGAACTCAAGGCATCTGCAGGAGTTCAGTGATTAGAAACTAGACTGGGTCCATTGCGAGAAGAGGGCTCAGATTTGGGGTCCTTTGAAGGTAAATCATTTTGCAAGCAAATTAACATTTAAGATTCTGAATGATTAAAGGTGGTTACTAGATTCAGGGGCGTGCGCGATAGATGCAATTCAGCAGAACTGGCCAAAGAGCCAGGGGTATGCTTTTCCTCCCTTTTCTATGATACAGATTCTGAAACTGATGAGAGAAATGTCAGTAAAAATTGTAATTGTAATAGTTCTAAAGCATGTATAGCCAGAAGGCATCTAAGCACTCAGCTCAATGAGACTGTGAAGAAGATGGAGACCCAGAGCAGTGAGAAACCAAAACAGTGTGTCATCTCAAGATAGAGCTAATTAGAGAATAACCAGTAAGCAATGTTTTGGTTTGTAGAATAATAAAAAGCATGAGTCTTAAAAAACTTCTCAAGGCTAGATATGATGTGTTATGGGATATAAACTTTGTTCTAAAGTTGTTTTTGAGTTAGCCAGTGAATAGATTTTTAACTCTAAAGAATCTAACCATCAAAATGACAGTTTGTTTGTGTTTGTTTCATGCAGAAGGGTACCCACTGGCCAATGTTTAGAGGTAAGTAATGGGAAATATTGTCCAGGTGGAGTATTTGTTGAGATCTGGAAAAGGACAAAGACTATGTCCATGTCAGTATTTTACCCGAAGTTTGATGAATGTGAAACAAATGTGTGTGGTACAATGTTTGAAAGGCTATGAGGGTAGAGTTTTGTAGAACCGAAAGGATGGTGAGCACCAGTTGTCACTCTCATATGTGAAGCTATTTAGAGTGGTGAGTACAAGTACAATTGCTAGATGGATTAAAGATGTTATGAATCAAGCCGGAGTGAATGTAGAGAAATTGAAAGCACATTCTCTAAGGGGAGCAATGGCGAGCAAAGTGACTTGGTTTGAAGAACGATTGGAAGAGATTTTGAAGTCAGCTGAATGGTCTAATGTAGGAACTTTTGTGAAACATTAATTTAGACCGATTGAGCATATTTCTGAGATGGTTATGAAGGGCTTTCAACACACATATTAGTAGCCTCCGGTCTTGTAATGAAATGGCGATTCTCTGATTAACTTGAAAAGAGAATCAGGAACTCATTAAAGACATGGATGCTAACATAATCCCACCCTCCGCACCCTAATTTAGGAACATTAAAAAAAGTAAAAATGTGTATTAATAAATTATAAATGAGTGAAGGTAAAACATTTTGAATTTTACAGGATACAATAAGATAACAGTTTAAATTGCTTTAACACTTGTATATTTTCTGCAGACATGCAAATGTAAAGAAAAAAGTGGTTAATAATTTCAGATTGAAGATAACAACTAGGATTCGTCACAGTCTTGCATTCAAAGGGAAATAGTGCTATATTGCTGTGTTATTAATGCTTTTTTAGAATTCCAATTCTGGAAGGTTTACTTTGTGATGAATCCTCTCCCTAGGTGCCACAGGATTGGCAATTTGAAGGTTGATGGCTAATGTTAGCCTCCGTTAATTAAGAACATGAGTTAGGAACATTTGTGGCCGTTCTCTCTGCATGGAATAGTCCATGGTGTAGAGGTGTGCAGACCTACGGGTCAAGACATACAGACCACGTTATACAGAGGGGAACACAGCAACTTCTTCAGCGGGTGAAATTTCATGCAACATGCAACAAATGAAACATTTTTACAGGAGTATTTTCCAACAAAATCTTTTTGCAGGTGAATTTAGAGACATAAATACCGTTTTCCAGATTTTCTTCTGTGAAGACTGCTTTTTGAGCCAACTTCTTGAGCTTCACAAATTGAAGTAGTTTAAAATTCACCAGTCTTGCACTTCCCTGCATTACTCTGTAAATAACTTCAAATCACAACTCCCTTAAAAAAAATGCTTCATTCACACTGATGCTATGGGCAGTCCAGTGAAGTGGAAGATGAGGACTGAGTATGCTTATGTTAGCCAGGTTGAAAGTACCAGCACCGGGACACTGCATAATCAGTCTGGAGAATGATCTCATGCTAAATTTGTCCTTGCACAACGTATGAATTCAGCAGAATGTTCCTCAAGGCAAAAGAGTTGCGTATAGGAAGGTTTGTATTCATTTTAATTGTTCCAAAGCAAACACATAATTTGAGCTCTGATCAAAACCATTATTCTTTTGCACTGCGATGCTGTGGTAAAACGATCTTATGGTACATCCAGGCTAAAAGGCGGAGGGACCATGCAACCACCACCTTTTGCCCCTCATGAAGAGTGGCTGTCAGGCTGAACAAAGACAGCCTGACAGACACTCTTCATGTTCAGATCAGGCAGCCAGGAGCGAGAAAAGAAATGCGTGATTTGCGCAGACTCCTGGCAGCCTGAGCTGAACTTTGCTGGGCTGAAGAGGTCACAGCTCCTATGGCCGTGACCTCCTCAGCTCAGCAAAGGTCCCTCGAGGCCCTCCCCCTCAGTGACGAGGGGAAGCATCAACCATTGACTCCGACCTGGGCGCTTCAGGTTCAAGCCCTGAATCGCCCAGGGCGAGTGCCAATCAGTGACATCTCATCACAGAGTGGGGTGGGATCAGCAGTCTCAGTGACTTCATCCCACTGTGTGACGAAGTTGGGACTGCTGCCTTTCCCTCACTGGCTGACCCTAGGTCAGCCAGTGAGGGAAAGGCAGCAGTCTCAATCCTCCTAGGACCTCCAAGCTGAAGGTAAGTGTGTGTGTTTTTTAAATGAATGTTTGGTGCATGCGTGTATGTTTCACTGTTGATGACTGTTGTGAATGGATGTGTGTGCGTGTGTGAATGAATGAGTGTGCTTCCCGCCCGCTCTCTCCCTCCTAAAATTACCGGCCGCCACTGTTAATATTATTGTATACTTTTGTACAGCAGGCACTGCAAACTGACTTGCCTCTCTAAATACTCCCAAAACGGAATAGACAACCCTAAATGAACTGTAAGAACATAACGTATTTTGCTCAAAATCACTCATGTTAATAAAGTGGGGAATCTGGGATTGAAATCTGTGTGAACTGGTTTCAAAGTATGGAACTGTGTTCAAACTGCTTTTTTCCCAAGTAGCCCCACATTATGTTAAATGATGTGCATTCTGTTCCCATATATGTGCTATAACACACCACTTACCACATTGTTACAAAAAAGGAAATCCTACCCCCCTCCTGATTGAAACTGTGGCCCCATCCTGGATGTTACAGGAAAATTAGAGGGGCAGAACTTTTTCTGTTGATTACATCATGGATTTGTCTGTAGTTAAATTGATAAGAATGACTGAATCAGAGGCTTAAGGCAGGTTCAATCAGGTATCGGCGTTGTCACCTGGTAAAGGCCAGCATTGTGGTGTATTTTAATGTAGAATTTGTATAATGCTTGCTACACTTATGTGGGATGCTGAAACACTTACCTACATGGATAGCTGGCCACACCATGCAGAGTGTGTGCTTGGAATGGTGTTCCTTTTGTTTTGGGCCTATGTGGGAAGTGCTTCATGTGCGTGATGATTAACATCACCAGAGTGACATTGCCATTTACAAGTCAGATCTATGCTTCTGAAATGATTAGACAACCACAGCAGTATCACTGGTATGGGCAAACCTGCTTTAGGTTCAAATCTACAATAACGAATAAAACCCCACCGAAAGGGAAATAGCCCTCATCAGTGTAAATTGATAAACATCTGCCTTAAACAGATTTAAAAAAAGGAAACTGAAAGGGAATGGGTTATTTTTATTTCTTTCTAAAAGGGCCAACACAAGCTGCTACATTGTATAACTTTGTTATTCAAGGCACCAGCAAGACTGAGTGCTCTAAGACTGTTCTGCTTGAGTTTTGTTGCTTAGGATGATTACTAAGACATTTTTTCTTCTTCCTTTTGTTTCCTTCAGTTTGTGTGCTTGAATTAAAGGTGAAGGGGTTAAAAGCATATTTTAGGTTTGACCTAATTATTTATTGCCCTGTGGAGAATCTGAGAATATTAAAATCACAGTTGATCTTTTGGCAATGCACACTTCTTTCACTGATTGGTGCAATAACTGTTTCAATAAGAATCTTGGTCAATATTTACTAACACATTTACCCACAGACACAGAATGAGTAAAACTGCTTAATACATCAGGCTCCTCCTTTTCTAACAAGTCAGTATTGATAGCAGGTCAACTACCAAGCACCCCAGGATTGGAACATTACATGCAAGGTGTAGAGATGGCTACATGTGACAAGAGTGCTGTCACAATGCACATGAGATAGTGATGACAACATAACACAGGACTTTCCACAGGCCACCAAAATGTGATTTATAGCTGCAAGGTCTTCCATCATTGCCTGTGATACCTTCAGGTAATCATGCCTTTTTATCCAAGTGCACTTTGGTGCTGATGTTTCTGAGCCTATTGTTACAATGTAAACAGCAAAATGCCAAGTGCCATAATACAATGTGATGTATGTTAAAAGGTCAAGACTGTCTTAAAGTGAAACATTTTCAATGAAAACACTGGGTACTTATGCATGTCTATACAACAACAGCACCACCATAATGTAGTGAGGCAAAGAGTGCAGAAAAACAGTAGTGAGCATGCTCAAACATCAAGTTTCCGGTGCCTACATACGCAAGGCTACAAATTAATCTAATGTAATTCAAAATGTTAATGTTTTCACAGGATAATGGGCTGTTGCCTTGGTTGATCAACCCTACAATGTCATTTTATTCTTTAAGGAGTAGGTGAATGAACTGTGTCGAGAAATGTGTTTATGAAAACATTTGAATATAGCAATCTTACTTATTTGTATATAGCAATCTTACTTTTTTAATCCATTAATAGTTCTTTGAACCGGGCAGAGTCTTTGCAGTGTGAGTGTGAGAAGTAATTAGATGTGAGAGAGCTAAGGAGGTGTGAGTAAAAGTGCAATACACAAACTTTCTGTGCTTAAAACAACCTAGCACAAGTCCATTAGACACGCTGCCAGTGAGACAACACCACATACCATGCATTTCTTCTCCTATAAATTAAGTATGTGATTTATAACAGTCATTGCATAGCATATTTTGTAAACATTGGACAAAGTGTTTTTTGTCTATTTTGGGGATTAGGCCACAGAATAAACATTGATAAGCACTGATTTTAAAGGTTTGAAAAACATTTTAAAAAACACCACTGAAATCAACAAAAAAGAAACACTGAAAACAGGGCATCCTAATCATATGTGAGTATCTCCTCTGTTGCACTGCCTATCTCTTGTTCTCTGTCGTGATCACACTCACCTAATTGTCAATTTAACCCATGTCATCATACCAACTTTAAGTCTGTCCTATTTTGTCCAGCCATAAACGTTAAGCATGCAGGGATGAGTTGCGTAGAGGTGGTACTGAGTTTTTAAAGGATGCCTAGTGAATTTGTCTACCAAACTTTCCACCATTAAATCACATAGTCCCTGTCACAAGTACCATCTTCTTATCTGAGTACATTTGGTGAGCATGGTTAAAATGTTCCTATAACTTGTACTCAAAACGTAGATGCCTGAGATGTCATGTTTTCTAACCTTCTCACAGCCACTGTGCCTTGCCAAGGGCTCGTACCAAATAATTAAGGCCCTAATTTCAAGTAAAAGCCACCTACTGCCACGGCAACAGCCACCAAAAGACCGCAGCTGCAGCTATCATCCGTTCGCCAAATTATGACCACAGACGGATTTCTGCCACGAGAAGGGTGGAAATCCAGATGTGGCCATACTGGTGGATGATGCTGGCGGGCGCTGCTGGTGGTAGCAGCGCCCCGTCCGTTCCCTGCCGGAAGACCCCCTGGATACAGATAGGTTGGGCTTCCGACAGGGTTGGGGGGATTGGGGTGTGTGTGTGTGTGTGGGGGGTTGTGTGCATGTATGTGTGATTGTCTGCGTGAATGCGACAGTGTGTGTAGTGTTGAGTGTGTGGGTGTATGCATGTGCAAGAATGCATGTACAAATGGAAATGTGAATGCGCGTCTGCATGTCAGTGTGAATTTGTGTACGGATATCTGCGAGAATTGATGGATTCATGTATGAATTAATGTGTGTATGCCAGTGTGAGAGAGTGTATGTATGAGTGTTGCATGTCTGCGAGTGTGGGTGATTGGGGGATGGGGTATCGGAAGGGGGAGTGTGTATGGAGAGGGGGTGGGGGTCATCTGGTGATTGTTGGGAGAGGTGGGTGAGCCTCCTACCAGTGACAGGTAAAGAATTACCTGTCACTGGTAGGGCCTACCACCATGGTTTTCGTGGCGTTGGAAACACCACAAAAACCATGCGGTAGGCAGGCTCAAAATGCCACCAGTGGTACAATAGCAGCCGCCGGGCTGGAGACTGTTATCTCCAGCCAGGCGGCTGCTACCGCCATGGTGGTAGGAACAGTAGATTGGTGGGTTGAATGTCATAATGTGGCGGAATGTACCGCCAGCCCATTGGCTGTACTAACGCCACATTATCACCTACCGCCATGGGCATAATGACCCCCTAAGTGTTTACACAAAGGCCAACACTGGAGTTGAATACATTTTCTGCTCTAGCAGAAGCCAATACCTGCCCAAAGTTGGTCAGGACAATGCCAGTGAATCATCCCTCTACCCTGGCTTGCTAGGGGCCATCATTTTACCCATGTCTGTGATTGTTAGAGCTGACTCTTGCCATGCTGCTCCTGAAACTGTTTGAATATTAGTTTCCTAGGATATGAAAAGTGAAGAGCTACACTTCAAGTGGCTTTCATGGATCTGGATCATGCTTTCTAGACAATGTAACTACAAGCTAACCATCACACCCCCTTCTTCTCCCAGGCTCAGATCAAGGTGGAAGATTTCTGCATGAACATTGTCTGACTTATCTGTCCATTAAAGATCTTCTTGGTGGATCTGTAACACCCCAAACGAAGAGGCTACCTGCCTGCATCAAGTCAGGGACGCCATTCTGCTGAGAAGCAAACTGAAACACAAAAAAAGACTCCACACAGGTTTAGAAAAAGCGAAAATATATATCTGCGTAAAAGAAGATGAAACTGACATAAATCCAATCAGTAGAAGTCGAGATATAAATGTTTAAACATTAAACTGCAAATACTTCTTAGAAGTCACTAGAGGTCAAAGGTTACTTGAGGTCACAAGGAACCAGTGCAACGCCTAAGTTCAGGCTTACCGGGATGGAGGGTAGGCTGGCTACCGAACCTATGCAGGTTCCACTGAAGAAGTACCATGTATGGAGCAAGCATCACCGTCGATGAGCAAATACAAAGGAGATGCAGTGATATTTTCCACGCAGTCGGGTCCTGAATTGGCGTCAACCTACACATAGAGGAATGCAGTGCATCGTCAGGGCACGAGGAGTGTCATCATCAGACCAAGCAGCCTGTGAATCCGCTATCATCGACCAGCCTCTGCGTCAGCATCAAAGGGGCGATGTGTTGTTTTTTGTATCAATCAGCTGCAGGACCCACTTCTGAAGCCCAGGGCTGGAGAGGATACCTAAGATAAGGGTAGGACACACAGATGGTGGCATCCAGCAGCACCAGGAGAGTCTATGATGTCCCTGAGTCAGCAGGGCAGAGATCAGCAGGCAGTAGGGCAGCTCAGCAAAGCAGAGAAGCAGTTCCGTGGGAGTCAGTCCAGGCAAAGTGGCAATCCTTGCGGCAGATTTCTTCCCAATTCCAGAAGTGCTTTGATTTCGTAGGGTCAGAGCCCCAGTATGTATACCCAAATGTGCCTTTAAAGTGGGGGTGACTTCAAAGAATGGTTGTTGAAGTCCACAGAGGCCCTTACTTCCTAGACCTGGCTCCAGACAACCAGTAGGGGGTAATCAGCCTTTTGTCTGGGGATAGGCAATTCCCACATCATGTGTAAGTGGTTGCTCCCCTCCACCCTTCTCCCCTAGGAGGGCCCATCAGAATGCAGATGAATGTAGATGAGTGCTCAAACACACTTAACCTTCCTTTGTTTGTGGCTGTCTAGAGGGGCTGCACAAAGTGTAGCTTTCACCTCCCCTAGCTGTGTATTGGAGACAGGCTGCAAGGGGCATTATAAAGGTGCATTGTTTATAAAATCCAGTATTACCGGTTGCAATAAATTTCACCCTTCGTTACATTATAGAAGGCAAAAGCTACTAGAAATTTAGAGTGTAAAAGATCTGGAAAATATCAGGAATGTTAATTTTGGCACAGTTAGCATCACAAATCTCTAAGTTATGTCCCACCTTTAGGGCAAAATAAGAGCTAGGTGAAATTTATCATACATGATAAATTAAAAATGCTTCAGTGTCAGATTTTTTCAGATGCAATTATTTTCATAACTAATCCTGGCTGGGCATTTACATTTATAATTTGTGATCATGTATGCATTGTTTAACATATGTCTCAGATTTTCCTTCTCGTCTTAAGGAAACTAAGGGATTCTTGGTTAACCTATGGAAAATGGAAGTGTGTTTCAGATGTTTAACACCAGAATATTTCAGATGCTTCTTCTCTGCCATATATCAACATTGTGCATTGCGCTCAAGAATATTAGTTTGGTTTGTCTTGTCAGGGTCGACTTATTTATAACCTTAGACTATACTAGATTCAGGGAAATCGTAATTCATTATGTGTGATCTTTACTGGCAAGAGCTATATATGTATTGTCTATATTACACACACACACATATATATATATATATATATATATATATATATATATATATATATATATATATATATATATATATACACATATATAAATTCTGAATGCTGGCACACTTTAATGTTATTTGTTTATGAAAATGAGTCAAATATTTTCTCCATATAGAGTGATTAAAGAATTTCATATAATATTTATACTTCACTTTTTCACGCAGCCAGCTAAATAAATATTGCATGAAATTATTTGTTTTTTTAATATAAGGGAATTATCTTATGGGCATTGTCATAATGAAAATGAAATATATTACGATGTGCAAGCGTTTATATATTTTAGGTAGGATCATTGTCGGGTTCCTTTTTAGAGACCTGTGTAATGGGTTCTTTCAATTGATTTGCATCCACATTAGAGCCTGATGATTATTTTCCATTAAAGTGTGTTTTAGAAGGTATAAAAATAAGGAGTGTGCCATTATTATCCCAATTACCTATTTCATTTTGATGTCAGTATTTGCTATGCTTATTACCTTCAACAAATGAGCACTGCGCTTTCGCCTCACTTCACTTTTTTGAAACACTGTTATATTTTATTGGATATGTTTATACAATGTTGTTGGTTTAATTTAAAACAATCTGATGGTCACTGTAAGAAGTTACCCTTCTACTTGATACTGCTCAAATTATCCAGGTTGTTCATAATAATGGGTTGCTTCTTGTGTGTGCACACATTGTTATGAATGGAGACATATTCTCATGGAATCTAATGTACCTTTTGAAATTCATAGCTTTTGAAATGTTCAATAATTGTGAAACTTTAAATACAGAAACTGTGATGGGCAGGCTTTTTTATATAGTATGTGCAAGAAACCTGGGTACTGAATAGAGTGAATACCTACCACAAGTAATAACCACAACCCCTGTCAGGATTAACCTTTAAAGTTACTAAATTAACCTGAGCTCCTCTCCCTGGTAGCTATAGCACAGAGCAGACAGCCTTAACTTAGAGGCAATGTGTAAAGCATTTATGAAGCACTAAAACAGTAATAACATTTAAATGAAAAACAATATAACCCCAAAACAAATTAGAACAGTAGAGAAAATATAGTAAAGCAAATGACACCAAAATGGCAAAGATCCAATAAGGGGAACTGGAGATACAACTTTTTATTTTGAAGTGTGCCCCAAGTATCATATGAAAAACTCCAGCAGACTTGTTAGGCTGGATGAGACACTTTAATGTCAAAGAGGGTCCTCCAACCCTTTCCTGCAAATTCTGTCAGGTTCAGTTGGATCATCAGTGCCTATTCAGGTAAGCAGCTTATTTGCTCATGTGAGCAAGTTCACATCTGCATATTTAGACGCTAATTGCTGGCTGGCTGATGCGGGAGAGCAAAAATGCAGATTTAGCTACCAGGTACTTCGGGCGGGGCAAAGGTAACTTTGTAAAATTAGATTTCTGTAATAAGTTTGAAAAATCTGACTTCACCATTGAATTCAATTTTTAATAACTATCCAAAATAGTTGTTTCATTATTTTTCTAGCACGTCCCATTCCTGAGATATATTATTAGATTTTAAATATTGCATTGCATTGCGCTCCTATATGAGAGAAAATCCTGCTACACTAAAAGCTTTAACTGTTTTTCACTGTAAAAACGTGTTTACCATTAAACCATTAAACCATTAAACCATGCCCTACTTTTAAATTCCATGCACCCTGCTTTATGAGAAAAAGCCCTAATCATGGGTGACTTTTAAATATTTTAAAGGAAGGTTTAGGCTTGCAAAAGAGTTTTTTGAAGATTTCAAATTTACAGTTAAAACCTGTACAGCTAGGCTGCTGGTGCAGTCCTGTGGTCATATTTACGTTGTCATTGCAGTGGGTGGAACAATAGGTGCTGCAGGCCACTGGTGACTTTTAACGTACGGGCCTGAGTACACTCATTATTGTATACTAGGTACACATAGGTAAGGTAAAGATGCCAGTTAGAGCTATACAAATGTCATCATGTTTAAAAGGGTTGCACAGCACTTCATCTCTGGTTAGCAGGGATAAAGTGTATTGTGTTCTTAGGCAAAAATATAGAGGAATACCACACAAACAAATCAATCATATACAGCAGTTGATTTAACAAATATACAACATCTCAACTGTCCTGTTCAGCCCCCAACCCTGATACCCTGTTCATGAGAAGGAGCATGCTTCAGTAATCACAGTTAGGTAGTCTGTAATATCTTGTGGCAAAATAGTACAGGTAAGTTCAGAAATCCGTTAATTACATATATCTCAGTACAATTGTAGTAATACATCAGTACAGAATTACACTGCAGCTGGCTTGTCACCAGGTTGCTCCTCAGGATCCTCTATACCTTGTTGTAAATGCATCTCAGCTAAATCCTATTCCATATTTCCACCTTGCCTTTGTCCGGTGTATACTGTTTGCGTTGAACCCCACATTCAGCACGCACCCATCTCACATATTCCCATAGACATTGTTTACCAGTTGGTAATCAGTTTGTTATGCATCGCTTGGCAATGCTGCCCAATTGAATAATCGTTTTCTTTTTCAAAAGGCACAGCTGGAACGACGGCTGCAATGGCATTTCAGTCAAGTCCCCCAGCACCTTAATCACTGCCTTCCAAAAGCCCCTCACCCATGGACTCTCCCACCAAATGTGTATGAAAGTTTCTACTGCTATCTTACATTTGAGACATTTCTCAGACTTAGAGGGTTCAATCCTGTTCAGCCAACACAGTGCAACATAATCTCTATGGATGCATTTGTAATGTATCAGCTTGAGGCGTGTATTACGTGTGACCCTCCTGAGGTAACCTAGTATATGAGCCCAGCCTCAACCCTGCAAAGCTGTACCCAAATCGTTCTCCCACTGTAGCTTCAGTTCCCCCATACGAGGAGTATCCTTCGGTGATAACAATACATAGAGTCTGGTGATCAATCTACTCTCCCCTGCCTTGTCCGGTAAGGCTTTGTTGACCACATGAGTCTCAGGTTCCTGAGGGAATCCCGCCCAGGCCTGTCAGTCCTGCCTAAGCTAAAAAGCAGCCTCCATCCATTAAAAAACGTTGCATAGCTAATCCGTTGACCATTTCCATAAAGGTCCCCCCAAGGTTTGTGAGGTATCCCCTTTCTCCCAGCATCGCAAAAAAAAGGGTAACATGTGGGCAATTTCTGTATACCAAGATATCAGTTGTTGTGAATATATATATTCATCCCTATCTAATCTGGAGGCCTGTTCCCATATATTCAGAATAGTCCTGGCCTGTAGTGGGAGGGTCCATCTCTTCTTTCCCGGAAACTAAAGGTAAAGCCAAAAACCCATGTGACCTGGTCAGTCTCATCAGAAGGTCAGTGACTGTGTCAGTCTGCTGTTCCTTAAGCCATGTCACCACAAATGAGATGGCTAGTAGTAGACATAGAAGTTTGGAACCTGCAGCCCTCCACTGTCTCATGGCAGCTATAGCACTCTAAGGCTAATACGCGCTCTCCCACTACCCCAGCACAGTAGCCGAAGCACCTCATCAAGGCATTGGAAACATGCATCTGGTACCTGCATCAACATATATAAGACTCTAGGCAGAGTAATCATTTTACTAAGTGCTATGCATCCCATTAGAGGCATCGGGAACCGCAACAACTTACATGCACTCCGTTCAACATTATCAGTTAGGGCCCCCACATTATTAGCATACGTTCCAGCTGAATTGTGACTCAAATATACTCCCAGATATTTGACAGGAGTTGTTTGTACCTGTGTATTAGGAAGAGTACCAACCACCATTCCATCCCGAACGCAGAGGATAGAGTAGCATTTAGCAAAAACCCTGAATTTGTACCCACTTCTGTTATCATATCATTGACTGGATGCAATGAGGTGCCCAGGTCCTATTGGGTCAGCAGGGTATCATCGCCATACAGGGAAATTACCTTCCACATGTGTTTAATTATCACCCCATTCCCCTTATGTCTGTTTCGTATTAGGCTCACTAGGGGTTCGATGATCATGGCAAAAATCAGCAGCGAAAGGGGGCATTCCTGCTTGATCCCTCTCTCCGCAGACCAACAGTCTGACATCTTAGTGCCTATCTTCACCCTAGCTTTGCTGTCTGTATATAAGAGCCGTCCCAATTTCAAGTAGGTAGCATCCAGCCTATAACATTGTAATGTTTGATCCATGAATACCTAGTCAACTGTATCAAACACTTTATAAGCGTCTAAGCTAGCAAGCGCACTAGGTTCATCGTCTTTCATGATCTGTTCAATGATTGGGAATGCTTTCCAGATGTTGGTGGTGGCAGTAGTGCGATGACCAACAAGTCCCACCTGATCTGGGGGTATAAGCTGCTCCACCACCCTTTACAAATGATGAGCCATTTTCTTCCCCAAAATTGTTGCAACCACATTAATCATTTACAATGGTCGGTATAGTTCACAGTCAGAGGGATCCCTTGCCGGTTTAGGTAGAACCACTATATAGTCCTCCCTTCACGTGGCAGGCATCACCCTAGAGTCAAGTGCCTCCCTATAAATGGCTAATAACAGTGCAAAGATTAAGTCTACATACTCCTGGTAAAGTTCTACGTACAATCCGTCATTCTCTGGTATCTTCCCTGTATTCATCTGTTTGATGGCCCACCTAATGTCCGGCTCATCAATCAGGGTATTCAAGGCTGCCCTCATAATACAATCTGCCATGGGAAGCTGTGCCTCATCTAGAAGAGCATTTATACCTGTCACATCTCGCTGGTCCTGGCCTATGCACAGTGTAGAGTAAAACTCTGCAAACCTGCACACTATAACCTCAGCAGTAAGTGTCACCCCCTCCCCTTCACATCTTTAATTGCAACAACTGCATTCCCCCTCTTTCTCTATTGACCAGCCACACCAGCAGCCAGCTCGGCATATCACTCTGTTCATGTTGGGCCTCCATGTATGTTAACTTAGGCAGCACAGGCCTCATCCAAGTCACCCAATAATCTGTCTCTCCTCCTATATCTCCTTCGTGTATAAAGCTTGTCTATCTATGTCTCCTATCTGGCACTCTTAAGTTCATCACCATATGCATCAGTAATTTACAGACCCCCTTAGGTGATGGCCTGCATTTACCTTTGATAGTCACCTTGAAGGCCTCCCATAGGACGCCAGCAGATGCAACCAATCCTCTATTATGAGTGAAAAACTCCTGTACCGCATTCTGGAGTTCCTCCCTATATGCCTGGTCCTATAATGCTTGTGCCCGGAAGCACCACTGCAGTATCTGATCCACATAAGCATGCCCAGCCACTAGGGGCACATGATCTGATAATGAGTGGTTAAGGTACTGCACTGCCCCAAAACATGTAGTCTGCTCTGGGTGTGCAAGCAATTAGTTGATTCTAGAAAATGTACCACGGGTGGAGGGTGAGTAAAAACAGTAGCCCCTAGTTTGACCGTGTGCCATCCGCCACAGTTCCAGGAGTTTCAGGGCATCCATACTATCCAACAACGACCTAGAATCTCTGCGCAGGGGGTGGGCCGCAGTCCTTGAGTTATCCAGATCTCTGTCTAACACACAGTTATAGTCCCCCATCCAATGTCATCATAATGTGCATAGGGTGCCACCAATCTGGTTAGTCCTTCAAAAAAATCCAGAGTGGCTATATTTGGGGTATATGGGTTACGTGGTACCATAGGTGCACCCTTGATTTCACCCTTATAAATCTGCCATCAGCTGCTTTTGGTTCAGTATCCACACATAGGGGACACTGGCGTCAACCCACAGCAGCACACTGTGCACCAAGGATGTATAGCTCATATACCAGATTCTTCCTCCCCATTTTGCCCGTAGTTTCTCATATTCCTGTGGCAGGAAGTGTGTCTCCTGCAACATAATTATTTTGGCTCATTGCTTCCATGCATATGACCAGATCCTTTGGCGTTTAATGGGATTCTGTATCTCTTTGGAGTTCAATGAGAGAATATTCACTCCCATATATGTAGGTTGTATATATCTCTGTGTGCATGTGCTACTTTGCCTACACAGTATTGTGTCACTGATACCGTCCGCTCCCTCTTAACAAATTTGAAAACTATAACCCCTCCTGTGTGGTCCGCTTCAACCTAGCCTTCACAATTGACACATTTAGCACCGTTCCTTCCTACCTTGAAACAGCAAACAAACTTCCCCATTACAGCGTGGTGCTCCTCAGGCTCCCAAGTGTGTGTTACCCTGGGAACAGCATCATCAGTGGCCACACTCTTACCAGAGTAATAGTGTAATTCAGATACATCCTGCCCCGTCCGACATATATACTGTGCTGAGTCATCTGCAGCCCACCCCTCCTCGGTAAAACAAGATAGCATTGGCACACCCACCCCCCATCAACTGCCAACTAGGTGTATCACAGACAGATTACTCATCTCTACAATATTAGTCATTGGCTCTCAAGGAACTATATAGCTTCTTCAGCATGGTCAAATAAATGTTTCCTCTGCAAATCTGTTCTTAAGAGCGCCAACGGCAGCAGAGCATAGCCCAGCCCACGATTGCTAAGCCTCCTCTTCACTTCTATATATGACCTGTGTCATTTTTGTGCGCCTATGCCATAATCTGGGTAAAAGGATAGTCTATTTCCTTTGTTTTCAATAGTACCCTTCTTATGAGTTTCTGCTAGTATGCCCACTTTGTCCCTATATTGCAGTGGGCACACAATCAATATGCATGGAGGTGCACGGGGTTTGGGTTTGCCACCAGCAGTTCTATGCGTCCTATCTACATGTAAGCCTCCCTCAGTATTGAGCCCCGGTAGCACTGTGGGGAGCAAGGTTTCCAGAAAAAGCTCCTCAGGTATAGTCTTGATGCCCTCCGGCAGTCTGAGAATGCACACATTGTTGCTTCGAGACCTGTCCTCCAAATCAGCCAGTTTGCCTTCCTAGTCCTTCCTTGGCTGTAAACACCACTCCTGATTTGCTAACTGAGTAGTATGAGCCCCCAAAGTTCCTCAGCTGCATCAGCCTTGACTCCCAGGTCTTTTACTCCATCTCACATTTCATCCATATCTTAGCGCTGCAGCGCTACTGTGATGGCGACACCATCAATTATTTCAGTGATTGCCTTATTACCGTCCAATATTACGTTCTTAATGTCTAGGGTAGGTGGTGAGGTAGCCTTCTCTGTTATGGGCCCCTCGTCAGGAGCCCTGATTCATGACATTTTAGGGATGCTCTCCTCAATGGCTGGTGGGATTTTGAGGCCGTGCCTGGCCCCTCCCCAGGTTTAGGTGGCATACGTGCAGAAAGGATTCACACTATGTGAGGCTCTGCGGCACATAGGTCCATTCTCACCTTGCAGTGTAATTAATCCCAGTTCACCTCCAATAGCATGCAAAAAGAGTTAAGGGCCAGATGTATTAAAGGGTTTTACCCATTCTGTGTCTATGCGAAAATGTTTTCATACATATGGCCCTAAATGCGGTGCACAGAGACTGGTCATCCACAAGGCAAAAGAGAGTTTGGGGCCATGCATCTGTGGAATGAGGTAAAGTATGATGGAAGCAAGAGCAACAATCACTATTGCCAAATTTTCCTCCTAATATCTCAAGGGCCCCCGCTGCTCTTTCTCCTAGGAATTTCCAGTTTCCATTGCCGAATGTGTGGTTTTTTTATCATCGCAAATCAATATTGCCCACAGTGATCACTCCCATTGCTCAGGTCCAGTAATATTGTAATCCAGTGCTGTGCAAATATTGCGTCCACTACATAGGCCCGGATAACTCAGAGAGGGGGCTGGCAGAGTGAGTTCACAACACCATCAATCCTAGTTGGGGGCGAGAGTCAGCAGCGTTGGGTAGGGGCGTATAACATAATCACCCCCTGTCGAAATTTCTATGCACACCAATAGGCCCCAGGTGCCACTCACCCAAGGAGCAGGGGCCCTGACAGGGCTGCCAAGCCTCACACCACGCTACTCACCACTGTCTGGGCCACTCGCCATCTCCAGCTCTTGCTCCCTACTAAACCATCAGCCAAGCGGTTGCAGCATGGCCGTCTGCAGAACACACCCTTGCCTTTCATCTAGGGCAGCGTTGCTTCGGTCCCAATGCCTCCGTCTCTGCCAGCACTGCCCAGCTCCCTGTGTGCCATGTCACACCACCTCATTGGAGCCCTGGCGAACCCAGGGAGCGACCTCAAACCCCTGTACACTAGCTCACAGGGTGGGGGCCATAGTTGTGAACTCCTGGAGGCAGCGGATGAGGCCGAAGGTGGGTCTCATTAAAGGCACTTCGCCACAGCTCTCAGCAATAACGTCTGCTCAGTTGGTCACCTTGGCTCCACCTCATCCCCACTTATACTCTATGTTCAGAAGATATATTGGCAGGTGCTTTTACCCCCCAGTATCGAAATTGTAGCTCTTGTGTGAACAATCCATAATTCCTCTATAAGTAATACTTTAAGCAGCTAGATCTTTTTTGGAAAGAGTAAAGATGGTGCAAGAGCAACTAAATTCAAAAGACTTCAAAAATCTTCATTTGATTATTACTTTATTTTGGTCAAATTAACTATATTTCAGCCCACAAACTATTTTTATTCCCACTAAGGAAATTCAGGTCAAAGTATTGAAGCGGTATCATGACTCCATCAAATTTGGACAAAGTGGAGTTAGAACAACTTTGTATTTGTTTTGACTATCCCTTTGTTGGTCAACTGTGCATTCTGGCACCTAAGAATATTTTGTCTGTCCCATTTGTGCTCAGCATCAATCTTTGCTTCCTAAACATTTTTTTTCAGACCTTACCAGTGGACCATGACCCATGACATAGGATCTTGACAGATTTTATTTCTGATCTTCCCTCTTCTGAGGAATATCATGTGACAATGGTGACAGCAGATACTTTATCAAGGTTAGTTATTTTTTCTCATTTCAAACGCTACGCACAAATGTAGAGATAGCCCAGTGCCTTTTGGCAGATTCATTTAATTTCATGGATGTCCTTGTACAATCATCTGAGAGGTACTTGGTGTGTCTCACATTACTGGAAGAGAACATGCACACCATTGGGAAATGAACAAGCTCTGTCATCTTCCCCAATCCAGTGGACATCCAGAACAAATTAATCAAAGTCTGGAGCAATATTTGTGATGTTAATGTAATGTTATCCAGGATGATTGTTTTTCTTCCAGTGGCATTCTTTTCAATGCAATGTTTCCATCCAACGGGATTTCCATTTACTTCTCATTTGGATCCTATAATTTCTGTGGTTACAGAATATTAGACCAACTAAGAAAATCTAGGCAATTTATGTCAGAAACTTTATTCCAAAATAATGATGAAAATACATTTTGATAAATCAAGCTCCAAATATTTTTGTCTTGGAAAGAAGCATTGATTGCCTACTTGGCTTATTCCAATTCGTATAATGCCAGTAATTTTTGGGGCTGATACTTGCCATTAATTTACATCTGAATCCCCACCAATCATAGTAAAAAGACGACCTAAATATGAGGTTCAACAGGTTTGTGATTCAAAAAAATGTTGAGGAAAACTTCAGTTTCTTATTCAGTGGAAGGAGAACCCCTAAATGAGTTTTCCTTCGAAGATTCATCTTCGGTTTATGATCCAGGGTTGGTCTGTGCTTTTCCCAAAGACATAAAGATTACATAGAGCTTCTGAAGCGATGCATACTGGCACACAACCAATTAACTATAACTTACTAAGTTTGAGCAGCTTCATGTTTAAAGCGGGTTGCTGGAGTCACTCCGCAGCATCCCCTTCTGCAGGAGTGTGGAGTAGATCCTCATTGGTAGCCAATAGTGTGGAGTCAGGGCTGCAACAGTGGCCCTCCCTATTACCACATGGCACAAAGGATGTCAACAGCATTGGGCTGCTTAATCATGGGATCACAGACAGCATACATTACCAGTGAAAGATGGATTTTGACTATATAAAGTGACAAACCAAGGATGGTGGTGTCTCCTTAGGGAATTACATGAACTTCCCAAACCAAAATGTGGGAGATCTTCCCTCTGAGTCCAGTCACTGTTTTTGGTGTATATATAAAGTCACTGCTTGAAAAGATAGACATGTTGCAACTCATTTTGTTCCCTGATTTCTCATTGCTCTCAATGCTGGTTTTGCTATGCATTTTTGTGCCCGATTTGTCTCAGCAAGTTTGGATCATTGTTTGTGAACGTTACCTTTTCTGTTGCATGGTGCAGCTTTGCTATCTCTGTTTTTTAAACCACGCAGTTTTGGATCAACTTCCTTGTGGATCATCTGTCTCTGAACATATTACCCTGTTTTTCTCCCTGCTGATATCAGGGGAAGTATGATGTTTTGCTGATGATAACCAATGCAATCTACACCATAAATCAAGATTTAAACACATTGCTGAGGGGCATATTTCTCATATGGGGTTCCTTCTAGCTATGACACTCCTAATGATACATACTTCACCTTTCATGCATATTATTCTGTGCAGGATGCTATTGAGAATAGTCCCCCTTCCTAGTGGAATGCACAATAGCCCCCAGTTCTTAACAGTAATGCAGACACCACAAAAGTGATAAATGACAACTCTTCCATTAGTTGGAACTACTGGAAACCAGGGGCTGCATTTGATTTGATTTATTAGCTTATCTGTGCAGTTATGAACAGTGACCAAACATATGCAATTCAACTTTGGCCCCACCCCAAAAAAGATCAGTCTAGCCCGAGCTGTAAAAGCCTTGTCTCCTCTGAACAACGACTCCAGCAACCCCAATCCTGTAATTTGTCAGGTGTCAGTAATAAGGTAAATCTGACACAAAACATCACGAACAGCAGCTTCAGTTGACATTAGAATCTCACATTATGATCTAAAACCATGCAGCATTTGGTTATGTGAATGTAAAAGCTGAAGTACTGAAATCATGGCATTTTAAGTATCAAAATAATTGTCTGGCAGGCGCCAGTACCAATGCATATTCTGCACCACAACTGTATCAAATCTGTTGGGGAAGAATATTATATTATGTATCAGAAGTGCAGAGGTTCAGGTACCTTCAGATAGAATACCAGGTATGAAGCAGAAAGAACATCAGCAGCCACTATCATAGATGGTCAGTTACCACGAGCAAAGACATTAACATGCCAAGAGCATTAAGCCTCGAATGAAGTGAGCCTGTGACTGATAATGCCAATTATGGTGCTCCTAGGAGGCCATGATCTTGGAGCTTAAGATGCGAAGAGCAATATGCAAAAGGTGCCAACAACTCGTGACTTTTGTGCTGATTTTTTAGCATGGCACATGTTCCTAGCACTAAATTATAGTAGGACCTGCCTATTTCCACCCGTTGGTAGAACTCTGTGAAATCTCCCTGAGTTTTTTCGTAACTCCTCGGATTTCTTCAGTCAGATTCCACACGTTCCACTCACGTCTAGACAAGATACCAGCTCAATATTCGAAGATGAAAGACCATCTTGAAATAACAAGAATTTAAGAAGGCACGAGCAATGACATTAGAACAGCAAGATATTAACACGTATGGTTCCAGAAATGATAAGGTGCTATGAGCAGGGAGGATTAAATGCAATGGACTGTAAGAAGCCAACAGCATGATGTTTCAGCTGCCAGAAACATTAGGAATCAAGGGCCAGATGTACGAAGCATTTTTCAAGTCGCAAAGGGGCCAATTTGTAGAATCGGCCTGTTTGCCACTTGAAAAATGCTTTTAGAGATGTACAAAGCCCAAACTGCAATTCGGTAGCTTGTTACTGAATCGCAGTTTGGGTTTTGCGATTCGGTATTAGGAAGGGACGTGAAAAGGGTGACCCTTCCTAATACCAAATCCAAATGGTATGTATGATTGTTTTGGGACCGCGAATGCGGTCGCAAAACAATCGCAGTTAGCATCAGTTTCAAACTGGTGCTAACCCATTCGCAACGGAGCAGGCACTGGTTTTTGTTTTTGAACTGCATCTCGTTTTCCTTTAAGGAAACTGCTTTATTTAAAAGGAGTCACAGACGTGGTCTCCAGCAGGCCACCAGCCCTGTGAGAGCGGCCATTCCCAATGGGGTCGCAAAATGCGACATACCTCATGAATATTCATGAGGTAGGTCATTTGCGACCCCATTGGGAATCGCAAACAGTGTAAAGTACAGTCGTACATCCGGTTTTGCGACTCGCAGTTTCGCAAAACCGGATCTTTGTACATGTGGCCCCAAATTCCAGGAGTATGGTGCATAAAATGGTACTATGATGAAGAACTAGGTGCCAAAAGTCACCACTGAGGTACACAGTCCGCAGGAGAGGTAGAGCTCGACCTCTGCACACCTCCTACAGTGCTACAGGGGAGCAGACAATGCTTCCTCAGCCAGACGGTAGCTTGGCATAGCCATAGACGCCCTAACACTCTGCCACCCCAGTGCCAAATTACCTAATAGACAAAGTAGGCACGGCCTATAGGCCCCACTCCTTTTAGGGGGCCTCTTGACAAGGGGTCAAAATAAAATTGATTTGATCTTGAACGAAAATTACAATCAAGCTTCCTTAAATTGTTTCCATAAAATAGAAAAAAATGAATCACCTGAAAAGAAGCGAAAAATGTACATTAAAGACTCTATGGAGAAAATACTTTATTAATATAGTGTACCCATTTACAGCTTAAAGTACGTAAACCATAGACATCAGATTCACATAACAATTTGTGTCTTAAAAGCTCATCTTCAGTCAGCTGTCAGTTTGTAAAAAAAAAAAAAAAATCACTGCAAACTACCTATGCGTAATGTTTAGTTTGGTGTAATAAAATTGGTTTAATAAAATTGTTGGTAAAATTAAAAACGTATTAGGAGATAATATGCGGGGGAAGGGGCGAAATTCCGACTGCCTAGGGGCCTCCAAAGGGTTTAATCCAGCACTGGCCAACCCTCAACTCCCACCTGCCCAGCTGCTGTTCACCTCCCAGTTAGAGAAGTCTGGAAACTCCACAAAGCTTCAGCAAAAGGACCCAGTAATCGCAATCCGACAGATATTCGTTCTTCCAGAAAGTTAAACGCATAATGCCAGTTAACTCGCAGGAAGATTCCGTATGGAATCGTTAATTCCAGGACCTTTATCTTCCAAGAAAATGAACAGGGAACTCATCATTTGGAGTCGAGGAGAACGAAGAAGGTCAGTTGCTGACAACCAAGAATCGCAAAATCCAGAAACTTTATAGGTGCATATCCAGAGAGAGCGAAAGACATACAGACCGCACCGCATATTGCACCACCACAAATCCATACACCACTCCACACAGAAAAAAAGCCATGAAAACGCATGTGTGGATAGAATACTCGTATTGCCAATCATATTCACAAATAGCACACACGCAAAGACACACATGCAGACAGTGAAACACTGTCGATTGATGAATAGAGCAAAACGTGTTTAAAAGTGTATAACTCGTTATACAAATGTATTATCTTTTAAGACACGGATAACTGATTGATATGGGTTCAATATATGAAAAGGATATATTTGGTGATCATGATGTCAATTTGATCTGATTTTCTGCTTTCAAGGATTACCTTTCTCTCATTTTGCTAGTCCTTGTTGCTACAGAAGCAACAGAGCTCAAGCTAACTGAGTCACAAAAATTACTCAAAATCCGACACCGCTTTGAACTGTTAATTCTGCAGCAAGAGCTTCGAGCAGTGAAACCATACTATAAATCTTTTTACTGCGATGGAAGACAGATAATAGCCAGTGTGCAAAATAAATGACTTCATTACATTGCTCTTTCAGCCAGCCAGGCACTGAAATGCACACAGGCAATTACACAAAATGCTTACTTTCTCTTGTATATTGCCATGGCAGGAAGTTTTTTAATCGGAACCCATCAGTGACAGAAGAAAATCCCATAGTAATGGTGCAATAGCTAAGGCCCAGGAACAAAAAGCCATCTTCGACCATAAATGTACACCTGTGGTTAAAAATGGCTCCGTTTACACCTGTTAGGCAGCCGCAAACAGATGGCTACCGAGCCTAAATGCATATACTTCTGTATATTTCTTCACCACGGACTGTGCGCAATTATGCAGTTGTGCACCCTGCACAAGGCGGTGGGCATAGATCAAGGTGTGGTTTACGTTGATGTTTTGTTAAACCCTAACCGTACTTTTGGTCATTTGAATTCTCCTGTGACCCTTTCACGCCCAGAAAATGGGCAGAGAGATTTGCCCTGCAAAGAGCTGAAGTAAATTCATGTTCAGGTAAAAACGGGAAACCGAACACACCTAAACTTAATGGGAGTGCACAAGAAGGAGTTTCTCCTGAGAGGATAAATGTTTTCATGTGGAAGTAATGAAAATAAAATGTGTAGTTACAAAGCTGATTGATTCTTCCCATTGAGGATTGTACTGTATGCAAAGATTTACATTGGAGAAATCATAATATTTGCAGCAATAGTTTTGGAAATCTGAAATTGACGTAGCTTAACAGGCATGCTCCTGGCTGTGTCTTTGAGTTGCAAAAAATACATAAATCTTCACCTTGGTAGGTGTTCTTCTACTAGTGAAGATGTACTACTTGTTTTGGGAATCGGGCCTCGAAATATCCCCTTCGCTGCCAGGCCTTTTCCCCCTCCTGTGCCAAGCCTTTTTTTTGGCTATTTGGGGCAGTTCTGAATTCAGCAAGGGGTCATTTGTGTACATCCTACAAGTGTTTCCTACAGAAAATAACAGCTGAAATAAAAAACATATTGAAATTGAGGTGAAAAAAACAGCCATTTTTCTCCACCTTTTACTCTGTAACTTTTTCCTGCGATGTCAGATTTTTGAAAGCAATATACCGTTACGTCAGCTGGACTCTTCTGGTTGCCAATAAATGAGCTGCAGCTTGCAATGGGTTTTTATTCTATACCAGGTATACAGCAATTCATTTGCTGAAATATAAAAAGTGAAAAATAGGTATCAAGAAAACCTTTGTATTTCCAAAATGACCACAAGATAAGGTGTTGAGAAGCAGTGGTTATTTGCACATCTCTGAATTCCGGGGTGCCCATACTAGCATGTGAATTACAGGGCATTTCTCAAATAGATGTCTTTTTTACACACTGCCTTACATTTGGAAGAAAAAAATGTAGAGAAAGACAAGGGGCAATAACACTTGTTTTGCTATTCTGTGTTCCTCCAAGTCTCCTGATAAAAATGGTACCTCACTTGTGTGGGTAGGCCTAGCGCCCATGAAAGGAAATGGCTCAAAACACAACGTGGACACATCACATTTTTTCACAGAAAACAGAGGTGTTTTTTGCAAAGTGCCTACCTGTGGATATTGGCCTCTAGCTCAGCCGGCACCTGGGGAAACCTAGCAAACCAGCGCATTTTTGAAAACTAGACACCTAGGGGAATCCAAGATGGGTGACTTGTGGGGCTCTGACCAGGTTCTGTTACCCAGAATCCTTTGCAAACCTAAACATTTGACAAAAAAACACTTTTTCCTCTCATTTCGGTGACAGAAAGTTCTGGAATCTAAGAGGAGCCACACATTTCCTTCCACCCAGCGTTCCCCCAAGTCTCCCGATAAAAATGGTACCTCACTGGTGTGGGTAGGCCTAGCGCCCACGAAAGGAAATGGCCCAAAACACAACGTGGACACATCACATTTTTTCACAGAAAACAGAAGTGGTTTTTACAAAGTGCCTACTTGTGGATTTTGGCCTCTAGCTCAGCCGGCACCTGAGGAAACCTAGCAAACCAGCGAATTTTTGAAAACTAGACACCTAGGGGAATCCAAGATGGGGTGACTTGTGGGGCTCTGACCAGGTTCTGTTACCCAGAATCCTTTGCAAACCTAAACATTTGACAAAAAAACACTTTTTCCTCTCATTTCGGTGACAGAAAGTTCTGGAATCTAAGAGGAGCCACACATTTCCTTCCACCCAGCGTTCCCCCAAGTCTCCCGATAAAAATGGTACCTCACTGGTGTGGGTAGGCCTAGCGCCCACGAAAGGAAATGGCCCAAAACACAACGTGGACACATCACATTTTTTCACAGAAAACAGAAGTGGTTTTTACAAAGTGCCTACTTGTGGATTTTGGCCTCTAGCTCAGCCGGCACCTGAGGAAACCTAGCAAACCAGCGAATTTTTGAAAACTAGACACCTAGGGGAATCCAAGATGGGGTGACTTGTGGGGCTCTGACCAGGTTCTGTTACCCAGAATCCTTTGCAAACCTCAAGATGTGACCAAAAAAACACTTTTTCCTCTAATTTCGGTGACAGAAAGTTCTGGAATCTAAGAGGAGCCACAAATTTCCTTCCACCCAGCTTTCCCCCAAGTCTCCCGATAAAAATGGTACTCCACTGGTGTGGGTAGGCCTGGCGCCCACGAAAGGAAATGGCCCAAAACACAATGTGGACACATCACATTTTTTCACAGAAAACAGAGGTGTTTTTTACAAAGTGCCTACCTGTGGATTTTGGCCTCTATCTCAGCTGGCCCCAGGGGAGGCAGAAATGGCCTAAAATAAATTTGCCCCCTACCCCCTAACCCCCCCCCCCCCGGGGAGTGACCCCTGCGTGACATTGGCACAAAAAAAAAGATCCCCGGTGCATAATTGTTTCTGCCCTCCTTCGGGGCAGATTGACCTAAAATCGGGCAATCTGCCCCCAAGGGGGGCAGAAATGGTCTAAATACAATTTGCCCCCCAGGGGAGTGACCCATGCCTAATGGGTCACTCCCCATCTCTAAAAAACAAACAAACAAAAAAAACACTAAAAATAAATTAGCCCTGGTGCTTAAGAGGTTTCTTACCCCCGGGGGGCAGATCGGCCTAATAACAATAGGCTGATCTGCCCCCGGGGGGGCAGAAAAGGCCTAAAATAAATCCCCCCCCCCCGGGAGCTCCCTTGACTACGGGGTCGTTCCCCTTGCGTGATGTTGGCGCAAAAAAAAAAGATCCCTGGTGCCTAGTGGTTTCTGCCCCCCTTGGGGGCAGATTGACCTAAAATCGGCCGATCTGCCCCCAAAGGGGGCAGAAATGGCCTAAATACAATTTGCCCCTCCAGGGGAGCGACCCTTGCCTAAGGGGTCACTCCCCATCTGTAAAACAACAACAACAACAAAAATCCCCGGTGCCTAGTGGTTTCTGCCCCCCTTGGGGGCAGATCGGCCCAATTAAAATAGGCTGATCTGGCCCCCAAGGGGGCAGAAGTGGCCTAAAATAAATTTGCCCCCCAGGAGAATGACCCTTGCCTAAGGGGTCGCTCCCCTTGCGTGAAATTCACACAAAAAAAAAAACTCCCTGGTGTCTAGTGGTTTCTGTCCCACTTGGGGGCAGATTGGCCACATAAAAATAGGCCAATCTGCCCCCAAGGGGGACAGAAATGGTCTAAATACAATTTGCCCCCCAGGGGAGTGACCCTTGGTTAATGGGTCGCTCCCCATCTCTTAAAAACAAAAACAAAAAGAAATCACAAAAAAAAAATTGCCCTGGCGCCTAGAGGTTTCTGCCCCCCCGGGGGCAGATCGGCCTAATAACAATAGGCCGATCTGCCCCCGGGGGGGCAGAAATGGCCTAAAATAAATTTGCCCCACCCCCCCGGGGAGCTCCCTTGCCTACGGGGTCGCACCCCTTGCGTGACGTTGGCGCAAAAAAAAAGATCCCTGGTGCCTAGTGGTTTCTGCCCCCCTTGGGGGCAGATTGACCTAAAATCGGCCGATCTGCCCCCAAAGGGGGCAGAAATGGCCTAAATACTATTTGCCCCTCCAGGGGAGCGACCCTTGCCTAAGGGGTCACCCCCCATCTGTAAAAAAACAACAACAAAACAAATCCCCGGTGCCTAGTGGTTTCTGCCCCCCTTGGGGGCAGATCGGCCTAATTAAAATAGGCTGATCTGGCCCCCAGGGGGGCAGAAGTGGCCTAAAATAAATTTGCCCCCCAGGGGAACGACCCTTGCCTAAGGGGTTGCTCCCCTTGCGTGAAATTCACACACAAAAAAAAAAACTCCCTGGTGTCTAGTGGTTTCTGTCCCACTTGGGGGCAGATTGGCCACATAAAAATAGGCCAATCTGCTCCCAAGGGGGACAGAAATGGCCTAAATATAATTTGCCCCCTAGGGGAGCGACCCTTGCCTAAGGGGTCGCACCCCACCTCAAAAAAAAAAAAATGACCCTGGTGTCTAGAGGTTTCTGCCCCCCCCTAATAATAGGCCAAAGGCCTTAAAAAAAAATGCCCCCCCCTGGGAGGGACCCTTGCCCAAGGGGTCGCTCCATTATGCCAATTTCCTTAAAAAAATTAAATCCCTGGTGTCTAGTGGGCGTTTTAGCAGCCGGATTGCTTGCAATCCGCTGCTAAAACGCTGAGAGACTTCAAAGGGAAGGAAAATCATTTCCTTCCCTTTGAAGCCTCTCCGGCCTCCTCCACATGATCGGAAGAGATATGCTATGCATTTCTCTTCAGAGGAGGCCTTGTGATAATCAGCGCACGATCGCGCGCTGACGTCACAGGGGGCGGTGGGGGGGTCGGGGCTGGAAAGGGGTGGGGCTTCCCCTTCCATCCCTGCCTTGGGGGGGCAGCGCTCCCTCTGGGCTCTGTGCCCAGGACGTAATGGTTACGTCCTGGGCACACGAGCACTGTGCCTCAGGACGTAACCATTACGTCCTGGGCACAGAAGGGGATATAATTCTTTCTGTGTGACCTCACCATGCACCGAACCTACATGTTAACTCCTTTTTTCAGGTTATATGTTTAATACATGTGCCAGGAATGCCATTAAAGCATCATTAAACCTGGTCTAGGAATGAGACTAGTAAACTTTAGAAGTGCAAACTACTGACCCTTGCCAAAGGCCTATATCATTAAACGGACATGATATGTGTTAGACTTAGCATCCATGGTGTGGTCTCCCCTAACTTTTTGCTTCTGCTTCCCAGTTTGTTGATGTGTGCTGGCCTATGTTTTTGCTGTTTTTGATACTCTGGGCACTTTACCACTGCTAACCAGTCCTAAAGTGTAAGTGCTCCCATGTAAAATGTATGTGTAATTGGCTATCCATGAGTGACATATTTGATTTACGAGTAAGTTCCTAGTATAAATGCACTAGAGGTGCCCAGGGCATGTAAATCAAATGCTACTAGTGGGCCTGAAGCACTGGTTGTGCCACCCACATAAGTAGCCCTGTAAACATGGCTTAGAGCTGCCACTGTAGTGTCTGTGTGTGCAGTTTTAAACTGCCAATTCGACTTGCAAGGGTACCCACTTGCCATACCTAAACCTTTCCTTTTCATACGTGTAAGGCACCCCTAAGGTAGGCCCTAGGTAGCCCCCTGGACTGGGTGCAGTGTATGTTAAAAGTGGGACATGTACTGGTGTGTGTTACATGTACTAACACTGAAATACTGCTAAATTCAGTCTTCACTGTTGCAAGGCCTATCTCTCTCATAGGTTAACATGGGGGCTGCCTTTAAATATTATTAAAGTGCAGATTCCCTTTGAGAGCAGATAGAAATTGGAGTTTGGGGTCTCTGAACTCACAATTGAAAAATACATATTTTAGTGAAGTTGGTTTTTAGATTGTTAGTTTGAAAATGGCACTTTTAGTCAGTAGGCATTTTCTTGTTTTTACCATTCCGTGACTCTGTCTGTTTGTGGATTCCCTGTCTGGGTCAGTTTGGCAGTTGGGCTGCTTGTGAATCGCCACTAGACAGTGAGACAAAGGGAGCTGGGGAGTAGCCTGCATATCCTGATATGCCATCTGTGCTAGAGTGGAGGGAGGAATAGTCACTTACACCTGAATGGGCTGTGCCTTCCCTCTCACAATGTAATCTCCAACCCCCTGGTGTGTATCTAGGGCCTGGCCTGGGCAAGGCAGGATCTTGTGAACAACAGAGACTTTCCTTTGAAGTAAGCCTACTTCAAAGACAGAAAGGGGAATAGGTATTGGACCCAAAACCCCTGAAAATTAGATCACTTCTGGAACCAAGAGGAGCCTCTGCCAAGCAGAAGAGCTGAAGATCTGAGGATAAGTGCTGCCCCTGTCTGTGACCTTACCTTGTTGGGCTATCCTGCAATTGCTGCTTCTGCCTGTGAAAGGGGACAAAGACTGGACTTTGTTGTGCATTCCTGCTTGTGAAGAATCTCCCAGGGCTTGAACTGAGCTTACCTCCTGCTTTGAAATCTCAGGGCCATCAAAGACTTCCTCTGCCAGCACCTGGACTCTCTGCTGAGACTCCTGCCCTGCCAAGTGGTGCCATATCTAGTCCCTGGCCCTTGAAAGGTGAAGTTGGCAGACAAGAGTTGAAAATCCCCGCACGGCGTTCTGTGAGGGGATTTTCAACTCTTGTCTGCCAACTTCACCTTTTCGATGCACCATCTGCAACGCGGCTGATAAACAACGCGCCGCCGACCTCGCGGCTAAAATCGATGCTCCGCCTGCATCATGGCTGGGAGACTGACGCATCACGGCTGGATGAATGACGTGCAACACCCGCTTTCGGCTGCTGTAAATGACGCAAAACACTTGCAGCTGCGATTTTCTAACACCGTGCGACAGGATTTTCCATGCATCATCCCTTGGCGTCAAAGTCAACCCAAATCTGTGCGGATCCGAGGTGTGCCGTCCCGAACTCAATGCATTGTTCTCTTGCGAGGGAGAAAAACGGCGCATCGCCGACCCGACCGGAGAAGAAAAGATTCACAGCTTCCCTTGCAAGGAAGGAATTGACGCATCACTGCCTTTTTCGATGCACGCTTCGCCCGTGCATCTTTATTTTTGACGCTAACCAGGTACTTTGTGCAAAATCAACATTTCCATTGTTTTCTATGGAGTAAGACTCTTAGGGGGTGATTCTAACTTCGCCAAAGTTCCCCCACCAAAATACCGCTCCGCGGTCGAAAGACCGCTGAGGGTATTTTGGGATTTGCCCTGGGCTGGCGGGCGGCTGCCAAAAGGCCGCCCGCCAGCCCAGGGCAAATCAACCTTCCCACGAGGACGCTGGCTCAGAATTGAGCCGGCGTAGTGGGAAGGTGCGACGGGTGCAGTGGCACCCGTCGCGTATTTCAGTGTCTGCATAGCAGACACTGAAATACTTTGTGGGGCCCTCTTACGGGGGCCCCTGCAGTGCCCATGCCATTGGCATGGGCACTGCAGGGGCCCCCAGGGGCCCCACGGCACCCCCTACCGCCATACTGTTCCTGGCGGGAGACCCGCCAGGAACAGGATGGCGGTAGGGGGTGTCAGAATCCCCATGGCGGCGGAGCGCGCCCCGCCGCCATGGAGGATTCTGCAGGGCAGCGGGAAACCGGCGGGAGACCGCCGGTTTCCCGCATCTGACCGCGGCCGAACCGCCACGGTCAGAATGCCCTGCGGGGCACCGCCGGTCTGTCAGCGGTGCTCCCGCCGACCCTGGTCAGAATGACCCCCTTATTCTTTTGAAAGTTCTTATTTTAACTTGTGTTTGTTGGATTTTTGTTGTTTTGGTCTTGTTTGCTTTAGATAAATATTGCCTGTTGTTCTAAACTGGTGTGGTTTCCATTTTGTGGTGCTTTCACTGTATTACTGTGTGCGTGGGTACAAATACTTTATACATTACTTCTGAGAGAAGCCTAACTGCTTGTGCCAAGCTACCAAGGGATAAGCAGGGGTGATCTAAGTGTATTTCTCCATTACCCTGACTAGAGTTGGGGTCCTTGCTTGGACAGGGGACGACCTGACTGCTAACCAACGACCCCATTTCTAACAATATGGAATTACATTAAAGTGGAATTCCTCCACAGAAGTTAGACAGGTATCCTGGGAAGGGTCATGAAGAGCTCACAAGGCCTTACCCTTCAGAACTGCCTTCCAACTTGGTTGTAGAGAAATAAAACAAACTAACACTTACAGAAATCAATCCTAAAGACTACTGCAGATGTGTAAGGGGCACTTTGTCAATGATAAAGGCACCTAACCACATGTTACATCCACACTGATGTCAAGAACTGTCGGAAGATCGTGTGTGATCAAGATGTGGAGAAGTACTCCACGCTCTACTGGCCAGCATATTTCAAGACTTTGCACTCCACACATGGCTGAGCATCCACACCGCACAGATCTCTCTGGCGCTTCTTGGTCACATACACTCAGAGCGGTGTTCCACAAGCTACCAGGAGAACCATGCATAACGGGGAGCAGCTGTTCTCTGGAATTTAGCGTGGAACTAAGTGTGTCTAACCTGAGCTGTTTCATTTACCAAAAAACACCATAGCTTGCTTGAAAGGGGACATAAACATGACATACAACCAACCCTTGTCAAGGTGGTGGTCTGTCCATAATATATTATTCAAGGTTCTCAATCCAAGATGACGTAAGCCTTTTCCTGTGATGCCCAGTTCCTCTTGTGATTGACTCCCTTACATATGATTTATATAGGAGTATGCAACACAACATATTTGTTAACTTATATAATCTGCATTCTTTACTCTTTTTGACAATATATTTGTCCCTGAAGTTTGCTTCTAGGGGTTTGATCTTCTTGTTGAATTCCATGCTTGGGATTCTTTCTCAGTTCTCTGCTCCGTCAAGGAGGGTTTGGTGCTTTGCTGATTTCTTCAATACTTTGCTTTATCTTCAATCAAGAGCTACATGGTTGGCAATGACAATTGTTTCCCCTGCGTGGGTTTTTCTTTTGACAGGGGCCCTCTTAAGGAGACACTTGACACCTTTCACATATGCTGTTCTGTGCATGGTGGCAACATGACTAATGATAGAGGTGCCTTTTCTGTGGGCAGTCAATAAAGAGACTCAGAAGACCTCCTCAGTCTTCTGTCCAAAACATCCCGGCGAGGCACCCTAAGTCACATTATGAGAGCACTTGCACAATGTGAAGGGAAACGTTAATAGTGGAACTAAACAAACAAAGGAACGTGAAAAGGAAGTTCAGACAAATATACTGAGGTATGGCAGAGAACTAGCCATGGTTGCTGACTATTAACTGCAGTTAAATCTGCTGGGGAAAGAGTGTTGGTTACTGAGCAAAGGTACATCAAGAGTAGTCATGTGGTGCTTTGAGAAACCACGCATCCACCACAATTTTATAGGTACTGAGACAAAAAGCAGAGCATGGAAGCCCTCTTTCTGAATGTAGAAGAATTCCTATTTTGGTGGAAATGGGAGTTTCCAGCCACATCGGTATTTCAAGATATACGGACTATCTGCAGATTGTATTAAACACCTAGTTTTCAAAGAACATATTTCACCAAGTCAGACAAGTCTAAATTCATCCCCAGAATATGGTTTGGAGCTTAGCAATTATCTGCAGAATTTAGTGCTTTTATACACTGTATTCCCTAGGGATTACCTATTTTAGCCCCCATTACTACTGCCTACTTAATCCTAATCAGGCAATAGGAGCTATTACCAGCCCTATCAAAATTATGATGTCCAGGAAAACACAGCAGGTACATTTACTTTTCACCCGGATGGTGTGGCCAAAACGTGGAAGCAGATCCAGAATTACTGATTCTTTCGCTAATTATTTATTTCTTAGTCGACCCTCAGGATCCAACTCAAAATGGGCAGGATTTTCCTTGTCCCTAAGTTACAGGTAGCCCAGGTATTTGTATGTCTAAGAGTGGGGAAATACAGGGCATTTTCCGAGGCCACTTGTAATAGCATGGTAGAATCCCGTCTATGAATTAGCAAACTCCGCTGTATTATTATTAATTCCAGGTTCACCTTACTGATGTGGAAATACCACATGACACAGAATGGGGGGCCGTGTGTTTGATATAGTACAAAGGACAGGTCCCAATCGGCAGGAATGCAACTGTTCACGTGATCGACAGAAGCTGAAATAAAATGGCGACGCTACCAACTGAAGTTGCGTACCACAGTAAGTACATAGAATGCTAGCTGGGCATCCAAGCGGTGCTATGTTATGGGTCATACCTTCAGCCAGTCCCGACTTCTATTCAATAGCATTTTCTGTGATTAGAACCCCTACCTAATAGGAGAAAGCAAAATTAAAGTTTCATAATGCAAAGTGCAGTTCATCAAAAAGCCACGACCTTAGAAATTATGTTAAACATAATAAAGATCTAGTGGATGGCTGATATTACTGTACTCTACTCTGTACCTGCTATGGAGGAGGCTCAGAGGAAAATGGGGCCTTGCTCCTGTCTCTCACCATTCCTCATAACTGGCAGCTGGGACTCCTAGAGTGTCTGGTGCTGCAAGCACAGTGACATAGAGACCTTTATAACAGTATGAGAGGGCAATGAATTATTAAAGCCTGTAGTGGTGATCCAGGCAGAGTACAAAGTGCTGGCTTATGTGCATGACATAGCGGTGGTCACAGTGGACCCCACTCTCACACAAATAGGAAAACCAGCTAAGTATTATGGGATGTTTTCTGGCTACAAGCTTAATGAGGGTCAGACTCAGGTGATGTGTTCTAAAGGAGTGGGATTTGACGATCAGCGGGTGGTGGAAGAGGCAGTGTATCTATGGTTTAGAATAGCAGCAGCTGTGGGACATTTAGTCGAAACAAACGTAGCCCCACTGCTTCGCAATATTAAGCATTAACCTTTGAGAATTAACCATTTCACCTGTTATTGGTGGGGGAGGTGTAATGTGTTGAAAATATCAATACTGCCAACAGTGCTATATCTATTTACGGACATTCCCATGGAGATCAGCAGATCCTGGCTGACTAAGCTCGAAAGTGCCTGCTTCAGTTTTTGAGGGGATTTAATAAGCCCAGAAGTGAAACAAAGTTTATGGTTCTACCCAAAGACAGAGGGGCATGGCGAGTACCCAACCTCACGTTTTCTTATTGGTCCTGCATGCTTCACCACATGGGGATTTTTAGTACCGCGCGGGACAGCTGTATTATATATTGCCAAAGCTCCATCAATCTATGAGTTAACATTAGGGACAGAGGCCAGGAGGTGTTTACAGGAGAATATTGAACCTACTTAGTAGAAAGAAGACTAATTTAAGATTGTAAGAGATGCATATAGGGTATAGAGAAAGATAGCAAGGACTGTTGGTGTTACCAAATTCAATGGCTAAACTCCTTTATGGAACTCCCCGGCCCTTCCATCTATGTTTCACGATGGAATTGGCAGGTAATGGGCATGGACGGGAATCATGGTAATGGGCGATATCTATGAGGAGGAGAAGTTGCATTCTTTTATGGAGTTACAGGAGATCTTTAGCTTAAGCAAGGGTGGCGGCTTTCTTTTAATTCTTGCAGATACGGGATTTTGTTTGCAAATCTGATAAGAGCCACCTTTCGGTCAGTTAAATCCCTTTAATAGAGACTAACATTAAGGGGCTAGGATTGGAGTTATGTATAAATTATCGACTCAAGCACTGCTGGACGATGTAGAAGCTCAAAACAGCAAATGGGGAACTAGGCTTGGGGATGAGGGGCTAGTGCTTCAGGAGTCATTGGATATTGGGGACAAGGTTCTCCTGACGGCTGGGTAAAAGAGCAAACATTTAAAAACAAAATTTGACCTGTATTGCATGCCATCCAGGGCTAATAAAGGGACAGGACACCCGACGATAAGTGCCACTACATATATTCTTCTCATGTCCTGTATTAAACTCTTTTATATGTGAGAATTAGACTTTTCTTGGTTTAATTATAGGCAAACAGTTTTAAATTACCCTCACAATAATGTTATATATTTATAAGCCTAATAAACTGTTTTTGGTCTTATATTTCACTTTTTCCAAATGTATTTATTTACTGCTGCATCAATGTAGTAGGAATTAGCTGAATTTTTGTCTCTCTTTTTAGCTTGTGCTAGTTTCATACATTGAGAAAAGCCATCTGCCATATTTATGCGACTATGCTTTATTGACTGCTCTCTTCATTATTGTTTACTTAACTACACTTTATTGCTTTTTGTATTGATTTGCATTGCACTTATACCTATTTCTGCTGCTATAATGCATTGTATCAAAGGAGTAATGCTCTTGTTTCCTCATTTTAAGTGCATATAAAAATATTTTTAAAAAGATATAGCAATCATTGCATCTTTCCATTCATGATGTAGACAAAAATATAAATTGACTGTTATTTTAGGCAGGGGGACTAGGGTGGACCATTACAGTTCCAATGTCTTCCTAAACTTGTGATCCAGCTTCCTTAGTATGTTTCTTTGATGAGATTCTAACTCACAAAGAACTCTGACATGCTCCGTCTATTGGTTAGTGCCTTAGGTGACTGTCTTATTCTGCCTCATACAGCAGCTCACAAAGCAAGTCTCCAGTCTTGTGGGAGTCATGGAATCTTCAGCTAATATCATATAATATGTTCACTCCACATGGCATGTGTGAGGACAGAGGTCTTGAGGTAGCTGTATTTTTCCTTTGTGGCTCAGCGTGGGATCCCATTAATTATAGGTCTGATGCTCCACAGGTACACCTGACACTACAGCACCTAAACAGGTTTCCCCATCTGACAGAGTGCTGGAAGTAACTCCCTTCTCTATTTACATTAAGTCCTGTCTGGTGGCAGAAATTATGGTGTTGTGGTATAGTAGACGTCGGTAAATGGGATCCATTTGTGACTATTATTTAAGTGAAAATGAACATTTACAAACATTTTCTGGATTATCATGAACATACGTATATCCTCAGAAGGAAGAATTATTGTAGTTTATTTGGTACAATTGATGTTATTGTTACACTTAGCTCACTGCAAACATCTTTTTCTTTGAAAGCTGAAAGTAAGAAGGACGGCTAGTACCACCGAAGAAACAGGTCAGCTCCTCCAGACTCCCCACCCCCTTCTTCCTGCTTCTACTTCCTCCTTTTCACTTGTCTGATCCCACTGGAATTCTGAAGTAGAATACACATTTCTCTCCAGAACAGACACCTTGGGCCTTATTACAAAGTGCCCTGTGGCGCAGTGGGCATGTGCACCTGGTTTTTTAGCCCCTCTGGCATTATGGAATTATGGTATTATAGAAGTAGCTGCACACTCTTGTGCGACCCCTTCTGTAATGTTGATAGCGCTGGTGCACATCTAGCACCATCGCTATCTTCAGAGGGTGCTCTCTCATTTGCATGGGTGTGTGGAGGCAACTCTGCACCCGTGTCCTATTATGGTTGCGGGCAAAGAGGCAAAAATGCCCTTATGAGGTGCATGTTAGACCTGTCAACCTTAGACCGACCGGTCTTCCCCCAGACTTTTTGCCTCTCCTTCTCCAGTTTTACTGAACCTATTTTTTTTGTTGTCGTAGGACTCGGAGTACTTTACCACTGCTAACCAGTGCTAACCAGTGCTAACTTGTGTGCTTACTCCTTCAAACATGGTAATATTGGCTTATTCTCCAATTGGCATGTTAAATTTACTTATTACATCCCTAGTAATATACACTACATGTGCCCAGGGTCTGTAAGTTAAATGCTACTAGTAGGCCTGCAGCACTGATTGTGCCATACACTTAAGTAGCCTTTTATAACATGTCTCATGCCTGCCACTACAGAGCCTGTGTATGTAGTTTATAGTGTCATGTCGACTTGGCAAAAATAAACCTTTGGGCAGGCCCAAACATTCCTCTTTAATGCATGGGTCACGCCCAGGGTAGGCTATGGGCAGCCCGAGGTAAGGATGTAATGTATTCAAAGAGTAGGACATATATTTTTTAGTTTTACGTGTCCTGGTAGTGAAAAACACTTACATGTGTTTATAATACTGCAAAGCCTATTTTGTTCATAAGATAACATTGAAGTTGCCTTATTAGATCTTATAAGTGTAACTTCCAAATGGGAACAGATCACCCTTTCGTGTTTGGTGTCTCCGAAATCTCAATTTAAAATCCTAATTTATGGTGATGTCAGATTTTAAATCGCAGTTTCCGAAATACCAATTTTAGAAAGTTGGCATTTTCTTGCCTTAGCCATTTTGTGCCACATGTACAAAGAAATATTTTTGCAACTTCCTAATTGCGAATCTTTGCTAACTTTGATAATGTTATATATTTATAAGCCTAATAAACTGTTTTTGGGCTTATATTTAACATTTCCAAATTTATTTATTTACTGCTGCATCAATGTAGTAGGAATTAGCTGAATTTTTGTCTCTCTTTTTAGCTTGAGCTAGTTTCATACATTGAGAAAAGCCATCTGCCATATTTATGCGACTATGCTTTATTGACTGCTCTCTTCAATATTGTTTACATAACTACACTTTATTGCTTTTTGTATTGATTTTCATTGCACTTTTACCTATTTCTGCTGCTATAATGCATTGTATCAATAGAGTAATGCTCTTGCCTCCTCATTTTAAGTGCAGATAAAAATATTTTTTAAAAGATATAGCAATCATTGCATCTTTCCATTCATGATGTAGATATAAATATAAATTGACTGTTATTTTAGGCAGGGGGACTAGGGTGGACCATTACAGTTCCAAGGTCTTCCTAAACTTGTGATCCAGCTTCCTTAGTATGTTTCTTTGATGAGATTCTAACTCACAAAGAACTCTGACATGCTCCATCTCTTGGTCAGTGCCTTAGGTGACTGTCTTATTCTGCCTCATACAGCAGCTCACAAAGCAAGTCTCCAGTCTTGTGGGAGTCATGGCATCTTCAGCTAATATCATATAATATGTTCACTTCACATGGCATGTGTGAGGACAGAGGTCTTGAGGTAGCTGTATTTTTCCTTTGTGGCTCAGCGTGGGATCCCATTAATTATAGGTCTGATGCTCCACAGGTACACCTGACACTACAGCACCTAAACAGGTTTCCCCATCTGACAGAGTGCTGGAAGTAACTCCCTTTACTATTTACATTAAGTCCTGCCTGGTGGCAGAAATTATGGTGTTGTGGTATAGTAGATTTCGGTAAATGGGATCCATTTATGGCTATTATTTAAGTGAAAATGAACATTTACAAACATTATCTGGATTATCATGAACATAAGTATATCCTCAGAAGGAAGAATTATTGTAGTTTATTTGGTACAATTGATGTTATTGTTACACTTAGCTCACTGCAAACATCTTTTTCTTTGAAAGCTGAAAGTAAGGAGGACGGCTAGTACCACCGAAGAAACAGGTCAGCTCCTCCAGACTCCCCACCCCCTTCTTCCTGCTTCTACTTCCTCCTTGTCACTTGTCTGATCCCACTGGAATTCTGAAGTAGAATACACATTTCTCTCCAGAACAGACACATTGGGCCTTATTACACAGTGCCCTGTGGCGCAGTGGTCATGTGCACCTGGTTTTTGAGCCCCTCTGGCATTATGGTATTATAGAAGTAGCTGCACACTCTTGTGCGACCCCTTCTGTAATATTGATAGCGCTGGTGCACATCTAGCACCATCGCTATCTTCAAAGGGTGCTCTCTCATTTGCATGGGTGTGTGGAGGCAACTCTGCACCCGTGTCCTATTATGGTTGCGGACAAAGAGGCAAAAATGCCCTTATGAGGTGCATGTTAGACCTGTCAACCTTAGGGTGGTCTTCCTCCAGACTTTTGCCTCTCCTTCTCCAGTTTTACTGAACCTATTTTTTTTTTGGTCTTAGGACTCAGAGTACTTTACCACTGCTAACCAGTGCTAACTTGTGTGCTTACTCCTTCAAACATGGTAATATTGGCTTATTCTCCAATTGGCATGTTAAATTTACTTATTACATCCCTAGTAATATACACTACATGTGCCCAGGGTCTGTAAGTTAAATGCTACTAGTAGGCCTGCAGCACTGATTGTGCCATACACTTAAGTAGCCTTTTATAACATGTCTCACGCCTGCCACTACAGAGCCTGTGTATGCAGTTTATAATGTCATGTCGACCTGGCAAAATAAACATTTGGGCAGGCCCAAACATTCCTCTTTAATACATGGGTCACGCCCAGGGTAGGCTAGGTGCAGCCCCAGGTAAGGGTGTAATGTATTCAAAGAGTAGGACATATATTTTTTAGTTTTACATGTCCTGGTAGTGAAAAACACTTAAATGTGTTTATAATACTGCAAAGCCTATTTTGTTCATAAGATAACATTGGAGTTGCCTTATTAGATCTTATAAGTGTAACTTCCAAATGGGAACAGATCACCCCTTCGTGTTTAGTGTCTCCGAAATCTCAATTTAAAATCCTAATTTATGGCGATGTCAGATTTTAAATCACAGTTTCCGAAATACCACTTTAGAAAGTTGGCATTTTCTTGCCTTAGCCATTTTGTGCCACATGTACAAATAAATATTTTTGCAACTTCCTAATTGCGAATCTTTGCAATTCACAATTAGGAAGTTGCAAACAGCTAGATTCCCAGTGGGTCACAAATGGACCTATCTCCTCAATATTCATGATCTCAATTTGTGACCCATTGGGAATGGCCTAAAATCACAGGGATGGTGGCCTGCTAGGGACAGCAGACTACTATGTCTGTGATTGCAATTTAAATAAAGCATTTTTTTAAAAAAGCAGCCCATTTTCCTTAAAGGAAAATGGAATGTGTTTCAAAAACAAAAATTAAAAGTTTTCTTTTCATTTTTTAGGAGTAGGCAGTGGTCCAACACATTTGCGAATGGGTTGCCTGTGAGTATTTTGTGACCGCACTCCTGTCGCAAAACATTCATACATCTCCCTGCGAGTCGCTATTAGGAAGGGACGCCCTTAACACAACCTTTCCTAATACTGATTCGCAAACCTATTTTGTGTTTAGGCAATTAGTTACTGCCTCACAAAATAGGGTTTGTACATCCCTAAATGGTTTTTAGCAGTCACAAATGTCCCGATTCTGCAAATTGGACAGTTTGCAACTGCTAAAAACCTTTCTACATGTGGCCTTTCGTGCCTGCAGCCTGTCTCTGGTCACATGACTGGATGTGGTTGACAGTTGGCCTCTGTGTATTCCTCTTTGACAGCCACACAGAATGGGAGCTTAGGTATGACTTAATGTGTCATCCTGGGCAGGATGGGAGGGAGGAGCGGCACAAGGCATCACTTACACTTGAATAGGCATGGCCAGACACCAAGGGTGTATCAACCCTGTATTGTCACACCAGCCATCTTGGAGCCAGGCAAGAGGAGGAAGGGGATTCCTTGCACTTCAAAGCCACTGTCTAGAAGATTATTCCACCTTGCAGATCCAGGGCACCAAAGTAAAAGTACTGGGCCCAAAATAGCATCACTTCAGTACACTTCTGGACCTGGGGATACTCTGCCAGGAAGAAGGACTGCTTTATTGCTGAAGGCCTGCCACTCTGCTGGACTGCTGTTTTGCTGGGCTCCTGCTTTGCTGTGCTTATCTGTGCCTGCTGCCTCTTGCCTGGGACTGAGAAGGACTGGACCTGCATCTCTCCACCGCAGAACCCGGAGTGACTCCCAGGGCTAGTTGGCTGGCCCCTTAATCTGAAGTTTCAGGGACATGAGAGGCTTCCAACCACTCTGCTTCTGCACGTGGGCTCTGCCATCTATGAGTCTGTCCTGCCAAGTGGTGCCAACCCAGTTCTGGACCCTTGCATGAGACCCTGTGGTGTTGGCTCCAGTGGATCAGACGTATCCTCTGCTGCAAGAGCAGAACTGATGCATCACCACTATTGCATGAATCAGAACCGGCTCATCCTCTACTGTGTAGGTCAGAACCAACGCAACAGAATCACATTGCTGCATCCTGGACACAGTGCATCACCTTTTGAGCCAACACTGTGCAACACTTACCTCTGGTGCAAGATCCGCGCATCCATCATCGACGGCAGCCTCAGTGATGCCGACAATCCCCCACATCGCCACCACTGCGTGGATCGGAACCAAGGCATCATCTTGACTGCGCTATGCATCCTTGACACCAGCCTTCACATCGCAAGTCCCGTCGATAGGATCCTCAATGTTGATGTACCAGTATCTTTGCACTGCAGCCTTGTCATATCTCAAACTGGCGCATGGCCCTGGCTGGATGACACATCTGTGTTTCTGACTCTCGCAATTCTCCGCAACCAGGATTTAAGGTACTTTGGTTCAGTGGACCTAACTGGATCCCTGTAGCAAGCCGCGCTCCATCCCAATGGGCCTAAACTTTTGACTTTGTCCCGGTTCGGTGCGGCCAGATTTCCCCAATTGGTGCTTCTTGCTTCTAAGTGTTGTTTTATGGTTTATTCTTTAAAAACTCATAACTCAAGTTCTACTTATTAGATTTTTGTCAATTTGGTCTTGTTTTACTTAATCTAGTGTGAGTCCTTTTTTGTGGTTTTTCACTGTTTTATTATTTGGAGTGCTGCAGAAATATTTTATACATTGCCTTCAAAGTAAACCTGACTGCTCTTTGTCAAGCTACCAGGGGGTTGAGCACAGGTTAATTTGGGGTTGCTTGCACCTTACACTGATTAGGATTGTGGCTGCTGCTTGACTAGGGCTCACACCCCGCGGCCAACCAACTACCCAATTTCTAACAGTGGGTGACAAAAAGACGGTGCACTGTTAGTGCAACCCTGAGGGCAGCCCTCTGGAAGAGGGAAAGAGGGTTGCATGGAGCCCCCAGACATCCCCATGCAGGAAGTGCAGTCACTCTCTGCACCTGCCTGTAGGGGAATCTCTAACCCCTCTTCAAAGTGCAGGCAGGTTGCCATCTGCACGGAGAAACACAGGGCAGCTTTGAAGCAGCCACTCCGTATTTCACTGAATGCATTGCTCCCAGGGCAGCACGAGTTTCCAGCTGCCCTGGGAGCAGTGCACTAATTGGAATAGGGCCAATGTCCCTATTTCCTACTGGCACACTGGTGGAAAAGTTCACTGTGGTGCAAGCAAAGACAGTGTGCCCTATCATATTATGGGTCCTGGAGAGTATCCTGCATGGTATCATGAATGTATCCTAGACTGCACTTTGGTTGCAGGAAAAGTCTGCTGTACCCAACATCATTGCAGAGGAGAAACAACATCTACCATGTTAACTGCTTGGGTTTTTAAACAGTAAGGATGTGCCAAAAATGATTGCCAGTGTACACTGCCCAACTGTCAAGGACTGTGCATATAGACTGTTCTCCACTCCCTCACTGTAAACAGCTACATGTACTCAGACTTAAGTGGACCTTAGTATAGTGTGCCTTGACCATTGATCCAAATGCTGATGTTTTCTCAAGTTAGCACTGAGCAGGATGCCCTGCTGGCCTGGTCTAATGCCTAACCATGCTTGAACTGAAGCTGCCAACAAGCCCAAGCTGTCTAGAGCTGCTGACCTAGAAGTCCAATAACCGCTCTACAGTATGTGAGAAAAATGGTGACTCTGCCTTATGCTATCACTCCCTCCCAGTACCCCATTTACTTATTTACTTGTTATTGAAAATCTACTTTTCCCTTCAACGCTGATCTCCATCAAGTTGTAATATTGAGCACATTCTCACCTGGCCTGCTTAGTAGATCAGCACTCAAGGAAGATGCTAAAGCCCTTGTGTGTGACATTTGCCATGTTAGGCTCACTATCCCAATCTTAACTCAGGCCTGAACCTTTTCTTACCCTCTCCTATACCATGTTTGTCCTCTCTGAAAATGGAGCCATTGACCTGGTGTTGCTAGCACTTCTGGGTCACAAGATATGCATCTTTTAATGTACAGGGAAAATTCTAACCCTAAAGCCTGATAAAAAGCATGTGTTCTGGGCAAAAGCCCAGAGAACTCTAATATTAACGTGTTACAGTCTTGCTGAAGTTGTCCACAATTTTGCTTCACTATGTTCCATGTTTTAGTATAGCTATGATAATGACCATGATCACCTTATGATCCGGAGAGCATGTTTCTCTGAACTCATGAATTGAACAGATTGTACTCTTTTTAGAAATCACAAGGAGTATATTTGTACTGCATCTTCAATACTCAATGCAGCTACTTTTTAGGGTCTAGCCTGTAGTGCATGCGCTTGCAAGACTCGGTTGTGTACACTAAAGGGCTTGGATCCAACCTGTCACTTACCATTTGTTGGCTTGCATGGCACTCTGCTTTACAGCCTCGTAGTTTGTCACTGCAGGCCTGGCATCATTTCCGTTCCTCTGTGTGGAGTAGGAACCAAGTACTGATTGATTCAATTTAATCAGTGTCCACCTGCTGCTCCCAACGTGATTGAGGTACTATTTTGTTATTCTTAACTTCTAGTGCCCTGCAAAGAGAAGGCATGTGACTGTCAAAAACGTGGCCAGCAGGACAAAATAAATTGCTAATTTTTTTTTTATTGCTAACTTTCTTTAATTTTGCCAAGTCATCTTTTCTCACTTTGCACTCATGTTTTCTTTTATTTTTGCTCATAGGCACTGTTCTCTAAATATTGCAAAATGACATTGTTTAATTTTTGTGATTTCTGAAATTATGCTTTAACACATAATCGTGCAGTACACCCCAGTCCTCCGCACTCCAGTACACCCCACTACAATCCACCCCAATGCACCTCACCTCACCTCACCCCACACCAATCCACCCCATCCCACCCAATCCAATCCACCCCTCCCCACTCGAATACACCAAACCCACCCCAATCTAATCAATCACATTACATTTCGGTGGTTCAATCCAAAACAATCTGCCCCACTGCAATCCAAAACAATACACCCCACTGTAGTACAAAACAATCTGCCCCACTCCAATCCACCTCACTACAATCTGCCTCACTTTAATCCAAAACAATCTGCCCCACTCCAGTCCGCCCCACTCCAATCTGCCCCAATCCAATCCAAAACAATCTCTCCCACTCAAATCTGCCCCCTTCGACTCTGCCCCACTCCAATCCAAAACAATCTACCCCACTGCAATTCACCCACTCCATTCTGCCACACTCCAAAACAATTGGTCCCACTTCAATCCGCCCCACTCCAATCAGCCCCACTCCAAACCAAAGCAATATACCCCATTCCAGTCCAATCCACCTCACCCCAATTAAATCCACCCCAATTCACCCCACTCCAAACCACCCCATTCTCATTCAATCCACCACACTCCCATCCAATCCAGCCCACACCAACCCAATCCAATCCACCCCACTACAATCAAATACACCCTATTCCAATCAGCCCTACTACAACCTGCCCCACTCTAATCTACCCCACTCCAATCCAAAACAATCTGTCCCAACCTAGTCTGCCTCACTCCAATCCAAAACTATATGTCCCATTCCAAACCACTCCACTCCAATCTACCCCAATCCAATCCACTTCAATCTGCCAAACTCCAATGTGCCCCACTCCAAAGCGCCCCACTTTAATCCAAAACAATCTGCCAGACTCCAACCTGTCCTATTCCAAGATGGCCAACTCCACCCTGCCCCACTCCAATCCCAAACAACCCACTCCAATCAAAAACAATCTGCACCACTCCAATTCCCTCCACTCCAATCCAATCCACCCCACTCCATCCCAATTTACCCCACTACAATCCAGTCCAAACACACCAATCCACCCTACACCAATCCAATCCAACCCAATCCGTTCCAGTCCAGTCTACCCCACTCCAATCCAATACACCTCACAACAGTCCTATTCACCCCACCCCAATCCACTCCACTGCAGTCCAATCCTCCCCACTCCAGTCTGATCGACCCCACTCCAATGCATCTCCCCCACACCATACAACCCACACCACTCCAATCCAGTCCGGCCAATCCGATCCACCTCACTCCAATCAAGTTCACTGAAACCCAATCCACTTCACTTCAAACTGCCCACACCACCCAAAACCAATCCACTCCAATACAATCCACTTTAATCCACCCCACTCCAATCCAGTCCACATTAATCCAGCCTACTCCAGTCCAATCCATCCAATTCCAAACCATTTTAACCTACCTCACTCCAATCCAGTCTTTCCAATTAATCTGCCCCACACCAATCCAATCCACCCCACTACAATCCAGTCCACCGCAATCCACTCCAGTCTAATCTACCCAATCCATTTCACTCCAATCCACCCCACCCCAATCCAATCCACCCCATTCCAATTCAATCGACTTCACCCCTATCCAAACCACCCCACCCCTATCCAATCCACCCTTATCCATTCCACCACACTCAATCCAGTCCACCACACTCATTTCCAATCCTCCCCACCTCACATAATCCACCCTACCCCTCTGTAATCCACCCCACTCAATCCAATCCACCCCACTCAATCCAATTTATCTCACTTCAATCCACTCCACCTCAATCTGATCCACTCCAATCTGATCCACCCCACCCCTGTCCACACCACTAAAGTCTACCCCACTCCAGTCCAGTTAAACCTCACCACTCCAAACCAATCCACCCCACCCCAATCCAATCCACCACACCCACACCAAATTCATCACCTCCAGTCAACCCTAACCCAATCCTCCCCACTCTACTCCAATCCACCCCACTCTGCCCAAATCCACCCCTTCCCAATTCACTCCACTGCACTCCAATCCAATCCATCCAGCCTACCCCATTCCAATCCACTCCATTCCAATTCAATCCACATTAATCCAATCAATCCCACTCCAATCCAATCCACTCCATACCAGTTCATTCCACCCCTCTCCAACCCAACCACCCACCCAACTCCAATCCACCCCACTGTAATGCAATTCAGCCCACTCCAATCCACCCTGCTCCAATACACTCCAGCCCACTCCAATCCACACACTCCCTCCAATCCATCACACTATACTCCAATCCACCTCACTCTATACCAATCCAAACCACCACACCCCATCTCAGTTCAGTTCACCCACTCCAATCCAACCCATCCAGCTCACCTCACTCCAATCCAATCCATCCAACCCACCCCACTCCAATCCATCCCACTCCAACCCAGTTCACTCAGCTCCAATTGAATCCACCCTACTCTAATCCAATCCTCTCCAATCCAAACCACCCAACTTCAGACCAATCCACCCATTCCAATCCACTGAATCCAGTCCACCCACTCCAATCCAGTCCACCCTACTCCAGTCCAATTGAATCCACCCACCCCACTTCACTTCAATCCACCCCACCCCTATCACTCCAATCCAAACCACCCACCCCAATCCAATCTAAACCGTCCCACTCCAATCCAATCCACCTCACCTCATTTCAATCCATCCAATTCAATCTAATCCACCCCACTCTAATGCAATCCACCCCACTACCTGAATCTACTCCAACCCACTTCACCCTATTCCACCCCACTCTACAACACTCTGCCACTGTACTGCTGAACTCTACACCCCTCTACTCAGCTCTACAACACTCTACTCTGACACTCCACCAAATTCGCTCTGACACTCTGCTCCCCCACTCCATTTTGCCACTCCACGCCACTAACTTTTAGCCATGCTGGACAGCAGCCACACTGGTGTACAACTATGCAAAACACATTGTCAATGTCAATAGCTCTTATACAGGCGAGATCTATTGCTTTTGCCAAAGCTTGTTAATCAATATGATGTCTTATGTGTCGACTGGATTGTATACTTATTTTTCTTTAAATTGCTTTTTGCTGTACATAAATTCAAGATGTTTTTGGGATGTTCTTCTATTAACAACCGTTACTGAGAATTCCATTTATATACTGATACCTGAAGCTATGAACCTAGCCACAAACGTCATTCTGCCTCTTTTGAGATATGCCTTGACTGCATAATAAATGCACAAATGGTTTGAAGCTTAAGCTTTCCATCTCAGATGAAGTACCCAGTATCCTAGCCAGTAGAGAGAACAAAAAATGTGACCTTTGAGGTTTCATTAACCTTGTGCACAGAATCCAAAGGGAGTGATGTTCTTTTCATATTCCTCCACCTTCACCAGTGGCCACATATATGGGTATACCAGGGTCATTGGTAGATGCAGGGGAAGAGTGATTATATAATAAAGAAAACCTCAACACAGTACTCCACCACTGCTTTCAAGTCACTCAGCTGCTCAATGAGGTCTGCATAATGTGGGAATTCCTACTTGGAAAAGTATATTTTTCTTCTCATTCCAAGAGCTAAGCATAATTGCAATTGTGAATGGACGTGCCAGAAACAACTACTTTTGTGTAACCACCTCTCTGTACGCCAATAAAGAATCTGAAAACATAAATACATGACAAGTGAGAAGGAAATATTTCCCTATGCTTTGGATACCTACCTCAATCTTTGTCACTGCACACTCTTGTGGAAAAATGTTATTGTTTCTACTTTACTTCTGTTGAATTGCAAAACAGCCAATACAGTTAATATCATTTCATTCTCTAATCTTAGCAATTGTGTATTTTTACCAATAATTCATACCTTGTAAATTACCTTCTCGGAAACATATGTACATGTTACTTGCATCCACATATGCTCGGTATGGGAGAAGCTAGGGATTACTCTGCAGTTTACTGCTGGTATGGCAGCAGTTGAAAGCAGTTCAGATAGTCCTAAAGAGTTGTGTCATAGTATGTCACTGGTAGCAAAGGTAAAGGGCGCAGGTATCTCCCATCTTATCTGTTCATCTTCACACAGTGACAGGGCTTGCATATTTGTCACAAACCGAGCCATCAACGAGTGCGTTAAAAACAAGTGTGTCTAAGGGGGTTATTCCACCTTTGGAGGAGTGTTAATCCGTCCCAAAAGTGACGGTAAAGTGACAGATATACCACCAGCCGTATTACGAGTTCCATAGGATATAATGGACTCGTAATACGGCTGGTGGTAAATCCGTCACTTTTCCGTCACTTTTGGGACGGATTAACACCTCCTCCAAAGTTGGAATAACCCCCTAAGACTCCAATCACCGCTCGGAGTGGAGTTGAGGCATCATTTGCATCACCTGGATCACAAGTGTTTCCTACATGTCAAGTCCTATAAAAATGAATGAATTTATCGTTGATTATATCTGGCACTGAGCCTGCCCATACTACAACAGACCAAGAACACGGGAAGCGCAAGCAAGAAAGGTATTCCAAGTCTTAAAAGTATGAACAGTTGCATGCAGCGATGCTGTAACAGGCACATGAGTAAACTTTGGTCACAAACCATCCTCTAAGACAGTGTGAGAAGCAGCTGGCACACATTACAGATTACACCGCTCTGGGATAATACCGTGGAGATGATGGTACTCCCGCACACCGGAGAAGCGCCTGTTTTATCCCACAGTGCACGTGTTCGGTGAGAATTGGCACATGCACTGTTTGATAAAACATGGTGCATCATGGGAAGCATGACGATCTCAGCAATGCAGAAGCACCTAAAGAGACGCCATGAATGTGCTTTTTACTGAACATATACAGATCCTCGGAATTAAACTCATCTGTCCCAAAGTGATGGCTCCTTTATGCACCTTTACCTTAGAACATGTATGGTAATCTCAACCACTTGTGTAATAGCCAGACCTGCTACCAGCAGCCCTGTGAGTTGTTTCCTACTGCATGGGCAAATGCAATGAAAGGAATGAAATACCATTCCGATTCAGATGTGCAAGGCCTGTGTGAGTGAGGCAGTTCCGCTTGGGCCCCAAGGGATTAGTGTAAACACAATTGCTTATTTCTCATCAGGGAATTATGCTGGCAGTGCAACTCTTGCTAATCTTTCTGGAGAGACCTGGTTTTAGGAACCTGGCTTCAGATGCAAACCGGAGCGGCTCCTCTGCTAAGGCGAAGGAGCGTTGCCCCACTGGATTTTTGGGAAAGGAAAAATAAAATGATAATAACGGCACGTTATTATCATTTTATTTTTCCTGGGCGAAGGGGTGGATTGGGCTGGGCCGGAGGAAGGGGGCAGGAGGAGAGCAATGTGCACTCAAAGTGTGCTTATCTGTTTGGCCGGCAGTGCGGGGCTTGCCACAAAGACATGCGCACTTTGCATGTTCTCTACCTGGCTGTATAGCACAGCCGAGTGGACAACATGCCCAGGCTCCCATTCATAATCTGGGCAGCAAAGCAAGCTGCTCAGACCAATCATGATGCTGCTGTTGCTGGTGACACCAGCGTCGTGATTGGCTGGGAGCCAGGGAACAGGAAGAGAACGGAGGGGAGACAAACGCGTCTCCCCCTCAGGTAATCTTTTTTTTTTTTTAAATTCACCTCCCTTACCCTTGGCATCCAAACCTGCACCCCCTCCCCCCACCCCCCACCCCTGTGGAGTGGCAGCCACCATTGCTGCAGACTACCACAGCGATACCCTTAGATGCCCTTACCTTTCCCATAAGACTGCTCCAGAGTCATATCAGCATGTGGTTACTGAAGTGGAGAACGCACTTGACAAGATAAGAGGCCAGGGAAGTCCACATCGCCATGACAATGTTCAAGAATGCTGAGCAGTGTCAACAGAAGAAGGTGGTGATGGAGAGACACTGGTTCATCTATCGCAGCAGAGCATGGTTTTCGATCGATGTGGCACTCACTCACTAAGCCACATGAACGATTTCTAAGCTCCTACAGTGAACTGTTCATCCAACCAAATAATTGCTCACTCCGAGAGCAACATGAACTTTGTTTCCCTCTCTATCAAGCAGACAGCACTTTGATGTAGGGATGCGGAAAAGGATTGCCCAGGGGTGGGGCATAGTTCAGGCGACGGTGAGTTGTAGCCTTATAATTGTTCAATTGCAGGTTGCTTTACAGTTAGTTAGAAGCCTCTAAATAACCCATGTTATATATACAGCAGCCTGTTTCTTGATCCAAAATTGTGGAGGGGGATACACATACAGGTTCTAACAAGGCAGGTGCTATAAGGCTACAGACCAAGTCATATGCATTTACACTCAGACCTTATTTCAAATCTATTACAAAAGATTTAAAACTCATTTAGTTCCCCTAAGTTCGTAGTTGCGCCTAACATCAGCGTTTCTCATTTTTTTTGCCTGATTTAGAGTTTGGCAGGTGGGGTTACACCAGCACAAACGTGGCGGATATCCTGTCCGCTGTATAACAATTCCATTAAATCCAATGGAAATTGTAATACGGCTAACCGGATATCTGCCACAGTTGTGACGGAGTAACCCGTTGGCCAACACATCCTAGGAAGGCCTTGTACCCAAGAAATTAATTTATGATAGGGGTCAATTTGCTATAGTAAGAAAAGGCACTTCCTCAAGGTGAATGAATCTTAAATATAGAACTCTTTGACAGTGGCAAATCGCTAATTGACATCCAAATTTCTGCATGAATTGAACGTCTGTGTTTCGTTAATGGAGCGAGTAGGGCATTTCTAGAGAAAACGGCTTCAGTAGCGTCTCAACTAACGTTTTTTACTTCAGAGAATTTTGTGTTTAATGTAAAGGCATAACATCAGATGACATAGCGATACATGATAAAGATGAGCACTCAGTACAGCAGTATTGAAGAGAGAGGGTACACAAATCATGAACAATTTTGTATGTCTTCATATAATGTGATAGTAGTACCCTTTAATTAAGGTTGTGTTACCATATGGATACCGATGGCAGCTGTAAGAAGCACTCGCAGGGGAATCTAGCTTCATGACAGGAGGAGAGAGTATGAAAATTGAACATTTTGTACAATTACTAGGAGAGAAAGATATACCTTCTGCGTGCCCAAATGATGCATCGTCTATGAGTCAGTGAGACAAGAACATGACGGACCTGGGTATGTAGGGGGGTGAGGGAAGGTGAGTGAGTGAGCTATCTAGAAATTGATAGCAACTTAGTTTATGATCAGGTGAATGGAATAGGAGACAATGCCCTTTGGAGGTATTCTTTTCTATATACATATTTAAAGAGCGCCATATTGTACTAGAAATATGGGGTGAGGATTGTATTTTAGACTGTAGGGTGTGGGCTCCTCTGAGATATGAAACCATTGCCCACCAGGTGTGATGGGAGAGGGCATTAAATGACTTCCATTAGGAGAGGATGACTAGAAGTGCAATGGTTAGAAGATCTAACAGGGCCATATCACTGGTGTTAAGGTTCAATGTAATTCCAGCAGCCCAGGGGCCAAAGGTTACTACTGGGTAGTTTAAAGTTATAGGTATATTACAAATGTCAGATAGTTTGTTCTGCATTGATTGCCAGTATGGTTCTAGAAGGTTACACCCAAAAAACATATGGTCATGAGAGCCGGTATTTAGGTTCCAGTTCCAGCAAACATCAATGATTCATAGTTGTAATTTATTTAGTCTAGATGGAGTCCTTTGTGAGAGATATATTGTAGAACATTTGGTCTGTATGAGGGACGGTGTGATTTTGTTGCATAGTGATAGTTCACCAATTTTTTGCCAGTTTTGATGAGATGTGGTTAAATACCTCTTTGCTAAAGTGTTTATTCCATTTCGTCAACACCACCCACCGTTGAGGAGATTGTGAGTCAGATAAAAGCTTGTACTTTTTTGAGGCAATATGTCCTGAAAATCGCGATATCTTAAGCTGAGATGGCAACAAAGGGTGGGTGTGAACTGTGAGCTTTCACAATTTTGCCTTTATTTTAAGAAAATTATAGCAGTCTAGATTTGAGAGGGCATTTGTATCAGCTAATTCTGAGAAAAGGGTGTGAATCATCATTATTATTATATAGGTCTTTGATTTATCTAACTCCTTTGGGAGCCCAATCAGCTGCAACTTGTGTTGTAGATTATGTCTTTAGTTTAGGGTTATGCCAAAGTGACGCCCATCTGGAGCTCTGAATAGACACTGCCAAAATGTTTATCTAGAAGTTTGGGAGCATTGGTAGTGTCTATAAATATTCATTGGGAATGAGGTGGCAAGAACGTTGTCATTGTATTAAAGGATACAGGACTAAAGGGAGAACATATCTCCTGTTCAATCTGTAGTCATCTATGAACGTTTGGTGTTATTGGGAGTATCCAGACCGCACCTTGAGCTACTAAGAAGGCTGATTGATAAAGATAATAATTTTGGACTTACATCCACCCTGAGAAAAGCTTCTTCTAAGCGCTTTGTATGAAATTCTTGCTCTTTTTGTCACACCAGAGGAATTTTGAGGTTATTCTATCGATTTCCTGGAAGAAGGATGGGGAGAGATTTAGTGGTAGCATGGAGGATATGAAATTAACTATTTGATTGATCATCATTTTGAGTGTTTGAATTCTGCTCCACCAGGATATGTATTTTGGTGACCATTCTGCTAACAATTCTTTAACGTTGGAGATAGTCTAAGATTCAATGTAGTGTAGTGTTTCAATTAGGTCATTGAAGAAATAAATACCAAGATATGTAAGCCATTTGGGCTGCCATTTAAGTCCTGAATCACTCAAATGTGAGGGAAAACACAGGTTATTCTGAGAAAGACCTCAGTTTTATCTTTATTTAGTGTATAACCAGAACCTCTTGAGAAGGAATGGGTCATATTAAAGATACTCGGACTGCAGATTTAATGTCTTCTGAGAAGATCAGGATATCATCTGCATAAGTTGCAGTTGTATACATTTTCGAACAAATTTAAGGCCTTTAACTTCAGGTGTATCTTTGAATAATTTGAGTAGCGGTTCAATGGCTAGCAAAAAAGCAAAGGGAAAAGAGGACAGCCCTGCCTTGTGCCATGGTGTAGATCGAAATATGAGGAAGTGGACCCATCAATCCTAATGTTTACCTTGGGATTTTACAAAAGCGCCATTACCCTTTTAAATGAATGGGTTGCCGAGATTGTGAGTTTCAAGAACAGCATGTAAAAAAGGACATGCTACTTTGTTGAATGCCTTCTCAGGATCAAGAGGATCAAGAGCGATCACCGCTGTCATGAGTTCCATAATATGGAAAATGTGCAGATATTGTCTCTGGAAAGGAAGCCTTTGACAAAGCCTGTTCGGGAGCTGTGGATGAGATTTGGAATGTGCTTTTCTAATCTTCTGGCTAGAACTTTGGCAAAGAGTTTTGCTCCATATTTAAGAGTGAAATAGGGTGAACATTTTTGGAATCAAAGTGGTCCTTACCTTCTTTATGAATTACTACTACTGTGGCCTCATATGTTGTGCCAGGGGCCTTACCCTGGATGGCAAAGCAATGTAGTATTTTTGGAGGTGTTTGATGATTGAAGGCATGAAAGTTTTGTAAAAATTCATGGGGAAGCCTTCAGAGCTGGGAGCTTTCCTAGATTTAATTGAATTTATTGCTGTGATAATTTCTTCTGTTTTTATTGGTTGATTTAAAGCTAATCTTTCTGCATCAGAGATGGAAGACATAGGATGATAGCCAAGAAAGTCAAAACATTCAGATTTATCGCTTACAGATTGTCTGATGTAAAGTTTTGTGTAAAAGTTTTTAAAGACCTCAAGTTTTTCTTTTGTTTTGAATTTTTGGGATCCACTTTAGGCCTTGATATGTGAAATTTGAATATTACAGTTGGCGGGCTTTAGATTGTGGGCTAGTTTTTTGCCAGCTTTGTTGCAAAAGAGAAACTGGCTAGATTTTTGTGTGTGAACATTGAGACATGCCCTCTTACTCACTGTGGAATTATAAGAATATTTTCATTTTTAATATCATCAAGTAAAGTTTTGTTATTAGTGTGTTTAAATCCTTCTTTACGTTTGATTTCAGCACCTAAAGAGTGTAGACTTTTTTTTATTTCACCATGTTTAATTGACATACGTTTGATAATATGTCCTCAGATGACGCATTTCAACACATCCTACAGAATTACTGGGGAATTGACAGAGTTTTCATTTTCTTCACAAAAATGATCTACTCCCAGCTTAAGGAATATAGTATCTGATTCCTTTTCCAGTATTTCTGTGTTTAGGCGCCAAATCTTGTTTTCATTGTCTTCAGGGCGAATATGAATGGACATTGAAATGGCCGCATGATCACAGATGAAAATAGAATGGATCCTAGCATCTGTAGTTGTTTTAAGTAAGGAGATATCTACAAGTAAGTAGTCAATCCATGAAAAGATAGAATGAGGTGAGAAAGAAATCTTGGAGATGGTGTGAGGAATAGAGATTAATCATTTCTTTATGCGCCTTGGAGGTTCAGAATTTGAAAGTAGATTGACAATCTAAAATGGGATCAATCAGAAGATTAAAGTGCCCACCCACTATCAATTTGGAATCTTGTGGAATCTATGTTCATTTTTTGTTGACCCTGAGCCAGAATGATTGGTCATCTATATGTAGGGCATAGATGTACATAATATAAAAGTCATAAGACTCGTTGTTGTATTTGGTAACTAATCATCTGCCCTTGGTATCCTGTTCTGAGACTATCATGGTAACATTATATTTTTTTGATATTAGGGTGAACACACCATTCTTTTTCCCAGAAGCCTCGGAACAAGTTATATCTGAAACCCAGCCTTGCCTCAATAGAAGGGCTTCTTTGAAACTGATCTTAGTTTCTTGGAGTAAAATTATATCTCCAATAAATCTTTACAATAATCTACCATTGTTGTTCTTTTAACCTGGTGAGTTAACCCTTTAGGGTATTTAATGAGGACATTGAGTAAATTTGACAGGGGTGCTTGAAGGTTCTGATGACGGGGACCTGGAAGAGGCCAAAACGTATCTTAATGTTCTCATTGGAGTACCAAGTATCTCACTAGGGGGGAAATAGAAGAGTTTTGGGATAAACAAACCTACAACTTACAGGGCCCAAAGAGCTTTTGGGAGAGCACTGATACAAGATAGGGCCCCTTCCCACCAGGAGGTGTCTGTAGCAGACATAGGGCCATATGTATGAACACATTTTCCCACAGACACAAAATGGGTAAAACCCTTTGATACATCTGGCCCATAGTGTGTGGGGAAAGACATGGTGGAACACGGAAGAAGCAAATAAGTTCAGAGTAGCCAGCCAGCCGGATAGGTGGTTTATTCATGGGATTCTAGGTAAAAGGATGAGGCATCCTGCTTCTGGATCTATCATGATGAGATGAAAGAAATCAAATAGTGTAGTGTAATGAGGGATACCTCTAGTAAAATCTTTGATTTATCTGATTGCGCCTGTATAAGAAACTGTGCATAGCCCAGAAACACAATGTAAGGAAACAAAACCTCTAATTCAAACAAGTAAGTTTAATATGAACAGTGTGGATAAAGTTAGGAGGTGATACCGCCAAAAGACATTTGGAAAACAAGTTACAATATAGAGTCTTGAATAAACGTGAACCTGAAAAGGAAATACATTACTAACAAATATACACATTTAGGTCATTCATTGGACCAGTAAACCAGTGTGCGAAAAAAAAATGAGTATGCAAGCTTTGACTAGATTGATATTTCAGTCTTTGCTGCAAGGTAGTGAGCCAGAATTTTTTTTAGGAGGTAGTGCTAGTATACCAGTAGTCAGATGGGTCCAACAAGATCTACGTCTGACCTGTGAAAGTAATAGGGAATTTTGATGGACCCGAGAATGAGAACAGGATCTCCATATCTATAAGGCATTTCCTCAGATTTAAGAAGCTTTTGCTGTGCATCACTGTATCTCTAGCATAGTCCTGTGACATGGAGAACCTATGACCATGCCATTTGACTGTACGGACCTTCCATATATGTGCCAATATTTGTCCAGAATGTTGATGACATAAAGGTATAAAGATTAAAGGTCTTAGTTAGATCATTTTTTTTGGTTTAAAGGTTGGACACCTAAGGGCTCTTTCAATTTTAAATTCTTTGTTGAAGGAGATTTGAAGACCTTCCAGAATCCACATGAGTAGAAATTCAGCTTCAGCTGGCAGAGTTCTCTTTCCCTTTGGGTAAACCAAAAATACGAAGACTGTTCCTTCGATTCTGATCTTCTTGTTCCATTAGTTCTCTTTTTAGTGACAAGAAGGATCATTTAAGGAATTGTAGATGCTTAGCTTGCCCATTTGTAAAATCGTCCATCACACATTTTCTTGTCTCAGTGTTAGAGATACAAATGGTTCAGTCTTTAAGGTCTTTACTGATACCGGCCAATTCAACTTGAAGCATGTCCATGTTTGTTTTGGTACTCTGCGCTATATCATGTACAGAGATGAGGTTGTTGAGTATGGCCTCTAGAGTAGAAGCAGATTCAGGACTTCCTTTCATTGGAGATTCCTGGACAGTGGGAAGGAGAATGCTTGGAACGTTTCAGGTTGGCTTTTGCCTCCCTTTCTTTTGTATTGCCGTTCCTGTTGTTCATCATCCTGTCAGTCTTCTGTTTGGTTGTTTGAGATGTGAGATTTGCCATAATCTTGATGTAGAGCCTCAAGTGCGTCAGAAACCAGTGTTTGGAATAAAGGCATTTTGCAGCAAGAAACTGGTGTCATGAGGAGGCTTAATTAGAATATTCATAATCATGATACTGTGATATTTCTGCCAAATTGGTATTTGGAGCGCATCTTCGTAACTATAATGAGCTGTGAGTCATGGCGGATGAGACTTTTGTCTATTTGTAACAACTATTAGGTAGCAATGTCAGCCTTCCTTGTATTGAAAAGCGGTATGAATAATCTGTGGAATAAAAAAAAACAGCTTGCGAGGATGAAGGAATGAAGGAAAGAATGTGCTTGTATAGGAACTCAAAGCTGCACTGGGAGGGCAGAACAGGGCACTCTTCCAAGTCTTACCGCAGACCTAAAGGCAGTATTTCCAGGTTCTGGGTGTATCGATGTGTCTTCCCTCACTTAATGGTTTGCTCGAACGGTGCAAGGCATACGCTGCTGTGGAGAAACAAGACATCCTCATCTTGAGGGATGCGAGCAACAGGACAATTCTCCCGTAAAGGCTGAAATAAGGTGTGCCGGGGCTCAGACTTGGCTCCCACATTTCTGATCAAGGTCCTCTTATATTTCACCGCATTTATGGGTGGTTTTAAAAACCTGGAGACATTTGAACCAGCAGGAACGCTGAAGGCAATTTGGAGCTTACATAGAAGCAGCCATTTTCTCCATGCACTGAAACCACTCCCCTGTGGTTCAACTAACATTTAAAGGAAAAAAACGTATTCCTGATTGTGCACCCATATTAGCCTACACTGGCCCAGACAAACTAGCTATACCCCTGTTTTGCACACCAAATTTTACTCTCGAGGCAGAGGGAGAGAATAGTAGGGCCTTTGTGCCTTAGGGGAGAAATGTGCTTGCAATGATTCATCCAGTATTGAAAAGGAAACAGTAACTTTCTCAAAACGAGCCTATAACAACTTACTTTGGTTTTTGAGAAAGTAGAAAAAACTCTGCTCTGAAATACACTTTTTGTGCATGAGGGCCGTTAACCGGGCTACATGAATAGGGCAGCTAACTGCAAAAGCCGATTTCCTGAAGTACAAAGAGCTCTATTTGCAGGGGCTCAAGGTTAAACTACGGTACTCTTTGACAAGGTAAAATAACTCACTTACAATTCACATTTTGTGTGGTGGGTGAAATAACAGATTATTGTTCGTTTAGTACTAACACGGTAAAATTCACTTTAACTCTGGCGTGCCAGGCCAATACCATCCACAAACAGAATACATATCCTGTGACCCTTAGGCAGCCGGGGTATATGAATTTACCATTTAGAGTGTGGAAAACGTGGAAGGAATCCACGTTGGGAACCAACAATAGCTGAGGCGATTTGGATACTTTGGGGGTTTCCTCCTCCCCCTTCCCACAAAGCAAGCATACAGAAGGCCTGTAGACCAGTATTTAAAAGCATTTTTTTAAGCGCGGACAGTGGAGAGTGTTTGAAAAAGTGTGGTCACATTATCGTAATAATTGTGGCAAGTAAGAATGAGCAAGAAGTTAAATAATATAAAACGGTCACGTGGCGTTACTCTATATAATTCCCTTTTCCATCGTCTTTGCTAATAGAGACTAGCAATGAAAGGTTTGCATGAGGCGGGGTGATAGCACAACAGCGCACGCCTGCTTGATGTAGGCAGGCTGCCGAGGGCTTCGCGGCCTGACTCGGCCCGAAAGAATCTCGCATGTTATCAGCCAGTGTCCTTGACAATGGACAAACATGCTCCCCGAAGGCTCAAGTGTGCCTCCGTCTGAGAGAGATGAAAATCCTGCTTTTGATTATTTCGCAGGCTATCAAGAAAAAAGTAAACCCTTTGTTTGTGATGTAGTGTACGAAATCCTATTTGTAACTGTTCATACTTGAAACCAGCAGGTCTAAGCTAAAACACAACAGTTATTCGAATTCCTCAAATTGCGCTCATCTTAACCTGTTTTGTTCATTGAAAATATAGAAACCCACCTCTTTTCACATCAAATTCTTTGCACGGATGTATGTTTGTTTCCACAAATATGGCCACTGAGGCCTTTGTACCAAATTTGAAAACGATGATTTGGCGGGGAGGGCTGTTGCGTGAACAAGGGAACTTAATTACAGTTCATCTTTCTTAACCTATATGTCATTTTGGAAAAGTGGAGATACTTTTTGTGAATGGCACAGTCTTATTAAAGTAGCAGAAGAGTAAATTACATGACTGATGGCAAAATGAAAATCTCTATTTAGAACCACAAATGTTTTTGGCCAGTTTTTATTACTGGGAAATGCAAGCGTCCTATCAGTCCTTGAAAAACGATACAAACTAACACAAACAAATGCAGTGTAAGTAAAAAAAACGTTAATAACAATACTTAAAAGCAGCTTACCAGACCTAAACTTAGATCAGAACATATTAACTTAAAAAAGAGTGCAACTAATGTTATTCTTTTATCTTGGTTTTAGGAGCTTACGTTTTCTATCGGAGTTCTTAAACTGTGTATGTAATTGGTGATATAAATCTATTTCTGTAAGACTAAGAAACCTAAAACAAATTAAAAAGGGTCAGTTTACCCAACCAAATATGACCAAAATCGAAATAAAAATAATGAGATAATAGTAAGCTATTTGCAAACCATTTGCCACGGTTCTGTGCTGGGACCTCACTCAGGGCCAGGATGGTGGTTAAGCATGTACTGCCTGTTGACCCCACACCTTTTAGCCTCACTAAGTCTCCCTGGCTGTGATCTGGAGGTGTAACAGGCAACACTTCCTCAACACTAAGGGCCAGATGTACCAAAGGACTTTACCCATTCTGTGTCTATGGGAAAAAGCTTTCGTACATATGGCCCTAAGTATCTTTTCCAAGTCTTTGGGCAGGGTACCACAACGTGCCCCCCTCCTTGGCTGGGACAAAGAAGGGAACAGGCAGTGTTGAAGCACTTGTGCAGCTGATGGACAGCTTCAGAAGAGTGAGCTGGACTCACCTTCACCTCCTCAGAAGTGCAAGAAGCTTGCATAAGCATGTCCTCTCTACTGCCCAAAATGCCAGCGATGCATGGGATCACGTGACAACTTTGTCCCAAGCGCGTGCTGTGCTGAAACACAGCTCCTTTTACACAGTCGTGCTGCGGTCATTGCATGGGATGAGACACTCTCACCTGTGACACCCATGCTAGGAGTACATGTATCAGGAGGCTGGCACTGGGTTCAGCGGTGGACACAGTGGAGTTTGTGAAATCTTCAATGCACTAGTTTAATTAACATTATAGACAGCTTTGTACCTCTCACCCAGTCTCGTTCTGCTTGCACTAAATAATCACCATTTCCACGAGGCTTCGTTTTTCCCCGATGCCACGTGTACGTCATAATCCACTGCATTTTATGCTTGGCAAACCGTTTTTTACATGGTGCACTGGGAATTTGTGTTCAGGTAATGAAGATGAATTGTGTCCCAATTCACAATTTTTCCACAATTAGTGTAAAGGTGTGCATTGACTGCTTGCTTTTAGAATCGGCACTTTTCAATCTAGAGTTGGGGCTGGGGGGGGGACTGGACTGTCCACTGCCTCTGAACAATTTTGTGATTTTTATTGACAGCTTTTCATAAACATAGTTACGGCACATCCAGGTTTTAAAAGCAGTCCTGATATTTTGGGTGCCACTAAGGTCATACGCAGACGACATTACTCTCTGTAAAAGCTAGACCAGGTTAGCTATAAAACTATATTTCGGGTGGTGCAAGATTATTCAAAATTCTCGCGTTCAAAATATAAACATCAGAGGCTCTGTGATTTTCACCTGTGTGGAAGGATCAAAGGTGGGCAAAGTTTAACATTAATAGACCATTTACAATGAAGAGGAATATGTCTAGAGATTCCAGGTGGTTAGATTTTCCGTTATCTGCCAAATCTCCAGCCATAATTATTATGTGTTAAATCCCACGGAATGGGGGATTACTGTGTGGACCCTGATTTCCCAGTTCGTTGGGGTTTAATGCAGAGATTTACCACCTGCTGTGAACCAGGCCGTCCAGGAACTCAAATCATGTTGCACAGTGGCCGATTCCCAAAACAATTTTACCAGTGAGATCTTCTGGCCAGTAAACTCGGACCAGTGTTCCTGCATCTACTCAATGCCAGTGTGGAAACAGACCGTTTACAATTGTGCGGACAGCAATTCCATATGGTGACACTGCTCCACACAGTTCATAATTGCGGCCCATGCTGGGGAACTTCACCTTTCAGGATGGAGGGAAACGTTTCTTGGCTTTACATGAAGTGAAGTTTCACTTTCACTGACTGACCCCTGCTGCTGGATGACCTTGCAAACATGGAACAGGATATGTGTCAGCGGAAACTGGCCCAAAAATGTAGCCACAGAGCTGGCTGCCTTTTATCCTCTGAAGGTGGGGGGAGGGGAGACATGAAGTTTACCACAGCATGGCAACATAGTCAACCTGTCAACACGTTTTCTTTTTTTATTAAGTCAGAGCCCAATACTTTCTATCTTTACATAAAAAAATGATTTCCCCAAAAGGTGTGGGAGTTTTTACCACCTTGATGAGTATTAGTGGACTTTTTCTGTCTGGTTACAGCCATGATTGTCATGACGGTCTTGGTCATGAAAGCCATTGGAAGGAATGGTGTCAGAGGGGTTTTCCTTAATAAGGCCACATCCACCACATTCGGGCCTGTGCATTGTTGTTGAGCAAGTGGTGGCTCCGTCTTTGGAAAACCACATTCTCCCGACACCTTAAAGATTATCAGGCTGAGACTTGACCATGAATACGAGCCAAGCATCCCAATAAACCTGCAGCCTGTCTGCCGCCAAGTTCTGAAACAATACTGACCACAGGGATATGGGAAAAATAGGGGAGTAGGGAGAGACACAGGCTCAGCAGCAAGCGAGTGGTTCGGTTTTCATCTTCAAAAGAAGCATCTCAGTGGCCTTTTGGTACACAAAAAATAAACTATGCATTTGACCTATTTTAAATTGAGAGAATTTTGTAGTGGCTTGAAGCTGGGCTTACATGTTTCCAGGCAGAGTGGGCTGCCATGAATCCCCAACATGACCAAGATACCAGGTCAGAGAATCCAGGATGATAGGAATGGATGTGCTCACGGATGCAAAGCTTCTAAGAGACATTGTTTATGAAGCCAGTCTTAAGGGATACAATAGATCAGGAAACAACAGCACAAGAGACCAGAGAAAGTGTAGGACACAATAAAAGTGCAGGAGCACAAGGTTCAGTGACAAACTGTAGAGAAGCCAGGCATGTCACTGAGGTTATATACAATCTAAGTAAATCTGAATTCTGACTCTACACCCCATAATCTAGAACTGCAAGGTCACCATTATGAAGTTCAGTTCTGCCTCTTCCATCTCTCTTACCCCGTCAAGTCTATCTATCCCTCAGATTCTATTGACCTATGTTAGATAGTTGCCATCTTGCTGTGTGTTGGGGCAGCCATTTTGCTTCAGGAACTGCCCTGTGTTTGCTACATGTTTTTGCTTGGATAACAGGTCTTTATATTCTGGTCTGATGTGGGTGAATTTTAGCACGGGAGGCAGGGGAACTGAGAGCTGCATGAACTGGAAAACTGTTCAGAATTAAATGACTGAAGTCTATGTCAAATTACCATACAACAATGTCTCATTAAACTGCTCTTTCCTTAATGTTTCATTCATGCATTTCATGTATTCCTTTTGTATTCATGTAGCCCTTTTCGGTTTTATCTCTGAATGTTTCAATTTCCCCATTAAAATTTTCACTGCAGACTACTTTCACCTAGTACATCCTGACCTGTACAGGGACAATGAAAAAAAAACACAAGATAATCACCAGATAAAGTCATCAAACCTATCACTGTGACTAGAGCCAAATACAAAGAAAGTAACTGTAAAGGCAGAGGGGGTACCATTTGGCTTTTAATACCAGGCAGACTGATAAGTCTATAATTATTTCACTCTGAACTGTGCATTTATGCAGTTTCATTCTTCTTAGAACATTGGAATGTTGGAAGGTCGATTGGAGACAATGGAGTGCTCTGGGCTTTTACTGGCTGGTAAAAGCCCGGAGTGTCAACATTCCAATGTTCTTTGTTCACAGCAACTGCTATGAACAAAGGCCTCACTGAGCAAGCGGTTTTCAATCTCTTCATGCTCTTTGAGGACTTTGTTTTATTTACTAGAACATTCTGCCCTCTAATGGCAGAATGTTCTAGTAGCCTTATAGCCCTTTGTAGCTGGGCTATACTGGCAATTAAAGTCCTGTTCCCTTGTTAAAGGCCCCCACCTTTGGCTCAAGCTTTTAACGCTAGAGCGGCTCGCTTAAGATCCAAAATAGCCCACTATGGTAGGCTGTAAGGCTATAATGTATCACATCTCTACAGCCTGTGATAAAAGCACAATTTACTTATTCTTACTCATCTTTGGCTAGGAATAAAGAAATGTTCTGCACTATGGAACCAGCTGGGACTGATCCACAGAACTGGCAGCCCTTGTGCAAACAGTGCCTATGGCGCTTTGATATACAAACTAAACTCGTTACCTCGATGGACTGCGAAATCGCCTGAAGTTCAGGGGCTGTACCACAAACCCATTTTGCTCATTGCTATTACATGTCCTTGATGGGGGGTAAGCCAGTGGCTGGTAACTTTTACCACTGTAAAGTAAAAATCTAGATTTATGGCTGTGGTAATTTGTGACAAGAAACATTGTACATATTTATGTTATAGTTTGTGGGCTGGTGATGTGTTCTGTTGTTTTTCGAGAAGTTGTCTTTTGTGTGGCTTTACATTGTGGTCTTGTACTGTGGTTGTTGGGATGTATTGAGGAGATTCCATTGCTTAGAGGCCTTCCACTGAGCCTTGGTGAACCAGCCCAGCTTGTATTGCATTGCCTTGGCAGTGCCCAGGACACCCTATGCCAGGCTGACAGTCAGAGCTACAGCTCTTACATTCCCTGAGCCAAAAGTTTATCTTATTTAGGAGCGCTTCGCCGGATGCCTTAACCCCATTCCCAGAACTCCTGACCTTATGTTAGGAAAACAAAACACACTTTAGAGTTGCATACCTAGACTATTTGGACGCACCCTTGTAAGATCATAATTCATGATAAGGCTTGTACCAGGGTTTCTTTTGATGCTTGTTATGTTGTACGTTTTATTATTTAAAACCTTTCATAACAGAAAGATGTAGAGTTTTGGCAGTATTAGGCAGGCAAGAAAATAGTGCAGGAATGAGATCTTTACAATTTTTCTTTTAACGTACTACTCATTTGACATCAGGCCTCTTACCGCATCCCGAAATCTCTAACAACCTAAGGGGCATATTTATGAGCCCCTAGCGCCTCCTTGCGCCATATTAGCGTAATTATTTTTTACATTAACGAGGGCAAAATCCTCACACCAAATTTACAGAGTGGCGCAATGTATTTATTGCGCCACTCTGTAACCCTTTGCGCTACATTATGCCTGCACCAGTTTGGGGGGCCTAAAATATGAGATTTCCTTGCGCCATTTTTTTTGGCACTTTTAACGCCTGCTCATAGCAGGTGTTTAAAGGGGGCTTCCATTATTTAGAATGGGCCATATCTTCTCTGCAGGAGTAGCACCACCATTTTGGCACTACTCCTGCAGAGTACATCAATAGCGTCATGAAAAATGACGCTATTACCCCCTACCCTGCGCCATGGTGCTCTGTATTCTAAATACTAATGGGTGCAGGGAAAGTGGTGCTGCACTCACTGCAGAGTGCAGCGCCACTTTTCATAAATCTGCCCCTACATGTTTAAGTATGCCACCCGTTGCTTTGCAGTGTTTTGCACTGACGTCCTGTGCAGTTCTTTACTGTAGCTACACTGTGCATGGGTACCAAAAGATCAAACACTCTTGATGCTTGATCAATACCAAAATAATTATTTTACAAGGAAACATAAACCGCTGATATAATAGGCTCAACTCTGGCTCTTGTGTTCTGCTGGAGTTGTTACTCATGCACCATTACCTGCCCAGTATTGGTCCCAACTGCAAGTTTTTGTAGAAAATGACTTCTAATTTTGACTGGGTAATACAGAGTTTTGGCCCAGTGCTCTTTCTTTGATCCTTTGAATAGCACCCACCAGGAGAGTAAAAGGTTAGTTGCTTCCTATAGGTCGATTTGGGAGAAGACTTTATTTGATTCAGTAATATTATTAATATATACGTACCATTGCACATCTGATCAGAAGAGCATCACCGCTGGACTAGTATTTTTTAAAATATTTCTGAAGGCTAGTTGAGATGTGGTATAGGACGTAAATGAGTGGGCTATCAAATCCTCATACCAGGAGGAACGATAAATGCATCTACTCAGGTTGACACAGACTGGCCATGAACACTCCAGTTGGAAATTGGCCAGGAGGCCGTGAAGTGGGATTCAGCTGTATTTCTGAATACATAAGTAAAATGCTGGGTATGTAATGGTGGGATGCTGAGATCAGTGATTTTTTTCAAAATGATCAAAATTGGTGTACCACTATATAATCCTGTACATGAAATGCAAGGCATCCACTGCTTTTATTACGTGAGAGGGTCGATTTCAGCGTGCATTGTTGCATTTAAGTTGGCTTTGCATGCAATAGGTTTTCAGAGAATGATGCTGAACAGTTTAAAGGGAAAACTGGAAAACTTCTGACCATTTTAAGGATTACATTTTGGTATTTGTAAAAGCGGGACAAAAGCATAATGAATCCCTAGAATCTGTATCTGGCAAATTGATCAAATCAGGTTTAACACTGCACTCAGTAAAGTGGACTTGTATGGTACATGAAATTGAATGTTTGGGGTGCAAGATGTTTTGGTGAAATAGTTGGTTAACAGTGAGACCTGATTGACTTGAAAAGATGAAATATGGTGCACCTATAGAGAAAACCAATTATTATGGCTTATGGATAGACTACAATGTCAGAGTTTGCAGACATTTACTTGCATTGGCAGAGATACTCTCAGGTGGTGCATGGATAGGGGGAGTGTTTAAATGTGTAAAGGAGCAGGAGGGAGGATTGAAGAGAGTGAAGATAGCAATTGCTGATTCACCAATCTTGAAACCATACTGTGAAAGAAGCATGATAATAGTGACAGCATGTGAGATCTCCAAAGCTCTTGGGGCTATACTGTGGGGTGATAAATATACTGTTTCTGTAACTGAAAAGGAATCATTAGTTTGTGTTAGGAGCAGGGCCGGCGTTAGCGCTCGTGGCACCTTGTGCAACAATCTTTGTTTGATGACCATGGCCCCCTCCTTCATGGATTCCCTCGCTACCACCCTCCATAAGTGCCACTCATCTCTCCTTAGTCCTTTTCTCACATTTATTAAATTTATAGCGCTACTCATGCTAATGTAGAGTGTCAGAGTGCTTTATGTCACAAACACATTTGATAGACAATAAGTCAAAAAGTGTGCAAACCAATGTATAGGAAATGTTACTTAAGACAATGAGGCCTACAAGGTGTAGGAAACAAATGTCATCCATACCGGTAGCCATTACATATTAAGACTGATTGGTATGAAGATACAAAGGGGAAGTTTTCATGCAGCACACTAGCCAAAGTTGCTGTGAGGTTTTGCATGAAAAGGAGAGCCCCGAACAATACCTTATCTACTAAGATCTGGCACTGAAGCTCTCTCCTCTAGTGCCGGCTTACCTTAGATTGTCTTGCACTGACAAGCACAAACATGCACCATAGTGCAAGGGTGCATACATCATGTCAAGCATAAGTTTTACACTGGAAGGGTACCCTCTCAGCACAAATTCAATGTTTTGACAAAGTTTAACACTTTACAACTTTGTAAGTGTGCTGCGCTGTACAGCACACATACAAAGTTGGAAAGGTTTGTCGAAATCCATGGACCAACCATGGTATGCTTCCTTGAAGAAAAGGACCATACAGTGCTATACTGTGCCACAATAGGTCTGCTTTCCACCATGATTCAGGATTTTGGCTGGAAAGTAAACCTCAAAACAACACTTTGCACTAGGCTTGCCTCACTTCTGTAATGCAAACCTGGCAAAAAGTCTAAGTAAATCTCCCCCATAGACTCAGGATTTTAAATTTAGCATTATGATTTTGCATGTCATTCAAATAAAATTGCAGTACTACCCTAAGGAACGCTTTTTAGCAACCTTAGAATAATGACAAATTGAGGAGAAAAGCAATAAGGTTCTAAACCTATGCCCTGAAATTTGCGTGAAGCACTTTGATGCCAGTACATTGTCCAATGTGATATATTAGAAGGCTTGTACCTCATGAGTGCCGAACAACACAGTACGCTTGTGAGCTATTGACATAAAATACAAATTTGTGATCTGTATGTTACACAATGTGAGAACAGCAAGAACATAAACCCACTATGCTACTTTATCATGAGTCAAAACTGTTACTAACAAATCACAGATCTCTCCAATAAGTACACTAAACACCAAAATTATCATGCCATTTCTATTAACTCTTGAAACATGATGGACAGACAAAGCTCTCCACAGGCTGCCCTTACCTTGCGTCAGTATTTCAAAGGGTGCCTTATTATGATTGGCACCCCGTGCGGTAGCACTGGTCACACCATCCTAAAGCTGGCACTTGTTTGGAAACACTGATTACTTCAGAGCAACATTTAGGGAACTCAATTTTCTTTAAGATCAGATCACAGCGATTTATCAAAAGTGCGGATGGGTGGGGTAATGGTTGCTAAATTCACAACAAATGCTGAATTTTAAAGTTTTAGGTCTTGAATTGTAACTATACAACCCTTCAATTCACATTTTCTTCAGAATTTGCATGATTTGGTATTACATATATTATTTTGTTATTTACACTAACAATTCAAGCTCCTCTTTAACAAGGTATTTTTAGTGAATTTATTTGGTTTTGTTATGATATGCTTTGGATCATGTCTAAAGCACACACTCAATCAATCAAACAGGATTCATAAAGCACGCTAATCACCGTGAGGATTTCCAGGCACTGGGTCCATGCTGCTTGAAGGCTTCAGTCAAAAAGCCAGGTCTTGCGTCCCCTTCTGAACTTCTGGAAGGAGGGTAAAGTCGGCAAGTGAATGGGAAGTTTGCACTAGGATTTCACAGTGAGGTACGAGAAGTAACAACCTCCACTGTTGCTGAGGTGTATGTGGGGGGCTTGAACGTGGCAGAGCGCAGGAGTCTGTAGGGTAGGTGGAAGTTCAGGTGGTGGTTGCTATACACGGGTCTTGCAGGGCTTTGTAGGCATGAATCAGTATCCTAAATTGGAATCTCTTGCTGATGGGGAGCCAGTGGAGTTTCTTCAGGTGGGGGGTGATGTGGGCTCATCTGGGGAGGTCAAGGATGAGCCTGGCTGCTGTGGCTTGGATCACAGTCCCCCAGCCCACACTCGTAACAAATTGGTCCGGGGCTGAAGGTGTGAGCTTCACACATATCCTGCATTCAGTTCCCTGGCCCTTGCTACCTGCAGGGCAAAGCCTTCATCAATGCCAGTTGGTTCTGACTCTGGCACTCAGACATCCTGCCTCTAGAGCTTGTGCCCTGCAGGCTCTGGGTGCAGGGACTGGGCATAGGTCACATACTGACTACATCCATACTTCTCCAGCACAGCATGGTTTTAGGTTGAGTTCAGGGTGCTGTGGCTAAAGGGCATAATCTTTTGGTCACAGTACACCCAGCCCACAGTTCATGACCTTTGGCCAAACTTAGCATTTTCCAGATATATGGCATTGTCAAAGGCCAACCCCTGCCCCTGGCCACATTTCTGGCAAAGTTTCCGAAAACCACAAGGAAGGACCTTCAGTGGTGTAAACTTCTCCTTGAATGAAAAGCATATCTTTCCTTAATTGCAAAATGTGAGAACACCTAGAAGTGTTAAGATTCAGGTTTGTGGTGTAATACACTGTAATGGTGCTCTCCATATAATCCTTTTCATTTTTGACTTTTTGCATCGTGGATTATTCAGTTAATGGCATTCCCTTGTATCGATTTAGGTCTAGGCACAAACACTATCACTCCACCTCCGCACTCAACCCATCCCTCGTCGACAGTGGAACAAGATCCCTGAAGAGCAACTCTTCTCCGCTCTCGCCGCCAACCAACCCACCCTCACCACCGACCCCAACGACGCAGCTCTCAACCTCACAAACTGGATCTCCAACTGCGCTGACAACCTTGCTCCCCTCAAACGCACGCATCGACAGACCAACACCAAAAAACCTCTCTGGTTCTCTGACACCCTCAAAGAATCAAAGAAAACTTGTCGTGCCCTTGAGAAGGCCTGGCGCAAGGACCACACCGCTGACAACATGACCGCCCTCAAGAACGCTACACGCGAACACCACCACCTGATCCGCACTGCCAAAAGGAACTTTTTCACCGACAGACTAGACAAAAACAGCCACAACAGCAGAGAACTCTTCAGCATCGTCAAAGAGTTCTCCAACCCCAGCGCCAGCGCCAACGCCGTCACGCCCTCACAGGATTTGTGCGAATCCCTCGCCACTTTCTTCCATCGCAAGATCAGCGACCTCCACGACAGCTTCGGACACCAGACCCAACCATACACCACTGAACCCGCTTCCCCGGACATCACCCTCAACAACTGGACCCACATCAACACGGAAGAAACCAAATCCATCATGAACTCTATCCACTCCGGCGCCCCTTCGGACCCCTGCCCGCACTTCATCTTTAACAAAGCCGACGACATCATCGCCCCGCACCTCCAGACCGTCATCAACTCTTCTTTTTCTTCTGCTACCTTCCCCGAATGCTGGAAGCACGCTGAAGTCAACGCCCTACTAAAGAAACCTACGGCTGACCCAAGCGACCTGAAAAACTTCCGCCCCATCTCTCTTCTACCTTTCCCAGCCAAGGTAATAGAAAAGACCGTCAACAAACAGCTGACCACCTTCCTGGAAGACAACAACCTGCTCGACCCTTCACAAACCGGATTCCGAACCAACCACAGCACGGAAACCGCCCTCATCTCAGTCACAGACGACATCAGAACCCTGATGGACAACGGTGAAACAGTCGCCCTCATTCTCCTCGACCTCTCGGCTGCCTTTGACACCGTCTGTCACCGCACCCTAATCACCCGCCTACGCTCCACCGGGATCCAAGGCCAGGCCCTGGACTGGATCGCCTCCTTCCTCGCTAACCGCTCCCAAAGAGTTTACCTCCCTCCGTTTCGCTCAGAACCCACCAAGATCATCTGCGGCGTACCTCAAGGCTCATCGCTCAGCCCGACACTCTTCAATGTCTACATGAGCCCCCTCGCCGACATCGTACGCAAGCACGACATCATCATCACCTCCTACGCCGACGACACCCAACTTGTACTCTCCCTCACCAAGGACCCCGCCAGCGCCAAGACCAACCTACAAGAGGGTATGAAGGACGTCGCAGATTGGATGAGGCTCAGCCGCCTAAAGCTGAACTCTGAAAAAACGGAAGTCCTCATCCTCGGCAACACCCCGTCCGCCTGGGACGACTCCTGGTGGCCCACGGCCCTCGGCACCGCACCGACCCCCGCAGACCACGCCCGCAACCTCGGCTTCATCTTGGACCCTCTTCTCACCATGACCAAGCAAGTCAACGCCGTGTCCTCCGCCTGCTTCCTCACTCTCCGCATGCTCCGCAAGATCTTCCGCTGGATCCCCGCCGACACCAGAAAAACCGTGACCCACGCCCTTGTCACGAGTCGCCTGGACTACGGCAACACCCTCTACGCCGGGACCACCGCCAAACTCCAAAACCGCCTGCAACGCATCCAAAACGCCTCGGCCCGCCTCATCCTCGACGTACCCCGCAACAGCCACATCTCCGCACACCTGAGACACCTGCATTGGCTCCCAGTCAGCAAAAGGATCACCTTCCGTCTTCTCACCCACGCACACAAAGCCCTCCACAACAAGGGACCGGAATACCTCAACAGACGCCTCAGCTTCTACGTCCCCACCCGCCCCCTCCGCTCCGCTGGCCTCGCACTTGCTGCCGTCCCTCGCACCCGCCGCTCCACGGCGGGTGGGAGATCTTTCTCCTTCCTGGCGGCCAAGACCTGGAACTCCCTCCCCACCAGCCTCAGGACCACCCAGGACCACTCCGCTTTCCGGAGACTCCTAAAGACTTGGCTGTTCGAGCAGCGATAACCCCCCCTTTCCCCCCTAGCGCCTTGAGACCCGCACGGGTGAGTAGCGCGCTTTATAAATGTTAATGATTTGATTTGATTTGACTATCATTTGTGATAAATGTAATTTAATATGTTAATGTAATGCATACACTTACAATTGTCAAAACAAATCGTGTGCAGCAAAGGTGACTGTCATGTGATGCCTTGTGCACTTGTAGTGTTCTCTTTAAATAAGTGCATTTATCTGGGAGCCTGCTGCCAACGATGCAAAATTTTGAAGTTGCAGAATCGTAAGGGTATACAGTGTTTTTCTACCTCATGTCTCCTTTTCCAACAACGTACATTTCCTGCCTCAGTGTCTCTCTTCTGCTGGTTCTTTTTCATCAGTTTTTTTCTCCCTCTATTACTATTTTCCTATATTTTTCTTCCTCCTTTTTCTCCCTTTTCTGCATTTCTCTCTACTGCTCTCGACCAAAGCCTGATGAAGAAAAATAATTTCTGTTCGTCCAAATTGGGTGTGGGCACAGCAGCCGCTGTCAGGAATTAAGCTCAGTTGAGTTAGAACAAAGCTGCTAACTCCACAAATAGCTTTGTGTGGCGCTTACTCCTAGCCGGTGTTACTTCGACCAGCAGCTAAAGACAGAACTTCAACCCTTATTTTTGTCTCCTCAGCATCAAGGGCCCGCAGATTTTTTTTTAATTATTTGCCCCTTCCTATTCACGGGAGGCTTGTTCCCCTGAGAGTTTATTTTCTGTGTTTGCTTTTCTAAGACTCTGTAAGAAAAGGGCAGCCTTCCCCGCCCTCTTTTTTTTAAAAACATTTAAAAAATATTTTTCCACGGGACATATTGCCTTCACAAGTTGAAATTAATAATTGATTCCATGCTGCAGGATAGTGGGTTAATTTGAATTTTTTTTCTCTTGATATGCATGAGGATTGGGGATAGCAGACCCTAGCAGAGCAACTCCAGGTAGCGGTTTAACTGCTGCTTCTGCTCCGTCCATGTATCGGGGAGGAGCAGCAGGTATAGCATCAGATTGATGCATGCAAAGACACAGAATACTCGATTACTGGTCAGAATCACTCATCCAATCAGGTGTCTGATCACAAGATGCGTCTCAGCAGCGCGGTTTGCCCTGCCTTCATATGGATGAAGCTGAGGATGGAAAAGAGAGCAAGGGTTACACAAATGTTAGGGTATTGCACAATTTCTCACACCCTACTTTAAAGGGAAAAGGGAGTTTTTTTGGCTTCATTTGCAAATCATAAGCACCGGTTCTGGACTCTCAAATTGTTTTGTCTTTTTTTCCATAAATATCGGCAGCGTAATGTTTCAACAAAGGAAACATGCTCATTCAGCATCATGTACAGCCACACCACAGAACTCACCTGGACCAACCACTCCATCGTCCACTTTAACATCAACAGCTCATGGTCTTCCGCCCCTAGTCTGCCCAACGCCCTCCACCACAGCTGGAGCAAAGTCTCAAAGGACACATGGACCAGTGCCCTCAACACCACCCACCCCAGCTCCTCAAACAAGCTAGACCAGAACAGCAGAAACTTCAACAGTTGGATCACCAACTGCATTGACAACGTTGTTCCCATCAGCAATAACACCCACAGAAGGCCACCAAGCAGCCTAGCTGGTACACTGAAGACCTCAGAACTGCTAAACAACACTGTGAAGTACTGGAAAGGAGATGACTCACCAGCAAGGACACGACCAGCAAGACGTCCTTCATGACAGCCCTCAACCTCTACCATAGACAGTTGAGAGAATCGAAAGAAAAGGCCTTAGCCTCGCACATCAAATCAAGCTCCAGTAACGGCAAATAACTCTTCATCATTGTCAAAGAATTTGCCAATCCCTCATCTGCAACAAATAACATTATCCCATCACAGGAACTCTGCGACAACCGTGCAGACTTCTTCCATGACAAGATCATCAATACCTACAGAAACTTCAAACCCCAGCCCATGGTCACTGACTTCTTTGAGCAACACAACAACCCCGCTCCCTCCACAGAGATCTGAGTGACTGTATGGAGCTAGCTTACCCCACAGGACACCGCCTGCATCATGAACTCTGTCCACACAGGGGGTCCAACGGACACATGCCCTCACCACATCAGCCTAGGTAAAGCCAGAATCAGCCACGTACTCACCACCTTGTTCAACACCACAGTTGCCACTGCCACCTTCCCTGAAGACTGGAAAGATGCAGGAGGTAATGCCCTACTGAAGAACTTATTGGCAGGACCCTGCGAACTCAGCAACTACCAACCAATCACGCTGCTTTAGTCCCTGGACAAAGTCTTAGAAAAAGCCATCCAACAACAACTCTTCTCACATCTAGATGGCACCTCCTACTGAACTCTTCCCAATCTGGATTTCGCAGCAGCCACAGCACCGAGGTAGCCCACATCACAGCTACCGATGACATCCGAGCTCGACTCGACTGAGAAGAGACTGCGGCTCTGATTCTCCTAGACCGCTCAATAGACTTTGATAAGGTCTTCTTCCACAGACTCATCACAAGGCTGCACAAGATAAGCCTCCAAGGAGTCACTCTCAGATTTACCACCTCTTTCCTCACCAGAAGAATACAAAAAGCCTGTCATCCCCCTTTCACTTCCATGCCCAAGAAAATCATCTGTGGAGGACCCCAAGGATCCTCGCTAAGCCCCATGATCTTCAACACTTATATGATGCCTCTAGCGAGCAAAATCGAAACCCTCAGTCTCAACATCATATCCTACGCTGACAAAACACAATTCATCCTCATCCCCCTCTCTGAAGACACCATCAAGACCAATTTCCACAACTGCATGACCGACGTTGCCTACTGGAAGAAGGACAACTGCCTGAAGCTCAACACAGACAAGACAGAGGTGCTGATCTTCGGAAACAAAAGCTCCCCATGGGATGCATCCTGGTGGCCCTCAGAAGTCAAACCTAGTCCTACCCCCACTGACCACGCTAGGCTAGTAATCTAGGCATCATTCTGGACAACAACCATAATGACTTGGGTCAACTCCAACTCCTCCTCCTGTTTCTTCTACGTCTGCATGATTTGTAAGATATTCAAATGGCTACCCTAGAACTCAAGACGCACCATCACGCAGGCTGTCATCTCCAGCTGACTAGACAATGGCAGCGCTCTCTACGCAGGGATCACAGCTCACCTCTTTCAACGACTACCGACCATATAGAATGCCACAGCCAGACTCTTCCTGGATCTCTCTAAATGAGACCACGACATCCCCTACCTCAGGGAAGTCCACTGACTCCCTGTACAGAAAAGATGCCAGTTCAAGCTCCTAGCCCACACATACAAGGCCCTACACAACTGCAGACCCGCCTACTTGAACTACTGCCTGACCTTCCATCAGCCTACTAGAAACCTGCACTCCACTCCCCTTTCTCTAACCCTCAGCCCCGCATCCGATAAAGCAGATGTGGAGGAGCTCCTTCTCATATCTAGCTGCCAAGATATGTAACCAACTACTCCTTCATCTCCGGACTTCCTCATCTCTTCCAGAGTTCCGAAAAGGTCCCTGAAGACTTGGCTATTTGGCTAATCAACTGGATCCTGCCAGTGGCTGGATACACTCATGGGTGACAAGAAACACTCTACAAATCTACTGACTGATTGATTGATTGATTTTCTTTTGGCCAGCAAACTGCAGAGTTTTGTGAAACACCTGAAATCTGCGTCTGCGATTGTCAACAACAGACAACAGCATTTTTAGGTCTTGGATGAAAAAAATAGATTTTTCTTTCAAATGCCAGTACTTCAGCTAGCTTGAAAACAAACTGTCACCCTAACGCAACTTATACTTTTTGCTATTTTAAGACTGCTGTAAAAATTTACACATACCAAATAAAAGGAACCTAAGTTGGAACAATCCTACCTTCCTGCCAAGTTTGGTATAATTCAATTTTGTAATTTTTTGCTGTACACACAAGCTAAAATTATTTGTTTTGAATTGACGATTCAACTTGGAGGACCTCTTGTAACTCTCCCACTTGCCCCTTGCCATTATATAATACATGGGGTTCTATAATCTCTGTATCAAAGACTGTCTCTAATTTCTTCATATTTGCTGATTTGTGATGCACCAAGTCGCCAATGATAAAGAAAAGACGTCATAACTAAACTACTACAAGTTAATACAGTCAAGTTCTGATGTCATAATGCCTGCTGCCAGAGCCATCAGCCTAGGTGGAAGGCAGGTCAGGTCACAGAGCATATTAAATCAGCTGTTCAAAGCAACAAAGGGAATGTTGCTATTCTTTCTTTTGCTCTATTTTAATAGCTTATACTGATAAGCAGGGAGAATATATTTATTTTTTGCACTCCTTATAGATGAGAAAAATTCAAGTCTTTCTGCCTGTTTCTACACCTTCTGAGCTACTGCAGCTTTTTTTTAAACTGGCTTGTATTGAACTGTTTCTAATATCTGTTTGCAACACGTATCTAACAAGTTTTTGGTGTCTTTAATTTTGTACTAGAGGTTTTATTTTTGTTCATCATGTTTGCAAACATGCTTGCTCTTTCATACGAAAGACCTATGCACCAAGGTTTTAAGTGGTTTGTGGGAAAGGTGATGGTGTGATCATGTATTACATGGGATAAAGAACCCTTTGGCATACATGATAAGGATATTGCAAGTCACCTCGGAGTTCCATAACCTTATATAGGAACTCGGCCTTCAGCCTCATTCCTCTATATGGTTATAGAACTCCTTAGTGACTTGCATTATTTTGCAATATCCTTATCCTATATCACAAGAGGATACTTTATCCCTAATATACTAAACTTTGCAAACAATTATGTGGTGTTTAAATACATTGCTGATTTATTAAAAAAGCGGCAGCGTTATTACCTTAAAAATTGTCTCTATAGTGCCACTCCTCACTAATGAAAGAATACACATTTAAAATGTGTGCAGTTACCCCAAAACCTATTATTCTGGCTTAAAGAAAACATGATTGATTATAGCTAAAATAACTAGATCACCTCAGTGTACAAGTGGGTTTTTAAGAGTTTCTGAAATGTCGTTAATTATCGTTCCTCACATACCATAAAAGGGAAGGAATTCCAGGCCTCGGCCCTAGCCACTGCAAAACAACACGATTGCTCGGCCAGGTCCTTCTAAACCTGGCACTGAAACTGGGGGAAGAGAACCAGAACAGAGAGTCCTGGCAGGGTTATATTTGTTAAAATGTGGACATGGAGCTGTTGTTACACTCATGCATGGCATTGTGACAAAAGCAAAGAGTTTTCAAAACCCCGCATTTGTGGACTGGAAGCCAATGAAGCAGTACGAGACAGGAAGTCAAATGGGTACATTTCCTGTAATTGAAAAGGATGAGTCGAATGACATATTGAGACAATTGTAGGTTGGGCACATGTTGTGTTATTTTCGTTCCAATCGGTGAAATAGTGCTGTAATTGGATAGGATTGCAGGGTCGGCTCTGGTTTTTCAGTAATGGAAACACTAAAGATAATTTTTCTGGAGTCAGAAACGAATCCAGTAGACAGTCAAAGTTGTTATAATGTTGCAAACAAGGGGCAACAATATGACTGATTGCTTTCAGATAAATAACTGGACACAGATCGAGGGGAGAGCCAGACGTTCGAGTTTAACTCGGTAGTGGCACGTTTAATAGAGGCAGAGGCGAAATCTTTCCAGCAAGGACAGCTACTTCGAGTGCCTAGAACCCTCAGACGGAGACATTGAGTTACGAACATTAAAGATTAAAAGGTCCATTCATTTCATGGAGATATTCTGATAGTTGAGAGCACAAAGATGGAGCAGAAAAGTCCCTCGATGTGATAGCTGAGGGAGATGCTACGCCATTGAAAATGTCTTTAATAACATTATTTGATGACATAACATGCTCATGAAAATTGGTTGTTCTCGCATAATTAGTTTTTTTATATTTCCTCAACTCCTCCTTGTTTGTGATAAATGCACATCTGCTAGTGTGCTTTGTAAGTTGTCTGTTAGGTTTAGTGTAGTATATTCATTTTAGTTTTTTAAGTTTTGTCATGTTAAGGAAATAGGGTGTTATAGATGGGTGTGTGCGAAATTTTGGGGAACGTATCTCCTGCACTTCTGCTCATAAAGATGAGCAAAGACGCATTTCATGTTAAACAATGACATGACACAACATTACACAGGACACACAAGTGTGGGTATTTTCAACAAGAAATGCTACTATTATTGCTGAGTTATTAATGAATTTTATTAATGAATATTCAAGTATTCTGAGTGTTGAATTTGCATAGAAAATGTATTAAGTTAGAGAAAAATAATGCATGCATTTGATGTTGCGCCCACCAGAGTGGCCGTCAATGTTCACAAAGCGTACTTATTAATAACTTAATAATATGAAATGTTGAGCTTATGTTTGATTAATGTAGTAACATGTCATATTAAGGGTTATGCATTATGTATTAATGGTAGGCCCTAACTTAGCGAGGTCTTGGCCTAGTTGCACGATCTCATGTCAAGCTGCATTTCTTAGGAGTTTTATAGAATGGATGCTTAGAGAATTAAATTGTGATTTTCCACTGTACTGACCAAGTGCTTGTAGCTGAAGTTAGTTCTCATGAGAAACTGCTTGCTAGAAGATGTTGTACTTGCTAGTGGAACAATGTTAAATGTAATGTGTGTAAGACTGACCTTCCCAGGAGAAGTCAATGGATGCACTGATTGGAGTATAAGCTGCAACAATATTGATACCTGACGAGCCGAACAATGGGAACAGAAGGAAAGGAGCCGATCATCAACGTGTGAACCATGTAATAGTAGAAATGTACATAAGAGGATTTAGTTTCATTGGACTATGTGTGAACATGCGATTCTCTGATCGATTAGGATGTAGGAAGTAGTTTTAGGAAATCTAACTTGGCCAGACTGCACTGAAAAGAGCTGCGCCATTCTCCCCATTCCTCTTAAGAGTTTAGCCGCCATTATGTTTTTTGACCATCCCGAGAAGAGACATGTTTAACTTTACTGCTTAGAGAGACTTCGCTTAATCTGAACTTTAATGCTGAAGCCTGATGTTTTGCTGACCGAACTGATGTCCTATTGACGAAAACGGTCACCGCTTGCTGAACCATATTGAGGACAGGTATACTGACTATGATACTGATTGAAATGTCTGTTTGCTTTTGATTCTAGGTACCAAACTCTATTTTGACAGAGCCATAGTTAGATGTTTTTCAAATTTGTGTTGACTAAATTGCTTTGCATGAAGCTCAACATGCTATTCTAATCTGATGTTAGATAGGGTCCTCACTGATGAAATTTGCCGTATGTAATAACCATTGATGTCTTTTCTTTGCTGAACCTAAATGTATGTAATATGATTTGTGCAGTTGTTCTTGCTTTTAATTTGCACTGTAACCTTAGAATGTGCAGTAGGCCAAGCTTTGATTAGATTGCGATTCTTTCGGACGCTTTGGCGAGCCAGTGTTGTTGCTGTGTGTTTATCATTTGATTTTGAGACTAAGTTATGAACATTAGTATTGTTAATATAGGGAAATAAACATTCTAACTTTTACATAAAGGTGTGGTTATTCATGACCGCAAGGTCATGGTGTGTGAAAATGACTGACTCCTATTGATTATTGATGTCATTGATTGTTATTTGTTATTGATCTGTATTTGTACAGGATATATGGTGGGAAAAACTTGAAGCGCAGTCAAAAAGCACATCGACCTATTCGCATCTCCCTTGTAAGCTTACTTATTAAGGTCTGACGTGCTAACACTACTCTAGCCTGCTCTCGGATATTCCCTAACTGTATTCCTTATCCAGTCTCATCCATCCCAATTTTTCCTATGGTTTCGATTTTTCCCATATTTCCTATGCACTCTTCCTCTTTCACACACACCTGTGCTTTTATCATTGATTTCCTCTAGTCCGGCTGTTTTGCTTCTCTTTTTGTTACCCGCCTACACCCACAGCTATGGAGTTCCGGAGTGTGCCAGTGGCTGGCCCAAAAAAGCTAGGTGAAAGAGTTACTCCACGCTATATTTTTTCCAAGGAAGAGGTGACAGCACTTGTATTCTTTAGTGTAGCTTCACCTTCCCCTCATGTTCATGGCAGGAGGAGCAAGCCTGGAATGGACTACACCTTCAATGAAAGAAAGGAGCACTGTGGACAAGTGTGGCGCAGCATGCGCAGCCTCACCGGTGTGGTACAGACCCAATAGCAGGTCATGCACCTATAGGCCAATCTCATCAGCCACAAGTGGGACCTGCTGGCACTGCTTAGGACTTAGGTGATGGTGCTGACAAGTAACTGATGTTTGAAATGTTATTTTTAGTTTTAATACTTTGCGGGAGGCATCACATAATGCTAAGATTAATGAAATTTTAATACTAAATATATATATATATTTATATATTCACTAAAAAAAGGTACAGGTACATTATAGTAAGGAACAGAATTTAAATGCAAGAAATCATAGAAATTCAGCAGTTATAGTTCTCTCGAGAAACTATACCTCGTGCCACAAGGTAACTATAACTCGCGCCATGCACAGTTTTCAGATCAATAAGTTTACTGCAAACGAAATGTTGTAAGGATGTTATCAGTGATGCTATAGAAGATCCAATTGCTGATGTGATATGTGGGGAAATTAGTAGTGCATGGCGAGGGTGCACGTTATAGTTACCTTAGGGCACGAGCTGTAGTTTCTTGATATAACTATAACTTCTGAATTTCAGTGGATTTGGGCATGTAAATTCTGATCATAACTATAATGTCCCTCTAAGCTTTGTTTTTTTAGTGAATTTCTAAGATTTTTTAAATGCGAATTTCTAATTATAAAGTCCCTGTAACCGTTGATTTTTTTCAGTGAATTTCTATTTCTTTTTTAACACAGCTGGTCCATGTGCATCCAACTCTACATCACAAGGGAAAAGCAAGAAAAAGGCACTAAAAAAACAGGTGAAAAAGCAAGGAGAAAGCAGTGAAAACTAGGGAAAAGCAAGGAGGAGGCACACATAAAACAAGGGAAAAATTAAGGTGAAAGCAGGGGAAACGAGGTAAAATCAAGGAGAAGGCACGCAAAAATCAGGGGAAAAAGCAAGGAGAAAGCAGCGAAAACTAGGAAAAGCATGAAGAAGGCACACATCAGGGGGGAAAGCAAGGAGAAAGCAGTAAAAAAGAGGGAAAAGCAAGTAGAAGGCACACAAAAAAACAGAGAAAAAAGCAAGGAGAAATTGGTGAAAACCGGGGAAAACCACAGAGAAGGCATTTAAAAAAGGGGGGGAAAAGCAAGGTGAAAGCAGTGAAAACAAGGGAAAAGTAAGGAGAAGGCACACAAAAAACAAGGGAAAAAGGAAGGATAAAGCAGTGAAAACGAGGGAAAAGCAAGGAGAAAGCACACAAAAATGGGGGGAAAGTAAGGATAAGGCTGTAAAAACTAGGGAAAAGCAAGGAGAAGGTACACAAAAAACAATGGAAAAGTGGTGAAAACTAGGGAAAATCAAAGAGAAGGCACACAAAAAACAGAGGAAAAAGCAAGGAGAATGCACTCAGTAAATGAGGGGAAAGCAGGAGAAAGCAGTCAAAATGAAAGGAAAGCAAGGAATGGACACACAAACAATGGGGGAAAAGCACTGAGAATGACGGAAAAGCAAGGAGCAGGCTTTCAAAAAACAAGAAAAAAAGCAAGGAGAAAGCAGTGAAAATGGGGGGAAACCAAGGAGAAGGCACTCTGAAAATGGGGGGAAAGCAAGGAGAAAGCAGTGAGAACAAGGCTAAAGTAAGGAGAAGGTACACACAAAACAACGGAAAAAGGTAGGATAAAGCAGTGAAAAGGAGGTAAAAGAAAGGAGAAAGCAGTGAAAATGGGGGGGGGGCATGAAGAAGGCACTCAAAAAATGGGGGGAAAGCAAGGTGAAAGCAGTGAAAACAAGACAAAAGCAAGGAGAAGACACACAAAAATCAGGGAAAAAAGCAAGGAGAAAGCAGTGAGAACAAGGCAAAAGTAAGGAGAAGGCACACAAAAAACAAGGGAAAAAGGAAGGATAAAGCAGTGAAAAGGAGGTAAAGGCAATGTGAAAGCACATGAAAATGGGGGAAAAGCAAGGATAAGGCAGTGAAAACTAGGGAAACGGAAGAAGGCTCACACAATAGGGGGAATAACCAGGAGAAAGCATAAAAAACAATGGAAAAGGAGAAGGTACACAAAAAACAAGGGAACAGTAGTAAAAATTAGGGAAAATCAAGGAGAAGGCACACACAAAACTGAGGAAAAAGCAAGGAGACAGCAGTGAAAATGATGGAAAGGCAAGGAGAAGGCACTCAAAAAATGAGGGAAAAGCAAGGAGAAAGCAGTGAAAATGAAACAAAAGCCAGGAGTGGGCACACAAAAAATAGGGAGAAAAGCAGTGGGAATGAGGGAAAAGTAAGGAGCAGGCATTCAAAAAACAAGGGAAAAAGCAAGGAGAAAGTAATGAACACAAGGAAAAAGCAAGGAGAAGGCACTCAAAAAATGGGGGGAAAAGACAGGAGAAGACAGGTGCAAGAGTGATGCAGCAGCACATGGAAGAGCTGGGCCTTTTAAAAAAATGTTGCCACAGATTCATGAATCGACCCTAATTTAGCAGCAAAAATGTTTTTTAAAAAACGTTTTTGGTCCCAGCTGGGTCCCTGGGGGCCCCACCATCAGGCCTAGGGGGCCTTGGTAATCCTACACTGCCCCCTTTTTTTTGTTTTTAAACTTGTTTTAATTGGACTCGGCTGAGTCCGAGTCCCATGATGGGTGCAAGCACTTCCAGGTTGAAGTAGTGGAAGCAAATCAGATTTCTGCACAAGATCTGTCAGATCATTCACATCCCTATATATCTATATTTCCTTTTCCTTTAATAGCTCCAAACCTCCTGAATAGATTTACAACCAAATCACAAACAGAGATGTTTCTGGACTAAGATCTAGCTTTGTGCCAAATTTGGAGTAAAGCCATTCAGCGGTTCTGGCTGTAGTTGTGTTCAAAATCCCTAGGGGAAATTGCATGGGGAAAATGTGTTTTGGGAGCCCCCTTTTTCTTGGCCTCTGCTTGACGAATCCCCCCTAAACCTTTAAGACAGCAGCTGAAGTGAGTGGCAAACTAGGTTTGAAAAATTTGTGCAGATTCATCAAAAATGACGCCAAAGTTATTAGCAAAACAAAAAAAGCTTTGTCCATGGAAACTCAGTCCTGAATATAACTACTTGCTGGCGGACGTCAGTATGTAATATACACATAATATATACACACATGCATTTCTAAATAAATACAGTTATTTAGAGAGTTAGGACCTCTTCACAAACTGCACTTTTGAGTAAGTTCACATTTTGAGAATGTTTACTACTTTTCAGTGTTCACAAACCGTACTTTTGTAGTGACATACACTCTTGTAGTACACTTACACTTGTATAGTAAGTCTAGCACTACACATGGCCAACCACTGGTACTGCAACACCCTCCCATAGCAAAGGGAGGTAAGGACCAGGTTCTAATGTTAAAGTAAAAATCTTAAATTGCTAAAACATTTATTAAATATTTTATAACTAAATGATAATTATCTACTATTTGTATATATGTTTGACATTATTTTATATTATTTATATTTCTAACTAGTTTAAATCATTTAATTTTATGCAACAGTGTTTCCTATGGTAAAAGGGCACACTGCCCATCCTTCACCTACCATGGTCATAATGTATTCACTGCACTATGATGTCCTTGTCTGGACTGGAAAAGGGGGATAGTGTGGGAAAATGATCAATGTTTGGTAACCTCTCCCGCTAACAGTTTAACGATGCACCACATCCACCTGCCAAAAGTGAGATCTGCTGATTAGTGGAAATAGCAGCACAATAGATCTCACAAATTGGGTGAAAAGGGTTATGGTATTGATGGTTATACGGGCAGGGGTAATTGGATAACACTTTGGAGAGACTAATACTGAATTCAGCAAGTCCATGAGCTTTATACATCTGTCATGGAAGAAAGATGACAGTTAAGTTAGTAGCAAACAGACTCCGAAGTTATACTTATATAGGCTGAGGTCCAACCTTGCAATAATACACACTGTTAAAAAATATTTTTAATAAAAGTTAAGAAAAATAATACTATGTTTGAATGGTGAAATTCATTCTTCTGGTATTGTCTATTTTGGGAGTACAGATGAACTGCAAAGCAGGAGTGCCACTAAGATTGGACCTTCTTTGCAGAAGAGAAGGTCTGTAGAATGAGGAAACAACATATTTGAGTGTCAAAGTAGGTGTGTGAGGAAGAGTAAGAGTATGGAGCATAAGCTAGCATGCAATTAATTAAGAACCAATCTAGTAGCACCAATTCCGGACAACTAAATGCAAGTACGCTTAAATATTAATCATCCAAAAAAAAAGTGTTGCTGTGCTAGTCATCATCATCATGAGAGTCATGTCAACCACAAGTTGGTATTCGTCTGCATTGTTATAAATAACGCACCCCTTTGCATTTCCAGTCCACAGGGATAGGGTTCTTTGAAACCTCTTGTTTTTTATAGAAGTTGATAGGATTGCTCCTTCTTCTGCATGTTGCTTTCGAAACTTGCAGATTTTTTTTCTTCCAAAAAGAGACAGGCCTGTTGAACAAAAACATATAAATAATTGTTGTCTTAGACTAGGTAACAGAGATGTTTCAGAAGAATCAACAGATGCTGGCATGTAACTTACTAATATGCTAATCAGCTAGCCTTCATATTGAATCTGAATGATCACCCAAGTATGAAATACCAAGTTTAACTCACCTATGCCCATCATATCCATCGCATGAGTCATCTGTAGGCATTCATTGTTGCATGTTACTGTTCCAAGTGTGGTATCCATCTACATATCTAGGTGTTAGACAGTTGACCTTAGATTGGTCCTCCCCACAACGTTTTGCCTCACTACTCCATACTTTTCTGGTCTTATTTTTGCTGACCATGGAACTCTAAGCACTTCACCACTGCTAGCCAGTGCTAAAGTGTGTGTGTGCCAACTCCTTAAAACATGGTATCACTGGCTCATCTTTAATTTACTTATACATCCCTGGTAAAGTGGTGCCATGTGTACCCAGGGCCTGTAACTTAAATGCTAGTAGTGGACCTGCAGCACTGATACGTGCCACTCAAATTAATAGTCCTTTAAACATGTCTCTGATTTGCCATTGTAGCCTGTGTGTGCAATTTCAAACAGCCATTTTGACATAGTAAAATAAACCTTTTGCCAGACTTACCTGCCTTTTTAATATACATGTCACCGCCTTGCAGCTCCCTGGAACCTACGCTGTGCAACACATCTCAAACCCAGACTTTGATTCACCTCGTTTGCACAATGCACCCTCAATGCAGGACCTCTCAGTGCTCTGCTACAAGAATTTAAGGTACTCTTGTTCAGTGGGCTTTACTTGGTCCTTGTAGCTGGCCTACTCTCCCTCGCTGTCGGCCTGAACTTATGACTTTGTCCCTGTCTGGCACAACCAGATTTACACATTTAATGATTTGTGATTTTTATCGCTATATTTACTTATATCTTTACAATTGAATATCTTCATTTCTAGTGATGGGATTTTTTTTGTCTGGTTTATTTATTACAAATGTCTCTATTTTTCTAAATTAGTGTGGGATTATCCTTGTGTTGTGTTTTCACTTTATTACTGTTTGAAGTGCTACATAGATACTTTACACATTGCCTCTAAGTTAAGCCTGTCTGCTCTATGCTAAGCTACCAGAGGGTAAAGCACTGCTTTATTTGGAGGTTTGCTTGTGATTTCACCCTGACAAGGATTGTGGTTTCTGCTTGCATTGGGTTTCACCCTCCTCAACCAGTAACCTAGTTTCTTACAGTAGGCTTTTGTCTTTTCCCATGGAAGCAACATATACAAGTTGACCAGTGCACTCCTTTGCAACTTCACTTACATGTGAGCATGGGAGTGCATTGTTAGGCATCTACTTCTTTCAGGAAATGGAGGTGGTGCCATGCATTGCTGACTTAAATACCATTGATTGGTAAATGCAAGCCTATGGTTCACTGTAAGGTTGAATTCATTTTCGTTCTTTGTCACCTCTCAGTCACCAGGACAAATGGCAGTGCCCTCCATGATTTGCTACATGTGCAGTGAACACTTGTCCATTTAAGTTGATTTACATTAGCTGCACACCAAATCTAAAAACAAATTGCTTCTTAGTTATGGGCCACACTGCTCTCCGGAGGTTGTATTGTATTGTAATTGTATTTATACAGCACTTACTACCCCTGACGAGGCATCAGAGCTGTTTTCTATGAGTAGCACACTTCTCCGAAACCCAAAAAGATTAGTGGTGGATTAGTATAGGGAAATATGAATTAATTTGAATGGTGGACATGCAAGCCTGTTATCTGGATTGAATAGAATAATGGAGGGCTAGAAGAGGGACGAATCTAGAAAGTGTTAATTGGGAGATCATAGTAATAAAATGAGGCTCGGGATGCGTAAAAGAATAGATGGAAGAGTCTGTAGAAAGGGATTAGGGAGATCATAGTAGTACAATGAGGTTTGGCATGAGTCAAAGGAGGGATAAATGAGGGGTGAATTTAGAAAGTTGTTTAGGAGATCATAGTAGTAGAATGAGGTTTGAGAAGTCAGGAAGTGGAGACAGAGGATGGATTGAGATTAGTGCATTGGAGAGAGTGAAAGTTTTTGTTCTCTTCTACAGTAGGAATAAACTAATAAATATATAGATACATGACTACATAGAAAGGGTATATATAAGTAAAATCACATATTGAGATTTAAAGTTGTATTGTATAAATGCAGACTTTCAAGCATTGCAGTACTTGAAGGTAATTTGTGTATTTATCTCACTAATTCAATAGTGAAGCGCTTGTAGATAAAATCATTATGAAATGTACATATTGTGATAGAGAAAACAGAGACCCATTAGCATCTACTCAAGCAACATATATAAAAGTATGCACTGAGCTACAAACATCTTAAGCATAGGATAATATGTATGTATATTTTTTTAACCATAAGTAATATATACATTTGTTAAGAAAACCTAAAATATAAATATATATTTTAAAACCATAGTTATAATACCTATTTGCATGAATTAATGAGGCTCTTCAGTTCCTCGAAGTTGCAATTGTTCATTTTTCAGATTACCCGCTTTCCTGATTAACCTGTTTTTGTAAACTGAGATATCCACTGCTAAAAAAGGAATGAAAGTGGGCAGTGTTTTTTGTTGTATGGCACAGATGTCCTTTTCAGAAGACACAATCTCATTTTGCAGCCTTTGATTTGTGTTCAGACCAAGGAGTAAGCTGTTGACCAAAGCAGCTGATTCTTTGTTGACACTGAACATTTTTGTTTCACCTTTTCCAAATGTTCCTGCAGCATGCGCAACAATGGGATAGCTTGACTTATGGTATTGTCTTCCTTGGAGACTTCCTTTATCGAAATCCCAAATGGCACGAGTGATTGCTTCGGGCCCTCTCCTAGTCACCACTTCTATCATTGAGTACATACAAACTGTCACTGCAGCGAGCGGGTTGAGCTCCAATGGGCTGCCGTCTCTTGTGCTAGGGCTTTTATAGGGACTCTGTTAGCACACTGAATGGTCTTCAACTACTTCCAGGATTTAAAACAATGACTGAAATGAGGGCAAATCAGGTGACAGTAACCACTATGTTCTTGACTACTGCTTCTTTTTTTAGGAAGCCCTGCATATTATCTTGATGCAATGTGCTAAGCATACAACTGTAAAGTATGCTCCATCAGCCATGGCTCTAACAATGTTCCTGCCAACAGTTCAACTGCTGTATGGCACTGAATGACTTGAAAAGCATCCTCTCCAATGTGATCAGCAGCTAGTCTTTACTTAAACCCGCTGAAAGGAATGTGTGATGCGCATGATGTCTATGGCTTGATCACTGGTCCACATGTCTGTTGTGAGGTCGATCTAATTAATTATGCTCTACTTCATTGCTTCGCCAACCAATTCCAGCACTTGATGGTGCAGCACTCTCACAGCAACAGTGTTAAAAATAGGTTTGGTTTGGAATGTTACATTTTGGACAGAAGGCTCCACACATTTTAGAAACTTGTCTCCATCCATCAAAGAAAAACACAGGCAATCAGTAGCTAACATTTTGGCATTGTGCAGTGACTCTTTGCTAAACATAGATTTGATAGTGTATTGTTGTGACTGCTTTCTTCGTGAGTACACATCCACAAGTGATCTATGGGTAGCAAGAAGGTTTCTTTGAATCTTGGAGGCGACTATCCTTTTTAGCCTCATGCTGAAGCTGTTGAGAGTGATGACTGCACACTATGTGCAACAGTCCCTCAGCTGCTTCACATGACAACATTTTCTTCTTCATCACCAACAACTTTTATCAGTTCTGCTTCTTCTCCTCTCTCAACAGCAGCTATCATCTTGAGGTGCTCTTCTTGCACAATATTGTGTTTGCTTTCTTTTCCTCTCACTCTCTCTTTCTCCCACTCTCTTTCCTATCCTACCATAGCTGGATTTACTTCCTCTCTCCTCCCACACCACCCTTCAACAAAAGCTTACAGCATTGCAGGGAAAGCCTTGCACAAATATAGACCCAAAATGTGGCTGTGCCTAGAACACTAACAGTGAAGCAGCAACAATAAATTCAGCAGCACAGCAAAATGGAAACCTTGAGAAAAGGTTAAAGTAAACTTTAAAAATGCACCAAACACAAACTGTACAAGGTAACAATTACCCCTAAAAAATGTATTTAAAAGCTAAAGAAAAACAATGAACCATGTCACATAAACACACATACACAAAAATGGTGGCCAAGCACATGGGGAATAATTTCAGAAATTGTCTGATATATGGGCCTTGAGTTCTGGAGCAAGCCTAACTCTAAACACCAAATGTTTCCCCCTAGTGGAATAGTACTATATGTAATGTTTACAACACAATATTCACAAGATTACACTAAATTACGTTGGTGTAATGAAAATTACTCCACATCACCCTTTAGTTATAGTATGTAGCTAAGAGCAAGCATTATAGCATTATGAATGTGGGGAGGGGGTGTTTCAATAGGATAGTTCTGCAGGATAATTGCCTTGAAGTCACTTAGTTTGTGTGTTGTAAGAAGTAAAGGAATTAGGAGTTTAACCCTGTGTTGATTTCTTGATTTATGGCCCACCTAGTCTCTACAGGCAGTTTACCGGCCTCCTATAACTCATAGTGTAAATTCCTACATCTTCTTGGAACTCACTGTCTGACAAATGCCTCTACCAACTTCCATCCCCCATAACGGCCTCCTTTTAACATCTTTGGGGGTCATTATGACCCTGGCGATCACTAGACCCCCAGGGTCACGGTCGGACCGCCACCAAAGGGCGGTCCAGCCGGGACATTATGGCCGTGGCAGAGCCATCACGTCAAACCGCTGACACTGTCAGGCTGCCGCCAGCTGACAGCATGGCGGTCCCGGCAGTTAAAATCTGCCAGGGTAGCGCTGCAAGCAGCGCTGCCCTGGTGATGTAAATGTAAATTAGCACTTGTATAGCGCACTACTCACCCGTTAGGGTCTCAAGGCGCTGTACTCATACCGCTATGGAACCCCTCCTGGCTTTTCCCTGTGAGGCGCCCACTCCTGAGCACCCCCAGGGTGAAGCCAGGCATCCAAGCACTGTTGGGGCCGTTGTGGAGATTAAGCAAGCTATTGCCCAGAGTTGCAGAGTGGGACCCATGAATTAGATTAGGCACCGAGGCGAGAATTATCTGGTCAAGGGGAATTGAGCCCAAGACCTGCCGAAGCGGGACTTGAACCCTGGTCTTGAGCCAGATCTCTGCTTCAGGGTCTGCCGCTCTAACCATTGAGCCACACTTCTCCAGGATTAAGAGTCCCCACCCGCCAGCCTGCCCATAGCGGTAAACACTGCCATGGAAAAGCTGGCGGTATGGGGGATTCGGGGAGGGGGCCCCCATGCACAGCCCCATCGCGCATTTCACTGCCCAAATTACGGGCAGTGGAAAGTGCGACGGGTGCTGCTTCACCCGCTGCACCGCCACATTGCTCTGTTTCCGCCTGCCGGCCCAGCGGGGAAGCCATAATAGTGCCGGCAAGGTTCAGGCCTCAGAAGCAGCCTGATGGCGGGATGGAATTGGTGGGCGGCCTCTGCCACCCGCCAATGTCATGATTAGGGCCTTTGTCTTTTTTCTGATGACTTTTCTCTTAACCTTTCCTGTCAGTAGGCTTCTGACATACAGTATTTTGTGTTGTTAAATGACATGCCACACCTAGAGGAACTGAGCATAGCCAGGGCCAAGGTATACCTGTTGCATTCCACCTCCCAGACTTCAATTTTCCCTGTTTCTCGCTTGACCAACCTGTGTGATCCTCTGCATTTTTTTATGTCACCGTCCTTCCTGTTTTCCTTTTCGCATTTGAGAGTAGTTTGAAGTACATGAGTTTTGGGTATGTTCTGTATAAGCCATTCACTTGTGTCTCATTTAAACAGACTGTGATGTAGCTTCATGTAACAATCTAAGCCATATATAGGGTGCACGTGACAACTGGCTTGTCTCTTAATTCAGTAATGGTATTGTTGTCATGGCTGGTGGTTTCATAAAAATTTTACGTTCATGTATAAAAACTGCCACTTTTAATAAATATAACCTGATATACTAAGTTGAAATGCTTCTACATGATAAAGAAATATATTTATTCGAAATGTGGTCTTTATTATATTTTATATGGTGTTTATTGCACAGTTTACACGCCTAACATTTTGAGGACTTAGCTCATGCATGGCCATGTTATTTTGTTGGCTTGCTCACCACTCTTACCACATTAGAGAGGGGTGCTGCTTGCAGTATAGTTCTGTTTTCTGTATTCATGTTCCTGTTGTATCTTTTTGAATGAGCAGCCAGTTGGAAGTGAGCGGAATAAGGTTGGGCTGTATACCCCAAGACTGCAATAAAGAAAATAGTTACACCATTTCTTTCTTACAAGTTGGTAATGAGCTCAGCCTTGGGGAAAACACCAGGACTAGCTGCTACCTCACATGATGCTGGAGAATCCACATCAAGGCACAGTTGCATTGGAAGAAGCGGGACAGGAGGGAGGGAACCTGGAGCCACAGGTTGTGTTGCTTCCCAGACCCACTTTACATATGCAGGCTTCCTGTCAGTGTTTTGGAGGAGGAGTATCAAACACTTGCAACTTCAGCCACAGTAGATTTTATTAAATGAACTGGAATCATAGACGTGTGGAAGTTCTTGTCAATGTTGAGCTTTTAGTGCAATGAAAAAAGTTGGGTACTCTAAAAGGGGTATGTAATTAAGAGTATGACTTTAATAAGGCAACTAAATGTCTATGATTTCCCTAGTACGCCACCCAACCAATATTTTAGTGCCCTCTCTGAGCTTTCTGTTATTGCATCCAGATATATAACACAACAACTGACATACACCTAAAACCAACCAGGATTATTGACTTAGCTGTTTAAGATAAATAAGTAACAACAATGATTGCGATGTAAATAATTATTATTGAAAATGTTTAAATTCTGAAATTAGGAGACTGTGAATTAAACCATACTGAGGCATGTGGAAGTGGTAGAGGTATTTAGAGTGTTTCAATCACAGTGACGGCTGGTAATTTGAGGGAGAGGTGTGGGGGTCACACATACACCAATCTGTCACAAGGTCCTGGGCAGACACACAAACATTCGCAGCATGCACATGCAACTACACATACATTTAAGCATTCAAACATACACCAAACATAAAAAATCATAAAACTCACTGGCTGCAGCATCTTTTGTGGTGGCAAAGAAACCTCAGTGGTTCTTGATGACTGGGACTATTGCCTTAATCAGTGAGAGAAGGCAGCAGTCCTGTACACATCAGAGTGGTATGGGGTCAGTGAGACTTCTGACCCCATCTCACTTTGTGACAAGGGATCAGTGATGATCACTCGGGCTTGGGCACTTCAGGGTTTAAAACTGAAGCGCCCCATTCACAGTCCATTAAGTGCCCCCTCAACATGAGGGGGAGGACCTCCAAGCGCTTTGCTGGGGTGAAGAGGCCCGCTCACAGGTCTGTGAGTTTGAATTTTCTTGTTTGTATAGTGTACTCAGGAGAAAAGAGCATCCTACTTACTGGTTCACACAATATTTTCTTGCAGGTTGTGTAAACTTAATTTATGGAAGGAGCAGTAAAGCTTTGGACTTGAAAGTAATCCACTAGACCAGGTGTGTAGCCTAAATGTTCACACTGGGCCCTTTGCAAGTATTCCTTTCGGAGCCAGAAAACCTTGTCTTGAATTGGAAGGAATACATCTTAAGGTATGTTTCAACACTAGACAACAAATTAGTAACTCCGGGAAGAAAAAGAAGATTCATCTTCACTCTTTAGGTCATGAGGAAATACAGGTATATAGCCAAATGAAAAACACATCGAAATCTGCTGGAAAAGGATGATTATATTTCTAAATTAAAGAAGCTAAGATTAAGGCAGTCATTACAACATTGGCGGTAAAAGCCACTTACCGCCGTGCAGAAGAACGCCAACACACCGCCGCGGCTGCGGAATTCCGCCACAGCTATTATGACCCACATTTCGGAATCCGCCAAAATTCAGACACCCACACAAGTCCGCCACACCAAAGGTCAGTGATAAACTGGCGAAAACAAAACCTCCACCATCATGCCAACAGAAATACGCCCACACTATCACGACACACGAATCCACGCGGCGGTCTTTCAACCGCGGTATTCCATTGGCGGTACACACCGCCGCGCTCAAAATACACACACTCTTACAAAACACAGCCACATTGGACAATTCAAAATACACACACCTGATACACACACCACTCCCACACACACAATACTATATAAAACACACACCCACATCACACACAAACCCCTACTACCAAAAATTGAGAACGAAGCACAGAGAGAGACACCACCAGCAAGTACAACAGCATCCACAGGCACATAACACCATCAACCACATAACTTCCACGCACCTCACACAACACACCACAACATATCACCACACACACCACCCCACACATCACCCACACCACCACATGGCACGGCAAAGACACCCCAGGTTCTCTGACGAGGAGCTCAGGGTCATGGTGGAGGAAATCGTCCGGGTAGAGCCACAGCTATTTGGATCACAGGTTCAGCACACCTCAATTGCAAGGAAGATGGAGCTATGGCGAAGAATAGTCGACAGGGTCAACGCAGTGGGACAACACCCAAGAAATCGGGAGGACATCAGGAAAAGGTGGTACGACCTACGGGGGAAGGTGCGTTCCGTGGTCTCAAGACACCACCTAGCGGTCCAGCGGACTGGCGGCAGACCCCCACCTCCTCCCCCACACCTAACAACATGGGAGGAGCAGGTCTTGGCCATTCTGCATCCTGAGGGACTCGCAGGAGTTGGTGGAGGAATGTACTCTGGAAAGTCAAATCTTAACTTTTACATCCCCCTCCCTACCTGCATGCTATCACATACCCCCACCCTCGCCCTCACCCCTATCACTCCAACTCCTCACAAACGTACCAATATCACAAACCACCCATCCCAACACCAAGCCCTGCATGCAACAACAAAGCATGGACACCCATCACTAAAACATGCCCACTGCACATACCCATACAACCCCCTAAACCATCATCAACCTTTACACCCCTGCAGGACCACTACCCAACGTCACCAGACAGGAGGGTCCAGACATGTCCACTCCACCCACAGAAGAGACCCACAGTGATAACAGCAGCTCTGTCCAACTGGATCTAGACGACTAGCCCGGCCCATCTGGGACCTCGGGACAGTCGGTTCCCCTCACACTGGCCAAGCCACTACAGGGCTTCCCCCCTCTGGAAACACCAGCACAGCACCCACCCAGCGGGCCCATACCTCCGTCCCCAGGACACGTCAATCAGCTGTGTGTCCACCACTACAGGGAACCCAGGATAACCCACCACCCCAACAACAACAGGGACCTGGGGGCAGTGGCAGTGGGCATACGGTCCAGGGGACGGAGGCCCAGGAACACAGGGGAACTGGGAGGGCTGCAGTGCGACAGGGGGCAGACAGGCCAAGGGAACCCACTCTCCACGAGGCCCTCTCCTCCATCATGGGAGCATACCACCACTCCCAGGAGACGATGGCAACGGTACTGGCCAAGTTTCAGGAGACCCAGCGCATGCAGGAGGAACAGTATATGGGCTTCAGGGAGGAACTCAGAACCATCAGCTCCGCCCTGGGCACCATCGTAGGGGTGCTGAAGGAACTACTTAACACCAGGAGGGACACTGTGGCACTCCAAGGGGCCCCTGACACTAGCATGGACGATGAACTGCCCACCACCTCCGCCGGCGCTAGTGGACAGGACGCCCCGCCACAGGACCACCACACCAGCACCCCACCCCCTGCAGATGGAGAACCACCCCGCAAACGGTCCCTGAGATCCAGGAACAAGACAGAGCACGATGCCAAGACCCCCGCCAAGAAATGAGACCACCCTGATTGTCATCCCACTGTCCCACTTTGTCACCCTGTCCATAATTAAACTGCCCCAGCTCCACTTCCAATGCCCATATGGGCAACGCACCTGTGAGACTAATAGACTGGACTCTGCCATGGACACTCATCCGCCATCACCCCTCACCATTTAACTTCCCCCTCCAATATTTTGCTTTAAATAAACACACCTAAAGCACAAAATGATCTGGAGTCTGTGATTTCGAAATAGTGTATTTGCAATTACAGTGACAAAATGTTCTTGAAATAGTAATGTCAACATACCTATGTCACACAGCTCTAGTCCATGAGGAATCTAAGCAGATGACACACGTTGGGACACACATCTGTGAAACCGTAAGGGAAAGTGACAACTCAGTGACCATACACTGGGTGAAAACGACAGACAGTAGAGAGGTAGTAGTTGAAAAGTACATGTAGTAGGCAGGAATGTATTCTCACCTGTGTTTCACTGGAAATATTGCTGGATCACTGAGTCACTGTTCTGCATGTCTTCTTCCTCTGCTTCATCCTCATCACTGTCCACAGGCTCCACAGCTGCCACAACACCGCCATCTGGACCATCCTCCTGCAGAAAAGGCACCTGTCGTCGCAAAGCCAAGTTGTGAAGCATACAGCAGGCCACAATGATCTGGCACACCTACTTTGGTGAGTAGAATAGGGATCCACCTGTCATGTGCAGGCACCTGAACCTGGCCTTCAGGAGGCCGAAGGTCCGCTCGATCACCCTCCTAGTTCGCCCATGGGCCTCATTGTAGTGTTCCTCTGCCCTGATCCTGGGATTCCTCACTGGGGTCAGTAGCCATGACAGGTTGGGGTAACCAGAGTCACCTGCAAATGGCGAGGGACAACTGTTAGACACACACTAACCTGTAGGGATAACCCCAGACAACCATTCCCACTGTCTTGCTTCCAGGGGCTCACCTAATAGCCACACACGGTGCCTCTGGAGTTGACCCATCACATAAGGGATGCTGCTATTCCGCAGGATGTAGGCGTCATGCACTGACCCAGGGAACATGGCATTCACATGGGAGATGTACTGGTCTGCCAAACATACCATCTGTACATTCATGGAATGATAACTCTTCCGGTTTCTGTACACCTGTTCACTCCTGTGGGGGGGGGGGGGGGTCCAAAGCCACATGGGTCCCATCAATGGCACCTATGATGTTGGGGAAATGTCCAAGGGCATAGAAGTCACCTTTCACTGTAGGCAAATCCTCCACCTGAGGGAAAACGATGTAGCTCCGCATGTGTTTCAGCAGGGCAGACAACACTCTGGACAATATGTTGGAAAACATAGGCTGGGACATCCCTGATGCCATGGCCACAGTTGTTTGAAAAGACCCACTTGCAAGGAAATGGAGCACTGATAGCACCTGCACTTGAGGGGGGATTCCTGTGGGATGGCGGATTGCTGACATCAGGTCTGGCTCCAACTGGGTACACAGTTCCTGGATTGTGGCACGGTCAAACCTGTAGGTGATTATCAAATGTCTTTCCTCCATTGTCGACAGGTCCACCAGCGGTCGGTACACCGGAGGATCCCGCCATCTCCTCACATGTCCCAGCGGACGGTGCCTATGAAGGACAACAGCGACCACAGAGTCAAACAACTCAGAGGTACGTACCCACAGTTTACCCAGAACACCAATCATACACAATAGGTGGCCTGTATGTGTGTTGAGACTAGGCCTAGGTATGTGTGACGCAGTTGGAAATTAGGCCATGTGGGCCCCTGAAATGGCGGCTGCCTGACCTCGAAAGTGGGACAATGGGATGTGAGGTAACTGCGCTGGCGTTGTACACCGTCGCGGTAGGCGGTCGAAGACCGCGGCGCAATACTGCATTGGTTAACATTGGACCCTATGGGTCCCAGGTGCCAATGACGATGTACGCCGGCGGTGATGGTATGCACCGCCGCGGACGTGACCGCCATTTTCTATCTGTTCAATCACTCGATACCTGATCTTCGACAGGAGAGGACCTACACTGCAAGTGCTGCTGTGACCTCGGTCTGGAAGAGACAGTGGCTCGTGCGTCTGGGGAAAGGGCCCCTGCCTTCACATCGGAGGAGTTGGAGAAGCTCGTTGATGGGGTCCTCCCCCAGTACACGCTACTCTACGGTCCTCCAGACAAACAGGTAAGTACACAGGGAGCATGTCGTATGGGCTATGCCTGTGTGGAGAGGGCTGGATGTAAGAAGGAAGGGGGCAGAGTTCTGTGTGCATAAAAGACGGTGGGTGTATGTGCCACATGGCAAGGGTAGGGATGGGGGCCAATCACTTTGACGGTGCAGTTGGTAATGACTTCTCTTCTTCCCCTGTACATTTCATGTAGGTCAGCGCCCACCAGAAGAAAGATATTTGGCATGCCATCGCCAAGGACGTCCGGACCCTGGGGCTCTACCACAGACGGAGCACCCACTGCCAGAAAAGATGGGAGGACATTCGCCGCTGGAGCAAGAAGACGGCGGAGGCTCAGCTGGGGATGGCCTCCCAACGTGGGAGGGGTGCCCGTCGAACCATGACCCCCCTTATGTGCAGGATCCTGGCAGTGGCCCACCCGGAGTTGGATGGGCGCTTGAGGGCATCACAGCAGACACAAGGGGGTGAGTACACTCTCATTCAGCTGACTTTGCTCGCAGTGGAGTTGTCTGGGTGGGGGAGGAGGGCTGTGGCTTTCCCTAGGCCAGGGAGAGTTCCATAGGCTAGGCCCCTCCGTAAGGCATGGCCCTGTGGCCCCCCACCCCACCTCTGTAGAGTGCCAAGTACAGCTATTCATGCCCCTGTGTCATCTATGTGTGCAGATATCGTCCATAGCCTTGTAGGCCATTTCCCAGGAATTGCACTGTGGAGCCCAAGAGCGCGGCGTAGTGCAGGAGGCTTCTGTGTCTGTGTTGTCCGCCAACGGTAGCGGTAATCCATGCACTCAACATGTCTTTATTCTGTTTCCCCCCCCTTTTTGTGGTTTCCCTGTTCTTGTGTGCATTAGCATCATCAGGCGGAGGAGCAGTGGCACCAGAGCACGAGGGAGTTGCATCCCACATGGCCATGGAGGGCCACACTACGGACTCTGAATTCACCAGTGGGACGGAGGGCGAGGGGAGCTCCACAGCGGGGACAGGAGCTGACACCAGCGACATGGACTCGTCCTCTGATGGAAGCTCCCTTGTGGTGGCAGCAACATCTGTGCCCCCCACATCTACAGGTACAGCCGCCACCCCCCCTACCAGCACCACCCTCCCAGCAGCCCCTCAGCCTTCGCCCCGTGCCCACTCACCCAGGAGGGTGGACATCACCTTCGCCCCAGGCACCTCAGGCCCTGCCCCAGTCACCCCTGCTGCCCTCAATGAGGAGGCCATTGACCTCCTCAGGTCCCTCACTGTTGGGCAGTCTACCATTTTGAATGCCATCCAGGGTGTAGAAAGGCAGTTGCAACAAACTAATGCATTCCTGGAGGGCATTCATTCTGGTCAGGCGGCCCTTCACCGAGCCTTTCAAACTCTGGCCTCAGCACTGATGGCAGCCATTGTCCCTGTGTCTAGCCTCCCCCCTCCAACTTCCTATACCCAGACCCAATCCCCTATACCTCTGCCTATCCCAAGCACACCATCAGACTAGCCTGCACACACCTCACCACACAAGGGAAGCTCAGGCAAACATAAGCACCACACATCCCACAGGCACTCACGCAAGCATCACACACATGCAGACACACCAACATCCACTGCCTCCACTGTGTCCCCCTCGTCGTCGTCTCCCTCCTCCCTCCCAGTCTCGTCTACACACACACCTGCATGCACTACCTCTACAGCCACTACGTCCCTCACCAGCACACCCACCAGCACACCCCGCTCACGTGCAGTCACCACCCCCACTGCCATTCACACGTCCCCTGTGTCCTCTCCCAGTGTGTCTGTGACGCCCCCTACCAAGATACACAAACGCAGGCACACACCCACCGAACAGCCATCCACCCCACGACAGCCTCCAGCGCATGCACCTTCAACCAAAGTCACCAAACGTACACCTCCTACAACCACCACCTCTTCCTCCACTCCCAAACCCCCTCCAGCTACCCGTCCCAGTGTGTCCAAAAAACATTTCCTGTCCAGCCTTGACCTTTTTCCCACACCTCCCCCACCCCGTCCATCTCATAGGTCCCGAAGTAGTACCTCAGCCACAACATCTCCGGGACCAGTGGTGCCTGCAGTCACAGGTATGTGGAGTGCACCGGCCACCAGGACAGCCAGTGTGGCACGGAGCTACAGCACAGCCAGTCCCCCCCATGTGAAGCGTCAGCGGTTGGCCAGTGCCCGGCGGAAGAGGGGGAAGACTCCAGCCACCCAAGCCGCTCCCAGGGGTCCCGGTGGGAGTGTGGACTCAGCTGTGACACCTCCCAAGGTGGGGAAGGACCACAAGAAACCCGGCAAGTCTGGGAAGAGCAGCACAGCGGAGAAGACCGCCATCAGCCCCGCTGCCCAGGAGGGCCCCGCCAGCCCCATCCCCGCTGCCCAGGAGGGCCCCGCCAGCCCCATCCCAGCTGCCCAGGAAGGCCCCGCCAGCCCCATTCCAGCTGCCCAGGAGGGCCCCGCCAGCCCCAGCCCAGCTGCCCAGGAGGGCCCCGCCAGCCCCATCCCAGCTGCCGAGGAGGGCACCACCAGCCCCAGCCCAGCTGCCCAGGAGGGCCCCGCCAGCCCCAGCCCAGCTGCCCAGGAGGGCCCCGCCAGCCCCAGCCCAGCTGGGCCATGAAGGACCGCCAGCCCTAGCCCAGGTGGGCCATGAAGGACCGCCAACTCAAGCACCGCTGAACAGGGCACCGCCAACTAAAGCACCGCTGAACAGGGCAGGCACCGCTGAACAGGGCACCGCCAAATCAAGCACCGCTGAACAGGGCACCGCCAAATCAAGCACCGCTGAACAGGGCAAGCACCGCTGAACAGGGCACCGCCAAATCAAGCACCGCTGAACAGGGCACCGCAAAATCAAGCACCGCTGAACAGGGCAAGCACCGCTGAACAGGGCACCGCCAAATCAAGCACCGCTGAACAGGGCACCGCCAAATCAAGCACCGCTGAACAGGGCACCGCCAAATCAAGCACCGCTGAACAGGGAAAGCACCGCTGAACAGGGCACCACCAAATCAAGCACCGCTGAACAGGGCACCGCCAAATCAAGCACCGCTAGCCCATGAGTGGCAGGGGCACTGACGCAACTGGGACCGTCACGGGGTGAGTGATGCACTCTGGGCACCCGTCCACCTCCAGAACCAGTGGAGACATGCATCCACTACCTCTGTCCTTCACAGGATGAAGCACTCTGGGCACCAGTCCCCCTCCAGAACCAGTGGAGACATGCATCCACTACCTCTGTCCTTCACAGGATGAAGCACTATGGGCACCAGTCCCCCTCCAGAACCAGTGGAGACAGTTATCCACTTGAGAGACTGTGGCTTTGCACTCCCCAGGATAATGCAGTGGGCAACCCACCCACAGTATGGACTTGAGAGACTGTGGCTTTGCACTCCCCAGGATAATGCAGTGGGCAACCCACCCACTGTAGAGACTTGAGAGACTGTGGCTTTGCACTCCCCAGGATTGAACAGTGGGCATTGAGCCCCCTCGTGGATCTGGCGTCGTGCACTCATCCGGCTGAGGTGCACCCACTTCCCTTCCCCCTGATGTGCCTGTTGTTTTTCTATCTGATGCCCCTGCAGTGTTCTCTCTGTTTTGATCTGGTATCGAGTGTGGGCCTCGCCCATGAATTTTGGGCCCAGTGGTCCACGGACTATAAATGGTGCAATACCTGGACTACTATTCTTGGTGTATATTTTGTTAATAGTGTAAATATGTATATTTTTGCGTACTGCATTTTAATATATTACAATGGTTACACTCATTTCCTTTTGTCTTTGCATTCTTCCGGGGGGGTTGGGGGTGTAACTATAATGTATAGATATGTATTAGTGTGTGTGTTGTAGTGGGTGAGGGTGGGGGTGGGGGTGTTGCGTGTCCCTGTTTTTTGCCTCCCCCCTCCCCTGTGTCGTAGGTGCAGTACTCACGTGGTCTTCGCCGCAGGCGTTCATGCTCCTGGTAGAGGAGCAGGAAGACTATCGCAGGTAGGATTTGGAGTTCCGGTTCCATGGTTTCCTTGTTCCTCGTGGAGTGTGATGAGGTGAGCGTTTTCCCTTCGAAATTCCTGTTTCCACCGTGTTTTTATCCGCGGTGAATCCGCCCCGGAAAAGGTGGCGGATTGGCCTGTCATAATAGTGTGGGCGGTACATTGTCTCCCGCCGTCTGTTGGCGGTGACCGCTGCGCTGTTTGTTTGTACCGCCGTGGCGCTCTGAGTGTTAAAGTGGCTGTCTTTGTTGGCGGTTTCCGCCATGGTCGTAATTGCTATTTTTTTCCACCGGCCTGTTGGCGGTCTTACCGCCAGGGTTGTAATGACCACCTAAATTTCTAGTTTGGGAGTCTTCACAGTGCACTGGTTTACGATCATGCCATCACAGAGGCTTCACAAAAAAACCTTTTTGCTGCTAAATTGGAAGGGTTCCATCACAGAATAATATTAAAACAGTAAACAGAATAGAAAGTTCACAAAATCAGAAATATATCCATGGTTTTGAGGAAAGAAGGGACTAGTTCAGTAACTATCTGTACTCTGCATTAATAGTTTGCAACCATAATTCCAGTTGCAAATCATTGATAAGTTCCTGACTCCCATGTTTGGGTGGTAACTCACCCCTTCCCCCTTGCAATTGGGGTGGCAGCTTCAAGGGGAGTAGAAAGTGTTTTTGGTCTTTTTTTTAATAAAAAAAAACAGCTCTTTTTTCTTTAAGGAAATCAATCTGCTTTAAAATTTTCCAGTTTTACAATGCGGAAACAGGTGGGGTGGTCTCATGTCCTATTCAGGCAAACCGTCCTTATCTTTGTGCAGTAGGAGTTAATCACAATTTGCAACCTACCTAATGATTATTCTTTAGACAGGTCACTCTGCAACCCCCTTTGAATCATTATTTTCCAAACCATCCTATCAGTGCATAAATAGGTTGGCAAAGTAATGTAATGGTCTCAAAAAGTCAGGACTCAAATTGTGAGTGCTTTTTGCAACCACAGCCCTAGTACATATGGCCCAAGGTCAAAAGGAATTAAATAAATTAAAGGATGTTAAACCCATTGAGCCACTGGAGTCTTTAATAACCAATTTAATAGTGGCAAGGCTGTCATACAGCAAAATTAGGCTATGTCTAGATATCAGAGTTCTAAACAAGAACATTATTGTTGATATATTTCCACTTCACAAATTCAATGAATTATTAACTAAGTCTAAAGAAGTAAAGTAGTTCGCCACAGTAGATCTTTTTATCAGCATAGCATCAGTTGACAGTACACCCTTAAAGTAAAAGTGATCACATTCAAACTTTCAGTCAACAGGGTGCTTCTAGTTCCAACATTAAGGTTCCGCTTAGCATCAGGCACAGTGGTTTTTCAAAGACTTATATATGAGTTGTTTAAGGAAGGGATGTAATCGCCTTTTTTTCAGGGTGACATATTAGCGATGGAAAATAAGAAAAAGAAGCATACCTTGTGCTTGGAAGTCTTAGGAATTTCAGAGAAGTGATGGATTGGTGAGCACAGCACACTCAAGTTCGCTATCAAAATGTAACATATTAATGCACTAAATGGGTAGGGAAGGTTGGTATAACACTGAAAAAGAGATTTCTGGAGACAGTAAGGGCCTGATGTATGAAAAGTTTGTGCCGCCTTATCATCATTTTTTGACATAAAAGTGGCGCAAATTTTGAAAATATAATTGTATTTTGTAAGTTTGCGCTGCTTTTGTGTCCGAAAATTATGCCATGGCGGTGCAAACGTGTCATAAATCAGGCCCTAAGTATTGCACCTTATCCTAAGTACAAGGATGATTTAAGGTCCTTCCTAGGATTGGGTAAATTCTGCACAGAGTATGTTGAATATTTTTCAAAGAAGACATGTTTTGTGGCAAATGATGACAAAGAAAAAATCTCTGCAAAAGCCTTGACTTGGCAACATAGGACACCACACCACGGGATCGCCTTCCTCCACCAATGGTAACACTTCCTAATTCATTGAAAGCTGAAAGACCCATTTCATCACATTTCATTCTGCTAGCTCTCCTTACAGTCCTACTACTGGGGATGGACATGTTCTCTAGCATAAAAAAGAACTCGAACGAGCAAGTGTAACCAGCCACGGAGTTGTATGCCCAAAGACCCCTTTCCCATTGGCATGATGGTCTTTATAACCTGGCTTGCAAATCAGAATTTCCTCTTACCCAACTGTGATCCCAGTCAGCAAGCCCTTTCTGCTGGAATCAAAATATCTTCTTTGGTTCTTTTTTTTTGCTTACTTCAATCAGTGCCGCACAGGCATAGTCATTTGTGAGTTCACTAGGAGATCTGTCATCTCAACAAAATATTGTGGACTTTCAAAGAGCTGCAGACGCCTCATCTTCTATGAACCTCTATATCTCACACTAGCTTTTCTCTAAAGCGTTATGAAAAGGCGCAAAAGCCTTCATTATAAGTCAGCAGAGTCAATCAGTTCCTCAAATGTTGTCATTGATAGGTTTGTTGTGTGTCAACATGGTTTACCATGTTTAGGATACAATGTGCCTGGGATTTGTATTTTTTGGCTTGCCTTTTATTATTTTAGTCTGGACTACCGTCTACACACCATAGATTCTGAAATGCTCACGCTTTAAGTATTTATGCTATCTTGCTTGGCAGGATCCGCTAGAAAGCAGCCTCATCTCGAGTACTTTGTTTTTTTCCTGCTTGTGCCAGAGGGACAGTGCACGCGTGAAGTGCTGGCTAGCCTTCTGAGGAGGTCTGCTTCCTGCCACAAGAGAGAAAGGCTGGGTGTCTGATGTAGAAAGGCGAGTGAGGTTAGTTAGACACAATGAACTCTGTGTGATGTTGAAGGGTGAGCAGAAGGAGGGAGTCAGGGGAGGGAGAGAAATGAAGGAAGGAAGGGAGGGAGGGAGTAAACTGAAGCTGGAAATAAATCTTTGTGGCCAAGAAAGAAAGAAAGGGAGGGAGGTAGGTAGAGAGAGAAAGAGAGAGAGAGAGAGAGAGAGAGAGAGAGAGAGAAAGAGACTGACTTTATGTGGGATTAAAAAACTGAGGGGTCTCTAAAGGACGTGGCTTAAAGACATAAACTAATAATCTGTACTCACTACAGCTTGCTACCCGACTGGTATTTGGTTGTGTCTTTCCGTTATTGTATCCATATTCAATACAACAACAGACATTACACCTAAAACAAGCCAGGGCTATTGGCTTTGTCAATGGTTGTTGCATAAGATAAATAAGTAAAAACAATTACCTTGTATATAATATTGAAAATGTTTCAACTATGAAACGGTGACGCTGTAAAATAACTATTACCAGTCTCCTCGATAAAGGCTAATTAAGGGGGTCATTCTGACCTTGGCGGTCCATGACCGCCATGGCGGAGTGCGGCGGAAGCACCGCCAACAGGCTGGCGGTGCTTCCTGGGCGATTCTGACCGCGGCGGTAAAGCCGCGGTCGGAAAAGGGGAGCCGGCGGTTTCCCGCCGGTTTCCCGCTGACCCAGGGAACCCGCCATGGCGGCGCTGCTTGCAGCACCGCCATGGGGATTCCGACCCCCTTACCGCCAGCCTGTTTCTGGCGGTGTCCACCGCCGGAACCAGGATGGCGGGAACGGGTGCCGTGGGGCCCCTGGGGGCCCCTGCACTGCCCATGCCACTGGCATGGGCAGTGCAGGGGCCCCCTAACAGGGCCCCACAAAGATTTTCACTGTCTGCTTAGCAGACAGTGAAAATCGCGACGGGTGCCACTGCACCCGTCGCACCCCTTCAACTCCGCCAGCTCCATTCCGAGCCGGCTTCATTGTTGAAGAGGCTGTCCCGCTGGCCCGGCCGGCGGTCTTCTGGCGGTCGCCCGCCGGCCCAGCGGGAAAGCCGGAATGACCGCCGCGGTCTATTGACCGCGGTGCGGTCTTTCGGCGGGAACCGCTTGGCGGGCGGCGACCGCCAACCGCCGCGGTCAGAATGACCGCCTAAGTGTGGTACAGCTGCCAAGTTCAGATTTTTTCTCTCTCCGTGAGTGAGGGCAAAAACGTAGAGCCCGATAGGGGTCAGTCTCAGCATCATCCTTTTAAAACTGCTGAACATCAACAAGACCTGGCCCACTTAAAGCCCTGAACATAGCGTTTGCGTGACGGAAATTATAGGTTAAGATAGGATGCCATGCAATTTTGGACTGAATAAATGCCATTTTTCGTAAAATTCAACAAAAGAAGCGTGGAACGATCAAGACAACTTCAAAAAGTAAGCCGCCACTGGAAAATTGCCCACTGCCTTTTCGAGGTTGCCCGTCACAGGCCTAGTTTACTCGCTCTGTTTTAACATGCCCCTGAGAGTGACAGGAACAGAAGAGAACGAAGCAAAACCGAGGCCGGCATTACGGAAGAAAAGGAGGCGAGCGGATGAGGAAATGAAATTGAAAACGCACGTCTGATTATTTTTTCCAGTATAATTGCAAGATGTTTATTTTACTGTTTCCACCTCGTCGAAAGAACATTATGAGTCGCTATTGTTTTAAATGAGAACTCGAGGCCCCAGGGCACCGCGGAACACTCGGCTCTCCAGAACTATTTCTGACAGCGCTCGCTTTAAGGCCCGAGCCTCCCCGGAGTTAGGCAAATTGCAAAAATCCGCTGGCACCATGGGGGAAAAATAGGAATAAAGTCAATGCGCAGTAATTCACTTATATGAAGCAATTACTTTCCTGCTTTTCTAATTAAATGCTCTCATTACCCACCTGACTGCGCGGCAGTGGGCAGAGAAGACGGAGCAGAAGTCGAGGGGACAGAAGAGTTAATTCTGTGATGTCACGGGTGATCCCAGACCCCAGGGTTGGAGGAAACACACAGGTGGCCTGTGGTGCTTCTCTCTTTCACAGAGCCACGTGCGGGTGGCATGATCATGAATGCAGGCAGCAGTGGCTCAAGGGTTAAAAAAGTTATGACACGATTATTTACAACAATATAAGGTGCAGACCTGCACCTTCCAACTTAAACATTTTTTTTCACGTGAGAGGGTGGGGCATAACCTTGATGAAGGCGGGCCTTTGCCAAAAGCTACCTAAGATGCACTTTTGCCCCTTCCTCCCACCATCTTCTTCCAACCTCCAGAAAAGATGCTGAGGCTGCCACTGATGACCTCTGGACACTAGGAAAGTAATTGTTGGTCATGAAGGTTTAGGAGTGGCTTCTCCCTGCAGAAGGTAAATTATAATCTAACACTGAGTGGCCAAAAGCACACAGACTCTTGCTTTACTCCAAGAGATATTTAAAATTATTGGTTGCTGTGCAGCCCATCCATACTAAGTAAATCACAACAGGCATCAGAGATGCACTCCTTCCTCCAGGCCAAATCCTGACGATAAACCCTGTTGGTCCCATACCTGGCAGACGCTCGTCATCACCAAGGACGTTACAAGGGATCATCCCATTCGTAAGAGGGTCACTTGCTGCTGTAGTGAAGTGACGTCGAAAGGCTCCTCATCCCTGCTCACCTGCACTTGAGTCACTGGTGTCTTGTCTCTCCACTTGCAGGGGCCCCTTTGGAGATGATCTGGGTTTTTGGGGGTTATCCCTCCACTGTCCTTAATTAACATGACGGATATCCCGCCCGCAGTTTTACAAGTTCCATAGGATATAATGGAACTTGAAATACTGGGGACAGGGTATCCCTCATGTTTGTGACAAAGTATCCCATCCGCCAAGGTCGTAATCAGGCCCTTAGTCTCAGTTTGTCACTGCCAGTCAGGGCAAAGCATGTTCAAAATGTGCACACCAGGCTGGGCTAGCACTAGAGGTGTGCATCAGCCACTTCTGTGTTTATAGACCACCTGGACAACCATATATGCCGCACAGTATTCATGATGGGAATGTAAAACTACACCTACTAAAATGCAAAAAATGGACAAGAGCTGGACGAATGACTGAGTGGACATGGTCTAACTTTGAAACCTCAGACACAAGATCTGTCAGCAGTGAAATGTGAAAGAACGTTGACTGCATGATGATGATGATACATGAAAGGTGTAGCTTGTAACAATGCCTTTTCAGTAAGTGATTTAAAATATGTCTCTCCTCGTTTTGGGCACTCTAAGCCACATATATTTTCCTCATTAGTCCCTGGCTTCATTAAGTGTCTGTAAATGGGACAGGGCATCGTGATTCCAGGCCATTGCTTTCATTTAATAACCCGATGCATTCTTGGAAGTCTTTACCATCGGACTAAAGGTTTCAGACCGAAAGTGTTACCCTAGAGTCCGGAATGAATTACAGATCATGTTTTCAAATTTCAAATACATTGCATGCTGGGAATTGTATTCTTGCATTATAAGTATATTGCAGCAAGGTCTAAAATCACATTCCGCTTTTTATCTATAAAGAGATGGGACTGTGGTCCATACACTTGATGAGGTATCTTGCTGAAACGTTTTCAGACAATCCACAATGGAATGTCCTTCCCCGACAAATTCAGCATCTTCCAAAAACTGTAGATGCTCACCCCCTTACAAAGGTGTTTCTTGCCACTGTTTGATGCATAAGGGTACCCAGGATTACCCTCTGCAAAATGCACATTTATGGACGCTCTTCTTTCGAACCGGTTGCAAAATGAATCAAACTGTTATACATATGGATGGAATGGCTACAGTAAATCTGACCCGTAATATAACAGCCGCATTTGTGTTCTCCCCTCTTTGTTGTCTGGAGGGACGGCGGGGGCTGTGCCGTTGCTGCTGTTCCAGCTAATTTCCTCTTAGGCTGGCGCACTGGCCTTCAGCGCCCACCGGCTCAATCAATCTTTCTGCCCGTAAATTAGCGCATACATTACTGTCAGGCCCCCGAAATTCTTCAATTATTCAGAGCTGTTTGAACAGTGCTGATGAAGAGGGGAGGGGCAGGCGGGGGGGAGGAGAACGCTAACATCCGGAGGCAAGAAGGGGTGAAAGGTCACGCGGAAGCGCGTGCTCTCTTCTACTTCATTTTCGGAGGATTCGAAGTAGAAAAGAGCGTTGTGGAGTAGCAAGCGACAGGAAGTGACACACACAAAAACAAACAGTGTAGGCCTCACAAAAAACACTACATTTCTTAATATGAAGATAGTGGGTAAGAGAATGGCAAGTGTTGCCTTCAATGCGCATAGGTTTCCGCACCGGCGGAAGCTTCCCTCACACAGAAGCTTTGCAGTGACAGACAGCAGGGGGGAAACGTGGCGGCTTGCGTCGCAGAGAGGGCGACAATTTGGGCTGACAGCAGCTTAGTGCAGCGTTCCCCTGCCAGGCTGTACATCTTGCCATCCGCTTTATACTTATCGCTGGACGGTCGGGGCTGCTGGTAACATCCGGAGACGAAGGCCCAAACCCGCTCAGTGAAGTCATTTCAGGGGTGTGGGTTTCCTCTTGTATGCAGCACACCTCCAGGCGTTGTTCTTTCTTTGTGATTCCGTAAAGCGATTATAGTTATATCAAAGCTACCAATAATTCAGCCTTCCTTCACGCACACAGCAAGTGCAGCACAGGCAGCAGTGCAAACGTTCTCACACATATACAGATATAAACATATATACAAGATAGGAACGGGGTAGGCTTCGGTGAAAGCTTCCTCACACTTAGAAGAGATACAGCACGGACTGCAGGGTGCAACCCTCCCTCACTCACCCACCCACATACGTATAATTACAGAACAAGTTAAACACAAGCACTAGTGAAAGCCTCGTCTCACGTACAGACATATACACTTAGAATAGGTTAAGGTACTGAAAGCAGCAGTCAAACTTGCCTCACAAACAGAACATGCAAAGAGCATACAGAGTCAGCAGTGGTGTAACAAAACCTGAGGGCCCCTTGCAAAGTACATGGAGCTCCCACCCCGACTCAGTCAGGGGCACACAGGCCCGGGGCCCACCACCCGTGCACAAAGCTGGCCGGTGCGTGACTGCGTGCACGAGCGTATCTGGGGCCAGACCCAGTCAGTGTACTGTGCATAGCTGTGAAAGTTTAATTTTGCTTTTGTGTGGCATTTCCTTGTTTTCAGGGCACCTATATGTGGAATCTCAGTGCACATGTGTGACACTTTGAGTGACACTTTATAGTGAGAAGAACTGCAGTTATATTCATATAGTGTGAAAAATAACCACAATTCCTCCCGTTTGAAATTTAGTAACCTAGAACCTTCTTAAAACAGTTTTCAGCTGACTGGAATTGCAATGTGTATGTGATGTACACTTATTTTTTCGTACTGTTTTTCTCTCACAATAAAATCAATAAAATCTGGTTATAAAAAACAACAACTGCAACTGCTGATGGGAACCATTCTCCAGATACTTTCTGGGGATGAGGTGTGGTAGGGTGATGGTGGTGGGAGAGGAGAGTGGAAGGCAAGTGAGAGAGAGGAAGGGTGTGTATGTGTGTATGAGGGGGCCAAGGGTAATAATATCTGCATTCAAAACGTTACTGACAATCTACAACATTAACAACTTCCTGGGAGACTCAGAATCCAGCTTTTTTTTCTGATGCATGTCAGTGCTCTTTCTGAATACTGACCAGTGCTGTCGACAAAGCATGTGTCTTCCATTGGAAGCAGCTGAAGTCAATGCCAGCAGCTTCCCTTTAAACTCTGACACAAGACGTAAATGAGTAAATTACCAATCTCAGTTAGCAAATATATTATTTTAGAGCCTTACGAAAACAGTATGTTGCTGTAAATTAGGTGTTGGGTTAGAGCTAGAAACATGTCAAAGTAATGATTGGATCACTCCCTTTCCTATCTTATCTGGATCATAAAGTGGTTTAAAACTATCAGCAGGTGCAGATGGTGTGGCTATTCTTACACCCAAGAAGCTGTCCACTATCGGGAAAATGGTTCATGTCTCAGACTCTAAGCTTTCATTTTACAACCAATAACAATAAACATATAGCACACGAGCTCTAATCGCTGAAAATAACAGATGTTATTATTGACACATTTATAGCACCCAATTTGCCAACTTTGGCAGGAGGTTGAGGCTAAGCCTGCTTCTCTGGAATTCAAAGTCACAACATCAGTAACACTGTATTTGTCACCAGCACAACTTCAGTTTAAACCATGACCCCTGTTATCAGTTAATTTGGTGCAGTTGACACCACTGCAGTGATGCAGTGCTACATTACACACAACACAATCATTTGTTGAATAGAATCCCGATAAATGGGCGTATCTGTGCCCCTTTTGTCACTTTACCGTATGAAACTCAAAGAAAACTGAATTAGATGTATGAAAAGCTTTTTTCTGGTGTCACCCTGGTTAGCATACTATGCTTCACATACAGTGGTGTAACATTGGCTCCTGCACCCTTGTGGTGCGGGGGGCCCCGAGCTCCCGGGGGCCACCTTAGCACAGTACGCTGTGTACGGGTGGTGGGCCCCTGGCCTGCGAGCTCCTGCCTGGGTCGGAGGGGGCCCTCTTCATGTACTTTGCAGGGGGAGGGGGAGCTGAAGTGACGTTATACCACTGTTCACTTACATTGTAGCTCCAAAATCCACCCGTCTTTTTGCACCACACAGCAGGACATGCTATTTATTAACTGTCCATATGACATGACCTGCGCATGCGTCTCCCCTTAGCAGTCTCAAATTGTAATGCAATGCTGATGGCAAGCCACTCCTGCTTGCTATTCACTGTGGGAAGGAGGGGCGAGGTGATAACTGGCTGCTGTTAATCCTTGGAAGCCCTACTTGCTTGTATATCCAGTCACACATACCTGTACCGCTTTAATTTGAGCAGGTTTACAGCATGAGCATCGCCTTGGCTTTTGGCAGCCTCGCCTGGCTGAATTTCTTGTGGCCTGCTACGGACACAGAATCTGAAACCTTCTCCTTGACAGCTCACAACACCTTTCCCAGCCAGCCTTGGGTATATCCCTTCTCCAGTTTCCCTCCTTCACAGCCTCGCTGCTGCTCTGATGAGTCCCGATTTGTAAACAGTGTCTGAGGCTCTTGCAGGGGTCTATCCCTTGTGGCAGAGGTGACGGGCTGCGGGGTGAGAATGGTCAGTGCTCTGTTCGAGACAGCAGCACTGAACGTACCCATAACCGTGACAGCACCTCGATAACTGGCTCCAGTTGGGAATGCCGGGACCTCGCTGGAACCAGCCCGAGCACCACTGAAAGGCACTGGCGCTTATAGCTTCCATGTGGCTGTATTGGCACACATGTGGGGCCTTGAGGTGATGCGTGCAAAATGCTCGAATGCGTGGCATTCGCAGGGATGGCTGTGCTGAGGGGGCACCCTGGAGCTCAGTGTGGTAAGCACCAAAATTCATGCTATGCTCCATTTTCATACATTGGTTCAAATAGTGTGGTATTTATTGCGCTCAATGGCATTCGATCCTTGCGGTGTTGGAATATTTGAGGTGTCATAAATATCTCACACTTTTTCGCTCAACCCATAGCGGGCAGGCAGCAACATTGCACTCTTCACTGGCACAAAAAGTACAACAGTAGAAGCAGCAACGTGAGCTTGTCTGAGATTCCAAACGTTCACAGTGAGGCCAGCGGCTGCACAGGCCTCTGTTGGTGCAGAACAGGCCTCTGTTGGTGCAGAACAGGCCCAGCACTGGCGGCAGGAGCGGAAGGCTCCACACACAAACACACAGCCATAACCTACCAAAGCTACAAGGCAGCGACAAGGCGCTAGGTGGAAACCCTGTACACTCACTGTGCAAGGCTATTGATTTTTTGGAATGTGTGTGTTTTGTAAAGCTCTTCAGTAGAGGAGGCTGTTCAAGAATTGTGCTGTGCCCTCAGGCCAAAACCAGGTCCCGGTGAAGGGCCCTGAAGGAAAGTGATGATTAACTGGCTAGGGAGGGAAAGGAACACTTTAAAATTAAAGCGACTAGAGCAACGAGCCCACTGTTATCGCTCCCGTTAATTAGAGGTGATCCCATCTGGGGCATAATCATGGGAGTTTGAAGGACACTCATGAAAGCGACATTCGATTGGAGTGAAATCAATAGAGTAAGTGAAAGAGCTCCCTCCTCCTCCCCCACAACCCACCCCTTTCCTTTCCAGGCAGCGGCAGCTGGTCCACTTTGAGAGGAGTAGAAAGGGCGGCCATATCAGGGATCGATAAGAGGCTCCAGCGTTGCCATGACGCTCCCTGTTTGGGACAACCCTGTTTACAGTCCTTGGTTTTCATTCAATAACCCAGTGCATTCTGGGAAATGTAGTCTGTGTTTTTTCCAAGCCGCGGACGGCTTTAGCTCTGGTGGCGCCCGGTATGACTGTCTTTTTTGGCACTCACCCACCATCCATGACCTCCTTCTCCACAAATTCATTCACTACCACTCTCCAATAATCCTCCTCATCTCTCCATAACCCCTCTCTGGCATACATTTCATTTTTTTTAGTGCTATTAATAGTTCACCACTCAGTTCTGTGGTCTGCATGGTACATGTTGTTTGGCAACAGGCACATTAACGATCTGCCATTCCCCTACTTTTTGATCAGTCAAAACTGCCGCTAAACATAATACCATCTCTCACCAGTGGGCACATTAATCACCGGGTTATCTTGACATTTTTATTGTTGCCTGAAAACTGCTGGCACAAGGTTAAACCCATTGGTTATTTTCAACCCCAGCGCCCCTCACCAAAGTCAGCGCCAGGAGTAGCTGCACCAGTCGCACCACCCTAAAGCCGGTCCTGCTTACAGCAAACCAGCTCAACTAACACCTCATACCAGTTTGCGCTGCAAGACCCAGGGATTTGTGGTATCCACTTGACAAGGAGCAATAGCGCCTTCCCGCAGGACTGCACTCCGAATAGAACACAGCTGGCCACAAACCAATAGAAAGGAGAAGAGGTTCATCTATTTTATCAAGGCAAAAGAGGACCATTTTCTACTGGTCTGTACTTCATTCTCCATGACCACAAAGGGTTAATCGCAACTTAATCACGCTGGATAAGAATGAAATAGGTCGTGACAGAAAGAAACACAGGGAGCCACAGTGCACGAGGAAAAGCATGGCCATCCACCCAGACTGTCCTTATGGTGGATGGGTTTGTTACAGTGAGGACTGTTGCCGCAGATGGAGCAAAGGTGGCCTCCTTCCATGATGGGGTGTAGCCGGGATGAGCTTAACATATGTAGGTGCTCCATTGACCAGAAGCAGAAGGAAGGATTGAGGTGAGATGAGTGGATTGTTTCTTGTGGTAGGCTACAGTGACATCTTCGGTGACTAGTGCATTGCCAGGAGCATGATGACACCTCACTCTGCGCCTGATAACTCACACGGTGACAACGCATGACAGATGATATTGGCTCCCCTCACACGGTCTCCCGGTGAGGACCCATTTCACAAGGTGGCAGGGAAAATTAGCTGAGAACCACTCTAAATAGTGGTTTTCAGTTCGGTTTCAGAGGCTTTTAACTGCTGATATCCATTAATGGGTATGAAAACACCCTAGGACATTGACAGCAGCCTCAGCAAGTTTATGATTTTTTTTATTTTGAGGAGAAGGGTTGGGGCCTGAGTAGAGGCAAAAGTGCCTTTTAGGCACTTGTCGGCACAAGGCTACTCCCCATCCAATGCTCCACCCCCTCCTCACACTATGAGGTTTTTTGTGAAGTTGGCAGGTCTGAAACTTGCCCATGGCACAGATTATGAGCAGCGCACAATGACATCTCACATGATGTCGTTTAAGATAGTGCTCTGGCCACTCATCGTTAACAGTGCACAAGGAGATTTTATGCTAATCCACCCGAGAGATAGCACACAACATTCAACATCACCGCATCATGATGACGTCTCACAGCGTAAATATGCTGGGTTACTTGATCGTCAAAAGGTAAGTGTCATGTAAAGGGAATTAATTCATTAATTGTAATAGTACCTAAAATTAACTAAAACCTGAAAAAAGGGTCTGGGGAGTCACCTCCAAGCAGTGAAATGATCCATTCTGGAGTGAGAGCTTGAGTTTACACATGGCACACATAATCAGGACATGAGACACATCTCACGCTGTGGCGTGTGCAATATTTTTTATCGTGACCTTTATAATCAGCGTGTGGTTACATCTTCAAGGGTGATATCTGACGGATCACACAGAATGCACTAGTATAACCTGAACATGATGACAGCTGATATCGTGTGGAGTGCAAGATGATCACAGCAGCTCTGATCTCCAGTGAGATGGCATCTTACCGTGTGCCACAGACCCCGCGTTGCAACCAGGATCACCAACAAAGGATATCACCCCAATACCATACAGATATCTCCTGCAGCTCCACTGGCACTGTAATGGAATTTGAGCATCAAGTGAGATATTATTCAGAGATCACCTGAAATCAGGACAGTCCGTATCTATAGTCACGGCACATCACTCATGAGTCCTCTTTCACCCAGGAAAAATGACATCTCATCCTGAAGCATGTGAGCTGTCACTCATAGTGACTGCCGTAGCTGGAGTGAAATAGAATCTCTGGCAGCAAGTGAGACATCACGTACCAGCCTCCCCTAGGAAGAAAAACAGAACATGTGATGGCTTCGGAGCAGGTTTTCAGGATGCTCACCACATTGTAGAGATCACATGACAGCATCAGGGGTGACCCGCGCATACAAAGCCCTGCACAACAAAGGACCAGCATAAATCAACAAAGTAATGACCTTCACCAACTGACCAGATGCCTCCGATCTGCCTCTCTCTCTCTCACAGACACCCCCAGCATCCACCAATCCAACAGCAGAGGTCGCTCCTTCTCTCACCTGGCAGCCAAAGCCTTGAACAACCTTCCCCTGCACCTCAGAAATACCACATTGCTCCAGAAATTCAGCAAAAGGACTCAAGACATAGCTATTCAAATGAGCAGGGCACCTCGAAGCAGCTAGCAACTCCAGCGCCTTTAGACACAGCACTTTATAAATCATGATTGATAATACCGGCCATTCAAAGCTGACCACGCCTTGCCTGTGGTTCTTGTGAGCCAGACCTAACTCGTAGTACCAGACATAAAATGGCACCACAGTGAGCAAAACAGTTGCTTCCCAACGATATTACATCATCGGCAGAGCACTCACTCCCACTGTGTTTCCCTGCCTCGCCGAGGTCTCCGGAGACCCGTGTGAGCAGCAGATTAGCGAATGGTGGTCTCACTGGCCTTCTTCTATCTCTGGTCCCAGCAGAGCTGTGGAAGGTGAGAACACATGGGTGGGGGTTTGCTTCCACCAACCACCACATTTCCTTCCATCAAGGGTCCTTACAGACACGCACTGGCCAGGAAAAACATGCCGCCTTGCGAATCACCCATCACAGTTACTGTCAGCTGGGTGCGGCCCTCTGATCTGACTGTTGCAGTGTTGGGTCTGGCTTAGGTCAGGAAGGGGAAAGAAAGGTGCATAGGTTGGTGTGACAGGGTGGCAGGAGCCTGCCAAAGATTTTTTGAATTGGGGTGGCAGGAGGGCATTACAGAGGCTGGATGGGGAGGATGGCAGAGCAAGGGGTAGTTTATTTTTGCATGGTGAGTGAAGGGAGTGCACTGAAGGTGGTGTGGGAGGGTATGTAGGAACCCAGGAAGTGATGATGATATATCAAGGTGGGGGGGGGGGGGGGGGGTGACAAGACACAAGGTTATGTTTTACATTTAAGTAGGGGGGATGCGCCTAATGCATTTCTGTTTGGGTTGGGTGGTAAAATGCCTGCTTATGTATGGCTCCCCGTGATTTCTCTACCGCCTGCTGCTCATGTGAGCAGGAGAAGAGGGCGCGGGGGAGCACGCCTAATTTCAAATTGCAGGTCGGTAACCGTTAATAAAAGGGAAGTTTTCACACAGGTGTCCTGAGTGATAGAATGGAGAACTCTACGTTCCTTGTCTTTTAGAATCTATTGGTGGAAAATATCCTCGTCTTTCACATTAACCGATGCATACATCTATGTATCAGAGACAGCGTTCGTTAAGATTATTGAGAACAGTTGCTAAGTGGTGTTCTCTTAATCAATTTGTCAACCTTTGGCTTAGACCCAGAAAAGTCACAATCGTAGTCCTTAGGGTGCTTTTCTGTACTTCCAGGTTCATTTTTGAAGCTCACACAGACATGAAATGGACACTGCTAAACGATAAAAGATTTCAGACCCGTGAGTGACGCAGGAGCTGTCCGTGGTGCTGACTGCTCTATCTTGCTATAATCATTCTTCAGGCTGTCCTGGGGTAATGTAAATACTCTTCCTTTAAAGGGCACAGGGTTTGTGCCCCTTGCAAGCCAGTCTTTCACCCACCCCCCCCCCCCCCCCCCCCCCAAACACACACACACAAACACACACACGACTCGTGGACAGCGAGTTGGCCCAGAAACAGCCAATAGACAGTGGGTGACAGGCAGGAAACCCATAGGCAGCACATTATCAAAGGATGGACAAGAACGAGCAGGAGAGCGCATGTGCAGCATGTTCTCATTAGCCCTCTCCTGCCTCACAATAGACCACGTGTATGCCTGCGTGAGTTATGGTCACAGTGGGCTCGGCTAACCCAGGTTGTGTAACCTGGGCCACACAAACCATGTTAGAACCATGTGCGACATATGGTCAATACAGGGCCACGTGCAATGCGTGAGTGGGATCTTACGTTGTCCATGCTTAATCATTGAGACGGTGCAGCGTGGTCTACTGGTGGGTGTGTCACGTAGGCAGTCAGCTGGTGTTTTGCACGTGGACAGTCGATTGAACCAAGGTGGTCTTTCATACTGTCTCGAGCAAATTCAATTAAGGCCTGCACAGCTGTTTCCTTATTCTCATTGAAGAAGTAGAGTGTGGTCTGCTGTGCCTTTCCGCCGCTTGCAGGCGTGCGGACAGATCAATGCTGGGGGTGGGGGAGGTGGGGGGATAGGGGGGAGCTCTGCTTGAGCAGCTGACGGCAGAGGCCTGCACCCTCCATGTAAATATACACATCTTGACCCCCTTCGTCTCAGAGGGCGTGAGCACAACGAATGAAAAAGAATAATAGAACAAGCCGTATATTTTATTCATAACTGCACGAGAAACTGATCGATTCTTCATAGGGAACAGAGAGGCACTTATGGGGATTACACAGCGCGCGCGACGCAGCTCTCAGCCAGTCACGTGGCCAGAGTGGGGCCGATGCCATTACTGAATGGATCTTCTAGTTAAGTGTAGAGAGAGAGCGTGCAGTACTTTTTATCACCAAACACAGCGGAACCTCTGCGTGCTCAGTTAAAATCAAAGCAAGTGAAAGGAACCTATCCCTGTGCCAATCCTGCTACACCCAGCGTGCCAGTAAAATGTCCTGCATCAGGGAGGCGGTGTCCTGAGATGTGGAGCCCACGGGGTGAAAGGCTATGAGTCCCTGTGCCAATCTTCCGAGCCACACAGCTCTTCAAATGGCAAGCTCCTTAGCCTGGTGCCGGTCCCCTGATGTCATACAGTCCTTGGAAAGTCAGCCCGGTAGTTAGTCTTATGCCAATCCCCGAAGCTGCAAGTCCTTGAAGGGAAAGGATTTGTATCATTCTGCATTGCCATGATCCCTAAAAACCCCGCGGTGAAAGCTTCTGTGTCCCCATCAACCCACTGGGTCACAGAGCCCTTGCACTGGAAGGCGATAACTCCCATTATTTTGGGTAGTGCTTTGAGCAATAAAGGCGTGTAGTGAACGCCTATTGCTTTCTGTGCCTTTCCTATAAACCATATAACACTAGAGGTTAAAGAGTTTCCTTGACCCTGCCTAGATTCACTGCTCTCTTCCAGTACCAGAGCGAGAGACTCTTTATCACTGTGACAGTCCTCTGGGGCGTTCAGCCCTATGGGTGAAGTATTCAAGCACCGGTCTCCCGGGTCATACAGACACAATGGGGAAGGGTTGTTTATGCCAGGCCTCCTGAGCTGCATAACTCTACAAGTGAAAGGTAAGGTGACCCTGGGCCACTACCCTGAGCTGCTTATGCCAACACCTAAAGGGCTCTGTCTCATTCTCTATTTAAGGTTATAGATGTTCTGCATCAAAAGCCAACCTAGGTAATCCGTTATGGGGGCCATTTTCCCTCACAACTAAATCAATAACATTTTCAAAACGGATGTATTTGCAAGGTTGGAAATTCTATGCTGATAAATGTATTTCATTTTATCCGCAAATAGATTTTTTTTCGACTCGCGGATCCTTTTCTCCTTCTGTTTTAAAAGTAGGATAATCCCCTGACTGTTTCTTTTCCCCTCACTTCCATTAGTAACATCACTTTCACATTTAGACACTCGTATTTTAATTTCTTGTTCACAGTGTTTCTGTTTGTGGGGACTTTCACAGGAGTTCCTGCGCAATTAGGCATTTCTAGGCTCAGACTGTATCATCCGCAGCCGTTCATCACTGGTGTCCAGGGGCCTATTCCTATTATTGGACCCCAAACTGATGACCAAGAATACTTGAACTCTAGAGTACCAAAGCAGAGCAGTCCAAAGCGTACTCAGGGATGGTGTTAAGTACTTAAGTTTAGGAAAACTAGGAGAACTTTAGTACTGCATACATTGGAAAAATATAATATAAATACGACATGGAGAGCACTAATTATGGAGTATGCATAGGAAACAATACCCGCTGTTATTTGGGGACAGTGAGTATAGGCAATTGCATTGGCATTCGTCCCAGTATAGGACAATCACAGTGAGGATTACTGTAGTAAATCTTGTGGGGTTTGCATTTTCTCTTACTGAATAGCTCAGTCTCCTGCCCAGGTAAGTACATTGTGCTCACCAGTTCAGAGCATACTACCACAACACTTGTCTATCCATTGTGGAGTAGTTTGTAACATCTTTGGTTCCAGCAGCTCCAGCATGATTTGCTGTCAGCGAGAACAGGCCAGTTTCATGGTGGTGTATGGCACATGGCCCGTCATGTGCAGACAGATTGTCCCTGACTCTGGCCCAGGTCATGGGAGTTCTGTATGTGATGAGCACTAATGTTTGGAAGAATTTGGTAAGCTTCTTTTGCAGGCAGGTAATTGGGGAAAAGGGCTGCCCTGCATTATAATCAATTTACTGCCACCACTCCCAGCCCTCTACAGTCCCAGACATGACACTAGTTGCTCTCCTAAGGGAGGGAGGCTTGCTGGGCGTTTCTTTCTGACCACAGAGCCCAGCTCTGGATCTCACTCCAGATCATTCCATTTCAGTGTTGTTTGATTTGAGCCAAAAGAGGCTCACAAACATTACTAATTCACTCTCATTAATAAAAAAAAACAACACCCCTCCCTAGTCAGCTGTTACTTGACATCCACTTAGAAAATCACTCTATCATAGGCCATCTAACTTTTCCTTCCCTCTACTATAGATATGTGCCAGTTGCATATTCTCATTTGAAGTGACCTTGTGCATACATTATAAATATAACAATAATATATTACTTACAGTGCAGTTTAACGCCATAACATTTGTAATATAATCGGTTAATTTAACCATCCCAGTATGACTTTATCTTTACAGTCTATTAATTTACATTTTTAGCATTTAAAAAGTTATCACTTAGCAATATATCATATAAAACAGTGATCTATTATAATACCAAAAATCTAAAATTCTTTGGCAAATGTATAAATAAACATATACTTCTTCAATGCCGCTGTAGGTCCCATATTAAAATTATGGATCCCCATATTTACTCACACTATTGTTCACTGTTTCTGAAAATGTACTAATCCTTTATCATAGCCTGATATTACTACATGCCAGTAGGATAGAAAATAAATCTTGAATATGTCGTATCTGGAGCTCTCTAAAAACAGGAAGTCACATTTTCATTCCTAATTAAAAACACTGCAAATTATTAATGTATGACATAAGATCAAGGAACATTGTGTACATCACAGACAAATAGCTTCATATTGGGATTCTTTATGGGCGATCAAAGGACTACATTTCCACTTTATAAATGCTGGCACTTAGTCGATTCCCATCTTCAGCATTCATCATCTTATATTTTTTGCTTTTATATCTTTTAGATACTGCTGTAACGTACCAAATACTCATTTCTACGGATTGCAGATGTAGTATAGCTGATTCCACTAGGATTTTACAGCCATAAAGTAATAGATTTATTATTTTAAAGTTATACATTTCTCTTAAAACTTTAACAGACTTGTGCCTCAGGATAGAAGTCATCTTTAAGCACCAAGCAACAGCCTTGCCACTATGCTCCTGGCTGGCCATGTGAGCCTTAACATTAGGATCCAGATCTTGGAAAGGCCTCTGTTAGACCTGGCATCATTGGCCTGGTCTCCCGTAATTTTTTTCCTCTACCTCCCAGATTGTGCCTGTGTGCTGGACACTGTTTTTGCCGTTTTTGTTACTCTAAGCAATTTACCACTGCTGACCAGTGCTAAAGTGCAAGCGCTCCCTATATAAAATTGCATGTATTGGCTTTTCCATGATTGTCATATTTGATGTACTAATAAGTCCCTAGTAGAAGTGCACTAGCGGTGCCCAGGGCCTGTGAATCAAATGCTACTAGTGGGCCTGCAGTGCTGGTTGTGCCAGCCACATTAGTAGCCCTGTAAACATGGCTCAGACCTGTCACTGCAGTGTCTGTGTGTTCAGTTTAAACTGCCAATTCGACTTCGCAAGTGTGCCCTCTTGCCAGGCCTAAACCTTCCCTTTTTATACATGTGAGGCACTCCTATGGTAGGCCCTAGGTAGCCACATGGGCAGGGTGCAGTGTATGTTAAAGGTGGGACGTACTGATGTGTTTTACATGTCCTAACAGTGAAATACTGCCAAATTTGGTTTTCACTATGCAGGGCCTATCTCTCTCAAAGGTTAACATGGGGACTGCCTTTATATATTGTTAAAGTGCAGATTCCCTTTGAGAGCAGATAGAAATATGGAGGTTGTGGTCTCTGAACTCACAATTTAAAAATACATCTTTTAGTGAAGCTGATTTTTAAATTGTCAGTTTGAAAATGCCACTTTTAGAAAGTGGGCATTTTCTTACTTAAACTATTCTGTGACTCTGTCTTTTTGTGGATTTCCTGTCTGGGTCAGTTTGACAGTTGGGCTGTTTGTGCATCTCGTCTAGACAGTGACAGAAGGGGGGCTGTAGTATAGCCTGCATATCCTGATGAGCCATCTGTGCTAGAGATGATGGAGGAGTGGTCACTTACACCTGAATGGGCTGTGCCTGCCCTCACAATGCAGTCTCCAACCCACTGGTATGTGACTGGGGCCTGGCCAGGGCAAGACAGGATTTTCTGAACAACAAAGACTTTTCTTTGAAGTTGGGCAACTTCACAGACAGAAAGGGATATAAGTAGTGGACCCACAACCCCAGATTTTAGATCACTTCTGGATTCAAGAGGAACCTCTGCCAAGGAGAAGAGCTGAGGAGAAGTGCTGTCCCTGCCTATGACTGTGCTTTGTTGGGCTATCCTGCAATTGCTACTTCTGCCTGTGAAAGGAGACAAAGACTGGACTTTGATGTGCATTCCTGCTTGAGAAGAATCTCCAAGGTCTTGAACTGAGCTTGCCTCCTGTTTTGAAGTCTCAGTGCCATCAAAGACTTCCTCTGCCAGCACCTGGACTCTCTGCTGAGACTCATGCCCTGCCAAGTGGTGCCCTATCCAGTCCCTGGGTCCTTGAAAGGTGAAGTTGGCAGAACAAGAGGTGAAAATCCACACACAGAACGCTGTGCAGGGACATTTTCGACGCACTATTTGCAACGCGGCTGATAAATGACACCTGCCTGTTACTTTTGGCTGGTTTTTACTAGGTCTGGGTTTTGACAACACAGATGTCAAACAGATCTATTTCTAATAATATATAAAGGATGGGCTTTAGGTCCACCCTTTTAGGCGTTAGATTTTTTTCAACCGCCTCTTGCAGCCATTGACTTGTGACCATGTCAATCTCATCTTGGCTCCGCCCATATTGCTATGGGCTCTTTGGTTGTATCTTTCCATTTCTAATTAGGTGTGTGCATTGAACTGCATGAGGAACTACTTACAACTACAACTCTCTCTGTCCTCTCCAAATGGCTCCCTTAAGTGTCTCAGTCTAATGTGCTAATGCTGCATGCATTAGCACATTAAACCTGACTAGTCTGCTTTTCCAGGGCTTACTTGTTTTAACCTGTTGCCTATCACCTTGCCACTCTTTGTTTCACTCATCCCTTGAATCCTGAACCCATTTCTTTTTCTTATCTCTGTCCATCCTCCATGTTTTTGCTCTGTTCCTCGTTAAACTGATGTTTGTTGCAGTCAACTGCGACCTTAATGTCTCACTTAGCAATTCCCTTCTATATTTGTATCATAAGTACCCAGTTGTTTCTTGTTTTAAAAACCATGAAGGTTTTGCACATGTTGTGTACTTTGTAATAACTTTCAGATCTGGAATCCTTAAAGGTCTATGATGTTTTGGGGCTTTTCATCATTTTGCTTAATTTTTTATTAGCCTGTACTCAGTTCAAATATTGTGGGTTTTGAATTACTAAAATAAATTCACCAAGTTTTTTATGATATGTCTAATTATCCATTATAGCTCCTGAGTCAATAATATCTACCATTTGTCCTGTCCATTGCATTCTACTGTCAAATGTGGCAGCCTCAATCCAGTTTAGCCTCACACTGGCTCTGGCTCTGCACCTGCGCATAGGCAGAGGTCCTGTGACCCCCGCCTGATCCGCACGTGAAGGCTGCAGCCTATCAGGGTACTTACAAGTATTTAATTAACCTCTCCTTGACCTTATAGATTTTTCACAGTGGCTCCTGCCTGTGACTAATTGTCCTCTGTCCTGCCTGTCAGAGGCCCAACACACGGGATGAGCCAGTCTACTGTGTTCCCTGGAGCGGCTGCATCCAGTCTTGAAAATCTGAATTCATCTCGTGGACAATTTATAAATTAGCAACCTGACCTGATTCCATCGCTGCCCCAGATCTGCCTGCTTCTCAGAGGCCCTTTGTGGCAAAACAGGTAATTTATCGCAGGGACATCTTAAGGATTTGGGGGGCCTTGGGCCACACATATTTTGGGGGTCCCTGTTGGAACAGCTTTGAATGTATGATCAAATTTCATCTCTTTCAGACCCTCTTTGGCCAGGTCACTAACAGTGCCCTGGCAAACTCCTCCCAATCCTAAAGGTGCTTACATCTGATATTCAGTGATAGTGACATGTTTTCAATATTGTAACACAGTAGCTGCTCACTAATATTACTTCAACTAATCTCTGTGGCACCCTCTCAATTCTCAAATCTGAGGTCCTGTTTTGATCTGAAATAAACTTTTATTTATGGATGTTGCATGAAACAAGCACAACATTACTTTGCAAAATATGTGTAATAGACTCACACATCACCTACATTAAAATTAAGAAGAAAAAAAACAGTATTTAAAACAATCTATTTAAGAATTATTATAGGTAATCAGGGAAATACTCTGCAGAACAGAGCTGGCTCTATCAGGGGCCCCCTGAAAGCCTGGGACCCTGGGTTAGACCCCACTTTGCTCGTGCCTTAAAACGTCTCTGATTTCTCCAACCGATATAGGCTGATTTTTAGGTATCAAGAGAATTCTCAACAGACCTGGGCTGCTGGAAGGTGATCGGCCAGAGGCAGAGTGTGTGCACTGTATACTGGTAAAGCTGCCTTCAAATCCCATGACACCCTTTGCCAGTCGCCCACAACTTCAGATGGCATCACTCGCCTATAACAGACCCCACACTGGTATTTTTCTTAGACTCTCTGCAAGCACCATTATGTTTTTAATAGCACAATGCAGAACCCACATGTTTTAGTGGCAATGCGCCCTGACAATCTAATGGTATACCTGGGCCCAGAATAATCCCCAGGGTCTAATATTAATCCAGATCTTCGGTTTACTCTAGAGTGCCTACTGCATTTTCCACAGAGTAATTTCTGTTCAGGTTTGACAATTTCATGTAATTTTAATGTTAACTCAGTGGCAACGCTTGTTTCATCAACGTCCATTGAGGGCAGGGATAAAATAAACGTATAATGAGTTTTAGGAGAAAAGCTTTTAAATATTCTTGTGCCCTTCAGCCGGGGTGGGCCTGGCTGACATGATTATAGAACAATTGGAGATAATCTAATGGCGTCAGACATTTCTAAACACATTAGATGAAGAACGCCCCTTATGTTGTTCCACATTGTTAACCATCGTGAAGTGGTTTGTTGTATGTATATACTGATGGGTACATTCATGGTATACATCTTATGAGGGCAGAAATGCCACCGGTTACTGAGCCAGATTCATCAACACCCCTTGTCCCGTAACTAGACCACGTTATGTGCTGAGCGCAACCTGTACCCATGCCAAGCATGTACTAGGCAAACAGTGTACTTGAAAACCACCGTGTGTCCCCTACAGGGTATGGCGTTGCTACAGTCCAGGAACATATGTAATTAGTGCTGACTCGGAAAGCCTTCAGCCTCTACCAATGGGCACGCTCTGTGCCTAATGTCCGGCACTACACAGTATGTTCTAGGCTCCAGCCATGCCCCTGTGTACGAGGTGGGCATGGCAGCAGGTTCAGTGGTTCATTTGTAAATAAAAGCGTGCCAGTTCTCAGAGGGCTCCTCTGAAACTCGCGGCTGCTGCAATTGAATGCGCGAGCACACTACTGAGGCAGCAATCCTGAAGCCATCTTGGGTCTCTTTAATCCATTTACAGCCACTCCCTGCCCCTTCAGCTCACTGTTGCACCTTTCTGCTTTCTCCCTTTGTGAAGCTTATCTATTTTCTCTAACTCCGTCTTTCCCATATGTGTCTTTTCCTCGCAGTAAATGCCTGATGCAAAAAAATAAGTATCGAGGTTTTACCCCGAGGGTATATACTCACTCCTCCCTAGTGCTTCATGAACCTGCGTGGCCTGGATGTACCTTTTATGAGGCATCTGGAAAGAGCATCGACCTGGAACAGGTGGATTTAAAAATCCCCATGCACGCAGATGATTTTCCACATATAATGTAGGAGAAATAAGGCAAAAAGAAAGAATTTACCTTAGAAAGGAAGGAATAAAAATTCGCTGTTAAGGGTAAGGGTTGCATTTAATGATACAATTCACATCACATGAAAGTAGACGATCAATACTAGTCATTTTGCGTTACAGGAGTGGTATTTTCTTTTCGGCAATTCTTTCCTCTTATTATGTCTAACCCCGTTCTCATCTAATTATGCTCCAAGCTGTTTTCTTTTGGGACATAACCCAGAAGCCATTTAGAGCAGCTTTAATGACGCAGCGAGAACAGGCTGCCTCGTGCCGCCACTCCCAGGGGAGCTCGTCTAGAGGTGCCATGGCGGGAGAAGCTAAAGGAAGCCTGAGGAAAGGGAGCAGAGCCAGACAAATATAGAAATCACCTGGAACTGCCTGCAGGAGCCCTGGGCAGGGGACGGCGCCGATAATGACCACAGAACTCAGCATCCTCTAGACCCCTTCTTGCACATGAGATATGTAGCTTCCTATATTAATTCATCCTATAAGCTTCAGAACCCTTGGGCACAGATATCCCACCCTACGTGTTTTACCTTTTCCGTTCAAGGTCATCTGTTTTACTTTTTCACCACAAACCCCTAGAGACACCTATCGAAGCCATGGACTGATCGTCGGCACAAGGACCCAGAAGGTATTCCCTCATTTAGGGCCATATGTAGAAAGCGTTTTGCATGGTGCAAACAGCAAATTTCGCTGTTTGCGCCATGCAAAACGCACATCGCGATGCTCATTCCCATTTTGCGAGTCGGTAACCTGCTTACCAATCGCAAAATGGGAATGCGACTCGCAAAAAGGATTTGCATCGCAATGTAGAATTGCTTTGTGACCACGAACGCGGTCGCAAAGCAATTCGCAGTTAGCACCCATTTCAAATGGGTGCTAACCCATTCACAAAGGGGAAGGGGTCCCCAAGGGACCCCTTCCCCTTTGTTGAATGTCTCTGAAAAAATGAATCAAAAACATTTCATTTTTCCTTGTGTATTGCAACTCGTTTTCCTTTAAGGAAAACGGGCTGCAATACAAAAAAAAAAAACTGCTTTATTAACAAGCAGTGACAGACATGGTGGTCTGCTGTCTCCAGCAGGCCACCATCCCTGTGAGTGCTGCGAATCGGAAAGGGGTCGCAAATTGCAATCCACCTCATTAATATTAATGAGGTGGGTCTTTGCGACCCCTTCCGATTCGCAGATGGTGTCAGGGACACCATCCAGCATCCGGGATTGCGAGTCGCAAACCCGTTTTTTCGTACATCTAGCCCTTATTCCCTTAAAGGAGTAACCTACCTCAAGTTATAGAAAGAGTACCGAGTTGGTGGCAGTCGACCGTGTTTTTAGCGCACAACTTTTTATATCTGGGAAAGGGTGGAGGGCATACTGACTGCCTATGTGTGTAGTCTGTAACAAGGCCCAGTCCTGTCACCAGCATCGGTATTTCAGGGTCAGAATTGAAATGTAGAAATCCTTGTTTTAGAAGCTCCATTTTGGTGCACGTAACCCTCCTTTCATAGGTACTTCATCTGAAGCTGCTCTCCCCTTAAAATCTGAAATGCTTCTCCTTGGATACACAATCATTCCTGCCAAACTTGTTCCCCTCACCTTACCCATAGGAGGTCCCATAAAAATAACTGTTGACTTACTAGCCATGGCGTTTCTTAAAAAACATGCTGCTCCTCACCTTCCCTGAATCAGATAAGTACTGGGCTCCTCTAACTAATAATTTGAAGAGTGGCCCTGGGTGGCCTGCACTGGACTGTCAAATACATTTCTGGACGTGGAGCTGCGCACTGCTCATTCTCTTGTTGTCCTCCATCTCGGACCAAGCAGAGACAAAGCTCCTATCCTGGACCCTTATTTGAAGCGCCATTCTGACGTGCTTATCTGCAGCACAGAATATTCCCCCAGAAAAAGGGTCCCCCCAAGCAATATACTGGGTCCAGCCTGTCAGTCCTCCTGGCACAATGGAGCTACCAAGGGAACCAGGCCCAGCCACGTGAGATTGAAGGTCTGTCCAAGATAACCAGAATGGAGGCAAGGTACAAGTAAGCAGTCAGGGGGGCTTATAACAGGGATATCTAATAAAGAACCAATATGCCACTACAAATGTGCCCACCCTCACCTCACAGAAGGAAGATATGGTCCCTCTAGGACCACCTTTTTCTCCAATTATAGACTGTGCATTGTAGAGCGCAATCTTCTGGAGTAACCAACTTGAGCCAAATGTTCCCCAGGTGGGAGAGGTCATCCTCTAGATCATTTATTTATAAAAAATGTAGGGAAATGCTAACATGAAGAGCACAATGCTCAAATAAATTTGCCCAAAATACACAGATTTTTCAAGCAGTTTCAAAGGGACTCTCACGATAAAGAACACCCGCCCTTCACGATGTGGCCTACAAAATTATTAGCTAGGAGGGATAACAATTTTGGTGTATTTTTAGTTCAATTGGTTTAAAACCGTTTTGGAATCAGTTCAAATAATCTGGATATCCAAATTCACATTTTAACAGTCCCTCGTTTTTCTTGATGCATTTATGTACAATTACACTAAACTTGGTAATCACTTGGCCTTAAGGTCCGGCATGCCAATTTTCATGCAGATCTCTGCAGGGTGAAAAATGTTAAGGAGGAATTAAAAAATATGTTTTCCCATTTTAACTCCTATAGGACAATTTGCTCGTATCTAAAGCCCAAAGCACAGAATTAATTTACACCAAAGTTGGCATGAAAGAAAAACATCACCCTTAGAATGTACTTTTGTAGTTTTGATGCAAATCCATTCAGTAGGGTTTGAGCTATAAACATTTTAAACGTTTCAAAACTGGCTTTAAAGAGTTAACACTTTTGATCTTCCTTGCCGTTTGGAATCCACAAATCTTCTACAAAGCTAAAAATTAAAAAAGAACAAAGGAAATCTGAAAGGACCAGGGAGACGTTTTCCTGGCATCTATTTCGGATCCACAATTCCAGAGTTGGAATCATAGATCCAAGTGATATGACTGGCTGGCCACTAGAGGAAAACACTTTTTTAAAACAACAAATGGGTTTGTGCAGCCCATTTTTCGATTTGGCATACTCAGGACAGAAGTCCCTTTTCGGTGATAGTGTAAGAGTCCCGATACCTGAAACAAAGACAGGCGTCTCCTTAGTATTACCTATTGATTGAATCGTGTAGGATTTGCAAACCTGGAAAAACAAAAGGTCTGAATGGGTGAAATGTTTCATGCAGAGAACAGTAACCCCGCTTCCTATAGAAACTAGTGCTCCAGTTCCCACTGTGACACCATTTTCTAATCTGCTCGGTAGAGAGCAGAGAAGAACATTGGGAAACAACCACATAAAAATGTCACAGCCACTAAGCAGTGAAAAGGGTGCCCACTGCAGAAGTCAACCATCACTTTCTGCAAATGTGAAGATGTTGAGGTTTTGGAGGTTCTGACCACATCTGAAAGAGCAGAACATCAAGGCAACGAATCACTTGCCTGAAAGGTTCACACACCAGAGGATAAAAGAGGTGAATGCAAGGAAGACTCAGGTGCTCCACAGAGAACATAGTGGCAGGTCTTCATTCGTTCTATCAACATGATTAACCCTCTTTGTGTCATTCGTCCGAATAAGAAAACGTGGAGAAATGAAACAAAAAGCATTGGCCCAGGTGGAAGTGGAAATTCCTAAAGCAGAAGAGAAAGAGTGTTATCCCCGACTGTCTATGTTTGCAATCTACACTAAACTTGGCAAAAAAATCATTTGCCCAGGCAAACATAAGCTCTACCGCTACGAATAAGCTCCTAAAAAACTATCAAAAAGGTTTTTGTGCTTACCTAAAAAATAAATAAATTACCAGTTTAACATTTTGTAAACAATAAAGCATTTGGTTAAAAAAAAAGCTTATGCTCAAAAAAGGTTCCTTGTAGGAACAGCCCAAAAAAGTTAAAGAAAAACATATTAGTTGAAAACAAAGAAAGCTTCAGTTAAAGCACCAAAAGGTTCAGTTGAAGAACGAAAAAAAAGAACAAGTCATTGACAACCCACAGCGCACCTGTCAAGGGATTGCCGGAGATAGGACCTGTGGCCAAATCCTATCATGGCCGGAGAAAAGGATGTTGGCTGCCTGCATCTGGGTGAAACCCGGGTCCTGCAGCAACCCATTTGCAGCACGTAGCAAAGGCTATGCACTACAGGGGCCTATTCATCCATGACAGGTTGGGCACAGATGGAGGCTAGGTTCTACAGCACTGATGAAATAGAGTCACTGCTCTGCAGTAAGCCACCAGCAGTGTGTTTGATGCAGTACTTGCCCAGGCTCTGCTGGAAAGCCTGCAGTACACAGCTGAACAGTGTGAGCAATAGGCGTCAGCTGTCTGTCACATATGTGGACATGCCATTTGCCCAGTCCCTGCTGTGCAAGCCTTGGGTTATGATTCTGGCTGAAATGAGTAAAGCAAATTACATTTACCAATAATTGTTAATGACACAATCATAACTCCCACTACTTCCTTGCTCTGCACAATACAGCCTATCTGACATCAATATATTGCATTACAAGTAACATCATTGATTATATCTCCACTGACCTCACTGATGACACCAGTGCACCTAATAAAAAATACAATAGAACAGAAACAGCGAAATAGTCACAAATGAAGACTAAGACAGAGATACGGCAAAAAGAGAACAAGCTTAAAAAACTCAACTTGAGAAGCTACCTGTCAGGGAAAATAAACATAGGCAAAGCAAAAAGCATAGTCTAACAAAAAGACAGAAACACACAGAGACAAATTGCCAATGGAGGTAAAATATTAGAAACACAATATGTGAATAATGGAAGACAAACTAAGTCACTTTAAGACTACAAACTTGTGAAGAGCAACAAGCAATGGTAAACGCAAAGGTACAGGGAAGGAAAGGAAAACGTAGGGAGAAAAAGACTGTGAGATATAACGAGACAAAGAAAAAAGAAGAAAATAGTTAAAAAGTGTAGGAAATTCACTTTTTTTGCATGGCACCTGTCCTTTTTTTCTGCTAGACTCTGCTCGCATTGAGATGCCACTGACTGATTTCTCAGTGCATGTGTTTCTTTGCAGTGTTTGAGTTGTTTTTATTCAGTTTCTCAGCCACATGCTCACAACTCGACTGTTTTTTGCAGAAGAAAGCTGCAGACAGGCTGGAATCCCTTTGCAGGATTTCACAGGGATCTACAGAGAAGGAAATTTGGGAGGGTAGCCGCCATCTATAAGGCCTGGTGGGAGAAAATAGAGGAATGCTCTTTAGTGAATCTTTGTGGGATACCGGAGGTGATAAGATTTCAGCCTGTTCTCACTTGAACCCTAAGGTCAGAGGTTACCAAAACATTTTAGGTGAAACCAGCCTTGGTATTCGAAGAGTGGAAACCAATATAAATGGGCTAAAATAGGGTCAGCTCAGTTTATGAATGTTACCAATGTAAATATTTGAAAAGTTTGAACTGATCACTAAGATAGCAGGGTCTCTGCCATATAGGAGAGACTGCATACTTTGCAGGTGAGGGGGATTTCAAAAGGGCATTAATTCCACCCCTGCTAGGTGCCACACGTGTTGGTGTTTCAGTGAGAAGGATTGGATTGACCTGGAGACAGGTGTACTGCTTCTGCCTGTCAGATGTCTGAGAGCCTCAAAAACACAGACCCTCTGAAATGGCGAGTGAAGGTTGTGTGGGGGCAGTATAGCTACTGAAACCACCCTTGGACACAGTTGGAAGTCTGAGGAGACAGATAGATCCATGCAGGTTTGGGTGGTGCAGGACCTGGGAGCAGAACAAACAACATCCAGTAAATCATTGTCCTGTCAGTGCTTTCATCTACAAAATGGAAAAGTACTTTATTACAGACACTCTCCATAATACTCCTCATTAATGTACAAATGAATACATGATGGCAGGTGGAATACCTATTGTGACAACCCTGTAACAGTTCACAGCACTAGCAAGTCATAATCCGTGTAATCAAAACACCCCAGACATATAGTGGATACGACATGAGGGTACTAGTATCAAAAGGAATGCCTACCGGATTTGTCAGGGTGCCCCACATTAATAAAAGCAGAAACATGTCATAATAAACCACTGTAACTTCAATAAATTCACTAAGGATGGCATGATCTTAAAATGACATTCTCTAGGTTATATAATAATTCACTGTTAACTTTGTGATTGTCAAAAAAACATTTCAATGGCCTTCAATACATGTAATGATTCACTGTTACCTTTGTGATTGTCAATAAACTGTGTGCTCGAGTTTTTTTCTACTTCAATACATGCCATGCAAAAGGGTCCCCACACTTTAGAGCTTTTTGTCTCCATGAGTGCTTGAAACATGGCAGAGTAGCCTCCACAGGTCATGTTTCCTATGTCATGGGGTAATTAGGGTGCAATTTCCCTAATACGGAGCGAGATCTTTTATGTATCAGGGGACCCAGGGTTGTCCAAGGTGGTCCCTAATGCTTCCCAAATAGTGCCGTGGTGCCCCTGCCTTTCAGGGCACTGCTGTCTGCCTCACACTGTAAAACACGTTTTTTTTCCCTTTATGGTTTTTGTAATTTCAGCCCACAGCAGGTCGTTCTCAAATAAGGGCATTTGAGAGCCTAGCCCACGCAACCTGATGTGCCACTGGATAAAGCTATTATGTGCCGGCATGACGCTTTCTCCCACCCAAGCTCCTTGACAAGAAGATGGAAAGAACTCACTGTCTCGCCTTTCTGGTCCTTAGTTAGTACTGGTTGATTGATGGACTGGGAGCCTCCCGCTCCACCGACACATGGAACGTGGGAGCAGGGGAGGGCACCCTGTGATACTGCCAATGGTTTGGCACTCCCTGAGAGTCTGTTCAAAATCAGAGCATGACGGTGCATATTAATGTTCTTTCAACTGGTAGTTAAGGGCTCCCCGGGGACATAGTATGTAATAGCATGCCAGCAATCACGTTGTCTTTAATAATTATTTTGGAATTTGCTTTTCCATCAAACCTTGGGAAGGATGGGGCTGCACGTATGCTCCTGCAGCTATTTTACTCCCCGGGACCTCAGCCATCTGTGGGAAGTTCATGAAACTCCAAGAGAAGAGCACTACGGCCCAGTCTTAGACAGTTCCCCCCAGGAGACCAACTTTCTCTTGTGGGTTTCCCTGGCCCCATGGGGCTGATTTGGATGGGACGAATTGCATTTTGCACCCGGTGGCATGCTGCAGCCACCAGGTGAAGTTTCTCCACACTTCTTGTCCTCTTAATTTTTGCAGTCCTTTGGGAGTCTGATTTGTACTGTGTTTCCTCCTTACACAGGACCTCTCTCCTGTCCGGCCACCTGGCACTTTTCCTAGGCCCAGGGTCTTTCTCAGCAGCACTCTCGGGATCCCAAGGCACAGTGTCCTCCCTGCCTGCCTCCTCTCGGTTCCATGGCCTTGTTTGGTCACTTGCAGAGCACCTGGGTCAGCAGAAGGCTGGCCGTCGCCTATTACGGAGATTACCTTCCTAAAGGACCAGTCCAAGATGATCCAGCGGAAGCCTCCAGAACCCCTTTGCCCCCCAGCAGGTCCATCCCTCTGCTGTCCCCTAGAGAGTGTAAAACGAACAGCCCCACTGGCCCTGGAGAAACAATTCCTAATCCTTGGTTGCTCCAAGGAGCATTCTGAAGATCCCAAGGTAGAGTGCCCTCCCTGCCTGTACTCTTTAGGTCCTGTGGCCTCATTTGGACACTTGGAGTGCAGGGCCCCTCTTTCTGGCGATCATATTCCTGCAGGATCAGTCCAAGAAGATCCAGAGGCACCCCCATGTCCCCGGCAGATCCATCATTCTACTATCCCCTAGAGGGTGTAGTGGGGACAATGCCAACATCCCTGGAGAAACAATTCCTAACCCCTGGGTACACGCTCAAGCTCAGAACTCATTGAATCCATCTATTTTGAAGTCACGTGTCTTCTCCCTTACAAGTTGGCATTCCATTTGTGTTGATCCCCCGGTCCAGATTTATTGTTAAAGGTCTCTCCATGTTGCAGTGGTTTTTAAGTGGAGGTGGAAAGTTAAAGGAGGTAGGCACCTTTGACCAATCCTAGGAAGAAACAACATCACTCCACCCATGCTGTAACTTCCTGCACTACATTTGGAGAATTTGCAAGATGGTGCCTGCAAGTGGTCTGTTGAAGGACCTCTAAAAGCTGAAGCCCCACCCCTAACTGCCACCTCTGTCTGGTCTCTTCTGTCCAAAACTTCAAAAGGCAGCCCCTCTGTGACTGGCTCCAGAGGCCTGGCTACCCTAATTTGCTTCTGGGCTTGGGGTTTTCAAAGTAAGGCACCATGTTAAAAAGTGGTTATCAAATTATATTTCATCCACTAGAAGCAGGCATAATTACTGGCATCTGACCTTACTGTATAGGGAGGCCTTTGTTCTCGAGTGGACCAGCAGAGTAATTAACTTAGCTGAACAGATGACTCAAAGGCCACAATCTAATGTTAGTCTGTAGGTCCAACTATGGCGAAACTACTTTGGGGCAGATTGTGTCTATAGTGCACAATACAGTGAATCACTGTACATACATCACTGAAGCACTACAGATTGACATACTCACACTATTAATGCCCACTCATATTAGACGGCCTGCATAGGTCACCACCAATGCATGCAGCATCCCTCTAGGACAGGCTGCCTGCGTGGAGGTACTAAGATGAGCGACAAAGTAGCCTCACATGCACAGTCTGCACACATGCAGACGTGTGAGTCCATGCGTTCATGTGCAATCAGCTCACAGTCACTTAACCTAGCTGCACAGCAGCAAACTTGATTTTACAAGGAGGTCACTGACGGTTAGCATCCCTAATCCATTTAAACAGAGCTTAGAATGAGTGAGACTCAGCAGTAGTCCATAAACCTGACAATCCAAAATGTTATACATTCCAGGTATTAAATGGAGCAGAAGCCATTTTTCACAACAATGGAAACTTAAAACAAAGCTTAAACACAGAAAAAAACATATTCCCATTATGAAAAATACACAAATGGCAATTCGAGATATAATTTGCAAATTTCAACAAAAAATTATGGTTTCCATGTCAAATAGTTAATAATAGTACTGTCAGAGAATTTGCCACACAATTTACCTTTTCATATCACATAATTCATATAACCCTGTAGCATATCTTGGTCCCCCATTGTCCTATAATCTGTGTATCCTTGACTGGTAAAGCTCCATTTATGATGATGAAACACACATTTCAAAGGGAACCGTGAAATATTTTACATATTCAACAGATCCCTTTGAAAGAAAGGTTTTTATGCCACTGCATTTTGTGTAATAAAAGGATGAAAACATGCATTATGTAATTTGCTGCCAGTAGCAAAGGTCCTTTTCTTCTTATGTTCCTAACTCTTTTCTAATACAATCTTTGTGGGTGGGCAACATACATATATAAGAGGAAAAGGGCATACTGTTACAATGCCAAATCAGTGCACCTGACTAACTACTTTAATGTGGGCACCGTTTTGGCAAACTCTTCTCCTGTGCGATATGCCAGCCCATACATGAGGGCTAACTTTTTTTTGGAAAAATAGTGGTAGGAGTTTTGAAATTGTTATGAAATCTCAGTAAATGCCTGCACATAAATATTAGGAAATAATATATTTTTAGAATAGGTTTGGGGTTGCATGGCATCTGGATGAGAAAAACTGTTACATTGCTTGCAAGCTATGCCCCCCCTCTGAATTCCAGCGTGGCTTTAGTTTTGCAGAACATCTGGGACTGGCATGGTTGCCTGAGTACCGGGTGAGCCTGTCAACCCTTTTGTTACATTTAATTGAAACATTCCTAGAAAACATGCTTAAAATGGTAGCAGTTTTGACCTAGTCGTCGCCCATACGATATTCCCATCCATGCACATAGCATACTTTTTTTTATCACTAAGAATATGACAATGCAGATTAGTAGGGCCATGCCATTAGCAGAAAATGTAGGTCATTGGTGGAGCGTAAATGTGAGGAAATAGTGTATTTTGTAACACATGTTAAGGATTGCAGGGCATTATAGGTAAGAAAAAGTTGAGCAATCAATGCAAATCACAGCTCCCTGAATTTCCCTAGGTCTCCCGTTTGCAAAAACAGCTGGGTCTGGTATATCTACTAAGCATCTGGATTAGGTCAACAGCAAAATATGGCATAGTTCCTCAGGCTACATTTCTTTCAACAAAGTTCTTGAGAAACAGACTTGGAAAGAGCACATCTTACTTATCTTCATGCAGTAAGTCAATCCCCAATTGGGATTAACTATAGATTTACTGTTGTATAAGATAGTCATAAAAATTATTTTGGTTGATGCCCCCTCACAGCCATATGACATTATGAGTATTCCGAAAATCTGTGAGGTTGTAATGAAATGTATCTGGGTGGTCAGAGCGTCACTAGGGAGGGTCAAGATGTAGCCCATGCCCCTGCTGCATTAATACTGTCCCCTATGTGTCCCATCACCAAAGCAGCTAAAATGATTACTTTACAAAAAAACAGAAATACATATTTTAAAAGAAAGCAATACTCTGTTTAGCTGAGGTTGCAGGAGGCAAGTCTCACAGGCTTCCTATACTCCTTGGGGCCCTTACCAAGTGGGAGTGGAGGTTAGTGCCTCGCCTAATGGAAAGCACATTTCCGAGCTGTGCTCTAGCAGCAGTTAATTTGCTGCTGCTTCTATCCCTTTCACACCTCTGGCCTAAAATAGGGTTGGACTGGCCTGCAGGGCAATCAGGCATTGCCCGATGGGTGGGCTGAAAGGTCAGTGTGTGGGCCGCTTTTTATGGGTGAGCGCAAAGCGCTTCGTTCATTCAGTAATCTCTCTTTGGGCTTCAAACCACGCCCATGTCACGTCAGTCACTTACATTGGTTCGTGGGCTTGCCTTTTAAAATCCGCTTGCTTTCATTTGTGAAAGGCATGCATACATCATGCCTTTTCCGGTGTTTAGCCCGCCTACACAGCACCGGTAAACTACTAGAAACATAGGAGGCTCAATGTTTTGAGCCTGGGGTCCGGACTACTTTATCTGTTCATTTTCCACGCAGCGCCATCGCACTGCATTTTACATAGTGCGATCATGCTGCGTTTTTTTCTTCTTTACACCGCTAATAGCTCTAACTCGAGCAAATGTGAGACCGGTTGCATTGAAAGTGCTTGTTTTTTTTTAGCTGTTTGTGGGTCTGTTTATGAGCTGAGGGCTTGTGCTGTTAAAACTGAGAAGCAGGGAAATTAGGATACCGGGAGTATCTGATGTGCCTACCCTTGTAGCATGATGTGCCCGATGCTCTTAGCTGACTTGTTTCCAACTGAGACCATAGTGCCTCACGGAAAATGGAAACTTTTCCCTTTTGAGTGCACATATTTCAGTTCTGGAGGTCACTCGGAAGCCAACTCTTTAATTACATTAGAGCTCACAATGGAACTGCACTTGATGCCCTCTCTAACATTAACTTGCATTTTCTACATCGCCCTAAGAAGGTGGGTGTCTGGCAAGATATAGGCAGTTGTTGCATGCACGCACACACACCTACATATGTATACATGCATAGCTCTCATATGTGACCCAGGTGTTCATCCCTAGCTTTTAACCATTTGTCCGCATTGTAGGACAAGTAGTTTCATTTTACCATTATTAACAACAGAGTAAAAGCCAGCAAAGGTGCTTCAAGTCGGGTATAGTGAGGTGTTTGTCGGATTTCACTTGGGACATACACATGCACATGCAGACAAAAACACACACTCGTCTTTGTTGTAAAATGGTTATTTTACAAAATAGTGAGTTTAAGTACCTCCTCACAATCCGCACTTCTCTCCCTTCCTGCTGCTCCTTAAGCCTCCCTCCTGCCCTGCTTCTCATTTAATAGATTTTAACTAGCGTGATTGTTAGGAAATGTGAGGCTAACCACTCCACCCCACCCCACCCCCCAGTCTTGTTGACCAAGCTATACCCCTGCTTACACTGCTTAAGTACATGTGAAACTGTGCAAGGAAATCATGGTCTTGTCAGTGCTCAATTTGAGCCAGTGGTTTCCGGTGCTCAGCACTGGCACTTAATTGTTAGTATCAACACTTGTCTCAGTTTGCCACCAGGTGGTGTCTGGTTAATTTAGAGTTGACCACAACAATAGTTAATTGATAATTCAATATACATTAAACAAGTCTACTACCTGCCCCCAAAGCCATTTGTATAGCTTTGGGGGCCTGAAATAGTCCAAACTGTCGAACCTGTATGAGTGTGATGGTTAGTTGTTGTGGTGTTACTGTCCTTGGCAGCATGGCAGAGGCAATGTGTGGAGCATGCTGCAGTGACCGCCTGATGAGAGCCCTGGCACTTTTTTTTCTTTACAGATTAAGCACTGGGTCTGATGTATCCCATTTTATACCTGTTCTGTAACTGAGGAAAGCTGGCACTGCTGCTTCCTGTGCTTCTCAGTATTAGTCCTGTGCGGGGATCTCCGCTCCACTGATGGAGCTAACAGAGCTTTTGGAACTCTGTGCTCCGTTTGGAGCATGGAGTTATCCCAAAAACTCCAATAGCCCACCAGAGAAGAGCTCACCCGGTGCATGCTGCAGTATGGGCTGCACAGCGCAAGCACAGACAGTCTGCGCTTGCGCTGTGCTGCACATAACTGGGCTGCAGCGCACACCAGAGCAGAGGAGTGAGGCAGCCACTGAAGAGGACTCGTCGCCGTCAGACAACGAGGAAAGGAGAACCCCGGGAAGAACCGGGTAAGCACTTGTCTCTTTGGTTGTCATAGTGGTGCACAAACAAGGACTGAAACTTCAGCTTTCGGGGGCCCACAGCCCTAGCCTGAATTCTGGCCCAGGGCATAAGCAGCGAAAGCTGCCATTTCAGACCTCTTGTGCACTGACCTGTCCTGTGTGCATTGCAGACGGGGCAGGCCAGTGCACAACAGGCCTGGCAGCTTTTGCTGCCTATAGCCCTGGCCTGAATTCAGGCCATGGCTGTTGGCAGCAAAAGATATCTGTTGTTTCAGGCCTCTTGTGCACCGGCCTGTCCCGTGTGCACTGCACTGCTCTGAAATGGCAACTTTCACTGCCTAGGGCCCTCCTGAATGCGCCCATCTCTTAAGCGATAAGCAGGGTCGGGCCTTGCTGACCACGCCTGACCCTGCTTAGCACTTCCGAGATGGATGCATTCAGGAGGACTCCCCAGGGCGCAGAACTCAGGCTTCACAGAATTCCAGAGTTTTTTTTCAACCCCGCGGAATTCCGCGAAGCCAGATTTCATTCACTTCACCATGGCCTACTCAGTATGCGAGTTGATGTTGCACATCTGCCTCCGCAAAACGTGTTTTGTGCAGAACGCTGGCAATGCTGCTTATGCATTACCTTACTGGTGCCTCTGTGAAACTTGCACTGCTGCTAAATGGTTGCCACCTTCCCTGGAATACTCAGTTGCTCTTGTTAAATATGCCATTACATGTTGAGTACGGGGCTGGGGGTCTAACTTTCATGAACAAAGAACTCATGACAGCGAAAGATTAATGAAAACAAGAAAGAAGACTGGGTGAGTTAAATGACTAGAGACTGGGATAAAACAAGGAATATCAAAGGGGAGTGAATGAAAAGGAGTGAGAAAGAAAGAGCAAAAGAGAAGGAAGTAATAGGTGAAGAAAGAAATGTTCACAGCTAAGAAAGGGAGTGAAGGGGGAACTGAGCTATTTCGAAAACGTATGTGAAAGCAAATAAAAAGACAACAAGGTAAGGGAAAGGAACTAAAGAAGAAATAAAATAAAGAAGGGATAGGGCAAATAGCCTAAGACAGAAAGAAAGGGCAAGTAGGAAAATACTTCATAACTGAAATAATGGGAATGAAAAAGTAAAAGAAGGATGAAAAGTAGCAATGTACTGAAAAAGCAAAATAAATGATCTTGAATAAAGGAAATTGTGGCCGGAAAGGGCAGTGAAACTGAAAAGAGTGGAATAAATGGAGTGAGAGAGACGACAAGACCAGGAGGTAGAAAGAGGGAGAGAAATGGAGTACAAGGTGGATACAAAAGTAAGAGAGTATTGACAGGCATAGCAGAAGAGGTGGAGAGATGGGGAGGAAAATAGAAATGACAGAGCGACGGGAGCAAGTGTGAAACATCAATGCACAAGCAATACGATTGAAGGACAAAATGAGGTCTTGCAAAAGCAGAAAGGAAAACTCTGAAAGATAAAAGGGAAAATGGAAATATAAAACTGGCACCTTAATTGCTAATGATAAAAATTATGAGGATGAGCAAAACCAGAAGGTAGCAGTCACAGATTAAGGGAATTGGATGAATCTGGTAAACTGGGAGCAATTTAGACGTGAGAAGGTTAGAAATGTAGAACTGAAGATAAGGATTTAAATGTGGTATGATGGTGATAGAACAAAAGGGATAAAGCTAGAGATGAGATGGGAAGTAAAGAGTTAGAAATCATTAGCGGTCCAAGATAGGAATGAAGGTAGAAGGGAGACTGGATGGGGCTTAGCTGAGAGAATTCAAGATATGGAAGCGAGGAAACTAAGGCAATTGAGGTGTGCTCGTGAGGGGTGGAATGGAAGCTGGGAAAAGTTGATCTCAAAAGAATGGAATAGCAGAAATAGAGCTGGAGGTAAGAATAAAACTGTGGAAGACGCAGAGAATGAATCAGAGATTTGGGGTGCAAGACAACCAGGAGAAGTAGAGATAGAGGAAAGGGAAAGACTGGCAGAGAGACAGGTGACATGAAGAGAAGCAGAGCAAAGTAGGTAGGTGACGAAATGTGAGACATACAGAAGTGTTGATAAAAGGGAAGATTGAATAAAGGTGAGAACAAGAGAGACAGTTAAGAACCTGAACAGAAACCATAAAATGACGTGTACAATAGGAGAACAAAGGTGAACTCTAGAGGGAAATTAGGCGAGATAGAGCAAAACACTGTAAAATGAGAAAGGAAAACTGGGAAAACAAGAGGTAATTGTGAAAGGAAGAGGTGGTGTTCAGAGAAAAATCTAGAAGGAATGACATAAGAAAAGAACAGCAGTGGAGGTGATGGATATTGAGGCATACATGGAGGGGAAAGAAGTAAAGATCGTGAAAGAATACTATTTGGGATAATATTATAGAAGTCCAGATGATAGTGAAATAATGAGAAGTAGACAAAGGTAAAGGGGAGTGGACAAGATTAATGCAAGAAATTAAAGAGACAAAGGGAACCAGTCACATTTTATTGGTGTAATTGGTGATGTCAGGCAAGAATCATATAAAAAAATAAACATACCTTATGAAGACATGGCCGTTCTTTAACGCTCCATTGAGACATTTTGTTTGTTTTTAAGATTTACATTAAACGGCAGCAGTTCGTATGTGTAATTGTGAGCTCTGACCCCCTTTAAACTGTGAAATGGAGATGCGTACAAATGCATAAATGAATTATTTCAAACCCATACCCAAAGTTAATTAGAACATTCAAGCTCTCATTACAAGTCTGGCGGGAAAACCAGATCCCCTGGAGACCAGGTTCCAGCAGAGTCAAACAAGAATCCTAAGTATGAATATGAGTAAACCTTACTACTAGTAAAAAATGAAAAAACGAATTCACCTTAAAAGCTCGATGTTTGGTGCATCGAGGGCCAAACACCATTACATGTTATTTTTTACAATGTGTGTTTAAATCCAAAAAATCCATAAATGCCCCAAATGAATTTATTAAACATTGAAGACCCAATGTTCTTCTGGCTATCAAAACAGCATTGTCTGCTTACAACGGTGCAGGAATCTGACACCATCCGACATAAGGCACATCATGACCACCCTCCACAAGAATCATTTCTAGCTGATTAATATAGAGGACAAAAAGAAAAGGAGCAAGAATGCACCCCTGCCAGACACCTCTTTTTAGCTTAAACAAAGCAGAGCACTCACCTCCCTCCACATATCTCACTGAAGCCACTAAATTATCGCAAAAACGAGCCATATTCAACTGAACACCTGGAGAGGCCATGATAATCCACAACTTCTCTCTTGATCCTGTCGAATTGACCCTGTTGAATATAAACCTAAGGCCTATGCAGGGAACATGTAAGGATCCCTTCTTGACCATGGTGTATTTGTTAATGATTAAATAAAGATCCTGATTCGTTGAAGCCCATGTGGTCAATCTATTCAAAACTGCGCGCCCCAAGACCTTGACCATAGAATCAATCAGGGAGATTGGCCTATAACAACATGGATCAGCCTTATCACCCTTTTTAAAAACAGGTACTATCAAAAATTGAGACTACGAATTGGGGAGGCCATGTAATATTGCTGAATTAATAATATCAGTAAGGAGTGGAGCCCAGAGCAAAATGTCAGTTTAAAACATATTAACTGGCACACCGTTTGGACCAAGGGCTTCATGTTTTGAAGCATCAATAAGCACCTGTTGCCTCCTCATCCTTGTAAACTGGAATCTGTGGGTGCACAAAGAGGGCCACTGCTCGATAACACACAACTAAGGGAGAGTGGAACCCATGGAGTTACACCTCATGGAGTTACATAAAAACTTTGTGAGATTCTGTGAAGTTCAGTGAATGGACGGAATTAGGCACATAGGCCCTCATTACAACCCTGGTGGTTGGTGTTAAAGCGGCGGTAATACCGCCAACAGGCTGGCGGTAAAACAATTGGGATCACGACCACGGCGGAAATCACCAACACAGACAGCCACTTTAACACTCCGTCCACCACGGCGGTAGCAACAAACACCGCGGCGGTCACCACCAACAGATAGGCGGAAGACAATGTGCTGCCCACCCCATCACAACCCGTCAATCCGCCAGCTTTTCCAGGGCGGTACCAACGCCATCAAAAGCACGGCAGAAATCACTCAACACTCAATGAAAAACCAGGACACCATGGAGCCCGAGTTACAGGTCCTGCCCATGATGGTCTACCTCCTCATCTACCAAGAATATGAAAGGCGGTGGTGACGACCACTTTGAGTACTGCATCTAGTACACAGGGGAGAGGGGAAGGAAAACAAGAGTGATACACACACGCAACACACAACACCCCCACCTTCACCCACAACACCATACACACAAACACATGCAGCAACAGTACATTTACACCCTGTTACCCCCTGGAAGAACTCAAAGACAAAAGGAATAGAGTTAAATCAGTGTAATTTTAGAAATAGGCAGATCTACGTAATGATAATTAAAACAGTATCTACAAAAATATACAATATGTACATAGGGCCGTACATTGTCCCTTCCAAATGTCCGTGGGCCACTGGGCCAAAAATCATGGGCCGGGCCCACACTTTACTCTTGCCTCAATATGGAGAAAACACTGCAGGAGCATCAGGTCAAAAACACACAGGTACCTCAGGGGGATGGAGAAGGGGGGGCATCTCAGCCAGAAGATGGAATTACGCCACTGCTCCTCGAGGGGGCTCCATGCCCACTGCTTGGTCCTGGGGGGTGCAAAGCCACAGTCTCTCAAGTGGGTGGTTTGCCCACTGCTTGCTCCTGGGGAGTGCAAAGCCACAGTCTCTCAAGTGGGTGGTTTGCCTACTGCTTTCTCCTGGGGAGCGCAAAACAACAGTCTCTCAAGTGGGTGGTTTGCCCACTGCTTGCTCCTGGGGAGTGCAAAGCCACAGTCTCTCAAGTGGGTGGTTTGCCCACTGCTTGCTCCTGGGGAGTACAAAGCCACAGTCTTTCAAGTGGATGCATATCTCCACTGGTTCTGGAGGGGGCCTTGTGCCCAGTCTGCTTCATTCTGCCAAGGATTGGATGAGTGGATGCCTTTCTCCACTGGTTCTGGAGGGGGCCTTGATCCGAGTGATGCAGCACTTGGGTTGTGGCAGTTCACATTCCCTCACCTGGGTGTCTGAGGCATGGGATTTCCAGGGACCAGGTTGCATGATAGTCCATGGATGCAGGGCTAGTTCCATGCTGCGGTACCTAAGGCTGCAAACTGGTGGTGTTGCTGGTGCTGGTGCTGCCAGTGGTGGTGGGAGGCTCCAGCCCGTCTCCTGCGTCCTCTGACGGCTGCCCACTGGGGATGCTGCTTCTGGTAGTGAGCCTACTGTCAGCGGTGCAGGTGGCGGTGCTTGAGGAGGGGCTGCTGGTGGTGCTGGCCGTGGTGCAGGGGCCGGTGCTGCCAGTGGTGGAGGTAGGCCCCATCCCTTCTCCTGCAGCCTTGGATGGCTGCCCACTGTGAATGCTGCTATTGACAGCAGTGGTGGCATCGGCGGTGCAGGTGGCGGTGCCTGCGGCAGGTCTGCTGGCGGTCCTGCCCGCGGTGCAGGTGGTGGGGCTAGCGGTTCTGCTGGTGGCCACCAGGCCTTCACCTGCAGCCTCCGATGGCTGAAGTGCCTTGCCTTGGGTTTTCTGCCCCTTCCTCACCTTGGCAGATGCTGTTGCGACCTTGGCTCTGGCAGCTGGAGTTTTGGAGGAGGTCTTGCTGGGTGGGGCATGCTCCTTGCTGCATGTCGTCCCCTTCTTCACTTTGGCAGGTGGCGGAATGGTTTGGTCCTTTGCAGGGGATGGTGGCACACTGGCTGGCCTGACGGGTGTCCCCTTTGAGCCTCTGGGAGCTGGAGGTACCACAGCGGACACCGCCTTGATGGCTGAGGTGCTGGCCTGAGTTCGGTACACCCTGGCCCGAGGGGAAGGACGGGGGGGTAGGGAATAGGTCAATGTTTGCCAGGAAAAGCTTTTTAGACACACTGGGGCAGGAAGAGGGAGAGGGTTTGGGAGTGGAGGAAGAGGGAGTGGTGGTAGGAGGTGTCTGTCTGCTGAGTTTGGGTGAAGGTGCATGTGCTGGATGCTGTTGTGAAGTGGATGGCTGTTGGGTGGGTGGTGCTTGCGTTTGTGTACTTTGGGAGGAGAGGTCACAGACACACTGGGAGAGGACACAGGGGATGTGTGAATGGATGCGGGGTTGGTGACTGCCAGTGTGGGGTGATGGGCGTGCTGGTGATGGAGGTAGTGGATGAGGATGTAGTGCATGCAGGTGTGAGTGAAGACGATACTGGGAGGGAGGTGGATGACGAGAAGAAGGGGGACACAGTGGAGGCAGTGGATGTTGGTGTGTCTGCATGGGTATGGTGCTTGTGTGAGTGCCTGTGGGATGATGTGTGGTGCTTGTGTTTGCCTGAACCACTTCTGTGTGTTAATTTGGGTGAATGCTGGTCCGAAGGTGTGCTTGGGATAGGCTGGGTTTGAGGGGATTGGGACTGCGTAGAGGAAGTTGAAGGGGGGAGGCTAGACACAGGGACAAGGGCTGCCATCAGTCCAGAGGCCAGAGCCTGAAATGCTCTCTGTTGGGCCGCCACGCCAGAGTGAATGCCCTCCAGGTATGCATTTGTTGGTTGCAAATGCCCTGCTACACCCTGGGTGGCATTCAGTATGGTTGACTGCCCAACAGAGAGGGATCTCAGGCGGTCAAGAGCCTCCTCACTGAGGGCAGCAGGGCCTGGGACGAAGGAGATGCCCACCCCCCGGGGTGAGCGGGCACAGCAAACACGCTGAGGGGCTGCTGGGAGGGCGGTGCTGGTAGGGGGGTGGTGGCTGTACCTGTTGTTGGGGTGGGCACAGAGGTATCCGCCACATCCAGGGAGCTTCCATCGGAGGAGGAGTCGCTGTCTGTGGTCTTTCCTCCTGTCCCTGTCGTGGTGCCCCTCTCGCCCTCCGTCCCACTGGTGCCCTCGCCCTCAGTGGATTCGCCCTCCAGGCCCTTGTGGGATGCAGCTCCCTCCGTCGCCGGTGCCTCTGCTCCTCTGCCAGATGATGCTAATGCACACAGAGACAGGGTGACAAAACAAAAAGGGGGGGAATAGACAGAGGATACACTTGGTCAATGCCAGCAACACCACTACTGTTGGCAGACACAACACACAGGGAGCAGCCCTATGCACTAGGACATGTCCAACCAGTTACTAAGAGAGTCACCAGCCCATGGGGTAGAATGCCTAACGCCATCAGCTGCACACCAGAACCCCACAGGACCCTGCCCAGTAGTAGATGCCCACTAACACTATTTGGGTAGGAGTGCTTCAGAGCCTGCCCAACAAGGGACCTACCCTGCCATTTTCACCCTGGCCTAGGGGCACCCACATCCTGCATCCCCCACCCAGGTACCTCTTAACGCACGCAAAGTCAGGAGTCAGTATCTGTACTCACCCCCTTGTGGCTGCTCTGATGCCTTCAAGCGCCCATCCAACTCCAGATAGGCCACCGCCAGAATGCAGAACATCAGGGGGGTCATGGTTCAACGGGCACCCCTTCCTCGTTGGAGGCCAGCCCCAGCTGGGCCTCCGCCGTCTTCTTTGCCCAGCGGCGCAGGTCCTCCCACCTCTTGCGGCAGTGGGTGATCCGCCTGTCAAAGACCCCCAGGGTCCGCACCTCCTTGGCGCTGGCACGCCAAATACCCTTCTTCTGGTGGGTGCTGACCTGCAGGGAAAAGACAGCAGATAAGGGAATTAGTCAATCGTCCAGACCGTCAGACTCATGGCCCACCAGATCCCTCCTATCCCCTGACGCACATACATTGTCCACCTTACATGCTGCACTCTGGCCTGGATGCCTCTGCCCCCCCCTACATGTGGCTTTCATACACAGCACTCCATACATTCATGGCCCATGCATCATGCTCACACTGTACTCACCTGTTTGTCTGGAGGACCGTAGAGTAACTTGTACTGGGCTAGGACCCTATCCACCAGTTTCTACAACTCCTCAGCAGTGAAGGCAGGGGCTCTTTCCCCAGACACATGAGCTATTGTCACTTCCAGACACAGGTCACAGGAGCACTTGCAGTGTAGGTCCTCTCCTGTTGAAGGTCAGGTACTAAGTGAGTGGATAGATAGAAAATGGCGGTCATGTCCGCGGCGGTGCATACCATCACTGCCGGTGTACATCGCCATTGGCTCCTGGAACCCATAGGGTTCAATGATAAACACGACCGCCTACCACGATGGTGCACAACACCAATGCAATTACCTAATTTCCACTTGTCCCTCCTCACAGGTCAGGCATCCACCATTTCAGGGGGGCACAAGGCATGGCACCTAACTGCGTCACAGAAGACATTGGCACGGCAGATGACAGTCGGGTTAAAATTTTGGTTCTGTAAAGTAAACAAATCATCATTAGTGCAATAGATGTGGGGATATGACCCTCTGCTCACCGTTCTCTTCCATAGGCTTCAACAGCAGAGGCTGAATATGAGATGGCGGCACCCCCCCAGTGTACAGACCCCTGGTGGACCTTGCAACAATGGAGGACAGACACATTATCATTGCATACAGACTTGAACAGGTCACAATCCAAGAGCTGTGTGCCCAATTGGAGCCAGACCTGATGTCAGCTATACGCCAGCCCACAGGCATCCTCCCTCTAGTGCAGGTCCTGTCAGTGCTCCATTTCCTGGCAAGGGGTTCCTTCCAAACAACAGTCAGGGATGTCTCAGCCAATGTTCTCAAACGTGTTGATCAGCATGTTGTCTGCCCTGCTGAAACACATGTGAGCCTACATCGTGTTCACCCAGGTGGAGGATTTGGCCACAGTGAAAGCTGGCTTTTATGCCCTGGGTCATATCCCCAACATCATTGGTGCCATTGGTGGTACACGTGTGGCATTTGTCCTTCCCCCGGAGAAATGAACAAGTTTTCAGGAATAGAAAAAGCTATCACTCTATGAATGTGCAGATGGTGTGTTTGGCGGACCAGTACATCTCCCATGTGAATGCCAAATATCCTGGCTCTGTACATGACGCCTTTATCTTGAGGAATAGCAGCATTCCATATGTGATGGGCCAACTCCAGAGGCACCGGGTGTGGCTAATAGGTGAGCCAAGGGTCCCCACACACTATGAGTAGGTGTCTGGATATGGGGTTGTTCCTAAGGGTTAGTCGGTGCCTAACAGTTGTCCCTCGATATTTGCAGGTGACTCTAATTACCCCAACCTCTCATGGCTACTGACCCTAGTGAGGAACAAGGGCAGGGGAATGTTACAGTGAGGCACATGGGCGTACAAGGAGGATAATTGAAAGGACCTTTGGTCTCCTGAAGGCCAGGTTTCAGTGCCTCCATCTGACAGGTGGCTCCCTGTACTACTCATCCAAGAAGGTGTGCCAGATCATCGTTGCATGTTGCACAAACTGGCCTTGAGATGGCAGGTGCCTTTTCTGCAGGAGGATGTGCCTGGAGATGGTCTTGTGGCAGAGGTGGAGCCTGTGGACAGTGAGGAAGAGGAGGCAGAGGAAGAAGATGTTGACACAGGCTCAATATTATCCAGCAGTACTTCCAGTGACACACAGGTAAGACACTGTAGGTTCATTTTACATTTCATTTTTCTGTTGGACATTGTACATGGCAGCCTGATTTCCTTTGTGTATGGCCACTGACTGTACCCTTTGGCATCTCTATTTTTAGATCTCTGTGCCCCACTCTGGCTCCTGCTATGTGTACTGTTGCTCACCAAAGGCAATATCAAGTATATTTCACTGTACATTTGAGTTGCAGTGGTTTGATAATGTTGTACTAATACATTTGTGAATCATTTGACAGACTCCAGGTTACTATTAGTTCCAAGGGTGTTTATTTAAGTTCTCATAAGTAGAGGAGGATGTGCAATGGGCTGGGGTGATGGTGGAGGAAAGTCCATGGTAGAGTCCAGTCTCTTGGTATCACAGATGCATTGTCCAATGGGGCATAGGAAGGGGGGTAATGGAAGTTCTAGGTGGACAGGGTGACAGAGTGGGACAGAAGGGTGACAATCAGGAGAGTCTTATTTCCTGGTGGGGGCCTTGGCAATGTTCTCTGGCTTCTGCCAGTATCGCAGGGACCGTTTGCGGGGTGGTTCTCCTTCTGCAGGGGGTGGGGTGCTGGTGGCCTGTTGGTCCTGTGGCGGGGCCTCCTGTCCATTAGCGCCGGCAGAGGTGGAGGGCTGTTCATCGGTTTGGCTAGTGTCAGGCGCCTGTTGTTGTCCCACTGCTTTCCTCATGGTCTTGGTCATGTCAGCCAGCACCCCTGCAATAGTGACCAGGATGGTGTGGATGTTAGTTAGGTCATCCCTAATCCCCAGGTACAGTCCCGCGTGCAGCCATTGGGACTCCAGCATCTTGGCCAGTATCTGGCCCATCGTCTCCTGGGATTGGTTGTATACTCCCAGGATGTTGGAGAGTGCCTCGTGGAGAGGAGGTTCCCTGGGCCGGTCCTCCCCCTGTCGCACCGCATTCCACTCAGCTTCCCTGTTGTCCTGTGCCTCTGTCCCCTGAACCGTGTGCCCACTGCCACTGATCCCTGATCGTCCTGGGTTTGTGGGGTTGCTTGGGGTCCCTGTAGTGGTGGGCTGTTAGAAATGGGGTCTTTGGTTGACAGTCAGGTTACCCACTGTTCAATCAAGGATCCTCACTCTAGTCAGGGTAAAAGAGAATCACCCTCTGCTAACCCCTGCTTACCCCCTTGGTAGCTTGGCAGAGCAGTAGGCTTAACTTCAGAGTGCTAGGTGTAAAGTATTTGTACCAACACACACAGTAATTTAATGAAAACTCTACAAAGTGACACAATACAGGTTTAGAAAAATAGGAAATATTTATCTAAACAAAACAAGACCAAAACAACAAAAATCCACAATAGACAAGTCAAGTTATCAATAAAAATGCAAAAAGTGTCTTTAAGTAGTTTTAAACACACACTAGCGCTGCTAGAGTGAAAGTGTACCTGGTGCGCGTCAAAAATAACCCCACACGGGCGGGTGTTCGTCAAAAATAACTCCGCACACCGGTACATGAGTCGAAAATCTAGCCGCAGGATGATCCGAAAAATCCCTCAGCGCAGGTTGTGATCTCCCAGCCTCCGTCAGCGATGCTGCATGTCATTTCTCCTGTTCCATGCGTCAATTCTTCGGTCTCGTTTCCTGCGAGCATCGTTGCTCAGATGCAGAGCCGGCTGCGCATCGTTTTTTCAGCCGCAGATCGGATTCGCGTCTATCTTTTCCCTCCACAGCGCTCTGTGCGTGGATTTTCTTGTCTTTAGACTGCCAGCTTCTCCTTTCAGGGTCCCAGGAACTGGATAGCCACCACAGGGCAGAGTAGGAGTCTCTCCAGAGACTCCAGGTGCTGGCAGAGAGAAGTCTTTGCTGTCCCTGAGATTTCAAACAACAGGAGGCAAGCTCTAGATAAAGCCCTTGGAGATTTCTTCTCAAGATGGAAGGCACACAAAGTCCAGTCTTTGCCCCTCTTACTCTGGCAGAAGCAGCAATTGCAGGATAGCTCCACAAAGCACAGTCACAGGCAGGGCAGCTCTTCTTCCTCAGCTATTCAGCTCTTCTCAAGGCAGAGGTTCATCTTTGTTCCAGAAGTGTTTCTAAAGTCTGTGGTTTTGGGTGCCCTTCTTATACCCAATTTCTCCTTTGAAGTAGGCCTACTTCAAAGTAAAGTTTCTTTTGAATGTGAAATCCTGCCTTGCCCAGGCCAGGCCCCAGACACTCACCAGGGGGTTGGAGACTGCATTGTGTGAGGGCAGGCACAGCCCTTCCAGGTGTGAGTGACCACTCCTCCCCTCCCCCTCCCTCCTAGCACAGATGGCTCATCAGGATATGCAGGCTACACCCCAGCTCCCTTTGTGTCACTGTCTAGTCTGAGGTGCAACCAGCCCAACTGTCAAACTGACCCAGACAGGGAATCCACAAACAGGCAGAGTCACAGAAATGGTATAAGCAAGAAAATGCCCACTTTCTAAAAGTGGCATTTTCAAAGACACAATCTTAAAATCAACTTTACTTAAAGATGTATTTTTAAATTGTGAGCTCAGAGACCCCAAACTCCACATGTCCATCCGCTCCCAAAGGGAATCTACACTTTAATCAGATTTAAAGGTAGCCCCCATCTTAACCTATGAGAGGGACAGGCCTTGCAACAGTGAAAAACTAATTTAGCAATATTTCACTGTCAGGACATATAAAACACATTACTATATGTCCTGCCTTAACCATACACTGCACCCTGCCCTTTGGGCTACCTAGGGCCTACCTTAGGGGTGCCTTACATGTAAGAAAAGGGAAGGTTTGGGCCTGGCAAGTGGGTACACTTGCCAAGTCGAATTTACAGTTGAAACTGCACACACAGACACTGCAGTGGCAGGTCTGAGACATGATTACAGAGCTATGTATGTGGGTGGCACAACCAGTGCTGCAGGCCCACTAGTAGCATTTGATTTACAGGCCCTGGCACCTCTAGTGCACTATACTAGGGACTTACTAGTAAATCAAATATGCCAATCATGGATAAACCAATTACATACATTTTACACAGAGAGCATATGCACTTTAGCACTGGTTAGCAGTGGTAAAGTGCTCAGAGTTCAAAAGCCAACAGCAACAGGTCAGAAAAAATAGGAGGCAGGAGGCAAAAAGATTGGGGATGACCCTGCATAAGCAAAAATGTCCAACATGGACACACTGCTGATTGACGTGTCCTGGGAACAGTGGCATGGGCCCACTAGATGGGTGCTGTGCTGGTGTTTCCTGAGGGAGAAGGCTCTGTGTTGGGTTGGGACTGTGGCTGGGTACCCGACTGTCCAGAGCTCCCTGATGGGCCAGGTTGGTCATCCTGATCCAGGCATGCAGAGCTGCTGTCATCACTATGGGCCTCTTCAGGGGTGACTGGATGTAGCTGACACCTCCTCTCCAGTGATGTTGAGTAGGGGTCCTGTGGGGATGAAAATGCAGTGTTATTGTGTCTGTGTGTGCCATCTTGTGCATGGGTGTGTTTCCCTGTATGGTTGTGATTTCCCTGTCAGCTTTGCCTTGTGTGAGTGGTGATTTTGTGGGCTGGGTGAGTCTCTCTTCTGGGCATGCTGTGGTGATGGGTGTCCATGCAGGTCTGTGTTGGGGGTCCATGCTTTGGTGTAGCATGCAGGGCTTGGTATTGGGATGGGTCGGTTGTAATAGTGCGGTATATGTGAGGTGGTGGAGTGATGGGGGTGAGGGTAGGGGTAGGAGTTTGTGATGGCATGCTGGTGGGGGGGGGGATAAAGTAGTAAAGATTTGACTTACCAGAGTCCAGTCCTCCCGCTACTCCTGCAAGGCCCTCAGGATGCATTATTGCCAAGACTTGCTCCTCCCATGTTATTAGCTGTGGGGAGGAGGTGGGGATCCACCGCCAGTCCTCTGTACAGCTACCTGGTGTCTTGCAACCACGGTACGCACCTTCCCCCGTTGGTCATTTCACCTCATCCCTTGTTCTTGGGTGCTGTCCCACAGTGTTAACCCTGTCCACGATTCTCCGCCATAGCTCCATCTTTCTTGCAATGGACGTCTGCTGCATCTGTGATCCGAATGGCTGTGGCTCTACCCAGATGATTTCCTCCTCCATGACCCTTAGCTCCTCCTCAGAGAACCTGGGGTGTCTTTGGGGTGCCATGGATGTGGTGTGTGTGATATGTGTGAGGATGTGTGGGGTGATGCATGGGGTGATGAGTTGGGGTGTATGCTGTGAGGTACATGGATGGTGTATGGGTGATGGTGTTCTGTGTCTCTGATTGAGTGGGTGCTCCTAGCTTGTGTCTCTCTGTGTAGGCAATCTTTTTTTTTCATTGAAAAGGTTGTGGGTAATGTGGGTGTGTGTTTTATAGCGGTGTGAGTGTGTGGGTCTGGTGGGTGTATGTGTGTCAGGTGTGTGTAGTTTGAATTGTCCAATGTGGTGGTGTTTTGTAAATTTGTGTGCATTTTGAGCATGGCAGTATGTACCGCCAATAGTTTATCGCGATTGAAGGACCACCGTGGTGATTCGTGGGTCGTGATACTGTGGGCGTATTCCTATTGGCGTAACGGTGTGGGTTTGGCTATCGCCAGTTTATCACTGACCTTTGGTCTGGCGGGCTTGTGTGGGTGTCTGTACTGTGACAGATTTCTCTGTGGGTCATCATACCCGTAGCGGAATACCGCCGCGGTCACAGTATGTTGGCGGCTGTCTGCACAGCAGTAGGCGGCATTTACCGCCACGGTTGTAATGAGGGCCATAGTGCAGATTGTTTGTGCTCGGAGCTCGTTCCACGCTGAAAAATCAGTGCACATGACAACACGCAGCACACTGCATGATGGCGCTGCTTCCTGAGTTGATTTTGCTGCCGCATGAGTAGATTTTCTACTTGAGCGGCAGCTTTCTCACTGAGAAAGGATGTGTCTGCCCTCATTGGGGATATCTCACTGGGTGCCCCTCCAGGACCAAATATCAGGCTAGGGGATGCCAGATCTCACTTGCCAATTTAATGTTGGGAATCTGAGCCTGAAAAAAAACTCCACCATGCAGTGGTTGGATGGATTTGGCCAGAACTCTGCATTACATGTGTAATGCAGAGGGGCCAAAACTCTGCCAACGGAGCGGAATTGATCGCCTAGCCTTACACACAACCTTGAAAATCATATATCTCGGCAAAGTGACTAACCCATTTATCTGCAGGAATGTGAGCACATATGGGGCCTGATGTAGCAAAGACTTTTACCCATTCTGTCCTTATGGGAAAATGTGTTCGTACATATGGCCCATGGTGTTTTACTAAGTGGGTGAGAAAAAGTGGTAATTGACAATTTCCCAGAAAACAGACAACTTTTAAAGCCACTAGCATACTGCAGCTGATTCCACGTAGGGGTGGGCAAAATATTCTGTTCCACCAGTGGAATTATCGGAATTCTGGAGACTCTTTGCTACTCGTGTAATATGCAGTTTTTTCTCCCACACATGCCGAAATAGTATGTTGGCGGGGCGCTGCCAGAGGTGGAAGCGCCCTTTCCTGTTGTCTGCCAGACGACCTCCTCCCCGGACCAGGTAAGTTGATTGTCTGACAGGGGAGGGGGATGGGATGGTGAGGTGTGTTGTGTGTGCATGTGTGAGTGGGTGTTTGTGTGTGAGTGTGCGTGTTTGTATAGGTGTGAGTAAGCATGTTTAGATGGGTGTGTGTATGCGTGTTTATATGGGTGTGTGTATGCATGTTTGGATTAGTGTGTGCATGCGTGGTTGAATGCGTGTATGAGTGCTGAGGTGAATGAGAGAATGGATGCGTGTGAGTGAGTGCGCGTATGTGAGTGTATGTGTGGTGCATGTGGGTGTCTGTTGGCGTGTGCATATATGCAGGGAGTGGGTTGGGGGGCTCTGTACCTGGAAGGCCGTGGGGTGAGGGGCTCTGTACCTGGAGGGGCGTGGGGGGCATTGTACTTGGAGGGGGGTGGAGGGGTTTGTGCTTGCTAGGGGGTGGAGGAGTCACCTACCGGTGACAGGGAAAAAATTCCCTGTCACCGGTAGCCTTTCGATAGGGTTTTCATGACAGTGCTACTGCCACGGAACCCCTGGTGAAAGGTGGCTCCTAATACCGCCAGCGGTCTTCTGTGGACCGCCGCGTCAAAGATGCTCATTTCCCACCCAGCAGGTCCGACCGCTATGGCGGTATGAATGGAGATGTGCGGGTTGGCAGGGGCCAACCTGCCACACTAATAATGTGGCGTTCTTCACCGCCAGCCTGTTGGTGGTGAAACCACCACCTTTGCCCTGGTGGTCAGGAGACAGACAGGGTCATAATGACCACCTTAGTCCATCTTAACCTCAATCCCTGACCTGTGATACTCACCTCATTTGATTCCCATCCAGTGACCATTCTAAGAAAATCATTCCGGACCAAAACAGCTCTCAATAGGTTATGCTCACTTCGAGAATCCCATATTACACTATGCTCAGCAATCAAAGGTAAAACAGGATGCTGACACCAAAACAACATCATTAACAGTTGAATGTTAATATATTTTATGTGGTTCCTTGCCTAGTCACGAAGGGAAGCCAAGACCTATTTTGATGAGGTTTGAACACCTTATCCAAAGCCCTCTTTATACCACCTTTTTGCATACCTTATTCATTTTACTAATTGTCCATCTATCTGGTAAGATAAATTTGGTTTTGAATGGAAGGTCGATCTTTCTTTGAACATGATGAAAGAAAAAACATAATTTTGGGACTCAAATGCTCAAAATTAGGGCATACGCAAAGAAGATGTTGTAGTAATAATTTCACCTATTGCTCACATGGTCATGGCACATCCAAAGAAAGGTCCCTATTGTACGCACCTCAAAACCATTACTGGAAACATTTTCACCATAATTCCTACAGATCTTGGTGGGCATATGTCTTCAATGATGACCTAGCATGCTATGAACGTAGTTGAGCCCAGTGGCCCACTTATTGTCTCATTTACCAGATTATAAACTCAGAGATGCATGCTCCTTTGAAAGATGACCATGGCTAAGACAAGCTAACTCTCATCCTGGATGTCTTTGAGCTATAAAGATATGCAAAGCTATCTCAAGCCCAATCATTAGTTGGACTGTTTCCACAGTCCATACTGATAGGACACGAGATGCAACAGATGAGGGCAGGAGGGGAAGAGGAAGAACATTATAGCTCTAGTGAACAAATGATTTTGTATTTATCCTTTAGCCAGTTCAGAATATGCCAGAGTATTACACAAATCCAATGATTCACTTCCATATTTCAATGTGAAATATATTCTATAGTTCACTACATCAGACCAAGCACTGTCCATAGAAAAGGTACTACATATTCTTAAACTGTTCCTACATTGAGATGACCATATAAGGGCGCAGTCAAGTTTGCTCTAAGGACAACTTTATCTCTATGACGTCTTACTAGTGGGGCTACCCTATAAGAGAAAAAGTAAACACATGCCAAAAGCATTCCTGCTACAGATTAGCATCATGGTTTGTGTCCAATTTAGGAATTTATTTTCAGCAACATAGTAGACCTTCTTTAACAGATGCCACCCCTACATATTAAGTAAAAAACTCATTTTGGTAGGGATGAGCAGAGGGTCAAGACATCGCATTGTCACAAACTAATTTCGATAATGCCATGAGATGACTTTATCAAGGGGTGGAACAAACCAAAATAGACTGAAAATGTGTGCAGGGAACGTTACCTTATGTTTTTTTCAGTTAAGATTTTACTAAACTGTCAGCAAAGTGGAGGGCATTTTAATTGTTGTGCTCCAGCCTCAACTAATCTCCTTAGGTCCAAACAAAATGGATGCAAACTCATTCAACGTTTTAGATAAATGTGTTCTTAAAAATCTTTAGAGGTCAAGAGATTTCAGTTCTATGCCAGACTAACAAGTGAGCCAAGGGCGGGGATGGCCATGTCAAAGAATAAATGCTTCATAGCATTCTATTTTGACTCTACTGAAAAAAACAGTTGTGAACGACCTAAAAACTCTTCAAAACTGTTAGCCAAATTGAAAAATCTTTCAAGTCCATTCCAAATTGAATCTATTGGAGAATAGATTTTCCAAGGGGGCGGGTACCTCATTTTATGTGCAAACAAATGGACTCACTTCACAGCAACTGGAGCAATCGAAAATAATAAAAAAAATACAATAAAATATCGCTTTAAGGAATAAAATTTGTGTTTCTGTAATACCAGAGCAGAATCAGGAAGGTTTACTACATTTACATCAGCTGTTACCTTGAGCAGTATTAAAAATGGAAGAGGACCGATGTCCTTTGTGCTATTATCAAGAGAAGACCAGAAACCGCGCCATTTTATTGTCATACATTTAAGATTGATAATTAGGGAAACTATCCTGAAAAGTGTGGGAATTTTTAAAGATCTCCCATTGTAAAGCCATAAAGGTCCTCAACACAAGTGTCCTGGTATTTTCGTGCATTAATACCAACATGGAAATGCCAAAGCCACAGTGTGTGTCTTTTCCCTGTGTCATTATTATTTGCACATTTCCAAGTTACTGCTCTTGGAATGAGGGATCAGATGTAGTATCGGAGTTTGCGCATTGTGTTACTGTAGATTTTGCCTGTTTCTGACATGTTTTCCTATGTTGTGCGTTAATTTCTTATAATTTGGAGTGCTGAAGTGGGCACAGACATATGTTTGCTCTTGAGTCGATTTTACTGGGCCACTCCTATTGAGGGCCGAAATCACACGCCCTTGTGATCTAGGTAATGTTGCAATGATTACGCGGAAAAAAATCATTCTGATTAAAGGAAAGGCTACTGACTGAAGCTTTGCTTGCATTGTTTATAATCACGAATAGCAAGAATAATTTAGTTTTACTAATCCTTGTCAGGCAAATAAGGTGTGGCTAACTTAGTATTTGGAGCCCGTGTGGTAAAGTTTCCCACATCCATGCCTTGAGATGGTTGTGCACCTAAAACGTGTATACCATATTCCGTTTTTTTTTTATTATGTTGTTTTGTTTATTACGTTTGTATTGGGTTCTAAATATTTCAATGTAGAATAGACTGGACATGCCTCTTTCTGGTACTGCTATTGCGTGGTATAGAGGTTTCTGAGGATGGATGAGGTAGTCAGGTGGCTGAGTGTGAATTTGTGGCTGGCAGTCTTAGCTGGGAGGCATAATTCTCTTCAGTGAAGTTTGGCCTGAAGCCTGTATAGCACAGTTTTGTTCTGTTTTTTTTTTTTTTTGTTTAGTAAACATTACCACTACCTACCTGAACTTGGGGGGAGGTTGTAAGATCCAGGTTGGTGCTTGAACGCCTAGTCGGAGAACATTCAATGGCTGTCGGGGTTGGATCTGTTTCTGAATGTAACTGATGTGTAATTACATGGGCCAAAAGAAGAGCATGAAAAAGAAGGCAGCACTGACATGGCGAGTCAGAAAATAGAAAGGAAGAGTTGGAGTTCAAATCTAAGGTTGAACCCTGCTTTGAGTTGGTTAAAATCAAGGTTTCCACGTTTGTGCCACCAGTATCATGGAGCTTGCAACCCTCACCAATCTCATATTTCAATGTGTTGGCAAAGTTATGCATTAGGCTGTTGACTTAAATTTCTGATATTGAAAAGCATAAGAATCTAAGAAGAGCACAGACATTTGGAAAAGTTGCAGATATATTATGAAGGAGAAACCTTAATTTGATGTACAACTGATATTCCATGTTTGTAATCCTATCATCATGGGGCATGTCTGGAGTCCTTTAAGCCTTGCATATCAAACATTGACTTAATATTTGTAGTGAGTCATATTTTTATCTTTACTTATAATGTCTTTTGATTATCAAAGCTGTTATGTTAGTAACTGACATTTTTATCTCCTTAGGCCATGAATATTCAATAAAGGTAAATCTGCTTAGCCACTCAATAATGATATGGATTTTTAAATTATGTAATCCATTCCTTTCTTCTTTTAACCTACGGCCGAGTGTACTATTTCTTAGTTGACAGGACTTTATGGTTAGATATGATTACATTGGTCATTGTTTTACTGTTGTGCAGGGCCTTGCATGAAAATGTTAGCATCTACTGCCAGGTAACATTCTAGTTTATCTGTATGCTTTATATTGCATATGTTTATATTCATACGACTAGCTGGTCTTGTTATGTTGATATGACTTCTTTGACGTACTCTATTGTTTTTGCTCTTTTGTGGATATTTTATGTGGTATGTATGTATGTAACGATATTAGGTGTACAATTAGTTTTACATTTCTAACCAAGTGAACAACTGTGTTACTCTGACATTTCTTAATAAAACATAGTTTCACTATCTCAGTGAATAATCCTAAGTGTTACTACTTGGAATACCAAGGGACTAAATTAGTCCTTGTGAAAGGAAGAAAACGTTTGACCTATCCACATAAGTGAAAGGGAGAGTAGTATCCCTCCAAGATGCACATACTTTTATTTAGACACTTACAGAGGCTACATTTTAATAACAGGAAACTTTAAGATCTCCAGCTACAGAATCATTATAGGTATTCATTCTATGAAACCTTGATCTGATATATGGATTGGTGCAGATTGTTATCAGTAGTGCAAGAAGTGACAGCAGAAGTTGATAAATACAACTTGCCATTATAACAAGATAGGTCAAATCATTACAAGGAAGCTGTTTCTAACATTTTAAGGTAGAAATGCATGTGGTAGGCCTAGTGAGCATGACATTATGGCCTCCTTAATGACTGTCAAAGAAGGTAAACCACAAATATGGTGGAGAAAGGCAGGGAAAATCTCTGGGATTGGATAGATTTTCTCTAGAATTCTGTCAAGGCGGTTTTGATCAGTTCTCTCCTTTTCTTCATGAAAAATATACAAAATTACTGATTTAGTAGATACACCGGCACATATGCACACTCCTTTCCTTGCTATTACCACTAAGATATGTAGAGATTACATTGCTGAGGAATTTTGGACCAATCACCGTTTAATGTAAATAAGGCTAGTCCCTCCCCTTCAACAGATTCCATATGGGGGAAACATTTACAAAGTTTGATCTGATTCTTCAAAGTCATTTCCTAGCCAGGAACCGGATTCATTGTCCTTGACACTATTGAGAGGATTCTACAGAAAGTTATGAAGAACTTGTTTCCATGTGATCAACTAGAATAACCTTTATGAAATATTGTACAGGTTAATCTATATTTTTGACCTTACTCACATTGGTTTGAAACACAACTTCAATGCAGTAAATGCGTAAGTATAAAATAATTTTATGAAAATTAATCTCTACTAAACTAAGGTGATTGCCTTTAAAGGCAGAAAGCTTTGTCGTCCCTGCAATCGGAATCTCGGTAGAGTTAGACTAGAACTAGCTAAGCTATACTCTTATCCGGGAAGAGTGTCCTCTCAGAATCTTAATATCAAACCACATTTTTGCATCTGAGGAATGAAGCTTCTTACAACTCTTTGTGGAGGAGTCATTTCAGTATTTATTGGAAATGTATACAGTAAAAATTCCTCCTACACTGCCCTACGCTCTTGAGTATATCCCTTATGATAAATAGTAGTTTCTAAATCTATACAAGGAGAGGGAAGATTCTTCAACAATTACCTAGAGCAAGCTTAGCAGTACCTCCACCGATGATGCGCATAGAATTTGCTTTGGCTAGCTTTCTTGCTCAAGCTATGCCAAAAATAGTTTGATGGGCCTACTGCTTAATCCGTGCACCTGATGTCACTCTGTGAGAAATACCAAAGCAGGAAACATTTGCAGCATCAAAGAAGGATTCCACTTTTACAGTAAATCTCACATTTCTATTAGAAAGACTAGAATGTAAAACACAGTATTTGCAGTCATGGACCCCTGCACAAATAAGATTTTTTTTAAACAAAATGCCATTCCAATATTGGGCTATACGTGTGTAAGTGCTTATTGTATGAATTTAAAATTATAGGAGTCTTTTCTAAATAACCTAGGTTATAGACAAGCACAAAGGTATCTAGTTTCATCTTTGGAGCACAATGTAAGAGAAGTAAGACTCATGCTTAGGTTGGACATCTTACAATTGAATGCTTATAAAGATCAGTGGTCAGATTCCACAAACATGAGGCTGGTGTATGTGACCTTTTTCGGGGAAGGAAGCAGGTTTTAAAACATGCACTTTACATTTGTCCTGCAATTGCAGAAGCATGACAATGTTACCTAACCCACTTCTATTGTAAGTTTAAAATAACAAGAGTTAATGAATTAATTAATCAAACAATGCTTCAGGCACATGAGTTTTTTTATTAAATGTTTTTTAAAATATTTCTTGAAGATCTTTTACATTTTTAGAACTTGTTATGTACATTGGAATTACTGTTTTATACGTGCACCACTCTGCACTTAGACAAAGGGGCGGAAGGCTGAGCTGAACCACATCTCCCAGCTCAACCAGAGGGAGGAGACCACACACAACGCTCCTAAGGGCCAAAGGTGCCATAATTGGGACTTGCGCTTCCGCTGCGCTAATCACTCTGCACTTGGACACAGTGGTGGAAGGCTGGGCTGAACCGCACCTCCCAGCTCAACCAGAGGGAGGAGGTCACCCACAATGCTCCGAAGCGCCAAAGGCGCCTTAATTGGGACTTGCGCTTCCGCTGCTCGCATCACTCTACACTTGGACACGGGGCGGAAGGCTGGGCTGAACCACACCTCCCAGCTCAACCAGAGGGAGGAGGCCGCCCACAATGCTCCAAAGCACCAAAGGTGCCATAATTGGGACTCGCAGTTCCGCTGTGCGCATCACTCTGCACTTGGACACAGGGCGGAAGGCTGAGCTGAACCACACCTCCCAGCTCAACCAGAGGGAGGAGACTGCCCACAACAATCCGAAGCGCCAAAGGTGCCATAATTGGGACTCACCAGCGGCCAACAGAGGCTGGCCTGGGCCCACCCTCTTGGTTTTAATTTATAGCTCTTACTCCCTTATGTTTTAAACCTGCACATTGTTTTACTTAAATTTCACTATTATTTAGCAGACACTGTGATTGGGTCTGAGTTGCAAATAGGCCAGAACTATTACCAAAAGACCAGGATTCTGGGAACAAGTCATAGTTTGCATCCGAGTACTTAAGGAGGTGTTAAATTTATCATGGGCAAGAGAAAGGTGGGGGGGCAAAGGGTGGACACGGAGTGGTCGGGGTCATTTAAAAAGAAATTGACCTCGCGGAAAGACACTTATCACTAGGGACTGCAGGGTTAGGAGAAGATATAGGGGGAACCCGAGCACCTCATGTACATACCCTAGCTATTCACCCCTCAGATGACACAATGGCTCTGATGAATGTAGACTCCCTGATAGAACCTTTGACCCCAACAAGTAATAACCCCACATCACCAAGTCAGTCGCCCAATATAAAAAGAAAGAAACGCTGCAGAATGGGGACCCTATCTTGGGCAAAAATATGGCACCTTCTGACTGGAAAGACCTCACACTTCTCCTTGATAACTTGCTTAAACCTATCCTTATGAAACTGGATAAATTGGAGAAGGAGGTGGGAAAAATTCAGAGATCTGCCAGAAACCCCTTCCAACAATACCGTCCCCTAACCTCATGAACCCTGAGGTACAGAATACTATTTCTAATACACAAGGCCACTCGCTTGTCTCACAGGGCAAAGATACTCTAGACCTGCAGGGAACGGCTTTGAACACTAACTTTGAGGTCCCATTACAAGGGCAAGCAAGGGTAGGCTAAACTACAGATCACCGTAGACAACCAAGGGTGTTCCAAGACACTGATATCCAGAGTGCGTGGAATATAGCCTATAAGAACAGACCACTGGGTTCTGCCCAAGGTGACGCTTACCTGAGATCAAAATATTCAGCTGCAGGACATCATTCCTCGTACCACCTGAAACATAACCCCACCCTCCCCCACACAAGTGAAGATCTGCCTACTGTAAATTTACCCCCAGAGTCCCAGTGTCATGACCAAAGTCCCCCCTTTATGGGCTGGCCCGACAGAGCATTAAGTAGACCTGAAGAACAAGGTTATGCATTGGTTAGCTCAGAACAATCTTTTCTCAATGAATGATGCCCATCAGATAATCCTCACCCGGAGAGTAGGATGGGTGGGCCCCCTAGGGAAAGATCAAGGGGGGATTGTGTAATCATCAATCTCAGAAACCCCTGTATGGTCAGGGACCTCCTGGGCAGGGCCTCATTTCGACTGAAAGATAGAAGCTCACCGGAACTGTCCCCTCTAGGCATATTATATGGACATCTACAACCAGGCCAACTAGGATGTCAACCCATGCCCAGCATGCCGCCAAGTCTATATTGACATACCCAGGCCATAACTTCAGTAATAATGCACACCCCACCACTCTGTTACCCCTAAGCAATTACGTTCATTATCAGATAATGATTGACTGGAAAGCGAGGGTTCTGCAGAGCATGAGAGGGGTAGGCCTAGGATAAAGGAATCCTCCATCCTCGAAACAGACCTGAGCCCTAACAGGCTCCTATTAGTCCTACAGGATAGGGTTGAGATGGAGACCGGGAATATAATACCCCATGGGGAGGGGAACCAACTGAGATAACTCCAACTGTAGCTAGTTATAGGAGGGAAGATTCACAGACCCAGGAACCTGTCAGTAACACAACTGGCCGCCATTATCTTGCTACATGGAATGTACAGGGCCTACGTGGCAAAACCGTGACTGAGGAGTGGGGTTCACTTCTTAGTAAGTTAGATGTGCTTTGCATCCAAGAAACCTGGTGCACTACACCTACCCATGTACTTGCATTCACCTCACACTCACTGCTAGCTACACCGTCTCCATCTGGGAGGGCTGGGGGGGCTCATGGTGCTTATTTCTAACAAACTTTTCATAGTGGTTAAAAAGATCTCAATGGAGACCACTCATTTTCAACTCCTGTGGTTGAAACACAAAAATAATGTTGATATGGTAATTAATAACTTCTATAATAACATCTTTGACACCACCAAATATAGGGTTGCCCATGCCCTGAAACAAAGCCTAGATAAGTTCCTAAAAACCATCAGCTCCAATCCCATTATTATTTGGGCCGGGGACTTTAATATCCAGCCTTGCACTCGCCCCTCCCGTGGGTCTTGCGGGTTTACTAACCCTCATGGGTCAGGATATGATCATTTTTCTCATATTGCGTATGGAGAAGCCCTTAATCTGATGCTGTCTACTTATGACCTAACGCTCCTGGAATGCAAGCATCTCCAAGGAAATCATCCCAACTCATAGGGCCCAAACTCAACTTCAGTCATAGATTACATCATCTTGTCATCCTTTGCACTAATTGGCATAGATACACCATACACGGTGTTGTCCCTCATTAGTGATCATGACCCGATCATCCTTCCTACGTCCCTCTGGGGTCCAAGGGATATATTCCATACTACCCTGAATTAGATTGAAGTACATAGATCCATGGGGGTGAGATGAAAATGGGAGGACATAGTGCTTGCTGAGATTCTACCAGACGTTATATGTGGCTGCCAGCAGGAAGTAGGTTATAGTCTAAAGGAGGATATTGAGGTTACCAGGTTATTAAAATGTTTTGGGACTATTATCGCCTATATACAGGGGCTGCTGACATATAGTCCACTTCATACACAACCTTTGCTTAAAAAGGGATGGTTCGACCAGGCCTGCACGAAAGCAAGGAGGACTCTTAAACTAGCTTTGCAGTCATCACCTAGAGACCTGGCAGGTATTAAGTCCCGGAGAATAAATTATATGAAGACATTAGAAAGTAGGAAACAGGAATTAAGGGAAGATGCATGGTCTTAATTAGCCCTGGTGACACAGACTACCAATACTAAATTGTTTTGGGAAACCATTAATGCCCTCTTTCTTTCAGAATGGATGCCATCAGATCTGGGATCTAGTGTAGACTGCGCAACATGGGTGACCCATTACTCTGAGGTCTTCAGGGAAGGGATTAGGTCACTAGATCTAACCAGGCAGAATAACCAGGGCCAACCTAACATTCCAGAGATCACGACAGATGAGGTCCACTCAGCTATCCTTGCTGGTGCAGAAGGCAAGGCTCCAGGACCAGATGGTGTCCCACTGAACGTTTTTAAACATAATACCTCCCTCTGGGTACCAATTTTGACTAGAATATTCAATCTGGCGATATTACGCTGTCCTGGTATACATCCATTATAATACCAATTTATAAGAAGGGGGATGAGTCAGACCCAAAAACCTATCGACCAGTCTCACTGCTGGACTCCTCTTTGAAAACATGTAGCAGAATAATATTGGAAAGATTAAATGAGAGGGTAGAGGAAAATAACATCTTGTCACTGGTTCAGTATGGTTTTAGGAAAGGTCTAGGAACTATAGAGCAACATGTTAACCTGGACCTAATTATAGGAAAATACACCAAGGCTAAGAAAGGTGCTCTTTATTTATACTTTGCAGACCATAGTAGAGCTTTTGACTTAGTTGAACATGCCCTTTTATGGTCCACCCTAATAGAGATAGGCACCCCCAGATATATTATCAACTTATTGGCTAATCTTAATAGCGATCTGACATGCAGAGTTCGATTCGGCCAACTTGGCGAATGTACCCCCCCCTTTTAAGATAGGTAGAGGCATCTGCCAAGGCTGCGTCCCTACCCCATTGCTGTTTTCCCTATACATTAATGGGGTAGAAAAACATTTGCAGGGCCTACAGGCCGACCCCCCGTACGTGACCGGTCGCCCAGCACCTGCCCTACTCTATGCAGATGATGTTGTCATGATCTCTAGAACACCCATGGGGCTCCAAAAGTTAATGAGTGGTGTTGAACAGTTTATGTCATCTAAGGATATGATTATCAATAAATCCAAAACATTTACTATGGTGTGTGGCAAGGTCAAGAAATGCAGAAGCTTCTACATCCAGAATATGGAGATTAGTACAGCTGACTGTTTTAACTATCTGGGGGTATTATTCACTAGCAACGGTAAATGGGACCAACAGGCTTGTTCAGGTAGGAACAAACGTAGAAGAAATTCAGGGGCTATATTTAGATTTGCAAAAAAACTAGGGAGTCGCCCCATAGGCACCATGTTGGAAATCTACAAGGCCAGAGTTATCTCTACGTTGCGTATGGAGCTGGGGTATGGGGCCACACCAAAATGACTTCCCTACAAACAGAAGAGAATTGCTTCCTAAAACGTATGCTATGTCTACCCACCTCAGCCTCTAATTGGACTATGCACCAAGAAGTGGGTTTACAATATCTGGAAGATGTGCTGCAGGTGAGACCCCTGCTCTTATGGCATAGTATATGGTCTAAGGAAGTGACTGATTTTACTAAAGACCTTATACTGGACTGTATGAAATTGGACAATGCCATGTGCATACCCTGGATGGCTTTTAATGAATCCTCTTTTAAATCAGTTTTTTATCAATCTGTTAAACATAACCCAGAGGATGCACTGTCATTTCCAAACAAATCCATCAAGGATACCTTTATGCGGACTGAAGGAAGCTAGCTGAATATACTAAAACCACTGTTGATTTTTACTTATCTTTTTCTTTGAACGTAGGTAGATTTGGCTATCTTTCTATGGTCACCAACTTGCAGCACAGGTTTGTGTTAACCAGACTAAGACTTGGCATAGCTCACCACCTAGTAGCATACCCCCTTATTAGGCATTGTCCTTTAGAGTCAGAAAGATGCCCCAGTGATACAGTGAGTAAACAGCGCACTTTACACTTTATTTTATTTTGTAGATTTTATGATTATATTACAGCTATTTATCTTAAACCAGTTTTCCATCTAGTCAATATAAGAACCCATCAGGAAACATTGAAACTCCTGTTAGCCTTAGACTCCCCGAATATATGCTATACGGTAGCAAACTTTATCATAAAAGCCATGCATATTAGGAAAAGTCTTATCAAACCCTAAAACCTGGTTTTATGTATTAGTTGTATTTTAACTACCCAAACTGTTTATTTTAAACTTTTATGAGCCTATTGTTTTATGTACTTTACTGTATACATCATGTACTTTTATGGCTTACTTTTGGTATAGCCGAATAAAGATTATGAACTGAACTGAACTAATGTTTTATGTAACTTGTTTTAATGTGTTATTGTTGATCTCACTTAAGGTCTAAAACAATAAACTTAGACTTAAAGAAACCCTATATAATATTTTAATTAAACTGGTTTGCTCAGTACATAGGCTAAGAATATCCAGTGAATACTTAACTTCAATTATGTGTGGAGGACAAGCTCTGACTTGGTGATAGAGGATCAGTTAGTCCTATGGGATCCTGCAAGGAAGTTCTTTCATTTAAACCTACCATCGTGCATGCCAATCTGAACCTGTGAAGTGTTTGCAGCTAATTGTCTGTTTGAGTCCATCTATGAGTCAGCGCTTTGCAACAAAGTACAATATTTGGCTTGAATAACTCCCAATACTGTTTTTTCAGTTTTGCCTCATGCTCACATGATGGAGTAAAACATTGAGTGATACTATAAAAATAAATGGATTTGAGGTTGAAACGCCGCCTTTTGTGAATTTCTTTCTGGCATAGATCTGACAATTTTCCTCTCGTAAAAGTACTTGTGCCCCTGTGAATCAGGATCTGGGTGTCCAGGTTTGCCTTGAAACTAGGTTTGATGACAGCTTGTTATTGATTGCTCTGTGTATAGCAGTAGATCTGTCCACTGCAGAAATGTTTACGTATTTAGCTGGGTAGCAAAACTTTAACAATGTAGAAACATGCAACAGATGTGCATGGGTGTCACCGGAGGGACAAGGCCCCCCTGCATTTAGGTACAGCCTGGTGTACAGGCTTGCAGTGCACTGTAACACAGTGTTGCTGCCTGCGCTAATACGGTGGCGGACCCTGTTAAAATGAAGCTTCCCCCTAAACCCCCCCCCAAAAAAAAAAATCTGTGAATGTCCATTGACATGTGGATATCACAGTAGCTGCATTTTTCCCTTTCCCTACATGTGCATATTCACTGCATTGCAGATTATGTGCATATGTAAGGTTAAGAATTTTGTCTAATTAAAAAAAAAAAAAATTCTTTGCATGGAACTAATTTTTCCTTGCAAAGTCCTGCCTTTCAAGCTCAACCCCTGAAAAGGGGCTTAATGTATTTCCTACGTAATGTATGCATTATTTACTCTGCGTAATTTAAGTGTGTGCTTAAAAGTGTGGATAGCATGAGAAACGAATTGAGAATATTGGTGAATACGCAATACCTGCATACCTTGTGTCTCCTGAACCAAAACTGGTTTTGCGAATCTCTGGTATAACACTCTTTCAAAGCATATGATTGTCGTACACTTGGAAAACGTTGTGTGAATCTGGTCCTAAATTTCTGTATTTCCATGGGTCCATTGATTCTGTTTGCATATATTGCTATAAATGAATTAGTACCTTGCAGACAGCTCTTGCTACTTACTATAGTGCCAACCAGAATGTACATATGCTTTATTATTTATAAGACCCAGCATCTTGTGCATACCTTCAATCATAAGAATCGTATGAGGATTTAAGGGCCATATTTATACTCCGTTTGCGCCGAAATTGCGTCATTTTTTTTGACGCAATTTCGACGCAAAACTAACGCCAACTAACGCCATATTTATACTATGGCGTTAGAGGCGAATAGCGCCAAAGTTCCCGGAATGTGCGTCATTTTTTAGCGTGAACCCCTTCCTTGCGTTAATGATATGCAAGGGAGGCGTTCCCGTCTAAAAAATGACTCCCAGGCCTTTACGTGGTATTTATACTCCCGGGCAAAAGAGACGCCCGGGAGTTGGCGTGGCAAAAAACGGCGCATTTGCGCCACTTTTTAACGCCTGCTCAGGGCAGGCGTTAAGGGGCCTGTGGGCTCAAAATGAGCCCACAGGTGCCCTCCCATGCCCCCAGGGACCCCCCCTGCCACCCATGCCCACCCCAGGAGGACCCCCAAGGATGGAGGGACCCACCCCAGGGACATTCAGGTAAGTTCAGGTAAGTTTTTTTTTTTTTTTTTTTAATAATATTTTGTGGCATAGGGGGGCCTTATTTGTGCCCCCCTACATGCCACTATGCCCAATGACCATGCCCAGGGGACAGAAGTCCCCTGGGCATGGCCATTGGGCAAGGGGGCATGACTCCTATCTTTACAATGATAGGAGTCATGTTGATGGGGGATGGGCGTCGTTAAAAAATGGCGCAAGTCGGGTTAAGACGATTTTTTCGACGTAACCTGACTTGCCCCATTTTAAGACGCCCATGCGCCATTTTCCCCCTACGCCGGCGCTGTCTGGTCTACGTGGTTTTTTCCCACGCAAACCAGGCAGCGCCGGTCTGATTGCGCCGTCTAACGCCATTCCATAAATACGGCGCCCGCATGGCGCTTCAGAATGGCGTTAGACGGCGCAAAACTTTTTGACGCTAAACTGCGTTAGCGCAGTTTAGCGTCAAAAAGTATAAATATGGGCCTAAATATGCTCCACGGTGTGTCCTATTATCTGTTGCTCTGGGTTAGCCTTTGTTCAAATGTGTTGCTTTATCTTCTCACTCAGTCGAGTGACGTCATAAAATTGCAAATCAGCACGTGCCGTGACAGCAAGATTGTTGTTAGGCAACAAGAAACAAAGATGTTTCTTCGTGTGAGTGATGGAGTCGTCAAACCTGTCTATGTGACAGATGTAACAAAACGAGGGGTCGTAGGAGCGACTCAGAAATGAGAAAAATGCATTTTATAAACTCTCTGAAAATCTGCTGTATAATAAAGGAGTTCTAAATCTAGTGTAGTGTAGTGAAATTGTGCAGGTCTGAGACTAGGGTGTAACCATAGGGCCGTAGGACATTAGGGTTTTAATTCACATGACCTGCTGCCGAATGAATTCTTTGTAGCATTTGCAAAGCTCAAACTCCTGATTCTTGTTCAGCTCCTGGTGATATTCTTATGTGGTATGTCTACTTTCTCCATTTCACCTCCCTTTTCAATTCAATGCTTCATCCATTAATCACAGGTCGCTTGAAATGTAGTATTCCTTCTTATTTTAGAGTTGCAATTTACGAACTGTACAATGACATTGTTGCTTTTCTTTTGTCAGCACTTCCTACCGCAATAACTCTATTTAGTGACCTTTATAGATGTATTTTATTGCATAACATTAGTACTCTATGGCTATTCACAAGATTATGGACTGCACAGGAACATCTGTGAAGGGACTCATCCATGCATGATGTATTTATTCTTTGCATATCTACAGTACCTTTCAGGTCAAGTGTATATTTAATATTCCATGCTGTGTGTAATGTTGTTGAAGCTCATGTTGTGTATTATGTGTGTATGCTGCAATGCAGTGCGAGACTGGTGGTTCTAACTTGTAAAGTAGTATTCCAGATTCGAAGTTTGACAGTTAGGCACTCTGGCCGGAGAGAACCCAGCCAGTGAGCCCCCAATATATATTAATTGTTACTACTGCTTACTCAAGAAGTTTTAGTAGTATCTTATTTGCCTCAAATCTAGACTACACACCAGTTTTTAGGTTAAGCGCAAGCCTGTTGTAATCTATCTGTGGTCTTTTAACCACACCCACCACACGCCCATCACTATCAGTCGTTCATGGGCTTGCCTTTTAAAAATCCTTTGTTATCATTGGTAAATTATTTTCATTTGTCTGTCCTTAGGGCAGTTTTGTTACCGCCTTGGCCATCGACCCTGTAACGTGGATAGTTGCACTACGTTTGTCTGCGAGCGAACTTCTTTTTCCTTTTGTGTCTCTCCTTCGTGCTTATGCTCATGGTGGCCCTGGCACTTTGAATCGGCTTGCTTATGTCAACTGTTTTGCTTTTCATTTTCAATTTATGTGGCAAGAAAAGTCCAGTTAGGTATTTGCAATGCCAATAGCTGTAACTCGAGCAAATGCAAGACCCATTACATTGCAATGCTTGTTTGTTCTGTTTCTTAAAAAATAAGGTATTCTCTTATTCAGTTTCACTAATATTTGCATGTAATCTTGACGCTGATAAAATCTGACATCTTCTAATACTGGTGTCCTTGCTGTCGTGATATAAATTGTGCAACATCGGAGCATTGCTGATGAATCAGATGTGTTCTGTTATTAATTATAAACAGCGCGTCGTATAGGTGTTATCACCTGCCTCCATCTTTTTACTTTCCCCCATCCTTTTCTCCTCCTAAGTATGCCCCTTCAGAGCTCTGTGTGCTGGATGTTCCATGGTTCAGCTACTGGCAGTTGCTGAGATTATTTAAAATAAAAAATGTATGTTTCTATTTACTTCGTTACTGCATTCAGCAACTGGTTGTTTCTGATAAACTCACCGTCTGGGTCAGAGTTAGTGCCATCCTGCATCACGGGTATGGAGTGCCACTCTCAGACATCAAGAGAATTTTTCTGCGAAAGCCATGGCCATTTTAGAGTGGCACACTGGCTTACAGTGTTCTAGATGATTCGAGTGTGTTACCTAGTGCCATACTCCTGCAAGACACTATTCAATTCCCATTGTATTTCACATCATCGCTGCCATGCCTTTTCTTAAGTATGCAAAGAAAATAAGAAGCCACCAAGGAAGTTACTTCAAATTAGCAAAGGTGAAGAATCTGATAAGATTTGTCATAAGTTTAAAAAGATGATACTCGTAGTGAAGAAGCTGGCAAACCCATACAAGAAGATGATATTAGATCGGCTATGTCTGTCATTACCACTAGAGGAAACATTTTAGATCTCATAACTGCCTCAGGTTCACCTTCCACCATCATGTCTAAAGGCCATATTTGAGTGCAAATTAAAGAATGTAGTTGAAGAACTCCAAGTCCCAGATGTAAAGCTCTATCACTTAAATGGGAGTAGGACAGATTTAACTGGACACGTTGCTGAAGAGGTAAACTTCAAGGGCAGAAGTGAGTAGGTTAAAATATACTTTGCTATCAAAGGAGTAGGTATTCTAGAATGGAGAGACGAATGCTCCTTAACTCTTTTTTCACCAAACAAGTATTTGCCATTGAACAGGAAGCTGATGAAAACCCAGGTGTTATCATTAGAGAGCAGTTTCAGGAAGTGGATACAGGAATATTGGGTAAGCTAATGTGCTACATTCACAAGATTATTTTCAAAAGTGATGCTATTTCTTTGAAACAAAGGCTCAGCAGGGTATACACATACACGAGGAATAAATTACGTAACATGTTGGAGGAAACTGTTAAAGTTCATATTATTGAATAAGTAGAGAGATTAAACAGCTGTAATAATGATAACCACCCATTACCCAATATGAATGAGATGATATTGATGCATGATGGAGTTCAATGTTCTCTTCCCTTGACCTAAAGGCAGTATAGCATTAGGTGGAGTTGACTTCTGAATTCAAGTTATTACTGGTTACTTGTTACTCATAACATCTTTTACTCATAAAGTCCCTTCGCATTACCTGATTCAAAAGGATGCTCTGTGTTCATTTTTAAAGGGCCATGTTCTGCATTTTTAAAGTTTTGGATTCATCATACAAGATTGTTCAAGATTGCATGTTAAGCTTTTCGAAAAACAAAGAAGATCTTAAAATACTTAAAGAAATATGTTCCAGACTGCAGAGTAATGGCTTGGGTTTGTGAAATAACTGGCCCATTACACATGGAATGCATTGGATTCAAAGCATGGCTCCCAAGTACATCCTAATTTGTTGTGGTCCTTGAGCTCTTTGAACTTAACATCTGTTTGGGATTTATTGATCAAATCCAGGAGTTTAAAACAGTAGTAAAACTGAGCAGCAAACAGTTCTAAGTGCTTGAGGATAAGGCTACCTTGGTTTGATGTAGCAGACAGCTCTCACTGCTTGAGGATAAGGCTACCTTGGCTCGACGTAAAACTTAGATGGATGACACTCGCAACTTACGAGCAGCTGAAACCTTTTAAGGAACAAACAAAGTCTCAGCTATTGAGGTACAGGTTGGGTCTATTACCCATCACATGCTATCAGCCAATATGGAAAAGATGAGAAGAGCAAAGAAGCTGTCTTTTGTGTCATTCAGAGCAGGAGGACATCATCCACATATTGTGGCTATATTCTATCCTACAACAGGATTGGTGAGAGCTTCCACGAAGAGGATGGAATGCCAGAGCAGTAAGGTCCTTCAGGGAGGTTGTCTGGGCTTGCTTTGACACTAGGGACCTTATTTTAAGCTGTGCTCTGGTGAAATTATTGTAGAGATTTGAGAAATGGGTTGAGGCCACAGCTCGAGTGAATATTGTAGAGGGGATGTGAGCATTTAGTGTTTGGTTCAGTCTCTTGGTTCATGCCGTTTTCCCCATAAATGTCGCCTTTTAGGCCAGAGCTGGTCATGTGGCCAGGAATAACAATGGTTCTGTTCTTTGGTGGGCTTCTGTCCTTGATTCTGCATGAGTACGGCTCTCCTCATCACACGTCAGCCATTATGCAGCTACTACTACTGGTGATATAGCACACTTTTCTTCATCAGGCTCTGTATTTATTTTTATTTTTTTCACTTATAAGAAATACTTTTAAGATGTATGTCTGTAACCTATTAATTTTGCCTTAGCTCTTTGACTTTGATTTACCATGCGCATGGTATCCCTCATAATGTATCAGCTATACTGCAGCTACCATCACTGGTGATTTTGAGTTTATTTTAACATCTTGAGTTTTATAACCATTTTATACCGTTTTTGCTATTCAAAATGGGTATATATATATTTTGTAAATATATGTTAGCAACATAGCAATGGCACTCAAAGCATACTTAACAACTTGCTATTAGTGTATTTATCTTGTGAGAAACAAGCATAAAATGTATTAATGTGTATTGGATGGGCATGGGGTGGTCATATGGGAGTTGTTTTAAATATTGAACTGTGTATTGTAATGCAATGATTTTAACAAATCACGCAGTAAATAAATTGTTAGAGTTTGAGTGTTCACCAATGTTCCTTTTTCAAAAGTAAAGTGAAATATTTTGGACATTCAGGCCCTCATCATGATTTCGGCGGTCTTTTGCAAAGACCGCTGAAGCCACTGCAGCCAGCAGGCTGCTAGTGCTAGCGGTCTGCTGACCACCATAGTTAGAGTCTTTGGAGGACTTCCGCCCATTTATGAGTGGAAGTCTGACTTCTGAAGAGACGGTTGCATTGCCAGCACCGCCACGGCAGCAAGACTTCGCCCGCCATAGTACGAGCTGTAATACAGTTTGGCGGAGTCTTGCTGGCATGGTGGTGCTGGCGGTGCAAGACCGCCAGGCCCATCCCTTCCCGGACAACCTCCTCAAAGGAGAAGGTAAGTGATCGTCCAAAAGGGGGGGGGGAGGTGGAGTGTTGGGTGCATGTGTGTGATGTGTGTGTGTATGTGTGTGAATGTGGGTACATGTGTGTAAGTCTGCGAGTGAGTGGGGGTACATGTGTGCAAGTGTGCGTATGCAGAGTCTGTGAATCTATGCGTGCGTGGAGTGGGTGGGGGTACGAATGTGTAAGTGGGGTTGTGTGAATGTCAGTGTCAATGCGGGTGTGGGTGTTTGGATGGATCTGTATAGTTGGGGGGTGTTTGGAAGTGTGTGGAGGGGTGTGAAGGGTTGGGTGGTTTGTAAGTGTGTGGACGGGTGCAGGGTGCATGGAGATGTGGGGACATGTGTGCATGCATGTGCTGGTGGCAGGAATGGGGATTACTGTCACTGGGTGCTTTACTGTCAGGGTTGTCATGGTTGGGTGACTGGCACGGAAAGCCTGGCAGTCTGCAGCCCTGTAATCCTGCCTGCAGGCTGAGGCCTGCTGCTGGGTTGGAGGTGCTCACCGCCGGCCGCGTCGCTGCAACCACATCGGCAGTGGAGGTTTGGCTTCTGCCAGGCCCCACAACTTGGCGATGTGGCGGTCTTTAAGCCCGCCACGGCAAGGCTGACAGTCTGATGACCTTTAGCCTTGTAAGGAGGGACTAAAGCTCTAATGAGGAAATGGTACCCAATGTAGACCTTGTAAGTGCTATAAAGGGTACACCAATCCCAGATGTCCAAAGAAAAGCTTCTTTCTATTGCAGAATGTATGTCTCCCTGACATTGTTACTGTGTGAGGGCCAAAACCTTACATGGGAGAAGAACAGCAAAAAGCCTTTGATTCACTAAATGTTCCCATTTACAGTACTCTTACTTTTAAGCCATACAGTTGTGGCAAGACATGTGATCAGTGCAGGTGGAAGTATATACAGTTTAGGGGCTGAGATAACCCAGAGTTCTATCAATTCTGAATGGAACATGGCATTTGCCACCAGAACACCTGGAACATAAATATGTGGTAATTGAGAGCAAAACGTTAGCCTGTGTTTGGGCCACTGGCAATTTTGGTACTGTCTGTAGAGCAAGACGTTTATTGTGAGAATTGTGAAATCACATAACAAACATTGGTAAGTATCACACCTCCAGGTGAGGGAAGAAACGACAGCCAGATTAGCAAGATATCTGTCAAATCTCCCTTTGAAGTATCCTTCTTTCAACAACAATAATGATGATGAGACTGATGTAATATCTTCTATATGGAAGGGATTTTGGAGTGTCTCCAAAAAGAATGGCATGCACCTGATATCTAGGTTGAGATCCTCAAAATGGTCCAGAAGTACCTTGCAGAAGATTAACCCTCCATCTGGACATTGCATTTGAACTTATGTTTATTCGGCCACAGGCAATAGAACTAGTGTTAAAAAGTACCTAGATACTAAGACATGAAAAGCGTGTGCCACCTGAAGCAGCCAGACACAAACTGGTACAGAACGTAAACCAAGGGCACATGAGGATGTCTTCATTAAAAAATGTAGATCCAATTTTGGGTGGCCTAATATGGATTATGAAGCTGGAAAGTGAAGTGGGTGAGAGACTGGGAAATCTATGCTGATTCAAACAAATTTGCTAAAATCTCTACCAAAGTTCTGTGTCAAATGACATACCTAGGACAGGCAAAAGCTCACTTTAGACATTGCTGGGGCTTTCAAAGTGCTGCCTAACCAATGGAAGTGAGTGTTACTTTTAGTAGAGTACCACTCAAATAGCCCAAAGTGAAATTTGTTGAACATCCTAAAGCCCACCACGTGTTGGAATTCTCCCCGGATGTATTCTGTAAGTAAGGATTCCCAGAAACATTGGCTACAGATAATGGAGTAACACTTTACTCAGCTGAAATAGAAGGCTTTTTGTGAAAGTGTAGCATCTGCCCATCATCATAGGTTATCTGATCCCTAACGTAATGGACATGATTAACAATGCATTAGGTGTTTGAAGTAAATAATCACATTGGCATCTCTAAGAAGATGGGCCCTTATCAAAACAATAAGAGAAGGACTTTGGACACAGAAGATTTGTCCTCACTTTGTCACAGAGAAAACCCTTTTCCTTATGCACAAGGACATAATGCCTTTATCTCAAGTGTGTTCTTGATAGCTTAAGAAATGAATGACTAAATATGAAGAAGGCCAACTTTGTAGAGCAAAGAGTGTAGAATATACACTTCATATCCAAAGAAATGTATGATAGGAATGAAACAAGCAGAATTCTCAATGTGAACATGGTGATTGGGTTAGTACTTGATTGCATGGGCTAACAACTAGGACAGAAACCAAATTTGCATGTCCTGTGAAAGTCACGAAAAGTCAATAAAGGTAGCAGGGTGACTCCTAATGGTAAATGTTTAATTGCTAATAGGGTGTGAACGTGGAATGGAAACATAGTTTTTAATCTTGTCAATGCCTCATGAGACCAAAGTACTTTTGGGTCACAAACCTGTGATTCTACCTCACAGAGGCAGAGATGTAAGTTTCTCTCAGGAGGAAGTATTAGAATTGGTAATTCAAGTACATTAACATCTACCAGGGCAATCACCTCCCCCCTCTGTGAAAGCTGAAAGAGACTTTGATGCTTTTATTAAAAAACAATGCAAGATGTGGGAAACCATCTTGGACACTAATGCAGAACTCATCTTTTTTCCATTTATGTCATTTTCTCCTTTTGTTACATGTTTAAGGGGAAAGATATGTTATCAGTGGCAGCCCGTAAAGTGCAGTGGTGGGTACACACACACTTGTCCTCACATATACTCACACACAGTACATATACATGACCACACCCATTCAAAGCATGCATGCACAAACTCACATACATACATGCATGCATACACACATGCACACATGCACCCAATTTCACAAAACTAAAACTTACCAGGCTGCATCTCCATTGGCAATAGGGACGCCTAAATGGTTCCTGAAAGTTTGGGACTGCCACCTCCTTTTGTTGGTTAACTTTTAGCCAATGAGAGGAGATGGCAGTCCTGTACTTGTCCTAGAGTGGGATGGATCCAGTGAGAGTTACTGACCCCACCCAACACTGCAACAGGTGTCACCTATACACACTAGACTCTGGACACTGAAAGGCTTAAAACTGAAGCACCCAGGGCTGCCTCCATCAGTGAAACTCCCTTTGTCATAATGTGAAGACTTTGCCGGGCTGAGGAGGTCACACTCACTGGAATATGAAATCTTCAGCCTGGTAAATTTTGGCTTAGAGAGCCAGGTGCATGGGCATTTAGCATATGTACAGCACATGGAAGCCTGGCCTGAGCATAAAGAATGTATGTCAGGCTGACCTTTGCTCAGCTTGACAGACATTCTTCATGCATTGAAATAGGTGAAAGGGTAGCGCCCCCCACCCTTAACAACAGGCCACTGATGAATGTCATATTCACTACAGCGTATTGTATAGTTGTAAACCGATGACATTTTCCTTTCTCCCCATCTTTCTTCTTTTCCCCATCCTCTTCTCCTCCTTAGGGGCCCCCTCGGAACACTGTAGGGGAAACATTCCATGGTTCAGTTAGTGACATTCGCCAGGGTGTCAGTCATACTTGAGGTGCTGCATTACTTAACATAATAAATCGGTGCTTCAATCCACTTTGTGTCCGTACTACACTCTCTGTTTGCTTACCTTTCTTGAGAGACAGGTTCAAGCAGTGGCAAAAAAAGATATTTGTTGGTTCCTCATTGGCTCCATGTGTCCTTTCAACAGTAGGCATGTGAGTGTTCTTCAAAGCATGTGCCTTGTTTTGACGGTGTAATATGTGTATTTGTGTGTGTATTGGATAGAGAGAGTGTATTTACAAGATTATGTGGTGATCTGAATGTTTGTAAATGTATGACAAGGTTCATGAGTATGTGTACGTGCATATATAGGTATGTGGTATTTGCATAGAGCAAACTTAGCTGAAAGGCAGCAGAGCAATGTACAGGGTCAAAGACAAAGATCGAGTTAACTAGTAATTGAAAGTGGTGTGTCTTCAGGTCTTTACTTAATTAGTACAGGGTTGGAGCAGTTGAAATAGATATATTGATGTAATTCAAGATCGTGTGTGCATTGATGAACAAGGTGTGTTGCCTTCTCTTTACATTTTACACAATTTCATCCATATTCTGATGGTGTCTGGGCAGGGACTGTGCCAAGAGTTGCCAGACGTGGTATGCCTGTAGGTCAGATTACTAGTGATTCATTTATCGGTGATTCACCTAGTATTGATGATGATGCAGGATGGCAAGGGAAGCCAGTGAAAGTCCATCAAGATGGATGTTATGTGGTCATATTTTTTCAGGTCCTTGCTGAGGGATCCTGCAACGTGTGGAGTCTGCGAGTCCATGGAGCAAGATGTTGCCAGATTCAAGAGCACATGAAATATAACAGCATTTCAGAAGTTACTTTCTGGGAGCAACCATTTAACTTATTTTAGTACAGAGAGTTTGTATCAGAACATCTTGGTTTTCTTGCTGATGTGTTCTTTGAAGATGAAGTCAGTATTCAATTAAAATTGCAGCTAAACGTTTATGTCCATCTGCCCATAGTCATGTTTTTAAGTCAGCTTCAGACTTGTTTATTTTTTTTTTATTGGTGAGGAGCAGATATTCTTTTTAGGTGTTAAGAGCTTTTAAAAGCTTCTGGGCATGCAGGTCTGAGTGATGTGCAAGAGGTATTTGAGGAGTGGAGGGTCTGGAGAGGAGCAGACTTTCAAGAAGAACTGTGTGTTTGATGTTTTAGTGAATTCTGATACTGTTGATGATGAATTGTGTCCCAAGAGAATCCATATACCAGCTCAAGATGATATGGGACAGGATAAATCTTTGCAAGTGTGATCTGAAGATGACCTGGTAAATGAACTGCGGTTGACTGGATGTGTAGGAGATGAACCAGTGAAGTATGTTGCCATTGAATCCTATTTGAGACTTCAATATGAAGATGATGGTAGGATGATTGACGATATGCAAGGTGGCTGAGAATTCCAGCGATATTAAGTGGAGGCTATCATTTTTATCTGTGGTCAAGGGGGCGCCAACAATGGTGTATTCTTTCCCAGGCTACAGCATGAGCTGAAGGCATGTTGGCTATCGTTCAGGAGATGGCTGGGGCTGAGCTGATTTTTAAGTAGTGCTTATACAGCTTTTTCATTGATGCTTCTGAAGAAGTGTATATGCAACTGATGTACCAGTAGTTTATGAGGTGATCTGGTCAATTGTTGGTTTCACCATAACTGAGAAAATTTCGTGTTTCTTGAGAGCTCTAGGGATGCCTTGAGTAAGGAAGGATTTGACCATTATGAGTAAGCATGTGAGACATTCTCCGGAAAGGACTTTGCTGAAAAAGAAGGAAAGGTATCATCATTACTCATAGTAAGTTTAGAATGTTGGCAAGGTCTATGGAGACTGGGGTTTGACGAATTACTCTTATGGAGTGCTGCACAGAAGGATGGGTATTGAAGGATTTGCAGGCCTAGTGTTGTCACTGTGCAGCCGGTGACTTTGTTTTTTCTCTGAAGAAGCGTTTGATGGGATTGCAGTTGTCTGTGATGTGTGGGATAGGAGGGTGCACATAGAAACAAGAAAACATGGGTTTAAATGTATAGGTATGTAAGTCTGTCTTCATGTAGATATCTATTCTTATGTGTGTTTGTGTATGTATGATTTTGTGCATGTGTTTTATTTTGTTTGTTAGTGTCTTGTTCTATGCTATTCTGTCATAAGACTGTCTCCATACAAGGGTGTATGGTGTGACATTCAATGCATTCTACATGCTCTCCCAGGCCAAAGTTTGTGTGTTGAAAGGTAAAGTGCCTCATCAGCCCCTAGAGGCAGCATCTTAGTCAGGTCTGCCTAAGGTGGTTAAGATAGCTTTGTTTCTTTCCAATAAAGCTTGAAAATTAGTAGATTCCAATGGTGTTTCTTTGTATCAGTATACAGAGTGAGTGTGCTTTTTAACTGTCTTATTAAGTTGTGTGTATCTGTGGTAAATTATAATGTGTGTCTTCATAAATGTCTGAGACAGTATGCCATAGATTGTCACAAACGATGGAACGCTGTGACAGTGACCTCCTATGAAAGAAATAGAAATACTTAGAAAGTCAACTATATTTGGCCCACTTATTTGTCAATCTAGAGAGACAGGAGAAGAAGGGAATTGTACAAGTGATCCAACGAACAAAATCACTTAATTTACCAGTAATATATCCAATGATTAACTCTAAAGGCAGGAAATCATCACACCTACCGCATTTTATTTAATATATCAATCCTTAAAGCAGTACACATGAGGCCATCGCTGTTGAGGAGGGCCCAGCCAAGATTTTGGTGGAAGGGATACTTTGTTACAAATGTGACCGATATTCCTTCTGCTGTGGTAAAGTGCAATAGGCTATAACACGTTTGTAATATGGAGGACGGGAGGTTTTCTGTTTGTGGTGCTGTATTATCTACAACCATGGCTCAGTCTCTCCTGTATATGTGCACAACCCTTCATGCATAATTTACAGTATATTAAATCTAAGCATTCCCGGCCTTCCTTCCTTCTCAGTTTGGTATTCAGTCATTTTCGTTAATGAACTTGTATTCATAATAAAGCCCCCTTCTGAACACTTTATATTTTAATGAGAACATCATAAAAATCAGTCCAACTAGGGGCTTATGAAAGTAACTGCCAAAAAGAATGTATGGTTGACTCGAGAGGCTTGCGTAGTTGAGTGTCAAAAGGATTTCTGAAACAAGCTATTTCAGATCCTAGGAAGCACTTAACAAACAGTGGCTCACCCATGTGGGCATTTGAGCGGCTCGCCACCGCTTTCATCCTCAGTATTCCAAGGGTTTGAAATTGTGCTGCGGTGCCACATAAAGATTATGGGCCATGTGTACGAACACATTTTCCCATAGGCACAGAATGGGCAAAACTGCTTGCTACATCTGGCCCTATGTTACAAAGCTCCTGACCATTGCAGTGACCGTGAAAATCTGTACCTCTGCTCGGCTGGTGGTCCATGCTAGAGGTTAACAAACCAAGGAAGGCCTGAGGTTGGCTTGAGCCAGATACCTTGCTTATGAGATGCCCTTATCCCAAAGGAACTGGCTTTAATATAGAGCGAGGCACACCCCTCAGGCACTGCCCCATATACCACCTAGTGCTGTTTTTGAAATGCAAAAACTGGTAAACGCAGTACAGCTGATCAGATATCTGAAATTTGTTTTTCTGATTCATCTAAAAGAAGAACATACAAATGAATGCCCCTTGGTGCCAGCTGCTATTCACATGTGTCTTGTGACGGCATGTAACTAAGAGCACTTTCTCGGGAACATTTTAGGCAAGCTTTATTTTGCTGATCTATATAATTGCCATCATTGAGGTGTTGAACCACTCTTGAAATCGGTCTGTTTTCGTTAAGTCAGGGGAAGCCAGCAATTTGAACATAAAAAGTATAATGTTTGTCTTTTCGTCTCACATTGCACTTTTGTCTAGAAATTGTTTTATGTAGATAGTTTAAGATTGATTTCATAAATCATTTCGCTTCACAGTGCCTCACTTTTCTTGAGCCAAAACGTCTGTTTTAATATGAAATAATATCGTATCACGTATAATAAAGTCAAAGATATTCATAGTGCACATGACAAACTGATACCTCTTTTGGCTGGCTATTGCCAACATTGTCAAGGCACAGAGATATTTGTATGTTTTTATATGTACATTTAGAACACTTTTGTTGAAGGAATAACCTTTTTTTAAATTTTAAAGTGCTTGTTTTACTCGAGAAAATATACCAATCATCATGGAGAAATGCCCTCTGTTCTTTTTCGTAGGTCGATTGACCGTTGACATTGGTTGAGATTAATTAGGAGCCATAAACTATAATAATCATTATAATTTACTACTACTATATTAGTCAATAATGAGAGTTTGGTATCAGGTAAAGGGTTTTGGTAATCAAATCTTTTAGTAAATCATTTGTACTGTAATCATCATAAACATTTGTCAATCTCAGTCATTAGTTTTATGAATTATCACATACGTAATCAACAAATCATAATAAATGCAGTTAGCATGGTCCATCCAGGAATGAATCCCTTTTCTAGGACTGGAAACAGAAAAGGTGTCAGTTCGGAAGCCCATAAAGTGCTTTGATTACAGAGAAATCATAAGTATAATGCTTCAGTACTAAAAGTCATCTCAAAATTAATCAAAGCAGAACTTCTCATGAAGAGAAGTTCAGTAGACTCAGTAGAGTTTCAAATCAGACATAAAGTTTGAATAGCAAGCAGGCAAGGGCAAAATGCTAGGCAAAAAGGAACCAACCTACTCTAGGAACACGCATGATTATTGACAATACATATTTTTAATGTTGCAGTTCAGCATTTTTTTTTCTTTGGTCAGTCAATCAGCTTTGGACACTCTTATGTGAACAACAACACTTGTCTTATTCCTAAAGGTAAACAATAACTGTACATGGCAACTTTTAAAACTGCAACTATGTTGTATCAAATATGTGTTTATTGCATGATTCATTCTCCTGTTCAAAATTGCATTTCCATGTGTGAACTTTCATATCAAACTTCTAAATAACAAATCTATTAATTAGCTAACAGTGGTGTTTGTGTGAGTAGAAACATTTACAGAATCAAAAGAAAACATTTTATGCAAGTATTATTCATTATGAAAAACATGGAAAGGTCAAGAAAATAAATATTTGTACTATACTACAATTCTTTGGTCATGTCCGCTTGCCAAACAGCATTGCTTTAGCTGTTCAGGCCTAATACAAGTAAATGTGATTGCCTACTGCAATTGTTTTCATTTAACCATATTTATTTTTCATTAAAGCCTTCATGTTAATTCTGCACATTATTATAAAACTGCATTATTTTTGCCGACGTTATAAAACGTGGCAGCAACTTACATGCCAAATCTTCTTATCACTCAGTTCATGCTTTGGCTCTGTTACCAAGCTAAACAGTGATTCCACATCCTATATGAATTTGCTGGATTCTTCACCTCTATTCCGTGTTAAATCCTTCTAGTGTGCATGGTTTGTGGTCTTTCAAGTACTGATGCATCAGTGCTCTGTTAGAGAGGTTGGGCATGTGGTCCACATCTGTACAGCAGAACTCTTTGCCTTAATGCCATGAAATTAATGACAGGACCTGCATCATAGGTACAGTGTAATTGGTCATACAGAACATGATACAGGCTCTGCGTCATACGTACTGTGTAATTTTTCATTCAGTACACGATACAGCCTGATGCAGGCCGATACTTACAAATTTTCGCTAGTGTGATTATACATCCTGGTTTTGCCTAGGCAATTTATAATGCCTGTTTCAGCGTCATGACACTGTTTGGCAAAACAAATACATGTCCCAGTTTGTGAGAGAGGGATGGGTGATCGTGCACAATTATCACAGAGTTGTGTAGGCTCACGTTTCAACCAGCCATCATCACACCAGAAACCCAACTTAACTTTTACAGATTCACCTGCTCTGCCTCACCTCATTCAAGCAACAGAGTAGGATGTAATGAGGGGTGAATGAGGGCTACAGGCCAAGGCAGAGGCCAGGCTCACCAGCAACCTGCCCCTAGAGCAATGCAAGGGGAGGGAATGTTTATCTTTCATCATATACATTGAGATATACATGTACATATAAAACGCGGAATAATATGTGTCAACATTTAGTCCTATTTTTATGTCTGTCGCCCCTCCTGGTTTTTGGTTCTGAAACTCTGGTCATCCTTATTTCCACAATATTGTGAAGTTTTTGTACACTGCCTATTTGACTGCTGTTGTGACTACGCATTAGAGCGAATTTCCAGGATTTTAAAAAGCAAAGTAGGCCTTCACGGACATAATTTGCGTTAACTTTTCGATTAGCAAGCTCTGTTCATGGTCCTGAAATCGGAGATTTTATTCCCCTTTCTCACATACCAGTGCCCTATCCATGGTGCTGATACATGCAGAAACGCTCCTCGTCCCTTAAAATGATGAGTGCCCTGGTTATGGTTAAGAACTACATAGCGAGGTCTACACAGACCTAGTACCCACCACGTGCCCTGCACGAATAGAAGCATTTCTCGCAACACAGAACCAGTCTATGATGTCTGCTGTCTAAACAACTTTTCGTGTTTGTTTTGTTTATAAAATACCTGTATTACAAACGCGCACCAGTCTCCAATCAATGGCTGTATCTTAGGGGCGTAGAAAGAGAGGGGGTGGGGGTGCGAGCTTCAGATTTCCCAACAATCAGGCTTGCACAGAATGCTGACATACATTACACGATCAGCATGGCACACGAGGGGCTTAAAGGGCAGCGGAAAAGGGATGAATGCAGGTTGGGAGGGGCAGTAACTGAGAGAAAGCACATTATTTGTCAAATAACCATCATTTTTTAAGTCTTCCCAAACAGAAGGAGAGTGTGTGCGTTTTTGTTTGTGTGCGTAACATTTCTGGTGAAATCGAACAGAAACCTCACTACACCAGACTGAAAGCACCAACACCCAGTTATTTATCACAGGTGCCTTTATTTGGGGTTTGGAGGGTGTAGCTCCCCCAAACACCCTCCTGAAGCTGCGCCCCTGCTCTAGCTGTTATTCATGGGCAAGAAGAGGGGTGCTTAAGTTGACACAAAGAGACTCCAAGCCCCAAAATGGGACGCTTAAAAGCGCTCCGATGTAACCTTGATATACATTGAAAGGCTATATAAATGCCATTACAATGCAATACAAAGGAGCTTTGTGAATCAGGCGCCATCTTAACTGCCTGTTGGTTCTTAGTAAACATAATCGATGACCTTTGGGTCTTTTAACTTCTTCTAATGCCGTCCTCCTTTTCTACCTTCATTCCACCCCTGTTTTTCCTCTTCTGTCCCTCTCCTTTTCATAGTTTCTCGATCTCCATCTGTCTTGGTTTCCTGTCCTCACAGCACACTGCTTATAATATAGGTGCTTCCTGGGGAGTACTAAATGCAGATCATTCCTATGAAAGTATTAGGAGCCTGCAGTGATCTTTCGAATTCTCTTGCACAGACCACACTGTGACAACGGTCGCCTCTAGGCACCAAGGTGATTTAGATTGCGATTTGATGCCTGTGAAAGGCACTAGAACCTTATATGTTCCATATCAGTGAAAGGTTCCCACATTATTCTGCATTGTGCACAAAAATGTGAACTTCCCGGTTCAAAGCTAACCCGGACTCCGTGCACAGAGTCCTTTGCCTACCCGAGTCTGCCATCTTCAGTGCAATGATTATGTGGTAAAAAGCATGACATATGAAAGCTATAACAATCAAAATACAGATTGAATGTTTCAAAATTCGGAACATCTAGTAAAGTGAACGTGATTATGTGGATGGTGAGACGAATGGCACAGAAAATAATCTGGAAAAACAGAGCTCTGTGGGAGGAGGCCTCAAATAGGAGCGCAGGTCGTCAAAAGTGTGTGTGTGGGAGGGCAGGAGGTAGATATGTGACGAGACTGGAGGGGGGATGGGAGGTTTGATTATGATGATCAGTACGATGAGACATTACAGGGTGATTTCTTTGATAGTGGTTGCAGAGTTGGGGGGGCGAGTGTGAAAGATGAATGCACAATGAGGACGGCGTAGACCTGTGGGCCAGTTCAGCCCAAGCAACTATTGTTTTCATGATATTTAGAAAGCTTGCATGCAGTTCCACAGCTTGCATGATGGCTCATTGCGCTTAGCGCTCGACATTGACAAATGCTATGTTCTGGAAGTTCTGCGTTTTAGTACTTGTACGCAGATGCTATCCTTACAAAGTCGGTAAAGGGAGTACCATAAATTAACTGTGTTTTTTTATTTATACTACATATAAATGGCAGAGGTAAGGCATGGAGCACAACATAAAAACAAATTATTATGTCTGAACCTTGTCTTCATTACTTAAGATCATTTTTCCTTTTTTCCTTATTTCACCCTGTCTTTCTATTCTCCTGTTCTCCTGTTACTGTCTGTTCACACAAGAGAGAGGTGCAGTATGACTGCTAGAGTATGTGATTGATGTGTTGTAGAGATATGGTGGTGGGATAAATGAAGGATGTGGGATAAGGACATTGTTGACCAGGCTAATATATTTTTTTGAGGGGACTTTTTGGGGTAAAGTGGGGGCCTCTTTATTGTAATGACCTTGAAACCACATATTGGAGATCTATGAAACAGGGATTTCTCACATTTTCCTCATGCACGCTTGCGGCGAATCGTCGTTTCCCTGTGCTTTGGTCCCTTCAATTGAAACATGTGTGACTATTTCATTAGAAGCTGATAGAGCGTAGTTTAAATATTACATATGCTAAACGTGAAATGCTTATATCAATAATCAATAATGCTGCATAGAAAATGACAATAATTAGAGTAATGCTTAAACGCGCATCTGAAATTCGACTATAATGTATGAGGTTACCAATATACGTGAACTAACAATGATATGTGAAACTGTTCATGCTATGATTTGTATTAACACTTACGATATTACATTTGTTTTAAAATCTCATGGGCCTTAAGTTAGCGTAAATTGTAGGTTTTCGCTCCCTAAGCGCTCATATTAAAGCATTTTCTCTGTTTTCCAGTGTGCTGACTCGCAAAGGGCCATGACCTTGCATTTGTTCCTTTCCTTCGTTTTATGTAACGAACCAGATTCCGTTCCCATCCGCATGCTAGCTGCCTTAGTGTGAATTCAAATACAATTTGAAACAAAAGTAGATTAATCTAAATGTACAAGGACATTTGACCATGGACAAAAGAACTCATGACCCAAGAAACGTGCCAAGTGGTGAAGAAACCCACCGGATGTGCCACCTCCGAAGACGTCAATTATGAAGACCAATCAAAGTGTTATAAATTATCGTGGGGTGACAATTGGGATTACCTAATATATAATTTAATAGGTTAAAGATAGTGGGGTATAGCGAATGTCCAATAGAATTTTGGGGGAAGGTATTACGAAAAAGGGATAAAAACTCATGTCACAGAAGGGACGAGAGAACTAGGTAGGGAATGCTATTGATTTTATCCAGAAACTCTGTCACTCTGTTTGGTGATTTTGAGACTTAATAAACCATCCTCACCCATAGACTGCCCTTTGCGCTTCTCCTCCTTATGAGGGAAGTGTCCCCTGTCCTTTAGATGAGGTTATACTGATGGCGATTCGACTGATGTCATGAAGACGAAGACTGATCCTGTGTGCTGAATTAATCCTTGGAGGGTAATTATGACAATGCGATTTGTAATTTGTCTGTTTGCTTTTCCTTTCTAGGTACCAACTGCTCATTTTTAAATAGAGGCCATAGCGAGATGTTTTCTAAATTGATGTTCTAAATTATTTTGCATGAAGTCCAACATGCTGATGCTAATTGGTGGTTAGGATAGGTAATCACTCTGACTGACGCAAATAGACAAAGACTGACGTTACTCTATGCTGAACTGAGACTCAAGTGATATTCTTGTATTCTGATCTATGTTCACGCCGTGCTATGTTCTTATGTTTGTGATTCTTGCATTAATGAAATCTTATCACAGTTGCCATATTGTGACTATGCTCTTATGCTTCTTGGTTTTGAGACTGACACTTCTGCTAGTAGATTGTAATCAATAGGGAATAAAATTCATAAAATTCTATCAAAGGTGTGGTTATTCATGGCTGAAAGGTCATGGTTGCGTCGACAATTTGATTAATGTCTATAAACAAGGTAAAATGCATTGTGGTGGTGAATATTGATGACATTATTGATATATTGCTTGACATATTGATCAGTTATCTCGTCCTAGGGTGTCTCACCACTGGGTCACAAGATTCATTGGCCTAAAACGAGTCCTAATGTGTATAAAATTGACATAAAAGGATGCGTTAACAAAGCTAACTCACCAAATCCCAGAAAATCAGGCAGTTCATATTAAGGTGGACACCGAAAGTACAATCTTACTAAAGAATGGGGCTGCTGTGCTGTTTATTATCGAGCAACTCTTTTAAAAACCCATTACATTCAAAAAGTGGAATGATCATGCCGAAAGGTGTTTTGGAGAAAATGTGCTGCAGCTTGTTTGTTGATTAGTTTAAGAGCAACAGATAATACGGCTCCAAGCACATGGCTTCGTTTTAAAAGTAAACCTTATTAATTACTGATGCACAGCACACTGATGAAGTGGATCTGAGTATCAAAAAAGGGAAAAGAATGAAAAGGGCTCTCAATCCCACTTTAATGTACCATTCGCCTAAGAAACATGTTTATCACCCCCCCCCATACTCGTCTCTAAAGACACGCAGGCTACATTGTTCAATGCTTTTACTGCACAAACACAATAATAGGTGAACTTGCTGTCATCCACAACTCCTCTTGGCCCTGTGTGGTATCTTGGTCACCACGGAATGTTATGCAGTCTTGGGAACTTGGGAATTGTTAGAAATGGGGTTTTTGGTTGGCAGTCAGGTTATCCCCTGTCCAAGCAAAAGCCCTCACTCTAGTCAGGGTAAGTCACACACTATCCAAGATTATCCTGTGCCCACCCTCTGGTAGCTTGGCACGAGCAGTCAGGCTTAACTTAGAAGGCAATGTGTAAAGTATTTGTGCAATAAATCATACAATACCACCATATAGCACCACAAAAATACACCATACAGTGTTTAGAAAAAAATATATAATATTTATCAGGATAATTGTAGGTCAAAAAGAATAAAGATGCAATGGGAAATTGTAGAACTATCACAGGAAAGTGATATAAAGGGTCTTAAGTCTTTAGAATGTAATAAAAGTGTCTTTCAAGCACAAAGTACCTGGTTTCTGGTGGAAAATCTCCTCAGAGGGCCACAGGTGAAGAGGTGCGTGGAAAAAGGGGGGTGTGCGTCGATTTCCTCTCAGCACACACCGACTTGCGTCGTTCTTTTCCACGCGGGGAAGTCGGGCGTCGTTTTCCGGCGCGCAGACAGTCTCTTTTTGTGGATCGCGGGGATTACCAGATGTCCCGGGTCTGTGCGTGGATTCTCCTGCTTGTTTTCCGGCTGCGCGTCGTTCTGCGGGGCTGCGCGTCGAAGTTTCGATCTCACGGTAGGCGTCGTGTCGATTTCTCCTTGGAAGTCGGGCGGCGTTGTCCTTGCGAGGCCGTGCGTCGAAAGTCTGGTCTCACGGCAGGCGTCGCGTCGATTTCTCCTTGGAAGTCGGGCGGCGTTGACCTTGCGAGGCCGTGCGTCAAAGTTTCGCACTCACGGTAGGCGTCGCGTCGATTTCTCCTGGAAAGTCGAGCGGCTTTGTCCTTGCGAGGTTGTGCGTCGAAGTCTCGATCGTCCCGAGGGCGTCGCGTCGATCAGCGTCGGTGTGCGGCGTTTTTCTCGCCGCGAAACAAGCTGTGCGTCGAAATTTTCGGCGCACGGAGCGTCCAAGTGAAAGGAAGAAGTCTTTTTGGTCCTGAGACTTCAAGGAACAGGAGGCAAGCTCTATCCAAGCCCTTGGAGAGCACTTTCACAGCCAGACAAGAGTTCAGCAAGGCAGCAGGGCAACAGCAAGACAGCAGTCCTTTGTAGAAAGCAGACAGGTGAGTCCTTTGAGCAGCCAGGCAGTTCTTCTTGGCAGGATGTAGTCTCTGGTTCCGGTTTCTTCTCCAGCAAGTGTCTGATGAGGTAGGGCAGAGGCCCTGTTTTATACCCAAATGTGCCTTTGAAGTGGGGGAGACTTCAAAGAGTGGCTAAGAAGTGCACCAGGTCCCCTTTCAGTTCAATCCTGTCTGCCAGGGTCCCAGTAGGGGGTGTGCAGTCCTTTGTGTGAGGGCAGGCCCTCCACCCTCCCAGCCCAGGAAGACCCATTCAAAATGCAGATGTATGCAAGTGAGGCTGAGTACCCTGTGTTTGGGGTGTGTCTGAGTGAATGCACAAGGAGCTATCAACTAAACCTAGCCAGACGTGGATTGTAAGGCACAGAAGGATTTAAGTGCAAAGAAATGCTCACTTTCTAAAAGTGGCACTTCTAGAATAGTAATATTAAATCCGACTTCACCAGTCAGTAGGATTTTGTATTACCATTCTGGCCATACTAAATATGACCTCCCTGCTCCTTTCAGATCAGCAGCTGCCACTTCAACAGTGTATGAGGGCAGCCCCAATGTTAGCCTATGAAGGGAGCAGGTCTCCCAGTGGTGCAAAAACGAATTTAGGAGTTTTACACTACCAGGACATATAACTACACAGGTACATGTCCTGTCTTTTACCTACACAGCACCCTGCTCTAGGGGATACCCAGGGCACACATTAAGGGTGACTTATATGCAGAAAAAGGGGAGTTCTAGGCTTGGCAAGTACTTTTAAATGCCAAGTCGAGGTGGCAGTGAAACTGCACACACAGGCCTAGCAATGGTAGGCCTGAGACAAGGAAAAGGGGCTACTTAAGTGGGTGGCACAATCCGTGCTGCAGGTCCACTAGTAGCATTTAATCTATATGCCCTAGGCACCTGGAGTGCACATGACTGGGGACTTATAAGTAGATTAAATAGTTCAATCAGGTATGATCCAAAGTTACCATGTTTACAGAGAGAGAGCATATACACTTTATCACTGGTTAGCAGTGGTAAAGTGCGCAGAGTCTAAAAACCAGCAAAAACAGTATCCAAAAAGAGGAGGGAGGCAGGCAAAAAGTTAGGGGTGACTACCCTAAGGCTGTCAGATCTAACATGTGTCCCCCCCAGCTGAAAGTGGGGAGAGCTACCCGACCTCCTGGGAGCTCTCATCGCTAAGGCGGAAGTACCTGGAGAGACCATCAGCATTGGCGTGGTCAACCCCTGGGCGATGTTCCACCGTAAAGTCCATCCCCTATAGGGAAATGGACCACCTCAGAAGTTTTGGATTCTCACCCCTCATCTGCATGAGCCATCTGAGGGGCCTGTGGTCTGTCTGAACTAGGAAGTGAGTCCCAAACAGGTAGGGCCTCAGCTTCTTCAGTGCCCAGACCACAGCAAAAGCTTCTCTTTCAATAGCACTCCACCTTTGTTCCCGTGGTAATAGCCTTCTGCTAATAAAGACTACCGGTTGATCTTGGCCCTCCTCATTTAGCTGTGCTAGGACTGCCCCTATGCCATGCTCTGAAGCGTCTGTCTGCACGATAAATTCCTGGGAGTAGTCAGGGGCCTTGAGCACGGGGGCCGTGCACATGGCTTCCTTCAGGGCGTCAAAGGCTTTCTGACAAGCCTCTGTCCAATTCACCAACCTAGGTTGCTTCTTGGACGTGAGTTCTGTCAAGGGGGACACAATGGTACCATAGCCCTTGACAAACCTGCGGTAGTATCCGGTGAGGCCTAAAAAGGCTCTCACCCCAGTCTGGGTTCGAGGTGGTTGCCAGGCCTTGATAGTTTCGATCTTGGCCTGGAGTGGCTGCACCTTGCCACCACCTACTAGGTGTCCCAAGTACACCACGGAACCCTGCCCAATCTGGCACTTACTAGCCTTGATGGTCAGGCCTGCCTGTTGCAGGGCCTGAAGCACCTCCTTGAGGTGGAGCAGGTGTTCCTCCCAGCTGGAACTGTAGACAGCTATGTCATCCAGGTAGGCTGCACAGAAGGCATCCTTGCCAGCCAGGACCCCGTTAACCAACCGTTGGAAGGTAGCGGGGGCATTTTTCAATCCAAACGGCATCACCCGGAACTGGTAATGGCCGTCAGGGGTGGAAAAGGCGGACCTTTCCTTAGCCCCCTCAGTCAGGGCGATCTGCCAGTACCCTGAAGTAAGATCAAACGTACTCAGGAACTTGGCAGCGCCTAGCCTGTCCACGAGCTCATCAGCTCGGGGGATGGGGTGAGCATCAGTCCGTGTGACTGAGTTGAGACCCCGGTAGTCCACGCAGAACCGGAGTTCTGGCTTCGCGCCTGGGGCAGTAGCCTTGGGGACCAACACCACTGGGCTGGCCCAGGGACTACTGGACTTCTCAATAACCCCTAGCGTCAACATCTTGGAGACCTCCTCCTTGATGCTGGCCTTCACCTTATCTGACAACCTGTAAATTTTGTTCTTCACAGGGAGACTGTCACCGGTGTCAATATCATGAACACAGAGGTGGGTCAGTCCAGGAGTAAGGGAGAAGAGGGGGGAGAACTGCTCCAACAGCTCATAGCAGTCTCCTTTCTGGTTTAGAGTCAGGGAGTCAGACAGAATGACCCCGCTTACGGACCCATCACCTTCTTGGGCAGAGAGGAGGTCAGGGAGAGGTTCACTCTCCTCTTCCATTCCTTCATCTGTGACCAGAAGCATGTTGATCTCCGACCTCTCAAAATGAGCTTTTAGTCGGTTCACGTGGAGCACCCTTAGGGGGTTCCTAGGGGTTTGGAGGTCCACTAGGTAAGTGGCCTCCCCTTTCCGCTCCTTTATTTCAAATGGGCCAGACCAGCGGTCCTGGAGAGCTCTGGGCTCTACTGGCTCCATTACCCACACTTTGTCTCCAGGTTGAAACTCTACCAGAGTGGCCTTCTGGTCATACCATTGTTTCATCACCTCTTGACTGGCCTCCAGGTTACTTTGGGCCTCTTTCCAGAAGCGGGTCATCTGATTGCGGAGGGCCAACATGTAGCTGACCACGTCCTGAGGGGGTGTCTTTGGAGCGTTCTCCAATCCCTCCTTGACAATGCTTAAGGGTCCCCTGACGGGGTACCCATAGAGAAGCTCAAAGGGACTGAACCCTACCCCCCTCTGGGGGACCTCTCTGTAAGCAAAGAGAAGGCATGGTAAGAGGACGTCCCATTTACGCCTCATGGCCTCAGGGAGGCCACCAATCATGCCTTTCAGGGTCTTGTTGAATCTCTCCACAAGCCCATTAGACTGGGGGTGATAGGGTGTGGTGAACTTGTAGGTTACACCACACGCATCCCACAGATGCTTCATGTACGCGGACATGAAGTTAGTGCCTCTGTCAGACACTATCTCCTTGGGGAATCCCACACGGGTAAATATCCCCATCAGGGTTCTGGCTACCACCGATGCAGTTACGGTCCTCAGAGGGATTGCCTCTGGGTACCGGGTGGCATGGTCCACCAAAACCAGGATAAACCTGTTGCCTAAGGCAGTTTTGGGGTCCAAGGGGCCAACAATGTCGACGCCCACCCTTTCAAAGGGGGTGCCAACGACAGGAAGTGGAATCAGGGGGGTTTTAACCCTCTTTCCTGCTTTACCACTAGCCTGGCAGGTAGGACAAGCCCTGCAGAATTTGTCTGAGTGTGTCCTCATTTTGGGCCAGTGAAAGTGGGTGACAAGCCTGTTGAAGGTCTTGTCTTGTCCCAAATGTCCTGCCAGGGGAATGTCGTGAGCCAGGCCCAGTAGGAAGGCTCGGTAACATTGGGGGACCACCAGCACACGTGCTGCCCCAAAGACCGGAACCCTAGGCTCACTGTAGAGGAGATCATTCTCCCAATATAGGTGGTGATTGCCAGAGGCGTCACCTGCTGCCTGGTTTAAGGCTTGTTTCCTCAACCCTTCTAGAGTGGGACACTCTTTCTGCGCCTTGCAGAATTCCTCCCTGGTGGGTCCACCCTCAACTTGCCAGCCAGCAAGCTCAGGTAAGTCACCTAGGGTGGCAATGTCTTCCCCAGTTGGCTCGGGAGTCTCCTCCTCAGGAGCCCCGTCAGCCACTGTGGGAACTTCTGGGGCCGGTTTCCCGCGCCCCTTGTCCCTCCTCTTGGCAGCTCCCTGGGCCATCGTTCCAGGCTCCAGATGCCCTTGACTTCCCTCTCGGTCAGCCATGGACCGGGTGGTCATGCAGACCCACTCAGGTAACCCTAACATCTCCAGGTGAGATCTGAGCTCTACTTCTTTCCAAGCAGTATGCTCTAGATCATTGCCTAACAGACAATCTACAGGCATGGCAGGACTCACAGCTACTTTCAGAGTACCAGAGACCCCCCCCCACTCAAAGGGAACCCGAGCCACCGGTAGGTGACTCTCGCGATTGTCAGCGACTATGACCTGGTGGAATGTATTAGGGATTATCTGCTCTGTGGACACCAGCTGACTCTTGATAGTAGTCATACTGGCTCCTGTGTCACGCAGAGCCTCCACCTTCTGCCCATCAATGAGGACCCACTGCCGGTACTTGGAAGTATTTTTAGGCATGTGGACCTTGGACATCATTTCTCCTTCTCCCAGGGACACTAGGGAAATCTCTACCTGCTCCCCAAAGCTAGTTGGGTCCATCTCCCCCCGAGTGCTACACTAGTCAACCCAGGTGCCTGTCCGGTAGTGGACGGTGCCCTCTTGGGGCACTGTGGATCGCCTTTGTAGTGACCATATTGGTAACACTCCATGCATTTGGGGCTAGATTTTCCTGACCTGTCAAATGTCCCTGGCTTCTTCCCAAATTTGGAAAAGGAAGGGTTGCCACCCCCTCCCTGGGAATTCTTTTGGGGGCCTTTAGAGAGTTCTTTATCTGTAAGTTTATCTCCCCCCTCTTTCTTCTGTTGGGAACCCTGACCACCTTTGTGGGAGTCCCCCCCAGGTACCTTTTTGGACACTCTGGTGCTAACCCAGAGGTCCGCCTCCTCAGCAAGCTTCCTGGGATCAGTCAGCTTACTATCCACTAGGTGCTGGCGCAAATCGGTATAAGTAACATTAAGCATATGCTCTCTCAGGATCAAGTCATATAAACCTTTATAATCTGCTACTTTGTTGCCCCGCACCCATCCATTCAGTGCCTTACTAGAGAAATCAAAGAAATCTACCCATGTTTGTGTGGTTTGTTTGGTGCTGTCCCTGAACCTCTGACGGTATCCCTCAGGGGTCAGCCCAAACTTGGCAAGTAAAGTGGCTTTCTGGAGTGGGTATGTGTTTTGATCCGGTGGATCCAATGTGAGAAGTGTGTCCCTCCCCAATGGCGGCACATAACCCCACATAGCTACCCCCCATTGCCCTTCAGGAACCTCATGAGCCCTTAGTGCAACTTCATAAGCAGCTAACCATTTATCTATGTCATCTCCCACCACAAAACTGGGCACCACATTTTTGGGTATACTAACCTTCTTTTCTCCAGCAGGTCCTGTCTGTATGCTGCCACCATTACCGCTGGATTCAGACTGTCTTGCCTTGATCTCCAGCTCCTTGAGACTCAGTTCATGAGCCAACAATAGTTTCTTTTCAGCCAACGCTCTTTCAGCTTCCACTTGTTTGGCTGCTCTTTCAGCTTCTGCTTGTTTGGCTGCCCTTTCAGCTTCTGCTTGAATCTGTTTGGCTGTTCTTTCAGCTTCAATCTGTTTGGCTGCTCTTTCAGCCTCAGCTTGTTTGGCTTCTCTTTCTGCCCTCCTCTCCTCCTGTTGTGCCTCAATTTTCAGTTTTGCCATTTGCAATTGGAACTCCCTTTCCTCTCTCCTTTCCTCTGCGGTCAGGCTTTGCATGGAGACACTGCTCCCTGGTCTGGAAGGGTGCACAATTGCAGTGGTAACACCATCCATAGATAGTGAAAATCCTTCTGAGGGGCCATTTTCTGGCTCCTCTTCCTCATCATCCTCTAAATGGGCTTCTGCCCAGGCCCTCAGCGCCACTTGAAAGTCCTCCTTTCTGGAGGCCCCTTGGGTGGGTACCCTTAATGCCCTGCAGAATCCTCTTAGTTGTTTGACCGTGTATGTATCCAACTGGACTAGGTCAAAGTCCCCTGTCTGAGACCCAGTCAGAGACATGTTGAGTGAGGATTTAGTTTTGGAAAATTGTCAGGAAAAAACGGATTTTCAAAAAGAGATAAAAACCAAGTTGACCTTCAACTGTGGGTAGGTAGTGAAATACTTAGCTACTGTATGTCACTGCACAAATACAAGTCCTATCCTCACCGCTGATCACCAATGTTAGAAATGGGGTTTTTGGTTGGCAGTCAGGTTATCCCCTGTCCAAGCAAAAGCCCTCACTCTAGTCAGGGTAAGTCACACACTATCCAAGATTATCCTGTGCCCACCCTCTGGTAGCTTGGCACGAGCAGTCAGGCTTAACTTAGAAGGCAATGTGTAAAGTATTTGTGCAATAAATCATACAATACCACCATATAGCACCACAAAAATACACCACACAGTGTTTAGAAAAAAATATATAATATTTATCAGGATAATTGTAGGTCAAAAAGAATAAAGATGCAATGGGAAATTGTAGAACTATCACAGGAAAGTGATATAAAGGGTCTTAAGTCTTTAGAATGTAATAAAAGTGTCTTTCAAGCACAAAGTACCTGGTTTCTGGTGGAAAATCTCCTCAGAGGGCCACAGGTGAAGAGGTGCGTGGAAAAAGGGGGGTGTGCGTCGATTTCCTCTCAGCACACACCGACTTGCGTCGTTCTTTTCCACGCGGGGAAGTCGGGCGTCGTTTTCCGGCGCGCAGACAGTCTCTTTTTGTGGATCGCGGGGATTACCAGATGTCCCGGGTCTGTGCGTGGATTCTCCTGCTTGTTTTCCGGCTGCGCGTCGTTCTGCGGGGCTGCGCGTCGAAGTTTCGATCTCACGGTAGGCGTCGCGTCGATTTCTCCTTGGAAGTCGGGCGGCGTTGTCCTTGCGAGGCCGTGCGTCGAAAGTCTGGTCTCACGGCAGGCGTCGCGTCGATTTCTCCTTGGAAGTCGGGCGGCGTTGACCTTGCGAGGCCGTGCGTCAAAGTTTCGCACTCACGGTAGGCGTCGCGTCGATTTCTCCTGGAAAGTCGAGCGGCTTTGTCCTTGCGAGGTTGTGCGTCGAAGTCTCGATCGTCCCGAGGGCGTCGCGTCGATCAGCGTCGGTGTGCGGCGTTTTTCTCGCCGCGAAACAAGCTGTGCGTCGAAATTTTCGGCGCACGGAGCGTCCAAGTGAAAGGAAGAAGTCTTTTTGGTCCTGAGACTTCAAGGAACAGGAGGCAAGCTCTATCCAAGCCCTTGGAGAGCACTTTCACAGCCAGACAAGAGTTCAGCAAGGCAGCAGGGCAACAGCAAGACAGCAGTCCTTTGTAGAAAGCAGACAGGTGAGTCCTTTGAGCAGCCAGGCAGTTCTTCTTGGCAGGATGTAGTCTCTGGTTCCGGTTTCTTCTCCAGCAAGTGTCTGATGAGGTAGGGCAGAGGCCCTGTTTTATACCCAAATGTGCCTTTGAAGTGGGGGAGACTTCAAAGAGTGGCTAAGAAGTGCACCAGGTCCCCTTTCAGTTCAATCCTGTCTGCCAGGGTCCCAGTAGGGGGTGTGGCAGTCCTTTGTGTGAGGGCAGGCCCTCCACCCTCCCAGCCCAGGAAGACCCATTCAAAATGCAGATGTATGCAAGTGAGGCTGAGTACCCTGTGTTTGGGGTGTGTCTGAGTGAATGCACAAGGAGCTGTCAACTAAACCTAGCCAGACGTGGATTGTAAGGCACAGAAGGATTTAAGTGCAAAGAAATGCTCACTTTCTAAAAGTGGCACTTCTAGAATAGTAATATTAAATCCGACTTCACCAGTCAGTAGGATTTTGTATTACCATTCTGGCCATACTAAATATGACCTCCCTGCTCCTTTCAGATCAGCAGCTGCCACTTCAACAGTGTATGAGGGCAGCCCCAATGTTAGCCTATGAAGGGAGCAGGTCTCCCAGTGGTGCAAAAACGAATTTAGGAGTTTTACACTACCAGGACATATAACTACACAGGTACATGTCCTGTCTTTTACCTACACAGCACCCTGCTCTAGGGGATACCCAGGGCACACATTAAGGGTGACTTATATGCAGAAAAAGGGGAGTTCTAGGCTTGGCAAGTACTTTTAAATGCCAAGTCGAGGTGGCAGTGAAACTGCACACACAGGCCTAGCAATGGTAGGCCTGAGACAAGGAAAAGGGGCTACTTAAGTGGGTGGCACAATCCGTGCTGCAGGTCCACTAGTAGCATTTAATCTATATGCCCTAGGCACCTGGAGTGCACATGACTGGGGACTTATAAGTAGATTAAATAGTTCAATCAGGTATGATCCAAAGTTACCATGTTTACAGAGAGAGAGCATATACACTTTATCACTGGTTAGCAGTTGTAAAGTGCGCAGAGTCTAAAAACCAGCAAAAACAGTATCCAAAAAGAGGAGGGAGGCAGGCAAAAAGTTAGGGGTGACTACCCTAAGGCTGTCAGGTCTAACAGGAATGTAATGATGTGGCGGTCCATCTGTGTTGTGCGATGAATGGTGAATGTTACTGAGACAGTTGGAGCCTGGACACCGATGATGGCGGAGCTTTGAGTAGAGCTTTTATACCAAAGTACATTTATTCTTTCAAGAATTTACTCTTCTGTGTTTATCAAAGTACATTTTGACGACAAGGACGGGATTCTGTGTTTATTGAAGTACCACATACTGTACCCAGAGGTGTCACAAAAACTACATAGAAGAAACCTCAGAACTTATCATTTTTTAATATATGAAACACACCCTCTCTACTCTTTTTAGCCGACCCAGCAACTTCAATACAAAGACAATAAAGGAATTCCTCTGTACACTCCCAAGCACTCTGACAGTATATCACCAAACCAACCTACCCAAAGGAAGTACATTTCATCCCATCAGCCTCAATCACAATCATCCACAGGATCTTGATACCCTAGGACTGGAAAGACCACTTTGCTATCCCCAAATTCATTCCTCACACCACAGCATTACATTGAAGTCAACCAAAAAGAAAAGCATTAACATTATGCTCTTTCAAAGTCCTGTCAACGGATGCCAGCCTAGAAGAACTCCTCAATTTATTATACTCTTTTCAATCCATGTCAGATGTTGAGATCAGCTTGGAAAAATACTACTATGAAAATCAATGTAGAGCTAAACGCTGTACTAGAAACAGAATTCTCCATATCTAAACCCTCAATGCCATGGTACACCCAAGAACACTCCAGGAGACAGACCTCATTCAACTCGAAGCACCCTGCACAAAGAACCCTCATTGGCACAACTTAAATACCTTCTATAAAACTAACATAGATGAAGCAACTAAAAGAAGCAAATGATTCTTTAAGGCCATCAAGCACTGCATCAGCCATTTCAATCTGACTGACTACAAGTCAAAAATACAACTCCATCAATCACTTCATCACTGAAAAGATTAACAAATTCAGATATTCAGATTGTACATCAACATCATGAAACAGACATCCATACGTTTTCATATTCCCCATCACTCCACCTCAAAGTAAATTACGCTTAACCTTCCATCATGATCTGAATTCCTCAAAATCCTGAACAAACTAAATGCCATCTTCATGAAGATGAGTTTCTATCTTCATCCATCATTAAACCTCTACCAGGAGACATCCCACTCCCTACCCAACATCTTTAACTTCACTCTCTCCCATGGCACTTCCCAGATGCTGTCAATATAAGGATTCTCAGCCTTCTGAACAAACATAGCCTGGATTCAGATCATATTGCCAAATTATTCTCCATTATCATAAAGAAAATAAGTCTCCATCCAGCTGAAGGGCAACAAGAACAATCCTCTATAGGGCTAGTGTTCAGGCATCAGACCAGACTGTAAAATGGAGACTGTCACTCTGCAAGTAGTTCTTATTTTTTTATTGAGTTCAATAATGCAGACAATACAAATAGAAACATGAAGTAACAATGTCCAATCAGGTTTGGAATTAAATTGGCTTTCATGCTGTAAAGAAAGAGAGACATCCCTGTTTGATTGAATGACAGAAGGAAACAGGAGAGAAGAGAAAGAGACGAGGAGAGGGACAGGGAAGCAGAGCGCAGAAAACAAAGGAAAAAAAACACTCAGCAGAAAGGATCAAGTAAAGGACATCTTAATGGATATTGAGTGATTAGTTTATAGTCCTGCAATAGCAATCTAGGTGCACCTGGCCCTAATAGGTAGTCTGAATCACTTGGTCTGCAGTGTTAGAGGCCTCTCATGGGATAGGCTCCTCGAGTGTTGCCGTAATCCTGGAGTTCTCCCTCTCTACCCGAGCCCTGAGGTGGGTTTCTAGTGTTGACCAAATGTCTTTAGGGCGGGACCTGAAGGGCATCAGTTTCCAATAAGTGGTGAGACATTCCTGACAGCAAGCCCGATCTCAGAGCAAGCAACTGTCTGCAGAGTCAGGTGTCGGCACCAATGGATCGCCATGCAATGTTTTGCAAGCAGCAGAATGAGAGCTGTCAGTTTGCTCATATCTGTGGGGACAGCATTGACATACCGCAGTAGATACATAAACGCTGATCTCTGAAGTCCATATGTAGTGATCTCTTCAACTATATTAAGGTGTGGAAAGTCCGCAATAAGCACAGCACATGCAGCTCACATCATCTATTAGACCCATTCTATGTAACCTCTCGGGGTACCCTATAGTCTGTGTAAATATTTAAAGTGAATTAGTCTCAGTCAGTAATTAGGGTATAATACTTGGGACTGGAGGCAGCAATATTTCCATTTGCTCTCTGTGAGGAGAGTGGCTAGGTCCACGGACCATGCAATCAGGCTGCCAGGGACGTTAATTGGCGTGGTCTGCCAGCATAGAGCCTAGTGGCAAGTTTTCTAAAAGAGGGATCTGTGAGCGTGAGTGTTGCTGCAAGCACGTGAAATGTAGGGGAGGCAGCTAAAAAGGATGTAGGAGCAGTCTGGATGTTTGCACGCCGTTGATAGTAGGTAAGTGTGTCCAAGTGAGTCACAGCACGGCCCTGTAATGCTCATGTAAAATTGCCGTCTGGATAGACCCCACCCATGGTAGTTAACTGCAAGCCATTTAGCCGGGCTCTGGTACCAGTGTTCATGGTAATAAGAATGGCACAATGTCCTAAGATAGGAACTGAGTGGGCGAACAGATGATCCATCCGGGCATGTTGTTGATATTCATTCCATGCCCACACTGTGCATGCCGCTGTGTCAGTCTGCATTTGCGGGAGCTTGGGGGTCTGGTATATTGCCACTAGGTGGGGGCATGGAGTGGCATGATCATGCTCAGGTGCTGTGTGTCACTATCCAGGTATTTGATGACACCCTCAAAATCTATCACAGAAAACACCCCTGTTTTCTTATCCTAATCATGATCTCTGCAGCCTTCAGCACAGTAAAGACCAAACATTGATCTCCTCCCAGGAAATCAGTGTGGGCTTTTCTAACACAATCTTAGAATGCTTTAGCTCTTACCACAACAACTGCCACCAACGTATAGAGGTAGGAACCAAGATTGTAGTAACTACCTAGGTTTCCAACCTCTACTCCATCAACTTCGGCCTGTAGATGCACTCAGACTCACTGTCAACGTCAAGATCCATCAATATGCCAAAGAAACTTAAATTTACCCTAAACCTTTCTCAGTCTTGATATTCAGTAACTCAAAACGTGCCTCAAGCTAATCAAAAATAAATATAAAGTACCTACCTAAAATTCAGCATGATGAAGACTGATTTCCTCTTCTTCATCAACATCTCCAAACAAACACTAGTATGCGTCTCTGGCATGAACGTCTATATTTTCAACCCTCAGCTGCCAATGCAAAATCACTTGGACTACCCTCTTGACACTGACCTAACATTTAAAGAGTTTATAATCAAGAAAATCATGACAGCGTGGCATGAAGAAAGAAAAACCCTTTCTTCCAGAACCCAACTTAAAAACGATGCAAGCTGAGGTCCTCAGCCCCCAGAATGGAAGCACCTTTCTGCCTATTGGCCTCCTCTACACCAACCTTGCACCTCTTTTACCACTTACACACTGCATCAAGTCCCCTCAAGTGCTCAGAAATGTTCGACCCCATCACCCAAATATTTAAGAAAACTACACTGGTATCCTGGAAGATCAGCACCATCACAACAACACCTTGGCAGGTCTGGCAGGGAAACTCAAGAAGGCACAACACCATGAATCCGGTTAAAAAGAGGCACAAGAAGGGAAAACAAGGAAGCAGAACTTCTCCCTCTATGCACAAAAGATTTAGAAAAACAGCCCCTGTAAAATTCAAGCTGCTTCAGCTCTTCTGGAATTCAGAAAGAAACTGAAGATACATCTTTTCCAAAAGCATTAACACACACATCACTCTTACTCATTCCCTGGCTTATTGAATCTAAATCATACTCTTGGGCTCTCACCCATTGTTTAGCACTCCATTACTTCCCAGCTAGGTTCATAATGTCAAAGTACCACTCTATACTTTCTCAGATACAAGCCATATGGGTGGCAGACTGGAAGGGGGACGGAGAAAGACTCAGAAAGGCATCCTACTTAAGAGATGAGAAGGGTGAAGCCCAATTGTAATGAAGCAACGGATGCTAAAATCAGTCCAAGTCATGAATTACTATAGAGAAACGAAATGGCTCTCATTATAACAAGAGGAAAGAACATTATAACTCTACATACAGACAGTAAAAAGGCTGTGCTTTACTTCTGTCCTGTTTGCGAATATCACAGCTACGTCCAAATAAATAAAATAGTAGTCAAATTATAATTTTAAACCATTTTGAATGCTTAATAGAATGTTGACAATAGTTCTTTTAGTTACCAAGTCCATTCTCTGATTATCCTTTTAACCAGGATGCTTTGTAACAACATTAGAAACCAGGTGACTATTTTAAAGAGGCACACCCTATCTTTGCTGTAAATATATTTTACCTTCACTTTATTTACATAGTGTATTGTGTGTGATTAGAATGAATATTCTCGTTTGAACAGTCTACTGGGTGGTCTGATATCTGTATGCTCAATTTCCGCAACAATGTTAGTAATGCCTTACTTTATGGGCCTTGTTTACAAGGTTTTGGTGCAGGGCAGCACCGCAAGCATTCTTGCTGTGCTGTCCTGCATCAAAAGGGCAGGAATGTGCCGTATCTCTGAGATACAGCACATTCCTGTCCTTTCCACCTGCACTGGCGCACAGTAAGCTGCCATGTGCCAATGCCGGCGACCTTGCACCATGGTGCCACGGTGTCTGTGTTGTGGGGATGATTGTTTTTGTGTAAGAAACATCTTCCTGCACATAAATGATGAATGGAGGTGTATTCCTCTTTCAGTGCGTGCTGAAGAATGCAGTACACATTGAAAGAGGAAAAAACAAAGAGAAATAAAGTTATTTCTCCTCGTTGTGTCTCCCTTATGCCTCCCCTGAGATGCATAGGCGTTGACAAATTCCCAGGTTTATGAAATCCTGTAAATCTGGGAATGTGTCAAATGTCATGGGTGTAACATGGGAACACCACTGTAACGCCCATGGCATGCCTCTGTATAGCAGTGTGAGACAATCCAGTGACTTGCTCTGCAGTGCTTTACTCTATAGCTAAAAGGCCATGAAAAGCCACGCAGGGTTGCTTTACATAGCATAGTGGATATGGCTCTGCAGCGTGCGCTACAGGAGAGTCAAAAAATTAGCTTTGGTGGCACACAACAGCTTGTAATTAAGTTCCTTTGTCTAGACTCCTTACTATTTTTCCTGCTTAAGAGCTGAGATACATACAAACCTCAGGTCAATCAGTACTATAATATGCAACCCAATTTTAAAGTCAAAATATAGAGAGAAGCAGGATGTGAGAAAGAAGCATGGTCTTTAGGAAATCTTAGCCCTCTGAAAATTGAAAGCATGAGATGACTTCATCAGTCAGCATCTCCAGAACTGGCAGCCTGTATGGACATAGAGCCTGAATTAAATTGTTGTGGACACAGAACTCTGTTGCGATGCAGTTCCCTCCCCGCCAATACTATGGCCCTCAAGAACAATTTAGATTCAGGCAGACCATAGGTTTGAAGACTGCACTGTCTCCGCTGTGGTCACACACCTCAAATAGCCTGATGGAGTGAGGAACCACCGTGACAGCGGTTCCTGCCACTTCTAGAAATGTCCGGCGGGACAGCAGATATATCTACATTTGGCAGACGGCACCTCCGTCAGTACAACAGAGTAATTTACTCCGTGCCTTGGAGGACAAAATGGGCCACCTACCAACATTCGCTCTTCCCACCACAACCAGGAGGAATGCGGCATAACTGTGGAGAACCATGGCTACAATAAACCCTGCTTACATGTATTCAGCAAATTACATAGCTGTAATAAACAAATACCGGTTCACTATGTTTTACGAAATGGTGAGTAAAGGTGAAACATTAGATTGGCAAAGAGTCAGGGCCCATATTCATTTCCTAAGCTCGTTTCATTGCGCTGCAGCTTTATGCAGCGCGCGCCCTTTTCACCCCTGGCGCCCTATGATGGATGAGCCTTCCTGCCTTGTGTGAAACTTCATCCTTGTGCCTCAGAATTAATCTGCCCGTTGTACTGCAAGAGTTACAGCCCAGCAAGGCACCTGGGAGGACAGAGAAGGCGACGAGGGGACCAGGGCGCCTCCCGTGCAGTGTCTGAGAAGTAATTAAAGGGGGGCGGGCTCTGGCTCGTGCTGTCCACGCCAGAGAGCAACGGGGCGACTGTGAGCACGGGACAGAGGCAACAAGAGAATCGAGTGAGATGAGCGAGAGAGGGAAGGAAAATAAAGGGGGCCGGAGGGGATCAGAAACAGAACCAAAGCTCCAGGTAGCAGGCATGAGAAAGGCGAAGCACGGAAGAGAAAGAAAGTCACAACCGAGATAAGAAACGAGAGCGAGAGAGAACAGTTTCGAAAAAAGAGAAAGGCATCGAGAGAGGGGAGGGAAAAGGGCGCGCTAGTGGCGCTAAGAGAGAGAGAGCGAGAGTGCGATTTAATAAGGGAGAGAGTAAAACATAGAACACAGAAGCCGAACAAAGGGCTAGCATAAGAGAAAGGAGATAGAAAAGGGGGAGGACGGAAACAAGGATATACGAATGGAAGAGGCGCGATGGCTAAGGCACGGAGGAAGTAGGGTGACCATCTGGCACTGAGGCAAATTCTGGACAGGACTGTAAAAAAATCAGGACAAAGGGTCAAAATTCAGGACAAAAATTCAGGACAAAGGGTCAAAATTCAGGACAAAAATTCAAGAACAAACATCAGTTTTACGGACACACACAAGAGAGGCCATGCCTCACTATGTTGTCAGTGCATTTATTTACTCTTTTTTAACATAGCACTATTTATTCACTGTGGACCTTTTGTGATTGCCTCCTGGTGTGCTACATTCAGGTGCCACATTACGTCCTTGTTCAGTAGTAAATTAATGCCCTTCACAGCAAGGCTATCACCCCTACCCAAATCTACCAGATCTTTCCTGAAGAGAAAGTAACAGCAACATTTTGAATATGTTTCTGAACATTTCAAAACCCCTGGCAAACAGTTTGGGAAACATTAAGGTAATTAACCTCTGAACCTCTGAACTGTGCTGGAAACAAATACCTTTACATGATTAAAACAAATCATTGCATTAGGTGATGCAATTTCCCCACACATCATTGTCTGTGCACAATATAGTTTGATTTGAAAAACTGTATATCTGGGCAAATGTAATGATCATTTCAATCAAAAATGTGTTGTCTGTAATGGCAGTGTGTTACCACACCACGCATGCTCCACTCCACTCTGCTCTGCACCACTCCACACCACTGCACCCTACTCTGTATCACTCCACTTTACGCCACTCCATGCCACTGCACTCTTCTCCATTCGGAACCCCTCCACATTATGCCACTGCTCTCTATGCTACTTCACACTATGCCTCTCTACTCTACTCTGTACTACTCTACTCAAAGCCACTGCACTTTACGCCTCTCTACACCACTGCGCTCTGCTCGTCTGCACGCCATACCACTCCAGTCTAGGCAACACCAATCTAATCCGCACAACTCCACTCTCTACCACTCTGCAACGCTGCACTGTACGCCACTGCACTCTAAGCTAATACACTCTATGCTAATGCACTTTACTCTGTAACACTCAACTCTATGCCCCTGCGCTCCACATCAATACACTGTACATCGTTCTAATCTACTCTGCACCTCTGCACTCTATGCCACGGCACTCTACACTACTTTACACTATGCCATCACACTCTATGCCACTTTATGCACCTCCACTCTAACCTGCACGTCTCCACTCTAAGCCACCTCACTCTACTGGTAAATAATCTACTTTATGCCACTGCACTCTGTGCCACTGCATTCTATGCCACTGCACTCTACCCTGCACCTCTCCACTCTATGCAACTGCACTCTACTCTGAAACAATCTATTCTACGCCACTGTACTCTATACAACTCTGACCACTGCACTCTAGTTCAATGCACTCTACACCACTGCAAGCTGACACTCTGCAACACTGCTCTGGCCGTCACTATACTCTATACCACTCTGCTCTGTACTTCTGCATTTTTTCACCAATATACTCTATTCCACTGCATTCTATGCCACTCTACTCTGCCCAATGCCACTCTATGCAACTGCACTCTACACCAGTGCACTCTAAACAACTGCACTGCCCTTTACTCTGCACCACTGTACACTATGCCACTGTTCTCTGTACCACTCTACACCACTGCACTGACACTCTACTCTGCAACTCTGCACTCTACACCACTCTACTCTATGCCACTGCACTCTAGGCACTATACTCTACTCTACACCACTCTACAATACTCCACTCTGCACCACTCTATACCACTACACTCTATGCCACATGAGTCTACTCTGCACTCTATGACACTGCACCACTCTGCATTACTGCACTCTCTGCTACTCTATTGTATGCCACTCTACTCCACTGCACTCTATGTAACTCTACCCCATACCACTCTATGCCACTGCACTCTGCGCCAAAGCACTCCAAACAACTGCACTGTACGCCACTGCCCTCTACTCTGTACCACTGTACTCTACGCCACTGCTCTGTGCCACTCTACTCCACACAACATCACTGCACTGACACTCTACTCTGCAGTGTTGCACTCTCCACCACCGTACTATACACCAATGTACCATGTACTACTGCATTCTATGCCACTGCACTCTATGCCACTCTACTCTGCATCACTCCACTCTACAGCACTTTGCCCTACTCTGCACCACTCTACACTACACCACTGCACTCCCTGCAACGTGAGTCTACTCTGCAATCTATGCCACTGCACCACTCTACACTACTGCTCTCTCTGCCACTCTATTGTATGCCACTCTACTCCACTGCACTCTATGCCACTCTACTCTGTCCCATGCCACTCCATGCCACTGCACTCTAAACCACTGCACTCTACGCTAACGCACTCTAAACAACTGCACTGTACCCCACTGCACTGTACTTTGCACCACTGGGCTCTACGCCACTGCTCCTATGCTACTCTACTCCACTCCACACCACTATGCCACTAGCTTTAATCCATGCTGAACAGCAGCTACTCTGGTGTATAACATGGCTAATGGCTAAAACACATTAGCAAAGCCAATAACTCTTTCGTAGATGAGACCTATTGCTCTGCCAATGTTTGTTAGTACTATGAGGTACCGAAGTACCTGAAAGAACTGTAAAAAATACAATTACATCATAATAAAGGCTGCTACAAAATGCGCAAATACATTTCGGTTAAATAAAAAAAAAAGTGCTTCTCAAATACAGATTTGAATAATATACAGTTTATACCTAGTGCTAAAAAAATGTATAACACTACATTAAAACCACACACTCCACAGCTCACCTTGGAACACTATTACAATACCTCTCTGAAAGAAATATCTTTGCCACCAGAAAACTTCAAGTGACTCCTTTTAGTAAAGTCAATGCAGGTTTTCAAGCCCCTTTGTATTTGCAGATTGACCAGTTGCCCACATTTGTATGTCTTTAGGGAAGGAGACCCCCTGGCAAGAATGCCATTTCTTATCTGTCTGCCCCTCCCTCCCTCAGAGCACAGGAGACCCCCTGCCTTCCAGCCCAGCTGGGGAAACTCCTCTGCCAGTAATTTTGCCCTGCCTCCGTTGCCCTTTAGGTGAAAGGCTAAAATTACGGACAAATGCCGTCCGTTAAAGCTTTCATCACGGACAACGGACAGCAGGGCGAAATTAGGGACAGTCCGTGAAATTTAAGGACGGGTGGTCACCCTAGGAGGAAGGGCCCGGGCTGCGAGGCTGGAGTGGCAAGTGTGGGAGAAGAACGCATGAAAGGGGAGGGGTCAGAGTTGTGTGAAAGAGCGACTAGAGAAAAAACAAGGAGAAAAGTAAGGTGACTGCTGGAGATTTTGAACGGAAGGATGGAGAGGAGTGATGGACGGCACAATGGTAAGAAATGGATAATAAACACTCGAGGTGATGAGGGAGAGATGGTAGTAAAGACTTAGAAGGGGATGAGGTAGTAACAGCAATAAGGGGTTACAACTGTGCGATTTTGGCGGGAAAGGATAAATGAGTCAAGGAGAGGGAACAAGCAGATGGGAAAGTAGGCTTGCGGTAGTGAAGGATGGGCAGATGATGGAAGGAAAGGGGTGTGGAGATGAGAAGTGCAAAGAATGCACTAAGGAGTGGAGGGGGGCTGAGGAGTGGCACAACTTATGAACAAAGGCAAAACGATACAAACAAGAAAGAAAGAAGAAATTATGCGAAAAGAGAATGAAGGAGAGAGCTGCCTACAGAGAGTGTTAGTGAAGAACAGAGCAAGAAAGGTTTTAATTGCGAAACGCAGGCGGAAGAAAGGAATGAACCACTGAAATGTGAAGGAGAACTGCGAACGTGGGAGGGAAAGAGGTAACAGTGGAAGTGGGAAGGACAAGAGAACTGAAGACAAGAATAAATGGTAGTTTGAAAATAAGAATGGGGTAAGAAATGGAAGGTGGTGTGGAAACAAACAAAAGGTAGGAGAAAGGAAAATACGGTAGTTGCACTTATGGTACAACTACAAAAACAACGAAGAGAAAATAGCAAACATAGTGAGGTGCAGGGCAACTCTCAGTTCCAGCAGGCTGGAGGAAGCTAGAGAAGGATGTGAGCATAGAGGTCCTCCGATACCAGTGGCGGAAGTAGTGTAGTGGTAAGAGCAGCAATCGCATGTGTAATGAAATCCCGCCTATTATTGCATCATTTTCTGTAATTCTTCAATTCGCACGGAGCTTGGAAGGAGTTATCACTCAGGAGGTGACTTGGGGCTTTGGCTTTAAACCTTATTTCTTGTAGCTTAAAGGTCAGACTAAGGGACCAGATGCCAGCTTCCTTAGCCACATTGCTGCAAGACCAACGTATGGGTGCACATGAGCAGGTGTTTGAGCCCCCTGTGCCAAGTCTGCCAGTAATGATTGCTCCTAAGAAAGAACAAGCCTTAAAATCAGCAACTACAACATTTCAATAAAGAGGTTAATTAACTATTGAGATACTTATCACATTCAGCAACGTGCTTACAAATCCTTCACCAGACGCAGTGTCCTCTAGTAGCTGTAATGCTTCAACATGCTTCACACTCACTGTTACATCAGGCACTTGACAAGAACATGGCCCTCAACCAGCTTCCTTTACTTATAAACAGACGTTGGACGCTACAGTGACAACATCAAGCGTGCCACAGTAGTCTCTGCCATCCCACATTCAACATACCCTTAGATTGAAGATGCTCTGAGACCTTACTGAACTCCTTGCCATCCAAAAGGACACAGCATATGAATGTGCCTCCCTTCCATCCACGATCATGAAATTACACTGTAAAGAAACACTTATACTCTTCTCAACATGCCTAATGCCCACCTTGGCCAGTGCCTCTTACATTATACACCTGATAGAAGACTTACTTCTCACTACCAGTAAAAGCAAACTGCAGCTCCCAATGACCCACCAACCACCATCCCAACACTTACTACCCTCTGAAATGTAATGGAAAACACGTCACCAAACTGCAAGATAAAGTCAACAACAAATCTATCTACACAACCATCAGTCCAGCTTCCCTCTCGAAATATAGCTGAAAGATCACAATTATCCAAGACGTGGATGACACGCTGCACATCACTGATTTCAGACTTATCCCTCCTCTACTAGTTACTAGGGTAACCTGGCAATTTCAAAAGCAAGACTGCCGATGCTCCCCAATGACCAGGATCCTGGATACTCTGCAATGAAAAGTTGCCCTTCCAAGTCTCCTTGACTCTTCTAGTAAATTATTATTATTTATGGCTGTTTGTTGAGCCCTCATCCACTCTTAATCAGTCTCTTGACACTGCAAAAGGCCAGAAGCTACTGCAACTAATTAACAGAGAGCATCCACTAAGTTGAAATTGGAGTTGGGTAGAACATTGGCAAAAGTTCAAGGAGAAGTTATTCCATAGCCAAAGCGCCTCTATTCTGAAAACTTTGCCTTTCCTCATTTTATTTTTGGCTAAAAATAAGCCTAAAGTGCAGGTGAACCAATGCTGCCGGGCTGGTTCGTTTTTGCTGATTTCTTCATGAAAATGGTAGGACCCATTTTGTTGGTAGACAAAACAGGCAACTTTGAATTGAACTCATTTCTCGACTGGTGAACAACCAAGTTTTTCCATGTGGTTAGATTTGTGTGTATTTTTTTTTTAAACAGAACAAGACAAGGGTGGCAGTATTTTGGATTTGTTGTATCTTAGTGAAGTTATGTGAGGTTTCAATTTCCATAATATAATTTGCAGTGGATAAAGGCATTGATTGTAGTTATTTTCTCGACAAGATTATGGAAGGGAAACATTTGATGAAGGGTTCACAGATGAAAGATACATGTTTTAGTAATATAGGGTACATCTGGTTCTAAACTGAGATGGGAATCGTAAACTGTTCCTTAAGTAGAGTGGCAGTGGCAACCATGGTTGTTGACCATTGCTTGGGGTCCTAGTATTTATTTTGTTGCTATTTAGTAAAATCTCCATTTTGAAATTATTTGGTTTCAAGAAATTAGCATGCATCCACGTCTGTACTTCGCCCAAGACTAGGGTCATACTTTTGTTTTCCTCAGGATTTTGGTTGGCAAGACTAATAATTGTTTGGGTATTATCTGCAATTAAGTATTGGATAATATTGAATAGTTGGAGGAGCCAGGCAAGTGAGCGAACATAGGGATTGCATAAAGGGGGCAGAGGGAAGAACCCTATGGTAGTTCCTATTCGAGTGGAGTCAATTGGATCTGGAATTCCTGAGTTAGACTGCAGGTGTCTTCCTGTAAGGAAAGAGGCAGTCCACTTTAAGACATTTCCAGACATATTGAACTGTTTGAAGCGATTCAGTAGAATGAAATGGACTATGTTATCGAACCCCATACTAAGATATAATGATGCTACAGATTGCGCAATAAGGCAGTGGAGTGAAGATGAGTATAAATACAGCACAACATACTTATGACACTTAGAATAAAGATTAAATATCTATGGTTAGCTGTTTTATATAAAGAAACATCTCTTTAAATCACTTAACAAGTAGGATTGGATCCTTCATAAAACACCTATAAAACAATTATTCCATAGAACGGTTTGCTTTTGGTACACGTTCCTGGCTTTCTTCTCTGTGGCACCAAGCAGAAGTTTAGGCACATCATCACATGCTTCTGGCCAAACACTCACATGATTGTGCAGCTTTAGAGTGCATGCTCACCTTTTGTCCTTTTAGAGGTGTGGAATGAGGGTAGATGCTGGGCTTGGTATCTCCTGATTGTAATCAGGGGTTTGGGGTAGGTGGACGAGAGGAGAGCAAAGAGGTTTTCAAGGCTGGGAGAGCAAAGAGGCTTTCAAGACTGGGACCTCCTACTCAAGAGAAATATTGCCCTGGTTACTTGAACATCAAAATGGTTCTAAAAAAATGCATAACATGTAACATTGAACCAGCCATAAAGCACACAGCATCAACGCAATTGTGTGCTTACTCGTAAAACAATATGACTTTATTCTTGTGACACCATGTTGAGGTTAACAGATATTGTTACATACTTCCTTTCAAACACACATGCTAGTGCAGCTTAGCTTGAAGTGTGGAATGAAGGCAGATGTTGGGTTCATTGTCTCCAGCTTGCAATTTTGGGGTGATTAGATTAAGGAAAAGAGTCTCTCAAAATTGGGGATCCTCCAGGAAAAAATATTGTCTCTGTTCATTCAGCAAAATACTGTTTCCACTAATTGCTGTTGGTTTATGGGGCACAATCCACGTGGCTTGCTGGTCAGAGCTCCCTTATGGAGGTCGGTTCATGTCATGAGGAATGTGGATGTGTCATCTTGCAGTGGGATCCTTAAGGGGAAACGTAACCATGCCACTGTTTGTAACAGTGGCCAAGGTGAAGAGCATGTAATGCTGTGTGGCCTGAGATCCAGTTAGAGCAGTCGGAGAGGTTGAGACAGGGGATGGGTGGGACCCATCCACTCAATCCACTCAGATGCTTTGTTGTTCTCACCGACACGGGTCTTCATACGTATCGAGGCTTTCACAGAAAACTGCCACGTTTGATTAGTGTGCTTCTGTGCTCTCCCATTAAGCACTGATCTGTATCCTGCCACCAGTCAAAGACACTCTATTTCTCCTTCTGTCTGTTTACCCAACACATATTGGCCCACATGGGCTCTTTGAGATTCTAGTTGCTGGTGGTGGCCTCTGGAGCCCATCAAGGAACTCAGTTATGCTGAATTCTAATGCCAAACACGTTTCTTTCAAGGCAGCTGTTTCACATTCCATTATTGATCTGCTTTCCAAATGCCACACAAAGCACTGGATGGGTCAGACAAACCATTCCGGGACTGGCAGGGGCAGATCTGTGAATTTAGTAGCATGCTTATAAATTCGTAAAAGGTTCTCAAGGACAGCTTTTTAGTGAATTTTTCCTTATGGAGGCCTAAACCATGAGGTGGTGCAGGTAGTGTTCTTTTATGTTCTTATATGAAACAGAATGTTACTACCTTTGTTTTTATGTGTATTTGAAGACTCTGCTAACATTATGCACATTCCTAGAAGAGGAAGCACATGCCTTTGCTGTCAATAGTTCACAATAAAACGTGTAGCAACACTCGGACTCATTGCTAGCAAGTCCTTATACAGGACAGAGTTGATAGTCCACTGAGTATTCATGGATTCCTCGAAGACTCAACACCATTGATTGATCAATAATGCGAGCCACGTTGATAGATCTGGGGTGCCCTGTCCCTCTTGTGCCTATATTAGTTAATTGCATTTAAACACATACGCCATAATACAAGGTCGAGAAAGCAGTAACTCAATAGATAGGGAATGAGGAAGAGATGGTGTTTTGGTGCCCATTTTTTTTAATAGTTGTGTAAGCCATTTAATTTAATTTTTAGTCTACGCACTCAGCTTTCTCCCTAAGCTGCACCAAACCAAAGTGTGTGCTTTGCTGTATGCAATCCAGTGATAAAACCCAACTCAAACAGCACCAGGCTGTTAATGTGTAAGAAATTGGGTTACTGGTTGAGGAGGTGAAATCCTTCTCAAACAGCAACCACAATTCTTCTCAGGGTGAAGTTACAAGCAACACCTAAATTAACCTGTGCTCAATCCTGGGGCAGCTTGGCACAGGAAAGTCAGGCTTAACGCAGAGGCGATGTGTAAAGTATTTGCGCGAGACTTCAAACAGTAACACAGTGGAAACACATCACAAAGGGAGTCCACAACAGAGTTCGAAAAATAGACTAATTTTAAGTACATAAAAGAAGACCAAAACAACAGAAATCTAGTCAATAGAACCAGAAATATTCTGTTTTTTTAAAGATGTTAGTGAAAATAGCACCAAAAGGTTCAGAGCTCCAACTGGAAGTACCTGGCCGCGCCAGACCGGGACAAAGTCACAAGTTCAGGCTGACCATGATGGTGCACAGGACGGCTACAAATGCCACTTAGGTCAGCTGAACAGAGTAACTTAAGTCCTGGTGCGAGGAGCGTTGCGAGGATCCACGTCAAAGATGCATTACTCAGCTGAAGCGATTCATCAGTTCTGAGATGCAGTGAGTTTGCAGTGCGAGGACCTGCACCATCATTTTTGATCCTATTGATGACGGCTTGCAACGCCAAGTCTGGGGTCGAGGATGCGTTGCGCAGTAAAGGCGATAAATCAGTTCTGAGGGGCTGCGATGCGGAGTCCAGTGGAGTCGTCAAGGATGTCATCAATGATGGATGCGAGGGCCTGAGCCAAGGATGCATCGCACAGCCATGGTTCAGATGCTGTGACAAACTGCAATGTGATGTGGGCCTTTGCGGTGTTTCCAATCCACACAACAGCAGGGATGCATTGGGTTTTTTCGGGATTGCGTCATGCAGCAGACGAGATGCATTGGTTCTTCTGGATCCAGAGAGGCTAGCAGAACACCTTAGGCCTTCTTCCAAACACCCAAGGGCCCAGGACTGGGTTGGCTCCACTTGGCAGGGTAGATGTACAGATGGCAGAGCCCAGATGCAGGTGTAAGGTTGTTGGAAGCCTGTTGAGGCCCTGAAACTTCAGATCAGGAGGCCCTTGGAGTCACTATGGGTTCTGGGTTCAAAAGACTGAGGTCCAGTCCTGCTCATCCAGACAAGAGGGCAGCAGACAGCAGGTCAGCACAGCAAGGCAGCAGCACAGCAAGGCAGGAGTTAAGCAGGGCAGCAGTCTAGGAGAGTGGCAGTCCTTATCTGCTCAGCAGTCCTCCTTCCTGACAGACTATCCAGAAGGTCCAAAAGTGTACTGAAGTGTTGGTGTCTGAGGTCCAGTTGTGCCTTTGAAATGGGGCAGAAGCTTCTAGAGGTTTCCCTTTGAAGTCCCTAGGCATCCTGTCTTCCCTGTCCTGGATCCAGACTAACACTAACTACAGGGGATATACAGCCCTTTGTGTGGAGTCAGGACACAACCTATTCAGGTGTAAGTGGGGCTGTGCCCAGATCCTCCCACCTGTCCTGCCAGTGATGACCTATCCAGGTGCACTTAAGCTCCCTATGGTATGTGGTTGTCTTGGAGGAATACATAAAGCCCAACCGTCAGCCACACCCAGTCATGTGACCAGACACAGGCTACAGGCACTAAATGGCTAAGGCAGGAAAATGTCGACTTTCTTGATGTGGCATTTTCAAAACTGTAATTTAAAACTCCACTTCATAAAAAATTAGGATTTTGAATTAGGATTCCAGAGACACCAAACATAAACTGCCTACATATTTCCGTTTGGGAATAACATTATACAATGTAATAAGGTAACTCTAATGTCATCCTAAGGGGAGAGGTGGCCCTTGCAGTAGTGAAAAACAAATTTAAGAGTTTTTCACCATCAGGACATGTAAATCTTAAAATTACAAGTCCCACTTTTTAAATACGATGCCCCCTGGGCTGTCCAGGGCCTACCCTAAGGGTGACTTAGGTATATAAAAATTGAAGGTTTGGGCTTGGCAAAAGGTTACTTTGCCAGGTCACAACAGAAGTTTAAACTGCATATACAGGTTGTAATGGCGGGCCTGAGAAATGTTTAAAGGGTTACTTAAGTAGGCCCACTAGTAGAATTTATATGTACTGACCCTGGATATATCCTTTACTGAGGATTTATAAGTACATTCAATATGCCAGTCGGGGATGGCCTCATGTTACCATGTTTTAAGGAGGGAGCACATGCAGTTTAGCCCTGCTTAGCTTTGGTAAAATGTGCAGAATCGTAAGGTCTGCAAAACAAATTCAGCAAAAAGTGGAGGGTAAAGGCAATATGTTTAGTGGTGACCCTGCAGAGAAGGTCTGGTCTTACATAATGTCTCTGCCAATCATCTAAAAATGAAATGAGAAAAAATGTAATTCTTGTTTTTGGCACAAAAACAGGGTTAAAGATGCACATTGTTAGTAGTGCTTGCACAGGGTGCAAAATGGCACGCTGTTAGCAGTGCTTGTTAACAGAGTTAAAGGTCTTTCAAGTACTTAAGCATCCAATTTGACTTAAAACTGCCATGACTCCAAGGTATTACTGCTAAAGGTAACTCCTTGAAGGCTCTGAGTAAGGCAGGAAAATGTTGCCAATAAGGTTGGCTGCTTAACACTGTCCCATTGGCATTCACTTAAGAGGCAATAGTAACATTCTGTCACGTTTCTGAAATATGGCTTTCATTATTTCTTCAAGGTTTTGATATGAAGGGGGATGAGTCTGACGTTGATCCTTACCTATAAGGATTAAATACCCTGATTGAAATTGTATGTCTAGAATTTGGGGTAAATCAGCCTGGATTCTGCCATAGCAGCTCCACTTGCTGAGTTTATAAGGTGAGAAAACCTTCCATGAACAAGCTGCCCTGTTAGATTTGGGATGCGCTTCAGAGGACAACAGCTAACATTTTTAGAAACTATGTTCAGTATTGTATGTTACAGAAGCTGTAGAAATGTGATATGCTCCCTGCTTTTGATGATGTTATTGTTACATAAGCAGCGCTCCTTTACAGAGTGAAATAGATTGCATAAATGACACCACAAAAGGTACGAAAGTGAAGGGCAGCTAGCTTAGCTCCAAGCCTCGTTACAGAAAAATCCAAACTGATCTTTAACTTTTAAGAAGCGTTTAAGATTAAAAGTGGCACAGTTGATGTAATTTCTAGTCAAAGGACAATCACTCACCAAGGATTAATTTAGGTATAAAAATTGATAAATATTGCTAACTCGAAAAGTTACAGTCCATACAAACATGCATGAAACATTCATTTTAAAACAGTTATCGCGACAGCAACGATACAGTGCCTGCAAGGTGATCGCAGAGTGACATAGCGAATAAAATGAGTAATGAGAACAAGATACATTGATAAATTGGATTTTTTTTATTCCGACCAGTAACCAGATTGCAGAAGTTAATGGCAGATTTGCTTTTGTATGTCGATGACTTTTCGAATTTATAGGTTAATGAAAGGTCATCATGAGAAAAAAAAATTAGTCAAGAAGTGCAGTATTAGCCCACAAAGAAAGAGGGAAAAAATAATCAGGGTTATGCTAGGAATTAAGCAAAATGTAGTCAAAACGTGTACACATTGGAGTAACATGGCCAAAAGTGTAATCACTTACCACACACTGTAGTGTGATAGAATCTCAAACATTAATTTAATTGGTGGCTCCAATGGGCTAAAATAGAAAATGGGTCAGCACAATATAGATTACTCAAACATGCAAAGCAAATGTAGTGCACAAATCAGATGAACAAATAGGATTATTTTTTTGCGTAAACCTTTATATTACACAACGGACCACATTTCTATCAATGTGCTTAATGTACATTTCACTAGTAGAAAATGCATGAACTAATAAAAGTTTGAGTTTATTCTTTGATTTGACTTTCCGTTTTTAAATTGTGCTACGGAGCTCTTTTCCCCATATAGTTATAAAATGCATATTTTCTTGGCATCATATTCAGACAATTCAATGAAGCAGACCAGTGAAAATTGACAAGAAGACAGAATGGATGTAGGAGAGGTCTTTAGGAAAGAAGCGTGAGAGAGGAGTCGTGCCAGATGGAAAGAATAGGGAGAGAGAGAACGGTGGAATTGTGGTAGGAAATTTTGAGAAAAGGTCGTTTTTTAGCAGAGAACATGGGCACTGGCAGCATGAGGATGGTGCCTGCGGTGGAGGGACACGGCAGTACATTTTTGTCACAACGGATGTCTTCCTGTTTTACTCCAGGTAATAAAGTGGGCGCAGACCTGGGAAATTAAGAACATTGTTGTTGCAAACCTGTGATAGTGAGCTAGATGTAAACAATTCTACAGATCCATAGCAAACTTCTAAGTGTTTCTTACAGATATCTTGAGTACCATTTTTTTTATTGCAATCGGTTAAGTATTACTACTGTGCACTTAACTTTTGATTGAACAATTGCATTTACATCCTCAAACATTCAATACAATTTACATCAATATCTTTAGTTTAAAAAAAAAGTATGTAGCAATTTAGACACCTTGTCCTGTATCATGTCAAATACATATTCTTGAAACCAAATGCTCTTCATCTAAACCCAAAGACCGAGTGGCAGCTATTTTGAAAGCAATTGGTACAGGTTATAAAAACTTGTCAATCACCATTAAAATTCGATACAATCACCACGAGTCTTTGGCCCTTAAACTCGAACTCCATAGCATACAGATATCTTAAAAAGCTTGGTTCAGTTTGGCGATAAAACATAACAGAATCTTTTATGGATGCAGTGAGAGAAAACTAGAAGTGCTTTTAGATGTGAGCTAATTAGCTCATCTATTTCAGAAGCCTCCCAGGGAGAATTGAGGTCTGGCAGTAAAGACAGTCTCAGCAAGGATTTCTTTACCTTCCTATAAAACTGGCGCAGAAGGAGAGAAGACTGAAGTACAGACTGTACTGTGCGCTCTCTGACAGGCCTGAGTAGGGGGGCAGTGCGCAATGGGAAGAGAGGGGATATGGGTGAGGGAAAATGCAAAAAGAATGAAAGATGGGGGTGCAAAAGGGAGAGGAAATAATTAAGGGAGGAGGAGAGCAGCAGTGGTGACAAATGAAGTGAAGGAGGTGGGGGAATGAATCTTAGAGGGAAGGAAGGTGGAGAAGACACAGTAGGAGCAGGACGAGAAGTGGAAGGGCTCAAATAGGTGGAGATAGATGACACAGAGGGCAAGCTGAGGAACGTGTGATAAAAACACGAAAGGAAGGAAAGTACAGGGTGGCGAGGGATAATAAGACAAGAAAAAAGTAATGGAGGAAGGGAATATAAGGTTCACTTTTTAGTGTAGCCAACTGCCCCATTTTCGCCAGTCTATTCAAGTTTGCTCTCAGTGGCAGGATGTCCCATGTTGTGTGCAATACTGCAGCCATAAAATTCACTCTTGTCATCGTGTTAGTTCTGATCGCTCTACAGCTTCTTGTCTCACTCTCAGTACACATTGTAGACTTAAGAGATGCTTAAGAGATGCTGGTTGCTATCGCGTCTGCAGGTCAATGCTCCAGCATTCTCACAGTGTCCCTAGATGCGTCTCAGATGCAGGACGTGCACTCCCTGAGGACCCTGAAAGATGATTCACAAAGTGACCTGGGGCACTTGGCGCCAGCCACTCTGGGAGCATAGGCCACTGAATCCGCCTCCTCCTAGATTTCTAAAAAGCCTTGACTGTCACAGTTGACACGTTTTCAGGGTGTCTGCTATGAATGAACTCCATTTTGATTAATTGCATTTAATACGTTTGTCAATGTCCATATTATTTAGAATGGCTTCAGTTCGTGAAGATGATGGTTGGTTACTCATGAACAGTGTCTCTTCTGTTCCCGGGCAGGTAGTCACATCCTTGCTCAGTAGAGGGACGACTGGCTGTGTAACCAAAAGGCTTCATGGTCCACCAGATTTGGGCACTCTGCCATGGACCAGACTATATCAACGTATTCCGCTCTCCAATGCCCAGTTTATCTATTTATCACCATTCCCTGGAAAGCATGGGGCTCTGTTTAGTTTTAGATATGGTGTTAAATAAAATTATATGCATAATCAACTAATATGGTTTTTCAGCCAGATCTTTTTATCCTTTGAAGTGTTATTTCGTCATTCAAATTTTTCAGCCCACTCAAACTATTGGCTAAATTCACTGTGAGTGACTGCATACTACCCTCTCGCAAGGAGTACATTTGCAAAGTAGTTCCATTTAGACAGTACTATGGCAATGAGTGCTTTTTGAGACAAGCAAATATGTTGGCTTTTAATAAAGGAATTTTGACTGCTGAGGGCCTAGCAGCTTCGCCTCACAATAAGGTTTAGTAACACTAATAACAAAACAACCAGTACTGAATTTGAGCTGGTGGGGGACACTGGCACTCACTTTTTGGGAACCCGCATTTATCTTTTTGCATTTGACAGAAATCACAGGGAGTGTCACAAAGGAAAAAGCAGAAACCTGCAAGAGTTAGATAAATAGGCATAGAGTTTCTGCAAGTGAATTAAAAAGACGAGGTGAATTAATAACTGAATACCCTTGGGTTTCCCATGTTGACATTTAACTACACCAGCTGCACCCTTCTGAGCAGACCTTTGGGCATCAGCACTCATTCTTGTACAGATACAGTACTGAAAACAAGCATAGACGAAGCCAAAAGGCTAGTAGCCAACACCAGACAATTTGGCTTTGCCGATGCTTGTTATATAAGTGGGGTTGGTTACACCCCACATTACAGGTCATTGCATACTGCTCTCTTTATTGCCCAAGCCTTTATCGCTGCAGGTAGTTTCTTCATGTTCTCCCGATCAAAAGGGCTAGCAGTGTCACTGTTAACACCCACATATTCTACACATCAGAGGCACTATGTGCTGTGGAGAGTGCGCACGCAAACATATGTCACTGATGGAAAGAACTAGCCCCATGGGTGCGTGAGATTTTAATTCCTTGAGCAGAGTTTTGCAAAGTCACCTATTTTTCAACTTTGCAAAGAGCTGTCTGTCAGAAAACAAACTGGCAGGACAATATGCATTACATTGGTAGGTTTGGCAGTTTTTTTCACCCTCAAAACTAACCTTTTGCAGGATATTTAACCTGTTACTTAAAAAAAACTTCACAAAACATATGAATCGAAGATGACAAAGTTATTGTGAGGATTTGGGGTGTATTATTTGGTATGGCTGGTAGCCCTACCATGCAGTACACTAACAAACACCATCTTGGGTCCAGTCAGGGTGCAGTCAGGTACATTTACTCAACCTTAAGCTCAACCATGGGTAGTTGTGACTGCAAGCAGTAAGGCTTACCAAAGGAACACTTTGTAAAGCATTTAACAACAGAATAAGAAAGTCACATGACACAAAAGAATCAAGACACCAGCTTAGAAAAATAGTTTAGAATTTTATGAATCTTCAGAGACCTTGATCATCGAAATCCAACAGAGGACTCTGTGGATATAGAATTTTAAAGGAATAAATAACTTTAGCATCAACTGCAAACAAGCATTAGTCAACAAAACCTTAAGAAACTTTTGAAAAGTATGGAAAAGTTAGTTTGGCAATTCCGGCCCTAGTTGGACAACCAAGCCCGGCAAAACAGAGGTCCAGGTGGCCAAAGAGGGTGGTTTGGAAAGTTACATGGCCACCAGAGTGTTTTTACAGCAAAATACAACCTTTACAGGGTGACCGCCATAGACGATAATGGAGTTGTCCTGTTGCTGAGGGATGAAGGCTCAAAGATGCACAAGGATGCTCCAGATGCTGTGCCGTCCACAGGGGTGAAGTACGGTTGAGTGCTCAGTCCATAGGTGAGTGTCGGCAACTCTGGCCAAGGATTTTGTGGTTCCACAAAGTCCTCTTTGCAGGGTTCCAAGGGATGCGGATGCAGAGTCTGTGCTTTTGCAACACAACAATCATGGTGCAAATCTTTGGAGGGGGCTAGTGTTGCTCTCTGGTGATTAATCCAGTCTCAACCAACACTCATGAGTTCAGCAGACACAGGTGCACCTTTTGGTTATCTCTGAATTGTACTTGGAGGTGCCCGGCATCCAGAAGTGGCAAGACCTCTGCGGTGACAACCAGGAATGTGACTTGGGCTCCTGCAGGTTTGATGTCCTCACTATTGTTCTGGGGGCCAGCCAACTGACCCTTGGAGTCTTTGCTTTACTCTGGGGCCAGGGAACAGTGTTTCTCTGAGCTAGGCATGCAGAACAGGGTCCAAACTCTACTAGCCCAAAGTGCAGCAGGTGCAGTTGTTCCGGCATCGCAGCCTGATAGGCATTTCCAAAAGGTGCAGAGTGGTCTTCTTCCCATCCTCTTTCCAGATCCAGCTGAGTACTGAGGGTCAACATGCCAGGGGTGCCATATTTATCCCAAGAAATATCCCTGAGGGGACCACATGGTCATTAGCCAATGGGCTACTGTGTTCACTCCAACCTAGTGATAAAGTTCCTGTGAAGTGTGGCATCTGGCTATCCCAGAATGCCACAGTCTTGTTCCCTTCAAGATGGCGCGAACCTTCCTCGGTCGTGAGGAGCAAGGTAGCCCACCCTAGTGGTGTGGCAAACTGGAGATAGCACATCCATGGTAAAACCGGTTTTTGGGTGAGTTTCCCACCTTCGGCCCTTTCTCCACCCTGTCTGCAAGGACAAAATGCTTTCTGCACAGGGGTGTTGGACCAGGTGACTCATCAAAGACGGCTTCCCCTTTAAAGTACACCTCTGGCTAATCCCCAGAGTGACCATCCTAGCAGAGGAGGTGACACCTCGCTGCTGCAGCACTTTCTTTGTCCTTGAGCCTGGGAGTCATTCACATATCTCCCCAGTTAGTCAGAAAGCTGTCTGTGTGAGGCCTTTGTGAGGCCACTGGACAAGCAGAGAAGTAGATGAGCACTTTTTTGCTAATCGAGCTTTCAGAGTACCATTCATTTGTTCCACTAATCCAAAAGCTTCAGGACAGTAACTACAGTGCAGTTTCTGCTCAATGTTTAAGGCTGAACATAGCATTTTTATCATCTCATTATTGAAAAGACTTCCTCTCTCTAATTCTAAAGAGGCCAGGAACCCAAATCGTGGGATCAGCTCCCTAAGTAACAACTTTGATACCACAAGTCTATCATTTCTACTTGTAGGGTAGGCTTCAATCCAATGCCTAAATATACAGACAATCATCAACACCTACCTCAAACCACCACACACAGGCATCTAAATGAAATCCATCTGCATTCTGATAAATGGACCACCTGATCTTCCAATGTGACTCAAATTGACAACAGTTCTTTTTCCCACATTTATTTGTTGACATGTAATGCATCTGTGACAAATTGCCTCTTCAACCTGTTTAAATTTTGGATTGAACCAGGATTGCTTAAACGTTTGAATCATTGCATCTCTACCAATGTGAATTTGACTATGATAATATCTAGCCATTTGTGTCAATAGACAGTTTGGCAAGACTACCTGCCCCTTCATTTGAAACCCAGATTTAATAAATTTCTCTCTGGTTACAACCCAATTTTGTTCAGTTTGTTTTTTCATCTTCTGGAACCTCATCTTGCAATCTTTTAATTTCTTCCCAAGTGTCAACCACTGTCAACAGAAAACTTAGATTTGTCTCATTAGTACCTGTTATATTTTTCCACTCTTCATTGAAAGTGGCACAATGAAGTGCACAATAGCTGGCAATTTGATCGGCATATGCATTACCCATAGAGATAAAATCATTTGCTTTGCAATGCGCAGTGCACTTTACAACTGTGACTTTCTCAGGTAATTGCAAAGCTTGTAGCAATTCAGGAATCTTATCACCATTTCTGATTGGTGAGCCAGAAGAGGTCATGAAACCCCTTTGGGACCACAACTGCCCAAAGACATGTACAATACTAAACCCATATTGGCTGCCGGTAAAAATCGTAATTTTGAGCTGTGATTTAAACACAGGATATTCTAGTAAGAGCAACCGATTCAGCCACTTGTGCAAAAAATACTCCTTGAAGCTGTGAAGCTTTGAGCACCCCAGAGATGGTGCACACGGCATAACCAGCTCTCAATGTTCTCACATTGTCTCTTAAATAGGAACCATCAACAAAAATTATTTGATCATTTTTCTCTAATGGTGTGTCCTGAATATCAGGTCTGGGTTTAGTGCACAGTTTACGAACATCCAGGCATTCATGTTCTACTTCATTTGCATTTTCAAATTCAGCAGTGTCTATAGGTAACTAAGTAGCAGGGTTAAGTACTCTGCACATTTTCAGGGTAATATTTGGGAAACCCAGAATTATCAATTCATAGCGAGTCAACCAAGCATTGGTCAGATATTGAGTCTTGGTCCTGGTAAGCAAGACCTCAACTGAGTGAGGGCCCAGAACAGTTAAAGGATGTCCCATCACAATGCTTTCACTCTGGGCAAGACTAACACCAACTGCAGCCACCTGTTTTAGGCAGCCTGGTAAAGGGGTATCAACTGGATCCAATGTAGCTGAAAAATGTGCTACAGGACTATTTATTCCACCATGTACCTGTATTAGGACCAAAAGAGCACAACAATCACTTTCATGACAAAACAGTGATACTTGTTTTGGGTAATCAGGCATTACCAGAGCTGGTGCTCTGCACAGACTCTCTCTCAGCTCAGTAGAAGCTTTCATACAAGCTTCACCAAGGGGTACAGGATCAGTAATATCTTTGTTGGTCAATCTTTGCAAAGTCTTGGAAATAATGGAAAAATAAATTTGGAATCCAATGGCAACAGTAACTCATCATTCCCCAGAACATCCTGACATGTCTTTGAGTGAGAGGAGGGTTAATTTGCAATATAGCTGTAACCATTTCCCTGGATACTTTCCTTGCACTTTTCTCTATTAGATGTTCCAAACATATCACTTTTTTTTTACAGTACTGTAATTTTGCTGCAGACACTTTGGCCCTCATTATGACCTTGGCGGGCGGCTTCCGCCGCCTGCCAAGATCTGACCGCTGGGCGGCCGCCAATGCGGCCACACTCCTGCCGCGGTCATTATGAGATCCCCGCTGGTCCGGCGGACGGAAACCTGGTTTCGGCCCGCCGGCCCAGCGGGGATCTCGGCCGCAACACAGGTGCTGGCTCCAAATGCAGTTGCACCTGTCACGCTTTTCACTGTCTGCTTTGCAGACAGTGAAAAGCTGCATGGGGCTCTGTCAAACCGCCAGCAAAAGGCTGGCAGTCGGGGACTCGTAATCCCCTGGGCAGCGCTGCAGGATTATCACCGCCGGGGCAAAGTGGCGGGAAACCGCCGGCCCCAGCGACGGTCATAATTCCCGAGATTGCACCGCCAGCCTGTTGGCGATGCAATCACCAGGGTTGTAATGACCCCCTTTATGTCCATTTTCACCTAAATGATTCAGTAAAGCAATGGTATCTTGCCTGCATGCTTCTCGTGTCTTTGAAGCAATCATTAAGTCATCAATGTACTGAACCAGTGTAGATTGGAAAGGCATTTCCAATGATTCTAAATTCTTTTTCAACATTTGATTAAAAATTGATGGGTATTCTGAAAACCCTTGTGGAATTCTGCACCAGGAATACACACAACTACAGAATTTAAATTAAAGAGAAACTGACTATGCTCGTGTACAGGCACTGAGAAAAATGCTTGTGATAAGTCCACTACTGTGAACCATTCTGCGTCACATGGAATTTGAAATAAAATCACTGCTAGATTAGGTACCACTGGATAATATCTGACGAGTATGTTGTTTATCTTCCTCAAGTCCTAAACTATGTGAAATGTACCACTAAGTTTTTGCACACCTATAATAGGTGAATTACATGGGCTGCTCAGCACTTCTTTCAAAACTCCTTGCTCAACAAAATATGCAATTACAGGATTAACTCCTTCAATTACACCTGGTGCCCTGTGATACTGGGGTGTTTTCAGAAAAACAACATTAGGTTTAACTGTAACTTTGACTGGTTCCACTCCTTTCATTAGACCAATATCTCATCCCAAAAGATCCCACACTTTTAGAATGACTGTATCTTGTAGGTCACTTGGCAGATCTTGTACTGTAAATGCAGGGAAAAGAGTAATCAATGAAGATTCATCATTAATTAGATTACAGCCCAGTGGTATGCATGATTCCTCATCATCACTATTTGTTTGAATGGCAATTCCATCATTTGTGCAAGTAGTTGAGCATCTTATTTGGCACAACAAAACTCTTTCCAGCAGACATACTGGACTTGAGTCACAGACTGCAAATTTGTGCATGCCTTCAAAAGTAGCAATTTTAACAGGAAGCAATTCAGTAATCAGATTTGTCAGGCATTAATTAGCTACTCCTACAACCTGTACTGCTGTCCCAGAAATTGGCACATTGGGAACTTCTACAGTTCTGACAGTAGAGCGTGTAGCTCCTGTTTCAACCATGAATTAAATTTCATGACCCATAACTGTTCCATTTACCTGGGGCCACTCGGATCCAACTCTAATGAAGCTGCTAGCACACATTCTTTCTCATCCGAACTCTCACTCATAATTTCTTCACTCAATTCATCATCACTGTAGAATGGGCACTGTGTAATCAATTGTTTACTAGTTTGCCTTAACTTTTGACCCAATTTCTTCTGAGGAACTATTACATGCTGCTGTACCATTGGAGCTTGAGGTATTTGCTGCTGTGGCATCATTTGCATCTGCTGTTTCATTTGCTGTTGTGGTACCTTAAAATGGGGCAACTGCTGTTGGGAAATTTGTATTTGTGGAATCTGAATTTGATTATTCATATTCTGGATATTTGCATTAGGATTCTGATTTCTCAGTCCTCTCAAACTTCGAAAAATATTATGTTAATTCATCTGCACAACACCTTCTTGCACCATCAAAGGACATTCCCGCTTCCAGTGTCCAAAATTCCCACATGCATGACAAGGCAACATTTTCTTCATTCCCTGCACATCATCTGGATTAATATTAGTAATCAGATCAACATTATTTCCATTACCACCATTACCATGTCCTCTTCCTCTCGCCTGCCCCTGCCCCTGAAATACTTGCATGTTTCCCTGTTGTACTCTCTGCATCCCTGATTGTGCTGCTCTAATCTGCATCTCCATTGCCTTTTCTCTCAATCTTTTCTGTTTCATGTCAATTTCGTCACTGCAATATTTAGCAAACTGCAATACTTCATCAGCCGGTTTTGCTTGCCAACAAATCAAATGACTTTTAAGCATGTTACCAATTTCAGGTCTCTGCACAAATCTGAACAAAAAATGAATCATGTCTCTGGGATCAATTGTCTCTGGACCGCTGTAGTGCTTGAATGCCTGCAACAACCTTTCGTAATATGCATGTATTGAGTCCTTTGCTTCTTGAACTGTCCGATCAACTCTCTGCCAATCAACATCTTTAGAAGAAATTCTGAAGTTAAAAAATTTAATCACTTTGTAGTAGCTTTTCATTACCTCAAGAGACAGTGCACCTGTAACCAGATCCCGTGGAGGCGCTCTTGTCGGCCAGTCAACACATCTTTTGCATTCAATCCATAAATCAGCAGGGACCACTATTTCCAACAGAGTATTTAAATCGTATCACAAACATTTTGCAAGTTTCACAAACCTGTCTATCTGCTGATCCCATTACAAAGGCTTCTCTCTCAATCTCGGGTAATAATTTGTGAATGACAAAATATCACTCCTGCTCCAAAGGACATGAACATAATTCCCTCCTGGAATTTCTCTCATTGGTAATATTTTTACTGGACTATCACTCTGCTGTGTGTCGGTAGAGTGCGAAGTTGCAGACTCTCTTTTCTTCTGCTCTCTTGTTTTTACCCAACTCCCTTTCCATTTATCTAATGCTCCCCATGTTCAAATACTTTGGATTCTCTAATATGAATTTTTATTCCAGGAGATTTCATGTTTTCAGTGTCTAATCAAATTCTAATTTGTAACTCCTCTTTAATGGTTTGGATTTCTCAATATCCACTTCATATTTTTCTGCAAGCTCTGATAATTTCTGATGTGCCAAACAGTCTCTGTTTGTGTGTGAGATCTTTGCACATGAAACATAACTCATCTTCATTATATGAGTCAATTCTGTTTAATTCAAGTGTTCACTCAATCATTTCATTTAATTCTAGTTTTAATCTTGCCAGGCTCAGTGTCCTTTCCCCTTCAGCAACTGTTGTCATTGCTGATGCTCCACTCACTTTTCCCAACCCTTCTGATAATTGCTGTGTTGTCAAACCTTGCAAGGAAACAATATTTTTTACTTTAGGTACCCATTGTGTATCATTACATGGCAGACCTATTGCTCTTTCAGGTGACACTAGAAACAAATTTGGAGGCACCAGGTTTTGTGGGATAGCAGGACAAGCTACATCTATAATCAGATCTATTTTGTGAAAAGTCTCATTTATTGGAGATATAACTCCTTCAGTAGCATTGAGCCTCTACATTTCTGCATTTGAATTAAAAGGTGAAAACAATGTAGCATTAACTGAGTTAGAAATCTGCATATTGCTCTAATTATTTCCCTGGGCATACAATGGAACAACAGGACCAATTGTGACAGGAACTGTTAATGCTTCTGGGCCTGGTGAAGTATGCAGATTTTTTGAGCAAATCATTCCAGCACTCTGACCTGTAAATACTGATGAACTCGATTGCGATACCGTTACTGGAGTATACATTGGCATTGTCTAGGCTTGATTAACAACTTGTGCAGGAGTTATTGACTTAGGTGTATACTCCACCTGAACCATCACTGGTTTCTGAATAATCTGTGGTGCCACTGGGACTGTAATACTTGGTGCAGAATTAATAACAGGAACTGTAGAATATATTACAGGCTGAGCTACAGGTTCAATTACAGGAGGATGGGTTACTGTAATAGTAGGAACATTAGTTGTGACCTGAACTTGACTCTGTTAGTAGAACTGAAGGTACACTTGGACGTGCACTAGCACTTTGATGTGCCTCTTCTGCTGCATAAGGAGGAGGAGGATTTCTCAATAATTGTGTTATAAATTCACCATCATCTGATTCACTATCAAAAGTCAGTGATTTTTTAGCTTCACCTGACTTCGACTTAGATTCTCCAGGATTCTTTTTCTTTGTCTTTGGTCTGACACAGACCCCTTTTTTTGTGAAATTGCAGCAAGCATTCCAATACCTCATAAGGTTTCTGTTGTTCAAAATGTCTGTTCATTATCACATTTAGCTTCTAACAATGTTTTCTCAGCTTTTCGCATTCATCTCTTAAATTTTAATTTTTCTTGTTCTCTTGCTACTAGCTCCCAAATAGCTAAGGCTTCAAATTGTGCCAGTCTCGGAGGGGGCTTAAATTCATAAAGTACTCTTCTCAGATTTTCCAAAATATTCATATTAAAACTTCCAAAAGCAGGAAAAGCTAAGCATCCTTCCTTCTCCATTATTTTGCACCACTGTTTTAACCAAATACATGCTTATGGACCTTTCTCTTCAATTACTATGTATGCATGTGTACCGTCTCGCAGGGCAATTTCTCCTATTCTAACTGGAATTAAAGCATCTCCTCTCATCACACTCTTTAATGCTTTAAAATGTCATTTTTATCTTTAATATGGCCTAAACTACAAATTAAATCCAAAAATTGAAGTATTTCAATCCCAAAATCATTTTCACTTGTTACTCTCAACCAATAGCTGTTTACTGTTGTCTACCAATCTGTGGACTGCTCCTTTCACCAACTGACCAAAGCCAGGGCAGACCCAGTGACGTCACACTCACTCCCACAGCGACTGACAAAGCCTTGCGGCTCGTCTTTCAAAACTCAACCCACACAACTAAATGCAAAATATTACAAGCACAAAACAACTTGTCTGCTTACTACAGGTAGAACTCAACTCTTTAAGGGTTAGGCTCCCAACTGTTGCTTTCTCTCATGCTCAAGTAAAATTTGACCTGCAAATTTCACTCTTGACCAATACCAGATCCTTCTTGTGCACTCAGGAATCACCTAGTACCTGTCAAAGTAGCACTCACTTAACATGGACCCTAGCAATCTCAACATCAACACTGCAGACAAGTAAACAACAACAAACAAGTGTCTCATACACTTGTACAATACTTCGCAGTTTTAGACATCGCAAGGACCATTGCAACAACAACCACATGGACAAATGTTTAGCACAAAGCCCCACACTCATTTGAAGTACAACGACTCCCCTACATTCACCCTTTGGAGTATGCAAACTTCCTACTCAACTACCTTGGAGTATGCAATCTCCCAATTTCACTCATACATCACACTTCACCTGCAATTTGCCAACGCATTGCAAGTGCAAACCCTACTCAGAACTCAAACAACACTGAGCAACACTGGGAATATACTCACTTCATCTAAACATGCATTGGCAAAACTAAACAACTACATTTCAAGGATGATCTCTCTCCTATTGAGACGCAACCAGGATGATGACTCTCCTATTGAGGCAAAACCATATTCTGATACCAAATTATGTGGGTGTGTGACCTCTTATATTATGCTTACGTGACATGTAATAGGGCAGTGTCATCTACCACCCTCAGAGGTCAACTCGAACCTTTTGACTCAGACAGGAGCAATAAGATCATCAGATCAAACAATAGGAACCAATAGCCATAAACAAGAATATGAAATAAGTCAGTAATTTACCCTCACCATCACCTTTGTGGCCATGTATCACCACACCAATTTAATAGAGTTTAAACATTTATTGTTCTTATATTAACAATGCTAAAGTCACATAAATAATACACAAAAACAGATAATAGCAATACAAAAACAACACAGGCTATCCAAAACGTCTGAATAATCTTAGTCTGACAAGAGCAATCACCATGAAGCACGCCAAAATAATTATACAGAATAATAACAGAATTATTTGACAAATTGCAACAAATTTAATTAATTGTGCAGTTAAATCAATCATAACCAATTAATAAACATTCAATTCAATTACTGGGACGGACACCCCTACTTCTACTTCTAATTAAAAAAACGTGTGGGGCTGGGGTTTGGCACATGCAAAATTAAAAATAGAACACAAAATAATTTGGAAAACATTGAAACTATTGCGCTAACAAAGATGTCATTTGGATTTCTGAGGAAAAACCTTGTTGGACTTTTGCTTATGCAGGGTCATCCTGAATCTTTTTGCCTCCTGCCTCCTATTTTTTTCTGACCTGTTGCTGTTGGCTTTTCAACTCTGAGCACTTTACCACTGCTAACCAGTGCTAAAGTGCATATGCTCTCTGTGTAAATTGTATATAATTGGTTTATCCATGATTGGCATATTTGATTTACTAGTAAGTCCCTAGTAAGGTACACTAGAGGTGCCAGGGCCTGTAAATCAAATGCTACTGGTGGGCCTGCAGCACTGGTTGTGCCACCCACATAAGTAGCTCTGTAATCATGTCTCAGACCTGCCACTGCAGTGTCTGTGTGTGTATTTTTACACTGTAAATTCGACTTGGCAAGTGTACCCACTTGCCAGACCTAAACCTTCCCTTTTCTTACATGTAAGGCACCCCTAAGGTAGGCCCTAGGTAGCCCCAAGGGCAGGGTGCAGTGTATGGATAAGGTAGGACATATAGTAATGTGATTTATATGTCCTGACAGTGAAATACTGCCAACTTCGTTTTTCACTGTTGCAAGGCCTGTCTCTCTCATAGGATAATATGGGGGCTACCTTTAAATATGATTCAAGTGTAGATTCCCCTAGAGAGTAGATGGACATGTGGAGTTTGGGGTCCCTGAACTCACAATTTAAAAATACATCTTTTAGTAAAGTTGATTTTAAGATTGTGCGTTTGAAAATGCCACTTTTAGAAAGTGAGCATTTTCTTGCTTAAACCATTCTGTGACTCTGCCTTGTTTGTGGATTCCCTGTCTATGTCAGTTTAACAGTTGGGTTGTTCTTCACCTCGCACTAGACAGTGACACAAAGGGGCCTGGGGTGTAACCTGCATTTCCTGATTAGCCATCTCTGCTAGGAGGGAGGGGTGGAGTGGTCACTCTCATCTGAAAGGACTGTGCCTGCCTCTGACAATGCCGGCTCCAACCCCCTGGTGTGTGTCTGAGGCCTTGCCTGGGCAAGGCAGGATTTCACAAGTAGATGTGAGTCCCCTCTGAAGAAAGGTGACTTCAAAGACTAAAATGGGTATAAGAAGGGCACCCAAATCTACAGACTTTAGAAACACTTCTGGAACCAAGAGGAACCTCTGCCTGGAGAAGAGCTGATAGCTGAGGAAGAGGTGCTGCCCTGCCTGTGACTGTGCTTTGTGTAGCTTTCCTGCAGTGCTGCTTCTGCCAGAGTAAGAGGGCAAAGACTGGACTTTGTGTGCCTTCCATCTTGTGAAGAAATCTCCAAGGGCTTGATTTAGAACTTGCCTCCTGTTGTTTGAAGTCTCAGGGACAGCAAAGACTTCTCTCTGCCAACACCTGGAGTCTCTGGAGAGACTCCTGCTCTGACAAGTGGTGCCCGATCCAGTCCCTGGGCCCTTGAAAGGAAAGCTGGTGGAAATCCAAGGAAATCGACTTCGGACCGACTCCACTGCTGAATCCGGTAACGCCGCCTGCACCTGATGCCGTGACCTTCGCTGGAACGCGCCGCTCTTCGCAGGCCTGACGCCACAGCAGCCCCGCTGAAGTCCGCGACTCCGTGGAAGTCGCCGCACCACGTCGTGACCGACGCCGCTCGAAGTGCACGGATTCAACGTTTCTCACAGACGCCGCGATTCCCGACTTCGCGCATCGGCTTGTTTTCACTCTTCACCAAAGGTACTGTACTTGGGGGTCTACACGACTCCGTGTCCGGCGCCGCTGGTGTCGGCTGGTTGGGAACAACTTTGTCACGATGCCGTGTTAACATCTCATCGAAGCATTTTTGTTTCTAAGCGCTATTTTTGAGTTTAATCTTTAAAAATTCATAACTTGACTTGTGTATGTTGGATTTTTGTCGTTTTGGTCTTGTTTTGTTTAGATAAATATTCCCTATTTTTCTAAACCGTTGTTGTGTCATTTTGTAGTGTTTTCATTGAGTTACTGTGTGTGTTGGTACAAATACTTTACACCTAGCGCTCTGAAGTTAAGCCTACTGCTCTGCCAAGCTACCAAGGGGGTAAGCAGGGGTTAGCTGAGGGTGATTCTCTTTTACCCTGACTAGAGTGAGGGTCCTTGCTTGGACAGGGGGTAACCTGACTGTCAACCAAAGACCCCATTTCTAACATTGGTGATCAGCGGTTGGGATTTGGACTTGTATTTGTACTTGACATACAGTAATTAAGTGTACACTACTGTTTTGAGTTCAGACCACTACGTGACCTCATACTACTTGTCTTGTGATTCTGCTTTTTGTTCTCTGATGTCCTCCTTGAAGTATTGCTAATATTTTTGGACTTTGGTTTTTGGTTGTGAAGCCTTTGCAGAATGGAAGTCAATTTCTGGCACCTATTTATGTATAAAAAGTGGCAGCTTAAAGCATTCTGCACGGAAAGGGGACTGGCTGTGAACAAGAAATCCAGAAAGGAGGATCTTGAGTCAGCCCTGTTTCAGTATGAATTGAAACGTTGTCAGGCAACACCACCAAATGAGTCTAAGGAGGATAACTACTCTGAGGAGGAGGGCAGTGGCCCTGAGGAGAGAACAGAAAGAGATGATTGGCTCCTAGCTCGAATCCGAAGTCTGGAAGAGCTAGATGCAGAGCTTGAGAGGGCTGAGGAGAAAAGAGCCTTAGTCCTGGAAAAAGAAAGGATTACAGCTCAAGAGCTGAGCTGTGAAGAGCTGAAGCTGGAGGCCATGAGGGCTGAGTCCAGTTCAGATGGTGGCAGCAAAAATCTTGTATCCAGTACTGCTGAAGAAGTACACATGCCCAGAGATGTGGTGCCCTACTTGAAGGAGGGAGTTAACACACGCCAGGAGGTTCAGGGTTATGAAGTAGCTCCAGTGATGCACAGGGTCCCTGAGGTGGATTGGGGAACTGGCATGGGGAGTCATATTCCTACTGGTGGGAGGGACACTCTACTGACTCTAGGTGAGAGTGACAGGGAGAGGGGTTCCCCCCAGGTAGAAGTCCTGGTTATGGAGTGTGAAGACATCCCAGAAGAGTGTGGGTTGAGTGTCAGGGACAGTCAGGTACTGTCTCACCAGTCTCAGGAGGGTGATGTGGGGTGCTTTTTCAAAGCAGAGTCACTGGATGGTTGGGTGAAGGGTACTTTGGTTAATTCATGTAAGGGGCTGAGTGATGTAATTGCTGGAGAGCATATGTCTAGTCCTTATTTTCCAGAGCTACGCCAACACCAGGTGGAGTGTGAGTTCTCTGACCCCTGGGAGCTTACAATGGAGGCAGACCTCTTGGTGAGTACCAGAGAGTCTGAAGAGGCATTTGGGGGAGCTCCTGAGAGGAGTGGTCTAGGTATTTCCCAACCAGGTGAGGTAGGGAAGGATTGTAGTGTCCCAGGTAGGTCCCAGTGTAGTGGGATGGGTGAGGGACCCCATGTCCAGTCTCTGAGGAGAGGGAATGGGGATGGGCTGAGGTCCAAGGTGCCCGAGATCCGGTCCCAGGTCCTGGAGGGTTCCATGAGGGAACACCAGGAGGGGAGCCTAGCCTGTACCATAGGGCCATCTGTTGAGGGAGATCCCACAGTGTCAGAAGAAATTGGGGGGGCGGCTGTAGCCAGCGTCCCACCAGTTCTGGTGTCTGGCAGTACCACTCCTAGTGAGGGGGTGCAGACGTCCAGACAGAGGGTTGAGAGGGGGTTGTGGACCCCAGTGGAGAACCTGGAGGGTCAAGGGTCAGCTCTGAGAGCAGAGCCCCCCAGGAATGACCTTGGTGAGACCATTTCTGGGTTGGGGGGAATCCAAACTCTGTCAGATGGGCAGATGTCAGGAGACCTGCGCCAGCCAGACTCTTGTGTGGCCCTTGGGGACAGTTTGTCCCTTGAGGGGGGTTAGTGTGCCCCCCTGGAAGTCCTGGTGTGTCAGGCAGTGGTTCAACCGCAGGGTGGTGACTCTGGGTTGAATGATCAGGTTCAGGAGGTAAACTCTGACCTTTTGGGGGGTAAGTGTGCTCCCAAGGAAGTCCTGGTGCGCCAGGCAGTGGTTCAACCACAGGGTGGTGACCCTGGGTTGGATGACCAGGTTCAGAGGGTGAACTCTGACCTGGTGGGGGGTAGGTATGCCCCCCAGGAATTCCTGGGTTGCCAGGCAGTGGTCCAGTCTGTGGGTACAGACCCTGGACTGGAGGATCAGGTGCAGGGGATAAACCCTGAGGGGGGGGGGGGGCGGTTTGCCCAATGACCAGCCCTGGTGTGATTTCAAGTGGTACTCTCCCTGAGGGATGGGTGCAGAACCCTGAGAGTAGGGAAGGGGAGAGAAAGACTCACCCCTGACCCCGGAGCAATCTAAGGGTACCGACCCTGGATTGGAAGTCCAGGTTCAGGGTGTCCCCCCTGACCTGGAGGAAGGGGCTACTGCTAACAGTGCCCCTGCCATGTTGTCTTCTGGGGGGGGCACTCCTAGTTGGGTGGTTCAGGACCCCAGAAGAAAGGGCAGGGGGAGGGAAGCCTCACCCCTGGCCCTGGTCCAACCTGAAGGTACAGACCCCAGGTTGGAGGATCAGTTGCAGGTTAACATCCCTGCACTGGTGGAAGAATTGTGCAGGACTGCTTCTACAAGCACCCTGACAATTTTTTACTCTGGGGGTGCCGCTCCTGGAGGGAGGGTACAGAGCCCCAGAGGGGAGGACCAGGGTCAGGTTATCTTCTCTGACCTGGTGGAAGGGAGAGTGGTCAAAGGGCGACAGGCACCTGGGGCTACCGCCCCCCACTCTCCACAGTAACAGTGGGTGGAGAGGCCTGAGGTCAGGCTCTCATCCCTGACAGTCATCAGTGGTCACTGTGGCTTGCTGTCCTGGTGGACAGAGTTGCCCCTGGGGGTGGGACGAGAGTCACACCCCAGGGGTGGAGTGGGCAACACCACTGTGTTGGCCCTGGTGGTACTATCTGCCCATTGCAATACATCTGTGAGCAAAGTAAAGTTAGGTGCTGCACAGATGGTGTCTGCAGATGTGGAGAAGGGTTCCCCGTGGGTTAGCTTAGTGGGCCCTGAGAGTATGGACAGAGGGATCCAACTGGAGTCAGGAAGGCTTAGAACTGGAACATGCCCCTGCTGTTGTGGGCCTGGGTCCTTGTTCTATCGCCCCAATCAGGAAAGTACATCAAGGTATTGATTGTTCTCCCCTGGCTTTAGGCTGGTAGGGGGTCGTGTTGGACTTTTGCTTATGCAGGGTCATCCTGAATCTTTTTGCCTCCTGCCTCCTATTTTTTTCTGACCTGTTGCTGTTGGCTTTTCAACTCTGAGCACTTTACCACTGCTAACCAGTGCTAAAGTGCATATGCTCTTCGTGTAAATTGTATATAATTGGTTCATCCATGATTGGCATATTTGATTTACTAGTAAGTCCCTAGTAAGGTACACTAGAGGTGCCAGGGCCTGTAAATCAAATGCTACTGGTGGGCCTGCAGCACTGGTTGTGCCACCCACATAAGTAGCTCTGTAATCATGTCTCAGACCTGCCACTGCAGTGTCTGTGTGTGTATTTTTACACTGTAAATTCGACTTGGCAAGTGTACCCACTTGCCAGACCTAAACCTTCCCTTTTCTTACATGTAAGGCACCCCTAAGGTAGGCCCTAGGTAGCCCCAAGGGCAGGGTGCAGTGTATGGATAAGGTAGGACATATAGTAATGTGATTTATATGTCCTGACAGTGAAATACTGCCAACTTCGTTTTTCACTGTTGCAAGGCCTGTCTCTCTCATAGGATAATATGGGGGCTACCTTTAAATATGATTCAAGTGTAGATTCCCCTAGAGAGTAGATGGACATGTGGAGTTTGGGGTCCCTGAACTCACAATTTAAAAATACATCTTTTAGTAAAGTTGATTTTAAGATTGTGCGTTTGAAAATGCCACTTTTAGAAAGTGAGCATTTTCTTGCTTAAACCATTCTGTGACTCTGCCTTGTTTGTGGATTCCCTGTCTATGTCAGTTTAACAGTTGGGTTGTTCTTCACCTCGCACTAGACAGTGACACAAAGGGGCCTGGGGTGTAACCTGCATTTCCTGATTAGCCATCTCTGCTAGGAGGGAGGGGTGGAGTGGTCACTCTCATCTGAAAGGACTGTGCCTGCCTCTGACAATGCCGGCTCCAACCCCCTGGTGTGTGTCTGAGGCCTTGCCTGGGCAAGGCAGGATTTCACAAGTAGATGTGAGTCCCCTCTGAAGAAAGGTGACTTCAAAGACTAAAATGGGTATAAGAAGGGCACCCAAATCTACAGACTTTAGAAACACTTCTGGAACCAAGAGGAACCTCTGCCTGGAGAAGAGCTGATAGCTGAGGAAGAGGTGCTGCCCTGCCTGTGACTGTGCTTTGTGTAGCTTTCCTGCAGTGCTGCTTCTGCCAGAGTAAGAGGGCAAAGACTGGACTTTGTGTGCCTTCCATCTTGTGAAGAAATCTCCAAGGGCTTGATTTAGAACTTGCCTCCTGTTGTTTGAAGTCTCAGGGACAGCAAAGACTTCTCTCTGCCAACACCTGGAGTCTCTGGAGAGACTCCTGCTCTGACAAGTGGTGCCCGATCCAGTCCCTGGGCCCTTGAAAGGAAAGCTGTTGGAAATCCAAGGAAATCGACTTCGGACCGACTCCACTGCTGAATCCGGTAACGCCGCCTGCACCTGACACCGTGACCTTCGCTGGAACGCGCCGCTCTTCGCAGGCCTGACGCCGCAGCAGCCCCGCTGAAGTCCGCGACTCCGTGGAAGTCGCCGCACCACGTCGTGACCAACGCCGCTCGAAGTGCACGGATTCAACGTTTCTCACAGACGCCGCGATTCCCGACTTCGCGCATCGGCTTGTTTTCACTCTTCACCAAAGGTACTGTACTTGGGGGTCTACACGACTCCGTGTCCAGCGCCGCTGGTGTCGGCTGGTTGGGAACAACTTCGTCACGATGCCGTGTTAACATCTCATCGAAGCATTTTTGTTTCTAAGCGCTATTTTTGAGTTTAATCTTTAAAAATTCATAACTTGACTTGTGTATGTTGGTTTTTTGTCGTTTTGGTCTTGTTTTGCTTAGATAAATATTCCCTATTTTTCTAAACCGTTGTTGTGTCATTTTGTAGTGTTTTCATTGAGTTACTGTGTGTGTTGGTACAAATACTTTACACCTAGCGCTCTGAAGTTAAGCCTACTGCTCTGCCAAGCTACCAAGGGGGTAAGCAGGGGTTAGCTGAGGGTGATTCTCTTTTACCCTGACTAGAGTGAGGGTCCTTGCTTGAACAGGGGGTAACCTGACTGTCAACCAAAGACCCCATTTCTAACAAACCTGCAAAGGAAACAAATGCACATTGGTTATACCTCTCCTAAAAGAGGTACCAGTAAGCAGAGTCTTTGTCAGCAGAGTACAGGAACAGCAGGTCTTCAATGATTGTCAACAGGAACATGAAAAGGGTAACAGCTCAGTAGAGTTGGGCTTAAAGTATCTGAAGTGTTAAAATCATAAACATATAAGTCTGAACTATATCATCTGGAATTGACATCTGCACCTCTTCGTCTAGACTCTTATTGGACAAGACCATGAGGTGTGACAATGAGCAACCAACTGAATTTCATTCTTTCTCCATTTTGTAACTTTCCATTCTTCCTTGAGATAGGCCCATGTTGACACTTATCTTCGGGCAACATTTTCTGCAGAGTATTAACATTGTAGAAAACACAGCTCAGAACATGATCATTTACTAATGTTACTTCCTACCAGAAACGAAGGCCCATATTTAAAACTTTCAATATTTATCACAAGGAAGTACAGAATGAACAGAGTGAAAATGGCAGTAGATTGCCACTGTGAGCATTCAATGGAATAGCTAATAAATAGTTTGCAAATTGATTTCATTTAAGTCAGCATAACATCTCAACACTGTACTGTGGAAAAATACTAAACCTTCAGCCTTTTGACTAATGCTAATACATGAAAAATAAAACAATTTTTAATATTCAAACCATATGAGCCTTATTTATAATATTTCATGATCCTTAATTGATATCATGCATTTCAAAACATATTTAGTAATTTATTCAGTAAATAGTCATTTCAAATCATTAGCTTTCTTCATCAATTTTAATTATCTTTTGTCAGTACAAATAGTTATGATTCATCAAAATATGTTTTCTACGTTATTTATTATTTCACATAAACCTCGATTGGTGGACATCATGTCAACACAATTTCAAACATGCACGTCTTTCATTTCTACCACAAGTTTCTTTAAGTAGGCCTTTAAGTACATGACATTCATACGATTTGTTTACTCACATTTTATTAATAATGTCTGCTCTCTAACACATGAACATTGTCATCTCTGTAGAGAGCAAAACACATTGATCTGGCATCGCTGCCGGCCTTTCACCTGCATAGGTGAGCCTGTGTAGCCACTCGATCTCACCAGGCACTTGAGCTCTCCTTTTGCCTTGTGAAAGTTTTATCTTTGAGGTAAAGTCTTTGAATAAAGTTCACATTTAAAACAAACAGAAGCAGATTCTCCCAGATGTAAGTGAAGAGCTCTGTTTCTGCCTACGGGTTTTCAGTTTATAAGAAATGAAAGTGATATATGGCAGAAACAGCATTCTTATTTCTCCATTTAAAATACGTATTGTTGCATAAAGATCCACACAGAAAACAGCCTGGCCCACCTACCTGCCGGCCCCTCCTCCTCTTGTTCCCAGTGCATAGGCGGTGTTCAGAAATTCATTAGCCCTCCTGTCCCGGCCGTCTGCTGCTGTATGTTTTTTCAGGCATTAAAACCAAGACATTCAATTGTGTCTTAAATGGCTTTCGAATGGATTCCCTCTCGCGCCTGCTCAGTAATGATTATAATTGATGCTTGTCCGACATGTGAATATTGTCTTGCCTGTCTCTCCCTCTCCCTCTGGTGCTAGCTCTGTCATTCGCCTGTCTCTTACCTTCTTTCTGGCCCCTCTCCTCATGTAGATCCCTTCTCTCCTCTGACGGCCGATCTGTACCTCCTCTCCTCATTCGCTCCCCTCCTGCTCACCTTTATCCCCGCTTTGTCTCACTCCTCTGGCAATCCTTTGTAGCTCTTGCCAAATGGTGATTAATTCACGGAAATGCTAGGGGAGGCAGGAGCGACACCACACACTGTTTGACGCTCTAATCACAGAAGGTTGACTCCTTGACCCGTTCTCCAACCTGCCGATGGAGGGCTGTAATAAGGGCAAGGAGAGAATATGTCCTTATTACTTACGATAATTGTAATTCATTTCAGTCCCCTTCCTCCTCACAATCATTACTTATGAGGCGATTCATACCTTGAGACAGGAAAAAAATCAGGAAATAAAAATATCAACCCCTCCTACCACAAACTGGATGCTACAAAAAGCGTTGGCATTCCCATCATCCCCTGACATACACAGCCCTTCTGAAAAAGCAGTACATCAAGAAGGGTGAGTCCTAATGACTGTGACTAAGAGAAGTAGGACTAAGGTTATTGAAGACCATTGGTAAGTCATTGGGGCGTTACTGCTACTTCCCTCACCCCTGCCCTAATGATTACTTATGAAGAATACCAAAGCCGTCATGGCCTGTGACACACCAAATAAGACACATACGCAAAGCCACTCATTGCAGCACCTGAGACTTTAGTACAAAAATAGTATCTTGAGAATTTATGGAGCTGAGGGCCCCTGCCACAAAGTTCCTCCTATTAGGCTCCAAACCTTGGAGTCTATAATAATGAACAAACATATCTCAAGATCGCCTGTGTCTCAGCTTCTCAATTCAGCTAAAGGAGCTCCCTGGACCTCTGCCAAAGAACCAGCAAGGCTCCTCATGAACTGAACCTGAATTTCTGCCAAAAGAATGTTTTTGCTAAATAGTAGGCTAAGGCTCTAGTGGACCAGATCCACCCACTGATGGTCATGGAAAAGGGTTTTTGCCCTCAACCTGCTGCTCTGCAGGTTGCAAAAAAGTCATCAGGCAAATGGAAGGATTTTGACCAAGTAAATCGAAATTATTATTTTTACATCCACCAAATGCCATAATTCCTCATCCAAGGAAATATGGGGCAACACAAAATGCTTACAAAATGTCCTCTTGTGATCTCTGTCGTGCCACTGTACTTGAGAAAGGAAAGCTGGGTCAGGACGTAGATTCATAGTCCAGAGAGGAGGATGACAGAGAAGAACACCAACATCTGCAGTTCTTCGAGCTGAAGTAACCACCACAAAAAATGCAACCTTCATGTTAGAAATGTCCAATTCATAAACTCTATATGCTAAAAATAATGTTTCAAAAGTTTTTAGTTGAAGGACAATCTCCTTCAGTGGTGGCCCATCAACAGAGTGATGACCCGCTGCCTGAGAGTCACCACATAATTCCCATAACCACTGGCCACACTGCTTTTTAATTATTTATTTATATATTTATTTTGAGAGTTTTATAATGCACAAACAAGGCCCACGGGTATCAGAGCACTATACAGAAAGAAACCTTCAGCTCGTCACAACACAGATAACAACCCACAAGATATAATCAAAGGAGAAACTAACTGTGTACTGTCTCATACCACTTTGGGTGAGGAGAGGAAAGCTTGCATAGCTATAGTAGTATGTGTGTAGCGCAAGTGCATCCTCTATCTGAACCTTCTAGAGTCTCTGGTGTCCAAGGATCAGGATTGATCCAGAAATGTAGATCACATGGATGAAATTTGCTAAATATGATAATTTTCACTTCTTTCTTGAAGGCTGAGGTCGAAGGGTTTGCACGTGTTTCAAGAGGAAGAGAGTTTCAAATTCTGAGGGCCAATCCTGTGATGGTGTGGTCATAGGTCTAATTTTGGCTGAAGTTTGGAAGTTCTAGCAGTACGGAGCTAGCACTTCTAAGCAAACAGTTGCCTCCTGATAGTGTGCGTTTCTGTGCCAGGTAAAGGGTGTCTTGTTGTGTAGGGCTTTGTGCATCAAGCATTCCATCTTCAGCTGGATCATGGCTTCAAAAGGGAGTCACTGGAGAGATTTAAGAGATGGGGTGATGAGGTTGAAAAGTCTCAAACCTGTAATTAGTCTTGCTGCTGTGTTAAGGGACACCTTAAGTGGTGCCATTCTTCCTCTCGGCAGACCTGTTATGGTTGTACTCCCATATTCCAGTCTGGAGTTGACTTGGGGCTGTACTGCTATCCTGAATTCTGGAGGTGGTCTTTGTTGTTAATAGCAGGTTTACAGTTGAGGGCACTAAGTAGGGTAATACATTCTTCAGCGGGTGGTGTGCTGGGTGGCAGGGATATGAGTAGGAAATCTGTTTATGGGGCATTTAAATTGAGGTGCTTCTGTCATAGCCATAACTGAGGTTTCAGAAGTGTGTCACATAGTCTTATATTGTTTTCCCAAGAGGAAATCTTTAGGTAAAGCTGAGTGTCATCCATGTACATGTGATAAGATATGTTTGCTTGTTTGAGGTTCTCCGTCAGTGGTTCCACAGAGTGGGGTTTAGGGCAGATCCTTGCGACATCTCAAGTGTGACCAGAACTAGGACTGTTGATAAAAGAGGTGAACCAGTGTAGCACTGTTGCAGATATTTCTATTCTGTGTTCCGGTAACTCCAAGCGCCTCTTGTGGCTGACTGAGTCAAAAGCTGAGGACAGTTCGAGGAGAACCAGTAGGCACGAATCTTTCTGGTCCAGTATATTGAGTGGGTCATTCAAAATGTGTAGGATGGCTGTATCTGTGCTGTGCCCAGGTCTGAAACCCGATTGGAACTTGTTCATCAGGTGGACTTTTTCAATGTGTCAGCCTAGTTGTTTATGGACACATTTTTCAGTAGCCTAGCTAGGAACGAGATGTTAGAGAGCAGGCAAAAGGTATTTCGATCACTTGCATCGGTGTCAGTACAGGTGTTACTTGCCCGTTTTTCAGGCAGTCCGAGATTATGCATTGTGTTGCAGAGGAGTTCACTATTAGGTCATACCTCTCGGCCTCTCCAGGCTCTTGTTCACAAGCGAAGGAAGAATGGACTCAAGGCGTCCAAGCTTGATCCATCTATAAAGTGCTTTTTTGTCTGCTAAATAGTATGAACTCTTCCATTTTGAGGGGATGTAGCAGTAGTGTGGTCTTACACATGCAAAATCCTGATATCCATTTGCAGAGTTCTGTGTTCACAAAAATCACTTTATAATCAGCAAGTGACTGCATAAGAAGTCACTTATTGCAAACAAATTAGAGATAGGTGTATAATGCAGGGATTGCAGAATACCAAGTATTAGAATTAGATAAGGTGAAGGGAGAGTGTCTCAGTAAACTAAAAAAAATGACAAAAAAATCCTCACCACTAGGACCTCCCACCTTAGTACTACAGGCCTATCACCACCTTCAGTTATTACAAAACTTATAGACATGAATGTGTAAGTCCTTTCTGAAGAGCCGTTAGTGTTTGCATCACAGTCAGCCTGGATCCTGTACAGCTCCTGGAACAAACAACACATTATTACTTATTAAGGGATGCAGATGGATACAACAATCTAAAAATGGACCTTGAACTGCTTGCGACTTTTAACACAGTGAAACGTGTGGTCCTCTACAACTGGCTAAATCATATTAGGATGGTAAAATCTGCACATTATGGCACTCATTCCTAATGGTCTTGAGTAATCCTCATTATTTCCCTGCCCGTGGAATTACCGTTTCCGGGGGTCCTTGTAAAACTGTGGGTCATAATAGGACTTTGGCTGCTTTTAGCATCTAAAGGCTCCATGTAAGCACCATGATTTATGATTCTCGTGAGGTAATCTTGATGAAGGCCTTTCTTTGTCTTTAGATTTCTTTATACGTGAATACTAAAAGATTAATGTTGGTTTCTTCCTATCAACCATGGACTCTCTATACCGCGGGATGCCACAGGGGTCAGTGCTGTCAACAGGGATGTTTAATGTTTGTCCCTTGGAAAGGATGTTTTTCATTGACATACAGCCACATGCACACTGTTCCAAAGTCGCTGTGTCCTATTCTGTCCTCTCTGGAGGTCACGTCAACACGAGTAGATGAGAAGGTACTAGTCATTACCGCAATGATGATTTTATTTTTACCTCAGCCAGCAGAGGAGAAGTTCTGTGAAATTTAGAGCTTTGCGATTTTAGGTAGTTGAGAACTTGTCTGTTTTCCACACCGTGTCGCTGGACAAAATGTGCCCCATAACAACTTTTGTGACCGAATTCTACCATTAAAAATAGGATATGAAGAACTGTTCTACTGCTAAATTGTCCATCTCTTTGTTTTTCTGCATCCCATTTAATGTTTGAAAAGCTGAAGTAATTTTCTTTTAAAGGTAGGAAAAGCCCTGATTTTAAGATGATGCATTATCCCCGGATCTTTTAGAAGAATGCCATTTTTTGTTGACGCCACCTGTAAGGACGGAAGTTCACAGCAGTGCTTTTCCCTTTCCTCCAGAAGTTCCCCTGTGTGGCAGGTCTGAGAGCCCCTGAATAAGGACCCCGGAAGGCTGCTTCTACAAAAAGAAGCCTAAAATCATGCCTGTGGCCGCACCCAGCTTAGAGAGCCTCTTCCCCCCAACTGATGGGATGCCAGCATAGCAGGGATTGGGGGCGAGCCCCACACAAAGGCTATGTAGAGTATTATTATCTTTCAGGTGACAGACAGGGACAATCATCAGTAAGTCCCGAGGAAGCAAAGTTGATTCAAGAACCATCTCATCGACACAGACCAACATCCCCTCAGTCATATCCTGCCAAAACCACCAGTCGCCACCACCAGCCAGAAATAGGTAGCAGGCCATAACAGGCAGGCCCTATAAAGAAGTAGGTGGATTTAGAAGGAGGGTTGGGGATCAAGAGCTTCTGGACGTAACCAACACGTCAGCTTGTGCTTTTCTGCGGTTTTAGTTGGGATTACAAATATTTTTTTAGATTAGGACGACCCTTAACCTCTTCCAGCAGCTAGAGGAACGGTTTCAGGAGCTAGAACAAATGGCCCAAGAAGCCTCATGGCTGCAAAGTTACAATGTTCTAAACATTTTGGGACACACGCTCCTTAATTAAGGCCATTCCAGCACTCTTGCAATAGTCAAATCATAAGGAGTGTTTCAGAAGTCCCAGCTGTTTCTACTTTTTTTGGCCTTTTTATGAGCTATCTTTGCTGGTGAACTCTCAAGGGATAACGTCAGTTCATGATAGTTTATGGGGGTGACTTACAGAAACCAGAATGCGAAGCATGACAGACTGCAGAACATAATCTTAGCCAGTCACCTATTGTCAGGGTTTTGGTCCTCGGCCCTTGCAGTCCCAGAGACACCTGGTAATACCTGGTAACCCGGTAATATGAAAGGTGAGTTTACAGGTAACGCTAATAACAAACATACCAAGGGTTTGCGCTGTGATAAAATATGACTCCCTGACTGTCTGGGAAGCTTTGAAAAACAATCAAGGTTCAGCCGAAAGGAAGTGGTGTGAAGGATGAGTCCAGATACTGCACAGCACACTTGTACAGGTGTGTTAATACCATAATCTTTGGTATGAAAGAGCATCACTTTCATGACATCTCAACCTAAAAAGAACAGCATTGCAAAAATTGTACCTAAATAATGTAGATCGCACAAGTGAGGAAAAGACCATATTAACAAAATGAAATGCAGTTGAAGCACAAGGCACCCTGACTACAAAAAATACACGTGTCTGATTATTTACTGATCGTACATATTGTGCTGCTGTTAAAAGCGAACACAGCAGATAGCAGTAACCTTTTATTGCCCACTCGACGTAAACACCAATACACTTAAGTGCAAACTTAAAGCATAGTCCTAGCACAGTGGAGTTAGGTGTCAGTGTTCACAGATGCAATTATTGAACATAAATATATGCCTATCCCATGGTTTATGGGTAGCATGTGTCTTACTGATTCTGTGTCAATAGCTCTACATCAAAGAGGAATATATCTAGATAATGAAACGAGCAGAAAGAAATCTGATGTATAAGGCAAAAGAGGTGTGTGCCCGCAGCACAATTGGCCACACGAGCACCTCAGGGCTTCTTTGAGTTAGTTGGATCAAGAAGGAACACCTGCCATGGACTCCTACATGACAGGAAAAGGCCAGGGGATCCACAACTGTGGCTTGGTGACACTTCCACTGACACCACTTAAATTGGTGATAGCCCTGTGATAACACCACGCCGCGGGAGGCTACCGGATATCCAGGATAACCCAGTAGGAGGTCGACAGATACTGAATAAAGGCAAAAGATAAACATTGACACATGGATGGAGTGTGCAGACCAGGGAGAGTCACAACAAGACGAACCTGGTCCTGTAGGTTGTTGTTTCTTTTGCAGCACCTCCTCTGGTCTATGATGAGAGATAGAGAGGGCTTCAATGTATTATGAATCCAAATCTCTTCATTCCTTAGGCTGACTGTGGGATTTCACAATCACAACAATGCAGACTGGTAAAGCTTCTTCACCCAGCTCCGCATTCCGGGAGCTCCGCAGTAGGGTCCACGCAGGTCTGCATCAGTGTAGATCATCCATAGGATGGAGGCAGGCTACAGTCTACGTTCACAGTCCTAGGCAGATAGGCCCCATCTCACCAACAATTAATGCTATAGTATTTACAACGTTTGACATACTACGTTTATGACTAGGTCACTGCACTTCTAATGCTTAAGGCCATGTGACTATACTAGTGAGGTACAGGCTCCTTTAACCCTGACCCTAGTTGTGAGAGTGCTAGCTGGCTCTCCCTCGAATGTTTGTCATCATATACCATGACTGGGCCCACTGATTCGCCAGGAATATACTTCGTGTTCGTGGCAGTACCAGTGTGTAATGAGCTGTTCCTGAGCTGAGTGGTGGGGCACTGGCTGTATGTAGCACATAAGAGTGGAGTGTGCTCCCATGGCTAACCTTGTTCTGGTGGTTGTGATTGCAGGTGAGAGGCCCTGGCACTCATGTTTGTGGATCGGGGTTCATTTTTCATTAGTAGGCTTTGACCAACGACATGAGAAAGAAAGGTATCCAAGGGCCAAAAAGGAGAAAGAGACCAGTAGGAAAGCAGTGACAGTGGGGGAAAACGGATGAAAACGAGCCTGCAAGCAAAAGATAAAGAGACAGCAAGTGAAAGGTATTCAGCATCGCGGGTAATTGCGTCCAAGCACTTATTCGTTTATTTATTCATTTAATGATTTAATTATCTTACACATTTAGCAATGAGTGTTCCATAGGCCTTAGTGTAGATGTTGCTGCTGCCCTCTCCCTTCATGCCCGCAGCACTGCTCTCCTGATTTCCCTCTCCCTGTTTAGGTCTCTGTAAAGCCAAGTGCAACTGACTGGCTTAATGTGGCATCCAAAAGAAAAGGATAAGAAGCATTTTTTGTGATACACTTGGGTAGACCAAACTAACTCAAGCAGATCCGCCAGTGCCCTGAAAAAAACAACACTTGAGCAACAAAGTGGCTAAAGGTCTTTCCAAAGCTGCATAACTTATACAAAGGAGCTGGGCTACTTGCCCAACCTTCACATCCTGTGTTCTCTTCTGATAGAGAGAGAAGACCTCAGTAATAAAATATAGTAAACCGAGAATTTTCTGAAAAGAAAATGCAAAATGTCTGGATTTGCTTATTTGCTGATTGGGGACATCCTTAACTCTGAGTTAACAGATGAATTAAGCCCAGCTGCTCAGATACAGTATATAAACTGACCCGAAGTGCTTATCTGTGCTCATCTTTTCATAAGGACCACAGTAAACCAGAGTACACAAGGACGAGTACTAGCAACAGAATAATTAGCTGTGTACTGTTGTGTTTTAGAACTATATCCCTAGATCGATGAAAATACTTTGCTGCTGTGCAGAGAAAGACAAGCATTTAGAGTGTCTACTAGAGGACCTGCCCTGTTCAGTCCACTTTACTGGACCTTGACTTTAGGAGGTCAGCAACCCTAAGTCTCTAAAGACTGGGAGCCTTCAGTCACTACCTAACTCTACCAACATGTTCCTTGCGAGAAGCAACTATGTGATGTGACATTCCACGTACTTTCTTTCTGGTGCAACAAGACTCCAGATAACTGGTAAGTCTCACCTGAGGGTCACATGAGACCAATGTACCTGGCACTATTGCATCCTCCATTCTACTGCAACAAGATATTGAGTCCCATGATTCAGTCATAACATTGCTGTTGCACCCTTTTTAGGTTGCAGCCTACCAGGCAGCACAGCTGTTTGGCTTGCTAAAGACATGTTGGGGACTTTCAAAAAGTTGACCTAGGAATGCATTCTGCTTATTGATTACCACTGGCTTTATGATTGTAACTCACACTTTCTGGCTTTCCATTTGCTGGCTTTATTTGTTTTAGGCTCTCCAGGTTCAGTTTGTCCCTCCTGTTGCCCCAAAAGTGTTTTCTGTATTTTTCCATGACCCTGCTTTCTGTTAACAAGCCTTTAAATCTTGTTCTTATTTCATCACAACTACCGTGCATTCAAAGATGGAGGTCAAGTGCCAGGCGCTGTCTTCCAAGAGCTCTTGATTATTTTTCTTTGTCTGCCTTCAAAGTGAGAGGATTGTTTTGACAATCTTGTTGGGTACCGGGGTTTGGAAAGAGTTTTCATCTAGCACAAAACAACATTCAAATTAATTGTGTAAGTGTTTCAGAATAAATCAGAATTATAAACTCACAAATGAAGCATATTTTTTATTTCTGAAGAGTGATGGTAACAAATACTTTATTATGATCAAAAACAAATCATTAATCTAGGTGTTGCAATTTCCACACATTTTTGTCTGTGCACTGTATAGTTTTATTAGTAATGCTGTATGTCTGTGCAAATGTAATGGTCATTTCAATTGAAAATATGTTGTGTGTAATGTCAGTGTGCTACCAAGCCATGAATACTCCACTATACACCACTCCACTGTATTCTGCACCACTCCACACCACTGCACTCTACTCTGCACCACTCCACTTTACCCCCACTCCAATTCACTTCACTCTGCATCATGCCTTTCTACACCACTGCACTTTATGCCACTTCATGCTATGCCTCTCTACTCTACCCTGTACCATTCTACTCTATGCCAATGCACTCTTCTCCACTCCAATGCAAACTTTGCCACTGCACTCTACACCACGCCATTCTAGACCACACCAATTTACTCTACATAACTTCGCTCTACACTATTGTACTCTAACCAACTCTGCAACATTACACTCTATGCCCTCACTCTATACCAATACACTCTACACAATTGCAATTTGCTCTGTAACACTCAACTCTATGCCCCTGCACTCTACGCCAATCCACTGTGTGTCACTTTGTCCTACTCTTCAACACTGCACTCTATGCCACTGTACTCTATACCACTTTACTCTGTTAATGCACTGTATGCCACTCTACATGACTGCACTCTACCCTGCATCACTCCACTCTGCGCTACTTCAATCTGCTCTGAAACAATATACTTTATGCCACTCTACTCTTAACCACTGTTCTCCTCTACAGAGCTGCACTCTGTCATTGCATTCTTTGTCACTGCACTCTACTGTGCAACACTGTACTCTGTGCCAATGCTCACTATGGCACTCCACTACACTCTACACTACTGCACTCTGACAGTCTGCACTGCAACACTGCACTCTCTGCCCCTGAACTCTACACCACTCTACTCTGCACGATTACACTCTACACCACTGATCTCTACGTCACTGCACACCATGGCACTATACTCTACTCTGAGCAACTCTATGCTACTCTATTCTGTACCACTGTATGCCACTGCACTGTATGCCACCCGACTCTACTCTGCCATCTACACCACTGCACTCTATGCCACTTGACTTTACTCTGCACCACTGCCCTATGCATTACTCAGTTTTATGCTACTCCATTCTGCAATACTCTATGCCACTCCACTCTACACCACTGCACTTTGTCATTCTACTCTACTCTGTGCCGCTCTGCGCCAGTCCACTCTGCGCCAGTCCACTTTGCACCATTCCACTGTACTATGCACCACTGTAATCTACACCACAGCATACTACAACGCTGCATTCTATGCCACAGAATTCAATACCACTACACTCAATACTGCTGCACTCTGTGCCACTAAACTCTGCAGCACTCTATGCCAATGCACATTCCTATCCATTGCATGGATTATTTTTTGTATGCTTTACACTGCAGCCAGCATTCTTCATTCCAGTGGTTCTTTTTCCTTGCTTCACTTGGCCTCAGTCTACCTTCTCCTGTCCAAGGTGTCATTGTCTATACCTTCTTTGCACTATAACAAGCATTTGAATGCAATATTTCATATTATTCGTCCTTGACCCACAACTGCCTCCTGTATTTGACTGTGTGTTACATTCAACACATTGCTGGGTTTCTTTTTCCATGGACTGTCTTTTCTGGGACAGACAATAAACAGTTACTGGATAAAGGTGCTGGGTGATGGCCAGCTGTACAACTGTGCTGCTGTACACCATGGATTACAAAAAAACACTGACAGAGATAATAGATCTTGAATAGATGAGACTTAGGGCCATATGTATGAACACTTTTTCCCATAGACACAGAATGGGTAAAAACCTTTGCTACATCTGGCCCTTAATGACTTTGCCAATGCTTGTTTCTTTTTTTCTTCTACAGCTGGTGCGCATGTAAGATCTGTATCAGTTTGCCACCATTGCACTGAAATATGATGTCTGAATGACTCCCATGTCTGTGGTAGATCATCAGCACTGAACACTTCGTTCTTTGGTGACTTGATGTCTATCAGAGGCCCAAGTGCTGCACTCTGCACTTACCACTGTAAATAGCACGCTGAACACCACCTATGTATGATCCTCTCTCTGAAGTTCACAAAACTGTGATTGTGGCTTCTTTACGTAGCCAGTGCTGATTACAATTTATGAAAGTTGTCAAGTTTACCAGTGCATGGTAACATAATCCTGATCCATTGCCGAAAAAAGCTGCAAGTGCTGGTAAGAATAGTCGAACCCAGATGCTGCAGTTGGCTATACTATAGCTTTAGAGCTCGCCGCAGTGGCAATTAAAGGCATGTTCCAGTGTTAAAGGTTCAAGATCATGCACCTAACAAGGGAGCGGGCATTTAATGGCCTATATAGCCCAGCTATGGCAACCTATACGGCTATTGGAACATTCTGTGTCATCAGGGCAGACTGTTCTAATTAGTAAAACAAAGGCCTCACGCAGCCCAAAGGGGTTGAAATCCCCTTGGGCTCTGTGAGGCCTTTGTGTCCAGCTGTTGCTGTGAACAACAATCATTAGAATGTTCATGCTCTGGGCTTTTACCAGCCATTAGAAACCCAGAGCTAGTTCAATGTCTTCAATGGAGCTCTCAACATTCCAGTGTTCTAATATAGCCTTATAGCCCACCGTAACGGGCTATACCGGCCATTAACGATGCTCTCCAGTGTTAAAGGCCCGAGACAAAGGTGAGGGACTGTAACAAGGTAGAGGGACTTTAGTGGCAGGCATAACCTGAATATGAAGGGCTATAGGACTACTAGAACATTCCGCCACTAGAGGGCAGAATGTTCTAATAAATGAAACATAGGCCTCACGGAGCCCGAGGGATTGAAATCCACTACGGCTCCTTGAGGCCTTTGTTCACAGCTGTTGCTTTGGGAAAAACATTGGAATGTTGGCGCTCCAGGCTTCTACCAGCCATTAGAAGCCTAGAGCACTCCATTGTCTTTACTGTAGCTCCCAACATTCCAATCCTCTAATATCATATATATCCTTATAGCTGTGTTCACTCTTTAGAGATGAAACCTGGGAAGCATAGAGGAGCTATTGAGTAGCTATATTCACATTCAGAGTGTTATTTGCCCTTAAAGTATTTTACAGTTTCTGAGCATATTTCTTTAATATTGTAATTATATTTACATAGTGCTCACTACCCCTGATAAGGTATTAAAGTGCTTTTTGTTGAAAAACATGCTACCCCAGAAAACACATTTTGATTACTGGTGGATTAGTGGAGGGAAATATAAATTGTTAATGGTGAGAGTGGCAGACATGTGAGTCTGTTAGTTAGATGAATAGGATGGATGGGGATGGGCCAAATTATTAAAAGATTATTTGGAAGTCCATGGAAGTAAAATACGTTTGGGAGGAGTCCAAGAGCCTGTTAGTTGTATGAACAGGATAAAGGATGGCTAGAAAAAGTAAGAGTTTGAGAGGGTTATTTGTGCATTTATAATGGTAAAGTGGTTTGGGATGAGTCAGAAAGTAGAAGTAGGGGATATTTTGAACGAGGAATATGATGAGTCATAGAGTGGTGATTTGGTGAGGTTTTTGGAGATTAGTCATTTCTTTATCCGTACTGGGAGGAAATTATGTAGCTATATAACCACATATAAGAGGCATACATACATAGGGATTTTAACATGATATGCATATGGAAAATAATCAGGAGATAAAAAAGCAAACTACCAAAGTCCCAAATGTCATATGTGCATGCATGGATAAATATTTACAAGCTCAGGCTTTCGATTTTTTTCTGTAATTATGTTTTTTTTTTTTACATATTATTATGGGCTTTTTAGATTTAGTTTTGATACAATTGCCATATTCATATTTATACATTGTGACAGATATGAGTTTTCATTGTAAAATAAACCCATATGCAAACACTCATCTCCTTATATGTTATTTATGTATTGGTATACTAATATATGGATATAATAATAAAGTTATTCCTATATGTATGTAGATGATTTGTTAATTTTTTTTATTTCTTTACATTTTTTAATATGTTTATTTATTTTTCATTACTCTAACCCGCTGGGTTCCCAGTACGAGCTGGTCTTGTCCTCGCCCACGGTTCCCGTGTGCCGGGGACAAGACTATCTTGTCCTGCACCTGGCCCTCAGGGGGAGCGCTAGCGCTTCCCCGTGGGCCTCCCACCCACACCCCCGTCAGGGATGGAAGGGGAATTGCTTCCCCTTCCACCCCCGTGACATCTGATGACGTCAGCGTGCAATTATGTGCTGACCTCATCAGAGGTTTCCTCCCTCCACACTGGAAGCTCTGCAAAAGCATTTTTCTTCCAATCACGGGCTGGGGAGGCATCGAAGGAAAGGAAAAGCCTTTCCTTTCCTTTGATGTCTCTCTAGGCATTTCTGAAGGCCGATGGTGAAGCGATAGGGCTGCAGAAATGCCCACTAGACACCAGTGACTTTTTTTATGCATAAGGGGAGCAGGGATTCTTTAATTTTTTTTTTTTTTTTTGTTACAGGAGGTGAGCGACCGCTTAGGAAAGGGTCGCCGCCCTGAGGGCAAATAGTTTTTTGTCTGTTTCTGCCCCCTGGTGTGTGTGTGCATGTGTGTTTTGTTTGGGGAGGGCAGTCCCTTGGACAAGGGTCGCTCCCCATGGGGGCACATTACTGTTGGCCATTTCTCTCCCCCCCTTGGTGGCAGATTGGCCTGTTTCTGTAAGGCCCATCAGCCCCCAAGGGGGGGCAGAAAGCCCACCAGAGACCAAGGAAGATTTGTGTTAAAAAAAAGAGGGTGGTGGCATGGCCTTTCCCCGCCCCAAATAAATGTGGACAAAGTTGTTCTGCCCACCGCTGGGCAGATGGGGCAATTACCCCCGATCCACTCCCCGGTGGCAGCAAGCCTACTAGAAGCCAGGGAATAAAAAATAAAAAAAATAGTGGCTTGGTGGCTACCAACCAGTATGGGCATGGTTATGCCTCCACCCCAACTGAAGGGGGTAACAGGCTTTCAGCTCTCCCCCACACACTAAAACATCTTATCCCACAGCAAACAAGAAGACATTTGATTATTTTGGGTTTTGGTTTTACATTTGGGCCATGAGAGCTTGTCTAACTCTCAAAATCGTCCGCTTGGAATGGTCAGGGCTGTACTTTTTGGACTTTGGGATGCTGCCATGTGGAAAAATCTACATGACCTAGACACATCTGAAAACTAAACATCTTGGCGAGATCAGGATGGGGTGGTTCATGTGCACCCCACACCATTTTCTTACCCACAATGCCCTGCAAACCTCCAACTTTGCTTGAAATCACACATTTTCCCCACATTTCTGGGATGGAACCTTCCAAAATCTGCAGGAATCCATAAAATGTCTACCACCCAGCATTGTTGCATCTATACCAATACAAATTCTGCCCCACTTGTCAGCCTAAAAATGTTTTTTTCAAACTGTCCTTTTGGACCCGCTTTGGTTCCTCCTCATTTCCGACATGTTTTTAGATCTTAACTGTCACAGGCACTTGGCTCACCTGCACAAGTGAGGTATCATTTTACCAGGTGACTGGGGGGAACGTTGGGTGGTGCTAAATTTGAGGTTTGCTGAGGATTCTGGGTGAGGAAACACTGGGGGATCAATGCAAGTCACACCTCCCTGGACTCCCTCGGGTGTCTAGTTTTCAGAAATGTTTGGGTTTGGTAGGTTTACTTAGATGGCTGCTGATCCCAGGACCAAAAACACAGGTGCCCCCACAAAAACAGGTAGTTTTGCATTTGATCATTTTGATGTGTTCACATAGAGTTGTGGGGCATTTCCTGTCACGGCACTAGGCCTACCCGCACAAGTGAGGTACCATTTTTATCAGGAGATGTGGGGGGAGGCTGGGTAGAAGGACGTTTGTGGCTCCCCTCAGATTTCAGAACTTTTCAGCACCAAAATGTAAGGAAAAAGTGTTTTTGTGTGCAAATTTTGAGGTTTGCAAAGGATTCTGGGTACCAGAACCTGGCGAGAGGCCACAAGTTACCCCAGTCTGGGTTCCTATATGTGTCTACTTTTCAAAAATGCACAGGTTTGGTAGGTTTTCCTAGGTGCCAGCTGAGCTAGAGGCCAAAATCCACAGCTAGGCACTTTCCAAAAAATACATCAGTTGTCAATGTAAAAATGTGATGTGTCCATGTTGCATTTTGGGGTGTTTCCTGTCTTGGGCACTAGGCCTACCCACACAAGTAAGGTACCATTTTTATCGGGAGACTTGGGGAAATGCTGTATGGAAGGAAATTTGTGGCTCCTCTCAGATTCTAGAACCTTCTATCACTGAAATGTGAGGAACATTTTTTTTTGGCCAAATTGTAATGTTTGCAAAGGATTCTGGGTACCAGAACCTGGTGACAGCCCCACAAGTCACCCTATTGTGAATTCCCATAGGTGTCTACTTTTAAAAAATGTATAGGTTTGGTAGGAATCCCTAGGTGCTGGCTGAGCTAGAGGCCAAAATCCACAGCTAGGCACTTTGCAAAAAACTGGTCAGTTTTCTTTGGGAAAATGTGATGTGTCCACGTTGTATTTTGGGGCATTTCCTGTCACGGGCACTAGGCCTACCCACACAAGTTAGGTACCACTTTTATTGAGAGACGTGGGGAAATGCTGGGTGGAAGGAAATTTGTGGCTCCTCTTAGATTCCAGAACTTTCTATCACTGAAATGTGAGGAAAAAGTGGTTTTTTTTGGCCAGAGTTTGAGGTTTGCAAAGGATTCTGGGTAACAGAACCTGGTGAGAGCCCCACACGTCACCTCATCTTGGATTCCCATAGGTGTCTATTTTTAAAAAATGCACAGGTTTGGTTGGTTTCCCTAGGTTCCGGCTGAGCTAGAAGCCAAAATCCACAGCTAGGCACTTTCCCAAAAAACACATCAGATTTCAATGTAAAAATGTGATGTGTCTATCTTGCATTTCCTGTCGCGTTTCCTGCCTACCCACGCAAGTGAGGTACCATTATTATTGGCAGCCTTATGTTAACACAGAATAGAAGAACAACTGTTATTGCCTCGTGTCTTTATCTACATTTTTTCCTTCCAAATGTAAGACAGTGAGTAAAAAAGACATCTATTTGAGAAATAACCTGTAATTCACATGCTAGTATGGGGACCCCAGAATTCACAGATGTGCAAATAACCACTGCTTCTCAACACCTTATCTTGTGCCCATTTTGAAAATACAAAGGTTTCCTTAATACCGATTCTTCACTCTTTATTTTTCACCAGATGAATTGCTGTATACCCGGTAGACAATGAAAACTCATTGCAAGGTGCAGCTTCTTTAATGGCTCTGCGTACCTAGGGTTCTTGATAGCCTGCAAGCCCTATATATCCCCGCAAGCAGAAGAGTCCAACAGACATAACAGTATATTGCATTTGAAAACCTGACATCGCAGGTAAGATGATACAGAGTAAAACGTGGAGAAACATGACTGTTTCTTTACCTCAATTTCAATATGTTTTTATTTCAGCTGTTATTTTCTGTAGGAAAAGCTTGTAGGAGCTACACAAATGACCCCTTCCTGCCTTTAGAATTTTGTCTCCTTTTCCAAAATGTTTAGCTGTGTGGGATCCAGCATTGGTTTCACAACCATTTCTGTCTCTAACTGAAAGGAGGCTGAAAGCACAAAAAATAGTCAAAATGGGGTATGTCCCAGTAAAATGCCAAAATTATGTTGTAAAATGTGCTTTTCTGATTCAAGTCTGCCTGTTCCTGAAAGCTCGGAAAATTTGGATTTTAGCACTGCGAACCATTTGTTGGTGACATTTTCAGGGAAAACAAACACAAGCCTTCTTCTGCAGCCCTTTTTTCCTGTTTTTTTTAATGACATTTTTGCTGTATTTTGGCTATTTTCTTGGTCTCTTCAAGGGAATCCACAAAATCTGGGTACCTCTAGAATCCCTAGGATTTTGGGAAAAAAGGACGCAAGTTTGGCGTGGGTAGCTAATGTGGACAAAAAGTTATGAGGGCGTAAGCGTGAACTGCTCCAAATAGTCAAAAAAAGGCCTGGCATCTGAGGTGGAAAAGGCCTGGCAGCGAAGGGGTTAGTGAGCATAAAAAATAAATAGAGAGATGTACATCCCCATCATATTTTTCATTTCCCCAATCATTTGTTTATATTATTTGTTTTTATTATTTCATTATTTTTGATTTATTATGTTTTTAAGTAATAAGTGTATCGAGCAGTTATCATTTGCACAAACTTTCTTTATAATCATATTATATGTGATATGAGTGATCATAATAAAGAGTGACCCATAAGCATGTAGGCACTTATGTTGTTTAGATAATTACATATATACGTTTTTTAAAACAACACGGTGATGGATGGAATGCTTGAATTAATCTTTGCAACTGGCATTCCCTCGGGCCACATCCTCGTCCATCATTTTTTGCCCACCATGACACCTGATTTCAGACCCAGCCATATGCAAATCAGTCTTGACCCTGCTCCCAATGGGAGCCTGAACTGCCTGGCCAGGTCCTCCCTGAACTGGAACCAAAGCAGCCTCGGACTGGGTTTGCCCTGGTTAGGGTTCTTCAGCCAGGCATAGCTTCATTCCAGTGGCACAGTGAGCCCGGGACTGCCCATGGTGTGCAAGCTCACAATGGACTGGGATGCAGCCCAAAGTGATTCCCGTTACTGAGACTAATTCTAGTATTCCATGATCATTGTTTTGTTTACTATATTGTTAGACAATGCATCTCTAGTTAGCAGAGGTTTGCACTCTGTCCAAGTAGGGACCACAATCCTACTCAAGGCAAGTAAGGTACACACTAAAAGTTTACCTGTGCTCACCCTTTAGTAGATTGGTACAGATCATCAGTCAGGGTAAACTACAGAGGCAATGTGTAAAGTATTTGTGCACACACACACTAACACAGTGAAAACACCACAGGAAGTCTCCACACCAGTGTAGAAAAATAGCCAATATTTATCTGAATCAAACAAAACCAAAATAACAAAGCTCCAACATACACAAGCCAAGTTATGAATTTTGAAAGATTAAATCAAAATGCAATACTTAGAAGACAATAGATCCCACTCGGGGCAATTTGGTTGCGCTTGACCGGGGTAAATCCAAAAGTAAAGTCCGACCGCCACAAAGTGCTGGCCGGGTACAGTAGTCACATAAACTGGCAGACAGTACCTTGGTTGTGTTGAGGCTTGGTGAGGATGAGTTGATCCAAGGAGGGGATGCGTTGCACTTGCAGGTGATGCCTCATTTCCTGATTGGGCAACGTCAGTGATGCATCGTGGTCCGGAAGTGATGTATACTGGTTCAGATGTATCGGTGCTGCATCGGCCAAGATGGGGCTGCCTTGTAAGTAAGGGTTATTGTGTCGTGTAGTCAGTGAGTGGTGTCCACGGCTTCAGTACAGGCAGTGGCTAAAGCGGCTTTTCTGCAGCAGGATATGTCGGTTCCAAGTGATAAACTGATATTGTTGCATCAGTTCTTGTGTTGCAACACCATACTGACCCCCAGGGGCCCAGGACTGGATTTGGCACCACTTGGCAGAGCAGGACTCACAGCAGAGAGACCCAGGTGATGGTAGCAAGATGCAGGTGAAGTCTTTAATATTCCTGAGACTTCAGAAACAGGAGGCAAGCCCAGTCAGGCCCTTGCTGAAACTTTACATTGCAGGATGTAGAGAGTTTGATCCAGTCCTTCCCGTCCCAGGCAAGACGTTGCAGGCCAATACAGCAGAGCAAACAGCAAAGTGGCAGTCCCTCCTGACAGCCCTGCGGTCCTTCTTCCTGGTAGAATGTCCTCAGTCCAGAAGTGTTCTAATTATATGGTGTCAGAGGCCCAGAATGTATACCCAAATGTGCCTTTGAAGTGGAGGAGACTTCCAAGAGTGGTTTTGAAGTGCCCCAGATCATTTTCAGCCCAGTCCTGTCTGCCAGGAGGTCTCTGGGGGGGGGTTACAAGTCCTTTCTGTGGGGGCAGGCCACTACCCTGTGAAGTATGACAGCCCCACCACCCTTCCTGCCCAGGAAGATCCGTCTGTATGCAGCTGGAATGCAGGGGCAGTTAAGCCAACTTTACACAGACCAGAACTTTCTAAAAGTGGCATTTTCAGACCTGCAATTTAAAAACCACCTTTACCATAAGATGTGTTTTTAAATTGTGAGTCGAGAGACACCACACTCCCTTTTTCTATATTTTCCCAATTGGAAATTATGCTTAAAATATGTGTTAAGACAATCCCCATACTATCGTATGGGGGAGATAGTCCTTGCAATAGTGAAAAACAAGTTAAAGAGTTTTTCACTGCCTTGACATGTTAAACTTAAAAGTTACATGCCCAACTTTTTAATAGCACTGCACCCTGTCCTTTGGGCTAACCAGGGCCTACCTTAGGGGGAACTTACATGCAGCCGCAGCCACCGCACATGTCAAGGGGTTGCTGGGGCAACAACAGGGATGGGGAAAACACATATAATTTAAAAAAACTTACCGTTCCGCCGCCTGCTGCCTTGCTCCTCTTCTCTCCTGGTGTCCAAGCAGTCCTTGGAACACCAGCACAGGCTCCCACACAACCCTGGTGCTGCGCTCATGCTATGCATAGCATGAGAGCAGTGTCAGGATTGGTCTGAGTGGCTTGGTCTGCCGCTCAGACAGTGCACTCAGGTCTTTGCAGTTTCCCCAACCTGGCTGTGCAACACAGCTGGGTTGGAGAAACCTATGTGCACATGCCACACTTAGTACACTCACTCTACTTTTCCTCTCATTCCCCTCCCATGTCCCAGCCCGCCTCTTCCTGCAAATGCCGGCTGAGCTAGCAGCTGAAAAATAAAAAGGTAATGAAATATTGTTTTATTTTTCAGCTGCTGGCTCTTAGCCAGTGGGGCGCCATTGCAGATGAGCCGCCCCTGCTTACATGTAGTAAAAAGGTAGGTTTGGGCCTGGCAAGTGGGTATACTTGCCAGGTCAAAGTGGCAGTTTAAACTGCACACAAATGCTCTGCAGTGGCAGGTCTGAAGCATGTAAGGAAGGCTACTAGGTGGTGGCACAACCAGTGTTGCCAGCCCACTAGTAGCATTTGACTTACAGGCCATAGGCACACTTAGTGCACTTTACTAGGCACTTACTAGTAAATCAAATATGCCAATCATGGAGAAGCCAATGTTACCATGTTTTAGACACAGAGCACATACACTTTAGCACTGGATAGCACTGATGAAGTGCCCAGAGTCCTAAAGCCAACAAAAAGAGGGTCAGAAAAAGAGGAGGAGGAAGGCAAAAAGTCTGGAGATGGCCCTGTGAAAAGGGCCATTTCCAATATATATATATTTGGAAGAATAACTATAAGCAATGTATATACTTTAACCATAAGTAATATAGGGCAAGATGTATCAAACTCCAGGTTTGCATTTCTTAAATAGTGAATTTTAAGAAATCGCTATTTAAGCAATGCAGAATGGGATGTATGAAATTTGCGATTCTGTAATAGTGATTTCTTAAAATTCGCAATCACTATTACCAAATCGCAATTAGGGAATGGGACTCCACTCATCCCTATGGGCCTGTAGGTGTGAATGGTATTGCATTTCCCAATTTGCGAATTCCAGTTAGGAATTCGCAAATTAGGTAATGCAAACCTCAGGGTGCTGGGAGGCTAAGGCCCACTCTGATGCACCCCCAAAAAATATTTGCAGACATGTGAAGCACACCTAGGGGCATGGGTGCGCTGCATGTCATTTAAAAAAAAGCATTTTTAAAATTTGCACATGCTTACCACCAAATTCGATATGGGGAAATTGCATTTCTTAAGTGACCAATTCGCATTTCGGAAATGCTTGATACATGTGCTTTGGAAATCGCAAATAGGAATTTCCTATTTCTGATTTCCTTTTTAGAGAATATCAATTTGCGATTCTCTAAATGGGGTCGCAGTTTTAAGGAATCGCTATTTTTGCGATTCCTTAAAATTGCACAGCGAATGCCTTTCATACATCATGAAAGGCATTTTTGCATTCACAAACTGCTGAATTTTGCAATTCGCACTGTTTGCGAATGCAAAATTGCTTGATATATCTGGCCCATATAGATTTGTACATGTGTGAAGCATACATATAAGAAAGAATATATACTTTTATTCATCACTATTATGTGCATTTCTAGAAAGAAATGCACATTTATGAATATTAAAACACATACGTACTCCATTTTCTGTATGTTTGTATTTTGAATATGGTGGTCATGTAGGTAAGAGCCAGCTCCGGAGTAATTTTCTGAAGATAAGATAGTTATCTGTTATCTTATGTTTGGAGGTAATGAATTCCATAGTTTGGCTTCTTGAGCAGAGAAAGATGTTCCACCCATATTTTTTTCTGTGAATGCTGGATTTTTTAGGTGGGCGCCAATCTGGAGCAGAGGTTTCTTTGTTGTATGTCTTGTGATTTTCTTCATGATGAATAGTGGTCCTGTTCCATGTATTGCTTTGTGGTTTGTGCTTCATTTATAAACAGTATGTCATAATTTTCACTACATACAAATGGTATGTGATATACCTGTACCAAGGTAAGTCTAAGTTTTTTTTATCCATTCAGTTTGTATAAGGGGCGAGTGAACCTTGCTAGATCATTGTTTGCAGCCTCACAGTCTGAAAATAAATTTGAGCTCCACCTAAGTCTTGCATGAGAGAAAGCTTTGTGATCATTGAAGGTGAAATTAAAACTGGGAATTATGTAAGCTACGTGAAGCCCAATATGCTGGTTCTATTGAAGACCATGCACAAGTAGGCTCACTGCTTATTCTATGTACAGGCCCTGTGTCAGAGAAAATAGTATCATTATCTGGATCATCCTATCCTATTCAGACGTTATACACTGTTGTAAATGGAGCATGGCAGTATTCAAAGTGACAAACATCCGCCTTCACCCTGGCAGAATTCTCAATTCAAACATATTGAGATGGTACAGACATAATTCACAGAACATAATGGAGTAACAATAGCTCTGCTTTTATTCTAATCTGTATCTGACTGCCACTCTGTGAGCTTTCAAATCATAAAGCGAGAAAAGGTAAGAAATCTAATCAATCCTCTGTTCCAGCAGACTGCTGCCCTTCCCTTCCAACACTTGAGCAGCAAAGGATGGATCTGATTAGGAGGCGTTCAGGAAGACCTCCTTTCATTTGCCTTCTAAAGGAAATTAATTTCTCAGGGCCAAGTTGGTATTCCTCTCTTTTTGTTTCGAAGCAGTCATAATGTTACTTCAGAATAAAAACCTCTGTGGTATATTAAACACTTAGGCCCTGATTACGACTCTGCGGTCTTAAGAAAGGCTGTTGGACCGCCGCCAATGTGGCATTTCGACAGCCACATTATATGACCACAGCGGTAGCGCGACAGTCGGACCACCAGCACCGCCACTTTTCCACCCCAGGACAGACTGGCAGTGCTGGTGGTCCTAATCTAATAGGGCAGCACTGCAAGCAGCGCTGCCCTGGGGATTACGACTCCCCTCTCCACCAGCAGTTTCATGGTGGTAGCACCGCCATGAAACGGCTGGTGGAGACGGGGTGATGGGGGGCCCCTGCACTGCCCACGTACTTGGCATGGGAAGTGAAGGGGCCCCCCAGCCAGTCCCGTTGGACAGTGAACATTGCAATGGCTGCTGGTACATCCTACGTACTACAGCAGAACCGCCGGCTTGATTACGAGCCGCAGACAATGCTGTAGGCCATTTCCCGCTGGGCCAGCAGGCGGAAACTTTGTTTCCACCCACTGACCCAGCAGGAAACTTGTAATGAGGCCCACGGGGAGGCAGCCGCACTGGCGGCAACCTACCCATTGGGACTTCGGCAGACAGTGTAAACCATCCACCGAAGTCATAATGACCCCCTTAGTGGTGTTAGCATTTATTATTCAACTGCCTGAAGCGATGGTGTATTAACAGAGACTGAGGGACTCCAATATGTCTGGACTGCAAGGCCCTCAAAACTGCATTGTAAAGGGGAAACTTGAGCACCATTAATTTGTCTGGGTACACCATGTTGCCCCTGTCTTTGTCAGGACCTGGAAAAGTGTTTCAAAGTAATTGGCTGTGCTGTATATCTTTATGTATGCATGTATATATGTATGTGCTATTTATATAGAGTGAAGCAAGCAGAAAGGCAACAAAACACTGCACAAAGTCAAAGGCAGAGGTGCAATAGGAGAGTGATTATAAGTGGTGTTTGTTGCAGTGTTTGCTAGATTCCAGGAAAGGTGTGTCGACTATTTACTATATCACAGTGTAATTTTCTTAAGAGAAGTGCATCTTCTGTTTCTTCCTAAATTGAAGAGGGGTGGGTGATCCTGAAGAATACAGGAATGATGTTCCAGATCCTGGTGTCTAGGTTGACAAGACCTGTTGCCTAGTTAGTTCTTTTATTGCTTGCATTTCTTTGTTTCTAATTTGATGGTGTCCTGGCTGTGGATATTCTGAGAGTCACTGGTAATAGTGAACTTTTCCACCAGATAGGTGGGGTGTGGTTAATGGCTTTGTAAGTGATGCAGCTGGCCTTAAAGTTGGTAGAGGCCAGCAAAGGGAGCCAGTGGAGTGGGGTGAATGTGTGGGGATGTGATCATATTTCTTTAGGCCCTTCATGAGGGAACTACATTATATTGGTTGTCTTAACGATGGCCATTGTGCAATCTGAGAATTGTCAGAGCACAGTGCTGCCACCACCCACATGTGAAAGGCCAAGGATTTTTTGAGCAGCAGTTTTGAAGTACATTTCTGAGATGTTTCACTTTCTTTAATAGAAAGAGCTGGTTCAAACCACATTGGTTTTCTTGGTCACATGCTTCTTGAGAGTGAGGTCAGAGTCAAGTGGGGATCTGATTGACGTGGTATTGGTCAAAAGTTTGGGCATGAATGTATCCCAGCCCATGTTTTTGAGTCAGGTTTGAACTAGTATCTCCTTTTTGTTGTTGATGAAAATGAAGAATTCAGATTAATTGGTGATTATTTTTCAGGTAGGTCCTGGACATCCTGTTTTAGATAAGGTGAAAGCAGTGCTTGAGGTAATAGATGTCTAGAGGGAATGATACTTTCAGGTCGAGTAGTGTGTCATCAATCATATTAGCTGATTTTGATGCAGATATCAGTGAGAACAGCTCCACCTACATTTTTGTGATAACAGGAACAAAATGGAACGCTAGGGAGATTCTGAGATCTGAGGGAGCCTACACGAGAAACTGTTGTCAGGTTGAGAGGTACAGGTGGAGGACATCCTTGGTGAACCCCATCTGAGACTTCAAGTTGTGGATGTGGCCGGGCTTGTCAATGGTGCCAAATGTGACACTGCTGATCCTATTCCCCACACATTCTACCGATTTCTCTTGCATTTCACATTGAAATTCTGCCACATTGCAGGAGTGTAAGTCATATTTCTTAAAACTGAAATGTTACCTACATGTCCAGCGCTACTTCCCCACTGGTTCTCCTTCATATGAAAGTATGAGTTGATTAAATCTTTAGAAAGGGTACTGGAAGTCGCATATAACTTCAGATTTCAGGTTTCTCAGGATCACCCAATGTGAAACAGCAAAAGCCTTCAGCATACCTCTGACATTAGACTGTCTGAAAAGTGAAAAGAGCATCAGAGATAATGTTTATTTGCATGTATTTGTGTGTATGATTGCCTCCAGTGTGACTCAAGGTGAAGTGTTCCTGTGTGTTTTGCAAATATCTAATTTGCTCTAGCTTCCAATAATTTGAAACTCTTTATTTGTTGTTTATGGCTCTACAGGTATGTCTGTTTTCTCTCACGGCCTGTTTCATTATCTTGTTTGCATGCTAACTTCAACATAAGTAGGTAGAAAATACATATCAATGGCAAAGTTCCAATCCTTATTCACAGACTCAGGAATGAAGGAATCTTACACTCGCAAATGTGATGTGTGGGTCCGAAGATTATGCTGGCACAGTACTATTGGCACCTGGGCAAAGTTAGAGTAAGGGTGTGGTTATTAGCATTTCAGTTATGTCCAACCTGCAAAGGTGGGTAAACTAGCTCAAACCCTTTGATTTATGATAGTTTCCCACCCTAGATTTGGTTGCATGTTTACTCCCATCAGTATAATTCTTTGAGAATTTAGAAGTCATATATATGCTACAAACATAAAAATACTACTACCAGAGTGAATTTTCTACTTACCAAGGGGGCTACACACCCTCTGGAAAACCGGTTTGGCAACTGGTTTCCCCTCTCCTGCCCCAAGTGCCAGACTGTCTGCCTGAACACCGGAGCAGCCCCCCTCCAAGGTGTTACCCATTTGCCTTTAAAAGGCGGCTTCTCCTTTAAACCTCGGCTTTTTAGGCCAACACCTGTGTGGCTTCATGCAGGAGGGAGGTGACACCTTGAATATACCATGTCAGGCTGATAGCCTGGCTGTTAGCATTATATTGTGTGGCACTGGAGCATTTGTTTAACATGCATTATCTCTGACACAGCTCTGGAGCCTCCTTGACACACACTGGGTGCCTTGAATGTGCTAAGATTTAAGGGGAAGATGTTGTTTGAGCTGTCCAAAGACATGCAGAAAAAAGGTTGCATAACATGAAGTGTTGTGTAGTGTATGGGAGAGGCACAGTCAATAATGGCACACAGACATCTTGGTTAGTGATTTGGTGAAACTGTTGAAATTTGTGTTGCAGGAAGAGTGATCCAGACCCAGGATTGCTTGGTGAATTGAACATACTGCTTTAAAGGTGATCCTTCTGGTACTGGAAGCCAGTGTGTACAACAGTGGGATGAAGATAGCATCCCCAGGAACGTGTACTTTGCAAGTATACCTGATGGCTTGTTTTAATATTTCATCACCTTCTAATCGTACATGAATATACCCCAGGAATAGAGAATGTGAATTTGCCAGTGATGTCTCATGAACTATTATAAAACACTGAATATATATGTTTTAACCATGTGATGTGTTGCCTCCAAAATATTGAGATCACACCGAGTAGAATTCCAGACCCCCAAAAGGAAGCTGTGACATTTTAGGTAAAAAAAAAGGGAAACTGGCAGGTCTTTCTCACTCCTTTCCTACTGAGTTATGCTCTTGTAGCTGGAGTGATAGAAGTCTGACTGTAACTTTCATAGAACCTCTCATCTGCAGGTGATATATGGAGCTCTGCCCTTTCCTCAAAATCAGCACACACAGAGTAGTTAATATCTTGGACTATATCATTAATTGTTAGGCCTCACACATCCCTAATCTGTTAGTCGAACACTCTTTTTAAGTTACAACTAGCTGTCGGGCAGCACTGTTGTCTTTGTATATCATTATATGCAAGTTATGTAATGGGTTACTGTGCCATCAGGCCTCAGGTTGGAACATCTGATTTCAGCTTCCCTCAAGCGACCGGCCCGTATGTCTAACCTCGCCCCGTCACCGGTATGGTATTTGCCTTTACTCCTCTTGGTGCTGTATGGAACCGGAAGGGTGAGCTCTTGCTCGGCTCATGTAGTGTGGTGAAGTGTAATGTAGGATAGTGTAAAATAATTATTCTTCAAAATACAGTAATACACTAAAGTTTGCTGTTACGTTTCTTAATTTATCCTACAAGATAGAACTGAAGGCCATTTCTCCTCGTCGCCAGAACTCAGCTCCGTGTTTGTGAAAGAGCGTGAAAGAATGGAATTGTTCCTTCTCCAACCTGACTCCGAAATTGAAACCACACACATTCTATAGCTACACCGATTACTTCTTAAAGCCTATATTCGAGGCACTTTCACCACACAGTAAAGCACATTTAACCTACAGTGAACATTTTAGCATACAATGAGGCCTGTTTTATATGTAGCGTTACGAAATGCGTTTAGAAGCCTTGCGACAGCTTCAGATGGTCTAGGAGATGTTTTTATTTAAATTACATTTAAATATTGAATCACGTTAACAAAGACACCTGTATCAACTACCCAAAATCTTCTCTGATGCTAAAAGGAAGAAAATAATAGGAGGGAGCCTTGCAGATCATACAAAATTCTGAATCTGAACTTGGATACGAGACAATATAAGAAATAGTACATTTATTATCCAGCCTACAATCGGGTGTAAAACAGAATTTAGGAGGAAATCCAAATGTGTGACAGATGGTGGACATCATAAGGGTTGTAGACGTCAGTCATGATTTGTTACTGCAGAAAGGACAGAAGAAAAGTTCTCGTGGGACTTGGAGGCATTTCTATAACATTTGCACACAGTGAATTGTACTAATAAAGGTGATGCGCCATTTCACTATATTTTGATACGGATTACGTTTTTAATGTTTACATTTAGATGAAAGGTAGACTATAAGTAGCATGAACCTTCTATGTTATGAAAAATAGGTATTTTTTTTAGAAAAAGAAAAAAAGAAACACCACATATATTGGAGCCTATGTTTTCCTGCAGTCCACTGGCGCTAACTCACTGAATTAATTCCATACCCCTTTGCTCTTCCCAGAAAGGACAATTTTGCTCACTGGTGCAGTGGTGGTTTTAAGTTTTCTTTGGCTTTTCTACTTTTCGTAGCACAAGTTAAGAATGTCATGCATAATTTGCTGCTCTATATCCACAAAAATATTTCTGTTTTTCTCATTGGTGAATTCAAGAATGAGTCTGTAAATTGCTCTCAAGAAGACATATATACATTTTCTTACAGTAATCTATAAACCGAAGTATGAAGTATGTAAGATTCCTGCCTAATTCAGCCAATTAACATGTGAAAGCTATACAGAGTTTGATTAATTTCTTTTTCCTTTTCCTAAGGAAACGTGCTCAGTAATTCAGGTGACAGAATGCATTAGGCCGCGGCTACAAGTAATCACAGCAGTTCGGTTCAAATAGATTTATTAAGTGTTTGCCAAGGGCTTGGTGTGGCTTCAAGCCCGCCCATTGATAAGCGTTGATTGGCACTCTCGTTTACTTGCTTCTAGTTCCATGACTTGTCCTGTTTATCTTATTCCATCTTGTCTTTGTCCCTCCCCTGAAGCACAGCCTCTCTACCATTTCTTGATTTGACTGACCTTTGTCCTTCCACTGCTCACTTTTAGGGAACTACTTTTTTCTTTTTGATTAAGTCCTCAATGAGAGTGCAAATATTTTCCATCTCTCGCCATCTCTCTGTACACCCGCAAATGCCCCCTTGGTCCATGCTCTGTTTAACTTCTCTCACTACTTTATGCTGTTCTCTCTCTTGTGGTTCTGTCAGCAGCAGGTTGGCAATAAAATACTGAATTCATTTTGTTCTAATTAGATTATCAATTCAAACATGGTAAAAGATGATTCTGCTTTAAGACGGAACTGCTATCCTATGCCCATAGATGATAGAAAGAGGTCAGGAAACAAAAGGGTGTCCAGGCTGCAACTGTTGCTGGAAGAAGTAGTCTGGTCCCTTCGATACATAGAATAGAACAAAATAGAATGTAGCTGATTATTGAGAAAAAAAACTAATTTCTGCATATGTAGCTGACTACCACAAACAGAATGGCACTATGATTTCAAATCTGTCATGAACGATGCCTATCTACACACCAGTTGTGCCCTACCTATTGAATCGGTGCATGCTCTGACGTTTTCAGATTAAGTGTGACCTATTGTCATCTGTGAAATATTTAGCACCCTTCCGTCACAGTTACCACTATTTTCATCACCGTCAAAGGACACCCTGGTGCCCGGCAACTACTTGAAAAAATAGAAGGGATCACAGTGCACTGTATGTTCTTCAACAACTCACAGTGATCTTTGTGCTGCTTATCCACAGCTAGATTACCTCCTAGCCTCCCCCATGTGCCTTTGCTGTTCTTCTGGCTTATGTTCTGAACATGATGTCAAGCCCTGCACTGGATTAAGTGCTTGAGATAAGGCCCACCTAATGCTTGAAACGAGAGTCCTTTGCTATCACTTTATCTCTTCTGGATACTGTACTTTCAGCATCACTGAGAATGCTTTCACATTGGCCGGGGCTCGTATAAATCAGCTCTGGGTGGTATTTTTTAATGCTAAAACGCGACTGGGCATACAGTGGTTTTCATCAACACCAGACATCTTGGCAGCTTGGCTACCTGCTGCTTTGTCCTGTGAGAGCCTCTGTCCAACGCCCAGGCCTGTCTCGCTCCTGGTCTTACTGAATTAACCATCGGACGGATGCCCTTTTAATCTTCCAATTTCAGACAGGCTGTTTTAGTTTGAAAACACAGACTGTGTTTTGTGGCAAATATAACACAGAACAGCTAAATCAATCATCAGCCCTAAATGTTCCTCAACTTATAAATATAATTATTAAATATTGGTGTTTATTTATATCATATTATGGTTATTAAAACTAAGACTCCTAAAAGTAGTTATATGATGTGCTAGTGTACAAAATATTACAGTGACATACTTCATTTACACCTGCCAAGCATTCACAGAAGGATTCTTGGCAATCATATACAATTGACTACTGTTAATTGTCAATTTAACTTGTATTTTTTCGAACACCTCCAGATGGCATTAGCATAGAGGGTGCTGAATTATTATTCACATAGTGGGTTAGGGCTTAGCTGTTTAGGTAATGTGACGTTTAATTGTCATGTACTCTGATTTGATAAAAAAATTATACACTCGCTCATACCACGATGATTGCGCAATTGTTCTCGTTTTCTATGCAGGAATTGTGTACAAAAACCCTCGATTTTGGGGGTGAGCCACAAGACTTTCCTATTCAAGTAGGGATGCTGTCTGTTTTTTTTTTTTTTTTCTGTCCATTGTGGCTTAAAATAATTTATAACTCTGAATTTCAGAGCCTTCATGCCATTGACTCTGCATGGCTTATTATTGAATCTTGTAATAAAACCCTTTGACTTTTCATTAATCTAGAACTCAGTTATTGATTAGGCTCATTTAATTCCTAAGTTATTATTGCATTGTATTTTAGTTTTTTTACTTTTGTGTTTTGGGAGCTGCCTTAACACAGGGATACATTGACATGTATGTCTGTGGACTTTCACTAACTGAATTCAAAAACACCCTGGAAATAGTTGGAAAATAGTTTCAGCCGTTGGAGCAACTGCCATTTAATTCAGTATGGAATGGGCAATGGATCACCCACATATTTGATGGGTTCGTAGGTGAGGAGTTTTTTTCTACAGCAAAAAAATGTTTTCCAAGCTGAAAAAATGAGATTTTGCACATTCAGCTGCCCTTCCCATTTTGCAGAATTGTGTTCTCACTAAAATTCCAAACAGGGAGGTCACCACCAGTTCAAGAAAGATGTCATTAAAGTACAGGTACAAAATTCCATCTATTGTTGAGTGTACTATTACAGTTTTTTTTCTTTTTGCAAACATTTCTAGAAGCATGCCTGGAAAGCTGCACAAGGCACTGTTTTCAAGGCATATTTTTGCGAATGTCCTGAGACTTTTCCTAAAGGTTCCTAGTCCCCCTACATAGCACTGTCCACCGCATAGAAAATTGCATTGGAGAATGGACTTTTTTCTTCACAAGACAAAATATTTTAATCCCTTTCCACACTAGCAAGACAATTCTGTCATAATTATGGTAGACAGCAGGCTAAATAGGTACACAAGTTGGGCACAACCTCTTGATAGGTGCGTGTCCACAGATGGTGTCTCCCCTTTACAATTAAGAAGAATATTTATCCCATAGCTATCGGTATTGAGCCATCACTAACTGACTTGTTTGAATGTGTACATGTAATGTGAAGCTTGAGATCTATAATAACCCTCATGAAAGCCTTTGACCCGGAAGGGCTTCAACTTGGGCATAAAACACAGCTATGGAAGGTGATGTGATGATCATCTTCTGTCTTCTCACCGTCTAGTTTTCATGGTAAGTGATTCATTCCACTTTCCATTCACAAGTTTGTCAGAGATTCCAAATTTCCAAGGTGTTAGAAAAGGGGTCTTTGGTTGGCAGTCAGGTTACCCCATGTCCAAGCAAGGACCCTCACTCTAGTCAGGGTAAGTCACACACAATCCAAATTATCCTGTGCCCGCCCTCTGGTAGCTTGGTACTGAGCAGTCAGGCTTAACTTAGAAGGCAATGTGTAAAGTATTTGTGCAATAATTCATACAATAACACAATATAGCACCACAAAAATGCACCACACATTGTTTAGAAAAATATGTAATATTTATCTGGATATTTGCATGTCAAAACGATCAAAGATGAAATAAGTAAATGTAGAGATATCACTGAAAGTGATATAAAGTGTCTTAAGCCTTCTTAAAGCAAACAAAGGCGGTCATTCCAACCTCAGCGGTAAAAGGCGCTTACCGCCATACAGAAGACCGCCATAACACCGCTGCGGTCGCGGTAAACCGCCACGGTCATTCTGACCCAACAGCAACACAACAGGCAAACCGCCAAAATACCGACATCCACAAAAGTCCGCCACACCAAAGGTCAGCGATAAACTGGCGATGACCAAACCTCCACTGTCACGCCAACAGAAATACGCCCATGCCATTACGACCCACGAATCCACGCGGCGGTCTTTCAACCACGGTATTCTATTGGCGGTACACACCACCGCGGTCGAAATACACATACTCGTACAAAACACTACCACATTGGACAATTCGAAATACACACACCTGATACACATACACACACCACTCCCACATACAATATAAAACACCCACCCACATCACCCACAAACCCCTACGACCAGAAATTCAGAGAGAAGGCGAGAGAGAGACACCACAGTCAACTACCAAGCATCCACAGGCACACAATACCAATACCCACAGAACTTCCACGCACCTCACACAACACACCACTAAATAGCACCCCACCTATCACTACACACTCCACCCCACACATCATCCACACCACCCCATGGCACCTCAAAGACACCCCAGGTTCTCAGATGCTGAGCTCAGGGTCATGGTGGAGGAAATCGTACGAGTAGAGCCCCAGCTGTTCGGGACACAGGTGCAGCACACCACCATTGCCAGGAAGATGGAGCTATGGAGCAGAATAGTCGACAGGGTCAACGCTGTGGGACAGCACCCAAGAAATATGGACGACATCAGGAAGCGGTAGAAAGACCTACGGGGGAAGGTGCGTTCCATGGTATCAAGGCACAACATCGCGGTACAGCGGACTGGCGGCGGACCCCCACCTCCTCCCCCAGAATTTACAACATGGGAGGAACAAGTCTTGAACATCCTGCATCCTGAGGGCCTCGCAGGAGTCGGTGGAGGAATGGACTCTGGTAAGTCTCATCTTCACTACTTCATCCCCCCCACCCCACCTGCATGCCAACTCATACCCCCACCCTCACCCTCACCCCATCACAACTACCCCTTGCAAATGTCTCACCATCACAACCCACCCATCCCAAAACTTAGCCCTGCATGCGGCCCCAAAGCATGGACACCCATCACCAAAGCATGCCCAATGCACATACCCATCACCGCCCCCCCCCAAAACACAGTCACAACAGCCCCCACAAAGGAATGCCAGCACTGGGGTACACAGGCACCCACCCATTGCACGCCATTGGCACACACAGAAGCAATAACCATACTTTTATACCCCTGCAGGACCCGAACGCCAGGTCACCGCGCAGGAGGGTCCACAAATGTCCACTCCACCCCCAGAAGAGGCCCACAGTGATGACAGCAGCTCTGTCTCCCTGGATCTAGATGACCAGCCCGGTCCATCGGGGACCTCGGGACAGTCGGTTCCCCTCAGACAGGCACAGGCCACAGCAGGCCCATACCTCTGTCCCCAGGACACGTCAATCAGCGGTGTGTCCACCACTACAGGGAACCCAGGCTAATCCACCACCCCAACAACAGGGACCTGGGGCAGTGGTAGTGGGCACACGGTCCAGGGGACGGAGGCCCAAGGAAACAGGGGAACTGGGAGGGCTACTGTGCGACAGGGTGGGGACAGGCCAAGGGAACCCACTCTCCACGAGGCCCTCTCCTCCATCATGGGAGCATACCACCGCTCACAGGAGACGATGGCGACGGTACTGGCCAGGTTTCAGGAAATCCAGCTTCTGCAGGAGCAACAGTATATGGGTTTCAGGGAGGAACTAAGAAACATCAGTTCCGCCCTGGGTACCATCGTAGTGGCCCTGAATGAGTTAATCACCACATTGCGGACCACTGTGGCACCTCAAAGGGCCCCTGACACTAGCATGGACCAAGAACTGGCTACCACCTCCGCCGGCGCTAGTGGACAGGAGGCCCCGACAGAAGACCAACAGGCCACCAGAACCCCACCCCCTGCAGAAGGAGAACCACCCCGCAAGCGGGCCCTGAGATCCAGGAAGAAGACAGAGCAACATGTCAAGACCCCCGCCAGCAAAGGATACCGCCCTGATTGTCATCCCACTGTCCCACATTGTCACCCTGTCCAACCTTAAACTGCCCCTGCTCCACTTCCCACAGGCATTTGGACAATGCACCTGTGAACCTGATAGTCTGGACTCTGCCATGGACAATCCTCCACCATCACCCCTCACCGATTTGTAACCACCCATCCAAATTAGAGCACTTGAATAAACACACTTATTGCACATAAACAATATGGAGTCTGTCTGTGATTTTAACAAATGTATTAGACATGACAGTGCCAAAATTGTTATTCACATTGTGATGCCAACAAACCGCTGTCACACAGCTGTAGTCCATGGGGAAACCAAGCAGATGTCACGCAGTGGGGCCCACAGCTCTGAAAACGGAAGGGAAAGTCACAACACAGTTACCATACACTCTGGGAAAAAGTCAGACAGTAGAGAGGTAGGAGTCTTTAAGTAAATGTAATATGCCGGTGTGTACTCTTACCTGTGTGTCACTGAAAATATTGCTCTATTACTGTGTTCCTGTTGTCTATGTCGTCCTCTCCGGCTTCCTCTTCTTCACTCTCCACAGGCTCCACAGCTGTTACAACACCACCATCTGGACCATCCTCCTGCAGAAAAGGCACCTGGCGGCGCCAAACCAGGTTGTGAAGCATACAGCAGGCCATGATGATCTGGCACACCTTCTTTGGTGAGTACATTAGGGATTCACCTGTCATATGGAGGCACCTGAACCTGGCCTTCAGGAGGCCAAAGGTGCGTTCGATCACCCTCCTAGTCCGCCCATGGGCCTCATTGGAGCGTTCCTCTGCCCTGGTCCTGGGATTCCTCACTGGGGTCAGTAGCCAGGACAGGTTGGGGTAACCAGAGTCCCCTAATAGCCACACCCGGTGCCTCTGGAGTTGACCCATCACATACGGGATGCTGCTATTCCGCAGGATGTAGGCGTCATGCACTGAGCCAGGGAACTTGGCATTAACATGGGAGATGTACTGGTCTGCCAAACAGACCATCTGTACATTCATCGAATGATAACTTTTCCTGTTCCTGTACACCTGTTCACTCCTGCTGGGGGGTACCAAAGCCACATGTGTCCCATCAATGGCACCTATGATGTTGGGGATATGTCCAAGGGCATAGAAATCACCCTTCACTGTAGGCAAATCCCCCACCTCAGGGAAAATGATGTAGCTCCTCATGTGTTTCAGCAGGGCAGACAACACTCTGGACAACACCTTGGAAAACATAGGTTGAGACATCCCTGATGATATGGCCACTGTTGTTTGAAATGACCCACTTGCTAAGAAATGGAGTACTGACAGCACCTGCACTAGAGGGGGGATCCCTGTGGGTTGGCGGATGGGTGACATCAGGTCTGCCTCCAGCTGGGCACACAGTGCATTAATAGTGGCTCGGTCAAGCCTGTATGTCAGTATGACATGTCTTTCCTCCATTGTCCACAGGTCCACCAGCGGTCTGTACACGGGAAGATTCCTCCATCTCCTCGCATTGCCCAGCGGACGGTGCCTAGGAAGGACAACAGCGAGCACAGAGTCAATCAACCCACAGGTACGTTCCCACAGCTTGCACACAACACGATTCACTATGCATTGAATGGTTTGTATGAGTGTTGAGGAAAGGCCTAGGTATGTGTGACGCAGTAGAAATTAAGCCATGTGGGCCCTTGAAATGGCGGCTGCCTGACCTGTGAAGTGTGACAATGGGATGTGAGGTCAATGCGCTGGCGTGGCACACCGTGGCGGTAGGCGGTCAAAGACCGCGGCGCAAAGCCCCATTGGTTAACATAGAACCCTATGGGTTTCACGAGCCAATGACGATGTGCGCCGGCGGTCGCGGTACGCACCGCCACGGGGGTGACCGCCATTTTCTATCTACTTAATCACTCGATACCTGATCTTCCACAGGAGAGGACCTACACTGCAAGTGCTGCTGTGACCTCGGTCTGGAAGAGACAATGGCTGCTGCGACTGGGGAAAGGGCCCCTGCCTTCACTTCTGAATAATTGGAGAAACTCGTGGATGGGGTCATCCCCCAGTATGCGCTACTCTACCATCCTCCAGACCAACAGATAAGCACACTGGGACCATGCTTTGTGGGCAATGCCTGGGTTGAGTCGGGTGGATGAAAGATGGTGGGGAGGGGAGCGATTGAGGCATGCATCAGACGACAGATGAGAGCATTGGCCACATGGCAAGGGTGGGGATAGGGGGCCACTCACATCAAGCATGCAGAAGGTGATGTTTTTTTTTCCCCCCTGTACATGTCACATAGGTCAGCGTCCACCAGAAAATCGCTATTTGGCGTGCCATCGCCAAGGATGTCCGGATCCTGGGGGTCCATAACAGACGGGGCACCCACTGCCGGAAGAGGTGGGAGGACATCCGACGCGGGAGCAGGAAGACGGCGGAGGCTCTGCTGGGAATGGCCTCCCAACGTAGGAGGGGTGCCAGTCGTCAATTGACCCCCCTAATGTCCCGGATCCTGGCGGTGGCCTACCCCGATTTGGATGGGCGCGTTAGGACATCACAGCAGACACAAGGGGGTTAGTACACTCTCATTCTGGTGACTTTGCGCGCAGTGGAGGAGTCAGCACTGACGGCAGCAATTGTCCCTGTCTCTAGCCTCCCCCCTCCAACTTCCTCCACCCAGATCCAATCCCCTGTACCTCTGCCTATCCCAGACACACCTACAGACCAGCCTGCACACACCTCAACACCCAAGGGAAGCTCATCCAGACATAAGCACCACACATCACACAAGCATTCACACAGGCAACATCCACATGCAGACACACCAACACCCACTGCCTCCGCTGTGTCCCCCTCCTCCTCGTCTCCCTCCTCCCTCCCTGTGACGTCTCCACTCACACTTGCATGCACAACATCTTCAGCCACTACGTCCATCACCAGCACACCCAACAGAACACTCCACACACGTGCAGTCACCACCCCCACTACCATTTACACGTCCCCTGTGTCCTCTCCCAGTGTGTCTGTCACCCCCTCTTCCAAACCACACAAACGCAGGCAGCCACCCACCCAACAGCCATCCACCTCACGACAGCCTCCAGCCCAAGCACCTGCACCCAAAGACACCAGACTTCACACTCCTACAACCACATCCTCTTCCTCCACTCCCATACCCACTACACCTAACCGTCCCTCTCTTTCCAAATTGATTTTCCTTTCCAAACTTGACCTCTTTCCAACAACTCCCCCACCCCGTCCATCGAATAAGACTGCAATCAGCACCTCAGCCACCACCAAACCAGGACCTATCAAGACTGTTGTCCAAGGACTGTGGAGTCCCCCACCCTCAAGGGCAACTAGTTCTGCTAGGAGCCAAGGCACGGCCAGCCCACCCCCGGAAAAACACCCAAAGATCACCAGTGCCCGGCGCCGGAGGCCAAGGACACCAGGGACCAAAATCCCTACCCTGGCTCCGGCTGGAAGTGGGGTGCCACCTGGCACACCGCCAAAGGTGGGAAAGGGCCACAGACGACCAGGGAAGGGTGGGAAGGGCAGCACGCCCGACAAGTCCGGCAGCAGGCCAGCTGCCCAGGAGGGCCCCACCAGCCCCATCCCAGGTGTGCAGGAGGACACCCAGAGGCCCGGTACGGCAGCCCAGGAGGCCCCGCCAGCCACAGCCCAGCTGCCCAGGGGGGCCCCGCCAGCCACAGCCCAGCTGCCCAGGAGGGCCCCGCCAGCCACAGCCCAGCTGCCCAGGAGGGCCCCGCCAGCCACAGTCCAGCTGGGCAATGAAGGAGCGCCAGCCACAGCCCAGCTGCCCAGGAGGGCCCCGCCAGCCACAGCCCAGGTGGGCAATGAAGGAGCGCCAGCCACAGCCCAGCTGGGCAATGAAGGAGCGCCAACTCAAGCACCGCTGAACATGGCAAGGACTGCCAAGGCAAGCACCGCTGAACAGGGCAAGGACCGCTGAACAGGGCAAGGACCGCCAAGGCAAGCACCGCTGAACAGGTCAAGGACCGCCAAGGCAAGCACCGCTGAACAGGGCAAGCACCGCTGAACAGGGCAAGGACCGCTGAACAGGGCAAGGACCGCCAAGGCAAGCACCGCTGAACAGGGCAAGGACCGCCAAGGCAAGCACCGCTGAACATGGCAAGGACCGCCAAGGCAAGCACCGCTGAACAGGGCAAGGACCGCCAAGGCAAGCACCGCTGAACAGGGCAAGCACCGCTGAACAGGGCAAGGACCGCTGAACAGGGCAAGGACCGCCAAGGCAAGCACCGCTGAACAGGGCAAGGACCACCAAGGCAAGCACCGCTGAACATGGCAAGGACCGCCAAGGCAAGCACCGCTGAACTTGGCCCTTCATCTCAAGCACCGCTCCGCTGGGCAACGCCGCCTCAAGCACCGCTTAACTGGGCCCTTCATCTCAAGCACCGCTCCGCTGGGCACCGCCGTCTCAAGCACCGCTGAACTTGGCCCTTCATCTCAAGCACCGCTGCACTGGGCCCTTCATCTCAAGCACCGCTGAACAGGGCCCTTCATCTCAAGCACCGCTCCGCTGGGCACCGCCGTCTCATGCACTGCTGAACAGGGCACCGCCGTCTCAAGCACCGCAGCACTGGGCCCTTCATCTCAAGCACCGCTCCGCTGGGCACCGCCGTCTCAAGCACCGCTGAACTGGGCCCTTCATCTCAAGCACCGCTGAACTGGGCCCTTCATCTCAAGCACCGCTCCGCTGGGCACCGCCGTCTCAAGCACCGCTGAACTGGGCCCTTCATCTCAAGCACCGCTGGCCCATTGGCGGAAGGGGCAGTGCCGCATCTGTGTCGGGCAGGGCTGCACGAAGCACTCTGGGCACCAGTCCCCCTCCAGAACCAGTGGACACTGTCATCCTCTTGAGAGACTGTGGCTTTGCACTCCCCAGGATGTAACAGTGGGCAAACCACCCACTGTATAGACTTGAGAGACTGTGGCTTTGCACTCCCCAGGATGGTACAGTGGGCAAGCCACCCACTGTATGGACTTGAGAGACTGTGGCTTTGCACTCCCCAGGATAGTACAGTGGGCAAGCCACCCACTGTATGGACTTGAGAGACTGTGGCTTTGCACTCCCCAGGATGGTACAGTGGGCAAACCACCCACTGTATGGACTTGAGAGACTGTGGCTTTGCACTCCCCAGGATGGTACAGTGGGCAAACCACCCACTGTATGGACTTGAGAGACTGTGGCTTTGCACTCCCCAGGATGGGACAGTGGCCATGGAGGCCCCTCGTGGATCTGGCGTCGTCTACTCATGTGACTGAGGTGCCCCCCCCTTCCCCCTGAGGTGCCTGTAGTTTTTCTATCTGATGCCCCTGCAGTGTTCTCTCCGTTGGTGTCAGGTATCCTGTGTGGGCCTTGCCCATGTGATTTGGGCCCAGTGGTCCACGGACAATGACTGCTAAAATTATCGGACTTTTAATATTTATGTATATATTAGTTTTAAATGTGTGATGTTTTTATATGCCGATGATACAATATATTCGACTGTTTATGATCATTTCATTTTGTCTTTGCATTCTTCCGGGGGATTTGGGGGTTGTAACAGTGATGTATTGCTATGCATTGATGTGTGTGTTGTAGTGGGTGAGGGTGGTGGTCGGTGTGTAGCGTATGTGTGCCCGTAATATTTTCTCCTCCCCCCTCCCCTGTGTCGTAGGTGCAGTACTCACCGTAGTCTTCTGCGCCGGCGTTCGTGCTCCTGGTAGAGGAGCAGGAATACAATAGCTGGTAGGATGTGTAGTTCGGGTTCCATGCTGTCCAGATTCCTCGTGGGGTGTATGGAGGTGAGCGTTTTCCGTTTCATATGCCTGTTTCTGCCGTGTTTTTATCAGCGGGGCTACCGCCCCGGAAAAGGTGGCAGATTGGTGGGTTGTGATAGGGTGGGCGGTACATTGACTCCCGCCTGTCTGTTGGCGGTGACCGCCGCGCTGTTTGTTTGTCCCGCCGTGGCGGTCGGAGTGTTAATGTGGCGGTCTCTGTTGGAGGTTTCCGCCAGGGTCAGAATTCAATTTTTTAAACCGCCAGCCTGTTGGCGGGTTAGCCGCCGCTTTAACACCGACCGCCAGGGTTGGAATGACCCCCAAAGTCTCTTTCAAGCACAAAGTACCTGGTTCATGTGAAAAATCTCTGCAAAGGGCCACAGAGGAAGAGAAGCCTGGAAACAAACGGGTGTGCATCGATTTCTTGGGCCACACACGGCGATGCAGCGTTTAGTGTCTACGCAGGGACGGCTGTGCGTCAATTTCCGCAGCTCGGTCGTGGATCCTCTTTGGGTTGCGGGGTTTTCAGACACCCCAGGGTCTGTGCGTGGAATCCTGGGCATGCGGAACGAAGTCACAAGCGCTGCATCGTTCCGGTGGGTGTTGCGTGGAAGTTTCTTCCACACGGCAAGCGCTGCGTCAATTTCCCCTCTGAAAGTCAGGCTCCGTCATCCCAGGTCAGCTGTGCGTCGATCCAGTGGGCCGTGCGTCGAAGTTCCAGTCACAATGCAGGCACTGCGTCTATCTTCTCTTTGCGAAGTTGTGCTGCGTCATTCCGGTTCGGCGTGCAGTGAATTTCTCTCCACTGGGCAGGCTGTGGGTCAGTTTTAGCAAGCTGTGTGTCTGCACAAGGAGTCCAGTTGCAGGGGAGAAGTCTTTTTGGTCCTGAGACTTCAGGGAACATGAGGCATGCTCTATCCAAGCCCTTGGAGAGCACTTCTTCACCCCAGCCAGGGAGCAGCAAGGCAGTAGGCCAACAGCAAGGCAGCCGTCAGGTGAGTCCTTTGGGCAACCAGGCAGTTCTTCTCTGCAGGATGCAAGTTCTGGTTCCAGTTATCTTCTCCAGGAAGTGTCTGAGTTAGAAGGGGCAGGAGCCCTGTTTATATACCCAAATGTGCCTTTGAAGTGGAGGAGACTTCAAAGAGTGGCTTAGAAGTGCACCAGGTCCCCTTTCAGTTCAATCCTGTCTGCCAGAGTCACAGTAGGGGGTGTGACAGTCCTTTGTGTGAGAGCAGGCCTTCCACCCTCCCAGCCCAGGAAGACCCATTCAAAATGCAGATGTATGCAAGTGAGGCTGAGTATCCTGTGTTTGGGGTGTGTCTGAGTGAATGCACAAGGAGCTGTCAACTAAACCCAGACAGACGTGGATTGAAAGGCACAGAAAGATTTAAGTGCATAGAAATGCTCACTTTCTAAAAGTGGCATTTCTAAAATAGTAATATTAAATCCAACTTCACCAGTCAGCAGGATTTTATATCACCATTCTGGCCATACTAAATATGACCTTCCTACTCCTTTCAGATCAGCAGCTACCACTCAATCAATGTATGAGGGCAGCCCCAATGTTAGTCTATGAAGGGAGCAGGCCTCAAAGCAGTGTAAAAACGAATTTAGGAGTTTTACACTATCAAGACATGTAAACTACATAGGTATGTGCCCTGCCTTTTGCCTACACAGCACCCTGCCCTATGGGTTACTTAGGGCATACCTTAGGGATGTCTTATATGTAGAAAAAGGGGAGTGTTAGGCTTGACAAGTACTTTTAAATGCCAAGTCAAATTGGCAGTGAAACTGCACACACAGGACTTGCAATGGCAGGCCTGAGACAAGGTTAAGGGACTACTTAAGTGGGTGGCACAACTAGTGCTGCAGGCCCACTAGTAGCATTTAATGTACAGGCCCTGGGCATATAGAGTGCACACTACCAGGGACTTACAAGTAAATTAAGTAGTCCAATTGGGTATGATCCAATGTTACCACGTTTCAAGGGAGAGAGCATATGCACTTTAGCACTAGTTAGCAGTGGTAAAGTGCGCAAAGTCTAAAAACCAGCAAAAACAGTGTCCAAAAAGTGGAGAGAGGCAGGCAAAAAGTTAGGGGTGACCACCCTAAGGCTGTAAGGTCTAACACAAGGCAAACTTCACCTTCCTTCCAAGGCAAACTTCAGATGCCCATTTCCCACCCCTTGAGTGGGATTTAGCACTGCAGATTTCTCCTCACTTGATGTAGAGAAACCTGCACTATTAAATGCATTTACACCTCACAAGAATCCCTTTGCAGTTTCCTGGCAGATGGAAAAAAGGTCATTTCTGGTGTAATCTTCTATTTGTGAATATTTATGATTAGTAAATAGGGCCCATCACTTGAAATCAACAATAGTACACCTGGAAACCGTAGCATGATGTGGCTTTCCAGGAATACTATTATTACACCTGTTTTGAGAGTGGCAGAAAAGTGTAAGAGTATTCCACCCTCACAGTTAATATTTTCTACGTTATTTGCTCCCTATGTGTTTCTTTACCTCAGTTCTTATATTACTTTTTTAAATGGAGGCTTTAGCATCTTCTGTTTATTAGTATTATTTGGTAAACATTTTTCTAGGTGGCCATTTCTTGAATGCAGCAACCATACCCTGTTCAGTGCTAATTCTATATGTTACCTGTATATGTTACCTGTATAGGAGCAAGTGAATGCTGTATATGTTAGCAAATGTCTGGACCATGAGACCTTCTTGGATAAGAAAATGCAGCAATGTTCCACTATGTTTGTTGACATTTAGCCTGTTACCTGCAACAGGCTAATGCAGTATGCAATATTGCATTATTTGAATAGTTGTGTTCATTATTATGGGTTGTAACATTAAACAGAAATGCAGTAAGTGAAATTTACACCTCACACAGTGTGTTGAGCTCTCCCCTCCAGTACGCTGGATTTTGGGACAGAACCAGATAGTATGAACAAAATCCACAATTTGAGTAGTGCATCTGAGACAAGGCAGAAACTTAAAGAGGCACAGTCTCCAACGCCTTGCCCTAGTAGAATAGGTGCGATGGAGGCATTTCAGTTGGATCAGCCAGAATTACAAAGCAATGGTGGTTTCAAGAGGATACATTAATGCTATTCACCATTCCTCATCCAGTAGACTGACCAAATCATTTTCACCATATATGTCACAGGTGTTCGAAAGTGTCAGCGATGTTAATTATCAGCGCTAAATCCTTGTAATCAAGTGATGACCTTTTGAAGCTTGTTCCCGCCCACAGGGCCGGCAGAGAGGCAAACAGGTTTAAACATGGTCCGAGTTGGCTTCTTTTCAACAACAGACATTCTGAAGGTGGGAACGATTAGAAGGCATTTGTTGGCAGGGCTCAGGTAAAAGGGAGTTGGCTGTGTTTCTAAGGTGGGTTGTGACCTTTGATTAAAGACTTTTTAATCACCCTCCAAATTTAAATTACATAATAGCTTCAAATTGGAGGCTGTTCATTTAGCATAGTTTTTCCAGTAATCACACAAATTTGTTTCAGTGAGATGATTTTGTTTAAATGCATTAAAATAATTTAAATTGGAGGGATTAATGGCTCTTGTAACAGGTGTTATTTTGTTTGATTCAAGAATATTTGGTCTAACTTTTTTATCTTTGATTGGGTAAGAGTACCTATGACCCCAGACTCAACATGCCACTAATGCAACAAATATTTGAACTTTATCCTGTAGAGTGATACTGGTTTTTTTTAAACTAGCTTTCAATGAGCAGAACTTTGAGGAAGCTATTTTCTTTTATCCTACAAAAAGAGCCTTTTTGGCCCATTTTTCTGGACCTTTGTTCTGTGCACTCTGCTGTTTTGTTGACTGTCATTCATTAATTGGTCATCTAGGGGCCGATTACTAGTTCAGCGGATGGGAAAACCCATCCACCGAACTTCCGGCAGGGAGGTTGCCGCCTTACTGGCAACCCCCCCGCCAACCCCATTACGACTTTTTATCTCTCTCCCCATCAGTTTCTCTTTTTTCACTAACGCACTCCCGTTTGTGCTCCCTTTCATCCTTCATAGTGTGAGTCTCATGTCTCTGCTTCTTCATCTCCTCTTTTCTAGGCATAGTGAAGCATGTGCATGACAACCTATCACTCTGAAAAGGGAGAAAAGGGAGGAATATGTGATGAGTAAATGATCCTTTATTCGACCCACACTCAAGAGGCAGCTGCCAGGACCAATGCACACCCATCACCGAGCAATAATATTATGTCAACAGAAGGTTGCTATCAAACACATTTTCTGTTGTAAGTCAAAAATAATGCTGCATATGTTATCTATGAATGCACAGGACAGGACACAGGAGAGACAGTGCACAATATATATTCTTCCCTTGTAGATACAAAAAACAAACAGAAAACAAACTCAAATCACAAATAATAGAAAGATGATGCTGTAACAAGTGACCCCTGTATGTTGAGAATTCGTTTGAAATGTCATGTCCGTGTTTCTTTCTGACAGTTTAGTATGGATGTAAGGTAGTAGATTAATGTTTTTAAATTTGTCATGTTGGTAGTTCCAAATTACAATAATGATGGTCCATTTAAGAAAAACACACGTGACAGAATGACAAAAAATGAGAATGCAAGCACTTGTCGGCAATCATTACAATACAAACTGTCATAAAAAGAAACAGAAGTTTATGGAAGAAATCCAAAAACACAAGTCAGATCAGTTCATTACAAAGTCATTGTACTTACCTGCCAAACTTGCACACTGAGGGCCATCGCAGTCCTGCACAGGAACCTCTCAAATAATTCAAACACAATAGGGCATTTCATGTTGAAGCAAAATAATCTTTGTTTCTAACCGGGCTACTAGGTCACCTTCACAATTGTCTCACAATTTCAGCACCCTTAATTTCGTAGCTGGACGGCATTGTTTGATAATTCTTTACTCATAACCTCATCGTCATACTTCATCAGACCTTTTTTTCGTGACACATTAATGCAAACCTTGTATCTTCTCAATCTTGCTAATACTGACACACTTTAACACACATAACAAATTTTACTCTTCCATTGACTCGCCCACACTCTAATTTTCTAGTTTCCTTGCACTTTCTGACTGTTCAACACCCTAACAGGTGCAACACATGCAACACTTACGAAAGGCAGATAACATTGACCTCATTGCATCCAACACCGTAAGACTTGCTACTAAACACATGATGTACTTACCAACTCCCTTCCATCATGTCTTTTCCTCTGGGTGTTAGAAACTAAGGGCCATATGTACGAACACATTTTCCCATCGACACAGAATGGGTAAAACCCTTTGCTACATCTGGCCCTAAATACTTTGAGTTTTACTCTTGCTCCTAAAAAACTTGCATCTCCCTGTGGGCGAACCAGAACTCCAACCAAATCACTTAGAAAACATTCTTGAGAAAATACGCATGATAAAACTGTATTGGTGTTTGGCCCTCTTACAAAATATACCTCCAACCATTTCGACCTATGGTCAGCAAGTACAATAGGAAAGCAGTTTGCAGTACGTAACTCATAGTACAGTACACGAAAATTTATCCCAAACACTTTCTGCTGTATATACTTCCACCATAGTCAGCACTCTGTTCTTCAACCCATTCTTGACCATCCACAAACCTTTGAAGACTACGAATCATTTATCTTAACCATTAAAGTTTTTAAAAAATATATTGATTAAAACAGTATATATGTAAGGTAAAACTGGATTTCAAAGATATAGTAATAAAGTCTGGAGACCAAAATGTTCCAGTAAGTTAGGTCGTAATAAAATAAGATACAAAACAGTAACAGCCACCGTCCGGAGGAAAGAGATTGATGCAATCGGGTGTTCCATGAAGATACTTTCCCTTTCTAGTCTAAGCATAAGCTATGACTGCAAACCCTAAAGCAGTGGTAAAGGGGAAGCATATAAGATATCTGTATGGTTTGAATCTTCAGTAGAAGTATGAAGGAAATCCAAGATGGTTCAGCATGTAGCCTTACACTCAGGGAAACCCAGCACAGAGAGATCTGCTTCCTCTCAAATACCAATTGAAAGTAAAACCAACAGTTTCCAGAACATCCATATCTCATTCACAGCAGAGAGCAAATCACCTAACCACATCTGAGGCAAGTCAACATACTCCCTAAGTTCCCATATCCTTACAATGAGACGCACATCTGTTGAACTTGGATTTTGCATCCTCCTGGTACACTGTAAATAGGAGGCTTTCTCTCATCATCATTGCTGCACATCATTGCCAACTTTTCTGTCTCATGCCTCACTGTCAGCAGACTAATAGATAACAATAATCCTTTCTCTCGATAACAAGAAGCATGATAACACACCGGCAGAGAAGAGAAAACAACATGCTTGGCATAATTATAGCAAACATTTTCATCTAAGACCTGCTCTCAGGCTAAGTTAGCTTGAGAATCAAAATGGATGCACGTTATAGAATTATAAGTCCATAGAAAGCAAACAATCATCATTAAATTTGAATATGTAATTAGCATGGTTACATCAGTTTACAAATATACCTCATAAACCTATGTGTGTAAAAACTTAGTGAACGTAATGATTACATATTAGTAATTTGTTTAAATGTACTACATATGTTAATGATGTTAGACCATACTTTGTATATAAATGTTCTATATGTGTGCATAAACGTTTACATCATGTATGTAGGATAGAGCTAAATGTATGCAGCTCCGCCGTTCAAATTTACCTTCCTCATCCTGGTCAATGCCTGGCCACCAGTATGTTTTGCATGTCTCTTTTTATCAATATTCATGCCCAAACCACATTCATGTGTAACATACTGTAACCTGTTTCTTACTGCAATTTGTAAGACTAGAATACTTCGTCTAAATACAGGCTTCCTTCAGTGGAAAGTTCTGATAGTATTTTTGTATGGTTTCAAAACAATGGGCAAGCTCGATTCTCTGGGAAACTCTTCCTGACAAACTGCATAAAAATATTAAACTCAACATCATTGGAAAAGGCATCTCTTCATATCTCCTCCGTAACACACCCTCCGTCCTTCCTGAACATCCTCCTTCCTTTCTAATAAGTCATTTAGAGGTGTTAGACATGAAATGCTGAGGTAGTGTTTCCCCAAACATTTTTGCTTTTTCCTGTAGGTTTTGCTGATTCTCTTTTCGTGGTCTTAGAGCCCTGGGCACTTTCCCACTGTACGAGCATTGTGAAAGTGTGCATGCATTTCCTAGATATGTTAGGAAGTGGTGCTGACCAGTATGTGCATGTGTGCCCAATGGTGTTCCAAACATGTTTTGAATCTGTTATAGCAGGCTTGTGTGTGCACACTTAAACCTATGGTGTTTTTAAACACGTGTCCAGCCTGCCAATGCAAGTTTGTGTCTGTGCAATGGCACGTATGCCCAGAGAGTGAAGAATACCCATGTGTGTTATCACTATCTATGAGAGCGGCTCTGCCCAGAGGTTAACATGGGGGAAGTTTACAATCACTGCGAGCTGCAATAGTGGATTGCAGTGGAGCAGCCTCATAATGTTTCCAATCATTGGATTGGTCCCGACAAACTCCTTCCTACGGTAAAGGTGCTTTTGACAATAATACTTTAGAAATTCCACTTATAGAAAGTGGGCATTTCTACGCCCTAAAACACTTTGTGTGCCCTTTTAAATTCAACTCTAATCCACACTGGAGGCTGGGGAAGTGCATCTGCGCATTTCCCAGCGGCAACTATAACTGTGGGCCCACAACTGGAACAACAAACTTATGCATTGAAGTGCCTGACTGGATAGATTGGACAGAGAGGTGTTGAAACTTGGCCTCTCAGGCCCAGATCATGGCCCCTCTGAAGGTTAAGAGCTGCAATCCATGGCCCCATAGCAGACAGGACTGAAATTTTGGGGAGACATATGTGTTTCAAAGAGGAACACTCTGAGCCTCCTCCAACTTCAAAAGCACACTACAGTATAACTACTGGTGCCACACTGCAGCAAACTAGAGACATGCTTGTGGGAACGCAGGACCAGGGATACTGGACTGCATGGTGCACACTGCCAGAAGAAATTAGTGTGCACAAGGAGTAATTACTGCCCTTGGGAGGAACTGTGCACCCTTCCTGAATCGTGGCTGCTGCTGTGTGGCACCCTGAAGTGTGCTCTTCAGGAGCTTGTTGGCTTGCCTCATTTTCTTTGGTGGAGGTCTCAGGGACATCAAAGACCTCCCGCAAGGGACCTACACCTTCTACCTGTCAAATCTGGAGAGCGGTGCCCTCCTAAGTGCCCACATCGGTGGTCATTATGACCCTGGCGGTATTACAACCGCAGGGCCAAAACGACGGGAGCACCGCCAACAGGCTGGCGGTGCCTCCCGGCGTATTTTGATCGCGGCGGTAGCGCCACGGTCGTACCGCCAGGGCCGGCGGTTTTCCGCCACAATGGCCCCGGCAGATGTAATCCGCCAGGGCAGCGCTGAGATTACGAGTCCCCCACTGGCATGGGCAGTGCAGGGGCCCCCTGACAGGGCCCCATGCGGCTTTTCACTGTCTGCTGTGCAGACAGTGAAAAGCGCGGCGGGTGCAACTGCACCCGTCGCACGGCCGCAACACCGCTGGCTCCATTTGGAGCCAGCTCCTATGTTGCAGCCGTGATCCCCGCTGGGCCGGCGGGCGGAAACCAGGTTTCCTCCCGCCGGCCCAGCGGGGATCTCCAAATGGCCGCGGTGGGGGTGCGGCCACATTGGCGGCCGCATGGCGGTCAGATCTTGGCGGGCGGCATTCGTAATGACCCCCATCGTCTGCTAGATTCCACCTGGTAGCAGCGGTATGAGCATCCAACTAAGGATTGTGCCTGGAGACCGGGTTGCATGGTGCGGAGCCCTCAAAGTACTCCCTACATTCAAGGAGTATGGCCCTTCATCATGGAGCCTCGACAAGCATAATCATCTTGTTGGTGGTGAGTGGATTCAGCGGTTGCAGGATCCCGCTTAGCCCACTTCATCGACCGTGCCGCATTTCTCTTACGTGACATACCAACTGCATGTTCATTGCATGCGGTGTCTGATTCACAGGTTGCGACCCTCAGAGGTGGGGGCATACTGGTAGTGGTCCACATTCTACCTTGTGTGGCACCACTGAACTTGTGCCTTTGTGTGTGACCTGAATTGTCCGGTGCAATTCAAGTAGTCGCACACGAGACATTGTGCCTCAGTTCTGGGAAGTACAGAATTGGTAACTCTTCGTGTGTGTCTCTGAATTGTCTGCTACGACTCAAGTAATCATGCACCAGATGCTGTTCCTTATTCCAGGGAGGTACAGAATTGGTAACTCTTTGTGTGTGACCGGGAGGTTGTCTGGTGTGACTCAATTCATTGGGTACCTGACGTTGTGCCTTGATCCAGGGAGACATGGAATTGGCAACTCTTCAAGTGGGATTGGAACTGTCTGGTATGACTCAAGTCATTGTGCATCAGACGTGGTGCCCCATTTCCGGTGAGGGCCAGAGGAGCGTATTTGTGTACTGGAAGGGCGCTAATGTGAATGGCCTGTGTCCTATGGTTCCCCTCTTCCAGAGCTTGGCAGAAAAGGGCCTGTGCCAGAAGGCACGGTGTGGAGACCTTTGAGTGAACTTCCCCAGATCGGGCCAAATCTCTATTTGTCGACTGCTGCCTGATCAGCCTGTTATCTATTCTTTTTCCAACCTTTCCCCCAGGACCCTGAAGAAGAGTGACCCCGTCCGCAATCGCCTAGTACCTGGGGAAAGGTTTCTTTAATCTCCAGCCCCTAGGGCAGACTAGTAGCAGACTAATAGGAGTTGGTAGAAAGGAGGAGGAGTGTTTGGGCCCACGGAGTCTGTGAGTACAGTAACAACTGACCTGCCGGATATCAGTGCAGTGCATTAGTGTGATGGGAGCAAGTGTATGTGTGAGTGCATGCTATACGAGCCTGCCTGATATCCATGGCACGGGTAGCCTTGGGGGTGAGTGCGTGGAAGTGACTGCTTGTGATCAACTGCACAGAATGCTGGTGTTGCCGTACACGTTGTTTCCTTACCAAAATATTATAATGGTTGGTGTTGGACTTTTTCTTATGCAGGGTCATCCCGAATCTTTTTGCCTCCTGCCTCCTATTTTTTTCTGACCTGTCGCTGTTGGCTTTTGAACTCTGAGCACTTTCCCACTGCTAACCAGTGCTAAAGTGCATATGCTCTCCATGTAAATTGTATGTAATTGGTTTATCCATGATTGGCCTATTTGATTTACTAGTAAGTCCCTAGTAAGGTGCACTAGAGGTGCCAGGGCCTGTAAATCAAATGCTACTAGTGGGCCTGCAGCACTGGTTGTGCCACCCACACAAGTAACCCTGTAATCATGTCTCAGACCTGCCACTGCAGTGTCTGTGTTTGTACTTTTACAGTACAAATTCGACTTGGCAAGTGTACCCACTTGCCAGGCCTAAACCTTCCCTTTTCTTACATGTAAGGTACCCCTAAGGTAGGCCCTAGGTAGCCCCAAGGGCAGGGTGCAGTGTATGGATAAGGTAGGACATATAGTAATGTGGTTTATATGTCCTGACAGTGAAATACTGCCAACTTCGTTTTTCACTGTTGCAAGGTCTGTCTCTCTCATAGGATAACATGGGGGCCACCTTTAAATATGATTAAAGTGTAGATTCCCCTAGAGAGTAGATGGACATGTGGAGTTTGGGGTCCCTGAAGTCACAACTTAAAAATACATCTTTTAGTAAAGTTGATTTTTAGATTGTGCGTTTAAAAATGCCACTTTTACAAAGTGAGCATTTTCTTGCTTGAACCATTCTGTGACTCTGCCTTGTTTGTGGATTCCCTGTCTGGGTCAGTTTGACAGTTGGGTTGTTTTTCACCTCGCACTAGACAGTGACACAAAGGGGGCTGGGGTGTAACCTGCATTTCCTGATTAGCTATCTCTGCTAGGAGGGAGGGGTGGAGTGGTCACTCCCATCTGAAAGGACTGTGCCTGCCTCTGACAATGCCGTCTCCAACCCCCTGGTGTGTGTCTGAGGCCTTGCCTGGGCAAGGCAGGATTTCACAAGTAGGTGTGAGTCCCCTTTGAAGAAAGGTGACTTCAAAGACTAAAATGGGTATAAGAAGGGCACCCAAATCTGCAGACTTTAGAAACACTTCTGGAACCAAGAGGAACCTCTGCCTGGAGAAGAGCTGATAGCTGAGGAAGAAGTGCTGCCCTGCCTGTGACTGTGCTTTGTGAAGCTTTCCTGCAGTGCTGCTTCTGCCAGAGTAAGAGGGCAAAGACTGGACTTTGTGGGCCTTCCATCTTGTGAAGAAATCTCCAAGGGCTTGATTTAGAGCTTGCCTCCTGTTGTTAGAAGTCTCAGGGACAGCAAAGACTTCTCTCTGCCAGCACCTGGAGTCTCTGGAGAGACTCCTGCTCTCACAAGTGGTGCCCTATCCAGTCCCTGGGCCCTTGAAAAGAAAGCTGGTGGAATTCAAGGAAATCGACTTCGGACGACTTCGGACCGACGCCGCTGCTGAATCCGGTAACGCCGCCTGCACCTGACGCCGTGACCTTCGCTTGAATGTGACGCTCTTCGCAAGCCCGACGCCGCAGCAGCCCCGCTGAAGTCCGAGACTCCGTGGAAGTTGCCGCACCACGTCGTGACCGACGCCGCTCGAAGTGCACAGATTCAACGTTTCGCACAGACGCCGCGATCCCCGACTTCGCGCATCGGCTTGTTTTCACTCTTCACCAAAGGTACTGTACTTGGGGGTCTACACGACTCCGTGTCCAGCGCCGCTGGTGTCAGCTTGTTGGGAACGACTCCGTCACAACGCCGTGTTAACATCTCATCGAAGCATTTTTGTTTCTAAGCGCTATTTTTGAGTTTAATCTCTAAAAATTAATAACTTGACTTGTGTATGTTGGATTTTTGTCGTTTTGGTCTTGTTTTGTTTAGATAAATATTTCCTATTTTTCTAAACCTGTGCTGTGCCATTTTGTAGTGTTTTCATTAAGTTACTGTGTGTGTTGGTACAAATACTTTACACCTAGCGCTCTGAAGTTAAGCCTACTGCTCTGCCAAGCTACCAAGGGGGTAAGCAGGGGTTAGCTGAGGGTGATTCTCCTTTACCCTGATTAGAGTGAGGGTCCTTGCTTGAACAGGGGGTAACCTGACTGTCAACCAAAGACCCCATTTCTAACATTGGTGATCAGCGGTTGAGATTTGGACTTGTATTTGTACTTGACATACAGTGATTAAGTGTACACTGCTGTTTTGATCTCAGACCACTACGTGACCACATACTACTTGTTTGGTGATCTTTTGCTTTTTCTCTTAAGGACTCCTTTTTGTTCTACTTCCATGATTTTGCTGATCCCTTGACGGATTCTTTTTACTTCATTGGGAACTTATTTTCTGCCTTTGGAACTTTGCACTTGTGACCATCATGTCTCAATCTGGAGATGCAACAGTTGGAGCTGTGTTTGAAATAGAGAAACTGAAGGAGTACTCAGTTGCTCAATTGAAACAGTTCCTTAAAGATCTTGACTGTCCCACTGAGAGCTCCACCAGGGAGGGGGAGCTGCAAAAGGCACAGAGGGCCTGGAGACAGTCAAGAAGGCTGGAGGGCACACAGAGGAGGATAATGTGGGTGGGGAAGTGCAGAGGATACACAGAGGTGAAGTGGAGGTACCTGTTACGCCAGGGGGGAGGGTCCCCAGGAGGGGTAGCAGGGTGCCACCCAAGTGTCTGACTCCTGAAGAGTTACAGGACAGACAGGCAGAGAGGGCTCGGCGGTTCAAGGAGTTGAGGATGCAAAGGGAGAAGGAGTTGGAAGAAAGGAGGAGGGACTTAGAGATCAAAAAGAGGATTTGGGCTTATGAGCTCAAAATGAAGGAGCTGGAAGTCAAGAGGGCTGAATCCAGCTGGAATGGTGGCAGCAACAATTTTATATCTAGTGCTGCTGAAGAAGTGCACATGCCCAGAGATGTGGTGCCCTACTTGAAGGAGGGAGTTAACACACACCAGGAGGTTCAGGGGTATGAGGTAGCTCCAGTGATGCACAGGGTCCCTGAGGTGGATTGGGGAACTGGCATGGGGAGTCATATTCCTACTGGTGGGAGGGACACTCTACTGACTCTAGGTGAGAGTGACAGGGAGAGGGGTTCCCCCCAGGTAGAAGTCCTGGTTATGGAGTGTGAAGACATCCCAGAAGAGTGTGGGTTGAGTGTCAGGGACAGTCAGGTACTGTCTCACCAGTCTCAGGAGGGTGATGTGGGGTGCTTTTTCAAAGCAGAGTCACTGGATGGTTGGGTGAAGGGTACTTTGGTTAATTCATGTAAGGGGCTGAGTGATGTAATTGCTGGAGAGCATATGTCTAGTCCTTATTTTCCAGAGCTACGCCAACACCAGGTGGAGTGTGAGTTCTCTGACCCCAGGGAGCTTACAATGGAGGAAGACCTCTTGGTGAGTACCAGAGAGTCTGAAGAGGCATTTGGGGGGGCTCCTGAGAGGAGTGGTCTAGGTATTTCCCAACCAGGTGAGGTAGGGAAGGATTGTAGTTTCCCAGGTAGGTCCCAGTGTAGTGGGATGGGTGAGGGACCCCATGTCCAGTCTCTGAGGAGAGGGAATGGGGATGGGCTGAGGTCCAAGGTGCCTGAGATCCGGTCCCAGGTCCTGGAGGGTTCCATGAGGGAACACCAGGAGGGGAGCCTAGCCTGTACCATAGGGCCATCTGTTGAGGGAGATCCCACAGTGTCAGGAGAACTTGGGGGGGCGGCTGTAGCCAGCGTCCCACCAGTTCTGGTGTCTGGCAGTACCACTCCTAGTGAGGGGGTGCAGAAGTCCAGACAGAGGGTTGAGAGAGGTTTGCGGACCCCAGTGGAGAACCTGGAGGGTCAGGGGTCAGCACTGAGAGCAGAGCCCCCCAGGAATGACCTTGGTGAGACCATTTCTGGGTTGGGGGGAATCCAGACTCTGTCAGATGGGCAGAGGTCAGGAGACCTGCGCCAGCCAGACTCTTGTGTGGCCCTTGGGGACAGTGTGTCCCTTTAGGGGGGTAAGTGTGCCCCCCTGGAAGTCCTGGTGTGCCAGGCAGTGGTTCAACCGCAGGGTGGTGACCCTGGGTTGGATGACCAGGTTCAGAGGGTAAACTCTGACCTGGTGGGGGGTAGGTATGCCCCCCAGGAATTCCTGGGTTGGCAGGCAGTGGTCCAATCTGTGGGTACAGACCCTGGACTGGAGGATCAGGTGCAGGGGATAAACCCTGACCTGACCCTAGCAGTGCCCCTACCATGTTGTCTTCTGGGGGGGCCACTCCTAGTTGGGTGGTTCAGGACCCCAGAAAAGAGGGCAGGGGGAGGGAAGCCTCACCCCTGGCCCTGGCCCAACCTGAAGGTACATACCCCAGGTTGGAGGACCAGTTGCAGGTTAACATCCCTGCACTGGTGGAAGAATTGTGCAGGACTGCTTCTACAAGCACCCTGACAATTTTTTACTCTGGGGGTGCCGCTCCTGGAGGGAGGGTACAGAGCCCCAGAGGGGAGGACCAGGGTCAGGTTATCTTCTCTGACCTAGTGGAAGGTAGAGTGGTCAAAGGGTGTCAGGCACCTGGGGCTACCGCCCCCCACTCTCCACAGTCACAGTGGTTGGAGAGGCCTGAGGTCAGGCTCTCATCCCTGACAGTTGTCAGGGGTTACTGTGGCTTGCTGTCCTGGTGGACAGAGCTGCCCCTGGGAGGGGGAACGAGAGTCACACCCCAGGGGTGGAGTGGGCAACACCACTGTGTTGGCCCTGGTGGTACTACCTGCCCATTGCAATACATCTGTGAGCAAAGTAAAGACAGGCGCTGCACAGATGGTGTCTGCAGATGTGGAGAAGGGTTCCCCATGGGTTAGCTTAGTGGGCCCTGAGAGTATGGACAGAGAGATCCAACTGGAGTCAGGAAGGCGTAGAACTGGAACATGCCCCTGCTGTTGTGGGCCTGGGTCCTTGTTCTATCGCCCCAATCAGGGAAGTACATCAAGGTGTTGATTGTTCTCCCCTGGCTTTAGGCTGGTTGGGGGTCGTGTTGGACTTTTGCTTATGCAGGGTCATCCCGAATCTTTTTGCCTCCTGCCTCCTATTTTTTTCTGACCTGTCGCTGTTGGCTTTTGAACTCTGAGCACTTTCCCACTGCTAACCAGTGCTAAAGTGCATATGCTCTCCGTGTAAATTGTATATAATTGGTTTATCCATGATTGGCCTATTTGATTTACTAGTAAGTCCCTAGTAAGGTGCACTAGAGGTGCCAGGGCATGTAAATCAAATGCTACTAGTGGGCCTGCAGCACTGGTTGTGCCACCCACACAAGTAACCCTGTAATCATGTCTCAGACCTGCCACTGCAGTGTCTGTGTGTGTACTTTTACACTACAAATTCGACTTGGCAAGTGTACCCACTTGCCAGGCCTAAACCTTCCCTTTTCTTACATGTAAGGCACCCCTAAGGTAGGCCCTAGGTAGCCCCAAGGGCAGGGTGCAGTGTATGGATAAGGTAGGACATATAGTAATGTGGTTTATATGTCCTGACAGTGAAATACTGCCAACTTCGTTTTTCACTGTTGCAGGGTCTGTCTCTCTCATAGGATAACATGGGGCTACCTTTAAATATGATTAAAGTGTAGATTCCCCTAGAGAGTAGATGGACATGTGGAGTTTGGGGTCCCTGAAGTCACAATTTAAAAATACATCTTTTAGTAAAGTTGATTTTTAGATTGTGCGTTTGAAAATGCCACTTTTAGAAAGTGAGCATTTTCTTGCTTAAACCATTCTGTGACTCTGCCTTGTTTGTGGATTCCCTGTCTGGGTCAGTTTGACAGTTGGGTTGTTTTTCACCTCGCACTAGACAATGACACAAAGGGGGCTGGGGTGTAACCTGCATTTCCTGATTAGCCATCTGTGCTAGGAGGGAGGGGTGGAGTGGTCACTCTCATCTGAAAGGACTGTGCCTGCCTCTGACAATGCCGGCTGGTGTGTGTCTGAGGCCTTGCCTGGGCAAGGCAGGATTTCACAAGTAGGTGTGAGTCCCCTTTGAAGAAAGGTGACTTCAAAGACTAAAATGGGTATAAGAAGGGCACCCAAATCTGCAGACTTTAGAAACACTTCTGGAACCAAGAGGAACCTCTGCCTGGAGAAGAGCTGATAGCTGAGGAAGAAGTGCTGCCCTGCCTGTGACTGTGCTTTGTGGAGCTTTCCTGCAGTGCTGCTTCTGCCAGAGTAAGAGGGCAAAGACTGGACTTTGTGTGCCTTCCATCTTGTGAAGAAATCTCCAAGGGCTTGATTTAGAGCTTGCCTCCTGTTGTTAGAAGTCTCAGGGACAGCAAAGACTTCTCTCTGCCTGCACCTGGACTCTCTGGAGAGACTCCTGCTCTGACAAGTGGTGCCCTATCCAGTCCCTGGGCCCTTGAAAGGAAAGCTGGTGGAATCCAAGGAAATCGATTTCGGACGACTTCGGACAGACGCCGCTGCTGAATCCGGTAACGCCGCCTGCACCTGACGCCGTGACCTTCGCTGGAACGCGACGCTCTTCGCAAGCCCGACGCCACATCAGCCCCGCTGAAGTCCGCGACTCCGTGGAAGTCGCCGCACCACGTCGTGACCGACGCCGCTCGAAGTGCACGGATTCAACGTTTCGCACAGACGCCGCGATCCCCGACTTCGCGCATCGGCTTGTTTTCACTCTTCACCAAAAGTACTGTACTTGGAGGTCTACACGACTCCGTGTCCGGCGCCGCTGGTGTCGGCTTGTTGGGAACGACTCCGTCACGACGCCGTGTTAACATCTCATCGAAGCATTTTTGTTTCTAAGTGCTATTTTTTAGTTTAATCTCTAAAAATTAATAACTTGACTTGTGTATGTTGGATTTTTGACGTTTTGGTCTCGTTTTGTTTAGATAAATATTTCCTATTTTTCTAAACCTGTGTTGTGTCATTTTGTAGTGTTTTCATTAAGTTACTGTGTGTGTTGGTACAAATACTTTACACCTAGCACTCTGAAGTTAAGCCTACTGCTCTGCCAAGCTACCAAGCAGGTAAGCAGGGGTTAGCTGAGGGTGATTCTCCTTTACCCTGACTAGAGTGAGGGTCCTTGCTCGAACAGGGGGTAACCTGACTGTCAACCAAAGACCCCATTTCTAACAGTTGGCATTGTTTATTGCCCGTGCGGCCTAGGCCCAAAAGCTATTAAAAGTGCTGTAATCATCAGTGTGTACACATTCCTGCTATCATTGTGAACCGGGGTGCACTCTGTAACTGCATGGTATTGAATTGGAATAACTACTAAGGTGGTCTTGTGCTGCCAATGTTCTGCACTGCATGAGAGTGTTGGGACGGAAAGTAGTATTTTCCCCAAGTGTACATTTTGCTGATGATGTTTTAACAAGGTTGGGCATAGTACTGCTAGTGATATCTCCGAATGTGATTTATGCCCAGAAGTACATGATTTACATGGTGTATTAATTAATGTGTGGTGAATAAAAATCTTCTTTACATACACAACATGTGAAGTCTCTTTGTGACGCTCAGTGTCTTTATCATGCTGTGCTAATGCTTTACACAATGACCCTTTGATAAGTTTGACTGCTCAGTGCCAAGCAACCCAAGGGTGAGTGCAGGTTATACAGTGAGTGCAATCAACTGTCCTTCACAGGAGTGGTAGGTTCTGCCTGGCTAGGGCCTTGCCTCATCCAACCATAATGTGCCACCTCCAACAAGAGTTGTGGTACTATAATCAATATCAGAGCAGAACACATCCTGTAGCAGTTGCAGCAAAGCACAGTCAGTCCAACAGGCAACCAAATGAGCACCTACAGAACACAGTCATACAATTCATAGTCATCTTAGTAAGAGCTGCTGGACATGATTCTCTATGGTTTACCACTGAAGCTAAAATGCACTGTGGGTTTCACTGAGAGATGCTGCCTGCTATTCCCCTGGAGTCGTGGGTATGGCCTGATGTGGGTCTGTGCTCACTGTGATTTACACAGGTTTATTTTTTATGGTTATTTATATCATAACATTTTGAAACTTAATTGACTCTTATGAAATAGCATTGTTATCTTCACCTTAGTTTTAAATATATTTCTATAGCACATATTTATTGTTACTTCTTTCAAATAAAGTAATGTTGAAAGTTTTTGTATATTGCGTATAACAATTAACTTCACGTTTTCCTTTTATTAAAGGAGTTGTTCACTCTTATATACGTGTTCTCGTCTTACATTTCATGTCTTGTCACCCTCTTGCATCCTGCCTACCCCCTTGGAGTCTAGAAGTACCGTCTTCTTAGCGTGATACCCCCACCACCCTCATCAAAGTTTTGGTAGGTATGTTTTTCCTTTTCGTTATCTTTGTTGTTCCCTTCTTGCAGTTTCTCTTTCATTGCTGTATTTCTGTTTTTCCTTTTTTCCTTTCTTTAGCTCTATTCTCCCTTTTTCCCTCTCTTCTTTGTACTATCCAAAGGTGCAGAAATCCTCTCTCTTGTCTGATATTTTTCCACCTATTCTTTACCAAGTTTATATTAATGAATTTCAGTACTCTGATTGTACCTTCCTTGCTGCGTTTTTTTAACGGTTCTGACTTTGGTTTCTTGGAATGTCAGAGGTTTGAATTCCCCTAAGCGTAAAAAAGTGTTTTGTTGCATTTGCCAAAACTAAATGGTCACACAGCTTTCCTACAAGAATCACATCTTACAGAAACTGAGTCTATAAAACTGTGTAAGGGGTGGGTAGGTGAAGTGTTCTTCTCACCAGGAAATGGGAAAACCTTGGAGTTATAATTCTGTAGTATATATCTTTACATATCCAAACAGTGTCTCAAGAAATAGACAAGGGGGGGAGATGGATATTGTTCAAACTGTATGTAGATAATGTTCCGATTGTACTATTTAATGTATATAGTCCTAATGCTCCAGGCTGACAATTTTGGTCTACTAAATCCCAAAAAATGATCCAGTATCCTGATGATTATCTTGTTCTAGCAGGCAATTATAACCAGTATTATCGACATTTTTTCTGGATAGGCAATCTTCAGTTCACTATGTCCCAAACAAATCCCAAAAACGTTTGCTCATGCTTTCCAGCAACAATATCTAACAGATGCCTGGAGTCTATGCAACCATACACTAAGAAAATATAATTATTTCTCCTCAGTACATCGCACTCAATCCTGAATAGATTATATTTTCACTTCTCACTCCTTTACACAATCCTTGCATGCAGCCGAAATTGGACATGTAGTAATATCAGATCATTCCCCGGTTTCTATATCCCTTGATTTATTATCTAAACATAATTCCCCTCAAAGATGGTGATTAAATAACTCTCTGCTGTTAGATACCACTTTCACCACTTCTTTTATATCCTTCTTTCAGGATTTTTTTTTTTTATAATTCCAGAGACACTATCCCCTTTCATACAATGTGGAACACCTTCAAAACATCAGTTCGAGATTTTGTTATTAATTAAGTATCTAAAAATAAGGAAAATGGCTCCAGGACAGTACAAACAGATTTTTGAGGAAATCAAACGTCTTGAACATATCTATTATCCTTTCTGCACACAGTCTTCACTAAATCACGTGTTCATGCTAACTTTCAATTTAACAATGTTTCTACAGATAATGCATCCTCTCACTTACTTAAATTCAGTGCCAAATATTATGGTGTCCAAAATAAATCAGGTAAACTATGGGCTAATTACCTTAAAATTAAGAGCAACAAATCGACAATGATAAAATGTATCATAAAGATTCAGACATTCTGTCACAATTTAAGAATGTTTATTCTAATGTATATTCTCCAGAACATGAACATTTAGAATCTGACATCTTAAAATATTGATCTTCTGTCCAAAAAACTAATTTTTCTTTTGCAGATTTTTCTTCCCTCAAAAAAGATATTACATATTAAAATCTACATTCTGCATTACTCTCCCGCAAACAAAATAAAGCTCCTGGGCCAAATGGCTTTACAGCTGAATTCTACTTACACTTCTCTAAACTGCTTCTCCCTAAACTTTGTATTCTCATTCACTACTTCATAAACTCCTCCAGCTCAGCTGGTTCCTTCTTAGAAGTGTTTATTTGTCCTATCCCAAAAGAAGGTAAGGGCGCACACTACTGTAACAATTATAGACCTAAATCACCTCTATCACTATAAGATCTTTTCTAAAGCATTAACTTTTAGAGTGGAACCCCTTCTCCCTGAACTTTTGGGAAAGGAACAAACAGGTTTCTTTAAAAGTAGATTTTTATCGGACAATACCCAATTATTTTTCAGTATTATTTCTAAATCCACCAGTATGTTGAAATTAATGAAAGCCGTCACACTTGACTCCGAGAAGGCTTTTGACATGTAAACTGGAAATTACTTTTTCATTCTCTCAATTCATTCGGTTTTGGCCCTAAAATGATTACTTTAATATCCCCTTTATACACTTCTCCTCAAGCTGCTATTTGTGCTTATTGACTAACCTCTTCATACTTCACTCTCTGCAGGTGAGTTCACCAGGTGGTCCCCTTACTCCATTCCTTTTTAATCTAACTCTTGAACCCTTTTTGTCTAGAATCAGGCAAAACACTAATATACATAGTTTCACTTACAATGCAAATCACGTTAAACTAGCAGCTTTTTGCTGACGATTTTCATCACTACCCGCTTTTACTTCAGAAGTTACCTCCTATGCATCTGTTTCTGAATACAAATTAAACCATGATAAATGTGAAACTCTACCATTAAACAAGTATACATTTAAACATGGCGTTTCCTCTTCCAACTTCACATGGTGATCTAAACAACTTAAATATTTGGGCCTTCAATTTTCCCAATCTCTAATCACTTCTTTTTCAAATAACATAGAAACTTGTATTCATAAAATCTCCTCTTTAACTTCTAGATGACATCCCTTACACCTGTCCTAGTGGGGTCGTTTGAATACTATTGAGTTAATGCTAGTCCTTAATATTCTTTTTACTTTATCTAACATCCTACTGGCTAGTCCTCTTAAAGCTATTAAGAAAATTAATTACATTTTATCATCCTTTCTCTGGAACAACAAAAGACTTGGTATGTCCTTACTTAGCCTAAAACTCCCTAAGTCCGAAGGAGGTGTAAATTTTCCTGATTTCCCTAATTATCATAAAGGATTTTTATTAAAGAAATCTATATATTGGATCATGTCCTCCCTACCATTTACACCATTATGGGTAGTTTTAGAACGTGCTTTGTTATCACCTTTTTCTTTTCACAAATATCTAACTTTTATGCGAAAACCTCAAAAAATGTCTACTCCAATCTTTAGAAGTACTTCCAAACTGTTATCCTGAATTCACACTTATTATCCTCTAGACTTGACTTCTTTCGTGGCTTCTATCACCTGGCATAGCAAGTTTATACAATTGAATAATAGGCCTATATAGTGGCATATTTGGAGAATCAGAAGTCAAATTTGGGTAAACTAATTGTTTAATCACAACTCCCTTATATATTTTACATAAACCCAGACACTTCTACACTTTCCATCCGCCTTCCATAATAAATTCAGGACTTTACAGAACTCTGTATTATATGCATGTTCTGCCTTTAACTACATTTCTACCTCTACTTCATGCTCTTCCACTACCCTTTATGGCCTCTTGCATTCAAACACAAAGGCCTCCACTATGTGCAGTGCATTTTTTATGACAGGCCTAAATCTAACATGGAGTTAGCTTGGGAAAAAGGTCTATCTACTACCTTCCCCACACTAATTTGGAAACACATCTGGGTCAATAATAGGAAATCCTCTCCGGCTGCAAACACGTTGCAAACACTTTTTTTCATATACAATAGACTATTTTGGCCCCCGCCTTCTTATACAGGATTAACCCTCATACCCCAGATACTTGTTGGACTTGTTTTTCCCCACAGACCGACTTGAAACTCTTATTATTTACCTGCCCCTTTGTTTCCTCTTTCTGCACACAATTTTGGGATCAAATTAACTCCATATTTCACTCCATTGTACCTTACTCCATTAGTAATGTCTTTTAGGTAGTGTGTCTGGATCTCGGGCAACTGTTTTATTTGATATGAACATATTAGATTTGTTATTAGCTATCGCTTTTCAACAAATCACTAGAAATTGGAAAGCCTTTACTCAACTGTCACCTAAAGCATGGTGGTATGCAATATTCTACAATTACCAATTGTACACTGCCTATATGTATCCCATGTCCCTGGTATTAAAACATAAAGAACTTTGGACACCTGTTATGTAGCTTCTAGAAAATTCTGAAAAACTATTGTTTACTCCTTGACGCAGTGCTCAAGAAGTTCTACAACCTCCCTTACTTCAAACTTTGAAAATATAATGATATAATTTGCATTATTTATAAAATACTTTATGATCAGGCGCTGAAGTTTATGATCCATGTACTTATACATTTTCTCTTCCTTCCCTCCCCTTTTTCCCACATATCAAATGATTCATTGTTGTTAATTTATTGTGTTATTCTATGACTATTTTTATATCTTAATGTTCATAATAAACGTATTATTTATATTATTTAAAAACGTAAAAATGAGCATTACATACATAAAACAAGAATGCACACATGAGCCACAAGTCATAATACCTTTGTTAGTAAATGAATAGTAAACAAGTAGATATTCCACATTCTGAATTCAGGTACAAGGAGTTAGTGGATCATGGTAATTAAATGAACCAGTAAGTCAGTGCAGACATTAATTACCTTAGAGACAGTAGTTGTTGAGAGGGTTTCCTCGCTCGTTTTGAGATGACTGTTTTCACTTCAGTTACATGTTAAGAAATGTGGTTTGCTGGTCTTTTTGCAATTTCTCTACTATCTTGCGGATAATGCATATCCTATGGGCCACGACAGGCCATTCACCATTTTCTTTTGAGTGGTCTTGTTTCTGAAAAACAATAAAAAGCAGTGCCTCTGATGTGCCTAGAGGTTTCTCTCAGGAACCCTCAGGCCATGGCATGGTACTGTGCTGAGTGGGCCCGCTGCAGCTCGACCACATCCCCCTCCTCACCTCCCCCCCCAAAAAAAAACCTCACGCGGGGGATGGGGGGGGGGCTTTGTTACGCTACTGCACTCGGGGTTTGGGATGCCTCAGCCAGGACGGTAATAATGCCCAGACTCTGTAGGGCGGGGCCGGATTCGGGCCATGAACGCCCTGCTGCAGCACATGGAGAGGGCTGGGGCAGTGAGAAGGCAGCGCTCTGCTGCGCGTGTACCGGGATATCGTTGCGACTAAGCAGAACGGAGCTCTTCGAGTCCTGTTGACTTTGAACACTCAGCTCCAGCAATAAATCTCCAGCCGGCACTTTAATAGGACTCTTCATCTCAGTCAAAGCCCCGCTCTCCTCCTTGCGTAACGTGCCACTGGGAGAAATCAATGGCAATAGGTTTTTTTGTTTTCTAATCAAGGGAAATGCTTTTTGTGTTTTTCTGCTGCTGTAGCTTTTTATAGAACATCGAAGGCTCCAAAGGACGAGGTACGACGAGCTCCATTACCGCCCATCTGTGCCGGTCTGGAGCCTCTGGGTACAGTGAGGCAGGCGGCTGGTGCAGATCAGTGGCCTGTCTCGGTGCTCCACGCCTAGCCTGTGGACTCAGCAGCTGTGAAATGTGCCAGAGAGAAAACTGCAACCTCAGACTGGGCTAGCTTGCAGGAGCAGACCATTAATAATGTAATTGTAACAGTGCGTTGAAGCACTTTTCTGCGAGTAGCACACTACTCTGGAACCCAAAGTGGATTAGTGGTAGATTAGCAGAGGGAAAATGTAAATTGATATTTGGAACAGTGCTTAATTTGTAAATAAAAATGTGTTGGTGCACAAAGCCCTCAACACGCGGCTGCTGCAATTAAATGTGCGAACAGGGAATACTGCTGCAACTTAATCCTGAAGCCATCTCGGGCCTCTTTATTTTTTTTTTTTTTTTTTTTTTTGGAAAGGAATAAAAAAAAAAATTACAATCATACATCATTTAAGCCCACAATATATACCTTCACAAAAGGAAGAAATAAATGCATAAATGTTGGTCTCTTTAATCCATTTACAGCCACTCCCTGCCCCTTCCGCTCACTCCTGAAGCTTTCTACTTTCTCCCTTTGTGGCGCTTTTTCATTTTTCTCTTCCTCCGTCTTTCCCACATGTGTCTTTTGCTTGCATTAAATGCTTAGGGCAGAAAAATAGGTATCGGCCCTCAAATATAAGTGCCGGTGCCCCGCACAAATTAAGCACTGGTTTGAAGTGGTGGGTATGTTAGTTGAATGAACAGACTAAAAGAAGGATAAAGGAAGTTGGAAAGGGTTCTTTTGGATAGATTGTTTTTTGGGACTGGTGGAAATGTGGGCATTTTAGTTGGATGAACAGGACAAGGATTGGCAAAGGCAATAGGTCTCGCCTATGTGAGAGCTGTTGGCTCTGGGAATGTGTTTTAGCCATTATGTGCACCAGTGTGGCTGCTATTCAGCAAGGTTAAAAGTTATTGGTGTAGAGCAGGTGGGGTTGGGTGGACGGGAGTGGGGTAGATTGTGGTGAGTGGAATGGGATAGATTGGCATAGAGTGTAGTGGGGGTACAGTAGAGTAGAATGGAGTGTGGTGGATTGGAATAGATCAGAGTCTGGTGAATTGGAGTGGAGTAGATTGTGGAGTTGGGTAGATTATCATGGTAAATTGGAGTAGGGTAGATTGGAATGGGGCAGATTGGATGGTGTAAATTGGGGTGGGGTAGTTTGGGGTAGAATGGACGAGGGTGGATTGGAGTGTGGTACAGTGGGGGGGATTGGGGTGGTGTGAGTTAAATTAGACTGCAGTTGGGTAGATTTGGGTGGCATGTGGTAGCTTGGAGTGAAGTGGAGTGAGGTAGATTGGGTAGAGTGGAATGAAATGTGGTAGATTGGGGTATAGTGGAGCGGGCTAAATTGGTTGGATTAGAGGGGGTATACTAAAGTGGGGTAGAGTGGAGTGGCATAGATTGGGGTGGAGTGGAGGTGGATAGATTGGAGTGGAGTGGAGTCAAGATTGGAGTGGAGTTAGACAGATTGGGGAAGAGTGGTGTGGAGTAGGGTAGCTGGGAGTGTTGATGGGGTAGATTAGGGCGGAGCAAAATAGATTGGGTGGATTAGGATAGGGTAGATTAGATTGGAGTTGGGTAGATTGGAGTGGGGTAGACCGCCGCGGGTATTCTGGGTTTCCCGCTGGGCTGGCGGGCGACCGCCAGAAGGCCGCCCGCCAGCCCAGCGGGAAACACCCTTCCATGAGGATACCGGCTCCGAATGGAGCCGGCGGAGTGGAAGGGATGCGACGGGTGCAGTTGCACCCGTCGCGATTTTCAGTGTCTGCATGGCAGACACTGAAAATCTTTGTGGGGCCCTGTTACGGGGACCCCTGCAGTGCCCATGCCATTGGCATGGGCACTGCAGGGGCCCCCAGGGGCCCCACAACACCCCATACCACCATTCTGTTCCTGGCGGCCAAAACCGCCAGGAACAGGATGGCGGTATGGGGGTCGGAATCCCCATGGCGGCGCAGCAAGCTGCGCCACCATGGAGGATTCCCCAGGGCAGCGGGAAACCGGTGGTACACCGCCGGTTTTCCATTTCTGACCGCGGCTGTACCGCCGCGGTCAGAATGCCCATGGGAGCACCGCCAGCCTGTTGCCGGTGCTCCCACGGTCGTTGGCCCTGGCGGATTTTACCGCCACGGTCAGAATGACCCCCTTAGTGTATTGATGTGTTTTTGTCCTATTCAAATATTTGTTTCCACCACACTTCAAAATTACCAAAAATGTGCTTCATTTATAATGATTCTTATATATTCTGAAAGATAAGCACAGTTCTTTGTTTTGTTTTGTGGTAGGAAAAAAATCCTACACCCTCTTCTTACAGGGACAATCAGCAGAATTGTCACATAAATTCTCTCACTTTGAAGTCAGAGAAAGAAAACTAAACAGCAAGCTCCATCAGAAGAGAGATCCTGATATTTGACCTCTGTCTTTAAATGCACAGCAAATATGACAAGAAAAGAACAAGATGTAAAGGCCTGCTTACAGAAACCGAGTTCAGGGTTTGGGCAAGGGAGAGACTAACTTAAGCTGGACAGCCTAAAACAAATTAAGTCAGCAAATAGAAAACCAGAAAATGTGATTTATAAACCACAAACCCACTGGTAAGCAGTGAGTGGAATGCATTCCTAGGTCAGCTTTCTGAATGTCCCCAAGATATCTTTAGCAAAGCAGACAGCTGCACTTTTTAGTAGGCTGCAACCTAATAAAGGAAGGATAGAGGAGTTGGGAAAGGGCTATATGGGATAGTTTGCTATTGGGAGTGATGGACATGTGCGCATGTTGGATGAATGCACAGTTAGCACGCTTAAAGACAGTGTCAGCTTTACTCATGCACACAAGTCATGTAGAGGCAGTTCAAGTGTTCGCATGTGTAGAGTAAGCAAAGATGATGGTAAAGGAAGGTTCCATAGCACACAAAGACCAGGCAATGAAGCAATGTTCTCTTCCTTCCTACATGGGTATGGCATAAAGTTCTACAAGCGATCTTCACTTAAACATGTATGTCAAGCAGTGGCTAAACTAGCAACTATGAAACCTGGAGACCTAGGTTTCAATCCTAATCAGGAACTTGAATGAAGATTGTGTGCTTCTGAAATGAAATTGGGTAATTCAAAGAGCCGAATTATCACTTAATTTTAGATCTTGCATGCATTGTCTACCTTCAGCCCCCATAACATGGTTGCTCCCAAACTTGGTTTGTTCTCTATAACTGTCAATACATTGAAGTACTTATCATGGCTATGCACAGACTAAGGCAGTGAAAGCTTTTCTCAAACTGGTTCATGGGTCTGAACCACAATCTTGGTCGATTGCTTCTTTGTTTCAAGATTTTGACACTGTGTGGACTGACTGCGTCTGCAATCTGCAAACAACACCATAGTACTAAGCTATTTGACCTTCAACCTAAACAGCCAAGTGGACAAGCTTTTTGTCAGCCTACTTTCTAGCAAGCACCCACTGTGCCCTGGCACATACACAAGAAACCCAAATTTATTGCCCGTCCTGCACAACCATCACCCACTCTGGGCTCTCTAGCAGTAACTTTGACTCGGCCTTTGTGTAGGAAAGCACAGATTTGGACATGGTTAGCCCCCAGTTGTTGCCTGGTACCAGAGTTAATTTTGACTGTTAGTGCACTGGGTCCCTGCTAGCCAGGTCCCCAGTGCCAGAGCTCTTTCCCAAAACCACACAGTTGTTTTGCACAACTGGCGCACTCTTTAGCCCCCACTGCAGTTCCCTAGTAAATGGTACCCTTGGTATCTAGGGCCTTGGGTACTAAGGAAGGACCCCAAAGGCATCAGCACCAGTTATGCCACCCCCAGGAACTCCTCACCAAACCCACACAGTGCTGCCACACCAGACCGTGTGTTGGTGCAGGTCAACATTGAAAACACAACCTGTGACTCAACCCTGTGTGCCAGGTCACCTAACACTGCATGTGCCAGGTGTTAGATACATGTGAGGGCATAAGAGCATGAGCACATATGCCCCTGTTATGTCCCTGTCTATTCTTAGACATAGTAAGTGAACAGGGAAGCCATTTTAAATGCATGCACTGGACACTGATCACTAATAAGGGTTGGCAGCAAACGTCAGCCACCCATTAAATATGGTGCCCCCGGAGGCCGTAACAAATCTCACACACAAGGGCGTTGCAGTCAGAGAAGGAAATACATGCAAAGGCCACTACCATGTAGCAGGATCATAAAACGAGGGCCACAGAACCCTTCACAAACTAGGAGATGCCAAAGCATCTACTACCAGTCACTGAGGTAAACTTTGTCACGTTAATGTCCTCCGAATAGACTAGACCTGCTGGGAGATGTAGTTTGTGTCCACTAAGGCAGTGGGTGGCCAATGGGTATGGCAGGTTCAGGTGGGTAACATCAGAGTTTTAAATTCACCAAACAGCGCTGGGGTTACTCCTGAAGGTCGCTGTGAAGTGCAATGTCAACTGTGCAAGATGGTAGGCCACAGAGAGCATGCAGAGAGAGCTCGGGCAACCCTGAGTTCCTCCAGTCCAGGCCTGGGCAAGCCTGGGCATACGGAGCCCCGCCCTCCATAATCCCTCACCTCCCATCAACCCAGGGTGACCATCTCCCTCCTGTACAGTGGGGCCAAGTACCGGGGCCACAAGAAAAGCAACAATAATGTTCTACCTATGATGTGGAGGTGGTAGGTCTGGGGGTCATTGAAGGCATGTCAAGGCCATAAAAAAAGGCATACGGCTCATTCCATTCCGAAGGCTGGGCCACCATTGATTTAAAACAACCTGTGTGCATTTAGAGATGGTGCTGTTAATATTAGCATTTACAACAAACCATCTTTAGCAAAAGTAGTGGTGCTGTCTAGGAATGCATCAGCAGAAACCCAGACACATCTGAAATATTTCTGGTGGGCAGGCGGACTTGTGCTGATGTTGGTGCTGATAGCCTGTAAGCAATGCTGAACTTGAACTGAGAAGGGCACTGCAGAATTCTGCGGAGTGAAACTCAAAAAGCTCCACCCAGGGCTAATCCCTATGAGTTTCCCAGCTACATGATGGCTTCTTTGATTACAGGGATGTTTGTCATCAAACATCTCAGATTAATAAACCCTCATTGATGCCAGTGAGGGATGTATTACTAACTGCACCCAGAGGGCACCTTAGAGGGCATTGAAAACCTACCAGCTGGTAGTCTGCTGACTAATTGGTCCTTGTCAGTTCAGCCACCTTAGACATGTTTCAGCCCCCCCCCAAGGTGAGAGCCAGCACTATGGAGGGCCAGAAAGAAATGCCTGCACAGAGCAGGGTTGTTAGCACCTCATCCAGGCAGGATGGACATTGCAGGAATAGGAGTTTCAAAGGCCTATCCCCCTTTGTAATGCGACCTAGGTCTCTCCAGGTGGCGGAGATGACTGACGCCCCTGTCCTGACCCCAATTTTGGTGGCAGAACAGGTGGGAAAAGTAGCCAGATTAGGAGGTGTGCCCACTTCATGCCAGTCCCACCCCTAAGGTGGACAAGCTGAAGTGGACACTACTTTTTAAATTCCTCCATCTTGTTTGGAAGGGATTAGGCCACTAGGGTTATGGTTGTGCAAACTTCCCAGAGGTTATAAGAAGAGTGTAGTCACCGTAAAGGTGTTCAGCCCATTGGCTACCACCTGGCCCGCCCCTCCATTGAATATTTAGGTGGCACCCATAAACCCTAGAATTCAGATCCCTACGACCTAGGAAGAAAAGGACACAGAAGAGTCACACTGCAGAAGAAGCAGCTGACTTGGTACAAGCCCCCTGGCCTTTCTGCTGACCCTGATAGACTTTGCCCAAAAAGACGACTTGTCCTGCAGCTGAGCCTCCAAGAAACCTAGGAGGACTGCCCGCCTGCCATAAAGACTCGGACTCCCATGAGCAGCAGATCTGCTCTGCAACAAAGTCTCAAGAAAGGACTCTGCAGCCTCCGGAACAGCAAATACCCGACACCCAAAGAGACCTCTGCACCCGACATCCATGACCTGAGGTGAAGCAAACCAATGGTGTCAGAAAGGTTCCCCAGCTGTCCAGAGTTCGAGTCAAACCAGGTTTCACCCCTTTTGGACTCCCCTAAGTTGCCTGCAGCCTCTGCATGCAGGCCTTCTCTCCCGCAGCCTTGTGGTGAGAAAAAACCTGAAGCATCCAGCAAACACTGCACCCATTGTCCACAACCCAATTTGAGGTGGGTCACTGGTGCCAACGATGTTCCCCGGCTCCCCTGAGCTCGAATCCACCCTGGTTTCACCCCTGCTGGACTGCTCCACACCGCCAGCAGCCTCAACATGCTGGACCACCTGGCCGCGAGTGCTTCCGGACAGAGAAACCAGACGCTCAAGGACACCACTGCATCCGTAGCCCATGGGCCCTCGAGAAAATGACCAAAGGTGCACCTAAGTCCCCAAGCACCACAAGTCTACAACCTACATGTTTGTTGTCCCCAATTGACTTCCTAACCAGAGCCTGCATCCTGTCTTCACGAGGACCAATTCTCATTGGAAACTATAGGACATCCAACGTCTTGCTCCACCCTTGCACCCGGTCACCCTAGTTCTGCCCAGAGTGACCTGCTGGTGTGGTTCTAATCAGTGCCAGGTACTTACCTTAACTCTCTGAGACTGGCCTTGTAAGTTGTTGTTAGCCGTGTGTTTGCTGAACATTGTTTTCCTCCATAGGTTAACATTGAAGAACTTTGAAATTGATGTGTGTCGATTTTTCAAACAAAAAAATATTTATGCTTGAAAATGTACCTACATTGAAACAAAATTTTGGGGTTTAAAGTATATGTAAACAAAAGTATTATTTTTCTAAATTGGTCTTGGATTTATTCTTTGAGTGAGTGTCTCAATTATTGCCTCTGTGAGTACAACAAATGCTTAGCCCACACTACCACAAAAAAGACCATTGGTCCTATCTACTTTTGCCTCTGTAAACCAGTTGGGGATCCACTGGATTCTCTGCATGGTGTACTTCTTTTTAGTGCACCATATAGAGAGACAGCTTCCTACACTTTGCATCTAAAATGTCTGTTATAAGCATCCTGGCCACACTGCATTCAGCTGCCCCACCTATCACTAACTTTTGTAACAATCACTTAACATGACTAGCATAATATCAGAAACGTTTTAAGGCACAGGGAAAGAGGACAATTGCCCAGGGCCCTCGTCTTCAAAGGCACACCTGTTAAAGTGATTATTCTCTCTTCCACACCTCTATTTCTCTTCCGCAAGCTCTCTCTAACTCTGACTGTCTCTCTCTATCCCTAACACGGCACGCTCTGCCTTTCTATATACCTCTCATACTCTTCTTATCTCTTGCACTTTCTTCTTTCTTTCCCGACTGGACCTCACCCCGCTTTTTTCTCCACATTTCTGACTACCTCCCATAAACTTACTTTAAAGCACACCTAACTTTGTCTACTTTACTTTTCCCTCCCCATTCTTTTTCTACCTTACCTTTCTTTGCTTCAACTCTCTGTCTACCTCTCTGTTATATTGTGCCTCATATGTCTGCACCAAACGATCACTAAATTCCCACCATTCTCTCTACTTAATTCCTCTATCGCTCTCTGACTATCTCTGTATCACCTCTCTGTACAACCCTACACCTTGGTTTCCCTGCTTCATCTATCTTTGTCTCATGCCTTACCTCTTTTAGCTTAACTTTCTTTCCCTCTCTCTGCCTGTCCCTAAATATGTATGTACCTTCCCCATCAAACTCAACTATTTACCTCACCTCTCTCTCAATACATCTCTTTTTACCTCTCTCACATGACCTCACTCTTCTACCACTCTCTGAGCCTACCTTTTCAAGTTTACCCCCTCGCCACCTTACCTCTCACTATGTGATCCCTTTCTCTGTATTACACTTTTGTCTCCATCTCACCTCCCTCTTTCTCTCTTCCATCTACTCCACCTTCTGGAAATCATCTCTCTTTACCTTGCTTGTCGCTCTCTTTCCTCTCTCTCTCTGTTCTTCATCCTCCCTTTCTTTCACGACTATCTCTTTCTCATCCCTCTTTTTAGCAGGGTTTTATGGCCATAACTTTGACGTATCACATCCACCAAGAACATTTTTATGAATATCATGACACTGGATGTTCTTTATCCTTCTTGGGACAAGGTCCTTAGCGGATCTAATTTCAGGCACCATCAACCACATGGACACCTGGAGCTGGAGTATGTTGGTAAAAATAGACCATAGCCTCTTCCTAAATTATCTCAAATTAATCATGCTCACTACACGGTGAACCGTGGAAGGAGGGCACGTACTCTATCTAATCAATAGGTTCTTCGTTTCCGCCGTCAGATCAAAAAGCAGATTTATCCATTTACACAGCAGAATCTTCCCCTTCTACCCCCACCTTCTCCTTCTTCAAATGTCTGGGGTGCACATGTTCCATGGAACTAATTAAATGATGTGAGCGGGTGTGTATAGAGATGTACATCGATGTGCATGACAAACAGCATTACTGGAAGCCTCGTCTACGAATCCAAACACACTCGAACTAGGCCATGCTTTAACCACGAACGTTTCAAACTAGGCATGAATGTGAAAATGAAATCCCCCAAAATGCATCTGTTAAAGATCTCCTCTAAAGAGTTTTAAGGATGATTGTATCATTAGTAATTCTCCTTCAAAACTATTCTTTTTTTATTGCCATGTTGGTCCAGGTAGACAGGTGCTGACTATTAGACCATTCAGCCTCTGGAATAGAAAAACCTCCACAAGCATTGTATTCATCCAAGGACAGAAGATAGTGAGTACTACCACAAAAATTAAAAACAAACTGTACAGAGAAAGTTTTTAAATGGCTGCGAAGCTCTTTCCCGCGTATTTTAGCCATGCTCTTGAAACAGTAGCTGCTAAAACATACTTTATAAATGACTTCCGAGGAGTTCATTTGATGGGTCATTTGAACATGAATTGCCCTTTATCCTTAGCATGCTTCATAAGTGTCTACAATTGTTATAAACACGTTTTGGTCATTTAATTCAGAGGATGGAATTAACGCGTTTTTCATGATTTTGTCCCTTCGAACATATGCTTATGCAGAAGCATTGCATTTTTATTTTACGTTTTTCTTGTACACAACTCAGGTGAAAACAAGGTAAGTGCAAACTTCGCTCACACCCTGATGAGAATCAGAAGTGAGGAAAGGAAGAAAAAAATTCCTTCACACACTGCTCGGGTACAGAGAGAGAGGCAGAACAAGTACCCCTCATACAATCATCATGCGCAGACCGCGGCTGTGAAGGTTCCTTCATTTGCACAGACTGGATTCCAACTAACGCAAAGAAGCCCTAAAGCTATCCCTGGTTTATTTACTACTGGAGGCCAAGATGCACCTTCTTCACTGTCTTTAGGAAAAGACTCGTTGAGACTGTTGAGGAAATAGCACGGGGGAGCTAAATGAACAGCGTGAACATCCAAGTAACTGAGTTGAGTTGAAGAATGATTCCAACGGGGTTTGGAGGGTGGCGAATGAGGATCGTGCACAGAGTCACACACAGAGATGCTTTGTCACTTCTTATTTCAGAAATTGTCAGGAAACCATGCTTTCCATGACTGATGCACGGTGCAAAGATCACAGCCAAGAATGGAAATCTTTACTCAGTATTCCCAATCCAAGATGGCGCCCTAGTTAAAGAAAAACAGTTGGCCTACAGTAAAAATATAAGAAATTAAAAAAGCCTGCTCTGTCTTTTCAACTTCTACTTTTACCTACTGCTAATTCCCAGCTCATTTGGGAACAGAACTGCAGGATTTGGGTCTGAGCTACTTATATTACAGACGTACTTTACATGTTTTGAATTGTCCTTTCATATATCAATCATATAAAGTTTCAGTGACATTTATTTTTATAAATTTAGGAATGAGTGCTTGGGCCGAATGTTGCCTTGGTACAAATGTCTCTTTTTAAGAAATCTCTTCTATTCCTAGTCTTTTTCGAAAGGATGCTTGAGCAACGTCATTAAATGCATTCCGTTTTCTATAAGTTCATGGGCTTCCGAGGAGGATCTTGAAATCTATAAAATGCTAAATTCCTGTTCAAGCAATATGCTTCAGAAAACGGATAGTATGAGAATTTTTTTTAAGCCGATTGAGAGAAAACGAATCATTAGCTTAATTAACTAAATATATAATATCATTTAGAAATAGCTTGAAATAGTTCGTTATCTTTCGTTAACAATTTCCCAAATATGTGAAGTTATTTGGAGTCATCCCCCCTTAGCCAAGTTGAAAAGACAATTCATGAACTAGAGGTTAGAAGTATGCTTTTGTTGTGTGGTTGGAAGTTATTCTACTGTGGATTATCTAAATTGTAGTACATTGAAAAACGGTTCAGCATTCAGGCTATTACATGATTGTAGAGCATCCTCCTGCAACTCATATTCTCTTTCTCCTTACAGTGCTATAAATACTTCCCCAACTCTGCATTTGTATGTGGAAGTAAAACCATAGATGGTGTGAAAGGATGCTTCTGACATCAGGTCTGCCTTGATTTTTCACCTTAAGACCACCTGGTTTTTGACCTTTTTGTTGTGAGGGAGCCTCCTAGTCGGGGACTCACCCACAGTAAACTCATGGTGAAATGGACTGCGTGTGTTTACTGCCAGGGCCCTACGAGAAGATGAGGAGGGGCCTCAGACCACATCCTGGAGCCCCAAAAATGCAGAGAAGGATGGGGGAGTGAAGTTGCACTCCCCCAGGTGGCCCGTTAAGCCACAGCCCCTGCGCACATCTGCCCACAGGAGCGGGAAGTCACCACAGGAAAGGCCGGCTCCCACAGCAGCACATGGAGGTGCTGGCCGTGCGGGGAGCCGGCGGGAGCGGCTAGGGGTGGGCTCTCTGTGCCACCCCCCAACGAGAGAGCGCTTACCTAGTGTGGGGGGTCTGGGTGTGACTGGACACCCCCAAGGCAGCACAGCAGCTCTGGTGGTGACACGGTTCTCCCTGGCGCAGCGGGAGAGACGCTCAGTTCCTATGGTTCCCCCCAGAATGCCTTGCAGGGCACCAGCATTTGTTTAGGCCCCTAGCCAGCTTGTGGTGGCCCCGGAAAGATGTGGCCACCACCAAACAAGTGCCCCTGGACAGGGGGAGCTGCAGGAGCAGCACAGCCTCTCCCCAACGCAGTTTCTGTCCCCACCCTAGGTAGGGTGGGACAAAAGAATTGTAACCCCCCCCCAAGGGTTCCAACGCTTGGTGAAGCACAAGCTTGTTTGGACTTTTGTTCTTTGTTTGTGGGACTGAGTCCTCTAGGGGTGTAGGATGGTATTACTCAATGTTAATCAACTGAAATCTGAATGTTAATCAAAAGTAATTTGAAAGTAATCCAAGGTTGATCCAAAAGTAAGGTTAACCTTTAAATTGATTAAACGTGTCTCTACATGTTTCTTGTTGATGCTGATTTGAGTAATGAGACTGACAGCCACCTCTTTGCAAAGTAGATTTACTTAATTGCCAGATTTAGGTGTGGTCATTCCAAATTACAGTCAAATGTTGCATTGGGATACCAGGGATGGTTTTGCCAGGTGGGTTGTTGAATTATATTTCCCCTTGGGGTAGACATGAGAGATTGCACAATGTCATCCAAGAGTAATTCCATGAATTTGTGTATATTTGCAAATTGTTACATAATATTGAGTAGTATGTGTGTGTATAATAAATGTACTTTTACTTTATCAAAGGAAAAAGCACAGACTGGACAATCATTTATTGAGTGTCATGCTTGTGTGCTCGTGAATGGGGGTTACTAGCCCACACCACCTCCCTTGAGTAAGCCTTGGACTGCTCTGCAATGCTACCCTGTGAGAGTCAAGTGCTACAATGGGGTGTTTGGTCCCCAGTCGTGGTCGTGTGTGGACCCATTACTTGTGCAGGCCACACAACTAATGACCCACCTTCCAACAGATGGGTAAAGTAATCATATTAGTTGTAAAGGCTACTGATTGTGGAGCTATGGAAAATAGTGTACATGCCTATTTACACCCATATATGCTGTATACAAACATGTATAAACCCACATCCGCTGCTTCTACAGCTGTGCCCATGTTTAATGAGGAATAAATTGGAGTGGTGTAGCTGGGTCTGGCTGAAACGCAACCTTCTGTGTCCATCACAGAATAGTAGAAATGCTTTGTAGCCTTCCTATTTTACAGTCATCCTGCCTCCAAGTTTGGAGCTGTTTTTGTGAGTGTCTTAGCTTGTGTATCATTATTTTATAACTGATTTGGGGATTAAAATGATACGCTTCCTTTCTCATTATGTACATGTTGGACTTTTGCTTATGCAGGGTCATCCCCAGACTTTTTTGCCTCCTGCCTCCTATATTTTTCTGACATGTTGCTGTGGGCTTTTCAACTCTGAGCACTTTACCACTGCTAACCAGTGCTAAAGTGCATATGCTCTCCTGTTTAAATTGTATGTAAGTGGTTTATCCATGATTGGCATATTTGATTTACTAGTAAGTCCCTAGTAAGGTGCACTAGAGGTGCCAGGGCCTGTAAATCAAATGCTACTAGTGGGCCTGCAGCACTGGTTGTGCCCCCCACATAAGTAGCTCTGTAATCATGTCTCAGACCTGCCACTGCAATGTCTGTATGTGTATTCTTACACTGTAAATTCGACTTGGCAAGTGTACCCACTTGCCAGGCCTAAACCTTCCCTTTCCTTACATGTAAGGCACCCCTAAGGTATGCCCTAGGTAGCCCCAAGGGCAGGGTGCAGTGTATGGATAAGGTAGGACATATAGTAATGTGGTTTATATGTCCTGACAGTGAAATACTGCCAATTTCGTTTTCACTGTTGCAAGGTCTGTCTCTCTCTCATAGGATAATATGGGGGCTACCTTTAAATATGATTAAAGTGTAGATTCCCCTAGAGAGTAGATGGACATGTGGAGTTTGGGATCCCTGAACTCACAATTTAAAAATACATCTTTTAGTAAAGTTGATTTTAAGATTGTGAGGTTGGAAATGCCACTTTTAGAAAGTGAGCATTTTCTTGCTTAAACCATTCTGTGACTCTGCCTTGTTTGTGGATTCCCTGTCTGGGTCAGTTTGACAGTTGGGTTGTTTTTCACCTCACACCAGACAGTGACACAAAGGGAGCTGGGGTGTGATCTGCATTTCCTGATTAGCCATCTCTGCTAGGAGGGAGGGGTGGAGTGGTCACTCTCATCTGAAAGGACTGTGCCTGCCTCTGACAATGCTGTCTCCAGCCCCCTGGTGTGTGTCTGAGGCCTTGCCTGGGCAAGGCAGGATTTCACAAGAAGGTGTGAGTCCCCTTTGAAGAAATGTGACTTCAAAGACTAAAATGGGTATAAGAAGGGCACCCAAACTTACAAACTTCAGAAACACTTCTGGAATCAAGGGGAACCTCTGCCTGGAGAAGAGCTGATAGCTGAGGAAAACGTGCTGCCCTGCCTGTGACTGTGCTTTGTGGAGCTTTCCTGCAGTGCTGCTTCTGCCAGAGTAAGAGGGCAAAGACTGGACTTTGTGTGCCTTCCATCTTGAAGAAGAAATCTCCAAGGGCTTGATGTAGAGCTTGCCTCCTGTTGTTGAAGTCTCAGGGATAGCAAAGACTTCTTCCTGCCAGCACCTGGAGTCTCTGGAGAGACCCCTACTCTGCTCTGTGGTGCCCTTCCAGTTCCTGGGACCCTGAAAGGAGAGGCTGGCAGCCTAAGGACAAAAATACACGCACCGAGCGCCGTGCGGAGAAAAGATCGACGCGAAGCCGATCGCGGCTGAGAAAACGACGCGACGCCGGCTCCGCAGCTGAGAAACGACGCCGCAGGAAACGCGACCGGAGAATCGACGCCCGGAGCAGGAGAAACGACGCGCAGCATCGCTGACGAAGGCTGAGAGATCGCAACCTGCGCCGCGGGACTTTTGGACCATCGCGTGGCTGGCTTTTTCGACGCGCATCGCCGTGCCGAGTTGTTTTCGACGCATATAACCGTGCAGGGTTATTTTCGACGCACACCGCCCGTGCGGGGTTATTTTTGACGCAAACCAGGTACATTTACACGCTAGCAGCGCTAGTGTGTTGTTACAACTACCTAAAGACTCTTTTTGTTTTAAACCTTTAAAAAAATCATAACTTGACTTGTGTATGTTGGATTTTTGTCGTTTTGGTCTTGTTTTGTCTAGATAAATATTTCCTATTTTTCTAAACTGGTGTTGTGTCATTTTGTAGTGTTTTCATTAAGTTACTGTGTGTGTTGGTACAAATACTTTACACCTAGCACTCTGAGGTTAAGCCTACTGCTCTGCCAAGCTACCAAGGGGGTAAGCAGGGGTTAGCTGAGGGTGATTCTCTTTTATCCTAACTAGAGTGAGGGTCCTTGCTTGAACAGGGGGTAACCTGACTGTCAACCAAAGACCCCATTTCTAACATTGGTGGCAGCGGTGGGATTGGACTTGTATTTGTACTTGACATACAGTAATTAAGTGTACACTACTGTTTTGATCTCAGACCACTACGTGACCACATACTACTTGTTTGGTGATCTTTTGATTTTTCTCTTAAGGACTCTTTTTATTCTACTTCCATGATTTTGCTGATCCCTTGACTGATTCTTTTTACTTCATTGGGAAATTATTTTTTTTCTGCCTTTTGGAACTTTGCACTTGTGACCATCATGTCTCAATCTGGAGATGCAACAGCTGGAGCTGTGTTTGAAATGGAGAAACTGAAGGAGTACTCAGTTGCTCAATTGAAACAGTTCCTTAAAGATCTTGACTGTCCCACTGAGAGCTCCACCAGGGAGGGGGTGACAATCAAGAAGGCTGGAGGGCACACAGAGGAGGAGAATATGGGTGGGGAAGTGCAGAGGATACACAGTGGTGTAGTGGAAGAACCTGTTACGCCTGGGGGGAGGGTCCCCAGGAGGGATGGCAGGGTGTCACCCAAGGGTCTGACTCCTGAAAAGTTACAGGACAGACAGGCAAAGAGGGAGTACCAATGGGAGCTGAAAAAGCTCGATTGGGAGTGGGAAAAGTTGGAAGAAAGGAGGAGGAACTTAGAGATTAAAAAAATGATTTATGCTTACGAGCTTATATTGAAAGAGCTGGAAGTCATGAGGGCTGAGTCCAGCTGGAATGGTGGCAGCAACAATTGTATATCCAGTGATGCTGCAGAAGTGCACATGCCCAGAGAGGTGGTGCCCTACTTGAAGGAGGGAGTTAACACACGCCAGGAGGTTCAGGGGTATGAGGTAGCTCCAGTGATGCACAGGGTCCCTGAGGTGGATTGGGGAACTGGCATGGGGAGTCATATTCCTACTGGTGGGAGGGACACTCTACTGACTCTAGGTGAGAGTGACAGGGAGAGGGGTTCCCCCCAGGTAGAAGTCCTGGTTATGGAGTGTGAAAACATCCCAGAAGAGTGTGGGTTGAGTGTCAGGGACAGTCAGGTACTGTCTCACCAGTCTCAGGAGGGGGATGTGGGGTGCTTTTTCAAAGCAGAGTCACTGGATGGTTGGGTGAAGGGTACTTTGGTTAATTCATGTGAGGGGCTGAGTGATGTAATTGCTGGAGAGCATATGTCTAGTCCTTATTTTCCAGAGCTATGCCAACACCAGGTGGAGTGTGAGTTCTCTGACCCCAGGGAGCTTACAATGGAGGCAGACTTCTGGGTGAGTACCTGAGAGTCTGAATAGGCATTTGGGGGTGCTCCTGAGAGGAGTGGTCTAGGTAGTTCCCACCCAGGTGAGGTAGGGAAGGATTGTAGTGTCCCAGGTAGGTCCCAGTGTAGTGGGATGGGTGAGGGACCCCATGTCCAGTCTCAGAGGAGAGGGAATGGGGATGGGTTGAGGCCCAAGGTGCCCGAGATCCGGTCCCAGGTCCTGGAGGGTTCCCTGCGGGAACACCAGGAGGGGAGCCTAGCCTGTACCATAGGGCCATCTGTTGAGGGAGACCCCACAGTGTCAGGAGAACTTGGGGGGGCCGCTGTAGCCAGCGTCCCACCAGGTCTGGTGTCTGGCAGTACCACTCCTAGTGAGGGGGTGCAGAAGTCCAGACAGCGGGTTGAGAGGGGATTGCGGACCCCAGTGGAGAACCTGGAGGGTCAGGGGTCAGCTCTGAGAGCAGAGCCCCCCATGAATGACCTTGGTGAGACCATTTCTGGGTTGGGGGGAATCCAGACTCTGTCAGATGGGCAGAGGTCAGGAGACCTGCGCCAGCCAGACTCTTGTGTGGCCCTTCGGGACAGTGTGTCCCTTGAGGGGGGTAAGTGTGCCCCCCTGGAAGTCCTGGTGTGCCAGGCAATGGTTCAACCGCAGGGTGGTGACTCTGGGTTGAATGATCAGGTTCAGGGGGTAAACTCTGACCTGATGGGGGGTAAGTGTGCTCCCAAGGAAGTCCTGGTGTGCCAGGCAGTGGTTCAACCGCAGGGTGGTGACCCTGGGTTGGATGACCAGGTTCAGAGGGTAAACTCTGACCTGGTAGGGGGTAGGTATGCCCCCCAAGAAGTCCTGGTTTGCCAGGCAGTGATCCAGTCTGTGGGTACAGGCCCTGGATTGGGAGGCCAGGTTAAGGGTGTCCCCCCTGACCTGGAGGAAGGGGCTACTGCTAACAGTGCCCCTACCATGTTGTCTTCTGGGGGGGCCGCTCCTAGTTGGGTGGTTCAGGACCCCAGAAGAGAGGGCAGGGGGAGGGAAGCCTCACCCCTGGCCCTGGTCCAACCTGAAGGTACAGACCCCAGGTTGGAGGATCAGTTGCAGGTTGACATCCCTGCACTGATGGAAGAATTGTGCAGGACTGCTTCTACAAGCACCCTGACAGTTTTTGACTCTGGGGGTGCCGCTTCTGCAGGGAGGGTACAGAGCCCCAGAGGGGAGGACCAGGGTCAGGTTAACATCCCTGACCTGGTGGAAGAGAGAGTGGTCAAAGGGTGCCAGGCACCTGGGGCTACCACCCCCCACTCTCCACAGTCACAGTGGTTAGAGAGGCCTGAGGTCGGGCTCTCATCCCTGACAGTTGTCTGGGGCCACTGTGGCTTGCTGTCCTGGTGGACAGAGTTGCCCCTGGGGGGGGGAGGACGAGAGTCACACCCCGGGGGTGGAGTGGGCAACACCACTGTGTTGGCCCTGGTGGTACTATCTGCCCATTGCAATACATCTGTGAGCAAAGTAAAGTTAGGTGTTGCACAGATGGTGTCTGTAGATGTGGAGAAGGGTTCCCCATGGGTTAGCTTAGTGGGCCCTGAGAGTATGGACAGAGGGATCCAACTGGAGTCAGGAAGGCGTAGAACTGGAACATGCCCCTGCTGTTGTGGGCCTGGGTCCTTGTTCTATCGCCCCAATCAGGGAAGTACATCAAGGTATTGATTGTTCTCCCCTGGCTTTAGGCTGGTAGGGGGTCGTGTTGGACTTTTGCTTATGCAGGGTCATCCCCAGACTTTTTTGCCTCCTGCCTCCTATATTTTTCTGACATGTTGCTGTGGGCTTTTCAACTCTGAGCACTTTACCACTGCTAACCAGTGCTAAAGTGCATATGCTCTCCTGTTTAAATTGTATGTAAGTGGTTTATCCATGATTGGCATATTTGATTTACTAGTAAGTCCCTAGTAAGGTGCACTAGAGGTGCCAGGGCCTGTAAATCAAATGCTACTAGTGGGCCTGCAGCACTGGTTGTGCCCCCCACATAAGTAGCTCTGTAATCATGTCTCAGACCTGCCACTGCAATGTCTGTATGTGTATTCTTACACTGTAAATTCGACTTGGCAAGTGTACCCACTTGCCAGGCCTAAACCTTCCCTTTTCTTACATGTAAGGCACCCCTAAGGTATGCCCTAGGTAGCCCCAAGGGCAGGGTGCAGTGTATGGATAAGGTAGGACATATAGTAATGTGGTTTATATGTCCTGACAGTGAAATACTGCCAATTTCGTTTTCACTGTTGCAAGGTCTGTCTCTCTCTCATAGGATAATATGGGGGCTACCTTTAAATATGATTAAAGTGTAGATTCCCCTAGAGAGTAGATGGACATGTGGAGTTTGGGATCCCTGAACTCACAATTTAAAAATACATCTTTTAGTAAAGTTGATTTTAAGATTGTGAGGTTGGAAATGCCACTTTTAGAAAGTGAGCATTTTCTTGCTTAAACCATTCTGTGACTCTGCCTTGTTTGTGGATTCCCTGTCTGGGTCAGTTTGACAGTTGGGTTGTTTTTCACCTCACACCAGACAGTGACACAAAGGGAGCTGGGGTGTGATCTGCATTTCCTGATTAGCCATCTCTGCTAGGAGGGAGGGGTGGAGTGGTCACTCTCATCTGAAAGGACTGTGCCTGCCTCTGACAATGCTGTCTCCAGCCCCCTGGTGTGTGTCTGAGGCCTTGCCTGGGCAAGGCAGGATTTCACAAGAAGGTGTGAGTCCCCTTTGAAGAAAGGTGACTTCAAAGACTAAAATGGGTATAAGAAGGGCACCCAAACTTACAAACTTCAGAAACACTTCTGGAATCAAGGGGAACCTCTGCCTGGAGAAGAGCTGATAGCTGAGGAAAACGTGCTGCCCTGCCTGTGACTGTGCTTTGTGGAGCTTTCCTGCAGTGCTGCTTCTGCCAGAGTAAGAGGGCAAAGACTGGACTTTGTGTGCCTTCCATCTTGAAGAAGAAATCTCCAAGGGCTTGATGTAGAGCTTGCCTCCTGTTGTTGAAGTCTCAGGGATAGCAAAGACTTCTTCCTGCCAGCACCTGGAGTCTCTGGAGAGACCCCTACTCTGCTCTGTGGTGCCCTTCCAGTTCCTGGGACCCTGAAAGGAGAGGCTGGCAGCCTAAGGACAAAAATACACGCACCGAGCGCCGTGCAGAGAAAAGATCGACGCGAAGCCGATCGCGGCTGAGAAAACGACGCGACGCCGGCTCCGCAGCTGAGAAACGACGCCGCAGGAAACGCGACCGGAGAATCGACGCCCGGAGCAGGAGAAACGACGCGCAGCATCGCTGACGAAGGCTGAGAGATCGCAACCTGCGCCGCGGGACTTTCGGACCATCGCGTGGCTGGCTTTTTCGACGCGCATCGCCGTGCCGAGTTGTTTTCGACGCATATAACCGTGCAGGGTTATTTTCGACGCACACCGCCCGTGCGGGGTTATTTTTGACGCAAACCAGGTACATTTACACGCTAGCAGCGCTAGTGTGTTGTTACAACTACCTAAAGACTCTTTTTGTTTTAAACCTTTAAAAAAATCATAACTTGACTTGTGTATGTTGGATTTTTGTCGTTTTGGTCTTGTTTTGTCTAGATAAATATTTCCTATTTTTCTAAACTGGTGTTGTGTCATTTTGTAGTGTTTTCATTAAGTTACTGTGTGTGTTGGTACAAATACTTTACACCTAGCACTCTGAGGTTAAGCCTACTGCTCTGCCAAGCTACCAAGGGGGTAAGCAGGGGTTAGCTGAGGGTGATTCTCTTTTATCCTAACTAGAGTGAGGGTCCTTGCTTGAACAGGGGGTAACCTGACTGTCAACCAAAGACCCCATTTCTAACAGTACACTATCCAAAAGCCAAAAAACAATAACATTTGCCGAAAAATCTTGTTATTCCTCTGATCCGCTATCCAGCTGTGATTAATGAAGGCAAATTGGTTCTAGTGATGAGAGTTCACATACCATCTGAATCCCAGATGTTTTTTGGTTTCTTTGACTTTAAAGAAGCAGATAAGTTGACATTAACATTTCAAGTGCCCTGTGATTCCCGAAGTTACATTCAGCTTTATGCAGTGATAATTCATGATCAAATGTATCCATTGTCTGGCAAAAGAAATTACATTTTGAATAAATATGTACAAGAAGATGTATAAATCTTTTTCTAGCAGACTCTGCTTACCACGATGTGGCGTGTATTTAATTCACTGCTGATTCACAACCTTTAAGTGATTTTAAATAGTTGATGGCTGTTACAATGAATAATAAGTCCTTTTCTCACACATTCAAAAAAGTGTCTTCTTATGTTAAGCTGCATTTCGAAAGTCCATATAACTTGATAAAATCTAAGTTGAGGTTAAATGGGAAATATAGCCTAGTAATTCTTGTATAGCCATTCTCACTACTTTCTACAGTTTACCCGGTGCTCTTGCATGCTTTCAGCCTTTTTGTCAATTGTATTTTCTGGAAATTATGTATGTATGCATATATGAGGTATTTGTGAAGTGCAAACCTAGACAAAGATAGTGGAGTGCTCTACAAGGTAAAACGCAAAGTAGTTTTAAGGAAGAGTGTCAGATATTTTTGTTGGCAACGTTTCCTTAACTTTGTTTTAATCTGGAAGCCCCCCTACTTTGAACGTCACCATCTCCAAAGAACAAGGAGCCAAAGCAGGGGATTGTGGTAACTTCGTCAGGGTCAGAATAGCTAGAACGTTAACACACAAATTTCCAGAGTTGCTTAATAGCTCAGTCAACCAGACAGTCGCCGGCAGACCCCTAGCATTGAGCCCCAGGCCCTGCCTGCATCTCAAGGCTGTGCTCTCTAAGCTCAAGATAAATAGGAACTTCGAGGTTGTTTGTCATTTTTTTACCCTCTCTTGCAGCAGATCTTGAAACCAATTTCTGCTGTCCACGATAATTCAACTCTGCCAATTTTGGCCTTCATTTTCGTTTCCTCGTCAGTCGAGTTCTAGTTTGTAACTGGCTCGGCTTTACCACTGACACTAAGGGGGTTATTACAACTTTGGAGGAGGTGTTAATCCGTCCCAAAAGTGACAGTAAAGTGACGGATATACCACCAGCCGTATTACGAGTCCATTATATCCTATGGAACTCGTAATACAGCTGGTGGTATATCCGTCACTTTACCGTCACTTTTGGGACGGATTAACAGCTCCTCCAAAGTTGTAATAGCCCCCTAAGTCTAGTGCTTTCCATCAAAGACTATGCCGTTCAAGCACATCTGCACTTCCAGTTTCATTTCTGTCACCCCAGTCATGGCCAGGAAAGCCGAGATACGAACCCTACTGGATTTGTCTCCATTCCCCAAGAATTTCACTATGGATTCCAGCTCACGAACAAAGTGAACACTGAGGCCCATATTGATGGGATTTGGGTGCAGGGCAGCAAGTCATCTTGCTGTGCTGCCCTGCATCACAGGGAAAGGGCACAAATGTACCCTATCTATGGCACACGTGGTGCATTTCCTGTCCATTTCCCCTGTGCTGACAGAGTTTTGGCAGCCTAGCACCAATGCAGGCCCCCTTGCACCATGGTGTAATGGTGCCTGCGTAGCTCACAAGACTGTTTTTGTGCAGGAAGGGGCACCTTCCTTCACAAAAACAATCCTTGGAGGTGTTTCCTCTTTCTATGTGTGCTAAAGCACAATAGAAAGAGAAAAAAACAAGGAGAGCTTGTTGCATCTCCTTTGGGGTGGCATAAGGTTTTAGCGATTTCCTGGTTTAGAAGATCTTGTAAATCTAGGGATGCATGAAAATCCATGGGTGTTGCGTGGGAACACCTACAGCAATGCCCATGGACTTCCTCCCTAATGCGGAGTAAGGCAACGCTGTAATTTGTGCTGCCTTACCTTACTCTATATCTACGAGGCCATTCAAATCATGCGACGTGGCTTTGCATGGCCTCATAGACATGATTTAAAGGTTTGTGCTGCTCTTGCGTCACAAACCGCACTAGGGGCTCGTAAATGTGCCCTGAGTCTTTAAAAATACGATATCTCTGTTGTAACTTTGTGTGGTCGTTCACTGCCTTTTTAATTGCTTCCCTGCACAGATTAAAAATCTGCACCTCTCACATTGTACATTAATCCTCAAGGGTTGCCTCCAATGAGGCTATTCTTTTATCTGCTGCATATTTTGTACTGTCATTTTTTCAGAAGCAGCCATAATCAACTGCTGCCTGGAGTGACTTCCAAGTTATTACAGTGTTCGATGTCTTTGCGATCTGGGGCCTTGGTATGAAATCTTACTTATGCTTATGGGTCCACTGCTTATGCTCCTGAGACAGCATCTTTCTAACAGTTGTGTTCATGGCTCGAGATATGGTCATCAAAACAGCAGTGTGGTATACAACATGCCCTTATTCAGACGCCACGTGCTTCTTTCTGTGTGACCGCCTCACCACCTCACACCAATGCTTTCACGTGTCCCTCCTGTTAACCTAGAAGATCTCATGTATACATGTGTCTGGGCGATACAGTGGACTCACCACACTGACTACTGGTGCAACTGGTATGGACGATGCTGACGGCATTAGGATGGCACTGCCATCTTGGCTTCTCCACAGAAAGCTGACTCAGTATGACCGTAGTTCCCTTGCTAAATTGTATACCCAGAAAGTCCTTTACATGAACCACTCCATGCACCAGTGATTATTTGTTTGGCGTAATGCTCTGGGCTGCTTTCTATGGCCCCAAAGTCAGAGCAGTTGCAAAGTTCTGAAGTATGCAGCCATCATGGAGCTTGCCAGTTCACCCCAAAAGCCCCCTCCCCCAGCCTCGACCCACAGGTTAGGCTTTAAAGTGCAAATCTGGACTTTTATAAGTATCTTGTAAAAAGTTGTATATGTATGTGGAGCAACTCAACTGAAAAGTAAGCAAGGTATGTATATGTCTGTACAGAATGCTCACTTTTACGCTGGGACATGTTTTCAGAGTACTAACGAGGAATAAGAAAGTCATGCAGAAGCATAAATATGCTCGCGAGTTACCAATGCCACTTAACACTTTAAAAAGAAAACTCCACAAGTGCGTTGGCGCAGGAAAAGCAGAACCTCAGCGAACTGCAGCTCGGCCAATACTCCCCACAAGACGAGGTTCGCACAATAAACACGACACTCACCGCCACCTGCGTGGAGATTTACTCTTGATTTATCGCAGGCTATTTAGCTAAGTGTAGCTATAAGTGATGACAAGGATCTTCGTGTTTTATAAAACACTAAAGTGAACGCATTGCTTGTTTGTATTGCCTTTAGCACTGAAGATGTTGCCATTTTTAAGCTCCCTGTACATACACACTAGGAGCTTCTATGAGTTGGACTAATTGGACTAACTGTTTCAATGGAAATACAGTGCTTCGGATGCCTGGACAGTACTTGCTCTTTTTTACGTTTAAGTCTTCACCTCCTCAATTACATTTTAACACTTAAATAAGTCATTCCTCTTGTTATTTCGTCATAAATATTAATGCCTAGTTGTAATATTCACGCTTCTCAGTTTTTCTCGATGTAAAACCCTTCAACTCCTGAATTACCTTTCCCCCTATAACGTCATAAGTGAGTTTTGCTGCTAGCATTCACATTACAGCGAAACCTCCATATAACCTTTCAAGACGTTTACACACAGAAAGAAGAGCCCATAACGTCACTGTAGACACACTACACCTCAGAAATATGTTTTAAGGGAAAGATAGGTAATTACAAATAATAATCAAATAAAAGGGCAGAAAAAATGGTACACAGCGTAACAAGGTGGGATGGAAGGAAAAGTAGCTGACTGTACTGGGGACGAGATGAATACTGAAGAAAGACCACTTTTCCAAGTAGCAGCGTTCTAGGAGCTCCAGACAACAGTCTGTAACCCGTGGAGCATAAGAGGATTTCCCATTCGTAGCAAGAATTAGCCTGGTGAATAACTTGGAAAAACAACAGTTTGTCCCGAAAATGATTTCCAAGATTAACCAAAAGCAGACCAAATGCCAGCATATGCCAATACGAAGAGAAATCATAATAAGTATACAATTAAAAAGCTCCTTGTGGCAGAAATAAAAGGCACCATGTATAAGAGATCTGCCATAGGCAGGTGCCTAGGCCTAGCCACCTCTTACCTGTGACTGGTCCTTCGAGCTGTCAAGGCCCTTTCGGACTCAGCTCCCTTGCCTCAAGGCTCTCGCCTCTCTCCTTCTGCTCCTTCTCTTCTGCTGTCCACTTTTGACCAGTTTCTTTTCTCCTTTCTCTTTCACCTGATCCTTGGCCTTTGACAAGTTCATAAACCATTCTGTGTTTTTTGCTCTTTCAAGTCATGATTTTGTCAATCTTTCATCCTATATGTACTTGCTGTTTCTCTGCTTGTTTTCTCTCGCATCTCTTGGGTCTCTGTCCTCTTTTCACTCATTTTGTCAGTCTTTTCACCTGTTTTTCTGCTTACCTTCTCTTTCAACTCTTGTGCCTTTTTGACATTTCCAATTGTTTTCTTTTGCCTCTTTCACCCATTTCAGGCCTTCTGCCACTCTGTTGTGCTCCTCGCAGTCACACATCCCCTGCATCTTTCCTGCCTCCCAACTTCCCCGCTCCTTACCTGCTCTCTACTTCCTGCACCTCTGTAGCCCCACCCACTGCTTCCCGCACTCATCCCCCCTCCCAGGACCAACTTAATGGCAGCAACTGTGCGTCCCCATAGCAGGTGCACTGCTAGCGCTGAAGGTGGCCCAAAGACAAGCCTGTCCCCGCCCACCACCACAAACCCTGGTCTGATCACTTCCCCCCACACCAAAGAAAGACGCTGAAGCATGTCTTAGATCGCTCGACCAGGGACACATCTCCTTCTGCTGCTGCAGCGCCCTGCCACACGTTCACCTGCACCTACTGCTTGTTCACCTGCAGCAGCCTACCCACACACCCCACGCAAGCACCAGCAACACCATCAGCACCTCCACCTAACACCACATGCTAGCCTGCACCCCTACACTCACTTGCATTCATGATTCTCAACATACGATCTCTCAGCAAACATGCAACCAAAATCTGGGACCTGCTGAGTAGTGATATACCAGACCTCCTCTTCCTGATCGATAGCTGGCTCAACTCCACATCAGCACCCAACTCCATTAGGATTCAGAAAAAAACACAGCACCATAACTGCATTGATCGCAGCGATGAACAACATCAGGCCCATCTTGGACCTAAGAGAAACAGCTACCCTTAGTCTGCTCGACCTCTATGCAGCATTCTACACTGTCTCCCACAACACACTCATCAGAAGACTACACAAGCTCGGCACCCAAAGACCTGGACTAAAATGGATCTTCTCCTTCCGTATGGGAAGAAGCCAAAAAGTCAGTGTCATGGGCCGACCCCCACGTCAGACCATGACACAAGCAGAGGATCCCTCACGAAGAGCCCCGGAGGCACTTCAGAGACCTGCTCCTTGTTGAACATGGAGCACTTCTGGGGTCGTGACCTCATGGCGCGCACCACGTCGGAAGAAAAGGAGGTCAGGAGAGACGCAGAGGTCTCTCCAACAGACGGCATCATCGCGAAGGAAGCCCCAGTAGGAGGAAGCGACGCAGGACCAGAAAGGCACAGAGAGAAAGAGCAGGGAAGCAAGGAGAACACGGAGGAGTCGCCGCAGGAGCAGACAAAGCGTTCTGCTCCGCCCCAGGCAAAGAACACTGCGAAGCAGCCCAGCCACGTTCCAGGAGGAGCGTGGCTCCACAAGGTATGGACTTATTGGAAGGAGGGTCAGGCAGCAGCTAAAAGGCATTCCAGAGGGCCAGGGGAGGGAGAGGCAAGAGGGAAACCCAGTAACAAGAGGAACAAGTAGGAACCTAAACTTAAGTTGCACAAAGAAGAAAGAAGCACACTTCCAATAGGACAATACAAAACAGTCCACTGCACTACTTTAGGGGTGTAAATCACTGTGTGTGCACTTGAAGCATTATCATTCCACCCTCACTTACCTCCCACACCTCCCTGGTACCCTGGAGATATATCCATTTAATACCCCTAAGAGGACAGTTACCTGATACTGTCCTTTTCTGTATTTTGTTTGAGGGACATCCACATGAAGACTGATGGCACAGGACCAAGCCAGGACAGTTCACGCGTGTCTCCTTCCTGACAGCTACAAAAGAGAAGACTGTTTAAAAATAGAACCCTTTAAGCCAATTCCTATGTTTATGTTTTTTTCTGTAAAGGACAGTGGTGAAAAGAAAATAAAGACCATACCATTGAGAGCACCCTTGTAGACTTCTTCCCAGTTATTCAGTGCCCTTACAGTCAGACTGCCACCCTTCACATCAGAGACCAAGAGCCTAATCTGCGGAGTCTCCCAGACATCGTCTCTTAGCCCTACACTGTTCAAAGTGTATATGACTCCACAAGTGCTCATCATCCGATCCCAAGGCATCACCCTCATCTCCTATGTTGATGTTACCCAACTCATCTTCTCCCTGACAGGCAAGACAATCACCACCAGAGCCAACTTCACAAATTGCATGACCTTGGCAGCAGAATGGATGAGAACCAGCTGTTTGAAGCTCAACTCTGACAAGACAGAACTACTGGTCTTCATAAACAGGGCCACAATGTGGGGCACCACCTGGTGGCCAACAGAGCTAGGACAACACCAACACCCTCCCACCATGCCAGAAAACTGAGGATCATCCTGGGTGAAAAGCTCAACATGGCAGCATAAGTTAATGAAATAAGCATTGTCTGCTTCCACATCCTACGTATTTTACGACAAGTGGCTGCCACAGAACACCAGGCGCATTGTCACGCAAGAACTCATCACAAGCAGACGAGACTATGGTAACTCACTCTACTGGGAAATCTCCAAGCAGCACTTACATAGACTTCGGACTATCCAGAATTCCGCTGCAAGACTCAGACTCAACCTCTTAAGCTGAACCCCCATCTCACTTCACCTCAGAGAGCACCACTGGCTCCCCATTCACAAATGCAGCTAATTCAATCTCCTCACACAAACAAAGCCTTGCACAACACTGGGCAAACAAACCTGAAAAGTTGCACAGTTTCACCAGCCTGACCAGACACCTACGCTCCACCTCACTCTCACTCACACACACCTCCCACATGCACAAAAGCAGAGTAGGAGGTCACTTGTTCTCCTAAATCACACCCAAAACATGAAACAACCGCCCACAGCACATCAGAGCCTTCTCCTCACTTCGGGAATTCTGCAAGAAGTTGAAGATCTGGGTCGTAGAATAATTCTATGGGTGCCACATGCCTACACACCTGCTCAAGCACCTGGGTACCCTCACGGATTATTAGAGCGCTATACAAATTGACATAATATAATGTAACATAGTAGCTCCACACTGGAGGCATTCAGGTAAAGTGCCCCATTTGGTCGCATAGGTGCAAGTGCTAGAGAAATTATATATATTTCTTATGTCTTAGTAGCTATGAGTATCTTATTTATGAACCATAAAGACAGAATAATGAGGTTTTTATAGATAACAGACCAGCAGGAGGTCCATTGTAAAAGATTTTCTGAAGGATGCTTCAAGAAAAAGGAATACACCAGAGATCTCTGAGGTGAAAGTAGTGATAAATCCCTTCCCCAAGTCAACAGATGCAGATCCCTTTGCCTGCTGGTCACAAAACCAATTTCTCTGATGAAGGTGTTTACAAAACAGATATTTTATACAAATTTGATCTAAGGTCATGAAAACCCCATTTCCATAAGGCACGTGTACAACAATCCTGGTAAATAAAGCACCAGAGAAAGCAGGCACAGAGAACAAGACCCAGATAATCTAACTCATATGGCAGATGCATATCGCAAAAGTGGTTATCTCCTTCCATGACGTGACCCATGTGAGCGTGGTTTTAAGCCTAACCTGCTCCAGCTATTTCACTTCAACAAACATAAGGATGTGGGACATGTGATGAAGAAGGAAAAAGATATCAAGGAAAGAAAAATAACCGTGAGGTATTACAACAAAACCTTAGATGTCTGCCAAGTGCGGCCACATAGTAAAACCATATGAAGGGGAAAGCCCAACCCCAACATCGCGTCCTGCCTCCAGATCCCTCTCTGGACATATTCATCACCTTCTTACAACTAACCTGTCACAATGGCAGCTACAACACATCTACTTGTCTGTGCATCTGCGATCTAGTGTACCCACCACTCAAGGTGACTATGTTGACCATGTATAGGACAGATGCTGTGGTAATTCAGCTGTCATTGTATGGGTTGTGTGTCGGATTGTTGGGCACTCTGGAACATTTGACAACAGCCTACATTTCATTCTTATCCTGCTAAACTGACCAGTGGCAATTGCAAATGAGATTGAGTCCCTCTGTTTCACACCAATGTGTTCTACTGGTACTCCCTGCTGTCGATATTGCCCTAGAACTGTTTCACAGCCATTCCTGTCCTATGTAGTGGGTGTAGCATACATGTGTTCAACATGTTTTACATACTCAGTGAATTTCTTGTAGGGGAGTCCAGCATCGACGTTCATCATGTAGGTACCATGTGCACAGATAATTGCCCACATATTCATGCACTCTTGTACTGACACTCTGTGACTTAAGACATGTTACACACATCACAATTCCTAGGCATAGTAGATGTGTCACAACACACAAAAACATCCTGGTTGTGTAGGTGGTGTTTAATAGCAAGTGTTCTAGCGCAATATTTACAATGTCCAGGTCTGTGACCCCATTCGTGGAATCCATCCAATTGTGACACAACACAAGTCCAGGGTTGAGGGACATGTCATGGGACATGCTTGGGTAAAGTGTCTTTCAGTGCAGGGGAACATAAATTGCCAATTGAAAAGCTAGAGACAATTGCAGTCCATAGCAGAAAGGTCAACAGTGTGTTGAAGAATAGTACATATCTGCAACACTGCAACACAGCACAATGTCAAGCACAGGACAAAGGAAAACACTGCCCATGTGGCATGGGCTGATGCTACCGGGAACTCCTACGGGTGAAGATGATCTGTTCCACATCTTCATCCTCTAATGTGTGCGGTACCTCCGCTACCCTTGATGGTGGTACTGGGATGTAGAGGGGGCCACACACACTTCAGTGGTTGGAGATGAGGACTCCCAATTCCCAGCAGCTGCCATGTGTGGCATCACTGCAGTAAGGAGGAGCTGCTGATTTTTAGGTATAGCAGAAAAATCCCTGTGGTAGGCAGCCATGTCTGCCCTGAGTGAGACCATTTCCCAGTGCATGGAGTCCATCTTTTCCTCAAGCACGCTGATGCCAGTTTGGGAGGGCAGTTGTGGCCTTTCCCTCATGGCAGCAGCTATGTCCCTCAGACACTCCTGGACTCCATGCATTGGGGAGTGTGTGCGTCAGTTGGCTGCAGTCTGTTCTGTAGCCCTAACCATGCACGTCATAGTTTGCATCCACACCCGCACCTCCTTGGCCAGCTCCCATTGGACTCCTACCATTGTCCTCTCAAAGCTGGTGCTTGGGTCCTCAGGGTCCTCTGCTGTGTCGGTGCTGGCAGGTCGTACTACTGGGGTTCTAAGTGGGGCCTGTGGGATGTCTGCTACATTAATACTCCTTCTTGCAACTGGAGGTGGTGTCTGGAGGTTTACAAGGAGTTCTTGGATGGTCTCTTCGCTGATAGTTGCCAGCTGGTCATCCAGGTCATCAGGGTACTCCAGGACAGGCAGATCTGCAGGATAGCCATCATGCTCTGCAATGAGATGGTGTAAAATAAGTCTATCTGTGTTGTGGCAGTTGGCATGTCACGTTACTGACTTGATATTTGAGGCTCATTGTCATTTTAGGGCCATATTTATTTAAAGGTGGTGCAGCAGGATGCAAAAATTGGCAGCGCCACACTGTGTCACTTTAGTAACACAAGGTTGCATTGTATGTAAGTGAATATGGCGAACCGCTGTGTTGTCCAATGCGCTGGTGCAAAATGTAGCTGCCTGCATCAACACAGGCATCCCTGCACCATCGTCCAAGGATGTATCAGTTGAGGGGTATGATTGTTCATGTGCTTGAAGGTGTCCCTTCCTGCACATTAACAATCACTAATGGTGCTTTGGCACTTCTGCGTGAGCTGTAAAATGCAGCACACACAGAAGTGCCAAAGCGTCATTTACAAATGATTGCTTATGTGTAGGAAGGGACACCTTTATGCACATACACAATAATTTCTGGCATTTTGCTCTTCCTATGCAGAATGCAGCACACATTGGAAAAGCAAAAAACAAGGAGGTATAAATGTATTCCTCCTCATTGCACACTGCTAACGCTACACCTGGGGCTGGCGTAAGAGTTTTGGCACTGCCTCAGGTTGAAAAAATACATTTATCTGAGGCAGCATCAAAATGCAATGGGTGTTGCTGTGGCATTGCCACAGCAACACCCATTACACCACCTTCCACACACAGTGATGGTCAGGAAGGGGCCGTATTTACAAGGTGACATTAAGCCACAAAAAGTGGCTTAACGCCACCTTGTCAATACTGTGCAGTGCTTAGGGCCACAGGAGCATCACTGAAAGTGATGCTCCTGTGGCGCTAGGGGCCTATGATGCGCCCCTTAGTTCCAAAGGATTATTCTTGTACATCACAGCTACAGTCTACAGCCCTATGCCCCACCTGCATGTCACATAAATGGAAGCCCAGTTGGCACAATTGCCTGCATCATATCTTCTAAGTGTGTTGTCTATCCTTTTTGTGGTTTGTTGCCATCTTTTCATGTTCTACCCTTTATTTGCATCCATTTGCATGGTGAGGCCTTGCAATGGGTATTGTTGTGCTCATGCCACAGCACCACACATGGCAATTTTCACCTGTCACAGTCTTACATGTTTCACATACACTTGTGCTGTGCTGAGACTTTGTACCACACCAGGGATGGTATTGCCAGGACACTATGCTATTGTTGCCATTGATGGCTCCTCATGTTGTTGTTTGTGTTTGTGTGCTACATCGCATAGCACTCATGGACCTGGCAGACTTCATTTTCATCTCCCGTCTGTGTAGGTGTGTTTGCTTTACTAAACACCTATATCCTCCCCCTCAATGCAGCCCTCCTTCCACTATGATACATGAGTGCAGCATGGTGACAGTACAGCTCACTTGACAAAGCACAGGGTTGAACCCAGGGATGGGCAGTATGGGTATGCAGTTTCTGTTGTGTACATCATTCTGTATGTGACAGTGCCTGATGGTAAATGAGTCTATGGACATAGCCATTTAACAGGAGTTGTAGAGGTGTTTCTGCAGGTAGTCAGACTGGTCCTTCATTTAATGTGCATCAGTCCAAGGGGCACCTGACTGCCATTGTGTATTTGACTGCCCCCAACAGCACAGGTGGTAGTGGCAACTGTTGTCAATGTGGAATGCCCCATCGGCCAATGGCCTGGACATGCCAGGTTTCCAGCAGCTTACAGTCTGGCTATGGTATCTGTCCTGTGACACCAGACCAGTGTCACGTTCAACACTACCCTCCAGGTCTGTTTCCGCATTTCCACCAGCCTTTACATGGCGGTGTAACCCCCATGGAATGGTTGTTGGTGATGTGGTGTGGTGTGGCCCTAGGTGCCCCTGCACTGCCCATGCACTTGGCATGGGCAGTGCATGGTGTCCCATAGCCTGGCCCTTTGCCCTTTCCACTGCCTAATTTGCAGGGCTGAGTGCAGCGTGTCCTGTCACACTCAGTGCAGCTAAAAACTGGCACTGACTCTATTTGATCCATCAACAATGTTTACTAAGTGCCCCACAGAGCGACCATGAGCAGACAGATTTCCAGCTGCCATCCTAACGTGTGACTCATACTGCCAAGTGCAAAGGTACACTCCACTGGCAGTCTTACCAACATTAGGTTTGCCAGTGCACCATCCCCCGCCCGTTGATGTGGAATTATCTGCCATTATGTTCACAGTCATACCCCATGTGTTGTATGTGTGTGTTTATTTCCCCATTCCCATGTGTTTGACATGGTTATTTCAGAGTAATTGTGGGCTCAGCCTGTTACTGTTGTGACCTACTATTTGCTATCTGTGGTACATATTTTCTGTAGTGGCACATTTCAGTTCAGCATCAAGGTGTGTGGTTCAACACTCCTTCAGTTTAGTTGGTCTGGGTAGTGACATGTTACCAATGATACAGGTCCAGCCTGCTATTCCCCCGATGCCTGTTCAGTTAATTGTTCCGTGCACCCAGGGGACACCCTGACTGTATGATGTAGGGATGGCTGCCTCATGTGGATGTGTTGTCTATGTGCGGTGTGGTGGTACTACCGGCACATGCCTGGGTACTGTTGGGACAGTTGCAATGAAGTGTGTGCTGTGAGATGTGGCACACATGTGTTTGGGCAATGAGGCAAGGCAGTTACAAGGTGTTACTGCACTATGACGTAACACCAGGAATGGTGTTGACTAACTACCTGGTCTCTGAGGTCTTGGTCATGTTGGTGGTGTTGATGTGACTACATGCAAGGGATATTGTGATGTCACAACCAGTGGCACAGTGATTATACATGCCATCCATCCAATGTGCTACATATGTACATGTAGTTATTTAGGCCTGGTGTTCAAAATATGTCCAGGTTGTGTATGTGCCATGGTGCCTGGCACTACCAAGGCATAGGTACATGTGTAGCTTATGTTGGCATGGTGCAACTTGCTTAGTGTGCATTGTGTCCCTCTGCACTCCTTTGACATGCATTGTGTGAGTCCTATCTGCCTCCCCCTCTTTGGACTTGACATTTTTGCATACATTTCCCCCATGCAATTCACCCTGCATTTATGGTGTTTCCTGGTAGTCTGCACTGTCCTCTCCTTGTATTCCTGTGATGATTTCCTCCAGGAAGACTGCTGCAACCATCTCCATCTCGTCCAAGTCATCTTGTGGTGCTGGCCTCCCACCTCTGGTCTGTAGTGCTGCCTTCCTGTTCTGTGCCATTTTTTCCTTTGTCCTTCGCTTACAGTCATGCCAGCGTTTCTTGCACTCTGTTACAGTTCTCCTGACCTCTGCCACACTGTTGATCTTATCCACAATTTGCTGCCAGATTGCCTTTCTCCTTCCAGTTGCAATTTAGAGTTGATGAAGAGTTGATGTTGATGCTCCGTCACCTCTCTCACCAGTATTTCATGCTCCGCTGTGCTGAAACACTTCCTCATTTTCTTCTCCCTCACCTGGGTCTTATGTGTGTCCTCCTGGCTGGTTCCTAGTTGAATAGGGTCTCCCTGGGGTCTCTCCTGGCTCTATTTTGGTCTCCTTTGTACCGTTCTCTCCGCTAGCGTCTTTTTTGACATTATTGCAGGCAAAAATGGTGCATTTTTATTTTGCGATGTGTTTACATGCTGTAAACCAGATCAGAGTCATTTTTCCTCTGTTAACGTCATTTTGCCTTACGACAAGGCTCAATGGATAAAGTCGGAAAAAATGGCTCTAACCAATTTTTAGAGCCACCCAGCGTCATAGCATAAATATCACGCCCAGATGGCATTAAATGGCGCTAACCAGCGCTAACCTTTTTGACGCACAACTGCGTTAGCCAAGTGTTGCGTCGAAAAGTATAAATCTGGCCCTAAGGCCCTCTGTCTTATCCAGGTGATTGATTGACACCTGATCTGATCGATATAAGTCAATAAGGACGATCAATGAAGGACCACACTCCAATAATGAACACAACTTAGCTTTAATAGAATTTTTTTCAATAAAATATATGCATTTGGCACATCAACGAAGTTGAATGAAAAATAGCAATAAAGAGCATCTATTTACATATGAGCACACAATAAAGAGCATCTATTTATATGAGAGCAAAGAGTTCACCGATAGGAACGCGGCATTGGTTGACTTTCTACGAAACGCATATTTCAGTTACTCCATCAGGTTCACATTAAGACGTTCAAGGAAAAAGCAAATATAAATGAGCAGAATACTTCAGATTATAAACATAGTGCAAGTATGCTAATCAATCAGAATAAAGCAGAGAAATAAAGGCCTTTCATTCCTGGGTGGAACTTAACTTTATCCACAATGCTGGGAAGCCCTCTCCCGCCTGCTCGATCCTCTCTCCCCCTCCAGCGTCATGGTCTAAGAACAGCACAGCCAGGGAGGCAGCGATGTGGGCGATAGCAGCTTGCACAACTCTATCTGCGAGCTTCAATCCCCTCACCCGGGCTTCAGTGCTTAAATAACCCGAAGCTTGGATTCTGTCCCTTTCTCGCATCTTCTAGCTATGTTATCAGCACATGTCCCTTGGCTGCTCTGTTGTTCGCTAGCCATTGTTTTTTCTGTCCTTTTCCTGTACTCCCTTTCTCAGGGTTAGAACAACCTTCGCATCTCTCTCCCATACTTCCTGCTTCTTACACATGCAGCTGTGGATAATTTTATCTATGGAATGTTGGAAAACAAGCTTGAAAGCGACATCGTGGACTTTTCCACGTTGTTTCAGGTTTCTGCAGGCATCACGCTCATCTACACTGTTCAGACTAATTAACCCTTCATGTCACAATGTCTTCTGCACCTTTCCCTACACTGATCACCCTCTTTATAAGAGGCTAGATTTCACCCAGAGTAATACCTCCGGATGGAATTTTTTTTACCTCCCACAATCATGTCTCTGGGGCCAGAACAATTGGGTCTGCAAACTCCTAGCCTGGTAATTCGGGCACATTAGGCACAGGATCCTGTTAAATGCTGCAGGGGCCGCGTGCAGGAGCACAGCCGGGCCCATGCAAAAGCAATGGCAAAGCAGTCAATGCTCCCCTTGAACAGGCCTTGACCCCATACCGAACCATCCTTTCCCATCTGCAATCCCCAACGTGGCCTCCAACATTTCACCTCCTCTGAGCTGAACAGTTGGAAAATATCAGGGATTTTCTCGTAAAATTAAATTTGCGCTTGTAAATTAATGTGTTGTGCACCTAAGTATCAGGAGGCATAAACAGTAGAACGATATTCAGGAACATCGGAGATGTGTCTAGTGGAGGAAAAGACAGATGGGGCAGGAGAAAGAGGATTGGAGCAGCAGGGGTACCATTGAGAGACCTCCAAGGAGTCACAATAGCTTTCCTTTAAATTAGATTTTTAAAGGTAGAAAAACTCATCAAGCACAGTCAAAGTTAGATCAAAGAAAATTATCAACAACCCACGCTTAGCAGCTTCACATAGATCTCAGTGTAGAAAAGAACGACTTATTAATCCCTCTGACATAAAGATGGATAGTTATTATTAGTTGAGCACAGACAGTAACAGACCCTGTAGTTCATTCCTCATATAGTTTCTAGATCCCATTGAGATTTTCACTTTTTCCATCTTGACCGAAACTTGACCTTTTACATCATTGCTAATGTCCCCATGTCTGTCAAGATTTTATTGGCCTCCAGAGCAACAAAGCTATCCTTTTGTAAAATGCTTTGACATTTTTTTTAACCCAGAGACCTAACGTTAATAAAGCTAGTGCTGAGGAGAGACCCGGGTTATCTCATTTTCAAAAATACATCCTGCTTTGTTGTCATGCTTCACCTCTTAAGGACTATGGAGCTAGAGGCGCCCTACAGGTGGCCATTTTGGAGCAATTAAAACCTGGACACAGTGGCACTACTGCTCCTACTAAGGGGCCTGAAATCTGTTCTTTGGCAGAATTGTTTAGGTGCAAGACAGGGACTGGAGAAAAGGGTTAATATTATTAGTTGCTGATCATCAGGGCGGATGAGTGGTATTAATGATGCTTTGCATTTCCAGTCGAGATTTGAGGGAAATATTTTCATTTGATAGAGTTATGGTCAGTGAAAAAATGCAAAATGATAGAATCCCCTGCAGAATGTGACGAAAGGCTCCCGAGTCTCCCATATCTCCTTGAATGTGAGCGCCCCTGGAAAGTTTGCGGCCCCTCTGAAAGGTTGTTGGTCCCCTGCATCGTGGGGCAGCCGGGGCCTGAGTTACATCCCCAGCTATCATCTAGGAGGAGACGTTTTAAGGGATGACAGAATGTTAAGGAGAGGAGAGAGGTTTCGGGAATGTAACTTGCATTTTAAAGAAAATAATGATATTCTTAGAATTAAATAGCTGCTCCCAAACCTTTTTTTTTTTTACATCAGACGCCTTTGAACGGCTCAAACACAATGCAAGCAGTGTTTGCGTTAGGAATGTCGCTAGTTTCTACATAAACAAATGCCCCATGATACAGGTAATCTGAAGGTTTGCAGCAGGATTCTTCACGGTCCACCGTGAAGCAAGCACCACCGCAACAGCTGTTAGGCCATTAATTCACCAAAACTGGCAGGGATGCCCACAGTGCGGTCACGCGCCCTTTAACAGTAGCATCACTGAGGTACCACTCCCCCCGACTCCTTGAAGCATCCTGTTCCTGCTGTAGGGTTACAACAAAGGCAAACAGTGGAAGCTAAGGAAAATAAAGGCAGCTTTTCCAGTTCCTGTTCCTGCAGCTGCATCCACAACGCTCGAGTCCAGGGATAGTAGCTGCTATCCCTGTACATCCAAAGGATAATGCCATTGTTAGCCAAACTCGACTGTTCCTTGGCATCAGCTATACGAGGTGACATTGTCTCGTGGTAGCTCTCTGGTTAATTTCTAGATACCATTAAACTAAGGTTTTAAATTATATATGTACGTCGCTCGGTTTATATAGTAAATGCCTTGTGGTAAATATTAGAGGGTTTATGGGTGATTTGAGATCTTGTTAAAATTCAAAAAGATATACACAGTTCGATTGTCAAGGTATGTATCTATAGATCACAGGTTTCTGGGAGTCAAAATATTTGAAGCAAGAGCCCTCACTCACCATTCGGTAACATGCTTCATCATTGGGCTATGCTCCTCGTCAGGCCGGCACTGCAATGCCTGACGGGCCCCACGGGGGGCTCTTTGCCAGAGATCTTTTGCAAATGATAAACAGCCGGTCAAAAAGAGTGCTGGTCTAGGATTGGTATGAAAAAGAAAAGCAGTTAAAAATGACTAGAGGTAAAACGTAATTTATTAAGATGTCTGACCTCTATCATGATTAAAAACAGGAGTTTTGTTAACATTTCTCCTCATTTGCACCTCTTTCTGCAGCACACACAGAACGAGAAAAACGCCTCTCATAATTGTTTTTGTGCAGGAAGTTGGCCCTTCCTGCACAAAAACAATGGTGCCAATAACACAGGCACCCTTGTACCATGGTGCAAGGGTGCTTGCGTTGGCACTCAGTAACAATTTCTGCGCTGGCTGAAGGGACAGGAATGCACCGTATCTTTCTAGATACGGTGAATTCCTGCCCTTTCCAGTTTGCATAGGGCAGCACAGCAAAAAGGCTTGCGATGCCGCCTTGCAGCAAATGTTTGTAAATAAGGCCCTCAGAGCTTGTTAACTTTTCATACCTGGTAGACCAAATCAGCCTATGTGTGTAGGTTCTTTCATTCTTTCATCCCAAAAGAAGTACAAAGCAGTTTGTCAATGCTTGAAATCATTGTGCATGAAATGCACGCATTAAATAATTTATAATTTACAATATTCGGACAGGATCGTTTTTTCATCAATTTAGGTTTACCAACCTGACATTTATTTTCTTTGATTGATGTGAAAAGATCATTAAATGGTTGTCATTTCATGATAATATTCGGTTTTCCTCCAAATAGTTGACTTAATGCTTATTGTATATCATATTCTGACACCTACAAATTTCACTTGCCAAAGTTGGCTTACTCCATGCATGTGGATAATGGCTCAGTTTTTATTTTACACTAATCAGTTACTAGGCAGAAAAAACACCCAAGTTCGGCAATATTTACAAAATTACTAGGATAGACGTGTCTGTGTTGGCTACTAAGAAGGCACATGATTTGCTGATTGTGAATCCTTGGCTGATGACTGCGATAATGAATGCGTTATTGCAAACATTGATGCTCTACAAGGGTGTGAGGGTTCCAGATCAGAAAAAAAAGAATGGTTGGAGGCTATATAGAAAGACCTGCGGCCACATGCACGAAATTCAGGTTTTACGACTCGCAATTTGTGAGTCGCAAAACCTGATGTACAACAGTGTCAATGACACTATTTGTGATTCCCAATGGAGTCGCACATGACCTACCTCATGCGACCCCATTGGGAATGGCCGCCCTCACAGGAATGGTGGCCTGCTGGAGACAGCAGACGCCATGTCTGTGACTGCTTTTAAATTAAGCAGTTTTTTTTTTTGTTTTTGTTTTTTAAATTAATTTTTAAAGGAAAAGGAGATGCATTTCAAAATCAAAAATGAAAAGTTTTCTTTTAATTTTTTCAAAGCAAGCAGTGGTCCATAGGACCACTGCCTGCTCTGAAAAAATATTTTTGCTGCCATTCACAAAGGGGAAGGGGTCCTATGGGGACCCCTTCCCGTTTGAGAATGGGTTAGCACCAGTTTAAAACTGGTGCTAACTGCGCTTGTTTTGCGACCGCATTCACAGTCACAAAACAATCATACATGCCATCTGGATTCGGTAATAGGAAGTGACGCCCTTGTCACGCCTCTTCCTAATACCGAATCTCAAAACCCAAACTGTGATTTGGTAACAAGTTACCGAATCGCAGTTTGGGCTTTGTACATCCCAAATAGCATTTTTCAAGTCGCAAACAGCCAGATTCCCTGTTTGCGACTTGAAAAATGCTTCGTACATCTGGCCCCTGGTGTTATGTAAAGTTACTGATTTCATTGAGAAAGGCTGTCCCAGATAAAATAATTTGTCTGGGGAATTGAAAGCTGAACTTTTGTGTCAGAACAGAGTATGTATGAGAAATAATAATTCTGAAAGTAAATAAAGCTTCTTCTCTTCTGTTCGGTAAAGGGTGGTGGAATAGAAGCAGTGTGATGCCTATCAGTGAGGCTCAAGTAAAGATATATTTTCACAGCTTCAGTTCAGATGAACATGACTTGATGTTAACAACACATGTTGTGAAGGTACAGCACAAATTTCCTTCACTCTCTTCTGACCAAGCTTATATAACACATCCTGATGCTGAAACTTCCACGGATGGATCCGAGAACAGTGTGCTACAAAAGGGCAAAATATAGTTGCGAATAATTCTGCTCATTCACGAGCTAGGAGTTCCTGAACCACTAAACCTCCTGCTGGGATGCAGAATATTGATCTCTCATAATTTTGCATGTGTTAAGGAGGGAGATGATGTAATATGCAACTTAATTATGTATTCATTTATTCAATCTATTGTATGTACATCTTATGTTTTACTTGCCTGTATGCATTGTACTTATGGTACTGTTACCTTCTTTCACCTGCTATTGGGTAGTTACTATTACTCATTAATTATGCATCTTTGGGTGTTGAAGGTGAGTTCTGGAATTTATAGGTAACTGTTGTTGCCTGTGGATTACATGCTCACCAGACGCTCCATAGGTTGTGGGTCTGATTGTGGCAATAAACTACAACTTGGTCAATGTCCAGACTTGTCAGCCTCTTATATTATCTGCTGTGCCCCTCACTACAATCGCTCAAATAATACCATCACAACCTTGGCATGTTTAGCAGCACTCTGATTGTATTCTTCACATTGCATCCCTTTGCTATCACTATCATCACATTGACAAAACGTGACATATTGAGTAGCTTCATGCAATTAGCAGCACCCTGAACTCTTTTGGGGCAGTCTGATATTACTTTCAAAACCCTGGCACATTATGCCATATCCTTAGATTGAAATGGAATGTAGATATAGGATCCACAGTACCCGAATATACATCAGTAACACCTTGACATACATTGGCAGCCCAAAAGCAAAAAGGAACCTGACTTCACAGCAAAACAGCTTTCTGAAACCGCTAGCCCACAAGAGTAACAAAGCCTCAATCAAACATGTGTCTAGCTCACTACAAATAAACCAACAGTGAAGGCAGTGCACAGTTTACTTATGTATAAGGGTAAAAGCGTGAAACACCTCTCGGGCACACTTTTGGCATGTGGGGCAAATGTGTTTTTCATGTTTTGGTCTGACATTCAACACAGCTGCCATGGTCTTGTCACTAGTGCCTCGAAGCCACTCTAGTTTGCAAGCTAGAGTCTGTCTTACACTAGCATCACAGATCACTGGTGTAGCACCTTACCTCTAATGTGTGGTTGTGCGCAGACTAACAAATAAGCAGAAACTCAACAAACTGTAGAAGTCTGTACTTTTACATCATGAAAGAAAAGTTAAGAGTGGGGTCGAACAATGACCGTGAAGGACATGTTTACTTTTATCGTACTTGTTTCTAAATAAAACCAAAGCTGCGTTCTTACCCCTTTTACGAGTGGTTAAGTTGCTAGACCTTCATTGAATAGGTTCCACAAATTCATCAGGAATGAAGATGTATCTACTACTTATAAACAGCACAAGTTAGATGTGGAAGAGTTGCAAGTGCAGAAGACAGCCAGAATGTTGCTTGGCAGCCTTTGTAGGCGTGTGACCTCCTAATATTAGGCTAAGGTGACAAGTAATAGGGCAGTGACATCTACGACCCTCATAGGTCGACTCAAATCTTTTGACTCAGACAGGAGTAATGAGATCATCAAATCAAACAATGAGAACCAATAGTCATCTAATAATCAAGATATGCAATGACTCAATAATACACATCATGACCTTTATGGCCATGAATCACCACATCAATTTAGTAAAGTTTAAACATTTATTGCCCTTTTATTAACAATGCTATGGTCACGTAAATGATGTGCAAAACCAAATGATAGCAATAAAGAAACAACACAAGCTGTCCAAAGTGTCTGAAAAAATCTCAATCTTATAAGTGCATTCACCAATTAAACACCCCAAAAGAATTATACAGAATAACAACGGAATTATGGGGAAAATGGAAACAGAATACATTAGTTTTGCAGTTGAATCAATCACAATCAATTAATAAACATTTACATTAATTGTTGGGTCAGACATCCTAACTACATAACAACCAAAATTCTAATTTAAAAAGCATGTGTGGGGCTGGGCTTTGTCACATGCAAAAATAAAAAATAAGACAATCATTGATTTGGAAAACATTTAACTATGGTGCTAACAAAATTATGTGGTTGGACTTCTAAAGGGAAAAACTTGCAAAGGAAAAACAAATGCACATTGATTATACCTCTCCTAAATGATACAGCAGCCAGCAGAGTCTTCATCAACAGAGCACAGGAGCAGCAGGCCTTCAGCGGTCAGCATCAGGAACATGGAAGGGCAACAGTTCAGTAATGCTGGACCTAAAGGTATCTGAACTATTGGAATCATAAGTAGCTAGACAAGAGCTGAATAGCAGAACTGAACTGAACAGAAGCTAAACAGAATTGATCTGACTTACATCACCTAAAACTTTGCTAAATTAAAGTCCCTAAAGTTACTAGCTAGGCTTCTATTGTACAAGACTATGAGGTGTGATAGTAAACAGCCAATTTAATTTCGTCTCAGCAGTTTCCGCAAATAATTACATTTTAGAAAACAACATCGAATATGACATTGAGCTGGCATTACTTCCTACCAGAAACTAAGGTCCATTGTTAAGACTTGCAATTTTTATCACAAGGAAGTACGTGGTGAGAAAGCAGAACAGGACAGTAGAATAAACAGTGTTTACAAAGCATTTCAGTAAAGTCAGCATAACATTTCAACACTGTGCTTCTGGAAAAATACTAAAATTAAGGCCTTTTCACTAATGCTAATGTATGAAGAAATAAAAAAAATCCTAATAATAATTTCACATCATTAGTTTTGTTGTACTTTGATACTAATCTTCTTTTGTCAGTACATGTTATCAAAATACATATTCAAAGACATTTATTATTGCACATAGAAATAGTGGTGACAGCACCATGCCAACTACATTTTAAACATGCACATTTTATTTTTCTAACACACATTTAGGCCTTTTAATACATGTTATGCGTTAAGGTTTGGTTTCTCAGATTTTATTAATAATGTTTGCTCTCTAACACCTTCCTACCACAGAGTTAGAATAAAATTCCAGCTTAGCCCGAGGCCTCAGAAACAGTAATTCAGAAGCACTTCAGCTCAGAAGTGCAATATGGAGGCATTGAGATCAGTTGCTCTTTGTAGTCCTGTTCAGCCGATAACTCAGTGATGCTGGAAACCCTAGTTCTGCCATCAACTCACCCGCCAAATTTGGAATTCCTCATTGTGTCAGCAAACATGTACCTTGATTTAACATCTCATAGTGCCTTGGGCAGCATATTTTGTTTTTCCTGTGTAAACACACAAATTATGGTTTTGTTTCTGAAAAACAGAAAAACAATGTCACTGATGTACTGGGAAATTGCTCTCTGTGGAGAGGGGCTGTGTTACTCTTTTCCTGTTAACAACCACTATGGTTTTCATGGCAGTCAAGAAGCGAAAAAACAGAGTTGGAATGCTCCCCCTCAGTAGCATGAGTACTCCAGCAACCATGACCATGGTGGTGCATCAGAAGTTCGCCTACCACAAAGGTCTTCCCATGGAAGAGTCAGGTATTCTAAATACCTTATCTTGAGTGTTTTGGTCATTTCAGGCCACCTTAAGCATCTGCTGTGGAGCACACTTCTAGTGCACCTTCTTCAGTCGTGGATGCCACGTATGGAGAGCTGTGACAAGTTCTTGAGATTTCATGTTGAGTAACGATCTGTGGTGAATTTGGGTGAAGTTGTATTTCCGCTGAGGTCTGATTAAGGCTAATATGCAGTTGAGGTATCAATAGTTCATATGGACCATTGCTGCTGTGTGTGGCACTCCATTGCTTCCCAGGTAGATCTACACTTTAGATAGCAAAATGAAATGGATAGGTAGATTCGGGGGGAGAGGTTATGAAAGGAATGAAGCACAGGTGCCCCAGGTCAGACTTGGGGCTAGACAAGGGAGGCACAGATAGGACAGGACAAGGTAGAAAGAAGTAGGATACAGGAGTGGGAAAGTATGGAGAGGAACAGAGATGGAGCCGTTAAAAATAGAGATGTGGGATATAGGAAAGCAGTGCTTAATTTGAGCCGGTGGTTACCGGTGGGGGCACTGGCACTTAATTTTAGAAAGCGGTACATAATTCCCCAAATCAGACATTTCCCGAGACCAACAGAGGGAAAACCAAACAAAGTGAAAATACGGAGGAAAAGAAATACAGAAAATCCGTCACCAAGGGAGAAAGCAGAAACGTGTAAGAGTGAAATAACAGGGCAGGGAGTCCATTGCAGTGAATAAAGAGGCCTGACATGGATTTAGGACTGCGCACCCTTGCAATTTGCACTCCACCATTTTATAGTGCCAGCCGTGGGTGTTAGGGCAGCGCTTAGGGTACTGGCACTTACTATTTTACTATTTACTATTTACTAAAGCTCGTTGGAAAGTGCACAGGTTGGCACCTCTTGGACATGCTTGAGTAGGAGGGGAAGAGAAAGGTAGGTAAATCATGGGGAGGCCAGGAAGCAGAAATTGGTGAACAAATGAGAGCGAGAGAAAGCAAAAGTGGAAGTGAAAAATGTGAGATGGGTAAAGCAGGGTGACGTGAAAGTAGCTGATGTACGAAAAAGAGAAACGTGAGTTAAGTGAGGAAAGGCAGGTTTGTTGAAATGTTAAAACAATAGAAAATTTTGAAGCATAAGGTAGAAATGTACGGCACAGCGGATGAAATAGAACAGTGTAAAAAGGATCAGGAAAGAGAGAGGTTTAGAAGGGGGTTTAAGGCTGAGGTGGGCAAAGACCACGAGAGAAAGAATGGGCAGGGCAAGGGATAAGGAAACTGGAGCAGAAGATTTTTAATGAAGCCTGGACCTATTGTATCACCCCGTGCGTAAGTGTAGGCCATAGAGAGTGCAAGAAGAATCCCCTACTCTTCCTTGCACATAGGGGCTTATTGTGACCAGGAGGACACAAAGAGCGAGCACAGAATGAAATCGGACATAACTTTCCAGGGCATGGAATAATTTCATTTTTTTGTAAGGAGGAATATATCTACTAATAATTTTTTACAACAATGATCCTCATTAGGAGTTGACTGAAGCGGTATCCAATTGGGCGAGAGGGATGGGGATATTGCTCCGGGCAGCTCCAACTTCCTGGTGTCCCTAAGTCCTCAAACTTCAGGCCTGATAACTTTGGGCCCAGAGACACCGAACATTGACCCTATTGTGGATCTTCGGGGGTTGAGGGTAGCTGCTGTGCATGTTATTCCCCATTCTGGGGGGACAAAGCTAGTTCTCCCTATTATTTTAGGGGAGAATCTTCCTGCTGATTTGGCTCATCTCCGTTCTAGTCCCTCGTTAAACTTGCAGTGGCACGCCAGATAAATTGTAAAATGTGCAATATTCAGATTACCACACACCTATACCTTTTCTGCACATTTTGATGAGTCAGAGTATCTGCAGTACTTTGTGGTAATTCTGTTATCCATTAACAAAAAAAAGAAAATGTTGCTTCTAATCTTAAGGATAACATGTGAAATACTTAAGTAGTAGTTATTTTACCAGGAGTTATTCTGCATGTTTTACTACAGAAAGCTAAAGACAGTAATGACCATTGCTGCACATTTCATCTGCTAAGTAACCATATTTTCTGCCGTTCTCTCCAACTCTTACAACTACTTTCTTCTCACGACCTGTCCTCTGCTTTCCACAAGGGTGATATTTTGGAGTAGCTACCAGTGGCGGCCGGCAGCTTTAGGAGGGAGAAGCGCACACACACACTCATTCTTTCACACACACACGCATGCACGCACATCCATTAACAACACGCATACCATTCAAACATGCACGCACGCACCAAACATTCATTTTAAAAGATCAAACACACACACACACACACACACTTACCTTCAGCTTCGGAGGACCCAGGAGGGCTGGGACTGCTGCCTTCCCTCATTGGCTGACCTTAGGTCAGCCAATGAGGGAAGGCAGCAGTCCCAGCTGCATCACAGAGTGGAATGGGGTTAGTGAGACTGCTGACCCCAACCCACTCTGTGACGAAGTGTCACTGATTGACACTCGCCCTGGACGCTTCAGGGCTTAAACCTGAAGCGCCCAGGTCGAAGTCAGTGGGTGACACTTTCCTCGTCACCCGGGGGAGGGCCTTGAGGCACCTTTGCTGAGCCGAGGTGGTCACGCCCATAGGAGCTGTGACCTCCTCAGCCAAGCAAAGTTCAGCTCAGGCAGCCAGGAGTCTGCGCAAATCGTGCATGTCTGCTCCTGGCTACCTCACCTGAACATAAAGAGTGTCTGTCAGGTTGACCTTTGTTCATTCTGACAGACACTCTTCATGAGGGGCAAAAGGTGTGGGGGCGTGGCCCCTCTGCCTTAAAGGATTGGCTGCGCCTGGTAGCTACAAGTAGTTACCTCTTATTTAATCAAGCTGATTATTCATTGTTCAAAAGTAAGTGTGGGTTATTTTGATTGCTTTAGTAGCTGTTTTGTATAGTTCTCATTTGCATTGTGGAAGGTCCATAAAGCGCTAAGTTCACAGTATCAATTGTACCTCTTATGTCTGTAGGGATAGCAGTGGCAATAATCTACCACTTGGCATGTGGCGTGCGCCTAGTACCCTAATTTCCTCTGTATGTGAGCAAGCACTACTAGATTTGTGGGACTTGGCAGCCTCATGTGCTGATGAAAGACCCTAATTATCGAAGGGTGTTATTGCACACTGAAACGTGTCAACAACATTAGGGGTGCAACACACATACAGGGTTTGTTGCTCGGCCTTGTGAATTTTCACTTTGTTATATGGTGATCACAGTGATCAAGATAATTTTAGAACTGGATTATTCAGCCCTATCTTCACATTGGCAGTCCCAGACAGCGAACTGGCAGAGAAAAATGAACTGGAGCACCTGTTGTGTGCTCCCCAGAGGTAGATGAGAAAGTCTCAATGAGGCATGCCTCAATATGTGAGCGAAAGTTCATCATCCAGAGAGGTCAGAGTAACAACATGGTAATCCCACAAACGGTTCAGCAGTCAACAAGAGTGCTGTACTGCTGGACTATTTTTGGATGTGAGGGTGCATTTTGCGCTAAGAAACTAATGTCAAATGCCCAGTCCTCCCAACCACAGAATTCCACAAAGACTCACAGAATTTTAGTGTAATTCTTCAAAATACCACAGAATCATATTCCGCCAATTCCACCCATCCCCCACAAATATTATGTCCTACCTCTGGGGTCCCCATCCTTTTTTGTGATAAGAGCTACTTTACTTCTGTACAGTGAAAATCATCCTGAACTGTTAGTACTGGTGTTGTTATAGTAGCCACATCAGCAAAGATAATTTTGGTGGTCACACTATGCAGGATTACCAATAGTGATCACCTCAATGCATCAGGAGGGTTGCCAGCGGTAATGTTAAAAAGGCTTTGTCAATTTGGAATGCCTCTCCATGGGTAATAGAAGAGATCCATAGCTGCAATGCCCCTACATAAAGGTCATAATATTAACAATAAGTTTCCCCACCACTACATGATTTATTACTCAAATATTAGCTTTAAATTCATTTTTTAAATTCAATCACTTTTCTCCAAACATCAGCTAATACATTCGGAAAATACACATAATTTTGTCTCAAAAAGACACTTCTCAATTTTGGTATACAAATATTATTCAACTACGCAAAGGCTACTAGTTTAGGAGGTAGGCTGTGCTGTACACATATGAGCTGCTTACAGGTTGCTGGAGAGCTACAAGTAGCTCACGCGGTGCTCGTTAGAGAAGTTTGTACTAACAATTGTTTGCAAAATATCCTCCCATTAGTGTACACACACAGTGACCATGTCTTAGTAAATTATATTTAGGAGACAATATCTATGTTGAGCAGTACTTTTGTATATGATATTCAGACATTTAAATCCTAAAGAAACTGAGATTATTAACCTCCTCTGACCTACTGAGCCCACCACCATTCTTCCTGTCTCGTTCACTAGACATCTCCTCCCTGCACGCTGAGCCTGAAACCCAGCAGTCCAATAGCCGTGTGCGACTCTCCCACCAGTGCCACTCCAGCCCCTACCACCTGCTAAGTGTCCACAAGATCTGCTGCAATCTCCTTTTCATATTGCATTGGCCATGATTAATGCCATCATTGCCAGTAAACTGGACTCTTGTAGCATACTTTTCCCAACTCCAAACTCTACTGATTTACCTGCTTCACCAGGTGTAAACTCCTCAGATCTACCATGCTCTCCAACATAAAAAGGGGTGGCTTGCAGTGCAAAATAAGCCCTCATCCATATTACTCCAATATCTGACTGATTGATTACACAATGTACACCAACAACAATTTGCAAGTCACTGGAGGGTTTTTCTGATAAAAGACTTCCAATGTAAGAGGGAAGAGGAAACAAAAAACAGTAAATTAGAAAATTTTAGCCACTTAGCAAAATTGGAATGTTTTCAGAGCTCTTCCGAAGGCAAACGTATCTGGTGTTTGCCACAACTGCAATGGCAGGTCTTTTCCTAGCTTGGAGACCAGGAAACTTATGGCCCTTCCTGTGCTAAGTGTACTCTTAATTTGCAGCACTTGCAGATGAATTCAGGACTTCTCGGTGGCTCACAGTGTGCAACACAGTCAGACAGGTACATAGAACTACATCCATAGAAAGCTCTACGTACAATAAACAAACCATTCAGACGGGCTCTCTGGAGCACAGGAGCCAATGTACATCTCTGTAGACTTTTTTTGCATGGTTGCAAGGAAACCAGCTTTTTGCAGGTCCCCTCCACAGTTTTTGCCCCAATTTGGACTATTAGCTGCTGAGAGTGCACTGAGGCCTGCTAACCAGACCTCAGTGCCAGTGTTTTATCCCCATACAAATTGCATGTCGAATTGAATACACCCAATTGGCAGGGCCTGGCTTACGTATACGTCCCTAGTAAATGGTACCCATGGCATTGAAAACAGAGTATCCACTCAGGGCTGCAGCACTATTTGTGCCACCCTTTGTGTGACAAGATACAAAATGCCCCCAATCCTGCCACTGCAGACTGGAAGGACAATGTTTTCACTACCAGTTTGACTTTGTCATTTAACGCTGTGGCAAAGCAACCCTATCCCTTAACATGATATGTATGTCTCCCCTTAAGAAGGCCTAGAGAGTCGTCTGGCGGGAAGTGTATTTTGTTAAGACGTGTCTTAGCAGCAACACTTCCAAATTGTCATTTTTGCTATGGGTAGAGTTGGTTGCCCAATTGGCTAATACAGAGTTACATGGTGGCATCCCAACCCGGCTTACTTTTGACTGGGTCTACCAAAGTTGGTCATGTAAGGTATCAAAATATCATGGCATTAAATGCGACTTGATTGTCAAGTCAAAATGAATGTCACTTTTAAAGATAAGCAACTTTTATGAAGTTGCCACTCTGTGCCCCTGCTAGTCCAGTGACCTCACCAAGACACTGAAAAGCAGACAACTTTCTGTCTGCCTAGGGAGATGTGTAACTGACTCCCAGGCCAGGACAAAAGGCTGCTGCTGCACTGGAAGGTGTGCCCTCCTCCCACAGGATGGCTGCCCTGGGTATTAGCCCAAAAGGCGAGCTTTAAAGGTGAAGCCTCCTTTGAAGGGCCACTGTGACAACATTTTCAGGCAGGATGCCTTTTGTTTCCTGAAGATAGAGTAGAGCCAGGGACAGAGGAGGAAAACCAGTCCAAAAAACAGTTTTTCCAGGGCTCTGTAGCCCCATGATAGCCACACCTCTGGGTGTGAGCTGCCAAGATCCTTCCAGTCAAGGAAGAATCCTGCCATGTTGGTTGTGGCAAGAATGTTCCACTCTGGGATAGCCAGATGCCACACATCACTGGAACTGTCTCACTAGATAGGAGGGGACCAACTAGGCCATTGGCTAGTGACCGCATTGTTCCCTCAGGGCTCTTTGCTAGGATATAACGGGCTCCCCTGGCACCTGATACTTCAGTACCTGCTGGACTTGGAAAGAGAATGAGAAGAAGACTACCTTGCACCTGTTGGAAGCGCACAAAGAGAGGCTGCGACACCAGAGCAACTGCACCTGCTGCACTTTGGGCTAGAGGAGTTTGGACCCTGTTCCATGTGCCTGGCAAGAGAAAAATTGATTCCCACTCCCAGTCCAAAGCAGATACACCAAGGGTCAGTTGGCTGGCCACCCAGAACGGCACTGGGGACATCAAAGCTGAAAGAGCCCAAGTCGCATCTCAGGTAGCCACCGCAGATGTTTTGCCACTACCGGATGCCGGGCATCCCAAAGAACAATTTGGAGCTAGCCAAAAGGCGCACCCATGTCTGCTAGACCCGTGAGTGTTGGTTGTGACCAGATTTTTAACCCAAGGCAGACACCAACCTCCACCAAAGGTTTGCACTGGGACTGCTGTGTCGCGAAAGCACAAAGTCTGCATTGGCAGCCCTTCCCCTGCAAAGAGGGCTTTGTGGGACCCCAAGTTCCATGGACAGATTCATCCTCACTCACCTGTGGACCGAGGACTCAACTGAAATTCACCCCTGTGAACCGCACAGCATCAGGAGCATCCTTGAGCATCTTTAACCCTGCATCCCTCAGCATCAGGACCACTCCATTGTCATCTATGGCGGACATCCTGCAAAGTTTGAATCTTGTGTTAAAATGCTCCTGTGGCCAGATAACAGTCCAAAGTATCCTTTCTGGCCCCTTAGAACTCTGTCCTGTCAGACTTGGTCACCCAACTCAGGCCGGAGTTGTCAAACTAACTGTTTCAAAGGTTTCCAAACTTTTTGTTGGCTTATGCTTTTTTTTTGGTTGATGTAAAAGTTATTTATTGCTTCTAAAATCTCTATCTCCTGAACATTCCAATTGACTTTGATAATTAAGGTCTCTAAAAACCATAAAAAATAAGCTCTATCTTTATAAATTTATGTTTTGTTTCTTTTATGCCATGTGGCTTTCTTATTTCGTTATCTGGTGCTGTTAAATGCTTTATTCATTATTCCTTTGCTAAACCTTACTGCTCACAGCCACAGCTACCCAGGGTGAAGCATGAAGTTGCATGAATTTACTTGACTGGACCCAAGATGGCATTTGCGAGTGTAATGCTACCCAGCCATATCATGTAGTACACCCAAATCCTCACAATGGTCAAATTACTTCAACCTTTGAATCATCTGACTGGTGTAGATCTGCACACATTGGAGTTTTACCAGAGCAGGATGGGGTCCTAAAGTAAAGAGTTTTACATTAGTCTAGCCATACGGGGAAGCAAGAAGTAACCAGGTGGCATGGAACTTCTAGGAAAACAAGTCAGTTAAATTACCCACAGTTGATATAAACAGGTCACAGTCACTATTAATCTGACAGCTAACTCAAAGAGCTTGGTCTCAGATTTTTCGAAGGAATATCTCACTTTAGACCTCATGTCACTCTCTTTGTACACTTACCCAGCATTGGCTCGTCACCATCAAACATATGTGCTTCATACAGCAAAAGATACCCATTGTAATACCCACCCACCTAAGGGCACATTTTCAAGCACCTCATAATGGCTACTTCGTTCAACTTGAAGACCTCTTCCATTAACATAACCAACACTTCTGTTAAACCGTCATCATGAGAGAGTCGGTTTTGACTCTTTTGTTCCTGTGCTATCAAACTCCCTCTACACCAGATCCCCTTTCACCAATTCCCCGCTGTTGAACCACAAATTGTTAAAGCACATTACATTGTAATGTCTGTCAGCGGCTAACATAGTAACTAAATACATGGAGGAACACGAGGATGAAATAAGAGAAAATAGGAATGGAACTGTGAAGGAATAATTAAAGATGAGAAATGAAAATATGAAGGAAATATTCTACAATAATGAGATGGGCATCACAAAAGCTAGGTCCACTTTACAGAAACACCACATATATACAAAGAGGTGGCTTGAGCAAACAGTGGGGTGAGTATGACAGGGTTGGAGTTGCAGTGGAGAAGGTCACGAGGGAGGAGTGAAGGAGTAAAAAAACAAAAACTGAATAAAATAGGAAGGAGAGAGTAAATTGGTGTACGAATGCCTCATCAGCGCCCTGCCTAGACTCTTGAAAAGTCATCTGCATGACTTCTTGCTCTAGGCAGTGAGTCATCCTGCCATCTCTTCCGTGGCAGTCCACTTCTCTGACACCACTGGGGAGCAAATGGCACAATCAGTATCTGGTACTTTTGTTTTTCCTCCTTGTCCCAAGGAACAAAATTATTTTTCTTCCAAGGATTATCCCAGTGTTCCTCAGTTTCTTTGGCTCACTCATGTAAGCTACAGTGAACCAGCCAAGGCTTACTTACGGAGGTGGTGGTTTGGACTCATATACATTCATTTTCTTTTGTGTTTGGTTTCAGTTAAAATTTAATGTTGTCTAACCTAGATTTTCACTCCTATCCATATTTTTCGTTTGGACTCCCAAATAGGAAACAAAGGCTTTTAGCTCAAAGTTAGCCTGCAGTTTGGATATTGTAGTCCCCCATGCTACTGGGCCATTAGTAGTCACATATCTCAAAATGAGTCATTTCATGACAAAATGTTCTGTGTGCCTAGAATGCTTGGCGCCCCTTGGTTAGGGCTCCTGGGGAATGTGCAAAGGTTCACATTTTAGAAGCCACTGGTCTAAATCAAAAATCTACTTTGCTTATGGGTGCCTAAAGCTCAGGAGTTATTTATGTGAACAGGTTGGGGACTCCAGGCATCAAGGTACATGCAAATCTTTAAGCAGCCAGGGGCTCAGTTAGTGGTCTTGCCGCTTACTCCAACACAGGCATAGTTCCCTAAATAGTCACAGGTCCCTTCAGAGACCCTGTCGGCCCACCAGGCGGTCTCGGACTCATATTCAACATGTGGCTGGACAGAACCACGGGGATGTGATAAGAGATGGGACATGTCCCGGGGGGTCACATTTCTTTCCTTGATGTATGCTTTCATTGGGCCAACAATTGTCTTGGACTATAGGATATAGGGAAGGCTCTAGTAACAGTACAAGCATGAACTCTGGAGCAGATGCCTCGGCAACCGCAGCATGATTTTTTTACATGATTTGTGGGAATCTGTTCCCAGTGGCCAGACACATTTGCCCCAGATAAGTTCCAGTTCACTAGAGACAGCAAAGGAGCTCTCTGAGGCTCAATTAGCCTACTTTGCTGTAGAGGATAGAAGTCTGGGAGTGAAAGGCTACTGACCACACAGGATGTAGTTGTTCTTCCTTTCCCCCGTGCCACACACTGTTGTTGGAAGGTTTGGTCCTTCTCTAATCAGACCTTTCTCTTTACCAAGTTGAGCTGTGATCTTCCTCCAGGCGGATTCCCTCTGCAGAAGGTGTGCCCATTACTTCTCTATGCCGCAACAAGGGATGGCTCTTTCTTTGAGACACATCCAAGAGCACTTACATCAAAACCTTGGCGCTCTGGTTCTGTACCCAACTTGGCAGGGGAGCTGGAAATCAAAGAGGTCAGCCCTTGAAATCAGAAATGATCTTCTCCCACACTGCTGGGCACCAGGTCAATGGGAAATTCCTGGAACATTGATCAGGCTTTCTGGCTTGTAATTATCATTATCTTTGGGTAGCAGATGCAGATATGAATTCCAGAGCTCTTGGCTGTTTTGGGTTATGTCTGGTTTTTGGGTACTGAAGAGTCTCACACAGTCCTTCCCACCATAGGGCATGATTGAGAGTTGGCGGATGCGTTACTCCATCACAAACATGATAGGGTGTTATGGGATCATAATACGGCAGGCAGGATATCCATCACATTTGTGATGGAGTAACCCCCTCTGCTAAACTCTAAATCAGGCCCATAGTTGTTTGATCTGCATAATCAACAGCAATGGGGGCAGTTGGGTGTGGCCTGATAGGAGGTGAAAAACAAATGAGGGTGAGGTATTTTCATTATCCACTGTGCCAATTTATCTGCAATGACACCATTGGAGAGGGGGTAAACAGGAAAGGCCAGGGGCAGCCTCTGCCCTCAAAATCCAGACTGTGGAAAGGATTCCATCAACCCAGAAAAGAGCCTAAGGAAGCTCATCTCCATTTTCCATCTTGGAATTCACAAAATAACTAGGCTCCTATTCCCATTAATTAAAGCACAATATACACACTCCATGTCCACACTACCACCTACATATACACGAAGCATACACTCTCCATCCATGTCCCACATGGATGGAGAGAAGGGCCTGGTTGTGGGGAAGTGAACAAACCTTTTACTGTGAGAGGCCAAGAGGCATCTCTTGTGTGAAGGTGATACACAAAAAGAGACATCCCTCCTAGGGATACATCTTATGTGGGTTCAGGGCTAATGGAGCCTTTTTATGCCATTGTTTTTTGCTGAGCCATTGCGATGCTCAGTCTATGGGGTATGGTTGGTTACTTCCGGCCTTCATCAGGCGGACTTCTTCCTAAAGGTGTGCAATATATAACAGTTTTAAGGTGCTTCTGTATCCAGAGTTTGGCTGTTCTTCTTTCTGATTGCCACCATCCAACCCCTTTGGTAGATACTGAAACTCTTGCAGTTTTTACATGCTTGACCTTTGTTGTGGCCCTTGTTGGGTTGGATGACATGTATTTACTCCCTATATTTTTTCTGTATCCAGGCTTTTGAGGCAGAAATTATGCAACTAAATATTTCTCTCAGGGGTGGGGTTGCAGTTGCTTTCTTCAGGAGTTCCGCTTCAGTACAACACATGATAGAGGGTTCCTATTTCGAGGCACACCAAGAGTCACGAGACCTAGTCTCCTTTATGATCTGTTTTTATAACTGTATCAGTAGCTTTTTTGTGCGGAGTAATCTCTGGCTATAGCAGTGAACTGTAATCGTTTCCTTCTGAATTGCCAGTGTATGGCTTCTGTATTAATAAAACCCTTCTCCTTTGCTCTCATGGTGTGGCAAGCCCCTCTTCCAACATGCACCAGTTAGATGGTTGGTTGTTGCAACGCCTATCTTGCCTTTGTGCTGCAAAGCAGGTCTCTTGGATTTATTCCTGAGCACACAGGTGGTCTCTAAATAGACTTTAAGCATACAGTATGTGCAGTATCTCCTCCCCATTTTCCTGGGTATTAGACTACACAAATTACTGTGCCATATAAAATTATGGATTCTTTGTTTGTATTAAATTATGGATTCTTTGTTTGTTCGACACCCGGAATGTGTTGTGTCGAATCTGCTCCTAAATGACATGTGAATTTGGCAATGCCCTTTGCTGTGATCTTTCTTTCTCGTGGCCTTTTGCCAGATGGATTCTGCAGTTTTCAGGGGTGACGAACCAAATTCCCAGGTAAGGAAAGCATGACACCTTCTCTCATTTATGTTTTCTCGGGAAGAATCTTTTTACCTAGCCTTTATTGGTTACCCGACTACAAGACATGCTTTTAAAGTCGTGGTTGTCTTTGGAGACGTTGCCTGAGCATCTTGTATTCATTTGGCTGCTGTACAACACGGTTGGTGTTTTTCCTTTCAGTCACTGACATGTGTTAATTTATTGGGCTTGAGGTTCACTCAGGGGTCTCAAATAATCAAGAGCCATGTCTTTATGGTCTTCCAAAAGCAAAGGAGATATTGTAGATTAATTATTTGGCTATGGAGAGTGAATTTATAAATCCTTTTGGAAAAATCTTAGACCGTTTCCTTGGAACACTGTTTACATCAAACGCAGTTTCTTGAAACCATGAGAGACAATAAGGCTAAGAAACTAAGACCTCAGGTTTTAAGGTGTGAGAAAAGCCTGAGTGCTGATTTTTGAACCCATTGAAATTTGCTGCAGTAACTTTAGAGTTCCATTGAAAGTCTGTTATTGTAATCCTCCTTAGATATTCCATTAGTGGTTGTGGTCTGAGCTCTGTGTGAGAAGCCAGGTAAGAGAAAATCCATGTTAGGATTCTAACCCTATTTGTAGAAAATTACACTCCATCAATCTGGATTACAGAGTATGGCCTGAATGTAGTATCATTCCTAGGCTACTTACTATGTCTGCTGAGGGATGGATGCCGGTCCTAAATTCTCAAGCCAAGCAGGGATTTATTTTGTCAGTAGTCAGCTTCCCCATCGAAGAATTTCTATTCTGTTCGAGCAGAGGTTAAGATGACTAGTGATCAATCATTTATGGCAATCAATCAAGGTGCGAGCCTTTGTACAACAGAGCCTTGTGATTGGTGGTGATCATCGCTTAAGGAATAGAGCTACGCCAATGGACTCCCAAACATTTAAATGCAGTGGGGCAAACATTGTAGGGAAGGACTGAAAACTCATGTAAGGCAAGGGAGCAAGATTCTATGGCTTGTATGGAATTTTATCACAACATGCTCTTGGCTGAGAACTCAGGTGAACCCCGCTGCAAAGCCCACAATAGTGAAAATCAAGCACCCCTCCATCACCAAGAACAGAACCAAGTACCCCTCCAAGTCCTTACACATACACTCCCTTACAAAGAGGATTCCTTATATGAGCCCCATCCTTTTTCCCACAAAAGAAATTGCCCACAGGGTTGCCACAAACCTTCAGCAAAGGCACTTCCCTCTTTCCCGCAAGGCAGCATGAGAAGCACTTGGACCCCAATCATTATTAAAGACCATCTTTAGGCAGGCCCATTCCAGTGATGCAAATCTATAGACTGCCCCCTTGCACCCCACCAGAAAAGTAAATGCTGCCCACCCACTCCAATATCGCGCTCCCCTCATCCATAACAGAGCATCTCTTCCCTGAAGACCTACTTACTAACAGGAACTCCCTTAGTATGGCAAAGGTTTGCTGGAATATCCCTTCCAGCCAAGGAAACACATAAACAGGGAATGATTCTTCCAGCAGATGAAGTGTATTCCCGTACTCTTGCCCTCGCCTTTCCCCCACTATAACTCCGAACACCCTGGACAGCTCCCACCATCCTCACAGCAAAGAAAATGTCCGCTCCCACAGCTCCCCACTCAGCACTCCTTTAAGTGGGGTGAACAAGGTGTGGGTCTCAAAAAAGGGTGTGGCCAAATCTTTGCGAGAGGCATGACCAAAGTATTTATGAGTGTGCCTAAAACATGTGAACTAGACTGCTGCGCTTGACTCAGCGTGACACCTGATCAGTATTTGGTTGCCTCTAACTGTGTTTTTTGTAAATGTGTCCAAATACATTACACTAAAACAGACATATACACTTAAACAACCCAGACCCATTTAACTTTACAATTGCTTCTTAGCTCTGATTTTTATACTGTCAGATAAATGAGTAAACACTCAATTCTTCGCTTTACGTTACTATGCAATCTCCCACTATACACTAGTCACAGTCTTGCTCTCCACATCTCTCTTTCTGAAGATCCTCCCTCTGCAAGGCTCGCACTTCAACTCCTTTCTGACCTTCACTGTCCTTTCATAAACTCTATATTATTTCTCCTTCTGCAGGTTCTTCCCTTTTTTCACTTTGAGGGTGTGCAAACGAGCCCCTTCCAGTTCAGGACCCATTCCAGAACCTATCATTGTGACAAGGCCAGGCCAAAGTTTGCACACAGGATTAGTGTGTAGCATGACCAAAAATCAGGATCACAGGTATGCAGTTTGAGCATGCAGATCAGGGAACACAACTGTACATCATATATGGGACAGTCCCATCCCGACATAGTCCCTGTAACAGTTAACATGTTTTATTCCAAATTTCAAACTATATATTGTAGGAGGCTGGCTCTTTACATAGTGAAAGAAAAAGGCATGCACTGTGCAGTAAGTCCAAGCAACCCCACTTTGGTAACCAGAGGTAAAAAGCAGACCACCTAATGCTCTGTTGTTGTGGTAGTGTGGGCGAGCAGTTAGGCTTATCTTGGAGATGTGCTAGCCATTTGTTGTACTCACAGTATCAATAAATGTGAACACACACTCAAAAGAATAACTCCAGACCAATGTACAAAATTATTTCAGATTTTTATAAAAATTTTAGGGCCCAGATCCTTAAAATCGGGTAAGTAATTTTTAAGTTATGATTTTTCAAAGTTTAGCAAAAATAGTCTTTTTGTTCCTAGTTACGCACCAGAAGAATCAATGGGAGAAAACTTTAAAAATGCATATAAAATCGGGCAATGTTCTCACAAGTGTCACCTTCTGGTTTTAGGTTGAGGTCATCGAGATGTCCTGTGGGCCAGCTGGAAAAGTTCTGGTGGTTCCTGGTTCAAGTGGGGGCAGCAGCTGAAAGTCATGGAGCTGATACAGATGGGAGAAGGGGACCAATTGGAAACACACTGCACAGGTGGACTTAAAAGTATGTCCTGTGGGCCACCTTGGAGTATAGAGGTTGCAAGGGGTAAGGGACCCCTATATCCCAGCTGGTTTTTCAAAGCAGGGGCCAGAAAGGTCAGGTGCCGTGCAGATAGGTCAGGCAGTGCGTCAAGGAGCCTTTAGAGCCAGGTACAAGTCACTTGGAGGTAGGATTGCAGGTCAGCAGGGCCACTTTGGGGGGGAGCTCTTGGGTGTCCTGAAATCCTTCAACTGGTGCTTGCTTCTCATCCTTGGAGAGTCCAGAGTGGACTTTTCTTCTGGGTGTCCGCCATTGGGGGTCCAGTACCACAGACTATGGCACGCCTCAGCCACTTGAGGTCGCAGTGCCACCAAACTTGGCACACTGGAAGGGTTTGACCTCTGGGTCTATCAGGTTGAATTTGGTCTGGCTCCTGTGTCCGGTTCATTTGTCAGTGTCCGATCAGTGAACTGGACTTCACTAGTTTCTTGCCTGCAGCATGCAGGGAATGATGCCTTCACTCTGAATAGATGTTCTTGGCAATTTTCAGAAGCTGGAGGTCCTCTGGGGTTTCTTAGAGTCTGTCGGAAGTCCAGATGTCCAGTCATACCCCTCTGTGGCGATTGTTGAGTACTGGCTGCAGCAGGCAGTGTTTGATGCCTTTTTCATCTTGCATCAGGACCTCTGTTCTTGAGACTTGGGTCTTCTTTGTCACAGGTCTTCTTGTGTCCCTCGTATCTGACCTACAGGTCTAGGGATGCCCACTAAATACTGCATGTAGTGGGCATTTAGGGCAGTACCTGGTAGTGGCCAATGGCCCACCTACCTTAGGGGGGCTACACCACTATGTGACCACTTCCTGTGGGAAGGGGTCACATCCCTAACCCTGATTGACTATTTTCCTGCCATCCAAGGTGGAGGAAAATGAAATGGTGTGGTCACCTTGCCTGGCACACATGGGGGATGGTGCAGGCTGAGGGGGGCCACTCCTCCTACTCTGGCTAGGTTTTCCCACCTGTTTTCCCTTCCAAAGTGGGAGAAAAACCATTGGGCTGCCATCTGCTGCTAGCAGCAGAGTCAGAAGTCAGATTTCAAAGGTGGTAAGGTCTTTGAAGCTGACCGCTGGGCCTGGGTGCCTGCCTGGGGGAGGAGGTGTAACACCTCCACCCAGGAACGGCTTTGAGTTCTGGCTCCTGAGAGCAGATCTGTGTCTGGGAGTGGCAGGCTGGTAAAATCCCATCAGCAACCATGCCAGGACTATTAGGTTTTGTAGGGGGCATCTCTAAGGCACCCTCTGGGTACATTCTATAATAAATCCAACACTGGCATTAGTGTGGGTTTATCATTCTGAGCTGTTTGATACCAAACAACCCAGTATTCAGAGAGGTCATTATGTAGCTGGGTACTTATAATGACCAGTGTCCAGCACATGTATTTGCCATGGCTTCCCTGTAGAATTACTCTGTCTTAAGGTTTGGAAGGACACAGTAGGTGCATATTTGCTCATGCAAACATACGCCCTCAATGCATTATAGTGCGCTGTGCCTTAGGGCTGTAAGGCCTGCCAGAGGGGTGACTTACCTATAGTGCATACAGTGTAAGTGGACAGGGCACTCTTGGTGAGTTTCATGTTGAGTTTGCAACTTTAAGTACACCTTGTCATGCACTTGCAATGGCAGTGTGCCTGAGGCTGGTGTGGGGCCTCTCAAAGTGGCACAATTGGAGCTGCATCTCTGGGGGGGGCCTCTTCAGTACCCATGCCACTGGTACCAGGGGTACTATTTACTTAGAACTTACGAGGGTGGCTGAAGTGCAAATACATAGTACAGATTTGGGGAGCCTGTTTAGCAGGGGCCCAGGGCACTTACAGTTTGAAATCAAATAATTTTCCAGGCAAAAAAGTGGGGGGGCTACTATGTCAAAAGAGGCCCTTTCTCATATATATAACATTTTCACTGAAAAAAACAAAGGTTACATGGACGTTACAGGCTCACATTTCACTCATACAAAACCAGTGAAATTCAGCAGTTATAGTTACCTGAGCTAACTATATCTTATGCTTCCACAATGCTTGGCTTATGACTTCACATATTAAATCACTCATGACATGATCAGTGACATCACTGATAACATCACTGATGACATCATCCAGTGAGTGTTAGGGTTTTCTAAAACGTTTTTTAGTGTTAAATATATATACCAATGTACCACAAATGTTAAAATAGTATCTTTCTGTACTACTAATGAGTGATACTATTTCTAACATATATTATGTGAGTGGCTGTGTGACTGTGTGTGAGTGGGTATCTGAGTTCCTGTATGGATGTGTGAGTGGCTGTGTGAGTGCCTTTATGGGTGTATAAGTGGGTATGTGAGTGTCTGTGTGAGTGAGTGAGTGAGTGACTGCTGTGTGACTAACTATATTGGTAGTGAGTGGGTGAGTCAGTGGCTGTATGGGAGAGTGAGTGGGTGTCTGAATGGCTGTATGGGTGAATGACTGGCTGTGTAAGTGGCTGTATGGGTGAGTGAGTGGCTGTTTGAGGGGCAGGTTATGTGAGTTGTGTAATTGGCTGTAATATAGAGTAAGTGTCTGTGTTAATGGATGTATGGGTGAGTGAGTGGATGTGTGAGTGCTTGTATGGATGTGTGAATGGGTATGTATTCTCACATGTCATTTGAGATGTCATCACTGATGTCAGTGACCATGTCATGAGTGATGTAATATGTGAGATCATAAGCAATGGATTGCAGGGGCATAAGTTATTGTTAGCTCAGGTAAATATAACTGCTGAATTTCACTGGTTTTGTTGAGTGCAATGTGAGCCTAACTATAACTTCCCTGCAACCTTTGTTTTTTTCAGTTAATTTCTACATTTTTTTTAATTCTATTTCCTAACTATAATGTCCCTGTACCCTTTGTTTTTTAAGCAAGTTTCTAAGGCTTTTTTACTTGTATTTCCTAACTGTAACCTCTAACCTTTGACGGTGAGTGTGTGAGTGAGTTCATAAGTGTCTAAGTAGATCTGTGGATGTAAGAGTGTCTGAGTGGGTCTGTCAGTGGGTGTGTGAGTGTCTGAGTAGGTCCGTGAGTGGGTGTGTTAGGCTTTGAGTGGTTCTGTGAGTGGGTGTGTAAGTATCTAAGTGGATCTGTGAGTGCATGAGTATCCTACTAGGTCTGTGAGTGGGTACACAAGTCTGTGAGTGTGTTTGTGAGTGAGTGCATGAGTTTCTGAGTGGGTCTGTGAGTGAGTGCATGAGTCTCTGAGTGGGTCTGTGAGTGGGTGCTTGAGCCTGAGTGAGTCTGTGAGTGGATGCATGAATGTCTGAGAGGGTCTGTGAGTGGGTGCATGAGTGTCTAAGTGGGTCTCTGAGTGAGTACATGAGTCTATGATTTGGTCTATGAGTGGGTACATGAGTGTCTAAGTGGGTCTATGAGTGAGCGCATGAGTCTCTGAGTGGCTGTGTGAATGGGTGCATGAGTGTCTGAGTGTGTGTGTGAATGGGTGCATGAGTGTCTGAGTGTGTCTGTGAGTGGGTGTGTGAGTGTCTGTGTGGGTGTGTCAGGAGCTGCATGAGTGACTCGGCCACAAAGGAACTGCACCTGACCGTTTATCCAACAAGAGTCCACAGTTTTGCACAAAATGACTACTCAACTGAAGTACTTTCAACTGGTTAGTTAGTAAGTGCTACCACGTTGGGTAAGTGTTCAGTGTGCATTTTACACTGCAGCTGCGTAACGGACCATGAGGAAATGTCTCCAGCAACATTGTGTGCATATGGCAATGTGATTGTTCCTTGTGTCTTTTTCCAGAATTCTGTAATAGCATGAATCCTCCTATATAGAGGCCAAAGCGACTACAAAGACATAAATCTCCATCAAACCAGGGTCTTCCTCTTAGCTATATGACATAAGTGCTTCTTTGTTTGGTGGGGATATCCTCATATTCCTCAGCATCAAGAACGCACCACCAAAATCGGCAGCAAGCACATTGGGGGGGCCCTTTGGTAAGCTGTCCGTCACCCTGGCAAAAGGCAGCAAGACCTGTGCATACTATTAAGGTGGATAGGGTGAGGCCAAGCGGGCAGAGCTTCCAGGTGATTTGCACATTTGTATACTCGTAGCAATTTAAAGTGAGAACCATGGGCTCTGCTCTCACCAAGAGAGGACAAGAAAGAACCTACTCGCCACAGTCACATACAGATTGCACTCCAATAGATGAAAGATGCATTCACCTCCAGGAAGGATTTCAGATTGCTTTTCAATATGGAATCGCAGAGTAAACACATGTACTTTGCCTTCGCCAAGACCAAGAGTTAGGTTAAGTTGTCCTTTCCAGAAGTGGAGCTTCAAGTGTGGCACCTGCTGCGTTTATATCTGTCAGTGCTTCCTGTTGAGGTTTATTTTCTGTGAAATGAGCATCATATCTAGAATGGAAACTCACCTGCTCGTTTATCCAACAAGAGTCCACAGTTTTGCACAAAATGTCTATCTAACTGAAGTACTTTCTACTGGTTAGTTAGTAAGTGCTACCTCGTTGGTAAATGGCCAGTGTCACGGAGGGGGGCAGCGAAGCCCTCCTTCCCCCAGAGCCCACTTAAATGTAATGGGGGACAGGGGATGCATGGCAACACCTCCCCAGGCCGACTTCAGACACAGAAACCCCATCCTTTGGGCCTGGCCATACATTCTGGGTGTCCTCCATGACACTCAGTGTGCAATGGGACCGCAGGGGGAACCTCAAAGAACCCGCGGTTCCAGCCAGCTCCCTCTCTCCTGCTGGGGCCAGCATTGCTCTTACACACAGGAAGCTGCTAAACATTCAGCTTCCTGTGTGAAAGGGCAATTGTTTCATCTCTTTCCCTGCCTGCATTTCTGCATGCAGGGAAAGAGATGAAACCTCTGCTTCCAGTGGGCGAGAGCATTTTGACAGATCTCACTGACTGGAAGCAGAGTGTTTGCTCTGACTTGGTGGGAGCTGGCAAAGCTCCTGCCAAGTTAGAGTAAACAGCTATGTCAAAGGTGTGGGGGGCACCCTGGGACAAAGCAGGAGATGGCCCGGGGGGGAAGCAGTCCCGAGGGCCATGCATGGTTCAACCGGTGGGGCTGTGCGGCACCCCTCCAACCTTTTAACTTAGCCCTGGGGAGGGCGTGGCCCCCCGGGCTATGGGGGGCCATGCAGCCTCTCCCTTGATTGCAATAAATTGCCCTGGGGAGGTGGCAGTCCCTGGGGCTATTGGGGGTGCATGGGCCCCCCTGCATAAATTTCAGATCTAGCCCTGGGCCTCCCCCATTACAATTTACAATTTTGCCCTGGGGAGGTGGTGGTCTCTGGGGCTGCAGCGGGGTCACATGGGCTTGCCGCATTCATTTCATATTTAGCCCTTGGGAGGTGGGTGTCCCAGGTCTGTGGGGTAGGCTGTATGGGCCTCCACCATTCCAAATAATGATTTTGCCACGGGGAGGTGGTGGTCCTCTGGGCGTGCGCCCCCCTGCATACTTTGGCATAATCACCCTGGGGAGGTGGTGGGCCCTGGGGCTCAATGGGTCGTAGGATTGGGGCCTTGTGTGCCCCCCTCCTTTTAAAAAATATGCCCCAAGACCTGCCCACCTAGGGGAATCTTTTCAAAACAATCGCAGGAGCCAATCCTTGTTTTTTTTTTTCGTTTTCACTGGATTCACAGCAATTTGTGGCAAACAAAATTGTTAAAATACGTTTTTGTCCTGGTGAGGTCCCTCTGGGATCCCAACACCAGAGTTAAGGGGACAGGGTGGCCTTACCCTTCCCCCTTTTCTTTTTTTGATTATATTTTTTTTTCAAGATGGCTGCCAACACTTTCTAGTTGAAGTGCTGCCAGCCAAACAGATCTCAGCACAAGATCGGGAGTATTTGTGAAGCTTTGCACCTGCAAATATCTATATTTCTTTTTCTTTTATTATCTCAAAAACTACTGAATGGATTTACACCAAACAACAAACAGGCTTCTTTCTGGGCAAAAAGTTAAAGTTCTGCCAAATTTGATGTAACTCTGTGTAGCAGTTTGGACTGTAGTTGTTTTCAAAATCCATTTGGGAATTATAATGGGAAATACACTTTGTTTGCCCCTCCCCTTATTCTCAGCCCCTGTTTGACAGATCACCCAAAAACTTCCCAAGTTTCTCTGGAACACACTTTTGGAACATTTCATGAAGATTCATCAAACTGCGCCAAAGATATAGGCAAGTTTCTATGATAACATGATCCTTACGATAATTACCTACTGGCAGCTGCCAGTAGAAAATATATATATATATTATATATATATATATATATATATATATATATATATATATATATATATATATATATATATATATATATATATATATATATATATGCAAAAAAAGTGCTCACTGTCAGGCTCCTAAAGGCCCCAGAGGGGTGGTGCGTCATAAACCGGCAGAGCACTCCGGTTAAAAATATAAACAATACAACAGACTTCCACTGGAAGGACGCACACTCAGGAATTCACAAAAAAAGTGAGTTTATTAACACTGGTTGTTCATACAAACCCAGGGGGAGCGTGAGCTGCACCTATAGGCCTAGCTTAAACTCTGGAATTGGAAAGGGAGCCCCCAGTGGAAGAGGGAGCACCCACTAAAGACGGGTGGCGGCCTAGATGACAGAGGCCCCTAGAGTAGAACGCTTTGCACCCATGAACTGGGTATTCTTGCATTACTGAATGCTTAGTGGAATTCTATGTTTTCAATGTAATACTTGTGTTTTCTACAAAGAGAGTCACTGAGCTGGACATTCATCGTTTTGCACTATTGGGGGTGGTATTGACCATCGGACCAGAGTAACCTCCACACTAACCTCCAAAGGTTTTGCACAGTACAACGCTCCATCCACTCCAACAGTTGTTGCTCAGTAGCATCTGCCTCTTGAACAGCATCACTAACTCGAATTCCCTTAAAGGGTCTTGCCTACATTCTCGTGAAACTGGTCAGTGTTTTTGCCTGTAAAGTTGTGTCATAAATATAAGGCATTGTTTAGACCCGTTTCAATGTCCGTTTTTAATTACTGTCAGTGCTAGCACCAGCAGGACCCACCTCACTTTAAGGACTGACACTCAGTGTCTATCAGCAAAACCTTAGTCAAAGCCTCTAAAATTACTCACCCCCTGCTCATCATAGAAAACCTCAAACTACACCCTCCTCCCCAGCAAAGGAAATCACTACCATCCAGCCCAGGCATCAAAGGGAATCCCAGGAGACCGCAGCACCTAGCCACCATTGAGAATACCTGGCCCCCCTCATTCCCCAGAGATTGGACTCACAAGGCAGTCCGACCCTGTGAGTGGTAATAGGGGTACTGCGTGCAACAACACCCTAAAACTCTCAGTACTAGAAGGCGTGGTCGCGGGTTCCCATTCCTCTATCGAAATCATTTTAGCGCTCATCTTTTGAGACCACTTGGGGTACCAATGCCGGGCAGGTGACTCCTCCGCAAACCAGCATTACCTAATTTAAAATTCCTCGACAGCAATCACCCCAGCTCTGAGGAACCATCGATGGAATCCCCCACCCACCCCATCCTCCAGGAATATCTCGGCAGCATCAACAATCATTTAAGAAAATGCGTGGTGCGCCCTGCCCCCCTCTGACCTCCCTGACCCCCAGCACTGCGATTCACTACACCCTCACCTTCCCCCAAAGATCCCCTTCAAGGTCCTTGTCCCCCACGGGCGCCTCCCTGAGAAATAAACCTCGGTCAGGTCTCCCCAAACCCTTCCATTGGGAATTTCCAGCCCCCTTCCCCCGTAAAGAGAATCCTCGGGCACCCCCGCCCCGCGCCTGTGCCTCGTGCACATTGATCTGTGCGGGATCACCCGAGGTGCGTGCGGCGGTGCGGTATGTGAGAGGCATGAGAAGAGGGGAGGGGAGGGGAGGCAGCAGCGAGCTGTACTGCTGCAGAGGGAGGGAGGCAACACTGCAGCAGCGGCTGGGCAGGACCGGGCTCCCCAACTTCTGCAGCGTCCAGAGGGGGATCCGCAGGGCAGCTGGCAGGTAAGGCGAGAGCAAAGGAAGGCGCGGGGCAGGAGAAGTAGTGGAGAGCGGGGGCGCTGGGGCACTGCGGAGGAGAGGGTACAGGAGTGAGACGGGGGACCGAGGCCGTGCAGAACTGCAGACACGGACCTGACCCCACCCCCTGAAAGGGGCTCTGAAAAAAACTCCGAGTCAGCAGAGAGCTGTGGAGGGAATCTGCATTGAGGGACAGAGGGGTATATGGAGGCTCGGAAGGGACAGGTGGCATGTAAAGCAGACTGCGGACAAGTAGGTAGCGTGAGGTACCCCCAGCGCGCAAGGTACGTAGGAGCCGGCAGGAGGTACATGAACGAAGGCTCTGCGGGTACAAGTATGCAAGTCAAGGATTCACAGGGATATAAGGTCTGAGCAGAGACACTGCGAGCACACGAGGTATGTAAACCAAGGTTTTGCAGAGACATCAGGCACGTAAAGGGGGGCTTTGAAGGGACATATAGTGCATAGGTTGAACAAAAAGCGGCCCGTCATGGAAATACTGTATGTGAATTAATTCTCTGCAGGAACACGGGATATGTAAAATGAAGCTGCAGGGGCACGGAGTATATAACGGAGCCCGTGATACATGAACGTGAGGTGTGTAAAGGATGCTCCGCGTGTAGTTGGAGCACGTAACCGAGACTGTACGACGGAGGCGAGCGGAATGTAAAGGAGGCTCCGAAGGCAGAGAGATCAGTTCATTAAAGAAGCGGTCGGCAAGGGCGCGGGGCAGGGAACAGAGGCTCGGGGGGACCCTGGGTGTGTAAAGGACCCTTGGCTCGCAGCGCATGCTGTATGTAAAGGGAGGTTCTGCTAGGACGTGAGGTGTGCAAATGAACCTCTGCGAAGACACAAAGTGTGTAAAGGGCGCTTGGCAGTGGGGTTCCGGGAGGGGTGTGTAAAAGAAGGCTATACAGAGGCATGAGGTCTGTCACAGAAGCTCCGCAAGGGCAATGATTGTGTGATAGGGCTCCGCAGGGGCATGAGGGGTGTAAAAGAAGGTCTGCTGTTCCTGTGGTGTGTAGAATTAGGATCAGCGGAGCCATGGAGTGCTTAAGTAAGGACTCGGTATGGATGCCAGGTGTGTCAAATGAAACTCTGCTGGGAACACTCCGGGTGTAAAATAAGTTTTGGGGCTTCCAGGAATATGAGGTGCGTATAGGCGGAGTCCACAGGCGGGGCATGAGGTGAAAGGGGGGCATAATGGGACCTGAGATGTGCAAAAGAAACTTTGCAGAAACCTGAGATGTGCGCTGTATAAAGGGATGACGTCGTAAAGGGACCTGAGGTGTGTAAAGGGGGATTTAGACTGGGCAGGGACTTGGAGAGTGTAAAGGGACTTTCAGCGACAGGAGCTTCGAGTGTGTAAATTGAGGTTCAGACTAGGCAGGGACTTGGAGTGTGTAAAGAGAGGTTTTGAGGCAGAAACGGAGTGTGCAAAGTGAGGTTTAGGGATAAGGACTTGGAGTGTGTAAAGCGATGATCTGCAGAGACCCGAGGACTTTACTGGTGGGGAGGGGACATGAGATATAAATAAGCCTCCGCATGAACAGGCGTTGTGCATGTGCAAAAGAAGCCCTGCAAAGACACGAAGTGTGTAAAGGCGCTCTGCAAGGATATGGAGTGTGTACACAATCTGCAGATACACGAGGTGCACGAAGGGATCTCGGCAGACGGGGCGCGAAGTGTATGTTTAAAGGGATGCTTATGAACAGTGAGTTGAGATAGGGTGGGGGACTGGGTGCAGTGTAGGGTGACCAGATTTTGAGGAGCAAAAACCGGGACAGGTCAGACATAAAAGAAGGACTAAATAATTAACTCTCACTTTTATATCTGGCCTGTCCCGTTTTTTGTGTAGCTTTGTGAATGTGTGCCTATACATGTGTGTGTGTGTGTGTGTATATATATATATATATATATATATATATATATATATATACACATACATACTTTTACAAGTCTACATATATAATATTATCTATGGATTGACCTGCACCCCCAACCCGCCCCCACCCACCTCTCTCTGCTCCCCACTCCTCGCTCTGCTGGGAGCAGACGCGACTGTGTTGCCTGGCAGTAACAGATAAATTACTTTAATAACTTTATACTTTGTAGGCGTCTGATAAAGGAGAGCATGCCTTTAACAAATGCTTCCCTAGATGATCTGACCTTTGTCCCAAAAATCGGGACATTTATTAAATGATCTGGCATTTGTCCCCAAAACCGGGACATTTTATTAAAATTAAGAGAACCGTCGGGACACCGGGACAGTCCTCTAAAAACCGGGACAGTCCCGGGAAATCCGGGAGGTCTGGTCACCCTAGCTGCAGTGACACCATGCCGCCAGCGGATGCGGTTGCTGAGGGAGGCATGCGCCTGCTGCTGAAGTTTCATGCTCGCCCAGCAGCCGAGGAGCAGGTGTCGGAGCAGCGGCGTAAGGTGAAAGGACGGGAGGTTACACAGAGGGCGGGGCAGGGCCCGGGGGCAAGGGGCAGTGCTCCAGAGATAAAGCTAAAAGGGGCGGGGCTACTAAACGCCTAGAGAGCGTTAGTAGCAGATTGTGGCGGGTGAGGAAAAAGAGGGGGCAGAAATAACTAGAGAGAGACAGCGCGTGACTCAAATATTAATATGTGAAAAAAACCGAGCAGTGGGGAGAGCCTGCAGGAAAATACGCGCACGGCAGAGAAGGGAAGAAGTAGGCAGTTTTAATAAAGGAATGAGAAGGGTAGGCTAGGAGACGCCAGCAGAGAGAAATAGAACAAGGAAGAGAAAATGCGAAAGGGCAAACGGAGACTGAGGGCAGTATCGGCCTTCGAAGACAGCGAGGGAAGAACTGAGGGGTGCAGAGAGACCAAGAGAAACGATTTAACGAATATGAGAAACTGGGACTCAATCGGGGCGCTGGCACTGCGCTGAGAGAGGATGCCCACTAAGGATGTGTAGCCAGAGTGTAAAAGAGAAAGAAAATAGTTTTAAGAGAGACAGGCGGGTTTAGGAACCTGGGAGAGGTGAATGTAGAAGGCGCGGAAACAGGAGGAGGCAGAGTGGCGAATGAGTAAGAAGAATGGTGGAAAAGGCGTCGATGTAGAAAGTAGTAGAAACAGTGAGAGAAAGGCAGAGGTATGCGGAGAGTGCCAGGACGGACCGGAGGGAGGGAGACGATACAGAACTGGCAACGGTACTTGGTGCTGTTTATGCGCCCAGGGGGTCCCGTCACTTCTCTCCGGCCCGAGCATCACCCAAGCCACTCAGCAGCCCCCAAGCACTCCCGCCACTCGGAGACGGCAGAGCTGTCGGAAGCTTAGCGCAGTGGGGGCGCATGATGTCGGACGGCTTCTAAGCCCCCCGGCCCCGAATGTGGCAGTGCCACACACAGTCTTTGGAGGCGGAGAGGCGCAGGTACAGAGGAGGACGGAGCAAGAGGCGGCGGGAGAGAGAAGGCGGTGGGGAGGGAGGCTGAGAGGGGTCGGGGGAGAGGTCATGTGCTCTGAGGGGGCTACATTCACTAGCGCAAATCGTCATTGTTTTGGGGAAAAGCTGGACGTGTGCTCGGAATCGAAGCGCGCGCTACTTCACAAGCGTTCCCCAGTCGTCTCATTTCTCAGTATTGACCTCCCCCCGTCAGCTTCGACAGTGGTGGAAGGTTTTCATCCCCAGATGTGGCCCGCTGATAGGAATCTGTGCGCAGGAGGGACCACTCAGGCTTGTCTCACATTCGGGGTGTAGCTCCGGAGAAGGGACAGGGAGCGGTGGCGGCCGCGGAGGTGCTTACGGAGTTGGGTCACGGTACTAGGAGGAACCGATTTATGCAGCCTCCCTCTATGATCCGATAGCTTTCTCTTATTTTGGGGCGCAGTATTTCCTGGAAGCATCTGCGTCTCACTGGCTCCCCATGGTTTCATTTAGTAGTAGTTGCTGCAACCACCTTCTGGTGGCTCGGATACTGTCATTGTGAGCCTTTACCTTAGAGGTCATTTAGATCGAGCCAGAAAGAGAAAGTAAAGACTGCTCTATGAGGCCTCTTTCATTCTGTAATTTCTATTCCTTGCTGGGTCTGCAGGAGGCATAAGATACCCAAGGGTGGGACAGAGAAGCAATCTGTTATTGTCACTAGGGATCAAATCGTGTGATGTCACTACTGCTAGCACTAGCATTTTGGTTACTCAACATCCAAGTCACAGTCCATAAGTGTACTATGTGCACTAAGCAGTGAATGCATACCTGGAGATGGGTGTGTGACTTTTTAGGGGGTACCCAAATGACCTACCCGGTATAAAGATGTAATGGAGTCAGACACCCACTGGAGTATGCTCCCGAACTCTGACTCTCCCTCATATGGCTTTCTAAGTCCACCACTCTGCAGATGGTCCAACTCCACATTGAAGGGACCATCCAGCGAATGTCACCACAATACATCTCAAAACCCTAGCTAATTTCATCAAACAGAGCAACATCCTAGAACGCCTTTTAGAGAAGAGAATTGATTTTTTTCTCTACACTGGATGACCTCTTTACCGTTTGAGTTTCAGCCCCTGACACTGCCCCTTTGCAATTAAAGGACCTCATCTGAGCGGCAGTCAACCCCCAAAGTGCTCTCAGCACACTTCTAAATGAAGACAACCTCCTATGGAGTGAGGTCTTACTGGGTTCCTGTCTCGTACCTGTAGGTCCAGGTGAGATAGGGAACCAGTGGTCTCTGTCCCAAAGCCCTACTAGGCTAAATCTAGAAACACAGGGTCTTTTTATATCTCACCAGGCCTTGCATTTTCACTAGCTCCCTTCAGGCGCACAGTGGCTGGGCTGTGGTACTTGGCTATCTGTACCTCAACGTATTACTCACATTCACGTTCTTCTTGGAGCCAAGGGGTAGCCCTGCTCTCGTGGCCTCACAGCTTGGTCAATGAGCTGCAGGAGTCAAGCGCCATGAGGATTTATCACTGTAGGTTCCCACTTTTAGCACATATTTGTATCCAGCACAAGGGCTCCTGGTTTGTTTACATCAGTGCCACATGACAGAGGGCAAAGGAACAGGCAAATGTGCCACAACATGCTCCTGTAGTGCACAGGCATGGATGTCAAGGACCCCATCTTGACAGCACTGCAGCTAGAGACACGCTGAAGGTGGAGATGAAGCCGGTAACATGGTTATTAGTGCAGAGGTCTGTAAGTGGGACAGGGTGGATCCCGTCATAGCAAAAAATGGACATTGAACCAGGGCCCCATGGGGTTCTTTATTTCTGTCCTATGTCAGCTAAAGAAAATAAATGATGCTCACCTGCCTGTTACACACCGAACCTGACACTCAACATCACCAGAGTTATCTTAGCCAAATTTAGATTTCACTGCCGGCCCCAAGGTAAACTCAATGGGCTTGTGTGAACCAATGTGATTCAGACTAAGCCATTTAAAAATTAGGTGTGCGTCCGTCATTGGTATCAGACACTTATACCAAATTTTGAGAAGTTTTTACTTTTCGAAAAACAAACTCCCAGAGCCGGAATTTGTTTTTGGAAATGTCAAAACTAATGTCCCCAAACCGATAGGAGTTTTCTCCCATAATATATTTTTTTAAATTTTACTGCCCCTCACCACCAGAATATTCCTGGGAGTGATGGACTGCAAAAAAAGTGACCTTACCACCCACTCAAAGTAGAACAGAGAGTCAGATGGCTCACCTCTGAACGCCCATACCCCTCTGGGTCATCGGTGGGATATTTACACCAATGTAGTTAATTTTACTCTGTCAGTGTAAACCTTGCAGTCTTTTCAATAAAAGATTGGGCGGGCAGACCAAGAGTTTGGTGGGGAGGGTACTCCAGTGCCATTGTGACATAGTACCTTGTCTAAATCGAGCATGTGGACTACACAAGGTGAAACTGATTACAGCTAGTCTTTAAAAGATGTGGTATTTGTACCTGCCAATAGGTATTCAATTTGAGTTTTAATTCCGATACACAATGCAGATTGTCAAATAATAGTTAACATTTCTTCACCTGGGGTTTAAAGACTCTCCTCTAACAAGGATGAAAAAGTTGTAGCTGTGGAGGTAATTGTATGTGGCATAATTAATAATGCTTGAGTAGATTTTTAATTAGGTAGCTTGATGTTTTTAATACTGTTTTTATTTCAATTAAAACGTGTATTTATTTGGAACGGTTTTAATTACCTAAGTAACTATTATTCATTCATTCATGCATTAGACTTACAGATGAGTGAAACACTGAAAGCTCAAGACAGTTTAGAGTCAAAAGGCTGGCTCTGTGTCAGCTCGAGGTACTCTTGGGTCCTTGAGCCCAAACAAGCTGAGCTTTGATGTGGCCTGCCACTCCCACGCTCCCCTCATGCACCAGTAATTAAATTTAAACCATTAACCTTTGTTGTAAAACAAGAAGGACGAAGATTTGCCCATCATATGGTTAAATTGCACAATATAAAACCAGAAACGTCGAGATTATTTGCGGATTCCCTGCTTGTCCTAATTTTGTGATCCTAGGCACATATTTTATTTAACTGAGACTATTTGTCTTCATTATCACATATGAAAACAGCTTTGAATGCATGTGTTCAGGATGTGCGCTGAACAATTTGATTTAGTAGATTATAATTTAGATTTCCAGCAGGGGCGTAGCTTCAGGGGGGTGTTACAACCCCGTAATAAATATACTTTCTGATGAATAGTTGGTACAGGTGCTTTCAGTGGCGTATGGTGTGGTATCTGTCAGATTTCACCTGGGTTTTTGGCATTCACACACTGACAAAAACACACACACACTCTCATCTCAGCTCTGAAATTTCTAAAAATGTTGAATATTTCTCAAAATATTGTTTTTCTCACTTAGTACTTCTATCAATCAGCATTCTTCTGCTTTTCACTGTCTTTTAAGCCCCTGCACCCTGCCTGTCCTATACTCTATTTTAACATTATATGCCAGCGTGATTGTGGGGAAATCTGAAGATCACACCCCTCCAATCTTACTGACCAATTTTTACAGATAAAAACAGACAAAAAAACAACACAATGTGTTTTCTATCTGTATTTATTTTTAAAAGCAGAAAAACAAAGAATCTTGTGATTCTTTTGAGTAACTCTCCATGCTGTCCTTTATCAATTCGAGGAGGCCCATAGCTGAACTTATACAAGCATGGGGAGTTACAAAACAGGATGAAATATCCTTAAATACAGGCATATGCCAGCATATATTTGTATATAATGTTCATAAGTATCTGTGAGTGTAGTGTTTTGTCATATCTGGCTGCTTAATTTGCTATCACGCGACAGGCCTCAAAGTAGGAGTGCATGCTTGTCAGTTAAATAAATGTGGAAATATACATTTTTAAGACTCCTTTTATTCTCAAAACACAAAATAAATATGGATAAATACAAATAAGATGGCCAAAAGATTCTACGCCACCTGTAGGATACACAAGACAACTTACTTGCCCTTTAGTTTACAAATGGCATTGATGTCAGTTTGTTAGACTGTTTCCAAAGTCAAGTTTAAAAACTACCACATAATAATTACTTTTTAGTATAAGTGAAGTAATCTGATGTAATATGTGAAACTCTTCCACATGTTAAAGCAATATCATTTTTTGAATATTGAAGGGCGTGTATCATATTTTCCTCAGTGGTTTGTTGCAATATTTGCATGTCGAATATTTTCATGGCTTTTCTCTTGCTCTTAATTTAGTGGCCCGTCCACCTTTATGCTGTGCCCATGGTTACATAGGCCACGGTTCTTGTAGAGGGATCTTAGTTACTCTTCTTAGGACACACATGCCTTTTATAACCATCTTCTCTTCTAATCTCCCATCTCATTCATCCCACTAAAAGCATTAAGAGTGAGTATGCCTTCTAGGCTGGGTCACTATCAGGGCTGCTCACCCACAGTCCTCTCGATCTGGCTGCTCTTTCCTCCATCTTGGTTGTTTGGGGCAGCACTGCAGTCTCTGCATCATTGGATAATGCCAATGCCCTAATTTTGCTGGAAGATACCTCTGGTCTTCAGACAAGCAATTCAGAGAGACAAGCACTTTACTTCAGGCCTAGGAGATAAAATGTCTCATCTTGGTCCCGGCTTGAAAATTGGAGAGAGGTGCTATCAATCCTATGTCCAGGATGACACAAGTCAGGCCCATGAGCTTTTCATGGCCATGTCGAGTGGACAAAGTGCCACTTAAAATTTAGAGTGCAACTCAAGTAATACCTTTCAGACTAAGGGTTACAAGAGCTATGTCCTTATCCAGTTAGGGAGTCAGACTAGGTGGCCAGCTCTCATTCTGAGAGAAGCTGTTCTTACATTTTAGCCTACCAGCCTCTCCGAACTGAGAACATTTTTGTAGGTTCTTTCAAGGGGAACCCGAGGTAAAAATGGCTGGGTCGGAAGAAATGTGAATTCCAATAGAAAGTATGGTTGTAATGCATCTACCTTCAATTGCGCAGTAATTCTGACAAGGGTCTCTGTTCCTGGAATGGAAAATCCATAAACCCAGTAATCCAGAGACTAGATAATCCAGGAGCGAGGGAATCCAGAAACATGGGTTTTCAAAGATTTATGACTCCAGAAACGTGTAAATTCACAACCTTTGAGAATAAAAAGGTGGCAATTTGGAGGTTAGTAAATTCGTAGATATGTGAGATTGTATACTCATGTGTGAATCCTAATATGCAAGAATGCTGTTGCAAAAACATTTAGTAGCCTAGGCTCTAGCGACTTGTACATTTGAAGACATGTGAATAGATATATAGGCATGAATGCAGAGTCTGGAGAACCAAGAGGTTGAGCAATTAAGACAAGCAAGTAGTTCGAGTCCTCGGAGTCCAGCGACTCAGGAAATAGTTTAACTTGGAATCCAGGAATGCAGCAACACAGATATTAAAAAATTGGATACTAGGAAATCCAAGAACCTGTGAGTCCAGGTATGTACAGCTAGAGAGAATTTGAAACCAAGTACCCAAGAATCCAGAGACCTGAGAAGCTATGGTCCAATAAATTTGTACTAGAGCCGCAGAATAAAAGAAAGATCTGAGAATCAGATATTCAAGGTTTCAGAGACACACAAATAAAAGAGACTCGAGTATCCAGAGATCTGACACTACAGAGATATTGTAATTCTGAATGTAGGAATTCAAAGCAATGCCATAAGAAGGAATGTGAAGCTTGAGATTTACATAATAGTAACTGCTGCCATTGGAAACATTGGACCCCAAATCAGAATACGACACAAAACAAGATAGAAAATGGTCATGTTCTATGGGTTCTATATTTGTAAGTCTTAGCTGAGTCCCGGTTGAGAGGGTCCTGATATCCCAGTCAAATCCAGAGTTCTCACACGAGTTAGCAACTTTGAGACTTAAAGACAATTCCCAACTTATTTTTGGCATAACCTGCACTTTGGACAAGCACATTCACTATTCCATATAGATGTCTATTCCTCTTGAGTGCTAGAGGTAAACACATTGTCCAGAGAGGTGGGTAACGCTTGTCCCTTAGAGTCATCATTGAACTATTATAACTGGAAACGTATGATACTGTGTTTGAAACTCCACATACCTACTTTGAAGGATCTTATGGAATATGCTGAATAAATGTATTTAATGCTTGGTTCTCATCACTTTATTTCCTTAACCCGCAGTCCCATAGTTGCTGTATGGCTGCGTAGTATACGTGTTTGACTGGCCTGGCAGAGGCCTCTCTTTAAAGTAATGTGCAAACCCTGCCGCTTCCTCTGCTGTCTGTCACGCCATGTTAAGCCTGCTTTACAGCAGCATGTCAGTGATACTGTACAGAAGTAATAAAATAGAGACACTAATAGCCCACGGCCGGATAAGGCAACATAGAAATTGCATGTGTATTGGCGACGGTGGGCCATGGTGCAGAAAGACGAAAGGTATTAGAGTGAGCAGTGGCGAAGATCTTCATCCCTGCTGGCGCCTACGATGGAAATTCCCCGTACCTCGGCTAAAATTACTCATTTTCTCTCTGCCTGTACTGAACTAATCATGTAAAGGTGTCCTCGATCTAACAAAAACGCAGTCTTGAGTCCCAGCACATCTTATACTGCGCTGGTTCTCAACAAATGCAAACACACTGTGTTTGGACTCAGGTAAACAAAACAAAGAGGTTAGTCCCTGAACGCGTCCAATTAAGGTAATGTTATGGACACAGCTGAATAATGTATTCAAGGCTTTGTAGATACGTTGTTGCAGTTCTAACTTAAAGCAAAGGTGCAGTTATTTCTGCACTTATTCACACAGGTTATCTAGAACTTGTTTTCAGTGGCAGCTCCTCCCTTAGGGCGGCGGACCATCGCCTCCAACCAGCAGCAGTCACTGCAAATTCTTTAACAAACTAAACAATAATATACCAGGTTTAATATCATTTTGTTTGTTAAAGAGGCAGGGCATTGGGGATGATGAGGGGAGTGCACTCCACTCAGTGCGCATGTATGTTTGGCCGACCGTCTCGGGCAGGCCAAACACACATGCGCAGTAGGCTCTTTCCAGCCCAGCAACACAGGTGCCGAGCTGGAGAGAGCATGCACAGGCTCCCAGTATGACTGGGAGCACACTGGCTGGGTGCTCTCAGCCAATCCTGCTCTGAGCAGCATCAGGATTGGCTGCAGGGTAGGCTGGGAGCCTGTGCCTGCCTGCGGCAGAGGAGATGGAGGAGCGGCGCGGCAGCGTGCAGGTACGTTTTTTTATTTTTAAAATTATTTTAAATGACATTTTACCCCCACCCCGGCGCGCTGCACCTAACCCGTCCCTCGTGAACGCAGCGAGCCGCGACTGCTTACTTTCATTGTTGTAGACCAATCCAAACCAGATGTGATCCAAACATTGGTCTTTTTCGTAATGGACCCTTACCAGTTGTGTTTCACATCCCGTCAAACCAAATCACCCACATTCAGTCTATGCATATCTGGAGGCAGTTGTAACCAGTAGTATGCCAATTGTAATATGATTTCAATCACAGTTTTTATCTTTCATTGAGGATCAATACAATCAGCAGGCTGTGACCACAACTGTGACAGATAGTTAAATAACTGCGGATGATGGTTCAAATGGTACAAATCATGTAATAAGAGGGGTGAATATTGGATCCCGACTACTGATGGAAGTCAGAGGATGTTAATGGTGGTATGATGATGTGCGCCATGGTCTGTGAATGTGACAGAAGTTCTAAGGGTGTGCATGGAGACTCGAAGGACATCTAAGAATGTGACTGGAAGCCTGGGAGTGTGAGTGGATACCTGAGACTTCAGTTAGAGATCAAAAGGCTTGTTTGAGGATGGAGGCTGGATTTTAGTAATGGATGTTTGAGGATGTCATTGGACACCCTGGTGTCTTAATGAGAAATTAGGTGTTGTTTCCATGTGTTTGCGTGTGACTAGAAGTTTGAGGTGTGAATGGATCTCAGACCGTCTGAGTGGGCATTTGAGCATGTCAGTGAAGGTTTGAGGATATGATGGAAGTTTTGAGGTGAGAATGGAGGTCAAAAGCTATGAATGGGCATTTGAGTGTGTTATTAGAGTTTCGAGGTTAATTTTGAAAGCTTGAGATGGGAGTGAAGGTCAGCAGGAGTGAGCTTAGGTTTGAGGGAGGCGGTGGTTTAGGTCTGTGTGACTAATCATGTCATGGTATATTTGTTCCGGATTCTACATGTGAAAATGAAAATTTAAGGACATTTGATTGAGCATATGAATGAATATAATGTGTACACTCAAACCTTCAATGATTGTGAATTATGGATGACCATATTGACTTACAGGATATCGACATGGATTTAAGGGGCAAGCAGTCTGATTGTGGGTCTGACGACAATATACTAGATAGATGGATAATTATTTTAATTTTAAGAGCAGTGGTACTGGGTCTTCAGTTTTGATATGGCATTGCGTTTGGGCAGTAATCTAGATTTAGGTTATGTTTAAACAGTAAATGTCACCCCTTATTATTTATCCATAAAAGAGGTTTTGATTTTCTCTGTGTTTCCCTCATGATTCTGATTCCATTGTAGCTGGGAGAGCTGACAGACCTCAGGTATGATGTTTGTAGATGTTTAAAGATGTATGGAGCAATAACAAGCATACCAATGCGTTTTCTTGTCAACTTTCTGAACTTGGGTATAACAGACCTGTCAACATTAATGAGTTAGATTTTTTTGTAAGGAGGAGCAGACTAGTGGGTATAACGCTCATTCCTTTGTGATTTATGTCTACCACAAAAATGACTCTATCTCTGAGGATTATGATCATACATCTGTAAATAACACACTAGGCCACTAATTAATAGCGCAGGTCTTTGAATAATTCATTTAGGTCTATGATGTACGTGTCTGGTTTTGATAAGAACAATTTCATTTCTGTGAATAATAGTTTAAGAAATGCTAATAACGATTCACAGCCTGAAAAGTGTCACTTTTGGGGGTTCTGGGAATTATAGGTCTCAGTTCTTAGTATTTGAATGTTAATTCACTGCCTGCATTTATTGAGTTTGAGTTCTAATTACCTAGCTACATCCAGTAAGGTTGTTTGGTTACTGCACAAAGATTTCAAGTTCATGAGTAGTTTATGGGTAAATGGTGTCAAATAAGCCGTAAATGTTAATTTTACACCAGTGTATATTTGTAATATGTTTGTTAATTAAGATTTCGGGTCGTAAACAATGGATTTTAATATGTGAGAAATGCATTGAGGTATCTGAATTACGATACTGTCTAAATAATTATTTTAACTCTGTGAGTATAAATTCTAGGTATTTGAATTTGATTATGGGCCTGTCAATAACTATTTGAATAATACCTGTCTCTGGAAATTCTGTCCCAGTGTTTGAATAATAATTTCCTCCCTCAGAATAATGATTCTCGGGGTGTAAAACATGATTCGAGTGTATGGACCAAGATCAAAGTCTACTTCTGATGATTTCAGGGAAGTGACAAGATATTCTTGGTATGGTACTGTTGAGTCTGAGATGCTGAATATTGATTTTAGGCCTGTGTGTTGTTGTTGATGTTGTTTTCCTAATCCGTGAATGCTGTTGCCAAAATGCAATTAATAATTTGAAGTCCGTCACTGATGACTATAAATACATCAATTGTAATGGTCGAGTTACAATAAATCAGTAAAAATGAAAAAATATTTCAGTTCTACTAATAATTACAACAGTACGGTTCTGAACATACTAGTTGGAGGTTGTATACTGTGGTGCAAAATTTCACGGAACCAGTTGTAATCTTCCTCTTTCTGTGAAATAATGATTGGTATGTGAACAATTTTGTGAATAATTCGTTCTTTCACATAATATTTGTACGTCTATGAAGAATGATAAGAGTTCTAAATGTTGATTCAGGTATTTGAATAATGATTCTAGGTATTTAGATAAGTGTTCTTCATTCTGTAAATACTAATTCTATGTCATTGAACAATGACCTTAAGTCTAGGAATAATGGCAATAGGTCTGTAAAATATTCCTGGTCTCTGGCAAATGATTTTAAACAGTGAATAATGAAATTTTCTTGATCCATAATTATCCTAAGCCATTGAATAACGATTTTAAGTTTATGAATAGTGGCCAAGGAGTGCTATATAGTGGTCATTTGTGTACACTGAATTATGATCTCTGAATAATCTTCTAGGCCTGTGGACCTATTGTGTACCTCTGTGATTAATTAATCATGGTCGTGATTACTGATTCATTGTCAATAACTAATCTTGGTAAGCGGGCAATTCCTGTATTTTTGTGACTGATTTTCCATCTCTAAGCAAGGATTTCAAAATATGTGACTATTGATTTAGTTTTATGAATTCTGCATGAGGTACAGGAATAGCAATTCAAAATCCCTGAATAAAGATTGTATGTCAGTGAATGATAGTTACAGCTCTGTAGTTGATATTTGCAGATCAGTGATTAATGAACCTAGGTGTGGGCATATGTTTCCAAATCAGTTAATAATTATTTTGGATGTATTTCTAAATATAGCTCATCTCTAACTGGAGGCTTTAGTTTTCAAAGAGAGAGAGAGCAAGATACTCTTGATTCATAATTGTAAATACAGGTTTCCAAGTATACTTTTAGGTTCATAAATAACACTTTTTGGACTGGAAACAAAGATTATAATTTTTTGAATTAATATTCAAGGTCTCTAAACAAAGACTCTAGGTCTTAGCATAATGACAGTTGGTTTGTAAATGAACTACATGTACTTCCAAGTATCCGAGAAGGGCGCGAAATGTGAGGAAAAATTGTATGACTGAGAGGTACATATGTGTTGAGATGGAAATAGTGAGCAATGAACACTAGTGAAAACTGTGATCCATGAGCCTATGGGTAGATGGACACTAAAGCTTTGACTAATCAAATACTTCAACAAGCATTTGCAATACAATAGTTCTCACATTTGTGAGAGTTAGAGCTATTAGCATTGCAAATTACAATGTCTTTTACCTATGTGTTTTGGTTTGGAGTGTAGTGGCTCTATGAACAGAGACGCAACACTGTCTAGAGGACTAAGAATGGGAAATTACCACTCGAAACAGAGATACAGCTGAAGCCCTGCCTAGAAGACTTAGAATGGGGGAGTTACCAATGGGAATAAAGAAGTAGCTGCAGCACTGTCTAGGGGACTAAGAATGAGGAATTACCACTGGGACCAGAAAAGTGACTGCAGCATTGTCTACAGGACTAAGAATAAGGAATTACCTCTCGGACCACAGAAGCAGCTATCAGCACTGTCTAGTGAACATAGAATGAGGACTTACCAAAGGGACCAGAGAAGCAGCGAGCAGCACTGCCTAGAGGACTTATCATGAGGAATTAACGATGAGACCAGAGAAGCAGCTAGCAGCACTTCCTAGAGGACTAATTTTGAGGAATTACCACTGGGACCAGAGAAGCAGCTGCAGCACTGTCTAGAGGGCATAGAATGTATAATTACCACCGGGACCAGAGAAGCAACTGCAGCATTGTCTAGAAGACTAAGAATGAGGAATTACCACTGGGACCAGAGAAGCAGCTGGCAGCACTGTCTACAATACTTAGAATGAGGAATTACAACTGGGACCAGAGAAACAGCTAGCAGCACTGCCAGGAGAACTTAGAATGAGGAATTTCCAAAGGGATCAGAGCAGCAGCTTGCAGCCTTTTCTTGAGGACTTAGAATGAGGAATTACCAACGGGATGAGAGAAGCATCTAGCAGCACTTCCTAGAGGACTAAGAATGAGGAATTACAACTGAAACCAGAGAAGCAACTGCAGCACTGCCTAGAAGACTTAGAATGAGTAATTTCTGATGGATCCAGAGAAGCAGCTTGCAGCATTGTTTAAAGGATTTATAGTGAGAAATTACCGACAGGACCAGAGAAGCAGCTTGCAGCACTTTCTAGAGGACTAAGAATGAGGAATTACCACCAGAGAAGCAGCTAGCAGCGCTGTCTAGAGGACTTAGAAAGAAGAATTACCACTGGGATCAGAGACGCAGCTAGCAGCACTGCCTATAAGATTAAGAATGACGGTTTACCACTGTTAACAGAGAAGCAGCTGCAGCACCTTTTAGAGGACTTTAGAATGAGAAAGACTGAAAGTGGATGAGTGTGTGTCTGTCGGAAGATGCAAAACACGCACACAGAGCCAATTATTTCTAAGACAACAGTGGAGGGAATAGTGGCTTGGAAAACATCAATTAAGTATACCCGAGCAGGGACACAAGAACAAACGAAACCTGAAACCTTTGGTGCCTTTCTAAACACGGTGTTGTCACTGGTGGGGTGTAGACACATTGCTATGGACAACCAGAAGAACACTAAGGCTGCAATGCCCAGACGGGAGAAGGGAGGAGGCATCATCATACACTGTAACAGGAGGAAGCAAGAACATAGTGTGATGGACAACAAAAATGTTCTCTTAGTGAAATCGCCTGGGAGGAAACTAAGCACACAAAGTAGGGACACTTAGAAAAACGCACCAATAAAAAGGAAGCATAGAAGACAAGCACAACAAAGAACCAAAAGCAATAGTGGGTGTGGTGAAAGCCCATAGACTGAATACAGCATGTCTTGCAGCCAGCGCATGCGCGCGCTCGCTAGGCTCGACCTAAAAACTAAATTCTGTATTTACTAAATTAAGTAGCAAAGAGATTTGACTGTCAAGGGGTAATGTGTAGTCAATCTTAAGTTCAATGATGAATTGATGACATGAATACATTTTTTCGGTCTACACAAATCTAAAATAGAATATTATTGCTTAAGTGTACGAGTTGAAGCAAGCATAATGCAACAAATTCTATTGTTTTTTTACAACAAATGCAATTCTTAGTTTTCACTTGGATTTGCACATTTCTGGTTTTTAGTTACTTTTCTCATTTCCCACCGTAATAGAGGTAAAACGTACCTACCATAACATGAAACTAAAGGGGAATGAACAAAGAGACAACATGGATACTGGACAGATTAACACCTTGAGTATGAGGCATACATTTTCAGTGAACAAAGGGATATTGTGTACTTGGCTCAACTCTCCTTTGAAGAAGCTTTTTTGAGACCGGTCTTGGCCTAAACATGTTTGTACATCCTGGTTTATGCTGCTGTGGTAAGAATGTTTTCACAGTACAGGAACTGAGCACGGCAGTTACTTACACTGCCTTTGAAAGAGGAATGAAAGGCCTCCTATTTAGCTGATAAATTACCCTTGGAAAATGAATATTACTGATTCAAGCTTGGTCAGGGAATGGACTTTCCCTAAAACACATTATCTCTCTAATTTACCCTTCTGGGATCACATGAAAGCTCTCCCTCGTTTCTCATATGGGACGTTCTAACATGACAGTATCATTTGCATACATTGTTTATGTTTGTATCTAATATGAAGCCTTCTACTGGTATGGAATACATTTATATTCATGTATTGTAATTAAGATGCATATAGTTTACAACTTGTATCACTGATCTCGACCTTAAGATGTGCATTCCAAGTTGAATATGTAAATATGTATATTCGAACTCGTGGTTTCTCTGGCATCAAATTGCTGTGGTTCATGTTCTAGATCAGTGGTTCTCAACCCTTTGACTTCTGTGGGCCCCCACTTTATCATTACTGGAACCCAGGGGCCCCCACTGAAACATCATTGAATTCTGGGGACCCCCACTGAGTCATTATTGGAAGCTTGGGCCCTAATTTGTCAATATTTATTAATATTTGTAATCTTCTAAGCAGTCGCGGACCCCCTGAGAAGGCTTTGCGGACCCCGAGGGGTCCCCAGACCACTGGTTGGGAACCACTGTTCTAGATAATAAAAAAAATAAAACACACAGACTGACAAAAACGGAGGTATATTGTGGATTTGGAAACTATGTACTGAAAACAGTAAAGATTGTTTTCTCCACTCTGGAAGCAGGTTTTTTGGGCAGAAATAACTTGCCTACATTAGATGGACCATACAAGGTGCCATCAGCACAACACTCTTTCCCGACTTTATATCTTATGTCAAGTATTCCCCCTAAGGACACAGTCTTAGGGAGCGGAATTTACCCACAGCGATTATCTTACTGACTAGTAGGTTATGTCTGCAGTGTGTGCTTCTTCTCTTCAGGAAAGTGGTAATATACTTTTAGAGACTTCAATATATCACATTGAATGGGGCTCCCTTCTTCAACATAGTATGTCAATGACGTGACACAATCCTGAGTTTTATGAGATAGCTCTGCTGCTGTGCATCGTTTTCCTAGCAGAGTATTATGAACTCCTAACAGCCTCTTTTTAGGTCTGGTATTAGCCAAAACCTTTTGATTGTAGTAAAACTATACATATATGATACATATACCGGCTTTCAACAAGCCCTCTTCATCCATTTATCTGTTGTTGTGCCATTTACATTTAATTCTGTAAAGTACAGCATACAGAATGGGGCAGTAGGTCAGCCCATTTCAGTCAATGGCCACATTTATTATGAGTGATGCCATTTTGCCCTTTCACAATACACTAACACACAAAGTAGTTTGTGTCAGTCTAGAAACTACTATGGCAATGTGTGATTTAGCAGAATTATCTTGTAGGGAGTGTAGTATTCCGAGTGGTGTTTGGAGCTGGGAAGATTCTGAGCTGCCTGTAATTACTGAAAAGGACATTATCTCAGCCGTGAGAAGGAGCCCAAGTATGAAGGTGCCAGGATCGGATGAAGTTCCTGTTGACCTTTTTAGAGCAAACTTACTTTTCTGGGCTCCGGTACTGGCTTGTGTGCTCGGCTGTGTATGTGTTCAGGGCTCCCCAAAATCCTGGTCTAGGGCAATAATTGTCCCCATTTTTATGAAGGGTGATAGGAGTGATCCCCACTGTTATCTGCCCATTTCTTTGATCGATTCTACCGCCAAGGTACTGGGAAGAATCTTATTGTATCAGCTTGAGCACAGGGCAAATGAGAGCAATATTCTATCTCCTGCCCAGTACAACTTGAAACACAGTCTAGGCACAGTGGATCAGTGCCCAAATCTCCACCAAACAATGACTAAAAATGTGCTCGCCAAGGAAGAATGCCTTTACTTGGCATTTATGGACCTGAGATTAGCATTTGACAATGTTGTAAGGTCAAAACTGTGGAACTTGCTTTTAAACAAGGGAGCTAATCTGCGTATTGTCCATCTCCTAACGCAGCTGCATACTGATGTCGAAAGCTGTGTTAGATTTTGGCCAGGAGGAGAGTGCACCTGTTATTTCAAGATTCAGAAGGGGGTTAAAAAGGGGTGTGTGCTGGTGCCTTTCCTGTTTAGTATTTATATCTTCGACCTCGATGACCATCTGGTAGGACTGGCAGCTCACACCTATTACTGGTAGTGATGTATGCCGATGATTGCGTCCTTATGGCCAGAACGTGCCTGGGACTCCAAAAACTCCTAGACGCATGTTAGTTATATGTCCAATCTGGGGCTTACTACAAATACAACCAAAACATATGCTATGGTTTGTGGGCACCCTAAAAGCAGACCAACTCACTTTCATGTGCATGGGAACACTTTTAAATGCATGACCACATTCTCATATTTGGGGATCCCGTTCGACAATAAGGTTACTTGGAAGCACTTGAAGAATGTGAGAGCAAATCAGCATGAGCAAGTGACAGCCGCTGTGTTCGAGTTTGCATCAAAGCTAGGTCCTATGCCCCTGCCAGCTACTACCACAATATATAAATCTGGACCTGTACCAATTGTTACCTATGGTGTGGTGGTGTGGGGTTATGGCAACATCCTCCAGCTGCAAGCCTGGGAAGACAAATTTCTTCACAGGGTATTGTCCCTGCCTAACTCTGTCCATTCTGTATTAGTGCATGAGGAATTGGGACTGCAATATTTGTGAGATATATTGAGGTTGGCACCTATTCTGTTATGGCTGTCTGTATGGTGTAGAATGGAAGCGGTCCTGACACAAGCTGTAATCAGTAATTGTCTTACACTGGAAAGAGTCTCCAAAATGAATGGTTATCATATATCAGAGAACATTTATACCTGACTCGAAGAAGAAATCTGAATGACCAACTATCGGTGATTACTCAGTCCCACAAAGCTAAAGTGAAAGGCGAACTAGAAAAGCCACTAATTGAAAAGAGCTGTGGGGTTGAAATTAAGAAGAAGTCTGTAGAATTATATCTTCCATTAAATACTACCGCAGCTATTGAACCTTACTTACGTAAAACATCCTGTAACCAAAGATTCTACCTTACAAGATTTAGGCTAGGAATTACCCATCTTTTAGTATATACCCCTCTAGAGTATACAAGAACAAGGACTTGTCCCAGTGTCCGTGTGACTCCATGACACAGCAGTCACAACTTCACTTGTTTTTCTTTTGTGAACTATACAGGGACCAATGTAGCTGTATTTTGAGGTCTCTATTGCGCAGCATATACATCCGAAGCTGTAAAAAAGCACTAGAATATCTACAGCTATGCCAAACCGATATAGTGTGCCACATAGTGCATAGCTTTCTCTCTTCTGTAGTCAGAAGCAGGAGAATTGTTGGTAAGTGAAGGTATAGCTGTGCACAAACATCATGAGAATGAACACGAGTGCATTTTATGTTATCTTGATTTTATTGCACATGTGTATGTTTAGCCTGATTGATAGGTTTTAGATAAGCAGTCAAACTGCATAGCACAACCTTTGATATAATGCAGATTATACTGTAATTTGTATGTACCAAGTGAATTTATCCACTTTTTGTTTTTAATGATTGATGATTTTTATGATCTATTTAAGCTATGTTTTGTATTTTGTTTATGAAGCTATGTGTGCGCTCATATGGCTTTTGTACTGAGCCGAAATAAAGCTTTCTCTGATCTGATCTAATGTACAGTATAGTCTATTCATTTATTGTATTTAAGATGCATATAGTTTACAACTTGTATCACTGATCTCGACCTCAAAATGTGCATTTCAAGTTGAATATGTAAATATGTATGTTAGAATGATACCCTCTTCATAACTCGCGGTTTCTCTGGTTTCAAATTGCTGTGGTTCATGTTCTAGATAATAAAGAAATAAAGCACACAGACAGACAAAAACGGAGGTATAACGTGGATTTGGAAACTAGGAACTGAAAACATTACAAACTGTTTTCTCCACTCTGGAAGTAGGTTTTTTGGGCAGAAATAACTTGCCTACAGTAGATGGCACCATACAACGTGCCATCAGCGCAACACTCTTTCCTGACTGTACATCATATGTCAACGATTCCCTCTAATGACACAGTCTTGGGGAGTGGAAATTACCCACAGCGATTATATTACTGAGTAGTAGGGGATGTCTGCAGTGTGTGCTTATTCTCTTCAGGAAAGTGTTAATATATGTTTAGAGACTGCAAGATATCACCAATAATGGGGCTCCGTTCTCTGACATAATATGTCAGTGACATGACACATTCCTGAGTTTTATGAGATAGCCCTGCTGCTGTGCATCGTTTTCCTAGCAGAATATTCTTAACTCCTAACAGCCTCTTTTTATGTCTGGTATTAGCCCAAACCTTTTGATTGTAGTAAAATTATACATATAAGATACATATACTGGCTTTCAACAAGCCCCCTTCATACATCTAGCTGTTGTTGTGTCATTCACATTTAATTCCGGACAATACAGCGTACAAAATGGGGCAGTAGGTCAACCCACTTCAGTCGGTGGGTAACTTCATTGTGAGTGATGGCATTTTGCACTTTCACAATGCACTAACACACAAAGTCGTTTGCATCAGGCTAGAAACTACTATGGCAATGTGTGCTATTTGAGATCAAAAATAAGGTGTTTTTTCCCCAATTTGTTTGGTTTAAATAGTCGAAAGCCTGCCTGTTCCCACAACAATGTTTTTTTTTTAAACCATGAAAAAACAAACAAGCATTGACAAAGCCAAGAGACTGTCAGCCAGCATCAGAACGATTGGCTTTGCCAGTGCTTGTTTATGGACATAATCAGACTGTGACTCCTCAGAGAGGACTTGAAGTATTCTGTGTGCAAATTTATGTAGGTCTGTTAACTGTATTTCAATTGGGACTTCTGCACAAAACGATCAGCAAATGTAGTAGTCTCTTAGCTGTATAAAACGTTATATCTGAACACAAATGGCAGAACGTGGGCCAAGGATGCAGAATCTGCAAACATTTATGCTGGTCTATGGCTCTGCAGCTGCAAAGATTCAATAAGGTGCCCAGACTTACTGGCATAATATTTATTGGAAAGGAAAGGAAAGGAAAGATGGTTATTTCCAGCGGAAGGAGTGAAGTCAACTATTGGGAATATGTTTGGATCACTCATATATGTCAGATATCTGCAGGTACTACCAAACTTTAGCTGTGGCATTTGATATTACAGCCTTTTAAGGATGGTCAAGGTTCCCAGTCTGGCACTAGTTTTTAAAATGAATAGACTATCTTATGAAAGGTTTGCACCAGTACTCAGAATAGAGCCATGGCTTTTTTCACTACTTTTACTGCTTAGGTACCATGAAACGAAACAAGAAAGTAATAAAAGGATTCAAGCTGATTTCACGCCACACTCTTTGGTGGGAACATCTGGAACAACGACTTCGGAACAACTTCCTACGTTAACGCAAGCAGAACCATGCTTGTGTTAACAAAGACTACATTTTTCTCTGCCTTAACCACGCATGTGCTGAACAACGCACATGCGTGTTTAAGGCAGAGAAAAAAGGAGTCACCATTGGGAGAGGATGCGGTCAGGTAAGTGGGGCTGGGGCAGGGTTGGGGGTAGTTTTTAGGGGTGGGGTGGATTAAGGGCTTGGGGTGGGGGGAGGTTGGGTAGTTTGTTTTTTTAGGGGATGGGTGGGGTATCAGGGTAGTTCTGTTTTTTAGGGGCAGGGGATCAGGGCAGTTCTGTCTTTAGGGGCGGGATGGGGCATCAGGTAGTTTTGGGGTGGGGGATCGGGGTAGTTTTGGTGGTGGGAGGGTCTTTGGTTTTTGGGTTGGGGGGTCGGGGTAGATTGTTTTTTTGGGGCTGGAGGGGCGTGGTAGTTTTGTTTTTGGGGGTGGGGTAGTTAGGTTTTTGGGGTGGGGGATCGGGGTAGTTTTGTTTTGGGGTCGGGGTCAGGGTAGTTAGTGTTTTTGGGGGTGGAGGGTGGGGGGTCGGGTAGTTAGTGTTTTTGGGGTGGGGGCTTAGGGGGTCATGGGTTTTTAGGGGTGGGAGGTGAGGGGTCAGGGTAATTTTGTTTTTAGGGGTAGGGTAGTTTTGTTTTTTGGGGTGGGGTCGGTTGTTTTTATGGCTGGGGTTTGGGGGAGGATTTGGGGCTCAGGTGGGTGGGGGATATTGGGGTAGTTGTATTTTTAGGGCGGATGGGAGGATGGCATGCAAAAACCACGCATGTGGTTCCCACACATGCCTTTACTAGGCATGCCTTTACAACGAAAAATCGTTGTTCTGACCGCGTTGTTCAGGCATGCGTAGTTCGCGCATGCGCTGTTTCATCATACATTCACTCTCTGGGCTACAATTTTGCTCCCAGATGATTTCGCATATATTTGGACTACATTTCTGGCATCTTAGGGTTTACCTGGAGTACGTCATTGTGTAACATTTACTCCAGCAGATTTTCCTGTGGAAGACAGATTCTGCATGTGTAAATGTGAAGCAGATGTGCTCACTAGATGTTCTCTTGCAGTAGGAGTCTCATCCCTACTTACAGCTGACATTTAACTCTATTTTCTTTGTGCAAAATGCTCTCTTGTATCCAAGCTGCTCATGCTTGCTAAGTGTACTCTCGCAGTAAGCTCTCCCACCTGTAAATTACTCATTATTACGTGAGCAGGAATAATTGCGGAATTATCGGCAAGTCTGCGTCTAAGAGTAACGCAGAATTACCAAAATTACTCTGATTACTGTAAAACAAATGAAATTATGCCTGGGCCTAGGTGTATATGGAAAGGCTCCTGTCCTTAATACATCTTGTCACACATTTAACCAGGTGCACGTTCCTGGGGGAGGAAGCCGGGGCTGGTGGCGCCAGGTGGGGTGGGGTGTCTCGCCCTCACAGAATCCTTCCGGGTTACTATGGCAGTCCAGTCGGAATCTGGACCTTTCAGGGCGACGGTGCTGCTGCAGTGACTCAGAAAATCATCAAATTCGATCTCCCTCTCAGACAGCTGCCATAATGGAGTGTTCCCAAATTTCGAATAATTTTTAGACATGACTTCACCGCTGACTTATCTCTGCCTCCCAGCTCCCCAGAGAAATTACACTGTGCAACAAATCTAGCGGGCTCTCGAGCCCCCGCCGCCCAGCCTGACAGGAGTGGCCTGGACACCGAGTGCGCAGCGAGGGCGGATGATCGGGGTGGCTCTTATCGCTCACAGACTGTCTCGCGGAGAACTGTCACCACGCCGTAAATCCGTGTACTGTAAATATGGCGCCACGAAGAGAGCCGGGGCGAGGCCGAGGGGTCAGATTGAAAGAGAGCAGGCCGGAGAAAGAGGGGGGAATGAGCGAGGACAGGACGGGAGGGTGGAGGAAAAGAGGGGCGGGTGAGGCGCTGAGTATTGAATACAGGACGGAATGGAGTTCGGAAGGAGGTATAGGAGGGGGAGAGTGGAGAAGGGAGAACGAGGGAGGGGAGGTAAAGAGTAATGGAGATAGTGAAGGAAGAAGGGGGAGGTGGTTTACAGGATGACGACTGTAGAAGGAAGAAAGAGAGGGAATGGTGAAAGAAAACAAGGAAAGAGAGAAATTAACCTGCTAGTAACCGAGAAAGAGAGGAACAGAGGATGGAACGAGTGAAACAAGGAAATACGAGAGATTGAAAGAGGCAGGCGATCGGAGGGGAAGAAGGGAGTAGGAAGAAGAAACAAAGGAGGGGTAAGCACAGGATGGAGCGAAGGAATGCGGCCGTAAGTTGTGGACGGCTATGGAGCGAGTCTTGCAGCAAGGAAGGAGGTGGAAGATGGGATGAAGAGTGAACAGAGTAGAAAAAAGAAAGTAAGGACGAGGGAAGGAAAGCAGAAATGAAAGACGGGAGGAAGGAGAGAGGAAAGACGAATAAGAAGAAGGACAAAAAGTAAATAGCAGAGGATGAAAGGATGACAGATGGAGGCTGGAAGACAGAGAGAACGAAATTAAAGAGGTGAATCGTGGAGAGAGGAAAGACGGGAAAGAATGATGGATCTGACAGAACGGAAGAAAGAGAAGGAGAAAGTATTGGAGACCAGGGGGAGAGAGGGAGATAAATCGCAGAGGAAAGTTTGATCACCCATGTCCCGTCGGCTGCTAGTTGTGTCCTTGGCGTTGTCCTGGCATGAGTAGGCTCCCCCCTCCATGCTGTGTTGGCTCAGGCTCCCTGCCTGCTCGTCTTGCACTGGAGAGGTGTGACTTGCTTGCCTTTGTGCGGGATAGAAGCTTCGCATGGTGTCGCGCCTCCTTGCCTTCCTGTAAAAGGCGTGTGTATACACTTCTAGAAGAAATAGGGCCCAGAGAGAAGGAAGCTGGCAGGGCCGCCAAGACCTGAGCTGGAAGAGAAACAAAGCAGCAGAAGGAGGATTATATACCCAAAGCATGAAAACGAGGGGAAATGAGTCAAAGAAAATGAAACCTGGAAGGCTAGAAGAGAAGGTAGAAAGAGGATTGTGGAGATTGAGGGGGTACAAAAAGGGGAGATAAAGAGGCAAGAGAGAGCAAATGAGAGAGTAATATGCAAGGCATGAAAAGAAGAAAAGAAAGGAAAATGAAAGAGTAAAGACAGCTAAAAAAATAAGAGGGAGTTTGGAAGGGTGAAAGGGAAAGAGGAGGAGCCAAGGGAGAAGGGAGAGGCGCCAAGGAGGGACATCAAAAGGGGGCGGAACAATGAGCACTGAAAGCAACAACAACATTCTGTAGGTGACTTAAGCTGAAACAGAGCATGCTTCTCAATTTGGCAAAATATAAATTTGAGTAATATCAACATTGTAAGCCAATCAAATGTCTGTGTGTGCTTTATTTCTTTTCCCTAAATTAAAGTGTCCGAAACAGAGCATCTGATGGAGGGATGAGGGGAAGGAAGCGGGGTCCTGAACATCTCTCCTCCAATCACAGAGCAGTGCAAGCAGGGCCCAGGCTATGGTTAGAGTGCCTCTGACGCATGGAGTGTGAGTATGGGAGCCATAGTGTGACTGCAGTGTTTCCTGAAGCCAGAGGTTTACTCCATCAGATTATGCTTAGGAGAGTAAAGTTAAGTTGTGTTCGGTGGAGTATCTGCAGGAGTGTAAGAGGATTGTTGCTGGACACACACTGTTAATGTAATGCCAGAAGCTTTGGAACTGCTCTCCTCCTCATACTGATGGGTAAGATAAGCCAGGAGAGAAACAGACATTCACCTCTGTGTTTGTTATGTTATGTGTATTTGTATAGCGCGCACAACTCACACGGAGGGTATCCGTTTATTGCAGAATTCAAGCTTTGAGGAGGCTTTAATGTACAAGGGAAGGTCGTTCCAGGCTTTAGGAACCAGGAATGATGACTCCCGGATCTGGATCTGCATATGGGGGGATATGCGAGTAGGAGTTCGACTGAGTGGAGATGTCTGGTAGATTTGTGGAAGTTAATGCATTAATGCGGTTGTTTGGGACCATTCTTCTAGTTTCTAGTTGCAACCTCGTGACAGACCAGAGCAATTTGAGAACTAGGTACTAAGGTGTTACTTCATTTTTGTGCGAAAAAAAACCTGTTTCTGACATGCACTTTTGTGACAAGGTTTTGAACTTCCATAACCTTGCCTCTGTGGCATTCCCTAAATTAGATTGCCAGGGCGTGGTGGTAAAAAAAAATCATGATTTAATTCAAAACTTTCAGAGTGCTTCGATCCCACGTTGTGAGAACACAACATGTTTTAGGCTTCTTGTGTAACTGTTGGAGTTTGTTTTAAAGATCTTCACTGTGATGTAGATTGACAGCTTACAGCTTGAAGTTCACATTCAAAAAAATAAAAGGATCAGGCGAGTTAGACCCAAGTGGCGTAACTTTACCATTTTAATATGCTTTATTGAAATGGTGTTGCGGGGCTCATGAATAAAGAATAAAAAGTAAGCGCCTGGTGAATGGCCATTACATACGTTTTGATAGAAAACCTGCGCTGTTTACCTTTCACCATATCACATCACATCTCCTTCTGGAAGAAAAGTCATAATAGATAGCACGGGGTAGCCGTGTGAGAAGTCCGCTTAAGTTTCACTCAAATCTAGAGAGCTGAATCGGCGGCCTTAGGGGTTTATTAACATGCAGAGCTGCGCGTGCTCAAGGCGGCCCTTCTTTCAGCACCATGGACAGAGCACGTGCCGGTCGTCGCGTGTAGACACTTTCTTTTTCTCTGTATACAGATATCTAAATTTGTGTTGGCAATAAAATGTGTAATTCTTAGTGCAGCGCTATCTCTGTGTCAGAACTCACAGAAGTAGCACATTCTCAATTCATTAGGTTTATTGTTTTGGATGAGTTTACGGTTCTAATACCTACTTTTAGATGATATCCCTTGTTCCAGGGGTATGCGATATTTACATTTTTTCATGAACCGCAGATAATTTTCAATACGTACATAAAATACATTTCGCGGGTATCCTAAGTAACTTTTCCACTGCAAGCGAATACCTCATTCAGAAAAGTCACGGGCGTAGCATCAACATTAAATGACAGCCTCTTGTGCGAGGAGTAAATCTCTCAGGGCTAGACATTGTCTACTCAAACCAATGTCCCTCAGGCAAACCTTAGACTTCATTTCACGTTATGTGAGAGATTCTTTAGATCTAATAACGCTTTGTAGAATTGCATAAATAGTTTTTTAATCTAATTAGAATACATTTTACCTTCCCGAAACAATTTGCTTAAAATTCAGATTCAGTTTCATATTGCCATTTTGCTTTCTGAACTTTCCATAAATAAATATAAAAAAGAGACATTTGTGTAGTAATGTCAAAAATAGTTTGGAAGGCTGTTCAGGGAGGCGAGTTAGTGGGTTCTTCGAAGATGCACGAGGAAACAATGGGTGAGCTATAAAGAGCATGTGTTGAGGATTTGTGAAGGATTTACAATGTCCAGTCGTATATATTCGTTTCCAATTCTGTTTCTCGCCACTTTTTAACTAAACGTTACTCAGTACTGACTCGGTGGTGCCCACCCCCATGAGTGCAGGCCCAGCTGCTGTGGGTTCATCTGTGCAAGTAGCTTTAACTCCCAGCCCTGAAACCACAAACTGCTTACGGGTGTTTTGCTACAGCTTGTGTGACTTCAAGGACAGATCACTCAAGAGATACTAAGTGCTGAGCTAATGCTCCCACTTGATGGACTTTATAAATGGTAGAACATCTTTCTAGGTCTCCTTACACCAGGTGCAAAATAAGTATTCTAGTATTTTGGGCACACAACTACAGTGGCACTTGTTAGGAACTGTCATTGGTTTCCCCATCCTCAGTTGATAGGAACTTTCTAAATGTGTTGAATAGATGTTTCTCTTTCAGGGCTCTATGTGATATGCAGCAAGCCCCTATATGTGTTTTACGATATTAATATATGTTACAAGCATTGACCTATATTAACATGATCTATATTTGTAGACCTCAGAGTACTAACCTAGCAGACGTTTGTAATAAGTTGCAGAATAAGGGCTTAAAACAGTGGTCCCATCCTGTGGTCAGGGGACCCCTGGGGGTCCGTGAAGCCTCCTCAGGGGTTCTGAGACTACTTACAAAATGAAATGATATTGACAGGTTAGGTCCCCAGCTTTCAGTAATAACTCAGTGGGGGATCCCCAGATTCCAAAAATGATTCTGTGGAGATCCTTGGGATCCGGTAATGATAAAGTGGGGGTCCACAGACGTCAAAAGGTTGGGAAACACTGCCTTAGAATGGTTGCATTAATTTAGCAATAGTTCTTGCTTTTCTTGCACATAGTTTGCAGACTAATCTATTATTCTCCTGTGAGCAAGTTACCACATCCTGTCTCCACCACACAGTCTTGCTCAATGTTAACAGCAGCAAAGGATAACACATTTCCTTCAAAATGCTTCACCAGACCTCTGATTTCCGAACGAACTAGAATCTGAGTGTAACATGCTCCAAGGTTTCAGTGTTTCATATGAAAGCACCCGTGTACAGCTAAATATTGCTTCTTGATCAATCTGAGGTTCAAGTGCATTCACCCAGTCCGCAGACATGCTGTGGAAAAAGGGTATAGAAGTCCCCCTTGATTAGGGAAGGGGAGAGCGACCAAATGCTTTGTCATGCTGCCCGTGTGGGACACCATACTCAAGACCATCAGGTCTGCCTCAGATACGCAGGCGTTACTACATGACTTTGAAATGGGTGGTTTTCCAGGGATATCTCAGCAGCAGAAACTGATTTCTTCAATTAATTAGGGAAGTATGATGAAAAAGTGAAGCTTATACTGTATTTGTAGTAGTAATATTCATTGTTGATGAGTTATCCACTGTTATGGTGATAATACTAGTATATTTGATATATATTAGGTAGTACATATTCAGCACTTTTTATTATAAAATATCACGATTTTGTAAGCTCGTCCAGGTCCGCGGTATGGTTCCTCATTGGTACCATGATTGAGCTTCTCTGACGGGTCATTTGGATCCCAAATACCCCCATACCTAAGAGAGTAGCCCAGAAGAGAAAGTGGAAGTATCATTCTGTTTTCCTTCTCTCCAGAGGTCAAGGCTTTGGATAAATTATTATATGCTAAGTAAATGTACAGGGAGTGGCCCCTAAAAATAGGGATGGGGAATGTCACAACATCTCAAGGCAGATAAAGTTGCTCCTCTCTAAGGTTATAGAACCATTTCTCCTCATAATTTCTACATAGATCTTTACAATCTTGTTTGGTGTGATTCTGATTTCATGAGCTTTCACTGACAGCGATTGAATGTGCGGACTTCTTCTGCATACATTGGTGCACAGGGAATACTGTTTTTCCAAATTTGAACTTTTTCTACTTCTAGCAGGTTAGCCCTTCTGCAATGTTCATCCATGTAGTGAATAACAATGTGGTTGTAAATTAGAATTAACCCACTGTCTGGCGGACAAATAAGTATGCTGTGCATCCTGACATCATATAATGTATGGTAGAAAACAACATAATATATTTTATGCCCCTACTATGCAACACTTTGGTCAGTGATTTCATGTCCAACAAGATTACTGTGAAATGGCATAAGTAGAGTTGTGAGTATTTTGTATTTTTGGGGCTGTTTATGTGTATTTTCTAGTCTTCTTGCTCAAGGTAGCACACAGAAGCAGCTTACAAACTGCCATTGAATAACAAGCCCTACAAGATTCCAGAGTAACATGCTAACTCCCGTAAAGCATTTCAAAGCGCTATCTAAATGCAATCACAATACACTACCAGCTTCAAATCCCCACCAGTAGACATCCTTCGGCTTCCTTCATAAGCCTACCAATTTCCTAGTTCATTGCACGTGGGCCACAGAGGAACTAAGAGGGATTTGCTTGGAAAAAGAGAGAAGACTTGCTTGACTCGCTGGCTTTTACAACATTAAATTGTTCTGAATATTTCGTGCCTGCCTCCTGCCCTCAGGCCTGGCAAGGAAGGCCCATCAGTAGCAGCTGCCAATCACCAGGAGGGAGGGGAGTCAGTGAGCTGCATCCACTCCTGCTGTTGACGAATATTTGATGTATGAGCCGCAGTGGAGCAGAAAACGCTGAGTCTAGGAGGAATTGTTCTTGGATCCAAGGGAGAATTCTCCAGTAGAGTGAGCCAAGATCTGAATACAGCTGAGGTTATGACGGAGCAATGTGAGTAGGGCACTGTGAGCTCATTGCCTTTACAAGCAGCACAGTCGGCTCCTTCTAACAGGCATCCAGGGCAATACAGTGAGGTATGTTAAGAATTTTCAGGAGGTGCATTTAAATAAGTGATTGGCCTATTCATAAGTGCCAGATTGACTGCCTGTAATGAAAACCTGTGCTCACCGACATTTCCTTCCATAAGTATTGCTTCGGTGACAACCCTGTCTTTGAATAGAACATGAATAAGCACAGCAAACACTGCAAAGCAAGGACTATTACAAATTGTGGCTCTTGATCCGATTTCTCCGTTACTCTTTCAGGATGTCATTTTGATGGATATTTGTCATTTGCCTGTTTCCAGGCTTATTTATATTTTTTATTTCATGAGTATGTTTCATTGATTTTATGTTGATAGTCTTGTGCACTATGCATACTAGTGTGCCACTTATTGTGTTTTAGTTCATCAGTTCTCGCCTCAATTAATTATTCTTTTTATAAAGCAAGCAAATTATACTCACGTGTCTTTCCTCAGCTCCTTCCCTCCGTCCTGTGTATTTGCAGAAGAGCAATCTGTTTCTCACTCTTTTCCCACTGAACACTCACTGCTGCATCAGTAGATCCATCCCGGTTCATCACCCTGTCTTCCCACCCGTCTTTGGACCCTGCTATGATATCCCAGCCTGTCCTGCTTCCTCCTTCACCTCTACTGAGCCTTCACCTCCACTGGGCAGTAGGCACTCCCATTCCTTCTCCACAGAGGAGTTCTCCCAGCACTCCACCTCCACTGAGCAGGGAGCACTCACAGGACTTCATGGACATCTCGTATTGCAGGTTTACATGGAAAACCTAGAACTGCTGTTTTTTGCACCCCCCCAGCACCAGTGCCAGTTGCGCCCAGTGAAGACCAGCTCAGCATATAATATAATTGAAACTGTCAAAACATTGCTGTAAATTGGCAACATACTACTATTTATCTCTAGACATGTATTTGCCATTCCCTAATGCAATCAGCGGGAGACCTCCCAGTAGAGCCTAGTATCCTCTGCATACTAGTGTTAGATATGCCAGACTCTTTGATGATGTCACCCAATGTTTCAAGAGGCCTATGGACAAGAACAGATCCCCGAGGGATGCACCTGTGGCACAGAAAAAGAGTTTGAGAAAGAACTGCCTACTTTGACCATTTATGGATGATTTTCATGGGAGGATTTAAACATATCCAGAACAATTGGAGTTTATAGTTTGTAATCCAAACATTATGTTCAACACATACGTCGAGCTGAACCATCTCGTATTGGTATATGTATTAGTCCCTATCTCACTTTTTGTCATTTACCAACTATTTTATTAACTTTCTGCTTATTTTTGCAACATTTCATTTCTGCTGAGCTTATATTCTATATCCAAATTATACCAGGCAACAAGTTCAAATTTGTGATGCACCATTTATGTCCCTCATTGTGCTTATAATAACAGAACCAACATATATCCCAGTATGTGATCACCTGAAAAATACATAGGGCCTGATTCTAACTTTGGAGGACGGTGTTAAACCGTCCCAAAAGTGGCGGATATACCACCTACCGTATTACGAGTCCATTATATCCTATGGAACTCGTAATACGGTAGGTGGTATATCCGCCACTTTTGGGACGGTTTAACACCGTCCTCCAAAGTTAGAATCAGGCCCATAATTTTAATTTTCTGAACATAACCAAATATTTTACCTTTGATTAAATTGTTGTTGATTATTTTATAGAAAATGATCACAGCATTCTATTTCCTAACATCTGACATGCTCATAACCTCGCCTTTATTTCCCCCACACGTTCTAGTCTCCATACGTTTATCATAACTGTTTCCAGATAAACATAATATCTTATAGTAGTTTCAGTTTTTAGCAAATATTCAAATATAGTTGTATTGATTCAGAACCTATGTATGGAGCACAACAGGTTAGCCTTTGTTAGCCTAAATGGGAAGTTTTCTGGGGATATCTCAGCGACACAAACATATGTGCACGGTAACCAGAGATGTCTGATAGATTACATGTTCATACAGGCATGGTTTTTTAACATCTGCTCAAGCTTTGAGGTGCAAAGAATAAGGGGCAGTGATCACTGGGCCTTAAAAATGATGCCTCATGCTGTCCCAGATTTAAGAAAGTGAGTGATCCAAATGGAAGTATCCTTCCCTAAATGCCTGTCAACAAGGATGTGCAAAAAATATATGTCCTTCCTATTGCAATACCAAGGTACCCATGACATGGGGCCCTTTGGGGAATTGGCCCCAAATACACTGATCTGGTATTCTGCAACCATCTCAGAGGTAGTCAAATGTCTGACTCCCCTAGTTAGTGTATGTAATTATGGGGTGAAAAAGGAAAAGTCTAGTGTGTCAAAGCAGCCCTGGTTCGATAGTGAGTGCCTAATAGCCAGAAAGAAGTTGGGGAAAGCAGTAAGGGTAAAGGGCTTATCAGGTGGCAATACGGGGAACAAAAGCACTAAACAGTATAAGAAAGGAGTATGATGCACTGATCATGGCTAAGACATAGGTTTTTTATCAGTCTAATTGGGGTCAAATGATCTGCATTCTTCAGGATAAAGACATGAAATTATTTTGGCAGCTAGTTCGGAGAGGGTGCATAGGTCGGCTACCCTGGTGAGGTGCATGGTTCCAGAAAAAACATGGGTCACTTACCTAAGTAATATCTACAAAGAAAGATAGGTAATGGTGAAAGGAACCTGGCCCGTGATAAGGAAGAGGTCCTTGGAGACCTTCTCAGTTCAATCCTTACTAAAACTGATAGCCTCCTTAAAATTAAGGAAGGCAGTCGGTCCTGATAATCTTCAGGCAATCGTAATAAAGTCTAATCCTGTCTGGTGAGCACCCTTCTTCTCAAAAGTCTTTATATCTATAACAAAGTCAGGGGTATTCCCTCCAATCTGGAAAGGCGCTATCATTAAACCTTTACACAAAAAAGGGAGACAAACGACCCGGGTAATTTCTACTTGATAAGCCTCCTTGATGTATAAAAAAATCAATAGGTGCCAAATTATACTCTAAGGAAATACTTAGCTCCCTAAAGAACTGGATTGAGGGTAATGACATTGTCCCAATGTAACAGGGAGGCTTTAAGCAAGGGCATTCAATGCTCAATCACTGTTTTAGCTAGTGGGCGCTGTGGAAAAAAGCTATTGGATCGACAGGGAATCTGTATTGTTGTTTTGTTGATTTTAGCTCCACGTTTGGTTTAGTGGATCATAACATTCTGTGGGAGAAGCTGCAGACACTTTCTTTCCCCTCTTGCTTATTAGCAATACTCCAAGAGTTTCATTCGCAGGACTGTGCCCAAGTGGAGCTTGATATAAATGGGGCCCTTTAAAAAAAAAATCCCCTTAAGTAATGGACTGAGGCAGAGATGTGTCCTGGCCCCTATCCCGTTTTCTCTTTTCCTAGCAGATCCCCTAGTATCCTCGCTTACACCAACTCATTCTTCCCAAAAATGAGGAGCAAGCAAATTTCATGCCTCCTTTATGCAGATGAATGGGCCATTCTGGATTTGACCCAAGTGGGCCTTTCAGAGGAAATTGCATTGATTTAATATCTATTGTGAGTCGAATAACCTGGAGGTTAGCCTTGAAAAAACAAATGATTGCTTTTAGGAAAAGCATGAAACTGTACAACTGGTTGTTGGGCAATAGGAAGGGAGAGAAGGTCACTTTTTATAAATATTTAGGAATGGCATTTGCTAAAAAACAGAACTGTGCCCTACAAAAGAAACACTGGAGTTTGGTGCAGCCTCAAAGATAGGTGAAAATTTTTTCGGTGGTCCTTTCTGGTCTCTGCTTTTAACCTCCTATAATGCAATGGTGCCCTCCAAAGCCTTTATGATGCTGAGCTACTGGGTGTAAATTCTGAGACAAGCAGGGAGAAGGGGGAGGTTAAAAGCTTGACATAATTGTTTAGTCTGCCCAAAAGTGCGACGGGCACAGGGATAAGATTGGACATGGAATTTCCTGGCCTATAAATCTACCCTGAGGTTCTGGGACAAACTACGGACCTCTGAGGCCCAAATGGTATTGCGTCTATGTGCAAAGGAAATGGCGAAGAGTGAGTTAAGATGGGCGGCGCAGGCTAGTATGCAAAGAGTAAACCTTCAGCAAGTTTTATGATGGAATCATGGGATAATCGGAGGGACTTTTTACTATGTAGCTGCCTTGCCTAATGTCCAGTTACGCTTGTTACTCTTAAAATTACGGGTGGCTCTGAATATGCAATATTTAAGACTGGAGAAGTTTAATGCACTTTTAAACACTGAGAATAACTGTTCATGTGGATTAAGATTTAAAACGTTTAATGTTAATTGTTTATTAGATTATTTGCAGTTTATACTGCTCATTGTGTGTTTTTAAAACAGCTTTTTATAAAATGTAACATTTCTCATCAGGCTGACGCACTTGCCCTTTTGACAAATATAAATTTTTTGCATGCTGCATGTGCCCTCTCAAAGCATGTTTGCACTAGAAATATTGTGTCTATGTAGCATGGCTTAAAGTCATATATAATGCATTGATGTAAGAAGTACTAAACAGAGTTACTTGAAGAATTTGCCAGTTGGACAGAGTAGATTGTAGGGTGTTAAGGTGGGGGGGGGGGAGGTTTGGAGTGGAGGTGGAGAGAGAGATGGGGGTGTATTATTTTATGTCTAGGTACGTATCTATTATTGTTTTACAGATTTTTGTCTAAACATAAATAAACGTGAACAATACTCAAAATAATATTTTGAAAAACTCTTGCACACTGTAGATGTATATTACATTAAACTGATGTTTCCTTCAGTTCCTACCTTTGTGATGGCTCAGACATTGATCTAGTACTTCCTTCAATCTTAACATCATTCTGCTATTGTTGAAACAGTCATTTAAATACTTCCAATTTTACGAAATGGCTGCTGCTTCATGGCAGTGGTTTTCACTAGTCACTCTATGGTTAAATATAATGGCTGTTACATGTATTATAAATCGTTCTATAAATCATAGTTCTCTCTTCATGTTTGCCATTAGTATATAGCCAAATCTAATATCTCTTATTCTTACTCTTGATTACCATTTTAGATATACATTGGTATGACGTAAAGGGAATGACATTGAGATGAAGACTGTAAACTATGACTACTGAATTGTTGTAAAATATTTTTGTCTTTTACTTTTTCATATATTGAAAAATGCCTTGGCGCACTATGAAAAGTGTTGTGTCCTGATTAGCAAGTTTTTCTTGTGAAGCACGTATTGGTATAGGTGTGGTGAATCCTCTAGACTCTAAAAATATTGAAAGAGGGTCTTTATTGACAGATTGATTAAAGAAGTGGAGGGTGTCCTAAGATTTTCTTCAAAGATTGTTCCCTGCCCCCAAAACCTGACTTTTGACGACTTGCTTACATTCACTCTTAAGAGAAGGAGTCACAGGGCATCCCTGTCTTTGTGACCATGGTCCAGAGATCACTTTGAGCACACCTCGGATCCAAAGGTTTGCCCTTCTTTGGTATGAATTGAACAATGCTAAGAGTGCAGGCGTGGGACCCTGATGGAAGACCTCGCATGAGAATGTTCGGATATACTTTATGCGACCATAAAGAGGGGTCTATTTGTTGATGTAATGTGCATATACATAAATGTACTTTAAACCAATGTTTTATATCACTGAACACATGTATTGATAAGTTACAGCTAGGATGGAGTTTTCTCACAGCCCCCTCCTTTTTTTCTGAATTTTTCTTCATCCAATTTTTATTATCGTTTTTATGTTATGATATGCATTTTTCTGCGAAATTACTGCAATTTTTGTACAGAAAAAACTAATATTTATATTATAAATCAATCGTTTCCATTTCATGGTGGTTTCACCACAAGTCAGCATACAGTATTTCAAGACATTTGGTGAGTGGACTGGGGGGTGCCTAGTAAAAGGCCAACTGCCTCTCAAAAGCAGGAAGGCACCCTTGCAGCATGATCTGCTCCAAGTAAAAGGCAACATTCTAAGTAAATGACTCAATGTAAGTATCAGACACTGTCACATAGACACATTTAGGCAATGAGGAAAGGGAGGTCGTAGTATTTTACGGACCAGCCATTGTAGCCAATGGGAACCCCTAGCTAGGAAGGATTCCATCTTGTGTAGGAGCTAGGCCAGGGTACCCACCAGCGGGGAGGTGCATATCTGCAGGTTCATTGTTGCTGTTGCATTTGTTGTGTCCAAAGAGTTGGTTACTTCCTTGGTCATACATGATTTAATAAGCTATGCCAGAGATCAAATCCATGTTAGCCTTACTTAGAGAAATGCTCTATGGTCATGGCTCCAAAGATAGGTGGAGGCCAGCGACAGATTGAGGAAAGTTTGATATCTCAGGGTAGCCTCAAATGATTTAAATGTGGTGGTGATTGTGTGTACATAAGAGTCCAATGTTAACATTCAAGCCCATGTGTTTCCCTAGCTGTTTTTTGTGTGCAGAACTTCTGTGTATTTCCACTGCAACAAGAGGGTCACCTCTAACATACCAATCCCCCATTGACAGCAAGACCCCTGCAACATCATTCATCAGATAAGTGTACAAGAAAGACTTTTGCATACAGTTGTGTCCAGCATCTGGCAAGGGAGGAGTACTGAAGTTACCGGTGTGAAGAGAGGCCTAGGCAGTCCTTTGTGTGCTGCATGTGGTGAAGAGAGTTGAAGCCTTTGCTCACTTTGGGGAGGACAAGATGAGGTCTTTTGATAATTCCAGAGGTTTTCATACTTTATCTTGTTCCTAACTGTTAGAAATGGGGTCTTTGCTTGACAGTCAGGTTAACCCCTGTTCAAGCAAGGACCCTCACGCTAGTCAGGGTAAAAGAGAATAACCCTTACCTAACCCCTGCTTGCCCCCTTGGTAGCTTGGCAGGGCAGTAGGCTTAACTTCAGAGTGCTAGGTGTAAAGTATTTGTACCAACACACACAGTAACTCAATGAAACACTACAAAATGACACAACACAGGTTTAGAAACATAGGAAATATTTATCTAAACAAAACAAGACCAAAATGACAAACATCCAACATACACAAGTCAGGTTATGAATTTTTAAAGATTAAACTCAAAAATAGCGCTTAGAAACAGAAAATGCTTCCATTAGGTGTTAACACGGCATCGTGACGGAGTCATTCCCAACAATCCAACACCAGCGGCGCCGGACACGGAGTCGCGTAGACCCCCAAGTACAGTACCTTTCTTGAAGAGTGAAAACAAGCCAATGCGCGAAGTCGGGGATCGCGGCGTCTGTGTGAAACGTTGAATCCGCGCACTTCGAGCGGTGTCGGTCACGACGTGGTGCGGTGACTTCCACGGAGTCGCGGACTTCAGCGGGGCTGCGGCGATGTCGGGCCTGCAAAGGTCGTCGCGTTCCAGTGAAGATCACGGAGCCGGGTGCAGGCGGCGTCACCAGATACAGCAGCGGCGTCGGTCCGAAGTCGCCCGAAGTCGATTTCCTTGAATTTCCAACAGCTTTCCTTCCAAGGCCCCAGGATCTGGATAGGGCACCACTTGTCAGAGTAGGGGTCTCTCCAGAGACTCCAGGTGCTAGCAGAGAGAAATCTTTGTGTCCCTGAGACTTCAAACAACAGGAGGCAAGCTCTAAGTCAAGCCCTTGGAGATTTCTTCACAAGATGGAAGGCACACAAAGTCCAGTCTTTGCCCTCTTACTCTGGCAGAAGCAGCAACTGCAGGATAGCTACACAAAGCACAGTCACAGGCAGGGCAGCTCTTCTTCCTCAGCTCGTCAGTTCTTCTCCAGACAGAGGTTCCTCTTATTTTCAGAAGTGTTCTAAAGTCTGTGGTTTTGGGTGCCCTTCTTATACCCAATTTCTCCTTTGAAGTAGGCCTACTTCAAAGTAAAGTCTCTTTTGAATGTGAAATCCTGCCTTTCCCAGGCAAGGCCCCAGACACTCACCCAGGGGGTCGGAGACGGCATTGTGTGAGGACAGGCACAGCCCTTTCAGGTGTAAGTGACCACTCCTCCCCTCCCTCCTAGCACAGACGGCTCATCAAGAAATGCAGATTACACCCCAGCTCCTTTTGTGTCACTGTCTAGTGTGAGGTACAACCAGCCCAACTGTCAAACTGACCCAGACACGGAATCCACAAACAGGCAGAGTCACAGAAATGGTATAAGCAAGAAAATGCTCACTTTCTAAAAGTGGCATTTTCAAACACACAATCTTAAAATAAAATCAACTTCACTAAAAGATGTATTTTTAAATTGTGAGCTCAGAGACCCCAAACTCCACATGTCCATCCACTCCCAAAGGGAATCTACACTTTAATCATATTTAAAGGTAGCCCCCATGTTAACCTATGAGAGGGACAGGCCTTGCAACAGTGAAAAACGAATTTAGCAATATTTCACTGTCAGGACATATAAAACACATTACGATATGTCCCACCTTAACCATACACTGCACCCTGCCCTGGGGGCTACCTAGGGCCTACCTTAGGGGTGCCTTACATGTAAGAAAAGGGGAGGTTTGGGCCTGGCAAGTGGGTACACTTGCCAAGTCGAATTTACAGTTACAACTGCACACACAGACACTGCAGTGGCATGTCTGAGACATGATTACAGAGCTACTCATGTGGGTGGCACAACCAGTGTTGCAGTCCCACTAGTAGCATTTGATTTACAGGCCCTGGCACCTCTAGTGCACTTTACTAGGGACTTAGTAGTAAATCAAATATGCCAATCATGGATAAACCATTCACATACAATTTACACAGAGAGCATATGCACTTTAGCACTGGTTAGCAGTGGTAAAGTGCTCAGAGTTCAAAAGCCAACAGCAACAGGTCAGAAAGAAATAGGAGGCAGGAGGCAAAACGATTGGGGATGACCCTGCATAAGCAAAAAAGTCCAACACTAACTACATTGAAAACTCACAACACTTCTATCTTAATATCCTTCCGAATGCTGGATTCTAGGTAGGAGAGGCGGATATAATTTGGTAACAGCAATATGCTTCCACATTCTGCCCTTGGGGACATAAACTTTGGACAACGTTCCTTTCACTCTATGATTTCTCCGTTTTGTTCCAACATCCCTGTATGGCTTGCATCGTGTGCCCCCTCCCGTTGTCAGAGTCTCTTGAATGGAGCAACAAGGACCCCGCTAAACAGTTAGATAATCCGCCTAAGTGGCTAGGGATGCCCACATCACTCTCACACACTGACCATTCATTTGAGGCCTAGGACTTCTCCCATACTTCACTACTGACAGTGGGTCATGTAGAGCAGATGGAGCATAATATTCACAAATCACCCTGCTGACACTGAGCGAGTTCAAGAAATCATTTATTTTCTCACATACCACTGTCTACAACCACGTTCTGCACAAATGTATTGATAAATTGCACTATTCATGGCTTGGATCTTCAAAGCTGCCATACACATACATAGTGCATGCTGTGAAGGCGAGTAGTAAGAGCATTGAACACTTAAGTAGGTGAGAGGTTTCCCTGCACAGATAAAGCTGCATTTTAACACTTAAGCACAAGGAAACTTGCTCAAGCAATACGAGACGATGCCAGGCATCTGATACTGATCCAGCCATTTTAGGCTGATTCAGGATAGAGTACTAACCAGGTACAGAGCTCTGTACATAGGCAGGGTCAGCTGAACAAGGGTATAGTCAGAGCTCGTCCTAGTATAAGGTGATGAGAAACGGACACAAAAGGCAGCACATAAAAGTCTGAATCAAGGGATCAGAGGCTGATCTTTAAATGTAATGGTTGTTATGGTGCTTTCTGGGAATTCAACTAATTCTCTATTTAGCACTATACATGGACATGTGATGCAGACCCTGACATGTGAAGCGTTTCATGAAATATGATGGAGGTACTTTGACATGTAAGACAGTACATGGACCTGTAAGGCTATTCATGGGTTTCCTCTGTTGCATCTGGACGCATGATATAGTTTCATATATTGGTTTGTGCATTGGAATACGTGACAGTGAATGGTGATACATTGCTGTACGCTAGCACGTGAGGCTGAAGCCGGGCAGGTGAAGGTAATCCTGCATACGATGCAGTGATTGGGTGCATGTGCCTACATTTTCAACATACAAATATGTAGACTGGCAATTTAAAAGGCTTACAGCATAAAATCATAGTACATGGGAACGTGAGGCTGTACATGGGCAATCGTCCATAAATTAATCATTACTACATATGAGTCTCTATCAAAGTATACACCAAAGAATCTGCTGATCTAGCCTGATCCTATGTTGAGGAGCTGTGATTAGAAGCCTCGGATGGGACACAAGATTAGTACATTTACATGGGAAGCAGCTTCTCTCCACACGGGTTACTAGGACATTAGACTACGCCATGAGAGTAGTAAATTAGTGTTTGGAATCAAATTAAGGTATTTATTTGAAGTGCACGTTGTTATCTGGAGGCAAAGTATATTAACTAAAAATGAAAAATTTGTATTTTGTGACAAAATCCGTTTATTTTCAGAAAAACAGAAGTTAGTCTTTGGGGAAAAAATGCATTTAGTTACTAAAGATGAAAGGTTATTATTTATAAACAATTTAGAATATATTTGAATAATATGTCCAGCAGCTATTTTGAAACAAAAACGTATTTTCAGAAACTAAAAACATACATTATGTTGAAAAATACAGTTTATGTACTAAAATACTAAAAATGAAAAGCTGATGTTTGGGAAAAAAGTGAGTGTATTTTCTGAAGACAGAAATTGTACATTTGTATATTTTTGGACATTATCTGTGTATTACCAAACTAGTATTTTAATAAAAAGTGATGCTGATTTGCGGGTACCCTTCATGAGTTTGGTGCCGGAAGGTACATTGTAAAAGCTGGGGTACTTTCTCCTGACTCATTTGTATTCATTGCCTCATTATATTAATAGATTTATTAGCACTTTCTTTTCTTAAAATCAAAAAGAACTTATCTACAAATGCAAGACCTATTCAGAAATGTTAGTTTGACTTAGTCTGTCTGAACTTGTAGGATCCCTGCAACCACAGCAAGCAGGATATCTACTATCTAAACCTTTATGGTCTCAACTGAAGGCAAACAGTATTATCTAAAATCTGCAATTTAAGATCTGTGTAAATGCTCATTTCCCATCCAGTCCAGTTCAAGGACATTCTTTCCACTTGGAAAATCACTCACTCAGCAGAATTTGAATTATTGAGATATTTCATGAATGCCTGATCAGAATGGCCAGTACAACCCATTATTTTCTAAGTAAGTTATTTGGAAATGTGTGCGTTAGAATACGCAACTTAACTCAATTTATCAACTCACCATTGGGGTGGGAGGCTTTGGCTTTTACACTTTACTTGCTTAATCATTGATTATACTACCCAAAATATATGCTTCACCAGATTAAATGTTCACAAACTTCTACACCCCTACCCCCTCCGAGGCAAGATTAACACACAAACTTGCCAGCTTAGGTTGTTGTGTGACCCGCCTACTCTCGTAGGGTGAGTCCAAACTGGGTGAATTAGGCACGCACTACAGTGGTACATATGTGCCTGCCCTCTGAACAAAGAAGCCCTTTACATAATGGGGCCTTTGGGGCATACGCCTGAATTCAAAGACAAGTATCTTGTGCCAAAGTCACAAAGGCCTAGTGGCTCATAAATAGGTAATGCTATCCCAGACGGGACGTGTGAGTCTCTTGACGCTTTAGACTTGCAGTGAGTTTTATTAGTTCTTTTAGTGTGCATATGAGGAGTGCAACATGACTGTCCAGTCAAAGTCGTTGCACTTTACCTCCTTTTCCAGTGGTTTTAAGCACATCTGTTTTATTGTTTATGGCACATTAAATGTGGTTGAATCTAGGGTGGTTTTACTCATAAAATGATATGCTTACTTTTTTGTGTTTTCAGGATTGAACCTGCTGTGCCTGCTGGGTCCATCTGTTGCTCCGATTGCTGTTGTCATCTCCATTTGTAAGTTTTTACATTAGCAGTTTTTGCACCATATCACATTTGCACTCCTTAACTTCATAGACTTCACCTCACTTCAAAAGCAATTTACCTCTTTTAATAAGCCACTAAATATTAAACTAACTGCATTCATGTTTTATATTTTATTTCAGTTAGAATAAACCTCTTTTAGAGTTCATTTGTGTCTGTACGTTTATCATTTTGTTAAGTTCACATGCCAGGGAAAAGTGACACTTAGATGCCTTTATCTACGTACCTTCATAATAATTCACATTGCTGCCGAACTAGGACATGGAGATCAGTCTATTTGTATGTGTAAAATTAAACTAAAGGATATACAAACGAGAGCCCTGATTAACCTCTCAAAGAAAACAAGAACCGCGTTACTGTTGCCAATGTCAAGATTTGCTAAATTACTTATTGTAGATTGTCAGGCATTGCAACTCAAATTTAGGTCCAGTAAATTGAGGGTTAACACCGGGATGCAGCAATAAGGTTACTGCAGTCGGTAGGTGCGGTATTACCACTGCATTCAAACAACAATTGCGGGCACATAGTGCTGCTGGCAAATAGTGCAGTAAAAGGTGTGGAACAGCGAATGCAAATAGCACCCCCTCTATTTGCATGTTTTACCACGTTGATTTCCTCTCCGCCACTGCCTAATCTTTGTTTGAAGTTATTATGTGAAGTAATGCAGTATGAGAATTCTAATAAGATCAAGCAGGATGTTAGAAATGTGCAATAATGTGATTGCCACACTTTGATACTTTTTCTACAGCACTTTGTATGAAATTGTGATTACATTTATGGTAATTACACAACTCTGCGATTTTTCCATATCCAATGTGCACATTGGTAACTTATATTTACAATATACATTTCTCACTTTTTGTCGCTTGTTTTACTGGCCTGCTTTGTTTGTTCACCTATCAATTTAAAATACTAAGACAGCCATAATTTGTTATCAAAACTTAAAACAGATGCTGATGAAACAAATTAATAAATTATACATTCTACGATTTAGCAAACATATTTGCTATCTAAAAGTGAAAACACTAACCCTTTTACACTTCAAGGTCTCTGACATACCGCTATACTGGTACTCATTTGATTTACGAAATGCATAGTCTTTTTAGAAATCTTATATGCGCATCTATAAGGAGATGTTCAGAAAGAAACACAGCAGTGATACAGTTGAATGTTAGGCAACCATCCTTTTAGCTTTATCCAATAAGCAGGATAGCCGAGATTGGCGGAAGTGCTCGAAGAAGCCAACCATTCCTACAGTGTGTAAGGAAACTATGACTGGATCTCTGAAAACTCATGGTTAATGTACAGAGGATTCTGAAAGCAGTGAAGTTGTGGCAGCAGCTGGCTTGCTGCATTCTTCTCTGTCAGAATGAGGCTTGGTAATCTTAACAGCCACCTCCAACTCAAAGTAGTAAGGGCCAGATGTAGCAAAGGTTTTTACCCATTCTGTGTCTATGGGAAAAAGTGTTCGTACATATGGCCCTAAGTTTGTAACATTTTGTAAATAAACGTTTTCTTTTTTGTGCCTCTTCTGTAAGTTAATGATTCTGAATGTTGAGTTCTTCAGCAATTTAGAATTAGTTGGATGTCAGCAGCTTTGTTTCCAGGTCACAACTAATTTGACTGTAGGTCAGGTGGTTGTAAACGCTTACAATGATGTCTCTTTAAGAAGGTGAATTGTGGTTTATTTGTTCACATGAGTTATATTCAGCCTAATATAACTGACCTGTTATGTGAAGTCAGTAATTACATGTTTATTTATATTTCTATCAGATCTAGTAACTTTAATTTTCATTTACTTGATATGCACCTGTAAAGAAAAAAATACGTCATTCAACATAGTATAGCACCACTTACCAAGTTGTCTTCTCATTCTAAATACATGGTGTCCACTGCTAAAATCTGCCCATATTTTAATATCCAATGTATAAGAAAATAGAGATGAATGCAACCGAACAGGAACAGTAGTAGCCACTTGTGCTCTGTTCCTTTGCTCTTGAGTGAACATCTTCGCCCCAGATTACTCACAATTAAGCAAATGGGTGTAATTGCATACATTTTGGTGATTTCCCATCACAAGAGTGACACAAAATTACCGAAATTACTCCGATTACTTCAGCACAATTAAAGTGTCACCCAGGCTTAGTATTGTTCACCGTGTATCACTGCTTTACAGTTCTAAGAGAACGAACACATTGAAAGGTAACCTGTAAACCATCTTCGATTGGTACAGCAAATAATGACTATACATAACACCACACAGGATAATTTTCTCACTGCTATGTTAAATATGTTTAAATAATTCATAATTGCAAGTACGTCCCAACCACCTTTAGTGCCTTTTTTTATTTTCTACTTTTAGTCCTTTAATTGTGCTTACATTTGTTTGTTGAATTTGTGTTTGTATGATCTATTGTGGACGGGTGAGTGCGTGAATGTATGAATTATTCAGGGTATTGATGAATAGATGCAGAAGTGCAAGGATGAGTGACAGAATGCATATATGATGAGGTACTGAGTACCTAACCTCACCAGTAACTGAAGTGGCACTTTCAGTTTTAAGCCAGACCTATTGTCATTGCCAGTGCTTGTTGTAGTAGGTTTGTGCACACTTCTATACATGCACCTGTCATTTTTCAATGTATTTGTATTTTTTTGCTTGTTTATAGTTGGTGTGTACTTGTGCATAGCTGTATATTCTCCAAAAACATCTTTTACATCGTCACGTTTCCAGCAGGCCTTCCCTTCTTTTGAAATTTTTCCTGTTCTTACATGCTTTCGATTCATTTGGACTACTCTGTATGTCTGCAACTATTCATTTTGCACTTCTTGTTACAATTCCTGCACTTGAATATTTTTCATATTGGTAGCTATGCACATGTTTGAATACGACTTTATTGATACAGCTCTTCACTTGTACGTACTTCACATCTTTTTAATGAGTCTTCAATTGTTGTAGATATGAATCTGTTGTGAGTAGATATGTGCTTTATTGGATATATGCACACATTGTTTCCCATATTCCTTATGGTTACTGCATCTGCATTCATTAGTATTTATCGATGTGCTGCTAACAGTTCCATACTTAAGCAGCACAGTACAACAGAAAAGGTACACTAAGAAAGTTATTGATGGGGAGAAGAAAGCCCAGGCATCCAGACACAAAACTAAGAGCCCCCTCACCACTGAGGTTGTTAACCACACAGTGGAGCCTTAGGACACATGCGCCCATACCAGCTTTTACAGTAATCCTTTTAAAATCATAATCTTGAGCTTAAGTTTGTAATTCATTATAATCTTTAAAATGCTACAATTATTCAGTGTAATATTTTAATCTATAATGTTGCATCAAGGAATGCTGTGGTTTTTGGTGGCTGGGGGTTGTCATTTTCCTTCTCATTTTGAAAGTAACACTGATAATGATTATCTAATGTTCTTCATACTTGTTATTGAAGTGCACAGGTATTGACAAGTATTTGTTGAAAGTATTGAAAATAATACGCATTTAAACATTCGGCAATAGCTTTTAGACCTAGTTCAATGTACTCAATGACATGCTGGTTTTAGGTTTAGTTAATGTAATGAAATTTAAGACAGTTTCAGTATTTCACATATTTATATCTTATACTGTGGTTCAGTGCTGGACCTTTAAGAGAAAACTATTTTCTGTGATGATTTGTTATGGAAATGTATGAATAGAGATCCAAAATCTCGATTAAAGGACATTTTCTCTAACATCACAAACATTTGTCGTCACCCATTTCAGAAAAAATAATACTGCATGTCAAGTAAAATATACATTTGCAAAAGCAGTATTTTGACAGGTAATTCAACATCATTTGATGTTCACAGTTAGATAAAGCATGATGATATGTGTTCTGTATGTGCAATGAGAATTATCAGAGCTTCTGCTAGTAATTGTCCCTGATAGAACTTTACCAGCGAGGAGTCAATAACAAATTAGATATTTTATACTACAGAGATGTATAAACTACTTCACAATCGTTTTTACTTCTAAGTGTATTGTAGTAAATGTGCTCTCTTTTATATATTTCACAGCTTCTTCTTAGGTGATTTATAGATGCCTGCACTTTTGCATTTGGTATTAGCAGAACTGTATTTGTGTCAACCTTTGTACTACTTGTTGAAAGATCTTCTCTTATTTGAGCTGTAATATTTGTTAGCATGTCTGGACCGGGTTTTCACTTCTGAGTATTGACTTACAACTACTACTCTTATGTGTACTTTTGTTTATGTTGACCTAGATCTCAACATGTTTGTACACCCACTCTTCCTATTAATATTGTACTTGCCCATAATATGTATTGAATTGCTAATTTTAGTTCATCCATTTTTGAACTCTTGTTTTTTAGTTAGTCATTCTCTTATTGGTCAATAGTCATAAGTCTGTCACATCTTTTTGAGTACCATCCAGTAACTAGAAATTACATGAATACCCGTCCCCCTTATTGGGGAATACAGATCCACAATTTTATTATTACAGACAGTAGTATTAACTTGGGAAAAGGATGCAGTGCATCACCTCTGTTATGTTAGGTTAAGTGTATTTGTAGGGCACGGATGTCACCTCGGGAGAGGGGTGTGATATCCATCCACCAGGCACATACTGGCACTGGTAGGTGTGCTGGATTCTTACTGGGGCCTAGTTAAAATGCCAGGGTTTGAGTTTCTTTGGCCCACAGGGACAGAGCTAGTTAGTCTGATGTGGAAGAAGAGGTTGTTCCGGGCTTTAGGAGCTAAGTACAAAAAGAGAGACTGCTGGCTCCAGTTCTTGTAGATGAAGGGGTTAGCTAGCAGGAGGCTGGCCCAGTAGAGATCTCTGGGCCTCTCTGCCCACATTTCCACCTGCTCAGAACTGAGAATTGTGTGCAGAATTCTCCCTGGGAAATCCAGGTCGGCAAAGCTATTCCTCATTCCGCAAAGTCTAATGTCTAATAAGATGATGTGAGTGCAAAGATATTGGGTCAGATGTATGAAAGCATTTTGCATTCGCAAACGGTGCGAATGCCCGTTTGCGAATGCAAAATGCCAGTTCAGAATGTATGAAATACATTCTGAACGCAATTTTAAGGAATCGCAAAAATAGCGATTCCTTAAAATTGCGACCCGGTTTTAGAGAGTCGCAAATTGCGACTCTCTAAATTAGAAATCGCAAATAAGGATTCCTTATTTGCGATTTCTTAGCACATGTATGAAGCAATTCCTAAACGCGATTTTGGCATTTAGGAATCGCTAATTACCACCAAGTTATTACCACCAAGTTGAACTTAGTGAAAACCATGTGCAAAATTTAAAAATGCATTTAAAATGCATTTTTCAATTGTACATGTAAAGCACACATGCCCTTTAGGCATGTGTGCATCTTACATGTCCCCCAAAACATTTTTTGGGGTGCGGCAGAGGGGGCCTTAGCCCCCCAGCACCCTGGGATTTTGCATTTCCAAAACTGTGATTTCTGGTTCAGAAATCGTAATTTTGGAAATGCAAAAAATTGACAGATATGGGCCAACAGGCCCATAGCTGCAAATGGGGCCGGTATCGCGATTTGCGATTCGGTAATAGCATTTGCGATTTTTAAGAAATCGCTAATACCGAATCGCAAATCTGATACATGGCACTTTGAGAGTCAGAAATAGCAATTTCTTAAAAATCGCTATTTCCAAATCGCAAAGGGCCGTGATGATACATCTGGCCCATAATTTATAAACAGAAGTACAAGACACCTAGTATTTCATAATGAGTCACTAAAAAACTGAAATAATTCATAGTGCTTAAAAGAGGTTTTGTTACTAACAAACTCAAAGATACAAATTTAAGACATCATAAAACTATAAAATGCTAAGTCAGACTGTGAGGTTTCGAACCTGTGGTCTCCAGTTGACAAAGTTAGCTCCACAGCAGGCGCATTCACCTACTTAGTTGTCTCACTTCTTGTGTGATGCAGGGAATTAGAACTCTAGACAAAGTACAGTAGTGAAGTTTATAAGTGTTTTTCTTTTTGAAAGAATAAAAATATATAGCAAAAAAGAGAGTAAACATTGGATATTGATTAAATAAAAAGTCATTAAAACACTGCATTCATTTTTTACCCAACAAATAAAGAGATAGAAAATTGCTAAAATAAAATGCATTTCCAAATATAAGGCTACAGAGAAAATGATAGCATTAAACAAACAGCCTTCCCAGCGTGGAGTGGAAAATCCTGAATATTTTCTTTTTTGGTAGGAATTCTTGATAGGTTGATATGTGATTACCCTTTCAGAAGGATGTTGTAGAAGTCAAGGTTGATGCTTATATACTATAAAACAAAAAACAAATATACTCTTATCTGCTATTAAATGAAAATGACAGTCTCACTTTTATGTCATTGGTTGAAGGCCTAACAGTCAGGTTACTGTAGTAGAATACTGTTGAATTAGACAGTGGAATGTTGGGAGCTCCATTGAAGACAGTGGAGTGCTCCAGGCTTCTAACGGCCAGTAGAAGCCCAGAGTTCCAACATTCCAAAGATGTCGTTCACAGCTGTTGCTGTGAACAAAGGCCTCATTGTGTCCATGGGGATTTTACGCCATAAGGTTCCATGAGGTCTTTGTTTTAGTAATTAGAACATACTGCCCACTAGAATGTTTTACTAGCTTTAGAGCCCACCGTAGCTGGCTTTACCGGCCATTTTAATACAGGCCTGCTTTCTTGTTGAAAGCCTTCACCTTTAACTCTGGCCCTTAATGCTAGAGCGGGCTTTTAATGGCCGGTAAAGTCTGCTACGGCAGGCTCTGAGGCTATAGTAGACCAATCAAAGACTTCCTTGACTAATAATAAGTACAAGAAAACTGTGTTTTATATCGCACTTCATACCACCCGTCTGCCAATTCTCAGCACTGCAAAGAACAGATGTTACTGTTATCCAATTTATGGAAATTAATATTAAAATGTATATCAAAAGTTTTTACATTATTATGTAGTTTACAGCAAGTCTGTGCTCAATGGCTATAATTCTACCTTTGTTTTTTAGTATGCTTACGTTTAGTATTACTTAATCATTTATTGTTGTACTTGCTAGTAGTTCTGCACTTGTTAATAATTGTGTGCATTATATCTTAGTACTTGCAGTGGTTTGTTTATGCTTGTCACAAATTTTTTAGGTCACGCTGTAGCGCTCTGACATGTTGTAATCTATTTTTGGGCTTTTAACCATGCCCCCCGCAGGCCCATCACTATCACTCAGCTTGCCTTGCAAAAATCCTTTGTTATCATTTGTAAATGCTTTACATTTGTCCCTCTTTACAGCAGTTTTGTTACCGCCTTGGCCATCAACTGTTACATGGATAGTTGCACGGTTGCTGATACGTTTGACTGCAAGTGAACTCTTTTTCCTTTTGAGTTGCTCCTTCACGCTCATGCTTATGGCGGCCGTTGCACTTTGAATTGGCTTGCTTGTGTCAACTGTTTAACTTTTCATTTTCATTTTCATTTTTGTGGCACGAAAAGTCCAATTAGGAATTTACAACATTTATAGCTCTAACTCGAGCAACCCCGAAATGCATTGCATTGCAATGCTTGTCTGTGTATGTTTACATATCTGATCCTGATAATGCTTGAGTGCTTTTGTTACTATTCTGTGCTTTTGGCAGTATAGTCATTGTCTTATAAATGTTTTTCGGCTTATTTTTAGTGCTGCTGAATTCGCATCCAGTGTCTCTGTTCGTACACATGAGCATTAGTGTTTCTGTGCTTGTGGTAAAGTCTCTAACCTTGTTATTGATGGTTCTATACTCTTTATCGATTTGTGTGTAAATCTTTTACAAACATTAGAAGTGTACCTATATGTCTTACTAGAACTTACACTCTTGTTGTTGTGCTCTCCCACCTCAGAAAGTTTCATACTCAAAACAGTTCTGCTTGCATTTCCAGGATGGTAACCTACCTACAAAATGTTTGTGAATATCCTCACCTTTGTGGGTGTTCATTGAACCTTACAGAGCCAACTCCTCTGAAACGCCCAAACCCAGCCCCAGCTCCTACACAATAAATCCACCATTTCCAGTTGTTTTAATTGGGATGTGAAATGTACGCATTCAAATAGCCTTTTGTGCCCCTATATGAAATGTAGGTGTACAAACCGTCTGAGGAAATGCATCCCTAATTTGGAAGGTTTTTTCCATTAGGCACAAACAGGCCCGTATGGGTTTGTACTTTCTTTGGATTTAGGTGTACATTTGTAAGCGAAGGGCGTGTGGAGAGTAGTACTGAAGCTAAGTGCTTGCTTTATGTCTCAATTAGCTCGCAGAAAAGGCTAGAAATGCAAAATTCTAGTGCAGGTAAATATTCCCTCTGCCTGTAGAAATAGTCCGGAAATTGAGAACAGCATCTGTAAAGATCTGAGAAAGAGGGGGATGAGATAAACATATGATTGAAAATTGTTTTGGATATTGATGTTAATGACGCCAAGAACTATGATTCTACTTGATAAGTTCCTTTGTGTCATTTGGACCAGTGAGTGTCTTCATGCAGTCGCCCACTTTAGCTATGCAGCAGACTGTACTGTGCATTTCTCCTCCACATCTGGTAGATCCTGGTTATCTAAGTTACTCGTGGACTGTGTAGTCTGGGGACTTCAACCGTGTGCATGAAATGTATTATTTCATTGATCAAAGTCATTAAGATAGCTACCGTAGAGACCTTGGTATTGTAATATAGTGAAGAATAAGCATTGAGTAATGATATTTCATCCTCATATTAAAGACTATGAATTATTATGTTCGAGGTGCAGTAGTATATTCAAGATAAAGAATCTCCCAAAACATTTTATAAAGCCATTTCAAGTCGTAGAAGATTCTCAGGAGAGGAAGTATGTTGTGATGGATTGTGTGACTTTGTATTACATGAAATAATTTACTGTAAGAAAATTGCAGTCGGCTGTTTTGATGTGTGACTTTTGGAAAGAACCTATTGGTTGTTCTCATTAATTTACTAGGCCAGGCAACTCAGTGAGACCACCCCTGTAGCCCTCTCCCCACATCCCCACCAACTCACGGTTCCCCTTCCTCGTTTGAAAATAGGGGACCGGCCAGTATTCAGATGGTGGAGGTCCAATTAGAAACCTTAAAGCCTGTTTGACATCTCGCCCTACTTGGGTGGGACTTAAAACGTAGACTTGTCCATGCCTGTGAATGCCATATTAGCAGTAGGGTACCCCGAGAGAGAAATAAGTAAAATATCTGGAAAGGCCAGAAAAAACTTACTGCAAGTCATTTTGGTCAGGCTCTGAAGTGAAAATACAGTTAGGGGGATTTCTTACTGCAAAACACAAATATGCTGAGTGAGCTGCCATTAGGTGGCTGACAATTCAGCGTCTTCGTTTGCTTTAAGTGCTCCTGCTGTGATGGCGTGATGACTTTCGGTAAAATAGTTGCGGCTAAGCCACCAGGGATCCTTAAATTCCTGCTTGACTTCTGATCTTCTGGTCTCAAATATTTAGTACAAACAAATTTGCTGCTTGTAATTTGTTGCAGGCAAATATTTTGAGCAGATTAATGTCAGTGGCTCTTAAATCCAGCTTTGTTGTTTAGAGCCTGTGGTAACCTGCAGAGATTGTTGTTCTCTATTGCAATAAATACATATGTCATCACACTCAACAAATGACAAGAATGAATTTCAAGGAAGGAAAGTTTAAAAGAAAGATGTCTGAAGTAGTCATTATAAAACCTATTTAGGTAATGTCTGCTTTCTGCTCAGGAATCTAATGTTCACTTTCACTACAATAGATATTGTGAAGGCACAATTCATCAGTAGTAGATTGTTAGATTAAAGTTGTGATGTGATTTTCTTACTAGACATAAGAAGTGATGTTACAATGTGACTCTTAAAAGGAAACAGGTATATATGTATTCATAAATCTATTGTGGGCTGTCATTTATTGTATGTGGCAAAAAGTGCTGCCAATTGTACATTATTGCAAGGTACCAAGGGCTCTGTGACTACAAAGCCACAAAGCCTTCCTAAGGTAATATTTGGAAGTACTTTCTTTACTACAACACATGGACTTTTATGTGACAATCTAGCTATGTGGGACCAATAATGTGTGTAACTGTTGAGTCCTTTCTATGGTGGCAAGAGAGCCCTGTTAGGAAAGTGAATGACTAGGGTTATTGTTTTGCTTCTCTGCCTTGGCCAGGTGGATGTAGAACAGTAAAAGCTAAAGGCAGAGATGTGCCCCCTATCAATTATCGTAATCTCATAACTGCTTATTCTTGTTGACCCCCACTCATCGTTATCTCCCCTGTACTACCCCCTTTATATGGTCTACCTGTGGTCTTTGCTATGGGCGTCAATAAGGGTATTGGGCCAAATGCCTGCTGACCCAGAATCCAGCCATGCTCTACTTAATAGTTGTCTACTCCAGCCCTAGGAGGCAGATTGGGCCTTCAATGGACACCTTGTCAGAAAGCATGGTGGGCAAGTGCATACAACATGGCATTTCTTAGAGGAGAGTGTGGCTCTACAGTTAACCTCTTTCCTCCTGTAGATAAAATTGCAGAAGGGGGAAGAGGAATTCCCCTGCCACCCAGTGACCTGCAGTGGCCTTGACACTTCATCCTCCCACAGGCAAGGTCATGATGGGGTGTGGAAAGGAGCTTTTAACAATAGATGATTCCACAATTGCCTTGTCAGACATCACTACTTGCTTGTAACACAATATTTCAGGAAGATAGTGAAGCAAGTTTAAATGAATGATGCCTTCTGACACTAGAGAAAAAAACAAGCAAATCCAATACAGTTATTTATAGGGAGTTCCCACACTCTCATGTACGAAGCAGTTCCATCACTTCTGTCCAAAACTTCTCAATGTCCCTAATTAAGATCTCTGAAAGTAATACATAGAAATGAGAGTAGAAGAAAAGGCATGAAAATATATGATGAATCCTTCCATTCCAAACATGGTTGAAGTGGAAGTTAGTCAATAATTGATAGCTAGCTGCAATAATGTAGTGTTAAATTATGAAAGACAAGCTGCATTTGGAGAGATCGTTGGCCTAAGGGTGGTTTTTTATTCTGTTAACAGAGATATAAAGAAAAACTATAAATACTGCTCAGTAGAGCAGCAAGATCGTTGTTGGGTGTGACTATTGGTGATCCATATTTTACATATGACTATTGGTGATCCATATTTTACATACACAGTAGAGTAAATCAGGGTAAACTGCCAGGAAGTTATTACACAAAACGATTAGATAATTATTTGGATGTAAGTGAACAAGGACAGAGGTAATCTGAAGGAATAAATGATTTTATCCTCAGTCTGACATTTAATTGATCTCGGTACTAAATGGATCATTTGGCAAAGTGGCCTTAGAAACGCCTCATCAACTAAATCATAAATACATTTAAAAATGCGGTTGACATGTTCCAACCACAGTGAAGAAAGTGAAAACCTGAATAATAAGAAAGATTTTGAACTGAGCACCTCAATGAGACCCTGTGGTTGAAAAGCATTTAATGCCACAGCGAATACCTTTTTGACATTTTCAATTTTCGAATTACTCTTACAATTCTATTATGAATAACATTGGGAATGGTAATTCTTTCGGCATGGTCAAAGACCCTTTCGTGTGTCTAGAAGCTGCTGGGCACAGCTCTTGGCTAAGGTCTATCTGATGCAAAGACGTAGGCCTCTGTAAGTTATCTGCTCTCAGGAAATGTGATAAAACCTCTTAAATTCTGAGTATGGCTAAAATAAGTGTATTTTGTAAAAAACAGTTGCTGTGTGGAATGAACAAAAATCCATATACACTCAATATGAGGTAACAGTCTTGAGGGATATTAGGCTTAGGATATCATCATTATGAAAGTGAACATGCTCCTTTTTTCTGCTGTCAATTCCATACCATCTATGAAGGAAATACATATATTACCTTGTTACGCTCAATAGTGTTTAGAAGAATATCACCCAGAAACCTCAACGAGGTTCATGCAATACTAGTCAGGTCAAACGATTGAGCAATAATATTGATGTAACACATGAATTTTTCACTTTGGAAATCGTAAGCAGTGATAGCCATTATTTGTATCTGGACATTTGAAAGAATCATTGAGACCACCAATATAGTTGGCCTGTATGTCCCTCAATATCAGAAAACCGTGGATAAGTGCTTCTATGACTAATACATTGTTACGCTTATTAAACTGATGACATTTCATAACAACAATAGTGTAACAAGTGATTCATTGAAACAGAATGGGTGGGCAGTCAAAAAAACATACCTAGCTTGCCTGATCAATCTGCCTGGTCTTTACACATACATAATATATAGTCCACTGAATTTATCCTTGCTAAGTACATTTTCCCCAGTTTTCCACCAAGGCAAATTTTAAATAATAAACTACTGTTTCCTCTGTGAATGAAACATTTTTTAATTTAACAATGAAGCACTGGTTCCTCCTCTGCCCGCAAAGCATATCCTTTAGTTCCAGCCAAGTGCTTATGCTGAAAAATGATTGTCTGTTACATTATCTTCATTCCATTTTGGAACTTGAATGTTTTTTTCATATCCAAAAAATACAGAAAATGGCTCTTCTGAGCTTGCCAGTTGGAATCAACTTAAGTGCAGCTCACCGCCGCTCCCATGTCAGGAAGAGGTTAATGGTCTTTCTACACCTGTTTGATGAAAATTGATGTGGTTGGAGAACGTTGGAAGTGAACATCTTCAAAATAGTTTAAGCTAATATGTGGATTTATTCAGCACCCTACTGTTGGTCAACATTTAAACAATCTGTATTATTTTCTGAACTAAATCTAGTCAAACTCTAAATAAGTATGGTAGTTTTAGGAACATTTGCATTTAATCTGATGAATTCATATATTTTCTACCATGTAGAGTGCAGTAAACAGAAGGCTTGGGAAGATGTAAGAATATTTCCTTAAGTATGAATAAAATACAATATAATCTTTAACACTTGCATAAAAGGCAGATTCAGTACACGTTTCCACCTAGCTGTCCCTTGATCTGCATTACCCTGTATTCTTCTAGTATATTCAGCTGGCCACTAGGGTTGAATGTTTCTTTCTGGGATCTGCAGTGCTATGAATATAGTTTTCATGTATTTGGTGCATTAAAACTGGATATAGCATTTCATTTTCTGTTGTAAAAATGTTTTTCAAGGGGACATTCAATGTATTTGGTGATAAGGTTCGGCATCTGGAGTGCTTATACGACAGTGTACAAAACTAAAATGTTCTTTATGTTAAAAAATGGATACCCACGCAAAATGTACCCCATAAGATGAGGTTTACACAGTGTAGAACTAACCTATAGGGCAATCATGCAGTGCCTGGTGGGCTGGTCTGACAGGTCAGGTCGTGGGCTGCTTTTTTGGCTGTTTGTGGGCCTGTTTTATGGTATGCTGGGTCAGGCTTTTACTTTTGATTTCCCTTATATTAAAAAAAATACCTTTAGTACAAAATACATGCAGTCTCCCAAAACACTTATGCAGCATATCTTTACAAGTTCAAAACTGCCCCAGTTTGCAAACATGGGCCACTTTTGGCTTCCTAATTCACAAACAGAGGGCACTTTTATTTTGGTGCCCGGGCCTATTTTTTGTCCCAGTCTGACCCTGGGTTTAGTTTATAGCTGCAGCTCCGGACAGTCAGTCAGTGGTGTTGAACACCAAATTTCAAGCATTTACCATGGGATAAAACTGTAAGGCGACCACAACAATTCAGAGCTATAGGACATACTGTGCATTTTAGCTATTCGTTTTATTATTTCATAGGGTATTCATCAGTGCCGACTATATCCTCTCGCAAACAAACATGCCAGACGCTACGTTCTGGTCTTTGGTTTCCAATTCAGCTCGATCACTTAATTACTAGCACAGTCACAGCCAAATCTTAAGTAAACAACCAGCATCCTCAAGTGGTGCTGCTAAAACACCCTAGCCAAGGAAAACAAAATCCACTTTAAAATGTATGAAAAATTATACAATAAGTCAGTTATACCAGTGAGGAAACTCCACACAGAACCAAGAGTAAAAAAAAACGAAATTAGTAAATTATTTGTGTTCATCTCATTGTGACAACCTGCGTATCTTTTTTGATGCTAGGATAATATAAATCTGAGCATCAATCACCACGAACTGGAAGGCCCTCAATTATCCCTGACTATACCCTACATTTGTGCTTTGCAAAAATTAACCCCAGGCAGCTGTCAAAATCAAGCTTCAAACCTACAGTCGCAACCATATACAGCAGCACACTAAAATAGTTCATAAAGCGATCTAGCCAGACTCTGGCAGATTTTTCGTGCATCCCTTTAGCAAGGCTCAGTCATCATATCTTCTTGAACAATAGGTCCTTACCTCACAGAACTAACAATTAAAATTAGGTCACAAAGAATCGTTAAGCACAAGCCATTTATTAGTCTGCATTTCCTTTAGTATTGATTCCGAAAGATAAGTTAACATGCTTTAGTAATATGTGGATGTGAACAAGCTGCTTCAGGATCACCAATCAGCTTTTAGCCCTTAAATAAGGACAAAGACCACCACACTGATAGTAGTCAGCCAAGATCTCCTGTTCTCTCTCATTGACAAACACACCTTACCTTGATCCTGCTGCCTCCTAGAATGATCATGGATACCTGGTGTGATCTTTAATAGGTCTGCTTGGTCCTCATTGACTGCAGGCAACAAGCATGCACGAGCCACACTATCTAGACATTAAAGAATGTGACACGCAGTGTCGCCTAGAACAGGGCACTATGGGGTTCATTATGAGTTTGGCGGATGGAAAACTCCATCTGCAAAACTCCTGACAGGGTCGCCGCCACCTATGCAGCGACCTCCCCACTGGAGTCATTAGGAGTTTTCCACTAGGTCGGCCTACGGAAACCTACGTTTCGAGAAAAAGACTACAGCATTGTCACCAGCTCGTAATCGAGCCAGCAACAATGCTGTAGCGAGCAGGGTGCAGACAGTGAACATTGCGAGGGTGCTGGGCAGGGGGCTCCATGCACTGCCCATGCCAATGCATGGGCAGTGTAGGGGCCCCATGAAGCCCCTTGCACCTGCTCTCCGCCCGCCTTTTCATGGTGGTGTTGACCGCCATGAAAACGCTGGTGGAAAACAAGATCATAATCCCCAGGGCAGCACTGGCCTGGCAGATTAGGATGTCCACCACTCCAGACTGCTAGGATCCAAGATCCTGGCAGTCCCGGAGTTACGACCGCCAGAGTTAAAATGTGGCGGTCGGACCACTGCATTGGTGGCAGTCTAGACCACCACTGCGAGTGTGGCATGCTATAGACCGCCACTCTCGTAATGAGCCTCTATGTCAGCACCGCTTCTAGTTCTACCTATTTCAGATGGCCAAACTGATTGAAAGACAATAGCTACAATGCAAAATCTATGCTGCTGTCAGCATTCCTCCAGGCAAATTAAGGTAGGAGCATGAACAAAGACAGCTGTACATGCTACAGTTATGCTCCCACAATAATCTACCTAGAGTGATGGTAGAGGAGCAGACCAAAGACTTCCTATAATACACTTGTTTCACCCTGTGGTAGCACGGGCTAAGCTCAGACTAACACAGACAGAAATTCTGGGCATGAATAGATCAATAACTCAAAACAATCAACATAGGTAAATTAATAAAAACTGTGAGGTCCAAACTGCTACCAATAGTACAATATAGCCTTAGAACCCGCCGTAGCGGGCTCTACCGGCTATTAAAGGCCCGCTCCCCGCGTTAAATGCCCGAGCCGAAGGCGAGGGCATTTAACAAGGGAGAGGGACTTTAATAGCCGGTTGAGCCCGCTACGGCGGGTTCTAAGGGTATTAGAACATTCTGCCACTCAGGGCAGAATGTTCTATTAAAAAAAAAAATGTTCACTGAGCCCGAGGGGATTAGAATCCCCTCGGGCTCCGTGAGGCTTTGTTCACAGCTGCTGCTGTGAACAAAGCGAACATTGGAATGTTGGCGCTGCGGGCTTTTACCGGCCAGTAAAAGCCCGCAGCACTCCATTGTTTTCAATGGAGCCCCCAGCATTCCAATGTTCTAATACATTGCTAGAAAATGATAAAAACGAAATTCTAGAAAAATAAATTTAACCACTTGATTATGTTTCTAAAAAGATGAATATAAAATTGTAAGTTTGCAAAACCAATGTCATAATGGAGAATCATCAAAATCCTGAGAAATTAATCTCTCACTTGGGTTTTTTTGAGCTGATCGTGGGCAAAAATTAGTTGTGACTGAAAAGTACTTGCAGTTGGACACGCATTGCATGTTTGGTTGTTCCCTTCCAGCTTAGTCATTTTTTCTAGAGATGAATCAGCACAGAGGCTATTGAGACTGTGGGCCTTATTACGAGTTCGACGGATGGTTTAGGCCATCTGACAAACTTCTGATGGGGAGGTTTCTGCCTTAGTGGTTACTTCCCCTTTGGGCCTATTAAGTGTTTCCTGCTAGGTCAGCGGGCAGAAACCTGAGTTTCCACCCGCCGGCCTAGTGGGAAACAGCCTACATCTTTGTCTCTGGGTCGTAATCGAGCACCCTCGCAGTGTTCACTGTCTACATAGCCAGGGGGGCCCCTGTCCTTTTGGAGTATACAGTGACCAAGCTATTCAAACTTCTTGGTGCATTGGTTCTAGCAGCAATTAGTCAAGACAAACATCAGGCAGAGAAACCTACTAACCTAAGGTGCGTGCTGCAGAGGTGGACTCTCCATTCCCAGCCCAGATATGCATGTTCAGACAAAGTGGACATTGGAACTGGGTAGAGCAGCTGTTCTTTTCTGCTTGGTCCAAGGATTCAAAAAGTACTTAAAAATCCAGGTCTGCCAGGAAGTGGGGCTCAATCCCTTATTACTGCACCAACCCTAAGTAAATATCTCTTTACTTTGGTGCAACATGTCAAATCTTGAGATGTGTTTTTGGAAGCAGCCCAAGAGTATCATACAAAAACTAGTTTGGCCGATGTCTCTTTTTGTTAATGAGAGCTTTCTCTGCCCGTCCGTCATACACCTTAAAGAGTCATTGATAAGGTAAAGTACGCAGAGGGCACACTCCTTCTAGCCTTGGAGCCAATTAAGTTCTTTTTTACCTGCCAGCAAAACAGCTGACCACAGTAGACCATTTTCCCTAGATGGCAGCAAATTGCAGTGGGGCGCAACTTGTGAACTACCTCATTAATATTCATGAGGTAGGTTGAATTGCAAACCAGTTCAATTTAGTATTTTGTGAACTCACCTGTTAATTCATAGGTCGGGTCACAAACTACCAATGCATTTGGTGAAAGCATGCATGCAAATTTTGAATGGTCTTTGCAAATTAATTATTTGTAGATGTGGCCCATGGAGAAGTATGGTCATATTATCTTTTCTTATATTAAAGTAAAACAGAAATTCACTGAAAGAAACAAAGGTTAAAGAGACATTCTAGTTAGGTATTGTATTGAGATTAAAAGAAACATGTTTTAAAAGTTTTAAAACAAAACAAATTGCAATTCACAATTTATAGTTTTCTGAGCTAACTATAACTTCTGCACCCACAATGTATTGCTTATGCTCGCACATATTATATCTCTCATGACATGTTAAATAGTATCATTGATCCACCCAGGAGCCGCCACACAAGCTTCCATCTCATGGTACTGCAGTTCCTCCATGAAGCTTGCATGGTACCGATGTACCTTGGGTGTTAGACCTATCAGCCTTAGAGTGGTCTTCCACAAGAGGTTTTGCCTACATGCCTCCATTTTTTGCTGGATTTTTGCTTTTGTTGGCCTTAGGACTCTGAGCACTTTATGACTGTCAACCAGTTCTAAAGTGCCTGGGCTCACTTCCCTAAACATGGTTTGAATGGAATACACCTAATTGGCATATTTAATTTACTTATAAATCCCTTGTAGTGTGGTATTGCATATTCCCAGGGCCTTTATATATATCAAGTTTGGTACCTATAGAATTGTAATAGTAAACCTGCTTTGATGGTAAAGTTGGATTTGTTATCACAGTTTTGAAAATGACACTTTTAGAAAGTGACTCCAAGGGCTGGTTTACAAGTCTTCTATTAAGTGCCACAGGGGCTTAACAGGCTCCCTGCATCTTGAACCCGGACCCAGCCTGACTGAGTCCTGAACCCCCAATCAGTATCTCACCATTCTTGGACCCTGGGTGTAGTGCTAACAGAGTCTAGATGGCGCATTTCCAAAACTGAGGACTTGGACAAAATGTGGCTAAAAAGTGCTCTGAGAACCAGGACCAACCTGCTCGCCTATACGCCCGAGGTGCATCGCCAGTATTATTAGTGAATTTAAAAATGCTCTTTCTATGGAAACTGGGACCTAACTATAGCTTCTATAGCTTCAGAGTGACAACTGCTACTGTGTTATATATTTATATATATATATATATATACTTAAAGTAAGTTTAGAGTTTCTCAAACACTTGGGCTCTCTAGACAGACGTATGCCTCTACATCAGCATGACACAGCACACTGGTAGACCTGAGGCATTAGACAAGTGATTTACATTTCTGTGCAGCCTACTTTAAATATGGAAATATGGCACAATTCTCTGAAGGGCTGTGACTCACAAGCACCTAATATGGAGTAGAATGATATGTAATAAAATTAAGGACTGGGGTACAGCCCAAGTAATTACCAGTGACTGACATTAAATTAAGCATTCAATCCATCACATTTATTTGTATTTTTTCCACAAGCAGCTAGGGCACTTCAACAAAACTGATCTCCTTGGGTATATACTAGCAAGTCTGTGTTTCAACTGACTGCACTCGTGCTAGCAGCATGAGGTGTACGAGAGATGAGGATTGATCAATATTGCAAATGCACTGTAGGTCTGAGGCAGCATGCACACCTCAGTTTTCTGTAAGGATCAAATGTAAGGTAGTATAGAGAAGGTCAAATATTTTGCCGTTTACACAAAAATGCAGAGGAGATGTTTGGAATACTCAAGTCTACCTCCACGTAGAGGATAGTTTAAAGTCCCAAGATAGCTACACCGATGTAAATGAGTCCTGGTTGGAGACGCTCATTTAGGCAGGGGACAGGAAGCTGTCTCCCCTTCCCGAGTCCAGTTTCAGTGGCACCTTGATGTCTGGTATGACAAAAATCTAAATCCTGGGATCATTTCCCAGTCAGACATTGCCTGAGGCAATTTTCAGAGAGGTGCCCCCGCTAACATTTATAGATTACGATATTGAAATTAATTCATGACTTTCTTAAAATGTGATTACAACACTGGCCTGCCTAGAAAAAATATTTGGAGAAACTCCAGAGATTCCAAAGTCAGAGGGCCAGGGTATATCTGTGTCTGCAGAAGTTTAATCCCATGACACTGGCAGTATTGTTTCGACATTGTCTCCTTATAAAGTACAGGAGTAAGTTCCAACTGCTGTTCCTTATGCCCAAAACAGATCAATAGAATGGCATGTTCTTCCTCTGATCCAAATGTGTCAATACAACCCATCAGTAATGGGAGATCGAACCACTCGCAATCTATTGCATGCGCCAAATTCAGATGGATCAAATTCAAGGGCAAATCTATCAAACTTCAATAACCTTGCCTCTAGAGCATGCCTAGTACATTGAATGAATTCCTCTCATCTTTCAAGACAAGTTGAAAAACCGTACTTTTTATTTATTTATTTTGAGGGTGTCGTAACACGTTGCATTCCACTGTTCTGTAGCCCCAGAGTGTATTTTGAAGGGAACAGGTGAGAAAAAAGAAAACTAAAGTGTTGCTGTTCGGAAGGCAGTTACGCTACCTGGGAAGCCCAACAGACTGCTGCTGGAATCACTCATAGAAATTCTGAGACGAGGTGAAAATGCCTTGAATGGTTCAGTCATGTTGCAGGGATCTGGAATGTTTCAGATGATGGCTGGGATTGGCATTTGAACAGCCAAAAAACTATTTTAAACCAATCTTTTTCGAGACAGTATTTGTGATATACAATGACTATGTAAATCATTCCCATTAGATCATTATATTCAAATTTATTTGTCAATTCCCCAAAAATCTGTCACGGCTGTGGATACATGCGCTGTAAGCAATCCCCTCGTGTGGAACCCTACCTGTGGGACCTTCCCACTCTGGAGGTCAGGATTGCATTCTTCTTTGCAGGCCACACTAACCACTGCTGCTCGCTTTCCACCACCACTTTAGGCCCCGAACAACCATTCCACTGTGGGCATCACTTGAGCCCATGAACAGTTACTCAACAATGTTAAGTGAATTGCACAAAGAACTGGACTTGATAACTGCCTTGAAAAACACGCTCTTTCATTTTTCTGAAGCTCCTTGAGGCAACACACTAGCAATACACTGAACTTGTAATTAAATAAATACATGATGCTATAGGACTCTCTTGTAACTTAATGTTTTAGCATTTTCTTTCTGGTGGGAACTGAATAACGATGTTGAATCTAAAGTTTTAAAAAATGAAGTAATGACGTGAATATCAAACCCAGTGTACTGACTGTTTACTTCCCTCCAGGAAATACTGGGAGATGGCTGACATATTTGTTTAACCAATTTAATTGGCTCGTTTTCTGGGCTGTAATTGTTCCGATGCTGTGACAGAAAACTTAATTATGTGCTTAAGGGCACAGACGAGGTGGTGGTAATCAATGCTGTGCTTCACTGTCCGGGGGCTTGGCCCACGATTAGTTTCATTCTCTTTTCCCAATGAATGAATGGGGTACAAGGAATGCTTGAGGAACTATGGTAAAACGGCTCATCTCTCCTGGCGTGCCATGGCATCATGGTAATGATGCTGGCTACATGCTGCCTGGCCTTGGCAAAAGGCATTCGTTAAGCTACATTAGTCAAAAGTGCAGTACACAAGGTGCATTTTTGAGGGGAAAACTCACAATTTCCAAATGAGACTAATAAATCGCCGAAGTGAAATACACTGGCCTTCTGTTGGAGAGGGAGGCCAATACCACTATAAAAAAGTAAGCATAATCCAGCAGTGGTAGCCATGATGGGGGCGATTTTCTTCACAAAAATGGAGATGAATGCATCACAATGCCTTGCAGCGGGACTGATGGGTCAGAGTCAGTAGCAGAACCAAAGACGGCCAAGACTAGGTAGGAACATGATGGTAAATATTTTGAAAGAATGACGGTGGAAACGAAAGGGCCAGGGAGGTTTAATACAAAATTATTTAATTTGTTTTCTCAATTCACTCAAATACATCACCTTGAGCTGGCTTTATCCCCATCACCACCCAATCGAAACAAATTGTAAGACCAGCCACCAACAGAGCTATCTTGTACATCACACAATTCATAACATGTCAAACATAAGATTCTTTAATATCAAACAAATGTTTATTATGTTTTATGTATTTAGACGAGTATGCAAGTATTTATTAATTTAGCACATAGAGTGAGGTTCAGATTTTCTAGACACGTAGGGTAATTATAATATGAATACGTTGACAATGTTGCTAATATGTGCTTGCCAAAAATAAACATTAGGTAAAATGTAATCCATAAAAAAAAACATAAAAACAACAAAAAGAAACAGTAAGTTGGGAGGCAGAAAACCCCCAAAAATAAGCCAAAAGACAAAATGGCGAAGTAGGGAGAAAGCTTGATTCAACAAATGCCTGCTCCAAAATATGAAAGTAAAAGATGGTGGACAAAAGTATTTATGAATACATTAGTGTCAATACAGTTCACAAAATGAAGCCCAGATAACCTCAACTTTAAACCAAACACTCCATCTTTTAAATAGGCTTATCTTTAATAGTGCTTAAGAACCCAGGCCTAGGAACCAATCATAGACAGATACGTGGTCTTCTCTTACATCACTTGTGATTACTTTTTAGCACTAATAAAACAGTCCTGACAAAAATATGTTCAAAATTGGATAGGTATCGAGCATGTTCATGAGATCATCAGATTAGCACTTCTTTCAACCTGTTACCTGATTTTGAAAGAGATTTTGTCCATCACTCCCTACTAAATAGTTTTAAGTCTGGCATTAGCCAAGACCTTTGATTTTAATAAAATTATATATACACTATACCTATTTGTACAAGGGCTTCAGACAGCCATCTTCATCCATTATTCAGTTGTCAGTCACATTTTTCTTCCACCTCCTTTATCATACAGCAGGTGGAAATAGGTCAGCCCACTGGCTAACTTCACTCTGAGTGACAGGTGGTGCTTTCACGCGGTGCCAAGGACTACTATGGAAAGGTTTGCTTTTCAAACCCAGAAATATTTGTGCTTTTAGCCGTTTCTTAATTTATACTGACAAGTTCCCAGCTGCTCCCCAACAATAAAGTTTCACAAAACAAAACAGGCACTGACAAAGCCGAAAGGCTGGCAGCCAGAGCCAGACCTATTGGCCAGTGCTTGCTAAACCTGACATTTGCCAAGACCTTTTAATTTTTACTAAAACTATCTATAAAATATACTTATTGGAGCCTTTAGTAAGTTCTCATCATAGGTTTGTTGTTGTGTCATTCACATTTCTCTTCCACCCACCACAACATACAGCATGTGTCAGGGGGTCTGTCCATTTCAGCCATTGACTTATATCACTGTAAGTGGCAGCATTATGTCCATTCACAAGGAACCCATTTATACACAGGTGGACCTATTCACAAATGTAAACTTTTAAGTAGGTAAATCTTCATGTGTACATATGCTCTTCACTTTGTAGTACATTTACTACTTCTGGCTATCTGCCCTTTATGGGTGTAAATGTATTACAAAGTGTATGTCCCCACCCCCTAAATATGTGGGTAAAGTTTCTACCAGTAACTTTTCACACATAGGCGGAAATATGCCTATCTTATAGTACGGGGAAAAGTTAAAAAGTTTATTAAACACAAAAGAATTGTATATTTTTAAAATAAATTTTAATCTCAATTATGTGTATGTGTTTGTTTTAAATGTAAAAAAAAACGAAAAAATGCTACATCACGAGTAACTTATTTTTATTAAATATTTAATTAATTTAAATAAATTATTTCACACTTCACTTTTAAAGGTGCATTTAAAACAATCTTACCTTAAGTAAATAGTTTATAATTATTTTTTATGTATTACAATTATTAAAAGTATTTGTTTTAAATGTAAAACACAACTAAAAATGCTGAATCACTAGTAACATATTTTTAATTAAATATTGAATTAAATTAACTCAATGAAATCCCACTTACTTTTTACTTACTTTTTAAAGATGCCTTTAAAAAAATCCTATCCAAAGTAAAGTGTTCATAATTATTTATTATGCATTCAGATTATTAAAAGTTAGGTAAAGATTTGACTTGAATTTATTTTTATTTTTTTAAGAAATTACATTTATATTTAAATTATAAATAAATTACATTAAATAATTCATTAAATATTTTTAAAACATATTTTTCATTTCTATAAAATCATTTTAAAATGCAAATCAATTAATATATTTTAGGAAGTTAAAATAAACTAATTTATTTTAACATTATTCTTACTTATCATGTTCTAGTTTAATCCCTACCTCCGTTATTTTGTATGGAAGGGTGTTGCGGGACGAGTACTGAGCCATGTGTGGTGCTGACTTACTCCAAGTCTGAGCTTCAGTATTTTTACAAGTGTTTTGGGTCGTTTTGACTGTATTAACTGTATTTACTTAAGAAGGGCAGGTTGTGAAGAGGAATGGGTGTACCTTTTTTTGTGGGTTGATATCTGTCCGTTCCTAAACCCCTCCCAAACTCACTTCTAACCCCTCTTCTCTCCCCCCAAAAGCGCTCCTATACAGTAGTAAGTATTCACCGTTTTCCAGCAACGTACCTTACTTTCAACATAAAGGTGTATGTGCATGGAGATTTCCACTTTCGAGGCTTAGATCTCTGTGCAAAAAAAAGATAGGTGGGGCAGAGACCTCCACTTGTAGGTTAGTGAATAACTTTTTGTAGTACGTAATACTATTGTTGTATACAAAATGCAGATTGTGTATTGGCCACAAAGTTGTTCCCTTCATTGCCATGGACGACTATGTTAATGTGTGCTTTCTGAAACTATGTAGCAAATGTATTTTCTTAGCTCGATGAGGGTCCGACAGCTTCCTCAATATTAGGTTTAACAAAAAAGTTGACAAAACAAACACAGCTGAATTGCTGACAGCCAATACCAGACCTATTGATTTTACCACTGTTTGTTAAGTTAATAAACTGTGGATAGAAAAAAAACACGACAAATACTTTTTATGGATACAACTGAAAAACGTATGTTTACTGACAGTTCAATAATGTTATTCAAGAATTCTATCATAAGAAAAGGGGTTTGACGTAAATATTTCCGCAAAGACTCTTTCGGTGTAAAGTTTGCTGCTGGTAAAGATTTGCTCATTCCACCAAGGCCAGCAAGATGCATCTGAGACTCGGACAGGAGGACTGAGCTGTAGAGGTCTGCTTCCTAGTGAGAACTAGTCTCATGTGTGGCACAAAGAGCCAGGGCCTGAACCTAAATCTGGAGATTTTTAGTGGTGCTGGTGTCTCTGGAGGGCCCGCACTTTGGCGCGTAGCTGATCCTGCACATCTTTATTTCAGTGGATGAACTGTCCCGTAAAAAAATATATACATATGGTTATTACCGTGGAAACTCTCCTGCAAAAACTTTTTGGGAGAAAAGTTTGCCCAAAGACAAAGTTAAGTAATTCACAAACGTGAAAAGTTTTGATTTTCACTCAGCCCCAGCTTTTGTATAGTGCACTCTCTAAACTGATTCATATCCTGATCCTCACAACCGTGCAAACAAGGAAAGTGAGACACAGCCAGGTGATGTGTTTTGCCCAGGATCACGCAACTCAGTCGTATAAAACAAACTGGATTTGCGTCCTGCGTCCCTGTCACGGATGGCATTTAGCCACTGGGCGTTATTTTCCTCGTGTCTATTTTTACAGGAAACAAAAGTGCTATGTGTGTAGTCGACTTTCAGGGGGCTAATTTGGCACAATGTGTTCAACAAAGCTTACTTGCTAAATACACGGTATAAGTCAACATGACCATACATCAAGCTGAGCGTGGCCCATCCACAAAAAATAAATACCTGCAAAAAAAAGCAATAAAGCAGTCGGGCAAACAAGATGGATCACAAGTGCATCCGTGTAAAGCTAAGTGAAAGGAACCCCCTATTCACATACTGGCATCACTGTCCTCCCCTGCTTAACGAATATAACGTTTCACAAGAGACCAACACCTATCTAGAAGTAACAAAATAGACAAGCGAGACTCAGACCATTGAAGTTAGGTTCAGCTGCAACTCCTAGTAATATTTCACTTTCTTCTTTTGAATTTATGAAACCCACATTTTGAATTTTAGTTATGCATTTGGTGCATTGCTTGCACATGGTTACTTCCTTAAGGACTCGTCTGGCTTCTCTGCATATTTACACTGCTTCTTAAACTAGGTGTTAGTAGCCTTGGACACTGGAAGCGTAATATGCAAAAATCTTTCAGGGAGTACATTTGGCTTACGATGATCCAGGCAGCTACGTTTTCATGCAGAAGTATCGGTGAGCCACCCTTCTTGGTTTGCAACTCTACTGCATAAAGCACTTTCCCCACCCAACCTCTCCTTGCTTTTGAAGACTTGGTGGTAGACAGGCGTGTCTCTTGTAACAGTACGATATCCGACTTCTGGGCAACCAGTTGTGATAATACCTTTTTGCAATTGATGTAGCTGTTTAATCCCTTTACATTGAGTGAAATCCCTGTTAACCCTCTGAGTGCCATTCTTCAGGGATGTGAATATACTTTCTATACTATGCGATAGTATAGTAACTTCGTTAGTGGAATGAGTCAATGGGTTTAGCACAAAGTCGTAGACTCGTACTACTAGAGGTCCGTGAACTCCAACTTGCTGAGCGGATGTAGAATCTTTGGTCGAGTGTTATTGCTGATCTTGCCCATGTAGTCAAATGACTAACAAGGGTGGGCCAGAAACTTCAAATTTGATTTACAGGGCACTCTGGTGGCTTTTAAAGGAGACCTGGATGTATTCCTGCGTTTTGATGAAGTCTTGCGGTGTTCATCGTTAGAAAGATGGTGAGGCAGACAACCTTCCTCTTCTGCTTAACTGTTTGACAGATGCCCAGGTAGCTTGACACTGTCTGGGGGAGTCACGGAAGTACTCAATAGAGATTTTGTGATGTCCATCTGTTGATCCTTAGTTGCTTCCAAAAGGTTTTTTAGGTCTTTGGGGTTTATGCATTCTGAAGTGATACCATTGATCATAACAATCATGACAATGGGGTCCAATAAGCTGTATCATATTCCATTTTGCTTCAGAGTTGGTTGCAAAGCTAGCAACTTGTTTCTGGTAATGTTGATATCCATTGGATAGTCAGCACCCACCATGATTTCCCGCCCCTTGTAGTGGTATGGCCCATGCTGCCAGAAACACTGGAGTTTAAAATGGACTTGGCTATTTCTCAGGAGGCAAGTCTGGGAGTATTACGCTGGGTCTTTGCACATTCTCAACTGGTGTGCCCTTTGAAATCACAGTGGTGGGTCAAATGTGATTTGTATGGGGTTGGGCAGCCAAAGTGTCAGGAAGCTTTTAATAGTATCTCCCTCATCCTTCTCAGTAATGCCGTAGATATGAATATTGTCTGTTCAACTGCAGTCCTCTAAATCTGTATTCCTCCGTTTTATGTTCCACAGTTCAGACCACCATTCTGGGATCCAATCCATTTTGGTCTCCAGTTCTATAAGTCTCTCATCCATATGTTCTAACCACGATTGAAAGTTATTGAAATCCACTTGTATACTTTTAAATTCACTGGCAGTGTTTGATGTCACCTGCTATGTGGATGTTAAGGAGATTTCAATGTCTTTAAGCTCAGCCAATATGGTGTCGACAGAAGATGCATCCATCACCTGTTCCTGGACTTGTTCCCTATTGTGTTGCCACCCAGTTACAGTGTACGAAAAGGGCAGTTGCCTTATGAGCTAAAAGTCCTCTTTAGCAATGCCCCATAGGATGCATGATTCTGGGGCCCAAATGGCTGAGTGCGACAGAATATGTGTAATCCTGGTGGTCTAATGTTAGTGGCAAGAGAGGTGAAATTCATGAGGATTGGCTGTCCATGGCACCAGAGCTCTGTATTTTACTCCATAAAACAATATAGATGGATGTGCCTGTATTCATGGTGACTTCAACAGTGTGGGTTGAATCCATCCAAAATGGCCACTGGTAAATGAAAGGCTGTAGCATTCTTTATCCCCTGGAGCTAGGGTGATTGCCCATGAGTTGTATAAGCCCAAGTACGTCTCTGGAGGCACAAATGGCTCTTGCTGTCTACTCCTGATTGGACCCAAGAAGCTGGCATGGGCATGCAGCTGGCATTTCCTGTATCTGGTGAATGTATTTGGCAGTACGGCAGATTGCTGGGATGTCGTGAGTAGTCCTGGCAGCACCAGCATCTTACGTTGTTGTGATCGCTGTCATAATTCGCCACCGAAGCGGCGGGCAACTGGTTCCCCTAGTGCCAAATTCAAAAAGATCATGGTGTGCTTCTTTATAGTTACTTCTTGAGCTGCGTCGATGCCACCGTAATATTTGACTGCACCAGCTGATGGTTGGGGGAAAGTGAAATCAGTGCTGCAAGGAGTGACTTTCAATAAGGCACTATGGACCCTTTTATTGAGCAGTTTTGGCCGGGTTCAGTGGAGCCTCTGTAGCGAGGTGACATACTCCTCCAAGACGCAAATCCACCCATGCATGGCTTACTCTTTACTTATCCTTGGCTTACTCCTGACTTACTCCTGACTTTCCAAGTGTCGTTTTCACTTAGACATGTATGAATCGTTTGTGAGATGGGCCCTTAGCATTCGGATTCATAGGATTTTGGATGGGCAGAAACAGTATGGAATCTGGAAACCGTGGAAGGTATACATGTGTAAATGTGCATGATTTACAAAAGCAGATGTGTTAAAGATAACCATGCATGGGCACACCGTATGCCTCCACCACATAATACATGCAGCAGCAGACTGTGGATAACAGTGTTAGCGAGGGCATCTTTGTAAGAGTACCCAAAGTAAAAGGGTAGTGTCCTAAGAGAGAGTAAATCTATTCCGACGTTCAGGTATCTGTGGAGCTCGTAGCTCTTGAGTGTGATGGGGCTGCTGATGCTGAGGCAGTGTCCGCAGGTCTGGGCCCATACGACGTGGAAGAATTCAGGAAAGGTCATGAAAGCTTTACACCTCGCTACAGATCCTATGAATCTGAGCAAAGTCACTTGAATCAGACCTCTGTTGAACCCCCACTGCTTGGGCCCCGGGCCTGCGTGCAGTTAGAACCGTGAGTAATTACCAGTACAGCAGACCATGAAAATTACATTTTCCCCGGCTTCTTTCCCTGCAAAGGCGAGCTCTTCCAGCGTGATTCTCCGGGCCAGCATCCATCTTCATGCTGTCTAAGAGCCTGTCTGATGCGAGCTGAGTGCCGGGCGCCCTCGGCTTCTCTGCGCTGCAGAAGCTCAGCTTAGCAGCCACAAGGAGTGGGATCATTTACACTCCACGCTGCCTGTCCCGGATCCTTTACGTGCAGCTCGGGGTGCAAAATATATAGCTCGCGCACCAGGAAATGCTCCTATCATGGGAAGAATAGTTAATGAGGTTGTAAAGTGACAGAAACATAGTGCTTTGCTCTTGGGGAAGCCCAGTTTGGCACCAATTTAAAGACGATACCAGAAGTGCAGATCAGGAAGAAGTGTATTCGCTGGGAAGCACTTGGCTTTTCTCTGCCCCTCCAGTCCTTTTGAGACCCCAGCGTGTGGAAACATTACCATTAGTGATGACCCTGGTGCTTCAGCAGGAACATCAAAAAATGCTTTATCTCTCTGGAATGCCTTCGCGTGGGAAACACATAAGAGCCATAGCTGCAATGCCCGTGGCACCATGGCAATAACATTAGTAATACATGGCTCAGTGCAGCATGATTTATCATTCAAATAAGTCAATCATTTTTCTATGAACATCAGTTTATGAGTTCTGAAAATACACACATTTTTCAAAATGTGTATAGCTTTAATAATGAAACCAGTCAAAGCCGTCTAACTTCGTAGACTAGGCTGCCCGGAGGGGAGCTTCTTACTAGGCAAACTCACCAGGTTATAATGACTTTGCACTACATACATAAAACCTCTGAGGTTAAGCTGTAGAAATCTTTTTGTGTTCCAAAATCCAAGGGTTTGTACAACAATAGGGCTTTTTTTTAACAGTGTACAAAAAAATGCTTTTATGAGCGGGAAACTGTTTCTGACTCTTAAAAGCGCTTTTGTGGCCCTTTCCACGTAGGAGGGGCATGAAAAGGGCACCCCCTCCTATTTGCAATGAAGAAAGGGATGTATCAATGGTTTGTGACTGCAGTCACAAACACTGATGAGTTACTAATCCCCATGTTAGCATGGTAACTGATTTGCAAAGAGAAGATGCCTCTGGAGACAGCTTCACCTTAGGTTTATTGTCTCATGGCTTAGTAGAGAGCAGTGCTTTATTTGTAAATAAATACGTGCCGGTACCCAAAGCTCTTCTCTTAAACAGTCGTCTGCTGCATTTAAATGTGTAAGTATGGAATACTGAGGCGGCATAATCCTGAAGTCATCTTGGGCCTCTTCAATCCATTGAAAGCCACTCCCTGTCCCTTCAGCTCACTCTCGCTGCTTTCTGCTTTCTACCTTTGTGATGTTTTTTTGTTTTTCTCTTCCTCCATCTTTCCCATATGTGTCTTTTGCTTGCTGTAAATGCTTGAGGCAGAAGAATAAGCGCCGGCCCTCAACAATAAGTGCCGGTGCTGAGCACCAGAAACAATAAGCACAAATTAAGCACTGGTGGAGAGGAGGCAGTGGTCTAAAAATGTGCAGAAACTGCCGTTTTAAAAGGCATGAGCTGCTTTAAAAGTTCTCTTTTGGAAATCAAATGTAGGGATGAAGGCTTGCTATCCCATACAGGCCCCCATCCCTACTATCACAGCAATTTATAGGGGGTTGCAAATTGTGACCACCCTAATTGGTAGTCATTATGCAGGTTTTGGGAACCTCTGCACATGGAACGTTTGTGATATCATCAATTAGTACATAGGACACATTGTAGTCCCATTCTAAAATCAGTAGGGGTGCAAATTTCACATCCCTGGTTTGTGAATGGGACTAGTATATTGGACCCGAGTTTAAAAAAATGTAAATGTCCTTCAAAAGTTTTGAAATGTCACTAAAAGGAATAAGAAGTCGCCAAGCAAGAACCAATGTTACTGTTCTCTAGCTGAAGACCTAAACATCATATTCCTCCTGCCGCACTCATAAGATTAGTTAAAGTAAGTCACTTTAGAAGACATTATTTTCAGTAGGATTCAAAGATGAGGAAGTCAAATTAAAATTTTCTTAGTTTAAAATGTAATTATGTTTTTTTCAATCAGCATACATGCTTCATTGTTTATAACTTATAAAAATGTTGAAAAGTTGCTCTACTAGACATGATTTTCAAACAGGAATCTAGCATGAGGAAGGCAGAATAGAAAATTTACGGGTTTAATATTTCGGTGTTTTTTTTTTCAATCAGCATATCTTCTACGTTGTTTATAGTTTATCAAAATCACTGACCTGACCCAGAAGGTCAAGCTCTGCTGCTGTGGTCCTGAACATTGCTCTCCCTTCGCTCCTCCCGCTTCCCCCACTATATCTCGCCGAGCTCCTCTTGGTCCTCAGCCTTCTGCTGCCTCCTGTGATAGCTCCTGCCTCTTGATTGTGCTTTGTTTTGGCACCGCTCCTGTTGGACTGAATATACTCTGTGTTTGCCCCGTTTGTGCCGTTCTGTTCACCTCGTAGCTTTACTGGTGGTCTCTTTTATCGTCTCTTCTTATTCCGTTTTACTGTCATTGTTATTTTTTGTCTTTTTCTTGTCATTGTGGGTCCTGAGTTATTTCTACTCTTTGTCTCCTTGGCCCTACTCTGCGTGGACCTGCCATTTCTCTCCCATGCCTCTCGCCCGCCCTCCTTATACTGGGGCCCGCACTCCCCCTACTGCACCCGCCCTCCTCAGGACCTACTTAATGGTGGTCGCTGCACGTCTGCGCAGCCGGCATTCAGCTAGTGCACCAAAGGCAAGCCCATCTGTGTCCATCTGTGCCTGGACCACACGCAGCACCAGGACCCCTGGATTTACCACCCAACATCAGTACACCTCCGACAAGAAGCGAAATCTCAGGCCATAGACCCAGAACACCAACTGCAGTATCGCCATACCTCGGTCCACTAAAGGACCCTTCCCCTGCCACAACTGCCACTTCTCCTGTGACGTAGGAACCACCACAACACCCACACAGTGGACTCTCGGTCATAAACCACAACTCAACTGCGCTCTACTCAACGTCTGATCCCTTTGCTAGCACGCCATGAAAATTTGGTACACCATTACCACTCTGGCTCCCGACATAATGTTGATCACTGAAACCTGACTCACCCCGACATCGCCACTGCAACTCCCCCCAGATACAAGATTATCCATCACAACCGCCCCAACAGACATGGCGGAGACATCACCATCATCCACATGGACTCTCTCCACTGCACCACCTCAGACTACAATACAACACAGATCATGGAACACCTCAACTTCCAGATCGAACCTGACACCATTACCACCATCAAAGGAACCCTTGCCTACAGACCCCCAGGCTTCCCCTAAGCTTCTGCAACTCCATTTCGGATATCATCGCCCCCCTGGCAATCAACTCCAACCACTATATCTTCCTGGGAGACCTGAACTTCCAGCTAGAGGAACCTAACAACACCAACTCCACCTCACTCCTCAATAGCATGAGCATCAGCGGCCTCTCCCAGCTGGTCACTGCCCCCAGCCACAGTGCAGGAGACACAATGGACCCCATTATTTCCACCAGCGATAGAGCTAAGTTCTCCCAAACCACTGAGGTAACATGGAGGGATCACTATGTCGTACACTTCACCATCGTTTGACTCCATGACGCCTCAATGGGATCACTTTCCCTCCCTCGCCACAACTAGGGCAAAGTCACAGAAACTCCCTGGATCACCGCCCTCAAGGACACCAGCCTAGCAGACAACCTCAAACTCTGTGTCCAAAACCTCTCCAACTGGCTCTAATCTGCCCCCAACACCATCACCCCCATGAAAGGCAACAAACCCACCAAGCAAACCACCTGATCCACCCCAGAACTTCAGATGCTCAAACACCACTGCAGGAAACTAGAGAGACAGTGGCACTCTGACAAGACCCCCGACAACCTCGATTTCTTCAGATCGGCCCTCAACACATACTACTACAGACTCAGGGAGACCAAAAAAGTAGCACTCACCACCCACATCGAGGCAAGCTCCAGACGCACCAGAGAACTCTTCAACATCATCAGAGAATTCTCTTGCCTCTCCGCCACTTAGAAAATGATCCACCCCAGCCAAGCCCTCTGCTACAAGCTATTGGACTATTTCCACCACAAGATCCCCGACATCTACAGCAACTTCGACCCCAGCCCACTAACCTCGACCTCCCCCGCACCCTAACCGTCCCCTACTGGATCACCAAATGGAATCAGCTCTCTACTGAAGACATCATCGTCATCATGACCTCCACCCACTCCAGGACCCCTGTGGACACCTGCCCGCATCACTTCTACAACCTAGTAAAAGAAGTAATCTGAACATCCCTCACAGAAATCCTTAACACCGACCCCAATGCCTGGAAACACACCGAGCTCAAGCGCCTTCTGAAGAAACTCTCAGCTGATCCCAAGAAGCTCAAAAACTATTGCCCCCATCTCGCTCCTGCCATTCCCCATCAAAGTCTTAAAAAAGGCCATCAACTGCCAGCTTATGAACTACATCGAACATAACAACTTGCTCGACCCATCTCAATTCGGCTTCAGGCCAAAACACCGCACCGAGACCGCCCTGATCAAGGCAAACGATGACATCAGATGCCTCCTCGACCTCGGGGAACAGTGGCCCTCATCCTCATCGACCTATCTGCAGTTTTTGACACCGCCTCCCACCACACCCTCATCACCAGACTCCACAGCGTCCAAGGCATCACACTCAACTGGATCTCCTCTTTCCTCTCTGGTCAAACACAGAGGATCCTTCTGCCACCCTTCTTCTCTGCCCCAAACGTCATCATCTGTAGCATCCCCCAGGCTCCTCCCTCTGCCCCACCCTCTTCAATGCCTACATGACTCCTCTAGCACCCACAGACTCAAAATCGTCTCCTACGCTGATAACACCCAGCTCGTCCTCTCCTCACAGACAATGCCACCACCATATGAACCAATTTCCAAAACACCATAGCTGACATCTCCTCCTGGATGAGGACCAACTGCCTCAAGATAAACTCAGACAAAACAGAGATTCTCTTCTTTGGAAACAAGCAATCTCAGGATCATCCTGGACACCTAACTGACCATGAAGCAACAGATCAACGCCATCTCCTCTGTCTGCTTCCACTTCCTCTGTGCCCTCCACAAGATTTTCAGATGAAAACCCATCTCCACCAGGTAAACAGTTACCCAGGCCCTCATCTCCAGCTGCCTTGACTACGGTAGCGCATTCTATGCAGGAACCACGAAGCAGCTCTTGACCCGCCTCCAAACCATCCAGAACGTTGCAGCAAAACTCATCCTCAACCTCCCCAGAAGAACCAGCAGTACTCCTCACCTCAGGGCCCTCCACTGGCTCTCTGTACAGCAAAGATGCCTCTTCAAACTCCTCACACAAACCCACAAGGAACTCCACAACGCCGGACCCACCTATATGAACAACTGCCTCACATTCTACTGGATGACCAGAGAACTCCGCTCAGCCACCCTCACCTAGGCCCACGTTCCCCTGTATCCTCCGGAAACGCTTTGGAGGATGCTCTTTCTCCCACCTCGTCACAAATCCTGGAACGACTTCCACCTGTGCACAACCACTTCTCTGAAGGACTTCAGAAAGCAGCTCAAGACCTGGCTCTTCGACAATCGCCAGCGGGGCAAGACCCACAGCATCACATCAGTGCCTGCAGACCCCACGGGGTGACAAGTTTGGGCTCTTCGAGACCCCCCTGATTAATTGATTGATACCCTTTAGTGGACTCTCTTCCAGTAAGGATGACGTCTTACAGACGGGCCCACAAGTCTGCAGAGAGACGTTATGTGGAAGGAAAGGTCTCTATTGCAGCACATACTTACACAAAGAGGAGCGCATTGGTGTTGTAGAAAAACATTCTCAAAGCATTCTGCAAATCAAATTCATTACGAGGGGGCATCAAGCTGCAGACAGAAGGTTTTGTGTTTTCGCCTCCAGTCTAGAATTGCATCCTATACAGGAAGAAGGGATAAAAGAATGTGAGAGCAAGAGATTGTGTGTGGTGGGGATTTTGGGCCACATTTACGAAGCACAAATAGACGGATTCACAGAATTAGGCCATTTGTGAAATCATAAAGGCATTTTTGTATGTATCAAGCCCAAATTGCGATTCAGTAACCTGTTACCAAATTCCAACTTGGATTTGCAATTCGGTATTAGGAACGGGCGTGTTTAGGGCGTCCTTTAAGAAAAATAGGCCGCATTTTGTAAATTCTTTTATTGAAAAGCAATCACAGACATGGTGGTCTGCTGACCCCAGAAGGCCACCATCCCTGTGATTTTTGCGATTCCTAATAGGATCATAAACCGAGACCTACCTCATTAACATTCATGAGGTAGGTCTATTTGTGACCCACTGAGAATCACAAAATGTGCAAAACACATGTTTGTACGTTGGTATTTGCTATTGCCAAACAGCAAATCATAAAAAAATAGCTATTTGATAATTGCAAGCACTTACCTTCGTACATCTGGCTCTTTGTCCTTTGGATTCTGTGTGTTTGGTGAAGATAGAAAAGAGTAAATTAGTGTTCTTGTCTGAGGCATTTTATAGGCAAACCGTCATTTATTAAAGTTATCTTTTCTTCTTTCATCTGCATGTAAGCCCAAGTGCTTCAATGACAAAAAGGTGGCCTTGAAGTGACCTCACACAGCGATTGGTCAATGTCTGATCAGATATTTACCTGCTGCTACAACACTGTCTCAAAAAGTCAAACAGAAAGCAATTTACCTCAAGACACAAAATGTTTGGTCAAGGTGTATTTTCCAGTCAATGTACAATAAGATATTGGCAGAGTATAGGGAATCACTTTCTGGTTCCCCGCCACTTCTGGGAAGCCTTCATGTCTGCTCTGATCTGGAGAGGCTCCATTCAGTGGCCAAATAGAAGCAGAGAGAGGGGCATCCTTGTCAGGTGCCTCTCCCAATCTGAACTTCACCTAATATTGTTTCATTCACTTTTATATTTTCATTATTTCTATATAATAGTCTATCTAACTGCAGAAAACGGTCCTGAATCTGAATTTATTCAGGACCGGAAAAAATACCCCCATTCTATGGAGTCAAATGCCTTTTTCATGTTTAGAGCCATCAGGGCCAGAGGTCCCGGGCATTCTGCTGGTAGTCTAATCAGTTGTGGAGACGACAGAGGTTGAGTCTTGTGGAGCAGTGAGGTCTGTTTACTAGGTGGGTGATGACTCTCGACTACCAGAGCACCAGGATTTTTTCCAGGATCTTAACTTCAGTGATCAACAGAGATTGGCCTGTATGAAGCTCGCTGATTGCCACCACTGTTGCATGTCTCAGGTCAGGTGGTAATTTGCCCATCTCCCAGGCTTCCTCAAACATGGCTAAGAGGTGTGGTCCAAAGATCAACAGGGTGCGTTTATAAAAGTCCACCGGTATACCATTTGGTCCCAGAGGCTTCCCTGCTGCATCAGAACCACCACCTCTAATAATTCCTCAATGGTAAGCTCTTGCTCCAGGAATTGCCTGTCCATAGTGTCCAATCTTGGAAGTGGAACTTCCTCAAGGAACACCCTGGCATTGGCCTCTGTAGCACAATGTCTCATTGGATACAGAGCCTTATAATATGATGTGAATGTCTCTGCTATTCCCTTGTCTGTGGCAATTTGGGACCTGTCCCTCCCCTTGAGTTCTCCGACCCATCTAGCTGCCTCTTCCCTCCTGCATGGCCAAGCCAGCAAGTGACCCTCCTTATCACCCACCTCGTATAATACTTTTCTGTGTTTCAAGGAACTATTTTTTGGTTATATTGTCAGGGCGTGATAGGCCTTACCGAGGGCTTTCAATTGGCATAGCACCGTCTGGTCTCTCATGTGTGCGTGTAGTGCTTTGGATTCCCTAATCTCATGTCAAGACAGGTCAGTTGTGCCTCCTCCAGTATATTTTTTCTGGGCTATGATGTTTTGAGTCCTGTCATGCAAGACTGTGGGACTTCATCTTGTCGGCACGGGTTCTACCTAAAGATTTAAAAATGTATATCTGAGATTCTCTTTATTGGATTTAAAAAATGATTTCCCCAGTTCCCCTTACTGGATTTCTGTCATTTTGGTGGTGTTTTGCTTATTATATTTTACTCTATTGTTCTAATGAATTTGGGTATTTTTATTGTTTTGCATTTCAGTTTCATTAGTGATTTAGTACTGCATAAATACTTTATATATTTCTTCTGAGTCAAGCCTGTTTGCTCTGAGCCATAGCTACCAGTGGATTGAGCTCAGGCTTATTTATTGACTTTGGTAATTCCACCTAGTAAGGATTGTGATTATTACTTGAGGTGGGTAATTTTCATCTTCAAATAACCTAATTTCTTAGAAAAGTCATAGAAGACTCGTTGGTTTCTGGACTTCTTGTACAGACACAAGTTGTTGCCGTTCTCGTCTAGTTCTCTAACCTGTACAACCAGGATAAACAAATGTTTGCAAGTGAGTGCCTGACAGAGAGTTCTATATGTGTTTGTGTGTATAGTGTTTCATTGTAATTTGGGTCATTGTTCTTGGATCTGGGAGAGGACAGTGATAACGACAGCTGGAGCAAGTAGATAATGCATCTGGAATGGGAGGACATCCTGCACTGGTGTGCGGCATTTTCTGTGCAATCTATTGTTTCTTGTAGTTACTTTTGCTGCTATCTCTTGTGTTTACCCTGATGTTTCAGGCGCTCTTAAGAGATCAAGGTTATTGCAACTGGAGGTTCTTGACAGGGCAATGAGACTGTGCAAAGATGATTTCAGTAAGTCCTTTCATATTTAGATTGTGTTTCGTAGGCAGGGACGTGTCGGCAGTGTCGAGTTACCAGAAGGTTCTTGTGATAGGGGTAACTCCAGAGAAGGGGTCACAGGGTGGCTAGGGGTACCTGTTTCCTGGAATTTCTGGAATTAACTTCCGCGGGAAGGGTAGGTCAAGAGTGCGGGTATATTCACTTGCAAATGAATGCGTATTGCATTTAAAATGACTCCAATCGGCAGTCACATTCTAGGGCTGAAAGCAAAAGATATTGTCAGTGTAATGGTCTTATGATAGGAATTACATAGGGAAAATTCAAAATTATCAGCAATTAACTCGGAAAGTAATAAAGGACATAACAGAAGAAACATGTCCATAGACAGACGAATGACTGTAGAACAGGAGCTTTTATTGTTGTTGAGGTTGAGCTGGATGAAGTCAAGGTCAGGAGTTGAAAGGTTGTAGGAACGTTTGAGTGTATAGGTGCTGTTAGGGGCATCAGTCAGCTTGGGGCACTGTTGTGGAGATGTTCACGAGCGGCCCCTGTGTGATGAATATATCGATCCCATTATTATGTTTTTTTCACATACCTTTAAGTTCTAAAATCCTAAACCTGCAAGAATTTTAACAGACAAAGGGGGTCATTCTGACCCTGGCGGTCTATGACCGCCAGGGCCACGAATGACGGAAGCACCGCCAACAGGCTGGCGGTGCTTCCTTGCCCATTCTGACCGCGGCGGTAAAGCCGCGGTCAGAAAAACGGGGCCGGCGGTTCCCTGCCGATTTAGCCCCGGTTGGGCGAATCCACCATGGATTCTGACCCCCTTCCCGCCAGCCTTTTTCTGGCGGTTGTCACCGCCATGAAGAGGCTGGCGGGAACGGGTGTCCTGGGGCCCCCTAACAGGGCCCCAACCAGCTTTTCACTGTCTGCCTAGCAGACAGTGAAAAGCGCGACGGGGGCAACTGCCCCCGTCGCACGGCCGCAACACCGCCGGCTCCATTCGGAGCCGGCTCCTGTGTTGCAGCCCTCCTTCCCGCCGGCCCAGCGGGAACGTCTGAATGCCGTCAGCGGTCTTTTGACCGCGTAGCGGCCAATTGGCAGTTCCCGCCTGGCGGGCGGCGACCGCCGCCCGCCAGAGTAGGAATGAGGGCCAAAGTGTCTCGGACAAACAAAAAAATCTTGACAAATCTTGTGGAGATTTGTAAAGGATTTCATGGATTTTGAAACCTTTTCATACAATTGGCTTTTAAATGCGTGAGTGATCGAATCAAACTAGGCAGAACCAATCGTTGCCCAATTCAGCAGTGTCATTTGAAAAAAAATGGGGATTTGGAGAGGTTAAGCTAATTTCTGGTCCAGGGTGTTAAAGTACTGTGTGTATTTTGCTGTAGCACCAGGCTTAGTGCCCATGGCTGTTGTGGCTGAAATTAGACTGACAGAGGTGTGTCCAGTAAATGCTAGGTAACATAAATCACTTATTAGAATATGTGAAACGTGGAAATCTTGGGTGGAAATGACCAAGTAAACAACGAAACGGGTTGCCTGCCATTTTACCTGAATAACTGCAACATTAGGTGCAGAAAATTACATGCACTACCAGCTTAAGAAAGCACTCAGTGGAGAGCGTGTTTACACTGTAACCACACACACATCCACACCACCTCACTTGAGTCCATGTAAGCGGTGATAGGGCTGTCTGTTCATGGCTTACCATACAGCACAACCTCCAGTTCTCATCATCGGTGTCACTTATTTGTCTACTGTGCAGGCATGTGTGAACAGAGAGGATTGAAGACATGGGCAAAGTGGGAAACTGTCCAGGTTCCCCCTCTTCCAAGGCCCCCCTAAGAGAGTGAACTTAGTCTAATTAACCTCTATTCTGTTCCTCAGTCTACACCTCTCTGCCTCCTCCACCCCTACCTCTCTACCCCATGTCTTCTTAAGGGATTTTGGGCTCCCAGGTAAGACATATTTCAACTGTTTTTGTGTGACCCTCTTAAATGTTAATTCTTTTGGCAGAATCTGGAATTGAGTTAGCATTAAATGGGTATTAAAATTCTGAATTTGTTACATACAGGAGCCCCCAAAATATTTCTTGCCCCTGCACCACCCAAAACCTTAAGATGACACTTTGTGTGAATGAAGTTAGGAGAAGGTGAGCGTCTCTGATATGGAGAGTGCAACCCTAGGGTCCTGTGGCGAACAGACTGCTGCATCATGGGTTTCTGTCGGCAGAGACACCTGAGGATCCACCAGCATAAATCCTGCAGTTCCTCCACCTCTAAATGGGACTAGAAATCCAGGAGGTAGCTAGACAGGGCATGCAATGTTTTTCAGTAGATGCCCCACGTCTGCGACCCTTAAGAGATTGAAGAAAAGCAATTACTTAATTGTGCAATGGCAGCAGTTTTATTAAGAGAACTACTTCAGTTTGTGGGGTTCACTATTTTACATGGGCTTTATTGTCTATTCATTGATCACACGTCCCAGAAAAACTTACCTTGTATGTACTGTGATTCTCTGCTCAGCACTGTCAGTGTTGTTAATACCGACAGAGGCAGCAGTACATCATAAACAACTGCACACCTCCTGCTCCTTGAAGCAGCAGCCACAGAGAATATCACATTATGGGGGAAATCACTGACTATTTCTACTTTAAAACAGGATTGCCAGCTTTTTGGCCAATTGCAGGATTACACTTTACAGATCACAAGTTATAATGGCCCGCAGAGGATATTCCAGACTTGGCCTCGCTCCAGAAAATCCTCTTCCCATCTCTTGGTGCTCATGCCTTGAGATCATGTGCGAGAGTGGACTCCGCAGCAGTCAGGGATCTAATAGTCATCGATGTAGTCCTTAGAGTCGAGGTCACACTAGCCGACCAGTATGGTGCAGGAAAGTTTGTGTGACTATAAAGATGAGAACAGTGGCAGATTGGGCAACAGCGGGGACAGTCTTCAAGTAAAATAAGAACACAAAATAACAGTGCTGTGTCCTAGACAAATTAGAATTAGCTAAGTACTGCATTCTACCTAAGGAAAACAGAGTTCAATTCTATGTCGCTGCTTATAGACTATGACCATTGCCAATTAAATAATACATTTAGCCAGAGGTAAATTATTCAATATGCATAATGACAAAACACTCTTCTCAACTCCATAGTTGATTCTAACAAAAAGAAATGCCAAGAATTGAATGGGCACTGTGATCCCGTCTCAGCTAACTAGGTGATCCATCCACAGAGAGTCCAAAAAAAAAGATAAATAGAGTGAGTTAACTCCCTTCTTGCCTATTTAGGTTATCCCTCCTGAGAGTGAGGTCAGGGATAGAATGGGCACAGGAGATCAACTCCTTTCCCAGCTCTGCATGTTGTCTCTAAAAGAGAGAAAATAGCAAAACTCTAAAAAGGGCGTGGTGGCTGAGGCTCCATCTGAGACCTGCAGGATGCACCACAAAGAAGATAAGATTTTAGTCACTACTGCAAGTCAGAATTCCAGAGATGTCTAGCAGTCACTTACTCGAAACAGAGTAATATTAATAACTATAGTCAGTATTTTTTCTTCCTCGCCTAGAAACTAAACATACAGTGAGAAGCATAAAATGTGAATGGATACATAGAGTGAAGTGGCCAACTAAGCCCTGAAGTGAGAAAGCCTAGTACTAAAAATGCATGAATACTGAACATCCCGCTTTCTGCAGTAGCAGATCTTACGCTACAGAGACCTACAAAATAATGGGCATTTACACAAGTACCCCACATCAAATCCGATGAGCCCTACAGAGAGAGATGGGCAAAATACTGTCTGGGCCTGCAGACTGAACTCCACTCTCAGTCTGTATCAGACCACTTCCTTGCATCTGATCCTTATACCGCTATCTCCAAAGAGAAAATCACCCGATCGATAAGCGAGATCAGAAAGAGGTGATAGCAATCCTGCCTCCTAAACAGGTTTTCTCCTACCACAGGCACTAATCTATGAGGTCCCCACTTTAGCACACTGCACATTTTCATAGGTCTGCCTCGTAAAGTCACCTTGAAAGTGAGTGGACATTTCATGTTTATTAAAACGTGGTTCGTCCTCTTTAAAACACTGCTTAAGTGATGCTCCAATGTACGTCTTGATTCTTTGGCGAATCACCCACAAGGCATGACAGCTACATCACACTGATGAGCTTCAAGTAGAACAAAGCATGTTATTATTGATCATCAATGAAACATGCATTTTTATCTTGTAATCTTCAAAGCGCCTCTGATCATGACATCCGTGAGAATTTTCTTGGAATTTCCGAGGCAGGTTCTACTCATGTCTTGATTTTGGAGTAAAAATCTTCGATCAAGACCTGCTGGGTTTACTTAGCTGCTCTGGGTAATGTTCTTTTCCAAAGCGCCTATTTCAAAATGTCCCTGCCAGACCTGCTGTTGCACATCCAAGGTTTGAGGTGGGAGGGAGCTGAAAGGAGCTGCGCAGAGAAAAGTGAAGTGGGAGGGCAGAATCTTGCTCGGGGAGGGAGCACAATGAGGAGCACTGCGGGCTGTAGAAGGGAGATGTACTGGTGAGAGAGGGGCGGAATAGGTGAGAAGTAAGAATATAAGGTAAATTGACAACAGGGGAGAAAATGAGAATCAAGAAGCAGAGAAAAGAATAATGTGACACCGTGAAGAAGCTGAAAATGTGTAGCAGTAAGTTGAAGAAAAGAGGGCAAAACTGTATGCCAGTGAATAAATGAGGCTGGGAAATGCAGGTAAAAATAATTGAATATACTGCATTGGGGGAAGGAGTCCCTCTCCCGAAGTGGTGATTGTGATTTTACTATTTTCCACTCTGACAGGTATATAAAAAATGAAGATTTCTGATTTTACAACAACTTCAGTCAAGTCATAAGAGTTTCAATAAAAAGGCTCGACAGAGACTGAATGAACTTTACTCTTCAATATGTAAAAGCTGTCAATCTTAAAAATGTATTAATGGTAGAAATATTTACGAAGGTCTACATTTAATTCACATGCAAGAAAAGCACAGAAACCGCTACACAATTCAAAGCTACAACTTCGTTCTCATCTTAGTTATTGCATAGGCAGCAAATAGAGGTAGCCGGTGGCAGCCGATGCTAGCTATGTCTCACCTTTTGGTACCATTGCCACTTCCCTTGCTGGTCTTGGTGGTCATGAAAGTAGAGGCAGGAAAAGAAAGGAAACAGGGTTCTGGGAATTCTGCTTCCTTTCTTAAGCGTGTACTGTGTGCACTTCTTTTAGCCTCTCTACAACAAATACAATTCCACCTGGATGATAATGCTGGCCCAAACTCGACAGCATTATTAGAAGCCCTCGAATATCTTGGCCTCATTCAGCATGGGAAAGGACCCACTCAATCCACCAGACATCTCCTGAAACAGATTTGTACTTCTTTCAACAGCATCTCTGTTGACAAGCCCTCTCCTATCACCTGGTCGGACCACACCTTAGTCAATTTCAGCATTCCTATCCCAGACCAACACAAACCCACCACCACCAGACCAGCCTGTCAAAACTGGTAAAACATCCCAGAGGATGACCAGGCTATCACTTTCACAGCTAACTGGCCTACACATAACAGCAGAGTACCAGAATCCATCAATAACTTCAACAACGAGCCTTTGAATACTTGATGGAAGAGCAGGTTTCAAAGCTGATGACAGAGACCAAGTCAGGATTCCCTTTCAATCCTTGCCCTCATTTTATTTATTCTTGGTTGGTTGTTACCCTCTGCCCCTATTTTACTCAGATTTTTAATCAGTCCATCGAGGGGGCTACTTTCCCAGAGATCTGGAAGGAAGCAATCATCTTACCTCTAGCAAAAAAACAGGAATTGAGCCCTCCATCCTCTCCAACTATCAGCCTATAGCGCTTCTTCCTTTTATGTCAAAAATTTGGAAAAACAGTGAATAGGCGATTGACACATTTTCTGGAAAGCAATTATCTCTTAGACCCGTTTGCAAACCAACAATAGTACTGAGTCCACACTGCTAGCTGTGCTGGGTGATATTAGGCTTATGGCTGATCAGGACAGGGCCACTGCCCAGAGCCTATTGGACTTATCCTCAGCATTTGACATGGTCTCATATAACTTGTTGGTTAAGAAACCTTATGATTTCAGTATACACTCTAAAGCCCTCAAATGGTTTGGCCCCTTTCTAGAGAAGAGATCTTTGTCCGTCCAAATTGGCACTTTTAGATCCTGGTCTTTCAATTCTGAATGTGAAGTACCACAGGGCTCATCTTTGAGCCCTACTCTTTTTTTATGTTTACGTGGCCCCACTAAAAAAAATTGGAAGGGAATGGGCCTTACATGTCCACACTTACGCAGACTATACCCAATGGTTATCTTTCTGTCCGAGAATTTGGAGGAAAACTGATGTAATCTATACTATTGCCTCACTGAGTTGGCAGGATGGATGATTAATCAGTGTTTAAAGTTAACTACAGATAAAACGGAGATCCTGCTATTCAGTGGGGCTCATTCCATCTGGCACGCCTCTTGCTGGCCTGACTCTTTGGGGGGTATGCCTATCCTTAAGAAATCTGCCAAGAATGTAGTGATCATGGTGGACAATGCTCTTTCCATGCAATAACAGGTAAAAGTCACTTTTGTGAGTGCTTTGGCATTCTTTAGCTTCTCAGAATGCTGTTTAAATGAATATTGATTTCCTGGCTAAACAAATAGTCCAGGCTTTGATTACCAGTCATTTGGACTATTGCAAGCTCCTTTTTGTGGGCATGGCAGATCACCATATCAACAAACTACATATAATTCAAAACGCTGCTAAGCTAATCTGCAATGTGGACAGATTTGGCTCTGCTTCAGCCTGTTTGACATCTCTTCATTGGTTTCCTATGCGGACAAGATCTAACTTTAAGCTTTTATGCTGTGCTCATAAGGCCTTCTATAACACTGGACCTGAAATCTTATGAACCAGAGTCGAACTTTATAAACCTTCATGTGACTTAAGATCTGGCAACTTAGCCTTAGCGAAGACCATATGTATTTGGAAAACCAGAACTGATGGATGTACTTTTTCATACTTGGAGGCTGCTCAGTGGAATCTTCTAACCCTGACTCTCCGCCTTACCGACAACCATCTTCTATTCAGAAATAAATTAACCTGTCTATTTTTGGGATAAGGCCCCTGGGGTTTAGATTCTGTCTTTTCCAATGACCCTTCTAAGTGAAACTTTAGGGAGCTTTACAGTGCCGTTATGTCCTCTAGGGAAAGAGTTTTGCGCTTTATAAGTATCTAAAATAAAATAAACTGGATCAATGCTTGCGCCGACACCCTGCCCCACCTCCCTGAAGCACAGCAAATTCATAAGATCCAGACATCATGCCGGTTGGTACACAGAGGAGCTCAGGAGGGCAAAGTGCCATTGCAAACAGCTCAAGTACAGATGGAAAATTAGCCAACACATTGTGATTAGGAAAATTTACACATCTGCCCTGGGAAACTACCACAACAGATCTGAGACACCAAATGTGCCATGCTAGCAGATGCATTATACTCCAACAGCAGCAAAGAGATCTTTGTCATCATGAAAGATTTCAAACTATAGGGGCCACCTCCAACAGTATTACCCAGTCACAGAACCCCTTGAATAAGCTCTCATAATTCTTCTGCAGCAAGATATCCTCTATTTACAGCAACTTGACCCTCAGTTATACCCGAAAGACCTTACAACATGACTCATCATCTCATCCAAGAAAAACCTATGACCACATAACACAGCATCACCATGTATGAAGCTGTCATCATGCAGGCCATCCTCTCTGGGACCCCGTAGGATCCTTGCTCCACCACACCTACACCATTGGAGTTTGACCCATCAGTGGAGCTCCCACACCCATCCAGAATGCCTCTATCTCCTCAGCCTCCTTCCTGGATGCATAGAAACATGCCATACTACTCCCCCTGTTCATGAAACCCTCCATGGACCCATCAATACTTGCCAACTACAGATTAGTCTCCCTTTTAGGACACCCGGCCAAAGTCCTAGAGAAACTTATCAACAGTCAACTCACCTACCATCTCAGTGACCACCAACTCCTCAGCATCACAATAGCCTGGTTACATACTGGTTCACAGCACAGAAATAGCCCTCATTTTTGCTACAGCCAACACCTGAATGCTCCTGGACAGAGAAGACATGGCTGCCCTCAACCTCCTCGACCTCTCCATAGCATTCAACACTATAAACCACCCCATCCTAATCTAACGCCTGCATGAAATTGGAATCTGAGGACTCTCTTCCCTGGTTGAACCCCTTCCTGACTGGGACGACACAATCAGTCAGCCTGACCCCCTACTCTTGGGTAGCCACAACCTCAACTGTGGAGGGCTGCAAGGATTTTCATTAAACCCAACCCTCTCATAATAATACATGATCCCACTGGCTAGCATCATCTGAACCAATGATATTAATGTCATTTACTACACGGACAACACTGAGCTCCTAATCTCCCTCTTGGACAAGACTCCCAACATCCCCAAAGAACCTGGATGACCAAAGTTGCCAAATTGATGAAGACAAAGGGCCTCATTCTAAGTCTGGCGGGCGGCGGAGGCTGCCCGCCAGACTTCCTCCCTCCAGAATACCGCACTGCGTTCGGAAGACCGCTGCGGCTATTCTTAGTTTTACACTGGGCTGGCGGGCGACCGCCAAAAGGTCGCCCGCCAGCCCAGTGTAAAACTCCCTTCCCACGAGGACGCCGGCTCAGAATTGAGCCGGCGGAGTGGGAAGGTGCGACGGGTGCAGTTGCACCCGTCGCGAATTTCACTGTCTGCAATGCAGACAGTGAAATTCTTTGTGGGGCCCCCAGGGGCTCCACGACAACCCATACCGCCATCCTGTTCCTGGCGGGAGAACCGCCAGGAACAGGATGGCGGCATGGGTTGTCAGAATCCCCATGGCGGCGCAGCGAGCAACAGAAGTTATAATTGGCACCTAGAGTGGGGGCAATCGATCAACCTAATGATGTTGTAAGGAAGATCAAAAGGTAAACAATGTCACTTCTGCCGCCCGTGGCTTTTGGTGAATTGTTGCCCACAGTTACCGAGTTTGTAATTGTGAAGGCGCTTACTCTCTTGCCTGCCAGCAGGCCAGAGGACAAGTTTGCCTTCTGTGCTAGGGGGCACACAGAGCACAGTGGAGAGTTTGACAGTAATTATCCAAAATCTATCTGTCAACACCCCCTCATGAAAGGGAAGGATTGCTTGAGTGAACAAGAAACTTTACAATACACGCTGGAGGAGAACCAGCGAGAGACCCTTAGTATTTGTACATAGAGAGATTGGAGTTCAGAGGAACTATTCAAACATGAGTTACAGCGGATCGCTATAAAATAGGTGGTTCTCTAATTTTCCACCTTTCTCATCATGAGAGGGATAGAGTTCCAAACAGGTGACACCTGCCCTATAATTGCCTACTCCTGCAAAGTTGGCACATGTAAAGAGGATAACTATATGCTGAATTGCGCCAACATAATGCCTTATGAAATCTGTGCTTTTAAGTGTTAATTTTTTGATTGTCATTGACTGCCCAAAATAACTCTGAAGCCAGAGTGTACAAACTGGATTTAATATGTTCTTTCACTTTGAGTCAATGGCTGACCTTCTAGACCCAAAAGACTTGCATTCTGAGTTGTGCACCTGAACTTTGGGCAGATTTTTCAGTCAACGAAGTTGAATGAGAGCTGACTATAATACCTTTCTCAGTTGCCCTTTTCAGGAATGTTCCTGGTAATACAGCATCAGGAGCGGTTCCTCCGTAATAGCGGAGGAGCGTCGCCCTGTGTTCAGTCAGGCAGGCAGTGACAACTAAAATGATAATAAAACAATTTTATGGTGACTGCCGGGAGGAGAGGGAGCGGCCGGCAGTGGGACCGGGAGCCGCAGCGGCAGGTACATTTTTTTGTTTTTATTATTCTTAAACCTCCCCACCCACCACCCAATACCCCCCAACACTCCCTCCAAGCAACCACTTTTGATTGGCTGTAGCTGCCACTGTACAGCATAGCCAGGTTGTGTTTCTTGTCACTGGAATGTACAAATTCTAGACTTTCTATAAGAGGAGGTAGACCTCATGTGTATTTAATGCACTCTTGAACCCAAAGGTTCACCTCAGTTTTGTAGAAAAGAACCTCGAGTCAACGGCCTTCGTCCAGTCTTCCATCAGCATCTGACTGCCTGCCAAGGCCTCTTTTTCATCCTTCTGTCCTTGTGGCAGGTAAAGGTCTTTGGGTCTATTAAACGGTCCTGCTTTAGGTATGTGATCTGGTAAAGAATCAGAAGGCCATATTACAATTACTGGAGGTGAGTGTGAGAGGGGGGACGGCCGTGTGACAACAGAGATTACCTCTCTGGGGGATAGATTTGAATTTGCTACCATTGTAAACAATCTGCTGGAGAAATAAGATGGTTTTGGTATTATAGCAAATAAACTGGCCTATTAAGATTTGTATAAGAACTTGTCAGTCGCATGTCACAGACAAAGTGGTATCCATGCCCACCGCCAGAGGGTGTGGTAAAACCCAAATAAAAGTAGACAGTCTCTTACAGGGTTTGCCTGGAGCTGGTGAGCCACAAAGTTCTCTAGTAACCCCCACACGTGGTCTCGTGCCTTTGGAAATAGTCTTCTTAGTTTGTAGTCAGCTTCCAGTTTACTCTAACAAGATCTTCTCGAAACGTTGTTGTTTCAGCCCTTCCTGCCGTTCTGTGACGGGGTGTTCATGGTGTGTGTGAGGGAGATGGGCAACAAAGGGAAGAAGTGTTTGTCCACAACCCATAGAGGAACGCGTTTATGCACGTGCATTTGAGGGAGAGAAGAAAATGTGCCCCAGAGAGAGGGAAAGAGTGCGTGTGTGTGCTGTCACAAGAAAGGTACCCAAGACTGTTTGTGAGAGGGTAGAGGTAATGTGCGTGTAAAAGGTGGAGTAGAAAGACGGAAAGAAGGCAGAAGGCTGTGCGCGGGAGAGATGGAGAAGAGAGCAGAAGAGAGAGCGAGTTCACGCGTGAGAGTGTTGGTGTTAGCGAGTGTCAGAGACAATGGGTGTGTAGGAGAGAGAGAGGAAGAAGAGAGCCGAGAAAGGGAGAGAGGGGTGTGCGTGCGAGAGGAGCGCTCCTCCCCCCTCCCCCCGCGCTGCTCGGGAGCTGCAGTAAGTTCTGCTGATTAAAGCACTGCAGCAAGATTTTGATTCGTGAGTCAGCACTTTTTCCTCCTCCTGCTCCTGCATCCGTCGCTCGCCCCCTCTAACTTCCCCCTTCCCCCTTCTCCCTCCGGTTCTCTCCATCTCTGCAGTTCCTTTCTCTGCTGCAGGATTAACCCTTCCGGCTCCCCTTGCTGCTGCAGCATCTGCTATTCGTCCTCTGCTGCAGGGGCACTGCCTTTATCCTCTGCGCTCTTTGAAAGGCAGGTCATTGGCTTCCGCCGGCTGAGGGTGACTTTCCGTTCCGAGGAGATGCGGAAGGTGGCATGGCCACTGAGGTATAAAGTTCCCAAACGCGCCTCATTGCGGACTGCCCGGTGAATCAAAGTCCTCACGGTGCGCGAGGATAAGTGTGGAGACCACCACTGACGGGACACCATTCTCTGCAGCGGGAGGGAGGAGGGAGGGTCTGGAAGGGAGTGCTAGGCGGCGGGGACGGAAGGGTGATATCGTTAATATAGTGCTTGCTGCCATGTGCTTGTAGCACTGTAAATAACCGGTTTTGCCTGAAGCCACATATTTAGCACTAATTTTACAATGTCGGAAGAAAAGGGGGTGGGTTAGGTCCCCTGGGAACCAGAGGATCATTTTTTAGTGGTAGGAATACACCCTCAAGGCTTCAAGTACCACATAGCGGCGTGAGGCATCAGTCTTGTAGCCAGTTGCTATTTGTGTTGGCCATCGTGAGAGCGCCTCTCTTCCACTCACGACTCCAGGTTCCCTGATTCCAACCGCGCAATCAGGCACTAGATGGTAGAGGGGACGAGCCAACGAATTAACAGGTAAAGCCAAGCAAGAGCCGAGTCAAGGGCCTCACTCGGTTTTAACAGCCCTTGCACGAGTCGAGCTCTTGGAATGTGTGTCATATAAATCATGCAACAAACATCACCTAAAATATAACGTAGGCTCTTCAAAAAGGTGCATTTTTTTTAACAAGCAGCAGCTCTGATATTAATAAAGCACAATATAGGTTCACTGAGAGGTAATGAAGAACGAGGGGGATTGGTGAAACAAAGTGTTTGCCTAAGATCGCACAGTTTGGTTAAGCAGGGAAGCCAGGACCAATCCCTGGTTTTCTGGTTTCACTTTGTACAATTCCGCCACTAAATGGTTGTCTTTTTGTCAGAATCCATGTAAAGCTCGGCTCATTTTGGGCTTGAGGCTCCAAGAGGACCTTGCGGGGTATCTACCTGTACTAGATGGGCGTCTTTCTCCAGCTTTATAACAACAATTAATGCCTTGTGTTTCTTTCTTTGAGGCGCTACGCTGCGGTAAATAAGTACACATTATTAAATGTTGAAACAGGAAGTCTGTAGAAAAAACCGCTAAGTTAAGAGATGCCAAAGGAGTCTACTAATGTTGATATCACTTGCTACTTAACAACGAGACCGATGTCGGACGAGTCTCAACTCCCTCAGTGACGGCAGGTAGACGCGTCCACAAATGAAAGGTCTCGGAGGGCCGTGGACCTCACTTGACACAAGTGCAGTGCGGAGCTCAACTTCCACGAGACTTTCACAAAGCTCTGTGACCTTTCTACATTTTTCACAACCTTCGAGGGCGGGGCCGGGGGTCAGAGGGGTTAACCATTAGCACCTTGCAAAGTGCTGTGTGATAGTGCTTTGAGGGAAATACAACGGTTGTGATTTTATAAATTGTCCGTTCGCAAAAAAAAAACTGGAAGCTTATTAGAGTGACATCCATCTTCGAGAACTTTCACAGCGCCCTGGGGGGTCCTCCTCACTATCACCCCATCTGCAAAAACATCCATAGTGTTGGGGAGAACCTCCCAGGTTGATCCTAGCGCAAGAGCATGGGTAGCAGAAAGCACATTAAAGCACATTAAAGCTCTGCCCAATTTGGACTCGATGGTCCTCGAGGATCTGAGCTGAGCCAGAGTTAGGCATCTGGCTCGAGACTTCAGAGGGTCACCCATCTCTAATATGCAGTACTCTTGACTGTACTGTGCCACACGCCGTGGCATTGTTTAGGGTGTGTCCTTCGATGCGCTGTGCCACATGACGTGGCATTGTTTAGCGTGAGAGCCGGAGCCAGGCATCGGGCTCGAGCCTTCAGTGGGTCACATTCTCTAATATGTAGAGTCCTTCAATGCGCTGTGCCACATGCCGTGGCATTGTTTAGGGTGAGAGCCAGAGGCAGGCATGTGGCTTGGGCCTTCAGTGGGCCACCCTTCCCTAATCTGCAGTGCCCTTGAATGCGCTGTGCCCCATGCCTCATTGTTTGGGGCGTTGTCTTAAAAGCACTGTGCCCCACACCGTGGCATTGTTTTTAGGGTGTCTCCTTCAATGCGCTGTACCCTATGCCGTGGCATTGTTTAGGGTGTGTCCTTCAATGCGCTGTGCCCCATGCCGTGGCATTGTTTAGGGTGTGTCCTTCAATGCGCTGTACCCTATGCCGTGGCATTGTTTAGGGTGTGTCCTTCAATGCGCTGTACCCTATGCCGTGGCATTGTTTAGGGTGTGTCCTTCAAAGCGCTGTGCCCCATGCCGTGGCATTGTTTAGGGTGAGAGCCAGAGGCAGGCATGTGGCTTGGGCCTTCAGTGGGCCACCCTTCCCTAATCTGCAGTGCCCTTGAATGCGCTGTGCCCCATGCCTCATTGTTTGGGGCGTTGTCTTAAAAGCACTGTGCCCCACGCCGTGGCATTGTTTTTAGGGTGTCTCCTTCAATGCGCTGTACCCTATGCCGTGGCATTGTTTAGGGTGTGTCCTTCAATGCGCTGTGCCCCATGCCGTGGCATTGTTTAGGGTGTGTCCTTCAATGCGCTGTGCCCCATGCCGTGGCATTGTTTAGGGTGTGTCCTTCAATGCGCTGTACCCTATGCCGTGGCATTGTTTAGGGTGTGTCCTTCAAAGCGCTGTGCCCCATGCCATGGCATTGTTTAGGGTGTGTCCTTCAATGCGCTGTACCCTATGCCGTGGCATTGTTTAGGGTGTGTCCTTCAATGCGCTGTGCCCCATGCCGTGGCATTGTTTAGGGCAGTGGTTCCCAAACTGTGCGCCGCGGCTCCTTGGTGCGCCGTCAAAATTAGCCAGGGGCGCCGCACACAGTCTGGAAACCACTCGGAGGTGCTTTTAATCGGTAGCTTTTCACCGTGGTTTTGGAAACAAAACCCCCTGCATTAATTATTGTGACCAGCGGAGGGCGCCAGAGTACCATTAATAATATCCCTATGACAAAAGAAAAGAAATAGTTTAAAATAAATGGTTTTCAGGAACCTGAACGAGAGAATAAAGAAGTCAAACTGTAAATAGTGTAGGTACAGGTACAGGCTGGGATTACGTTCCCCCACCCGCCAAAAAAAAGTAACATAATGGGGAGCCGTGGCCAACACGGCCAATAGGTCAAAGGAGCCGGGGATCGAAAAAGTTTGGGAACCACTGGTTTAGGGTGAGAGCCAGAGGCAGGCATGTGGCTTGAGCCTACAGTGGGTCATCCTTCTGTAATCTGCGGTGCCCTTGAGATTGTTCGGTGTCGCAGCAGCGCCTCTGAGGAGTTTCCTGTAAACCACCTGTACCCAGATAACACCAGTGTCTTCATCGTTTTGTGCGTACTTTTTCCTCTCTTGGCCCGCGGTGCTCTGCTAAGTGGTGCCCCTGCTGCCTGCAAGTGCGGCCCTCACAACGCATGCATTGTTCCCTGCGTAGCAACTCGTGCTGCAAGTAAACAGTGTTTAAAGTGCTGCAGATACTTCAGAGGGCTACACTGGATTAGTTAAAGGAACATGTGGAGTGTTAGGAAGTGTAAGTCCAATCATTAAAGGGGAGGCCCCAACCCTATTATATTCATTGTAATCCTTGTGAGTTCGCTCTTTCAAGAAAGATGATTCCGTTTTAGGGTTGCCCTGTAACTCACTCGGAGCTGTCCAGTAAATCAGCAGCCTTGCTTTCTTAGCGAGGCAAGAAAGAAACCAGCTAGTGGGGCTCTGCCGCAGCCTGAGTTTCATTATCCAAGAATAGCTATAAATGTGACTAGCCCGAAGCTGAAGCCTCGATATGGGCAACCAGGGTAGGGCATAAACAGGGCGCATGTCCTAAAAAAAGAAGTAGGGGACTAACCTAGTTGGGCAGTATGCAAGTGACATCACTGTGCATGACATTGCACATGGCATCACAGTAATTTACATCGCAGGAAGTGGCATCACAAGCCATGACTTTACAGGAAGTGGCATCACAAGAAGTGACATCCGATCTTAAGACCTCACATATATGTTTAGCAGGTCTATCATGAGTACATGTGAGCGCCTTACCAGTATACATACAAACCCTCCTGATAAAGGCAGGAGAGTCACACTTTTGTAAACTACACATAAAACAATGTTTCCTTTTGTTAATGTAAAGCTTCCTTTACCCAAGGATTGAACAAACTATCTCCACTGCCAGCCTACTTAACCAGGCATAATATTCCACATGCAGCATATTTCCATGCAGATGTGATTGTTGTAGCTGCCTGCACTCTCTAGAGGAGAGACCGTTCTCCTATGTGAAGTATTCAAACCCAGCTTTATCCACCTGCACTCATTTTAGGTTACTGGATTCTTTTTTCACCAACAGACCATGACCCAAAGCAAGATATAACGACTTAAAGGGAAGAAAGGAGAAGAGACATAAGAAAACAATGATGGAGACAGAAAAGGGGATGAAAAAAAAACTGCAAGAATAAGCAAGTGTACAGTAGTGAAAAGAAAAAGTTATGGCAACCTTGACATTCAGCAGTAGGACCCTAAGAAAAGGTTTATGGCTCCGCAGTTATGTTTTTAAAAACTGCACTCTGTCCCCCAAAATCTTACCTTCACATTTAGCTACAGACATCTCTCATGTTTTTATTGTTGAGACAACTATATCAAAACCACCCTCACGCTCACCAGCGCAACCTGACTGCTCACCCTGGAGTCAGTACCACCAGAATGCCCATACCAAATATTGTCCATAAATTTCAAAGTAAGAGATATCAGCTCCACTTCAAATTAAGTGTAAGCTACACAGTATCCAAGGATGAGTAGGATATGGTGACAAAGGTTACTCACAAGAAAAAAACACATGTAATTCCAGTCCCAATTAGCACTTTCAAGAAAATATTGGCATTCAGAAGGAAATATTACTAGTTTACATAGAAAAACTACCCAAGTGGGTAGATATAGGAACAGCAAGAGACACCACAAACTATGGGCAGCAATCAGAATCTACACTGGACTATGCTAACTAATAAGAACTGAGCATAGTCTAGACATGTTACACTGCCAACCTGGTGCACTGGAGACGCCTGCTTGACCTAATTGTTTACAGTAACACTGACCTATGGGCTCGCCTTTTAACAGTAACCTTACCTAGAAGAAACCAGCCCTAAGTAAGCACATGTGATCTTTAATTTCATACATTGCATAACTCAGAATTATATTAGTCTCCCACACCTAAGAGCATTATAACAACACTACCCTGTGTTATTGTTATAATACAGTACATTGCAAACTTTGCAACATTGCTGCAGTAGGGAGGTGTGACAATGGCAAAAACCAAGATAGCCATATCCCAGCACTCTTGAGTTTCCAGAGCTACAAACATGCAACTTGTCTCCCTTTCAAGGAAAACAGCTCTTCAACCATTAGTGTTTCGAACTGGTAAATAAGGTACATAATTTCAAATGTTTGGAAATTATATTTTGTTGTGGTGTGACAGATTTAGATACTTCTGCACAAAACTTAAATATCTAGGTGATGGAGGAGCAAACAGGATATTGTAAGGCAGTCTTTATTTGAAGTGAAAGGTGCACAGTTGCAACATCTGCCTGGCACCCAAGAGTCCTTCGAATGCCATAGGGTGAGTCTCTTGGGCTGGTATGGAGAGATGATCTAAGCACTGTAGGGGTTCCCTCCTGTTGTTATTGAAGGATTAAGTGAGAGAACTATCACTTCTCACTCACTCCTTCTTGGAATAAAGGAACAAGAGTTGTCTAGGCCACATGTAGGATGCATTTGATACTTGACTTTCATGTGGCTTCTGCTTGCCAGCCACATTCTAACCTCTTGCGTCAATAATTAAATACACAGTTTTGTTCTTTGGTTTGAAATAGGAGAAAAAAAGAGATGTCCATTTAATGGCTTAATTGCACAAAGTGAATGCAAAAAACCTGCGTGCTTCCCATGACCTCTGTATGCCAGGTGGGAACAGTGGTGATGATTGAGGGCTGTTGCCAGAGGGTCATAGCCCTGTGCAATGATGTGACCCAAAGGGACTGTTTTCCTGTGTGTACTGTCAAACACCCCGTATTCTAGGAGAGGGACCATGGGGGAGTGAGAGGGCTGTCACCAAGGAGGAGCGTGCATCTGTGAAGGAGAAGCAAGTCTTTATCTGTGGAGAAAGAGCAATGATTCAACTACCAAACAATCCAGGAGTATTGAACACCTGCTGTCGGATTCAGTGAGGCTTACCACATAAGCAGATTGTGTGGATGCCTGCCACCTCTACCATAGCATCCATTCTTCTGCTTAGTATCAGGTCGCAGACGCCTGCCAGGGCACTCTCAACCTCCATTCCAGTGAGATCCGGTAAGACTGAATACTGAGCTGCCAATACTGAGGTTGCTCTGACTGACACGCAACAGCATGGAGGCACTTTGACTTTCTCAATACCATCATAGAACTTCTAAGACTTGAACTCACTAGCGGGGCCTAACTGGAATGTCGCCTAACATAAACAGGGAATAACTTTGATCCTTTTAAAGAGAAGTGGAACTCCAGACCTCATCCAAGGAAAGCTAGTGTGTCTGCCTTAACAATACTGTGTATGTTATTTGTACACAATACATAGGTGGATGTACAGGAATGCCATTGCACCACCCAAGTAATGCCTAACTGACGCACGGTAATGCAAGGCGGTGTGATGCACTGCCTTGTGTTAGTTTTTTTTTTTTTTTACATAAAAAAGTATTTTATGAGGCTATTTCCTCTTTGTGTGTGTGCTGCAGAATGCAGCATACGTGCAAAGAGGAATAACAAGGAGAATAAAGATATTTATCCTTGTTACACCAGCCTCAGGTAGACTCACCAGTTTAGTGCAAACCTATGTTTACAAGTCTTTGCAAATATGTGTTTGCTTCTAAATACATGAGTGGATGCACGGGAACAGTCAGGCATCAAGGCACCACCTAGGTAATGCCAACCCAACGTAAGGTAATGCAAGGCAGGGCAATGTGCCGCCTTGCTTTAGATTTTTTTATTTTTTATTTATCTACAAAGCCACACAAATGAGATTTGTGTGGCACTGTAAATCCCAAAATAGATTTTCTATCAGGGTTGTACCAGAAAAGTGAAGCAACCCAACGCAAAATCTGCACCTCAACTTCTACAATTAGGGACATATTTATATCGGGGGTGCGCCGCTCTTGCACCACATAACATGGTACATGCACAACACAACTCCAAAAATTTAATTCATCAAGTCACGCAAGTCCACCTTGTGTGTCCCTGGGTGACTTGATAAATCTGGAGTAACGCAATGCAGCACAAATTGCTGCATTGCGTTACTGTGCCCCAGGAAGTGTTCCAGGGTGTTGCGTGGATGCTCCCACACAACACTCATGGACTTTGGCGCATTCCCAGATTTACAAGAAGTGGTAAACCAGGCAATATGCCGAAATGCTACACCTTCCCAGGTTAGGCGTAACGAGGAAAAATATCTTTAGTTCTCTTCATTACTTCCTCTTTCTTTATGAGCAGCATTTTGCAGCACACACAGAAAGAGTCAAATGCCTCAGGAGATTGTTTTTGTGCAGGAAGGGGCACCTTCCTTCACAAAAACAATCCCCCTTACAACGCAGACACCCTTGCACCATGGTACAAGGGTGCCTGCGTTGGTGCTAAACAGGCAAAACAACGCCAGTGCAGGGACAAAGACAGGAATGCACCATATTCTTTTAAATACAGTGTATTTCTGCCCTTTCCCTGTCATGCACCGCAAAGCACAAAGAATTTGGCAACAAGGAGAAAACTGACAGTAAATCTGTTCTGCTTAATTGGTTGCAACACATGCATTTTATAATATCTCACTGGGTTAAGGCACCTGCTGCAGAGAGGTGTGTTTTCCCAGTCAATATGAGTGAATAATACAGGGAGTGCAGAATTATTAGGCAAGTTGTATTTTTGAGGATTAATTTTATTATTGAACAACAACCATGTTCTCAATGAACCCAAAAAACTCATTAATATCAAAGCTGAAATTTTTGGAAGTAGTTTTTAGTTTGTTTTTAGTTTTAGCTATGTTAGGGGGATATCTGTGTGTGCAGGTGACTATTACTGTGCATAATTATTAGGCAACTTAACAAAAAAAAATATATACCCATTTCAATTATTTATTATTACCAGTGAAACCAATATAACATCTCAACATTCACAAATATACATTTCTGACATTCAAAAACAAAACAAAAACAAATCAGTGACCAAAATAGCCACCTTTCTTTGCAAGGACACTCAAAAGCCTGCCATCCATGGATTCTGTCAGTGTTTTGATCTGTTCACCATCAACATTGCGTGCAGCAGCAACCACAGCCTCCCAGACACTGTTCAGAGAGGTGTACTGTTTTCCCTCCTTGTAAATCTCACATTTGATGATGGACCACAGGTTCTCAATGGGGTTCAGATCAGGTGAACAAGGAGGCCATGTCATTAGATTTCCTTCTTTTATACCCTTTCTTGCCAGCCACGCTGTGGAGTACTTGGACGCGTGTGATGGAGCATTGTCCTGTATGAAAACCATGTTTTTCTTGAAGGATGCAGACTTCTTCCTGTACCACTGCTTGAAGAAGGTGTCTTCCAGGAACTGGCAGTAGGACTGGGAGTTGAGCTTGACTCCATCCTCAACCCGAAAAGGCCCCACAAGCTCATCTTTGATGATACCAGCCCAAACCAGTACTCCACCTCCACCTTGCTGGCGTCTGAGTCGGACTGGAGCTCTCTGCCCTTTACCAATCCAGCCACGGGCCCATCCATCTGGCCCATCAAGACTCACTCTCATTTCATCAGTCCATAAAACCTTAGGAAAATCAGTCTTGAGATATTTCTTGGCCCAGTCTTGACGTTTCAGCTTGTGTGTCTTGTTCAGTGGTGGTCATCTTTCAGCCTTTCTTACCTTGGCCATGTCTCTGAGTATTGCACACCTTGTGCTTTTGGGCACTCCAGTGATGTTGCAGCTCTGAAATATGGCCAAACTGGTGGCAAGTGGCATCGTGGCAGCTGAACGCTTGACTTTTCTCTGTTCATGGGCAGTTAATTTGCGCCTTGGTTTTTCCACACGCTTCTTGCGACCCTGTTGACTATTTTGAATGAAACGCTTGATTGTTCGATGATCACGCTTCAGAAGCTTTGCAATTTTAAGAGTGCTGCATCCCTCTGCAAGATATCTCACTATTTTTGACTTTTCTGAGCCTGTCAAGTCCTTCTTTTGACCCATTTTGCCAAAGGAAAGGAAGTTGCCTAATAATTAAGCACACCTGATATAGGGTGTTGATGTCATTAGACCACACCCCTTCTCATTACAGAGATGCACATCACCTAATATGCTTAATTGGTAGTAGGCTTTCGAGCCTATACAGCTTGGAGTAAGACAACATGCATGAAGAGGATGATGTGGTCAAAATACTCATTTGCCTAATAATTCTGCACTCCCTGTAATGGTAAGATAACTCTGGAGGTTAATGCACATGCTGGAAAGATCTATGTTTTGTCTATTCCCAGTTTTGACTCAAAGTAGCATACAGAGTTAATGTGCCTCTTGCAAAGCACACAATGTAGCATGTAGATGACAGATTTCGTTTTATGTAGCTAGGTAAATTAGTTACTGCTTTGAATACTGAGATCCTTACTTGCAGTTGCATTGTAATCCTTCTAATATAGCACAGTGTGCTATGAATGATGATATGCAACTTCTACACATTGTAACTCCCAGGGTTTTATGTAACACATCCTATACATTGATTTACAAACTTACATAATTTATTTATATGTAATGTGTACATGTAATGTAAAGTGCTCTGACACCCTGCATTGGGATGAGTAGTGCTATAAAAGAATAAATAGTGGTATCTAAATTTATTTCAACCTCTCGTCAGGGGTACTAAGTGCTATATAAATGCAATTTATTTTGTGTAAAGGCTGGAAACGACCAGCACATCTGACATTCTAGCAGTGCATGCATATCTGGTATACAGGGACTGAACAAAGTTGAAAGTATGCCTCTCTTAGGTGGTGTGAAGTGCTAGCAAGGTATGTATCTTTGTTTCCCCTCCAACGCATCTGTATCTGGGTGTGAGCCTCCAGACCACGTTGCACGTTGAACAAAAGGCCTGATGACTCTTCAGATTCAGCCTTTGTTATGGGCCCAGCTGGAGTCTGAAATATGAAAGCCCCCTCTCTGCCTGCACATTGTTGTGGATCGAAAGCAGACAGCATGCAGGCCCTGCTGAATCTGTCCTGGTGTTTAAAAATTACACCGGGATGGGTTCAGCATATTTTATGGTAGGGCCTAACTTCTTTGCAGGGTGGATAACGTCCACCCTATGAAAATAGTAGTTGGACACTGTCCACCCTCGTGTACCCCTGACTTGTACCTTTGGCATAAATGTAGGTTAAAGTTTCCCTAAGGGCAAAATGTCTGCATCCATTAGCTGGGAATAGGGTGCCCTTTTTTGCCTACACCCAGGGCAGAGACCAGGGTGTTGCAACCTGTGCCACTGCACCAGGTGCTGACTTTAAGGGGAGGTCATGTTTGCAAGTATATTATGGTTTTAATAACACCTGCTGCAGCATTCCTTGCCTCAAGCAATTTTTAGGCAACAATAAAAATGTGATGATAACTCTGGTGATTAATGTTCTGCCTGGAGAGATTTGGAGTTATCTCTAGTGAAAGTTTTAAGATAACACAGGGGTTTAATATTCCTGGTGCAAAGAACATGTACTATGCAGATCACAAAATGAATATAACACAAATCGATCAGTGGGTTACTGCTTTTGTCAGAGAGGTCCTTTTGTTACTTGAAGTTTATAAGTTAAAATCCTGATATAGAACAGTAAACTAAAATTTGTAATCAAAGAACTGCATGCACTCCTCAAGGTATAGATTAGAGTGTTATGATTTTTTCCCAGTCTTTCAGTATCCTAATGTTGCAAAAAGGATTCATCTGGGTAGAAATCAATTCTTATTATTTAAAAGAACCCCCAACCACGGTGTTACATTCTAAATTCTGAGTTTGTGCTTCTCCAAACCAAGCATACTATACTGCCTACCAGTATGGATGACATGTGACACCTGCATTTCGAAGTCGTCTGCCTTATGTAACATTTCTTATACACTGATTTACACACTTATGATTGATTGTCTCTGTGTAATGTGTGTGCAACATAAAGTGCGCCGATGCCCTACTCAGGTATGAGTGGTGCTATAAAAGTGATTAAATGCATCTGAAAGAGACTGGTTATGGAGACTTGAGGGGCACTGTTAAAGGGTGATAGTGAGGGAATCCATGGCAGAGGTGGTCTCTGGGGGCACCAACAAATATTGTCGCACAGGGCGCCACCAGTGCTAAGGCTGGCCTTGCCTACACCTTCTGAGTCCCTGCACAAAGAAATGAAATTGAAAACATGCTTTTATTTCCTGCCACAGAGGCAGTCACAAAACATTTCACCCAATCAGGTTGTCCAAAAGACCAAAAGGAAGTACATGATCTCAGAACGGTCCATGCCTGTCTATGTTCTCGTCACGCAAGGCACACTCGCTGATGTGTGTGTCACGATGCAACTGGGTGGAAGTTACTCAAGAATTTACCTCTGTGGGCACATGTATAAACAAAGTAATACCTAAGCAGGACCTTCTGGGCTCCTCAAGCATTTGCCAGAGTGAGTCATGGAGTTGTTTACCACCTAATTTATCTGATGAGAGAGCGCATGACACAGGCATCCCATGCCTGTGATGACACGTAAATGCAAATTAGATTTCAGAGTGAGGACAGCAAGTGAAGTGTCTGTGTTTGAGACTACCAAAGACTGGGCAGTCAAATGTTAAATCAAGAGACACACAGGCCGTCATTATGAGCTTGGCGGATGGAGGAGGCCACCCGCCAAACTCGTACCACAGAGAGACCACCTGTGCGGTCCAAACACCATCGGCCATATTTGGAGTTCACCACAGGGCTGGCCGGTGGAAACAGCATTTCCGCCCGCCAGCCTTGCGGTGAACAAGGCCTTAACAATCGAGCCGGTGACAATGTGGTGGTGAGGCAGGTGCAGCAGCACCCGTCGCACATTCCACTGCCCATAATTCAGGCAGTGGAATGCGCGATGGGGCTTTGCATGGGGGCCCCTGCACTGTCCATGCTGGCGGAATGGGGGCATCGGTGGGCCTCCGGGGGCCCATGCACTGCCCATGCTGAGTACATGGGCAGTGCAGGAGCCCCCAGAGGCCCACCGATGCCCCCATTCTGCCAGCCTTTCCATGGAGGTGGAAAGGCTGGTGGTAAGGGGACTCGTAATCCGGAGGGCAGCACTTAAAACCGCCAGACTCATAATGAGGGCCACAGTGAGAGAGTAGAGACGGACATATACAAGAGAAGAGAGGGAATGAGAAGAGGGACATCCGGTGGAAGGGAGAAAAGAATAAGGTGACAGTGATACTCAGACTGTAAACGAATGGCAATACCATATGAGTATATGATGGTAGTGAGGAGCGGGGTGATTGGGAGACAGTGAATGGGGGAAGATGTTAAGCAAGGGATGATAATGAAGAGGGAGGGAGATGATAATGAAAGGAAGATGCAAGGGACAGAAAGATGGGGAAGTGATAGAGAGAGAAGTGAAGATTAAACAGCACTGTCAAAAGAGCAGGTGGGAGAGAAAGAGATGGCAAAAGCTGTATCTTTTTTTTCCAGTGTTGTGCACAGATGCAACATGTTGCCTCTCATATATTTCGAATTGTATTCAGATCTTGGAGAAAACAGGAGGAAGATGGGGAGAAAGAAATGGAAAAATAGGGCAGATTAATGGTGATTGGGAAAATAGAGTGATGTGCTGACAATGTATTATTAACAGAGACAATAACACCCCTCCCAGTCATGCCCCAAGGATGCTGCATTTTTGGCCAATGCAGGGTTCCCCATCTTGCTAATGTGTGAGTGAGTTATATATTGTCATGGTTCAGATAGAGACGGAACCTTAGGTGCTGTCGGACCATCAAGTCTCTGACAGCAAAGCGGATTTCAAACCATCAGAAATTTTTCAGCGTGTAGCAGCAAGACATGTCTGAAGAGACTGCCTAATCCCTCTGAAACAGAGGTCTCGTGGTTGGGTGTTTATGCAGAAATTTCTGTCACCTTCTCTGGAGGTGGGTTGGTATGTTTAAGATCTCCAGGATGAGCCCACTTGGGGATAATAGGGCACATGGGGCATCAGCTTGATCAGCATAGACTTGGAAATATGGTTCAAGGTCCCAATTATAACTATTGCTTGGGTACACACAAGTGATGCAGAAGCAGGGACAGGAATGGCCAGCGGAAAATCCCCACATTTAAAGATTGATTTAGGTGCTGAATGCCATCCTCTCATGAACTTTCACTCGTTTTTAGGGTCGAGCCTGCATCGCATGCGCCCGCGCATGCGTATCGCTAGCGAGACGCTTTAGGTATTAGAAAAGGGCTCAGAGCACCGTCGACGTCACGTCAGTATCTTTCATTGGCAAGTTGGCTTGCCTGTTAGAATCTGCTTCTTTTGATTAGTGGAAGGCACGCATATGTCGTGCCTTTTCCGGTGGTTAGCCCTCATCGAGCGCAGCGCCCAAGTACAGAAAACATGCAAGGCTCGCTGGGTTTGTGGACTACTTTTTCTATATTTTCGCAGTGCAATCTCGCTGGGCAGAAGTCGAGCGCTTTGCATACTATCGACCTTGTTACACACTTAATTGCACTTTTGCCGGTTACGTTCATAATTGCACTTTTGCCGATAGGTATTATTACATGTGAACTGTAGCAGCTCGATCGCGCTGTTTTTTTCTTTTAATGCAAGAAAAATCCAGTTGGGAGTTTACAACTGTGAACAGCTGGAACTCCGACAAATGTGAGACCCTAGTGCATCTCAAATGCTTGGTATAGTTGATGTCTACTTAGCCATTAGAACTTGTCATACTGCCAATGAGTGTGGCTTCTGTGTCAAGAGGGTGTGAGCTGCAGATCGGAATATTTTGGATAAAATGAGAAGATATAACAGAACTATTTCTTAATACACATCTTCTTGTTGAGACTATTATCCTTGAATAAATTATCAACCATTAGTGAGAAACAAGACTAGAAGTTGTCTCTAGAGTCCAAAAACAAAAAGATCCCTATTTGTTTATGGGTACTGTGTTCCCACCTCATGAACATTTATAGAAGGGCAGAGGTAGTCTTAGATAGAGTGGAGCTGGTCAGATCTAGGGGTGGCAACAAAGCAGAACACACGGACGAGCACTACAAATGCCAGGAGGGATGGGAATCTGATATTGACATTGGAAACAACAGGAAAACACCCACATCCTCTAGCCTGCTTATATATTATATACCGTGAGCTTCGGCACCCTACATAGGGGGCTATGTACATTACAAACACCATTATACAATACATGACTTAAGATACATTCCAATACACAACATACAATAAATAGGTAACCATCCTCTGTGGCCTGATTCCTGTGCTTAGATGTTATCCAATCTACCGTGCATGGAAGAAGTATTCATTACAGAAGAGGCACTCTTGGCTGTTATTACCCAGTATTTGCCCATGGCTGGTGATGGATGGATGGGTGGAAATGAATTTCATAAAATAATAATTAGTGCCATACACAGACCAGGAGTACGGCCGGGCCACCTGTTCTGCCCCTCTGTAACCCAGTGGTCCAGTGGAAATAGCCCCACATCTCAGAAGGCTATATGATATTTCTGTCCACATTTTGGAGGGAGCCTGATATCCCCCCTCCTCTGCAGAGATGGTTGAGATGCTCCAGAACTCCAGTATCTCACAGTATCCAAGAGACAATGAGCAGCTGCCTTCGGGCACCACACGTCACACATTACTGTAATGAGGCACCTTGCTTTTAATTATCCTAGCAAACCATCATGGTAAATGGATCATATTTATCAACTGGATCCTTGACAGGACAACAATATATTTCATCTGATGGAATTGTGTTTTAGCAGAGCAGCTGCTGTATTTGTGGGAACAAATGCATTATTTTTTTAGGATCTCTGTAGTTTTCTGACAGTTCCTTTTGTATTTGCATTGTCTTGACTCTACTTACTTTAGCTCTCATTTGAAGCATCTTCTTTTAATCTAAAGCACTTTGAAATGAAACAACCAACAACATGAAAAGTAGCATTTGCGTTATTGCAAGGGTGGCCAGAGCCAAAGAGGACACTCCATCAAAAGCTTGACTCTAGCAAAGGTTCTGAACTTGAAAAGAGTCAGTTTCAGCAAAGCTGAGTAAGGTGAGAGGGGCAGACTCAAAGTGGTTTGAGGGCTGAGGATATGAGTTTTGTTGTGTTCTCCTGTGTTACTGTGCATGGGGTGTCTCGGCACTTCATATGGCTTGAGAAGGGCTACAGGGTAGGGGCTCAGTCTCACAAGAGAGCTATCTGAACAGTCAATCTAAGCTTCAGTTTACAAACGTCAATAAACAAGAGGAGTAATAGTAGAGATGAAAAAGTTCCTTAGTTAAAGATTTAGAAAGCTTAAGTACAGCAGTGATTATGACAAATGTGCTGCAAAAATGTTGATCACATGCTAAGCAGAAAACTAATACGAGAAATGCACTACAATGGCATTAACATTTATTAGCATACCATTTTTATGTTCACTGTGATAATGCAAATCTCTAGTTATCATTCCGAGATTTAGAGTTATTATACCAGGTCCGTAAAGCAATCCAGAAATATAATGGTTATAGGCCTACAGGGACATCAATCCAGTTGTCTCTCAGTGTATTACACACCTGACATTCCAAATTTACATTTGGATTAAACCGTGATTGTCTTTCGTGGGCAAAAATCAATATGAGAATTTTACCTTCACACTCTAAATGATAGTTTAAACAGGGTCTCTTTACTGAAACACAGACTTCAATTTCGTGACAATGAGTTTAAGCGGTGTCCCTTTACAAGGCCCAGACCTACAATTTCATGACAACGTGCAGGATACACGTTTCATATGATATCCACACACTTTGGTGAACTATCCGTGATATTACCTGCCTCAGCACACCGTTAGTTAGTAAGATGTGCCGTGAGAGGGAAGTACCAGTTTAATTTTTGAATCTCCATGGAGCACTGGCAGGTGACTTTCTACACAGCACAGCGTAGGTATCTTTAGGGGCCAATAGCGCTCGTTCTTTTTGTGAATACAGGTAGTTTTCCCTTCCAAAAAATTGTAAGAAGCGTCGGCTATCTAGCGCACTAGAGAGAAGCTGACTTCATTCTTCTCCGAAGTCCAAGTCGCTCAAGGGATTGTGGGATAAGAGCACTCCCAGGTTTGCCGTAAGTGAAATGTTGTGTCCGCATCTTCCAGTCTTTTAACGACGTACCCCATTCTAAGTGTGTGTGTGTGGGGGGTGGGGATGGGGCGCATTTCAGAGAGTCTAGGCTTTATAGATGCAGGGGAAAATAATTTTCTCGAGATGGGCCGAGTTTTGGAAAGAAGACTACTGTACTGAAATGTATATAGCATCTATAGAAGAGGGTGCAGTGCCCATGTGGGAAGCATACACTTTGAAAAAGGGATTCGCACCGAATCAAACTTGTGGATTTGTCCGGAAAACACACAGAGTGCTGCAGTAGAAAAACCCAAACCTACAGGGGGCACTCTTACAGTGGCAACTTCCACAAAGGAATAAGCTTGGGATGGATTGACCCAGTCCTGTTCCTGGGCGAAACACCACTGCGTGCCCGTGCTGTGAACGGAGTGTCGGATAATATTTTGAACGGAAAAAGGGGGTCATTCCGACCCCGGCGGTCAAGGACTGCCGGGGCCGGGGATGCGGGAGCACCGCCAACAGGCTGGCGGTGCTCCTCAGGACATTCTGACCGTGGCGGTTCAGCCGCGGTCAGAACAGGAAAACCGGCGGTCTCCCGCCGGTTTTCCGCTGTCCTACAGAATCCTCCATGGCGGCACAGCTTGCTGCGCCGCCATGGGGATTCTGACACCCCATACCGCCATCCTGTTCCTGGCGGGTCGCCCGCCAGGAACAGGATGGCGGTATGGGGTGTTGTGGGGCCCCTGGGGGCCCCTGCAGTGCCCATGCCAATGGCATGGGCACTGCAGGGGCCCCCGTAAGAGGGCCCCACTTTGTATTTCAGTGTCTGCTACGTAGACACTGAAATACGCGACGGGTGCCACTGCACCCGTCGCACATACCCACTCCGCCGGCTCCATTTGGAGCCGGCTTCCTCGTGGGGAGGGGTTTCCCGCTGGGCTGGCGGGCGGCCTTCTGGCGGTCGCCCGCCAGCCCAGCGGGAAAGCCAGAATGGCCTCCGCGGTCTTTCGACCGCGGATCGGCCATATGGCGGCTCCCTCCAGGCGGGCGGCGACCGCCGCCCGCGGGGGTCAGAATGACCCCCAAAGTGTCATCGGCGGGATTGTGTTCTAATACATAAGTGGCGGCTCTCGAACCAGGTGAGCTGAGTTCTTTGTTTTGCTTAAAATATTTGTATTAGGAATGTGTATAGTAAGAACGTGGCATGCATTAAGTTAGGTGACGTGAGTTCGAACTCGGGCTTCCTCCCTTATCCGCGCGTGGAGACATCTGCACGTGGTTCTCTTGCGCTATTTGCCAATGAGGAAAATGTTGACACAGAGTGAACACTTGCATTAAATTCTATATATAAAATAAACACGTGCCTTTACTGTAAGGTCATACAATGAGCATATAGGAGGTAGCAGCTCCTATCCGGGAAGGGTGGGGGAGGTGTAGAATAGCATTGTTGCACTCCAGTGAGGCAGAGCCGCAGACATTACGCTTCCCTCTCCCAGTCGCATTCACTGAGTCGTTCAGTTGGAAAAACTGTCAGCCGCAGCCCGGGATGGCAAGCGCGCGCGCCTGCATTAACGTGTTAACCGCCACCTGCAATTTGTCCCCACTTCCTGGCAAAAAAGCGCCAGCGTCTTCTGACTCGTCACCTAAACAGATTTCATGGGGCACTGCACCCCCCGCCCCCCACCCCCAGAGGCTGCATGCTCGGTACAAGTTCTGAGGAGAGTCAGTTGTGCCTGTGTTAGTACACAAGACGTATGTGCATACAGTAGCTGCGGCCCGTCCATTGGGGCGGATGGGCCACAACCCCACACCTTTTGCCCCTAAAGAAGAGTGTATGTCAGGCTGAGCAAAGGTCAGCCTGACAGACACTCTTCATGTTCAGCTCAGACAGCCAGGTGCTAGACATGCGCAATTTGCGCAGACTCCTGGCTGCCTGAGCTGAACTTTGCTGGGCTGAAGTGGCCACGGCTCCCATGGGCGAGACCTCCTCAGCTCAGCAAAGGTGACTCGAGGCCCTCCCCTCGGTGACGAGGGGAAGCCTCACCCATTGACTACGACCTAGACGCTTCAGGTTTAAGCCCTGAAGCGCCCAGGGCGAGTGTCAATCAAGGACACCTCATCACAGTGTGGGGTGGGGTCAGAAGTCTCACTGACCCCATCCCACTCTGTGAGGAAGTTGGGACTGCTGCCTTCCCTCATTGGCTGACCTGAGGCGTGCGTGTGTGTGTGTGCGTGCGTGTGTGAATGAATGAATGAGGGTGAGTGCGCATGTGTGTCCCGCCCCCCCTCCCTCCTAAATTCACCAGCCGCCCCTGACATACAGGCATATGTGGGGCGATGTAGACATATGTTGCACAATCCGCAACAATCCTCCTCTGTAGTTGATGTAACATACAATTACAGATTTACAGCCAGTAATCTTTCAGCAGCAGACGTTCTGGTTTTCTAGTAAGATTAATAACCTGGGGCCTGATTCAGAGTTTGGCGGATGGGGTTACTCCATCACAAATGTGACGAATTTCCCATCCACTGTATTACGATCCCATTACATCCTCTAGAAATTGTAATGCGACGAACGGGATATATGTCACGTTTGTGACGGAGCAACCCGTCTGCCAAACTCTAAATCAAGCCCTAAATGTCATAAAGAAACGTACATTCTTCATCTAAAAGGACAATATGGTAATGACTCAAAACATCAAGGTCCTCAAGGTCCTCAAGGTCCTCAAGTTCCAAAATTATTGTTCGCTATGCAACCATTAATATCCACCCTCATTGACTGCTCGTGCCCTCACAAAGGGCATCATAGATGACATTACCAATGACATCAGTGATGAAGTCAATGACATGCCATCACACTTTCCATTACATGTATATGAAAGGGGCCTACCGTTTCACTATGAAGTGACAGATTTTAAAGGAACTTCTAAGGCTGCTGTATCTGCCAGCGACTCAGTGTCATGGTACTAAATAAACTGACATCAAAGGCACCCGTATTTACACTTTCAGAAGTGTCATTATGCACACTACATGCAGTTGTACAGATACCGTACCACCAAGACCGTACTGGCCATACCGTGCATCGGGCGTTTCCCCAGGAGGCTGGAAGGGTAGGTGGACGCTTTTGTTACTGGGGGTCGGTTTTGTAGCAATGCAGCAGTTTTAAAAGCACTGAGTTCCTTGCATATCCAACAGTTTTCAGACAACAATAAAAGTGCCAAGATAACTCTGGTGATTAGTGTACCTGCTGGAGAGAGATCTGGGTTTTGTATATTGACAGTTTTTGACTCATTTAAGGTAGCGCAGAGAGTTCATATACCTGCTGCAAAGTGTGTGTAAAATGTAAATTACAGAACAGTAGATTATGTGCATAGTTCGGTGGGGTACTGCTTCTGTCAAACTGATCCTTTTGTTATTGTGCAGTTCATAAATTACAATCATAATCTTGCTATGACCTGCCATCGAAGCGCTGCATGCAAACTGCATGGTACAGGTTAGAAAGCCATTTTTTCCCCCAGTTTTTGATTATTCTAAATTTGCTAAAAAAGGATTTGTTTGGGTAGATGTAAATTAGTAAAGTCATCCCTAACAACTCTGTTACATTCGGAATCCTGAGTTTTTGTTTCCCCAGACAAAGCACTCTCAAAAATTGCTTACCAATATGAATGGCGTGTGAATCCTACACCTTGTAGTCCCCTTTGTCGCATTTAATATTTTCTGTACACTGATTTACACATGTATGATTCTTTGTTGTGTATGTGTGTGATGTAATGTGTTACAACACCCTACGCTGGTGAGAGAGGCGATTTAAAACAAATGAAATAAATGTGAGAGACGGGCAATGGAGAGACGAGAGGCACTGTTAGAGGGTGATGGTGAGGGAATCATTAAAGAGCCCCAATAAAGATTGTAGTATCCTGGTGCACTGTCAGGCCATCATTTACTATGATCGAAAAACGAACACAATTGAATATTAATGAAAAATATGTTGTAGAATGCACCATTTATGCCATTTTGTTCCAAATTGTTTTTGGGGGAGTACCCCTCAGCCCAATTGTAGTGGTAAGACTCACTCACTATGTGCCCTATGGGGACTGGTCTGACAAAATTTGCCAGGGCTGCTTTGGGCTTCAAGTCTGGCCCTGAGCACCACTGTTAAACTCCAGATGTTGTTACAGATTACATACATTTATTAGGGAGATATTCCATTTGTAAGGCTTTTTTCCTAATCCTTGTATTCGCATAGACAAGCACTACAAGATGGTGAAATCGATAGTGTTCCCCATTGAATCTTGAGTGTCCAGGGCAAAGATGGCTCCTCAGTCCTTCTTGACTCTATAAATATTTGCTTGGGGATGAGCATTCCAAATCCAGCTCTGAGAGCTGGGTCTTGGAATGAGCCTAGGTGCAGTGCAACACAATTATCACAGTGGCAAGAATGATGTGGCTATCTCATCAGAGGTGTGAGTCTTTAAACTACACAATATTAAAATATCTCAACATATTTATATTGCTATTTTTATAATGGAAAGGGAGGATATATGGTCAAATGCAGGTAAATATCAATGCTGTCACTATAATGAGGGTAAGGTCGTAACAATGTTCACAAACACGCACAGTTTGCAATTGCTACATAATAGCGAACACACATGATAACATGTATATGTAATAATTACATTGTCACAGACAGCAAACCTTTCCCATGCACAATCCTAATGATGGCAAACACTGAAAACTGTCTGAAACAAAAGACAGACACAGTAGCAATTGAAATACCTGCAGTGACGTTCAAGTGAAATGGGGGCGTGTCTCAGAGTACAGAACTGGAGAAAAGTGGGGAAGGAAAGCCCCTTATCACAATTTATGGTTAGTTGTTATTGGCATCTCACAACTTACAGCTCTTGGTAGCTCTGACTCAGCAGCTCCCCACTCAGGGTGCAACCAAGTTTGATGACGAAGGGAACACAATACCGTCTGATTAACAGGACAATGGCGTGTAAGACCACAGGCACAAAAGGATCACACGTGTCCTCCTTGGTCTGACTAGTGTGCAGGCCTGCCGGGTGATGTACCTTTACAACACAGAGGTAAATGCTGCAATTATATTGAGTATAACATATCTTATCCTTTCTTGATTTATGCTATTTCATTTACTGATGTAAGGACGAATGGAAAGCGGAGCTTGCCACGTCTGAATTTTAACCACCAGCGCCCAGAATTTTCAGTTGTGAGTGTTCAGCTCACTGAGCCATTATTGATGTGGGTAAGAATAAAATAACAAAATTCGGTGCGTGGGGTGAGTTTACTCGCCAGTGTGCTCCTCTGCTCTTGGAACAGTTAATTCTTCAAGTACCCCACTGCAAATCAGAGCCTTTACATTGGTAATGTTCCCAAAAGGCACTGTAGTGACCACTGCCTATATACAGCTTCACAAACACCTCTGCCAACCGCTAGGTGCCCTGCAGGTACTGAATACAGATAAAAGCATTAATGTCACCCACTGGCAAACACATCGATGCAGTGCAATTATGTGCATCTTCTCTGATACCCTTGTTGAGGTCATATGCGATGTCACAAGTGATATAGCTACTAAAGATGGGCCTTTTATGGTTTTGGATGCCATAACGTTTCAATGTCTCTCTGGGATTTTTTATGTTTCTCTATAATGTTAATCAGTTATGGATCCTATTAGAAAATTCAAACATTTTTTAAGGAAAGTTATTTAGTTTTGTGATTACATACTTTAAGGACTGCCTCAGTTGATTTCCCCCAACAGCCTGTGGCTATGCTCAGTGGGCACGTGGCACTGATTGTGGTATTTGACCAGGTCTTTTGCCTTAGCCCCCCAGCCCAAAACCCCTGAGGACAGGAGACCTTTAGAAGGTGCTGCAGGGCTTGATGAAGGGTGTGAACTTCAGTAACACTGCACCCAGTAACCACTGGGTTTCAGGAGGTCCCCGTGTTGTCTGGGTGCTAGGTGTGGGCACTGTAGCAGGCTGTACTCCTTAAGGTTAGTGAGGCTGACCCTACATTCACTCCCACTACGTCCATCCCTTGCATGGTCCAATGGCAGCCAAACGGCATCAAAGCCGCCAGCTGTCTCTTCTCTTTAGCAACATTCTATACTCGCCATCCCTAGAGCCCTGAAAAGCGTGTGTCACACTCACACACGCACACAATTAAGATGTCAATTTATGCTCAGTTTTCTGCATATTTTTGTTACTTATATCACGTGTGCTTTTTGAGTGGTGCTCGGGTACTTAGATAACATTATACTCTGAAAATACAAATCGTTATAAATCTCTGTTTATGTGAATTATATGAAAAGTGCATGATTCATTCTAAGATCCATCACCTTTACATGTACAGAGTGAATATGGTTAAAATGTGGGCAATCCCCAAGTTGCCAAACGCCTTATGCCGCACACTGAGGATTTCAGTGACCTTACTCAAATCATGGTGAATGATTGAGTGCATTAGAGGAAGTGTAACTGCTGGACGGCTAGATGTATGAAGAGTGTATGACTGGATTAATGTGGCAAGGGCAGTGTTGACGATGACACAGTCTGCCCTGGAGCCTGCTTTGTCCAGTTTCCTGCTTTGTCCAGTTTCCTGCAAGTGTTGATGTTGTAGGTTGTAAGTGAGAATATACACGCACGTAAGAAGACACAACAGTGGTGGAAGGAGAGAAACCCGACTAATGGATTAAAACACTTGTATTTTCAGACCGAACAACTTACACTATGGTTACAATAGTCTGTTGCGGCTCCGTTTCATGCATCTGCATTCCACATAAGTGCATCCTTCATCTAGGATAAACCGCAATACAATGGCAAGAGGTCACCTGAAATGATAGTCATTGTCCTGTAAAAAAATACAATATCACGACTTGGCCGCCTCTGGCACAGCTAATTAAGCTGTTCTGGATATACCCACAGAGGACTCCACCTTGTTGTCTCTTCCCGCTCACTTGTTCTGGTGCGGCAAGGACTCCTAGACCATCTGTTTGTATATTAAAAAGGAAATGTTGGTTATGACCGACATCCATGTTTAAGGTCGACAAAGGGTTTGCTATACTGTGCTTGCTTTCTGCTAGGGGCACTAAGGGGTCATTCCGCTAATGGAAACTAAACACTATTATTAGAGGAACAACCCACTGGCGTTCCTCACAGCCACATCATGTCACTCAAGCCATGCGCACTTCATGGAAAGAGCACACGGTGGCAACAACATCAAAGGAGAGCCGGGTGGCTTGAAAGAGGGAAGAGGTGGGTGAGCAGCATCATTAGAGAGAAGCAGCACTGTTTTCACCAATTAAGGCTATCATGTAATGATGTTGTTGCTCAATTGCCAAAGGGTCATTCTTCTAATGGGAACGAAATGCTACCATTAGAGAAGCAACACTTTGACATCCCCTGCAACCGCACTATCACATTAAAGCTGGGTGCTCTGCATGAAAAGGAGCTCCCAGTGGCAACATAATCAGGGGAGGAGCTCTGGGAGGTTGTGAGAGGGATTCTAACTAAAGAATAAATAAAAGCATTACTTTTGCCACATCACCAATTTCACCTACATCTGCACTGCAGGTGAAATATGTGTATCCGTGAAATGTTATGTAGTGATCCAAAACATGAATCAATCAATCAATCAGGATTTATAAATAGCGGCTAAGCACCCAATAGGGTATTCAGGTGCTTGCAGGTCCTGGATGCTTATTCGAACAGCCAGGTCTTGAGGGCAATTCAGAATTCCAGAAATGAGGTGATGATCCGGAGGTGTGTAGGGAAGCTGTTCCAGGTTTTTGCTGTGATGTGAGGGAAGGAGCATCTGCCACTTATGCTTCGATAGATGCGAGGAGTATGGGCAAGTGAAAGGGAGGCAGAGCGCAGTCTTCTCAATGATTGGTGGAAGTTCGGGTGGTGGTTAATGTACCCGGGTCCTTGGTGTGCGTGGTTCAGCAGCTTGAAATGCATCTCTTCTGTACGGAAAGCCAGTGGAGTTGCCTGAGGTGGAGTGTGATGCGGGTTTATTGGGGAAGGCCGAGGATAAGTCTGGGTGCGGCGTTCTGTATGGTCTAAAGAATCTGTAGGAGGTGTGCGGCAATTGCTCCATAGAGGGCATTGCTGTAGTCCAGTTGGCTGGTGATGAGGGCCTGTGTCACGGGCCGTCTCATGTGTAGGGGTATCTACTTGAAGATCTTATGTAGCATGAGCAAAGTGAGGAAGCAGGTGGAGGAGACGGCGTTGATCTGTGATTTTAGGGTGAGCTTGTTGTCAATTATGTTTCCATGATTTCTGGCATGGTCAAAGGAAGTGGGTGTGGGTCCTAGGTCTGATTGCCACCAGGAGTCATTCCAGGTGCTGACGCTATTGCCAAAGATCAGTACATCCATCTTGTCTGTGTTCAGCTGCAGGCAGTTGTTCTTCATTCAGTCAGCGATGCTTGTCATACAACATGAAAGTTGGTTTAGTGGTGGAGGGGTCATCAGTGAGTGAGAGTGTGAGTTGGGTGCCATCTGCATAGGAAATTATGTTGCGACGACCCTGGGATCTGATGATGCTGGCCAGTGGGGTCATATATGCGTTGAAAAGTGTGGGGCTGAGGGATGAGTCCTGGGGGACACCGCAGGTGATCTCCTTGGGTTCAGAGTTGAGAGGTGGGAGGTGGATCCTCGAAGTTCTGCCGGTGAGGAAGGAGGTGATCTCTCTGAGCACATCCCCTTGGATAGCGATGTGATGGAGTCTTTCAATCAGCATGTGGTGGGATATAGTGTGGAAGGCTGCCGAGAGGTCAAGGAGGATCAAAGCTGCTGTTTCTCCTCAGTCGAGGAGGGTTCGGATGTCATTGGTGGCTGCAATAAGGGCAGTTTTGGTGCCATAGTTGCTGTGGAAGCTGGATTGGGAGACGCTGAGTAGCTGGTTCTGCCGCAGGTATGTCATAGTTGCTTGCTGATGATCTTTTCCAGTACCTTTGCTGGGAATGGGAGCAGGGAGATTGGCCAGTAGGTTTTGGGTTTGCTGGGGTCAGAGGAGGTGGGAGCTTCTGGGTGGATGGATTTCATGGTGGAGGTGATATAATGGGTGGTCAATGTGTGGTTTGTGTCGGTTATGGTGGTGGCGTATATATCGAGGAAGCCCATAGATGTGGTTTGTGCTTCAAAGTTTCTGTATATGGTTGCAATCTTGTTGTGAAAGTAGTGGGGGAGGTTGTCCTAAAGCTCCTGTGAAGTGTGATGTTGTTTACTGGCAGCCAGGTTGGAGAATTTCTTAACGATGTTGAAAAGTTCCTTGCTGTTGTTGGTGCTGGTTTTGATGTGTGCAGCAAGGGCTGTCTTCTTTGTTGCCCTCATCAGACAGTGGTACAGGTTGAGGGAGTTCTTGAAGGCTGCTCTGTCGGAGGCATCCTTGCTGGTGCTCCATCTCCTCTCCAGCTGTTTGCTGTCTCGTTTCGCTGTTCTGAGTTCTTGAGTGTACCACCTGGCCTTTTGGAGGATTTTCTCTGGCTGTTGCTCTTGATGGGAATGATGCTGTTGGTGCAATTGGTGATCTAGGCATTGAAGTTCCTTGTTTGTTGGTTTCCAGGGCTCGGCACCAGAACTTAACTCCCAACACCAGCACTTATGACATTCTGCCCCATGCTGTCTTATTTAGAGTTGAGCACAGCAACAGTTGTTTATTAATTTAATAAACATTAAAACTGACTAATACCAGTCGCCCAAGCCATTCTTTAAGCTTTGAGGGCCAGGACTCATCTCAACTGTCCCACTCGTAGGAATGTGATAGTTAGTAGGTGTTTCTACTGTCAGGAACAAGGGGTAGTGCAAGCTCCAGTGGCCTTATGACAAGGGCCCTGCCATTTTTTTTTTTTTTTTTTTTTACAAATTAAACACTGTCTCATGGCATTAATACATTCTGTTCGCACCTAAAATTACCTTTGCTTCAATGTAATTCAATAGGGAACTGAAGTCCCCCATTTATTTTTCAAAATCCCTCTCTTCCTAATATTAAAATGTTGCCATGTGTGCATAATTTGCTATTTGGGGCACTGAGAAGAACCATAAGAACACATAAGAGAACCAGATTGTGTTCCGCAAGTGAGAGTGATTCACAATGTTAGGGTGTGTATACACCCCGGTCTCTTTTAACAGGGCTTCCAATGGTGAACCGTCCAGATGCAGAACTATTTCCAAACTATGTTTGTTTTCATAATGAACCACAGGTGGCAGTAAACCGAATTAAATTGAACCACACAGAGAGGGAGACTCTGACCATCAGTGGTCTACCATGATGAACACACAAAGTGCCACTACAGGTACCTCTCAAGGATTTTATTCAATTATTTATTCAGGTTTTTCTTTAGTATGGACATAATACAAGAAGCTACTAGAGCGCTTTACAAAGAATAGGTTACTATGTAGAGGTGCGCGTGCCACTGAATGCTCGAGCCAGGCTTGAGTCTGAAACCTGGCTCATGGTCACCTCGAGGGCCTGTTGGAACTTGGAGCCTATTATGAGCCGAGCTTTCATGTGGCTTCTGTCTGCCACCCTCGCTCTACCCAGGATGTGGCATTAATGCCCGAGTTGCTACCGACTTTGGAACTGGGGACGGAGGTTCTAGTCTTGGATTCAACTCAACATTCTGTGATTCTAGGCAAATCCCTTCTCTCCCATTCCTACAAAAATGAATGTGAACTTGTGTAATGTACCTAGTGCTCCTTTAAAGCGCTCCAGTACCTTCAGGTTCAGTTTGCGCTACATAAAAACTCCAGAAACGTTTAAAAAACTGTAAAAACAAAGCACTGACATAAAAAGGCGAGACAAACAGATACCTATCTAGTGGTTGATTTTGAAAGTGAATCCAGAAAACCTGGATAGATAAATGCTCCCACGCTTACATTGTGTGATCTTAGGAAAATGTTTTATTTTACCAAAACAACTTTTTCCTTCATAATCGCATAAGAAAGCACCTTCAAATGCATGACTTCAGAATATCAGCTCTATATAATGTTTTTGATTAAATAATCTTGCTCTGTAATAATCTTGGCTACATACAGGGTTCACATGGCAAATCTCTTGCCTGTTGGTTTACTAATTCCACTGTCACCTGGGTGGGGACAGCGGCAGGAATGGTTCTAAGCTGAAGCTTAAAAACAATCACTATTAATGAATGCACTGCAGTGCTATAATTTGACATATTGTCAAGGCTTCAGCATGTTAAAGAAATACACTTTTATTAATTCTGACTAGACTTTATGGGGCATATTTACAAGCCCCTTGCGCCGCCCTAGCACCATTTTTTTACACTAAGGAGGCATTAAGGAGGCCCCCACCATGTGCCATATTTACAAAGTAGTGGAGTGCATGCATTGCGCCACTTTGTAACCCCTTGCCTGTGGCAGGTATAATGTATGCAGGGGGGGACGTTACTATGCAGGGAGGCCCAAAAAAATGGCACAATGAAATTTACAATATTTAACTGTGACATTTTTTTGTCATTTTTAATGCCTGCTCAGGGCAGGCGTTAAAGTGACGCTCCCATAATAACCTATGTGCTTCCCTGTGCTTTTCTGGAATAGTGCCATAATTTATGGCGCTAATCCAGCAAAGTGCCACAATAGCATCAGAAATTATGATGCTATTGTGCTAATGTGCACCATGGTGTGCTGTATAGTAAATACAGTGCTACCATGGTGACGTTAGGGGGGGGGCGCAAGAAAAGTGGTGCATCAGAGCTGATGCACCACTTTCCTGTCAATATGCACCGATATATTTTACATGTTGTTTGTTGTTTGATTTACATAGCAAACATTTTCAGGGCTCGGCTCCTACAAGAGTTCTAAGAGCCAAGCAAGAACCTTGGCTCGGCTCTGGCTCAGCTCTCCCGGTTAATTTGTTGGCTCGCCCACCTCTTCGGCTCTGGCTCAGCTCTCCCGGTTAATTTGTTGGCTCGCCCACCTCTTTTACTACGTTACAATAGGAGCTTTTATTTACAGTTGTCATGTACAATTATGTGTACATAAGCACAGTGCTACACAAGACAAAAAGTATAGCATATATATATATATATATGGAAATCTTTGTAGATAGCAGTTTGAATGGTTTTCGAAGCATTGTTATTGCCTATGGGCATATGCAGTGTGAATGAAGAATATCGCTCTGAAATGGATGCCCTGGATGTATACGGGAGGTCCTGTTAGGGTGTCAGATGTTCGGTGCAAAAACATTAATTTGTGATAAAGGGTCCTTATCTTCAGAGTGAAGAAAATGTAAACCTAAGCATCTTCGAGAGTTGCTAGATGTGCATATCCCTCCCTGCTCTTCCCCCTGAAAACCAAAGGAAAACTCCTATGTGTGGAGGGGATCAAAGGCCTCTAAGGCATCTCCTAAAGAGGTAATTTATCTAGATGAGGGCTGTACACAGTCCAGAAAGAAAACTTGCCGTACACAGGAAAACAAACAGCAAACAAACCACCTAAAGTCCAGGAAACGACAACAGTGGAAGACACCTGAAAATGCTCTATTGACCGACACTCAAAATGAAATAAGGCGACCGAGACACACCAAAGTGTATTCATTTCTTGTTGTGTACAGGCACAGCAGACTCTTATGCAACAGTGGCACTATCCCGTGGTGTCCAGTCCTACCTCTTTGTTTTTAGGGGGCCGCATGTAATGATGGCACTTTGGGAAGTGGGGACTTGTAGGAATTTTAGTCTGATGACATACATGGTTCTTGTAGTGCCTGGGCACCAACCCTTGAAATGATGTGGTTGGCAATAGTGTGAGTCCAGTTCTTGGGGATTTTTCACACTGCCAGTTTCCCAGCATCTGCATGGACCCCCTTCACCACCCAGGTGGCAAAGACTGGAACGGACAAGTTTATGTTGATAGCCAAGGTATGATGCGCTCTTGTGGCACAGGGGTGGGATATAAATGACATGCAATGCTGAGGGTTCTAAGGCAGTGCGAGGGGCAAAGGGGCTTATATTAGACTGCAGGAGCACAGGAGGATGAGGGTTTAGTGCAGCGGCTCCAGCCTGGCACAGAGCATCTGTAGGAGGTTCAACAGCTCCGGAAATCGATCCAGAGCGGGCTCAATGGATAAAGCATTACAGCACAGCTGTATGGAGCTTCCGCAACAAACCAGGAGGAATGAACGAAAGTGGATTTCGTTACGCTGTTCACCTTTACCCAAGAGTCTGTTCCCATAACAAGATTAAAAGTTAAATCAGAGGCTTTCTGTGCTTCACGGAGAGTGCACGGCTGAATTTAGGCAACATTACATTGATTTTTAGCAAGCTCTTGAGAAAAGGACATTTAATCACAGCTTGCAATTCCAACTAAGAAAGTAAAGAGATTTCCTAAAAATGATAGGCACTGAGCTCTATCAAGAGGGGTCTGACCAGCTTTGCTCTACGAAGATCCAGCATTGGGATTCATATGGATGGCAGCCAATAATCAGATGTGTTTACATCATCACAGGGACAGTTTCACCTTTAAAGAAGACAGCCTCCAGTGGGGAGCACAGAGCATTTATAAAGGTGATTGTCAGCCCCCAAAATGCCAAGGGCAGCTGGTCCATATAGGGCAGCGGGCGGTGACCCACTTCTTCGCTCTTCTACTAATTATTTGGTATGTTTCAACCTTTACATTAAAACAAATGATCTCATTGATTGTTTTGAAGAGAAAGCTTTACTATAACCTAAAGAGCAGAAGAGAGCTCCACTAACTCTACTGTGCATGTGTCCGACGAGGGCTGTTACAGGCCAGCCTCACACACACAATACATGTCCAACATGCTGCACTAGAGTCAGCCACTGCAGCATGCCAGATAATAGAGCTTTGGGGCTTGTCAGTCATGCGCCATCTTGCCACACTAGAAGTCAGAATAGAGGAAAAAAGGTCTACCTCGGTACCTTCAACCCTATTCTGGCTTGTGATTGGTTAGAAGCCTGTGCACCTGGTATTAGTGCTCTGACAGCCTAGCCGGTGTTGGGAGATGGAGAAGTCAGGCCCTCTTGGTCCGCCTGGTTTACCATATGAGCAGGGGAGGGGGTTGTAAGGTCCTGGACTGGTTGTCATTCTTTGTTGTTCAACACACATAAGATGGTGCTGATGGAATCTCCTAGGTCCCCAGCTAGCCCCATGCCTGCAATACTTCTTCCTGACACCCATTCTCTTTAACATCCATATGGAAGCACTTAGCCATTTAATGTTTGACATGTCTATCCAGAGCCATCAGTGTGCAGATGACAATCAGCTACAGCTTTGGGTATCTCTCATCATTAACATTCATCATGTAGAAACTGCTTAACTACCACCGAGGACTGGATGTTATCTCTCTTTTTGAATCCCATTGCATATAAAATAGATTTTCTATCTCATCCTCTACCAGTACCTGGTTGCCTTCCTTAGCCAACCCTGGCATCACACCAGCTCCCTAATCATCGCTTAAGCCCCTGTTTTTTTAAGTTGGATTCTTCTCTGAATTTCACGTGACACATCAGCAAATTACAGCTCTCACTTCAGAGAAGCATGCCTTCGATGCCTCCTCATGACTTATGTTACACCCTAAAGACTCATTTTCTCACAAGACTCTACGGAGGGTAATGCCACTTAGTCTTCCTGCATCCTGTCTCTCCTCTTTAAAACCATGTTACATTCTGAACCCCTATGTGATGCTGCCACTTCAGCTTGCATATGGAACACTTCTCCTCTGGAGACCTTCTCCATTCTTCTTCTCTTGAGTAAATCCATAAAACCATTACTCTTTAAGCAAGCCAACCCACACTTAGTCAGAATCTACTCATTTGCTAAGTCCAGATACCCGAGTCTCTGTCACCCTTTAAGGTCTGGCTTAACAGTGCAGCTGCCTGACTAGCCTATTTTTACAAACTCTTTAAAATATGCATAGAATGGGCTTTGCCACAAGCTTGAAGAGTATTTCTACTTCATGTTTGCTATTGGTTGTTTGGTGTATCATTCCACCTTGTATAGAGAGTTTGTATTTTTACGTTAAACCCAGTCCAGGCAGCAGACATTGCTGATTTTTTATATTTATCTTATAATCTATTTTAATATGTTCTTTTTATTATGTGTGCAACTTTTATATTGAGACCCACCGCTTTTAGGTAGTCATCGCCTTGTCACTGATAATTATATAGAAAAGCTTTCTGTCGTTTCTCTTTTTATGTTTGCTCATTTCTCGATCTGCAAGTTTTTCTTTCTCCAGTGATGTATTTCACAATATACCCCTTCCATCCATCTTCAGCTCTCCCCTGACACCACCATACACACACATTGGGCTATTCATCCTTCCATCTCCAGCTCTCTCTAGATCTATACATTCTCTGCTCGTCCATCTTGCAAACCATATGCCAATGGATGTTGCTGTACCAGCTGTAAAGACCAGAGTAATCAAGACATGTACGGTATGAGCGATGTGGATGATAATCTGTTTGCAAAGAGAAATGGTGTGGCCTAAAGTAGATGCCGAGGGTGGAAGGTAGGGCAAGATGGGACATCCTTTGCTTCACCACTTTCGCTGTAAACCATGTGCCATGATGACAAATACACCAGTCTTCATTCTTTTCCTCCCCCACTTTTGTTTCCTTCTTCACATATGAAAAAAATAGTTAATGCCTAACAACCGTATAGCCAGCTCATGACCCAGTCCAGACCTTTGAAACTAGATAACCCGCTGCATATCGGATGTCACTGTTCATTTCCGGATCCAGTCTAACAGCATGGCGGGCTATGTGTTGGGAAGTGTGGCGTGAAAAAATTGAATCTGGCAAAGTCATGCAGAGGCGAAAACTGCAAAGTTTTGCTCATCCTACCCTCACTTTCTGTAGGCAGCTTCTTTAGCTGATGCTGATTTTCGTACCCTTGCTCCCTACCACAGGTCTCCATGGATTTATACCTGGGCACCTCTGGGCGGGGCCCCTCTCGCCTGTCGGGTCCAAAAGCTGAAACCGAGGAAGAGGAGCCTGTTCAAATCAACACTGTTTGACTGTCCTGGTCTGCGCCGGGCCTTTATGCTTGTATGTAATTCAGTCTTAACTTCACGGAGTAATTGAATTTTGTTGTTTTTAGATGTGTTGTGCCTTCATCTTTTAAGTTTAATGAGTTCTCCACTCACCCAAATATACAGATTACACCTTCTGTCAAGCCACTCACCTCACAATCCGGTTTAGTGCCCTCCACTCACCCAAGTACACAAAATATAACCAGGGCCCTGCCACCCTCGAAAACCACCCTGATAAAAAAGACCCTCACCCCATTCTAATATTTAATTAAATATACCAGGAGCCATATTACACAGTGGCACAACGGCCATGTGCACTTGCTTTCTGTGCACCTGGGGCACTTTGGTATTACAGAAGACGCCTCGATCACATGCACAGCCCTTTCTGTAATACATATTGTGCACATGTAGTGCCACGGTGATCTCAAGGGGGTGTTTCCTTATTCGCATTGATGCATGGCCCCATGCACGAGGACAGTGTGATCTCCCATGCTTTTCAAAGTGACCTGCTCCTCTACACCTGGATGTTTCTGTACAATTTAAATGCGACCAAAAATGAAACAGATTTTTTCTGCCTCTTATCGTTGCCTGAAAGCTTATTCTGCATCTTTGGAAGGCATCGTTAGAGCCTAAAAATGAAATGTGCCTAAACGAAAAAAAATTGCATTTACAGAGCGAACCCCATTCCCCTATGCTTCTACACGAAGTACACAGGAGAACAGAAGCATGCTGGAGATGTCAGTACAGACGTTTCACTCTATGGTTTTCAGTTATTATTACATAGTGCTATAAAATGGAACCTGGTCGCATCCCCACAGCTTCATCAACACTGCCACGTGGTGCAGTTGTGCATCATTAATGAATTGTCATCACACTTATGTTGTCCAGTACATCTATTGCAACCCATTACAGATTCCCCTGAAACTAATAATTGGAGCTCTAAGTAGAGTAACCTCTGACTACCAATTATTATTACTGCTGTTGTTGTAACACTAAAACCCATAATAATTACACAATAGCTGCTCAGATGTGATAACTTACATAATGACTCCTGCCAGAACCAGCAACCAGGCAGGTCATAGAGCCTAAATGAGGATGCAGTTTAACCAACGAAAAGTTTTTTTTTCTTTTACTGGTCTGTTCTTTATATTATCACGGAACTCCTCTCTGACTTATAAAAGCTTTGCAATGCACGGCAGGGGGTACTTTCGCCATATTTAATACATGTATTCTATATAGCACCTCATACCACACTTTTGAAGTTTCTAAGCACTGTAAATCACAGATTTTACTGTTACCCATTTTGATGACAGTTCATGAAAATCTTGGTTTTAAATGTGCAGAACTACACGATACGCAGTCAGGGCTGGTGGAAGGATTTGCGCAATCCTAGCGTGTGCAACCTTAAAGTGCCCCGTACCATGCGAAGATAGCGGAAGAGGACGCACTAGAACCACTAGCTTTCTTTGTTTAAACCACACCATTGCCTAGAAGTTCTTGATAGCGCCATCCAGCGTAGAGGAGTTCTCCCGCATCTCTAACAATAACAGTAAACAGGGGATGCGGAATGTTGCTTTGTTTGATGATGTCAGCTTGGGTACTGAGGTGTGCTGTGACATCATTCACGGCATGGCCCCTTTAAAAAGGGGGCACAGGCAGATCAGGCAACCCCCCTCAGCAACCTCCATCTGGGAGACAAAAGAGTCCCCGTTTATTTACTATTGTAAGTCTCTCTTGCACTGCCTTATGCACCCCATTTCAACCCGCCGAAGTATGAATGCAAAATCACAAATAGGAAATAAATGCTTCAGGCGCTCCCAAATTATTATCGTGGAGCATAAATTTTTAAAACGCAGCATTACCATTTCAGAGTTTTGTGATAAACGTCAGCAATTATTGCCTTTTTCTAAGAAAAGCGTTCGTTTTTCTCTCCCCCGCTTTGCAGTCCTATTTGCGCAGACCAGCTAGGTCTAGCAGAGCTGGGTACCCAAACAGCTACATCCTTCATTCTTGGATTAATGAAACATCAACAGGCAAGGACCAGACACACAGGGCTCGCCTGGTGCACCCCGAGAGCCTCGGAGCTGTTCAGAGAGAGGCTCGACTTCAGCGATTTCATGACAGGCTGCTGGTTTCTCAAAGGTCAGGAGAGCTGGGCAAGTTCGGTCCGTGGGGGATGAGATATGATTGCCTCTGCACCAGCCCTACTGGAATTTAAGACACACAGACCTGCCCGGGAATAAGGGAATGTTCCTATGCGCCATATTTTCCTTTCTTGTGGAGCGGCTCTCGATCCGAAGATAAAGCTGCTGAGTCGTTTTCATCGAAAACATAGCTTTAACCAGTGCACAAATCCTAAAATGTAGTTGAGGCCACCAATCAGTGTAAACAATGTTCATTGACATCACATGACATCACAGGAAGTGATGTTACCACACTATGATATTCTTCATTTTAGAAGAGATGATCTATTTTTAGGTCGAGCATAGAAGCATGCAAGGCTGTTCTTCTCAACATATTGTAATCTATTCTGTGGGCTTTAATCACTCCCATCTCACGCCAATCACTTTCATTCGTTCCTGGGCCTGCCTTTTAAAAAAACCCTGGTTTTTGTTGGTAAATGCTTTACGTTTGCCCCGCCTTGATGCTGTTTTGTTACCGCCTTGGAGACTGACCATCTTACATGGATTATTGCACGGTCGGTCATGCTCCTTAGTGTGACGCAATATTTTTCCTTTTGACTTGCTACTTCACTCATGGTGGTATGTTGTGTTTTTCGTTTTCCTTGGTTTCGGCATCTTAATTTTTTTGCAATGTCTGGGGGTGGGGGGGTTACAGTTTTATGCAGCACAAACTCGTCACCAAGGTATTATAGCACTTTATTTGATTTTTTTTGCAGTTTTATTTAGCGAGAACTCGATACAAAGGTATAACAGTGATTTACATGAGAACCCTTTTACATTACACAAGAACACATTCATTTTTGGTAGGCACTGGGAGATTAAGTGATTTGCCCAGAATCATCACAGGATGTTGTGCTGACGCCTAGACTTGAACCATGTTCCCCACCTCCAAAGTCTTCAGCTCAGGCCCTCATGCTACATTCTCTCCCCTAGGGTTCTTTGTCTGGTGCGTGTTGGGCAGTCTGGGAATAACTTGTTTTTTAATGTTTTTTTATGTAGTGGCAGGTTCTGCCATTTCATAACGCTGCAAAGCAGGTGCCATTCTTAACAAAATCGGTATTATTCATTTGCATCGATCTTGCAGAGATGAAGAGGTGAAAAAGCTATGCCAGGATTGTAAACTGTGACATTCTCGTTCTGTCAAGAATTCTGCAGTGGGTGTATTAACCAACTGACTTGAGTAGAGCTTAACACTAAGCTATAGGACGTGCTCTTAATAGCCTTTGGAGGGTCACCAACCAAGCACATAGGTTAGTTCTAGGCAAAAAGATGGTGAAAGGTGTTATCTCCAAAAGGGTGGAAAAGGAGTCGTGACTCCATACCCAAGCACTCCATGGCCTCAAGCTTGATAGCAAAAACATCTAGCATTTGGATGTAAATTGGACCTCTTCAAACATAGTTCAGTTAACGCGAACTTGATACGAAGGAATTACAGTGCTTTATATGAGCACTAGTTATGTTACGGAAGAACACATTCATTTTTCATAGCAAGGGGAGATTAAGTGATTTGCCCAGAATCACAGAATGTTGAGCCGGAGTCAAGACATGAACCATCTTCCCCAGGTCCAAGGTCGGCACTGCTGTCCCTTACGCCACATCCTCTCCCCTAGGGTTCTTTGTCTCTTGCATGTTGGGGGAGTCTGGGGGTAACTCATTTTTTTAATATAGCACTTGGTGATACAATTTCTGCCATTCCATAGTGCTGCAAAGCAGGTGCCATTCTTGACAAAATCGCAATAATCTATTTGCAGTTAAGCTGCCTTTTCTGTCCTTCTCTTTGTATAAAGTCAATGATTTTAAAAGTTAGGCTGGTGTTGCCAATGTAGAGATATAATTCCTTTAAAGGTTTAACACACAGAAATAAATGGCTGCCCCCTTTTCTTTGCTCCTAACTCTTTTGACTCCCTGATTCTTGGGGTTAATTGCCATGAAGGTCCCTCTTTGTGGCTTGTTTGGTGCTATAAAAGTTTAGGTAAACACATTAGAAAGGGTTGCATTTCTAGGGTATCACAGCCAGTCAATAGGAATGAGGCAAAAACACTCCCAACAAGGCAGCCTTGTTGTGTCCTCTCTCTTGCAGCGACAGGCCTAGGAGGGTTGTTGTGGCACCTGGCACACATAAACTACACTCCAAACCAAAAGATATAGGTAAAATACATTGTCGTTTACAACACCAATAGCTCTAACTCTCACAAGTGCAAGACCTATTGTATTGCAAATCCTTGTTCCTTTCTTTGCTTGTTACGGTCACCTACTCTGACAGTTACCCAACAAGCTTCATCAAGGCAAACTCTGCAATTTTACTCTTGGCTTCTAATTTGAGAAGGGGTAACAGCAATACTGGGATTGTGCATTGCACTTTCATTCAAAGCCTATTAGAAGAGCTTGTCAGGTATTTATAGGGCTTACATGTGACTGGGGTTCTGAAAATAGAACCATCACCTAAATAATCCACACAAAGTAACAGTTTAAAAATGCCCCACAAAAATATTTGCTTAATTGTTTACACCTCCATATCTATGTTTTATCTTCGGAAAAGCATGGCCTCTAGGTCAATATTACATAATTGTGGATCACATGTTTTCTACCTGTGCAAGTTTGTAAATGTATCACTCAACACTCACTCTAGTGATAGACAGCATAAGAAAAATAGCTATACTTAGATAGTGTATGTTTGATAGAGTGAGAACATGAAATTGCATAAAAGAAACAAGGGAGGTGAAAAATAGAAGGTGCTCGTGAAAGAGAAAGTACAGTTGAGGGAGGTTAAGGCCTTTGAGACAGAGGGGATAAAAAGTGTGTTTGCAAAGGTTTAAGAGCGAAGGTTGGGTATCTGTCTGTGTGACAGAGAGAAAAAAAGTGTTAGTGATAAGTGTGAGAAAGTACTTGTCAGGGTGTTGTGAGACAGACATCAGGTCGGTAAGAGGAATGTGTGGGAGACAGGAGGATCGAAGAAGGGTGTGGAAAGGTAATAGAAGATGTAGAAAGGAAGTTTTGTGAAGGTGCTGTGGGTAAGAAATATAAGGAACAGAGTGAGGTGTATGTATGCAGTGAGCTAGTGGAAAATGTGACAAAAGAAGCAAGATCAGGGACTAGAAAGAAATGGGGCATGTGAAGAAAAGTAAAAGAACAGTAAGCATAGGGTATGTGAGTTAGCGAAAATGGCTAAAGAGCAGGGGTGGCTCCTCCATAGGGAGGAGGAGCGTCGCCCCCTTTCCCGCCAGCAGCAGCAGCCGCTGCAAAACCTTTAAAAGAAAAGGATAATAAACCTTGTTTATTATCCTTTTCTTTTAAACGGCGAGGCAACAGGGGTGAAGAGCAGCAAGGGGGAGTGCTCAGGACTCCCCCTCAGAGCGCCTGTGTGTTTGGCCGGCCATGCCTGGCCGGCCAAACACACATGCGCACTAGGCTCTCTGAAGCCCGACAACACAGTTGCCGGGCTTCAGAGAGCCTGCACAGGCTCCCAGTCTGCTTGGGAGCACCCTAGCTGGGTGCTCCTAGCCAATCCTGACACAGCTTTGAGCAGCGTCAAGATTTACCACAGGGCAGGCTGGGAGCCTGTACCTGCAGCAGCAACGAGGGACAGAGGAGCGCATGCAGCAGAGGAGGTAAATGTTTTTCTTTTTCTTTCATTTTTATTTACAACCCCCCATACACGTGCGCTGCACCACCCCTTCTCATTGTCGCGAGCCGCGACTGCTAAAGAGGTGAGAAAGGTAGGATTGTGGTGACCCTGTAGGCAAGAAGGAGGTGAGTGAAAGTTAGTTCAAGAGAGACGTGGTGTGGAAAAGAGGATATGTGAGACTGAGGAGAGCTGAGGGGAAATAGTTTGGGAAGAGAATAATTGGTGGATGTGTGCGTGTCCTCTTTCAGAGGGACCAGCAAATGTGACTGTAATGTCAAAGATAATCCTCTCCTCTTACTTTAGATGCATATTCATGTTTATTAAGACACTCTCAAAGAAGACCTCATCCACCTTTTCGATTACAGCACCTCTCCTCTCTAACCCTGCACACATTCCACCCTGGAACCAACCTGGCGTTCCAGAATACCACATCACCACTTAGTTATTCAACACCACAGCAGCACCATTACTAGAAGGGGGGTACATTTTTGAACCATGAAAAAAAATATTCTCACTTGCCCTAGTTGCTGAAGAGTGATGTATAAGTAAGAGTCTGGAGCATGTTAGAGAGGATGTGTTTGAGATATTGAAAAGAACGAAAAAGAAGAAAAATGACAGAAGAGTGAGAGAGTAGACATAAACGAGTATGTGGAGGAAGGAGAGAAAGAGGAGTGCAAGAGAGAAATGTGTCTGGAGAGAAGGGTAAAGGAGAGGGTGTAAAGGAGATGAAGGAGAAAAAAGAGGAATGGCTGAGACGAGAGACATGAGGCGCAAGTAGCTAAAAAAGAAAGAGAGAGGGGGCTAGTCAGGGAAAGGAAGAGAGAGCAGGGGCAAGAAGGAGAAGTGGAGAGAAACTGATATCTTTTTCTCTGAAATGGTCCTGCTGGGTACTGGTCTCTCCCTATAGCCCCTTTCGCACACTCACTAGGGACAATCACTGTAAAGCTATGGCAAGGACTCCATGTTGTTAAAGGTTCACTGAAGAATGTGCTTTAGTGTGCATCTCTATCACAGAATAGGTGTGGCAGCTGGAGATTTCCCAGATCTGTATGTGGTTCCCAGTATTGATACTGGCATCTCAGAGCAGGGGTGGCCCTTTATCACTCTTTTTCTATTTGGACCTGCAACATGAACCGCAAATCCAGGAGAGATACATCCAGGGTCCTGAACTAAATCTTAAGTGTCAATGGGACCCCCCTAGTCTAAAGTGTGGGGGGTGTCTCTGGGCCTGATGGGCTCCTAAGCTGTATCAGTCTCAAACATTGACTAGCTCTTTATGGCCTCTTCAGCCTGCAGACAAAATCTCATGAATAACACTGCACAGGAATACCATGTCAAAACTGAGCGGTGGAGGCCGAGAGCAGCCAATTCAGGACCAGAGAAAGGATGAAAATGGAGAAGAAATGACAGCGGAAGAGAGGCAGAGAGAATGAGCTGGTGGGAGATGCAAAGGGAAATAATATGGAGTGGGAGAAAGAAAGAGGAAAGAAGGAACTGTGGAAGGAATGTATAGTAAAAGGAAAGAAGTCTACAAGGAAAGAAGGAAGGGATAATGGATGGAAGAGTGAAGGGTGCTTAGATAGAACTGAGAGTGAAAATAACTCTTCTTGGAATGGTTGGTCTTTACTTGCATGGTGCAATAGAGTTATGGTTCAAGGTTTGGCTGACTTCTCTCTTGCTGCACTCTGAGTTGATATCCTGGTACAAACACATGCACAGGACTCTCATGCCACTACCCTCAGTGACTTGAAATAAGCAACACTGTTCCAAGCTAGCTGCCTATGTTATGAAGTATATATGTAGATAAGGTACTCCTTTTTTGTCATATTCTATTCCTCCGTATATCTATTTTTCTGCCACTCTCAATTTGTCTTGTCACCGTTTCTTTCTCTTATGCACCCTCTGCCTGTTACTCTTCCCTTTGGTACTGGGTTGACTTCCTATCTGTCAGTAGTGTCCCATTAACTTTTCCTTCCCGTCACCCTCCTGCAACAGCACCATCTTAATTCTTGCCAATATGTTTTCATCAGACACTAACAGCAGTGTCCTCTGTGCTTCATTTGACTGTGGTTGGAAGCCACAAAAACATACTTAAATACTCATTATTCTTGTGTAAGAATGTGCTTGCTATGTTTTACATAGTGAAGCTTTAGCACAACTCTGAGAAACCTACTGTAGTAGTCCAGTACTGGACAACATGGCAGGAAGCAGCTACATCCAGGGTATATATTTTTGCCTTGTCCAAAGAATGTGTCTCCTTGCTCCTGTTATAAGCAAAGCAGAGAATCATAATATAAACAAATGCAGCTATCCGCTGAAGTACATTTGCTGGCTGTACTGGTGAAGAAGCATAAGCTAACCAATTTTTTTATGTTCACTTGTTATAGGGTGACCACTTTGTTTCCAGGTCACTAAGGACACTGTTTTGCGTCTTCAATTTTTCACCCACAAGTCATTGATTTCAGGCGTGTAAATATAATTAGTTAAATGGAAGCTAAACAAAACTACAGCGTCCAGGATGCAGCTTTCTATCACACAAAAGTCCAGGATTAGAAACAATGTCTGTAATAACCTTCAGGAAGCTGGCCACCGTAATCAGTTCGAATGTCTATTGCATGAGGCAGTGTTGCAGAATTAGATTGAGGTAAATGGGATTAGCCAGATGAAGACCCAGGGATACATACATGCATATGAAAGCATGTGAGGCTTCTGCAAACCTACAGCACCTCTGAGTTCTTAAAGCCACGTTTGGAAAGGGGAACCAAAAGGAGCCCTGGCAAAAAAAAACTCAAAACTAGCCCGCTCCCATCATTTCCTTGAACAATCTCTTTCTTTCCATACATTCATTATCTCTCTCTCCTCTCTCCTTTCTCTCTGATTGCTTTCTCTCTACCTGCTCCACCTCACCTCTTCTTCTATCTCTCTCTCTTTATCTCAAAGCCTCTGAATGACTGCTGTAATTACCTTGTGGACCTGGTGAAAGTGGCAGATGCACCAGGGCCAGCTCTAGGTTTTCAAAATCCAAGAGATTCAGCCCAACAGGGAAGTGCCCAGTGGAATAAATGGCCTATTCAGCCGTGCGTAAGGCTCAGGCAGGTCATAACACATGCATGCCTAGTGTGTGTTCATCTCTTTCTTCCACAGCTTAACACAGTCTGTGGTCATCTTGTGCAATAAGACAAGTTAGGAGACTGTACAGTGCCAATCATTGCTGGGAGCGCCCATCACCCAGACTCCAATTCTAATGCCTGTGACGCATATATTAATATAGTCTGCTGCATGGAAATCCATGTTTCTGTTTTCAGGAATTTCTGTTGCCCTCTCGAGCTCAAATATCACCATCCACACATTGTTATTTACCCACTCCAACCAATCCGGGGGACCATAGAAGTAGGATCAACAACCAGAAAAACAAACAAGCATTGGAAATGCAAAATGTCTCACATTTGTTTGAGTTAGAACTATTGGCATTGTAAATGGCAAAGTCTTTTACCAATGTGTTATGGTGTATGAATGTTGTGTGTAGTGGAATTATGTGGGTTGGATTGGATTAGTTAGTTGTGTAATTGTGTGGCATGGAATTCTATGGTGTGAAGTGGATTTGTGTTATGGAATTATGTGGTCTAGTGTGCTGTGGAATTAGCACAGCACCACAGGATCCATGCCACATAATTCCAGTTTGCAAATATCAAGAGGAAGAGTCTGCACATATTCAAACACGTGAGAGACCATATCAGATTGGAGCAAAAGTGTTTCTGGACACCCACAATGTGGAACAACATCCCCACTACCAAAAAAACTGCCCCAACCCTCCTGCCACTCAGGAAGAAACTGAAGACCCACCACTCCAAGGTGCATTATTCCCTTCCACAAGAGGAACTCTTCTATCTCCCTGTAATGTCCTGGAACTGCAACCATGGCGGCCTCCCTTAAATTCAGAACTGTGTGTTTTCGATCTTGATTTGTGCCATAAAACACCCATCCACAGATACTCCTTCAGAGACCCTGAGAACAGAAGCTATCGCCAGGTCCCTGCATGTCGCCTACCAACAGTGAACTAAAAGACAGACAGAAAGACGTGGCTCTGCACTAGCTTAAACAGACTTGTTCAATAGGTTTGCTTGTTTTTCCATTTTCATTTGGTTTGTCAATAGTACGATCTCAACCGTATCCAGGGGTGTTTATACTCACAGCACATATTATTGTAACCATTTGAGGAAATCATAGGTGCAGAAATGGCAACAAATATTGCTCACATACAGCCAGAGTAAAGTCATACACACCAGTAGAGAAGTGTAAGCAAATGAACAGCAGGGAATTCCTTGGGCTGTTCTTGAGAGAGTGAACGCAGGAGCCATGCAGAGCTTGGCTGAGAGGGAGGCCACAGGCCTGGCAGTACTTGAGGCTGAGACGCCAAAGCCAGGACTGGGCAGAAGCGAGAGCCAGGAACAACTGAGGGAGGGGAGTAAAGAGGGGTGGGTGAGGAAGGAGACAGATGGGACTAAAGTGTGAGAGAGGGCAGACTGCGGCCTTTTTTTCACTTCTGCGGAGAGGAGGGCTGTGAATTGGCACAGACTGTGCCCGTCTGTGGGTGTACAGTATGAGTAATGCTCCGGCCACCCAGTGACAGCTTCCAAGTAACACCCCCCAGCTCCTTGCAGAGCAGCAAACACTGAGTGAGGCAAAAAACCCTAGCAGAGCTTCAGCGCAAAGCGAAAATGTACATGTGCAAGTGAGGACCTAGTCTATGGGAAAACAAAGAAAACTGAAACCAGACATCGTCATTTACAGAGCTCACCTCATCAAGAAGACAAACTGAAGCTCCCTGTTTGCAGCAGGTCTTACCTCAGGACAGCAGACCCTGTGAACACATCGGTAGTTATGTTCGGGTGGTACCCTACAGCACAGACTCTTATGGAGCTGTCTCGGGAAGAGGCATACCAGGGAACAGATGACTTCTCAGGGGGAGAGAGCCTCCCCTGAGCCCAGGGCTGTTACAAGATCAGAGCATAGAGGAGCAGGAGCTGGGCTCTATGAGGCTGGACAAGCAAACCATACATAAACAAACTAGTAAGACAGCATGGAGGAGGAAGGAAAGTCTTGGAATGCACAGCAAATGTGACCAGATAAGATTTACAACCCCATTTACAGCAGAGCTCAGAAAGATGAGCACGCCTCTCCAGTTCTCCAGTTGAAAGATCAAAGTTGTCTCTGAACATATCTTAAAATGGTGAGCAGTGTATTTGGATAGTAGATAGCCCAATCTCTTGGAAGGAGGCAAAAAAGAAAAAAGGTCGTACAAAGAGTAAGATTACCCAGTAGCAAGCAAATATTTTAAAGGACACTTGCATACACAAATCACAATGACTGGGTGGAGCTGAACCTCACAAATCATCTACAACATGTCACTAGGCGAGAGCACAAGTGCTGTCTAGGCTCGACCTAAAAATGACTGCATTATGCATGACAGGCAGGGGAAGCAGGAGGACTTTCAAGAGTAATATGAAGCAACAACAGAACTCAGCGACAGCAGCAGAATTGGCTAAAAATAACTGCAGGACTTGCATGAAGTGACAACAGCAGGACCAACAGAATACTGCAATAGCAGGATATACAGGCACTGACAGCAGGACTAGGTGTAACCCTAGCATGATTTGCAGGATACCACAGAATCATCTTTTATAGCAACACAAGTGAAAACAAAAGTGAAAGAGAGTGACAATAGCTGTATTAACAGAGAATGACACTTGAGTAAAAGTGGCAGCGGCACTTACAGATTTGTTCACCTACACATGCTCATCTCACTGGACTAAGCGGCAACCAACATGGCAATGATGTCTGAGCTGTACGTTTTCTGTGATCAATGGAAGCTTGCACTGCTGCTGCTCTGCGAGATCTGTTCTGCAGTGAAGGCAACCATGCACCCTGGATGCTTTCTGTGAGAGAGTGAAACTTGTTTGCTGCTGCCATGCTGTACCTATTCCGTGACAAAGAGAAGGGTGTACTTATGCTCCCTTGTTTTTTGCTGTTCAGTTAGGGAGGGAAGCTTGCACTGCTACTGCTATGCAAGATCTGTTTTGCATTGAAGGCAACCATGCACCATAGATGCTTTCTTTGAGAGAGCGAAACTTGTTTGCTGCTGCCCTGCTGTACCTATTCTGCGTCAAAGAGAAGTGTTCACTCATGCTTCCTCGTTTGTTGCTGTTCGAAGAGGGAGGGAAGCTTGCACTGCTGCAGCCATACTGTGTATGTTCTACTTGACAGTCAGCCTGCACTTCTACTGCTTCGATGTGCATTCTCTTGAGGGAGGGAATCCTGAGCTGCTGCTGCTCTTCTTGACCTGTTCTATACAGAAGAACGCATGCTTTGCTGCTACCCAATGTCTTCTTGTTTTTGACAGAGAAAAGGCTGCAGCAATGTTGCTTGAGTTAAACTTATTCGGTGAGGGAGATAATCTGTGGTGTTCCTGTTCTTTGTGGGGTATAACATTGTGCTATTTCTGCTGCCGACGCTTCTTGTGTACCTATTCGCAGTGAAAGGTGTACTGCTGCCTGTCATACAGTTTCTATATTGTGTGTCAATGAAGTTAGATATAAACCTTTACAGTAAACAATCGCAAAACAACTTTTTTTTATAATGCTTGATTTAATGCATGACACAAGGAGTTAACGCTCAGAAAATGTGAACGAAGTTTGTCTTCTCTTTGAATATTAAAAAAGGCATTAACAGTTTTCAAAATGGAGTAGAGCATTTTGTAAAAATGTTTGCCAAGTCGCCCCATAACATTTTCATCCAATTCTGGCATTTTAGCAAACACATCAATTTACTTGCCAACATTTTTGAAAGCACAATGTCAGTGTTAAAAGCCAAATGATAAGCTCAAGAGTGCAACAGGATGGCATGTGAAAAGTCAGGAGTAGCTGAAGTTATCACATATGATTTGGAGTCACAGGGCAGCAGTATAAAAAGCAGAGGCGGCTCCTCCACTATGGTAGAGGAGCGTCCCCCCCCGCCAGCAGCAGCAGCTGCAAAACTTTAAAAATAAAACAATATAATAGTTTTATTTTTAAAGGGGCGGGCCATGGTGGGTGACAGGGACGGAGGGGGAGTAGTGTGCACTCCCATCAGTACGCTTGTGTGTTTGGCCGGCTGTTTCAGGACGGCCAAACACACATGCGCACTAAACTGTCTCCAACCTGGCACTGTGTTGCTGGGTTAGAGAGAGCAGAAACAGACTCTCAGTCTGCTTGGGACGCGCAAAGCCAGGGCACTCTGGCCAATTCTGACGCTGCTTTCATGCTTCCAGCCGCATGTGAGAATCGTTAAGATTGGCCAAAAGGAAGGCCTGAGCCTTCAGTGCAGCTCCTGAAGACTGGACCTACAGCGGGGAGTCAGGTAAGATCATTTTTTAAATTAAATTTGTTTGTTTGTTTTGTCGTTGTCACTCCTCCCCCGCCACTGCCCAAGCCACGACTAATAAAAAGCAAAATACAATGAAACTTGTAAATGTTTGCTTTGGTTCTCCCCACCCCTCCAGTGTAATTCGTACACTCTAACTGGATAAAATATTTTTGTACCTTTTGGCAGGAAACATAAATATAGTTTACAATGAGTGTGTAGTCGTCCTCTCTCTCCTCCTTGCGGCAGCAATAGGTCCTTGTGGCTTACACGACCCACAGACACCTTCTTACTCAGTTCTGCACATGTATTGAAGTAAGGCACAGGAAACAAACAGAAAGACGGAGAAAAAGAATTCTAAGCACTTTAATCACTAAAGCGCTCACCGCCTCCCGTGGCTCCTGCTCGCGTGCTGCTGACACCTCCACCATCAGCCTGCTTGCTTGTCGTGACTGTTGGATAAGTTATATGAAATCCTTTCTGCGCCTGGGAAAGTGTCCTAGGTTTGTGCCTCTCCACACCTCTGCTCTAGAGGACTCCTTGGGAGCCCACTCGCCCTCCCATACGTCCAGCCACCCTGGCTCCCCGGTGTAGAGAAAGAACATAGTAGCAGGGGGCTCGAATGAAGGCTCGGGAACTAGATGCTGAGTGGACCAAGAGCCCAATACCATCCTGGTCTGAGTCTAGTAAGAGTCACCCATGAGTGTTGCCGAGTGACGATACTAGTTGTTGCCAGAAGTATCCTCGTATTAAAGCTGCTCAAGGCTCTCTGGGCTCAAGGACTCATGAAAAAGCCGGGATGATAATGCTGATAGTATGCGGACCCACAGGCCCACTAAAGTCCTGAGCCCGAAAATCAAGAGCCCAATCAAAAGTGCAAGAGTCAAAGAATTCGAGAATCAGCAAACAAAAAACAATTTGACCACTGCTGAACCACTGAACTTCTGCTGGCGCGTAATCACGAACATTGGAGAGCAGGCACGAGCACAGCTCAACATGCTTAGGGGAGGCACAACACACTGTGAAGGAGTTCATTGAGTTCTCCTGAAAGTCCTCTTGAGTTCCTAAATGGTTTTAAGTCTATTCCAAACAGGTGAATCCCCACAAGAGCATATGTCAATATTTCACTGAGGGCTTTGTGAATAGGGCGCTCTGAATGGAGAAAAATATAGTAGGCGTAACCTTTATTGCCATAATGGAGAGAAGCAAAGTCTACAACTCATTACCTCTTCTTTTCGCCGACTCCATTCTGAGTGCTGCCTTCCTTTTGGACATTTACTGCAAGGTCAGGAATAACTGTTGTTTCAAAAACTCCCTCTTTGTGCGTAATGACGTTACGGGGAATGCGCACAAAGAAGGAAGAGAGCAACTTCTGCACCAATCCAGACGCTGCTCGCGTGCTGCAGATAATGTTCAGCAGGATGAGAGCAATGCCAGGACTGGCTGAAGCGGGTTACCTCGACACTCCTGCAGGCACTGGGGGGACTGTGCCTGCTCTCCAGAGGTTTACACTGTGCATGACAGGTTGGCTGTCGCAAGATAGCTGGCCAAAATGACATGCGCACTGTAAAATGGTGGAGTGAGCACCACCCCCCTGCTGCCAGTCAGCAACAGGGGCCTCTCCCCCAAACACGGCTCGGCTGGGGAAAGGGAAAAATAAATGGTAATAAATTCATTTCGTTACTATTTTATTTTTCACCTTTGCGGCGCTGGCAGCAGGGGTGCAATGCTCCTCTGCCCTAATGAAGGGGCTGCCGCTGAGTAGCTCCACCGACTAACCCAACCCCGCTTTGATAAGGCTGCATAGCAGCAGCAGCAGCAGCAGCATCAAGGTGTCTGAAAAGGGATCTTCCTTGTGATTACTCTATTTCCTTCTTGAAAACTCTGCATATTTTTTTACCCTGACTGTGCGTTTAAATATGTAAGTATGCAAATATTTACGACTTTGTTTCACACTCACGAATCATCTTAATTGCCTTTTTATTTGACCACTATGCCGTGTGTCCTTCTCGGCCACCACGCTGCTGTGTACAGTGTACTTTGTTTAGAGGCATGGTTCTAAATGAATACAAACCCAAAGGCAACTACAGGAGCGTAGACTCTTTTGACACATAAAAATTGGCAAAAACAGATGCATCTCGAAAATGGTCCTCAAACTTCATGTTTTGGGTGTGAATGTGTCAGCTCTTATGTGCAGTGTTAGTATCCGCACTGCGGGGTGTAAAGATTACTTGTGCATGGCGTGGCCACAATCTGTTTGCTTGTTAAATTTTACTTGGGAATAGAAATAAAATTTGCATAAAGTGTTTTAATACAAATGTTATAGACAAAGTGAATTTCCTGTGGTATACTAAACTTTTCGTGGGATGGTAGTTTTAGATTCCCCTTTTCCAAACTATTTCTGCCTTGAAAAACTTTCAAGGGGCTCTTCTCCAAATGTCTGCTGCACTGAATGGCCTTGTAAAGGAGCATCGTAAGGTCCTCTGAGAGGACAGCTCGGACTGCTCATAGGTATGAGCTGGAAAACAAAAGGATGCCTGTAAAACCTCATTGTGCAGTAAGTATAGCAAGCTTGGCATTCTGCTGGGGCAGTTCTGTGAGGGATATTTGATTTCCACCTAGAAACAAATTCTGGAAAAATGGCCCAAGCACTGCGTTTTACTTCAGTGTCTACCATAGCATTGCAGAGCGTTATTCCTAAGCACCAACAAAGACAACCTTGCACCATCCTGCTGGAAATCTCCCGCCTCCCCTGTGTACCTGACTGTCCTTGGGGCCGGGGACATGATTGTGGGTAATTACATGAATCAAATGTTTCTAGTGCCTCCAGACAGAAGCAGGTACTCATCTACAGTACCCTGAGCTAGGAGTTAACAAGACTGTCTAGATTGCCCTGACCATCTAAGACTCTAAAGGAAACAATGCATCATGGCTGGATGGTATTCGGAAGCTCAAGATCTCACAAAGTGTAGGGGTTGAGATGGGCATCACACATTGTTAGGTGTTAGGTATGGTTAAGGGCACAGCCAAAGGGATGCACGTGTACCTGATGCACGCTCATGGACCATATGAAGAAACCTAAGTCTGAGGAGCCAGAGGGGCATCAGTGTTGTGGGCTTCAGAGAGATAGTGGAATTTACCACTGACTGGGGTATTAATGTGGGTTCTTGTCTTCTCAGAGTGGGTGCACTAACATGCCAAGTTTGCGTCAGGCTTGTCTCAGCCAATTCAGATTCAGTTTCATGAGTCCAGCCTATCCTGCACCGACTTTCCTTTCATTTGCTTGAGCCCAGAGCCTGCCTATTGTTTCAGACACAATATCTGGCCCACACCGAGGGTATCCAAGGCATTCCATGCACCACACATGTGCAGCTTTGCATTTCCCTTCCACTTTGTAAGAGTTGAGTGAGTCCTTGCCATGGTTTATCTATGGGAAATGAGCTTTGCCTACTATCTTAGCATGGCTCTTTTGTCCTGAACCCAGAGGGTCAGATGGTGACAGTTATGGATAAGGGTATTTTTGTTGAGTACTACCTTATGCAGCCAGTAACACAGTGGCGTTCCTTGGTGCCACTGCATCAGTGGTAATACATTTTATGGATAGAATATGCAAATATGCTGACATGTCATCTGCATATATGCTAAAGCAGAATTCAGCCATATATAGCAAAGTCAACGCATTATTTAGCGTAATGGCAGTGCCTATTTCGAACCAATGGTTGCAGATGGAGCCCACCAGCACTCATTATTGGGGACCGGCTCTTATTTTTCCTCATCGGATTTTAATCCAGACCAAGAGAGACAAAATCACAAAAGGAGAGAAAGAAAGAGGAAGAGAAACCGAGAAAAAAATCACAAAGGGAGATACCTGAGATTTAAAAAACCTGCAAGAGTGAGAAAAAGAGGCAGGTAGAGCTTGGTGGTGAATTAAAGAGTCATGAGGTGAATCAAGACTATGTAGTCCCAACCTTTGATAGTGCTAGACACAGGCTTCAGAGCAAAACGTTGGCCCCTACAATTATCTTTTTTTTCAACTTAAGCACTGCATATTGCTGTGTCATCCGTTACCCCCAATCTTGCCTCTGATCTAGTCATGGCCCACGCAGAGTCACCTACCATTGGTCAATCTAAATCTATGATGCAGAGCCCTGCAAGGGTGTTTTTCTACCACGTGTTGGCCGGGGAGACATTGAAATCAAAAGCAAAACGAACCCTGCCAAATCTCTCCAATCCAGCCCGAGACTGAATGAGATCTCAGCCAGAGCGGGCACAGTTGTTCCAAAGCTGCCCATCCTGCTGTGCAGGCACACTACAAGCCTGCAGCTCACTCAGAAACTGCCAGAGTGACAGGAAGGCCTGTCTGGCTCTGTGGATTGGCCGCTGATGAATTGACATCCGCCATTTTCTTTTGCCTCTGACGCATGCCGTCCTTTGTAAGGGAGCCCGGCGCCCTGTGACTGATGTGTCCTCTGCCTTTTGTTCCGAGACTCTTTGTTCTGAGAAAAGAGAAGCTTGGGAGACATATCGGGCTATTAAACGCAGAAAGAAGTCAGGACGGCAGCCAGGCCCTTGTCTCTACTGCTTCTGAAACATTAAATTATGACCCCAAAATTGCGTAGTTGGGTGACTCCAGCACGATTCTGTCCGGAGGGGCAAGGATTAATCAAGCCAGACAAGAGACGGAGAAATGAGAAGGCAAGATGAGGAGCGCAGAGAAAGGCATACAGCTCAATAATAAAACCTAGCAATGTAGTGCTGTTCTTCTGTCAACCACCACTGACATATTTTGCTGTGATTCGTTTTTTTTTAGTCTGTAGTGTTTCTCATAAGGAGGGTTAGTGAAGCATGTCTATATAGTAGGTAGGTTTGTTACCATAGTGGTGTTTTTATTGTACCCCTAGATTGTATGCATTCCTGTGTCTCAACAACAAGAGCATCTTTCATTCCAATGTCACTGCAGTCATGTCAGGTATGTGTGCGATGTCACTGAAGTAAATACAGCATACATTTGAAGGATTTTGGGAGAGGCCCCAGCATTAATGGGTGTGCATGGCTCTGGAGTGATACAGTACTTTGGCCACAGGGAAAAATAGTTCTCGTGCGAAACTTTAAAAAGGAAAAAGCATTGGCAAAGTCAATAGGTCTGTTGTTGGCCACCAGCCTTTTGGAATTGTCAGTTTGTTTTACTTTGTCATGTTTTTACAAAAGTTTATTGTTGGGAAAACTGCTGGAACCTCATCAAAGAAAAAAACGCAATGGCTAAAAGCAAAAATATTTTTGGTCATAAAAAGCACAGATTACCATTGTAGTCTCTGGCACTTAAGGGAAATACTTTATGTGTGGGTGCTGTTCTTGTGAAAGAGCAGATTGCAGTGAAGTTAGCCAGTGGCTAAAGAGGGCTGACCCACTGGTGTATGCTGCAGGGGTTGGAAGAAGAAGAATGTAACTGACACAATAACAGAGCAAAGGATGATAAGGGCTGGCTTGAAGCCCCCATAAGTAAGCATAATATACATATAATTTCAGTAAAACCAAAAGATCTACGCTAACGGCAGACCTAAAAATTTAAAAGTGCAAATGAACTTTAGCATGCTATTTCTCACTGCAGAAATGCACGCATCTGCAGAACATTTTCAAAAATAGGAAAGTTTTTGGTCCTTAGGAGTGGTCTTAGAATAGAATTCTTTAACTTTTTCCAAAACATCAGAAATGTACTCAAAAGCAGAGGGTTAGCCCTATGTAAATAGAATTCCATTTATTTTATTTTTGGTGAATTGGGCCGTAATCGATCAAGCTTTCTTTTTATAAAACAGAAAGTATTCAGTTGCCCATGCGCATAACTAATACTTCATCCAAACAGTACCATGGTAGAATAATTTTTTTATTTTTTTATACAAGAGCTTTAAAGTACGAAGAACCCAATGTGCCTTTGTGATAATAAGCGCCCTAAAAGTGACAGAAGTCATTGAGCGAAGTTGCATATAACTATAAACTTTAGAAAAGATCCATCCCAACCAGGGAGAATACAAGTAAGCTATGAAGGTTGAGGAGATAGGTCAGGAGTAGCACTGCCTCATTTCTAGGTGTTTTGACTGCGTGACTGGGGGGATTACCAGTGAGTGCAAGTTTGAATTTTATAGAACTCTTAGCCATGTTTTGGTACCATCCTGCTGTGTTGAGCCTTCAACAGGAGTCTGCACACACTTGTATGACTTTCCAGCCACACAAACACTTCAGGTCCAGATGAAAATGGGACAATGAACTAGGGAGCTAGCTGGGTAGCACTGCACTAAAGCTAAGTAAATGATTCCATACCACGAACATGCCAGGAGTGTAACAAAGGCCCCTGCAGCACCAAGGGGGGCCCATTCAGCCGAAGGCTAATGAATATATGTGAAATATGGGAGACTCCAGCTCCTCTTCATGTTCTCCAGGGGAGCTCCATCATTTTTGTTACAGCACTGCCACACGCACATATGTTGATACACTGAGGACAAGTTTGCAGGTGAGCTCTTTCATCCTTTCTGCAATGTGACAGAACATGGACATTGTGGGGCCAATGTCTTTAAGTGCACAGGCCCCAGCTAATAGGTATCTGTAACAATGTCTCTCCATGGCTGCTTTAAAGGTTTTCAGCTGACGTGGTGGCTTCTGGGTTTCTACTTTGTGTTCCTCTTACTTGAGCCCCAATGATGCTGATACTGCTGTTAATATGGAGCTTCTGGATTTCTATGTGACTTGCTATCCTTATTCTTCCAGAAGAACCATGTCAGGTTTCTTGATCGAGCCCTGTCTTTTGGTTCAACTCTAAGTTGTTTGACACATTGCTTAATTTGCAAAAGAATGAGTACTGGGGCACAAAGTTTTGCTTTGAAGCCCACGGCTGGCACTATTGAATGTCAGGAGTGCCCGATTTCAAGCCTGCACCTCAATCCTCTTTAAGTCACCACCAAACACTCTCTGTCCCTTTATCTCACGCCTGTGAGTTCTTTCATCCCGGTTTCCTTGTTTCTTATGATTTTTCCATCTTTCTTTTTTTCTGTCTTTCCCCCTTGTGTGTGTTTTCTCTCTCTTTCTCTGGGTCAAAGTCTGATGAGGAAAAATAAGTGCTGGGCCCCAAAAAGGAATGCTGCAGCTGCAGTCACCAGCTCAACATAAACACTGGAGGCAGTTATTGGATGTGTAATGTTCCTGGCCTAAATGCTGCAGTACATCACAGCTGCCTGTTAAGCACAAGAACTGTCTCCTGGCTTTCCAAACACCTTGGGACATAGCAAGTGGCCATGGCCTACACCAAGGCTCAATTGTCCACCCAGACACTTATCATTCAGATTGTAGAGAACTTCAGAAAAGTAAAAAGCACAGGGATAGTAGTATACAGGTTACTCATCATAAGCCACATACATTCAGGTCCAGCAATAGATATTTATCACAAGAAATAGGCTGATTTGCTCATGGTTACTACCTTTCCGCATACTCCTCAGTGCATGGGCGTAGGAAGTGTGGGGGACGCGGGGGATATGTCCCCCCCAGATTTTGGAGTGGGGGGGACACAGGGGACAAGGGTGGGGGGGACGAGGGGACAGAAGAATTTTCCCTTCTCCTGTAATTCGCAGGGCCATTAGCGCATGAAAGCGCTACCTATATGGCCCTGCACTTGACCTGTGACCTGGCTCCAGGACACTCGCCCTCTGCCCTTTTGTTGTGCTGCAGCACACAAGGGATTCTTTCTCACCCTGCCGCCACAGCTGCCTGCAGTCTGCACTTCTGAGAACAAAGGGAGAGGAGAGGCCCTTTGTTGATTGCTGTGTGCATCCAGTCCCTCCTGAGCCCGACCCTTCCTGTCCCTTGAAGATCGAACCCTGAAGACAGCAGCAAGATTTGAGAAGGTAAGGAGGTTTGGGTAATTAAATAAACTATTGCTAAGTAACTCCCTTTCTTTTGAAATACAGTGCTGTGTTGCAGAGTATCTCCCTTTCTAAAAACAGTATTGTTGAGTTACTGTTAGATATGAGCAGGGCAGGCTTTAGCGCGCTAGTGGCACCCTGTGCGCCAGTGTTTGTTAGGGCCCCCCTTTCTGTCGCCTCTCTCTCACTCTCTTCTCTCCTCTGTCTCCAGCTTGCCTGCCCCAGTGCTAATTATTGTCCCCTAAGTTGACATCCTGCCCCCCCCCAACATTTCTGTCCCCTGTCTCTCCCTCAGCCTTCCTGGTATTTGTGAAAGCCCGCTCTGAAGGGCAAGGGCTGTCTGTAAATCTAATTTCCTGCCAATGGCCTGTGGATGCGAAGCCAGCACTGTGGCAGCTCACAGGCTTTACAGGACTTCACATGCTATGGTGGAACAGAGCCTGACACTGCTGGATAGACAGCGGAGAGACCAGCACACAGCATGGGTTCCAGGAAGAACCAGATGGCCTAAGAGATGGACAGGGCAAGGTAAGGCAGCTAGGGCGATGCAACCGGTGCTGCCGCACTGGGTGCTGACTTAGGATGGGGGTGCTATGTTTGCAAGTATATTGTGACTTTAAAAGCACCTGCTGGATGTTCCTTGCCACCAACAGTTTTCAGGCAACAATAAAAATCTTAAGATAATTCCGGTGATTAATGGTCATTCTGGAGAGAGACTGAAGTTTTGTCTAGTGGAAGTTTTGACTCATCATAACGTACAGGGTTACTATGCCTGCTACAAAGGCCGTCTACATGCAGATCAAAAAGTGTATATAATGTGAATAGGTCAGTGGGTTTCTGCTTTTGTCAGATGCAGAAAAGTACCCTCTTTTTGGCATGGTTACCCCACTTTTTGCCTGTTGTCAGTATGTTTTGACTGTGTTCACTGGGATCCTGCTAACCAGGACCCCAGTGCTCTCTCCCATTAAATTTGGTTGCTTGGACCACACACACCCCCCACTTGGCATACTGGTGCCCCTTATAAGTCCCTAGTATATGGTACCCAGGTACCCAGGGCATTGGGGGATCAGGAGTTCCCATGGGCTGCAGCATTTATTATGTATTATGCCACCCATAGGAGCCCATGTAAACTGTGTCTGCAGGCCTGCCATTGCAGCCTGCGTGAAAAGGTTCTTGCTCCCTTTCACTTCAGGCCACTGCACCAGGTCACTGTAAGTCACCTCTATGGTAGGCCCTCCTAGCCCAGAGGGTAGGGTGCAAGTACCTGTGTGTGAGGGCACCTCTGCAGGAGCAGAGGTGCACCCACGAACTCCAGCTCCATTTTCCTGGACCTCGTGAGTGCGGGGACGCCATTTTACGCTTGTACTGGACATAGGTCACTACCTATGTCCAGCTACATAATGGTAACTCCGAACCTGGGCATGTTTGGTAACAAACATGTCAGAATCATACCCCAATACTATTGTCAGTATTGATTGTATGATTCCATGCACTTTGGGGGCTCCTTAGAGGATTCCCAGCATTGCTTCTACCAGCTTTATGGGGTCTTCCGAACAGCTCACGCTGCTGCCACCCCTCAGACAGATTTCTGCCCTCCATCTGCTGCTTGAGCAGCTCATGCCCAGGAAGGCAGAACAAAGGATTTCCTTTGGAAGAGGGAGGCAACACCCTCTCCGTTACAAGGCTTGGGAGGGGTAGCCTCGCCAAGCTACTAGTATGCTCTGAAGGGCACATTTGGTGCCCTCCTTGCATAAACCAGTCCGTACCAGTTCAGGGACCTCAGCCCCTACTCTGGCGTGAAACTGGACAATGGAAATGGCGTAACCACTCCCCTGTCCATCACCACCCCAGGGGTGGTGCCCAGAGCTCCTCCAGGTGGCCACTTGATTCTTCCATCTTGAATCTAAGGTTGGCAGAGGCCTCTGTGAGAATCTGAGTGGCCAGGTCAGGGAGGTGACATCACAGCCCCCTCCTAGGTGGTCACCCGGCTAGGTGACCAATCCCCCTTTCTGGGCTATTTTGGGTTTCCCTCTTGGGTGGGTCCTCAGATTTGACGTGCAAGATTCCAGCAGGACTCCTCTGCAACGTTTACTTTGACTTCTGGCCACTGGAACCGCAACTGGACTTCACAGGAACCACAATCTGCAGCTCCAGTGACGACTTTGCCACGCAACATTGTTTCTCCGACTCCTTCCAGCAACTGCAACATTTGCCCAGCTGTGCTTCCTCTGAGGGCAGCAAGTCTTCAGTCTGCATGAGAAGAAAGAAGGAAAATTCCTTGAAGTGAAGGAGTCACTTATCTGCATCCGCAGGCACCAACTGCAACAACAACCGGCTGCGTGGATCTCCTCTCCTCTCCTCCTGAGCTGCGTGGATCCTGAATCGGGGGTGGTAGTCTGGAGTGGTCTCCTTGGTCCTCTCTACCAGCTGCCCAACTTTGGAGTAGGTAGGTCCTTGCCTTCCCATGCAGGACAGTACCCCCATGCACCGCATCTCTTGCAGCTACCCCCAGCACTCTTCTCTGTGAAGCACAGCCCTCAATGTGCTTCGCCTGTGAAGTGGGACCTCTCTTCAGGTGTGCTGTGGGCCTCTCTACAGCTCCTGGGCTCCTTGCCTGTAGGTCTTCTGTGGGGACTGCCTCTCCTCCTCCAGACTCTCTGCCTTGCTGATGGTCACCTGAGACTCCCCTCCATGGGTTGAGTCCCCCTGGACCTTGCTGGTCCCCGGTAGCTCCACTTTTCTTTTGCCAAGGCTTGTTGGTGGGTTTTCCCCAGACTGACTGCAATTCTTCATCTGGCGTGGGACGTCGACTGCATCACCTAGGAACTCTTCATCTGCTCCAGTGCTGCATTGCTGACCATCTTCGTCTCCCCGTCGACCAACTCCTGCATCCACAGATGGGTGGGTAGTGGCTCCTGCCACGACTGGACCATCCTACGTAAACTGGACTTGGTGCCCTTCTTTTCCAGGTCTTACTCTTCCAGGATCCACCTCTAGTTTCTTGCAGTCTTGTCTGCGTTTTGCAATATCCTTCTCTGAAGTCCTTTTGGTGAGTCATTGAAAAAACTGTAACTTACCTCTTTTCTCCTGGTCGCTGGGGGGCACTCTGGTACTTACCTTTGGGGTTTCCTAGTTCCTCCAGCTCCCCTCTACCAATTCCACTTCCTTGGGTGGGGACCCGGCTTTCGCATTTCACTTTCTTAGTATATGGTCTGGTCCCTTCTAGGCCTTCAGTATTGCCTATTGCTTTTCACTGTTTTCTATTGCTTTTTATACCAATTTGTGATTGCTGCTGTACATATAATAGTGTGTTACTTACATCCTATTGGAGTATTGCCTATCTAGTGTTTTAGTGTTTGTGTTACTGTAATAAGGAACCTTTATTTTCGTAACACGTGTTTCTTTCATGTGTGTAAGTGCTGTGTGACTACAGTGGTATTGCATGATCTTTGCATGTGTCCTAGATAAGTCTTGGCTGCTCATCCACAGCTAACTCTAGAGAGCCTGGCTTCTAGACACTGCCTACACTTCACTAATAAGGTGATACCTGGACCTAGTATAAGGTGATAATACCATAGGTACTCACCACACACAAGGCCAGCTTCCTACATCAGAGAGCTCCTTTTTTGTCCCCTGCAATTTATAAAAGAAAACTGAATATAGAACAGTGAGCAATGAACTCATCAAAGAGCTGCATGCAAACATCAAGGTATAGATTAGAGCGTCATGATTTCCCCCCACTTTTTGATTAACTTAATGTTGCAAAACAAGTTGATTTGAGTGCAGTTCTTATTATTAAAGAGAGCCCCCAACCATGGTGTTATGTTTTAAATTCTGAGTTTGCGCTTCTCCAGATAAAGCACTCTGAAGCTATACCTGCTACCAGTATGGATGACCTGTGACACCTACACCTTGTAGTCCTCTGTCTTATGTAACATTTCATATACACTGATTTACACATATATGATGATTGTCTCTGCGTAATGTCTGTGTGATGTAAAGTGCTTTGACACCCTAGACTGGTATGAGGGATGAATGATAGAACAACACATGCGTATATCGTGCATGCCTTAACATCGCAGTCTCAACAATGACCGTGTCTTTACTACGCATGCCTTTACAACGAATTTCATTGTAAAAGCATGTTTGGTAAAGGAACATGCGTGGTAAATTCTCCCTACCCTGCCCCCTTACACCTGATACCATACTCCACCCATCCAAGCACTTAAAACTGCCCCTGCCCTGAGCCCTAAACCCCCCTGCCCTGAGCCCTAAAAGTAACCCTGCCATGCCCTAAAAACTACCAGACCCCCACTCTGAACCCGAAAACCTTCCCTGAACTGCTCTAAAAACTACCTTGATGCCCCTGCCCCCACCCTGAACCCTAAAACCTACCCCGCTCTGTCCTAAATACTACATGACCCCCACCCTGTACCCTAAAACCTACCCCACACTGTCCTAAAACTACTTGAACTCCATGCACTCCTCCTGACCCCTAAAACCTACCCCACCCTGTCCTAAAAACTACCCCGACCCTACCCTGCCCTAAAAATGACCCCAACCTCCCAACCTCCCACTCTAAACCCGGCCACAGCCCTACTTACCTCTCTCTCCTCTGCTTCTTCCTGTTCCACCCGGACAGCTAGACCGCTATCTATGCTGTAACCACGCATATGTGTGGTAAAGATATGTGTGGTAAAGGCATGTGTGCTAGACCCATAATTGTGGTAATGGCAGCATGGTCAATGCATTGCATTGCATTGCATTGATTGCGTTGTAAGGGATATTTCCCGGTATGAGTGGTGCTATAAAACGAATGAAATGCATCTGAGAGAGAGTGGTGATGGATAGTAGTGAGGGAATCCGTGGCAGAGGTGGTCACTGGGGGACACCAACAAACAATGTCGCACAGGGCACCACCAGCACTAAGGACGGCCCTATCAGACAGCACAGCAGTTCACAGGAACGCGGCAGCACAGAGACTGCCACTTGACAGTCAGGCAAGGACCTAGCAGCAATCATAGGCCTTACTGGCCTTCATAGGCAGGCGGAGGCCCAGAGACTTATACAGCCTGACTAGTAAGAAAGCTCCCAACAGGCAGCACAATGCCTGGCAGGCAGCACAGGAATCGACAGGAAGCACTGCACCCAGCAGGCAGTACAGGCCTCTTAGGACTTCACACAGGCGAACAGCATCACAGAGCCTATCGCTGCCTAACAGGCAGCAAAGGGCCCAGAAGACAGGGAATTGCAGGCCACACAGGTCTTGACTGGAAGCGACCGTCTTCCCCATCTCCCCCCACCACGGCAACCCTTCTGGGTGCAAACTTTGTGCAGGGGGCCCACCTCAAGGTTGTCCCTGTCCCCCCCAGAAATTTAGTGTCTCCTACGCCCCTGCCTCAGTGATATGTGTAATCTACTCCTAAGTCACCGCTCATCCCTTGCAAAACTCCCATTTGTGGCTGACCTTTGCTGCCTTTTGTCCACCCGGATATGTCTGTCACCATAAGACCACTCGAAAATCCTGTTAGTCGCTTCTTACTGCTGTCCTATGTGTTGGATTTCATTTATCACCTCTCTGACACTTTGTCTCTTTCTTCTCACCCCACCGTGCTTTTCATCTGTGCATTTCTTTTGCTTCCGTCTCTTTCTCTAGTCTGTCTTCTCTTTCTCAGCCCCTTCTTTCTCTGTCTCTGGGTTTTTATATCTAATTTGTTCTCGGTTTTTTTTTTTTTTTCTTCTTCTTATTTCCACCTCTGTTTTTGTTATTTGTCTCTAATTTTAACTTCAGTGAATCTATCCACGCATAGCAAATCAATTACCAAACCCGTGTGCAGTATTTCTCGCGATGACTGGGCCACCATGTCATTGCATGGAGATGAATAACACCCGTTTTCGAGGAAATAATGTGGAAGGGCTTTGCCTTTTTTATGATTCCATTGTTATATTTTACAAATGCGATCTCATTTGTGTATCAATTATGGCTCAGCTTGTCTACCAAGCAGTGCACTCTCATGACGACGTCCTCAGCTTAGACGTTCCCAAGAAATGCAAAATGTCATGTGCTGCGTGGCCTTTCAGCTGCCATGTTATTTATGGACAGGGAGGGATATGTGCATCCTTGGGCTGCACCTTGGTGCAGTTCTGGGATCCAGAATTCGTTCTCATCTGTCTTTTCTTTTGTACTCTCCGTTCCATCTGCTTGAACGAGGCCTGAAGGTGGTGCTCCCCGGAGTCCATTTGCTCATTAAGCAAATCACACGGGTACCGTTTCTGGGCACTGTGGCATTTTCAGCAAGCATTACAAAGTGTGGTGGGTTTGCTATGAATTGTCTGCAACACACACTATGCATCCTCTGTTTTTGCTCCTTTATTTTTAAAGTGAAACTTGGCTTTTAAAAAGCAAAAGCAATGCCAGTTCCGCTCCATGCCTCAAATGTACTGACATTAAATATGCTGCACACCATGTACTATTTACTGTTACCTCCCACTGAACCCTTCAGAGGTGACAGCATCCATCCCTGTTGGCAGCCATACTAATGAATGTTTGATGGGAAGAATTTGAGAGCAGAACAAAATTGATGTCTTCTGATACCAATGCAAATCATTCACCTTGAAGATAAGTTGGCGTCCTCCACAGATTTTATGTAAATGATCTCTGCAGCTACTACGTTAAAGTCATCCTCCTAGGCAGCAGCAGTGTTTGAAACACAACCACCGCCCCTCGTGTGGTCTACCTGTCGGTGCGTCGTCCACCCTTATGTACATATCCCCGTGCATACATTTTTGGATCGGCTACGGCTCCTATGTGCCCTGATGTATTTGGGTCAGTCTTTGTGTAGTGCAAATCTAGCCAGAGCAATGGAGCACTGCACAGGGCTGGTGGCCAAGGTTATTGATCCATGCCCTTTTACAGAGTGCGGAGATGTATGAAGTAAAGGGATAAGACCGGTCTAAGAAGAGGAGATGCAATGGTCTCAGGAGGAGTCTTCAGCTCTTTCCTGAATGAGAGTAAGGTTGCGGCAATTATGATAGATACATATTGTCGTTCCAGACTCTGGGCCTGATTCTAACTTTGGAGGACGGTGTTAAACCGTCCCAAAAGTGGCGGATATACCACCTACCGTATTACGAGTCCATTATATCCTATGGAACTCGTAATACGGTAGGTGGTATATCCGCCACTTTTGGGACGGCTTAACACCGTCCTCCAAAGTTAGAATCAGGCCCTCTATGTGGAGAGATGGAGAAGGTCTTTTTTTCTTTGTTATTACATTAATTCACCTTCTGTTTTGGGATGTCCTAGGTATAAGTTAATTTGGACCATAACAGCGTGCATGACTGCTCGAGAATCTTACATAGTCCTTCTACTTTCACTCAGGATAATCGTGAGCCCAGGACAACCTTCTGCCTCCACCCAAGGTCTGCACTCCAAAACAACCACCTCCATTTATAGCTTTCCTGGTGCTAGTGACCACTGCCAATATGTCAGTCTGCCACACAAGTCCTGCACCAAGTGAGAGTGATTTTTATTGCTTCAGTAAGCAATAGTGTATGTGCCTTGAAGCTTAATGACAAGGAGATGGCATGTGTTCTGCTCATTTGGTGAGGTGCTGGAAGGTGCCACAAAAAAAACACATTCAAGGGCCCTCAAAATGTGATCTCTGAGCAAACGGTGCAAAGTGGGAATTTGGGCTCAGTATGACGGGCCCGGGTGCGGGGCTAATTGGGCATGGTGACAGGCGGTGAATTGTGCTTCAGGAACATGTCACCTTATTCTTGGCAGAACTCAGCAGACCTGCAGCATTTTTTATGTTACTTTTTGTGGACGAATCAGATTTCTAGTTAGCAATTATATCTAACTCCGTAAGGGATGGAGTGGAGACAGCTTTAGCTTTTTTTGCAAGCCTGGTGTTTTCTAAAAAATCATTATAAAAATATGCAAATATATAACTACATACATACCAGGCCTTTCAGTCGGTCCCTTTCATACAATGGTTTGTCACTCACATTTGTTTCCGCCCACCACAGCATATAACATGGGCAAATAGTCAGCCCCCTTCATCCCTTGGCTGTCTCGCACTAGGAGTGACAGCATATTCCCTGATCACGTGAACAGCTGCCAGAAAAGGAGTGGACTTTTTTGCCAGGACTCATGTGCTGGGCCTGCTGGGTCGCTCCTTGATTTTTATATTTTTGCCAATTTTTTTTACAAAGCACACGTTTACAACATAATATATAAACAGTAAAACATTACACACTTGCCAAGGCCGTACCTATGCGCTTTACCAATGTTTTTTGGAACTTGGAATGATCAAGCACACACATATATATGACAAGTGTCACTATAGAAACTACGAACAGAGAATATGGGCATAGTGGGGACCGGAGACCTCTTTTTAATAAAATCAAACTGTACTTTGTGGTAAGAACATTCCCGTCAATTAACATCGTAGCACCACGTTTTACTCTCACTCTACATATTTGTATAAAATGGAACTTAACAAAAATGTCACCAGAGCCCTTTAGTGCCCCCAAATCTTAGTCTCTGAATGAGGCAGTGTCTTCCAGAGTGCAGACTCGGGTGACAATGTTTGATGCCTGTGGCCACAAGCAAGTATGAATGGGAAGGATGGGCTTCCATGGTGAGGCTGTCTGGGGCCAGGGAGGAGGTGCTGATGCTTCCCCAGGCAGCACAGACCCCTAAAATGAGATTTCTAGAAGTATGCGTGGCTGCAGAGAGCTTTGGGACACCATTAACCTCATCCCTCACTCCTTATTTCTGGCCTGCACTGCGGACAGACCAACTCTGCACACTTCAATTTTTTGACAGAATAGAGCGCACAGGCCCTGAGAGAGAACAGGGATCACACAATTTAGTCAGGTGCCACAGCTTGCATGTAACTTAACATAATATGTGCTTGTAAATCGCATGTTCGTGCTGAAGGGTATATAGCAGATGCTCGTTACCAGCATCACTGGAATTCATTTTATGAAGTTTGGATAAAACACTGAATGGGCCGGGATTCCAACCTGTGACCAAAGGTTTCTGCAGTGGGTTAATTATTCCACTGAGCCTCTGAACCCAACAATAAACGCACATCTCCTTCATATGAAACTTGCAGCTTAAGCACACGAGCCTCTCGCCTGGGGTGTCCCAGTAAATAGAGCCTCTGGTTCTCTTCTCACCATCATCTGACCTGTGTCAGAAGCGATCAGGAGCTGCTTCTCATGAGCCAGTGCTTAGGAGAACTGACCATTCTTCATTAGAGGGCTTGAGAAATTGACCTTCGGATCAATGCCGCTCAATATGAACGGGAAGAACTGGGAGCGCAGGACAGGTGGGCTGGAAGCTTTGAAGCCCTGGATCACCTGGGCCTGGACTCCTCATGGTAGTACTAGTGTAAGGTAGCCCCTCGCAACATATCTGGTTGTGCTCCGGTGCTAGATGTGTGCAGCACACGTCAACCACACACTGACACACAAGGGAGCCAGGGTCACAAAATTACTGGTGGGGCCCAGGAAGTGTTTAAATGTAGTGGTGGGGCGCTGAGAAGTGCAGGGACTCAATTCAAATTGAAGAAGTGCAGGTGCCAGCCAGTACCCGACCATTTCATGCACTGGGACCAGGACATTTGAGAAGCTCCATGGAGGAAAAGCCCATGAGATGGCCTGATTCTTGGCCTAATCATCCATGTAAAAGGCCTGGGAATGGGCACATGCTCAAACTCCAGTGCCGTGGGTAAGCCACTCAACTATATATGTTATTTAGCACCAACCATCCAGCACTAGGCACCTAAGCTGCGCTCCTTTCAGCCAGGAAAGCAAATAAGTTCTAAAAATATAGGTGGGGTACTATTTAGCTCAGATGACGATGTGACACCATCATAGGGAGGGCTACCAAAACCTTATCATACTCTGCTTTGTAGTCATAACTGAGGTACAAACTTTGCAATGTATATTGCTTATGCATGTAATTGTATACTTTGCAATGTATGTTTCTATATATGTTACGCTTTAAAGTCCATCTACCTGTCACTATAAAGTAGCGAATGTTTTAAGTATGTGAACATTCATTTAAAAAAATGCATGCATCAATATAAATCACAACTGTAACATAACAGAAATTAAAGAAAGCAAAACGTTGCTTTACGATTCTGTACGACTATGTTATTCTTCAGTAAGGAAACTCATCAAGTTATGAGCAATCACACACCATGCCAAATGCGCTTATTTGTGGTACATCATAAAAAGTGTGGAATGGAATGAGTGCAGTCTTTACACACAGAGATCTCATACGTTTTGTGACCATGCTATAAACATGTTAGTGCTTAGAAGCATGGCCCTGACTTTATAAGTACTATGTAACTGCGGCCTCCTATGTGTGTCTTTGGCTGCCCCAAAACATACACCCAGTTTTCATAATCCGGGTACCTGATGTATCTTGGGGCACATTCGGCCTGAACAAACCATCAGAAAGTCTCTGTCATGTCCCTTGGGCTCTTAAAATGAATTAGCTGGTGAATATAGGGACCAGGACTGTATGTCCACCCAGACAATCAGCAGCAATGAGTCAAGATTGTAATTTATAAAGCTTACAACTCCAAATAAGTCTGCACATCTTCAGCCACTGTTTTCCATTTCTGGATTTGTGACATAACGTGCTTGGTGCTGGAGACGCTGCGCACACACTACTCTTACATATTCATTGGTACTCTTTTATCCGCCTTGAGAGGATGTGTGTCTGAGTTAGCCAGTGCTGAATTGGAACATTTGGCAATCAGTTTGCGCAAGGTTTCCTGCGCTTTAATGGAGGAGGTTGTAAGGCAGCTCAGTGGAATCGTGTGCCTCTTTCATAGCGGCTGACATCAGCCCGCTGTTGGGAGAGTTCTTACCACTATTAGGCCCATATTTATACTTGTTTATCGCTGCATTTGCGCCGCTTTTTGACGCAAAAGCGGCGCAAACGTACAATATACTACTGTATATTGTAAGTTTGCGCCGTTTTTGTGTCAAAAAGCGGCGCAAACGCGGCGCTAAAAAAGTATAAATAAGGGCCACAATTTTATTTTGTACGTTTGCGCTGCTTTTGCATCAAAAAATGACACAAATGCGGGGTCAAAAAAAGTTAAACTATGGGCCTTAGTTCATTAAACTCAAAAACAGCAAGAAGGCTGTTAATATTAAACGAACGACAGACAGACTTTGGAAGAGTCAGGGAGTATTGCTTCCTGCAAAGCTCCTCGAAGACCTGAGCGAGAGGGGTGACTCGCTTGTATCGCCAAGAGCGTTTACACGTGTGACATTTGAGCAACACAACTTTTCTCCTGCAGCTATCATTAATGAGCAGACGAGACAATATCGCATAAAGATTTTTCCTGAAGGGAAAAGAAACCAAGTGAACACTTGATTATTTATTGCATTTGAAAAAAAAGATGGGATAAAATATGTATTTCCTTTCTTCTTCAGTAAATAGAATGCTGGAAGTTCAAATTGCTCTCTAGTCTCCCGCGGTTGATGCAATAATAGGAAGTGGGAATACTGCAGCGCCTGGAAGCAAAACCCACACGGAAGTGTAGGCTCGTTTTGGAGAGCAGTGTCGACATTTCGCCAAAACACGGGCGGCCGATACGACAAAGCAGGACTTACACACATCATAGGAAATGACGTTATCGGACCTGTGCCCCGGATATTTGACAGTTGGACTATTTTTATTTATTTATTTTATTTTTTAATAAATGAACAAGTATAATGAACAGCCATAAGTGGTCTCTATCTAAAATTAGCAGAAGAAAAAGTCATACCTATGAGAAGTTTCGTAGCCCTGAGGTTCGCAGATTTACATATTTATTTTAAACGCCTCAAATTGCGCGTGAAGCGCAATTCTTATCTTCCGAAATTCCTGTACAAACAATCATTGGCAAAGTCAGTAGGTTTTACCTAAAGAGCTATTGGCTTTGCCAAGGCTTTTTGCTGATGCTGTGCAGCATTGGCAAAGAAAAAGCTGCTGCTTGCCATGTCATTCTGTACATTTTTTAAGCATGTGCCTGCAAGTTGAACATACAACTGACCCAATTCAGGCAGTAGATGCCTAATTGGAAGCCACATACCTGTCTTCCATCTAAAATTGCCTCTGTTTCGATGTATTCCAATGGGAAAAATCCATTCCTCCGATTTTTTTTTTCAAAATCTCTCACTTTCCAGCTGTAAAATGTTAGTAAGTGTGGATGATCTGCGCACCAATGGAATGACGCAGGTGCCATGTGTTTTTTAAGATGTTGGACAACACTTAGGGCCAGATGTAGCAAAACGCCAATTTGCGAGGTGCAAAGTGCGAGTCCATGCGACTCGCAATTTGCACCTCGCAAATTGGTATGCAGTACGGTGTCTCAGACACCGACTGCAACTCGCTATGGGGTCGCAATGACCCACCTCATGAATATTCATGAGGTGGGTCGCAAATTGCGGCCCCATAGCGAGTATAGGCACTCGCAAACATGGAGGCCTGCTGTAGTCAGCAGGCCTCCATGTTCGTGACTGCTTTTAAATAAAGCAGTTTTTTTTTTCTCCTTGCAGCCCGTTTTCCTGAAAGGAAAACGAGCTGCAAATAGAAAAAAATACCGAAACCTTTTGTTTCGGTTTTTTTCAGAGTAGGCAGTGGTCCATAGGACCACTGCCTGCTCTGAAAAAATAATTTTGTGAGCATTCACAAAGGGGAAGGGGTCCCGTAGGGACCCCTTCCCCTTTGCGAATGAGTTACCATCCACTTCAAGTGGATGGTAACTGCGAGTTGATTTGCGACCGCTTTCGCGGTCACAAATCAACTTAAATCGCGGTGCGAGTCGCAAATAGGAAGGGAACACCCCTTCCTATTTGCGAGTCGGAAACACATTTTGCGAGTCGGTTCCGACTCGCAAAATGTGTTTCTGCATCGCTTGAGGGCTTTTGCACCTCGCAAACGGCGTTTTTCGCCGTTTGCGAGGTGCAAAAGCCTACCTACATCTGGCCCCTAGATCGGTAAATAAAACAAATTGAAATTTAATTTGTGCAAAGTGCATTCTAGGTAGCGGAGAGGCCTGGCAGCCAATGACAGACCTTCAAAACAAGTGTAAATTAACTAAAATAATTAATTGATGGCAACGTTTGGGGGGAAAAACGAGGAGCAGGTGGGGAAGGCAATATAGCAGTGAGTGGGGGAAACATTAGGGATTAAACAGGGGATGAGAAAAGCAGCACACACGGGAGAGAGCAGCATGGGGTCAGGCGAGAAGCACAAGAAGGAGAAAGAGGGAGACAGAAGCAAAGAAAATGGTAGTTTGGTGGAGAAGAAGCACAAGCAATGGAGAGAGCTTTCAGCTCACACAACACAGAGAGCAACACAGAGGGCAATGGCTAGTTGGCAGGGGTAAAAAGTACATATGAGAGAGAATTAAAAAACACATGCACTCTCATAGAGGGCATAGCAAAAAAGAAAACAAAGTAGCTCCATAAAAGTGAGCAGTGGAAGGATACAAGCCAGTCAAATAAAAGAATGGTAAGGAGGGTAGGGTTCAGGGAAGAGACAAACACAAAACGTGAAAACCAAGCTGATGGAGTGTCTAATCAAAATGAAAAAAGTAGTTCTCTGAAAGTGAGCAGTGGAAGAATACATGCCAGTCAAATCATGAGATTGGTAAAGAGGATATGCACTAGGGGCACAGACAAAAAGATGAACCAGGAAAGAGATCAAATAGGAAGCAAGCAAGAGTAAAAATAAAGCCAACCTATGGTAAGCAATGGGTGGGCGACAAGCCCACCGTAAGCTTTTGGGAAACCTATTTCAAACAGACAACATGCACTTTCTGGATGGCAAGACCTAAAAACAGAGTTCTCGAATTGAAAGTTTGCTCCATTTCATAATATTAATGTTATCATAGGCTATTAATGGATTATTTTTTGTTGGAAACAATAATGTGGAAATAAAAGTATTTATAAGCGAAAGATGCAATTTTTTTCAAATTTGTCAATCTGCAGTCTGCTTTTGACATTGTGCTGAAACATTCCAGGAACATAGAATGAAGCAATTACATTTGCTCCCCCCTCTGCACAAACAGTTAAAGAGAGTGCAAAGTGCAGTCACTTCATGTTTGCACTATAGTAACGTTTTTAAAATTGGACAGCTATGTCTTGTTTCTTGTTTTACCTATTTAGTGACTTTGTTAAAAAGTAACTGTTTTTGACAACTGCCATTATTATTGGATTGCTCTTTTTTTGTTATTTTCATGCTTAATTGCTTCTAACTGAGGTCAGGACCTTTCCTTGCCCATGTTTTGTAAATTAAGATGCCTTTGTTTCGTTTCTGAGTGATCGGAGGAGGGCTGGTCAGAGTGACTGGTGAAATCTGTCATTCCAGAAAATTCTAGGGAACACTTGGCTGTAAGAGTTTAAAACGGAGTGTAGGCTGTGCTTAATGTGAGCAGATGGTTTCCAGTGTGGGGCACCAGCACTTATTTTTGAGGGCCAGAACTTATTTTTCTGCCTCATGTATTTACTGCAAGCAAAAGACTCATATGGGAAAGACAGAGGACGAGAAAAATGAAAAAGCTTCACAAAGGGAGAAAGCAGAAAGCTGCAAGAGTGAGCTCAAGAGGCAGGGAGTGGCTGTAAATGGGTTAAAAAGGCCCGAGATGGCTTCAGGATTACGCTGCCTCAGTATTCTGTGGTTGCACATTTAGGTGCAGCAGCCGCGTGTTTCCGAGGAGAGCTTTTGGCACCAGCATGCTTTTATTTACAAATTAAGCACTGGGTGTGGGATTTTTAATGGGTTTCTTATAATTAGGAGAAATTCTCAAATCACTGCTTGCAAACAAGCCAGACAGTAGACAGCATCATAGCTATTTATGTACAAGCGCTGAGTTTAAAATAAAACCGGTAGGTGGCAATCTTAGGCTGATAAACATTAGCTCAATATTTATAGGTTCAACAAACCATGGTTATGCGGACTAAATAAAGCACATTGTATACTAGAGATGCTCAAACAAACAAATTAACAAGGAGAACCCAGTCAGAGCCTAGTAAAGGGTCTGGCTGGGACCTTCGAGCCCGTGGACAAGCCCTGTAAATATTTGCTATGTAAATAATACATTAAACATCACATAAAATATAAGTGTCTTCAGATTTCAAAGACGTGTATTCCTTTAACATGTGGAAGCTTTGACATTAATTGGTCAAATTACAGCGCTGCACTAGTTTTCTGGTTTCAATTTGTACAAATCAGCTAGTAGATGGTTATCTATTTATCTTCCCTCATTCTAAGGCTTGTTATCTCTAAGTGCATTTTTCTGCACTTGTTGAAACGCAACCCAAACTGGACACTAACCTGAAGGTATTGGGGCCCTTTACACAAGGTCACATGCATTATTTATAGACATGGGGAGAATAAGTGATTTTCCCAAAATCACAGGATATTGATCCAATGCCGAGACTCAAACGTGTTTGCTAATTCCACAGTCTACAGCTCTGTCTGTAACACCACAGCCTGGGTAGAAGGAGAAAGTTAGGCAGAAGCCACATGGAAGTTTGGCTTGTTATAAGCTTGAGGTTCCAATGTAAACTTGAGCCAGGCTTCAGGGTCGAGGGTCGAGCCTGGATCGAGCTTTCGATAGCTCCCCCACCTCTATGTTTTAGTGTCTGTTGGGCCCAGGTACAAAGCTTCTATTGGTGGAGCAGGTGCAGTGGCACTGTGACCCAATTTGGTTGCAACATAGCAAATGGGCCCAGTAACAAACGGCAACTGCCAGGGCCACAAAAATGCAATTAATACAAAAACAAATGGCAAAGCCAATGGTTCTCATCCATGCAAGAGCTATTGGCTTTGCCAATATGTTTTAGCCATGTTGTACACCAGTGTGACGGCTGTTCAGCATGGATAAAAGTTAATGGGGTAAAGGAAAGTGGCATGGAGTGGAGTGTCGCAAAGTGGAGTAGAATGGAGAGCCGATGAGTGGTGTATAGTTCAGTGGCATGACATGGAGTGGTGTGGCGTGTTGTGAAGGGAGAAGAGTGTCCTAGAGTGGAAGGGCATTGAGTGAAATATAGTTGAGTGGCGTAGAGTAGAGTGACATAGCACGTCATGGAGTAGTGTGGAGCTGAGTGGAGTGGCATAGAGGGTGTTGGATAGAGTGGAGTAGAGCGGAGTAGATTGTTGTGGAGTAGCATAATGTGGAGTAATATAAGAGAGTGCAATGGCAAACAGTAGAGTGTTGTAGAGTTGAGTGGTGCAGAGTACAGTGGAGTAGCATGTCATAGAATAGAGTTGAGTAAAGTGGATAGGAGTGGCATAGAGGGGGTTGCATAGAGCATCGTAGAGTGGAGTAGCGTTGTACAGTGGCATAGAAAGGAGAAGAGTGTTGTAGAGTATAGTGGCACAAAGTGGAGCAGAGTGCCATAAAGCAGAGTAGAGTTTAATGGAATAGAGCACCATAGAGTGGAGTATCATAGAGTGAAGTGTCATAGAATTGAGTAAAGTGGCCTAGAGTGAAGCATAACGTACAGTGGTGTAGAGTAGATGGGCATAGAGTGCAGTGGCCTAGACTGTATTGGTTTTGAGTAAAGTGGTATCAAGTGCATTGGCATTAGAGTGCAGTGACATAGAGTAGAGTGGTATAGAGTGCAGTGGCATCCAGTGGTGCAAAGTGGAGTGAAGTGGTGTGGAGTGGAGTGGTGCAGAGGAGAGTGCAGAGATGTGGAGTGGCATACAGTGCAGTTCAGTAGAGTAGAGTGGTGTAGAGTGCAATGGTGCAGAATAAATGTAAGTGGTTTGGAGTGATGCAGAGTGTAGTGGCATAGAGTGTAGTAGCGTGGAGTGCAGTAGAGTTAATTGGTGCAGAGTAAAGTGCAGTGGCACAGAGCAGGGTAGAGTAGAGTGGTGCAGAGACCAGTGGCATAGAGTACAGTGGTGCAAAGTAGAACAGAGATGCCTAGAGTGGAGGGATGTAAATCACAATGGTGTCGAGTGGCATAGCATGCAGTGGCCACTTTGCCTTGCTGTATTGTAAATACAGCGCAACCATGGTGTCGCTAGGTGGGGCAGGGGCGGTACAAGAAAAGTAGCGCATCAGGACCGATGCACCACTTTCTTGTAGATCTGACCCTATATGTCTTTCAGAACCAGACTGCTTGCACTATTAGGCACGCCATAAAAAAGGCGTCTGTGGTCTGTTGCAGCAGCTCGTTGTTGCAAGGGAATATGTTCCCAACACACGAGAAGTACTTCCACACAATCTGGGACAGACATTGTTTGGAAACTCCAGCACCTGTTCCTGTTCTGAGAGCACTTCCAACCCAGACAGGCTCTAGGCCCGCCTCACCCATCCCTTCCAGTCTGCCATCACCCTGACCTCATCCTACTTCCCAAGGGACACTGCTTCAGGTCATTCTTCCTCATGCCCAGCCTTGCCAGTGACCATGGAGGGCTCAGAAGATTGTAGACTTCCACCAGCAAGCCACAATGATTTCTTGTTCAAGAAAGTAATAAATTGTCAAGGAGTTAGAGGGTTGTGGGATTTACACTACGATTCACGTAGGCATAGGAAATAAGTATTTACATATCCCAAAGTTGACAGCTTACACTGCATATTCAAGCATAATGAGAAACTAAGCGCTCTTATCATACCTGTCGTTAAATAGGTAGTCAGATGCTTTCAGGCATTCTCATAAGGTATCCGTTGGTATCCAGACCATCTGGAAAGACACCTCCTTTAAGTAACTGTGACATTCTGTTAGCAAAATGTTATGATTTCCCCCAACATTTGAGGTATATTTCTCTCAAACTAAAACTTGTAGTTTACCCAGTGGTAATTATTAATCACTGCTGCCCATATACCTTCAGCGCTTTCTGGGATTAGGCTGTGAAGTTTACCATGATCTAGTATTTTGTGGAGGGGGGAATACTGATGTGCCCTGAGTCTGCCTTTGCTGTGCTTCTAAGATCATCACAGATTGCTCTTCAATCTGATCTCTCCTCTGCTTATCTGGTCCTTGCGCCTCTGTTTGTGACCTTATCCCTTATCGCGTCAGCTGCCACGCTCGGCTTGACCGCTCCCTGACGGCTGATTTCTGCAAAGAGCTGTCACTCGTGCCACCTTACCACCCCGGAGCTAGCCTGCCTCACTCCGGGTCAGCACTGCCTGTCCCTCAAGCCAAGTCAATGCTTTTCCAGTGACAGCTCTGCTGAGAAGAAATAAAATACTACAGTTCAAAAATGTACTTTGTATCGAGTGTTAGTGCAGTGACTTCTTTGATGGAACTGGTGAAGCCATGGTGAGGGTGGTGAAGGGGGCGGGATGAATGGGCCTGTCAGCACAGCATTTTATGTGCAACCTTTGCCTTCAGCAGAATTGGGTGGTGTGCCTCTTTAGTAGAAATCCCAATTAAAGCAGATCCAGTTATTGAGGCCTGGAACCTTGGATTTCTACCAACCCGCTATGTAGAGAATCCCAGTTAATTCCAGTGGCTAGTCCTAGGAACATAGCTACAGTGCTTATCGGTCTCTAGTGGGGTTCATTGGCTTCAGTTGGTATTTTTATACACCTGGCTGGATCTGGGTACAGGCTGGACCTTGCAGGAACATGGCATGGACAAGAACCAGGCCATGTGATCAGTGCCCGCTGGGCATTCCTGTGCCAACTTGGTTGAGTAGGAAGCAGACAAAGTATGACATAACAAAAAAGAGAAATTAACTGAAAACTAGTTTGTTAAAGGAGAGTGCCTTTGATGACCCCACTCGTAACATCACACATGATATCCCACCCACATCCACTGAGACAGAACAACTTTAAATGCAATTCTAATGGCTGAGAGAATTAACAACCAGTTTCAGCAACTGGAATGGCAAGGCCACAGAGTGTTCCATCCCGAGTCCTCCTGTCCCGTGGGCTCGCAGGTACTCAGCATAAGGGCTGGCAATAAGATTTAATTTATATTGTCTGTCAGCAGGTATGAAAAGGAGCAATCCTTTGTAGCTCTAGTGATGTCGTCAATAATGTTGATGGTACACCCATATGCTATGTCAACACTGATGTAATTCAGGGACAAAGACTCAGCAAAGGAAGCACTGTATCGGTTAGAAGAAACAATAACAAAGGTTCCCAAGTATTACTCCTCGATACACACAAACTCAGATCTGTTAACCCTGCTCGGAAGCAGTGGATCTCCCATAAGGCTTTGCTGATTCGTTTCTACCACTTTGCACATTCAAGACCCCACTTAAGAGGACCAGGGGCCGTTTCAAAGAGGTGCTCTTTGACGGAGAGCATGGCTGTGCGCCTGTTTTAATATGTTTGCACTTTGTAAAGCATATACATTAAATTCAGAAATTCTCAAAGTTACTGCATGCGCTGCAGAAAACATCTTAAGAACCGAGAGCGGCAACCACTGCCACTCTTTCCGTGCTGCGCTGCCTCTAGCGCACTCATTAGCTCTGGGGAGGTGTACATTGAATGTACCACTTTGGAAAGTGAGATTGCATGAAAACGTGCACACCCCTAGGCCTTCTGCGAGCGCAGACCTTCATGAAACGGCACTGGGAGTGGGAATGAATAGACTTCCATCCTCACACCTCCACCTAAAACAAGCATGAACGAGTCCCTCCTAAGTTTTCGATACATATTTGTAAATCAGTAGTTTTTGTTGCTGGATGGTGGTGGTTCACTAGAGCTCACGCTGGCATCCGAAAGATGTATCTGTAAAAATGATGATAAACTAAGTTGTGAGAGAAGCACTCTTCTTATGAGTTATTAGTTTGTTTCTTACAGCGAATAGTTTAACAATTTAAGCCCCCCCCCCCCTGCAAAGTACCTGTAGGGGCCCCCCTCTCATCTGAACCCAGTCAGGGGACTGTCGCCCATGGACAGTTTACTGTGCTGAGGGGGCCTTCTGGAGCTTGCCCCCCCACCCCACACCGTGGGGTCTGCGGGGACCTTTTTTACGCCACTGGCTCTGAAAAGGCTACATCAACAGCAGTAGTCCTGATTAAATATTGTTGCATAAAGATGTTGGCAGACACATGTTTCTCTCTTTACTGGCGAGCCTGTAACATTTCTAAAGGCAGAATGTTTCTCTTTAATCAACGTGCCACACAGAAAAAGGCAAACAAATGGCAAGGAAATCAAAAGAAGACTGAAAGCAAGTTTAGCATAAAACCCAGCAAAGGACTGAATAAAAACATTATGCCTTGACAAAGCTCACAGGTCCACTGTCCGCTAGGGATGTTAAGCTATTCTATAAAGCCAGTCTACATAACCAGTATGTTCTGAAATGCCTGAAAGTTGGTGCACTATAGAATAAGGCCCATATTTATGGTTGGTTTGGCCACTTAGCATAATTTTTTTACGCTAAAACCGCGCAAACTTAATGCCATATATATACTTTGTCGCTACATTCATCTAAAGTCAAAATATTGGGCTTGGCGCTATTTCTAGAATGCGAGAACCCACCTTGCGTCAATGAGATGCAAGGTAGGCGTTCCTGTCCTAGAAATTACTCTAACCCCCAGCGCCGTAGCTATACTCCAGCAAAGGTACCACACGCACGGAGTAGGCAGGCCCAAATAATGGCACTAAGCCTGATTAGCACCATTATTTAACTCCTGGGTCAGACCAGGCGTTAGGGTAGCTTTGGACCCATTTCCATGGCCAAACACCGTGGAGTGGGCCTACAGATGCCCACTCCAAGCACCAGGAACAACCCCACCCACACCAGAGGGACACCACAGGGTGGGGGACCCCGTCCTAGATAAGTATAGGTAAGTATTTTTTTTTATTGCTAGGTGTGCCATTGGGGGCCCCTGGCATGGAGTCCCATGCCTGGCACTGGGTCTAATGGCCTTGCCTAGGGGACACTGGTCCCCTGTGCTTGCCATTGGGGTGGTGGGCATTACTCCTGTCTACACTTAGACAGGCGTCATGTATGTGGCTTTTGTGTGTCAGAAATTGCTGCTAGGCTGATTAGGGGCATATATTTTGCCCCTAACCAGCCTAATGTCATTTCAGACCCACTAGCGCCATAATCCCTAACGCCATCCCTGCCCATCTAGCGCCTTTTTTCTAGACGCTAGCCATTCCTTAGCACCATCTTGCGTCATTCCATAAATATGATGTTAAGATGCCAGCCTTAATATTCTTGACGCAAAATGCGTTATCGCAGGTTCGCTTCAAAAACCATAAATATGGGCCTAAATATATAAACCTAGCTGTGCTTACAAAAGGGAAGACGAGCTTCATGTAAAGGTTTAGGCTAATCAGCTACACCCTGGGACCATGGCTGCACCCATAAAGCAGGGTCTGGTCCCTGAGTGATTGACATTTGTTTTGTAACTTCTCATTTTGGATAAGAAGCAAACATTTTATAATAGAAGCCACCCGCACGTCATACCTCTAAGCATTGCTGTGTTCAGTAGATAAACATATACCTGCAAAATGGCGGGCTAGATTTCGGAGTCCATGTCCCGATAGTTTGACCACCTGGGATACTAGCTCCTCTGTGTTGCCCTGAGTGTGTATGCCACAGTTACATGGCTGCAGGTCTCCGACTCTAACACTGCACCTTCTTAATTTCAGGTAGGATCCTCAGCTCAAGATGAAGTTCCCGTGGTCCCATAAGTCTGCGCCCATTGTGGCCCTGGAGCCCAACACCACCATGCCAGCGGTAACCAGTCCCAAGGACAACTCCACGGAGTCTGCATCTCCGGGGTCGAGTCAAGGCGACATGATCCGAAAGATGTTCATGAACACGATCGACAAGATCCCACGTAAGTTTTGAGGAGCGAGGGGTCAATATCTTTTCTTCAAAGGCACCACACAATCCAACCACCTTGTCTCAACATTCCGCAGTTTGAGGCTTCCGTCTGCACGCATGCGTGATGTTTGTGTGAGCTAATGGGTATTCGATTTACATAAAATCCATAGAAGATCCTCAATTTATGCAATAAAGAACCTGTGTAAGCTTTATGACAGGGTGCTGGAATTTTAAAGGCAACACTATTACACAGTCTGCTACCAAGATTATTACAATTTTGGAGTGACAGTCATTGCAACACAACATGGGGCCTATTTACGAGAATGTGATGCAATGCAGTGTGGCAAATCACCTTGCTGTGCTGCACTGCGTCACAGGGAAAGAGCAAGAATGTGTCGTATTTAAGGCAATTTGGTGCATTCCTCTCCTTTCCCTAGCACTGACGCACAATGGACTGTCTCGAGCCGATGCTGGCCCCCTTGCACCCTGGTGCAAGGGAGTCTGTGTTGCATGCAGGATGGTCTTTGTGCAGGAAGGGATACCTTCCTGCACAAAAACAGTCCTGAGAGGTATACTCCTCTTTCCTAATGTGCTGCAGAATGCAGCACACATGGAAAGAAGAAGTAACGAAGACAAATAAAGATATTTCTCCTCGTTACATCTCTCCTAAGAAGACATATCTTTTTGGCAAATTCCCAGGTCTACCAGTTCTGGGAAACTGGTATGCAGCTAAATCCATGGGAGTTGCTTGGGAACACCCAGTCAACTTTAACGGACTGCGATTTGTGCAGCGTTGCCTCACTCCAGATTTATAGAGCCACTCAAGGCCACGCAAAGTGGCCTTGCGTGGCTTCAGAAATCACATATAAGGTTTGAGTTGTGAATGAACCATATTGCGTGGTGCTTTAGCGACTCAAAACAACTCGTAAATATATCCCTATGTATGTCCAACCTAAGAGCCATGCTGGGAAAATAGTGTTAGCAAACTTTGAAAAAGCCAATAGGTTTAGCCTTTTGTAGTGCATTCAGACAGGCACATACCACATCCATGCACATATTGTCATAGGATGCACCAACATGCACATAAAGCATCTTTGTTTCTGCCCCTATGTACACATGGGTTATTTTGGGGCATTTAGCATCGTGGTCAACCTACATGATAAGTGTTTCAAGCACTTAACCTGCTGCACAGCCTCCCATCAAAAGTAAACCCTGTGTGCCCGCCTGGTGTGAAGTCTGTAGTCCGTGGATGCCTGGCTTATTAAAGCAATGCCTCTAGTCTGCATCAGCACCCGCCTGCAGCTGCTTGTTGTTCCTATCATCACTCTATGGTCTTCCCCCTAACAGTGCCGCCCTGGGCCATAATCGCCATTGCTGTGGTGTCCGCCCTCCTGCTCCTGACCTGCTGCTTCTGCATCTGCAAGAAGTGCTGCTGCAAGAAGAAGAAGAACAAGAAAGAGAAGGGCAAGGGCAAGAAGAACGCCATGAACATGAAGGACATGAAGAATGCTGGGGCCCAGGTACTGTCCTCTTTATCCCTGCGCTTCTTCAGGGGTACTGCCCATCATCCCCACACTCCTCTATATGAGGGGCCAGGTATTGTCCCACCAGCCCCACAGTCCTCTATATGAGGGGCCAGGTACTGTCCCTCCAGCCCCACACTCCTCTATATGGGGGGCCAGGTACTGTCCTCTTACTCTCCCTGTTCCCCAATAGAAGGGGCAGGTGCTGTCCTTTCCAACCACATGCTTCCCAAAACAAGGGCTAGAGCCTGTCCTCTGCATCCCAAGGCTGGTCTAAACACGCAGGCAGGTGCTGTACTCTTCATATCCATGCTTCTGTAGGGTGGCAGCCGCGTACTGTGTTTTTCGTCACCACACTCTTTTGGACAGAAGAGCAAGTACCGTCATCTTCATCCCCACGCTCCATGTGCCTCTAGATACGGAGTGAGGCCCCATATTTATACACTCATTATCCTTATGAAAATAACAAATGGTAACCACCCCTTATATTGTGCATCACTTCTACCAATAATCTAACCATACCTCTTCCTTCAGCAGCTTTTCCTTCTTGTATCCTGGCCTTCTGTAATGTTCTCTTCTCAGGAATGACTACGGCTGATTACAATTAACTTTCTACAGCTTAAATACTCTCCTTCCATTTTTCTGATTTTATGTTTTTTAATAGACTTCTGACCATTATTTGATGAGATGGTAGGCGTGGTTACTTCATCTGGATGTATTGTACCAAAGAAAAGGCTAGTTGAAGGGTTGAGCAGTTTATGTTTATCAATGTTATGTGGTACACCATCCAAGCACTGCCCATATTTCATAATTGCTTCTCTAAGAATACCAATTGGGTGACAATTCAGTCGTCTATTCCCATCACTGGGCTCAGGGGGTGCCATCACATGGTAATTCCCTTTGCAACCTCCTGTGTAAAAGCAATTCCCAAGACAGGTCCCAGCCCCACGTAGTAGTTATATGTGAAAACCTGTAGTCATATGGAGCATACCAGTCTACTCACTCCCCTAGTAATTGTCTTGTTCAAACCTCTCCTTGCATCGCAATTTCAAGCCCGAACACCACCATTTAGTGATAGTTTCCTATCTAGATTTTACCTTAATATAGTAATCCCTTGTTCTGTCCCACATCCCAATGCGATTTGCACACCTAGATTTTACCAGGATATTCTGACCATGAGCTAAAACCGACTACAAGCCTCAAAGCTCTAATAGTAATTTCAGAACGCCCCACTCCCCATATCCTCAGTGTCCCTTGCGGCAGCCATACTGAGAAGGACCTCATCTTCTTTGATATCATCTTACCAACAAGGATCAGATTGAAGGATTAGGATTTTAAGGGAGGAGCACTGCAAGACCTGCAGCAAATACTCAGCTTATGACTTTGGTATGCTTCATAGTTATTTAAAGAATTATTTTAGGTATTTGTTTAGCGTAAACATTGACCAGCGAAACAGGATGGCATTACATTGTAATAATAGATAAGTACGGTAAATATAGAGAGAGGTCTAACAATATGGAGTTAAATTGGTTTGTAGGTCCCTCTGTAAACCAGTAAAGTTACAGAAAGCACCTGAACTTGCAGTGTCTGGTAGAGTGTCCATAAGCGCAGTTATGACTGCACAAGTGCCTGCTATGGTTGGACCACAGATATCGCTGTCAGGCATTGGAACTGAGCACAGAGGGGAAGACATCTTTCCCATGTATCGTAGGATTTGAAACTAAATAATGGGAAGTGAGAGGTAAGAAACCGTACAAGCCCCAAAATTGGGACTAAACGCCTTACTGGTCGAGGCACTGAAACAGGTTACGGGGTGCACAAGACCTTCCCTCCTGAGTGACAGGCAGTGGCAATCAATAGGAGGGCTAAGTTATCTTCAAATCACATTGAAAGGTTTTTGGATTGAATGAGGGGACTCAGAGGGCTTCAACTCATAGTAAAAGGCATTGATGACAGGGGGTGGAGGACGTGAGGCTTCTTTCTCACAGTGGCAGGTGCCGGTGTGTAAGAGGTGCTAACCTCACAGTGCCAAATTGTGAAACGAGATGGAGAAGGGCAGAGGCTTCCTTCCATATCATAGTGGTAAGTGTTGAATTTGTACACAGAGTAAAAATAAGTTACCTCACTGCTTCGGTCACTGAAAAGTTAGAGAGAGCATTTTGTTTGTTGAAGTGGTGTTTTACTTATTTTGTTCTTAGTGTGATCATACCCGCGACTCAAGGGATGTCTGACAAATTTGTAATTAATATACACATACAAATCTTTTAAAATAAAATTCAGGACATACCAATTTTGCAAAATGTTTTTCGTTGTTTTTATATTGTGCTCACTAGGCCATGCAACTGCATCAGAGGACTTGGTGGGGTATAATAAGCGCTGGTTGCAAATAATACCAACAAATGATGCCATAAGCAAAAAAGAGAATAGTTGTAGAACACTAAACACGTTAATTCACATAAAACCAACCTAAGAGTCAACAGTATAATCTATAGTTTTATATCCAGAATGCCCTCTGGTGTTTGTGTTGTACCAGACGAATCCAGTGGAGTACCACTTAGTACACAATTGTTGGCAGGTGGATTATTTGTATTTTTAAAGTGTGGTCTGACCCTTAAAGAGGTTGGCACTTTGTGATTTCTCGCTGTAGTATTATTGAAAACAAGTAGTAGAAGCTATGACCTGCAACATTTAGGAGAGCATTAGTTTGTTGCAGATATCCAAGACTCTCCATATTTTCTAAGGGTTCTGGAGTATTTTCGGCTTCTTCTGCCCAAATGTTGAGGTCTCCTAGAATGAAAGTATTGTGCTAGTATAACATCATAGATAGTTTAATGTCTAGGAAATCAGCTGGGAAAGATAATGTGATGTTAGACGGAATTTCATTTGAGAAATCGTTTTGCAGAAATGAGTGCATTCTTAAGTAAAACGTCCCCAAATTCCCGATAACCTGTCAGAATTATTTAATCAAATCAATATTTCGTAATATCCATCAACATAAAACTTTCTTCATTTTTTTCTTGATTACTGATAAAGTTTTAACATTTAATTCTTTGCAGGAATTCAATGCAAAACACAGACTCCCCTTTAAACTAGAATTGGACAACGGACTACCACCAACTACAAATACTTCAAACCTCCTATATAGTAATAATGACCTGTGTATTTAAAACTATCAAGTATCATGTTTTTGTCAACATCTGCAATGTCTGACCACTTATTTAGCGTAAGAGTTGGGAAAAAACGGTTATCTTCTCCTAGGAAATCACAGCCCAGTAATGCAAGTGGTTTAAGCTATGTTCATGGAAATAGTGCATTGAAGGGCTGAGCTTGGATCCGGCTCTATGACTCAGGCTCTGAAAACATCAGAAACTTGTCATTGTCTTCCAAGTTGTCAACAGGCATAGGCCTTGGTATTGTTCCCGCAGTCTGAGTGTGACAGGTAGCTCAAATAGAGTCTGTTGACTGGGGTATGATCACACCAAGGCTCAATGATATGATGTCTCAATGTTGTGAAACTGAAAAGTAACTCTCAACCAATAAAACAACTTTTCAACATTCTACTTAGGAAATTCAGACACCTTGTGTCACAATTCGGCCATGTGATAAATCTCTATAACACTGATATTAATTACATCAGTGACTGCTCTGGAGGACCCAAGGAAGTTATCTTGGTTTGAGAGAACCTTCAAGAAGGGAGTTCTGGAGGGCTCTTACACCACTGGATAAGGCCTGTTACCTGTCAGCTCCTTTGTTGAGTTTCAGCGTGATATTTGGTCAAGCCACTTTAGTACCCTGGCTGTCTACTGGGCTGCCAATGGTGAACTGTTTGGGAAATGACTTTTCTGGCAAAATGTATGGCATGAATAATAATTGATGGAAGAGAGTTAGAGGTTCATATAAGACCCGGATAGTGTCTTGTAAAGCATTTTGTGTTCTTCTTGTATCTCATTGTCAGACCTGCGGTCCAGGATCAAGGGCAGATTTGTCTGCCACTTTCTGCATGTAATTCTGCCCCTGTGGTTTTTCTTTGCATAAACCATGTATATAATATTGCAGAAGTCCTCAATTTCGCTAGGAAATTGCTGGCTCTGCGGCAACATATTGACCCTAAAAATGTTAAGCCATGTTATGCAGTCTAGTTACATCTCGGCCACCCAACGCATACATGAAGTTTAGCCTTCACCATCCAACCACAAGCCTCATTACACCACATCACATGTATTTATTTGTTTGTTGTAGGAACTTAGAAAGTTCATATCTAGTTGCACATGGGGTGCATGGACCCAATCCAAGTACTGCAGCACAATATTTTATATTTAGGCTCCCGTAGCACGTTCTAATCGTTCCCAATGACACAGGGCTTCAGCATCTTTGCTAATGTCAGAGTTTAGTATTTTGTTTTCTGGAACCCTAATAAGACTCGTCTTATTCCTGCTGTAAGAAAATTGCAACATCTGTGCTCAAACTTGCCATTTCTTTATATCCTGTTTTCCTTTTTGAGTCTGTTGCTGCTCAGCACTTATGCGCTTCTTTGCCTTTCCATTGATTGTGATGATGTGTACTGATATTTTGCGGGGTAGGTGGCTGGGAGATACTGTAGACCTCCTTGTAGCTTTTCCCTCTGTATTTCTGTATTTGGCATTGAGAGAAACGATAGACCCTCCCTCTCATTCCACCAATGCCATTAGCTGGCTAAACCAAGCCTACACTAGGAACTTCCTAGATTCCCAACTCAGTTCTTCAAGCACCTCGTGGAACTTACCTGTCTTTCAAGACTCTATGAGATCAAACTTCTCTGTGATGTTGTTGTAAGTTGCAAGAACGTCTATACTGGTAAGGCAACAAAATGTGTGGATCTTCATATCATGTCATTTTTACCAAAAAAACGCCTATTTTTAAGGAGACAACCACATACAATTCAAAATATGAAAAAAAGTAAAAATCAGGCAGAAATCGTAATGCCCCGAAAGCATGAAAACGAGTGTGCACTTCAGGTTATTTGAGAGTGATTTCCAGATTCATTAGACCACGCTGAAGCATGGAGTTACTCTTAGGTTTAAGTTCAGTATCTTTGGCCAGGTGAGGAGCACACCCCTTTGAAACCAAGGAGTTACCACTGTATGCCCTATAAGGATTCAAAGGCCATTATGGGTGCTTGAATTTACTTGGATTGCCGCAGGTAACCAGAGGGTATCAAACAAGATGACTGTGATATTCTTAAAGCAAGAAACTTTGAGTCTGGACCCAGGGATGTCTTAGCATCCAGACTCTAGCACTCTGTATGCATTTCAAACTCAGTAACGCACAACGCTAACCTTACAGATAGCACAGAATCTCCTTCTTTGTACTTTTGTTATGTGTGGATCAGACCAAGGTACGTCAGCACACTTTACAGAGAAACGAAAATTAAGCTACATAAACAGTGCAAATAAAATCCACATTGTACAGGAAATATACAGGGACAAATCTGAGAGCCCAAATTGAAGACTGAGTATACATAAACAGATAATTAGAAGTGTGAGATCTGTAACCTTCATAGAAAGGATAAATCTAAGAGGTGATGGAGTCTTGCTGGCTCAAATAACTTTTTATATAGGAAAATATAAATGTCAAAATTAGCAAAGGCAAAGTGGTGCGACAGAGTACACAAACGATTCAGGATCCTATGCTCTGTGTCTAATACAAGAGAAGGAAGACATAGGAGGAGAAAGCAGATCAGTATTGGGTAACAATGCGATGAACAAAGACTGTGTGGAAACGTATTCAAGAGAAAAAAATAAGAAGCATCCGTTGACACAATGGAAAATACCTAGGTACGGTAGACAATCCAAGCCTTATTAAGGGGCAGAGTAGGGGCCAACGTTGGCAAATATATTGAGTTGTTCACAAAGAAAGGCTTAGAGATTGCTGGAGGGGTTAGTACATCATATATGGGGTCACACTCGCTGTCCATGAAGACCAGCGGGTCTTAGAGCTTCCTTGAATCTCACTTGTTGAAAAAACAGCTATCCCAATCCGCAAAAGGTTCAGAGAGACACTCTGTATTGCATGTCCCACAATTCTGTGGTTAGTAGCACTATTCTGTAAACATTTTCTTGTCTACACAACTACAGATTAGTCTCAAAATGAGCAGCACAACCAACCCACAGGCCTCCGTCACTCCTGGCATGGCACAGTTTGTTTCAGATGTCTCGGACACCCCTGAAGTCGAGCAATCTTGAAATGTCCTGGTATCCGAGATCCCTTATTTTGAATATTAAATGTTGGTGCAGGTCTTAAGAAATCCGCCAGTGAGAGCAATGTGTAAGTCGCTGGCACATGGCATAACCTCTCACTGTACTTTTCAGGGGCTAGTGTCTATCGGTTTCTCACTGCCATCAGCTGTCACCTATTGCTCGTGAGTTGTGCTGTGTCCCCCTTTAATTTCCTTGTTTTTCCCCTTCTCTGTGCTTTCCGTGTTCCTCTGTGTTGTTCTGTCTTCGTGTTTTCTCACCACCTTGGATGGCGCACACGGTAGGTCCCTCTGAATGCTTGCTTTCCCGCCTGTCTCGAAGGGCCGGGGTGGGCGATGTCCATAAGCAACCCACCGTCTTAGAGAGGAAATCGTTGTTTATCCAATTTTTAAGAAGGACCTGGTCTAGAGGGCAAAAGACAATGTAGAACGCAAAACAATTTTGCACTTGCCATATGACATCTGACGTCACACTTCTAACTCCTTTACAAATCCGTCTGCACTGCTTGTCAAATCCTGCAACTCTGAGATGATCAGCACAACCTCCTTTTTATGAGAATTTCCACAGAATGCTAAGCATACTGCGAAACAGCCTGAAAAGGCACTTCCAAAACTAGGTTCATAGTTACTCAATTTCCCCTGCTTGATATGCCGGCGACCCGCCCACCAGCCACATTAAAAGCTCCTCAAACGCGCTTCCAAATCTGCTTAGCATTCTTGAAACTTCCTCTTAAAATGGACGCTGCAGAAAATGGCTCAGAGATGCAGGTGCTAATGTGAATATGCAGTAACATTTCAATTAACTCGGGTGGGGACGAGGGCAACCTCTGCATGCGCCCAATGTTGCTTTGTAGGATTCACCTCACATTTCAAGCACTGGGGGTTGAAGTAAGGCATGCCTCTTTAAGTCCTGCCCCCTGACTGACGCACTGAATGGCTCTAGGCATGTTCTACTTTTGTGCCTCTCATGAATGCAATTGCAAGGTTAAGTGCTTAGAAGGCGACCCAGTATACATACAAAGCACTATTCAAAATGACTTTTCTGTATGACAAGGTCCTAAGTCGTATATCATCTGAGATCTGAGAACACACGTTTTTTTCTCCTTGTGAGAGGTAACAACACCAGGAAATGGTTGCAAATAAATAATGATTTATCAGTTTCTACTGTAGTGGGTTGCAACCCTACTCTGGGATTTTAATATATCTTTCAGAGTGTTAAAGAATGCAGGGTGATAAAACAAAAAGCAGATGACATATAAGGATGCAGGAGTGTGGTGTACGACCAGGAAAGCCAAATCTATGCCACATTGTTCTGGTAACCATTGACTATGTATGTGAGCTCTATTTATGCCAACTGTATGTAAATCTATCTTACATGGATATTTTAAATATCTGGCATGGATTCAGCCTCCTGCACAACACTATTACAATGGTGCTGAGCCATGGATCGAGCCAAGAGCCAAACCCAGTCAAGTTTTCAGAATTGCTAACAAATCTACTAAAATCTACACTGATATTCATTTGTGGTAAATTTGCCTTATGCACGGTCATGTGGATGTACTGAAAACTTAACTGAATTTTAAAATCTGATGAGTCAAACCCTCATCAGTAAACCCAATACAATCAACATTTTCTGTGGTTCACAGGGATATGGTCAAAGTGTTGCGATCTAGCCCAGCAAGAGCGAGGCTTGTCCTAGCCTGTGGGTGCACTACCTGCAGTCGGCTTGACTAGTAGATAGGAAGAGCTGGACTGAGACCTCTATTCTGATGGGGATGCTCGATCTCTCGCTGAGCCTTCTCTGCTGTGTTTCCCCCCGTAGAACAAACAGGACGATGATGATGATGATGCAGAAACAGGCCTGACGGAGGGAGAAGAGAAAGAAGAAGAGGAGAAGGAGGAGGAAAAACTCGGCAAACTACAGTTTTCCTTGGATTATGACTTTCAAAACAATCAGGTAACCAGTGCATGAGAGGCTGAAGGCAGCAAGGAACGATTCTGCAACATACCCAAAGCTGTAATATCAATTTCTGATGAAAAAGCGTAGTTTTAACGGATGTATCTCTATATGGAAAATGTTGCACTTATTCAAATGATTGTTTTTGGAAACTTCTTTGAACTGAGGGCAGCAAGCGTTGTTAATCTTGTTGGCTAGAAATCCCTTGAGTATGGAGGAACAAGCCGGGGGGCCTAGGATTGCAGGGAGTTGGAGTTGAGGAGATGGTTGGTTAGTCAGCTGCATTGCTTTGGGGGGTATTTGGGGTGTTACACTCTCTAATAAATGTATTTCTTGCTAAATTGTTGGGTACATGTGCTTTCAGTTGGATATTGTGAGGTGCCTGTCAGATTTCAACAGGAATTTTTACACACAGACAAGAACGCAAACACACACTTTGTCTCTCTCTCTTTCTCTGTTCAAAAGACTTCAAAAATTTTGGTTATTTCACAAAATAATGTGTTTTCTCTCACGTGGTACCTCTAACCACTGCACCCTAAGCCCCTCTCATGAGCCTCGCTTGTCATATAATGTTATTTTAACATTGTGTCAGTATGATTGTTGGGAAATCCGAAGCTCACACCTCCCCAATTAAACTGAGCAAGCTTCATCCCTGTGGTTAGAAAACTAAGCACTGTCCTTGTATATAAATGCCAGAGATGCCAATGTGCTTCCTCCAAAAGCCCCTTCATTTGTCAAGTTAGTTTGAGTAGCTCTCCACAAATTGCGTGTATAGCTCTAATGCTCCATCCTTCTCTGAAGAAGGCTGAAACTATGGAAATGAGGAAAGAGTGGTGGTCTCTCAACAATACCATTTCATGTCATGAGGTGTGTGAAGCAGAACACATGGTGGGAAGAGTCATACGTTTGTACTGGGCAAGGACCGGTTGCATCAATTTGCATTCCTCCTAATATCTGAATATCCTTGAGAGAGAGTGTTGATTCTGGTTGCCATAAATAGTCTCTCCTACTCTTTGGATGTCAGTGTCCCCGGACATGGTTAAACACCTAATCCGGTGGATAATAAGCTCCCATGTAATTTATTTACCTCCTCCACAGCTTGCTGTGTATGGTCTTGCCTTCTTGTTATTTAGTTTACCCTTGCCTATAGCCATTTACTGTGATGTTCCATAGTGTTTTTTCTCCACCAGACAAGCTCAAGAGGACTGACAAGCATGTATTCACAAGTTGATATTTTGGGTTGCACATCTCTGAAAGGTAAAATTAGAAGGCTCATAAAATATTTGAACTACTCATTATACGTCAACTCAAGTGCACTATTATATCTAGTGAGCGTTTTGTTCTGTATTTATCAAGTCTCTTCACAGTTTGAGTGGTGACTTCACATTTTGAATCTAAACTGGAAATTTCAGTTGCTGTTCAGAACCTAACATTTTGCCCCAGCCTCCTTTCAGTGACGTCTGCTGATATTTGGAAGATTCACTGACACCAGCATGAAAACTGTTGTTAAAAATGAAACACAGCACGTCAGAAAGTTCACAAATCTATACTGCGTTTCATGCAAAAATAGCAATCAGCACAACAATTAATAGACAATTGTCATTTGAACCTACCAGAGCTCACACTAGAAAAGAATCAATTGAAGCTAATGCTAAAATACATAACATTTAGAACAGTTTATATATTTTTCTCTCTATTCAAGTCTCTGGAAAACCCAATCACTTGACAGAAATGTATTATTTTTAGCAAAAACGTATCTAATGTTCAGCTTTTCTCAAGGAAGCGTGAGGTGAAGAAGATATGATTCATGTTGGTAATAAGGTTACGCTGTGTAGAAATGTGCAAATGTAATACTCGGAATAAAATGGCTTCCTGGTCTGCTACAGCCATAAAACTCAGCAAGGGTGATTGAGATTAAAGGACATTTCAGATCAATAAGATACAGCATCCATATTTGATGATAAAATATGTTGTTACATACTGCAAGAAGCATATATAGATAGAAAAATGGCACCCCTATAGATAGAAATATATGATTATGTTTACATGGGCATTGTGTCATATGCTAACTATCGAGGGTTGAGGAACTAGACATGCCTTCGAAAGGTGTCAAATGCCCCTATGTCCCCTTTCAAAATATATTTTTAAAAACATTGCCATCCTCAAGCTTGATATCAATGTCTTCAGAATTTGGGAGTGCACATTTAAGCCAAGAGTACCATATATTTTTTTAATGAAACAGCAGACTTGTTGAACTGAGTTTTGACCAGAAATAATTGAAAACATGGAAACAGAACTGTGAGCAAGTGAAGTAGGTGAGGAACTCAGCTGATGACCACACCCTGGGCCTGCTGTCCATATCCAGAAGGAACTGGGGAAGGGCCAGTAATAAGGGAATACATTTGTGTTGTAGTAAATAACGCTGGGACTTACACTGGTAAATTTAACGTTTAGATTGCCCTAAATCACTTTGCTCCTCCTTGACAAAGCAGTAAGACATTTGAAATGCTAACAAATGATTTGCCATGTGATTAGCAAATGTCATGCTGGTTCATAACAATATGGCACATTTATTAGAAAATGTTTTTAAAAAATGATTTCCTCCAAAAAGAACTGCTTAACTACAACTGAAGAATGTCTACCACTACTTCTGTTACACATGAATCTCATACTTGTACACTCCCCCTGTACCATGCCTACAACATAACAGAGTCCCAGCTCTCCAAAGGCTGGTTCTTTAGGCCTGTGCGCCATTTATTACGCTAAGTTGGGCAACTTGATGAGTGAGAATCAAAACCATGCAGAAACCTATGACCAGAGCCAATCTCTGAATCCTTGCCCCATACATCAGTCTAGCTATCCACTACTAATATAAATAATGATGCGGATAAAGAAATGGCTTTGGTGCTGTTGGTATTGATCAGGATAGCTAAACATGTACAGGCACCTCTGAAGCATTCTAAGAGAGCAGGTAAGCTTTATTCATGCGCTGCTGTCATCAAATTAGCAAAGTTACACCAAAGCATCCTTGTATCTACCTGTAAATCTGGAGAGTGCGTATTAGATTAAGAGAATCTCTTCTCTGTTTATTCCTTTGGACAGATGACAGTGGGAGTAATTCAGGCCACCGAGCTACCAGCTTTAGACATGGGAGGCACCTCTGACCCCTACGTCAAAGTCTTTTTCCTTCCGGACAAGAAAAAGAAGTTTGAAACTAAGGTGCACAGGAAGACACTTAATCCTGTCTTCAATGAAACCTTCACTTTTAAGGTAAGACAAAGTCTTCCATGTCATGTTGTATGAAGCGGTTTGTCTGTGCACACATGTCGGCATATTTAAGAATTGTGCATCAGTAGTGGAAATCACAGCACCCCGGGTAATTACTGGTACCTCTTCACGGGGCTACATAGAACTGCAGTCAATCCTTTGCTTATGGCAGGCTGAGGTTGGAACACATACTCATATAAATGTGTTGGGACATTGATTTTCATAATTCATAAATCCTGACTAGCTAGTGACTGCTTGCAGTGTCCTCCAACAGCACAGGGCTGGAAAGCTAATTTCAGCCTGAGCAGGGATGGTGAGTAATGCACGCCCAGAATCTCAGAGTGAAAAGGAGTGGCGAGGGATGCATGCGCAGCATGTCAAAGTGATTGTTAGTGCTGAGGGATGCAGGCACAGGCTCCTCGTAAAACTCTTAGATGGAAATTTGAGGGAGTTATTTTTTAAGAGACTATACACAATCTAAAACATAATTCCTTTTAATCTTATGCATGAAATTTTCCAATTATAAACTATTTGAACTGTGAGAACTTTAACCACTGGTCTCTTGTTGGGATTATGGGAACTGAAGACTCCTTCAAGTTGCCGATGAGCATGCAAAATATTTTAAATTACAGGTGCCCGAGGAAGACAATTGTTCTTCTCCTTTGCTAGTACTTGGAGAAAAGTGTCTCGAGAGATAGGATTCTCATGATCATCCCAAAAGAAACTAGGGTAACACCCGGCAAGACTCTAGGGTGGAGAGGGAACAGGTCCCTGGGTGAAGGGCTCCAAGTTAATAATACCTACAAAAGTCAATGATAGTTGAAGTCACACTTCATATTTCTGGTACACCATGGTAAACACTCCACATTGTTCTTTTCTGCCAGGAATAATTTAATTACCAGGAGCCTATTTATGGACATTCTGCACAGAAGCACGTTTTCGGTGTATCGTTGTGTTTTTTTGGATTGTGTGTGCAGATATCAGGTTGTTCAAACTTAAAATTGCTTTTGAAATGTTTTACAAAGGTGCCAAACTTTGCAAACTCACAAAGGTTTCCAAACAAGGCAAAATGTTATCTGTGGGTCATATTTCCGAAAAATGTATAATGGTAGTTCTTTCTTGCAGACACGTTTTTAACGTGAAAGGTCTACAAAACAAGAAGCTCTTCTCCTTCAAAAATAGTATTGTGTAATGTTTCGCTCTTTGTTTTCTATAATCTTCCCAAGTTCAGAAATTACTAATGTTGGGAAAGATTTTAAAAAACACACAACGAGATTTCCATCTGTACTCCAACAGGACAGTTAACAAAGTTCTGAAATGTTCTGGACTGTAGGTAAATTTCGGAAATCATAAGATGAAAATATGGTGTACAAATCCCTAAGTAGGAAGGGCGGAAAGGAAGCACGGTGACAAAGTTCACTTGACTGTCATGATAATCTCCTTTGATGTTACCAATCAAGGAGATGTAATATATTTGGAGATTATGTTCTGTCTTACACACAAGAATAAGCATTAGAAAGTATTCTTGGAGTTTTGAAGAGGAAGAGAGTGGGCGGACAAAAACTGAAGGTCACATTGTCATTACTGTCATTTTCCCTATGATAAGTGAACCACAATGGAGACATTTTCAAGCGCAATTGAAATGCGGCGCTCGGAGCTTCCAACAATGCGCTATCTGGCATGGAGTCAAACAGACAACTAAGGATGTTGCTCTGGAAACACAGACCTGCTGTTTGACTGGAAAACTCATTTAATTGGTGTCATGTTTGGGCATGGAGGCATGATTTGCAACTTGTATGGGCTAAATGTTCTACAAAGTTGGTCTTGAAGATAATTATAAAAATACCATCTATTTGAAGATATCTTCAATATTAGAACTAGAAAGATAAAAGATTTCCTGAAGAGAGGTAGGTGCAGTTTTTGATGACTTAAAGCATTTTAAGCAGTGGCATTCTTCAGCAATGCTGTTTGTTTCCCAACTGTGTCATCAGTGCAGCCATCTTACTTTGGTCTGGCATCAACTTGATGTATTATTTGACTACAGAGAAGAGCAGAACAAAATATGACATCTATCACTTCAGAAAAGGATCCAGCTGAAGTTGCTGTCATAGTGAAAAATGTCCCAGACCATGTCATGTAAAGTGAGGATGAAAAGTTTTGATTCTGTTGCCCTTAGGACTAGAAGTTTATATCATCCTTGTATCTTTTGTACATTCAATAAGTTTGAGTTACCCTAGTGAGGAGCATGCTGAACTACTTAAGGGCAGCAATGGTATGCCAATGTTCAGCAAGTATGCGACTGGCACAGTAACTGCTCCAGGCTAGCCCATGGATCTGGGAACCTAGTAAGCTGTTTCTTAGCCCAGAGTGCATTTGACAGTGTTATTTATAATGTATGGTTACCACTGCCAAATCTCAGCACACAAGTGAATGCCTCCTTGCTCACTGTTAGCACTTTCCAACTACTAAAGTCCACCTGTGAGTTACCTCATGTGTGTGGCCTAATGGAATCGTCATAAGGTGTACACACCTCTCATACTCCCAGAAAGCTGCCGAGATCATGGTGTAACACTGTAAGAATGTTCAATAGCTAACTGTACAGTTATTGTGGGTTTTGTCCATCCATATTTGTACCTTTGCTTTGCCAATAATTCTCAGACCTAGTATCCCTGCTCAGGTTAGGCTTGACCTCATTGCCAGTGTTGAGTGACACTCATGTGTGGATTGAGTGTCCTTAGCATCCAGGTTCAGGAGAAGCTACTGAAAAATTATGGAGAGCCTGCATTCAAACAGTGAATGTTTGACACACATACGTTCATTTTCATTCATAGTCTGGCTATTAGCTCCAGAAAAGATAACTTCCCGTTCCACCTTCTGTTGTCAAAGGTTGGGCAAACTATCAGGTCATGACCGTCTCCTTTTCAATACATTCAGATACATTTAACACCATGGGTGGTCCTAAATTGAAGGTTAGAATCTGGACTCACTAACTCTAGTTAATCCTTTAAAACAATCACCCCCCTTACTAGGTATGGAACCCGAGAAAATGTTTGAGAATTTTACCTGCTATCTTACAGCAGGACTAGAGGAAATAGATCTCTTTAAAAACTGGAAAATGTTTTAAAATATGAGGGCAGTAAAATCACTTAAACAAAAACAAAAGAAAGCCAGATAAGCTAGCGAGGTGCAATTGTGCCACAACTGCGAAAATCCACTATGAGGTATAGTTCAATGCATACAAAAAAGAGAGTTTGCAGTTCTTCGGGGTTTTATAACCCAGTAGCTTTGAGTCACTACTGTCTCCATTTTAGATACTATGGGCCGAATTTATAAGCCCCTAGCACCACAGGAGCATCACTTTTAGTGACCCTCCTGTGGCGCTAAGCACAGCGCTGTATTTACAAGGTGGCGTTAAGTACCTTTTTGTGGCTTAACGCCACCTTGTAAATATGGCCCCTTTCCACACAGCACTGTGCGTGGAAGGGGTGTGCAATGGGTGTTGCTGTGGGCATGCCACAGTAACACCCATTGCATTTTGACGCTGCCTCAGATTTATGAAATCTCGTGAACCCGAGGCAGCGCCAAAATCTAATGCCACCCCCTGGGCGTAGCATTAGCAGGGCTCAACGAGGAGGAATACTTTTATTCCTCCTTGTTTTTTGCTTATTCTATGCGTGCTGCATTCTGGTGAACGCATAGAAAAAGGGAAATGCCAGAAATTATTGTTTATGTGCAGGAAGGTGTCCCTTCCTGCACATAAACAATAATTTGAAAATAACGCTTTTGCACTTCGATGTGTGCTGCATTCTACAGCACACACAGAAGTGCCAAAGCGCCATTAGTGATTGTTTACGTGCAGAAAGGGGCACCTTCCCGCACATAAACAATCACACCCCTCAACACAGACATCCTTGCAAGATTGTAGAAGGATGCTTGCGTTCGCGCTGGCAGCTAAATTTAGCACCAGCGCAGGGGGAAACGCAGGAGTGCACCGTATTCCCTTAAATACAGCGCATCCCTGTGTTTCTAAAGTGACGCAGCGCTGCCAATTTTGGCACTGCGCCACTTTTCTTTAAATCTGTCTCTATCTCACTTATTCCTGATCCTTCTTGTAAATGATCAACAGGATCAATGTAAAGACTAACTAGATATCCCTGCTCCAAGCCCCTCTTTCCCTGCCCATTACTCAGCATATGACATTCATTAGTACTGTCCAGTTATAAGATGCTTTGGATCACATCTGTTTGGTCATGTCGAGCACGTGAACTGGTTGCCTGCTGGCTCTATACCCAGCAGGACTATTCAAAGCCATAGACCACCTGATATTTATATGAAGGCATGTCATGAACCCCTGTGGGAAATTAGACATTGTTCAAGTTGTATCAAAGCTGTGAGACTTGTAAAGAGAACTGCTACTGGGAACATATTCTTAGCACTAGCTTTTTAACTGCACTCCTACCACAATACCAACGACCTTGATAATAAATGGATTTCCATGTAGTTACTAAGAGTGCTTGTTATGAGACGTTGCTCAGAAGAGTAAGCAAAGGGTATTGAAGATGTTGGATGTAAATTATGAAAACCACCCATCAATGAAGCGGGTCTTTGTACCGTAAGCAACGGTAACCAGGAAGTCTTCAGAAGACCTCAGTATCCTTGAATCTGATTACCAGGTGTAGCAGCAGCCAGGGGAGTTCGTTCGAACCAGGAGTCACTAAAGAAAAGAAGGTACTTGCCTCCATCCCCCACATTTAACGTATCTGAATACACTGCCCGAAAAGGAAAGGGTTCAACAACGGCAAATTTTTGTTGGATTAAATTGCATCATGTACCCAGCCAAGGTCATGAAATATCTTGAGGAAACAACAGATAGATTTGTTGAGGATAGACTTAAACTTTGTCTGATAGTCAAATTTGGGGGAAACTGGAGAAGATTAAAGAGGTTTGTTTAAAGCCCATTACTATAAAGGATTTCCTCTACATTAGAAATAACTCCTAGAAAAATTGGCAATTCCCATTTTCTAGAGTGGTGCTGTTACTTAAAAGTCAACAGAACCAGAAAAATCTTGTCAAGGATGATTAATCTGCTTCTCCAGATGTTCTGCTGGGGTAATATATTTAATTTGTTTAAGCGGAGTCAGGGAACGAGGGACGTTTGTTAACAGGTAGGCAAGAAGAATTGATAGCTGTCTGAGGAATTATATATTGACCAGGAGTTTCTCCTCCTTTGACTTGAAGATTATTGTCATGAACTTTACAATCATGGCGAGCCCACAGGTACCCGAAAATGGAGATGCAAGTGTACAAAGTTTGTATGATCTATAGAAAAATATCCTGCACACAACTGGGGAATTTGGTTGTAGTTTGTGACTTGTAGCCCTGCACCTTGTCCCCTGGCAAATTACTAGGATCACAGATCCAAAATGCTCGATGACTCAGCAATAAATTGTTTCATTCTACCACCAAGGCTAAATCTGATACTGGGGTTGTTAGCACTTAATATTAAATCAGAATTATTGCAAAATGTTCGCACTGCAGATGTAATCTGGAGCAATATGTGTTGGGAAAAGGAGCTGGAAAGAGGAAAAAAATGCAGCAATCTTTTGTGATAAATCAAATTCAGCAAATTATCCATCATTCCAACCTGTGAATCTCAGATAGGGCAGTAACCTCACCACAGGGTAAAACCACAATGTGTGGTATCTCATTTACCCTAGGGTGAAAATAATGTCCGCTAAATTCCAGCACCTTGGAATGAAAGCTTGCCTCTAGCTACTAGAGAGTTTAGCACCATATATAGTTCCCGCATGAAGTCTTTGAACATTTGCTTATCTTTCCGCATCACCGCCGCGGTATCCTCTTGGGTTGAGCCTGTGTATGCTGACCATTTAAGCATTGGGGGCAAATAAAAAGTATTTGAATTCCAACTCTTGGGGTATGTAATTATATTCTGTCTGTGCCTAAAGCTCCTTAGTAGGTCAGAGAAATACAGAACACTAGCCCCAAAAGTCTGTCAAATCTCATGCCTCAGAGATGATGCGGTTTGTGGTGGATTTTGCAAGCACAATCTTTTTTTTTACCTTTCGTACTTCTTTTCCGTTAGCACGCGCGAGGAACGTTTCATTGATTAAAATAAAGGGAGGGCTTTATCCTTCTATTGATGAACGATAGCTCGATTGCAATTCTTGCTCTAAACAAACTTGTATTAAATACATCACTGGCTTCTCACCTTGGAGAAGACAGCGGGAGCTCCCATGATGTCTAGGGCAGAGCTGGTTGGAGCAGAGCCTGTGTGTTCCTGTTCAAGCGTACATCAGGCTCCGACTAAATGGCATCCTAGCTATATCCTAACGCCACTTGGTGTTTAGAGGTTTCTAAATCTAGGAGCTAAGGACCATAAGTATGAAATGTTGGTCGAAAAATACTGGTTCCAAATTGCAACTAATATTTTTGTAACCAGTGCAGAACTTCGCAAAGTGACCTATGCACTAGTCAGTGAGTTCACACAATTCCAAAGCGTAGGTGATTATATTCCAACCTATGTTTTTAATATTTTATGAGATAGGTCACAAATTGTGACTTACTACCACTTGTGGACACCGCAGGGATGGTGGACTGTTCGGGTCAGCAAACCTCTATGTCTCTGATCCCTTTTTATTTATTTTGTTGCAGCCCAAGTTTTGAACTTTTTAAACGTTTGTTTGAGAGCATACAGTGGTCCCGTGGACCACTGCCTCAACCGCCCCAGCAAGCTTTTTTTTTTTAATAGACTTAAAGGGTGAGCAGTCACAAAGGAATCCTTCGATTTTACGTATGGGTTAAACCACCCACAAAGGACTTGGGGAGTCAGTAAATTTTAAATGGTTTACAATCGCTATTTCTGCCATGAACCACCACTGATATGCAGTAGCAGCTGCTGCCAGGAAGGGGTGGGGGGCAGCGTGCAGAGTGGCGGGTGCTGGGTGCAATAAGTTATATAATTAATAAATAAACTTTCCTGCCAAAGCCCTGACCCCACCCTAGATCCTGTCACACCAAGGGCACTCCTCTCACATAGTAGAAATATGTTCAGTGTTAGATCAGTGACCGCTATGCTCGTATATAGTACATGAATTAGAATATTAAAGAGAAGAGAACAAATTTGCGGTTCTTTTAGAAAACTAAACTGTTTCTGTAAATCTAAAAATAATACGCTACCGAGAGACCAAGGAAAACTGGTGAAATCATTGCAATTGTTTGAAAAAAAATAAAATCTGTCACTTTTGGCATCTTTGTCACCTAAGATAAAGGAATTCAGCCAGGTGAAATACAGTGCTGCCTACTCTAGTTACTCCATGGTGGAAGAAAACGTTATTATAGGTTGTCGTTCAGGGTCAGTCATCAGATGCTTAGGACTGTTACATAGCTTTTCTTTCTGCCATAGACTAACGCGCTTTTTTTCATATTCTTTTGTTACCATCCACTCACTCCCTTAAAGCTCCAGTTGTTACGTGGCAACATATTTATGGGATAAGGTATAAGGCTATTGCAAGCCACTTAGAATATTAGTCACCAGATAAAGTAACGATGCTGAACGCCACCTTCCTTTACAAGGTCATGGAACCCAGAGAGTACTACCAATATCCTATTGATTCACAGCCTCGTGGACTTTACACTTATGGTACATGGTCACACAAGCACCCTTCTCTGTTTCATGTGAAAGAAATAGAATGTTTGCAGTCTAAAAGAATCACAGTAGATACTGTAGTACAAAATTACATACACCAAAAAACAGTTCGATATTTGTTGTAAAGTATATTAGAATCAGTTGAATATAGATCAGATTTTTTCCGAAACTTAGTAGCTGAGAATGTGTACCAACATACAGAGAGATTCTATCGTTCCCTATAATTACCTACAATTAAATAAAGCGTGCACAAACTAAGCATGTTGAAATAAATATCTACTTTCTGCAGATCATTGTTCGCTAGGAAAAGGAAAGCAGAAGCAGGAACAGCATGCTTTTGTTTTCCCAATTTAAACTTCAGTTTTAATTGTGCTCCTTGTCCTGCCTTTCACCTTGGCTGCTGTCTCTTGCAACAGGCATTATGATATCAGAAATCAAATGTAATAAGTTATTAAATTTGAGCAGCCATTTCTTTATTACAGATGACTAGAAATATCATGTCATCTGTAACAGGAAAACAGAGACAGGCTTTTATACAGGGATTGCAGTCTCCTGTATATTTATAAAAACATTATTTAGCTCCTTTACATTCTTGCAATGACAGTACATGAATTTCAGTTCATCTGATTTAGTAAGAAGAACCAGCATTACATGTAGCAGGAATTGGAAAGTGGCAAGTCTGCAATATCTGCTACAAAGCGTTCTAGATTAATCCATTGCAAAACTATAACTTCACAAAGAAGCTATACTTGGTGCTTGATTTCTCTGCTTCTCAAAACAGTGAACATTGTATCTCCACTGACTGGTGGCAGAGAAGATGGAGCTTTGTTGCAGAAGTATTTGTAGGAAAAATTAAATGTGATCATTGTTTTTGCAGAATGTTAGAAAGGGGGTGTCTAGTTGGCAGAGGTATACACCCTTGTCCGAGTAGGGAGCACAATCCTAGTCAGGGTAAGTCACAACACAACCCAAATTAGCCTGTGGTAACCCTCTGGTAGCTTGGCACAGAGCAGGCAGGCTTAACTTAGAAGACAACGTACAAAGTATTTGTGCAATACCTCATAAAGTAACAGAATAAAAGCACCACAAAAATACACCTCACAGGTTTAGAAAAATAGATATCTGAATAAAATAAGGTCAAAACTATGAAAATCCATTGTACACAAGCAAAGTTATGAATTTTTAAAGATTCAGTTCCACTAAAGCTCTTAGAAACACAATAGCTCCAACTCGGTCTATCACGGCATAATTGATGGAGTCGTTCCCAATAATCCGATGCCACAAGCACCAGCCACGGAGTCGCACGGACCCCAGGTACAGTACCTCTTAAAAATAAAGAAGCAAAGACCTCGCCCGGAGTCGGGGAGATGAGGGGTCGCAGGGGCTGGTGCGGCATCAGTCCTTTACGGAATCCGGGGAGATAAGGCTTCAGTTCTGCACTGCAAGGCAGGGGGAGGTGAGGCATCAGTTCCGTCTGGTTGGAGGGGGGGCTGCTGTGGCGTCGGTGGCATTGGATTGTTTCCTTGTGACCCAGCTGGGTCGATGAATCCAGTCGGTAAGACGTGATGTGTTGACTTTGCAGTGTCGCGATGACCCTGCTTGACATCAGCGGTGTTGCGGCAATGTCAGATTTGCGTTGCAGGCCACAGTTGTTGCATGCAGCGATGACCATGGAGTGGAAGCAGGCTGCGGCATCAGTGCAGGCATCACTGAAGTTGATCCTGGCGTCACTGAAGTGGGAAAACTAGCTAAAAGCTAGTACGTGAAGTCCTTGCTGTCCCTGAAACTTCAAAACAGGAGGCAAGCTCAATTCAAGCCCTCGGAGAGCATTTTTGGGGAAGGCAGAGTCCTTCCAGCAAAGTAAGAGGCCAGTAGGACAACAAGCAGGGCAGCAGTCCTTCTCAGCAAAACTCCTTTAGGCAGCCAGGCAGTTCCTCTGACATGGTGCAGGTGTAGATCCAGAAGTGTCTAATTTGGTCAGTCAATCAATCAATCAGTTTTTATAAAGCGCAGATACTCACCCGTGAGGGTCTCAAGGCGCTGGTGGTGGGTATGGGCCTCATTCGAAGAGCTATGTCTTGAGGTTCTCAAGTTGGTGAGTGATGGGCTTTGCCTGACGTGTGTGGCATGTTGTTCCAGCTCTTAGCTGTGAGGTAGGAGAAAGATCTACCTCCGGTGGCTGGTTTCTGGATGCGTGGGATGGTCTCTAGCGCCTGCTGGACGGAGCAGAAGGGTCTGGCGGGGTTATGGAATAAGATGCAATGGTTCAGGTAGGCCGGTCGGATGTTGTAAAGGGCCTTTTAGGTGTGGATGAGTAGTTTGAAGTTGATTCGCTTCTCCACTGGGAGCCAATGGAGGATCCTCAGGTTTTGGGAGATGTGTTCCTGGTGGGGGAGGGTCAGGACAAGTCTGACGGCGGCGTTTTGAATGACTTATAGTTTCCTGATGTGCTTTGTTGTGGTGCCAGAGGAGAGTGCGCTGCCATAGTCAAGCTTGTCAAGCTTGTGACTAGGGCGTGGGTGATTATCTTGTGACAGTCGACCTGGATCTATTTGAAGAGACCCAGTTTAGATACCCAAAAATGCCTTTGAAGAGTAGAAACTTCAAAGAGTGGTTTTGAAGTGCACACGTTCCCCTTTCAGTCCAGTCCTGTCTGCCAGGATCCCTGTGGAGATTATCAGTCCTTTGTGAGGGCAGACCACTGGCCTTTGAAGTGCAAGAGAGAACCCCTCCACCCTTCTTGCCCAGGGAGAGCCATTCAGTATGCAGATGACTGCAGATGTAACTGAGTGTCCTGTGTTTATGGGAGCCTGGGTGGAATGCACAAGGGGAGCTGTCAACCAGCACAGACCAGACATGGATTGGAGACACGCTGTAAGGCACAGATGGCAGTAAGTGCATAGAAATGCCAACTTTCTAAAAGTGGCATTTCTAAAATAGTAATATTAAATCCAACTCCAGCAGTAAGCAGGATTTTCTATTACCATGCTGGCAATATTAAACATGACATGACTACTCCTTCCAGATCAGAATCTACCACTTAAAAGTATACGAGGGTAGTTCTAATGCCTATGAGAGGAGCAGGCCTCACAGTGGTGGAAAACACATTTTGGAGTTTTTCACCACCAGGACATGTAAAACACATACTTACATAGCACCCTGCCCTATGGGTTACCTAGGGCCTACCTCAGGGATGACATGTATAGAAAAGTGGGAGTTTAAGGCTTGGCAAGTAGTTTTAAATGCCAAGTCGAGGTGGGAGTGAAACTGCACACACAGGCCTTGCAATGGCGGGCCTGAGACATGGTTAAGGGGCTACTTATGTGGGTGGCACAATCAGTGCTGCAGGCCCTCTAGTAGCATTTAATTCACAGGCCCTGGGCACATGTAGTGCACTTTACTAGGGACTTACAAGTAAATTAAATATGCCATTTGGGTATGAGCCAATGTTACCATGTTTTTGGAAGACACCACATGCACTCTAGCACTGGTTGGCAGTGGTAAAGTGCCCAGAGTCCTAAAGCCAACAAAAATGAAGTCAGAAAAAGAGAAGGAGGAAGGCAACAAGTTTGGGGTGACCCTTCAAAGAGGGCCATTTTCCAAAATAGGACAATTATCCTACAAAAACATTTTCATACAACAATGCTCCTGCTAAACATAGTTCAGTTTTATCCACTAAAGCTGATATTTAGTGATTCGTGCAACCTCCTTTTTAGGTTTCGCATACACAGTGCATGTGCTGCGCTAGGAAAATCTATTGTATTTTTTTAAAAAAATCTAAAAGGTATTTAAACCCCACCCATTACTTACCTCTGCTTACCATTGGCTGATTCCCACGTGGGTCTCACATCCCTCTTGTTTCCTTTTTTCTTCCCATTGGCTGGCTCCCACGTGACTCCTCCATCACTTTCATTTCCTTACCTACTATTGGTCAATGCCTCTTCTTTGCCTCCATCTTCTTCCTGGGCTTGCATTCTTCCTGCAGTCCTGCAGTGAAGTTTTGCCAAAGTACTGCTTCCAGTGCCTCGTGTCCTGACACTGCAGGGCACGCAGTGCAGGCATTCTTTTTTTATTTTACTTTTCCACATGCACTCTTTGCTGACCGTGAGGATTAAGAGCTGTTGATGGCAAGCGGTGTCAGAGGTCTCAGGTACTAGTGTTGGTTTTAAGGTGAGCACAGTCAGACCAGCTGCAGTCCAGCCTATGCATCCAACATAGAAGCCTGTCACCACCATAGCAGCCGTCCCTGCACACGCAACGGTAATTCACCCGCAAGCAAGCTGCTAAGTGCCTTTCTCCCAAGGACATTATCTGCATGGCCTGCTCCATCATGCTGCCCACCTCCCCGCACCCAGCCTGGCCACACACACAGACTCAAACATCCTGCCTGCCCAGCCTATAGCATTCTTGCTCACACACTCCCTTCCCTCCCCTAGGTGGGCTCGGTGTCATGCACTGCAGAGTGGGTGTTGCCCCATTGCATATCATGCAGGCCAGTTGTGTGATGTGCTTTGCATCTAGGCGTGGTGCCCCCCCATCACACTGCCCCCGGCTCTGTGCCATGCACTGCAGTGTGGACGGGCCCCATTGCAGTTCCATGTAGGGCAATTGTGTGCTTTGCATTTAGGGATGGTGCCCCCCCACACACACACACACTCACTCACTCACACCTGGCTGTGTGTGCCATGCAGTGCAGAATAGGCAGGGCCAGGCAGTGTCTGCATGGCATGCACTGTCCCTGCTGAAAGAGCTGTGGTTTCCTGTCTGGTTTTTCAGGAGGTGCTGCACGGCTCATCTATTCACACATCACGTACCAGAGGATGCTAGCCAGACCAGGTGTGCCATGTTTTTACCTCAAGACAAACATATGCCCCTTTTGTGGGGAGGTCCTTAGGTAGGCGTGTCTAAGATGCAGCTGCCTTGTCACTCTACAGACATGGACTTTGAAGTTTGTATGCCACAAAGTCATAAATAATGATGTGTCTGTGAATTGTCACACAGTGGTACACCTCCTTTGGGACTACACACTGTATTATCTGCCCAAGCTTAGCAACAGGTGCCCTAGACTTGTTCCAAATGTATCTATTTATTGCTTGTCGAGGTATAACTAGTTCGGTGAATACTGCTCTGCTGTAAATCAATGTAAACAATCATATTTCTCTGCCCCAGTCAGGCTTTCGATGCCCCACATTCCAACGTTTCAGTGTCGGCTCAACATCCTGTGATTCTGGGCAAATCACTCAATATCCCTGTGCCTACAAAAAATACTAATGTGTCCTTATATAATGTAAATGGTGCTCATGTAAACTACTCCAATGCCTCCGGGTCGAGTTCACACTATATGAAACTCCAAAAGAAAAAAAAACATAAAATAGGCAGCATTTCACTGGCCAACAGAGACTGATGCTTTCTTGTCTGGTGAATTACCTTTGCCCCCAACCATTTATAATTACTTCTCAAGGGGTTAATGTCCTCTACCTGGGGTGATGATGCCCAGATACTGAGGTTTGATGTCCCTTTCATCCACCAACCATTTTATAGGTTGCCTGTAATTCTCCCTCAATTGTTTTGTGATGATGTTCTAATTGGCTCCTGAGCTTCTCCCTGGGTTTCTCTCATCTATGTGGGTTGTAAACAAATCACTCCATTTCTTGATGAAGTATCACCAATTTGTGTATCAATTGCTTTTAGTAGATCCCATAGGCGAAATCTATTGGCATGGGCCAATCCTTGTTTAAAACTTCCTCAACATCATGACGTTTGCAAAACTGGTTGATTTGGGAGGCAGGGAATTCACAAATACAAGTTAGAGAAGTTTACCATCTTTGCCCTCCCTTTCAACAAAAATGTTAAACACACCTAATGGTGTTCAGGAAGAGAGGTCACGGGTAGGGAAATAATAGAGACATCAGCCAAGGCATTTTAATATCTTGTAACTATCTCCAAGGTAATTTGGGTCCGTACCTTGACACTATTAAAGCTTTTGATTCTGCTAACATATAAATTATTAAATACGTAGAAGCGACTTCAGTCAGAACCACGGACTGAAAATGGTCTTTGACAAGCTACCAACTCCTACAAGCTGAAGGCACTTCCTAGAGTGACTGAGCGGGTCCTGGACTGTCGGGCTGACTCTGGAGTTCCCACAGGTTCTTAGGGCCAGATGTACAATGCAGTTTGCACGTCGCAAACAGCAAATTTAGCTGTTTGCGACATGCAAAATGCACTTTGCAATGCACAAACCTCATTTTGCGATTCGGTAACCTGGATACCGAATTGCAAAACCAGTTTGTGAGTCGCAATTAGGAAGGGGTGTTCCTTTCCTAATTGCGAGTCGCAGTGCAAAGCAGGATTGCTTTGTGACCGCGGTCGCAAACCAATCACAGGGTGCACCCTTTTGTAATGGGCCACTACAAATGGACCACTGCCTGCTCTGAAAAAAAGAAACGAAAACGTTTCATTTTTCGTTTTTGTAATGCATCTCATTTTCCTTTAAGGAAAATAGGCTGCATTACAAAAAAAAAAACTGCTTTATTAAAAAGCAGTCACAAACATGGTGGTCTACTGTCCGCACCAGGCCACCATCCCTGTGAGGGCCGCCATTCGCAAGGGCGATCGCAAATTGCGACCCACCTCATGATTATTCATGAGGTGGGCCTTTGCGACCCCCTTGCGAGTCGCAGATGGTGTCAGGGACATCATCCAACATTCTGAATTGAGACTCGCAAATTGCGAGTCGCTCTGACTTGCAATTTGCAGGTCGCAATTCGGAATCTTCCTACATCTGGCCTTTGGTCTCCTTGCAGTTACTGACTGCGCCCTGGTTTCCTGTCTCTTTCACAGATCCCATACCAGGAGCTGGGTGGCAAAACGCTCTGCCTGTCCATCTATGACTTTGATCGATTCTCCAAGCACGACATCATTGGCGAGGTGAAGGTGCCCATGAACACCGTGGACCTGGGGCAGCCCTTTGAAGAGTGGCGCGACCTTCAGAGCGCAGAGAAAGAAGAGGTAAGACATAGAAAGACCGGGTAAGAGATAGAATGAAGAGACATAAAAGAAGATCTGAAACGCTGTGTGAATAATTAAATGGCAGAATGAAGAAATAAGTGGTAAAATGGGCAAGAGGTTAGTCATAGAAAGTAGAACAAAACATATATATTGGGGCAATTATAGAAATTATTAAGGAATGTAAAGGAGACTTTGTGTAAAGGATTTTATATGGCGAAAGAAGAGGTCAATTTTTTTTTTTTTAAAGGTAGGATATGTTGAAAAAAATTCAAATATAAGCAGCATATTTTTCCTTCATTTTTTTAGTAGCAATATTGCCTTAATTTATTTTTCCCGAACTCGAGTCTTGAAATCGCCCAGCTGGAAGCGCTGATTACTTTCTGAACTTTTGTGCAAAAATGTTGAAGTATCTTTAAAAATGATTCGGGTCTGCAATTTTAAAAAGCTGTGCGTTGTTCGTCATGAAAATGTGTTTGTGTCACAGAAACAAAGGAGATGTGATGTACATGTGTGACGTAGGCTGCTTGTACGTGGTGCTCAGACAAAGTGGGTAGAAAGAAGGGCCAGGAGAGAGGGATGAAGCTGACAAATCACCTCCTTTCCATAAGTAAAATGTAACTATTGAATGAGAGGCAAAAGAACGGGGTAGTTATGTACGTACAGCGTAGAGGAGTTGTCCGCCTACAAAGAAAATATTTCCATAAGAACATTTGTGATAAAACAATACAGTAGGAAATAATTTTCTCCTTTTCACCTCCATTTTACAGCAGGGTTTAAGTCCCGAATTGAAATGACAATCGGATAGCAAGTACTTTTTCAGATAATACAAACTGTGAAACGGGTACATATGGCGCCAACATTAGCGAGCTGCAACGCTGCCTTAACAAGTATCCACCAGGTCTGGCAGTATGGCTAGACATTTTGAGGGGCCCTCATTTTGAGGAGCTCATGAAGCTGGCAGGGATTGCCCACTCCCAAAAATACTGATACCAGGGGCTGGGGAAAATCCCGTTCATTATTAGTTGGGCTTTGCAGGTTCACCAAGAAAACTGCAATTTCTCGAGTCCAGAACCTCCTTAATTTGTAAAGAGATCCACGGTTTCAACACATGTCATAATTTCGATCGGCAGTTCAGAATGAAGAGACCACTTGTAAAGAGGGCCCACGCGGTTACCTCGGTGGTCGTCAAGAGAGCCATCATGGACCATCAACTACGGGCGACAGCAAAATGTCTTTTGCTTCTCAGGAGCGAGAACTGATTCCACTGGTTATATTACATAGAGGAGGAATGCCGGTGTCCATACAGAGGAGCAGGATCATCAGGCCCAACGTTCAGTATATTCTTGGTAAATACATTTACACACAGCCAATTTAAAAGGACCCCATTTACACAGTTAGTGGTTATTCTGCAAATTTTGCAGAAACCTACCTTCCTGGGCCTACCTTGGATTGACATCAGTGACTTTGAGCAATACAAATAATAGAGCCTGTTTCCTGTCACCAAGCAGGAAGGTAGAAGCAGTGTTCAGTACTTACAATAATTTTCTCTCTGCTCATTGCCAACAGCCCGAGAAACTTGGAGACATCTGCATATCGCTGCGGTACGTGCCTACTGCAGGAAAACTCACCGTTAACATCTTAGAAGCCAAGAACCTGAAAAAGATGGATGTTGGAGGACTGTCAGGTAAGTGCAGAGATGGTTTCAAACGCATGGTGGCACAAGATGCCTTGCACAGCATAGCCAAAGCTGTAGATGCTATTTTTTTAAATTGCAGCCTATCGGACAGCACAACTGTCTGTTATGCGAAAGACATCTTGGGAGTTTCAGAAAGTGGACCTGGGAATGCATTCTGCCTGTTGTTTGCAATTGGTTTTGTGGTTTGCAACTCACATGTTCTTGGTTTTCATTTTCTGGCTAAGGGTCTCCAGATTCACTTCCTCCCTCACATACCACAACCCTATTTGCAGTATCCTTCCGCGAGCGCACTTTCTTTAAACAGGCCTGTAAATCTTGTTCTTATCTCCTTACATTTGCTGTGCATTCAGTGTTAAGCTGTATCTTCCAGACAGCTTGGCGTTTTCTTCTGACTTCAAGAGGACAGCTTTTGTAGGAAAGAGGAATGCAGATTAGTCTTCGCATGGAGCCCACTGGTGCACCTCCTATGCTTCAATTATGAGGTTGTAACATAACCCTTAAATAGCACATCATGTATCACGCAGATGACAGGTTTATTTTTTTAGGCATGAAGAGATAAGTGACTTGGCCAGAATCACAGGATGTTGCAGTGGCAACCATCCCTGCTTGTCTAATTTGTCTTCTGTGTTTTTCAGTAGTAGCTCTGTGCCTTAGCAAGATACATCATTCCATACCTTTTCATACATCATCAGGTTCAAAAAAGCCCCACTTCTAAGCTGTTATTTTCTAGCAAATGGGCACACACAAATTTTTTACTAGATACCCCTGCGGCTTCACTCACAACTTCCTAGTCTTGGACACACTTTATCAAATCTGTTCTTCTCGCATAACTTGGGAGGCTCTGCAGTATAATTCTGTCCTCAATTCCCACATAATTCCGTGGCCTTGAATACAATGCATTTGGTAAAGTGGGTAGCATGTCCTATTCTGCTGTATGTCCGGGTGTGTTTATAGACTTAGACCCTCATTTTGAGATTGGCAGTAAATGCCGCCAAAAAACCATTGCAGCAGCTAACATCCATCCACCAAATAATGACCACAGCCGGATTTCCGCCACAAGAAGGGCAGAAATCCAGCTGTGGTAATACTGGCGAATAGTGTTAAGGTGGTGCTGCTACCACCAGCAGCACCATGCCAGTAGACCGCTGCCAGCTGAAAAATAATACGGCCTGGCGGTTTCTGGGGGGCATCTGGGTAGTGTTTGGTGAAGTGGGTGAGCCTCCTACAAGTGACAGGGAAGGAATTCCCTATCCCGGTAGGGCCTACTGCCATGGTTTTCGTGGCGTTGCGAAGGCCACAGAAACCATGATGGTAGGCAGGGCCATGATGCCACCGGCGGTACAATAGCGGCGGCTGGGCTGGAGATTCTTATCTCCGGACCGGCGGCTGCTACTGCCATGGGGGTCAGTAGCCAACCCGCAATGTCATAATGTGGTGGTATGACCCCTTTATGTCTTGTGCTCTGTGAACTATTCACCTCAACATCTGATTTTTCTGAAAATAACTTCTCTCTTTGATCTTAAAATTAACTTAAGAGCTCACCTTGCTCCATTCTTAGAGCTCTTTTCATTTTGCTACACAATTACATTATTTGTAAAAAAAGCTGGTGCTCTAGTACAGTATCTTCTGCACTCAGTCTGTTGCTTCACATTCTTCATGTCCCTCTTGTTTCTACATTCTTTGTATTTCATGCTGCTGTGGGGTCCCAGCTCCTGCTTATACACCCAGAATTTCTGTCACTTTCGATGCCCACACGTTTGAGCTGTAGTACCCCCATGACAGCGTGGACCACACAAAATTATATGCATTATTTTGCTATTCTACTCAATGCTTGTATCCCCGATGGAGTAGCCTTGTGTCTCCAAACAGTCCACATGTATGCACCATGTTCATGGTGGCAGATACATTTGATGACTTCCGCTTGTTGTGTTATGTCACTGTATGTTCTACTATTTGCATTTGTACAGCATGAATCGCCATTGTCAGGTATTGCGTGCGCCCTTACTACTTGTGCACCCTTTAGTTCAGATTTCGAAAGGTTGAAGGAAAATAATGCAAAACGTCCTGTACTTCATTATTTCATTACATCATTTATTTCTATGTAAACTGTTTTCCAGATGTCCGGTAGCACCCTGATCCTTCAAACTGGTGTTTGGATATTCCTTTTGGGTAACCCCTTCCAGGGTTAATGTTTGAAATCCTTCAGTTCTAACAATGCCTCTTATTAATATCAAATGTTGTGCTTGTCACAGGGATTAATCTGCGTTTGGTGTGTGTGGTGCGTCTGTGTGTGTGTTGAGGTGTGTAGGTTGAGGTTGTGTGTGTGCATGCATTTCTTGTGTCTGGACAGAGAGAAGTGCTAGCGTCTGTGTATGTATTGGGGGGAATCATCGTTTACAGCGATGCATTTACCACGAAGTGCATTTACAACAATGCCATTACCACGAATATGCCTTTACCACGCATGCCTTTACAACTAATTTCGTTCCAAAGGCATAAATGGTAAAGGTATATGCATGGTAAATGCTTTAAAGGTAAATATTGTTTTTTTTAATATTTTGTAAAGGCATGAATGGTAAAGGTGTGTGTGCATGGTAAAGGTTTTGCAGGTAAGTACAGGTAAGTGTTAAGTGGTTTAAGTGTGTATATATATATATATATATATATATATATATATATATATATATATATGGTTTTGAGGTTGGATATGGGTTTTGGGGTGGTAAGGGCATTTTTCGGTTTTAGGGTGGGTATGGGTTTTGGGGTGGTAAGGGCATTTTTACTTTTTAGGGTGGGTATGGGATTTAGGGTGGTAACGGTATTTTTATGTTATAGGGTGGGTATGGTTTTTGGGGTGGTATGGACATTTTTAGGTTTTAGGGTGGTAAGGGCAGTTTTGGTTTTAGGGTGGGTATGGGTTTGGGTTGGTAAGGGCAGTTTTTGGGTGGGTATGGGTTTTGCGGTGGTAAGGGCATTTTAGGGTTTTAGGGTGGATATTGGTTTGGGGATGGTAAGCACCTTTTTAGGTTTTAGGGTGGTTATGGTATTTAAGATGGTGAGGGTATTTTTAGGTTTTAGGGTGGGTATGGGATTTGGGATGGTAAGGGCATTTCTTTAGGTTTTAGGTTGGTATGGGATTTAGGGTGGTAAGAGAATTATTAGGGCTTAGGGTGGGGATGGTTTGTGGGTGGCAACGCATGTGTGTGTATACATAAATATACATATATATAAATATATGTATATATATATATGTAATTATATATATTTTAATATATCCACAAATCTATACATAAAATATATATAATATGTATGTTTAAATATATACACAAACATATATATATATATATATTTATATATATATACACACACACACATATAGATTTTGTGTATATATATATATATATATATATATATATATATATATATATTTACTGAACACAAATTGCCCCCGTAATGCGGCCGTTACATCGCAGCGGTCCTGGTCGGGCTCAGGGACGCCCCAACATATGTTACTCCACACTCTCTCCTTTACTCCAAAGGGAGAACCAGGACACCTCGGTATGTACTTTAGAGTTTATTCACAGCCAGTCAAACAAAATCCAATGCGTTTCGGCAAACTGCCTTGCTCATGGATAGAGCTACATTTCTTCTTCTCATTTAAATATCATAATACATTAACATAAAAGAAGGACTAGTTCGATCTGTATACAGAGTATGTGTATGGATGTGTGCATGACTGCGTAGGTGTATATGCATGTATGTGAATGTGTATATGTGTATGATTGTGAATGCAGATGTGTGTTTGTGTGTGTGTGTTTTTGTGTACCACTGTGTTTATGTATTTGTATGTGTATCTGTGAGTGTTTATGTGTATGTATGTTTCTGTGTGTGTGTGTGTGTGAGAGAGAGAGAGAGAGAGAGAGAGAGAGAGAGAGAGAGAGAGAGAGAGAGAGAGAGAGAGAGACCATGTGTTTGGCTAAAGGGGTGTAGGGTATGTATTTCTAATGCTGATGTCCTGTGGCTGCATGTTTGTTCATTAGACACTTGTCACAGGCCCCATTTACAACAAAGCCTGTGACAGATCCCCTAGAAAATATGATCTATGTAAACATGAGCATGTCATTAATCAGTTGCATACTGTAATCTCCACTGAAGTGTGTAGCCCTGAAGCCTTGCTGCAGTCATTGGATATAAATGTTGAATATTGCATACTGTCTAAAAATACAATCACACCAAGTGTTTGGATAGTCCAAGCACCATCGGTCCTGCCATTGTACTGCATCCTTTGGTGATTGTGTTGTATTGTAGCGCTTTCTACTTCTGATGAGAGGCTGAAGCACTTTGTGAATAGGCATCAATGTACTTACAGGGATATTTATGGCATTAGAGACTTTGTTATGCATGGGGACAGTCATACTGTTCATCACAAAATTGTCACATGGTTTGTAAGCAGTCGCGGCTCCTCCATTAGGGCAGAGGAGCGTCGCCCCCACACCACCAGCAGCAGCTGCTGAAAATCGTTTAACAAACGAAACGATAATAAACCATGTTTATTATTGTTTCGATTGTTAAAGGGACGGGGCATTGGGAATGACAAGATAAGGGGAGTCCACTGTGCAGACCCCTCACTGCTCATGTATGTTTGGCTGCCGTCTCGGGCCGGCCAAACATGCATGCGCAGTAGCCTCCCTCCAGCCCAGCAACACAGTTGCCGGGCTGGCGAGAGCATGCACAGGCAAGCAGTTTGCCTGGGAGCAACCTGGCTGGGCGCCCCCAGCCAATCCTAACGCAGCTTTGAACAGCATCAGGATTGGCCGCAGGGCAGGCTGGGAGCCTGTGCCTGCCTGTAGCGAAGGGGGAGGAGCAGCGCCGTGGCGGAGAAGCAGGTAAGTGATTTATTATTTTTTAAATTAATTTGTCCCTCCGTGCATCCTCCCACACACCTCCAGACCGGCCGACCCCAACAAAGCCCTGCGAGCCACTCCTGCTTGTTACCAGTACGCCTTGCAATCAATTCAATAGTCACAGACTGTCATGCAGTATGTCCTGAAGAGGCTGTGCAATCTGCCATGCAGGGATGATGCAGCTGATTCCACTTGCACTTGTTCTGGTCATTGAGGTGATCAGGCCTGTGGTCAAGAAAAGCTGGTGTATGCAGTCATGCAGGGTCATGCCCGAATATAGCAAAAACGGAAACAATTCACGGTCTGGGGGTCACATGGAGCTTCTGTCATGCTCTGTGACTAGTTGTGTCAGGGAATCAGCAAGATGGCCATAGGGTGAGCTGCTGCGGGAGCATCCGAACAACAACGCTGCACTCGAGGGGAGAAGCATGTGGCATCGAAACAGTGGACCGAATCTTTGATGCGTGGTTAACGGCGTCTGGCCGTGAGCATTTAGAATCCTGAGGCATGCCTCGCTGCTGAGTCACCCGGAGCAGAGGGATGCCTTGCAGTCATGCTTCCCACCTGGGCAATGGACGGTGCAGTACGAAGGCGCATGGTGGCAGCCGGAGTTTAGGCGGTTACTGCAGACATGCAGAAGAGACAGTACTGTGAGTGTGCCTGTGCGCTCCATATTTGCTCAATTGCGGAGGTAAGACAATTGGTGGGGCAGGGGGGTGGGGAGTAGCAACCAGATGCTTGGGCGCACTCACTTGCCAAGGAGCAGGGCTCCAAACTCTCCCTGTTATGCACCTGAAAAGAGACTTCAGAAGGGGCACACAGGGGTAGAAATGATTATCTTCAGGCTCCACCTGGTTGGTTTACAGGAAGCATGCAACATTTTTTCTAGCACCTCCAGTTTTTATGAGGGAATAACCAGCGTGCTGAAAGGATACCAGGGGGAGAGAGTCTTCATGCGATCCCCTTCTCTGGGGGTTATAACACTATTAACAGCCCACCCTAAAGCCCATAAGCCCACAAGGGGTTAAAGCAACCAGTAGGGTGGCATTAGGCCACCCTGCTGGTGGAGAGGATCGGTGGAAGCCACAGAAGCAGTCTGTGTGGTACAGAGGCACCTTGCTGCTCCCTCGTTAGTCTCTGTCGTCCCCTCTAATTTTTCCATTGCAATGGGCTAATCGCCTCTAAAAGATGATAAAGTGTCTTGCATGTGATGGATTAACAAAACTTCGAGTAGTGGCTAAAACCCCCCAAGTCCCACAGATGTAGAAAACTGTCTTCTATGGTACCCAAGGAAATAACCATACTCTCTAATAAGGAGGCCCATTCCGACAACCCTACAGTGGCTCCACAACAAGGGGAAGCACTTGAGCAGAAGATGACCACTGAAGTTTCTTTGTTCAACCTAAAATCCCAGAACCCTACTGAATTGCCATCATCAGAGGCTGTATATAGTTGTCAACAACCTGGGTACCAATCCTCTCCAAGGACATAACAGTAGAGGCCCCCTCTCAAGGGCCAGCTATGAGAGCAAAATAGTAATAGCATTCAACCAAGTGAAAGTTCTAAACGCAAACCTACATACCCTTTGTTCACCATTCCCAATCCAAAGACTGTGAGAAGTGAGAGGGCTTCTCCTGAAATCGGTCTCCAGTCCTTATAATCCATCTCGGGGCAGCAGGGGCAGCAGCGGCATCAGGGTCACTTTGTTAACCCAGCGCAATTTCTACAAATGTTTTGGAGTGTGCCAGCCAGGCATCTTTACAGGCTTTGCGAAACTCTGAGAGTACCGCAAACTGCACTCAGCCATAGTCCCTTCTACTCCTGGAAGCTATACCCGTCACGCAGTTTCCAACTTCTCAGCCTCCAGTACAAAGATCGGCTTCATCAAGTCTGCCTCCGCCGTCCTCTTTGCTGGAAGTAATGCTCACTGAGATCTTAAAAGAGTTACGTGACATGAAAATATCTCAGGAGGAAGTCCATAAAGAAACAATGAGCAGATTGGTCAAATTATTAATAGTAGTATTCTTCTCATATGTCGCAGGTGGAACAACAGGTCTCCGATCTGGAAGATGCCAGCAGTAAGCACGGAAATTAATTTCTCAAGAGGCAGGCTGAACTGGAAGAACTCCAGATCAAGCTAGATGAAGCAGAAAATAGGTCATGATGCTCCAGCCTAAGATTTGGAGGAATACCCGAGGACTATGAGGCTGGGACTTCTATTAATAAAATGATCTCCAACCTTTGTTTTCAAGCATATTCTTCCGGACAAGGCTCCAGGAACTTTAGACGTATCGATCATGCAGGCCCATCGGGTACCCACAATAAGATCTCCCAATATGAAATTCCCACATACAATTTTAGTAAACTTTGGCAATTTTTGAATCAAAGAAGAAATTTTGTCTCATGCTATTAGGATGAGACGCTATAAATCTGCTGATAATTTCTCATTTCGTGTTTTCTCGGACATGTCTTTCCAGGCTGCTCTGTGCAGGTGAGAATTTATAGGAATGAATGACAACTTCAAGAGACAAGGAGCTCCTTCTGGTTCAATTCAACAGTTTAAGATTAAAGTGCTCTTTAAGGGACAGGCCTGTATTTTTCATTCAGTTGGTCATGCTACAGAATTGTTGCAGTCAATAGGAGAGCAAGCTCCTTGATATCTTTGCCAGGGACTCCTGGGACTGTTATATGAGGGTCAGTTTGTTGAATGCCAGAAGCAAATAGGCAAATGCAAGATGTTCCAATATGATTAATATGTTCCTGAACTTGGTTTTGATTAACTAGCTTAACCTGGACCATCTGCTGTCATTCTTTTGACGCATACCCAGGAGTGCCACACCTTTGCACTCCATTCTAGGGGGTGAGGTGAGAGGGGTGTGAGGGGGCTCTAGGGCCACAAGGGAGGGAGTTCCTTTGGGTGGGTCAGAGCCTATGATGGGTGGGGCTTTGATTGGAGAAGTGGGGTAGGGAGCACATCAGGGGGTAGGGTTTGGTGTGCTAGGGTGGGTGAAAATGGCAGGTGAAATGTTGAAGGATGGTTCTTGGATATTTTGGGAGAAGATGGGGTAGAAGATGTGGTACTTGCAGGATACGGCCAGATTAGAGAAGCCCCTATTGTCTCTCAAGGCATGATCGGCATAGCTTGCATACTACGACTGCAACTATGTAGGTAGATGGCAGGAAGGAGCTTAAAAGTTGCTGCATGCAATGTAAATTGGGTAATTTACCAGGTGAAACTTCAAGCAATACTCTGCTGGGTAAGGTCATCACAAATTCAGATCATTCTCTTGCAGGAGACCCATTTAAAACTGCAGGCTAAAATTCCTAAATTACCCAATTTTATCTCAGTCTTTTTTTGCATCTGCCAATGCCACTGTGCGTGGGGTGGCCATCCTAGTAACACACAAATTCCCAGGTGAAGTTTAACAGCTGTTTGGAGATCAACACGCAAGATGGCTTATAATCAGCACAAAAATTCTAAATCAGCATGTGCACTTTGCAAGTTTTTATGGTCCCATTGACAGTTAAATAATTTCCTTTCAGGGTCTATATAATGTTTTGATTATACTTCCCGGTTTGCTGGCCGCAGGGGGGGGGCAGTGTTGGGGTGTTTAATATCATACCAGACCTCAGACTCAATACATCACATCAGAACAAGTCACAGAATAAACCGAGAGCATCTGGCTTTTTGGTAAAATTTATTCGAGATCTGGCTTTGGTGGATCCCTGGAGGGTAGATCATCCACAGGCATTAGATTTTACTTGTTTTTCCTAAAGATACAACACGGCCTCCAGGACAGAATATGTCTTAATCTCATTTCAATGGGCCAGGGGTGGTTCAAGTATTCTTTCTAATCCGTTTTCTGATTATTCGGTTCCTTTGATCAACCTATATATGCCTGGGTGCCAGGTAGATCGACCGCGATGGAGATCTGACAAGTCTCTTTTGACAGATGAAGGGTGGATGGCGATCGGTCACTGCATTCTTTCAGAACAACAAAAGGTCAGCCTCCTCATTTGCTATTTGGGAAGCCTGTAAGGCTTTCATAAGGGGGGAAGTGATCTCCTACAAAGCTCATCTAAATAAAATAACCAGGGAGAAAACTTCAGTCTTCAGCAGGTGCTTGATCAAGCAGCACTGACTCATCAGGCTACTTATGATCCGGATTCCGCCTACAGATTGAAGGAGGCACAGGATACATTAAGGGACTATTATTTGTCCCGGGAAATAGTTAATCAGCAAACATGCTTCCAACGACAATACAAAGGAAATGAGCATGTGGGCAGGCTGTTGGCCTGGCCCGTAAGGAAAAGGTCTAACAATGCTATTATTAAGTCAATTTTTGATGAGGCTCATGGGATTATTGTGAACCATCCTAAGGTAATTGATAAGGTGTTCCTGTCCCATTGTTTAAGATTGTACACTTTCACACCTGAGACTAATGTGGGACAGGTAAATCAATATTTAAGATTGGTTAATCTACCCACCCTAAGAGAGTAATCACAGGCCTCGCTAATAGTGCCCATTACTTTGATAGAGGTGAAAAAGGCAATCTCAGCCCCACTTAATGGGAAGGCCTGCGGTGAGAATGGCTTGCCGGCCGAGGTGTATAAAGTACTGATAGAACAAATAGCATAATTCTTCGTTATTCGTTTTAATGACATACTCAGTGGGGCTGAGATACCTGGGCCCAGATTTAAGAAGCTCTAGCGCCACATTAGTGTCATTTTTTGACACTAGTGTGGTGTTAGGCTTCAAAAATCACCACACCATGTTTACAAAGAGGTGCAACGCATGCATTTTGGCACTTTGTAACTTCTTGTCCCACATTATTCTGCCACCAGGCATAATGTATGCAAGGGGAGCGTTCCCCTGTTAGGGTGACCAAAAAAACGGCGCAAGTCCCCCAGAATTTTTTAAGGAAATTTATATAATGCTCTGTCAGTCCATCTGGGTGAATAAAAACTTTGTAAGAAGCTTGACATGCTTTCTTTATCTGTAGACATTACCCCATTCCAAGAAATACTATTAGGTCGCTTTTTTAGACTGGGCTATAAAGGCTGCTTCATCTTACAAGCAAGACTTTACTGGTCAGACAAAGCAAAACATGGGTCCAACTCAAAGAGGGTAGAGTGTCTATCCCGGATCGTCTTATCTTCTCTTACCTTCAAATCCACCATTTTATGCAGACAGCTGAGACAACGATAGATCTTCTACAATTACCCAGACCTTTTATGAGAAAAGCCAGACAGGTATGGGCAATTGGTTTCGGATCTTGTGCCAGCAGTCTTCTGCAAGAATCATCCCCCGCTCTCTGACCAAGATCGAAACTGCAACAGGGTGTAAAATAGATCCGCAGCTGTGTAGGCATTATAATATTCTCTCCCAGAAAGCAAAAAGGGGTGCGCAAACTTCCAAAAAATGTCTTTCTTCTCAAAATGGATGCTCTATTATACACCAGCCCGAATTAAGAAAGCATTTTCATCAGCCTCTGGTCAATGCATGTGCTGCAGGTATAACCATGGGGATTGGCTACATCTATGTTTTATGTGCCCTGACTTAGTAGAATATTGGGAGAAAATATTTCAGTGGATTAGTTTCTAAGTTCATGCTTTCCTTGTCCCAGGCTCCTCTGGAGCTCTCTTCGTCATCACCAGCTGCACAAGTTTATCTACCCATTCCAAACAAACCTTTTTTATCGCCTCCCTAGTTGCAAAAACATTAATACTACAAGTATGGAAGTCAACCCTACCTCCATTTTACGAGGATTGGGAGCTTAAAATGAAATCAGTACGCTACAAGGAACAATTGTATGCTCAATGAGCCAGTGCAATTTGAACATTTAAGGGTATTTGAGGAGAGAGTATTGATCTAACCCTGGAATGAAGGGCTGTATAATTTTACTCTGGGAAACAGCAGTATATTGATGTTGAACTTTCCCCAAACTGAATGACATGTCGATGTTATTGTCTATCCCAAATAATTTTGATTAATTGTTAAAATGTGAACCTCTGTTTCTTAGTATTGATGATTGGCTTTATGTACCGGCAAACATTGATAAAATAATTTAAAAAACAAAATCATTTCACAAGCTGCCCAGTTAGCAGATTTATAGAAATGATAAAAATGTGAGAAAAATGCACAATGAGGGGATGTAGATTACCTGTATTTTGTGTCCATCCCTTGTTTTAGAGAACTTACATTGTGTCCACCAACTAACAAGTTGAGGGAGTGGGGGAGGCCATCTGACTGTGATTCTGTGCAAATTATTAGTGTATAATCAATGCCTTTATGAAACAGAAGTGATATTGCAAGTAAAACTTTCCTGTTTAGATATCAGACAACAACAAAAGGGAATGGACCGCCCACCTACTACTTAGGTTCTGCTAACATCTTGTGAAGAAATATGTAAGACCAGTTGGCACAAACAAGGTTATACTTAAGTAGTTTGAGGGCAGCCAAGACAAGGTTAACAAGCATTGTCAAAGCCAATAGGTTTCAACAATGCGAGATCTATTGGCTTTGTCAATGTTTTTTAGACATATTGTACAGCAGCACTGGCTTCAGTGCAGAATGGCTGAAAGTAAAAAAAAGAAAGAGCGCTGTGTTACAAAACTTTTTTTCTTTACTTTCAGCCATGCTGCAACATGGCTAAGAAACATTGGCAAAGTCAATAGATCTCACATACGCAAGATGTATTGGCTTTGCCAATGCATGTATGCCTTACTAGCAGTACCTGGAATTCTCTAGTTCACCTTGGCTCAAGCGTTTGTCTCGTGATTTTTATAACTCGTATATATTTCTCTACAGAAATAAAACAATATTTGGGCTCTGGCACATTTAAAAGACAATCTGCATTCTAAGCTTTTTCATACAGGGGCATAGGGCAAACCACTGTGCTGCACCTCCTCCCCCAAAACAAATTCCTTCAGGGGACCTTCATTCAGCCCAAAGCAAGCCTATGAACATATTTGAGCTATGAGAGACTTCACGCCTACATCACATTTTGGGGAGGGCATTATTTCGCGCCACTGCCCTTCTTTCATGGCTTTTCCGCGGAAACAACCTCTCTCCCGACGTTCATGCAAATTAGGGGGGGTGCTATTATCCAGTTTCAGAATTGCAGGGGGCAGCAGATGTGAAGTGGCTTATGGTAAAATATACAATCTCTCCAAAGGGTGGCGCTGCTGAAAATCTGTCAAGAAAGTGATCAGGGCGCTCGTTATTTTCTGTCCTTTCAGCAGCCATCACACGAATGCTTGAGTGCTTTTGACAATTTCCTCGGAGCTAATTATGACCCTTCCTGCATCCTGCGTACAAGAACGTCTGCACAGCCCACCCAGCCGTAAAATGGGTTAATGATGAACTGCGCGTTCAGCATGTGGTGACTGTTGGCTCTGGATTTTTGAGACCAAAACCGAACGCAGCGGAATCCCTCTTCCTTGTGAGGAGGTAATGCCAATAACACAAGAGAAAAAAATAAATCGGCTACAGCAAGCCTCCGATAAGCACATCATGTCCAGTTTCCATTCAGAAAAGCAGCTTCTGTTACAACAGCAGGAACCAGATAAACAAGGATAGTACAGTGTGCACACTGACCTTTTAAACTGAGGGCATTAGTAAAAATGGTGTGAATTTGACTAAACAAGAAAGCCTGACTTCCACTAGCTAAATCTGAGTCTTGCGGAGGGTGTTTCTATCCATGAGAATATTTTGAAACAAGCTTTGCCTAAACCAAAGGGGTTAACATTTGCCTGATGTTGCGGGTCAGGCCTATTGGCTTTTCTCTCCAATGCTTGTTTACTCAGCAGCACTTAAGAACAAGTGCAAAGAAAAGCATCCGTAAAATGTATGGTACACAAAATAAAGCAACCTATTTTTCCTTTTTTCAGATGCCTTTGTCAGCTCTCATTCCCAAGCGCTATCAGACTGCTTGCCGATTAGTTTTAAATCTCAAATAGTCTCTCATTCATTCCAGAGCAGGACTTAGGTGTTGTAATCATAGATTCCTCCTTGGTAAGTAGGAGTCAGGTTGCCAGTTCATGTAGGGTAGAGGTTATAGATGTATTTAAAAGGTTACAGGGTAAGTTACAAGTTACTTAATAGGAAGACCCCACCAGGAGCAGCATCCTATCTGCTCAGCCACTCTCTCGGTCACACTCCTCCAGTCACTCACCAACATTCCAGGGCATCACACATTGGCTGAGCAGAGAACAAAGAAGGTGTGCACAGAATGCCTTACAAGCACAGCAGACTATAGCAATAAACTGCCAATAGAAAAGGAGTGAGACTAAAATACTCCTTTTGGCTTATCCGAAGACATAACTGACAATGTGTCAATTCAAAAGGTAAAGGTTCAGGAGCAAAATAGCTAGTGGTTGAAAGAGGCTGACCCAAACCCTTTAAAGCAAGTATAGAGTGCAATATGTGTATAGTGCCAGCTTTTACATTTTTGGGTGCAGTGCTCAAATAAATTGCCTAAACAAGTCATCAGCTTTGCAGACAATGCTGAAAGGGCATTTATGAAGTACTGCAATACATTTATATTGTGCTAAGCAAGTCTGATCGTTTCCCAAAGTTGTTGATGGTTTCACCACCACTCCTTGTACTCACAAACCTTTGAAAGTAATAAAGCAAAGCACTGTATATTTTAGTCCAATTTCCCTTTTTTGGGCCGATCCTGTCTGGCAGTGCAGTTGTCTGGTTTCAGAAGACATACTGTGTGTTTATCAAGAACATTAAGGGACTTGTAGCCAGTCCAGTGCTTAACAATGGTTGACTTTCTTTTCACTCATTTGTCTGCTTCTCATTCGTGCCCCAGGTTGTCACTTTGTTTGTCTCTCCCATGGAGAATGACCTCTTTCTACCCATGTTTTTGATTGTCTGGCTTCTATGCTTCTACTGCTACTGCTTGCTTTGAGGGAACTACTTTTTTCTTTTTGTTTAAGCCCTGCATGAGTGTGCATGTATTTTCCTTTTCTTCACTTTTGGGCTCTCCCCCCCAATGAATTACATGCACCACATTTTGTATTGCTGCTCTTATATACAATATTCTTAACACTGTTTTATTTCAGTGCTTTCATAACAAATATTATTGTCTTTTTTTGCTTTGTTTTCACTCTAATTCTGTTATGTTCATTTTTTGCTGTCTTGACGTGATGCATTGTAATTACTTTCTTTAAAAATAGGATCGCACGTGCACCCTTGTTTTCACGCAGCTTCAACTATATCAATGCTATTCTGTCTCGCTGTAATAAGTTTCTTTTTAGATCTTCTCTGCTGACACTACATGCGCTGTCGCTGCGAGGAGTACCATTTACAATAAGTGGCTTGGAGCCAGCCCATTACTTAACATTGTTTGGCTTCATTGTCACTCTTATTTGCTGCCTCGTAATTGGCCAGCGGTCGCCAATGTCACTTCCTGTTCTTTCGTTTGGTGCATGGATGAAGTGCTAATTGATTTAGTCTGATTAGTGTCCTTCCAGTGGCCATCCACTGCTAGCGCTTTGAATCAAGTACTATTTTCTTTATTCTTGCTGTGTTGCTTCTAGTTGCTAACTCCTTATTGCTACCGCCTTGTTGCTTGCACCCGCTTTTCAGTCTTGTTTTTTGCCCACCCTCCCCCACCTCCTACCAGTTTTTTTTCCCTGCAGTTTTCAATAGCGGGAACTCGACCAGAAGGTAATTGGAGCGCTCTACCTGAGCAGCGGTACATTATACATGATCACATTCATTTTTAAGGCAAGCAGAGATTAAGTGATTTGCCCAGAATCACAGGCTGTTGAGCAGACGCGGAGACCCCAATGTGGTTTCCTAGTATTTTTATTTTCTCTGCAGCTGTTTGTTCGGCTTGCAGTGGTCTCTACTCGCTTTAAGCTTTTGAAAAGAGTCTTGGTTTTGACTCAAGAGTCTGTGATTCTGGATAAATTGCCATGTATCTTAAAAAATGAATTTGACCTTGTTTCCTGTGCAACCTTTTATTTGGCTTGTGCTCTCGGCCAAATTTAAGCCTTCGGAAAGGTAAACATTCATCAAGCAGGCTTCCTTGCAGCTTCAAAGGCTTTTTTTGTTGAGCAGTGGTGCTCCGGCCCTAGTTCAGCCATCACAGTGAACAACCTGACACAGATTGAGTTCCCGTCCCTGGAACTGAGGTTCAACTAGTTGAGTAGCACAAGTGAACTAAATCCATTTCTCGTTGTGAGATTGCTTCAGTAGAGTACAAGGAAGTCTCTTTTCTCCAGAAGCAAAGAGGTGCAAGTATAACAGTTTCCTTAAATATCCAAGGATCTGAGCAAGCCGATCATACTGTATCCTTTCCAGTTAATCAAATAATATTTTATATTCCGTAGTACGGTAGTATTGTTTAATTCTGTCCAACAAAAAGGCACTGCTTTATTTGTATTTACCACGTAATGGTCGCTAGGCATTCGAGGCTATTCTCCCCTCTCTCAAACTGCAAGAACATTGGACTCTGAAAATAAAACTAATGTAAAATATAGCGTGCAGAAGCATATGTTTGAGCACAAACGTAAAAAAATATCATTGGCTGGAAAATTTCAGAATTCTTGTTTCATTGAGTTTATTATGCAAGTTCACAAAATACGGTCTGCACTCAATATGACAACTCAAAATAACGAGCACTGGCAAAACTATTAGATTTTGCCTACGTGAGCTATTGGCTTTGTCAATGTTTTCAGACATGTTCCAGTGCAGCATGACTGTTCGGCCCATATTTATACTTTTCTAGCGCCGCATTTGCGTCATTTTTTTATGCAAAAGCAGTGCAAATTTACAAAATATAATTGAATTTTGTAAGTTTGCGCCCCTTTTGCATTAAAAAAAACTAAACAAATGCAGCACTAGAAAAGAATAAATATGGGCCTTCGTGTTGTTGCTTACTCCGTTCCACCCTCTGTCCTCTATCTTGCCCCCTCCCACCGTCTGTTATGTTGTTTGCCCCCTCCTTGTTGTTGCTTGCCCCCTCGCACCCTCCCTGTTGTTACTTGCCTGCTCCCGCCTTCCCTGTTCCTGATTGCCTTTTCCCACCCTCCTGCACTCTCCTGTCACTGTTTTGTTACCTCCTGCCATAATAAATAAAATCACTATTACGTGTCCAGCACTGGCTGCACCATAGCATTTTCTTTTCTTTTTTTAAATCATTCTTCCTGCTGACCTTTCACCCCACCCTCCCCTCTGTTGTCATTGCTTGCCCCCTCTCACTTGCCTTAACAAAATAAAAAATCTATGACGTATCCAGCTGGCCATGTCGTAATCTTTTTTGGCTCTCATCCTGTCTTCCTCCAACAGGCTTCCCGCCCTTTACTCAGCACCAACAAAAAGGACTATGGTGCACCATCTCTCAATGTCATACGCTTTAAATAAAAAAAAAATCAAGCTGAAAGCATTGACAAAGCCAATTGCCTGCATAGGCAAGGCTTATTTGCTTTGCCAATTCTTGTTTAAATGGGAACACTTCCATGCGTTCTGTGTTCCTTCGTTAGGGTCGAGCGCGAGCAAGCGCCCTGGACCATGTTGTAATCGCTCTGTGGGCTTCCAACCACAACCATGTCACGCCCATCACTTTCATTAGTTCGTGGGCTTGCCTTTTAAAAATCAATTGATTCCATTTGTGAAAGGCATGCATCCGCAATGCCTTTCCGGTGTTTAGCCTTCCTTAAGCGCACCGCTAAACTACTGAAAACATACGAGGTTCCGTTTTCAGCTGGTTTCTGAACTACTTTATATTTTCATTTCCTGAGTAGCGCGATCTCGCTGGGCAGAAGTCGAGTGCTTTGTGTGACATCGACCCTGTTACATGGATAATTGCACTTTTGCCAGTAACATGGATATTTGCACTTTTTCTGATAAATTTCACGGCGAGGAACTTCTGTTTCCTTTTCTGTGTCTCCTTCACGCTCATGGCGACCATTGGCTCACATATGTTAAACTGTTTTACTTTTCATTATTAGTTTATTTGGCAAAAAAGTCTGGTTAGGAGTTTACAACGCTAATAGCTCTAATGCGAGCAAACACGAGACCCGTTGCATTGCAAATGCTCGTCTTTAAATTGTCAGTGGTGAGTTTGATTTTCTCCTTTCCTATGTGTGTTTCTTTTAAACATTTTTGATGCACATATATCCATCCCGACTAATATTCAATACACACCTATCCAGTTGTTTTACTCTACCTTAGCAAGGAATCCTTTAATGTTTACTTTCCACAGAGGTGTGAAGCAGTTCTACTTTTCGGGTTTCTGCCGCATATTGCTCGGTGCCATCCAGTCTCCCAGTCCCCTGTGTTACGCTTTGTCACTTTGGAACAGCAATTTCCCTGGAGCAGTGTGAAGTCACGTATTTGATGATGAAATACACCTTGCTTTGTCTTTTTTCTGCTTTGTGTTGCTTTTTCACAATGCTTCAACTTTATTCATGGCATTCTGTCTCACTGTAATTCTGCGTAATACGTTTCTTTTTAAGTAAGCGCACCCTTGTGCGCTTTGTGTTCTTTCATTTTAAAACTATCAGTGATGAGTTTAATTTTCTCCTTTCATATACATATTTCTTTGACACATTTGATGTCCCCCACCACCCTGTGCGTTCTGTGATATTCCATCCTCTTAATAACACCCCATTGTTTGTTGGTATATATGTCTGCACCTCTTACTTTCTTATCTCCAGTGCACGCTCCTTGCAGTTTTACACTTACCATCAGCTAACTATTCCTGCACGCACTGCCGTAGCAAGCTTGCCATGGCTTGTTTTAAAAGTAAGGAAAAGCTGTTGCGTGTTGTGTTGTGTTATACATGTTTGTACAGGACAATAACACTTGCGAGGGTATCCTGGCGCTGAAGCAGGTATGAGTCTAGGCACACTTGGGTCCTAGTGACACTACTAGAAAAGCTAGGTCTTCAGCTTCTTGCGGAATTCAAAAAGTGAGGAGAAGGCTCTTATGTGTAGTGGCAGGTCGTTCCAGGAGCGAAGTATGAGAAGCCTCAACTTCCAGATCTGGTTTCCCGTATGCAAGGGATGTGTGCAAGTAGAAGTCCAAATGAGTACAGGTGTCTGGAAGGTTTGTGAAAGCAGATGCGGTTGTTGAGATACGCTGGGCTAGTGTTATGTAGTGCCTTAAATGTGTGGGGATTAAACTGTGTTAATTTGTGAACTGGGAATCAGCGGACCTCCTTCAGGTGCGGTGTGATTCGAGTGCGGTGTGGGACGCTGAGAGTGATTCTGGCCACTGAGTAATAACTGCTCCACAGCCTTCTGGTGATTTTTGCGTTGATCCCAGCAGAGGGTGTTCCCATAGTCCAGCTTTCTTGTGACAAAGGCGTGCATGATGGTTTTCCTGGTGCTGATTGGAAGCCATTAGAAAATATTCCTCAGCATCTTCAAGGTATGGAAGCATGAGGCAATGATGGCTTTAACATGTTATGTTTGCTCTCGATAATGATCCCAAGGTTCCTGGTGTGTGTGTGGGGGGAGAGGTAGAGTGTTGGTCCTAGCTCTGTTGGCCACCAGGTGGAGTCTTGCAGTCAAGGCCAGACTGGCCATACTGGGCATTGGGCATTTCCCCAGTAGGCTGATAACATGGGGCTCATTTTCACCTACTGAAGCCACCCTCATTAAAGGAGTGGAGTGTACCCAGTATTTCCGGCTAGTGGAGTGAAAATACAAACCCCAGATAAGCCAATCAGATACCAGAGACTCCACTGGGCACATCTTGCAGCCTATCTGCACATTTTCCAGCTAGGGAGAAGCTCTGAGAACGAGGCTTGGTGTCTGTCCCTGCAGCCTAGCTTCATTTTGAGGCCAACTCTCACCTGCTGGTGGAGCAAGGCCAGATGCATATCATTCTCCAGAAGTGTTCACAGAGCAAAATCTATCACTTGTAAAGTGCAGGTAAATAGACTTCTCTTTAAGTTTTGTTTTCTAATTTTGACAAAATACAAGTTTGAAATGTGAAGTGTTGCATTGACTGCACTGTGCATGAGAGCTCTTCTCTCCATATGAGCAAAGTGTGCATTTAAGTACACTCAGTACCTGTGTTTGTTAGCTCCTAACTTCCTGCAGATTAACATAAAAGTCAAGAGAAGTCACACTGTTAACCTGTCACTCCTTTCACATACACAAACCATCACCTGTGAGCTAAGTAAAAGAAGTGCAGAACAAAGGAGAGAATGGAAACAGGTAGAAGCAGACAGGAGGTGGGGTGAGAAAGGGGTACTATGGAGGAGCAGAATGGAGATGGTAGAGAGAGAAGGTAGCAAGAAAAAGAGGGAGAAAACAGGGAGACAGAATAAGAATGCAAAAGGGGAAGAGAGGGAAGCAAGGAAAAGGAGACAGGCAGGGCAGAAAGGGGCGAAAGAAGATTGAAGCACTAACAATAGAGGTAAAATGACAATGAAAGAAAGAAGGAGAAGCATAAGAAAGAAGGGGCCAGAGGGTAACAGTCGGAATGTAATAGAGAATAATAGGTGAGGCATGAGGCGAAAGAATGAGCTAGCAGAAGAAAGTAAAGAGGTAGAAAATGAGAAGTGAAAAATTGCAATATATGAGGAATAATGTGTTGCCAAATGCTCAATTGTTCTATGGTAGCACAAACAGTTCCCCACACAGGGCTGCATTTACAAACTGGTACCGACGCACCAGTTTGTAAAGCCTTGTGCCACATTACACCTGCGCCAGTATAATTTATGCAAGGTAGGCATTCCCCTGCAAAAAGCCCCACAGGAATGGCACAGTGAAATTTACAAGATCACAGCATAATTTTCTTTTAATGCCTGCTCAGGGCAGGTGTTAAAGTGACGCTGCACTGTTTTCAATAGGGCCCCTTAGCATTGTTTGACTAGCATCAACATTTGTCACACTAATTCAACAATGCTAGGGCTTAGCGCCACAACTGCGTCAGAATTTCTGATCTAGTTGTGCACACCGTGGACCATGAAGCACTGTACTATAAATATACAGCGCTCTCATGGTGTTGTTAGAGGTACACATGGCTGCGCAAGAAAACTGGCCCATCGATCACGATGTGCAAGTTTCTACTGAATGAGGCACTTATTTTTTCCAGTGGGCGATTTCAGTCATGCAGGCATTGAACTTGGTACAGGTACTGGGTGTCTTGTCTATGAGGAAAGAATGAGTTGCCTGTCATCGGCTTAGGATGATGTTGTGAGAGTGGATGATGCTGGCTAGAGGGATCATGTATATGTTGAAGAGAACGTAATGAGGGAGTATCCTTGCAGATGAGATGAGATTGTGGGCATCCGAGGTGTGCAGTGCCAGGTTGAATCACTGGGGCCTTCCAGTCAGGAAAGAGGGGAGTCTTCTCATAGTATTACTTGAATGTTTGGGGCACATTTTCAACTTTTAAGTGATTCATGAACGACCCAAGGTTGAATACAGAAACTCTGGAGTACTGTAAGGCATAAAGGGGGTCATTCTAACTCTGGCGGGCGGCGGAGGCCGCCCGCCAGAGTTCCCCCCTCCGAAATACCGCACCGCGGTCAGTAGACCGCGGAGGGTATTCTAAGTTTTTCCCTGGGCTGGCGGGCGGTCGCCAAAAGACCGCCCGCCAGCCCAGGGAAAAACTCCCTTCCCACGCGGATGCCGGCTCGTAATCGAGCCGGCGGAGTGGGAAGGTGCGACGGGTGCTGTTGCACCCGTCGCGTATTTCACTGTCTGCCAAGCAGACAGTGAAATACTTGTAGGGGCCCTCTTACGGGGGCCCCTGCAGTGCCCATGCCAGTGGCATGGGCACTGCAGGGGCCCCCAGGTGCCCCGCGACCCCCCCTACCGCCATCCGGTTCCCGGCGGGCGGACCACCGGGAACTGGATGGCGGTATGGGGGGTCGAATCCCCTCGGCGGCGCAGCTAGCTGCGCCGCCTTGGAGGATTCCAAAGGGCGGCGGTACACTGGCGGGAGACCGCCAGTGTTGCCGGTCCGACCGCGGCTTTACCGCCGCGGTCAGAATGCCCTGCGGGGCACCGCCGGCCTGTCGGCGGTGCTCCCGCCGACCCTGGCCCCGGCGGTCTTAGACCGCCGGGGTCAGAATGACCCCCAAAGTGTACTCTTTAAAGATGTCACCAGGTGAAATATTCGTTATGAATAAACGTGATGCCAAAGTGCCTCTGGAAGTGTAATGTTTTTCACATTTGAGAAAAGTCAATCCACAAGAGGCCACATTGAATAAGTGGGTGGGTACCCCTCCCCCAATTCACAAACTTAAAATTAATTTATTTTCGAAGGTGGGAAACTATTGCAAGAGGTGTTTGAATACGCGTTCATCTGGTTTTGCAGGTCGCCCTTCCCAGAGTCCCATCAACTTATCCTAAACTTGTGAATGCAGCAATCTTAAGCTGTGCATCCCGCAACACACTCCAATTTTGCAGCATGCAATAGTTACAATGCAGCAAGCCTCCCATACTGGTATAATATCTGCAGCCATAAGTATACTTTAACTGCTTGAAAGGTCACTGTTAGAAATGGGGTCTTTGGTTGGCAGTCAGGTTATCCCCTGTCCAAGCAAGGACCCTCACTCTAGTCAGGATAAGGCACACACGATCCAAATTATCCTGTGTCCACCCTCTGGTAGCTTGGCACTGAGAAGTCAGGCTTAACTTAGAAGGCGGTGTGTAAAGTATTTGTGCAATAAACCACGCAATAACACAGTAGTACACCACATAAATACACCACACAGGTTTAGAAAAATATAGAATATTTATCTGAGTAGATTAAGGTAAAAACGGTCAAGATTTGAGAAATACAACTTGATATATCACTTTTATGATGATAGAGTATTTAGTTCTGAAAAAGCAATAAGTGTCTCTTGCAAGCACAAAGTACCTGGTTTGCGTCTAAATTATCCGCACGGGACCGCAGAGGAGGAAATGCGTGGAAAATGGGGAAGTGTGTGTTGTTTTCTCTGGGCGCACACAGATGATGTGTCAATGCTTTTCCACGCAGCAAGGGCTTTGCGTCGATTTCTGGCATGCAGGCTTGTATCCTCTTTGGGATGCAGGGTATTTCGATGCCCCGGGGATGATGCAGAGAAATTCTGGGCATGAAGGACGAAGGCACAGGAGCTGCATTGACCCGGTGGGTGCTGCAGGGAAATTTCTGTAGCACGCCAGGCACTCTCGCAGGAAGTCGGGCTGCATCGTTCCGGCTCAGCAATGTGTTGATCTGGTGGGCCATGCGTCGAAGTTCCAGTCGCAACACTGGCGCTGCGTCGATTTCCACTCAGGGAGCCGGGCTGCATCATTCCAATTCAGCGATGTGGAGATTTTCTCTCACAGGGCAGGCTGTGCATCGATTCCAGCAGGCTGTGCGTAATTTTTCACTGCACAAGGAGTTCTTTGCAGAGATTAAGCCTTTTTGGCCCTGAGAATTCGGGAAACAGGAGCCCTTGGAGAGCAATTCTCAGCAGAGCCAGAGGGCAGCAAGACAGCAGGGAAACAGCAAGGCAGCAGTCCTTTACAGGAAAGCAGTCATGTGAGTCCTTTGGGCAGCCAGGCAGCTTCTCTTAGCAGGTTGCAGGTTCTGGTTCAGGGTTTCCTTTCCAGGAGGTATCTTGTCAAGAAGTGTATGAGTTGGTAGGGCCAGAGACCCGGTTTAAATACCCAAATGTGTCTTTGAAGTGGGGGAGACTTCAACAAGTGGCTTAGAAATGCACCAGGTCCCCTTTCAGTTCCATCCTGTCTGCCAGGGTCCCAGTAGGGAGTTTGGCAGTCCATTTTGTGAAGTCAGTCCACTGTCCTTTCACATGCAAGTGTCAGGCCCTCCACCCTCCCAGCCCAGGAAGACCTATTCAGTATGCAGATGTGTGCAGGTGTAACTGAGCATCCTGTGTTTGGGGTTGTCGAGTGAAATGCACAAGGGAACTGTCAAGTAACCTTGCCAGACGTGGATTGTAAGGCACAGAAGTATTTAAGTGTAGAGAAATTCTCACTTTCTAAAAGTGGCATTTCTAAAATAGTAATATTAAATCCAACTTCACCAGTCAGCAGGATTTTGTATTACCATTCTGGCCATACTAAATATGACCTTGTTACTCCTAACAGATCAGAATCTACCACTCAGCAGTACATGAGAGTAGCCCTAATGCTAGCCTATGAAAGGAGCAGGCCTCACAGCAGTGTCAAACGAATTTAGGAGTTTTACACTACCAGTACATATAAAATACACACGTACATGTCCTGCCTTTTCTCTACATAGCACCCTGCCCTATGGGTTACCTAGGGCCTACCTTAGGGGTGACTTATATGTAGAAAAGGAGTTTAAGGCTTGGCAAGTACTTTTAAATGCCAAGTCTAATTCGCAGTGAAACTGCACACACAGGCCTTGCAATGGCAGGCCTGAGACATGGTTAAGGGACTACTTATGGGGTGGCACGAATAGTGCTGCAAGCCCACTAGTAGCATTTAATCTACAGGCCCTGGGCACATGTAGTGCACTTTACTAAGGACTTATAAGTAAATTGAATAAGCTGATTGGGTATGAGCCAATGTCTCCATGTTTTAAGGGAGAGAGCATATGCACTTTAGCACTGGTTAGCAGTGATAAAGTGCGCAGAGTCCTAAAATCAGCAAAAACAGTGTCAAAAAGTGTAGGGAGACAGGCAAAAAGTTTGGGGTGACCACCCTAAGGCTGTCAGGTCTAACAGTTACCGGTTCTGATTCCACGAAACAGGATTAGGATTCTACATTCATACAGTACATTTATAGCACAACGAAGTTCAATTTAAATGTGCAAATACTTTTGCAAGTCGCACTCTGAGTCTTGCAAGTGGCAATGTACTTTAAAGTGGATCGAAGACAGCTATTATTCTCCCATTCATTGACATTCCAGGTTTTAGCTGTGGGAAATCTGGAGCCGAAGGCAGGGGCTTCTGGGAGCTAGCACTTCTCAGGGAAGAACTGTTGTCACTGAGCTAAACCATCTAGGCTGCGCATGGCCTCCCTCCTTTCTACTCAGTCAAGGGCGATGCTAATTTCTGCAAGCAGCGTAGACACATGGCCCCAACCACTTATTCTCAAGGTAAAACACAGGCACACTCTAAGAGGACACGCATTCCAGCAGGATGGGCTGCACCGGTCTTGGGTAGCTTTTGAGTTATCTGGATTACTCTGCATTAACAAGTATCCACTTGATAATGCTCTGCCAACAGTTTGCGGTACTTGTAATTGCGGGCTCTTTCAATCCAACTAGATCCAAGTGTATTTTGTGGACTGGGTTTGCACTCCACTAAAATACACTATCAAAAACAAAAGGGCTTACCCCAGAGGTACATCCACCCCAGAGCACATGTCTTGATTCTGAGGTAGAATCCTTCAGGAAAGAGGTGTCTGGAAGGAGCCTGCTCTGTCATAAATGTTCTCACGATAAATGCTTATTTTAAACTGTGCATTATCATGGGTGAAGTTTTTTATATTTTGTATTCGCCATCACAGTTTGTTTGGCGATTTTCGGGCCTGAATGGTCCTAAAAGAGGTTTTTATGCACAAGCTTTAGAGATGCATTAGAGAATAGTTTCTGCTCATGCATCGTGGCAGTTTCTTAGGGCTTTCAGTACACAGTAGCGTGCCAAAGTCCCAATGAGATAAAGCTGTGTACCCAAGATCACATTGTGTGTCAAGCAATGAGACATGGAAAAAACTTGTGGCTGCAGGTCTTGGATCCATTGTCTTCAACCCAGAGCCAAAAACCCTCCCAAGTGCTGTATTTCAATAGATTATATCCATCTTACTGTAGAATCCCTTTAAGGAGCGAACTTTTAACACAAATTCACTGCAGGGCTTCCCAACATCAAACCACTGTAATCCATGCATCAAAAGTAGGCCTTGAGAGACACTGCTGCTCTAAGGAAATGCTGAGGGTTTCAGCTACTTGCTGTTCATGCAAAAACACATCTCCACGTTCTTTTCCATTTCAAGCATCTCCTCGCACTCCAGGAGCCATTTTGTTTTTATGCTGTATGTAAGAGGCTGGGTTATTAGTTGAGATGGGTAAGTATCCACCTCAAGTAATAATCGCAATCCTCATCAGGGTGAACCACTAAACAAACATGAGATCAGCCCACTGGCGCTATGGGACAGAGCAAACAGGCTAAACTTAAAGGCAATGTGTAGAGTATTTATGCAGTACTAAAACAGTAATAAAGTTGAAATGTAAAACAATAAAAATCCCAAAACAAACTAGGAAAAAAGAGTAAATTCTAATAAGCAAAATGGCACCAAATGACAAACATCCACGAAGGGGTACCAAGGTTAAGTAGAAATAGTACCATGAAGCACAGCGTGTCAATGATAGCCAATGGTTGCAGTAGAAAAGGTCCTAGGTGCAATTTGACTCTAGCTGTGGAAGTCGGATACTTTAACCAGGTTTGTCCTGGCCCAAGATTTTACCTCCTGTCTTTAGTAATTAAGTATCAATCCACCACATCAGTGCACTTCTAAAGCCCCCCAGGACCTTGGTGGAGACACGTAGAGTCTCAAAGGATGGCAGATAGAGTCGATTTCAGGTCCGCTGATCAACTAGATAGCTGCAGGAAAGACATATTCTAGCTTGTTGTATCCCTGTAACTTGAACAGTAGGTCAGCCTTATGACCATTGAAGTCCACTTCTATGTTGTGGGTACAAGAGAGAGAAAGAGCAAGAGGCAGCAAGTCCAGTCCCCCAAGGCTTTTATCAGGTTGAGGACAGCAGGTTCAGTCCTCTCCTGAACTTTCTCAGGTCCAGGAGTGACATGTAGTGGGTGCTGGATATGCAATAATTATGCCTGACACAGACTAGGAGGTGGAAATGATCCCTGGGGATGCCCTAACCAATGGGGTAAAGGTGCACAGGTCTAACCCTACCCACTTTGGGAATTTTAGAGATAGCAGAATTTTTCAGCCACACTTAAGTTGTGCTGAGGCCTGAGGATGTGTGGGTGCCTGTACTATGGTAATCCAAGTGTCCTCCTACATCTAACAATAACATATAGTTTGAGGCAGCTCTTGTGCCCACAACAACCCCAGAGGCAGAAGACAGGTAGAACAAAAGCTGAGTTTTCAGCAGCAAGATGGTGGATGCATACAAACTGTTTTGACATCGTATTTCCCTCCTTTGATTTGCAACTCAGTTGTTATATGTAAACCCAACAGACCTGTCAAACAGGTTTTGAAACTGTAATATCAAAAAGAGGTCCACTGTGATTGAGCCTTTTCTGGTTGGGAGCACAAAATTAACACTCTGCCCAAGGGTCAGTTAGCATTTGCCTGTGACAAGGGAGGCCTCTTTAACTGGCGCCCCAAGTGTCATCTGAAAAACCCAAGTAGACCTGTCAAACAGGATGTGATACTCAAGAAGAAAAGAGGCACTTAAATGTGAAAAGGATCCTCACAGTCCCACTGTGCACATTCAGTCAGGTTCAAATGGGTGATCTCTGCCCATTCATATCAGACTAACAATTGCTCCTGGTAGCAAGTTCGCACCTCATTCACGCATATTTAAATGTTAATCACTGGCTGGAAGAAGTATATTTTTCCAAAATATATATAGAAATATGGCTTCACAATGAATTTGGATTGTAATAAATATTTTAAAAAGCCAAAAAATGAAATGTATAGCCTTTTCCTAGCCAAAAATAACATTTACTAAACGTAATATTGTATCCCAGTGCTTTCTTATGAAACAGTCAGCCCTACTACAGTGAAAATAGCATGTAGGGCCTTTTTACTGAAAGGGCATGTTTAAAATTAAACTTTTGCATGTCCTACTTTAATATACTGTGCACTGTGCCCTATGGCCAATAAAGTCAAATTAGGGGGCAACATTAATATTGACAAGGAAGGTTTAGGCTTATCAGAAGGGGGTTATTTTGGCAGGTCATATTTGCAGTTTACAATGGCTCAGCCAAGCTCCAGTGGTACGCCTGGAGACATGCTTCGCTGTGCCACTGCAGTGGATGGCACAATAAGCACTGCAGTTCACTGATAGCATTTAATTACCAGGCCCTTCTTACACTTGGTAACATATACTAGGGACTTAAAGGCAAATTAAATAAATCAATTAGGTGTATACCAATCTTATCATGTGGAGCAGAGGAGCATACACACTTTATCAGGCACAGTGCACACAGTTCTAAGGCTGGCAAAAAGAGTATTCAGAAAAAAAGACAAATAATCTGGGGTGACCCTGCAGAAAAGGCATATTTCCAACACTCTACAAGCCCACAAAATAAGTTTGTTAAGATGAAACACCTCTTAAATCATTAATAGTAGAAAAGGACTGACTCAGGCAGCAGCTGGGTATTTACAATTCCCTTTTCATGATCTTTGTTTCACATTTCCATATACATGAACATAACTTTTATTACACAATAAACAAAGTCCCTCCTGTGTCCATCCGACCCAGCTGCAAAGGCTCATCAGCTGTGTGGAAATTAGTCTGGTAATTATACCTTCTCCAGGAGCAGAAGGCAAAAATGTTAACATTAAAAAGCAAAGAAATGGAAACAAGTACGTTGGAAGCCCAAAGAAGTAGTTGAGTTTTAAGGATCCACAAACATAGCTTAAGCGTTATTGCTCGTTTGGGATCACTGACAATCTCCTGTAAGATATTGAAATAAAGCCCATCATGTGACTGGAACTATATCATAATGTTTTTACTCTTCAGGCTAGTCCTCACATCTTAGGGAAATAGTGGAAAGGATTCCACACATTATATAAAACTAACGATTCATAAACAAAACATATTGGCCCTCATTATAACATTGGCGATAAAAAACACCTGCCGCCAAGGCGACTGCCGCCAAAACACCGTAGCCGTGGCTACCAGCCATCCGCCATATTATGACCACAGCCGAATTTCCACCACATGAAGGGCGGAAATCATCTGTGGCCATCCTGGCGGATGGCGGTAAGGTGGTGCTACTACCACCAGCAGCACCATGCCAGTGGACAGCCGGCAGCCGTATTATGACAAATAATATGGCCTGGCGGAGTACTGCTGGCGGTTGCCGCTGGCGGTAGCAGCGGCCTGTCCCGTCTCCTGCCGGAAGACCCCCTTGATCCAGGTAAGTCGGGTCTCCGACAGGGGAGGAGTGTGTTGTGTGTGTGCGTGTGGGGGGGTGTGCATGCATGTGTGTGCGTGAATGCAGGTGTGTGTTGAGTGTTGATTGCGTGTGTGAATGTATGGAAGTGTGAGTGCGTGTATGTTTTGAAATCATAATGCGTGTCTGCGTGTATGTTTGAAAGTGTGTGCGGATATGTGTGTGCTTGGATGTATGCATGCGTGTATGTATGTGTGAATGAGTGTGTGTATGCTTGTGTGTGTGTGAAGGGGGGTGTGTATGTAGGGGGGGTGGAGTGGTAGGGGATAGGGTGAGGGGTATTTGGAGAGGTAGGGGGGGTGCGGGACCCTGTCACTGATAGGGCCTACCACCATGGTTTTCGTGGTGTTACGAACGCCACAAAAACCATGGCGGTAGGCGGGGTCATAATCCCATAGGCAGCACAATGGTGGCCGTCGAGCTGGAGATGGTTATCTCCAGCCCAGAGGCTGCTACCACCATGGCGGTCGGAGTGGTACATTGGTGGGTTGGCTTCAGCCAACCCGCCAATGTCATAATGTGGCGGTAAGTACCGCCAGCCTGTTGGCGGTACTACCGCCGGGGTCATAAGATGTTATCTTAGGATGTTAAGGAGTGGTTAAACTTGGAAAATGGTCTGCAAAATTAACTATTTTGCCGTTGTGAAAGATTTAGTTTCACCATCAGGCACTTCTAACGCGATCACACCCTTGCAGGATCTCTATAACAAGCTGTTTTGATTTTTCAGTAACAAAATCACTGCCATTTACAGCAACTTCAACCCAAAAATGGACATGACAGACCTCGCCAAACACCTCCCAAGCTTATGCAAAGGACCAATGCTAATCACATGGCCTGTCATCATCCCAGAATAGATGGCCACCACCATGAAGCCTATCCACTCAGGGGCCCCAATGGACTCCTGCCCACTCCTGAGGACTGCAACCCATCAGCGCCATGCTCTGACCTCTTGCATGACATTAGATGCCTGGAAACAACCACCTATCCTCCCTTTACTGAAGAAACCCTCTGCGGACCCTTCAACACTCACGAACTACAGACCGTTCTCCTTGCTACCATTCTCGGCCAAGGTCTTTGAGAAAATCAGCAGCAGACACCCCACCGAATACCTCAACAACCACCATCTTCTTGACACCAATCGGTCTTCTTTCAGACCCAACCTCAGCACAGAAACATCCCTCATTGCTGCCATAAATTACATACACATGACTCTAGACAGTAGAGACACAGAGGCCCTCATCCTCCTGGACCACTCCACACCAGTCTTTCCTCCTTCCTCATACAATGTCTACACGACATCGGAATCCAAGGACATGCACTCCAATGGAACTGTCTTTTCTTGACTGGAATGACTCTACCCAGCCTGGCACTGTACTCCTCGGACGCCTGTGACCTCACCTGCAGAATTCAACAAGGATCCTCCCTGAGCCCGACCCTCTTCAACGCATACATATCCCTCTAGCTAGCCTCATCCACTCTTATTATATCAATGTCCTCTCCTATTCTGGCAACATGCAACTCATTCTCTCTCTCACAGAAAAGAAGCCCAACAGCTGGATTCAGGTTTAATGACTGAAATTGCCCACTGGATGAAGACCAACTGTCTAAAGCTGACCACCATCAAGATCAAAATTGCGATCTTTGTTAACTCCACCTGACGACACCCACCCCCACCATTCATACCAAGAGCCTTGGGATCATCATTAACAGCAAACTCGACAGGGCTGCCCAAGTCAATGCCATCATCACCTCATGCTCCTATACCTTGAAGATGCTGATGAAGATTTTCAATGGCCCCAAGGCAGCACCCAGAAAACTGTCATGCACTCCCTGGTCACAAGCAAGCTGGACTACAGGAACACACTCTGCTGGGATCAAGAAAAAACTCACTAGAAGGCTGCACACCATTCAGAACCTGGAGGTCGGAATCACTTGCAACCTCCCATGCTGCACTCACATCACACCACAGCTGAAGGAGCTCCAATGGTTCCCCTTTCACAAATGACTCCAATTCCTTACCCATACTTTCAAGGCACTAAGGCTCATATTTATACTTTTTTAGCGCCGCATTTACGTCATTTTTTGATGCAAAATCGGCGCAAACGTACAAAATACAATTGTATTTTGTAAGTTTGTGCTGCTTTGCGTAAAAAAATAACGCAAATGCGGTGCTAAAAAAGTATAAATATGGGCCAAAATATCTCTGGCCCAACGTACATAAACAACACATCTGTTATCACAAACCTTCCAGACACCTCTGCTCGTCCGTACTCCTACTTACACAAATCCCATAAATATGGAAAATCAAATTCGGCTGTCATGCCTTCTCCTACATTACCCCTAAAGTGTGGAACAACCTGCCATTACACATAAGAGCTTCCTCCTCACTTCTTGAGCTCTGCAAGAAGCTGAAGACCTGACCTTTTGATTCATTTCCCTAGGCCCGAGGTGTGCCTAGACTAAAACCTGCTAAGCGCCAGGATACCCTCCTTAGTGATAATGCATTTTACAAATCTGCAGAAAAATACAGGCAAAATAGCAAAGGAGGATAGTGAATAAAAGTGACAATGAATAAAACAAAGAAGAAATGCACCTAAGAGGCAGAACCTATAGAGTTGATGCTGAGTATTGGAGTGCATTAGTTTTTGTTTTTTTAAGTCATGTTAGCATTTAAATGCCCAGCTAATGAGATAATGCATAACATGGGGATAATCATATTTCTAGATGGTCCTGACTATGACAATTTAAGGGAACAATTTGTCAGTGATGAAAATTAGATTATAACCTAGGTCTCATTTTTTTCACTAGAACATCAACCTAACTTTAACGAGGCCTTTGTATGGACCCCCAGTAAACATCTAATCTTTATTGGGTGATGTACGATTTGCTATTCCTGCCATTGAAACAGCAAGGGGTCATTCTGGAGCTCGACCAATCCTGTCCAGTGCACTGCTCTGCCTCCCGTGGTCAGTGCACTGCTCTGCTTCCCGTGGCTCCACCTTGTAAATAGAGCCCTTTCCCTGGCTCCTCTGAACTCCTGACTCCTGTCAGGAGTTTGAGGCCCTCCTCCACCCGCAGGCTTCTGCCTGCGCCTCATCCCCGGTGTCTAGTGGGAGAGCTCTGCTTTCCTACTAGGTTACCTTTTGCCTCTCTCCTCCTTTTCTCTGCTTTGCTCTCTGCTCTGCTTCACTTCTGTCCCTTTGTTTTCCAATTGCTTCGCGCTACACTCTTCCTCATTTTTCTCTCACTCCGCGCTCTTTCTCTCCCCCGCCGCTGCTGCCCCTGCGGCCCCACCCGACTCCTCTCTCTCTTGCGCTGCACTCCCGCTACTGCTGCCCCTGTGGCCTGCCCCCCATTTTTTTGGCCCCACCCCCTTTTCCACGCCATTTTTTGCCCACGCTCCTGCCTCCCAGCTGTCCTCTCCTCCCCCCCACCTCCCAACTTAATGTCGGCTGCTGTGCGACCGCGACGCTGGCTTGCCAAAGGCTAGCCCGTCTGCGCCTGGACCACACCCAGTGCTAGAAGCTCTGGCTCCCGTCCCCCCCCCCACCACTGCCACGTACGTCTTCACTACGACGCCGCCACCCTCAGCACCCTCAACACTGGCCACTCTCCTGCCTGCCTTCAAGCCTCCCACATGCCACCCGCAGTCCTTTCTCATGCCGGAACTGCACCTTCACCAGCCTCCACGCCAAAGACTCACCCATCAAGGCAGGATGCAACCATCTCAGATGTATCCTCCTCAACACCCGCTCCGTCCACAAGCATGCAGTAGAGCTATGAAATCTACTCAACTCAGCCTCCCCAGATGTCGCCTTCCTGACCGAGACCTGGATGAACCTCTCCTCAGCGCCTGACATCGCCATGGCCATCCCAGATGGCTACAAAATCACCTGCAGGGGCCGCTCCAACAAACCAGGAGCAGGCATTGCCATCATCCACAAGAACATCCTCAGGATCACAACCAGCACCGAAGACACCCTCAGCACCGCCGAACACCTGCACTTCCAGATCCACACTAACCCAAACACCACCCTCCGAGGGACCCTCGTCTACAGGCCCCCTGGTCCCCGACAGCAGTTTAGCGACTCCATCACCGACATCATCAGCACGCACGCTCTCGCATCCACTGACTACATACTCCTCGGGGACTTAAACTTCCACCTCGAGAACACCAACAACAACAACACCACCACCTCGCTCGACAACCTCTCCAACCTCGGCCTCAAACAACTCATCACAACATCGACCCACTCCGCAGGACACACACTCGACCCTATTTTCTCCGCCAGTAATCACGTCTCCTTCAGCCACACCACCGAACTCCACTGGACAGACCACGGCTGCATCCACTTCTCCTTCAAGAAACCCACAACACACCACCACCCACAACGGATCCCCCACCGCAGTTGGAACAAGGTCACTGAAGACCAACTTATTGCGACCCTCTCCCGGAACCCACCCATCAACACCACCGACTCTGATGCAGCTGCCCGCAACTTCAGGCAATGGGTCGACACCTGTGCCGATACTCTCGCCCCAATCAAGAATCCCTCCAACACACGCACTGACAGAAAGGCCTTCTGGTTTACCGCCGGCCTCCATGAATCAAAGCAAACCTGCTGATGACTTGAAAGAAAGTGGCGCCAAGATCAGACTCTGGACAACCACACAGCCTTCAGAAACGCCATCCACAGACACCACCAACTCATCCGTGGCTCCAACAGAACTGCCTTCAAAGACCGGATCAACAACAATGCACACAGCCACAAGGAGCTCTTCAACGTTGTGAAGGAACTCTCCAACCACAGCTCCAACGCCAACGACATCCCGCCATCCCAAGACCTCTGCGACTCCCTAGCCTCCTACTTTCACCGCAAGATTGCAGACATCCACGACAGCTTCAGCACCCAGACCACCCAGGCAACCACCAAAACCACAGATTCACCTCCGACCAACCTCCTGCTCTCCTGGACCCCCGTCAACGACATCGACACCATCGAAATCATGAACACTATCCACTCCGGCTCTCCATCTGACCCCTGCCCTCACCACATCCTCAACAAAGCAAGCTCTGTCATTGCACCCCAACTACGGAAGATCATCAACAGCTCCTTCGAGTCCGCTACCTTCCAGGAGAGCTGGAAACATGCTGAGATCAACGCCCTCCTCAAAAAACCCAAAGCGGACCCAAAGGACCTCAAGAACTTCCGCCCTATCTCCCTGCTCCCCTTACTGGCAAAAGTCATTGAGAAGGCTGTCAACAGACAACTAACCCGCTTCCTCAAGGAGAACCGCACCCTGGACCCTTCCCAATACGGATTCCGCAACAAGCATGGTACCGAAACCGCCCTCATTGCCACCACCAACGACATCAGAAACATACTGGACAATGGCAAAACCGCGCCCCTCATCCTCCTGGACCTCTCGGCTGCGTTCGACACCGTCTGCCACCACACCCTACGCTCAAGCCTCAGCAATGCAGGTATCCACGATAGAGCCCTGGACTGGGTCACCTCCTTTCTCACTGGCAGAACCCAGAGAGTCCTCCTCCCCCCATTCTGCTCGGAGGCCACAGAAATCATCTGCGACGTTCCCCGGGGTTTGTCCTTCAGCCGGACCCTCTTCAACGTCTACATGGCTCCGCTCGCTAACATCGCCAAATCCCACAACCTCAACATCATCTCATACGCCGACGACACCCAGCTGATCATCTCCCTCACCAAGGACTCCGCCAAGACCAACTTCCATGAAGGAATGAAGGCCATCACCGAATGGATGAAGAGCAGCTGCCTCAAACTCAATTCCGACAAGACGGAAGTCCTCATCTTTGGCTCCACCCCCTCTGAATGGGATGACTCCTGGTGGCCTGCCACTCTCGGAGCCACTCCAACTCCCACCATCCATGCACGCAACCTAGGATTCATCTTGAACTCCTCATTATCCATGACCCAGCAAGTCAACGCCATCTCCTCCTCCTGCTTCAACACCCTCCGCATGCTCTGAAAGATCTACAAATGGATACCCACCGGAACCAGAAGAACAGTCACCCAAACCCTTGTAAGCAGCAAACTGGACTATGGCAATGCCCTTAACTCAGGAACCACGGCCAAACTCCAGAAGAGGCTGCAACGCATCCAGAACGCTTTTGCACGCCTCATCCTGGACATCGCCCACCAATGCCACATCACAGACCACCTGAGAAACCTGCACTGGCTCCCAGTCAAGACGAGAATCACCTTCAAACTCCTCACCCATGCTCACAAAGCACTGCACAACACCGGACCAGAATACCTCAACAGACGGCTCTCCTTCTACACCCTGACCTGGCATCTCATCTCTGCCAAACTCACCCTCGCAACCGTCCCACGCGTCCGCAGAACTACAACCGGTGGTAGCTCATTCTCACACCTCGCCGCCAAAATGTGGAAAACTCTTCCCACCCACCTGCGCCAGACCATAGACCTCCCTAACTTCAGGAACCCTCTCAAGACCTGGCATTTCGAGCAGTAGCAGCACCATCCCCCATTTTTCTCCCCCCCTCCTCAGCGCCTTGAGACACTCACGGGTGAGTAGTGCGCTTTACAAATTCCTGATTGATTGAATGTCCTGTGGTAGAAGTCATACGGTTCTGCAACAGTGACACCTAGAGGGCAACACTGAAAAGCACATGTACAAACAAAAGGAGTGGCTTGGATGTAGAGGAAAATGGGCTGGTCTTGACAAAGAGAGGTAACGTAACAGTTGGATAAAAAATGAAGGTAAAACAGGATAACTACATCAGTAATTAGACTATCGAAGGAAATAAGGCTGATGATAAATATCTGACATGCAAAGGGAACTAACAGAAATGAAAACTGGCAAGCTAAAATCTTCACTACAACTCAATGGATGCCAAAGGCACATTAAATGCTCAGAAGAATATAAAGATGCTCTAAAACCACAACCAGGATTCAAACCTTGTAGTCACACAGTGAAACAGTTGGATAAAAAATGAAGGTAAAACAGGATAACTACATCAGTAATTAGACTATCAAAGGAAATAAGGCTGATGATAAATATCTGACATGCAAAGGGAACTGACAAAAATGAAAACTGGCAAGCTAGAATCTTCACTACAACTCAGTGGCACATTGAATGCTCAGTAGAATATAAATATGCTCTAAAACCACAACCAGGATTCAAACCTTGTAGCCACACAGTGAAACACAGGGCCCTGATATGGATGGCTTAGTTCACTGAGCTACCACTCCGGCTATTGGGCAAGCAAGCGGTGATTCCATGCTCCTCACAAGGGGCCAAGCAAGAGAAAAGTTATTTGGATAATATCAGACATGAAAGATACCAGGGGAAGGACAGTTGGAGCTGGCTAGAAGCTGGGGAGGTGACATTTTGGGTTGGAGCTAAACAGATGGGGAGGACCTCTGGGTGAGGGCTTTCTACATGGTGATGACCTTGGGATTGGAGCTGATGCAATGCCGATAAATCAGGATTTATGATCTGGGAAGACAGTGAATGCCAAAAGGGGTGGATCCTACAGGTGGGAGCAGCAATGAATAAAGGAGGAACAGCAGCAAAAAGAAGTGACAAAAGAGTAAAAATCCCTGAGTGAAGTAAAAACTCATGAACACATTTAGTATACTTTCATGCAACCCAGGGTAGCAAGCAAAGTTGTTGCTCTGAGTTAAAGGGAGAGAGCAGGAACGCTCCATATTTTCAAAGAAATTGTGTCTTTCTGCTCTCTCCTTGCACTGGCATATTGTATGCAGCCTAGCGCCAATGCTGGCACCCTTGTACCACAGTGCAATGGTGGTGCCGCATCAGGCAGGATTGTTTTTGTGCAGGAAGGGCTGCCTTCTGGCACAAAAGCAAACCTTAGAGGTTTTTTACTCTTTCCATGGGTGCTGCAAAATGCAGCACCCATGGAAAGAGGAAATAATAAGGATAAAAAAAGATATTTCTCTTTGTTACGCCTCCCTTCCTAGGTGAACAAGTCTTTGTAAATCTGTTAATGTGCCAAAATCTGTGGGTGGGTGCATGGGAACACTCATGTTTCACCTGTGGAATGGCTCCAAGTTGAAATTTAACATAGCGTAATGCAAGCAGCTGCCTTGTGTTACATTTCTTTAGAAAGTCAATCATGGCCATGCAAATTAAGCCCTGAACAGCTTTGAAATATTACTGAAATCTTTGTGTTGTCCTTGTGTGGCCTTACATGATGCAAGGACAATGCAAACGCATTATAAATATAGGCCTCACAGCAAGGACACTTTCAAGACAGTGAAGACCTTCCAAGATAAGAGCTGATCACATAGTGGAGACACCATGGATTAATGACTGGACAGGTCTTGGATGCCATACTTGATCAACAGAAACACAAATATTCAGTGAGAAAAACACGGTTAAGCTGAAGTTGTGGTTAGCTTTGGTTATAACACTGCAACATATGTTTAAAAAAAAACACCTCAAAAAGTCACCTAAAAAATGACTATCAAAGTACTGCTACGGTTATGAATATTTTTTTTTTTTTTAAACTGAAATTTGAAAGTTATAGTCAGGAGCTCCACATGCAAACGGGGTTGGAAATTAAGTGCAAAATAAAAAAACAAAGAACTGCACTGAAAAAAGCGAAGTTAAGAAATGAGTTATGGTTCTGGCTCAAAGGTATGAAACTACTGAAGTTCATCAGTTATGGTTATCAACACACCCAACAAGTGCGCCAAAACCTGCACTACCCAACATCTTCATAACACCAATTTCAAAGTGGCAAACATACATAAACTGATATAAAGATAACAATATGGTGGACGGTATGAGTTATGGCATGTTTGGGTGCTTGAGAACCATAATTGCTAAGTTTCAGTGGTGTTACATGTTTGACCCAGGAACATAACTCACTTTCACTAGGTTAGCTTTAGGATTACATTGTATGAAAGTAATGTTTTTAGATTACATAAATGTCTTGTCTTTTTAGTAATGTTTCATTATAGTATTTTTAATCTTAAGTACTTTCAGTGTTACCACAAGTGAACAGAAAATGGGAAGAGATCATCCACTGTCGAGGGCATTAGAAATGTACAATCACAACTATTATCATCAATTCACAACAGTGCATCTTCTCAGTCTTTTAGCTGCCTGGGGCTGTGCAGATAAATTGTGAAGTATATCTTATCACCTCATCTTCATTAGCAAGATTTTGTCACATGGAGCTGAGCAGTGTATACCCAATGTAACCTGTGAGGTCTCTTCCTTTTCCCCTCTAGATCCCTACGTGAAGATCTACCTGATGCAGAATGGCAAGAGACTGAAGAAGAAGAAAACCACTGTCAAAAACAAGACACTCAACCCTTACTTCAATGAGTCCTTCAGCTTTGAGATCCCCTTCGAGCAGATACAGGTGGGATGTTCATTTGTATTAAGCATGGGAAAGGACCAGGTGTACATAAGGAGGTGTTCATCCATGGACTACCATCTGCGTCTGCTGGAGGATGGGATGGATTCATCCAAGCTTGGCAGATGCTGTAACAAAGGGGGGGTGTATGTGCCACTTGGTGTTTTCTGAATGAGAGTAAGTGTGGCAGGTTGGGGAGAACGTTGTCACAAATCAAACAACCTAGATGTGATGTTTCTGCAACCCTAAACGTTCTCAGTTTTAGCCACGTTGTTTACAGATTGCTTACAGAATATGACATGAAAATTGAAATTTCTGAATCAGTTTCCATATTTCTCCCACATGGTGGTACTGTTAAAACCCAAAAGCTACTGGAAAGACGTCTGGTGTTGATGTGCATTTGTCAATACATGCAGTTTCCTTGTTAGCACTGCAACCCGGTGAAAATGTAAGTAGGGCCAAATGTTGCAATTGGAAGCAATATCTGCAGCACCCAGTCTCACATGGTGTCTTCTCATCCCACCTCTGGGACTTTCCTCATGCATTATAGAAGGTGATAGTTTTGAATGTGAAAAAGACAAGCCTAGTAACAATGGGGCATTCAAGGTCAAGCAGAGGATTAGTAGGTAGCACCTATGTAAGTGACAAGTGTAGCACCTCAGAGGCACACACCATAGCTTGTGAACTCAAGCGTTGCATGTGCTAATGCTCTTTTGTGGGAGTCGGTATTTATCTAACCATGAATCATCAGTGTCTCCGAGTCTACAAAGAAATGATGGAATGGTGGGTCAAGCATCAGATCGTTCATGTTGAAAGCAAACATCTGAAAAGGTAACCACACTTTTAAGGAAATCAAAGGAGTTCCCAACTGGCCCACTACCCAGGTCACCAACAAGTCTGGAATAATCACATAGTCTCTCTGCTCACTCCTATCTGCCTATTAGGTGAACAGCACCAGCTTAGCCACCAACGTCCCTGATTTCCCACAGACAACTAAGTAGACAGAGTAAAATCCACAGGCTGAATGTCCTCACCATAGTGCTCCTACAGTGGAGGAAATCCAGCTAGTGTATTCTACTCCGTACTTAGGGGCAGATTTAAGAGAAGTGGCACTGCATCCAATGCAGTGCGACTTTTCTTGTGCCTCATAGCGCCCCCTTCATGCCACCATGTGTGCACAGTATTTAAGATATGGCGCACCATGGCAATAGTTAGGGAACTAGCATAAAAACCTTTGCACTAGTTTGGAGCTTTGCAGGATTAGCATAAAAAATGTTGACGATAATCCTACAAAGCACATTTAGGCCCATTATAAATAATGGTGAGCCTCCTTTTAATGCCTGCTCTGCGCAGACATTAAAAATGCCGCAAAGAATGGCACAAAAAATCTTTTAGATTACTTTGCGCCATTTTTTCACCCCCCCCCCCCCCCCAAACCGGGCAATGGCCTCCTTGTATACATTATGCCTGGTGCAGGCATAATGTGGTGCAAGGGTTTAAAAAATGGCACAATGCATGCATTGCACAATTTTTTAACTATGGCGCAGGGAAAAGGCCACCTTAGCACCGCCTTAGCGTCCAAAAAATGATGCTAAGTTTGCGCTAATGTGGCACAAGTTGCTCTTAAATCTGCCCTTTAGTGCTCTCATTAGAATTTTTTTTTTTTACCCTTTAAACTATAAATCAGACCCTCTTTCTTTATATTAGGTCATCTCAAACTAGAGGTGGGCAAGCCAAGAAGTTATCAGTGAGAGCCGAGCCAGAGCTGAGTCATAGGCCTTTCTTAGCTCTAAGAGCCTGTGCATGAGCTGAGTCTTGAAAATATTTGGCATATATATCATGCAACAGAGGGTAAAATATGATAAAGTCTCTACAAAATTCCAAAAAATATATTTCTTTAACATGTGGAAGCATTTCACCCAAATACACGAGATTATATCATTGCATTGATAGGCATTTATTAAAAGTAATACTTTTTATACATTAACCTAGAATCATTTGTGCTACCTGCCCTGAGCACAATGCCATTCGTGAACTATGAGGCAAGCCAGTACCTTCTATGTGGTCTAGATTCCATTTGTACATGAAACATATTTAATGAAACACAAGAGGTTTTCCTACAGCACACATCTGGAACTCACACACTTGAAGCTGCTCTCATATGTAATAATCATTAAAAAGGAGGCTCTGCAAAATAAAAAATATTTACATAGAGTCACACAAGTGAGGAAGCCGAGATTAAACTCCGGTGTTTAGGTTTCACGATGTGCAGTTCAGCCACATGATGGGTATCTCTTATACTTCTTACACTCCTTCATTTTACACCAAGGGTCACTGCTTTGTCATTCATTCTTGGCTCCTGAGGTTATATGGTGGGAGGCATGCAGGGGTTACATGAAAGCTCAGCTGGTTTTGGGGTGAATGGTCCAAAAGTACCTTGAGCAGAGCCAGGCATCCGTCACGAGCTTTCAGTGGTTCACCCCTCTCTACCACAAACCTCATTCTTTCAGCATATGTGAAACATTATCTTCTGCCCATACCTTTTTCTCACATTTTCTCTCCACGATTTTTATGTCCCCATTGTTTGAAATTTTACATTAACTGCGGTGATCTCCTTCCATTCTTGTAAAGTGGTTTCAGTAAACGTCCTATATATGTAATGCAGCACTTACTCTTTTCTTAATTCTCACTTTTTCACTTTGCAGAAAGTTCAGGTGGTCATCACCGTCTTGGATTATGACAAACTGGGCAAGAACGAGGCAATTGGGAAGATATTTGTGGGTTGCAGTGCCTCAGGCACAGAGCTCCGCCACTGGTCAGACATGCTGGCAAACCCCAGAAGGCCTATTGCACAGTGGCATCCACTGAAACCAGAAGAGGAGGTGGACCAGGCACTTTCCAACAAAAAGTAGAACATCACAGTCCAGCATAATCAAAGACATTTAAGCGATCCAGAGCTATTGATACCTCAGTTATGCAAAGTTAGAGTTTTTCCATGCCGATTATGAAATATTCCAGCTTAAAGACAGTGGACAGATTCTGAGAGGGAGCTAAGTGGACCTGGTGCAGGTTGGCGCTGTCGAATCGATTCTTCCCAAGGGGCTGAAGACTTAGCGGCATGTTCTAGAATGTTTCCTGTTGTAGGTTCTCCCTCTCTTCCCTCCACTTATGTTGACAAAAGCCGATCAACTGACCCTGCTAAATGGCGATGCTTGTTGTTTCTTGAACTCTCCCCTGCCGTATCATGTGCCACATATACCAAGACAGCTCAACTATCCGAGTTGACCAGATACACTGTGCTTGTTTCAGAATCGACCAACCAACCAGGACACCTCTTATGAGGGGTGAATTTCAATCGTGCCCAAGCACTGACCTTTGTTTGCACACATCAGAGTTGGAGTCCTTTTGGGAAGGCTTTCTAATGGGAATTTTGAAGTATCTGAACAACAGTCTGACTTTGTTTGAGAGAAAACACAATACAAAGTAATGTTACACTATGTTATGAGCTGAACACCTTCTAAAAGAGAGAAAAATACTGACGGATCTGTGGTTAACTGAATACTTGAAGACTTTTTCAGAAATCAAAGTTCCAAACCACTAGAACATAGAGTGTCTGCTTTGGTGTCGCAGGAGGTTGAGCAGATGAAGCGTGATGCTATTCATTCAAGTAGGATTATTCCTAGGTGGTTCAGCCAGGGCATAAGGAGCAGAAAGCAGACACTATGGAACATACCCTACTGGTTATCCTTTTGCAACGTTTCTATTTTCCTCAAACTTGAGTTGTAAAGGTGGGAGTTGAGCGCTTTATGTGTGTGTGCAAGGAAATTCCTGTTTGAGGTATGTGTTCACTCTACACCTTACAGGTCAGATGAAAATTCATGCTAGGACTTCCAAGTCACGTGCATTTACTTTCAGGACTTCCAGGTGTGCTCTCCATTTTCGGGTGAGATGTGTCCACTTTAGAACATTCAAGTCAGCAGTGTGCGCTTTAAGACTTATAGGGTCACATACTTCCTTCCTGTGAGAGTGTCTTACAGGTCAAGAACGTATAGACAACTGAATTCCTAAACAGCAAGTTGGCTCAATTAGCTAGCATTTCCCTTTCACATCTGCAATGAGATGAAGGTCACATGTTTGGATCCTGGCAAGACCAACTCAGCCTTTCATCTGTTCAAGGTTGGTAAACTGATCGCCATCAAAATGGTTTACAGTAATACCTGTTCCCTAGAGTACTAAGGAACAGTAGCAGTGCGATATGAGGGGCAAACGTGAGATATAACTGTGTTGGATAAGAGGTGGGTGTAGAATGACTTTCCAAAGTGTGCTTCTGAGTCAGCATGAAATTTCCCTTCATTAAGCTTTCCAGTTCAAATTCCTTTTTGCTTAGGTAAGACAACTGTCTAGACGTAAGGAAGTTTGGTATAAATGAGCCCTTTCTAATGGCCTTCTGTGTCATGCACACGTGTGTTCGCGGACATGAACATCCTTTGAGTCTACTGTAGAACACTGGAGTCAGATGTACATGCTATTGGGCTTGTGAGTGCAATGTGCCTCTTTTGGGATTTGCTGGTCAGGGTCAGCTGAGCTTTCTTTGAGAGTCTCCATGTTGGAAATCCGGAATTGGCAGTGGTCATCAGTCCTCTAGGGAGGGGTTGGCAACCTGATTCAAAAGGTGATAAAAGACTCTGTCATGCAGATACAAAGGTGTGACCAGGAAGTTTTGGTGTGCTCTTTTCAATTTGCTATTAATATTAAATGACATGCAATGCTGTACCCAGGGCACAGGCTACTGAAATTATTGGTATATTGTATGCTAACCATCAGGCCAGCAGAAAAATCAAGGCTGGTGATACTTGAAGACAATGCTAGGGAGCCACCAAGAACGTGGCACCTGATTGAGTTTAGGAGCATGAAATGTGACCTCCATGCTAGTCGATTCAGGTGGGTCAAATTCATCGAAAACGCAAAACAGTTCGAACAAAGCTGTGCATCTTCAAAAGCAGGACAATTGCACAAGTTCAGAAACAGCAACATGTTCACACTTTTTGAGACTGTGTGATGTAGCTGGCCTGCTGGTGAGTAAAGGATGAGACGCTATATATGACAAGCTCAGCTTGTAGATGGCCCACGTTGGGAAAGTTAGAGATTGTAATTTAGCACAGGGTTACCTGGCCTAATAAGCCACCCCTAAAGCCATTTCTGGGAGCCTATAGCAAAAGCTAGGCTGCAAAGAGTTTGAGTTGTTATACAGTCGCCATTCATCACCGTATAGTGAGACTATCACGAGAAAGTTATGACTACCATATGGGGAAACATCTAATGGTATTCTTAATTCAGATAAAAAGCCAGATTTTCGGTGCTTGGGGGAGAGCGCTAGACCATGGTCTGCCTACATTCCTATGTGGAATTTGCAGTGTAGGGGCTCCAGGACCAGTGGAATGCATGGTTTGCCTCTAGAGGCAGTGGGGTGCGAGGGTTTATGCTTTTCTGGGGTACAAGGATAGCAAAATGTTTAGATTCACACTAGAGTATGGCATCAAGGGCCAGCACAGTGTTTGGGGTTTACATGGGAAGGGAACGCCAGAATTGGGAGAGGTAATCTGCATGGAGGCATCTGAGTCAAACAAGGGTAGTGGTCAACAATGGAGATGAATAAGGGGAGTCAGCGAGTGTGTGTATGTGCACCGGAGCACTGGTGTCAGAAAAAGTTATGAGATTAGCCTGGGCAGAGAGCACAAGAGTTCGCAGCAGATCTGTCTTTACAGTGGATATGGAGCATGAGCGACAGCAGAAGGAGTGCACACACACTGAATACTGAGCACTGGAGTCAGCAGAAGAAGTGCATTTACACTGAATACTGAGCACTGGAGTCAGCAGAAGAAGTGCATTTACACTGAATACTGAGCACTGGAGTCAGCAGAAGAAGTGCATTTACGCTGAATACTGAGCACTGGAGATAGTAGATGGAGTGCATTCACACTGAATACTGAGCTTTGGAGTCAGCAGAAGGTGTGCATTCACACTGAATACTGAGCTTTGGAGTCAGCAGAAGGTGTGCATTCACACTGAATACTGAGCTTTGGAGTCAGCAGAAGGTGTGCACTCACACTGAAAACTGAGCTTTAGAGTCAGCAGAAGGTGTGCATTCACACTGAATACTGAGCACTGGAGATAGTAGATGGAGTGCATTCACACTGAATACTGAGCACTGGAGATAGTAGAAGGAGTGCATTCACACTGAATACTGAGCACTGGAGTCAGCAGAAGGTGTGCGTTTACACTGAATACTGAGCTTTGGAGTCAGCAGAAGGTGTGCATTCACACTGAATGCTGAGCTTTGGAGTCAGCAGAAGGTGGGCATTCACAGTGAGTACTGAGCTTTAGAGTTACTGGAAGTAGTGCATTTACACTGAATACTGAGCACTGGAGTCAGCAGAAGGTGTGCACTCACACTGAGCACTGGAGATAGTAGAAGGAGTACATTCACACTGAATACTGAGCACTGGAGATAGTAGAAGGAGTGCATTCACACCGAATACTGAGCTTTGGAGTCAGCAGAAGGTGTGCACTCACACTGAATACTGAGCACTGGAGCCAGCAGAAGGTGTGCATTTACACTGAATACTGAGCTATGGAGTCAGCAGGAGGTGTGCATTCACACTGAATACTGAGCTTTGGAGTCAGCAGAAGGTGTGCACTCACACTGAATACTGAGCACTGGAGCCAGCAGAAGGTGTGCATTTACACTGAATACTGAGCTATGGAGTCAGCAGAAGGTGTGCATTCACACTGAATACTGAGCTTTGGAGTCAGCAGAAGGTGTGCACTCACACTGAAAACTGAGCACTGGAGATAGTAGATGGAGTGCATTCACACTGAATACTGAGCACTGGAGATAGTAGGAGTGCATTCACACTGAATACTGAGCTTTGGAGTCAGCAGAAGGTGTGCACTCACACTGAATACTGAGCACTGGAGCCAGCAGAAGGTGTGCATTTACACTGAATACTGAGCTATGGAGTCAGCAGAAGGTGTGCATTTACACCGAATACTGAGCACTGGAGTCAGCAGGAGTGTATTCATACTGAATACTGAGCACTGGAGTCAGGAGAAGGAGTGCATTCACACTGAATACTCAGCTTTGTAGTCAGCAAAAGGAATGCATGTATACTGCATATTGAGTACTGAAGTACAGGTTTGGATTTACACTGGGTCATGAGCAGTGAAGTAAGCAAAGGAGTGCTTTTACACTAACTACTGAGCACAGGAGTCAGCAGAAGGTGTGCATTCAAACTAAATACTGAGCTTAGGAGTCAGCAGAAGATGTGTATTTACACTGAATATTGAGCTTTGGTGTCAGCGAAAGGTGTGCATTCACAGTAAGTACTGAGGTTTAGAGTCAGCAGAAGGAGTGCTTTTACACTGAATACTGAACACTGGAGTCAGCAGGAGTACATTCATACTGAAAACCGAGCACTGGAGTCAGCAGAAAGAGTGTATTTACATTGGTTACTGAGCACTGGAGTCAGCAGAAGGAGTGCATTCACACTGAATACCGAGCACTGAAGTCAGCAGAGGGAGTGCATTTACTCTGTATATTGAGTACTGAAGTCACCAGGTTTGGATTTACACTGGGTTATGAGCACTGGAGTAAGCAAAGGAGTGCATTTCCACTAAATACTGAGCACTGGAGTCAGCAGAAGGAGTGCATTCACACTGAAAATTGAGCTTTAAAGTCAGTGGAAGGTGTGCATTCACAGTGAATACTGAGCTTTGGAGTAAGCAGAAGGTGTGCATTTACACTAAATACTGGGCACTGGAGTCAGCAGCAGAAGTGCATTCACACTGAATACTGAGCTTTGGAGTCAGCAGGTGTGCATTCACACTGAGCACTGGAGTCAGCAAAAGGAGTGCATTCACACTGAATACTGAGCTTTGGAGTCAGCATAAGGAGTGCATTTGCACTGAATACTGAGCAGTGGAGTCAGCAGAAGTGTGCATTTACATTGGATACTGTGCTTTAAGGTCAGTGGAAGGTGTGCATTTACACTGAATAATGAGGTTTGGAGTCAGCAGAATGTGTACATTTACACTAAATGCTGAGCACTGGAGTCAGCAGACGGAGTGCATTCACAATGAATGTTGAACTTTGGAGTCAGCGGAAGGTGTGCATTAACAATGAATACTGAGCACTGGAGACAGCAGAAGGTGTGCATTCACACTCAATACTGAGCACTGGAGTCAGCGGAAGGTGTGCATTTACACTGAATACTGAGCACTGGAGGTAGCAGACAGAGTGCATTCACAATGAATGTTGAGCTTTGAAGTCAGCGGAAGGTGGGCATTCACAGTGAGTACTGAGCTTTAGAGTTACTGGAAGTAGTGCATTTACACTAAATACTGAGCACTGGAGACAGCAGAAGGTGTGCATTCACACTCAATACTGAGCACTGGAGTCAGCGGAAGGTGTGCATTTACACTGAATACTGAGCACTGGAGGTAGCAGACAGAGTGCATTCACAATGAATGTTGAGCTTTGAAGTCAGCGGAAGGTGGGCATTCACAGTGAGTACTGAGCTTTAGAGTTACTGGAAGTAGTGCATTTACACTAAATACTGAGCACTGGAGTCAGCAGAAGGTGTGCATTCACACTGAACACTGAGCACTGGGGATAGTAGAAGGAGTGCATTCACACTGAATACTGGGTTTTTGAGTCAGCAGAAGGTGTGCATTCACACTGAATACTGAGCACTGGAGATAGTAGAAGGAGTGCATTCACACTGAATACTGAGCAGTGAAGTCAGCAGAAGGTGTGCATTTACACTGAATACTGAGCTTTGGAGTCAGTGAAATGGGTGCATTTACACTGAATACTGAGATTTGGAGTCAGCAGACGCTGTGCATTGACACTAAATACTGAGTACTGAGTAAGCAGAAGGAGTGCATTTACACTGAATACTGAGCACTGGAGTCAGCAGGAGTGCATTCACACTGAGCACTGGAGTCAGAAGAAGGAGTGCATTTACACTAAATACTGAGCACTGAGTCTGTAAAAGGAGTGCATTCACAATGAATAGTGAGCTTTGGAGTCGGTGGAAGGTGTGCATTTACACTGAATACTGAGCACTGGAGTCAGCAGAAGGAGTGCATTCACACTGTATACTGAGCACTGGAGTCAGCAGGAGTGTATTCACACTGAGCACTGGAGTCAGCACAAGGAGTGCATTTACACTAAATACTGAGCACTGAGTCTGCAGAAGGAGTGCATTCACAATGAATAGTGAGCTTTGGAGTCAGTGGAAGGCGTGCATTCACACTGAATACTGAGCACTGGAGTCAGCAGGAGTGCATTCACACTGAATGAACACTGAGCACTGGAGTTGGCAGAAGGAGTGCATTCACACTGAATACTGAGCACTGGAGTCAGCAGGAGTGCATTCACACTGAATGAACACTGAGCACTGGAGTTGGCAGAAGGAGTGCATTCACACTGAATACTGAGCACTGGAGTCACCGGGTTTGGAGTTAGGTTGGGTTGTGAGCACTGGAGTCAGCAAACGGTTTGAATGGCCACTGGATAGTAACCACTGGAGTCAGCAGAAGGCTTGGACTTGCACTGCGCATGGAGCTCTGGGGACACCAGGTTTGAGTTTATTCTTAGTGGGCGGCAGCGGTCAGACAGGGGCTGCATTTAGGAAACAGTAAGCGAGGAGGATGGCGGGGATATCATTGATGTCTGGGTGGTGGAGAGAGAGACAGGGGAAGCGAGAGGAAAACCTGATGTGCGGGGGGGGGGGGATAGTGTAACAGCTGAAGGCCTCATGGGGAGACCGAGAGTGCTCGAGCAGTATGTTTGTGTTTGTGTTGGAATAGAGAAACAAGGGGCTGGAAAAAGCTTCAGGCGACCGTTCGTAAAAAGAGAGTCCAATCAAGGCCAGAAAGACGGGTCTGCAGTAGCTCTGAAGAGGAGCTGTGACCCCCAGCAATGCACGGGGTGCTGGAACACACAGGAGGACACAAAGGGCCTTGGAGGGGCTGGTGTGCAGATTTCGAAAACAATTCCCACGTGGAAACTCTCAGTGGCTCATCTAATCTGATAGTAGACTCCACGGGAAGGAGGTTATAAACAATAACATCTATTGTGGTGGGAGGAGGAGACAGAGGTCTGGGAAAATAGCACCTCCACCTAACAGAGGCATCAACACCGCTTCGGGAACATTCCCCAAATTGGCTTCTTGCAATCTGATGCAATGTTTCATCTTGTGGGCTAATATAAATTTAATGGAAAAATCACGGCCTCCGCGTGCCCCTCCCCACGTCCCCAGGAGGGACAACCATGTGTAGCTCCCTTATCATTCTCTTGTATGCAGCTGTCAGTGACGTCTTTCCTACACCCCCACTTGCACCCCTTTGTTTTCCAGCTTCAGACATGAGAACACATAACACACTGTAAGTGAATCCCTAGTTAGCGCCTACTCTCTAGTGGTCCTAAACAGTGGCTAATCCGAGACTCTTGAAGGTGGGTTCTCTCTGGTAGGGGGCGCTACCTCACTCTTGGTGTGTGTTCTTCTCTGAAGTTAGGAAGATCCCCTGACAGAATAATGCTGCCCTAATTTGAGTCACCATGGCTCTGTGGGTGACACAGGCCTCCTGACAACTTCCGAGTCCCTGTGGTGCGGCTGTGTTACTATGTAAAATGCCTCCCTTCGGCTGTTGCTGAAATACTGTGCATAGCCCCGCCCTAGTGATGCCCCGTTCCTCTGCTAGAGTTCTTTCATCTGCCACTAGGTGGCAGCACCCTGAGAATGGGGAAGAAAAAGGACTGCACCAGCCCACTGAGAAGCCATCCTGACGGGAAGGCTCCTGCTGGGCCACAAAGAGCTACAGAATCCTACAGGTTGCAGAGACAGAAACGTTTACCAAGTGGACCACACGTGAGCCCCTGTTTGTAAACAGAGACCGAGAGAGCAGAGTGATAGACTAGCCAAATGTCAGACTGATGGCCAAGAGAGAAGGGAAAGAAAAACGTGATGCAGAACTTGGGGCGTAATGGACAATAATGCCTCGATGCTTGTGTGCAACACATCAAGGAGACTGCAACAAGGCTATTTTATTTTAATCTTTCACATGCCTCATTAGCAGAGAGGATGCCATGAGACTGCACAGCTGATTGACTTTCGCCGGCACTTCCTGGAATCTGTTCATTTTTTTTCCGACAGAGGATCAGCTTGGAACACAGAAGACGTGGCATCTTCTAGCCACTTGCAATACTTAGGGCAGAGACTATGACTTTAGCGCCATCGATTCATTAGTGCTATTATTTATTTTTTACAAAAAAATTGCATAAAAATGCAAAAAGAGATCCAAAAAGGAAAAACGCAAACTGAAGCCATTTGAGACTCATTTGATTCCAGATTGGAATACCTTTTTGGTGTGTGTGTGTGTGGATGCGAGTAGTTTTACAAATAAATACAATGTATATATATATAGACACATATATAAATATATACAAATATAAATAGATTCACGTATATATGGATACATAATTTAAGATCTTGAATACTGCATGACGCACTATGTAAATAGTAGCATGGAAAAGCAATCTTTCAGCCCTGTGTGTGGCTCATCTGTTGGTAACCGCCTTGGGGTCCCTGTGCGCGCGGTTGCTCTATGCCTCTCTGGTGCCACTCATTTGTATAGGTCTAGGCTGTGCAACTGTGCATCACTCCTTTTGCCCCGACCCATTAACACACCTGCCACTCCAGTGCACAGCCTCGGTCCGCCCATCAATGGCATCTTCTAATTTCTTCATTTTAAATATATTTATATACAAAGATATTGTTTATTGCTATATTTATCTATTTAAATATTTATCGGTAATTGACCCTTGAAGAGGACAAAAATAGCTATCATTTTTTTAAATTTTTTTTTTAAAAAGAAAAGGGTCTACAGTTTAAAAAGTGTTGCTACGTAGGTGATTGGAGATGGCAGCATTCACTCAAAAGGCATTCACTTTAGGAAAAGGGAAGGAAAATACAAATGGGAGGGTAGGAGGGCCCTACCCTTACAGTCATCGAGCAGCTATGAATATATTGCTCAGTTATAGCTTTCAAACTGCCTGTTGATGACACCAGAGAGCCTGTCAAATGCTGTCTTTCCTTGAATATGTAAAACGGAACAAAGGCCCCAGCAGTTCTTCCTGATGCGATTGGCGATTCCCTGCAGCGACTGATATTTTTTCGAAATGTTGAGTTCACGAGAACTGCCCACCCCTGCTACAATGATGTGTGTTCTGCCTTACATTACAACCAGCTCATAAAATAAACTAAATAATACGATCCAGCCTATTAAAAACAAATGGCAGAAATGATACAGCGCCCAGCAAGTCTTCCTTTTCAGGCAACAGAATTCCTCTGCTGTGGACCATACTTGATGGCTTTAAACAAAAGGAGAACAGTCGCCTGCAGGAACGGAGTCTCGGGAGAGGCACATGCAAGGCCCTGCTCAAGGGATTGGCAGAGGAAAGAAAAAGTTCAACTCGGTGACCTTTGGTTCTGACACAGCCCTTCTTGTACAAACAGCTCATGAACCTAAAATGTTCTACATACATTGCTCTGCCTCTCCTCCCTGTACTGTTGCAATTGAGAACTCATAGATAAAGTTTAAGCCCTGCCGGAAGTGCTTCTCAATAAAAATGTAACACTTGTTTTTTAGAAGTACATGTGTTTATTGTGCGCCTGCACTACAGTCTGATCTCAAGTATTAAGAACTTTCTATTTGTCTCAAACTTGTGTGTGCAATATTGTGACCTTATTTTCTAATGGCGAGCAAGTTAAAAGTGGGCACGATTATTTTGTCATCGATATTTCGGTTTCTTTTCCCAAGAACAGGACACAAATAACAAAATATGTTCGTTTTCTAATCCCATAAAATTATTATTCAGGCAAATTTGATTCTCGGTCTTGTTGTCAAATTGTTGCATTTTCATCCTCGAGCACCCATCTCTGGCTCTAGGTATTGCATATTATCTGTTGGCGATGAATAGGGACTTCAGGACTTGTGGGGTGCTGTCTGGTCAAAAAGCAACTGAGCACCCCCGGGGTATCCCAGGGCTGGTCATGTCTAAACAGAGTTGCCTTATTGCTGCTTGGATGCTTTATGGGGTCAGGTTCAAAAGCAGTGAAGTTTCAGCATGTGAATGTGCCATACAAATGTACCCAACAAGAAATAGTGTTGGTGAGTCCTCACCACACTTCACCACACTTCACATGCCAGGGCATTAGACCTGCATGCATGCTGAATCTGCTCCTACCGCGTCTGCAGGAAAAAAGAAAGTGTCCGCAGGATGTCACTCAGTGAGAGTGACCTTCACTCAAAGTTGACTTAGGGGCTTTACATCACTTCAGTGGACTGTTAGTATGTCAGAAGAATTGCAGACAGTTCACACAACTGTTTATTTGATTATTCATCCAAGAATCTTCATAATGTGACGACTACACCCACATTCACCAAGGAGTTGTACTAAAATGGTAGATGATATCAGTCAACATGGCTGCCATTAGATCAGTGGGTGCCTCTCTTGGGGTCCATTTGGAGGCATTTGCCAGGAACCTTCTCATTGCCCTTATTACCAAGTCTGCTTCTGGGCATTTGGCCCTCCCTTGTGTGCCCAGTCATGCTGCTTCTGCGCTCCTAGTGGCTGCTGCCCAGCACAGCAGGCCTGGGGCAGCTGCAGTTGTCAGTAATGGTGGCAGTGAAGGCGGCTATAAAAGGGAATCACTTGAAGAAATTTATTCTGATGTTTACTTGAATGGGGGAGTTGCAATATGGGCGTGGAAGCCTCCATTTAGAACTTATATTAAATTATGAACAACATGCCCAGAAGAGGGAACCCCATCACAGAGGAACCCTTCTGCAACAACGAAAAAACGTTGTAAAGAACAGTTTGGGTAAGTCAATAAAACATATATATTTATTAAAAACATGGAAGTAAGGCCCAGATGTATCAAAGGGTTTTACCAATTCTGTGTCTATGGGAAAATGTGTTGGTACATATGGCCCTTAGTGAGTTATTTTCGTTGTAGTCAAGGTTAGGTAAAGACTTCAATCTTGGTTTTGGTTACAGCTAATGACAGTGTTATGGATAGGCTAAAAGTTAGAATTAGGTTTATGGGTATGATGGAGGTTATAAGCAAGAGCAGATAAAAACTGAGGACTAAGGTGAGCTATGGGGCTATATTGAGGTTTACTTTAAAACGTCATCAAGTTTTGAACATGGTTTTGGGTTGTGGCAAAGGTTACAGTAAAAGTTAAGGTAGGGTAAGCGGTCAGGATAAAGTTAGAGTGAATTGGGATGACATTTTAGGGGTTTATTGTAACTATGTGGTATTTGTATAGCACAAACCTAGTCTAAAGCGACAGTATGCAGTACCGGGTCGTAATGGGGCAGTCTCTGTGGTGGTATCTCAATAATCAAATAAATCTGAGAAACTCTCATTTTAAAACATGTTTCAAGATTTATCTACACATCCACTAGCTTCCATAAAGTTTTACACAGTTAGGGCATGTAATTTACTGGACATTGCCTATCATCAGGGCTAAATGTACACTGCAAGTGCACACAATTCCCATTTTTCAGACAGAAGATTTGACCGGTTGTAAACCACAAAGAAAGTGAGAACATAACATTTTCTAAGAGTCTTTAGCAGAAATAATCAGTTTGGTGGTGAGGCTGTCACTGCATGCCCACCCAATGCGCTCAAAGCTGTGCGTCAAGCTGAGCAGGGCAGTAGCCAATAACCTTAGGAAAAAGAACAGGTTTTCTAATGAAGATGTCTTTGTTGACCCCAATCAAGGACTATATACTGGTTCCAATCGAGGGTGCAAGTTCCTTGTCCACCTGTGCTCAGAATAATGAATTTCAAATTAGGCCATGAGTGACTGTGCCCGACTGATCAAAATAAAAGCATTACCCTTCCCACTTTACCTGCTTGAGTCATGAAATTGAATTCTTAAAAAAATATATGTATAGGATCCAAATCTGCCCTTAGTGCCACTCTCATCGCCTTATGTTTAAAAGCAATGGTTGGAAAAGTGACCTCGGTTAATTGTTGAAAAAATGTGTCTGAAAAAACACTATGCTGAACCGGACCTCAATGGGGTACATTGTCTATTTGAACATGGTGTACATGGCACGAATTGGAAACTTCTGTGCCCCAGTCTGGAGCAGTGCAACAAGGCATACACAAGGCTGATCACAACATATTTACCCAACCAGGCACCAGGATAGCTTATATTTCGTTACTGAGCACCATACTTACCCGAGGAATTTTAAAGCATGTCTGTTATATAAAAAAATGTTTTAGGGGGAGGGTGGGAGGCAAAAAAAAAGAAGAAAATACAAATGTGAAAACTGCAGCAACAAAAAAATGTATGAGGGGCATTACATTTTTGTGTTCGTCTTTGTGTCTGTAGCTGCAAAAACTTGAATCATGATGCAGCAAATTCTCGTTTCTGTCTCTGTGTGCAGTCTGCTTGTTTAATGTTGCATTCCAGCGTTGAGTCTATCCCCTGAAATGTGCGACTCAGAAGCCATATTTTTTGATCTCTGATGACCAGCTAGTGCCCTGACTGCCTAGCAGGTGGTCCCACCCCTTCCGCCCGAACAATAACTATGTCGCATCTGTATCGTCCGTTATAAACAATGTTGCATCCTTCAGTGTTACTTGTGTGTAAATAAACTGTTGATTTGGGAGAACTCGCGTGAGCGTTTATTTAAAATGACCGAGTCTGTTGATTTGGGACTACTAGTGTGAGCATATATTTAAAATGTCATATTCTGTTTACCCTCAGCCAGTTCTTTAAATGTGCACTATAATTGATGGTCTATGTAGGAATTTATGGAAATTATATTAAATGATCCTATATGCTACAGGATGCCACTACACTAAGACACGTCCCAGAGGAGCTGATAACCTCTCCATACTGCCTCATTCACAAATTGACACCAGCATATTGGACATGGAACATGTAACACCCTACGGTCAGAGGAAGAATAGGTGCTTACTTTGAGCCAGTGGTTTCCAGTGCTCGGCACAGGCACTTAATTCTCAACACCAACACTTGTCCACCACATGATGGCACTGTCTGTCTAATTTTAAGAGCACAGCATTAGTGCTTAAGCATTCAATATACTTTAAAAATTAATAAAACCTGCCGCCCGTGCCGTTCTTATAGGTTTGGGTGGCCTGGAACAGTCTGAATTGTTACACTTTTAGAAGTGAGATGGTTAGGAGTTATGTTGGTACTGTAATGACAGCGCTGGCAGGGGCAATGGGTGGTGCAAGCTTCAGTGGCCACTCAGAAGGGCCCTATCACTTACTTTTTTTTTTTTTTTACAAAATGCACACTGAGGGTGCTGCATTATCTTACAATTGTACAGGAGAAATGGCACAACCGGAATTACAGGCAAGTAGTACTCGACAGATGCATCTGTATATGTGAGGTACCATTGCCTCCCCATCCCACTTTTTCCTTGCATGGCACAGCATGAGCAACAACCCTCTCCATTTTTGTTAATCTCTATGGTGAAAAGGTTTGCTGCAGAAAATGGTTAAATTAATGTATGAACGCATAAAGTCGTGAACATCTGACAATATAGCTCAATGATTTACATGGTCATTCCTGACGTGTGTCTGCCCGGTGGATAAGAATTTGAATCCCAGCAGGGCCAACTGAGCATTTCACCTTATAAAGTTGTTATATTGAGTACAATTTCTTTGCACAAAGAAATGTTTGTTTTTATGGTTCTTGAGGCCAATAAAAATGTGGTATTAAGTATTAAATAAATAATAGATTCATTTATATAACCAGGATAGTTTGGAACTGCAACCCCAGAGAACTGATGGCAAATATAGTTCTACATTGTGCTGTTTTTCTTTGAAATCACTTTTACACAATAAACTTAGGGCCATAGTTACTAGAAAGTGGTACATCAGCTTTGATGCACCACTTCTATTGTGCCCTCCTGAGCCACCCTAATGACACACTGTGTGCGTCCTATTTACAACACAGCGCATCATGGTGCACGTTAGGACAGTAGCGTCAAAGAATTTTGACGCTATTGTGATACTTTGCAGGATTAGCACCACAAAATGTGGTGGTAGTCCTGCAAAGTAAAGGGACGCCCATTGAAAGCAATGGGTGTGTCATTTTAATGCCTGCCTTAGGCAGACCTTAAAAATGACGCTAAAAGTGGTGCAGTGAAATGTTGTAAATTACACTGTACCATTTCTACGGGCCTCCCTGTGTGGGAATGCCCCCCTTGCATATAATATGCTTGGCGTCAGCATAATGTGGCTCAAAGGCTAACAAAGTGGCGCAATGCATCCACTGCACCACTTTGTAAATATGGCAAAGGAAAATGGCCTTCTTAACACCACATTAGCGTTAAAATAAATTATGCTAGTGTGGCGCTAAGAGGCACTAGGGCCTTGTATATCTGGCCCTTAGTACTTTGGGGCTCTCGAAAAAAAAGAATTTAATGCAAGTAAGTGGTCGTTCAGGATAGTAATGTTAACCAAAATTTTATATGATATAAACACTACTTAGCCAAGGACAGTACAGGAGTTCCTCAAGTGACTTTTTGGAAAATGTAATGTACTATACAAGCACATTAGAAAAAATAGGATTAAAAGTCCACATTATATAGGAACTAGAATGGGCTATGTTTTACATGTTATCTTATGGCATTAAAGTTAAAGGATCCCTGCAGACAACTTGAGCTTTTGATCATAAAGGTCTAGAATGGCCCTTATTCGTAGCATTTAAGCAATGCCTTGTCAAAACATGCCCAGTTTTCTGTTGTTTATACGTGTACCCCGTTGAAGCAAGTACTAAACTCACTGAACGAACTTCCTGGGAATAATATATGTGGTTCCAGTGTTCACATGGACCTGTATTTATACTTTGTTGTGCTGCATTTGTGTCATTTTTTGATGAAAAAGCAGCAAAAACGTACAAAATACAATTATATTTTGCAAGTTTGCACTGCTTTTGCGTCAAAAAATCACGCAAATGTGGCACAAAAAAGTATAAATATGCCTCACAGTCACTGCAATCATTGCCTTAACTGACTACACAAGGTTTATTGCTTGCCCGATGCACAAAAGACAGCATTTACCATGGGCGGCTCCTCCGTTAGGGTGGAGGAGTGTTGACCCCCCACCACCCCGCCAGCATCAGCAGCTGCAAACCTTTGAAAGAAAAGGATAATAAACATTATTTGTTATTCTTTTCTTTTGAAGGGGCGGGGCCCCGGGGGTGATAAGCAGCGATGGGGAGTGCTCAACATTCCCCCTCACAGCGCATGTATGTGTGGCCGGCCGTCTCAGACCGGCCAAACATACATGCGTCAGGATTCACCCCAGGGCAGGCTGGGAGCCTGTGCCTGCAGTAGCAAGAGGGGAGAGGAGCAGCGCGGGTGCTGCAAGGAACGAAGTAAGTGTTTTATGTAAAAAAATGTATTTTTATGTTTATTTCTCGCATGCCCTTGCATCCCCGCCCACTCCCTTCCCCCACCGCCCCACCCCCTCCAAGCACCACAAGCCGATCATGTTATTTACTTGCAACACCCACATTTGCAATGCACAACTGAGTACTGGGATACATAATGTCCATTATGAATAGGTATGCAACCAATGTGAACCTTTGGGAGTCACAAGGAAAGAGGGCAGTCAAACACCACTTTTCATTCCTTACAATTTACATGGAATGAAAAACTGTACAACTATTATTTTTTTTAGGTGTAGAGAGTCTTTCTAGCGACCATTGCCTGTTCCTAAAATATGTTTTAGTCCACATTCACAAAGGGAAGGGGTCCTAAGGGGCCCTTTTAGGTTTGCAAATGCTTAATACCTCCTTTAAATTAGTAAAATATTAATTTCTTGCAACCGGATTTCAGTCACGAAACAATAATACGTAACTTAAGGAATCAGTACGGGAGAGAGGACACTCATTACACGCCCCTACGAAATACTGATTCAGTATTTACTCCCTAAACCAAATTGCGATTCTGCAATGTGTTAGCAAATCACGATTTGGGTTCTACATTTAAAAAAGCCACTTTGTGATCACAAAGGCTCTGATTTGACCGCAAGATTGCTTTGTACATGAGATCCTTAGGGCAGTAAAGGCATGGTGTGGTGACGACAGCCCCATCCTATCACTGCCATCCATCCATTTCTTCAATACACTGCTGCAACGGTCTGAAAACATTCACTTCCGTTCAATGGAAGCACGTGACAAAGGCATCAGTTCCATTGGAGCAATGAGAGAAACTGCCAGTATGTTCACAAAATTGCCCAATGCATGCTGTGATAGTTCAGGGAGAAGTGGCTAACAACGGAACAATGTACCAAGTGGCCCGACACAGGTTACGTTAGTTTATATCCTGTTATGTTTTTCACTTGTAAAGCACACCCTAAAAAGCCAACCTTCTCTAGATGCTGCACTAGGGAGGACACCCTGAGAGAAGAAAGGAGATTAAGAAAGATATGGAAGTGACAGTTATGGATATAAGATCCAGGCAGCATGTTCAAAAGGACTGTAGGAAATCAAAGCAGTAACGGCTCCTCTGCTACAGCGGAGGAGCATCGCTCCCCCTCCAGCAGAAGTAGTTGCAAACCTTTTACAATAAAACTGTAATAAACTATGTTTATTACAGTTTTATTGTAAAAGGGGTGGGGCCATGGGGTATGATGGCGACGGACGGATGGAGTGCACAGCACTCCCCCTCAGTGCGCATGTATGTTTAGCTGGCCGTCTCGGGCTGGCCGAACACACATGCACACAGGGCTTTCTCCAACCAGGCACTGTGGTGGCAGGTTGGAGAGAGCAGACAGAGACTTCCACTCTGCCTCGGAGCACCCAGCCAATCCCAACGCTGCTTCCAGCAGCATTCGGATTGGCCCTAGGGCAGGCTGGGAGCCCATGCTTGCTGAGGGGACGGAGGAACGGCACAGCAGGTAACTTTTTTTTTTTTTACTATGTTTATTTTTTATTTTTATCCCTCCCCAGCCACGTGCCGCCATACCCCACCCCTTTTAACCCCCGTGAGCCGCCACTGAATCAAGGTGTGAGAGAGAGGCAACATTCTTGATGCCAGATGTGAGTGAGCTTTCACAAGGCCCAAACATTCTGGCCCCCATAAATAACCATGTTAATTCTTGGCTCACACTTGGTAACTTTGTTCAAACAGAAAGGTCTCCTTTAGAGAAAATACAAATGCTCAACAATTAGCCACAGCCAAAGAACAATCCAGTTACCAAAAAGAACATGGGGAATAGGATGAATGTCTTAAAAAATATAAAAGACACAGATGTAGGGGTCAAAACAAGGAAAATCCATACAGTTGACCCGGAGCTAGGCATCCTCTCTGGCAGACCACGAGTGATCTGTAGAGATGCTCGTAGGTGGGTTGTTTTTAGACCACCCTGAAGAATTTTACCTTCAGTCTTAGGAACCTTTCTGAAGAAATAATATCAGCAGGGGCGGCTGGTGAAGTTTAAAATCAGAGGTTCGATGAATGAGGGAGCAGGACTTCTCCCCAAGAACATCTTTCAGTTGATGTGATACAATAGTGCATTTCAGCACAATTTCTTTAATAAAGAGACCTAAAAGCAATTGTTTCTACTGGTGTTTCTAAAGCGTAGTTCAAGATAAAAGATAGCTAAAGGATAGAGAGGGCATGCTTGCAAATATATTCGTTCTGAGTTATATGACTGGACACGGCCTGTCAGAGGGTGGGTGGGTTGAGGTGAGCCAGCATGTATCACGACTTCCAGTCAGGGGCACTGCCCCTTTGTGTTTTTAGCACTTCCTACTCACTGCAGAGGGGATGTCTCCGGGAAATGTGCACGTTTGCCCGGGCATCAGGAGTGCGGAATAGGTGAAATTGAAATATCTAAATTGTGCCTGGCACAAACTCTCACATCCCCCAACTCGTGGGACCTTAATCGGTGCAGTTTTGGTATTAAATGAATGGTATTTTTTGTTTATTGACAGACGCCAATAGGTGGAGCTTAATTACACGTGGCTGAGTGCAATCACAGGAGCTCTTTTATTCTTGCCTGATTGTACTTTGTTAATACTGTTGGGTCACAACTCCAGCCCCACACCAAAAGACACATTTTAAGTAGCAGTGCTAAATTAAATATTAAGCTTTGCTTTGGTTTCCTAGAGTGGAGATAGACAAAAAGATCATATAATCCATAAATAAGGCCCTTGTAGAACACAACACCTCTTAGAGCGACAGCATATGTGCTATCGGCAGGTGAGACTGCAACAGTGTCCACCTGGGCTTTGGAAATGTAAGATGGCTACATAGCAAAAGGTCCACCCTGCTGCTGCCAGGGTCCTGATATGTGTTTCTGTTATATGGTTCCTACTAAAATAATAGGACTGCGTATTAGTATGACAGAACTTTAGAATGTGGGGACTGAGGCCCAATTCCTGGCTACCTCACAGTGCCTCACCCAAACCCCTACCGGGTAGAAGGTAATTATGGCAACCTGAACATGACACTCTGAGCCCCCAGGGAACTGTGAAAACAGATCTTTCCCTTTCGTTGTCTTACTCATGAATGCCCAGGTGAAACACAAGAGAGATCGAGATAAGTTTTCTATACATGCATTGAGCCAACTGTAGTCTTTTTGCATAGAGAGAACGACATGCGGTTATTAGGCAAATGAAACAAAGCAATGATATTAGAAATACAAACATAGTGAAGAGAATAAATAGTCCAACCATGGTAAATGATTTCTAGAGATCCCTACCTATCACTAACCCTATGTTGAGAGCATAGTGAGTGTACCCTCTGCCTTCGCCTGATCTAAGAGGATAGCCTTAGCCCCCATACATGGAGACCTCAATCATAAATTGGCCTGTAGTCTAGATGGCAATCCTTCTTTGCAAAGTGGAAGCTGCATGTCAAACACATTTGTCCCAAGACTATGCTGGAGTGCCCCGCTTACCTCTCCGATGCAAAGATATGTCTGGATGTTAGAAGCTGTCTCTGAACTAACAATGCAGGCACTAGGATATCTTGTACTGTGTTCCCAGCCTTGATCAGAACATACAGATAACAGGTCGAGAAAGACTAACTTAAGCAAGAAACTCATACAGTGTATTCTCAGAATAATATCGTGCAAGCCGAAGCGTGTAAAATGTCACTGCTAAAAGTGATGTAATCTAAAATGGGTAAAGTGTAAAATATAAAATTAAGCCAAAATAGAGAACCAATGTGGGTCCATGATGGCCTTACTACATTTCAATTATGCATACCAAATCACACCAGCACTGTGGGCTCATTGTAGTCCCCTTTGACCAGTTGGGTGGATTCAATGCACTATATAGGGCATAGACATCCTTTCTTGGGGTGGTCTTAGCTTCTATTTGTAAAAATATATAATTGGATGTATGTACCCTCAGTAAGTGCTTTTTCTCATTACATCTGAATTCACTGACCCCAACACCAAGCCCTCCTTTGGGAGAGCTTAGAGAGGTAATAAATAAACCGCTGGAATTCTAGCCAATGGGCATGGAAACCCAATGGAGATGAACACAAATCAAAGGTTTCCATTGCAGAGAAAGGCTATCAAAATACTGATATTAAAACATTAATAATGCTAACATATGTTTTCCGTCGAGGCTCTAGCCCCGATGGTACAATGATGTCTTCATCAATAGCTAATATTTTCTGTGTGTTCATTCTGCATTGAAGTATTTAAATTTGTAATCGGTTGCAAGGGCTATCAAGAATCCAAGCGTTTAGGAATGCAAGTGAATGTTTTATTGAAAACCGCCTGCCTTAGACCATCTTTCAACCTGTCACACTATGTCCACGTGAGAACTAAGAAGCATGAAGAAGCACAATAAAACATGGGTCATTTTTATATAAAAACGTGTGAAACAGGTGTAAAAGGTTGCCGACCAGAGGATCCCAAATTAAAACTTAAAAATGTACAGCACGGATATCTTCGTTTGAAAGGGAAACAAATAAATCTTTGCAGTGAATACATCGATAATGGAAAGCTTGAAATGGCTGCCATCCTGTGGTAATTTTTGGTATTACTGTTGACAACGAGGTTGCTTATAGCGACATACAAAAAATGTACAAGATCAAAAATTGATACAAACTTATTTTCTGTACCCAGCAGAACAGCAATACAATATTTTGTCACAACCCGTATGAGACCACCTTTTTCGGGTTTTTAAGCAGGCAAGGAGACGGGGAGGAGGATGAATAGAAGCTCAATCACAGCGGTAGCAGCTGTACCTCAAGCATGCCAGCTTTTGATGCCACAGCCGGGACAGAAGTATAGCATCATAGAACCCATGAAAAAAATATTGTTTTGCGTGCTTTAATCGTAGTGACTGTAGTGTTGACAACGGATGTGGTCAACACCAAAGCGAGCGATAGGAGAGGGGGGTCCGAAGGAAGACCCCTACTGAGCGAGGGCAAGGTGGTCTGCACCAGTGACGGGAGGGGAAGGGCATAAAGGGAGGAGGAGAAGAGCGGGAAAGCAGTCGGGAACTGTGAGCGATGAATAAAGGTAGTTAACACGCACCTGGCTCCAAGCGTGTTTATTTGTGTAGCCGCGCGGGAGCGCTAAATGCGCGACGCTACAATTGGCGACGAGGGTACTAACGATACCCACCTGCCTCGACCCTAGGAGAATTTGGCCCGCACCAAGAGCTCCGTTCTCCGGGACTGCGATCAAAAAAAGAAAACAACAAAAAAAAAAAAAAAACAAAGAAAACTCTCACCGCCGTGAGAAACCTCTCCCCCGCTGGGTTTCGCCGCTGTTCGAGGAGTTTTCTTGAAGCCGCACAGACGCGTCGGCACGGCGCTGCCGGACGCCAACAGAGACGCGATTTGCCGCACAGAAGAACACGCGTCTCACAGCCCACAACGAGCCGCGCGCCGGCCGCAGAGACGTCCTCCTGCAGGCCCAGAGCGTAATCGGTGAACAGGCAGCACACCAGGTGAGACGCTCAGAGCGACGCTCGAACGCTCCGCTGCACAACTCTGCACTATAAATCACCGCGCACGTGCCTGGAAGCCCTACAGCAACACCAAGCCCCAAACACCCGCTGCGCTGCTCTGCAAAAAAAAAAAAAAAAAAAGGGAGAATCTCAAAGCACGTTTTCTCCTCACTCTCTTTTAAAAAAGAAAATTTTTCCTGAACTTTCACACTGGCAGTACAAAAAGGACACTGGCGCAAAAGTCAAAAGATAAAGCAGGCAGTGCATAACACCCCCTGCAACACCCCGCTAGCCAGCATGGCCGGAATACCACCCATAGAGCCATTTCAAGTCACAGGTGCCCCCCCCACCCAAGCAGCAAAATGGAAAGTCTGGGTGGAACGCCTAGAAACGTACTTCGAAGCTCTGGGCATACAGGCAGAAAGAAAAAGACCACTCCTTCTCCATATAGGGGGAGCAGACATTCACAAAATCTTCAAGACCGTCACCGAGGCCACACCTCGCACGTACGACACTCTAAAGGCAGCAATCACGGCACATTTCGAACCGTATGCAAACGCAGACTACGAAAGGTTTCTTTTGCGCCAGGCTAGACAGATTACTGATGAGTCAGTGGACGTGTTCTACACCAGACTAAAAGAGTTGGCGAGCACCTGCACACTGCCTGATGAAAACGACGAAGTCAGAGCCCAGTTCATCCAAGGCTGCTCGTCATCAAAACTCAGAGAACGCATATTACAACAGCCTAATATGATGATGAAAGACATACTAACGCTAGGACGATCACAAGAGCTAGCACGAGCTCGCGCAGCACATATGGAACAGCCCTCAACAGCCCAACCGAACGTGGAAACAGCAAATGCGGTGACAAAGGAGTCCACGCGACGAAAAGAAACATACAAAGACAAACCCAAAAGCAGGAAGTGCAAATGGTGCGGAGGACCAGCGCCACACCCAACGACCTGCCCAGCGTGGGGGAAAATGTGCAGTGCGTGTGGGAAGATGAATCATTTCGCGAAAGTGTGCAGGTCAACTCCAAAACAGCACCCGGCAGCCCCTAAAACCACAATCAAACGGGTGAACACCACCTGGGACCCCGACTCAGAGAGCGACACCGACAACGAATCGCAAGTGGTACACATTATACACACCATAAAAGGCCGGCGACTCCCCACGTGCACAATCACACTCCAAGGCATGCAAGTACCAGCATTGGTGGATACTGGAGCGTCAATAAACCTAATGGCCTCAGATGTGTACGACACCCTACCCAAACCACGGCCACCGCTAAGACCCACAAACGTCCAAGTGTTCGCGTTCGGACACAGCCAACCGCTAAACATAGCAGGGACATTTACCACCGAAGTCAGCCATAACGACGCCACTAAACCTACGAAAATATATGTATCAAAAGACGGGACAGGGTTCCTCCTGGGTTGCCAAACGGCCCAGGACCTCGAACTGGTACATTTTGCTTTCAGCATACATGCACATACCTTACTCCAACTCACAAAAGAGTTCCAGACCCTTTTTGACGGAATTGGGTGCCTCAAAGAGCCCCCTCTACGACTCCACATTGACGAATCGGTCACCCCAACAGCACTAAGACACCGCCGAGTTGCCTTCCACCTCCGCCCCAAGGTGGAACAAGAACTTCACATGCTGGAACACGCAGGAATCATCGAAAGGGTCACAGGGCCAACACCATGGGTGTCCCCGATCATGGTCGCAAAGAAGGCAAAACAACCCGACGCGGTCAGAATTTGTGTGGACATGCGTGTACCAAATCTCGCAATAAAACTAGAGCGCCACCTCACCCCCACAATCGATGACATCCTGAGCGAGTTGACAGGGTCCTGTTGGTTCTCAAAAATGGACCTCCGATCGGGATACCACCAGATCATGCTGCACCCCGACTCGAGGCCCATCACCACATTTTCCACACACAACGGCCTATGGCGCTACAAAAGATTGAACTTTGGCATATCCAGTGCTGCGGAAATCTTCCAGAAAGTAATCAAGGATGTCCTACATGGCCTCCCAGGAGTATTAAACGTCAGTGACGACATTTTAGTCCATGCCCCGACCATCGAACTGCACATGAAACGACTACGAGCTGTTTTCGTGAGACTTCAGACCAAAGGGTTGACACTCCACAGAGACAAGTGTGAGTTCCTCAAAGAAGAAATCTCCTTCTTCGGATACCGATTCTCAAAGCAAGGAGTCGGACCGGACCCACAGAAGGTCAAAGACATCCAAGACGCCCCAGCACCAACGACAGTCACAGGGGTAAGGAGTTTTTTGGGAATGGTCACATATTGTGGGAGATTCATGAAAAATCTGGCCGACATCACAGCGCCCCTGAGAAAGCTCACACAATCCGCACACCCGTGGGCGTGGGAGAAAGAGCAAGAGACCGCATTCCAGGCCACCAAAGAAGCGCTCTCAGCGGACACCACTTTAGCATTTTTCGACCCCCGACGACAGTCACAACTCGTAGTTGATGCAAGCCCCACAGGGCTAGGAGCAGTGCTGGGACAACAACAAGACTGTGGCGAATGGGCCCCCATCGCGTTCGCAAGCCGCACGCTCACACCCACGGAACAAAGGTACTCCCAAATCGAAAGGGAAGCCATCGCCATCCACTGGGGATGCCGACACTTCCACCTGTACCTTTATGGGAAGTCATTCTCAGTAGTGACAGACCACAAACCACTACTTCCACTATTCAAAGGGTCGTCATCCAAACCACCCCCGCGAATTGAAAAGTGGATCCTGCAATTACAAGAGTATGACTTCGCGCTCACATATCAGCCCGGAACGAGGAACCCAGCGGATTTCCTATCCAGGCACGCACGCCCAGCCACCCCGAAAGAAATAGAGGAAGCCAAAGACACAGAAGAATATGTGAGGCTGATAGTAGAAAGAGCACGACCAGCACCCATACCGCTCCAAGAGGTAGTGGAAGCAACCAAGCAAGACGAGTGTCTACAACTGGCCATAGCGGCAACCCGCTCAGGAGAATGGAGAGCCCTCCAAAGACCAGACTCATTCCGCACGCAACAAGCTCAAGCTTGTTTGCACGCACTATTCAACGTGCGCCAAGAACTGTCAGTAAGCAACGAAGGCTGCCTGCTCAGGGGACTCCGTCTAGTCATACCATCCAGCCTCACCGACAGAGTAATATCGTTGGCACACGAAGCACATCAAGGGGTTGTCAAATCCAAAACCCGCATCAGGAACAAAGTTTGGTTTCCAGGTATAGACAAACTAGTGGAAGACACAGTCCAAAAGTGCATGGCCTGCCAAGCCAGTGGAAACCCAGATCCCCCTGCGCCCATCATAACTGAACAAGACCCGACAGCACCATGGCAGAGAGTGAGTGCCGATTTTGGCCACCTACCAGACGGGTCGCACATGCTCATTATGATAGACGATTTTTCACGGTATCCAGAGGTGGAAGTAGTAAAATCAACGTCAGCACAAGTAGTCATTCCCAAAGTAGAAAAAATCATGGCCACCCACGGTTTTTTCAGCGAAATTCGCACAGACAACGGACCCCCGTTCAACAGCCGCGAGTGGGCACAGTTCCTGGAATCCACAAACACAAAACACAGGCGCATCACCCCACGATGGCCACAAGCGAACGGCGAGGTAGAGAGGTTCGTGAGGACACTCAATAAAGTTATCCGAATAGCCGTGGCAGAAGCCAGAGACATTGAGAGAGCAATATATGTGTTCCTGAGGGAATACAGAGTAACACCACATGCCACCACAGGGGTCACGCCCAGCCGGCTCTGTTTCGGCAGGACAGTAGTAGATGCCATCCCACATCACCCCTCCTGGGCAGCAAGCACACAACCAGCCAGCAAATCAACAACTAGGAGGAATGCCACGAACAAGTATGCCTCCCAGAAACGAGGAGCCAAGCACACAACGTTGCAAGTGGGAGACACAGTGCTAGTGAAAGACCGCCATCCAGCCAGCAAGTTCCGACTACCTTTCGAAGTTAAACCATGGACGGTGGTCACCATAAAAGGCACGATGGTGACAGCCCAGAGAGGCCAAGAACAAGTAACCAGGAACGTAGCTTTCTTCAAGCGTCTAACACCACAGACACCCAGCCGAGAGACAAGAACCGAGTCAGATGTAGAACCAAACGATTGGAGCATCGCCCCAGATGGACCAGGACTCGGTCAAGAACAACCAAGAAACAGACCAACGACAGAACAAAGACAAGCACAAGCAACTGAAGCAGAAGCGTCCGAACCAAGCAGAGGAGAAACACAGACATCAGGGCGGTCGGGCGCAAAGAGATACTCACTACGGCACAATCCTGGGCCTTCACGGCGGTATGCGGACTTCGCATGTGACTGATCACTGTTTCATACTGTTATGATCAGAGTCGTACATACTTACAATGGTAGAGGTTTTGAGTTGTCTCAGCTAACGATTATTTTTAGTTTAATAAAATGTTTAAAATTTTCATCTCTTCCCCGTTGGGGAGGGATGTAGTGTTGACAACGGATGTGGTCAACACCAAAGCGAGCGATAGGAGAGGGGGGTCCGAAGGAAGACCCCTACTGAGCGAGGGCAAGGTGGTCTGCACCAGTGACGGGAGGGGAAGGGCATAAAGGGAGGAGGAGAAGAGCGGGAAAGCAGTCGGGAACTGTGAGCGATGAATAAAGGTAGTTAACACGCACCTGGCTCCAAGCGTGTTTATTTATGTAGCCGCGCGGGAGCGCTAAATGCGCGACGCTACAGTGACTTATATGCACGGCTGAATGTTAACATTATAACCAGGAGTATTTCGCTGAAACCGAGAGTCCTATCTGCCCGATTTGCCGATAAAGGTTGAGAGATATGGAGGTTTTTTCTTAGAAAACAAATATTGGACACATTCATTAAATTCATGCTAATGCTGGGTTGGATGCGACTCAGTACATTAATTACGTCCCTCACCACTTCACATCACCGTTGGCCCACAGAGCCCTTGTGGTATCCTAGTGAAGGCGTTCGGAGCACGAGAGAGAAGGTGGGGAGTGAACTGAGGTGAATGCGGGCGGAGAGCGGCGTGGAAGCGGTGACGGGGCAACGCTCCTTTAAGCGGAAGGGTCATTGGTTGGCGAATGGCTTTGTACAGAGCATCCTATTGACTGAATAAACCACCTGTACATTTCTACTGGTGTGTCCGCTGTGTATACGTCTGTCTGCCAATCTCCAACATAACAGCCCTCTCTTTAGAGTCTCTTCTCCAGGATGGGGTGGGGACTGGGGCCCTAATTACCACCTCAGTGGTCTTTATCAAAGACGGCCAAAGCTGCTGCAGTCAACAGACCGCCAGTGCTGGCGGTCTGCTGACCGCCATATTAGGACACCTGAAAGGACTAATCCGACTCCGTCGGCCTGGCCGATGGAGCTGAAGAGGCGGTTTCACCACCAGCACTGCCACGGCAACAAGATACCGCCTGCAGTATTACGATACATTATATGGCGTGGCGGAGTCCTGTCGGCTGTGCAGTGCTGGTGGTGGAATACGCCAGGACCCATCCCCTCCCGGACGACCACCTCACCGGAAAAGGTAAGTTGATCGTCCGAAAAGTGGGTGTGGGGGGTGTTGGGTGTATGTGTTTGGTGTGTGTGTGTATGTGTGCCTGAATAAGTGTGCGTGTGTGTATGTATGTGTGCATGAAGGCTGTGTGTATGCATGTATGCAGAGGGAAGGAGGTGTGTGTGTAGGGGTGCAAGTGCATGTGTGTTTGTATGCAGAGGGGTGGGGGTATCCGTCTGAGTGCGTGTATGTGTGCGAATGGGTGTGTCTGAGTGCGTGTTTGTGAGCAAACGAGTGGGGGTGTCTGGATGTGTGCCCAGGGGAGGGGTGTGAGTGAGTAGGTGTGTGTGTGAATTGGGAAGCAGGTGAGTGGGGTGCATGTGTGCAAGTATGCAAGTGAGTGGGGGTGTCTGTGTTCAAGTGTTCGGATGAGGGAGGGTGTGCAGGTCTGCGGATGCGGAGGGGGGAGTATGTGAATGTATGCGTGCGTGAAGGGCGTGGGAGTGTGCATGAATGCAGAGGGGGTGGGGGTGTGAATGATTGCGGAAGGGGTACGTATGTGTGAGTGCGAGTGGGGGGTGTGTGTATGTCAGTGTCAGAGTGAGTGGGGGTGTTTGTATGGATATGTGCGGTTGGGTGGGGGGATGCTTGCAAGTGTGTGGACAGGTGGGGAGTTCATGGAGGTGTGTGGACGGATGAGGGGTGCATGGAGGTGTGTGGATGTGTCGGGGGTGTGCCGGCGACAGGAATTGGATTCCTGTCATCGGGTGGGTTTCTGCCAGGGTTTTCATGGCGGGGCGACCACCACGAAAATCCTGGCGGCGTGCTGCCTCGTAATGCGGGCTGCGGTCTGAGGCCTGACGCCAGGCTGGAGGAGCTCACCACCGGCCGCGACAGTGCGAGCGTACTGGCGGGCCAGGCAGTGTTGTGGCAGTTTGGCTTCATCGAAACCCCACAACTTGTAATCCGGCAGTCTTTACCACCGGGTCCACGGCGGTAAGACCGCCACCGCGAGGCTGGCAGTGTGATGACCGCCAGCCCTGTAATGAGGTGATGTGGGTGTCTGGCACACAGTGACATATCTGCAGGGAAGTGAGACCTTATTGTCCAGAGATTAAACAAAGGCTCATGTCAGGAAGAATCAGTGGAATAATATAGTATTGGCCTTCTAAGGCCTGTCCTTGATGGTTAAGCTCAGTTGTATTATTCAATTTCTTTAAAGGGAAATCGTCTATATGTCTATATGATTTTTTTTTAAATTATTAGGCATAAAATAAGGAGGGCAAAGCCATAAAGCCTATGTTGGTGAGAGGCCACTGATTATCAGTGGGGAAATGCTGAAAGCTTTTGCTGACATGGACTTCACAATTTAGGCCTGCTGATCAGCAGTCACTCATTCGCCTCAAACTTCTCTTCAAAAACCACAGAGTGCTAGGAAAAATGCAAAGTTTGTCAGCTAAGGCTAAATCTTTTTATACAGGAGAGTTTGTACTTCCACAGCTCCGGGTGCATGCTCTCTTGTACAAAAGCATTCCAATCTTTTGTACGGCTCCTCAGTCTTGACGGTATTTGTCCCTGTGATATGGTGGTCCCTATGACACCATTTCCCTGTCCATAAGAGAAATGTCAAGTACCAAAGGGCATATTTATACTCCATCTGCGCCGATTGTGCGTCAAAAATTTTGACGCACATTCAGTGCAAACGTTGCCCCGTATTTAAACTTTGACGCCCGAGCCCGCGGACGACAAAATTCCACCGTGTGCGTCATTTTTTGGATGCGGCAACCCGCCTTGCATTAATCATAGGCAAGGTAGGCGTTCCCGTCCAAAAAATGGCTTAAACTGCCGTGCGTCGTATTTATGCTTTCGGGCAAAAATTACGGCCGGAAGGCGGAGCCAGAAAATGACACACAGCCCGGTTTGCGTCAAAATTTAACGCCTGGGACAGGGCAGGCGTTAAAATGGGGCAAACACACCTGTATTTAATCAGAACACACAGAACACACAGCAGAGCAGCAGAGCAGCAACAGGGAGCCATGGAGGTGATTCTAATCCAGCGTGCACGCAGACGCAGAGCCCAGCAGCAACAACAGCAGCTACAACCACACCAGCAGGGACCCCAAAGGCAGCGCAGAAGGCAGGAGAGGATATTCCACCCCAGAACTACCCTTCAGGGCCTCAGGGAACACAACACCATCCAGAGGTACCGGTTGAACTGGCAGGCCATTCAGCAGCTGCTGTGCAACATTGAACCGCAGTTGGCCCCCACTTTGGTGACACCCCGCACCATCCCAACAGAAACAAAGCTGCTTGCCGTACTTCATATGCTGGCAAGTGGCTCTTTCCAAACAACTGGTGCCCTGGTTGGCGGAATATCACAACCATCATTCTCCACCTTTTTGCCCAAAGTACTGGATGCCATCATTGGACTGACACCCCGCCACATCTGCTTCCCTAACACACTGCAGAAGCAGCAGGAAACAAAACAGGGGTTCTACCTCATCAGTGGCTTCCCACACGTCCTTGGTGCAATCGACTGCACACATGTACGCCTTGTGCCACCTGCTGCAACTGAACACCTCTACCGGAACAGGAAGCACACACATTCTATCAGCGTGCAGGCCATAGTCGATCACCAGGGATTGATCACCAAGATCATGGCTAAATATCCTGGGAGTGTCCATGACTCATACATCTTCCGTCACTGCACCATCAATGAACACTTCCAGGATGGACGGTATGGCAATGGACTACTTGTTGGTAAGTACAAAAACCTACTTATGTATACATTGCACAGCAACCCTCTAGGACACACAACACATACACCACAACAGCAACATGTGAACAGGAACACACTGAGGTCGTGACATCGCTAGCCATGTTTCTTAGGTCACCCTTGAACCTGTTACACATCTTAAATTAGTGTACAGCCTAATGTTAAGACGTCAAAGATCACAACGTGTGGAGTGGGTTACCTAAATGTCACCTTGCAAATTGTAAGTGTCCCAATGACCTTTACATTAATCCATTGCCTAAGTCTAAAGGTATGGGATGTTCAGGGTACATTGATATGAACGTGTTAACAACACTGTCAATTTTAACTGTGTATGGAACTGTCATCTCACCCCCAGTTAAGACACACGGACACCTGTATCACAAGTCACAATGCTAGGGAGGGCACACTGTACTGCAAATCCCAAAACATACTGCTGACAAATGGTCAGCAGACAAACACTTGTTCAGCCAAGGAAACAACACAATGCAGATGGTACATCCTACAAGCCTAGGATGCTACATTATTACACAAAAGAGTCACAGACAACACAAGACAACTACTGCTATGAAAGGTCATTTCAATAGTGCCAGCTACATCAACATGATCCCAATCATTTTCTCTTGCAGCTGATCAGGGGTATGGCATCCAGCCATGGATTATGACACCATTTGGCAACCCAAGTACTGCTGCAGAGCGTGCCTACAACGACGCACATAGGAGGACATGCAGCATTGTCGAGAGGACCTTTGGCATCCTCAAGTCAAGGTTCCGCTGCCTCGACATCACTGGTGGTAGCCTCCTATATTCCCCGGAGATGGTCTGTAGGATCATCCTAACGTGCAATATTGCACAACATTTGCATCAAAAGGAACATTCCCCTCCTGGAACCAGAGCCACACATGCCTGAAGAGGAGGAAGAGGAGGATGCTGGCTACAGAACACGGCCGCTGGTATACGCAGGCGGCAACAGATCGTCAACAATTTCTTTTGAATATGATCACCTTCACCACTTTAGTTAACAAATTTAAATAAACACCTATTATAATCACCATATAATGGTCAGGCTATTCATTTTTGCACACCTTCATCTCTACTTATCAGAATAAGAGTGTTGACTCATGGAGCATTGCTGATATACTGAGTAGGACACTGAACATCCCAGAGCTAATGTGATGCCTAACATACAATGGTCACATACACACATACTCTTAATGACATATATCATGTACATTTCTCCTTTGAAGGCTAATAGCAGAGGACCACAACTATTTCACACATACATGTTGAAATCAAGGTCCAACGCAGCATATGGCACACAACTAAGACACCATCACTCAATAAGGGGAAAACAAGCCTCATACATGAGGCAGTCAATGTGCTTTGGCATCAGTAACAGGAATGCCTGACCAGACCCTTGACAGCAGTAGGTCCAACTGCATCCAATATTTGCAAGGACTATCTGTGACCAGAGTCCCATAGAAGCAGAACATAGACAGCACAAGTGCCACACATATGAGCAGCATTGCACACGTGACGTTCCATGTACATGTCAGCCCATTTCCTAACTCCTGACACACCCATGCCTCTGGTCTCAACCCACCTGTCTGAAGAGGTCCCTGGAATACTAAGATGTGTACCCTGATATTCCCTCCTCTACACACACAGACCAACATTAGCAAACCAGTGTGCTACACCCTTTCCTATGGTATGCCATTGTCATAGAACATCTGACTGCATGGATGTCAGGTTAATTTATACACTGTCTTCTAGTTTCAAAGCCCTGTTAGCACATCTAGATTGCTTCCCATGTGAAAATGTCTGTTGGCCCTTAGAATGCAAGTCTCACCTACAGGCCTGTTGAGAAACAGATGCAGCCCACACCTGTGATCACCTCCATGCACACCACCCATGTCAAAAAGCACTGCCCCTGCTGATGCCTGGAACAGCATAGGAGTTGCCATTATGTCAAATACACCGTTAAGCATTGATACAAATTAAGCCGTGGAACACAGCCACCGGGTTCATTTGTCACCTTCAAAAACAAAGGACATACACAGTTTGACATGTCAGCTCTCTAGTTTGTCCTCCAAACAGTCTTAGTCAGACAACTGATTATGTAACTTGTCAAGTAGCTGGATCCTGAATCACCTTGCATTCTGTCAGCCTGACTGGCAACTGTCTGTGCGTCACACTAAAATATCCCTGTGTCTACATATGTACCACACTTGCGTTAGCAAACCTCTCATTCATCAGGGGGTATTGGGCATGGGCTTCTTCAATGCATACACAAATACATTGTATAGCATCATCTGCCTTTTAACTGTACCATTTGAGTTACATCCCCTTGGAAAAGCAAAATTCATGGCCCATCCCTTGTCTGGGTTGCATTTATGCATGAATGACAAAGTGTGACAGTGTCTCAGGGCCGTAGGCAGGGATTGGGTACGGGGCTTTCAGCACAACCAGCAACCTCTGATAATGTCCATGAATAATACACAAATGTCAGGACCATGACAGTTCACACACAGAATCACAGTGCTCACAACATAGTGATGGGCCATGTGGGGTTAATAGCTGCGAGAATATTCAGCGCAGAGGCTATGATGTTCCCAGATGCAGTGGGAATTGCAGAGGCTAACCTGTGTACAAATGTTGTAATGACACCTGCCGGAACATGACACCTGAGACATTATCTCACTCAGCACACCAAGATTGCCCTGTTGACTGTCTCTTTACACGTCTTTAGTGACAGGGTGGGACCATCCACATGTTGGTTCACATGTCCACATCCACTTTATTCACATTGATCAACCAAGGATACTCAGTAGATACAGGAATAGCTGCCAATGACTCATGATGAGTCCTGGACCGAACTGTGACAAATTACACCCCAAACAATATACAGGATCATCATTGGACCACACACATGAACAAGACACCTATTGATCACTGGAAATATGTGGACACGTGCTGCCTCGTATGCTGGTCCACCACAGCCACTTGATAGTTGGGGCTCACTTCTATGGCCTCAACTGTGGTGTCATCATACATTTGAGATTCACCCTTGTCTGTCTGTGCAAACAACATGGTACCCACTTCATCAATGCATGTGTATGACTCACTGTGGGATTCACCAACTAGTGTCTATGAAGCTCTTACCAATACTCTAGGACATAGGATGTAGAAAATGTGGACCATTGACATGAACAAGCGTCTGCCATCCATCTGGTGCATGCTATGTCACGTGTGGTGTCTACGTGACTCTAAATCTTGGAAGTCCACTTTACAGGTGTTGTTACATGTATGACTAACACAGGTACTCTCTCATTTCCACAATGACTTGCATCTAAGGATTGGACACGTGGACGTCACATTCATACAAGCATATGTACAAATATGCTTCATGTGATACACACACACTTGGTCAACAAATACATTAGTTGCCAAAGCACACACTTTGAGCCCAAGGCATTTAGGTATTGTATATATGTGCGTCACATTGCTATCCTCTCCTTATGCCAAACATGCACAATTTCTGCAACACATCTATGTAGGCCACACTTATGACCAACTATTGCGTCAGCCAACCGTAAAAATACTGTGAAGGGAGTAGCGGATCATGGTCCGCTGCAGTATGATGTCACACATGTGAACATACACCATCAACACCATAGTGTCTTCAATCAGCCTATCTCTGATGTGTCCCAAATGTAACATAACCAAAAAACAAGAAAAATTGCCCAAAACCAGTTAATGCACTGTAATTTTGACGTTCCTAGCGCTATGCGTAATTTTTTGTTTACCAAAACTGTATTTGCGTCATTTTTTTTGACGCACAGGAGTGAAATTTAGCCCGCATCCAGATATTTGTACAGGCCATGTACTATAATGTGGATGCGGGCTAATTTTCACTTCTGTGCGTCAAAAAAAATGACGCAAATACAGTTTTGGTAAACAAAAAATGACGCATAACGCGAAAAAGGCGGGACTTTTCATACAGGAAGTAATGTAATAGGATATCCTGTTTACAGATCATGTACAGTGGGTGTACTTTCACTTTGCAGTCTATGATCCTTCTAGACTGTGTGGCTGTGTAGAGAGTGTTGTCCTGAGATTTTGTGCTTTTTTGTCCTGTGCGCTATCTGTAAAGTCCATTTGTGAAATAAATATTGTTGCTGTATACTGTACTACTGTGTTTTGTCTACATTTGTCCATTTATCTTGTGTTTTTGTTGTTTGTGGGAGTCTGTTGTGGGTAGTGTTAGTTTGGGGATAGTTGGGCTCTTTTAGTGGTTAAGTTTACTTTTCATCTGTATTTGTACCCCTACTTTCCCCCTTTTCCCCTTTCTATTTCTTTTACCCCTATTCCCTTTCACTTCACAAGTATGTCTGGTAGGCCACGTCTTGGCAGGATGGGGGAAGAGGAGTTGGGGGGGTTCATCTGGCTTGTGTGCCATTTCTTGCCGCTCATGATCCAGGCAGGGTGATACAGGGGTATCCAACTGAGGCGCGCAGAATCCGGTGGGGAAAGGTGCTGCATCACCTGCAGCGTGTGTATGCCAGCCAGAGGAGTGACCACCAGCTGAAGCACTGGTGGGCTGACCTCATCACCAGGGAGCAGGATCTCTTGGACCACCTGGAAATCATGAATGGTGGCACTGTTGGTGAGTACGAATCATGTTAATGTGCACGGTTAAATGCTCTGTAGTGACATAAGGGGATTAGTACAATGTCTGCCAGCTAACTTGCTGACTGTGTGTAATGCTGGGGAAACATAAAGGGATAATTGATGCACTATGGCAAGTAACACAATTGCTAGCTGTCAGGTAGCACGTGCTCAGCAAACTTACAGGTTACTTTTCCATGAAGGAAATTGGTGCGGCCTTTTTGTCAGAAAACCAAACAAAATAGGAGCCAATCATGTCTATATAGGGTACTATTGACAGAGAAGTACAGAACTACCAACATTTAGGCCAAACTTGTTGACGCAATTGCTAGACTGACTTTAGAATCACTACATGATGCAGAAAATGAGTGCTGCCTTCACGTCAATTGATAATAGCAAAGTGGCTCAGACATATGTCTCATGTGAGTCTGGTGAGTGTGGAAGGAAAGCGTTCACGGAAGTACTATGAATGTGTGGGATTATTGTGTTCCTTGATCTTTTTGGATACATGTCAGAACTGGATTTGAAAACATCGTGAAAAGGTGTAAGGTGTCCTCAGCTAACATCTTAGAATGTTTGTTGGAGTTAGTTGTGCCACATTCCAAATATGGATGGCAGTCCAAGTGTATGCACATGGCTTCACATCTCCATGGTTGGTGCAAATCACCATAGCTGGGCCACATCAATTGAATAAACTGTAACAACAGGATGGCTTACAAAAGTCCCTGCCCCTCCCTCTGTACATTGTACCTATGTGTCATTAATGTGTCATGGCCACAAGGCATGTTTGACTGGTAATGCAGTCCTCAAGTAACCAGGCTTTGGATGTCTCTCTTGGATGCACATGATGAGACGATTACACTCCATAATTTTTTTCTGGTCACCAATTACGGGGCATGTTTGCAACCACATGATAGTTAGGGCCAATGTAATGTGTGCAGATATGTGTGTAACTGTCACAGGAGACCCATGCTATGTACAAGTTGGCCGTGATATATCAGATGCAGTACCATCATGTCTGAATGGCTGCCATTTCCTTATTCAGCCTACACATTGTATATGTTTATGAAATTGTTGCACTGTGCACAGATTTTGAGCACATTTCTTCCTTCCATACCTTACAGGTGGACCGGCACCCTACACTGTGGGAGAGGTGGTGACATTTGAGGACCCCGACCACTCCAGTAAGTGTTGATATGTCTGTCATGTGTTGTGTTTGCTGGTTATGGACTCATGTGAGTTGGACGCATAGCAAGGGGTGATGCGCTGGGCAAGCTTTTCTCTTGTTCCATGAGTGGGAATTCAGTTTCTCACATGTTTTGAGTTGGCCAATGCGTATCCAATGGTATCATGTAGGGATTGTAGGCCATTCCTGTAGGCCCCACTGTGAGTACAGGGGTTAATCATGTGGAAGACACTTGTATCACCAAGAGTCGCACTGGAAGTCAGCTCCGATTTAGTCAGTCTGTCAGACCCACATTCTCCAAGATTGGTACAGCAAATTGCTTTCCAATAGACATCTGCTTCCCTATTTACCTACGTAATTACGAAACAGTAGGTAGAACCTCCTAGCAGCATGTACTTCCACATGTAGTGCTACAAGTATGTGGAACTTGAGTGCAATGGCCTAGAAGTGCATGCAATTCATGATCATGGGTGTTCTAGCAACTATGTGTGTGATGTAAGTCAGGCCTCAATGGAAGTATATGTTGTGCACCAAGTTCTGCATTTCCTGACATGTGTGGCCCTATGAGTGCTCTAGGGTTTGCTGACTCATAATTGTTGATAGACCTTACCTGTGGTGTGTCTGTAAAGACAAACATGTGTGGAGTTTTCTATACACTCCTCGGTGTACATGTTGTTGGCAAATTATAGTTGTTTATCCACCCCCCACCCTCAAACACGGGCATGGGTTTGTGAATTGGGTACCTAGTACTGATGCTACCAGTATGTTACACATACATGTGAATAAGTGACGGTTTGGTTGCAAACTAGTATACACACTCAGGTTTGGCACTTGGTACTATACTGGCAAGTCCAGTTACAACTTGCAGACCATGTGGCTTTAGTTTTGATTTCCGTACACTGACATTTGTAGCCCAGGCCTTGGCGGAGGATATGCAGCATGATTCTTAGCTGATAACTGGCAGAACTCAGATTGCAAGTCAAAGCCAGTTGTTACCCATCTTGTAGGTTAAGGATGTGCTAAGTGTGATGTGACCTTTGTAGTCTGGCCTGCCATGTACTTCCTCAAGGACATTCAATGATCTGTATTGTGAGATAAGCTGTTACAAGTACAGTAGATGTATTGTCTGATTAAGTTCTTGTGCCATTTCACACAATGCAGTTACTAATGTAGAATATCTGCATTTGTCTTGACAGCTGCCAACATGACTCCAGACCAGGTCCATGAATTTCAGCGCCGGGCCATGCGATACCAGCACATCCTGCTGGTGGAGTTGGGGTTCCGGAGGATGGCCAAGCGATATCGCCATGAACGGGCCTCCGGGGCATGGAGAGCCTTCCCACAGGGTGGGCCTACTTTGCCCACCACAGCCACCACCAGCACAACCACCAATCCGAGCCAGGTGGCCCCACCCACAGCTGGCACTGTTGGTCCTACATCTGCTGGACTTCCAGGCCCCAGCATTGCCACCGGTGCAGGACAGCCCACTAGGCCTGGCACCACACCCACACAGACCTCCTCCACCGGTACCCAGACTGCCACCGCTCCATCTGTTGGCCCTGCAGCCTTCAACCAAATGGAACGTAAGATGGACAAAGTGCTGCGCAAGTTGAGCCACGTGAGCCGGGATGTGCGCCACATTAACCGGCGTGTTAAGTCTATTAAGAGGACCCTCCAGAGGGCCAACCTCTAGACATTTATAATTGGACATGATTCCCTCCCCTCCCTCCTCTTTCCTTGTTCTTATAGTTAGTGGGCTTAGGGGGCTTAGCTTTTAGGTTAGTATAGGCTGTTAGTTTAGTTAGCGTTAGTGGGTGGGAGGTGGGGGGTCCTCTGTTTTGATATATTTACTTCTTAAGTGTGTGGGTGGGGGGCTATGTTGGGGTTCTTGTGTGTTTTAAAAAAAACAAAAATTCCAAAAAACTAAAAATAATTACAAAAAACAAAAAAATATATATATATATTTGTATAGGATAGTATAGTATGTGTTTAGGTTAGTATGTGTTGTCCTCCATGTGTCCCGTCTTATAAGGGGGGTAGATGTTTAGAACGTTTTGTTACATGTGATAAGTAAGTGTAGCTTAGGTTAGTTAGGGACAGTTGTGGGTAATGAGTAGTCAGGGTAGATTAGGGTAGGTAAGATTTTTCCCTCAGTTTCCTCATCTGTGATTAGCATTTAATAAATATTTGGTTAACCCTTAATAGTATGTGTTGAATGGTACTTGATCGTGGGTTTGGATTCAGTGTACATCAATTTTGTACTATAACATTTGTGTCCTATGCTACAAACAAATCCCAACTGAGCTGTAAGATTGGCAGCTAGCCCAGAGCTACCTTGCAAAGTGTCGACCCTTCGTTGCAACCACCAATCACAGTTAATATGGATGACAATGTGTTTCTGTTGATAAGTGTGTTTTCAAAGTCACAAACAGTGCTTCCAGACTTGGTATTGGGGAAACAGTTTTAGGTCTGACTGCAGTGTGATGATCATGGACACCCTTATAAGATGAGTTCTCATTGGCAATCTTGTATTCTTGTCTTCATGACCCTCATACATCATTTGTGACACAGTTCAGCATGATCACCTATTTGTATGTTAACTCAGACACCTTCATTTATGCAGTTTTTGTAGTGTTTACTTAGATTAGTGTGCCATGTTATTTGTGTTATTTTTGCATGTTGACAACATTTTGCGGCCACTATTTGATGACTTAGTTATCCCCTGAGGAAGAATTCTTCTGTCCAACACAGCCTGATGGTGTATGGTTTCTCACTTCATCAGATTTGTCCCTCAGGATGGGCAGAGTATGATGCAATCATGGGCACTGTGCAGATTTCTCTGACTACATATTATCAGGACAGTTGTATTGACAAGCTACGTAATTTGACAGTAGGCACATTTCAGTTATCTACTGCACAGTTGATATGTCACATTACCCAGAGACATATTTTTTGTGTAAGTGCTATTTATTGAAATGTGCTGTAGTGCTATCTGTACATTGTCCATGATTGTGAGTCCATTATAGTGGCATCTTACATTGTGATCCTACACAAGGGGTTACGGAAATGCTTTTGACATTCTGGGGTTGATGTTTCAGACAGTGCAGAGGGACAGGATTTGCCAATCAGTAGGAGAGAGACAATCACTGGGCTGGGTGACAAGATATACAGTGGTTTGCAGAACTGTGCTTGAGTAAAGTTGTTGCAAGACTGGCAAGTTACAAAGCGCAGGACCTTGGTAAATGTGGGCCATGTGGCAGGGACTAGTGCTTCCGGGTCATTTTCCTTGTGAATGTGATCTGTTCCATGTCTTCTTCTTCTGATGTGTGTGTTGCCTCCTCTGTCCTTGTTGTTGTTGGTTGTGAAGGGGCAACACACACCTCAGTGTTAGAAGACATGGAGTCAGACATCCCGGTCGCTGTTCCCTGTGAAGGTCTTACGGACAGTACTGCAGCAAGGAGGGTCTGCTGATTCTTGAGAATAGCAGCCACATCACGATGGTAGGCAGCCAGGTCGGCCCTGAGGGGGTCATGATTGCATTCGTGCATGCAGTGAAAGGTTTAGGGTGCGAGGTGTTGTGGCAACTCCCTTACTGCAGTGGTGAATTCCTTGACAGTTTCTTGTAGTCCTTGCAGGATGGATGTTAGGGCTTGCATAGCTGCTGCCTGATCTGCAGATTACATCATGCATGAACGCACCCCCTCAAGGCTGGCTGCTATAGTTTGCATCCCCACCCGCACCTCCTTGGCCAGCTCCCGCTGTACTCCAACTACAGTTCTCTCAAAGCTGGTGCCAGTGTCATCTGAGTCCTCAGCTGTATTGGAGCTGGCAGGTCTTACAATTGGGGTGGTGGGTGGATCCTCTGCGATGGCTGCTTGTTCTGTGCTCCTCCTTGTGACTGAAGGTGGGGTCTGGAGGGTGTCAAGGACCTTTTGGATAGTCTCCTGGGGAATGTTTATCGGCTCGTCATCCATGTCATCAGGGAAATCTGGGACAGGCATATCCGCAAGAGATCCATCTTCCTCTGCAATGAAACAGGTTTACAATTAGTGTGTCTGTGTTGTGGCAATTTTGATGTGACGTGCCTGCCTTTTGATGAATTCACTTTGTGATCTTGTTTTGTGTTAATTTCTCCAGTCCTTCAGATGAGCATTCTTCCAGGCCTATGGCCCGCCTGTATGTCACATGTATGTTATTGAGTTATCAGACTTTTCAGCCTCATCGCCTCTAGGTGTTGGTTTATGCCAAATAGAGAATTGCCACCTTCTTTTCCTACTCAAGCCTCCGTCTACATCCATTCTCATGGTGAGACCTTTCACTGGCTGTGGGTGTACTGATGGCCCTGGCAGCACACTTAACAATCTGGACCTGCCCCAATCTCTGATATTTCACATCCACTTAAATGTAATTGACATGTGGCATATCCTATGCATGGCAATGTTATGATCTGATATGGATGTTGACATTGGTAAAGTGTCCTGCTGATGTTGGGGAATGTGTGTTACATTGGATTGCCCTGATAATCTTATCAGTGTCCTATTTCCTCCTCTGACTGTGCAGGTGTATTTCAGTGACCAGTTACATGTGTCCCCCCCTCAATGCTGTTGTCTGAGCAGTATGACATTTGGGATGTTGCATTGTTACCCAGGCACAGGATGGACTCAGACATATGCAGCATGAGTGTGTCCTAAGTGCTGTGTAGCTCCTATTGTTGTTTACATTGGCTGATGTTTGCGACAACTATGGGCATTGACATTTGAGAGTACTGGGGCCTTTGTCTGGTTTCTGGGGATTGTTGTAGTCGTCATCCTCGCCACCTAATTTAGGTGTGTATGATCCATGTGGAGGTTACTGCCATTGTCTACTTGAGCTGCACACAGAGCAGAGGTGGTAGTGGCAACTGTTGTCGCAGTTACATTCCAGTTGTCGGTATGGCTAGAGGTTGTTAAGAGGGCCCTAGTTAATGTAGGGGGTATGGTGGCTGACGTGTGCCGGGACGTCAGTTTGACGTTGTGGCCTTCCCTCCTGGCATGGCTTTCCCTTTGCTCCATCTTTGGCATGACAGTATGCCCCCATGGGACTGTTGTTGGTGTTGTGTAATGGTGTGCCCCAGGTCTTCTCAGAACGGGCCATGCCCCCATGCCGTGCCCCTTTACCCATGCCACTCCATGTATTAGATGACTTCCATGCATTTTGTTGTCAGTATCCCCCCTGCTCACAGTTGACATTATTGCATTATAATTCCCCATGCGACTTACCCTGCATGTGCGTTGTCTCCTGGTAGTCTGCGCTGTCCCGTCCTTGAATCCCTGTGACGATCTCCTCAGTGATGACGGCTGCGACCAACTCCTCCATGTGGTCCAGGGCCTCCTGGTGTGCTGGACTCCCCCCTCCAGTCTGCCATGCTGCCTTCCTGTTCCTGGCCATCTTTTCCTTGGTCCTGCGCTTGCAGTCATGCCAGCGTTTCTTGCACTCCATGACAGTTCTGCGTACTTCAGCCACACTGTTAATCTTGTCGACAATTTGTTGCCATATAGCCTCTCTCCTACTGATTGGCAACTTTGAGGTGACAAACAGTCGGTGCTGGTGTTCCGTCACCTCTTTAACCAGAATTTCCTGCTCATCTGCACTAAAGCGACACTTTCTTTTCTTCTTAAAAGTGTCCTGTTTCTTGTGTGGGTCCTCCTGGCTGGTTCCTGGTCTGTTGTCATCTTCCTGGGGTCTGTAGTGGCATCTGGGATCCATTTTGGCTCTCCTCTGGTGTAATGGCGGTGTTTGCAGGTTTTTTTGACGCTATTGCGTAAAAAAACTGCGCATATCCGGTTTGCGGGGTCGTAAATCGACCCACAGTCATTTCCACTGCGTTAACGTCGTTTTGCTTTATGACTTGACGCTGCAGTGTGTGTCAAAAATAATGACTCCCACCTGTGGTTTGCTCCAAAATGGCGTTAGCCGGCGGTAATATTTTTGACGTAAAACTGCACCGGCGCAGTTTTGCGTCAAAAAGTATAAATATGGGCCCAAGTGACCAGCTGGACATCTTCAAAGTAAATTCATCTTCCTCTGTCGTAGGACTCTAACCATGGGGATAAGACTGCTGGTTTTAAGGTGGCAGCACCACCAGGTGTGGGTGACTGAGTCGTTCCCTCACTGGTTGAAGGCTGTCCTAATAATTGCAGCTCATATAGTTTATCATAAAATGCAGTCATTTCAATAAATACATTGAAAACTGTCCTGTATCTCTGTATCTGCCTTTGCGTTTGTGAGACTTGTGCAAATGAGAGAAAAGGGCAGTATTCCCTCTTTTCAGATTCAGACAAAGATCAAGGACAGGGATTTAAAATGTGAACTAGTCTGCCATTTGTGATATCATCTAGGGAGCCTTAATAAAATATCAGGCATTCCACCGTGTTTTGCAGCAAGATGATGGATATGCTTAGGTCAGACATAATAAAGTTCATATATATAACTTTTAAAAGGATTACAGCTAACATGAATTTAACCACTACTGTTCTTTTCAGCAGTTCGTTTAGCTTTGGTTTCATTTTTTGTTAACACATATACAAATTAAAGGCCAGATTACATTTCATATATCATATGTAGGTCAGTAAAAGGTGTAAGGAAATATTAAATCTAAAATTGTGAGCTATGTTTCAGAAACAAGTGGGACAAGAATATCCCTAGCTCTTACTTCCCAGGCCTTTACAATGCTCAGTTGAGTGAGGATCAGCAAAAAGACAGGGTCCCTTAACAATCTGACTGAGGAAGCACTTTGGAAACAAAAATGTTAAAACAAAGGATCCTGTAAACAAAACATATGTGGATGAGCACAGTGAAAAAATGGATTGCTCTACAGGGACAAAGTAAAAATATCAGAGTTGAACGTAAAACCCTATAGGCTACCTGAACATGGATGTTTATTGTTACTAGCCAAGGGCAGCAGATCCTACCGTTAATTTGCACACTCATACCCCTTGTGATGCGCTTCTTATCCCTTGGTATCATTGTCATCAAGGAAGTAGCAATAACAAAAAGAAAACAGGGTTCTAAAAAACCTTGTTTTCGCTCAGTGATTTACCTTCAGTTCCTTGCCTTTCATCCATCTCTTCAGCAGGAACTAGAAGGTTGTGGTGGGCTAGGGATGAGACAAGGAGTCAATCCTCTGATGCTGTGCGTGGATGAAGGATGTCTTCTGTGCTTTCCTGCACATTTGTACCTCCACCAAAAAGTACATCAATCCCATACTCACTGATCAGGGTAACTATTGTCACACACTATCTCCCTTCCCCTGCTTCTTCTCTTATGTAGCATCTTCCCTTCCTATCCCTTTTTTGTGCAATCAATATCCAATGATGAAGCAGGACAAATTCTGACCCATTCAACGTATTGTGCACATTGCTCCTCACCAGTACCTAAGGCCTCTTGAAATCCACATTCCAGGTGGTATTGCTGCTAAGAACTCCCAACCCCTACTGAAAACAGATCTTTCCTATGCCCCTGTAGTGTCCAGGTGGAGCACCCAGCGCATCCTAATTCCTGCAGTCTCTTAAGTGTTAATACTTCTTTTTATTTTCAAGTGTTCCTGAGTCCCACAACACTAGATGTCTTTGAGGAACAGTGCCTAAATTTACATGGACATCCCAAATATATGCTTTATTAAATGCCCATCATGTCTGTTAGAAATGGGGTCTTTGGTTGACAGTCAGGTTACCTCCTGTTCAAGCAAGGACCCTCACTCTAGTCAGGGTAAAAGAGAATCACCCTCAGCTAACCCCTGCTTACCCTCTTGGTAGCTTGGCAGAGCAGTAGGCTTAACTTCAGAGTGCTAGGTGTAAAGTATTTGTACCAACACACAGAGTAAATTATTGAAAGCACTACAAAATGACACAACACCAGTTTAGAGAAATAGGAAATATTTATCTAAACAAAACAAGACCAAAAGGACAAGAATCCGACATACACAAGTCAAGTTATGAATTTTTGAAGTTGAAACTCAAAAATAGCGCTTAGAAACACAAAATGCTTCAATGAGGCACGACGCTGTGACGGAGTCGTTCCCAACAAGCCGACACGAGAGCGCTGGACACGGAGTTGCGTAGACCCCCAAGTACAGTACCTTTGGTGAAGAGTGAAGAGTGAAAACAAGTCGATGCGCAAAGTCAGGGATCGCGGCGTCTGTGCGAAACATTGAATCCGCGCACTTCGAGGTGTCGGTCATGACGTGGTGCAGCGACTTCCACGGAGTCACGGACTTCAGCGGGGCTGCAGCGGCATCAGGCCTGCGAAGGTCGTCGCGTTCCAGCGAAGATCACGGAGTCGGTTGCAGGCGGCGTCACCTGATTCAGCAGTGGCGTCGGTCCGAAGTAAATTTCCTTGGATGTCCACCAGCTTTCCTTTAAAGGGTACCACTTGTCAGAGCAGGAATCTCTCCAGAGACTCCAGGTGGTGGCAGAGAGAAGTCTTTGCTGTCCCTGTCCCTGAGACTTAAAACAACAGGAGGCAAGCTCTAAATCAAGCACTTGAAGATTTCTTCACAAGATGGAAGGCACACAAAGTCCAGTTTTTGCCCTCTTACTCTGGCAGAAGCAGCAACTGCAGGATAGCTCCACAAAGCACAGTCACAGGCAGGGCAGCACTTCTCCTCATCTCTTCAGCTCTTCTCCAGGCAGAGGTTCCTCTTGATGTCCAGAAGTGATCTAAAGTCTGTGGTTTTGGGTGCCCTTCTTATACCCAATTTCTCCTTTGAAGTAGGCCTACTTCAATGTAAAGTCTCTTGTGAATGTGAAATCCTGCCTTGCCCAGGCCAGGCCCCAGACACTCACCAGGGGTTCGGAGACTGCACTGTGTGAGGACAGGCACAGCCCTTTCAGGTGTAAGTGACCTCCCTCCTAGCACAGATGGTTCATCAGGAAATGCAGACTACACCCCAGCTTCTTTTGTGTCACTGTCTAGTGTGAGGTCCAACCAGCCCAACTTAAGCTGACCCAGACAGGGAATCCACAATCAGGCAGAGTCACAGAAATGGTATAAGCAAGAAAATGATCACTTTCTAAAAGTGGCATTTTCAAACGCGTGATGTGGCTGCTATTCTCAAGAATCAGCAGACCCTCCTTACGCAATCTTAAAATCAACTTTACTAAAAGATGTATTTTTAAATTGTGAGCTCAGATACCCCAAACTCCACATGGTCATCTGCTCCCAAAGGAAATCTACACTTTAATCAGATTTAAAGGTAGCCCCCATGTTAACCTATAGGAGGGACAGGCCTTGCAACAGTGAAAAACGAATTTAGCAATATTTCACTGTCAGGACATATAAAACACATTACTATGGTGGTCATTACAACCCTGGCGGTCGGTGTTAAAGCGGCAGTAAAACCGCCAACAGGCCGGCGTTAAAAAAAATGGAATTACGACCGTGGCGGAAACCGCCAACATAGACAGCCACTTAAACACTCCGACCGCCACGGCGGTACAAACAAACACAGCGGCGGTAACCGCCAACAGACAGGCGGAGGACAATGTACCGCCCACAGTATTACAACCCACCAATCCGCCACCTTTTCTGGGGCGGATTCACCGCGAACAAAAGCACGGCTGAAACAGGACTTCGAAGGGAAAACGCTCACCTCTACACACCCCATGACGAACCAGGACGCCATGGAACCGGAGCTCCAAATTCTGCCAGCCTTTATCTTCCTGCTCCTCTACCAGGAGCACGAACGCCGGCGGCAAAGACAACAGTGAGTACTGCACCTACGACACAGGGGAGGGGGGAGGGAAAAAACTGTGACACACACACGCAACACGCAAAACCCCCACCCCCACCCTCACCCACTACAACACACACACAAGTACATGTTGATACCTCACATTTACACCCCCAACCCCCCCTGGAAGAATGCAAGGACAAAAGGAAATGAGTCGAATAACTGTGATATATTCAAAGACATAAATCAAAAATATACAGTATACAAATATATACATTTATACCATATACAATTATATACACCAAGAACACAAGTCCAAGGGATTCCACCATCATAGTCCGTGGATCACTGGGCCCAAAAGGCATGGGCGAGGCCCACACAAGATACCCGAACAAGACGGAAAGAACACTGCAGGGGCATCAGTTGGAAATAAAACAGGCACCTCAGGGGGAAGGGAAGGGAGGGCACCTCAGACGGTTGAGTGCACGACACCAGATCCACGAGGGGGCTCCATGCCCACAGTGCAATCCTGGGGAGTGCAAAGCCACAGTCTCTCAAGTCTCTACAGTGGGTGGTTTGCCCACTGTTCAATCCTGGGGAGTGCAAAGCCACAGTCTCTCAAGTCTCTACAGTGAGTGGTTTGCCCACTGTTCAATCCTGGGGAGTGCAAAGCCACAGTCTCTCAAGTCTCTACAGTGGTTGGTTTGCCCACTGCTATATCCTGGGGAGTGCAAAGCCACAGTCTCTCAAGTCTCTACAGTGGGTGGGTTGCCCGCTGTTCAATCCTGGGGAGTGCAAAGCCACATTCTCTCAAGTCGATAACATTCTCCACTGGTTCTGGAGGGGGCTTTGTGCCCAGAGTGCTTCATCCTGCCAAGGACAGAGGTAGTAGATGTAAATCTCCACTGGTTCTGAAGGGGGCTTTGTGCACAGAGTAATGACCAACTGAACCATCACAGTCATTGGCCCGCATCCCTACCCTTGCCATGACGCACATGCACTCACCGTCGTTTCATGAACGCCTCATTCTCACCCCCGCTATCTTTCATCCACACCACTCCACACAGGCATTGCCCATACAGCATGCTTGCAGTGTACTTACCTGTTTGTCTGGAGGACCATAGAGTAGCGTGTACTGGGGGAGTACCCCATCCACTAATTTCTCCAACTCCTCCGTGCTGAAAGCAGGGGCCCTTTCCCCAGACACACGAGCCATTGTCTCCTCCAGACTGAGGTCACAGCAGCACTTGCAGTGTAGGTCCTCTCCTGTCGAAGATCAGGTATCAAGTGATTGAACAGAGAGAAAATGGCGGTCACGTCCACGGCGGTGCGTACCGTCACCGCCGGCGTACATCGTCATTGGTTCCTGGGACCCATAGGGTCCAATGTTAACCAATGCAGGATTGCGCCGCGGTCTTTGACCGTCTACCGCGACGGTGTACAACGCCAGCGCAGTTACCTCATATCCCCTTGTCCCACCTTACAGGTCAGGCAGCCGCCATTTCAGGGGCCCACATGGCTTTATTTTTTACTGCGTCACACATACCTAGGCCTTGCCTTACCACTTGTACAGGCAAATTTCAATTTATGAATATGTTCAGAGTGAGCTGTGTTACCGTACCTCTGATTTGGTTGACTCTGTGCTCGCTGTTCTCCTCCATAGGCACCGTCCGGTGGGGCATGTGAGGAGATGGCGGCATCCATCGGTGTACAGACTGCTGGTGGACCTATCGACAATGGAGGAAAGACATGTGATCATCACCTACAGGCTTGATCGTGCCACAATCCAGGAACTGTGTGCCCAGTTGGAGCCAGACCTGATGTCAGCTATCCGCCATTCCACAGGAATCCCCCCTCTAGTGCAGGTGCTGTCAGTACTCCATTTCCTAGCAAGTGGGTCTTTTCAAACAACAGTGGCCATAGCATCAGGGATGTCCCAGCCTATGTTCTCAAACGTGTTGTCCAGAGTGTTGTCTGCCCTGCTGAAACACATGCGGAGTTACATCGTTTTCCCTCAGGTGGAGGATTTGCCTACAGTGAAAGGTGACTTTTATGCCCTGGGACATATCCCCAACATCATAGGTGCAATTGATGGGACAAATGTGGCCTTGGTACCCCCCACAGGAGTGAACAGGTGTACAGAAACCAGAAGAGTTACCATTCGATTAATGTGCAGATGGTGTGTTTGGCAGACCAGTACATCTCCCATGTTAATGCCAAATTCCCTGGCTCAGTACATGACGCTTACATCCTGCGGAATAGCAGCATCCCTTATGTGATGGGGCAACTCCAGAGGCACCGGGTGTGGCTATTAGGTGAGCACATGGACCCAAATCAGTGGGAATAGTTGTCTGGGTCTGTGGATGTCCCTATGAGTTAGTCTGTGTCTAACAGTTGTCCCTCGCCATTTGCAGGTGACTCTGGCAACCCCAACCTGTCATGGCTACTGACCCCAGTGAGGAATCCCACGACAAGGGCAGAGGAACGCTACAATGAGGCCCATGGGCAAACTAGGAGGATTATAGAGCGGACCTTTGGCCTCCTGAAGGCCAGGTTCAGGTGCCTCCATATGACAGGTGGTTCCCTATTCTACTCACCAAAGAAGGTGTGCCAGATCATCGTGGCCTGCTGTATGCTTCACAACTTGGCTTTGCAACGACCGTTGCCTTTTCTGCAGGAGGATGGTCCAGATGGAGGTGTTGTAGCAGCTGTGGAGCCTGTGGACAGTGAAGACGAGGAAGCAGAAGAAGAGGATATCGACAACAGGAACACAGTGATCCTGCAATACTTCCAGTGAGACACAGGTAAGAAGACAAACCTACCTGCTGGATCTAGTTTAAATCAACTACCTCTCTACTGTCTGTCATTTTCACCCAGTGTATGGTCACTGAGTTGACACTTTCCCTTACGATTTCACAGATGTGGGTCCCACTGTGTGACATCTGCTTTGTTTCCTCATGGACTAGAGCTGTGTGCCATAGGTATGTTGACATTACATTTAAAAGAGCATTTTGGCACTGTAATTGCTAATACAATATTTCGAAATCACAGACTCCAGATTGTTTTGTGCTGCAAGGGTGTTTATTTAAGTGCTCAATATTGGAGGGGGTTGTAAAATGGTGAGGGGTGATGGTGGAGGAATGTCCATGGCAGAGTCCAGTCTATTAGTCTCACAGGTTCATTGTCCAAAGGGGCATAGGAAGTGGAGCTGGGGCAGTTTAAGTATGGACAGGGTGACAAGGTGGGACAGAAGGATGACAATCAGGGTGGTCTCATTTTGTGGCGGGGGTCTTGGCATCGTTCTCTGTCTTTGTCCTGGATCTCAGGGACCGTTTGCGGGGTGGTTCTCCCTCTGCAGGGGGTGGGGTGCTGGTGTGGTGGTCCTGTGGCGGTGCCTCCTGTCCACTAGCGCTGGCGGAGGTGGTGGGCAGTTCATCGTCCAGGCTAGTATCAGGGGCCCCTTGTGGTGCCACAGTGTCCCTCCTGGTGTTGAAGAGTTCCTTCAGCACCCCTACAATGGTCCCCCGGGTGGAATTGATGGATTTGAGTTCCTCCCTGAAACCCAAATACTGTTCCTCCTGCAGCCGCTGGGTCTCCTGAAACTTGGCCAGTACCATTGCCATCGTCTCCTGGGAATGGTGGTAGGCTCCAATGATGTTGGAGAGGGCCTCATGGAGAGTGGGTTCCCTGGGCCTGTCCTCCCCCTGTTGCACAGCAGCCCTCCCAGTTCCCCTGTGTTCCTGGGCCTCTGTCCCCTGAACTGTGTGCCCACTACCACTGCCCCCAGGTCCCTGGTGTTGTTGGGGTGGTGGGTTAGCCTGGGTTCCCTGTAGAGGTGGACACACTGCTGCCTGACGTGTCCTGGGGACAGAGGTATGGGCCCGCTGGGTGGGTGCTGTGCTGGTGTTTCCAGAGGGGGGAAGCTCTGCAGTGGCCTGTGGCTGTGTGAGGGGAACCAACTGTCCCGAGGTCCCAGATGGGCAGGGCTGGTCGACTAGATCCAGTTGGACAAACTGCTGTCATCACTGTGGGCCTCTTCTGTGAGTGGAGTGGACATGTCTGGACCCTCCTGTCCGGTGACATTGGGTAGGGGTCCTGCAGGGGTGTAAAAGCATGATTATTGCATCTGTGTGTGCCATGGTGTGCAATGGGTGGGTGACCCTGCACCCCAGTCCTTGCATTCCTGTGTAGGACCTTGTGTGATGATGGTTTAGTGGGGTGTATGGGTATGTGCAGTGGCCATGCTTTGGTGATGGGTGTCCATGCTTTGGTGTTACATGCAGGGCTTGATTTTGGGATGAGTGGTTTGTGATATTGGGACATGTGTGAGGAGTAGGAGTGATGGGGGTGAGGGCGAGGGTGGGAGTATGTGATGGCATGCAGGTAGGGTGTGGGATATAATAGTAAAGATTTGACTTACCAGAGTCCATTCCTCCAGCTACTCCTGCAAGGCCCTCAGGATGCAGAATAGCCAAGACCTGCTCCTCCCATGTTGTTAGTTGTGGGGGAGGAGGTGGGGGTCCACCGCCAGTCCTCTGTACCGCAATGTGGTGTCTTGAGACCACGGAACGCACCTTCCCCCGTAGGTCGTTCCACCTCTTCCTGATGTCATCCCTATTTCTTGGGAGCTGTCCCACTGCGTTGACCCTGTCCACGATTCTTCACCATAGCTCCATCTTCCTAGCTATGGAGGTGTGCTGCACCTGTGATCCAAATAGCTGTGGCTCTACCCGGATGATTTCGTCCACCATGACCCTGAGCTCCTCCTCAAAGAACCTAGGGTGTCTTTGCCGTGCCATGGGGTGGTGTGGGTGATGTGTGGGGTGGTGTGTGTTGTGATGTGTGGGGTGATATTTAGTGGTGTGTTGTGTGAGGTGCGTGGATGTTGTGTGAGTGATGGTGTTGAGTGCCTGTGGATGCTGGTTTGTAGATGGTGGTGTCTTTCTGTGGCCTTCAGTTGCAATTGTGGTCGTAGGGGTTTGTGGGTAATGTGGGTGTGTGTTTTATATTGTATTGGGTGTGTGGGAATGGTGTGTGTATGTGTCTCAGGTGTGTGTATTTTGAATTGTCCAATGTGGTAGTGTTTTGTATATGTGTGTGTATTTTGAGCGCAGCGGTGTGTACCGCCAATAGAATACCGCGGTTGAAAGCCCGCCGCGTGGATTCGTGGGTCGTGATAGTGTGGGCGTATTCCTGTTGGCGTGTCGGTGGAGGTTTTGTTATCGCCAGTTTATCACTGACCTTTGGTGTGGCGGACTTGTGTGAGTGTCTAGATTTTGGCGGATTCCGGCCTTTGGGTCATAATGACCGTAGCGGAATTCCGCGGTCGCAGCGGTGTGTTGGCGGTCTTGTGCACGGCGGTATGCGGCTTTTACCGCCAATGTTGTAATGACCCCCTTAACCATACACTGCACCCTGCCCCTGGGGCTACCTAGGGCCTACCTTAGGGGTGTCTGACATGTAAGAAAAGGGAAGGTTTAGGCCTGGCAAGTGGGTACACTTGCCAAGTCGAATTTACAGTTTAAAACTGCACACACAGACACTGCAGTGGCAGGTCTGAGCCATGTTTATAGAGCTACTAAGGTGGGTGGCACAACCAGTGCTGCAGGCCCACTAGTAGCATTTGATTTACAGGCCCTGGACACCTCTAGTGCACCTTACTAAAGAATTACTAGTACATCAAATATGCCAATCATGAATAGCTTATCAGAGGGAAGTGCTAAGCATTTGTTGTACCCAAGAACTTGGTTAAAAGGTAAGTACATTTTTAAGCATAAAATATTTTCACTTGCAAAAATCAACAGTGCAATTTCAGAGTTCTCCAATGTTTACCTATGAAAGGAAAACACATTCAGCAAACAAGCACTTTACGACAGCTCACAGTACCAAACTTGTAGATTTAAGGGGAGTACTGGGCAAGGACCTCACCAACAGGTCACTCCAGGCAGCACTGGGGCAGCCGGGTGCAGAGGTGTAGTACGGCGTAAGGTGCATAATGTATTTCAAAGGGGATTGGTCTCCATGGATTTAGGCTGCAGGCTGTGGCTGGGGGTTCAGTCGGAGGTAACCAATAGGTAGGTCGCAAACGTGGGGTGCTCTGGAACGTAGAAGCACCTTTGGTCTTCTTTACCAGGGCCAGGGGTGACGGATGCAGGGGTGTCCTTTGGTGTCAGGTTTTCTTGTCAAGGATCACTAGCAGTTGGGGGAGAGGTCCTGTGGTCTGAGGCTGTAGGCATCATCGTAAAGTCCAGGAGGGTTAAAACCACAGTAGACTCAACCTCAGGAGAGCTGGCAGACATCATTGACACTAGAGGTGCACTTAAACTCGAACTGGTGGTGACGGGTGCAGTGGTTGCTCAAGGTATTGGGTTTTTCTCACCACAGAAGCTGCGAGAGAGGTGGCCTGTGTGCTGAGGCTGTAGGTGACTTCAGGAGTCCAGGAGGGGTGAAATCATGATGGACTCAGATTCTGGGGAGCCTGGGAACTTTGTTGGCAATGGCGGTCCACTCCCACTCAGGTCGGTGATGGTGGGTGAAGTGAGGTCAGGTGTGGGGTCTTTGCGGTTCCAGAGGCTGCAGTGTCCTTTCTTTAAAGCTGGTTGGAGAGCAGGTCTGCTGCTTATGGGAGACTTGAGTCTTTTTTGAAAGTAGGCAGTCCTCCCAGGGTTTCTGGAGTCTCAGCTGCAGGATGAGCCGTCTTCTGGTTCAGAGTTTGCCAAGGAGTGCAGACAGGCCGACAGAGTTGATACAAGGTCAACTGCTTCTTCTTCTTCTCCTCTTCTGCGGGTGCGTCTCTTCTTTGTCCTTTGTATTCTTAGGTCATCAGGATCTGAGTTCTTGGGTTCAGCGGTGCCTCCAAAATATTAAATTTAGGGGCGTTACAGGGAGTGCCAGGTGGCAGCCAATGGGTTACCCACCTTTAGGGTGATGACACCCTTTCTATGACCACTTCAGTGGGGAAGTGCACATAACCCTGACCCTAGTGGCCTAATACCTTCCAAACCAAGATGGAGGAATTTAAAAAGTGGTGTCCACTTCAGCTCATCCACCTTAGGGCTGGGACTGGCTTGAGGTGAGCACACCTCCTAATCTGCCTAATTCTCCCACCTGTTTTTCTGCCAAACGTAAGGTTAGGACAGGGGGTTTGGTCAGCTCCGCCATTTGGAGAGGCCTGGGTTTGCATTACAAAGGTGGTTAGGCCTTTGAAGCTTCCGGCCCTGGAATGTCCATCCTGTCTGGAGGAGGTGTCAACACCCCCTTCCAGTGCGGCTTTTGTCTCTGGAACCCAAGAGTGCTGGCTCTCACCTTAGGGGGTCAGAAACGTGGCTGAACTGGTCAGGATCAGTCAGTTAATTCACTAGTAGTAGGCAGTTTTTCAGGGGGCACCTCTAAGGTGAACCCTGGGGGAATGTATTGGGAAATCCAACACTGACATCAGTGTGGGTTCACCAATACGACATGTTTAATACCAAACATCCCTTTCTTCAGTGAAGCCATCATGTAGCTGGGGAACTCGTAGTGGCCAGTGGCCAGCACATTTATTTGACATGACTTCCCTTGTCACTTACTATGTCTGAGAATCGACAAAGGCATAGCAGGGGCATAACTGTTCATGCAGATGTGCCCTCACATGTAATATAATCCACCCAGCCTTTGTCGTAAGGACTCTCATATCTCTATGAGACTGCTGGATTCGGGGCAGCAGCACCTCTGCTTGTAGGCGACTTAGTCACTCCTACACCATTTGGCAGCTGTTGGCCCAATCAAGTTTCAAGTTTATTGATCAAATGCGTGGTTATTTAAAACTATAACATTCGTCATAAAATGCATGATTTACAATATAAAGACAGTTCTGCACACCGCCAACAGTGCTGCTACTAATCTGAGTCCTGGATGTGGGAATTTGACCTAGCGCTTATTACCTTTGCGCACATGAGAGCCTGCTTCTGCTAAGCAATTAGCCTCATGAAATGGTGGGTTATTAAAACCATGCATAATTATAGAAAAGAATCAAATTTGTCTTTAAAAGTTAGTTTACAGTACCAAACAATTCTTCCACATGGTAGGCAGGTCTGCGACTGCACAAAACCCAGAGTGTGGGGTATTAGCCCTATTTATATCCTTTTGAGGCATGTTTCCTGCTTCCACAATACAATCAATCTCATATGATAGAAAAAAGCCAAGAAAGGTGGTGCCATTCCATGTTTTTTAACTAAGATCCATCTATTAACGCAACCCCTGCATGCTAAAAATGCTACATGTGACCATTACTTTCTAACCCTAAGGTGCTTGAGAGTGCCTGGGACTTCCCCCCCACCAAGGGCTGCGGGCATAACCACAAGAATGAACCTGGATTGGCCTCTCCAAGTCATATGCCAATTGGGTGTCACTCCGTGTTTTGCAAAAGCTTGTCTACGAATGCCATGAATTTTACTCCTGTCGTACCAAAGGGATCAATGAATCCTCCAGCCAGCTTATAACTGCTCGTCGTCAAGTGCATATGTCCAGTTCCAGGAATATTTTCTTAAGCATTGTCTTCCGTTGAACAATGAACTTTAGGCACGTGCAGATGAGATGACTTACTGTTTCAGTTTTGTAACTGCATAGGTGACATCTTGGGTCTGAGATCACACCCTTCCAGGCTGGTAGGAGATCCTTGGATTCGAAAAAGCCAAAATGAAAGAGCATAAAGCTCTGTTTGATTAGATGATGAAAGTGCACTGACATATGACTTTTGGTTTCAGGTTAGTATAGGAGCTTATCACATCCCAGGTGTGCCTCCGCTTTGCCATTGTGATCCTATCTTGCATAAAAGGTTGTCTCTTTGATGAGAAATTACATATCTTTGCGAAGATCGCTTGACCCAAATTACTGTCCCGTGCTTCTTGTACCTTTAGTACTGTTAGGGCTTTTTCTAGATGTAAACCCCACAAGTTGACATAGTTTTGCTCTAATTGGGCTTTTATCTCTAGCCAGCAAAGGCTACTTAGAGTTCCTTGCTCTGCAGCTCAAAGTCACCAACGCAGTTTCCCAAAGGAATTGAGGCATTGGTATTTCTGATTCTGAAGGCTGAATTCCAGATGGACGGTGTCGGTGAAGAGGCTTTTGGGAGACTAAAACCGCTTTACAGCCATATTTCCAAGCCATACGTCAATTAAGGAAACAATTGAGCCACCTTCAGAGATAATAAATTAATGTATGACGCGCCCATCAGATTCTTTTTCAAGAGCTTGAAGGCAAATGTCAGGGTCTGGGCTTCTGCTTGCATAATCAAATCAAATCAAATCATTAGCATTTATAAAGCGCGCTACTCACCCGTGCGGGTCTCAAGGCGCTAGGGACAAAGGGGGTGGTTATCGCTGCTCGAACAGCCAGGTCTTTAGGAGTCTCCGGAAAGCGGAGTGGTCCTGGGTGGTCCTGAGGCTGGTGGGGAGGGAGTTCCAGGTCTTGGCCGCCAGGAAGGAGAAAGATCTCCCACCCGCCGTGGAGCGTCGGATGCGAGGGACGGCGGCGAGTGCGAGGCCAGAGGAGCGGAGGGGGCGGGTGGGGACGTAGAAGTTGAGGCGTCTGTTGAGGTATTCCGGTCCCTTGTCGTGGAGGGCTTTGTGTGCGTGGGTGAGAAGTCGGAAGGTGATCCTTTTGCTGACTGGGAGCCAATGCAGGTGTCTCAGGTGTGCGGAGATGTGGCTGTTGCGGGGTACGTCGAGGATGAGGCGGGCTGAGGCGTTTTGAATGCGTTGCAGGCGATTTTGGAGTTTGGCGGTGGTCCCAGCGTAGAGGGTGTTGCCGTAGTCCAGGCGGCTCGTGACGAGGGCGTGGGTCACGGTTTTTCTGGTGTCGGCGGGGATCCAGCGGAAGATCTTGCGGAGCATGCGGAGGGTGAGGAAGCAGGCGGAGGACACGGCGTTGACTTGCTTGGTCATGGTGAGAAGGGGGTCCAAGATGAAGCCGAGGTTGCGGGCGTGGTCTGCGGGTGTCGGTGCGGTGCCGAGGGCCGTGGGCCACCAGGAGTCGTCCCAGGCGGACGGGGTGTTGCCGAGGATGAGGACTTCAGTTTTTTCAGAGTTCAGCTTTAGGCGGCTGAGCCTCATCCAATCTGCGACGTCCTTCATACCCTCTTGTAGGTTGGTCTTGGCGCTGGCGGGGTCCTTGGTGAGGGAGAGTATAAGTTGGGTTTCGTCGGCGTAGGAGGTGATGATGATGTCGTGCTTGCGTACGATGTTAGCGAGGGGGCTCATGTAGACATTGAAGAGTGTCGGGCTGAGTGATGAGCCTTGAGGTACGCCGCAGATGATCTCAGTGGGTTCTGAGCGAAACGGAGGGAGGTAGACTCTTTGGGAGCGGTTTACGAGGAAGAAGGCGATCCAGTCCAGGGCCTGGTCTTGGATCCCGGTCGAGCGGAGGCGGGTGATTAGGGTGCGGTGACAGACGGTGTCAAAGGCAGCCGAGAGGTCGAGAAGAATGAGGGCGACTGTTTCACCGTTGTCCATCAGGGTTCTGATGTCGTCTGTGACTGAGATGAGGGCGGTTTCAGTGCTGTGGTTGGTTCGGAATCCGGTCTGTGAGGGGTCGAGCAGGTGGTTGTCTTCCAGGAAGGTGGTCAGCTGTTTGTTGACGGTCTTCTCTATTACTTTGGCTGGGAAAGGCAGAAGGGAGATGGGGCGGAAGTTTTTCAGGTCGCTCGGGTCAGCCGTAGGTTTCTTTAGTAGGGCGTTGACTTCGGCGTGTTTCCAGCATTCGGGGAAGGTAGCAGAAGAAAAAGAAGAGTTGATGACGGTCTGGAGGTGCGGGGCGATGATTTTGTCGGCTTTGTTAAAGATGAAGTGCGGGCAGGGGTCCGAAGGGGCCCCGGAGTGGATAGAGTTCATGATGGATTTGGTTTCTTCCGTGCTGATGTGGGTCCAGTTGTTGAGGGTGATGGTCGGGGATGTGGGTTCAGTGGTGTTAGGTTGGGTCTGGTGTCCGAAGCTGTCGTGGAGGTCGCTGATCTTGCGATGGAAGAAAGTGGCGAGGGATTCGCATAGATCCTGTGAGGGCGTGACGGCGTTGGCGCTGGGGTTGGAGAACTCCTTGACGATGCTGAAGAGTTCTCTGCTGTTGTGGCTGTTTTTGTCCAGTCTGTCGGTGAAAAAATTCCTTTTGGCAGTGCGGATCAGGTGGTGGTGTTTGCGGGTAGCGTTCTTGAGGGCGGTCATGTTGTCAGCGGTGCGGTCCTTGCGCCAGGCTTTCTCAAGTGCGCGACAAGTTTTCTTTGATTCTTTGAGGGTGTCAGAGAACCAGAGGGGTTTCTTGGTGTTGTTCTGTCGCTGCGAGCGTTTGAGGGTAGCAAGGTTGTCTGCGCAGTTGGAGATCCAGTTTGTGAGGTTGAGGGCTGCGACGTTGGGGTCGGTGGTGAGGGTGGGTTGGTTGGCGGCGAGTGCGGCGAAGAGTTGCTCTTCAGGGATCTTGTTCCACTGTCGGCGAGGGATGGGTTGAGTGCGGAGGTGGCGGGTCTCGCGTCGGAATGTGAAGTGGACGCAGCTGTGGTCGGTCCAATGAAGGGCGGAGGCGTGGCTGAAGAAGACGTGTTTGCTGGCGGAGAAGATAGGGTCGAGTGTGTGTCCGGCGATGTGGGTGGCAGTGTTCACCAGTTGTTTGAGGCCGAGGTTGGCGAGGTTGTCGAGCAGGGTGGTGGTGTTGGGGTCGTTGTTTTGTTCCAGATGGAAGTTGAGGTCGCCTAGGAGGATGTAGTCCGGTGAGGCGAGGGCGTGCGGGGAGATGAAGTCGGCGATGGTGTCGCTGAAAGGGGCGCGAGGTCCGGGAGGACGGTAGACGAGGGATCCTCTGAGGGTGGTCCTCGGGTCGGTGCGAATCTGAAAATGCAGGTGTTCAGCGGCAAGAGGGGAGTCTTCAGTGGAGGTGGTGACGCTGATGGAGTCTTTGAAGACGATGGCGATACCTCCTCCTACTTGGTTGGTGCGGTCTTTCCTGGAGATCTTGTAGCCTTCGGGGATGGCGGTGGCGATGTCTGGAGCAGAGGAGGCGTTCATCCAGGTCTCCGTGATGAAGGCGACGTCCGGTGCTGTGGAGTCTAGGAGGTCCCAGAGTTCAACGGCGTGTTTGTGAACGGAGCGAGCGTTGACTAGGATGCACTTGAGGTGGTTGATGGCGCGTGGGCTTGTGGTCGTAGTTGTTGCATGGTGGAAGATGCGTTTGCAGGAGTTGCAGGCGAAGGGTCCATGGGTGCGTTTGGGGTGAGCTTGGAAGCAGGTGTTGGAGCGTCCTGGGTTGAGGGCATGGAGGGTGGTGGGGTCATAGCGGATCATCGGGGCTTGGGAGCGCTGGGGACCAGGGGTCATGGCGCTGGGCGCGGGCCAGGCGCGGACGGGCGCAGACGGGCTTGCCTCTGGCGCGCCTCCGTCGTGCCAGCGGCGCGCCCGCTGCGCAGTCGCGCAGCGGCCGCCATATGAGGTAGGAGGGGGGGGAGGGGTCAGCTGGGGGCGAATGGGAGCTGGGGGGCGGGGGCGTGCAGGAGGTCGCGGCGGGAAAGCGCGAGGGAGGGGGGGACAGGTAGAGTGAGAAGAGCTGGGGGAGGGGGGTTTAAGGGTGGAGGGGGGAGAGTGTTAGGAGGTTTAGGAGATTAGGGAGAAAGATAGGTGTAGGGTTGTGAAGATAGGGGAGGGGGGGTTGTAGAGGTGGGTGAGGGTGAGAGGTAGAGTGAGGGGATAGGACGATAGGTAATAGAGGGGGTGGCGGGAGGGGGGGAGAGATAGAGAAATAGGTAGAGAGAAAAGGTAGATAGAGAAATCGATAGATAGGGAAAAAGATAGAGAGATAGGAAGATAGGAGGAGGTGGAGAGTGAGGGAGTTGGATAGTGGGATAGAGAGATGGAGAGATAGGTAGATAGGAGGAGTGAGGGAGGTAGAAAGTGAACGGGTTAGATAGGGGAGATAGAGGGGGGGATGCGAGTGGGGAAGGGGCATGAGGCAGGAGCAGGAGGGCAGGCGCGGGGAGAAGAGGACGGAGGAGGCAGAAGAGCCGAAGGCAGAAGACAAGAAGACAAGAAGAAAAGAAGAACAGAAGAAAAGAAGAACAGAAGAGCAGAAGACCGGAAGGACTGAAGACCGGAAGAGCAGAAGACCGGAAGAGCAGAAGACACACAGAAGAACACAGAAGAACAGAGAGGAGTACAGAAGAACAGAGAAGAATACAGAAGAACACAGAGGAAGACAGAAGAAGACAGAGGAAGACAGAAGAACAGAGAAGAATACAGAAGAACACAGAGGGAGACAGAAGAACACCGAGGAAGACAGAAAAACACAGAGGAAGACAGAAGAAGACAGAGGAAGACAGAAGAAGACAGAGGAACACAGAAGAACACAGAAGAACACGGAGGGAGATACAAAAAACGAAGAAACAGAGTGCAGAATACCACAGCAGAAGATGAGGAAGAAGAGAAGAGGAGAGAAGACGGGGAGAAGAGGAGTACAGAAGAAGAATACAGACGAGGAGCGAGGAGGAAGAACAGAGAAGAAGGAAAGAGGAAAAGAAGCAGGAGCAGGAGAGAGGGTGAGTAGCGCGGGGCAGAACGAGGGGCTGGGAGGTGGGGGGTACTTACTGTGGGGTGGGTCTCAGGAACTCAGGAACCTGGAGGAGCTGCAGCGGCAGGGGGAGCGACCTACCCTTGGGTCAAGGGTCGCTACCACTGTCGCGCAGCGGCCGCCATATGAGGTAGGAGGGGGGGGAGGGGTCAGCTGGGGGCGAATGGGAGCTGGGGGGTGGGGGCGTGCAGGAGGTCGCGGCGGGAAAGCGCGAGGGAGGGGGGGGACAGGTAGAGTGAGAAGAGCTGGGGAGGGGGGTTTAAGGGTGGAGGGGGGAGAGTGTTAGGAGGTTTAGGAGATTAGGGAGAAAGATAGGTGTAGGGTTGTGAAGATAGGGGAGGGGGGGTTGTAGAGGTGGGTGAGGGTGAGAGGTAGAGTGAGGGGATAGGAAGATAGGTAATAGAGGGGGTGGCGGGGGGGGAGAGATAGAGAAATAGGTAGAGAGAAAAGGTAGATAGAGAAATCGATAGATAGGGAAAAAGATAGAGAGATAGGAAGATAGGAGGAGGTGGAGAGTGAGGGAGTTGGATAGTGGGATAGAGAGATGGAGAGATAGGTAGATAGGAGGAGTGAGGGAGGTAGGTAGAAAGTGAACGGGTTAGATAGGGGAGATAGAGGGGGGGATGCGAGTGGGGGAGGGGGATGAGGCAGGAGCAGGAGGGCAGGCGCGGGGAGAAGAGGACGGAGGAGGCAGAAGAGCCGAAGGCAGAAGACAAGAAGACAAGAAGAAAAGAAGAACAGAAGAAAAGAAGAACAGAAGAGCAGAAGACCGGAAGGACTGAAGACCGGAAGAGCAGAAGACCGGAAGAGCAGAAGACACACAGAAGAACACAGAAGAACACAGAAGAACAGAGAGGAGTACAGAAGAACAGAGAAGAATACAGAAGAACACAGAGGAAGACAGAAGAAGACAGAGGAAGACAGAAGAACAGAGAAGAATACAGAAGAACACAGAGGGAGACAGAAGAACACCGAGGAAGACAGAAAAACACAGAGGAAGACAGAAGAAGACAGAGGAAGACAGAAGAAGACAGAGGAACACAGAAGAACACAGAAGAACACGGAGGGAGATACAAAAAACGAAGAAACAGAGTGCAGAATACCACAGCAGAAGATGAGGAAGAAGAGAAGAGGAGAGAAGACGGGGAGAAGAGGAGTACAGAAGAAGAATACAGACGAGGAGCGAGGAGGAAAAACAGAGAAGAAGGAAAGAGGAAAAGAAGCAGGAGCAGGAGAGAGGGTGAGTAGTGCGGGGCAGAACGAGGGGCTGGGAGGTGGGGGGTACTTACTGTGGGGTGGGTCTCAGGAACTCAGGAACCTGGAGGAGCTGCAGCGGCAGGGGGAGCGACCTACCTTGGGTCGCATAGGCACAAAGTGGTTAATGCAAGACAAGTGACACCGAAAGGTGATGCCCAAATATTTGTACGATTGGACTGACTCCACCTGCTCACCTTTGATGAACCACTTGTATGCCTTGTGCTTTGAGTCCACTAACTGCAGAACTTTGGTTTCCTGCAGATTCAGTTCTAAACATTGTCACTCAATATAGCTTGCCAGAGCATTGATCAATCTTTGCAGGCCGATTGGAATTTGATTCAGAATGACCATGTAATCTGCGTGTTGTAGACATAATATGGGCCAATCCTTCCGGCTCTCTAGCAGCACCTCACCAAAATAGTAAAGGAGATTTCTGCCCGCCTAGTGCATGGACTCTGAAAACCTCTCAGGGAAATTACGGTGGAACAAGTCTTACCCTTTTCTCTTGTTCCAATAAGTGTTTTACACACACACCGGCAAGAAAGAAGATGCATGATCGTTTTCAATACATTTATTGAAAGGACTACAATCTGCAATAAAATGCATGAGCTGCAATAATTGAGATAATGACAAGTAACAAAATGAGGATTGTGAAAATAAGCGATGTAAATATGAACAACCCCAACATATTGCAATCAACATGAATATGAAAATTCCTGCCTAAATCCTATTTTCTACCCGAAAGAGAGCAAGGCATGTTAAACCTAATCTGCCCATGCCGGTTCCATGCAAAGAGTCCCAACCCCTGTTACCTTAAGACAAGGTTGGCCTCCAGTCACCAAATCAGGCTTCGTAGAGACACAAAGGTTGAGGTCTGCTGCAAAGTGACTTGTAGTATAGATGGAATATTTGGGTGGAACCCCCTCTAATGGCCTTGGTCTCACAAGGTGTATTTATAAGACATGTTATTGTTTGTGCAGACATCCTGACGTGGCTATGTGCCTAAATGTTAGATTGTGTGTGCAAACTTGTATCTGAAATATCATAACAAAATGCCTGACATGTTCACATTCTGTTCCTTGTCAAACGTAAAGCAAAAGAACATGATGACAATTTAATACGTACATTACTGATAATGATGCTATCACGAAATGGTAACTCAATATAAAATAAAAAGATTTATTTGAAAATGCAAGCAGTGCTAAAATGAAGAAAAATTAATAATAAAAACAGAGCATGTTATTTAGGTAAAAGGGCTCAGGCCTTCAAGTCAAAGCTAAGCTAAACTGATATGGACCAACAAGACCCTCCCCTATTGCTGAAACAAAGGTGCTAAGTCCAAAGTCTAAAACATTTCTGAACTGAAAACCTAAAAGCAAATTTAAAATCATACATAAGAGACATAGGCCCTCATTATGACTTTGGCGGTGACTGTTAAAGCGGCAACAGGCTGGCGGTAATTACCGCCAAATTATGACCATGGCGGTGATAACTCCCATAGGCAGCCAATGTACCACACCAACTGCCAGGGTGTTAACACCACCGACCACGGCGGTAGCTATCAACAGCCAGGCGGAAGACAAAGTACCACCCATCATATTAAGACATTGCAAACCGCCACAATTTCAGGGGCGGTACCAACACCATCAAAGCCCAGGCGGTAACAGAACACAGAAGACAAAAGACTCACCATCAGAGACACAGAGAAGATCAATGCCGCCATGGAACTGGAACTTCAAGTCTTCCTGATGCTCTTCTACGCCATGCTCCACTTGGAACACCAACGCCGACGACGACGACGACGGTGAGTGCAATCGTCTAGCACACAAGGGAGGGAGGGAGGAAAAGGAGAGTGACACACAAACGCACAACACACACCATTCACACACACACACACCATACACACAACCAGCTGCACAGGAAAAACAATGTCACAGGTCACACGTCATAATAATGCAAGGACTACATCATTCCAGAACTGATGGTTTAATTGGATGCAAACAGCCACCATATTGTCAGTAAGGCAAAAAATACTTGATTCACTGTTCTGAAAGGGCGAATGGCCATTTCAAAGTACAATAGGCCCGCATGGCCACAGGGCACAGTCCAAGGCCCAACTCGTTCCCTGACGTAATCCGCACTACACTGTGCAGGGGCATCATGTTGGGAACGGCCAGGCACCTCAGGGGGAAGAGGGTGGGGGTACCTCAGCTGAAGAGGGGGACTTGACCCCTGGTTCTGTAGGGGGCTCCATGCCCAGTACAATGAGTTGGGGAGTGCAAGGTCACAGTCTCTGATTTGGGGGACTTGCCCACTGGTCTGGAGGAGGCTCCATGCCCATTACAATTAGCTGGGGAGTGCAAGGTCACAGTCACTGAGTTTGGGGACTTGCCCACTGGTTCTGGAGGGGGCTTCATGCCCATTACAATTAACTGGGGAGTGCAAGGACACAGTCACTGAGTTGGGGGACTTGCCCACTGGTTCCGGAGGGGGATCCATGCCCATTACAATTAGCTGGGAGTGCAAGGTCACAGTCTCTGAGCTGGGGGACTTGCCCACTGGTTCTGGAGGGAGCTCCGTGTACAACAGTCCCTGGAGGGTGGCCTACATGCCCTCTGCTGGAGGTGAGGGCTGCTGTTTTCCAACTAGAGGTGAGGGTTGCTGTTTTCCAGCTGTCCTACAGTGATGGATTTAAGGAGGTCAATAGCCTCCTCACTCAGGGCAGCAGGGCTCACTGAGGCAGGGCCTGAGGTGCCTGGGGCGAAGGAGATGCCCACCCTCCTGGGTGAGTGGGCACGGGCAACTCAGTGAGGGGCAACTGGAAGGGCGGTGCTGGTACAGGGGGTGGCAGTTGTACCTGTAGCTGGGTTGGTCCCAGAGGTGTCCGCCACCAGGGAGCTTCCATCATAGGCAGTATCTGAGTCAGTGTTGTCACCTCCTGTCTCCACTGTGGTGCTCCCCTTGCCCTCCATCCCACTGGTCCCGTCAGCGTCAGTGGACTCTGCCTTCTGAGTCCTGTGGGATGCAGCTCCCTCTGTCACCCGTGCCCCTGCTCCTCTGCCAGATGATGCTAATGCACACATGGACAGGATGACAGAAGAAAAAAGGGGGAGGGAGAAAGGGTGGAGAGAGAAAGGGAGCACTGGTTCAATTACAGCACCAACACCACAGATGGCATTCACATTACCATCACACACAGGGATCAGGATTGAACACTATGCATCGCACTGGCATTACATTTGCTAGGTATCACAGCAAGATGAGAGCAAAACACTGCCAACTGCACCCCTCCTGGGAGTCACTAAGCCCAGTCCGACATGGAATGCAACCTATCTAGGTTACTAGATTTAGCAATACAACCATTACCCTTGAGCTGGATCATGCTGCGTTCTCTGAGCTGGCATTAAGGGGCACCCACTAACTGACACCCACCACCAGGTTCGAATGCCACCTACCAATCATAGTTGTAATGCACACTGACTGTACTCACCCCCTTGTGGCTGCTGTGATGCCCTCAAGTGCCCATCCAGCTCTGGGTAGGCCACCGCCAGTATGCAGGCCATCAGGGGGGTCAGGTTCCGACGGGCACCCCGCCCTCGTTGGGAGGCCATCCCCAGCTGGGCCTCCACGGTTTTCCAGACCCAGCATCTCAGGTCCTCCCACCTCTTCCTAGAGTGGGTTCTCCACCTGGTGTAGACCCCCAAGGTCCACACGTCCTTGGCGATGGCACACCATAATCCCTTCTTCTGATGGGCGCTGACCTGCAGAGCAAACACAGACAGGAGGACCCCATTAACCAGACAATCCAGTCTGTTACACATATGGCCCACAAATCCCCTTTCATCCCCATTGGAACACACATCCCCCAGCGCCCACCATGTACACCACCACCAGACATATGACCCCCCCAAATGACATGATGCTTGCACACACATCTCCATGCAACCTTGTCACATGCCTCGTGCCCAAGGCGTACTCACCTGTTGGTCTGGAGGCCCATACAGCAGCCCACACTGGGGTAGGAACCTATCTACCAACCGCTCCAACTCCTCCGAAGTGAAGGCAGGGGCCCTTTCCCCAGTCACACAGGCCATGGCAGGATCTAGACACAGGTCACAGCATCACACGCAGGGGAGGGGTTGTCCTGTGAAAGTCAAGAAACAAGTAAGTTTATACCCTGAAAATGGCAGTCACGTACGCAGCGGTGTATGCTGTCACTGCCGCAGGTGATCCCCATTGACCACTGTACTCCACAGAGCGCCATATTTTCTAATGAGGAATAGCATGGCGGTGCAAGACCGCCTTCCACCATGATGCGCAACGCCGACAGAGTTAGCTCACTTCCACCTGTCCCTATATACAGGACAGACGGTCGCCATTTTATGGTGGTGGACAATAATCAAATAATCGAGAGCTGCGTCATATCTATAATTTGCACATACATTGCCATTACCAATGTCCCATCACGTTACTGCTCAATGTACACTGAGGTGGTGGTTCCATTGTTCAAATTGGGACAGCCTGCTCACTCTGGTGTCCCTTAGATACTTACTACTGTGGAGGAATTGGAGGAGGAGGAGGCAAGACCCTGTATACAGACCCTTTGTGGACTTGGCTTCACTGTAAGACAGACACATAATATTCACCTATAGACTGGACAGTGCCACAATCACAGAGCTGTGTGTTCAATTGGTGCGTGATCTGATATCTGCCATCCGTCATCCTACTGGGATCCCCCTCTTGTGCTGATTCTATCTGTGCTCCATTTCCTGGCTACTGGCTCTTTCCAAGTGACAATGGGCTTGGCAGCAGGAATGTCACAGCCAATGTTCACAATCATGCTGGCAAGGGTTTTGTCTGCCCTGGTGAAACACATATGCAGCTACATTGCTTACCCCCAGCTGGAAGATTTGGCCACTGTGAAGGCTGGATTTGATGCAATAGGACATATACCCAACATTATTGGGGCGATTGACGGTACACATGTTGCATTTGCCCCCCTCCTGCCAGAATGAACAAGTGTTCAGGAACCGGAAGAGTTTCCACTCACTCAATGTGCAAATGGTGTGCCTGGCAGACCAGTACATCTCCCACGTCACTGCCAAGTATCATGGGTCAGTGCATGACGCCTTTGTCCTGAGGAATAGCAGCATCCCAAATGTGATCACACAAATTCAGATGCACAGGGTGTGGCTAATTGGTGAGCCTGACTCCCCACCCAATATATATGACAGTGTACGCCTTCTGGTGTTGACCCTATACCATTGTGTAAGGCTAATGTTTGTCCCTCAATACTTGCAGGTGACTCTGGCTACCCAAACATATCGTGGCTCCAGACCCCTGTGAAGAATGCCAGGACAGGGGCTGTGAATCGTTATAATTATGCACATGAGCAAACCAGGAGAGTTATTGAAAAGGCCTTCGGCCACCTGAAGGCCAGGTTCAGATGCCTCCATCTGACAGGTGGATCCCTGTGCTACTCACTGGAGGTCTGCCAGATAGTAGTGGCATGCTGCATGTTGCACAACCTGGCCCTCAGACGGCATGTGCCTTATCTGTAGGAGGAGGAGACTGGAAATGCCCCTGTGGCAGCAGTGGACCCTGAGGACAGTGAGGATGAGGAGACAGAGGATGAGGATGTGGAAAACAGAATATCAGTTATAAGTCAATACTTCCAATGACACACAAGTGAGACAGTGGAACTGACCATTCCTCTGATTATTGATGTTTTGTGTGTGGCTGTAGCAGGATGGCATTTCACTTCCTTTGCATCTCTACTTACTGTCACCTAAGGATTCTCATTTTGCCGATGTTGGTGATATGACAACAGTGTATTGATGTGATGACTACAGACAGATACAGATCATAAAATGTATGCTATCACAGTGTTCAGATCATTTGCACATGATGTGAATGTTTCCATATATGCACATTTTCATCACATAAAACATTTTCACTTAGGTTGTGTTCAAGGGTGTTTATTGTAGTTCACATTATTGATGGAAAAGTGCAATGGAATGGGGTGATGGTTGAGGATAGTCCAGGGTATTGTTCCAGTCTCTTTGTAGCACAGGTCCAGTGTTGAAGGGGCCATTGGAAGGGGAGCAAAGGCAGGTCAAAGTGGACAAGGTGGTACACAAGCGGGACATTCAGGAGGGTCTCATTTCATGGCGGTGGTCTTGGTCTTGACAAGTGTCTCTGGCTTCTGTCTGGGTCACAGGGTATGTTTGCAGGGTGGTTCACCTTCTGCAGGAGGAGGGGTGCTGGTGGTCTGTGGGTCCTGTGGCAGGGCCTCCTGCCCACTAGCTATAGCAGATGTGGTGGGCTGGTCAGTAGACTGGCTAGTGGTAGGGGCCAGCTGGTATGCTGTCCATTCACTCATGAAGTTGGCCTTATCTGCCAGCACCCCTGCTATGGAGACCATGGTGGTGTTGAGGGCCTGCAAATCCTCCCTGATCTCCTGATGGTGTACCTCCTGCAGCCGCTTGTTCTCCTGTATTTTGGTAAGGATCTGGCCCATCTGGTCCTGGGACTGTTGGTAAGCCCCCAGGACATTAGTGATTGCCTCCTGGAGAGTCAGTTCCCTGTGCCTGTTCTCCCCCTGGCGCACAGCGGTCCTCTCAGTGTCCCTGTTACCCTGTGCCTCTGTCCCGTGAACAGTGTGCCCACTGCTACTGACCCCAGGTCCCTGATTGTCTTGGGTATAAGGTGTGGACTGGGGTCCCTGTACAGATGGGCACACTGCTGACTGATGTGTCCTGGGGACAGAGGTGTGGTTGGTTGGGTGCTGTGGTGTTGGATACTGATAGGGAGGCTCTGTGGTGGACTGTGAGTGGGCTGGGGTGGCCGACTGACCAGTGGTCCCTGATGGGCCAGGTAGCTCATCCAGATCCTGAAGGCCAGAGTTACTTTCATCACTGGGGACATCTTCTGTTGGGGGACAGGTTAGTCACGGCACCTCGTCGCCGCTGAGATTGGCTGGGTCACGTGTGGCATGTAAGTGATGTGTTATACTTCATGCCTGTGACATACTGTACATCCCTTGCTTCCCCCCTATTGGTGCTGTTGCCCTGCCACCTTTGTTTGTGTATGGTGATGAATTGTGTGCTTGTTAGTTCTCCATGCTGTGCATGCTTTGGTGATGGGTGTCCATGCAGGGCTGGAAGGGCTGTCCATGCATTGGTATAGCATGCAGGGTTTGGCACTGGGATTAGTCAGATGTGTAGGTGCAGTGTGTGGGATGGAGTGGAGTGACGGAAGAGAGAGTGAGGGGGTGTGATGGCATGCAGGTATGGGGGGTGATAAGTGGTAAATATTGACGCACCAGTGTCCAGTCCTCCAGCAACTCCAGTGAGTCCATCAGGATGCGGTTTTGCCAAGACTTGCTCCTCCCATGCTGTGAGCTGTGGGGTAGGAGATGGGGGTCCACCACCAGTCCTCTGGGTGGTGAGGTGGTGCCTTGCTGCCACAGAATGTACCTTCCCCTGTAGGTCTTTCTACCTCTTCCTGATGTTGTCCCTTGTTCTTGGATGCTGTCCCACGGCGTTCACCCTGTTCACAATTCTCCACCATAGCTCCATCTTCCTGGCAATGGATATTTGTTGGACCTGTGCCCCAAACAGCTGTGGCTCTACCCTGACTATTTCCTCAACCATGACCCGCAACTCCTCATCAGTGAAACGGTGTTGCCTTAGTGGGGACATGGGTGTTGTGTGGTGTGCAGAGGGTGTTAAGTGATGTAGTGGGGTGTGGGATGTGGGGTGCGTGACGGATGTATGGGTGTTTGTGGTGTGTATAGTTGTCTCAGTGGTCTTTGTGTTAGTCTTACAGCGCTTTTTGGTATTCGTAAAGGGTGGTGTGTAATGTGGGTGTGGGTTTTATAGTGCTGTTGGTGTGTGGGTATGGTGTGTGTATAAGTCTCAGGTGTGTGTTTCTGGGATTGTCCAATGTTGTGTTCTTTTGTATTTGGGTGGCCATTCTGAGCGGGCCGGTGTGTGCCGCCAATGGTTTACCGCTGTTGAATGTCCGCTGTGGTGATTCGTAGGTCATAATGTGGTGGGCGCGTTTTTGTTGGCGTAACGGTATGGGTGTTTGTACCAACACTTTACCACTGACCTTTGGGCTGGCGGATTTGTGTATGTGGCAGTATTCTGTCGGTTTGGTGTGTGTGTGTCATAATATGGCGAACGGACATTCGCCACCGCAGCAGTATGTTGGCGGCCGAAATGCGGCGGTAAGCGGCATTTACCACCAATGTCATAATGAGGGCCATAATGTCAAAAGTGACAAGCAAAACAGGCTGGTAGACAGGCCAAATTTAAAGGTAATTTGGTATCACAGTTTACACTTTGAAAAACCCCCAATGGTCGAATCAAAAATATTCATGGTCTTGCAAAAGGTGTCCAATGTCATCAACGGAGATTGAGACCAGAAAGGACTCCACTTCGGCGGGTGATAGATGGATGAAAGGATTAGCAGAGGTATCCATGGATCAGAAGTGTCTAGGAACCTCCAGTGCAGAATGACCTGCGGAAGTGGCACCGTCCATTGTGGCAGATGTCGTTGGAGCCAGGAAATCCATAAGCAGTGGATCATAAGATGACCGGCGAATCAATCTCAATGGGCATCTCAGTGAATGAACCCTCATCGAGAACATTAACAGATGTTTGTCCACAGGAAGACACACTATTGGTGCACATTCGAAGGAGCACCAAAAGCAGTGGAAAACTGGCTGCACACACGTTAAGACTGGTCACAACATCAATGACCAATCATGTTCCAGCTCTTCCAGCAAGGTGGCTCCAAAGTATTGTATCATGTGATCATAACACAGCTGGGCTAGTGGTAACTCCATCATTCCGCTTTGCTGAGGTAGGACGGCCACTGCGTAACAAAAATAGCAGCAGCAGTATTCCACCAAATAATACCAAAGTAATTGAGAATCCGCCAAAAACACTTGAAAAGAGTGAATATATGGCTGAAGGTATTACTCCAAACACAGTCTGGAATGTGCTGACAAATCTAGAGCCGACAGTCTTAAAAAAATGCACAATCCCTGCAGTACTGGAAGCGTTAAAAATTCTGCTCACCAATTCTCTAAAGTGTCTGGGGAAATTAAGATTTAATAGGGACTGTATCTCAGCTGATGACCTTGCTATCTGGACATTGTATGTCTTTCTGGCTGATGTTAAGGCCACTTGTTTTTGAAACAATAGTGCCTTTCGTCTGCTCAGTTTGTCAAAATTTACATCAGAGGTAGCAATGTGGGGCCACAAGTCTGCTACTCTTATCTCTTGTGTGGGGAGGAATCAAACATGACAGCAACAAGTTACTATTTGAGAAACCGAAATTACAAAATAAATTCTAGGTTTCATACCGTAGCAGCTTTCTTCATTCCGGATCACATAACTTCCATTCGAAAGTGTCTGAAATATTGGATGAATCAAAGGGATGGGAGTACCCTTCAGATGCCATGCCAAGTTCACAACCTCAGCATTGCAAAGACCTTGCAAGGACACCTACTTACAAATCATAGAAGGACTAACAGCAGTCTCACATTCACCTCAGTTTCACCGTTCAGACATTTGAAATCGAAAGGCAATTCCCACTCTTTGTGTATGTAACTGTTTCCTAATGAAAGGTGGAAATGGGCAGATTTATAACTTCAAGTACTACCCATATCGTTGAGTGAATTTCTGCCACAGTAAAAGGCAACATTTCTAGGGTTTTTTAGTGTTACGCATGATGTAACTAGCTTCTTTTTTAACCATTAATTGTTGTTGCCTGGACAAATGAAAAGTGGCAAATAATTTGCTACTGTTTATATGTTTCCAGGGCATGAGTCCATTTTTCAGAACCTGCAATGTCCATCCTAACTGCATAGTGGAATGCAGCTGACTTTGCCCATGTTGTAAAAAGGACACGTCATTCTGAATGATGTCAATCGCAGATGACACATCTCTGTTATTTTTGATAAGCACAAGCAGGATAATTGCTGGACACATTCATTTAAAAATATAATTTGTAAATAAATAAGGCATTCTCTGAACAAAGCTAAACTACCCTATATCTGTCAATCTTTTGTTCCCCATACCCTCCTCTCATCAATAGTGTTTTTCCAGTACTCACAGCCTTCAACAGCAAGTCGGGCAAGACAGGAATCTGAATAAATCAGTTTTGTGTTGGTTAACAGCATTTTCCACATTTTGGAAGGCAGAAATTTGAAATAATACGGCTCAGCATTTCTGGTGTTATGCCCAGTGAAAAATGCAAACTTTTCTATGTGTTTTGGAGCTCCCCGCAGATGGAGTCGAACAATGTTCCCATTGTGTTTAATTGAAAAGTGATCTTTGTTTACAAGCTTGGTGCACAAAGAAATGTCCCCAGTGGTGATACCAGAATACTTCCCCATAATTCGCTGTTCATGTACACATCTTCATTTTCAAAAACAGTGTAGTATTCAAGCTCTGAAAGCATGGAATCAACTGTTTTAACATCAAAGCCATCGGAAACAACACCAGATGTAATAACATCAGTCCTTGATATTTTTAACACATAGGCAATTTGAATGACCTCAGAAGGACCATATATATCAAAGGGCACTTCATCCCAAACAATCCCATCTCTAATCGGAATTGCTGAAATGTTCACAAGGGACAAGTCTCTTTGAATTTTATGGGAAGATAGGTTAAGTGTTCAGACCTCATCAACCGGCTTGATGGCAGAGCGTTCAGGAAGATAATGACCATTTTTCAAGAGAAAGAAAATAATAGCAAAACCAATCCAAAACAGAAAAGCAAGCAATGTCAACAGTATCCAAATATAATACCATGGATAAACCAAATAGTTATTTTTAAACCATATGTATAACTTGTGTGTCTTTGATACAGTTTCTGTTGCAGAAGCAGATGAGTTTAAGGAAAAATAATCATATCGGCAAAGTAACCAGAAGCGGTCTGAGCAAACACAGTAGCCTGTGCAGAGCTGGTGGATGAATCCACTTGTTGTGGTGGTTCATAGTAGACAATGCTATCTGTCTATGTTGAATAAGAGTAATATAGTTCCACATCTTGGATGTGTCTTGTCAGTAAAGTGGTGACTGGAATCAGCAGAAGCTCATTCTCTTCTCTCCCCATGCTCGAGGAGGCAATTATAGCATTGTTGCACACATTGGTGCTTGCTAAATCGCTGTTTGCTTCTTGTAGAGGTATGTCCTGTTGGGTAGTGAGAGGGGTGCGGGTATTACCCAAGGGACCTCGTGGTCTACTGCGCAGGATCGGCCACATGGTGCAATCTGATGGTGTCAATGGAGAAGAATCTGTTCCCATTGGAATCAGACAGCGGTGGTAGGATGACAGTTCTGGTAGCGTGTATTTCCAAGACTGGAACCGGTGATCTGTAGGATGGGCTAAACTCCTTTTTCACTGCAATTTTTCAGGAACCAGCAATCTTTTCACTAATCCAGCCTGCAGATATTGTTGGCAAATCTCTTATTCCCAAGGTGGCGGGACCAACGGATGAATTGTCATCTCTAAATTGTTGTAGCTCCTGTAAAACAGCAGCACGTTCATTCATGTCAAACAGTGCATCTGCCGCCACCTCGCCAGGACCATCAAGATCTAGAACATACATAGATATCCCAAATAACACCTCATAAGTGGTGCAACCTCCCAAGGACCTTCTAGGCAGATTATTTAATGCTCTCTGGGCCCTATATAGGTGATGAAGCCAACTACAGCCTGAACCTGATACTCTTGCTGTTAAGGATTGTTTTAAGTCGTCTTGATTCCTCCTCTCCACAATTGAATTACCCACAGGATGGTAGGGGGAGGAGTAATGGAGCTCAACACTCATCATCCTCATGGTGCCCCTAAATGCCCTAAAGGCAAAAGCGGGGACCTGGTCCGAATGTAATGCTGCAACCACATATGTACCTATAAAGACCTGCAAATCTTTAATAGCAATTCAAGCGTCAGTCAACCATTGTGGCCATAACCCCAGGAATCTAGAACAGGAATCAACAGCGACTAAAATGTATTTGTATGCACCATCAGGTTGTAAGGGACCACAATGGTCCAGGTGCACATTTTGTAGTGGTCTGTTTGGCACTAAGAGGGATGTCTGCATTGGGCATTCAATGGTGGATCCTTTTATTTGTTGCCAAACATCACAACAAAGGACATATTGCTTGGTCTGTTTGTATAGACCTGGCCACCAAAAGCGTTTTTGCAAAAGAGAAATTGTGACTGCCACACCTGCGTGAGCAGAAGCAGCACCCTCATCTGCTGCTTTGATAAGATCCACTCTCTCGTCTTGTTTGGGAAACACACGATCTCTTATCTCTGGAATGGTTGGAAATACACCGTTTTGAGCACTAACGTGAGAGGATTTTTTTGCATGGTATGCTTTTGGTAAAGGCTGGCTGTCAGCCGAAGCTTTCACAGCAGCCAGTGTCTCATTATCCAATCTCGCATGAGAACGAGTTACTGCAGCAACGGAAGCCATTGCTACTGCAGATTTGGCAGCTTCGTCAGCCGAAGTTTTTCCTACAACATGTACTCCTACACGTTGATGTTCCAATGTTTGTACTACATGAGCTTTTGGTAGTCAGTCCCATAGGTCAGCTACCCTCCCCTACAATGTTCTGTGTTTACTGGTGTTGCCCTTGGAGTCTCTCAACCCATTCAAACGTCCGTGATTGAGACAATCATTGTAGGACTGGAACCAGTAATACGAATCACACACAATTAGTGGGCTGTTCCGGATTCGTATGTTTCAGTGCCAAGCTAAGAACCCTAAGCTCTGCCAGCAGTGCAGTGCAGTCCTCTAAGGGCTGCGTGTAGGTATCTTGAGGGTGGAATGCGCCAACTCCCATTATCCTGCTTACAGCTGCGCAAGTGGCTGAATAATGATGTTTTGTGCTTACAGCTGTTGTGCTGAATAATAAGTGTAAATGTTTGGTATTGATCCAGTGGCAGTATGTTAGTAGGTACGGGGTACTCCTGCTCATATTGAAGAAATTCTTGTGTTTGTAATTTTGGGTCAAAAATTTAATCAACATCAGTGGCAGTCAGGGTAGTTGTCCATTGAATCCAGAATGGATGTAATGCTTTAGCTCTAGGAACGCTTGCTCTGGTAACATCCTCTAAGGATGGTACCGGGATAATAACAATAATGCTCTTCCCTTGGTCTAGTGGCCTCTCCTTAATGATAGCCATCTGAAAAGCAATCAGCATCTTTTCTGTAGGTGCAAAACCTTATTTTGCATTTGAATACAAATGAGATTTGTGTGCTATGTGTACTATGTCATCCTAGTTGAAAGTGACATAGGTGAACCTGATGGCACCAGAAATTATTTTGATGACCAAGTTTGTTTTGTTGTTGCCTGTGTGTGTTTTGCTTCTAGCATGCCCTGTTGAAGTTCTCTGAGAATGTGTGCATGTTCTGGTATCCAATGTTTGTTTGTTTCTGGACGAATTAATTCGTAAAGTGGTTTTATGCGTTGTGCATAATCACATATGTATGTTCTGCCAAAACTGAAGAAACCCAACAATGACTGTAGTTTCCTGATGGTATTTGGTGGTTGAAGTTGTGCACATTTCTCTAGAAAGTGCGGGGCCAGGCTCATGTCTTGATCTGATAACTCTTATCCCAAGAATAGGACAATGAGAAAAGCAATTTTTGTTTTCTTGAAATTTAATTTATAGCCCTGGGCTGCAAATCCAAGCACGATCCAGTCTACCCTGGCAAGATGAATGTCGAGGTCATCGTCTGTGAGATCAATATCATCCACATAGGACAGTACATCTGGGTCAATATCATGTAATATTAATGTTACATGGGGTGAAAACAACCCTGGCATGTTCTTATACCCTTGAGGTAATTGGCAAAAAGCGACGCTGTGAGGATAATGAGCTAAAAGTGCTTTTGTCCCGACTTTCAAGCGCTAGACTTTTGCAGAAAAAACCATTGGAACTATCCAAGATCGTGTTGTATTTTTTGTGCACTATATTGTTAATTAGTGCTGTGATGTGGGTGTTTTGTATTGCATAGGTGTGTGTATGACCATTTAAGTGTCTGTAATCTAAGACTATTCTATATGAATGGTCAGGTTTTGCAACAGGGAATAGCATGTTATTCATTGCAGAGACACAGGGTTCAATTACTCCCTGGTACTCAAGTTGTGTGAGAATCTCTCTCACTGGGCCTTTAGCCTCATGCTTAATGGTATACAGAGATTGAGGCTGGTGTATGGACCTAATAGGTATGACATGGTAGGGGGAATCTTTAACCCACACTACGTGGTTGTGGTACAGTGCGGGAGTTTACACTAGAGCCCAATTCGCAGCCCAGGCTTCCTTTACCACGTCTGGAACCAGGACTGAGAAAGAAGGTAAAATGAAATCTTCCCCTTGTGGAAGCTTGTGGACAAAATCAGGGGGTAAATCTTTTTCTGCCAAAATATTATCACAGTTGAATGCTTCCCAAAATACTACTTCAATAGTGCGTTCTACGTCCCCCTCAATTGGGATATTTAGGCCCTCATTATGAACATGGCGGTCCGTTCCGCACCGCCGGTGGTGGTGGCAGAAACCGCCAACTGAGGAGCGGTCTGGACCGCCAACTAATGAAACAAACGAAACTCATGCATCCCGTGCACCACCCACCGCCAAGAAAGGATTCCCGCTGACTACGGCAGAGGCCGCCCACAGGCCGTCGGAAAGGCCCAACCCACCCATCAAATTATGAACTACCATTCCGCCGCCAGTTCCGGGGCGGGAACCACCGCCACACAAAGCCAGTCGGAAATGAAACAAATAGAAGGAAACACTCACCGGATCTCAACAAAACGTGCAGCGGCAGCCATGGACAGAGAGCTGCAGATCATGCCAGCCTTGCTCCTTGCCAAATATCTACACGCTGAGACCGCCGACAAAGACGACGACAGTAAGTACTGCAACCTACAAAACAAGGGAGGAAAGGGCAAACTTACATACCCACCCACTCCACCCACCCCGCTAAGACCCCCCAACCCTACCCAGCAGCAATAGTCAGACACCCACACCAAGAGAGACGTACCCTCTTGGACCGAAGGCCACTGCAACTTGGCCATAGGACATACAATAGCACCACAGCCATAAATTATTTAAACCAACACCAGGGTGGAACTGCGTGCAGCCCAAACACTGGCCACACCAAAACTTTATTATGAAGCTCACTGAGCGAAATGATGAAAACAGGGCCAATGGCCAGTCCTTAAAAAGTCCATCTTCCTTGGCCACAACTGGCCACACCTGACTCCCACAAGGGCTGGGTACTCCACTCAACAGGGCACCATAGGGGGATCCAGGCACCTCACAGAATGGGGCTGGGGATTTACGACGGGGTGGGACTTTGACTTGCGTGAGGAGGTTGGAAGGGAGGTGGGCTTCTCCTTAGAAGGGGTGGGGGCTGTTTGGCACGGGCAGAGCTGGATGCCTTAGGCCCAGAGCGGGCCTTCTTCTTAGTGGAGAAGGGGCACGGGAATGGGAAGGCTGGACCGGGGTGGGCTGCGATGTGGAAGGAGCGGAAAGGGCAAGGAGGTGGGCACGTTTCGGGACAAGACGTGGTGGGCCAGTGGGTTCGAACAGATCTACACGGGAGAGGAAAAGTTTCTTGGGAGCAACTGGGGTGGGCGTGGATGAGGGTGTGGGAGTGGAGGCAGAGGGAGTTGATGTATGGGGTGTAGGTGTGCGTGTAGTGGGTGCCGGTGACTGCTCAGTATGCTTTGGTGTGGTGGATGTCTGATGGGTGGGTGTCTTTGGTGCGTTTAAGTGTTTTTGGAGGTGGGGGTGGACACAGTGGGAAAAGACAGACAGCTAGTGTGGATGTATGTTGGGTGGGTGTCTGCAAGTCGGGTGAGTGTGCTGCATGTGTCAACTACAGTGGAGATGGTGAGTGCATGTGTGGTGTATGGGGTGCATGTATGGCTGTCTGCTATTGTGGTGAGTGCAGGAAAAGGAGCAGTAACAGTGAGTGACGGTGCAGTGCATGAGGGTGTGCATGTAGAGGGGACAGACAGGGAGGCGGAAGAGGCAGGCACACTGGGAAAGTGGACGTTGTTGTGTGTGCAGGTGTATGTTGGCTGTGTGAATGCTTTTGGTGGGAGGTGTTGTGCTTGTGTTTGGAAGTGTGTTTTTTGTGTGTTGAAGTGCTTGACTGCGTGTCTGAATGTGTGCCTTGGACAGATGAAGGGAGTGGGGTGCTGGACGGGGTAGAGGAGGTTGGAGGGGGACGTAATGGCCAGGGAAACTGGCTGCCGTCCAAGAGGAGGCCAGAGCCTGAAAAGATCTCTGTAGGGCAGACACAGCATTGTGAATGCCATCCAGATAAGCATTAGTCTGCTGCACCTCTGATGCTAGCCCCTGGATGGCATTGACGATGGTTGTCTGCCATACAGAGATAGTTCTCAGGAGGTCAATAGCCTCCTCTGTGAGGGCAGCAGGGCTGACTGGGGTAGGGGAGGAGGTGCCTGGGGCGAAGGAGACGCTCACCTTTCTGGGTGGGCGGGAACGGGCAACTCGGTGGGGAGCAGAAGGGAGGGCACTGATGGTATGGGTGGTGGCGGAAGTCGTCACGGTCGTGATTTTTCCACTAGTGTCCGCCACCCCTGGAGGACACCCATCGGAGGAGGTTTCAGAGTCACTACCACCGGTGGTAGTAGCCTCCCCGTGGAAGTCCCCTCACCCTCCCACCCATGGGTCCCGCACACACACTCATCTATCCAGGCTGAAGTATGGGCTGTGAGTACTCACCCCCTTGTGACTGCTGTGCAGCTTTCAAGCGCCCATCCAGGTCTGGGTACACCACCGCCAGGATCCTTCGCATTAAGGGAGTCAGTGCCCGACGGGCACCCCTACCACGTTGGGAGGACTTCCCCAGCTGGCCTCACTGATCTTCCGCGCCCAGCGCCGCAGGTCCTTCCACCTTTTCCGACAGTGGGTGCTCCACCGGTTGTAGACCCCCAGGGTCCGGTACCTCCTTGGTGATGGCATGCCAATGTGCCCTCTTCTGGTGGGCGCTGACCTTGTAGGGAGACACAGAGAAGAAACACAGAGGTCAGGCACCTGCACGATGGCAATAGCTGGCTGATTGTTAGACACAGGACAGACAGTACTCCCAGACATGCAGGACAGTGGCACGCAGCATTCCATGCATCAAGCCCCATCCTGGCTCACAGGAACACACATCAGAGCAATCCACTCCATCCATTACACACACAGTGCCCCCCAAACCAGGACTCACCTGTACCTCTGGCCGGCTATAGAGTCTGCCGCACAGGTGCAGGACCCCTTCCACCAGTTTCTCCAGTTCTTCCTGGGTGAAGGCCGGGGCCCTTTCCCCTGCACCACGTGGAACATCCATAGCCAGAGGCAGGCGACAGCAGTACACAGAGTGGAGTACTATTCCGCACAAGATCAAGGAGTCAAGTGACCACACGATGACGAACGCGCATACGTTCCGCGGCGGAATGCACAGTCACCGCTGACGGAGATTATGATACTCCAAGATTCCCCATTGGCATCCATGTTAACCAAAGAGGGTGTGAACAGCGGTAAAAACCGCTGAACGCTGTGACGTCAACCGCTAGCCGTCTTAGGTCACTTCCACAACGAAGGGGCAGAACTACAGTAGGCAGACATTTTGCCATCACCTACGCATCTAGAAATTCAATTTAGTCACAATGCTGGGCCTACTAGCCATATGGATCACATATGTCTCTATCCATAGAGTATGTGATCACACATGATTTACTCCGTTCCCTCTTAGTGATGACAATGAACATCTGTCAGGTTGCAATTATTGCACAGACACTACTATGAAGAATGCAGTGAATGTGTTTAGCAAATATGCCTGAGTATGTGTGCACATGACTCCTTGTTCTTACCCCTCACAGGTCCAGACCCTTGTGGCGAGGAAGGGCACCTTCTGTGTACAGACCACTTGTGGATATGGGGACCATGGTGGAGCATCAGATAATTATCACTTACAGACTCACACGTGCAACTATTCAGGACCTATGTGCATTACTGGATTCTGCACTGGCTCCCGGAAATCGTAATCAGCATGCCATTCCAAATGAGGTGCAGGTGCTCTCCACACTCCATTTCCTGGCCACAGGCTCATTTCAAGTGACAGTGGCCATGGGTGCTGGTTTCTCACAGCCAATGTTCAGCCAGGTACTTACAAGATTTCTAAATGCATTTTTACAACATCTGCAATCCTATGTGCGATTCCCCCAATGTGCTGACCTCCCTGCCATGAAGTCAGACTTCTATGCCTTTGCACACATTCCCCATATTATTGGTGCCATCGATGGAACCCACATACCCATCATCCCCCCAAGAGTGAGTGAACAAGTGTACAGAAACAGGAAGAACTTTCACTCCATGAACATCCAATTGGTATGTACACCAGACCAGTACATATCCCATGTGAATGCCATGTTTCCTGGTTCAGTCCATGATTCATTTATGCGGAGGAACAGTAGTGTGCCACAAAAGATGGAACAACTCCAAGAGGACAGAGGGTGGATCATAGTTAAGTGTGCCTGTCACTAACTGACACATTGCTGAAAAACAGCCTGTCAGGCTAAGGACATTCGAATGACGACTCTGTATTGACCATTTCTCTAGGTGATTCTGGCTATCCAAATTTGCGTTGGCTCCAGACACCAGTGAGGAATCCCAGGACGGATGCAGAGAGGAAATACAATGAGGCCCATGGACATACTAGGAGGGTGATAGAGCGTACTATAGGTCTCCTGAAGGCTAGATTCCGGTGCCTACATATCTCTGGGGGTTCCCTGGCCTATGGGCCTGATAAGGTGTGTAGGATAGTGGTGGCTTGCTGCATGCTGCACAACGTGGCAGTGAGACATTCAATCCCCCTTTTGGAGGCCGAGGGTGCTATAGGTCCTGATCTGTTACCTCAGAGAGGTGAGGAGAGTGATGGTGAGGATGAGGAAGGGGCAGATGTAAATTCCAGAAACCAACTGATACAACTCTACTTCCAATAACTGTCTGGGACTTCAGCCTGTATATGTGGTTAGTGACTGATACTGTAAGTGTGCCATGTCAGCTAGGGGGATTTGGTCATGATATGCGAGTCATGGACCTCTTCAGCATGGTACAGACAGACAACATAAGCATTCCCTTCTTGACTTTATAGAAACACACTGTACCAGCAGCATGCACAATTTGACAATAAAGTTTATCCATGCCTGTTGAATCATTACTCCACTTTGTTCAACATTGAAGACAGGGGACAGTGTTACAGGTGAGATAAGTTGTGCTATGTACAGTGATTGAAGTCGTTATGGTTGGTTGGTTTTCCTCACAACCGACTTGGTGGCAGGCCTATTTGATTTCATAGGTGTGTCCTATTTGTAGTTCTGTACATCATTTAGCCCCCAGCTAAGTGCAGTTTGTGAATGGGTGGGTTGGTTGCTTGACAGTAGCAGCAGTGTCAATTGTTGGTAGGGGGCTTGTTCTTAGCTCGGTTTCCAGTGCCCTATTTTGGTCTGAGACTACGTTTGGGTGCCTGCTGTGAAACTACTTGGGGTGACATGGTCGGCCCTTGTGATTCCTGGGAGGGTTTTTCCTGTGCTGTTCAGCTGCTTGGGACAACTGTTGCTGTTTGTCCAAGGCTGTTGTGGAGGCCTCTTGTCCGGTGTGGGTGTCTGAGGGTTTATTGACCAACTGCAGCAGTGCTCCAGCAATGGTGGCCATTGTGGCTTTATGTTCTTTCCACTGCTCCATGGCCTGTTGGTGGTGTTCCAGCTGCATCCTCTGACTTCGCTCCAGGGTGGTTACAATCTGTGCCAACCTGTCTTGGGTATGTTGGTATGCCCCCAATACCTCTGTAATGACGTCCTGGGCTGCTGCATCTATCCGGTGCAATACCCCCTGACCCACTGGGGCACTTGACCTTGCACTGGCTCCCTGTGCCTGTGTCCCCTGCGCAGGTCTGGACGTGCCACTAGTACTCAGGCCCTCATCTTCCTGCATGTTGGGGGTGGGCGACTGTGGCCTCTGTTATTGTGGTCCACCTGTTTGTGACCTGGGTCCACTAGTGGGCATGCCTCCCCTGGCATGCTGGTCTTGACTGGGTATAAGGGGTGACAGTGTTTTCCTGGGTGGGGCTGCTGCATGGTGAGCATCCAGGGCTGTGTGAGGGGCCTGCCTGCTCATCAGTGTCCAGGGATCCTTCACCAGTGCCCTGTGATGTGCCTCTGTCTCCCTGGAATGCTGTGGCACTCCATCAGGGTTGCATGGGTGGTGGTGCCTTTGGGGGACATAGATGTGTTTGTTACATATGCAGGAGGGTCTGAGGTAGGCAGTACTGTACAATTTAGTGCTGGTGTGCCTTTCAGTGGCCTTCGGGGGTGCCTTTGTGAGGTAGACATAGCATCTAGTGGCAGTGGTGGCGGTACATTGTGGTGGGGGTTATTATTCCATCGGGGGTACGTCCAGGGGTGGGTGGCTGTGCACAGCGGGAGTGATGTGGGCCTGGTAGTGAGTTGTGGCTGATGCAGGGTGGTGGATGTGGTGGGTAATGGCTGGGAGGGGTGTGGGTCTAGGTGGGTGTGGGTGGGGTGGGGGTGGTGCATGCATTACAGGTATGGTGTATATGGGGTAAATGTAGACGACTTACCCGAGTTCATTCCTCCAGTGAGTCCAGTGAGTCCCTCTGGGTGCAGGATGGTGAGTACCTGCTCCTCCCAGTCGGTGTAGTCGGATGGTGTTGGTGGAGGCCCTCCCCCAGTCTTCTGCACTGCGATGTGGTACCTGGATGCCATGGCCCGGACCTTCCCCCGCAGGTCGTTTCATCTCTTGCGGATGTCGTCCCTGGTGCGTGGATGGTGTCCCACTGCATTCACCCTCTTGACGATGGTCTGCTGCAGCTCCATTTTCCAGGCGATGGGTGTGTGCTGCACCTCGGAGCCGAATATTTGTGGCTTCACTTTTAGGATCTCATCCACCATGGTCCTTAGCTCCCTTTCAGTGAAGCGTGGATTTTTGGGGGAGGGACATGGTGAGGGTGGTGGATGGCGTCGGGACTGGGGACGGTGTTTGGGTGCTCCTGTGTGGGTCGCTATGCGTGTCCTGTCTACTGGCGTTCTCTGTCTGGTTCTGGTGCTCTCCGTCTTCTGGTCCCGGTTTCCTTGCAAGGGATTTTGGGGTGTGTCTGGGGGGTGTTTTATGATGTTCTGGATGTGTGTCAGGTGTGTGGGTGCTAAGCCTAGCCAATGTGTGCAGTGGTTGCTATTGGGCCCACTTGCCGCCCGTGGCGGTCGCAGCCGCCAATGGTCATCCGGCCTCCACTGTCCACCGAGGTGATTTGTGCATCTTTATTTGGAGTGCGGGATGTGGGTGTGCTTGGAGGGTGGGTGGGCCGTGATTCCCATCGACAGGGTCCTGGCGGGGAGTGGTGGTGTGGGAATGTTTGGCGGGTTTGGGTTTTTTGTTCATTATATGGCGGGTTTCCATTCACCGGCGGGATTCTGTTCACCGCCGCCATGGCGGTCTTTACCGCCATGTTCATAATGACCGCCTTAATTCATAAAACCTATCGGGTTGGGAGACGTGCCTGTCCGCTGTTAGTTGCTGTCACATTCAGATGATCTATAATATTCTGGCGACAAATCGTGACCTCTGCCGCGCTGTCTAACAGAGTCACTGCCCATGTCCTGTTGTTCAACAATGTTCTCAGTGTCGCTGCCATGTTTAATAGAAATTGCTGCACCTTTTTCTTTTTAAAGTGGGGCTTTTGTTGAGGAGATTTGTCCTCCTTTCTAACATAAGCTTTGAGGAACGTTGTGAGTCTTTAATCTGCTTTGTGTAGTCAGTGCGGTGTTCTGACCAGCCCACTCTCTCATTCCGTTTATCTAGCGTGTCCGGAAAGGAGGGACACGTATCAGTATATTGGAATCTATCAGGAGTTTTTGAAGTTTCTTTATTTCGAAGATTATATCTCCTTTCAGAGGTCTCCGGTTGGGGAGATTCTCCTCTCTGACTTCTTTGTCTTGATTTTAGTTTTGTTTGTCCCAGCGTTTTTAGAACCCTCTTGTGCTTGTTTAGTACCTTCCTTAAGGTCCTTATGGTTTAGTTGGTCTGGCCCCCAAATTATTCTGACCTCTACTAGTATAGGTTTTTTTTTTTTTTTTTTTTTAAGTTTCAAAAGTTTTATTAAGAATGTATAAGGCGGTACATACAGCATATAAACAAACTGTTTAGCTTTCAAAACATTGTTTTTGTTCGTTTACCACAATTATTTCCATTGTAAGCATATATACATGTACTGTCAGGTAAGTAAAAATTCCCAGTTGCATAGTTGAGTTGTGTACCCTTATTTTGAAGAAGAGTGGAAGACAGGTGGGGGGGGGTGGTAGGGGGAGGGGGAGCGAGGATAGGGTTGTGTAGGAGGGGTTGGTCTTGGTATAGGGGAGAGACAAAATAGTCATATGAAATGGGGAGGGGGAGAGAAGGGAAAGAAAGAGGGAGAAAGAGGAAGGGTAATCGCGGGGGAATGTAGAATGAAGAGACTCGAGGTAGGCAGGGGGTCTTTGTATCCTGAGACTAGCTTGTTCAGGCCTAAGAGTAGATCGTTCTGTACTTCTCCGTCTGTAGCAAGTTATTGTCTAGGAGTAGATAATATGTATGATAGGTATGGTAAGGTCGGTTGGAGAGTGTCTACGTCTTATATGAGTTGATTTCTCAGTCCTTGTTTGTGTTAGGAAGCGACTTGTATTACTATGTTGGGTAGTTCAGGGTCTCGGGCATTGGACAAAATTAGAGGCCTGTGGATTGATAGAGAGAGAGAAAAAAAAGAGAGAGAGAAGAGAGGATAGCGTAGCTAGGGAGAGAGAGAGGGGGCAATAGGAGATTAAATGTGTTTCCGGAGTCTAGGATTCTCAGAGGGTGATTGGTAATCAATATTCCCTAATCATTGATCATTGAACATTGATCATCCGTTGGTCATCCACCAGCCGCTTCATGGTCTCTTCAAGAATGGGCGCCAGACCTCCTCAAACTGTTCTGCTTGGTCCTGTAGGTTATAAATCACTCGTTCATGGGTAGCCGTTTGCATGGCCATCATCCATTCCATGGGTGTGGGGGCAATGCTAGATCTCCAGTGCCTGAGTATGCATATTTTGGCCATGGCTAGCACCGTGTGGATTAATCGTTTATGTGCCCGCGATAGGGAGGGATACGGGCGAATGTCATGTAGAATGATAAATGCTGGTGGGGTCGGTTTTGGTATCTGTATGAAGTCCGATAAGGCGAGGCTTACCGCGTCCCATAGTGACTGTACCGTGGGGCAGTGGCATAAAATATGAAGTTGGTCGCAATATGGCTCTGTGCATCTCCAACAGTTCGCGTGAGGTATCAACCCTGCCCTGAAGAGTTTAACGGGGGTCCAATACCATCCCTGAAGGATTTTAAATAGGCAAAATTTCAGGCGTGCTTCACGTACACCCCTGTCGAGGGCTTCTAGTATGTCTGGCCATTCTTCGTCTGTGTAGGTTATCTCTAGTATGTCCTGCCACTTTAAGCGTAGTCGTTCAAGTAAAGGCTGAGAGTAAAGGTGGTTAGTTAATTCGGCATAGAGGCCAGCCAAGACGCCTTTTTGTCGGCCCCATTTCTGAAGATAGGTGACGATGGGTGAGGTTTTGAGCAGCCACGGGGGGGTTCCTAATGTTCTCCGCATACAGTGTTTGAGCTGTAGATATCGCCACTCCTGGTTACTTTGGATACCGAATTCTTCCTGGAGGGAGGCGAATGTGCGGAAGCTATCTCCATCTATTATGTGGGATATATTGTGGATACCTGCGTCGGACCATTGGGGCCATCTGAGAATAGTCCCTCCTATTTTAATGCTTTTATTCCCTGCTATGGGAGCCTGAGTATGCAGGGAGGGGTGTACTCCTAGTAGTCGATGGGCTCTGCACCACGCTGTGTTTGTAGCCTTGAGGATGGGGTTAGTTAAGGGAACGTGGTCGGCGTATGTTCCTCCCATCTCCGTATATTGTCCATATAGGAGTTTCTCTGTGATCACCCATTGCGGTGGATCGGCTGTATCCGGAAGCGTATATATTAGCTGTGAGAGTTGTAGGGCCAGAGAGTATTGTTCTACCGAGGGTAGTCCTAATCCTCCGTAGAGCCGTCGTGCCAGTATTATTGCAGGTTTCAGTCTTGGGCGTGAGGAGCCCCAGACGAAGGCCCTTATGGATGCGTCTATTAATCGGAGTGAGGAAAGAGGTATCTGTAGGGGAAGCATGCCTAACACGTATGTGAAGCGTGGTAAGGTGACCATTCTGACCGCCTGTGTCCTGCCCCACATGGACAGGCCTAGTAGGGACCATTTGGCAAAGTCTTGTTTCATTTTAGATATAAGGGGGTCTATGTTGTCCCTGACCATATGTTCTAGACCTCTGTTAATAAACGTTCCTAAATATTTAAGGCGGGTCGGGGTCCATTTGAATTGAAGGCCATGTATCGCTGCCCTCGTCGTTATGCGGGATAATGGTAGTGCCTCACTTTTATCCCAGTTTACCCGATATCCGGATAGGGATGCAAAGTCTTCTATAGTGGAAAGTAGTGCTGGGAGCGAGGTTTCTAGATCGGACATTGTTAACAGAATGTCGTCTGCGTAGAGATATATTTTGGATATGCCCCCGGTGATATGGATCCCTTTTATTTGGTGAGAATTTCGTATGGTGGCAGCTAGGGGTTCCATGGCCAATAAAAATAGAAGTGGCGACAAGGGGCATCCCTGGCGTGTGCCCCTTCCGATAGGGAATGGGTCTGACATGATGCCCCCACAGTTAACCTGTGCTGTGGGGTGGTCATATAATAAACGTACTTTAGAGATAAATTGTTCCCCCAGGCCAAAATGCTTCATGGTTGTGAATAGGTAGGGCCACTCAATGCGGTCGAATGCTTTCTCCGCGTCTAGGGACAGGGCTAGGGCTTCGTCAGGTAATTGTATGGATTCTAACAGTGTATGGCAAAGAGTTCGCATATGATTTCTGGAGGTACGGCCTGGTACAAATCCTACTTGGGTATTGTGAATCAACGATGGTATCACCTTGCGGAGCCGCGCTGCTAGAACACTGGCTAGGAGTTTGACATCCCCATTCAAAAGGGAGATAGGACGGTAACTGCCGCAAAGAAGGGGGTCTCTCCCTGGCTTAGGCAAGATGACAATCGTGGCTTTATTGGATAGAGCGCCCAGGGAGCCTTCTTGACATGCTTCCGTCAGTGCTTCATGTACTGCGGTTATTGCCTCCTCCCCAGCCCATTTATAGAATTCCGCAGGGAATCCGTCCTCTCCTGGTGATTTATGGTAGGGGAGGCTTGTTATAACTTGGGTTATCTCTTCTTTGCTTATGTTACCGTCCAAGAGGGCCCTGCCTGCCTCAGACAGACGGGGTAGATTGGCCGCGGCAAGGAATGTCTCCATTTGTGTTTGATCTGTCGTTGTTTCAGGAGTGTACAAATGTCGGTAGTACTTGGCAAACTCGTTTACAATGTCTTGTGGGCGAGTTAGCACCGCTCCTGAAGAAGATGTTATGGCCGCAATGGCAGAGGCTGCCTCTCTTTGTCGGAGCTGCGCCGCTAGGAGGCGACCTGCTTTTTCCCCTTGTTCGTAATGGCGGCCTCGCAATTTTTGCAGTGCGTATTCCGCCTGAGATGTATAGAGTTCATTGTGTGCCATGCGGGCCTGTTCTAAGGCGTGTCGCAGCCTAGGGGATGGTTGGGCGGTATATTGTTTAGTGAGGTCCCGTATCGTGGTCTCTAAGGTGGTTTGGTTGGGCTATTCTGTCTTTGTTGGCCAGTGCTGCATCTCGCATCATATTCCCTCTTAGTGTTGCTTTTGCTGCCGCCCATAGGATCCTTTTTGAGGATACAGTGCCTGAATTCTCGGCCATGTATGTGGTTACATGAGCTTTTAATTGTTCCTTCCCTTGTGGAGAGCGATATCTGTGTACAGCCAATCGCCATGGTTTACGACCAGAGAAGGAGAGTCCCACCTGGATCCAGATTAGTATTGGGGAGTGATCTGAGAGCCCACTGTCTAGGATACAGGTGTCTTGTATATGAGGGATTACAGTGTGTGATACTAAGAAATAATCCAGACGCGATTGGGTGCCATGGACGGTGGATAAGAAAGTATATTCCTTATCTTTCGGGTGTTGTATTCTCCAGCAGTCCACCAGACCGACGTCAGTGGTCAGGTCTGTCAGAAGCGCTCTGTTGTGATTGTTACATACATCGACAGGGCCTGTCCTATCCATTATGGCGTCTTGGACGAGATTCCAATCTCCCCCGATTATGTATCGAGTAGTTCCGATTTCTGTCAGGAGGCGATTTAGCTGTAGAAGGAATGGGCGTTTTGGGCCGGTTGGTGCGTAAACGGATCCCACGCATAAAACAGTGTCCCCTAGTTTTAATTTAGCAAATATATACCTTCCTTCCGTATCATTCCAGGTTTTAATGATAGTGACCGGGAGGGATTTACGCACTAGTATCGCCACTCCACATTTGCGGGGTCCGTTACTTCCAGATTCCTGACTCGTTGGACGGCAGCTGAAGGCAACCCTCCCTACCCAATCCCGTTTAAGTTTACTGGATTCCAGAGTGTCAAGGTGTGTCTCTTGAATCAGAGCTATATCTGTTTTTTTGGATTGAAAATAGGACAGTATCTTCTTCCGCTTAACATAGCTCGTCATGCCGTGTACATTCCAAGAGAGTATGCGTAATGGTCGCGTCGCTTGAGGGTGGGGCTTCGACATATTGGATAATGGTGAGTAAGTAAGCACCCTGTGGGAGATATTGACTTAGTAGTTAGAGTGGGAGTTGTGTTTCGATATGATACGGTGTTTTATTTTATTTTATTTTATATTATGCGGGGGTTAGTAGCTGGTGGAGGCCAAGGGAATCCTCTGGAGAAGAAAGAGAAGAGAGAGGAGAGGGTGAAGGAAGAGAGGTAATATAAGTAGGACGAGAGCCAGATGGAGGGGAAATATGAGGGAAAAAGAAGGCAAGGAGAAATGAGAGGGAGAAGAAAGAGGGAGAAGGGGGGGAAGGGATGGATGCGTGTGCTGAAGTTGAGTTTGAGAGTATAGCAAGAGAGCGTGCAATTTGGGGGAAGAAGTGGAGAAGGGTAGGGATGAGGGAGGTTAGGAGTCCAACCTCCTTCGTTCGTTAGGTCTGTAAACGGCGGGACCGATTTCTCTCGGAGCTCTCGTGCCATCGGGCGGTCTCGATCGGGGGGGGCGAAGGGGGGAAACAGCAGACAGCCAGTTATCGATATGTCGGTGATAAGGAGGGGTGGGGGGGGGGGCACACAGCAGTGCTTATGTTTATGTATCGGGAAGTGGGTCTGTTCATCGGTGGTTAGTGGCTAGTGTATTAGTTATATAACTAAAGTGTATATTGGCAGAAGTAATGATCGGTTAATAACTATAGTACCTGAGCGGCGCTGGAGAGGAGGGAGGGGGTGTCGGGTGTTGATGGGGTATGGTGTTTAGGATGTTGTGCCTAGTACTTGATGTTGTATGGTATCGTAGGGTGTTTAGGAGTTCATAAGATAGGGTCGTAAATTAAAGTAGGGACTGGGCAGACAGAGAGACCGAGACCGGCTGGCGAGGGGAGGGGGGGGGCAGGGCAGAGGAGGGGGGGAGAGAGCTCAAACAGAGTATTATAGTTCTCGCGTATGCATGGGTACATAAAGATACCAATATACAGTATAATATAATACTTCCTGAGCATTTCTTTTCAACTATAACACTGCCTCGTCTCATCTCGTCTTACAACTGTTCAATGACATATTAGGTTGATCAACATAACATATCCTGGCATCTTATCACATTATCATGTTAGGAGCCATTATGCCAAACGTCTCTCTATTAATCGTAGGATAGGTAATGAGTGTAGCTGAGCCCCGGGTTTCGCGAGGATAGTGCGTATCTCATCCTATTACTAACTCCTTGCCGTGTATTATTACATCATAATACTGACCTACTAAGGTCTTACTTGGTATGTGCCACCATCATAATCGTTCTGTTGTTGGTGATAGTTTAAGATAGTAATAATGATTAGGATGGGGGTAGGTACGAACATCTGGGGAAAAGAATAGCTAATAGTTTATAATTTACATTGTGATGTTATAATGTGGTATGGAGTGGCAGTATAGAATGTCATAATATTTCGCTTTGTTATGCGGTATTATGTTGTATTATGTCCTCGTGTTCTATTTTTTTCCCCCAGTTTCTTATTGTAGAATAAGGTAAAGTCAAGTAGTGGGAGCTTTGATATGTTTCAGGTTATATCGTATTGTGTGTCCCTGAATTGGGATTAATTTATCTTTACGTTGTCTAGTCCCATCCCTTGGGGTGATAATGGGGGCTAAACGGTTCTAATGTCGGCGCTGGTCGAGTGTGGTGTGTATTAGGAAAGTTTCACATACTTTGTTGTTTACTACCATGAGATACTTTGTAGTGTGTGGAATGTAAGGTAAGTTCCATGATAGTTAATTAGTGTTTATTTTTGTTATCTGTTTAATGCCCCTGTTACCTTGTTACCTTGTTATAGGGTTATAGGGTCGGGACCGGGCCCTTATTAAACATACAGTGAGTTGGTGGGGTCTGATCCCTGTTCTAGTAATCATCATCTGTTGTGTACTGAGGGCAAATAACGATTTACTGGTAGTTTCCATTATAGGGCCTCGGCTCTAGTCATAAAGAGCATATATTTTTCATGTATCTGGTTTTAACATTGATACTAGCAGTCTTAGATAATTACAATAGTAATACACATATGATCTGGAAAGGTACTCATCCTTCCGCGGAGTCTATAGTTGTTATTTTCGACTCTCTGGCGATAGTCCCATAAGTCGTCTTGTCGCGTTACCTTCTCAAGAAGACCCAGTTGTAGGCTTTAAAGGGGAGCGGGATTTGTCTCTTTCCGATAATTGGGTGTGGGTTACTACTGCGTGTAAAATCTGACCCCTGTCATCATATGATCTAGTTAGTCTCTCCATGTCTCTACCTCTATGACTGGCTCCGGTGTCGTGTAGAGCCGTCTTCACCTTTTCTATTCCCGAGTGGGGGGTTTCGGCCCTATCACTGCCTCCTACAATGTCATGCTCACTGTCTGTGTTGTAAGAGTCCATAGGCTGGGATTGGAAAGAGTCAAGGAAGAGTCTCAATTCGTCGGGGTTATAAAAGTCCTTGGATACTCCATTTTTTGTAACCCACATTCTTGCAGGGTCAAAGAGACCGTATTTCATCTCTAGTTTGCGAAGCCGGGGTCGTAGGGCTAGGAAAGCCTTTCTACGTTCGTTGGTTTCCTTGGAGTAATCGGCGGTTATTCAGATCTCGTGCTGGTCTATTCGGAAAGGGCCGTGGTTGCGTGCTACTTGGAGTATTTGTCGGGTTTGATTATGCCGTAGCAAGCATGTGATGATTGGGCGGGGCCTTGAGGAGTTGTCAGAGCGTTTTGGGCCTATCCTGTGTGCCCGTTGGAATTCTAGCGGCGGGTCAAAGTCCAATGAAATCATTTTTGGAAGAGTGGAGGTTAGAAAAGTCTGCATATCCGAGCCTTCTTCGTTTTCCGGGATCCCAAGTATGCGGATATTGTCTCTCCGGCTCCTGTCCTCCATGTCCGTTAGTTTGCTCCTGAGGTAGATGAAGTCTTGTTCTCGCACCTGAGACGTGTTGATCTGCGTCTCTAGTGATCCCATGCGTTGTTCTAGCCCTGTCACTCTAGATTGGAAGCCGGCAATGTCAGAACGCATGGATTTGGTTTCTAGTGTCAATGAAGTTATAGAGGCGTCCATCCCCTCTATGCGGCGGCTGACGGTGGTGATCTCTTGTAGTATCCTGTCCATAGTCGTGGATTGATCTTTATCAGGCATCGTGGTGAACTCGTTTAAAGGTGGTGATGTTTGAGGGTTTATCTTCGTGGGGGTTAGGCGTTTGTGTTGTAGCGCTTCTGAGAATAATAGTTGTCGTGCAGGCTTGCTGACAGGTTTATGGTTCGGTTTGTTGCCGGGCATCGCCTCAATTGTCTACAGAGTCTGACCACGTGGGGCCCGAGATTCCCTCCGTAGGTTCCGATAAGGATATCGATGTTCGGTGGCTTACACTGGTGTCAGTCCACTCCCTTCTCCTGTATCTCTGTTCTCTTGGCTCCCTCTGGCTCTCCTCATCCCCGGTGCCCCCCCAGTCGCTCACCCCTCTCGTCCCCTCGCCTCCACGTGCCTCCCGTCGTGCCCCTCTGCCCTCCTCAGTATTAGTTGTCTGGAGGGGGGGGGAGAAAGTTTATTATCTCAGCGGGAGGGTTTTTGTTGTCCCTCTGTGATGGAAAAGAGGGGAGAAGTCGTGCCTCTGCCTCCGGCGATGGCGTTCTTATTTTGAAGAGATTCGATCCTACCTCTCTTTGGGTTTCTCTCCCGGCTGTCGAAGGGGCCGCACCCCTTTGCTGTGTCTTCCCGTCTCCCTGTGGGGGGGGGGGGGGAAGGTCCACGGATGTTTGTTGGCGTTGTAGGGAGATGGATGCGGGTCGTCACGACTCCCGCAGTCCCTGCGGCCTGTTCAGCTTGCTCCTTGCTGCTACGGGCACGCCGTCCGCGGTCTTCCGAAGACGCGACTCCGCCCCCCTTTTTCCAGGCCTTATCGGCCTGGGGCGAATCGCGAGTTTCCTGCCTTGCGTCCCGCTCCTACGGGGTCCCCGGACATGGTTCCGTGTCGCCGCTGTTGTAGGGGTGGAGGGGCACCAAACCCGGTGTGTTGTCCGGCTGTCTTCTCGCCCCCGTCGCCCCTCCGGGACCGCCTCGGCGCGGAGCTCTCGCTCTAAGCGGCCATCTTGTTTCGTGGCCCGGCCACGCCCCCTACTAGTATAGGTTTTGGAGATAATCTTTGCAGCTCGCACTCCTGGTTCTTTTGAGGAACCTCCTGGAGCCATTGGCGGATCGTCAACGCTGCTGCTTCCCCTTTAATATTACTTAAGATCATTGAGGAGACTGTGTCATTATTACACATCAGTTCATCCCCAAGTCCAGGGCCGGGGTGGTCCTGTGTTTAGTTTGAATTTGTTTTAACACTTCCGGCAAATTGGGAAGTGTTGGGGTGCCATGTGTGGTAGTGTATTTCGCAGCAAAAACTGTACCCCAAATGGCACAGTCCTCTATTGAGGGAACCATTTTGAATGGCAAGCACATAGTGAGAATTCTATGTTTATCTTGGGGTTCCATATGGGGAAACACTGCTTCCAGCTGTTTTGTTTTTTGTGCTACCCAGAACAGAATTTTCTCCTGTGCCCTTTATTGAGTGTATTGTTTGAGGATTCATTCCTGTAGCGGCAAATTGATGGACAGATGGAGCAGCCCTCACTGGGCAGCATTCACAGTCCATATTACAAGCTGTAGTTGTCATCTATATAATGCTACTAGCTCATTGTAAAGTGTGCGTATTTCAGCTACTTGCATAGTCTGCACATTGGGATGAGGTGTATACATGGCAAACGTGGGCCACGTTGGTCCATCATTACTTAAAGGACCTAATCTCACGGGTTGTACTACATGTGGAAGGGTGCCATTGAACCAGTTTTGTTGGTCTTGATAAGAAAGTGGTATTTCTAGGTGTTAGTAAGCTCAGTACCACTGTGGTACATTTGCTATTCTGTAGATATGAAATGTATTTGAATTGTCATTTACTTCAGGAAAAGTGACTCAAGAATAAAATGTTTCTGTTTGGCATGCTTCATGAGCTTCCACAACAGATGTGACTTCCCCACCCTCATCTGTCCAACCATTGGCTAGAAGAAACTGCGTAAGTGCTTGTCTGCAGCTTTCCTGGATGTTTATGGCATTAACCATGTTAAAAAGGGGGTGTCAGAGTTGGGAACTATTCCTTTTTTAAAGTTCAAGCTTGGCCAACCTTCAGTCTAGATAGGTTCTCCCTATTCAGCTCCAATACCCGGAAAAGAAAAAATGGACCACGGGCGTCTCCGTATAATGGTACTTAGGGTACTTTAGTGTGTATGAGACAGAGATAGTCAGGAGACTAGTAAGTAAGTGCCTACACCATCGATGGGGGTGCCATGTCATAAGGACTTTTGTATCTCCACGAGACTGCTGGATTAGGGGTGGCAGCACCTCTGCTTGTAGGTGACTGAGTCACTCCTACATCAGTAGGCAGCTGTCATTCCAATTCTTCCGGCTCTCTAGCAGCACCTCACCAAAACCCAAAATAGTAAAGGTGATTTCTGGGAGCCTAGCACATGGACTCTGAAAACCTAGCACAGAAAAAAACAGTGGAACAAGTGTTACCCTTTTCTCTCGTTAGCAATAAGTGTCTTACACACACACAAACAAGAAAGAAGATGCAGGATAGTTTTCAATACATTTATTGAAGAGACTGCAATCTGTGATAAAATGCATGAGCTGCAATGATTAGGATAATGACATGTAACAAAACCAGGATTGTGAAAATAAGTGATGTAAATATGAACAACCCCAACATATTGCAATAAACATGAATATGCAAACCCCTCCCTAAAGCCTATCTTCTACCCTAAAGAGAGCAAGGCATAAGACACCTAATCTGCCCATTCTGTGTCCATGAGAAGTGCCCCAATCCCCATTACCTTAGGACAAGGTCGGCCTCCAGTCTGCAAATCAGGGTTTGTAGAGACACAAAGGCTGAGATCTGTTACAAAGTGATGTGCAGTATAAATGGAATATCCTGGGTGGAACCCTCTCTAATGGCCTTGGTCTCACCAGGTGTTATTCCGATGTGGGTATGTAACTAAACTTTAGATTGTGTACGCAAACTTGTATCTGCAATATCATAACCAAATGCCTGACATGTTCACATTCTGTTCCTTGTCAAACGTAAAGCAAAAGAACATGATGACAATCTAATACATACATTACTAATAATGACACTTTCACGGAACGGCAACTGATTATAAAATAAAAACATTTCTTGAAAAAATGCAAGCAGTGCTAATACGAATAAAAACAAATAATAAAAAAAGAGCATGTTATTTAGATAAGAGGGCACAGGCCTGCAAGTCAAAGCTAAGCTAAACTCCAATACCCAGGCAAAGCTAAAATGGACACACAACGCCTTAGGGCTCTAATGCCTGCTAGAGGGGTGACTTACATATATTGCATGCAGTGTTAGGAGACAAGGCACACAGACTGTGTGCCATATGATTTTTCACTTTGGTCTGCACCAAGACACAAAGCCTGCAATGGCAGCCTGTCATGTGCTTGGTGAGGGGTTACTAAGGGTGGCACAATTCATGCTGCAGCCCTTAGGGACACTCTTTAGTACCTTAGGCCCTAGGTACCAGGGGTACCATTTAGTAGGGACTTACAGAGTGTACTAAAGGCTTTGCCAATTGGGGAAATGACTGTGCAGTTTTGGGAAAAGAGATCTAGCACTGGGGACCTGGTTAGCAAGAACCCAGTGCACTTTCAGTCGAAATTACATCAGATACCAGGCAAAACGTAGGGGTCTAACTATGCCAAAAATGGTGCTTTCCTACAGTCTTATAGAAAGAAGTGTGGGAAACTGAGCAGAGTTGAAAGTTGTGTTATGATTTGTAGTACATTTGTATCTTATTTCTAAGATGCTCTTTGTTTAGTTTGCTTAATCGACAGAAGCTGTCCTGTTCCCCTGATGAGTTTGCTGTCTCATTGGATAAGAAGATGAGCTGCTGCAACAATTGTTGCATTTTATTGATATGAAAAAAACATAAAAGTGAGTGTTCCTATAATAGGTTGTTCAGGCGGTGAGATCCTTTTATAGTAAGGAGTAGATTTACAAACATTTTGTGCTGGTTAGCGTCACAAAAGTGTAAATAAAAAAGTGCCAGTGTCCAAAGCTCTCCTCTGAAACACGCGGCTGCTGCAATTAAATGTGCGATCATGAAATACTGAGGCAGCAAAATCCTGAACCCATCTCAGGCCTCTTTAATCCATTTACAGGCACTCCCTGTCCCTTCAGCTCACACTTTCAGCTTTCTGATTTCTCCCTTTGTGAAGATTTTTCGCTTTACTTTTCCTCCGTCTTTCCCATGTGTGTCTTTTGGTTGCAGTAAATGCTTGAGGCAAACAAATAAGTGCTGACCCTCAAAAATAAGTGCCGGTACCCCGCACCAGATACCACCGGCTCAAATTAAGCAACAATTTTATTTATGGCTTCATTTCTTTTCATGGGAGACTGCTGGTCTCCAACCAGAAGCTTGTACCTATAATTGTAAGATAGTAGAATGATATAGCTGTAGGGGGGGGAGAAAGGAGAGATCATGCAGGGCAGATATGTAAGTAGAGATGAGAGAAAGCTAGATGGATGAATGGATGGAGAGATGGGTGATGGAGGGAGAGAAGAGATGGAGAAGAGTGGATGGATGCAAAGAAGGATGGATGAATGGATGAAGAAAAGGCTACTTGCATTCATAGAAAGAAGGAAAGATGGATGCTTGTATAAATGAAGAGGAGGAACAAAGAAGTGTGTTTATGGTGGAGGAAATAAAGAAGAAATAAAAAGAAATATAACTATATTTGATATATATAAATTTACCCTATACTTTCCCTTTCCCATGGGGACATCTCTGCAACGGTGGTGGGATTTCCACTTACAGGAGCAAAAGTATTAGAAGCAACTATAAATTAAATTAACTTTAAATTCTGTTGTATGAGACTGCACCCCTTGTTTTGAGGGGGTTGAGACTTGTGCGTCTCCACCTAAGTATAGATCTACATTCAGAAATGATGAATAAGAAAAAAGTGTAGACTTACACCGAAGTTTATCTTTGTGAATAAAGCCTTAATTATACAAGAACACTATGTTCGATTTTCAAGCATGAGAAACCAAGGTTGTGTAAATATTCTTAGCATATGATATGTTTTACTGTGGCTAACATAAAATTACAGTTAAACCTGATATCCGTGGCATGGTGTTTCCTCAAATGTTTTGCCTTTACTCCTCCTTTTGCTGAATTTGTTTTGTTGGCTTTAGGACTCTGTGTACTTTAACAGTGCTATTGCTAACATACTTGTGCTCTCTCCTTCAATCACAGTAAAATTGGCTTACATCCAGCTGGCATATATATTTTACTTTCAAGCCCCTAGTAAATTGTACTTCCTGTACCCAATGCCTGTAAATTAAATGCTACCAGTGGGCCTGCAGCACTCCTTGTGTCACTCCTGAAGTAGCTTTTTTAAACATGTATCACACTTGCCACTGTAGCCTGTAGTACAGGTTTAAACTGCAATTATGACATGGCAAAATAAACCTTTTGACAGGCCTTAAACTTATTTTTGAATACTTACAAGTCAGTCCTTAGGAAGACCCTAAACAACCTTAAGGGCAGGATGAAGTATATTTAAAAGGTTGGACACGTACCTTTAATTTTTATGTGTTCTAATAGTGAAAAAACCCTAAATTTATTTTTCACTTTTGCAAGCCCTACCTCTCCCATAAGGTAACATTGGGTTGCATGTTTACATTTGATAAATGATAGCAGATAGAGATTAGGGTTGGGTCAAAAATATGGTTCCTCCGGAGGAAGTTCTGCCTACTCCGTATACGGCTTGGAGCACGGATTTCTGGCAAAACTCCACCAACCTCCGCAGTGCAATTTTTGGGTGCTAGAAACCCCCAGCAACATTTCTCAACACTGCGGTCACCGCAGGTCGCGACCATTTGAGATGAGAAAGCTGACGCTCAAGTAGAATATTTACTTGAGCAGCAGAAAGAAGCAGCACCCTCTGGCACACTGCATGGTGTTGCTCCCACTAGTTTTACTAGTTTTACTAGCAGAACAAGCTCCCAGCAATAAAAATTAGCAGAAGCAGCACAGTGTGCCCAAATTAAGAACGCTAGCAGAAATCTGCAGAGTTTTTATGTATCTCCGCAGAGCAAAACTCTGAGGGTTCCACCCACCACTAACAGAGAGATGTTGTTTACTCTCAAGAGAAATGTAATTTAAAATCCTCTTTAATGATAAAGTCAGATTTTTAAAATTATTTTATTGAGTTTTGCACAATAAAACACATAAACAATGCCATTGCAACTATCTCCCTATGATACACAGGTACAAAACATAATTATGCTCCTCAGGGTAATCACACATATCTGTGCTACTTGTTGCCCACTGGTGAATTATCTTTTCAACTTACTACTTATTGCCCATACTTCCATCTGTGATGTCAAGGGTATTTGGTCATCAGTTAAACTGATTTAAAGTCACACTTCTGAAACTGCCATTTTTAGAAAGTTGGCATTTTCCTGTGCGATTTGTGTGTTCTGCCAGTGTCCTGGGTCACATGACTGTGCATAGGTCTTCTGTTGGGCTTTGTATATTGCTTCCAGACAGTAACACAAAGGGAGCTTAGGTGTGGCATAATGGGCCATCCTGGCAGGATGACTGGGGAAGTGCTGTCCCCAGTCCCATTTACACTTCATAGGGGTTTGCCTCTTGCAGACACAAAGGAACCTGTCACCAGGCCTGCCCTGGATTTTGTCACCCCAAGACATTTTGGAACCTTGCCTGGGGAGGGGTAAATCTTTTAGGAACCAGATATGGGGGTAGGACAGGGAGTCCTTCACACAAAGGCTAGCACAAGGTATACATATTCCAAAGTCATTCATGAGAACACTCCAGGGCCTGTGGACGTTACAGTAGATCAATCAATCAATATTTGTAAAGCGCGGCTACTAACCCGTGAGGGTCTCAAGGCGCTGGGGAGGAGAGGAGGAGCCTCATACAAAGAGCCACGTCTTGAGGTTCTTCCTGAAGATGGTGAGTGACGTGCTTTGTCTGACGTGCAGGGGGAGGTTGTTCCAGCTCTTTGCTGCAGTGTAAGTGAAAGATCGTCCTGCGGCGGTGGTTTTGCGAATGCAAGGGACAGTGGCCAGGGCCATCTGGAGAGAGTGGTGGGATCTGGTGGGGGTGTTGAAGGAGACGCTGTGGTTCAGGTAGGCTGGTTCTGCTACGTGTATGGCCTTGTACTGGGGATGAGAAGTTTGAAGGTGATTTTCTTCTCGACCGGTAGCCAGTGGAGGGTCATCAGGTGTTCGGAGATGTGTTCTCGGTGAAGGAGGTCCAGAATGGGTCTGGCGGCGCCGTTCTGGATGAGTTGAAGTTTTTTGATGTTCCTAGTTGAGGTGCCGGTGTAGAGGGCGTTCCCGTAGTCGAGCTTGCTAGTGACTGAGGCGTGGGTGACTGTCCTGCGACAGTCTGCTTGGATCTGTAGAAGGAATGCCCTGCTGCCGGAGAACTGCCCTGCTGCTTTAAGGACAGCCTTGCTGTCTAAGAAGGAAGACTGGGCCTGCTTGCCTTCATCCCAGGCTAACCAGTGTGATTCCAAGGGTTATTTGGGAGACGTGTGAGCTACAGGGACACACAAAGTTTCAGAGCCCACCCTTTGATAGCCCAGCTGCTCTGCTGCAACTGGACCTGCAACTGGACCTGCAACTGAAATCTGCCTGAGTCCTGCAGGCCTCTCCTGGAGTGGGTCCCTGATCCCCAAGAGGTGTCACCCTAGGTCTTGGCCCTTGGCTGGCATCAAAGTGTACTTCTCATAAAGAAAAGGTGAGAATTCTGAGGTATTGGCTTCTCGTAACTGCGAACAGGCCTGTTGGGGCTGAAAATCTGCCACCTGGGATCACCACCAATGCACAGCTGTAATGAACACTGCTTATCACATTAAGAATGACAGTCAGGGCAACCTGCAGAGTGAGATTTGCTCTTCGCTCTACAGAAACAACCACCAAAGCAAAGCTACAGCAACAACCGTCTGAGATGCTTGACTGTCTCTTTGCGCTACTGCAACAACTTCCTGTGATGCCTGGCCTGCTTGTTGCACTACAACATTGATAGTCCGCGACGCTCAGCCTTCTCCCTGTAGCTTTCTCCAACGCAAATGGAACTCTTTGCAGCCAATTCAGAAGGTAACTTTTCAGTAGGACTAACCTGGGTAAGCCAACCTATTCTTCATTGTGGTTGACGTGAACTTGTGACTTTCCCCCAGTCTAACGTGACCACCAGTGGTGTTGTGTGCTCTTAGGCACTATTTTTATTAGAAGCTTTATCATTGAATATCTTAGTTCTACCAATTAGGAGTTACTCTGTTTTTCTTTGGTAGTTTTATTGTGTTGTTTTTCACATTCTTACTGGTTGTGTGTTGCACAGTTTCTTCACACATTACCTTTAAAAAGGTTAGGTCTGATTGCCTTGTGCCAAGCTACCAGATGATTAAGCACAGGTTGACTTAGTGTCTTTTTATGATTCACCTGGTAAGAACAGTGGTTGTTGCCTGAGTGGGCCTTCCATCTTCTGTCTCAACCTATAATCCAATTTCGTCCAGTTAGAGTAAACTATTCAGATGGCAGAAACCATTTCCTTTATAACTTGCAAAACAACAATTAACAGAAGATCAAGGGAAATCTCAAGGGAGCAAGACTTATTGACCGTCCACTCTCAGCCATATTTTTCAGAGTCAATAAACGCGGAAATCCAACAGCAGATCCTTTACATGCGAACATTTGCCTTGCCAATCAAGAACTTTAACCTCTCTTGGCCCACACATAAGGACAAAAGAGCCTGTAGACTTTGCTCCTATCAATATGAAAGTTGGTTACATCTTTTATGATGCTGCCCCTCTTTAGCCTCTCAGAGGAGACAGTTAATTAAACCAGTAGCTCTGGCCTTGGGGGCTCACACTTGTTTGGAGGCATCTAACATGTGCTTCTCACACTCGCCGGTCTGGGCCTTGGTCAGATGTGCAAAACATTTTACAGCATTAAGGCAGCTGTTCACTCAGTCAGGGGGTGGCTACCATGGAGCCTGGTGGGTTAAGAGTAGGACAAGAACTCTCTGAGAATCCAGGGTCACAGATAGTCTCGTAGCTGAATGTCACTTGCACAGTCACATTCGCACCCTCTGCACACATATATATACATATATATATATATATATACATATATATATACATATATATATATATATATATATATATATATATATACTCTGCTGCTTCACTTTAGCCTCCCAGAGGAGGCAGTTAATCAACCCAGTAGCTTTGGCCTTGGGGGTGGGCACTTGTTTAGAGCCATCTTGCATCTGCTCCTCACATTCAGTGGTCTGGGCCTGGGCCAGATGTGAAAATAATGTTGCAGCATTAAGGTGGCTGTCCTCCCAATCATTGGGGGTGGCTAGCATGGAGCACGGAGGCTTAAAAGAAGGTCAAGAACGCTCTCAGAAACCCGGATCACAGATAGTCGTGTAGCCGAATGTTACTTGCACAAGCTCTTTTAGCCCTTTATGTATAGAGGAGCGACAGTAGATAACTCAACAAGTGGATTAATTTAATTCACTAAGTCATACAGTGTAGGCAATTGCACAAGTGGTAAGGCCGGCAAAATATACTCAATAGTACTTTATGTGTCTACTTTTTAAATTAAGACAATGGCTTTTTTAATGTATTGTTTGTTTTTAGCTTTCGTGTTATTGAAATGGTTTTAATTAACTGTACAATAAAGCTGACAATACAATACAGTAAACTATTATTAGTAAGGCATTAAAATAGTTCATTGGGTTAGTGGGCCTGGAGCTGATATCAGCCCACACTTTTGAATCCCACCATGACTTCTTTATGCTTTCATCCTTACAAAGTCGATAAAATGGATACTATTAAGTTGGCTGATAATGCTGGAAGTATGGGTGCGTGGGTGCTGCATCACACACAAAAGAACATGCTACAGTTTCAAATGTGAATAAGCAATAAAGGTGACTTGAAATTTTGGGACATATTTACAAGCCCCTAGTATCATTTTTTTAATGCTAAGGTGGCTTTTCCCCCGTGCCATATTTACAATGTGGTGCAACGCTTGCATTGTGCCACTTTGCAACCTCTTGCGTCACAATATGCCTGTGTCAAGCATAATGTATGCAAGGGCGTAATTGCCACGCCAGTCCTGAAAAAATGGTGCAGTGAAATTTACATTTCAATGCGCCATTTTTTCCATCATTTTTAACCCGTGCTCAGGGCAGGCGTTAAAATTACTCACCTCTCTGTGCTTTGCTGCACTAGCATCAACATTTTTAATGCTAGTGCAGCAAAGCGCCACAATACCATCAAAAAATCATATAGTAAATATGGCGCAACCATGGTGTTGTTAGGTGGGGCAGGGCAACACAAGAAAAGTGGTGCATCGGGATCAATGCGCAACTTCCTTGTAAATACGCCCCTTTGTTTTTATCTTTGCCCCATTTGCTGTGTTCAAAGACAGAGGTCAAATGGCAGTCTAGTCTTCTGAGGAATTGTTTGCCTATTCTTTTGACATGGTGACTGGTGTTTACTTTTCATTTTCTTACTATAAAGTGTGAGGATATTGTAAGGTGAAGTATCTGACAATCTTGCTCATGTGAAAGGTAAGGCTGTTGGATGTCATTTTCTTCTAACACACCACAAAATGTAAATGAATAAACTACAAACATTTCAAAACAAATAAACAGTTAGGAAAACACAAGTGAAGCACTTGTGTCTAATTCTGAAGTGTGAAGGAAACAAACAGTTAAAAATGAACAAAACAAATTAAGGCACTCCACTTTGTGATGTGCATCTGACAAATATTCACTGAAACCCAATTTCCATACATTATTGTTTGTGCGCTATATAATTTTATCAGGCAAACTGTATGTTTGTGCAAATTTAGTTTTCATTTCAATGAAAAATGTGCTGTCTGTAAATAATCTCACCATGCATATGAGTTAGTAATATATTTGTGACAGTGTACCCCTAAATGCAACACAAACTACAAACTACATCCTTACCACTATCTAGCTGAATGAGCATGGCTCATTTGTGACATTTGTTCATTGTGTAATGCTTGGATTTTTCTGAAACCCTATGGGTTCAGTAATGCAACTCTGATGGCAGCACCCATAATCTGAAAATTGTTCCAGCACCACTGTATTAACATGCATTTTTGCAGGGCTATGAAACATGCAACACAAATGTCTGCAATTGACATATAAAGTGTAAGCTATTGTTGAATTACAGAGACTTTTAAAGTGTAAATTAGGCTCGTGGTTTGTAGGAAGGTGTGCAAATGAATAAGAAGAATATAAACCACAACTTTATTCTTCTTGTAACCACAAAGTGCTTTAAATGTATCTTTTTTGTAAGAATCTCAAAGCCCTGCTCCAAAGCTGTATTTTAACATTACAGTTTTCAGCAACTTGATAGGCTAAAGGTATTTGAAAATGTAAAATTCCCTAAGTTCATTGAAGGAGAACTATAACTCTTTAAAAATTATATTTAAATACTGTACGCTTTTTCACCAGTGTTACATGGCTGATGTTCTTTCAAATATACAATTGGTCACTAATTTACCAAAAGTCAATTGTGAGGGAAAACCCCTGAAGCATTTTCAATCCATCCTACTTGTAATCAATGTTTTGGATGCACTGGCCTTCAAAGTGCACCATTTCCCACACGTTGTCTCAGACTTTCCATGAGGTAAAACTCCATATAAAGATTTAGAGATTATCTCATAACAAGTGTGACAACCTATATCAGAGACAGACTATTGGAGTCCTAGTGGAACTAGAGGTGCACAAAACTCGTTTAATGTCCATTCGTGTAATTACACAAATTTGTGGCAAATTTATACGTACTTTTAGCATGAAATACATTCTCGCGTCAATTTTTGACACAAGGATACATTTAAACAGCACTGTAAACAACTGACACTTATGTTCTGTTTTTGAAGTGCACTATACTAGGAATTGCACTATTCACAGTAAGTTTGTGCTGCAATTTGCACATTTCACATTTATTTTTTTACCACAAATGGCGTATAATAACATGAAGTGGCAGAATTTATGATGGCATAATGTAAATTTTGCCCAGACTTTTAGGGAACCAGATTTTTCAGTATAAAGAAACTTCTCCTGCTTTCTTGTCACATGCTTCATCATAGGTAACTCTACTCCTCTCTTTTATTAGTGTGGGCACATCAGGAAAAACAAAAAAAGAATAAGAGGAATGTGCCTAATGAGTACTATGACTCATACATCTTCACTGCTTGGATGATTCAGCCTGTAGTACTGCCCATGGGGGTCAGAAATCTTCATCAGAGCTAAGGCTAGCTGCTACATGTACTCATACATGCAGGGCCTTATTAGGGAACACTTTTTTTATCATACCACAGCGGGTCGTAAGACGGCAAAGAAGCAACTTAAAAAGGTATCTAAATATGGTGAAATAAATACATATAAACTATACATACACTACTTGCATGCACAAAGATACCATGACTGTGGTGTTTTCAAAGTAATAAAACATGGAAACACTGCAGATCAAAACAGTACATATGGAGAAAGGTGAATACATGCACTGTCTGTCATACCACTTACTCTAAACTAAGGGGTATCATGTCCTCATAGTCTTAACTGGAGAGGCACCCTCTGTAGTCAAACCCTTATATGGCTAATAATGTTGTTAGTCCATTCTCAATAATCATTAGGCTTTACTGAGTATGAGTATGATACCAGTAATCCTCCTAGTCATGGTTACTACCACATACTTAGCTGCATCCAGTGTCTATGTTAATTTAGTAATTGTCATTATTCGTACAATCAGAATTCTATTAATTGCAAACACAATGTCTCTCATTCCTTGAGCCATTTATTTAGCCCATAGAAAGCCATATGGCACCCTTCATTGTGTGCTTTGTAACTTTTCTCAGTTGCAGTCACAGTAACCAGGCTGCTGCAGAATTTGTACCAAACACTCATACAGCATTCAGACCAATTACTTCATCAAGAGGCTATGCTTATCTTTTTGTGCCTAATACATGTTAGCCGTCTGCCATAATGGTGCCTGATAGTTGGAGTCTCCAGCGAGTTGCACTGTTGTGCGTCACAGGCCACACATTGGCATGCAGTGTCTGAACTCATTCCAGTGTAGCTGGTGCAGTGGAAATAGGAAAAAGTGGCTCTACAAGTTTACAGGTATCCAATACCTCTCCATCAGTGTCAATGGACAGAGAGGTTAACGACAAAAAATGATGTATTTTGAGATCAGTAGGCTAGACAAGATGTATTATGTCTTGCTTACCGGTCTCTGAAAATACTTTTTTTTTTCATCCCGTCTGTCAGTCTATCTTTCGATGACGGAATAAGGTTACCTATGATGACGCATTCCACAATAAAATGGCTGAGGTTTGTTTATCTAGAAATATCGGGTTCCATTCGGACCCCACGTGTCTGTCACTGATACAGGTTGTTGCACTCTTTGTGAGATATTGCATTGACTGGGAAGTCATGCGACAGCGGTGGTTGTAGCTCATACAATTTTCTGTACTGTAATTATGCATATTAAGAGCAACATTACACAAGATTACGTGGAAGTATTTGATGAGTATAATCGTGCAGCAGGGGCTATTCTCTTATTGTAAAATTAATCCTTGCATCAAAAATGGGCAAGAGGGTGCATTTTGCCCTAAGAAAGTGTCGCTAAATGCAACAGAACACGAATAGCAGCAGCTATACACACACTGTTCCTGTGCTTTTGTGGTAGGTATTTTTGCCCCAAATCACTCGAAATAACCTGAACAGGACTAAGAATAATTACATAATTTTGCATCAAAATTACCACAGGATTACATAAATTTCACTGATTACTCCTGTGAAATTAACATTTTGCCCAGGCCTTGTGACTATTTCTTCTTTTCCTCCTACTCTCCTTTGGGTGGATCAACATTTTTACATTCACACTAATATCCTCAGCAATTCTTTGGAAAACACCCTGATTCACCCAAATCTGTATTTGTCACACACACACATTACCCAATATTCCCCAGAAAAGAATAATACCATTCTCAAATTGTAAGGCCGAGAATTTTCTCCCTCGCAGCCTAAATCTGCCCATTCTTGTTGTCATCACTGGGGGCCATGCCCCGTTAAGCCATTGCTCCTGGCTACAGCCATGGGTAAGGTACTCACTGTTATCCATTAAAATAATACTCATTTTATCAGCCTCAGAAAGATGAAAGTTTGATTGTTACAGACAGTATTTGAACCTTCCACTCCATTAAATTAAGTGGTAAGCATTTCATAGGTTGAGAGGGAGGAAATTATTTTAACGTAGGTAATACTGTGCAAAATGGGGTACATTCAGAGGTATATAAAAGGCCCATTGCCTCTGAGTAGTCAGTTAGATCAGTCCAGAGCCTTCCCAACCACACCAGCTCCTCTGAGACTGGCAGTCTGAGGCACGACATGAGGGCACATGTATCACATGTGGACCATTGCCTCATGCCTCTTGAGGTCCGTCCTGCTGGCTGGAGTATAGCCTTCTAGTGAAGTGGATGGCAAGTAGGACTGTGGGGCAATCAGATTCATATCAATTCAGTCATCAGTGGTACTGCAGAACAGTGCATCAGAACGGATGAAGAAGGTCATTATTATTTAGCACAACTTGAAGACGTATTGCTAGATTTCATTTGTTCCCTTTCAACATGACTTTGAGCAGTGGTTCCTAAACGTTTGACTTCTGTGGACCCCCACTTTATGAATACTGGAACCCAGGGACCCATACTGAATCATAAGTGGAATCCGGGAACCCCCGACTGAGTCAGTACTGGAAGGCGGGTACCCCCACCCTAAATATTGTTGATTATTTGAACCGCAAAACATTACATGTAAAATGCAGAAAAAAAGGCATTCTTAGGTATCCAGACAATGGCTGGTTGGATTCACCTTGAGTCTATGTCAACATAGACATCACTCACCTTTCACTTTTATGACCACAGAGTACAAAATGCTTGTCATAATCAGGCATTCCTAAAGCCAGGTGCGAAGCAGAGTTTGTCTCTCAACTCTACGAAGGAACTCATGCATTTGCTGTCCCAGTGTAACAGATCGGATAGATCATTGTGTGTAAGTCTTTGTAGAGACTTTCCCAAAAGGGAAAAGTTGGCAATCCACTAAAAGAGTAGCACACCATTCCCAAGAATATTTTGAATTCTCTCTGTGTTGTAGAAGGGTTCATTCTCAGTATTGTAGATATTCTCTTTTGGGAACTTTCCTGGCTTCTTTCTCAATATGATGTCCCAAATACAGACTTCCCTCTGACAGTACTGCAAGTTTGTAGGGGATACCTTGTGTTCATTCCAAACCAAATGGTTCAACAAAGAATGTTGTCTTGGTTGCATGCATCTTATGTTGTTGACGCCACCCGTAGGACCAGAAGTGAGTTGCACAGTAACTGCAAGGTCTCCAGATGTTTCTTCAGTATCTGATTAAAGATTGAAGGGTGCCCTGTATACCCTTGTGGGACTCGACACCATGCCAAGATTTTATCTAAAAATCAGAATGCAAAGTGAAAAAAAAACAGACTATCCTCCTGTAAAAGAATGGAAAAGAACACGTGATAAAGATCAATGAATGAAACCACTCAGCATCACAGAGGATTTGAAAGAGTATCATGGCGGGATTCTGTCCCTGGTAGACAACAGTTTAGTTCACATTCTCAAATCCTGAACAATGCTCCATGTTTTATTTGGTTTCTGCAAACTCATCAGGGGTGAATTGCAGGGGTTTCCGACTATTTCCCTCGGGATGACTTGTTCTAGCATAGATTCAATCACAGCCGTAATTTCAGCCACCGCCTCAGGTGGGAGGTTGTTTTGGGGAGTTCGGAATACTCTACATTATGTGTTATGGTTATTTTCATGGGTTCAACATCTTTGATCAGACCGATAATTTTGATTGTAAAACCCCAGAATTCATCTCTCACTGAATTTCTCAGATCGGTAGGTATGTCTTCTTTTGCTCAGCCTGGGAATAACCCATGGTTGTCTCTTGAATTTTCAATGTGAAATATACATCCTCATTGTGTGTTTGAAGGTTATTACACAGTTAATTTTCCAAAGTAAATTCTTGCCCAACAGATTGACTGACTTGAATCACATTTTACAAACTGATGGTCCTCTTTAAGAGGAGGCCCTATTCTCACAGGAACCTCAGCTGAAACTGGGTTTTTTCCCTGTCTGTCTACAACTTGGACTTGTAGGGGTGGGCTTGGTAGTCTTACCTTTCTTACAGTTGTACAGGTAGCTCCATAATAGATCAAGAATGATACACTGTGGCAATTCATATCTCTTCATCTCCCTCTATATATACAGCCCACTCTGGACTACCTCTATAACTACACTAAGAGAGCAATCCTCCTCTCTCCTCTCAGACACAGTTATTGTGATTGATCAGAGTCCAGTCAGATGAGACAGTCAAAACTGGTAACTGTTTTCGGCACTCATTTAAGGGTTATGCAGAACTTTCAGGTGAGGATTTGAATTATACCTTGGGTTGGCCATATTTTGTTGCACCATTGGAGCTTGGGGTATATTGTCATTACATGATCTCTGGACTTGCATATTCTGCATTCATGTTTGGTATTTGAACATGATTTGGCATTTGACGTGGATTCGGTCTACATTATTGCTTCTAGTGCCACTACGTGTTACAAATATAACATGCAGAAGTCAACATGTTTATGTCCATCCCTGAATTTTGATCAACAAAGAAACACTCAGCATTTGCCTTGCAGAGCAGCATTTCAATTCTGCATCCTCTGACCACCACCTTGGTATCCAACTCCCTGCATTCCCGCCAACTCTGGAAACAGCAGTCAACCCTGTACCCACCATGTATGGCCTACTCTGACACCCACTCTGCACCATTTTGGTCTGTGCTAACGTGTTTCTCCTTGATCTTTTTCTGCTTTGCCTCTAAATCATCCCTGCCCTATTTTGGATAATGCAGAACCTCATCCAAGGACTCTAACTGCCAACAAATCACATGTTGGATATGGGATCTAATTTCCAGGCACAAACCAAGAAACGAACTGTGACACAAAATCACTAAGATTTCTCATTTCTGGATTTTCAATGGCATTGTGCTGTCTAAAAGCTTACCTTATCCTCTCCTAATAAGCATTCAAAGTGTCTTGAGAAGTTCTGATTATTTTAAGCCAATTAACTTCTTTCTGTGGAAACTTCGTTTTCAAATAGGCAATCACCTGGTTCCACTTGTCATAACATTGGGAGTAGGCTCGTGCATCTGAGCATCTCTCATTGGTTCCGCAGCTGGCTAAGCCACAGCCACCTTGTATTCTGCCCACCCAACACTAGGAACCACAATGTCAAATAAGGTATTAAGGTCCTCCCAAAACATTTTCAAAATATTCACAAACCTTTGTACTTGAGTGTACCATGGGTCGGGATTCTCCCATAATTTTGAGAACTGATTTGTCAATCACCACAACTCCAAGGCACATGCACAGATCCACTCCCGTGTACCTCCTTCAAAGATATGGTTTGACCTCTGTATCGCTCTATTTTCTTCTTCTAGCCCACCTGTATCAGATTTTCTTCTTCTTCTTCTTTATAGGCTATCAGTCTTTATGCTTTTTGATTTTACTCAATTGTCTGATACATCCTACTAGCTTCCAAACATGCAGCTTCAAATGTGATATTCTCATATTTATTATAATGTCCTCATTCACGAACATTCTGAAATCCTTCTTCAATTTCTGACTTTTATTCAAATCAAGTTCAAACTCTATAGCTAACTCTTTCAATCTGTCACTGGTTATACAAGCACATTTTGCAGCTTCCCTATTCAAAAACAAAAGCTGTTCCACATCACACCCCTAAATGAACTTCAAATCAAGGTTTCCCTTTGCAAGCTTTTCTAGTTCTGCCTTTTACATGAAAACATCAATTTCTCTAGGAACAGTCTTCCATTCTTGAATTTGTGATTTTGTGTCTGCCTCAGCATCAATAACGGGGATGTTTATAAGTGGGGCTCCTCCTCTTTGAGGTTGTGCTCCTAAATCTAAGGGAGTACCAGTGTTCGATGTACTAGGAGCTGAAGTAACAACAGATGTACCTGGAGTTGTACTGATAAAAGTAGTGCTAGTGGCTCTGAATAATGGGTCTGGAGTGACAAGGGATAAACCTCCCTCTGGGGAACAATGATCAAAAGATGCGATTGCATGTTTACCTATGTTTGTTCCTCCTTCTAGAGTTCTCAATAAGAGCTGTTGGTTTCCTACAGCCTAATGAACAACATTGTATGAAGATGGTCACGTATTTAGCTAATCATCCAAAAACCCATCATCTCAGTCACTGTAGCATTCAATCCTTTTCTCCTCATTCCCACCTTTCTCTCTTGATCTCCCTCCAGCTATCATGTAACACATTCCTATGCCCCATTCATATTTTCTTGCCATACCTGCTGCTCCATGTCCCATTTTGGCTCCATCCAATTACGGGCTTTATTCCAAGCTCAGGTTTTAAATGTTTCCTTCTCTTTTGCATATGCAGAATGTTCTCATACATGCAAAGACTCATATTGAGCAGGTCTTGCTGGGGGCTTCATTTCATACAAGACTCGCCTTAGGTTCTCAATTATTCTCAAAATAAATGTACCATGTGTGGGAAATTGCAGGCACCCTTCAGTTGCAATCATCGCATTTCACTGTTTGATCCTAATACAGGTATGTAACCCGATCTTGGTTGTCATGTAATGTATGGGTGTGCCTTCTAGAGGAGCCTCCTCAACTTTGCGGAACAGTATCCTTGCATCATTTCACAACATAGCTCTTATTTTCATAAAAACATTCACCTCTGCTCTTTACACAGTGCAAAACAGAAATTGAGAACTCCAAATTTAAATAACCGGCAGTTCCCAACCAATTACCATGCATTACTCAATGACACAAGCATCATTCCTAGAGCAATTGTGTTGGCGTGCTTGCAGAGTTCTTCTTCCCGCCTCAGGTTCAGAAACCACAAAAGCGATGCTGAGACACTGTACCTTATTCCACCTCTAGAAGTCGACTGAATCGTTGGACACAGTGAGGCGTGCAGTAGTCAGATGCATTCAACACAGACCAATAATATAAAAACCATAAACAACTCTGGACACCATGATCAATTTAAACTCTGAATCAAACTCCAAACCAAATAAAGTTTCAAAGCTTTATGAAAATCCCAAAATCAATGTAATGTATATAGTGTGCAAAACTAAATTATAAACATACATGAAAACCATAGGTAGATCAAAATGACTAAAAAGATTTAGCCTACTAAACATCAATATTGTTAAGCACTCCAAAAGAATGACATAAATCAGCAAAATGACAATATGCACATTGATTTCAGATTTCAAAGCTGATGATAGTGACATCAGTAAATCATAAAAAATACAATTTTAGCAATCAATTTCAGAACTGGACCATCATTATCTTTAACACAAATTTGGACTTGCATGTGGGGGAACGGGCTAACACATGCGGGCAAAAGCAAAATGGAAAGACAAAAATAATTTGGAAAAATCATCTAACTACGGCAACTCACTATAAAAATTTGCTGGTGTAATTTTCTAAGCTGAAAAGGAAAGGAAACGAAGAAAACACATTTAGTTATACCTCTCCTCATCGGGCAGCAGACAGGAAAATGTCATCAAGCAGACCAATCACCTTCTCATGACATCAGTTGACAGCAGCATCTGGACAGTGCAGAACACGGGCCACACATAGGACAGGTCAGCAGTTCAGAATTGATTAGGCATAATAGAACTGAACAGCACAAGCAAGTGGGGCAATTAGGACTAAGAGAAAACTCATCAGAAGACTTGGAGAAGGACAGAGGGTGACAGCAGCAGACTCAAGGGAGTGGTAGACTGACTCTGGCAGAATACTAGACAGACAAACTCCAAGGTTCAAAGTCTCTCACTAATTAAAAATGTCAATGGGCCTTTAGTTTGGTCCTTCAGGTGGGCTCATCCTATGCACAAGATTCAGCATCCAATGATAGACGCTGACACCATCAAGTTTGCAACTATTCTGGATTTTCTCAGAGAAAGCATTTACGGCCATAAGTACGAACACATTTTCCCATAGACACAGAATGGATAAAATAATTTGATACATTTGGCCCTTAGTCATTTCAATGATTTTATATAGTTCCTCCAAAATATTACATTTTCTAGCTGTTTGTTGCTTCAAAATTCTCTCTCACGATACACAGGATGAACTACACAATTCTTACGTCAAATTTATTAAGGCTTCCTGGACAGCCAGAACAAATATTGCTACATAATTACACTGAAACATGCTCTCAGACTTTAATACAATAGGACATTCAACATCACGTCAGCATCCTAGGGAAAAATTCAGGTCAGAGGGAACAGAACAAGCAAGTAATTTCCCTCTACCACTGCAAGAATGAATCTTCAGGCCTAGTCCAGCTAAAAAAGCCTAAATGCAGATTTATACAATTATTAGACATAAATCCTATTGCGCACCTTACAATTAAATCATATATGCAAAACAAATTATTCAATTGGAAAGATTATTTACAACATGTTATACCCATTTTAAGTGTGCATTTATTTTTCTGCACACATAACTCACGTTAATAAAATTCCATTTAATTTGATATAAGTACCATTATTTCATGATCATTTAATACTCATAATATACATAATTTCTACTGTTTCGTCTTAAAGATAATACTTTGAATATTAGTTCATGTCAGTAATTCACTCAAATAAAAATGCACAATATCTTCATGTTAAAATATGATGTCAAATACGATTGGAGGCCTCATTGTCCACCATAATTTAAACATGCTAATTTTACATTTTCACATAAATTTTCTCTGTTAGGCTTTTAAATGAAGGTTTGTAAGTCACCATATGCTAACTTCTATGCCACTAATGTATTAGTAACATTTGAGCTCTATCAATTCCATTAGACTGACCATTCAGAGTGCAGCACTGAATGATGTAACAACCAATCCTTGCATGGCACACAAAACCACATAGTGATGCAACTAGCAGCTCTCACACCATTCGGACCAGTTCTGCATAAGCAAAATATCAAACAATAATGCTTGTCTGTTTAACTAAAAGAAAAAAGAAGTCAGCAATCACTTTATGAATATGGGAAATAGTACCTTGCTTCCTCTATCATACACACAAAGTGAATTCTTGACCAGAAGGAACTCACCCTGACTAGCATGGTCTCTTCCTATGCACAAGTAATCAACTGAGCACTAATCGCACTTAGTATAATCTCACAGTAGTAGTTTATTAAGTCTCTATCTTGGTGCGGTCAATAGTGCTTCATGGTCCAAAAACTCAACCTTAACAGACAAGTAAAAAACCTCTTAATATAGCTCTGTATCTATTTCCAGATCATGGATTATGATGAATCAGTTATCCAATCTTCAACTGCTTGCAACAAGCTTGATACACTTCATAAACACATGCAATATTTGCAAAAAAATCACTTCAATTTCTCAGTCTCACCAAAGATCCCTATTGGACCTAATTTGACACTGCAACTCAAAACATGACTAATCATCAAAAAACACCACTTTTCTCTACAACTGACAATCAGAAACCCATAACCCTACTTATACTCCTAGGATACTGCAACGACTTCATGAACGCTGGAACGTCATCAATACTCCAAATGAGACCATGGAGGCTCAGGAATGTAGACTGGGTCAGTCAGATTTTACTCTATCTGGCACAAATTTTAAATCCTCTAAATTTCAGTAGAAACCACCCTCTGCTACAAAATTGATAGAGCGCTTTACATTTGTGTCGACGGGGCCAAAGCCACGAGGGCTTGGGATGTTTGCCTCTACTGTCCTGAGGTGCATTGTACTACAGCTTTCCAAACAGAGCTAAGTACACCCCTTTCAGCACTTTCAATCTCAATCGTACCAATGGTGAGCAGTAACAGGATTCTCAAGGAGGTTAGTGTGAGGGTACAACAGTCTCATAGCTCAACAGTCATACAACAGCGCAATAACATGATTGTCCAGCCGGGTGCTTCTCTTAGCAAAGAGAAAAGTACTTTATTACATTGTAAGATGCAATCCTGCACAATAACATAAAAAGAATACAAACTTTAAAATACAAGAGTGAGGCTTATTCGCACAGGTAAAGGCCGTCCCGCCACCCTCTAAACTCTATCTGCTTTTTGCCCCTCTTGTATCTTAGGCTCTTTTGGATATAGGAAACAGTCCAGTTGTTGAGTTTTTCCTCTTTATGTAGTCTCTTTAGGGTTTAACAGTGTTCAATTTATCATCTGTTCTCTGGGTTGCGATAGGCCACAGGTCAGCCTCCTGCTCCGAGGCCCTGTTTGCTGGAGGCTTGTTGGCTGCAGTTGTGTCACATGGCTGCTCTGGGCACTGGTGTAGGCAGCACAGTAGTGTCCTACTCCCTCAGAACAGGTGAGACTTGGTGATAGTCATTGAGCCCCCCTGGGGAGAAGTGGTGATGCTGCCCTTCTTCCAGGTGTAGGTCTCAGTGTAGCAACTTGGGTCTGGTTTGGTGCAGAGTTAGCGCTGTGAGAAGTCAATCAGTGTTTCAGCACAGAGGGACATCAAAGTAGTAGCTCCTTGTTGTGGGTAGTGTAGTTCACACAATACACGAGAGCTGGAGTTAACCGCACAAAAAGCCCATTCTCAGGGTATACTGAGGTGGGTGCCACGGGTTAACAGTTTTGTCCTTGGGCACCATGAACCATTCAGGCACAACTTGACAAGTCCCATGGTCATGTGCACCATTGTCTTTAAACTTGAATACCTTATTCAATCACATAAATATGGATCATAAAAGTTACATCATAAAATACAAAGAAAGATACATAAAAGTATGAAAATATATAATAACACAGTAAATCACCTATCAGAACTAATACAACATCTAAAAACTAATTCCAAACCCCAAGGCAATAAAAGTACAAAATCCAAAATTATTCCTCCTCAAAAAACCTATTTTAAAACAGCATTGACTTACGCATACATACAGCTGTCTTTAAAAAGGATCCAACCGCGCTGCACACCAGGGGCCCCTCAAGTAGTAACAATACCAATTCAGCTGTACAACTCTTAAAATTCAAGATTTGTAGTAGGGGGATTAAATATTGTTTTGTAAGTGAAGCATAAAATTTGCAAAAAAAGGACAAAGTGCAAAAGGGATTGGGGGGATGCTTCATCACAGGGGTATAAAAGAATATCTCCCAAGCCAATTTGCCCAAGGGAAAACATAGCTGAAATCTAATAGAACTAGTCCGGAACCATGTAAGTAATGTCCTCTCCCAGGGGTTTCGAACCGTTAAAAGGTATGGGGCAACAGTACCAACTATTTGGACAAGATAAAAGTCCCTGATTATTTGTTTCATATACTCAACCCTCTCCAGTTGGTCATTTCTATAGGCCAAAAAAGCAGTCCTTCAACCAGCCCTTATCCTTCTTAGAAATGCTATCTAGGTTGTCAAAGATGTAGGGGCAACCTAAGGCGTGGGTCATTGACTGTATATATCTAATCCAAGGGATTTTTGTTCCCCGATTGCACAAGAGGCAATTCATGATGATGTTCTGATTTACAACTGCCTCTTTATTAAGCCATATGGAGCACCATAATATTAGAGGAACAAGGCTGATTAGGTCCTCAACATATTCCAGGCAAAGTTCCTGTTGAGCTATGTAATGCGGAGTAGAAGGGGGAACACACAACAACCTACAACAAGTCCTATTTTCCTCCACTTGGTTCCACATTCCGGCACAAATCAGCAAGGAAAGGAGACATTTTCTCCTATAAATTTCTAAGATGGGTCCAATGGGTTTTCCTCAAGATTAGTTGATAGGCCAAAAATTGACTCCACATCACAAGAAAACTGGATGATCCTGTTTTCTAGGCACGGGGAACAAGAACAGGCATCATCAAACACAACCACCAGGCATGGATACTGTGAAACTTTAGCAATATATTGCCCGTTTATGCAAATGGGACACATTTTAGTACATTTGGGCCCACATATCATAATATTAGTCTTAGACAAATTGGTCCGCAAATCTAACTTCTCCATGAAGCTGTCAAAGGGCTTAATTAATAATTTCAGGCTGTTGGCAGTCCTACCCAATAGCATAATGTCGCCTGCATTGAGCAGCACTGGCATTGGCTTCCCACTCACAATAGGAACATCAGCCCCCACTGTACCTAGAGCCGACTCAAGCTTATTTATATATAACAGAAAAAGGATAGGTGCATGCATGCAACCTTGCCGCACACCATGCCTAATACCAAAGGACGGGATACACTCATTATTACTCCCAAATCTAACAGCAGTTTTGGGTCCCAATGAAGAAGGCATAGGACAAGGTCAACCTCTACCCCAACAGCTATTAACACGGCCCATAATTTAGATCAATTCACACAATCAAAAGCGCAAGACAGATCCATAGACACCAACTTATTGGAGGTATTTTTAGCCACCTTGTATTTTTTAACCAACAAATAAAGATTGAGGCACTGTTCCATTGTCCCATACGGATGATGGAGAAATAATATTATTAGATGTAGCCCAGTCCAGTATATGATCCAAAACTACTCGCCTGACCAACTTTGTTACAGAACAGAGGAATGAAATAGGACAGTAGCACTCAGGGTCATTATGCCTGCCTTTCTTAAAAACTGGAACAATCACTGACTCTCGCCACAACTCAGGTATTCCAGCCTTACCTACCGAGTTAAATACATTGCTATCTAAGGGGGGCCAAAATTCTGGGTTGGCCTTAAATAAATCTATAGGGACTTCATCCAGCCCAGGAGCTCTATTTGCCGGACTATTATAAATGGCAATGAGAACCTCCTCTTTAGGTGCCCACAAACTCCCCTAGGAACTGTTACAACATAGTCCTTAGGATATAACCCTTCATCCACAGGTGTGCTAGATGGAGTGTTTGAGGCAGCAGGGGGATCAGTCAACCTTTCCTCCAGCCTATTACAAACAGAAGTACTGGGGGGAGCTTAGCCTCCCAGAACAAAGCAGAAGCAAGGTTACCAGAATCCAACGATTTGTGGCACTCCCAGAGGGAACAGCTTTATTGCAAGCATTTCTACTTTTGCCTACAGTCTTCCACCGCTTGGCTGCTCGGGTGCATATATCTAAAATCACTGTATCATGAGAGGCTTCCTTCCCCTCATCCCTCTCATTGGATTCTCCATGATCGGGGCCCACCCCCGCCTTTATCAATAAATTCAGGAGAGGACTACCCACCAACCCACCCCCGGGGCTGTTCAGAAACTGATTTGAACCTAGGGAAACATCTAAATGTTTTACAGGGACGAGGAGCTAGGGGCTCAACACTTCTGCAGACAAAGAGAGTCTACGTTCTGCCAAATCAATCTCCTTCATTATAATGTCTTCCACCAGTACTAAAAAACTATCAATAGTGGTACAGGTGGGAACCACAACAGTGGGACCTGCTTTCCATTCCCCATTTAGTAGTCTAATCACATCGAATCAAACTTGCACATCACCCAGAGGACTTATAGCCAGAAAGAAACAACTTTACCTTAAGTAAGCAAAGAATCAAACAGTCATCAACCAAACAGCCACCAGGGATGGCTCGGTCCAGCCTCTTCCGGATGATGACGGGTGAAGACGGGCCCGGTTTTTGCCCAGATATGTACCCAGGCTTGTCCCATGCATGTTCCGTGCAGCGGGTGCTGGAGGTCCTGAAGAAGCACCTTCTGGCACAGGCGGATGACATGCGGCTTCACCGGGCTGCAAACAGAGCGGGGAACTGTAGTTGGCACCCCCCGGTTCCCCGAGTAACACTCTCCTTCTCCTTGCAGCACCATAGTCACTCTGGGTATTCAGACCAGTATCGCAGGTTAACGGCAATTCCATCTTCAGCGGTGCAGGCCCATCGGGCACCCTTGGGCTAGTGCCACTGCTGTGAGGACATGGAGGATGATGTGATTCACTAGGGCCCACTTCAAAACTGCCACGGATCCTCCACTCAGATTCAGTGACAAGCTACTGGTCGGGAACATGCAAGGCACACTTGTCTTAAATCTCTGCTGAACAGACCACAGCATTAGGGTCACCGCTCTTCACTACACCACCAGTTAGCTTCTCCTGCAGGGTCAGCTTGCTCCTTCCCCCTTCATTCAAGCAGGGCTCTCTAGGTGTTCTAGAACAGGGAAAGCAGTTATACCTAGAGATCAGTCTGCAGGTATTGTCCCCTCATCCTTTGGGAAGATGCCTGTCAAGCAGACACCAGCTCTTGTTGCTCAGTAGTCCTCAGCGAAACTCTGTGGAGCACCCCATCCTTGGTTAGAGAGAATTTGGAACTAGAACAGCAAGAGGGTCAGCAGCTCCCATGTTTTTACAGGTAAAAGAGATGTATATTCTCAGTCCGGAATATTAGAACCATTTTGCGTCATTTGTTTGCATGTGTCCTTCTCAGGCTGTCATCCAGTCTCAGCTTTTGTCTAGAGTGATGCTCTTCACAGCAGGTTTCTTTCCAGGGTGAAGCACCCATAATAGAGGAACGAATATTTGTGAGCTGCCTCCGCCAATCATAGCCAAACCTGACAATACTCATGTATACGTAAAAGGTTGGCCCTTTTCAAAAGACCCTTCATTGCCTGGCAGCTGGGATTGCAGCCCCACCCTTAAACTGCATTATTCACCAAATGACAGTCTCCAGAAAGACTAATCAGCAGCCCGCTGCATGAAAGGATCTAATTGAATAAATCAGATTAACCCTGTCTCCTCTTTTCCACTACAGTGTCTAGGGAACCTCCCTCCAGTCTCAAAAATATCAGCAATACACTTCCAATGTCTAGGAAAATAACCTCACCTCCATTGGATGCACAGAAATTATCCAGGGCCCCTAAAATAGAAGCCCCAGGTCTGTGCCACTCTGGTTCACTTATACCATTATGCAGTGAGTTACTCTCTAATCACAGACCACACATACACATCCATGTGCTCGGATCCGGTTTCATCATTAGCAGTGGAAATTTAAAGATGTGGGCCAGTAGGCTTCAACTTTTGTGATGCAAATACAAAGGTCTGATCACACTGTGATTACTACAAAACATGTAAATTAGCACTTGTATAGCGCACTACTCACCCGTTAGGGTCTCAAGGCGCTGTACTCATACCGCTATGGAACCCCTCCTGGCTTTTCCCTGTGAGGCGCCCACTCCTGAGCACCCCCAGGGTGAAGCCAGGCATCCAAGCGCTGTTGGGGCCGTTGTGGAGATTAAGCAAGCTATTGCCCAGAGTTGCAGAGTGGGACCCATGAATTAGATTAGGCACCGAGGCGAGAATTATCTGGTCAAGGGGAATTGAGCCCAAGACCTGCCGAAGCGGGACTTGAACCCTGGTCTTGAGGCAGATCTCTGCCTCAGGGTCTGCCGCTCTAACCATTGAGCCACACTTCTCCACCAACATGGGACGCTGCCACCACAATGGTACACGTAAAAATCAACGACAGGGTCAACAGTCCTCCGTCAACATTGAGGGCTTGCTTGTGGCACCTCTCAAGCTACAGACCTGCCTAGCACCAGACTTGTGTCAAAGGCAGACATAGGTATTTGTGCACACACTAGATTAGCAGGAGGCATGGAACAAAATCTAAAAACCAGTATACAAATTGCCTGCTGCTTGCATGCAGGGCAGGAGATATGACTGAACACCAACCATGTAGGAGACATTCCTATCACAACACACACTTTTACAGTCAAGAGAGTTCCCAAATAAGACACAAGCTATTACTGCAGAGAACTGCTAATGTTCTTTCACACTCCGTAGAAACAACAAATCATCAAAAATTCAATTTGAACAATTCAAGCAACAATCTGATTAGCTGATTTTTCTGCCTTTGGTTCCAGATGACTCTAAATAAAGGCAATTACTTAAGAGTTTTATGAAATGTAAAGCTGAAGCCAAAGAAGCACTATGCTTAATTAATAAGATGCAAATCATAAGTGCAACAACATTAACTTCATTCATGTAAAAAAAATCCTTTACTCTTAACTGGGGGCCTACAGCATATGTCGAGGAAGAGCAGGTCTATGTTAGTTTTTCTGGGTATCCACATAAGATAAATTTGCATGCAATTAATCTGAATATAAATCATCCATATACTCTTGAGTTACAGAACAGGAATAGTGCATATGTTAAATTAAAATTTGTAACTGAAGTATTGATATTTTGTAAGAGCATCAAAAAGTTTTCATTTTGGGACTGTGATGAGTTTTAAATAATTTTAATATAAACAGAGATACACTCACAAACACTTCGTAACTGGAAACCGTCCTTTCCAAAAGGTTCCCAACTGGTCTAGTGAACTTTGAAGGCTGTTAGTTGGCAGTTCCATATTTTCAAATGAGCTCAAAAAGTTACTCAGGTCTAGACGTGTTCGGTGGCAAAATTACATACTTTTGAAACCAGTGACCCATGCTCATGGAGTTCCTAACCTTATTGAAATGCATGATCCTAGACAAATCATCACTTTATATACAGGTGCTTCTCTTTCTTTTTTGCCAAAGAATCTGGAGTGTCTTGAAGAAACGTAACTTTACAACATAAAATGGGAGACCGACGGCACCTGCCAACGCGCAAGGGTATTGCTCGAAGGAAAATCTCAAAATCTCTGGATCCAGTCTGGCGCCTGGGAGAAATTCTAAGATAAGGAATCTGCAACTAGAATATGTCGCTACCAGATATTTCGTTAGCGAAGGTAAGTAACTTGTACATTACAGTGGTGATGTAATAATTGAATTACATGGTGCGCAATGTTGTCATGGAACACTCCTATCTTTATGCTAACTGGTTGTTAGTTTTCTCAGTGGCCCCTGCTGCTGTGGGCATACATCTTGTGCTCAAAAAATGCTTGCAGTTGTAAGTAGTGGTACAGTTTATCTGTGCATTTTGGTGACATGCTGAGCCCTCCCTAAAATATAGATTAAGCCCTCTGCTGGAAAAAGTTGGAAGCTACCTGTTTTTTTCGTGTCCATGTTCATGAGTAGAACGCCTTCCTAGCACCAGTAAAGGACAGCAAGGGGCGCTGCATCGCTAATACGTATACATTTTTACTGATTGACTGTAATAAAGGTCGTTTCTGAAAGACGGCTACGCAAGCCTGATCTTCCCCAGGCATCTAGTGCTGTGACGTAATTTCGACGTGGAACCCAGCCGCTGGTCCTCGCACAGAGGCGGCTGCTTCAATACATGAGCACGACTTTCTATTCTCTCTAGCTGCACGAAAATCGTCACGGGGGTGCAGTCTGCATGTAGTGGAGACATGCTTAGGGGCATATTTATATTCCGTCTGCGCCGATTGTGCGTCAAAAAATTTGACGCACAATCAGCGCGAACGTTGCCCCGTATTTAAACTTTGACGCCCGAGCACGCGGATGACAACATTCCGCCGTGTGCGTCATTTTTTGGATGCGGCAACCCGCCTTGCGTTAATTATATGCAAGGTAGGCGTTCCCGTCCAAAAAATGGCTTAAAGGGCCGTGCGTCGTATTTATGCTTTCGGGCAAAAATGACACATGGCCGGGAGGCGGAGCCAGAAAAGGAAGCACAGCCCGATTTTTGGGTCAAAAATTAACGCCAGTGTCAGGGCAGGCGTTAAAATGCGGCAAACACACCTGTATTTAATCAGAACACACAGAACAAACAGCAGAGCAGCAGAGCAGCAACAGGGAGCCATGGAGGTGATACTAATCCAGCGTGCACGCAGAGCCCAGCAGCAACAACAGCAGCTACCACAACACCAGCAGGGACCCCAAAGGCAGCGCAGAAGGCAGGAGAGGATATTCCGCCCAAGAACCACCCTTCAGGGCCTCAGGGAACACAACATCATCCAGAGGTACCGGTTGAACTGGCAGGCCATTCAGCAGCTGCTGCGCAACATTGAACAGCAGTTGGACCCCACTTTGGTGACACCCCGCACCATCCCAACAGAAACAAAGCTGCTTGCCGTACTTCATATGTTGGCAAGTGGCTCTTTCCAAACAACTAGTGCCCTGGTTGGCGGAATATCACAACCATCATTCTCCGCCTTTTTGCCCAAAGTACTGGATGCCATCATTCGACTGACACCCTGCCACACCTGCTTCCCTAACACACTGCAGAAGCAGCAGGAAACAAAACAGGGGTTCTACCTCATCAGTGGCTTCCCACACGTCCTTGGTGCAATCGACTGCACACATGTACGCCTTGTGCCACCTGCTGCAACTGAACACCTCTACCGCAACAGGAAGCACACACATTCCATCAACGTGCAGGCCATAGTCGATCACCAGGGATTGATCACCAACATCGTGGCTAAATATCCTGGGAGTGTACATGACTCATACATCTTCCGTCACTGCACCATAAATGAACACTTCCAGGATGGACGGTATGGCAATGGACTACTTGTTGGTAAGTACAAAACCCTACTTATATACACACTGCACAGCAACCCTCTAGGACACACAACACATACACCACAACAGCAACATGTGAACAGGAACACACTGAGGTCGTGACATCACTAGCCATGTTTCTTAGGTCACCATTGAACCTGTCACACATCGGAAATTACTGTACAGCCTAATGTTAAGACATCAATGAGTGTGGTTGCCTAAGTGTCACCTTGCAAAATGTAAGTGTCCCAATGACCTTTACATTAATCCATTGCCTAAGTCTAAAGGTATGGGATGTCCAGGGTACAATGATATGAACGTGTTAACAACACTGTCAATTTTAACTGTGCATGGAACTATCATCTCACCCCCAGTGAAGACACACGGACACCTGTATGACAAGTCACAATGCTCGGGAGGGCACACTGTACTGCAAATCCCAAAACATACTGCTGACAAACGGTTAGCAGACAAACACTCGTTCAGCCAAGGAAACAACACAATGCAGATGGTACATGCTACAAGCATAGGATGCCACATTATTACACAAAAGTGTCACAGACAACACAAGACAACTACTGCCATGAAAGGTCATTTCAATAGTGCCAGCTACATCAACATGATCCCAATCATTTTCTCTTGCAGCTGATCAGGGGTATGGCATCCAGCCATGGATCATGACACCATTTGGCAACCCAAGTACTGCTGCAGAGCGTGCCTACAACAACGCCCATAGGAGGACACGCAGCATTGTCGAGCAGACCTTCGGCATCCTCAAGTCAAGGTTCCGCTGCCTCAACATCACTGGTGGTAGCCTCCTATATTCCTCGGAGATGGTCTGTAGGATCATCCTCACATGTGCAATATTGTACAACATTTGTATGAAAAGAAACATTCCCCTCCTGGAACCAGAGCCACACATGCCTGAAGAGGAGGATGCTGGCCTGCAACAGGAGGGGGAACTACAGAACACGGCCGCTGGTATACGCAGGCGGCAGCAGATCGTAAATAATTTCTTTTGAATATGATCACCTTCACCACTTTAGTTAACGAATTTAAATAAACACATATTCTAATCACCATATCATGGTCTGGCTGTTCCTTTTTGCACACCTTCATCTCTACTTATCAGAATAAGAGTGTTGCCTCATGGAGCATTGCTGAGATACTGATTAGGACACGGAACATCCCAGAGCTAATGTGATGTCTAACATACAATGGTCACATACACACACACTCTTAATGATAAATATCATGTACATTTCTCCTTTGAAGGCCAACAGCAGAGGACCACAACTATTTCACACATACATGTTGAAAACAAGGTCCAACGCAGCATATGGCACACAACTAAGACACTCAATAAGGGGAAAACAAGCCTCATACATGAGGCAGTCAATGTGCTTTGGCATCAGTAACAGGAATGCCTGACCAGACCCTTGACAGCAGTAAGTCCAACTGCATCCAATATTTGCAAGGAATATCTGTGACCAGAGTCCCATAGAATCAGAACAGAGGCAGCACAAGTGCCACACATATGAGCAGCATTGCACACATGACATTCCATGTACATGTCAGCCCATTTCCTAACTCCTGACACACCCATGCACCTGGTCACAACCCACCTGTCGGAAGAGGTCCCTGGAATACTAAGATGTGTACCCTGATATTACCTCCTCTACACACAAAGACCAACATTAGAAAACCAGTGTGCTACACCCTTTCCTATGGTATGCCATTGTCATAGAACATCTGACTGCAAGGACGTCAGGTCAATTAATACACTGTCTTCTAGTTTCAAAGCCCTGTTAGCACATGTAGATTGCTTCCCCTGTGAAAATGTCTGTTGGCCCTTAGAATGCAAGTCTCACCTACAGGACTGGTGAGAAACAGATGCAGCCCACACCTGTGATCACCTCCATGCACACCACCCATTTCAAAAAGCACTGCCCCTGATGATGCCTGGAACAGCATAGGAGTTGCCATTATGTCAAATACACCGTCAAGCATTGATACTAATTAAGCCGTGTAACACAGCCACTGGGTTCATTTGTCACCTTCAAAAACACAGGACATACACAGTTTTACATGTCAACTGTATGGTTTGTCCTCCAAACAGTCTCAGTCAGACCGCTGATTATGTAACTTGTCAAGTAGCTGGATCCTGAATCACCTTGCATTCTGTCAGCCTGACTGGCAACTGTCTGTGCGTCACACTAAAGTATCCCTGTGTCCACATATGTACCACACTTGCATTAGCAAACCTCTCATTCATCAGGGGGCATTGGGCATGGGCTTCTTCCATGCATACACAAATACATTGTATAGCATCATCTGCCTTTTAACTGTACCATTTGAGTTATATCCTCTTGGAAAAGCAAAATTCATGGCCCGTCCCTTGTCTGGTTTGCATTTATGCATGAATGACAAAGTGTGACAGTGTCCCAGGGTTGTAGGCAGGGATTGGGTATGGGGCTTTCAGCACAACCAGCAACCTCTGATAATGTCCATGAATAATAAACAAATGTCAGGACCATGACAGTTCACACACAGAATCACAGTGCGCACAACATAGTGATGGGCCGTGTGTGGTGAATAGCTGCGAGAATAATCAGCACAGAGGCTATGATGTTCCCAGATGCAGTGGGAAGTGCAGAGGCCAACCTGTGTCAAATGTTGTAATGACACCTGCCGGAACATGACACCTGAGACATTGTCCCACTCAGCACACCAAGGTTGCCCTGTTGATTGTCTCATTACACGTCTTTAGTGACAGGGTGGGACCATCCACATGTTGGTTCACATGTCCACATCCACTTTACTCACATTGATCAACCAAGGATACTCAGTAGATACAGGAATAGCTGCCACTGACTCATGATGAGTCCTGGACCGAACAGTGACAAATTACACCCCAAAAAATATACAGGATCATCATTGGACCACACACATGAACAAGACACCTATGTGCAATTGATCACTGGAAATAAGTGGACACGTGCTGTCTTGTATGCTGGTCCACCACAGCCACTTGATAGTTGGGGCTCACTTCTATGGCCTCAACTGTGATGTCATCATACATTTGAGATTCACCCTTGTCTGTCTGTGCAAACAACATGGTACCCACTTCCTCAATGCATGTGTATGACTCACTGTGGGATTCTCCAAGTAGTGCCTAGGAAGCTCTTACCAATACTCTAGGACATAGGATGTAGAAAATGTGGACCATTGACATGAACAAGCGTCTGCCATCTATCTGGTGCATGCTATGTCACATGTGGTGTCTACGTGACCCTAAAACTTGGAAGTACACTTTACGGGTGTTGTTACATGTATGACTAACACATGCCCTTGCTCATTTCCAATATGACTTGCATCTAAGGATTGGACACATGGACGTCACATTCATACAACCATATGTACAATTATGCTTCATGTGATACACACACACTTGGTCAACCAACACATTAGTTGCCAAAGCACACAATTTGAGCCAAAGGCATTTAGGTATTGTACATATGTGCGTCACATTGCTATCCTCTCCTTATGCCAAACATGCACAATTTGTGCAACACATATATGTAGGCCTCACTTATGACCATCTATTGCATCAGCCAACTGTAAAAATACTGTGAAGGACGTAGTGGATCATGTTCCGCTGCAGTATGATGTCACACATGTGAACATACACCATCAACACCATACTGTCTTCAATTAGCCAATCTCTGATGTGTCCCAAATGTAACATAACCAAAAAACAAGTAAAAATGCCCCAAACCAGTTAATGCACTGTAATTTTGACATCCCTAGAGTTGTGCGTCATTTTTTGACAACCAAAACTGTATTCGCGTCTTTTTTTTTACGCTCAGGAGTGAAATTTAGCCCGCATCCAGATATTTGTACAGTCCATGTACCATTATGTGGATGCGGGTTAATATTCACTTCTGTGCGTCAAAAAAATGACGCAAATACAGTTTTGGTAAACAAAAAATTATGCATAACGCGAAAAAGGCGGGACTTTTCATACAGGAAGTGATGTAATAGGATATCCTGTTTACAGATCATGTACAGTGGGTGTACTTTCACATTCACTTTGCAGTCTATGATCCTTCTAGACTGTGTGGCTGTGTAGAGAGTGTTGTCCTGAGATTTTGTGCTGTTTTTGTCCTGTGTGCTATCTATATTGTCAATTTGTGAAATAAATATTGTTGGTGTATACTGTACTACTGTGTTTTGTCTACATTTGTCAATTTATCTTGTGTTTTTCTTGTTTGTGGGAGTCTGTTGTGGGTAGTGTTAGTTTGGGGATATTTGGGCTCTTTTAGTGTTTAGGTTTACTTTTTTTCTGTCTTTGTACCCCTACTTTCCCCCTTTTCCTCTTTCTATTTCTTTTACTCCTATTCCATTTCACTTCTAAGTATGTCTGGTAGGCCACGTCTTGGCAGGATGGGGGAAGAGGAGTTGGGGGGGGTTCATCTGGCTTGTGACGCATTTCTTGCCGCTCATGATCCAGGCAGGGGGCAGGGTGATACAGGGGTATCCGACAGAGGCGCACAGAATCCGGTGGGGAAAGGTGCTGCATCACCTGCAGCGTGTGTATGCCAGCCAGAGGAGTGACCACCAGCTGAAGCACCGGTGGGCTGACCTCATCACCAGGGAGCAGGATCTCTTGGACCACCTGGGATTCATGATTGGTGGCACTGTTGATGAGTACGAATTATGTTAATGTGCACAATTAAATGCTCTGTAGTGACATCAGGGGATTAGTACAATGTCTGCCAGCTAACTTGCTGACTGTGTGTAATGCTAGGGAAATATAAAGGGATCATTGATGCACTATGGCAAGGATCACAATTGCTAGCTGTCAGGTAGCACGTGCTCAGCAAACTTACAGGTTACTTTTCCATGAAGGAAATTGGTGCGGCCTTTTTGTCAGAACAGCTAACAAAATATAAGCCAATCATGTCTATATAGGGTACTATTGACAGAGAAGTACAGATGTACCAACATTTAGGCCAACTATGTTGACGCAATTGCTAGACTGACTTTAGAATCACTACATGATGCAGAAAATGAGTGCTGCCTTCACGTCAATTGATAATAGCAAAGTGGCTCAGACATATGTCTCATGTGAGTCTGGTGAGTGTGGAAGGAAAGCGTTCACAGAAGTACTATGAATGTGTGGGATAATTGTGTTCCTTGATCTGTTTTGATACATGTCAGTTCATGATTTGAAAACATCGTGAAAAGGTGTAAGGTGCCCTCAGGTAACATCTTAAGATGTTTGTTGGAATTAGTTGAGCCACAATCCAAATATGGATGGCAGTCCAAGTGTATGCACATGGCCTCACATCTCCATGGTTGGTGCAAATCACCATAGCTGGGCCACATCAATTGAATAAACAGGATGGCTTACAAAAGTCCCTGCCCCTCCCTCTGTACATTGGGCCTATGTGCAATAAATGTGTCATGGCCACAAGGCATGTTTGACTGGTAATGCAGTCCTCAAGTAACCAGGCTTTGGATGTCTCTCTTGGATGCACATGATGAGACGATTACACTCCATATTGTTTAGTGCTCACCAAATACGGGGCATGTTTGCAACCACATGATAGTTAGGGCCAATGTATGTGTGCAGATATGTGTGTAACTGTCACAGGAGACTCATGCTATGTACAAGTTGGCCGTGATATATCAGATGCAGTACCATCATGTCTGAATGGCTGCCATTTCCTTATTCAGCCTACACATTGTAAATATTTATGAAATTGTTGCACTGTGCACAGATTTTGAGCACATTTCTTTGACAACAATTCCCATAGTAGCAAGGAACTCTTTACCATCGTCAAAGAGCTCTCCAAACCCAAGGCCAGCAACCTAGACCCCACGCACACACAAACCCTCTGCAACTCCCTCTCAGATCACTTCCACCACAAAATACTAGACATACATAACAGCTTCACACCACACACGTCCCCCACTCACACCACGCCCCCCCAAACACAAACCCACCACACACACCCCACAACCTACTCACCACCTGGGCCCCCACCACCGACGAAGAAACTGAAACCACTATGAACTCCATTCACTCTGGCTCCCCTTCCGACCCATGCCCCCACCGTATATTCAACAGAGCCAGCCCCGCCATCGCCCCCATACTCCGAGCCACAATCAACAGCTCTTTCAAAACTGCCACCTTCCCAGACCTTTGGAAACATGCGGAAGTCACCGAGCTTCTAAAAAAAACCAAAGCCAACCCAGACGACCTCTCCAACTACCGCCCCATCTCCCTCCTCCCATTCCCAGCTAAGGTTACTGAAAAAATAGTCAACTCCCACCTATCCCACTTCCTCGAGACAAACAACACACTCTACCCTTCTCAATCTGGGTTCCGCAAGAACCACAGCACAGAAACCGCTCTCATAGCATGCACCGACGAAATCAGATCCAGAGTCGACATGGGCGAAACCGCAGCACTCATACTCCTGGATCTCTCCGCAGCCTTTGACACTGTCTGCCACCACACACTCAGCACACGCCTTCACGACACAGGGATAAGACACAAAGCCCTGGATTGGCTCACCTCCTTCCTCACCAACAGAACCCAAAAAGTCCGTCCCCCTCCCTTCCAATCTCCCGCCACCAAAATCACCTGCGGAGTCCCCCAAGGCTCCTCCCTCAGTCCCACACTATTTAACATCTACATGACCCCACTAGCCAACATCATCAAACCCCACGGAATCACCATCCTCTCATACGCTGATGACACTTAACTCATCCTCTCCCTCACCCGCAACCCCAACACTGCAAAATCCAACCTATACAATGCACTCCTCGACACCGCCACATGGATGACAGCCAACCACCTAAAACTCAACTCCAACAAAACCGAAATAATCCTCTTCTGCTCACACAAAAACACTTGGGACCCCTCATGGTGGCCCACCACGCTAGGCCCCGCACCCACCCCCGCCAACCACGCACGCAACCTCAGCATCATCCTGGACTCCTCCCTCTCGATGACCCAACAAATCAACGCTCTCACCTCCTCATGCTTCAACACACTCCGCATACTGAAAAAAACATTCAAGTGGATCCCCACAGAGACCAGAAAGACAGTCACTCACGCACTCATCAGCAGCAGACTTGACTACGGAAACGCCCTCTAAGCTGGCACCACACGAAAACTCAAGCGCAAACTGCAGCGTATCCAGAACTCAGCGGCACGACTCATCCTCAACCTCCCCCGACACGAACACATCTCACCACACCTCAAATCCCTCCACTGGCTCCCCATAGATAAAAGGATCACCTTTAAGATCCTAATCCTCGCACACAAATCACTCCACAACACCGGCCCTGCCTACCTCAACGAAAGAGTCACCTTCCACACACCCACACGCCACCTCCGCTCAGCCAACCTCTCTCTCGCCTCCGTCCCCCGCATCAAACCCACCACCACCGGGGACAGATCCTTCTCCTACCTTGCCCCCAAAGCGTGGAACTCCCTCCCCACCCACCTCCGCAAGACCCAAAACCTACTACTTTTCAGGAAGAGCCTCAAGACCTGGCTTTTCGAACAGTGATCCTCCTCTCCGTTCCCCCCAGCGCCTTGAGACCCTCACGGGTGAGTAGTGCGCTTTATAAATCTCTTTGATTGATTGATTCCTTCCATACCTTACAGGTGGACCGGCACCCTACACTGTGGGAGAGGTGGTAACATTTGAGGACCCCGACCACTCCAGTAAGTGTTGATATGTCTGTTATGTGTTGTGTTTGCTGGTTATGGACTCGTGTGAGTTGGACGCATAGCAAGGTGTGATGAGTTGGGCAAGCTTTTCTCTTGTTCCATGAGTGGGAATGCAGTTCTCACATGTTTTGAGTTTGCCAATGCGTATCCAATGGTATCATGTAGGGATTGTAGGACATCCCTTTAGGCCCCACCATGAGTACAGGGGTTAGTCATGTGTATGAAACTTGTATCACCAAGAGTCGCAATGGAAGTCAGCCCCAATTTAGTCAGCCTGTCAGACCCACATTCTCTAAGATTGGTACAGCAAATAGCTTTCCAATAGACATCTGCTTCCCTATTTACCTAAGTTATTTTGAAACAGTAGGTAGAACCTCCTAGCAGCATGTACTTCCACATGTAGTGCAACAAGTCTGTGGAACCTGAGTGCAATGGCCTAGGTGTGCATGCAATTCATGATCATGGGTGTTCTAGCAACTCTGTGTCTGATGTAAGTCAGGCCTCACTGGAAGTATATGTTGTGTACCAAGTTCTGCATTTCCTGACATGTCTGACCCTATGAGTGCTCTAGGGTTTGCTGACTCCTAATTGTAGATAGACCTTACCTGTGGTGTGTCTGTAGAGACAAACATGTGTGGAGTTTCCTATACACTCCTCGGTGTACATGTTGTTGGCAAATTATAGTTGTGTATCCACCCCCCCTCAAACACGGCCATGGGTTTGTGAATGGGGTACCTAGTACTGATGCTACCAGTAAGTTACACATACATGTGAATAAGTGACGGTTTGGTTGCATACTAGTATACACACTCAGGTTTGGCACTTGGTACTATACTGGCAAGTCCAGTTACAACTTGCAGACCATGTGGCTTTAGTTTTGCTTTCCGTACACTGACATTTGTAGCCCAGGTCTTGGCGGAGGATATGCAGCATAATTCTTAGCTGATAACTGGCAGAACTCAGATTGCAAGTCAAAGCCAGTTATTACCCATCTTGTAGGTTATGGATGTGCTTTGGGTGATGTGACCTTTGTAGTCTGGCCTGCCATATCCTTCCTCAGGGACATTCAATGCTCCGTATTGTGATATGAGCTGTTACAAGTACAGTAGATGTAATGTCTGATAAACTTGCTGTGCCATTTCACACAATGCAGTTACTAATGTAGAATATCTGCATTTGTCTTCACAGCTGCTAACATGACTCCAGACCAGGTCCGTGAATTTCACCGCCGGGCCATGCGATATCAGCACATCCTGCTGGTGGAGTCGGGGTTCCGGAGGATGGCCCGGCGATATCGCCACGAACGGGCCTCCGGGGCTTGGAGAGCCTTCCCACAGGGTGGGCCTACTTTGCCCACCACAGCCACCACCACCACAACCACCAATTCGAGCCAGGTGGCCCCACCCACAGCTGCCACTGTTGGTCCAACATCTGCTGGACTTCCAGGCCCCAGCATTGCCACCGGTGCAGGACAGCCCACTGGGCCTGGCACCACACCCACACAGACCTCCTCCACCGGTACCCAGACTGCCACTGCTCCATCTGTTGACCCTGCAGCCTTCAACCGAATGGAACAGAAGATGGACAAAGTGCTGCGCAAGTTGAGCCACCTGAGCCGGGATGTGCGGCACATTAACCGGCGGGTTAAGTCCATTAAGAGGACCCTCCGGAGGGCCAACCTCTAGACATTTTTTGATGGACATGATTCCCTCCCCTCCCTCCTCTTTCCTTGTTCTTATAGTTAGTGGGCTTAGGGGGCTTAGTGTTAGGTTAGTATAGGCTGTTAGTTTAGTTAGTGTTAGTGGGTGTGGGTTGGGGGGGCCTGCTTGTTTCTATTTTTACTTATTACATGTGTGGGTGGGTGGGTGGGGGGCTATGTTGGGGTTCTTGTGTGTTAAAAAAAAAATAATAATAATAATAATATATATATATTTGTATAGGATAGTATAGTATGTGTTTAGGTTAGTATGTGTTGTCCTCCATGTGTCCCGTCTCATAAGGGGGGTGGAGGGTAGATGTTTAGAACGTTTCGTTACATGTGATAAGTAAGTGTAGCTTAGGTTAGTTAGGGACAGTTGTGGGTAATGAGTAGTCAAAGTAGATTAGGGTAGGTAAGATTTTTCCCTCAGTTTCCTCATCTGTGATTAGCATTTAATAAATATTTGGTTACCCCTTAATTGTATGTGTTGAATGGTACTTGATCGTGGGTTTGGATTGAGTGTACATCAATTTTGTACTATAACATCTGTGTCCTATGCTACAAACAAATCCCAACTGAGCTGTACGATTGGCAGCTAGCCCAGAGCTACCTTGCAAAGTGTCGACCCTTCGTTGCAACCACCAACCACCAATCACAGTTAATATGGATCCCAATGTGTTTCTGTTGATAAGTGTGTTTTCAAAGTCACTAACAGTGCTTCCAGACTTGGTATTGGGGAAACAGTTTTAGGTCTGACTGCAGTGTGATGATCATGCACACCCTTATAAGATGAGTTCTCATTGGCAATCTTGTATTCTTGTCTTCATGACCCTCATACATCATTTGAGACACAGTCCGGCATGATTACCTATTTGTATGTTAACTCAGACACCTTCATTTGTGCAGTTTTTTTTAGTGTTTACATAGATTAGTGTGGCATGTTTATTGTGTTATTTTTGCATGTTTACAACATTTTGAGGCCACTATTTGATGACTTAGTTATCCCCTGAGGAAGCATTCTTCTGTCCAACACAGCATGGTGGTGTATGGTTTCTCACTTCATCCGATTTGTCCCTCAGGATGGGCAGAGTATGATGCAATCATGGGCACTGTGCAGAATTCTCTGACTACATATTATCAGGACGGTTGTATTGACAAGCTACGTAATTTAACAGTAGGCACATTTCAGTTATCTACTTCACAGTTGATATGTCACATTACCCAGAGACAGGTTTGTTGTGTAAGTGCTATTTATTGAAACGTGCTGTAGTGCTATCTGTACATTGTCCATGATTGTGAGTCTATTATAGTGATATCTTAAATTGTGATCCAACACAAGGGGTTACGGAAATGCTTTTGACATGCTGGGGTTGATGTTTCAGACAGTGCAGAGGGACAGGATTTGGCAATGAGTAGGAGAGAGACAATCACTGGGCTGGGTGACAAGATATACAGTGGTTTGCAGAACTGTGCCCGAGTAAAGTTGTTGCAAGACTGGCAAGTTACAATGCGCAGGACCTTGGTAAATGTGGGCCTTGTGGCAGGGACTAGTGCTTCCGGGTCATTTTTCTTGTGAATGTGATCTGTTCCATGTCTTCTTCTTCTTCTGATGTGTGTGTTGCCTGCTTTGTTCTTGTTGGTTGTGAAGGGGCAACACACACCTCAGTGTTAGAAGACGTGGAGTCAGACATCCCGGTTGCTGCACCCTGTGAAGGTCCTAAGGGCAGTACTGCAGCAAGGAGGGCCTGCTGGTTCTTGAGAATAGCAGCCAGATCACGATGGTAGGCAGCCAGGTCGGCCCTGAGGGAGTCATGATTGTATTCGTGCATGCAGTGGAAGGTTTGGGGTGCGAGGTGTTGTGGCAACTCCCTTACTGTAGTGGTGAATTCCTTGGCAGTTTCTTGTAGTCCTTGCAGTATGGATGTTAGGGCTTGCATAGCTGCTGCCTGATCTGCAGATGACATCATGCACGAACGCATCCCCTCAAGGCTGGTTGCCATAGTTTGCATCCCCACCCGCACCTCCTTGGCCAGCTCCCGCTGTACTCCAACTAAAGTTCTCTCAAAGCTGGTGCCAGTGTCGTCTGAGTCCTCAGCTGTATTGGAGATGGCAGGTCTTACAATTGGGGCGGTGGGTGGATCCTCTGCGATGGCTGCTTGTTCTGTGCTCCTCCTTGTGACTGAAGGTGGGGTCTGGAGGGTGTCAAGGACCTTTTGGATAGTCTCCTGGGGAATGTTTATCGGCTTGTCATCCATGTCATCAGGGAAATCTGGGACAGGCATATCGGCAGGAGATCCATCTTCCTCTGCAGTGAAACAGGGTACAATTAGTGTGTCTATGTTGTGGCAATTTTGATGTGACGTGCCTGCCTTTTGATGAATTCACTTTGTGATCTTGTTTTGTGTTAATTTCTCCAGTCCTTCAGATGGGCATTCTTCCAGGCCTATGGCCCACCTGTGTGTCACATGCATGTTATTGAGTTATCAGACTTGTCAGCCTCATCGCCTCTAGGTGTTGATTTATGCCAAATAGAGAATTGCCACCTTCTTTTTCTACTCAACCCTCCGTCTACATCCATTCTCATGGTGAGACCTTTCACTGGCTGTGGGTGTACTGATGGCCCTGGCAGCACACTTAACAATCTGGACCTGCCCCAATCTCTGATCTTTCACATCCACTTAAATGTAATTGACATGTGGCATATCCTATGCATGGCAATGTTATGATCCGATATGGATGTTGACATTGGTAATGTGTCCTGCTGATGTTGGGGAATGTGTGTTACATTGGATTGCCCTGATAATCATATCAGTGTCCTATTTCATCCTCTGACTGTGCAGGTGTATTTCAGTGACCAGTTCCATGTGTCCCCTCCTCAATGCTGTTGTCTGAGCAGTATGACATTTGGGATGTTGCATTGTTACCCAGGCACAGGATGGACCCTTACATATGCAGCATGGGTGTGTCCTTAGTGCTGTGTAGCTCCAATTGTTGTTTACATTGGCTGATGTTTGCGACAACTATGGGCATTGACATTTGAGAGTACTGGGGCCTTTGTCTTGTTTCTGGGGATTGTTGCAGTTGTCATCCTCACCCCCTAATTTAGGTGTGTATGATCCATGGGGAGGTTACTGCCATTGGCTACTTGAGCTGCACACAGAGCAGAGGTGGTAGTGGCAACTGTTGTCGCAGTTACATTCCAGTTGTCGGTATGGCTAGAGGTTGTTAATAGGGCCCTAGTTAATGTAGGGGGTATGTTTGGCTGACGTGTGCTGGGATGTCAGTTTGACGTAGTGGCCTTCCCTCCTTGCGTGGCTTTCCCTTTGATCCATCGTTAGCATGACAGCATGCCCCCATGGGACTGTTGTTGGTGTTGTGTAATGGTGTGCCCCAGGTCTTCTCAGAACGGGCCATGCCCCCCTGCCGTGCACCTTTACCCATGCCACTCCATGTATTAGATGACTTCCATGCATTTAGTGGTCGGTATCCCCCCCGGTTGTAGATGACATTATTGCATTACAATTCCCCATGCGACTCACCCTGCATGTGTGTTGTCTCCTGGTAGTCTGCGCTGTCCTGTCCTTGAATCCCTGTGACGATCTCCTCAGGGATGACGGCTGTGACCATCTCCTCCATGTGGTCCAGGGCTTCTTGGTGTGCTGGACTCCCCCCTCCAGCCTGCAGTGCTGCCTTCCTGTTCCTGGCCATCTTTTCCTTGGTCCTGCGCTTGCAGTCATGCCAGCGTTTCTTGCACTCGATGACAGATCTGCGTACTTCAGCCACACTGTTAATCTTGTCGACAGTTTGTTGCCATATGGCCTCTCTCCTACTGATTGGCAACTTTGATGTGACAAACAGTTGGTGCTGGTGTTCCATCACCTCTTTAACCAGAATTTCCTGCTCCTCTGCACTAAAGCGACACTTTCTTTTCTTCTTAAAAGTGTCCTGGTTCTTGTGTGGGACATCCTGGCTGGTTCCTGGTCTGCTGTCATCTTCCTGGGGTCTGTAGTGGCATCTGGGATCCATTTTGGCTCTCCTCTGGTAAAATGGCAGTGTTTGCTGGTTTTTTTGACGCTATTGCGTCAAAAAAACGGCGCATATCTGGTTTGCGGTGTCGTAAATCGACCCAAAGTCATTTCCTCTGCGTTAACGTCGTTTTCCTTTACGACTTGACGCCGAGGTGTGCGTCAAAGATAATGACTCCCACCTGTGGTTTGCGCCGCCGTGCGTCAAAGTATAAATATGACGCCCGCACGGCGCACCAAAATGGCGTTAGCCGGCGGTAATATTTTTGACGCAAAACTGCGCCGGCGCAGTTTTGCGTCAAAAATTATAAATATGGGCCTTAGTGTGTAACCCAGCTGCCGCAACAACGTCAATCACTTGCACGTTCTAGGGATTTTTGGAGTAAGTTACACTGGTTGTTACAGTGTCAATCGTGATACACTGACTCGTCAGCACTGTCTTGTGAAATTCAAGTACAGATTTTAGATCTGGCCTTATTGGTCCAGTGAAACTGTAAAAGGACCACATAGACTTTCTATGAGAGTCCTAGCAAGCCTTAGAAGATCTTTCTGTGATTGTCAAGCATTAGTATAGAGAGCATGGATATAGTCATACTTCTTTTCTGCGATTTGCGTGCATTACTGCAGATTGAGCATGCTCGCAATCTTCACGTGTGTGGTTGTTGTTGCAAGTTACTGTTCTAGGAATTAGTCGCAAGATTACATGCCGGGCACATTTTAGTGATTTGCAAGCTTTTAAGCGGAAGTAATTTCTTGCTGTGATCTGCATAAATTATCTTCTTTTTCATGTTGTGCACTTCAACGATGCGCATGCTTTTCTCTCATGAGTATAATGCAGTATCGCTTTTGCTTGGAGTCAATTGCTTACAATGTATTGATTGTAAATCCCTTTCTTAGCTCACAAAGTAATACCACCTCTTTTTTACAGGATACTGGGAATTCACCAAGAGAAACGGCTCAATGATTAAGGTCTTTCAAAGCATACTTAAGTGCAGTATATGAGAAGAAAAGAAAAAAGTATAGACCGGAGAGAAAGAGAAATGTAATGTACTATTATATAAGAGTCGAAATAGAGGATGTTTTTTTATCATCTTTCTAAGTATGCCCGGCCTGTATGTGAGGATATCGATGAGTACAAAATGGTGATTGCCCAGCTAAGAGAAACATTTCTCTTAATCAAAGTATTTAATGGTACACTGGGATAAGTTATTAACAAGAGCACAATCCCCGAAACAAATCCATTTGTTACATTCTGAAATTGTTGGCCTCAAAATTTAATTGTAAAGTTTTTTGAGTCAGTTGAGTCAAGATCAAGTAAATGTGAGCTGTTAATAAAAAAGATTCAAGGTGCTTGGTTACAAGCAAGAATCGTATATTTGACAAACGTTAAAGGTATTGAAAATTCCATGGAGGCATCACTGTCCAAGGTCACTCTATCAAAAACTGTTGCAAGCACGTCTACACTTGGTGCAATCACTAGTACTTCCAAGCAAACTCCGACTGGGCCTTTGAGACCAAATACTTCTGGTAAACAAACAGAATAATGTGCTACGATTTGGATCATAAACTCATTTAACATCTACTAGGAATTGCCCAGCTATTGCACAACAATGTTTAAACTGTGGAAAGTTTGGGCATTTTCTTACAGTGTGTAGAGGCAGAAGAAGTAATTTGGTGAGATGTGTACTGAATCAAGAAGTGAATGATTGCCTAGTGAATATGATAGAAAGTTTGTGTACGTTGTACGAGATACAAGCACATTCAAAGATACAAAGATTGTAGATCATGATATTTATGTGTGGATTGATGGCAATACAGCACATTGTTAGTATTTTTAGGGGCCTGTATCACTTATTTGGCTGTGGATAAGTTCAGAGATCTGTGGCTGGGCAAATTGCTTTTGCCACTTGGTATTACGCCCACAGCGTCTGAGGACAGCAGAATTGATCTATTAGGATTATTTTTGCCAACAAATATAATTATTGGGAAATTTCCGAGGGAATGCGTTTGTGGTCAAAAAGGGGAATCAATGTGTTGTACTGGTGTAATGAAGGTGAATGTTGTAGTAAGTACTCAAACAACCTTCATCTTAAGTACTTTATTGTACAAGGTACAGACCATGGAAGACACAGCTTACATCCGGATGTCCTCCCTCCAAGTGCCCCGCTTCGAACCTCTAACATCTAACGGTCCAACATAATATGTCATGCTCACAAGATATAGCGCAAGCCCACAACACATCCCCTTCCTTATAAATAACAACACATCCCCCTCCCTATAAATAACAACACACCCCCCTCTTCCTAAATAGCAATACATCAAAGTATGAAGACTTTTTTTTTTTTTTTTTTTTTTTAAAGACAAGAAGGTGAAAAGGAAGAAAACGATGTATAAGCACTTTTAAAACTAGAATATATAAATTAGAAAATTAGAAGAATGATGACATACTAAGATTTATTTACTAAATTCATGTATATAGTCCTTTAACCATGTAGGCGGCTTTCTTAACCTACCCTTATTTTTCATATTCATATCAGCGGGTGCTTCCACCTGCTGCTGACTTGTCTTGTCTCCCTCTAATGATTCATCGGTAAGCCCCTTAGTTGGGTTGCTTCATCCTCCAAAATTAGATTATCAGAACTCTTAGTGATGGTCAAATCTGGTAAAGCTCTCGCACCATACAATTTTTCATCCTCATCCAACCATTCAAAAGATTTATTCTTTTTGACATCACTCCATCGTTTAATATTACTCAAAGCCACACGTTTAAGGTTCCAAACCTTGCCATTGTGTAATCGGACCTTATTGTGTAACACTTCCACCACTTCTTCTGGTTCATAGAATTTGCTGTCACTTTTTATTATGAAACCAGGTTTCTTTATGCGGACCCAGTCCCCCATCTGAACAGGCACAAGGTTAGTACTATTTTTAGAATCATAGTAATGTTTACTTTTTAAATGCCCCTCAGTCACTGTATTCCTAACTTCCTTAATAGACCATGGTTCCACATGCGTGCCTTTTAGCCAGCTTGGGCAGTACTTGGTTTGTGGGTTTCTCCCCCTCATGATTAAAAAAGGAGACAATCCCATTGCTTCGTTCTTAGTGACTGCCTTTCGTACCTGTACCTCCCATTCTTTGTTATTTATACCTGCAGATTGGATCACTCCCTTAAGAAAACGGTTAGACCTTTTAACCATACCGTTCCCACTAGGATTATACAAAAAATTGTTTTGAAACCCCACTTTCTTACAATATTGAATGAAGGTGTGATATCTAAACTGTACTCCATTATCACTTACTAGAGTCGAAGGAATGCCCTGAGAACTAAAAAAATGATCCATAAAAGTCAATACTGAATTGGAATCCACATTCTGTATAATTTTGTCCACAGGCCACCTACAATATAAGGCCATAATCACAATGATGTGCTTCTGAAGATGCCCTACTGGACCCATTATATCAATTGCTATGGAATCCCACGGATTCTTTGGTCCAACATTACCTCTCATAAGAGGCCTGCAGGTCTGAAGAGACTTGTCCACTCTCAAACATTCCATACAATCTCTAACTGTACGTTCTGTTTCTGAATCTATACCAGGTCACCAAAACAACTTTTTAACTGCAGCTTTGGTACGACTAATACCAAAATGACATTTGTGGCATAGTGCTAAAATGTTATTGCGAAGTCCCTGAGGTGGAACTATTCTATCCCCCATCAATACCTTTCCTCCACCAAGGGAAAGTTCTGAACATATTCCCCAGAAAGGTCTGACTGCATCTCTTAACATTTTTTTACTATGCCACGCCTCTTCAATGTGTTTCATTACTTCTTGTAATATAATGTAATTTCTATACTCCTAGTTCCATTCTTCTTTGTTTACTGCTGGCAATCCTTTATCATGTATTAATGCTACTTGAAACTCACTCTAATTTTCATGATCACACAAATCTGCTACTATATTTTCCTTCCCTGGCATGTATATTATCTTGCAGATATAATCTTGCATGCGAGTGGAGACCCTAACAATTCTTGCTGAAGCAACTGTGGTACCTTCTGTTGTCAATAATTTAACTAAGGGTTTGTGATCACAATAGATCATAATGAGTTCACCCCACACAAATGCTCGGAAGTGTTCCCACGCTCAAGCACATGCAAGTGCTTCTCTTTCAATAGTAGGGTATTTTTCTTCCATTGGTGTTAATGGCCTAGAAGCAAATGCTATTACAGTTTCTCCACACTTTTTATTTTTTTGCCTTAAGCATAGCTCCCAACCCCTTATTGCTAGCATCAGTTGAGATTATACAATCTTCACTGGGATAAAAAACTACCCAACCTGGTAGCTTCAGTAATCCCTTCTTTTATGATTACAAAATCTTTTACACATTGATGTGAGCATTCACATTTTGGTCCTGATTTGATAAGTTGCCGATAAAATACATTTCTCAGCAAACCTAGGTATAAATTTAGCACAAATTCCACCAAACCTAAAAATGATCAAACCTCATCTTTGCTTTTGGGTGTCGGCGCATTCTTAAAGGCTTGTACTAATGTGGGTATAGGTCTGACTCCAAACTCGTCAATCACATGACCTAGATAAGTTACGTTTTACTCAGCTAATTTGCATTTTGTGTATTCCACTTTCAATCCATTCATCTCAAGAATAGATAGTACCTTATCCAATTTCGGATCATGCTCCTGTCTATTCTTGCCAAAGATCAGAATATCGTCCTGGAAAAATATAACTTTCCGCTCTTTGCCGAATAGACTTAACATCAACCTCTGGAAAACCGCAGCAGCAGACGCCAAGCTGAAAGGCATGCGCCAAAATTGAAAACAACCCTCTGGGGTAATAAACACTGTATATTTTCAGGAGTCCGGTGTTAATGAGATTTGGTGATACGCCAAAGATGAATCAAGGGTAGAAAACCACCTTGCGTCTTTAAGTAAAGTCACCATCTCATTAATCTTAGGTAATGGAAATTTGTCACTGTAATATTATTGTTAAGATGTGGGAAGACGATGCACAATCTTAGCTTGCCATTACTGCGTCGTGCCACCACCACTGGAGAGATCAACTCCGATGCCTTAACAGGTTCAATTACCCTTGACTTCACAAATTTCTCTAGTTCTTTAGAGACCTCGGCCCGTATTTATACTTTTTTTAGCGCCGCATTTGCGCCACTTTTTGATGCAAAACGGCGCAAACCTACAAAATACAATGGTATTTTGCAAGTTTGCGTCGTTTTTGCGTCAAAAAACGACGCAAATGCGCCGCTAAAAAAGTATAAATACGGGCCCTCATCTCTTATTGCTATAGGCACATTTCTTACTTTATGGGCTTTTGAACATGTTTCCTCTTTTAAACGAATTTTGTGTTCAAAACCCTCCAGGTTACCCATTCCTTGCTTAAATATACCAGGGAATTGTTTACATAGTTTGTTCCCCATTAAGGTGTTTTAGTCCACAATCAATACTTTTCTTTTCTATTCAGGTCTAACACAATATACAGGTCTTTTTGGTCACACCAACCTAAGACCATGTTTAGCCACATACAACCTACCACGTGACACGCTATGCTTAAATTTGAACCACCTAAACACCAATATTTCTATTTTTTCTCCTCCTTCAGGATCAATATCAGATGGAATCAAATATTCCCAGCTTTTCCCCACAAATTGTTTCTTCCAAGTGCCCTCATTAATAATGCTGTAAGGAAAACCAGAATTAGAAAACACATTTATATGCACCCCTCCAATTGTCATTCAGCATTCTGGCTTCCCTTTACATGCATCATTATGTATGTTTAGGATCAATTTTTCTTTTATATTTTTGACAACACTTGATCTCTCCTCTTCAGAATTATGTTCAGAATCACTTTGTTTCTATCATATCTTTTCCTTTCACATAGACAAATTTGACATTTTACCTCTTTTTACAGACGTTTTCAAAGTGGCCCTGTAGTGGATCCTATTTAGTTTATTGGGAATCAGGAGATAGCTTAGCCTTCTGGCTTGCAGGCCAGTGCCCCGTCACCTAGTGACTTTTAACCTACTTAGCCTGCTCTGTTTTAGCACATTTAGGGGCATATTTAATAGCCCCTAGTGCCACCTTGTGCTGCATTAGCATCAATTTATTTATTTTTTAACACTAATGTGGCCCAACGAGGCCAAAATCCTTGTGTCATATTTACAAAGTGGAGCAATGCATGCACTGCGCCACTTTGTAACTCTTTGCGCTACATTATGTCTGCACCAGGCATAATGTATGCAAAGGCGGCGTTCCCCTGTTAGGGGGGTCGGAAAAATGATGCAAGGAAATCTAACAGATGTCCTTGCTCCATTTTTTATGGCACTTTTAACACCTGCTCAGAACAGGCATTAAAAGGGCGCTTCCATTTTTATAATGGGCCCCAATGTACTCTGCAAGAGTAGCGCCAATATTTTGGCGCTACTCATGCAGAGTATATCAGTAGCGTCAATAAAAATTATACGATTGCCCCTTACCCTGCGCCATAGTGCACCGTATCTTGGATACCGGGCACACATGGTGGTGGTAGGGGGCACTAAGGGGCCCAAAGAAAGTGGCGCTGCACTCAGTGCAGCGCCACTTTCCTTAAATATGCCCCTTATGTAACTATTTCTTCCAAGATGGCTGCTATGTTTATAGTCAGGAAGGTGTTTTGATTTTCCGTTATCAGTGCCACTCTGTGAAGGCGCCACTATCAGCATCAAAGACAAATGAGATACATAGCTATTCACATCATGTACTTTTCCACTTACATGTGACAGTAACATAATGTACCTTTTCAGGGAATTGTTTATATAATTTCCGCCGCAAGCATGCCTTCTTATCTATTGTTTGGGAACATACCTGCGTCTGCGGTCCTTACAATATCTGTATAAATACATCTCACTCAGACAGGTTTATCAGAGGGATTCCTACCAGATGCCATCAACGCTATCTATGCTACACGTCACCTTGATGCAGACCCAGCCTTCATGTCCCCACGGAGTCTTATCTAGAGCCCTCATTCCAAGGTAACAAGGGTTTTGGGGGCTCTTCTCACGGACATGGTACTGGCAGATTAGGTTTAACATACCTAGCTTTCTTTAGGTTAGAGATTAGGTCCATCATGCTAGGTATTAGAATTCATTTCACATCTCATGTTATTGCAAGATGGTGAGGGTCTTCGTATTAATGACTCTCGTTTTTACAATTCTGTTTCTTGCATTGTTCATTATCCTAATCATTACAGCCCATGCATTTTACAGTAGATTGCAGTCTTGTTAATAAAACCTATTGAAAACGTCACTGCATCTCCTTCATTGCATGTGTGACTGAGACATGTTGCTCATGTGAGAAAATGTGGCCAATGTTTGCCACATATACACCACACCCCGGTGTACAAACCAATGGCCCAGCTGATCTGTGCAATCTTTACATTGAGCAAGTAACATTATATAAACGACTTGTTCAGTACGTACTGCGAACTCTGAACACAACACCAGCACATCCAGCAGCACCAACACCCGCTGGATACCATTTGGTCACTACTGGGATTAATCCACAAACAGTACATTCTATCATGGGCAAAGAGCCCATGGAACAAGAGGAAAATCCCATTCTGGATAGCCCAGAAAACTAATCAGCTGGAAGCTGTGTTTCCCCATATAGGACCACAGGAGAAACAGATTTCTCACAATGTGCTTTCCCTTCTGGATGGTTCCCTCAGTGGATGACTGCGCCACATGGGGTACAGCCTTCGCTCCGATTTATAACACCACACATGGTACCCCAACACTTGCCAATTTACCGGAAGTGTTAAATCAAATTCAGAATGAGCACAGGGCTGCTCCAGCCCTAGACTTGGGAATGAAATTAATTCGTAATTCGACACAGTCTCCTCAATAATACTTAGTAACATTAAAGGGGAAGCTGTAGCATTGGCTAGTTGCCAGTGGCTTTGAGAGATTCCACACATGAAACATGAGAAACAGCCACTGAAAATTATTTCTGATATCTATACTAGTATTGGACGAGATAGTTTGTGACCAAGCTGAAAAAGCCTGAAGTACAGAGTACCACCCCTTAGGAAGGTACCAAACAAGCACAGGTGGGTTCTGAAAAGCACTGGGATAAACAAAAGCAAATTAAAGACAGACGAAGTCCGAGAGCCGATTCTTCACACCCGAGATCTTCAAAAGGAGATATGATCTCAGAAATAGAGAAAATACAAAAGCTCTTGACAGATATACTGATTCACGTTCCTTTTGTTCCTTTCAGGACGCATCGGATAGACATAGTGAGAGAGTGTGCCGGCCAGAACAACGTCCTGACTAAGTGAAATAGAATAAAGACTCACTACGGTCTTCAGACAAAAAAATAAGACAAGTACCAACAGCAAAAGCCACAGTTTAAAAAGAAAAAGGTGGCAGCACTGTCAAGTAGAATGCCAGTAAACTTGAGAACATTGCTGAAGAACAAGACGAGGGCAGTGACACTGCTGGACAGCGCGTCAGCAGTCACGATATGTCACCAGAGTCTGAAAGATCATCTGGATGCAATAGCAACTAGCGACTTTATTGCAGTCGAGCCTGCGGACAGGTGCGTTCTCCCACCAACAGGTTTATGATTTGATATCCAAATCAAGGGAGACATAGAGCGCACCATTAGTTAAATATTCTGGGATGAACTTAGTTGTGATATCCTACTGGCAGAAAGGGACTGGCCACCTGAGTACGTCCGTAAGCTTCCACATGGGGAACATATCATTTTGCCTTCTTTCTCTGATCTTGTTCCAAAGTGGTAAAACGAGCCTGTGCTGTTAACTGGCCTTTAGTGCACGCACCTGCATTATACCGCAAACATGTAGGTTGGGATAAGGATTCTCCTTACCATGTAATACCCATTAGGTCTACACCCCAGCCTCAGCCCCAATATCCTGTGAAACACGAGGCCAAAGCTCCAGTGAGGGAGATCCTCACTCAGCTTGAGTACCAGGAATTGATTGATCCCTGTGTCTCTGCAATGAATAACCTGTTATTCCCCATTGCAGAACCCGATCATTCATATAGAATAGTCTTAGATTACAGGCACTTAAACAGTCATACTCGCAGATACGCAATACAAAATTCACACAGCACAGCACTAATTAACAACATGGTGCGTAAGACATACAAAACAACCTTGGATATCTCCAATGTTTTTTTCTGCCAAAATTTAGCACACGAAAGTCGGACCTGAGTGCATTCTCATTTGGCTCTCCAAAACTCTTTTGTCATTTGCCCCAAGGTTATAAGAACAGTCCAGGGCTGTTCTCAGCCCGTGTAGCATCAATATTGCATGATATTGATCCTGAGGCATTGTCCTATGTGCATGACATCTATATCACAAATGCCGACCTCAGCATTCATCTTGCCAGGATCGATTGGATCGTTCTGGGATTCGCAGTCCTTGGATACAAATTCAATTTTAGGAAAACTTGTTGGGCACCATACTACAATTTTTACATTTCCGGTAAATAGCGGGACATGCTTTACTGTAGGCGAGATGTTCCTTACTGTCACATCTATTACATCTAGCCTTTTCATGTACTTTGGCCATTTCTTTTTGGCCCGACCACTTGTTCTTGGTACTTTGGCCTTTAAGAATTCTGTCCACCGATTTGACTTCCTTATCTTTTTGTTTCATTGCTACAATACTTTTTTCCGATATTTCATCCTTCCTTCCAATAACTAGAATAGTATCTAAAGGTGAATCTTCATTGATCCATAACCTCTCCTGAATGATGCGATTGTTAATATGCTTGACAATCTGATCCCTTATTTAGTTTTCCTGTAAGTTGCCACAACTACAATCACCAGCCAGTGACACATGAGAAAACATTTTTAAGCCCATAGGTAACAAGGAATGTAGAAGAATCCTTCTTTTTTGTGCAGGCACATTTTTCCCAGTTTCATCAACAGCTTCAACATAGTTTGTAAAATATTCTCTCCACTCCCTCCACTTCAAAGGGGGTTCAGAACCTGCTGTCCAGAATGACTGTGGTGAACTGATATTGAAAGTAGGGTTGCTCATAACGACAATAGACAGATAAGTAACAGGCATGGACTAAGTCAGTGTTCAATCTTCAGCAATAAAATTAGCAGTATAACAACCACAAGGTAAAGATTGGTACTGGATGCTTAACCTTAAATGGTTAATGACCAGCAGGTAATATCTAGGCAACAAAGGAGAGCTTGTATTCACAAGCGCAGCTCTGTTTCACTGTGAGATGCAGAAAACTTTAAAGAAATGTTTTAAGGCTGAACTTATTTGCAGCACAGGCTGCTAAGTGTAGTGTCTGTTGCTAAGCAGCGCTTTCCGAGTGCAAGCATGCAGAAGCGATGTTGCCAAGGCGTGCCCCAGAATGCCTTGTGTAAAATTCCTCGTGCTGCTAAGGACGAAAGCAAAGTAGAGATGTAAGCACTTGCGCCCCAGAATGCCTCCTGCCAATTTCCGTAATTGAGCTCAGCCCCAAATGCTACCTCGTACTGACAACAGGGAGGTACTTTGAGTAAGGTTTATGAAAAAAAAGTCAATACAATCTTGTGCGCTACTAACCTTTTAGTCGGGTCTAGTCTTCCGACTTTCCTTCATTCAACATCTGATTCCACCACAACAGCTCTGTACGGGTCCCTGTAGAAACTACAGAAAGGCACACGAATGCCTTTGTGGGTTCACTTCTATACCTTGGAGGTTGTCAACAGCTTGTGGTAGTAAGTACTCAAACAACCTTCCTCTTAAGCGCATATATCGCTCCTGAGCTCCGTAACACAATGAACTGCTCCATCAACACTGGCACCTTCCCCGAGGACGGGAAACATGCCGAAATACACCTTCTCCTGAAGAAACCTTTGGCCGAACCATCAGAACTAAAGAATTTCCAGCCCATCTTGCTGCTACCCTACCCCGCCAAAGTACTTGAGAAAGCAATCAAAGCAAAACTACGGATTTTCATCAAGACCAACAACTCCCTGGACAGCTCCCAGTCCGACTTCCACAGCAACCACAGCACGGAGACAGTACTCCTGGCAGCCACCAATGACATCCGATTATTCATAGGAATATACGTAAGAGCCCTGGAATGGATCCACTTCTTCCTCTCTAGGAGGACACAGAGGGTCAGACTCCCGCTCTACACATCCAGACCCATAGGAGTCAACTGCGGAGTTCATACATGGCCCCTCTTGCAGCCATCATCAGAAACCACGGTATGAACATCGTGTCATATGCAGATGACACACAACTCATCATTTTCCTCACCGAACACCTATCCACGGCCGAAAGGAACTTCCACTCAGTAATAGAAGCTGTTGCCACCTGGCTGAGCGAAAGCTACCTCAAGCTCAACTCCAACAAGAATGAGCTCATCATCTTCGGAAACGCCTCCTCAGCTTGGGACGACTCCTGGTGGCCTGCATCCCTCAGCGCCCCCTCTGCACAGACTGAGCACGCCCGCAACCTAGACATCATCCTTGACTCCTCCCTATCCATGACCTGCCAGGTAAACTCAGTCGCCTCCTCCTGCTGGCACACACTCCACAAACTTCAGATCTTCAGATGGATCCCAGCAGACTGTCGTAGGACAGTCACCCATGCCTAAGTCACAAGCAAGCACGACTAGGGCAACGTCCTCTACGCCGATACCTCGACTAGAAACATAAAACAACTACAACTCATCCACAACACCGCCGCCTGTCTCATCTTGGACCTCCAACGCTGAGAACACATCTCCCAATATCTGAGGACCCTCCAATGGCTCTGATTCGAGAAACAAATCACCTTCAAGCTACTCACCCACACAAACAAGGCCATAGACAATGCAGGACCAGCCTACCTGAACCACCACTTCTCCTTCCACACCACCGCCAGATTCCTCCGCTCCGCCCAGATGGCCCTGGCCACCATCCCTCGCATCTGTAAAACCAAGACTGGAGGACGATCCTTCACCTACATTGCAGCAAAGAGCTGGAACAACCTCTCCCTTCACCTCCGACAAAGCCCATCACTCACCATCTTCAGGAAGAACCTCAAGACGTGGCTCTTCAGATGAGGCCCCTCTCCTCTCCCCCCCCCCCCAGCGCCTTGAGAACCTCACGGGAGAGTAGTTGCACTTTACAAAAACTGATTGATTAAGTACTTTACTATACAAGGTATAGAGCATGGAAGACACAGCGTACATCCCGATGTCCTACCTCCAACTGCCTGCTTTGATCCCCTAACATCGAACGGTCCAACATGATATGCCATGCTCACGAGATATGGCATGAGCGCACAACAGTGAACTTACCACAAAGCATGGCTGAGAAAATCCTATCTCCGTCAAAGGGTATTTCATTGCTTCCAAATACAAAATCACATACAGTGTCAGGGGCTGGACACTGAGAAGTTTAGCAAGGTGTTTCTGGACAAGCAGGGAACATGGACTTACCCCTGTCAAGCACAAGTTGGGCAATCTGCCAGATAGTAAAGAAAGTAATTGGCAAAAATGTTAGAAGAGATGCTAAAGGGGTTATTAAACTTGTGGATGTCACATCACGGTTGTCCCAGACTGTGTTGGCACGGAAGATGTCTGGACCTTTGAACCTTGAATGAGGAAATATGAGTGGAATATTTCCCACTACGTAGAGTTGAAAATGTAATTATTTAGGTGGGACAGGTTTGGATCTAAAAGACACCTATCACCAGGTGAAACTTGAGGTACATTAAAGTCACCTAGCAGCTTGAATCACTCCGGAGTATTTCAGTTTTGCAGAATGATATTTGGCCTAGTGTTGGCTGCAGCTGTTTTTTAAGAAACTGATGTCCACATTTTCCAGGAAGTTACTCAGTAGTTTTTCTTCTAAGATGGCATACTTATTTTTTCAAAGTCCAAGAGGGAAAATGAGAGGATGGTTAAGGAGGTGTTGTCTGTACTGAAAACAAAGGGATCACATTAAGGAAGGAAAAGTATTTGTTCAAAGCAAGGGAAATTAAATATTGGCTTAAGATGTTGAAGGACAAATCCATCCTAAACCCAATTTAGTCCTTAGTATAACGGGTGCCTCTGCATGATGTAGTAAACAGAAGATACAGTCAATTTTATGGTTGTGCAATTTTTTTTAATGCAAAATTCCTCAATAAATTCGCTAGTTTGAAGTGATGTTTCACAGGGCATTAGAATAAAATGCCATCAACAGGAACAGATCCAACCATGGTCAATAGGAGTCTCCATGCAAGGTGTCCCATTGTCCTTAGTTTGATCCGTTCCTGTTGCAGTACTAGGCCCAGCCACACAAGTGGGGTAGCGTTTTTATTGGCTCAGTTGGGGTAATGCTGGGTGGTACCAAGTTTGTGGAATCCTGCGTATCTGAAGTTTCTATCACAGAAATGTAAGTAAAATGCATGATTTCAGGCAAAGTTAGAGGCTTGCAGGGCATTGTGGGTAAAAAAAACATAATGGGGTCAATCCGAGTTATGCCATCCTGGATTTCCCTAGGTGCCTAGTTTTCAGAAATGTACAGGTTGGCTAGGTTTCTCTAGGGGCCGGCTGAGGTAGGGTCCAAAATCTAGAGCTACCCACATAGGAAAAAGAGGGTTTTTGATGGAAAATGTGCTGCGTCTATGTTGCGTTTTGGGCCATTTCCTGTCACGGGCACTTGGTCTACTCACACATGTGAGGTATCATTTTTATTTGGAGACTTGGAAGAATGCTGGATGAAAGGACATTTGTGGCTCCCCTCAGATTCCACAACTTTCCATCACAAAAATGTGAGGAAAATGTGTCTTTTTAGACAAATGTTAAGGTTTGCAAGGGATTCTTGGTAAATAAATGTGGTGAGAGCCACACAAGTCACCCCCTCCTAGATTCTCCTAGGTGTCTAGATTCGAAAAATAAAAAGGTTTGCTATATTTCCCTAGGTGTCAGGTATGCTAGGGCTCAAAATCCACAGCTAGGCACATTTTTAAAAAATGGTCAGTTTTCAGTGGAAAAATGTGGTGTGTCTCTGTTGCCTTTCGGGCCATTTCCTGTCGCAGACACTAGGCCTACCCACACAAGTGAGGTACCACTGTTATCAGGAGAGTTGGGTGAATACAGAATAGCAGAACAAGTGTTATTACCAATTGTTTTTCTCTGCATTTGCACCTTTCAAATGTAAGACTGTGTGTAAGAAATAAGTCATTTTGAGAAATGTCCTCCAATTCACATGCTAGTATGGGTACCCACAAACTTAGAGATGTGCAAATAGCCACTGCTTCTAAACTCCATATCGTGTGCCCATGTTGGAAATACATAGGTTTCCTTGATACCTATTTTTCATTCTTTATATTTTACTAAATTAATTGCTGTATACCCGGTACACAATGAAAAACCATTGCAAGGTGCAGCTCAGTTGTTGCTTTGGGGTACCTCAGGTTCTTAGTGAACCTACAAGCCCATATATCGGTATGTAACCCTACATCCAGCAGCATCCAGTGGACATAACGATATATTGTTTTTGAAAATCTGCCATAGTTAAAAAAAAAAAAAAGTTACAGTTGAAAACGTCTACACTGTTTTTTTCAACTCAATTTCATTTTTATTTTTTATTCCAAGTGATACTTTCAATAAGAAAGATTTACACAAATGACCCCTTGCTAAATTCAGAATTTTGTCTACTTTTCAGAAATATATAGCTTTCTGGCATCCACTATTGGTTTCACACCTGTTTCCACCACAAAATGGAAGGATGCTGAAAGCACAAAAAAGGGGAAAAAGGGGCTATGTCCTAGTGATATGCCAAAACTGTGTGGAAAATGTAGGGGCAGATTTAAGAAAAGTGGTGCTGCGCAAGTGCTGCTCCACTTTCTTTGCACCCCTTAGCGCTGTATTTAAAATACGGCGCACTATGGCACAGGGTAAGGGGCAACAGCGTAACTTTTTTTGACGCTATTGATGTACTCTGCAGGAATAGCTCCAAAATGTTGGCGCTACTCCTGCAAAGTACATATGGGCCCATTATAAATAATGGAAGCCCACTTTTAATGCATGCTCTGATCAGGCGTTAAAAGTGCCAATAAAGGTCGCACAAGGAAATCTTAAGGAGTGGGAGGTAGACACCAACACAGATTTTTTGTATATTTATGGCTATGTATTGGCCAGAATCCTGCATCAATCGCTCATTGTAGCCTGAAGATATAGTGAAAAATGTAGAGCTATTTCCATTTTTTAAACAATTTGCTTAATATTATGTGCGTGAGTCGAATGGACGAACACAAGTCCTGGAACACAAACCAAAGAAAAGTTGCTCTGAATATCTTTAATCTGGCAATGACAAGTGTGTGCACATTTTCCTAGGGAAAGTAGTCTGCACAATCATTTATGCAAGCCCATGTCACTAAATTGTGGCAGAATCACTGTTTAGGCCCATTGCTGATTTGATGACAGATATCAATATCAAAACTGAGAACATCGAATGTATATAGAGTGTATGGATTCTGGATGACCTAAGGAACCTATTGGTATAAATCAGACCTACCTTGCTCTGACTGGATGGCCAGTAGAATGCAATTAGTGTGAACATTTTCAGATTTTTAGCATTTCTTGTTTTCTCTCCAGTTTCCTCATGCAGGAACATATCTTCGCCAAGGCTTCTTGACAAGTTTTTGACTGGGTGTCATGAGCGTGGTGGTTCCAGATATTTTTAGATTTTCTACAAATTTGAGGTGCCAACAGGCGATAACTAGAAGCAGTGTGTTGTGGTCGAAGTATGGTGCCTGGGTTATATGGAAATATACCACAACCATGTAATTTAAATTAAAAAAAACTATATAGCCTAATATTTCTATTAGTCCTCCCTCAGGCCGATTGGTTGGTTAGGAGACTGCTATGAACATGACATTTGTCAGATGTTAGCAATTTTTTCCAAAACCTGTTATTTCCCTCCAGTCTCACTGAGCAAGAACAAACTTCCATCAAGGCTTGACCCACAAATTTGTTCCACTGTGTCTGAGTATCGAAGTATGAGATATTTGTGGGTCTTCTATTTGTTTAGAGTGACCACAGGTGATAAACGTGGTGCAGTACATTTGGAAACTTTGGGGAGCAACTGAAAGTGAAATGCCAGTCTAGGGTACCTTGCATTTGGTTGCAGGTATCACTGCTGGGCCATATGGAAACATACCGCAATCGCTCATTTAAAATTGAATAATCCTAAAGTTTTTATTGCAGGTTATCAGTCCTCCCTTACTCTGATTAGATGGCCAGAAGATTGATGTGCCAGATTTCCAACATTTGTTTCCGCATTCGTAACACTCTTCAGTTTTCCTCACAGAGAAAGATATCCCATCCTAGGCTTGGTTTGCTGAGTGTGGTAGTAACAGACATGTGGCTGATTAGTATGCTTGGGCAGGGTTTCACATGCTAGACATCGAGGACCAGTTTTGATGGTGTAGTGTCCATAGCGGATGTCTGCAGAATGTATGTTCTGGGTGGGCTGGCACCCAGGAAAACCTACCAACCCTAGATATTTCTGAAAAAAATGCAGTACAAAGGGAAGCCAGGGTGTTGTGGCATGTATGAATTTCAACAGATTTGATTATCCAGTATGCTGCAAAAGTCCAAAATTCAGACTGTGTGAAGAAAATATTGGCATTACAATGAGTACACATGGGCACAGATGTTGGCTTGCTTCTGTCCATTTTGAAAGGCCCACCCACAAAAGGTTACTGTGTTTATCTGTAAAAGTGTGGAAGACTAGATGGTGGGACGTATGCTGTTCCACGTAAATGAGAGAGAATCTTAGGAACTACTGAATCTGGAATTTTTGGACTATGTCTCCCATCTCTTAGCAATCAAAAATTGAATCCAATATCTGGGAAAGATGACATTGCAAGAAGCCAGATGCTCAGTGTTTTTTTTTCTAAGCATTAGAAAAAAATGAAAACCATGTCTGGCTCCTTGCTTTGGGCAAGACATATGGGTGTAGGTGTGTGGGAAGGAAGTGAGACCCTTATATACATGTGCCCCAAAGAGGAGCCGTACAATGCTTGAATATTTTCTTAGGCAAAACAAATATCCAAACATTGACTGGCTCTTTGCTGGGGCACAAGCAGAGAGGCCCTTTATTAGACAATGCTTCTTATTGGTAAAGAAGCAGTGTCAAATGAAGACGCTGTGCGAAATGGAATCAGGAAGTGGAGATTGGAAAAGGAATGACAAGAAACAACCCTAGTCCCTCAATTTCCAATCTCCTTATCCTTGTTAATTTCTTCTGTTGGTAGGACAGAAGGGGTGGTTATGAGATGGGTTGCTCCCACCACCCTCTCTCCCACCTCTTTCCAACTCACCAACTGAAAAGTGGAACAAGCTGGTGGGCAGGGTTAGGGAGGAGCTGTGTGTTGCAGTAGCTGTCCTTAGCCCCCACCACCGCCGCACCCATCAGCTTGTTCCTTAGATGAACCTTGTAGGGGCTAGGGAATTACTCTCAGGTCCATCCAATGTGAGTGTGACATCATTTGAGATCCAGAAGCATATTAATGAGACAGCTCAAAGTGGGCTCATTGAGGAGTTCGCCAAACCACCACTCAGCACCTTCAAAGATTTGTGCCCCATAAGGGGACCAAGGCAAAAAAATAGGCATCGACCACGAAGGGGAGATTAAAAAAAGAAGGCATGTATGTTATAGGGGTATCCTGGATATGTTTTTTATCGATTAGTGATGAAACCTATACTACAGTTACTGGTCACAATGCTAGGTTTTCCTTGTGGTACAGAACCTAACTGTGTGGTGTCAGGTATTTTAATTTAGCAAATTAAATGAAATGTGTTATCATTTGAGTATGTCTTTGATGAATGCTTGTTTCTGAATTTTTTGAGTATTGTTTTGCATTGACAATGTTTAGACCGGGGTCCCCGCTTCCAGTAATGACTCAGTGGAGGGTTCCCTGGATTCCAGTGATGATTCAGTAGGGGTCCCTGAGTACCAGTAATGTTAAAGTGGGGGTCCACAGAAGTCAAAAGGTTGGGAAGCACTGCACTAGAGCACTACATGGAGCTGTCATGATTTATCCATTGTGGTGTAGCGTTTGACTGCATGATCCACACACTCTACATCTTATGCATGCAATTGTCTGTTTGTGGGCTGTCTATGTGTTTATGGTAGGGGTATCAATGCCAGGGTAAAGCCATTGAGCCATATTAAAAATAAAGGCCTTTATTTGGGGAGCTAAGGTAGAAATATGTTTGGGTTATAGTTGGTACCATGGTGATAGATGGATGTAGGCGCAGAGCTGTCTTTTTTTGCAAATAAATATTATGCTTGTTCAGTACTGAGCATGTTGGAAAGATTGATTTCACATCAACCTAGTGCTTTTTCTTTTGTTTTGCTTCTCTAGAATGCCATATGCTGGGCAAAACATCTGAGCTATTATAAAAAATCAAAGGACAAAAATTATTAGACATCTACTAACAAACATGTAAAAAAATAAAAGTTTCTGCTTCACCAACAAGAAATGCCGCACTCCAGAAAGTTTGTTTCATACGGAAAAGGGGTCCATCTCAGACGCTGCACACCAAATTTGGCACAAAGCTATATTCTGTTCCGCAGATCACACTTTTTGTGATTTGCTACAAATCTGTTCAGTAGTTTTGGAGAAAGTTAAGGCCACAAAAATAGAAATATAGGAACGCAAATCCTCTGCTCATCCAACTGTCCCCATGCTGCTACCTGATTGGCTCAGAACACTTCAGCAAGGAAGTGTTGGCAGCCATCTTTGCACACGGATTCTGCAGAGTCCCAGCAAAAAAGACAAAAAAAGAAAAGGGGCCAGGGTAGAGTCACCCTGATCCCTTAGACCCCGCCAGGGTTAAAAAGCATATATATTTTTTTTTAAACCTCGGACAAATCTGCAGATCCATCTGAGGATTTTTCCAATGTTTAAAAAAAAAAACGCAGTCTCTCACACCGGGCCCCCCCTCCTTGGGTTTTAATAAGCCTCGGAGACCGCCACCTATGAGCGGGGGGGCTGCGGCACCCCAGGGACCACCTCCCCAGGGGCCAAAATGTTTTAAAGTAAGTCGGGGCGGCCCAATGGCCTTCCCCACAACCCTGGGGACCACCACCTCCCTTGGGCTATCCATTTAATTAATGCAGGGGGGGTACCTGTGATTTCCCCCCAACCCCTGCGCCCCAGAGATCACTACCCATGGGGAAAAAAAGTAAATTATTTGCTGGGGTCTGGGACCACCACCCCTCAGAACAAAGAATTAAGAAAAGAAAGGGGGTCCCTATGGGACCCCCCAAGGCCCGGGAACCACCACTTCTGGGGCTATTCTTGTTGAAGGGGGGCTGTGAGGCCCCCTTCTTGGAGCCTCTAATGGTCCTGGGGACCGCCACCCCCTGGAGCCGGCTCCTGCTATGTCCCGTGGTACCCACCTGGGACATAGCTGTTTGCTGTGCTTGGCTGCAGCGCTGCACGTCAGAGAAGCCACAGCAAACACTCTGCTGTTGAACAGCGGGACCTTTAAAGCAGGTCCCGCTGTCAAACAGTAGAGCTTTCATCTCTGTCCCCTGCACACGTACAGGGAGCATAGATTAAATGCTTCAGCAAGCACGGAGCTGCTGTCAAACCAGCTCCGTGCTTGTTGAAGCATTGGCACTGAAGGGAAATCCTTAGGGCTTCCCCTGCAGTGTCAGGTAGCCCATAAAGGGCATTTTGTTATAAATAAAAACAATTAATAAATAAATAAAAAAATATGTAGGGGCTGCAGGCTCCCTCGCGGACCCAGAAAAACCATAAAGAGTTCAAAGAAAAAGAAAAACCTCCGTAGCTCAGTATGAAGGTCATAGACCTTCACACTGAGCTTCGGGGGTTCAAGTCTAGCTGGACTCATTACCATTTTTTTAAATAAATCAAAAATATTATATTAAAAAAAATAAAATATATACATATATATATATATATATATATATATATATATATACATTTTTTATCTAAATTGGATAGAAATATCTAATTCTAAGTATATCAAACATCAAAACCTACCAACTCTCTCTCTCCATCTCATTTTCTTTCTCTCTCTGTCCCTTCTCCCACTCACACACCCAGACACGTACGCACCCACTCACAGAATCACTCAGATAGTTACGCCCAGTGCTTAATTTGTAAATAAAAACATACTGGTGCCCAAAGCCCTCCTCTTAAATGCGCAGCTGCTTCAATTAAATGTGCGAGCACAGAATACTGAGGACGCGTACTCCTGAAGCCATCGCGGGCCTCTTCAGTCCATTTACAGCCACTCCCTGCTCCTAAGGCTCACTCTAGTAGCTTTCTGCTTTCTCCCTTTCTCCCTTTCTGATGCTTTTTCATTTTTCCCTTTCTCCATCTTTCCCATGTGTGTCTTTTGCTCTCAGCAAATGCTTGAGGCACAAGAATAAGCCCCGGCGCTCAAAAATAAGTGCTGGTGCTCAGCACCGAAAACAAGCAGCACAAATTAAGCACTGGTTTACGCACCCACTCACACTGTCACACACCCCCTCAAAGACCCACCGTCACCCTCATGCACCCACTGACGCATTCACTAAAACTCTGATGTACGCAATCTCACACACAGACAGACAATCTGACAAACACTCTCACCACCAGATACGCCCTGTCACACCTATTCTCACACCCAGCAAGACCCCAGACAACTCCTGCCACGCACAGCCAAAGGGCATGCGCAGCACAGGGTTGGGTGGTTAGGGAGGTTGGCCGCAAGGTCTGACTGCAGGCCAGGTCTTGCGGGCAGCCTCTGCTGAACAATGGTGAAGGTCGTGCACGGTGAACGGTTGGGTGGTTATACGGGGTTGGGCCAGGGCCTGTGGCCAACCGCTGCGGCACACAGCCAAAGGCCATGTGCGTGGTGGTTGGATTAATGTGTAGTAGGTTACGGGGACGTTATAGTTAGGCTCACATTTTAAATGTACAAAACCTTAGAAATTTACCAGTTATAGTTAGAGTTATCTCAACTAACTATAACTCGTGCCCTAAGGTAACTATAACTCTCGCTCCCTCCATGCACAGTTTTTTTCATCCAAAAATGTACTGCAAATATTATACAGATATTATCAATGATGTAATCAAAGATGTCATAAGTGCAATAATTTGTGGGTAATTACCAGTGCATGGCGAGGGCGCAAGTTTTAGTTACCATAGGGCATGAGTTATAGTTAGTTCAGATAACTATAACTGGCAAATGTCTAAGGTTTTGTACTTTTAAAATGTGAGCCTAACTATATTGTCCATGTAACCTTTGTTTTTTTCAGTGAATATAACCATCACAGTTACAAATCCCCACATCAGAAGAGGCCACACCCTCAACACCCGCCCTCCCCCCCCTACAATGAAATGTGGGAAAATCTCTGCAATCACGTTTTAAAGGATACAATAATTTCCTTAAAACCTTTCAAAAAATATATTTGGTGTATTGGACATGGGACAAAATATTCAAACTTGAATTGCCTGACTCCAGCATATGTTGGGATTGCAAAGCAAAGAAGGGAGACTCCAATCACAGTTTCAGCTGCAAAATAATCAAACCCTACGGAGAGATGATTTTTAAACATCTAACCCACATAGTGTTAGACGTTCCTAGGGTGATCGTAGGTCTCCTGGCATCTTCACACACCTCCCCCAATGCAGCAACAGATAGATAGATCTCTATTAGATCTACTACTGTCCATTGCAACCAAACCTATTCTCATCAAATGAAAATTATCCAAACATATATCTTTCCACACCTGCTGGGTCTGGGTCACATACATTCTTAGTGCACAGAGTTTATTGAACAGATTCATACACTAATCAGACTCCACATGGTTGATACAGTCACCAATCCACAAAAAGTTTTTACATGGCTAGTTTACACTTATCACTTCAGCTACAAGCCACCTGGTAACACCTTCCCCAGCACCAGCATTTTGACTCACCCCCCATTTCTTTCTCAGTTTTCTCATGAAGTACAAGCTCAACTAATATCTCACATATTGAATTACATTTTTCGAATCAGTGTCATCATGTCTACACTAATGATACAGTCAGCATTTCTACATACGAAGTATATGCACTTTATATTTCAGCTCATCTCTTTCTGCCAATCATTAACCGACATTGTTCAATAATGTACCTCCTCACTGCATTTGTATGGTTGCATATCTCTTTCTAAAAACATTCAATAAAAATGCATTGAAATTAAAAAAGACCGGCGTGAGTTATCAGTAAGGCCATATGGTACCAATAAAGACCAACAACAGAATTCATTGAGAAAAAAGATAACTGAACATACACAAAGGCATATGTTTCAGCTTCAAAGACCACAGAACACACAAAAAGTGCAGGTCACTACAAAAGCTCAATTGTACAAATGTCACTAACAGACAAAATATGCCACGTAGCTTATAAAGAAGCAAACAAAACAAAGCAGTGTACAGTTTTGAAGTAGAGACAGATTGCCATCAGTTAAATGGACAGACTACAGGAACATTTAGGACTCCGGTGTGGCTTGTTCAAACGTACAATGAGAAATACGTTTGACAATAACCGTAACCTTCTCCAAAAGCAAGCATGTTGCTAGATGAAGCTACTGATTTAAATAAGAAAATCGTTTTAACTGCATACCTGTAAATGGATTTCTTGACATGAAATATCAAGCTAATAGTTTTATTGTCCTCATTTAGCCAAGTGATGCGTAACATGAAGTGTCAATAAACAGTTAATTATTTGCACTAACAATATCTATTTAAAAGAAGTGAGAACGTTCTCAGTAATTGCCTGGTTTCAGTTTCCTATGAAAGGGGTGCTGTAAAGAGGGTGGAAGAAGCAATTGCTCCAGGTATCGTAGACTGGCACTGCTCAGCACATCATCTAGAACATGCAGTCCATAATGACATGAGATTGGTGCTGCAAATTATTTTCTAAACTTACTTGATAAGCTGTATTTTCTGTTTAGTACACCCGTTAAACCTGTTTGCAACTAAAACAATGTGTACAAGATCTTAGCATTCAGTTTTGTATAATAGGTAGTGTGTTAGATTCTCATTGGGTTGCGTCAGGCCTCAGTTCAGTGGAGGCTGCATAAAATGCTGAAAATGCTCTCTTTAAGCACTTTGTTTCTGCAGATAATAATATTTCACAATGATAGCTCACCACAAACAGCCCTAGGTTGGCAGCCATCATCTACCCAGTTTGTCTCTAGTATTACCATTATGTATGATGTTCTTCAACAATTACCTCTCAAATTACAAATGCAAGTGTTTGAGGCAATGGTAGATATTAGACCTGACAACCTTGGGGTGGCCATCCCCCAACTTTCTGCCTCCCTCCCTCCATTTCTCGCAAGCTGTTTTTGCTGGTTTTAGGACTCTGCACTTTACCACTGCTGACCAGTGCTAAAGTGCAGGTGCTCTCTCCCCTAGACATGGTCACATTGATTCATACCCGATTGGCATATTTAATTTACTTGTAAGTCTCTAGTAAAGTGCACTACATGTGCCCATGGCCTGTAAATTAAATGCTACTAGTGGGCCTGCAGCACTGGCTGTGACACCCACATAAGAAGACCCTCACCCATGTCTCAAGCCTACCTTTGCCAGGTCTGTGTGTGCAGTTTCACTGCCACTTCAACATGGCATTTAAAACTACCTGCCAAGCCTCAAGCTCCCGTTTTCTTCAAATAAGTCACTCATAATGTAGGCCCTAGGTAACCCATAGGGCAGGAAGCTATGTAAGTAAAAGGCAGGACATGTACTTATGTGTTTAACATGTCCTGGTAGCAAAAAACTCACAAATTCGTTTTCCACTACTGTGAGGCCTGCACCTTTCATAGACTAGCATTAGAACTGCCCTCATTTACTTTAAGTGGTAGATTCTGATCTGGAAGGAGTAACCCTGTCATGTTTAGTATGGCCAGAACAGTAATAGAAAATCCTGCTTACTGGCAAAGTTGGATTTAATATTACTATTTTAGAAATGCCACTTTTAGAAAGTGGGCATTTCTCTGCACTTACTGCCATCTGTGCCTTACAGTCTGTCTCCAATCCACGTCTGGTCTGTGCTGGTTGACAGCATCCCTTGTGCATTCCACCCAAACAGCCATAAACACAGGACACTCAGCCACATCTGCTTTCATCTGCATAGTGAATGGGTCTCCCAGGGCAGGAAGGGGGGAGGGGCTCTCTCCTACACATCAAAGGCCAGTGGTCTGCCCTCACACAAAGGACTGATACCCCTCCCCCCCCCCCACATTGATCCTGGCAGACAGTACTGAATTGAAAGGGGAACTTGTGCACTTCAAAACCATTCTTTGAAGTTTCCCCACTTCAAAGGCACTTTTGGGTCTCTAACCTCACCAAAGCAGACACTTCTAGATCTACACCTGGACTCTGTCAGAGGGACTCCCTGGCTTCCCAAAGGACTCATCTGGACCGCTTTGCTTAGAAGGACTGCTGCCCTGCTTGTTGCCCTGCTGCCCGCTGGCCTCTGACACTGCTGGAAGTACTCTGCTTTCCCCAAAAGTGTTCTCCAGGGGCTTGAATTGAGCTTGCCTCCTGTTCTGAAGTCTCAGGGCCACAAAAACTTCACCCCAGAGAAGAAAATCCCTGTACGCCAGGAAATCATCACAATGCCTGCAGAAAGCGCTGCAGCATCTACCTCGCAGTGGAAAAATTACTGCATCGCCTCCTGGATCGAAGCAACACCTGCTCCTTCTGCCAGCACGTCAAGGATTTTCAATGCATCCTCCCTGGGTGTCAAAACATCCCCACATCGCAGTAATGAACCAAGGCTGCGCTCCTCGAAATCGACGCATCACCATGCAGCGTGGAAAGAAATTACTTATTGTCTGTGCACCACCATAAAATCCGATACAGCACCTTATTTTTCAATGCATCCCTTCCCGTGCGGCAGTGCGGCATTATTTTTGACGCATCTCAGGTACTTTGAGTTACAATGATATAACCACTGGTTCTTAAGGATTGAGACTCATTTAAACCTTTAAAAAGTGATATCTCAACTTGTGCATATTGGAGTTTTGTCATTTTCATCTTATTTTATTCAAATAAATATGATCTATTTTCTAAACCTGTGTTGTGTATTTTTGTGGTGTTTTCAATATGTTACAGTATGAGTTATCGCACAAATACTTTACACATTGCCTTCTACTGCCTGCTCTGTGCCAAGCTACCAGAGGGTGAGCACAGGTTAATTTGGATTGTATTGTGACTTACCCTGACTAGTATTGTGGTCCCTTCTTGGACAGGGTGCATACCTCTATGTTATGTTATGAAGTATGTTGTTTTGTTCTATTGGAATGTTATGAGGTAAAAGAATGTAGGGAAGGAATGTTGAAGGGATGGAATGTGGAAGAGGGACAGTTGGAGATGAACGGGGCGGCAGACACAGGTGTTGGCGTATTTACTGCAACTTAAAATAAATACAAGTTGAAGTGCTCAGTCTCTTTCCTGCGTGAAATACAACACGAATTTTGGCGACAAAGGTGTTTTCAAGAATTCTTGCTGGATCGGCAAGGACTCATGCTGCACTCTCTACATGACCCTCTTCTCAGGATCATCTACACAATGGAGTGAGTACTCGCCAACACCTCCCCGCGCCCCTTGATGCCTGAAGTGTCCCCATGGACATTTTTACAGCAGGCCTGCCATTTTTTTTCTTCTCTTTTTGACTATTTCCACGTTCGCAGATTTGAATTATTGGAGCAGCGGCACACGCGGACCTAACTGTTGTACTCGCGCTTACTAAGCTTCACGTGAGTCACGTTCCAAGGATTCTTGCGGATCCTCGGCCGCAACTGAAGTAAACCTGAGGGGCGGCGCGCGGCACGTAATGCTGGGTGTTGTGTGCTTACCGTATCGTGCGCACTGTGCGCTGTTTGTTTTGTCCTCCCTCGGGTGTGTACGCCAGTGAGCTTTACGCTGTGCTGTCTGTGCACACAGCCTTCTCCGTGAGACTTACGCTGTGCTGTCTGTGCACACGGCTTGCTCCGTCTGTGTTATTAAGGCGTGGTCCTACAGGGTTTATGGATTACTTCCACTAGTATGCACAGCACACCTATAATTTGGCGGCCATTTTAGGAGTACTTTGCAGGTCAGCACCCCATTCGGCGGCCATCTTGAAACTACTACATTTGCTTCTAAAGGACTCAAATATTTTTTTTTTAGTTTTTAATGTGCAGTATTTTTCACAGGGGAGGTAGTGTGCTGCTCAAACTTTTACCCTCACTCCTCCACAACCCTTTCTGAGCTCTACAGGTGATCAACAAGTGAAATGGCTGGAGTGGAAGGAATAATTTCTTGAATTATTTAGACACAATTGATGAGGAAGATTTAACCCCGGCTAAGAAGAAGAAGATCTTGTTGCATTGTTTGGGACCTATAGGTCTTAAAGTGTATAACTCTTTGGAAAAAAAAGTTCATCAAGATGGTGACTCTAATGTTTTTGCACATGCCCTGGAAGACCTAGACGGATATTATTCGACCTCTGTGTGTATTGCTATTGATAGATTTAATTTCTTTAGTAGGAAACAAGGGAAAATGGAATCCATAGAGGAATATGTTTCCGAACTAAAAAAACTAGCAGTTACTTGTAGGTTTGGTGTGTTACATAGTGAGCTGATGAGGGATCAGATTATTATGCATGTGAACAATTCCCACTTGGAAGAAGTTGTGGCCCTTGTTAAAAAAGCTGAAATTACGAATAAATGTGCTAAGGCTATTTCACTTGAGAAAAAAGAAACGCAGAACGAAGTTGTCAGTAAAGTTAAATTCAAGAAAAATAGGGAGGAGTCACAAAGGAAGCAGCCACCTGAAACAAAGAATAATGATAAAAGGTCCTTTCGTTGTGGGAGTAAGGAACACTTAGCATTCTACAGGAAATGCCCCGCACGTGACCAACAGTGTGCTAAGTGTGATATTAGGGGCCATTTTGCCAAAGTATGTAGCAGGGGTATAAAAGTTGCAGCAATTGTCAGTAAATCAGATTCAGAATGTAGTTCTGATTCGAGCCTGGACTCAAAAGTACATGAGTGTGTTCTAGGTATTAACAGTGATATTGATTTTTCAGTTTTAGATGAATGTGAAGAAGTGAATCTTATGGAAAAATTTTATGTATCACACTTGAGTGTACAATCTAGGAATAAACCTGTGTGTGAGATTCTCTTGGGAGGTGTGCAAGTACTGATTGTAGCAGACTCTGGTTCTCCTTACACAATAATAAATAAGAATTTAGGGAGAAAAAATTCATAAGAGTTCTTGGGTCCACCTTGATCACTCCAGATGTCTCTCCTGAGAGTTTCACATGAGAATCTATTCCTATGATTGGGTTTAGAGAAGTAGTCTTTGAGTTTAAAGGTAGGAAAACTGTGGGTAAATTATATGTTGCTGACGAGGGCCCAGCGGTTTTGGGGTGGTTGGATCAAAGAGATTTGAACTTTGTGTTGGACCCCAATAGTACGGAACAAGTTAAGGTGGTCAGTGTCAACAGAGATTATGGGCTCTCATTGAAGAACAAATTTCCTGAGCTGTTCTCTGATAGGATTGGGGCACTTAAGGACTTTACACATAACATTTTGTTAAAGGAAAATGCTGTATCGAAAATTCACAAATCTCGTAACATTCCTTGGGTGTTAAGAGAGGAGGTTAATAAAGAATTGGAGTCTCTATTACGGAAAGGTATAATTGAAGAAGTTGATGCTTCCGAATGGATCTCCCCATTGGCTGCAGTACGTAAAGCCAATGAGAAGATTCGTTTGTGCATCCACTTGAGGGAATTAAATAATAACATAGTGGTGGAAAGCTTCCCATTACCAAAGATAGGCAAGATGCTTGCCTTGACAAAAGACATGAAATGGTTCACCTCCATTGACTTGTCTTCGGCCTACCATCAAGTCAGATTACATGAGGATAGCAAAAATGTAACTGCTTTCATGACTCCTCCGGGTTGTTATCGATATGTTTGAATGCCTTTTGGATTAGCATCTGCTGCAGCAGTTTTTCAAAAACTAATGCACAAACTTTTCAAGGATGTAGAAGGTGTAATCTTCTTTCAGGATGACATTTTAATTATGGGCGAGAATAGGAAGCAACATGATACTAGAGTTGTTAAAGTACTTGATATTTTGAGGGATAAAGGCTTAACAGCTGAATTCTCTAAGTGTAAGTTTGGTGTTCAACAATTGAACTATTTTGGGGCATGAAATCACTGCAGGTGGAATTAAACCAAAAAAAGAATTGCTGTCTGCTATTAAAGATGCTCCGGCACCTAGTAACAAGGACGAATTAAGATCATTCCTTGGCTTAGCAGAATTCTATGCAAGATTTGTTAAGAACTTCTCAGAAAAAACCTTTAGTTTAAGACAATTGTTAAAAGGAAAATGTAAATTTGTTTGGACAGATGCATTACAGGGAGACTTTGACTACGTAAAACAAGAGATTTGTTTGCGTAAAACATTGGCAGGCTTTGATCCTAAACTTGCTTCCATTCTCACCACGGATGCGTCTAATAGGGGTATTGGCGCAGTTTTAAGTCACAAAGGGGTCAATGGTGAAGAAGTGACCATAGCATTTGCCTCTAGAGCACTGTCCCCCACAGAGGAAAGGTACTCAGTTATTGAGAGGGAGGCCCTTGCTGTTGTTTGGGGCTTAGAGCACTTCAGGAATTTTTTGTGGGGTTTTGACACTGAAATTAGATGTGATCCTAAACCCTTAATTAAAGTACTGACCACTGAAGGACTTCTTAAGGCTACGGCAAGAATAGCTAGGATGTCCATAAGATTGTTGGACTTCAAGTATAAATTGGTATATGTCCCAGGAGTTAAGAATAAGGTGGCGGATTGTTTGAGTAGATTGCCCCTACCCCTCCAAGAATCTGTGAATGGAGATGAAGGGATCACTGTTGCATGGTCCGGGAATACTGAATGGAATGCCATTAGTTGTGAAGTTTGGGATGAAACCAGTTCAAATGATCCTATACTATCTACGTTAAAGAAGTACATTCAGTGTGGTTGGCCAGAAAAAAAAGAAATTACAGCTGAGTTCAAAGTTTTTTTTGAGTTACGTGATGAGTTGTCAGTAGACCATGACAAGGTTATGATGGGTGATAGAATGGTTCCACCTGAAACATTGAGGGAGTCTATCATCAAAATGAATCATGAAGGACATTTGGGCATTGTCAAGACCAAACTAAAAATTAAAGAAAATTAGTGGTGGCCTGGTATGGATGTTAATATTGAGAGAATGGTTAGGAATTGTGATTTATGTATGAATGCTGATAAATCTCTGGTGACCTTAAAACCAACCTTATATCCTGTGCCTTTTCCTGAAATGGCTTGGGAAGTTATTGGTATCGATATAATGGGGCCAATAGTTGAGGAGAACGTGGAATGGTATATTATAGTGGTGGTTGATTACTTCTCAAAGTGGCCAGAGATTAAATTTGTTACCAAAGCTAATTCAGCGAATGTTTTGATGTTCTTGGATGAGCTTTTTCAGAGGGAAGGCTTACCCAAGAAAATCATCACGGATAATGGTGTTCAATTTAAAAGTGAGGAGATTAAAGAATTTTTTAAGAGGAATGGAATAGAACACAAGTTTGTTTCGGTCTACCATCCAAGTGGGAATGGTGAAGTGGAGAGATTTAATTGAGTAATTAAAGATTCTTTGCAATTAGCTAGATATAAAAATGTTGACTGGAAAACCTGTGTTAAGAAAATGATTTGGATGTACAGAACCAGCCCGACGGTTACAGGGCACACTCCATTTACTGTCATGAGAGGAAGAATTCCGTTCACAAAAGATAATCAGGGTTGGTTAAGCAAATCTAGGATGAAAGAATGGTCACCTGCTGAGGTAAAAAAAAGTATTCAAAAGGCGAAAGGTTTTTATAAAAACTTTGTTGATTTGAAGAGTGGTGCTAAAGAAATAAATCTTAAGAAAGGTGATGTAGTTCGTGTCAAGTTACCAGGCAAAGTTAAAAAAGGAAATACCAAATTTTCTGAACCTAAAACAGTTCTTGAGATATACAAAAATTCGGCCAAATTGAGTGATGGACGAGTATGGCATATGAGCCGTTTTGCAAGGTTTAGAGGAGACTCTACTCATGTGGATGGAAATACTTCTGCAGAATCTACAGAATTTACAAAGAATTACTTTTGGCTAGATACTGTGTATAATAAAACTCCCACCGGGATGGAAGATCTTATTGGAGCTGAAGAAGGGTATTCGGTGTATAAAGGTGCTGGAGTTAACAATGACAGCTCAGCAGAAGAAGCTAGAGTCACCAATGACAGTTCAGCACAATCTGAAAAGAACGGAACTTATGAAAGTAAACTGGGAAGAATTGTTAAGAAACCTGCTTATTTAAAAGATTATGTTGTAAATTAGTTATTTTCGTTTCCTTGGCTTCTCTCATTCATATTGTATTGTGTAAGGGGGGAAGATGTGTTATGTTATGAAGTATGTTGTTTTGTTCTATTGGAATGTTATGAGGTAAAAGAATGTAGGGAAGGAATGTTGAAGGGATGGAATGTGGAAGAGGGACAGTTGGTGATGAACGGGGCGGCAGACACAGGTGTTGGCATATTTACTGCAACTTAAAATAAATACAAGTTGAAGTGCTCAGTCTCTTTACTGCGTGAAATACAACACTCTGCCAACTAGAGGCACACTCTCTAACAGTAGACAAGACAGGGAAGAATTTGTTCACATTAAAAGACCAACAAAAAATATATTCCAAGTGGTGATGCTGCATGCTGGAAAGACCACAGATAAAACAATTGAAGTTAGTTTTTTTAAAGACATGCAGAACTAACATTTTACAAAAGAGGTAACCTCTCTACTGACAACAAGACAAGCCTAGGTAGGAAACTGATTAGTGAAATTAAAGTTTTTTCCAAGCAATACCGGCACGATCAAGATTAATGTCTGTGTGAAAGAAAGATTCAACATTGGCTTACAGTGAGGATAGGAAATCTAGGAGGAAAGAAATTTAAAAAACAGTAAAAAGAAGCTGTGAAAACCTTAAACACTACTCTCATCTCCACTGCAGACGGTGAGAAAGATTTTATAACAATGTATTTTATACGTATATCTAAAATTAATGAGCTAGGGTGAAGAAATTAGCTCCATTCCTTCTGTTCAATACAGCTTGAAAAATTATGAATACCAGTGCACAAACGTAGGAGTAAGGTAAATAGAGATGAAGTCTTAGAACACAAAGGCAGTTTAGAGACATTGTGGGCTTTTATGGACCTATAAATGCCAGCCTATTCATGTTGTAAAACACATGCAGTTGAAATACTTTAAATGCACAAAATGTCAGTCACCAGTCTTGTTTAGATGTTTTATATATTGTTGTACTACATAAAGTGTATTTCTTTTTAATTTGCAGGACACTTGCAGTTTCTGTTTAATACTTCATAACATATTTATGTATCTTTTTGTATTTTTCTGTACTTTCTGTCTATGAACTGTGTGTGGGTTGTACTTTTAGGTCAGTGAACATTTTTGCGTGATGATGTTATTCAGTGCTTTGTTTTAAGATGGAAATCTTTAATTAAGAACTAATAGTTTGATCATGTACCTGTTTTGTAACCTCTATGCTTGATTCAGAAATCATTTTCAAAAAGCAGGTTATTTCTATCCCAGAGTTTCTAATAAATGCACATATTTTGTTACTGGAGCAGTTAGTAGTAACAAGGCCCAATCAATACTAACATACTCCTTTATCTGTTTCTCTAAAACAGATTGCAATGAGGGGATAGTCCAGCAATTATCAACCAAACCCCTCCCACCTTGGACATTGATGACAAGCAGTCCGTTCAAGTGTATTGTAAGAAAACAGGTTTTCCCCCAGCCTTTTGTCCCTTTTGGACTTTTTGGAGTGCATTGAAGCTGGCTGTCCAGACCTCAGTGACAGTGTTCTTTCCCCTTTTTTAAATGGTATATGTAGTTGGATGCCACCATTTGCAAGGGGCTCACTTATTTATAAGTCCCTAATATATGGTACCCAGGTAGTAAGGGCATGTAAGACTGGCTGCTCACACAAGAGCTGCGGCACTGGTTGTGCCACTCTGTGTCTGAAAAAGTGAAAACACGATTTTCAGCTGCCATTGCAGACTGAAGAGACTGTGCATGTACTGCACACCGACTTTGCCATTAGCATTAATGACAAAGGCCCTCATTATGACATTGGTTGTAAGTACTGCTTACCGCCATTCTGACTGCCGCCAACATACCGCCGCCGCAGCAGATTACCGCTACCCATATTATGACACACACATAGAAATCCGTCACTATACAGCTACACACACAAGTCCACCAGCCCAAAGGTCAGTGATAAACTGGCGGTAGCAAAACCCACACCGTTACGCCAACAGAACTACGCCCACAGCATTATGACCCACGAATCACCACGCCGGACATTCAATGGCACTAAAATTTTCGCGGTACATACCGCGGCTCTCAAAATACACACACACATACAAAACAACACCACATTGGACAATTCAAACTACACACACCTGACATACATACACACACCATACTCACACCCAAATAAAACACACACCAACATTACCCACAACCCTTTACCAATACAAACAATTGCCACCAGAGAAATAGCAAGACCACAGACACACACCACCATCACCTATACACCATCCAAGCACCTTACATCACACACTCCAACACATCACCCCGCACACCCTCACCCATACCACTCACAGTACACCCATGGCCCCACAACGACACTCCAGGTTCACAGAGGAGGAGATGAGCGTCATGGTGGAGGAAATCATCCAGGTAGAGCCACAGCTATTCGGGTCACAGGTGCAGCTGACATCCATTTCTAGGAAGATAGAGCTATGGCAGAGGATCATGGACAGGGTCAACACCGTGGGACAGCACCCCAGAACAAGGGACGACATCAGGAAGAGGTGGAACGACCTACGGGGGAAGGTGCATTATATAGCAGCAAGACACCAACTAGCTGTACAGAGGACTGGCGGTGGACCCCCACCTCCTCCCCACAACGAACAACATGGGAGGAGCAAGTCTTGGCAATCATGCATCCTGAGGGCCTGTCCAGAGTAGGAGGAGGACTGGACTCTGTAAGTCAACTCTTTACTACTTTCACCCCCCCCACCTGCATGCCATCACAAACCCCTACCTTTACCCTCACTCCCATCACTCCACCACCTCCCACACCCCCCACCATCACAACCCACTCATGCCAATGCCAAGCCCTGCATGTAATACCAATGCACAGACCCCTATCACAGACCTGCATGGACACCCATCATGAAAGCATGCACACTAGAGAGAATCATCTATCACAACAAATAACTACTCACACAAGGTCAAAGCTGCGAGGCCAATAACAACCACAGAGGGCAACACACCCATGCACAAGATGTCACACACAGAAAAAATAGCACTGCATTTCCATCCCCACAGGTCCTCCACCCAACGTCACCGGAGAGGAGGTGCCAGCAACATCCAGCCCACCCCAAGAAGAGGCCCACAGTAATGACAGCAGCTCTGGATGCCTGGATCTGGATGACCAACCTGGTCCATCAGGGATCTCCGGACAGTCGGTTCCCCAGGCACAGTCCCATACCATCACAGAGCCTCCCCCTTCAGGAAACACCAGCACAGTATCCAGCCAGCGGGCCCATACCTCTGTCCCCAGGACACGTCAGTCAGCAGTGTGTCCACCACTACAAGGACCCCACGGCCCACCTCAAACACAGGACAATCAGGGACCTGGGGTCAGTGCAGTGGACACACGGTTCAGGGGACAGAGGCACAGGACAACAGGGATGCTGGGAGACAGCTGTGCGATGGAGAGGACAGGCCCAGGGAACCGACTCTCCAGGAGGCACTCACCAACATCCTGGGAGCATACCCCCATTCCCAGGAGACGATGGGCCAGATACTGGACAAGTTGCAGGAGACCCAGCGGCTGCAGGAGGGACAGTACCTGGGTATCAGGGATGGCTTGAAGGACATCAAAACCACCCTGGTCATCATTGCAGGGGTGCTGGCAGACATGGCCAAAACCATGAGGGAGGCAGTGGCACACCACCGGGCCTCTGACACTAGCCAAACTGATGAACAGCCTTCCACCACCACTGCCGCTAGTGGGCAGGAGGACCCGCCACAGGACCAACAGGCCACCAGCACCCCACCCCCTGCAGAAGGAGAACCACACACCACAAACAGTCCCTGCGATCCAGGCAGAAGCCAGAGACTATTACCAAGACCCCCGCCAGGAAATAAGACTCTCCTGATTGTCACCCTTGTGTCCCACTCTGTCATCCTGTCTACCTTGTACTGACATTGCTCCACTTCCTATGCCCCCTTGGACAATGCACCTGTGATGCAAATAGACTGGAGTCTAACCAGGACTTTTCTCCACCATCACTCCAGCCCATTGCACATCCCCCTCTACGTATTAGCACTTAAATAAACACCATTCGAATAAATACAAGTATGGAGTCTGTCAAATTATTGAACTATGCATTCGTTTAACAAGCTTTAAACACTGTACAGTAATGTATACATAGGAATGACCTGTAATTGGCTGCACACCAGGAGCGATAGTGGGGCACAAATATCTGCAAATAGAGATGCCAAAGGGTACAGTAAGTGGCCATAGAAGTGGGAAAATCAGCCTGCCTGTGACAATGTCAAACACAAAACTGTCAATGTAAAGTGAAATAACACTGTCTTACCTGTGTGTCATTGGAAGTATTGTCGTATTATTGCTGTCCTCATCCTCATCCTCTGCCTCCTCATCTTCACTGTCCACAGGGTCCACTGCTGCCACACGCCCATCTCCAGCCTCATCCTCCTGCAGAAAAGGCACCTGGCGACGTAAGGCAAGGTTGTGCAACATACAGCATTTCACGCTGATCTGGCACACCTTCTTAGGTGAGTAGTACAGGGATCCACTTGTTAGATGGAAGCAATGAAACCTAGCCTTCAGGAGGACAAATGTCCTTTCTATGATTCTTCTTGTTCGCCCATGTGCCTCATTGTAACATTCCTCTGCCCTTGTCCTGGGATTCCTCACAGGGGTTAGTAGCCACAAGAGTTTGGGGTAACCAGAGTCACCTGCAAATATCGAGGGACAACTGTTAGACATACACTAACCCTTAGGGCCCACACCATACCCATACATCAACATCCACTGGGTGGGAACCAGGGCTCACCTATTAGCCACACCTGGTGCTTCTGGAGTTGAGCTATCACATTTGGGATGCTGCTATTCCTCACGGTAAATGCATCATGCACAGACCCAGGATACTTTGCGTTTACATGGGAGATGTACTTGTCCGCCAGGCACACTATCTGCACATTCATGGAGTGAAAGCTCTTTCCATTTCTGAACACCTTTTCATTTCTCTGGGGGGGCGGGCAAATGCAATATGTGTACCATCAATAGCCCCAATAATGTTGGGGATATGTCCCATTGCATAGAAATGAGCTTTCACTGTGGCCAAATCCTCCACTTGGGGGAAAACGATGTAGCTGCACATGTATTTCATCAGGCAGGCAACACTCTGCTCAGCACGTTTGAGAACATTGGCTGAGACATTCCTGCTGCCAAGCCCACTGTCACTTGGAAGGAGCCAGTTGCCAGGAAATGGAGCACAGCTGGACTTGCACAAGAGGGGGGATCCCGGTGGGCTTACGGATAGCAGCTATCAGGTCAGGTTCCAATTGGGCACACAGCCCAGTCCAGTCCAGTCTGTAGGTGAGGATAATGTGCCTGTCCTCCATTGTTGCCAAGTCCACCAGTGGCCTGTATTCAGGGGATGTTCCCATCTCCTATTCATCTGCAGCAGTTGCAATCTAGGGGGCAAACGGTGAGTAGCTGGTCAGTATTCCATATTTCCAAACACTACACTGCACTGCATGTTGCAACTGTAACAATATATTGTTGGATAGGCTGAAATGGTGGCTAAGTGTACTGTGACGCAGTTAGGTGTCATGGCCCGCAACCCCCCCCCCCGAAATGGCATCCGCCTGTCCTGTATGGAGGAGCATGTGGAAATTAGGTAATTCCGCTGACGTTGTGCACCGTTGTGGGAGGCTGTCGAGAACCGCCCTGCAACTCCTTATTGGATACCATTGGGCCCTATGGGTTACAGTGGACAAGGGTGATGTATGCCGGCAGTGACGGTACGCACCGCCGTGGACGTGACCGCCATTTTCTATCTGTTCACTCACTTGCTACCTGACCTTCAACAGGAGAGGACCTACACTGCAAGTGCTGCTGTGACCTGTGTCTGGAACTGGCCATGGCTCGTGTCACTGGGGAAATGGCCCCTGCCTTCACTGCTGCAGAGTTGGAGAGACTGGTGGATGGGGTCCTACCCCAGTACCGAATGCTGTATGGGCCTCCAGACCAACAGGTGAGTACACTGTGAGCACAATGCATGGGGCATGAATGCATGGAGTGCTGTGTGTGAGGGCCTCATGTGGGGGGGGGGAGTTGGTGGAAGGGCCCTGGGCAGCGTGCTGCATGTATGGTGGGCAACGTCTGTGCATAAGGGGATGTGAGGGCTATGGTGGGCCATGAGTGTAACAGGCAGGATGGTCTGACTGATACCTTTTCCTATGTGTATTTCTCTGCAGGTTAGCGCCCATCAAAAAAGGGTATATGGGGTGCCATCGCTAAGGACGTGCGGACTCTGGGGGTCTACGGCAGGTGGAGCACCCACTGTTGCAAACAGTGGAAGGACCTGTGACGCTGGGCACAGAAGATGGCGGAGGCCCAGCTGGGGATGGCCTCCCAACGAGGAAGGGGTTCCTGTCGAACCCTGATCCCCCAGATGGTCCCAATACTGGTGGTGGCCTATCTGGAGCTGGATGGACGCTTCAGGGCATCACAGCAGCCACAAGGGGGTGAGTACAGTGCCCCAATATACTACTTGCGCGTGGTGGGGTGGCTTCAGGTGGGGGATGTGGGCCTGTGGGTGCCCCTAGGCCAGGCCAGAGATTGCAGGGTAGGGCCCATGTTGAGCAGGGTCTGATGTAAACCTCCTCCAACCAAGCTAGTAGGCATCTACTACTGGGCAGGAGTCTGTGGGTCTCAGGTATGCTGCAATTGGCGTTTGGTATCCCTGTCCATGGGCTGGTGACTAGCATTGCGACTGTAAGTTCATTACCTAGTGTGTAGGGCTGTTCCCTGTGTGTGTGTCGTGGACGCCAACAGTGGTATTGTTGCCGCGATTGACCAAGGGTATCCTTTGTCTCCCCCCCCCCCTTTTTGTATTGTCACCCTTTCCTTATGTGCATTAGCATCATCTGGCAGAGGAGCAGAGGCACTGGTGACAGGGAGAGATGCATCCCACAAGGCCCAGGAGGCCGAATCCACTGACGGTGAGGGCACCAGTGGGACGGAGGGCGAGGGGAGCACCACGGCGTGGACAGGAGGGGACAATTCTGACAGTGATACGTCCTCGGATGGAAGCTCCCTGGAGGTGGCGAACACCTTTGTGCCTACCCCAACTACAGGTACAGCCGCCACCCCCTGTACCAGCACCGCCCTCCAAGCAGCCCCTCAGCGTGTTTCCTATGCCCGCTCACCCAGGAGGGTGGTCATCTCCTTTGCCCCAGGCACCTCAGGCCCTGCCCCAGTTAGCCCTGCTGCCCTGAGTGAGGAGGCTATTGACCTCCTGCGATCCATCTCTGTTGGGCAGTCAACCATTGTGAATGCCATCCAGGGGCTGGCAGCCCATTTGCAACAAAGAAATGTATTCCTGGAGGGCATTCACTCTGGCATGGCGGCCCAACAGAGATCAATCCAGGCTCTGGCCTCCTCTCTGACAGCAGCCATCGTCCCTGTTTCTAGCCTCCCCCCAACGTCCTCTACCAAATCCTATTCCCCTCAACCCCAACCTGTCCCAAGCACACAGGCAGACCAGCATGCACCCAGTACAACACACAGGAGTGGTTCAGGCAATCACAAGAACCACACATCATCCCACAGGCACTCACACAGACACCATCCCGAATCAGACATACCAACATCCACTGCCTCCACTGTGTCCCCCTCCTCCTCCCTCCCAGTTTTGTCTACACTCACACCTGGATGCACTATATCCTCATCCACTACCACCATCACACCTATCACTACACACACCTCACTGGCAGTCACCACCCCCACATCCATGCACATGTCCCCTGTGTCCTCTCCCACTGTGTCTGTGCCCCCTCCTCCCAAAGTACACAAAAGCAAGCACTTAGACACCCAACAGCCATCCACCTCACAACAGCATCCAGCTCATGCACCTGCACCCAAACACCGCAGACACCTCCTACAACCACTTCCTCTTCCTCCACTCCCAAACCTTCAGCCTCTTCCCGCCTCAACGTCCCTCAGAAGCTTTTCCTCTCCATCGTTGACCTCTTCCCTACCACTCCCTCCCCCCCATCCTTCACGTCAGGCCAGGGAGGTCAGAACCCAGGCAAGCACCTCAGCCACCCAGTCCACGGCCACAGTAGTGTCTACAGCTACTGCAGCTGGGAGAGGATCCCGGGCACCAGGCAGCAACACTGAAAGGGTGCCTGCACCAGGTGCATCAAGGAAGGGCAAGGAGGCACCACCAGCTGCTACAGGGAAGGGTAAGGAGGCACCCCCAGCTGCGGCAGGGAAGGGCAAGGAGGCACTACGAGCTGCAGGAGGGAAGGGCAAGGGGCAATCCCCGGCTGCTGCCAGGAAGGGCAAGGGGCTTGCACCAGCAGGCAGGAAGGACAGGAGACCTGGCGCTGGGGCTCATTCGGACCCCCCACCACCAACCATGGTGGTTCAGCCGTCCGAGGCTGCAGGGGATGGGCTGGAGCCTCCCCCGCCACTGCCAGCACCGACACCAGCACCACTGCCAGCAGCAGGTGCCCCAGTGGGCAGCCGTCCGAGGCTGCAGGGATGGGCTGGAGCCTCCCCCTACCACTGCCAGCACTGACACCAGCACTGCCACCACTGAGGAGCCATCACCGCCAGCGGACAGTGTTTAGCCCTGCCTCCATGGTCCTGGCCCCTACAAATACTGTGGGTCTGGCATCCAGGTGAGAGACTGTGACCTTTCACTTCCCAAGATCTGCATCACAGGGCACAATGTCACCTACAGACCCAGTGCAAGAAGCCACCCACTCACCCCATCCTTCCCAGGATGAAGCACACTGGGCACAATGCCCCCTCCAGAACCAGTGGAGAAGCCATCCACTCACCCCATCCCTCCCAGGATGAAGCACACTGGGCGCAATGCCCCCTCCAGAACCAGTGGAAGAAGCCATCCACTCACCCCATCCTTTCCAGGATTAAGCACACTGGGCACAGTGCCCCCTCCAGAACCAGTGGAAGAAGCCATCCATTCACCCCATCTTTCCCAGGATGAAGCACACTGGACACAATGCCCCCTCCAGAACCAGTGGAGAAGCCATCCACTACCCCATCCTTCCCAGGATAAAGCACACTCTGCACAATGCCCCCCCCAGAACCAGTGGAAGAAGCTGTCCACTCACCCCATCCTTCCCAGGATGAAGCACACTGGGCACAATGCCCCCTCCAGAACCAGAAGAAGAAGCCATCCACTAGAGAGACTGTGGCCTTGCACTAACCAGGACCAAGCAGTGGGCAAACCACCCACTTGAGAGACTGTGGCCTTGCACTCCCCAAGACCAAGCAGTGGGCAAACCACCCACAAGAGAGACTGTGGCCTTGCACTCCCCAGGACAGTGCACAGGGCATGTAGCCCCCTCTAGGGCCAGTGGTGCTGTACCATCTTCCGGCTGAGGTGCACCCCCCCATTCCCCATCCCCCTGAGATGCCTATGTATTTTCAACCTGATGCCCCTGCAGTGTTCTCTCCATGTTGTTGCAGGAGTGAGGTGGGGCCTTGGCCTATGTGTTGTCGCCCTGTGGCCCATGGACATTTGTAAATATATATATACGTTTGTATTTTGATGCACTTATTCTTAGTATTTTATCATATTACACCCACTTTCTTCAAATCATTTTGTCCTTGCATTATTCCTTAAAGGTACGGGGTGCATATGTAATGTTTGTGCATCTGGTTGTGTGTATGGTGTTGGGGGTGTTGCGTGTGTGTGTGTCACTCTCTTTTTCCTCCTCCCTCCCTTGTGTGCTAGGCAGCAGTACTCACCGTGGTAATCTTCGCTGGCGTTGATGTTCATAATGCATAAAAAGGTAGATGAGCATCGGTAATATGTGCAGCTCGGGCTCCATGGCGTCTTGGTTGTTCGCTGAGTCTCCACAGGTGAGCCCTTTGACTTCTGTGTTATGTTTCCCCCATGCTTCTGATGTCGTTGGTACCACCCCAGAAAAGGTGGCAGATAGACCTGTCATAATAGTATGGGCGGTACATTGCCTTCCACCTGGCTGTTGGCAGTTACCGTCGTTGTGCTTGTTGATTCCACCATGGCGGTCGGTGTGTTAAAGTGGCTGTCTGTCTGAGCGGTTTCCGCCGTGGTCATTATTCCACTTTGGTTACCGCCGGCCTGTTGGCGGTATTACCACTACTTTATCACTGACCGCCAAGGTTGTAATGAGGGCAAAGTCTTTTTAAGTCACTTAACTATATATATGTAAGTCTCCTCTAAGGCAGGCCTATGTAGTCCTATGCCAAGGAGCTGTATATTGTTGAGACAGACATATATTTTCGATGTGTCTATATAGCAAAACCCTAAAATGTTGGTGTTTGCTAAAGAAAGTTAAATAGACTTATTAGGTTACGACAGAGTTAGTGGTTGGCACTCCAATGCGTCTAACTTCTGACAGAGGCTACTTAACTCTGTCAAGTAAGGTATCAAATTAAAGGGGCCATCAAATGTGACTCCATGATGCAGTGGGCATTTATGTCCGCTTTAATGCTTGCCATGTTTGCGAAAGTAGCCACAGACCAAGCTAGGCCCTTTTCTGAGAGCCTGCAGCTTTTTAGTAAATTTAAGTGAAAATTGTAATTTAAAATGCACTATTTTCTTAATGTTCTTGAGTGACCTTCCTTGAGGAAGGTGTGCTTGATAGCTTGGGTCGCTGCTGCTGTTCATATGGGGTTTTACACTTGGGTTTGGTTGGACCAATTGGTAGAAGTGGGCTGCAGTGTCCTAAGAAAAACCTGCACCTTTATATATTTTTTTAACAAATAAGCACTGGATGGAAGTAATCAGTGTTAATGTGATGCTACCAACAACATGACCTTGGCGATCAGTCAAGATGCAGAAGTCAAGCCAAAAAGCTCTCCAAAGTATATCTGAGGAATATTCAGTAACAGGGCCATGTAAGGAATCAGATGTGGGCACCCTGGAGGTACACAGATATGTTTTAAGGGTTTATTAACTTGAGGTCCATTCAACATTTTAGCATTTTCTTGTAAAAAAAACCTTATAAAACAAGCCGGAAAGAATGACATGAGGACAAGTGATGTATTTTAGCAGTTTGCTACAGACAGGTTTATTTTTCTGTTGCGAGCATTCGTCTGTCGATACAGGGACACACCATTTCACAGTTGTCTACACTGTTCTACTGAATTTACCTTATGACTTTGGTGATGCAGCAAAGTACTCCCTTGCCGCACATACGGCAAGTGCAGGTCTGTAATTGCAAATGTACTTTTATAGTGCTTATGACCCCTCACAAGGCATTAAAGTGATTTTTCGGCGAATATTGCCCTACTCTGGAATCCAAGATTAGTAGTTAGTAGGTTACTACAATTTTTTGTGCTTGTACATCTGAGGTCATCTTCTCTTATAAAGGTGATTAATATCAAGATTTTGGAAGGCCAGGTGGGGTGGCCGCTCTTTTTCTTCCTCAGCTACTAAGCTGTGGAATACTTTGCTCACCCACAATTGTTGGGTTAGCCTCTCATGCAGCCTTTCGTAAGCAACTAAAAACATGGCTTTTCTCCCTCCTGTGATGTTAGTGTGTTAGGCTCTTTTCCATTATAATTGTCTTTTCACCAGTATTAGAGCATTGACAGCTTGGTATGACGCCCGGTATAAACACCAAATACAAACATATTTGAAAAGAGGGAGCTTAGAGTAGGGATACAATGATAGGTATGGAACTGAAATAGGGAAGTAGCAAGTACTTTTTGTATGCAGTGATTGTGTGTGCTTGTTAGTTGGGTGGCCTGGCTAAAAAGGAGGGGTGAAAGTTTGAGAATGATGTTTGGGAGTTCGTAGCAAAATGTAAATTAGTTACATATATATGTATGTGTATATACATACGTATGTGTCTGTACATGTATATAAATATATATATATACTTTCACTGAAAAAAAGTTACAGGGACGTTATAGTTAGGAAATAGAATTTAAAAAAACATATAAATTCTCTTTAAAAAAAAAACGTTATAGGGATCTTATAGCTAGGCTCACATTCTAAATGTATAAAACCATAGAAATTTACCTTTTTTTTTTAAAAATGTATAGTAATTTTAATTACTATACATTAATCCAACTACCGCCACCACAGCCTTTGCCTGTGGCCAACCCCCTATAACACCCAACCTTGCGCCGCGCAAAGGCTTTGGCCGTGCACGGTGGTGTTGGCTCAGGACCTGGTCTGCAGACAGTCCCTGTGGCCAACCCTCCTAACCACCCAAACCTGAAAGAGAGAGAGAAAGTGAGAGATTGAGAGAGAGAGAGCGGTTTAGGCTTTGATGAATGATATACTTACAATGAGATATTTCAGACAAATTGAAAATAAAAATGTTTTTGTCGATTAAAAAGAGTGAGATCACCTTACAGTATGTGACTGAAATATTTATAGTTGAAAAGAAACGACAGCAGGAAATGACCACTGACTCACCTAGACTAGAATCCTTAACCTTTAGTGTGCATGTCTGAGACCTTAGGCCAGAGGTGACTCCTTACTGTGCAGCGTCCAGACTTAGCTATTACATTCAACCCACAGATTTTGAGGGTAAAAAGACTTCAACGTTCCATCACTAAGAATGTTCAATAGTGAAAATACTACAAAATAAATAGACACACTGCCAAGCAATACTAGGTTTTGAACCTCCAGCCTACTGATTGACAGCACAAGACATTGATCATTCGACCAGAAGCGACTCTGTTCTGCTCTGCATCCAAACATAACTATAACATTGGTACCAAACATATTGATAGTCTGACTCTTTGAAGGCATTGTATGGAGAGACCATTGCAATAATGATCTCTCTCGTTCTTTTCCATCCCATTTTAGGATGGAAGAGAGAGAGAGAGGGTGACAGGACTGCGGAGGAGCCTCAAGGCCTCTGCAGTCCTAGCCGGCTCCCATCATTCTGCGGGAACTGCCATTGCTCCCACAAGCAGGGAGCTGCTTGAAATACTAGCTCTCTGCTTGTGGGAGCTATGTGTTCATCATTTTCCTATACGGATATTTGAGTGCAGGGAAACATATGAAACCTTCATTTTCTGCAAGTGAGAGCTGTTTGAGAGCCAAGTTAGATAATGTTACATGAGATAATGTTAAATAAACGTATAAAGAGCTTGAATACCTGAGGGTGTTTTGGTGCTGATCCTGCTGAGCCGAAACACTGAGACCACATGAAAGATTTAAAAAAACAGGTTTTTAAGGCCTTCCAGAAGGCCAGGAGATTAGGTAACTCCTTGATTTCCAGGGGTAGGGAGTTCCTTTCCTCCGTAGCAATCAACCGGAAACTTCTTCCTCCCCTTGAGGCTTTCTTGAATCTGGGGATGCATACGTTTTTAGATTCTGCCGATCGGAGAGTCCTGCGCGAGGAGTACCATTAGAGATAATCCTTTGGGAATTCTGGACCAGATCCATGTAATGTTTTATAAATAATACATAAATCTTTAAAAATTATTCTTTTATAAATCGGGAGCCAGTGTGGTTTCCTTAAAGCCTGATTGAAATTTATGAATCTTTAAAAGAAGGCGTTCTGCAGCATTCCGTATGACCTGCAATTTATTTATTAGTTGTTGTTGCAGATTAGAATACAGGCTGTTGCAGTAATCTAATTTAGAGAGAACAAGAGATGTAACCACCAGCCTCTGCAATTCCGGGGGAATGTAGGGAAGAATCTTCTTTATTGTTTTTAAAACATAAAAAGCAGATGAGATAACTGAATTCCTGGTTGGTAAAAATCAACTTGCCATCTAGGACAATCACAAGATTGTCGGCCTTCATCACTGGGGACAGTAGTGCCCCCAGCTCTTGTGGTCACCAACGTGGGGACCAAAATGAGGTTTGGGTTCCAAATAGCAGAACTCCAGTTTTATCTGAGTTCAGTTTTAAACAATTCCTTTTCATTCAACCACTGACTGCTAACATGCAGTCATGGAATTTGGGACCTATCTGGAAATCATTATTGGTCAGAGAGATGACAATCTGGGTGGTGTCTGCATAAGAAGTCATGGGGAAGCTGAACAACGTATCAGGTCGGCCAGAGGGGTTACATAAACATTAAATGTAGTAGGGCTCAAAGAGGACTCTTGGGGCATCCTAGATGGCAGCAAAAAAGGGTGAGATACAAAATCACCCAGGGCTACTAATTGTTCACGGCTGTGGAGAAAGAATCCAAGAAGATTCACCGCCATTTCTTTTATCCCTAACTGGGCGAGGAGGATGAGAAGCAGCTCGTGGACCCCAGTACGAAATGCTGCTGATAAATGAAGTAACAAGTGCAGCACTGGCTCCATTATCCAATGATGCTTTCATTTCTTCGGTTGCTTTAATAAGGGCTGTTTCTGTGCTATAGCAGCACAGAAGGATGATGGACACTCACCCCCAGTCACAGATCTGGGTTTAATCCATCTTTCTTTTGCTCACCATGCCACCCCAGTATGGATTCGGCCATATACAAATCAGTCTTGACCCTGTTCCCCATGGGAACAGTCCAGCCCGAACTGCCAGGCCCTGCCTGGACAGTAAATAAGCTTCCTGGGACTGGTTTCAGGGTTTCACCCCTCCTCAGCCAGGATAGTTTGAATCTAGTGGCACAGTGAGCAAAGGACCCACGTCTGGGCATACCCAGCAATTTTAGCAACACAAAAGGATGATGGACAGAGTGTTGAAACTTTCCAAACATTCTCCCCCTGTCACAGTTCTGGATTTAATCCATTGTTATTTTGCTCACCACGCCACCCCAGTTTGGACCCAGCCATATGCAAATCAGACTTGACCCCTGAGGAGTTCCCTGATTAACATATTGCCTGAGCCTAATTCTCCATTGCTGACGGGGAGCCCACAGCTCGGGGAACTATTTTGGTCTGAAGCTGTAGCTTGACCCTCATTACCTGCGGTAGAGGTGTATTTGGTAAACCTATTATAAATCAATTCTACTTTATTTCAGAAAAAAACAGCTACTGTATTACAGAAAGTTTGAGTTTTACCAGCCAGTTTATCGGTTGATGGAGTGGGGAGTTTAACAATTGTACTAAACAATTCCTTGGTGGAATCTTTAGAAGATTTAATTTTATGCATAAAACAAGAGAGTTTTTGCTCTAATGATAATTAATTTATGCTCTGCCAACAATTTCTTGTACTTTATTTTCTCAGCATCATTGAAGTCTTTCCTCCATAGTCTTTCTTGTCTCCTACCGCCCTGTTTAAGTTTCCTCAGATCCTCAGAGAACCAAGGGGCTGAGAATTTACCTTTCCGAGATCTGGCTACCCTAACAGGAGCAAGAGTATTGATGGCCCCAATAATTCAATTAGAGAGATTTGATGTAGAATTATCAATATCCTCAGATAAACACATGTGAGACTTTTCAAGGGCTGAATTAAAATCATCAGCTTGAATTTTATGCCATGCCCTGGTAGGAGGGAAAGTATTTGTACTGTAAGCATTTGCCCTGACATATTATAGCTAATATAAAAAAAGATAGCCTTATGGTCTGACCAGGTTAGAGGTAAAACCTCAATGTTAGTCAGAGGGTCATTGTTAATAGAAATCCCATCCAGGATGTGCCCAGCTAAATGAGTGGGCTCCATAATTATTTGTGAGAAGCCAAGAGTAGCCAAACTTTGGGTGACAACTGTTGTGTCACTACCCGAGTGCACCTCTAGATGGAAATTGAAGTCCCTGAGGATTGTATAATTGTTTTCAAGAGTATTCGATTTGAGGAGGTTACCTACTTTAAGGGCAAACTTCAAACATGGACCTGGAGGGCAGTGCACTAGGAGTCCCTTAAAACACTGTTTGCTGTGTAGTATGAAGGAAAACTCTAGGGTCTCACAGAGTACTGAATATACCGTCTCAAAGGCGGTTGGGAATGAGATACTATAGATAACAGCGAGACCACCACCCTGTTTCATAATATTGAGTAACCCACTGGAGTGGCAGCCTCTAGATCATGGCCTGAAGTGCAGTCCGCCCAATTTGCCGTTACAAACACTAGCTTGGCTTTATGCGATTCTACAAAGAGTTTAAACTCCACGCAGTGTTTCACGAGTAACCTGGAGTTAATGAGGGCACATTGAATATTACTTAACTTTCCCAATGCTACGTGCGAGTTCCCCTGATTTAATGTGGAATGGGTGTAGGAGCTAAGGTCCATGTTGCCTAGTAGTGAACTCCATATATTGCAAGCATATATGGTCCTTACCTCCGATGAGAAGTCAATTTTAGTACACTTTGTGTCGTTATGTTTTCCATTAAACGCCAGACGTTTTTCCCTAGTGAAGTAAATCCTTCCTGCCGCATTCATGTCCCAACAGGCAGGGGGACTGACCCGAGGTGCGATCCAGGTGCTGACATGCGCAGACGGCCTTGCCTTTGGCATGCCAGCAGCATGCCTGCTTCGTGGACGCACATTGTTGTTGTTTAAATATCCCACCACAGGCTGGGGGCAAGTCAGAGCAAAAAGCTATGTCCCGGGTGTGGGCACCCTAGGACATAGCAGGAGCCAGCCCTTGGGGGTAACAGTCCCCAGGGACATCACTGATTTCACGAGGATCATCTGGGGGATGTGATGGTCTCTCATTATTGAAATTATGCCTCACGAAGGTGGCGGTCCCTAGGGCTGCAGGGCGGGCCAGGCAACTGTCCTGCATTGTTGACAATTTGTGCCCCAGGAAGGTGGCAGTCACTGGGGCTGCTGGGGGGCCGGGTGGCCACCTCATTTAAGAATTATGCCCCAGGGAAGGTGACAGTCCCAGGGCTGCTGGGGGGGAGCTCTAACCCCCACACACATGAGTTTATCCCTGGGGAGGTGGTGGTCTCTGAGGTTGCAGGGGTGGCTGGGTGCCCCCGTATTCAAAATGTCAATGTCCCCGAGATCTGGCCCTCCTGCGGACTTCTTAAAAACAAGCACAGCAGGCCGTGCTTGCTTTTTTACATTTTTCCTTCAAATTTGCGACATCGCCATGAAACTGCATCAAAAAAGATTTTTTTTTAAAGTGTTCTTTTAACACTGGTGTTGACCACTGCATCAGACCTAAGGGGTCAGGGTGTACCTACCCTGGCCCCTTTTTTTTCCAATATTTTTCTGGGACTTGGTGAAACTGAGTCTGAAGATGGCTGCAAACACTTCCTGGTTTGAAGTGTTGTCAGCTAATCAGAGCTATGCAGCTCCATCCATGAGCTTTTGTTATTCACTAGGTCATCGAGGAGGATCTGCGGCCCTAGATATATAAATGTATTTTCTCTTCAATATCTCAAAAACTACTGAACGGATTTGCACTGAATAACTGAAAATGTAATCTGTGTACCGAAAGCTACCTTTCTACCAAATTTGGTTTCAGTCCGATCAGCGGTTTGGGCTGTAGTCTTGTTTAAAACTCCTTTGGGAATTAACATGGCAAACGCATGCTTTTTTAACCCTCTTTTTCTTGGACCACGCATGATGGATCACCACGAAACTTTCCATGCGTCACAAGAATCACCGACACATTTTGTTTTGTGAAGATTTTGTGAAGATTCATCAAACAGTGCCAAAGAAATAGGCAAGACAAAAAATGCTTTTTCTATGGAAGCATGAGCCTAACTATAACAACCTAGTGGTGTTCACCACTAGGATATATATGAATATGATGCTTGGTAAATTTAAGGTTGCTTGATTGATCCCCTCTATATAAATACCCATATGTATATTAAAGTGCCAATATGTACATGGTTTGTGGTCCACATTTATCTTGTAGTTCATTTTTATGCCTTCAAATAACTGTAATTAACTTACATATAACTTACAGATATATAAATGTACACATGCTACTTATTGGAGTTATTAATAGCAAGCATAACACTCTATATATGCACCTATATGTAAACAGAAGCAGCAATTTTGATGTTCTGACATGCGCTTGTCATAAATAGTTTTCCCTTACACAAATGTTTGTACTTATACCTGGATGCATAGTTCAAAGTACAAGTGTACTTGTATAAATGAGAAGTTTAGTTTGTCATGCCTGAGAATACTGTTGTTGTATATTCTTGGGTTGTGAGTATAGTCGTCAGGTGTGGGAAAAACCGCTCGTAACTAATCTTCTGAAGTGCATATGGTTGTCTATGGATCTTATGTTTGAGGGTCGGGAATTCCATAGTTTGGCTGCTTGAACAGAGAAATATGTTCCACCCATTTTGTTCTGTAATGTAGGAAGTAAGAGCTGGAAATTTATTCTTGAGCGTAGGTTCCTTTGTTTTATGTTTTTTTTTATTTTCTACCTGATGAAGAGTGGTCCTTTGCCATTGTTAGAAATGGGATCTTTGGTTGGCAGTCAGGTTACCCCCTGTCCTAGCAAGGACCCTCACTCTAGTCAGGGTAAAGGAGAATCACCCTCAGCTGAGCCCCTCCCACCCCCTTGGTAGTTTGGCACGAGCAGGCAGGCTTAATTTCAGAGTCTAGGTGCAAAGTATTTGTACCAACACACACAGTAACTGAGTGAAAACACTACAAAATGACACAACACAGCTTTAGAAAAATAGAAAATATTTATCTAAACAAAACAAGACCAAAACAACAAAAATCCACCATACACAAGTCAAGTTATAAATTAAAAAGCAAAAAGAGTCTTCAATCCTTGAGAAAACAGTAATAACACTGTTAAGGTTCAAAAGTACCTGGGTAGCGTCAAAATAACACCGCACGGGCGAGTGTGTGTCGAAACAGGGCAGCGATGCATCGATTTCTCAACCGCAAGCGAGACCATGCATCGTTCTTCCTCCGGTCGGGTCGGCATGCGTCGTTTCTTCTCTCTGCGGTACAGCGATGCGTCGATCCGGACAAGCACCTCGGGTCCAGGCAGGCTTTGCGTTGCTTTTCAGCACCCAACAAGGTTTGTGTCAAAAATCCTGCTGCATGGTATCAGCAAAACCGTGCTATGTGGGTTGCAACGTTATCAGCCTCCGTCAGCGGGTGTTGTGCGTCGTTTCTTAGCCGTATCTAGGAAGGTGCATCGAAATTTTCCCCGCACGGCGGTCTGTCCGTGGATTTTCAATCTTGGTCTGCCAGCTTCACCTATCAAGGCCTCAGGAACTGGATAGGGAACCACTTGACAGGGAAGGAGTCTCAGCAGATAGTCGAGGTGCTGGCAGGAGAAGTCTTTGATGGCCCTGAGACTTCAGCAACAGGAGGCAAGCTCAGGACAAGCCCTTGGAGATTTCTTCACAAGCAGGAATGCACAACAAAGTCCAGTCTTTGTCCCTTTTCATCAGGCAGAAGCAGCAACTGCAGGATAGCTCCACAAAGCACAGGCAGGGCAGCACTTCTCCTCAACTCTTCTCCAGGAAGAGGTTCCTCTTGATGTCCAGAAGTGATCTAATTTTTCAGGGGTTCGGGTGCCCTTCTTATATCCAGTCCTGCCTTTGAAAGGAAAATCTCTCCTGTTTGTGAAATCCTGCCTTGCCCAGGCCAGGCCCCAGACACACACCAGGGGGTTGGAGACTGCATGTGTGAGGGCTGGCACAGTCCTTTCAGGTGTAAGTGACCAGTCCTCCCCTCCCTCCTAGCACAGATGGCTCATCAGAATATGCAGGTTACACCCCAGCTCACTTTGTGTCACTGTCTAGAGAGAGGTGCAAACAGCCCAACTGTCAAACGAACCCAGACCAGGAATCCACAAACAGGCAGAGTCCCCGAATGGTTTAAGCAAGAAAATGCCCACTTTCTAAAAGTGGCATTTTCAAACACACAATCTCAAAACCAACTTTACTAAAAGATGTAGTTTTAGATTTTGAGTTCAGAGACCCCAAACTCCATATGTCTCTCTGCTCCCAAAAGGAATCTATGCTTTAATCATTTTTAAAGGGAGCCCCCATGTTAACCTATGAGAGAGATAGGCCTTGCAACAGTGAAAACCGAATTTGGAAGTATTTCACTGTCAGGACATATAAAACACATTAGTATATGTCCTACCTTAAGCATACACTGCACCCTGCCCATAGGGCTACCTAAGGCCTACCTTAGGTGTGTCTTACATGTAAGGAAAGGGAAGGTTTAAGCCTGGCAAATGGGTACACTTGCCAAATCGAATTGGAAGTTAAAATCTGCACACACAAACACTGCAGTGGCAGGTCTGAGCCATGTTTACAAGGCTACTAATGTGGGTTGCACAATCAGTGCTGCAGGCCCACTAGTAGCATTTGATTTACAGTCCCTGGGCACCTCTAGTGCACTGTACTAGGGACTTACCAGTAAATCAAATATGCCAATCATGGATAAACCAATCAACAATACAATTTACACAGAGAGTAAATGCACTTTAGCACTGGTTAGCAGTGGTAGAGTGCTCAGAGTTCAAAAGCCAACAAAAACAGGTCAGAAAAAATAGAAGGCAGGAGGCAAAAAGATTGGAGATGACCCTGCAAAAGGAAAAAAGTCCAACAGCCATGTATTGCTTTTTATGTGACACAAGGTAGCTCGAAGGAGGATCTTCTTGTAACTGGTAACAAGTGTAGGACCCCGCACCCCCTGCGGTGAGGTGAGAGAGGGTGAGGTCCAGGGGGCATCTTCAACAAAGCACCTGGCCTGTGTGAGTCCATAGGGGGCCCCTCCCATGTTCTTTGCAGGTGGGCCCACTACAGTTTCGTTACACCACTGCATGTAGGAGGAGTCTAGTGGCAACATTCTGAATTCTTTGTAGTCTTCTCATATTTGACAAAGTTGAGCCATGGTACAGACCATTAGTGTAGTCCAGCTTTGATAGAGCACGACAGATGTTAGTTTGAACCTTGTGCTGTAATGCTAGGTGCAGGAAAAAGCACTGCAATGTTTTCATTTTGAGAAAGCTTGACAATGCGAACATTGACAGTTTGTCTTTCATGGTAATTTCAAGTTTTTTTTTACCTCCTTAGAGACTTTGTGAGGTGGTCCTAGATCATCAGGCCAGGCCTAGCCAGGCGTGTATGTTTTACAGTAGCCCAGATGAGTAAATGAGTTTTGGAGGCATTCAATTTGAGGTGGCTCCATGTCTTCGATTGGTCAACAGCTCAGAAGCAACCAAAGAGTTTCAATGTTTTAATTTCCTTTCAGCTTTCCAATTTCAGAAGTATCTGTGTGTCATCTGTGTAGGTATAGCAGGTGATCTTAAACTCATTGATCTGGTAATGATTTCATGTTGATGTTGAAAAACATGGGTGAGATAATTGAGCCTTGATGGATTCTTGCTTTAATGTTGTATGATTTAGAAGGGAATGGAGGTACGTACATTATTTCTTCTGTTGTGTAGGTAGGATGTGATCCAAATAAAAGCTGTGCCTTCTATTCTGGTTTTGTTAAGTCTTTGAATGAGTGTATAATGATCCACTGTTTCAAAGGCCCCTGAAAGATCCAAGAGAAAAAGGGAAGCAACTCTGTTATGCTTCACTGTGTTTTTAAGGTGATCTCATGTAGAGATTAGGAGCAATTCAGTGCCTCTTCTTGGACAGAATCCAGTTTGGAAGTCAGAAAGTATGGAATTGCCTTAAATGAATTTTGACATCTAGGTGAATGCTGCCCTTTAACACGTTTGCCCAGGAGTAGTTGTTTGCTGTGGGTCTGTAGTTGTAGGGGTCTTGCCCAGGTTAGATTTTTGTTTTAAGGGTGGCATATGTATGCCTTTTTAAAGTCTTTTATGATAACTCCTTTCATTAAGGAGTTGACAAGTGTTTTATTGGGATGGCTGCTGATGTTGACAGTAGGATGTTTTTCAAGATTTGAGGTGGACATGGGTCAGAGGGACAGCCGTTGGTGATAGTTCTTTGAAAGACAACTGTGTTTGCCTTTGACAAGAGGGTATTGTCAGGAACAGGTTCAGGCTGTAATTTTGTTGTTTAAGTAGGTATGCAAAATATTTGCTTTAGATATGTAATGGTTAGCCAGTTTGTCACAAAATCCTGAGAAATGGTATTGGTAGCTTCTGTGCATTTTTGCTTAATAAATTAAGTGAGCATTTTAGAGCATTCTATTAGTACATTTTGCATTATGGTTGATTGACACACTTTGCATTGTCTATTTGGATTGAATAGTATATACTTTTTGCTTTTTCGATTATTTACTTGTATATTCTGTTGTGTCTGTGTAGGCATATCTTGTATTCAGAGGTGTTTGTTTGGAGTCAGTAGCGTTGAATCTTATTATTTTGTTTGAGCTTTTGATAATTCTCCATTCATCCAAGGGTTTTTTTTTTTTTTGTTATGCTTAGATGTCTTCAATGAATTAAGAGAACAAAAGCTCTCTGGTGCCATCCACAGAGTGTGTGTACAGAATTAATGGCGATCATATCTATGTTGGAGGCTAGTAGTAGATTTTCTAGTTCCTCCAAATTCAGCTTGTTCCATGGTCTGCATGTGGTTCAGGGTAGGATGATTTTGGTTGTAGTGAGCTTTGGTGTCTTGTGTTGGAAGGCAATGAGGAAGTGGTCTAACCATGTGATAGGAGTAATCTGTTGGAGTGTGAATAGGTGGTGGTTGGCAGCAATGATATCTACTGTGCGTCCAGGGATATGTGTGGGGTTAAAAACAAGTTTGCTGTTGTGTGTGTCTAAGCCAATGAGCATGGTTAAGGGGTCTTGTAGCAGGGTGTCAGTATTATGTGGTATGACTGGGGAGTCTTGCCATGTAATATTAGCACATTACCCTGTAGTGGACCTCGGATTCACACTAGTAAATCTTAGCTCAGTCCTGGTAGTGTGTGTCAAAGAACAGTCAGGCAACTTAGAGGAACATGTGTAAGCCAGTTCACAATACTAACATGGACGATAAGTAAATTGACGCGACTCGAAATAAATCCAATTGAGAAAATTTAAGCTGATTTTTATTTAAATTTAGACACCAAAATAAAACTTTTAAGTTATACACAACCTTCATTATGAATTTTAGAAGCTTTGGAAAATAGGGTATTTTCATTATTTAAATGGCTCCCATTGAGATCATTGGAGAAAATCAAAATGTGCACTTGGGCAATTACAGGGTGAGTTCCTGGGAGCCCATCCGGGCTTAAGGTTCTGCGGGGCCCTAGACCAAGAGTCAATAGTCAGTTTCTTTTTAACTTGCCCGGGAGTCAGAGTGCAGAGGTGCTTTGGCTGTCCTTGGTGCTGATGGGTCTGCAGCTGTTGGCACATTTGCACCACTTGGCAAATGGGTACTTGGATGTGGACGCACACTCTACTCTTTGGATGGAGAGGACTTTGGGGGCTTAGCCCCAGGAATCAACAGTTGGAACTTCACCACCACATCCGGTGTCTCCGGGTGCAGAGGTGGCTCCTAGCTGTTAATCACGGGAACTGGACACAGCAAAGATGCTCTGCTGCTCCTCTTGAGGTCTCTTTAGGATGCAGAACCACAGGAAAGAGTTGTTGCTAATGTCAGTCTCTATGCTGGTTGCCTGCTCTGGAGTCGGTGGTGTCTGAGCAGCATTGGGTTCCGGATTGGAGACAGTGGCACTTTGATGGCTGGAAGTAATCTGGCAGGCAGTAGAGGCTTGATACTTGGCAGAGACCTCACTCCCACTCTTTGGACGCTGGACACCAAGTTTCTTTAGGCTCACACACTTGGGGCCTGTAGGATCACAGTTCTTTGTCTTCAACATGGCATTTACTCCTCCAGTTTGCAGGGGACTGGTACCATCAGTCAGGGGAGTCTTTCTTGGCTTCTCCGTGTCCACTGGGATCACTTTTGGTGGGACCAAAAAGCTTTAACCTGGGGTGCACGTCAGTCACTCAGTTCCAGTGATAGTCTCAGTAGGTCACTTCTGTGTCCTCTCTTCGTGCTGTGGTTGGAGTCCAGGTCCTGTTGTTGGTGACAGCATCCTCTTTGTGCCTCTTCTTCTTTGCAAGTAAGAACTAAGGGTCTGGTGTCAGGGGAGCCCATTAAATCTTAATTTAGGGGGTGTCAAGGGTGTGGGGACAGGGGCCAATTGGCTACTGATACCCACGCTAGTCCGCCCCTGCAGAGACAACTTCTTGTGTCACTTTGATGATGTCATTGTCTATCCAGAACTCACTACTCCTAAGGGTTGCCAAGATGGCAGAACCCTACCTTGGCTGTACAGACCTTCTACCCCACCCTAAAGGTGTGGCTAGCCTTTTAGAGGTGTATGCCTCCTGCATAGCCAATTCTCCCACCTTTTGGGCTGGACAAGGGTGGAAGGCCTTTGTCACTTGTCCTGGAGGACAAATAATTACATATCAAGAGCGGTGGAAGCCTTTGAGGCTCACCGCTTTGATGATCTTTTCACACTAGCTAGCCTGGGAGGGAGGAAATCTGTCCTCCTGCCTGCCCAGGCCCTTTGTCTCTGTCCTGTGGAAGTGCCATCACAACCAGCAGGAGGACAAACTCTTGTCTGTGGTAGTGGAGGCTTGAGTTAGTCCACCAAAACAGCAGCGAGCTTGGTAACTTGGTGGGAACACTCTAAGGGTGCCACCAGGGCACATGCTAATTAATCTTGAGCATAGGCATCGTGCTCAGGGTTAAAAAGCAAGGTGTTTGATACCAAACTAGGGGGAATCAGCTGGGCCATTAAGGAAATGGACATCTGGGAACTGCCCAGACACCAGTCCATGATATCCTATGGACCACTGGTTAGTCGTGGTAGCATTACATTTTAAAAGCTATCACAAGGTCATATATGCTCATGCATGTATGTCCTCTCTCATAGTATGGTGCACCCTGCCTCCTGGTCTATAGGAGGCCTGCCATATGTGTGACTGACCTCTCTATAGGCAATAAGAGGACTGCCTGCACCTGCCTTGAGCAGTCTCACAATCGAGCAGCAGGCTACTCGTGCACGCTGACATATAAGCTCTGCAGTCACACTTTTACTCGGGTCATACAGGGTAGCACAATCAGTGCTGCAGCCCTGGTGACCCCTTTACCACTCTGGCCCTGGGTACCAGTTACTATGGATTTATAGGGGTGCAAGATACAGTTTAAGGGAAAGAGCATGAGTACTGAGGTCTTGTTAGCAGTTCCAAAACAACAGCATCAAGCAGCAAAAAGTGGGGGAGTGACCATCCAAAAAGGGGCACTTGGCAACAGGTGTGGCATATTAGGTTTATCAAACCATATGCTGCAATCACCAAGGATGCCCAGGTTTGAGTATTTTGTAAGAAAGTGTGATCTCTCTGGGAAGGTTGAATTACGAGGTGATGGTCTGTAGAGAAGGAAAAAACTGTAGGAAGCCTGCCTGGTGTGTGGTGGGTACCTAATGTACTTACATCTTATACCAGGTGCAGGTATCCCCTGTTAGTGTTGTGTAGGCAACATCTAGAAGCCAGGCTCTCTAGAGGTAGCTGTGGATGAGCAGCCAAGGTTTATCTAGGAGACATGCAAAGCTCATGCAGTATCGCTGTAGTCACACAGCAATTACACACGAAAGGAAACACTCAATGTTACAAAAATAAAGGTACTTTATTTTAGTGACACAATTATCAAAAGTACTAGATAGACAACCCTCCAAAAGGATGTAACTAAACACACTAACTATGTACAATAGTAATCAGAAATAGGCATAAAAAAGAATAGAAAACAGTGCAATAGCAACAGACAATAGTGACCCTAGAGGGAGCCCAAACCCTAAAAAAATGGAATGTGAATGCAGGACCCCCACCCAGGTAAGTGGAATCTGTAGGGGTGAGCTGGAGGAACTATGAACCTTAAAATGTAAGTACCACAGTGCCCCCCAGCGACCAGGAAGAAAGGAGTAAGTTACTGTTTTTTCCCAACACCACCAAAAGGAATGAAAAGAAGGATAATGCACCACCCAGGCAAGACTGCTAGTAACCAGCAATAGATTCCTGAAGAGCAAAACCAGAAAAAGAAGGGGACCAAGTCCATAAGTCACAGGAGTGTCCAGTGGGAGCAGGAGCAACTACCATCCCGTCTGTGGTTGCAGGAGCTGGTCGACGATATGACGGTCAGCACTGCGGCGCCCTGGAGTTGGCGAAGAGTTCCTGGAGAATGCAGTTGACATCTCACGCTGGATCGAGGACTGCAGTCTGTTTGTGGCGTGGAAAAGCCACCAATAAGCCTTGGCAAAGGCAAGAGTAGTGGTAGACAAAAAGTGGAGCTGCCGGGGACCAGCTAGGCTCAGGAGGAGTCAACCCATGGAGGGGAGTACCAGGGGACCGTTGCGATGCAGAGAGTTCACAGAAGAAGAGGGAGCCCCCACAGGAGATCACTGGAAGAGGACCCAGGAGTTGCAGAGGAGCCCAAGCAGCACAACTGAAGAAGTCTGAAGTCTCACAGTGCAGCAGAAGCACGCTGAGGGCTGTGCATCACAGGGAAGAGTGCTGGAGGCTGTGGCTACATGGAGCCTGAAGATCCCTTGGAGGAGATGCCAACAAGCCTTGGTAGCTGTAAGAGACGTGGTGCATAGGGGCACTGTTGTGCTTGGGAATGCAAGGGCTTACCTTTACCAAAGTTGGACTGCTGGCAAAGAGGACCAAGGGGACTAATCCAGACCACCACCCATGATGCAGTATCCACACAGTTTAGGAGGATAGGAGATCCACGCAGCCGGTCGTTGTTGCAGTTGGTACCTGCAGATGCAGGGGAGTGACTCCTTCACTCCAAAGGAGATTCCTTCCTTCCTTTTCATGCAGATTGAAGTCTTGCCACCCTCAGAGGATGCACAGCCAGGGAAATGTTGCAGAAGCTTGAAGGAGCCATTGAAACAATGTTGCAAGCAGAGTCTTCTTCATGGATGCAGATTGTTGGTTCCTGGAGGGTCCAATTGCAGTTCCAGAGTCTTGCTCATCAAATCTGAGGACTCACCCAAGAGGGAGGCCATAAATATCCCTGAAAGAGGTATTGGTCACCTAGCCAGGTGACCACCTATAAGGAGGGGGCTCTGATGTCACCTCCCTGACCTGGCCACTCAGATGCTCCCAGAGACCTCTTTCCACCTTGAATTAATGATGGCAGAATCAAGGAGCCCACGGGAGGAGCTCTGGGCACCACCCCTGGGGTGGTGATGGACAGGGGAGTGGTCCCTTCCCTTTCCATTCTCCAGTTTCATGCCAGAGCAGGGAGTGGAGGTCCCTGAACCGGTGCAGACTGGTTTATGGAAGGAGGGCACCAAATGTGCCCTTCAAAGCATACCAGTGGCTTGGGGAGGCTACCCCTCCCACGCCATGTAACACCTATTTCCAAAGGGAGAGGGTGTTATCCCCACTCTTCCAAAGGAAATCCTTTGTTATGCCATCCTGGGTTAGAGCTGAACAAGCAGCAGGAGGGCAGAAACCTGTCTGAGGGGTGGCAGCAGCTTGGGCTGTCCGGAAAACCCCAGAAAGCTGGTAGCAGCAATCCTGGGGGTCCTCTAAGGAGCTCACAGAGTGAAATGTAATCATACTTCTGACATGTTTGAAAGTAAACATGTCTAGCTTCGGAGTTACCATGTATGTAGCTGGACATAGGTAGTTGCCTATGTCCAGTGCACGCGTAAAATGGCATCCCTGCACTCAATAAGTCCATGAAAATGGGGCTGGAATTCGCAGGACCACCTCTGCTCATGCAGGGGTGCCCTTAGTCACAGAAACCTGCTCCCTGTCCTCTGAGCTAGGAGGTCCTACCATAGGGGTGACTTGCCAGTGGCATGCACCCTTTCATGCAGGCTGCAATGGCAGGCCTTCAGATACACTTTGCACGGGCTCCCAATGGGTGGCATAATAAGTGCTGCAGCCCATGGGGGACCCTTGGTGCCCCAGTGCCCTTGGTAACATATACTAGGGACTTATATGGGGGCACCAGTAACCATAGAAGGGGCTTGTGGTCTTTCTGAACAAGGAAGTGAGTGCCAAACAAGTATAGCCTCAGCCCAAACCACAGCAAAGGCCTCCATTTCTATGGCTGGCCAACGCTTTTCCCTAGGGGTCAACCTTCTGTTATTAAAGCTACAAGTTGGTCCTGGCCCTCTGTATTAAGCTGTGACAGTACTTCCCCAATCCCTATCTCAGAAGCATTTGTGTGAATAAGAACTGTTTGGAGTAGTCAGGGCTTCTTAAAATAGGTGCAGAGCACCAGACCTGTTTGAGATCTTCAAAAGCTTTTTGATATCCAGCTGTCCATAAAACTGTCTTGGGTATTCTTTTTGAGGTGAGGTCATTAAGAGAAATGCAATGAAGCTATAGTTCTTAATGAACTTCCTGTAATACCCAGTGAAGCCTAAAAGGCTCTCAACTGGGTTTGAGTAGTAGGGGGAGTCCAGTCCAAAATGGTTTGAATCTATCCCTGTAGTGGTTGAATCTGGCCTCCACCTACGAGGTGGCCCAGATATACAACCTTCACCTGCCCTATCTGGCTCTTAGAGGCCTTGATAGTGAGGCCTGCCTTCTGCAGAGCCTCTAAAACATTCCACAGGTGGACCAGGTGATCCTCACAGGTGGAGCTAAAAACAGCTATATCATCCACATAAGCTGCACTATAGGCTTCCAATCATTGGAGGACTGTATTCACCAGCCTCTGAAATGTGGCAGGTGCATTTTGCAGGCCAAAGGGCATCACTGTAAAGTGATAGTGCCCTCAAATGGGTGAAAATGCTGTCTTGGTTTTAGCATCATTTGATAACTTGATGTGACAATATACAGCAGCCAAATCAAATGTGCTCAGATACTCGACAGATGCCAGTGTATCTATTAGCTCATCCACCCTAGGGATAGGATGATAATCTGTTTTTGTTACAGTGTTGAGCCCTCTATAGTCAACCCAAAACCTAATTTCTCTCTTTTCATTTTGGGAGTGAGGTTTTGGGACCAGGACCACTTGAGTGCTCAATGACTCCCAAGTATAGCATTTACCGAACCTCAGATTTGATGCAGTCTCTGACATGGTCAGGTTGCCTGTAAATTTGTCTTTTTATTGGCAAACTGTCCCCTGTGTCAATAGTGTGTTCACACCAAGTGATTTGATCAGGTGTCAATGGGAATACTTCTGAGAACTGTCCCAGTAGATTCCTGCAGTCTTCTTTTTGTGACTCAGAGAGGCAGTCAGCAAGGACTACCCCATCAACTGAGCCATCAGCTGCAGTGTGGGGAAAAAGGTCAGGGAGAGGGTCCCTCTCTTCTTCCTGTTCCTCATCAGTGGCCACAAACAGGGTCATATCAGTCCTTTAATAATAGCATTTAGGTGGTTCACACGAAGCACCCTGAGGGGGCTCCTGGGAGTGCCTAGGTATACCAGGTAGGTAGCCTCACGTTTTTCTCCACTATTGTGTGGGGACCACTCCACTTGCCCTGGAGGCTCCAGGACCCACACTGTCTTTCCTGGCTGGTATACAGTCTTCTGGTCATGCCATTGCTTTTGCAGCTCCTGGCTGGCCTGAAGTTTTTCAGTGGCCTTCTTCATATACTCACCCATCTTTGATCTGAGGCCAAGTACATAGTCCACTATGTCTTGCTTGAGAGATTGCTCCCAGCCTTCTCTTACAACACCAATAGGACCTCTAACAGGGTACCCAAACAGAAGTTCAAATGGGCTGTAGCCCACACCCATCTGAGGGACCTCCCTATAAGTGAAGAGGAGGCATAGCAATAGGACATCCCATCTCCTCCTGAGTTTTTCAGAGATTCCCCATGATCATGCCTTTGAGAGTTTTTTTTAAACCTCTCTACCAAACCATTGGTTTGGGGGTGGTGAACTTGTAACACCACACTCCTTCAACATTGCTTTTAGGTATGCAGAAATGAATTTTGCATCTCTGCTGATGCCACCTCTTTAGGAAAACCCAATCTTCAGAAGATGCAAAGAAGGGCTTTGGCCACTGCAGGCACTGTAGTGGTCCCAAAAGGAATAGCTTTTGGGTATCTGGTGGCATGGTCCAGCACCACCAGTATGAATCTGTTCCCAGAGGCTGTGGGAGGATCTAGGGGGGCAACAATATCCACCCCAGCCCTTTCAAAGGGTACTCCAACCACTGGAAGTGGGAGTAAGGGGTCCTTTGGGGTGCCACCTTTCTTGCCACTGGCTTGACAGGTGACAGAGGAGCAATAAAACTGCTTTGTGTCTTCTGACATATGGGGCCAGTGTCTTCTGACATATGGGCCAGTGAGTCTGTCCCAACTTTTGCTTTTCCCCAGGTGACCTGCGAGGGAAATGCCATGTGCTAGGGTTAACAACAATTCTCTGTACTGCAGAGGGACCACCAACCTCCTGGTGGCACCAGGTTTGGGTTCCCTGGGCTCTGAGTACAAGAGGTTGTCTTCCCGATACACCTTGTAAGTGCCACTGACATTCCCTGCTTCTTGAGTGACAGCTTCTCAAGTCCTCCAGTGTGGGACAAGTCCTTTGTGCCTTACTGAACTCCTCCCTGGCAGGCCCCCCTGAACCTAGGAGCACAACTGTGCCAGCTTGTAGCTTCTCTGGTGTAGGTTCTGCCAAGGGAGTGGATTCTCTCCCCTATGGGGTTGAATCCTCACTGGAGGCTGAAGTAGGGGATACTTTCTTGCCCTTCCTACTCTTAGTTTTGGGAAGTTCTTGGACCACTGTTCCAGGCTCCAAGTTTCCCTGACCCTTTTTCATGTTGGCCTGTGCTCTTGTGAGGGCACACATATGGCCTGTGATGCCCAGCACTGCTGCATGGGCTTCCAACTCCACTTCAGCCCAAGCTGAAGTCTCCAAGTCTTTCCCTAGTAGATACTCTACAGGTAGGTCTTTTTTCCCAAAACCACCAAAAGGACTGAAAAGAAAGATAATGCACCACCCAGACAAGACTGCAAGAAACCAGCAGTGGATTCCTGAAGAGGAAGGCCCGAAAAAGAAGGGGACCAAGTCCAGAAGTCACAGGAGTGTGTGGTGGTGGCAGGAGCCACTATCCACTGGTCTGTGATTGCAGGACTTGGTCGATGGTAAGATAAAGACAGTCAGCAAAGCAGCCCTGGAGTTGGTGGAGGACTACAGTCTGTCTGGGGAGTGGAAAAGCCACCAACACTCCTTGGTAAAGGCAAGAGTCATGATAGACAAAAAGTGGAGCTGCCGGAGACCAGCATAGTCCAGGAGGACTCTAACCACAGAGGGGAATCGCAGGGGACCCTCAGCGATGCAGGGAGTCCACAGAAAAAGAGGCAGCCTGTAATAAAGTGAATCCACACCAGATGAAGATATATGATAGGAGGTATTTATTACAGCCTCAACCAACCGCCAGCATATCAACTGTCATGCAGAGAACCCTGCATGACAGAACCTCAGAACAAGCTGGTTCCATGCCCAGTGTTCCGGCATGGAGCCATGTTACATCATTACACTTCTTCCTCTTTACATTAGAACAGAAATAACATGAGAACAAAAAACACATTTGAACAGAAAGAAAAAGAGGGTAGAAAGAACTACACAAAATCACGCAAATGTAAAGGAAACCTGCGTGTTCTGACACTCCTACGAGTATTATCAGACCTTAAATCAATGTCAGAGGGAAAACGATAAGAAGTATCATCTCTCCTGTCGGCCACACCACACCCCCCAAAATGTGCTACACGACTATGATTCCAGATGCGACCATCATCCGTCTTGACAGCATTTTTAAACAGCTTAATGATAGTTTTTGGAGAGGTATATTTTGACCAATTTTGACACCCAACAGGAGCTTTGACCTTTACTTTATCTCCAACCTCAAAATTTGTAACTTTTGCATTATTCCTTTTATCAACATAAATCTTCCTTTTGCTTTGCAGAGACACTTCTTTGTCTCTCCATTCCCCAATACCATTGTTTTTCAAACCCTTCCCAGCGACCATCCAGCCAGGACACAAACAAGTATTTGGAGACCTTCCACTGAGCAGTTCAAAATGAGTCTTCCCCGTTGATGCATGAGGAGTGTACCTGTAAGCTGTTATACGACCCTGCAGTTCTTTTCTCCAATCTAAACAGTTTACCTTTGCTAATTGTATACTCTCCTTTAAAGTCCTGTTAAATCTCTCCAAAGCACCATTCGCCTCTGGATGATATAACGCAATTTTCTTATGTACAATTCCACATTTTACAAAATACTCCTCCATCTGAGCAGAACAGAACTGCGGACCATTGTCAGAAAGAATACAGTTAGGAAAACTCTCGCGTTTGAACACAGATTCTAAAAAACTGATCACAGATTGAGAAGTGATCTCTCTCACCAAACTCACCTCCACCCATCGTGAATACAAATCCAGCAACACCAACAGGTAAGGAGTCTGATGTTCTCCATGCAATGGCCCCACAATATCGATAGCTAATTCATCCCATGGACTTTTTGGTAAACTTCTACAAACCATAGGTGAACATCTTGGTTTGAGTACCTTATCACTAGCTTGACAAGGTGTACACTCCCTAACAGTACGTTCCACCATCAAATCTAATCCAGGCCACCAGAAATCCTGACGGATGCGCTCTTTGGTTTTAGAAATGCCCATATGCCCTTCATGAGCCATGTTCACGATGACTTCTCTCAAACTCAATGGGGGAATCATTCTTGTGCCCCTCATTAGAACACCATCAACAACGGCTAACTCATTCGCAACTAAAGACCAAGGTTTAACCAGACTTCGAGACTTATGCTGATCCAAAAGAGACATCACAGAACACAATTCACTATCCTTTTGCAACTCATCCCTCCATTCATCTTCCTTTACAGCCCCCAGCGTAACATCACAAACTCTTATGCCACACTCAGCATCACATTGATTGTTTTCATCCCGAGATTTATCATTCTCTACCACCTCCACCAATCTCGACAGACAGTCTGCCGTTACATTTGTCTTTCCCGGAATGTATTCAAACATGAAGTTATACTCCTGTAAGGAAATGACCCATCTCCTGATCCTCGAGGAAATCGAGTCCAAACCCTTCTTCTCAAAAATTTCTTTCAGGGGTTTATGATCAGACCTGACTACGAAAGAAGATCCCCACACAAATTTTCTGAACTTGTTTATGGCCCAGAATATTGCCAACGCTTCCTTCTCTATAACAGAATAACATATCTCTGCCCCTTTCAAGCATCTTGAAGCACAAGCTATTAGCACCTCTTGGCCCTTCCTGATCTGAAAAAGAAGAGCACCCAGCCCCTTTATACTCGCATCAGTAACAATGAAAGTGGGATTCCCAGGTACAAAAGCTTGTAAGTTTGGTGCATTCCTGAGATCATTTTTTACTTGTTTAAATTCTGTACCACACTCTTCCGTCCAAACAAACTGCATTCTTACACATCAACTTCCTTAGATTTACTGTCTTATCTGCAAAATTTCATATAAATTTGTTATAAAATTCTGCCATACCTAAGAATGAAGAAACCTCATCTTTTGTACACGGTTCTTTTAACATTTCGATAGTGTCCACCAAATCCTTTTTAGGACTCACCCCCTGCCGTGAAATATGATGACCCAAATAGTCCAGTTCAGTGACTCCAAATTTACATTTGCTTCGCCTAAGAGATAACCCAGCATCAAGCATCCTTTTAAGCACAGCATGCACCCTCTCATCATGTTCTCTCACGTTTCTCCCACATATAGATGAAGATATATGATAGGAGGTATTTATTTCAGCCTCAACCAACCGCCAGCATATCAACTGTCATGCAGATAGATGAAGATATATGATAGGAGGTATTTATTACAACCTCAACCAACCGCCAGCATATCAACTGTCATGCAGAGAACCCTGCATGACAGAACCTCAGAACAAGCTGGTTCCATGCCCACTGTTCCGGCATGGAGCCATGTTACATCATTACACAGCCCCCACAGGAGACCCTCTGGAAGAGGACCCAAGAGTCACTGAGGAGCCCACGCTGCACAACTGAAGAAGGGTCCCACGCCACAGGAGAAGCACGCAGAGGGCTCTGCATCACAGGGAGGAGTGGTGGGGTCTGGGGCTACACGAATCCTGACTATCCCTTGGAAGAGATGCCAACAAGCCTTGGTAGCTGCAAGAGATGCGGTGCACAAGGGCACTGTCCTGCGTGGTACAGCAAGGGCTTACCTTCACCAAAGTTGGACAGTTGGCAGAAATGACGGAGTGAACCACTCCAGACAACCACTCATCATGCAGGATCCATGTAGCTGAAGAGGAGAGGAAGTCCATGTAGCCAGTCATTATTGCAGTTGGTGCCTGCAGATACAAGGGAGTGACTCCTTCACTCCAAGGGAGATTCCTTCTTCCTTCTCATGCAGAATGCAGACTTGCTGCCCGCAGAGGATGCACAGCTGGGGAAATGTTTTAGAAGCTGGAAGGAGCCATGGAAACAATGTTGCAAACAGAGGCTTCATCGTGGATGCAGATTGTTGGTTCCTGGAGGGTCCAGTTGCAGTTCCAGTGGCTAGAAGTTGAAATAAACAATGCAGAGGAATCCTGCTGGAGTCTTGCTTGTCGAATCTGAGGACCCACTCAAGAGGGAGACCATAAATAGCCCCGGAAGGCAGATTGGTCACCTAGCGAGGTGACCACCTATCAGGAGGCATCTATGATGTCACCTGCCTGACCTGGCCACTCAGATGCTCCCAGAGGCCTCTGTCCACCTTGGATTCAAGATGGCAGAAGCTCTGGGCACCACCCCTGAAATGGTGATGGACAGGGGAGTGGTCACTTACCTTTCTATTGTCCAGTTTCATGCCAGAGCAGGGACTGGAGGTCACTGAAACGGTGCAGACTGGTTTATGCAAGGAGGACACCAAATGTGCCCTTCAAAGCATACCAGTGGCTTGGGGAGGCTACCCTTTCCAAGTTACGTCACACCTATTTCCAAAGGAAATTCTTTGTTCTGCCTTCCTTATCGTGAGCTGATCAAGCAGCAGGAGGGCAGAAACCTGTCTGAGGGGTGGCAGCAGCTTGGGGTGCCCAGAAAACTCCAGAAAGCTGTTAGGAGCAGTGCTGGGGTCTTCTAAAGAGACCCCAGAGTGCATGGAATCATACTTCCAAAACTGGCAACAGTATTAAGGTTTGATTCTGACATGTTTGATAGCAAACATGCCTAGGTTCTGAGTTACCATTATGTAGCTGGACATAGGTAGTGGCCTATGTCCAGTACACACGTAAAATGGCATCCCCACATTCACAAAGTCCATGAAAATCCTGTGAAAACAGTCAAAACGTACTGACAACAGGCAATTAGGTGGGGTAACCATGCCAGTAAGAGGGTACTTTCCTACAGTAACACAAAAATGTTGGTCTAGGGTTGCATGTGACAAGGAAAATCTTACTACCTTGTAAAGAAACATCCTCAGCTGTGGTGAGGTTTGTTGCTTCTTTAAATAGGATGGCTAAGCTGCCTCCTCCTTCACCTATTAGATTTTGTCTAACAGTTTTATACCCTTGTGGAACAGCTCCATGCAATACAAGTGCCAGATCTTCTCCCAGCCAAGATTCTGTAATAAAAGTAAGTCTGGATGTGTGTCTATGAATAGGTTGAGTATGTGGCACTTGTTTCATATTACCAATTTAAAATAACAATTCAGCATACATCATACAAAACAAAACTTTCATGTACAGTACATAATTTCTACATAGAATCATATTAGGTACAGCAACATAATTACACATTTATTTTAAACATCGATATGGGGTGTAAACATATTTTAAGTATCTCAAATGCATCTAAACAGATTGTAATTTTTGTATTTACAAATTCTATTGGCATGTCCATATGTCCTTGCAGCACAATTAAATATAGTCACTAAAATCAGTACTGAAAATATTTTTACAGCATTTCATGACCCATACACTATCTTACAAAGCATCTTTGGCAGATAGGAGAGTAAAGTATTCCACATTTAAGCAAGTCTGTCTCTTAAAACTGCCACTCAATTTGAATACTGAAGGGTCAATAATTCCATGCCATTTTGTTTTGCAATACAAGACATGTGAATGATTTTCATTATCACCATAATATAATCTGAAGAGAATGTCATCTACATATCCTATAACATACACCTTTCACTTTCTACTAGGTACTGTCCCATGTCTACACAGCATTTAAACTATGTTATTCTAAAGTCAACAACTCAATTCAAATGGATTGTCTGTTTCTTGCATTTGACAACATATGCTTGCAACTAATATTGTTTTTGGAGAAAAATTCTTACTGAAACTTATCAGCCACCTGTACAAAGCGGGCTCTTTATACAGTGGACCAAAAAAGAGGTACATTGTGTAAAGAGTCCAAGCGAACCCCAGAGGAATTACAGAGGCACAAATGACACTGCAAATGCTCCCTTTTAAGGTAGTGTAAGCGAGCAGTTAGGCATATCAGAGAGTAGTGCTAAGCATGTATTGCGCACACAAAGGCAGTAAGCGAAACACACACTCAAAGAAATCCAGCACCAATTTATAAAAGTAATAAGTACTTGTATATACATTTTTCGATACCATGATCATCGGAATCGGGTGAGTACTTTTTGAGTTAGGAATTTTTACAGTTTCCAAAAGCTGAAATTGCAATTTTTGGAGTGGTAATGTTAACCTTTGGGCAAAAAAACATATAGTGCATATGGGTAGTTAACAGTGACTTAAAGGACCCATCTTCTGGAGTTAAGGTAAGTATGGGGCAAGGTCCAAGGCAGTACCAACAGGTCACTTATGGAGGCATTGTGGCGTCCGGGTGCAGAGGTGCTTTTCAGCATCAGGTGCCCTAATGTTATCCTATGGGAAAAAAACATATACTGCATTTTGGCGCTTAGCAAAGACCTACAGGACTGTTCTTCTGAAATTAAGGTAAGTATGGGGCAAGGTCCAAAGCAGCACCAACAGGTCACTTTGAGAAGCACGGAGGTATCGGGGTGCAGTGGTGCGTTTCAGCCTCGGGCACCCTAATTTTATCCTATTGAAAAGAAAGAGACAATGCACCATTGGTCCATTTTTCCTTGGGCTGTGGGGATCGGGTGCAGTGGTGTCTTTTGGCATCTGGTTCCAGTGGAGGGGTTACTCGCGGTTGGAGGGGACCTGCAGAAAGTCCACTGTTGGCAAATACACAGTGAGCTTTGACTCTGGAGGGCCTGGGGAACATGCTGGCACCGTTAGCCCACTTCAACTCAGACTAGGAGGCACAGGTGCAGTGGTGCTGTCCAGTGTTGGGTTTTAGTGGTCCAGAGTCCTTATGAGTCTCCTTTGGTGCCTGCAGGGTACCGAGAAGCAGCTCCTCTACTCCATGGGAGTTACTTTCCGAAGTCCTGGCAGTCCTCCCAGGTTTTTTGGAGGCAGACCAGACAGCTGCAGGATGAGTTGTCTTTGGCACAATTGTCGAGGGCAGGCAGGCGGGGTTTGAGCCAAGTCAGTTGCTGCCCCTCAGTTTTTGCTTTCTGCAGCTCTTTGGGTCCTTTTTCATCTGTAGTCCAGCAAATCTGTGGACCTGGTATCAGGGGGTTTCACTAAATCCTCAATTTAGGGGCATTAAGGGGAGTAAAGGGTAGTAGCCAATTGGTTACCTAACCCTGGGATCCCTACGCCCCTTAGATGACCACTTCCTTTGGGGAGTGGGCATTGCCCTTTACCAGAATTCCTAATTCCACCACACAGAAGATGGTGGAATTCCTAAGGCTGTGTTCCTTTCAGGCTGGTCACCCTAGAGGTGTGTCCAACCCTGCAAATGCAACACGCCTCCTGCATAGTTAATTTTCCCACCTGTCCAGGCGCCAAATGGGCCCTGGGGTGGGGGGGTTGGCATCTCCCTTCTGAGGGAAACCAGATCTGCATACTGAGGGTAGTGGGCTTCTTTGACGCTCCACTGCCTTGGAATGCAGATTTGCAGGTCATCTTGTTGGGATTGGTGTGTTAATACCTCTACGACAGCAGGCTTTTTTTCCTGGCCACCCAAGAGCAAAGGATCACAAAGGCTCTCGCCCTTGGGGGTGATATACTCATCTGTTCGTGGTAGACTGGTGGAAACTAGTCAGTCAGCCCACCAGCAGTTGATAGGTTTTCAGGAGGCACCTCTAAGGTGCCCCCTGGGTGCATGTATTAATAAATTAATCACTAGAATCTGTGAGGGTTTAATAATATGAGATGTTTCATACCAAACATCCCTATTTTCAATGAAGCATTATGTAGCTGGAGACCTGTCCAGCAAGGGTATTTAAAATGGCTTTCTTGTTCATTTACTATGTCTAGGAATCTACAAAGACATAGAAGGAGCATATTTGCTCATGCAGGTGTGCCCTCGCCTGCACGATATTACACCCTGCCTCAGGGCTGAAAAGTCTGCTGCAGGGGTGATTTACAAGTATTCCAGGCACTGTTAGGGGACATGGTACACAAGTGTGTCCCATGTTGTGTTTTCACTTTTTGGAGAACCTTGTCACGCAGCATGTAGTGGCAGTCTGTATGACTTTGATGCTGGGTCCCTTAGAGTGGCATAAGCTGTGCTGCACCTCTTGGGAGATCCTCTTTAGTACCCCTGCCCTGGGTACCCGAGGCACTATTTACAAGGGACTTACAGGGGTGCTAAAGGGCCTGATCACTAGGGATCAAGTGACCAGTGTCTTGTTCTGGGGAAGGAACATTGGCACTGGGGACCAGATTAGCAGGAACCCAGTGCACTTCAGTCACAGTTGCATCGAAAACCAGGCAAAAAGTGGGGCGGATTCAGCAACTAGAAACTAGTTTCCTACACCACCTTGGAACACTCACATGGCTTTTTCTTGAATATCTCAGGAACAGTTATTAGAAACTTCAAATATTCATGGTCCTTCCTATTATTTCCTCTTCATTTGTTCTAAGGAGAACATTAAAGAGATGTTTGTGACATTTCTGACTGGGTAATTATATGTATATGGAGTGATAATAAAATGTGTTACACATTAACTGAACCCAAACTTCACTTCACTTCATTTCACCTCCTTTCAGCTAGGTCTTAGCTGTCAAGCCATCCAGATGAGTGAGCAGATAAAAAAGCATAGATTGCAGGTAACATGTTGCACAAAAGCCCAATGATACTTATAGGATGAGGCTGTGCAGCAACTTTCTGACCTTTCCTCTCACCTACTCTTAGATTATTTTCTGTTCCCTTGCCCTCAGAGCAACCACATACTGCCACATCATCTTCACTGCCCTCCTAAAAGCCTCCCTCAATTTTAGCAGGACATGGGTTACTTGTAATGCTTTTTCACCAGCTCCTGTCCCTCCTCTTTCTCACTTCTGAGCTGAATGTGCTGATAGCCACTCTGGGAGCATGTCCTGTGCTCTCCATGATGCCCTCTTCCCCTGCTGCCCCATCATCCCAGTTTACACAACCCTGTTGCAGCCAGGCCACGTGAATACATTTTTGTGACCCTCACCCCTGGCAGCTTTTACCCTTCCCGTGCTCAGATAATTGACACTGACCCTGGTCATTCCTTGCACCTCATCTTGGTCCCCCCTTGCCCTCTTCCTCTCCACAATTTCATCTACCAGAATAACCCTGCAACTCACCTTCCTGGAGCTAATGGGAGGCAAAGGTGCAGATTTCTTACCGGTTGTGTCTTTTTCAATACTGGATTTTTCATATTGCCCCTACCCCCTATTAAAGTCTACCCTACTACTCCCCCACTGTGCAACAGGGCCACAATGTCTTGGTCATGCTAATCAGCAGCAATATGGAGCTTCTGCTGACACCATGGACTAGGGCTTTTTGTTTATAAAATCAGCACCAGTTAAACTGTGGACATAAAGGACAAGTTACTTAGCTTCAGTAATGCCTTACCTGGTAGAGACAATACCTAGTTGCAGATTCCTTACCTTAGAATTTCCCCAGACGTCAGTCTGGATGCAGAAATTTTTCTTCAGCAGTACCCCTGCGTGCCATTAGGTGGCGTAGATCGGATCCGCGTCTGTCATCGGTGTTATGCACCAGATATTACATCACAGATCCTAGATGAGTGCTACCCTGGCGTGCTGAAGTCAGTTTCTTCAAACGATTTTCCACACCAGAAGCACTGAGCCGTGAAGACTACTGACCATGTGTTCATCAAAACTAGGGCGGTGAAAGGGAAGTCCCTGTCCCTAAAAATCAGTTTGCAGAACGGGGATGATGGGTGGGTCAGTAAGAAATCTGCAACAAGACATTGGGGGTCATTACAACCCTGGCGGACGGTGTTAAAGAGGCGGTAAGACCGCCAACAGGCCGGCGGTAAAAAAATTGGAATTACGACCATGGTGGAAACCGCCAACAAAGACAGCCACTTTAACACTCCGACCGCCACGGTGGTACAGACAAACAGCTTGGCGGTCACTGCCAACAGACAGGCGGAAGACAAAGTACCACCCACAGTATCACAACCTACCAATCCGCCACCTTTTCCGGGGTGGATTCACCGCGGACAAAAACACGGCGGAAACAGGACTTCGAAGGGAAAACGCTCACCTCTACACACCCTAAGAGGAATCCGGATGCCATGGAACCAGAGCTGCACATCCTGTCAGCTCTTATCTTCTTGCTCCTCTACCAGGAGCACGAACGCCGGCGGCGAAGAGAACTGTGAGTACTGCACCTACGACACAGGGGAGGCAAAAAACAGGGACACACACACGCAACACGCAACACCCCCACCCACTACAACACACACACACCAATACAGCATGATACATTACAGTTACAACCTCCAACCCCCCGGAAGAATGCAAAGACAAAAGGAAATGAGTGTAACCATTGTAATATATTAAAATCAAGTATGCAAAAATATATATATATACACCATAAACAAAATATACACCAAGCTTAGTAGTCCAGGTAGTGCTCCAATGAAGTCCGTGGAACACTGGGCCCACACGGTATGTGTGAGGCCCACACAAGATCCCCGACCATGACGGAGAGAACACTGCAGGGGCATCAGAGAGCAAGAAAACAGGCACCTCAGGGGGAGGGAAAGGGGGGGCACCCCAGCCGGTTGAGTGCACTACGCCAAATCCACGAGAGGGCCACATGCCCACTGTTCAATCCTGGGGAGTGCAAAGCCACAGTCTCTCAAGTCTCTACAGTGGGTGGGTTGCCCACTGTTCCATCCTGGGGAGTGCAAAGCCACAGTCTCTCAAGTCTATACAGTGGGTGGGTTGCCCACTTTTCCATCCTGGGGAGTGCAAAGCCACAGTCTCTCCAGTCTCTGCAGTGGGTGGGTTGCCCACTGTTCAATCGTGGGGAGTGCAAAGCCACAGTCTCTCAAGTCTATACAGTGGGTGGGGTGCCCACTGTTCCATCCTGGGGAGTGAAAAGCCACAGTCTCTCAAGTCTCTACAGTGGGTGGGTTGCCCACTGTTCCATCATGGGGAGTGCAAAGCCACAGTCTTTCATGTCTATACAGTGGGTTGCCCACTGTTCCATCCTGGGGAGTGCAAAGCCACAGTCTCTCAAGTGGATAACAGTCTCCACTGATTCTGAAGGGGGCATGGTGCCTAGAGTGCTTCATCCTGCTAAGGACAGAGGTAGTGGATAACAGTCTCCACTGGTTCTGGAGGGGGCATGGTGCCCAGAGTGCTTCATCCTGCTAAGGACAGAGGTAGTGGATGACAGTCTCCACTGGTTCTGGAGGGGGCATGGTGCCCAGAGTGCTACATCCTGCTAAGGACAGAGGTAGTGGATGACAGTCTCCACTGGTTCTGGAGGGGGCATGGTGCCCAGAGTGCTTCATCCTGCTAAGGACAGAGGTAGTGGATGACAGTCTCCACTGGTTCTGGAGGGGGCATGGTGCCCAGAGTGCTTCATCCTGCTAAGGACAGAGGTAGTGGATGTCTTTCTCCACTGGTTCTGGAGGGGGCATGGTGCCCAGAGTGCTTCATCCTGCTCGTGATGGACTCAGTAGCGTCAGTGCCCTTGGCGCTCATGGGCCAGCGGTGCTTGTAGCGGCGGTGCCCTGTTCAGTGGTGCTTGAGGCGGCGGTGCCCTGTTCAGGGGTGCTTGTATCGGCGGTGCCCTGTTCAGCAGTGCTTGAGGCGGCGGTGCCTACGGGCTCATTTGCAGTGACTCAGCTGCTGGCGGTCCTCTCTAGCCCAGCGGGGCTTGTGCTGGTGGTTCTCTCTTGCCCAGCGGGGCTTGTGCTGGCAGTCGTGTCGTGCCAAGTGGGGCTGGTGCTGGGGGTCCTTCATGGCCCAGCGGGGCTGGTGCTGGCGGTCCTTCATGGCCCAGCGGGGCTGGTGCTGGCGGTCCTGTGCTGGCGGTCCTCTCTAGCCCAGCGGGGCTTGTGCTGGCGGTCCTCTCTAGCCCAGCGGGGCTTGTGCTGGTGGTGGCCTCCTGGGCAGCAGGGATGATGGCGGTGGCCTCTTGGGCAGCGGGGATGATGGCGGTGGCCTCCTGGGCAGCGGGGATGATGGCGGTGGCCTCCTGGGCAGCAGGGCAGGTGCTGGCGGTGGCCTCCTGGGCAGCGGGGATGATGGCGGTGGCCTCCTGGGCAGCAGGGCAGGTGCTGGCGGTGGCCCAGCGGGGATGATGGCGGTGGCCTCCTGGGCAGCGGGGATGATGGCACTGGCCTCCTGGCAGCGGGGATGATGGCGGTGGCCTCCTGGGCAGCGGGGATGATGGCGGTGGCCTCCTGGGCAGCGGGGATAATGGTGGTGGCCTCCTGGGCAGCGGGGATGATGGCAGTGGCCTCCTGGGCAGCAGGGCAAGTGCTGGCGGTGCCTCCTGGGCAGCGGGGATGATGGCGGTGGCCTCGTGGGCAGCGGGGATGATGGCAGTGGCCTTCTGGGCAACAGGGCAGGTGCTGGCGGTGGCCTCCTGGGCAGCGGGGATGATGGCGGTGGCCTCTTGGGCAGCAGGGCAGGTGCTGGCCACCTGGGCAGCGGGGATGATGGCGGTCTTCTCCACCGTGCTGCTCTTCCCAGACTTGCTGGGTTTCTTGTGGCCCTTCCCCACCTTGGAAGGTGTTGCAGCTGACTCCACACTCCCACCAGGACCCGTGGGAGCGGCTTTGGTGGCTGGAGTCTTCCCCCTCTCCCGCCGGGCACAGGCCAACTTTTGATGCTTGACAGGTGGGGGACTGTCCGTGCTGTGGCTCCGTGCCACACTGGCTGCCCTGGTGGCCGGTGCACTCCAGATTCCGGTGACTACAGGCACCACTGGTCCCGGAGATGTTGTGGCAGAGGTGCTAGGTTGGGACCTGGAGAGTCGGGCCCTAGGAGACGGACGGGGTGGGGGAGGTGTGGGAAAGAGGTCAAGGTTGGACAGGAAAAGTTTTTGGGAGACTCTGGGATGGGTAGCTGGAGGGGGTTTGGGAGCGGAGGAAGAGGTTGTGGTTGAAGGAGGTGTTCGTTTGGTGACTTTGGGTGAAGGTGCATGCGCTGGAGGCTGTCATGAGGTGGATGGCTGTTGGGTGGGTGTGTGCCTGCGTTTGTGTATCTTGGGAGGAGGCGTCACAGACACACTGGGAGAGGACACAGGGGATGTGTGAATGGTAGTGGGGTGGTGACTGCACATGAGCGGGGTGTGGTGGTGTATGTGCTGGTGATGGCAATACTGGCTGTAGATGTAGTGCATGCAGGTGTGAGTGTAGACGAGACTGGGAGGGAGGAGGGAGACAAGGAGGAGGAGGACACAGTGGAGGCAGTGGATGTTGGTGTGTCTGCATGTGTGTGATGTTTGCGTGAGTGCCTGTGGGATGTGCAGTGCTTATGTTTGCCTGAGTTTCACTTGTGTGTTGACGTGTGTGCATGCTGGTCTGAAGGTGTGCTTGGGATAGGCTGGGGTACAGGGGATTGGGTCTGGGTAGAGGAAGTTGGAGGGGGGAGGCTAGAGACGGGGACAATGGCTGCCATCAGTGCTGAGGCCAGAGTCTGAAAAGCTCGCTGAAGGGCCGCCTGACCAGAATGAATGCCCTCCAGGAATGCATTTGTCTGTTGCAACTGCCTTTCTACACCCTGGATGGCATTCAAAATGGTAGACTGCCCAACAGTGAGGGACCTGAGGAGGTCAATGGCCTCCTCACTGAGGGCAGCAGGGGTGACTGGGGCAGGGCCTGAGGTGCCTGGGGCGAAGGTGATGCCCACCCTCCTGGGTGAGCGGGCACGGGACAAAGGCTGAGGGGCTACTGGGAGGGCGGTGCTGGTAGGTGGGGTGGCGGCTGTACCTGTAGATGCGGGGGCACAGATGTTGCCACCACCACAAGGGAACTCCCATCAGAGGACGAGTCCGTGTCGCTGGTGTCAGCTCCTGTTCCCGCCGTGGAGCTCCCCTCGCCCTCCGTCCCACTGGTGAACTCCGAGTCCATAGTGTCGCCCTCCAGGGCCATGTGGGATGCAGCTTCCTCGTGTTCCGGTGCCACTGCTGCTCCGCCTGATGATGCTAATGCACACAAGAACAGGGAGACCACATAAAGGGAGGAGACGACAAAAGAAAGACATGTTGAGTGCATGCATTACCGCTACCATTGGCGGACCCGACAGACACAGAAGCCCCATGCACTACGCCGCGCTCTTGGTCTCCACTGTTCAATCCCTGGGAAATGGCCTACAAGGCTATGGACGACATCTGCACACATGGATGAGACAGGGGCATGACTAGGTGTACTTGGCACTCTACAGAGGTGGGGTGGGGTGCCACATGGCCTGCCTTACGGATGGACCTTGCATACTAAACTCGCCCTGGCCTAGGGTAACCCACAGCCCACCTCCCCCACCCAGACACCTCCACTGCGCGCAAAATCAGCAGGATGAGAGTGTACTCACCCCCTTCTGACTGCTGTGATGCCCTCAAGCACCCATCCAACTCCGGGTACGCCACTGCCAGGATCCTGAACATCAGGGGGGTCATGGTGCAACGGGCACCCCTCCCACGTTGGGAGGCCATCCCCAGCTGAGCCACCGCCGTCTTCTTGCTCCAGCTGCGAATGTCCTCCCATCTTTTCTGGCAGTGGGTGCTCCGTCTGTGGTAGACCCCCAGGGTCCGGACGTCCTTGGCGATGGCACGCCAAATATCCTTTTTCTGGTGGGCGCTGACCTACATGAATTGTACAGGGGGAAGAGAAATTTGATTACCAACTGCACCGTCACAGTCATTGGCCCCCATCCCTACCCTTGCCATGTGGCACATGCATTCATCGTCGTTTCATGCACGCCTCAATCTCCCCCTCCCCATCTTTCATCCACCCCACTCCACACAGGCATAACCCATACAGCATGCTCCCAGTGTACTTACATGTTTGTCTGGAGGACCGTAGAGTAGCGTGTACTGGGGGAGGACCCCATCCACGAGTTTCTCCAACTCCTCTGATATGAAAGCAGGGGCCCTTTCCCCAGACACTTGAGCCATTGTCTCTTCCAGACCGAGGTCACAGCAACACTTGCAGTGTAGGTCCTCTCCTGTCGAAGATCAGGTATCGAGTGATTGAACAGATAGAAAATGGTAGTCACGTCCGCGGCGGTGCGTACCGTCACCGCCGGCGTACATCGTCATTGGCTCCTGGGAAACATAGGGTCCAATGTTAACCAAAGCAGCATTGCGCCGTGGTCTTCGACCGCCTACCGCAACGGTGTACAACACCAGCGCAGTTACCTCACATCCCATTGTCCCACTTTAGAGGTCAGGCAGCCGCCATTTCAGGGGCCCACATGGCTTAATTTTTAACTGCGTCACACATACCTAGGCCTAGACTCAACACACATGCAGGCCACTTTTCGGATTATGAATTGTGTTCTGTGTACGCTGTGGGTACGTACCTCTGAGTTGGTTGACTCTGTGCTCGCTGTTGTCCTTCATAGGCACCGTCCGCTGGGACATGTGAGGAGATGGCGGCATCCTCCGGTGTACAGACCGCTGGTGGACCTGTCGACAATGGAGGAAAGACATGTGATCATCACCCTACAGGCTTGACCGTGCCACAATCCATGAACTGTGTACCCAGCTGGAGCCAGACCTGATGTCAGCTATCCGCCATCCCACAGGAATCCCCCCTCAAGTGCAGGTGCTGTCAGTGCTCCATTTCCTTGCAAGTGGGTCATTTCAAACAACAGTGGCCATAGCATCAGGGATGTCCCAGCCTATGTTTTCAAATGTGTTGTCCAGAGTGCTGTCTGCCCTGCTGAAACACATGCGGAGCTACATCGTTTTCCCTCAGGTGGAGGATTTGCCGACAGTGAAAGGTGATTTCTATGCCCTGGGACATATCCCCAACATCATAGGTGCCATTGATGGAACACATGTGGCTTTTTGTTCCCCCCACCGCAGGAGTGAACAGGTGTACAGAAACCGGAAGAGTTATCATTCCATGAATGTGCAGATGGTGTGTTTGGCAGACCAGTACATCTCCCATGTGAATGCCAAGTTCCCTGGCTCAGTGCATGACGCCTACATCCTGCGGAATAGCAGCATCCCTTATGTGATGGGGCAACTCCAGAGGCACCGTGTTTGGCTATTAGGTGAGCACCTGGAAGCAAGACAGTGGGAATGGTTGTCTGGGTCTGGGGATATCCCTACAGGTTAGTGTGTGTCTAACAGTTGTCGCTCGCCATTTGCAGGTGACTCTGGTTACCCCAACCTGTCATAGCTACTGAGGAATCCCAGGACAAGGGCAGAGGAGCTCTACAATGAGGCCCATGGGCGAACTCGGCGGATTATCGAACGGACCTTCGGCCTCCTGAAGGCCAGGTTCAGGTGCCTCCATATGACCAGTGGATCCCTATTCTACTCACCAAAGAAGGTGTGCCAGATCATCGTGGCCTGCTGTATGCTTCACAACTTAGCTTTGCGATGACAGGTGCCTTTTATGCTGGAGGATGGTCCAGCTGGCGGTGTTGTTGCAGCTGTGGAGCCTGTAGACAGTGAAGACGAGGAAGCAGAAGAAGAGGACATGGACAACAGGAACTCAGTGATCCTGCAATATTTCCAGTGAGACACAGGTAAGAGTACAGACCTGCACACTACATGTACTTTAACACTATTACCTCTCTACTGTCTGTCGTTTTCACTCAGTGTATGGTCACTGAGTTGTCACTTTCCCTTACGATTTCACAGATGTGGGTCCCACTGTGTGACATCTGCTTTGTTTCCTCATGGACTAGAGCTGTGTGACATAGGTATGTTGACATTACAATTGAAAGAGCATTTTGTCACTGTAACTGCTAATACACAATTTTGAAATCACAGACTGACTCCAGATTGTTTTGTGCTTCAAGGGTGTTTATTTAAGTGCTAAATATTGGAGGGTGTTGTAAAATGGCGAGGGGTGATGGTGGAGGAATGTCCATGGCAGAGTCCAGTCTATTAGTCTCACAGGTGCATTGCTCAAATGGGCATAGGAAGTGGAGCTGGGGCAGTTTGAGGATGGACAGGGTGACAAAGTGGGACAGAAAGATGACATTCAGGGTGGTCTCATTTCTTGGCGAGGGTCTTGGCATCGTTCTCTGTCTTTGTCCTGGATCTCAGGGACTGTTTGCGGGGTGGTTCTCCCTCTGCAGGGGTTGGGGTGCTGGTGTGGTGGTCCTGTGGCGGAGCATCCTGTCCACTAGTGCCGGCGGAGGTGGTGGGCAGTTCATCGTCCATGCTAGTGTCAGGGGCCCCTTGTTGTGCCACAGTGTCCCTCCTGGTGTTGAGTACTTCCTTCAGCACCCCTATGATGGTGCCCAGAGTGGAATGGATGGTTCTGAGTTCCTCCCTGAAGCCCAAATACTGTTCCTCCTGCAGGCACTGGGTCTCCTGAAACTGGGCCAGTACCGTTGCCATAGTCTCCTGGGAGTGGTAGTAGGCTCCCATGATGGAGGAGAGGGCCTCGTAGAGAGTGGGCTCCCTTGGCCTGTCCTCCCCCTGTTGCACAGCATCCCTCCCAGTTCCCCTGTGTTCCTGGGCCTCCGTCCCCTGGACCGTGTGCCCACTATCACTGCCCCCAGGTCCCTGTTGTTGGGGTGGTGGGTTAGCCTGGGTTCCCTGTAGTGGTGGTCGCACTGCTGATTGACGTGTCCTGGGGACAGAGGTATGGGCCCGCTGGGTGGGTGCTGTGCTGGTGTTTCCAGAGGGTGGAAGCTCTGTAGTGGCCTGCGACTGTGTGATGGGAACCGACTGTCCAGAGGTCCTGGATGGGCCGGGCTGGTCATCTAGATCCAGTTGGACAGAGGTGGTGTCATCACTGTGGGCCTCTTCTGTTGGTGATGTGGACATGTGTGGACCCTCCTGTCCGGTGGCATTGGGGAGGGGTCCTGCAGGGGTATAAAAGGATGTTTATTACATCTGTGTGTGCCATGGTGTGCAAAGCGTGGGTGACCGTGTATCCCAGTGCTTGCATTCCTGTGTGGGACCTTGTGTGATTATGGTTTAGGGGGGTGTATGGGTATGTGCAGTGGGTATGCTTTGGTGATGGGTGTCCATGCTTTGGTGTTGCATGCAGGGCTTGGTGTTGGGAAGGGTGGTTTGTGATATTGGGACATTTGTGAGGAGTTGGAGTGATGGGAGTGAGGGTCGGGGTATGTGATGGCATGCAGGTAGGATGGGGGATGTAATAGTGAAGATTTGACTTACCAGAGTCCATTCCTCCATCTACTACTGCGAGGCCCTCAAGATGCAGAATCGCCAAGACCTGCTCCTCCCATGTTGTTAGTTGTGGGGGAAGAGGGGGGGTTTGCCGCCAGTCCGCTGAACTGCAAGGTGGTGTCTTGAGACCACAGAACACACCTTCCCCCGTAGATCGTTCCACCTCTTCTTGATGTCATCCCGATTTCTTGGGTGCTGTCCCACTGCGTTCACCCTGTCCACTATTCTTCACCATAGCTCCATCTTCCTAGCTATGGAGGTGTGCTGCACCTGTGCTCCGAATAGCTGTGGCTCTACCCGGACAATTTCCTCCACCGTGACCCTGAGCTCCTCCTCCGAGAACCTGGGGTGTCTTTGCCGTGCCATGGGGTGGTGTGGGTGATGTGTGGGGTGGTGTGTGTGGTGATAAGTGTGCTGATATATAGTGGTGTGTTGTGTGAGGTGCGTGGAAGTTATGTGGGTGATGGTCTGGTGTGCCTGTGGATGCTTGGTAGTAGTTTGTAGTGTCTCTCTCTGTGCTTCTTTCTCAAATGTTGTCGTAGGGGTTTGTGGGTGATGTGGGTGTGTGTTTTATATTGTATTGGGTGTGTGGGAGTGGTGTGTGTATGTGTATCAGGTGTGTGTATTTCGAATTGTCCAATGTGGCTGGGTTTTGGATATGTGTGTGTATTTTGAGCGCAGCGGTGTGTACCGCCAATTGAATACCGCGGTTGAAAGACCGCTGCGTGGATTCGTGTGTCGTGATAGTGTGGGCATATTTCTGTTGGCGTGACGGTGGAGGATTTGTTTTTGCCAGTTTATCACTGACCTTTGGTGTGGCGGACTTGTGTGGGTGTCTGAATTTTGGCGGATTCCGTGCTGTGGCTCATGATAGCTGTGGCAGATTTCCACGGCCGCGGCGGTGTGTTGGCGGTCTTCTGCACGGTGGTATGCGGCTTTTACCGCCAATGTTGTAATGAGGGCCATTGTCTCGTCCAGATAAGGCATTACCAAATGTAAGTAACTTGTCCATCTGAAAGAGACATTTAGTTGCAGATTCCATACCTCAGAATAGATATCCAAGCAATACCATTTTCGGAGGTGGGTCTGCAAACCAAAATCACACCAGAGGACTGAAGGGGCATAGTACCCGTTCCTAAGGACCGGACCATCCAGGCAGTAGTTTTTAGTAAATGTGTGCAGAGATGCTCACGTTGCCGTCAGATGGATCTCCAGGACAGGAACTCCGCATTCTAACGCAGTGGTTGCAGCTTTGGCTCTGGTAGAATGAGCACACAAGGCCTTAGGGGGTTGCTTCTTAGCCAGTCTATAGCACATTTTGATGCAGAGTACAACTCATCCGGAGATGGGTCTCTTCTGCACTGTCCGACCTTTCTTCACACCTGCATAAGAAATAAAAGCGTTGATAATTCACTCAGAACTCTTTGGTATGATCAAGGTAGAAGGCCAAAGCTCTTTTTTGGGTCCAGGCGGTGGAGACTCTCCTTTTCCTTAGAAGGATCTGGGGGTGCGTAAAAGTAGGCAAAGTGAATGATTGGCCTACATGGAAGGGCGTAACCACTTTCGGAAGAAAGGAGGCCAGTGTGCAAAGCACCACTTTGTCAGGATAGATGGAACGGTCCCCAGGGCTGAAATGTGGGGGCAGTTAAGTTGATGGGGTCAGGATACAGGTTTCTGACCCCATGGGGGTGATATAGGTGTGGTGATGGGACAAATAATGCCTTTGAAATGCAGAAAATGATTTTTTTTACGCTTCATGAGAGCTGCAGATCCACCCGCAGGGCCTAGGGCGGGCCCAGTGTGAATCCGCAGATGGATCTGCGGAGCTTGGAAAACGTCAACAACAAAAAAAGAGTCAATTCTAATAGAGACACTCTCATTTTCAGTATTACACAGAGAGAGAGACACTCTCACACCCAGTCTGACATCAATCAATCAATTAATCAAGGAATTTGTAAAGCGCTCTAGTCACCTGCGAGCATCTCAAGGAGCTGAGGGGGGGGTAGGTTGAGAGGGCTGCTACTGCTTGAACAGCCAATTCTTGAGAAATCTCCTGAAGGTAAGGAGGTCCTTGGTCTGACGGAGGTGAGTGGGAAGAATGTTCCACGTCTTGGCGGCGAGGTACGAGAATGATCTGCCGGCGGTTGTAGTTCTGCGGATGACGGGGATGGTTGCGAGAGCGAAGTCAGCAGAGCAGAGCTGTCGGGTCACGGTGTAGAAGGAGAGTCGTCTGTTGAGGTATTCTGTTCTGTGTTGTGCAGTGCCTTGTGAGCATGGGTGAAGAGTTTGAAGGTGATTCTCTTGTTGATGGGGAGCCAGTGCAGGTCTCTCAGGTGGCCTGTGATGTGGCAGTGGTGGGGGATGTCCAGGATGAGGTGTGCGGAGGCATTCTGGATGCGTCGCAGGCATCCAGGCAGACACTGTGATAGCCACTCCCACACCTATAGAGATGCTGTTACATCCACTGTCACATGTACACAGACACTCTCACACAGCAGGCATGGCGGCCCACACCGCCACATGATGAACCCTTGCCCAGGCTACCTCCGTCAGGCATCCTGGCTGCGGTCGGCATCAACTTCCGACAGGGCAGGTGCTGCCCCTCGGAGAATGATCCCGCAGTCCCCAGCCTTTCCCTGGTGGGTTTCCCCGGCAGGGAAAGGCTTGCAGAAGGGTTGCACCGAGGTACCCCTGGGGGCCCCTGCACTGCCCATGCACTTGGCACGGGCAGTGCAGGGGTCCCCGTGCAGTGCCCCATCGGGCAGTGATCTGTTGAACGGGTGCACCTGCCGCACAGAGGCATTGGCGGCAGCTCCATGTGAAGCTGCCATCAATGTCCCGGCCAGGCATTCCTCTTGGCCAGCGGGGGGAAACAATGTTTCTGCCCGCCAGCCCAGAGGAATGTTCTTAATACGGCCGGCGGAGTTCTGGGGGAGCTGGCGGTCACTTGTAAGACCGCCATCATGAACACGGCGGTTTCGACTGCCGTGTTCATAATGAGGGCCATAGTCTCTCAAGTTATGCAGGAAATGTTTGTTGCCTTTCTCTGTAAGGTGAACTCCATCATTTCTGTATACACCCTCCATATCACATCGTAAGTTGTTATGGTCCCAGAGGAGTGCAGCAACAGTTTTATTGACATGTTTCCTGGATTCCTTTAATTGTGGGCAGGACTAAGTTGACCATTTCCACTTCTGCCTTTGGCAAATGTTTACAAAAAACAAGGTAGTGTGCGGGGCCAGTGTCATTAATTTTCCAAAGGTTTCTTTCATTAGGATTTCCAAACCAACTCCTGTGACTGCACCTAGGTCATTGCCACCAAAGTGTACAATCACAATGGCTGAATGTTGACAATCCTCAATAGTTTCAACCAAAGAAAGTAATTGATGCCACTTCTCTGGCCAATCCAAGTAATACCTTTCATCTACATAGCACCGTGTCCTATGGGTTACCTATGGCCTACCTTACGGGTGACATATGTAGAAAAAGGGGAGTTTAAGGCTTAGCAAGTAATGCCAAGTCGAATTGGCAGTGAAACTGCACACACAGGCCTTGCAATGGCAGGCCTGAGACATGGTTAAGTGGCTACTTATGTGGGTGGCACAATCAGTGCTGCAGGCCCACTAGTAGCATTTAATCTACAGGCCCTGTGCACATGTAGTGCACTTTACTAGTGATTTATAAGTAAATTAAATAAGTCAATTGGGTATGAGCCAATGTCGTCATGTTTTAAGGGAGAGAGCATATGCACTTTAGCACTGGTTAGCAGTGGTAAAGTGCGCAGAGTCTTAAAACCAGAAAAAACTATGTCAAAAAGTGGAGGGAGGCAGGCAAAAAGTGGAGGGTGACCGCCCTAAAGCTGTCAGGTCTAACAGATTCTTAATTAGATAAATTGTGGTTTAAATATGGTACAGGGTACTATTTGTAAGCATAGGTATACAGTTTTATTTTTAAGTACACATGATATTAGAAAATGTGTTTAAGTAGGTTTATACTGTGTTGTAAGAAAAGTCACCCTTTAAGTGAGATGCACGTAGACTACAGAAGAGAGTGTATTTTTACTAAAGGATGAAACATGTTGCTCTAAGTTTTAGTGACTGAGATGAAAGGTTATAGAGGCCTATGCTCAGGTATATATGCACTCTACTAGAACATATTGTACCTATATAGCTAATAAGGAACAGAGACAGTCAGTCTTGTATCTAGTGAAATAGTTATAAAGTCACTTGGTGTATTCACTAATGCAGATACTAATATACCAAACCATACACCGGAGATCACACTGAAAGAATCAGTGACACAATTAGGGACGAATTGATGCATACACTGACACACCTAGACACACTGTCATGTTTAGACTAACATCCCCAGATGCGTACGAATGAGTACAGTGACACACTCCTGCATTGTCTGTTGCATGCACTCACACAACCAGGTGGACACTGATGCACTGACTGAGACACCAAGGTGCACTGTAATGGACAGATACACTGAGAAACCTAGGTATGCAATAATGCACGTCGTGGGGCATATAGCTACACTCTTATCTATAGACTGAGAGAGTCAAGCACTCACTGATGTATACATTGGTACCCCCAGAGACACACTCTTACATTTAATGATACATCCAGGAATGTAATTATGCATTATGCAATTATATATGTGCCTGACAGATCCAGACACATATTTGTGCATGCAGTTATGCAGCGAAGTGGACACTGATGTACTCAGAGAATCATTCAGATGTACAGTGATGTATACACTGAGACACCCAGGGAGAGAGAGATGGATAGAGTGACACTCACACACTTAGGAGAACACTGATGTATAAACCTCCACACACAAACACGCACTGATGCATACACTGACATAGCCAAGCAGAAACTCAGGCATACACTAAGACAGTCATGTACAAACTTATGCAATCACTGATACAACCATACAGATACTACTGCATACACTGACACACCCAAATGCAAAATGATGCATGCACTGACAAACACAGCCAACGTAACTGCATACATTGACACACTCAGATCCAAACAGATCTATAGAGTAACACATCCAGAGACACATTAATACACACACAAACACACTGAGATACCCATTGATGCATACACTGAGAGACCCAGGCAGACACTAATGCAGAAACGAACAAAGCCAGTTATATAGCAATGCTTCCATTCAAACATACAGGCAGACACTATCATACACATTGACATACTCAGGATCAGATTTACACATACAGTAACACACCCAGGGACACAAATATGGATAGATTAAGACACTAAACTGAAACTGATAAATAAACTTATACATGGAAATGAAAAGTTATATGTGGACTCACACAGTTATGGAAATGTGTCAGTTCTTTTTCTCTCATCATTCGTCGCTATGCCCGTTTGTGGATTGTGCGCAGATGTTTCCACATACTTGACGCTCCGTGGCTATATTTCTGTGATGTACCACAAGAGAGGTTTGTTTCACAGAGGTTGCATTTCACAATTCTTACATTAACATTTTTCCCCCAGTAGGTATGGTAAAAAATGTCCATACATCACTCTCTTTTCTACATGAAGAAGGCAACTGTTGAGAATCCTCTTCTTCAGGAATACCTTGAGACTGAGCAGGTGGTGATGGAGCACTTCCTTCAGCCATTGTGGGACCTTCTGTAGCAGGAGGACGAAAGCTGAGATGCTTCTCCCTCAAGAGCTAGCTGAATAATAATAGGAAGTGGCTCTACCCAAAACTAGGTGTGGTTCAAAAGTAACCAGTGAAATGCCAGATTGCTGTTCACATATCGATCGGCTCCGTGGTTCCAAACAGGAGTCATGGTTTCATGAAAATTGTAATATAAGTTTAGTGTTCTATTGTAAATAAATAAAATATGTTTGTGAGTTGTAAGTATTTCCAATCTTCTATTTACATGGGAAAGAATGGGGTGCATATTATAATTAAAAAAAGAAAATTATTGTGGATCCTAACCACAGATTCATTCTGGTCACATGATCGGAACGGAAACCATAGAGCTTCGCCGCTCTGCTTCTTCGGAACTGTGGATGGCACCACAGTTCCAAAATTAAGTAAAAAAAAGAAAAAAAAGAAAAATGTTTTTAATAATAATATTACAATACTACTTCAGAACTGTGTAAATTCTGAATGAAGTATAAAACAGTATCACCTGCACTTTTATAAGGATTGGGCTCTTCAATTCAATTTGCAACAGTGTATAGGGTTGGTGCATTTCATTGTGTCAGAGAGCTTAATGAAAGGATTCCTAACACTTTTCCCCCCCCTACACATCTGGGGTTAATATCTAAGTATGTCCTAGAAAAAAATATAATAACCTAAAAAACCCAAACATTATACACAAGTTATAGTTTTAAAATACACTTAAACCTTAGAAGTTCCATAAAAACACAAAAGGTTAAAGGGACATTAAAGTTAGGAAAGAGAAAAGAAACAGCTTAGAAATTCACTCCAAAAACCAAAGGTTACATGGATGCTATATTTAGGAAATAGAAATAAAATTAACAATACAAATTCACTGAAAAAAACAAAGGTTACACAGTAAACAGAATTTAAAAAAAATACAAAAAAACAAAGGTTATAGGGACGTTATAGTTAGGTTCTGAATTTACTCTTACAAAACCATAGAAATTCAGCAGTTACAGTTACCTGAGCTAAGTATAACTTGCGCTTCCATAATGCACTGCTTATGACCGCACATATTACATCACTCATGACATAGTCAGTGAGGAAAAAGTTACACTGTCCACGTTTCGCGTTTTCTTTCTTTATACGTCTTGTTAAACTTACTCTACAGTGCCACCTGCCGATTCCTTTGTTTAGGATAGGGCCAGCCTGTAGGAGGTGGTGGTACCCGGGACCAAAAACGGCCAGGGAGTGGGTCCACCTCGCCCCCCCCCTTCAAAAACTGTCCATACCCCTGGGAGGTGGTGGTCCACGGGGCCAAATATGGCTTGAGAGGGGGGGCGTGCAGCCTCCTCCCCTTTTTATTACAGTTACTGTGCCCCAGGGAGGTGGTCCCTGGGGCAATTTCAAATTCAGGGGAGGTTCCTGGCAGCTCCCTCTTATTGCCAAGCCCCAGGGAGGTGGCAGCCCTTAGGGCCCTTAAAGGCCTACGGAGAGGGGCTGTGCAGCACCATCCTATTAATGTATACTGTCATTTCCATACTGGCCTTGGGGGATAGTGGCTGCATATGCCCCCTCTCCATAATTCTTACTGAAATTTACCCCTGGGTCCCAGTGCCTGAAATAGAAACAAATGTTTTAAAAACTTTCACTGGGAATTGCAGAACCTTTGTGATTTTTGCCATGAAAATGTTTTTAAAAATGCTTTTTGGCCCAGACAGGGTCTCTGGGCAACTCCCGGACCAGGCCTAGGAGGTTAGGACAGTCCTACCCTGCCCCCTTTTCTTTATTTTCAACTCCTTTTTTGAGACTCGGCTAAGTCCAAGTCCCAAAATGGCTTCCAACACTTCGTGGTTGAAGTGTTGGCTGCCAATCAGATCTCAGCTTAGTATCTGTTGCAACCGGAGAGGATCCTTGTCCCTAGATATCTATATTTTTTAATTTAAATATCTCAAAAACTACTGAATGGATTTACACCAAATATCAAAAAGAGATCTTCCTGGACCAAGATTTACCTTTCTGCCAAATTTGGTGTAATTATGTTCAGCGGTTCGGGCTGAGGTCCTATTCGAACCCCTTTGGGAATTTGTGCTGGGAAAACACGTTTTGGAACCCCCCCTTTTTCTTGGCCCCCGCTGGATGGATCAACCCAAAACTTGTAAGACAGCGGCCGAACAAATTAGCATGCAGGTTTTGAAAATTTCATGAAAACTCATCAAATGGTGCCAAAGTTATTGGCAAAACAAAAAACGCTTTGTCTATGTGAATTAGGTCCTGAATAACTGTAACTACCTACAAGCATCCGCCAGTAGATTATATATATAAAAAATCTATTATATATTACCTAGTGGTGGTCACCACAAGGTAGTTATAGTTGGGACCATGTTTCCATAGAAAAGGCATTTTTTGACTTGCTCATATCTTTGGCACCGTTGATGAATCTTCACGAAATGTTAAAAAAAAGTGTTGCAGTGATTCTTGTTGCCCACGGAAAGTTTTGTGGTGATCCATCCAGCAGGGGTTGAGAGAAAGGAGGGGTCAAAAAAGTTGTGTTTCCCATGTTAATTCCCATAGGACCTTTAGACACATCTACAGCCCGAACCGCTGGACAGAATTACACTTAGTTTGGCAGAAAGCTAGCTTTCGGTAAGCAGATCATGCTTTCAATTATTTGGTGTAAATCCGCTCAGCAGTTTTTGAGATATTAAAGTGAAAATAAATTTGTATATCTCCGTCTGCAATAACTTCACAAATACTTTGTGAAAAATTCACAAAATTCACACATTTTCACAAGAATGCGTGCAAAAATAAGCATTGCAATTTGCCGAACACAACCTGACTAGAAAGTTACAGCCGCCATTTTATTTCACGGGACACGGTCCTGAGAGGTGAAAATCCAAACTGAAAGTGGCATACGGGGTCAGGGTGAAGGTACCCTGACCCCGGGGTGTGATATATGTGTTTTAGGGGCAAATTATGGGCTTAAAATACTGGTAAAATTTGAAAGAAAAAACACACTCATTAATACACTAATTCATTCACCCGTACAGGCACTCAGAGACTCATGCGTCCACTCACTCATTCAGAAGCTCATGCCCCCACTCAGATTCACACACTCACTTTCAGACCCACTCAAACACTCACAAACCCACTCACAGATCCACTGACAAAAGACATGCCCTGTGGCCAACCTGTACTGCCCATGGGAAAAAAACATGCATGGCGCTGGGTTGGGTAATTATAAGGGCTTGGCTGCTAGGGCCTGGCTACAGGCCAAGCATTGTGACCAGCCCGTGCGCAGCGGGGGTTGGAATAACATAGTAATCAAAATTTCTTTATGCTAAAAAAACCATAGAAATTCACTGAAAAAACAAAGGTTACCCGAACATTATAGTTAGGTTCTGAATTTACTCGTACAAAACAAAAGAAACTCAGCAGTTATAGTTAGAGTTCTTTCAAGTAACTATAACCCATGCCCTAAGGCAACTATAACTCGAACCCTTGCCATGCACAGTTTTCTTATCAATAATTTTATTACCAATGTTGCAGTGATAATATCAAAGATGCCATACAAGATCTCATCAATGATATAATATGTGGAGTAATTAGCTCTGTGTGGAGAAGGTGCAAGCTATAGTTATCTTAGGGCGCAAGTTAAAGTTACTTGGAAGAACTAACAATAACTGCTGAATTTCTATGGTTTTGCACAAGTAAATTCAGAACCTAACTATGAAGTATATAGATAAATATATATAATTATGTATATATGTATACATTTATGTGCATTTATATGTGTATATATATTTATGTATATGTGTGCATACATGTGTGTTGCACATAATACCACAGACATAAGCTTGGATCCGGGATCATCAGCTGATGAAGCACTTTGGAATAAATTGGATTTTCAAGGGGCGATGAGACTAATGGCAAATGGCCATGCCCCAATTAACCAGAAGCTGAGGGCGAAGCCATGGCGGTACAAGGCGGGGGGAAAGGAAAAGGAACAAATGTCAAAGATTAGAAACATTTCCTGATACATCAACAGATCCCTCAATAAATACAAGGGTGGTTAACATCTCCCATACAACACCATCTACAAACCAAGAGAAGATCCTGAATTTAGGTCTACGTTTTTGTCCAACCATTGACTGGGATTATGCTAAGACACTCACTGAGATGTACACATTTTGCAAAAACTGTACCTGATAAAACATTATAGTACAAAACCCTCCCCTAAGACACAGACACAAGGAGTCCAACAGACTGTATATTTAGGATTTGGGATTAGAGACATTCCAGACATCATAGCCATCAATGGTCTAATAGAGGAGAACACACAGGATGAACAGGTTGGTGATACAAGTAGGAACACAGACATTGAGAGGTTAAAATTGATGGGCTTCACAAATGATCATTCGACTATCAGTCACTTCAAGCCATCCAGTAAGTTCAATCCACCATTACCGAGTGGTAACCTTATTGATATTTTTCATTAGCTTGTGGTAGGGGATATTGATAGGCTACGCACTAAGAAGGGTGGCATTAAAAAAAAGAAAAGACCAAGGAATTGTACTCCAAATGACTGGAAATATATTAATTCACTTAGAAATAACGATTCTATCATCATCAAGCCTTCAGAACAAGGTGGGAACCTTGTCATTATGGATCTGGATCAATACATCAAGGAGGCTCAGAGGCAATTGCACAACTGTGACCACTATAAGAGATTGAAAGGAAATCCGATCTCTAGTCATCAAAACAGGTACCATGAAACGTTAAAGGAATGGGTGGAATCTCAACTTACTGAATATGAAGAATACAGATACTTGAAACTCAACTTTCCAAGAATTCCATGTATTTACTTTTTACTTACATTTCATAAAGACAAGTGCTGTCCACCAGGTAAACCAATTGTAAGTATTATTTGTTCTTGTTTGGCGAACACATCCAGATACTTGGATCTTTTTCTATGTCCCTATGTTACTGAACTTCCATCTTACTCACGGGATACAACAGACTACTTATCTACGATCAACAATATTTCCTGGCAAACTAGTTACCGTCTAATGACAATGGATGTCTCATCCCTATGTAAGTACAAACATAAATTTGACATGGAAGCATGCAGGTATTTTTTAAAGACACGCCCCATAGAATTTGTACAACACACAGAAATGCTGATGACCATGTTATCATTTTGTCTGACACACAATATTTTTCTATTCAGTAATGAGTATTATCTTCAAAAACAGGGCACAGCGATGGGGGCATCATTTTCCCTAACCTACGGCAACCTTTACATGGGATGGTGGAAGAAAGAAATGCAGTGGGTACAATTTAGTCCTTAAACGGGACTGACACTACAGGAATATATTGATCTATTAAATAAGAACAACTTAAATATCCACTTAGACGCCACATGGAGCAGAAGTAAAATTGAGTTTCTTGATGTTCAGCTGGAAGTAAGGGATGACAAACTCAAAACATCTGTGTTTCGTAAACCAACAGTATGTAACTCTATGCTGCATGGTAATAGCGGGTATCCAAAGGCACTAAAATGGAGCATTCCCTACAGTCAATTCCTGCTGGCTCGAAGGATTTGCTCCAGTAATTGAGCATTTGAGAATGAGATATCGGTAATGATGCAGAGGTTTCTGGAGAGGGGCTACGCACAAAAAGTCCTTATAAATGCTTAAAATAGGGTAAGAGGTAAAAAAAAAAAAAAAAAGAAAGAAAACTTGCTTTTTTAATCATAAAATTCCCAGTGAACAGAAAGATGAAGGTATATCTCAACATAGAATCTTTTTGGAATACGTCACCAACATCAGGCATTTAAAGGCATTTTGAATCATAATGGCCACATTTTACAACAAGACCAACATTTTAAAATGAGAATTGGCCAGCATCCTCAGATCACATACCAGAAAGTCAGCTCATTGGGAGATTTGCTAAGAGTCTATTTGTTAAGAAAGAGAAGACATTGTGGCTGACAAAAAAGAATTTGGGTTTCTAGGTTTGTGGTCACTGTAGAGCTTGCAAACTTATGAGACATTTGGGGAAAGAAGGTGTCCTTTTACAGAGTGAATTACTTGTGAAACAGATTATGTTATTTATATTATTTAATGTGGCTGTCAGAAGAAATATGTGGGAAGCACTTTTCACAAATTGAAGATTAGATTTTTGCAACATATCCGAGCAAGTCAAAATCAAGTTAGATTTGATCCATTAGCAAAACATTTATGGGATGTTCATGATGGAGACTGCAGTACTTTGATGTTTTATGAACAAAACAAATAAAGCTAGATCACAGAATGGGAGATAAAATGTTAGAATTAGGAAGAATCGAAACTAAAATGATCTTAACACTGCGCTCAGAGAAGCCACAGGACACAATTTGGATGAATAACTACATGTGCACCTGTAGAGGATGGAATAATGATATAAATTTGCAATTACGGGACATTAGACATAAACATTTATAGTGTGGATGTTCCTACTTGAAATATCTGTTATGACATAGCAAGCATGCAGGATGTTCATGTATTAATATGACAGAGAACCACAGTTATGGGAAGGAAGAACCACTTGTGATTATTGATGCTTGCAGCAACTTATATTTTTACATGTGGTGGTTAAATTGCACTATTGGTGTTTGTTCATATAATGGTTTATGAGTCCGACTTCTGATATTACCATCCATTGCCATTCTTGGCAGTAAAACATGAAAAAAATTCTATATAGTAGAATGATCACATATAGGGGGGAAATTGACATATATAGCACTCTTTATGAATGTGTACTTTATAGAATATATGGTTCTATGGGTTGATGCTACTTGACAGGTTATATAACCACTCTGCCCTGGCTTTTATATATTTTAGATTAATCATTATGAGATTTTATCTTGGTAACATACACAAAATCTTATTAGTTCAGGTTTGTCTTTCTTGAATAAATGTAAGCATATAGAGATGATGCTCTTTACGTATATTGCAGTTTGCACGGCACGTGTCACTTTACTTATGGAACACTGACATAGATTGTTGGTAATCAATCAAAAGCACGTGAGATCATAGGGAGGTGTACGTATGAACATATACTTACATGAAGAAATTACTTATTTGATATAGACTATAGTATGTATAGTGGTGTCACTCCAACTATGGAATATATAAATAAACTGTTTGATAATGATTCATACAATATGAAATTATAGAGCGATCACTATGCCAATTTGAACACCTGGATTGTATTATTGACTACTTACTCTCATATTGGACTATGTAATATTATGATTTAAATACATAAGTAATCTTATTTATAACATATACAACATATTTGCACATGAAGAGTTTATTTTACAATCTACACGTATGCAAATCCAAAATATACAGGCACATGTGGAGCTTATCTATTTTGCACAGCCTAGAGCTTGCACAGCATATGTCACTTATTTATCCTGATCCCAGGTGGAGGGATACTTTTATTTGGATATTAGAAAAACATCATTAATCATTTATTCGTATAATGTTTATGCAAAATCATGATTTACAAATTTTATGCCACTCTCTCTATAAATGGAACACATAATACGGATCATATTCATTGATAATTTTTTTAAACAATGCATCTGACTGTGGTTTAACACAATTGTTTTGAATTATATTTTATGATTAATATTTATTCAATTGAAATAGTAGGATGGTGAATACTATCAAGAAATGAGGAACTATCACAATGTGAATTACGTTATTTGATATATTCCAAGATGGCAGAACTGATATTCCCGACAGGGTAGTTGTAACAACGAACGTAGGGCTATTGATGTATTTGAGATGGCTGTGAACAATTGGGCGAGTGTCCAGTAGAAGGCGTTTGCTGAAACGCATTGACACTCTGTTCTGTTTTTGATGAAAAAAATGTCTGGTCAGAGGCTGTTTTCACATCATATAATGGGTGCAATGGATTTGAGCTGGAGTGCAGCTGAGTGATGAGGAGTCTCATCAATTTAGGAAACGTGTGTTTATATGTTTATATATATGTATATATGTGTGTATATCTGTGTATCAGTGCTTAATTTGTGCTTGTTGTTTCCAGGGATGAGCACCGGCACTTATTTTTGAAGGGCGGGGCTTATTCTTCTGCCTCAAGCATTTGCTGCGAGCAAAAGACACATATGAGAAAGACGGAGGAAGAGAAAAACAAAAAAGCGTCACAAAGGAAGAAAGTAGAAAGCTGCTAGAGTGACCTGAAGTGGCAGGGAGTGGTTTTATATGGATTGAAGAGGCCCGTGATGGCTTCAGGTTTACGCCGCCTCAGTATTCCGTGTTCCCACATTTAGGGCCAGATGTAGCAAGCCGTTTGCATGTCGCAAACTGCGAAAATCGCAGTTTGCGCCATGCAAACGGGCTCACGCGATGCACATTCACAAATTGCGAGTCGGTACCAACTCGCAATTTGTGAATGCGACTCGCAAATAGGAAGGGGTGTTCCCTTCCTATTTGCGACTCGCATCGCAATTCAGAATTGCTTTGTGACCACGAATGCGGTCGCAAAGCAACTCGCAGTTACCACCAGTGTCACACTGGTGGTAACGCATTCGCAAAAGGGAAGGGGTCCCCATGGGACCCCTTCCTCTTTGTGAATGTCGACAATTATATTTTTTCAGAGCAGGCAGTGGTCCTATGGACCACTGTCTACTCTGAAAAAAACGAAATCAAATGGTTTCAGTATTTTTTTCATTTTGCAACTCGTTTTCCTTTAAGGAAAACGGGCTGCAAACTGGAAAAAAAAACTGCTTTATTTAAAAAGCAGTCACAGACATGGAGGTCTGCTGACTTCAGCAGGCCACCATCCCTGTGAGTGCAGGGACTCGCTATGGGGTCGCAAAATGCAACCCAACTCATGAATATTGATGAGGTGGGTCTTTGCAACCCCATAGCGAGTCGCAGACGGTGTCTGAGACACCGTTCTGCATCCGAGATTGCGACTCGGAAATTGCGAGTCGGACTGACTTGCAATTTCCGAGTCGCAATCTCAGACTTTCCTACATGTGGCTCTTAATTACAGCAGTCGAGTGTTTAAGAGAAAGGCTTTGAGCACCAGCACGTTTTTATTTACAAATTAAGCATTGCTGCGTATATGTATGTATGTATATATATGTGTATGTATGTGTATATATGTAGGTGTATTAATGTATGTGTATGTATGTGCTTACAATGTTTATTTTCACACACTGAAGAAAACTCATTGGTAGATCTCTGCATCAAAGCCAGGCACGTAAGAGCGAGCTTTTCAAGGTGTGCTGATTAATGTTCTAAGAGCAGCATTGTCATTATGGAAGTGTTCACGTTTTCCAGGACTGAATGAAACACGAAGTGCTGTGTTTAACTTGATTTGTTTAAGGAAGCCAAATATTCAGCAAAATAATTCAACACTTTACATTACGAGAAATAATACACAGTTAGACCTCTTTTCTGTGAAATATGAGCTTTGCATTAACTGACAAACATTCAATTAGAAAACTTAATTAAAAAAAAAATATTTTTTAAAGGTTAGGACAATTAGTATTAACTTACCTGTGATATAAAGCACTGTGATGTCAACCAGGGAATACTTACGTTTGATATAACGACTTCTGATGTGCCAACAGCTATCTAATGGCTCCCAGTGTAGTGGGTCTAATGTAATGGTAAACAAGGGTTCGCCCAGTGTTCACAGTAGAAACAAGGGGAAATGTCATTATCAAAAGACAATGGTTCATTGCCCACTTATTTTAGAACAGTCGCTCCCAACCTGTGGTCCGGGGATCGCTGGGAGTCTGCGAAGCCTCCTCAGAAGGTCCACGACTGCCTAGAAAATTAACTTTAGCAGATTAATAAAGAGTATATAAATCAAGTGGCTAGATGTACAAATAAAATGTTTAATACTCACTGTAAATGTCAAGTAGGCTAAAAAATACATTGGTATCCTCAGATTGATTCGTGGGAGCAGTGCGGATGTCAAAAAGAATATAGGATGAATGATGTCTGGCTTCATTCAAATTTAGAAAAGCTCCAACCTTCCTATTAAGATCTTTATTATTTTTAGCTATATTTGTTTGCAAATGATGTTTGTTTGATGAATGCTTGTTTCTGTATTTGTTGTGTATTGTTTTGTGGTTCAAATCATCAACAGTATTTAGGTCAGGGTCCCCAGCTTCCAGTTATGACTCAGTGGGTGAGTCCCCAGATTCCAGTAATGATTCAGCTGGGGGTCCCCGGGTTCCAGCAATGATAAGGTGGGGATCCTCAGAAATGAAAAGGTTGGGAACCACTATTTTAAAATTTCACACTCGGAGGATGCATGAAGATCCATCTCAATTAGAATATAATCAGCAGACAGTTTAAGTAACAGAATAAAAATGAGGCTACCAAACACAAAGTAATTTAAGGAAGTACTTGATTCATTTATTTCACAGAAGTAAACTTAAATTTTAAAAACGCCCAGCGATCACACAATACAAAAATAGAGAATATGTTGTAGGAGGCTGGACTGGCTTGTAGTGAGTACCAAGGGGTACTTGCACCTTGCACCAGGCCCAGTTATCCCTTATTAGTGTATAGGGTGTCTAGCAGCTTAGGCTGATAGATAATGGTAGCTTAGCAAAGCAGCTCAGGCTGAACTAGGAGACGTGTGAAGCTACTACAGTACCACTTAGTGTCATATGCACAATATCATAAGAAAACACAATACACAGTTATACTAAAAATAAAGGTACTTTATTTTTATGACAATATGCCAAAGTATCTTAGAGTGTACCCTCAGTGAGAGGATAGGAAATATACACAAGATATATATACACAATAGCAAAAATATGCAGTATAGTCTTAGAAAACAGTGCAAACAATGTATAGTTACAATAGGATGCAATGGGGAAACATAGGGATAGGGGCAACACAAACCATATACTCCAGAAGTGGAATGCGAACCACGAATGGACCCCAAACCTATGTGACCTTGTAGAGGGTCGCTGGGACTATTAGAAAATAGTGAGAGTTAGAAAAATAACCCTCCCCAAGACCCTGAAAAGTGAGTGCAAAGTGCACTAAAGTTCCCCTAAGGACAAAAGAGTCGTGTTAGAGGGAAAATGCAAGGAAAACACAAATCAGCAATGCAACAACGATGGATTCCTGACTGAGGGTACCTGTGGAACAAGGGGACCAAGTCCAAAAGTCACAAGCAGCTCGGAGATGGGCAGATGCCCAAGAAATGCCAGCGGTTGGTGCAAAGAAGCTCTTACTAGGCTGAAGAACTGTGAATACTGCAGGAACGACAAGGGCTAGAGACTTCCCCTTTGGAGGATGGATCCCCCACGCCTTGAAGAGTCGTGCAGAAGTGTTTTCCCGCCGGATGGACGCCAACAAGCCTTGCTACACGCAAATCGTGCGTTTGGCGTTTTTGGACGCTGCTGGGGCCCAGGAGGGACCAGGAGGTCGCAAATTGGACCTGCAGAGAGAGGGGACGTCGAGCAAGACAAAGAGCCCTCACTGAAGCAGGTAGCACCCGGAGAAGTGCCAGAAACAGGCACTACGAGGATGCGTGAAACGGTGCTCGCCAAAGTTGCACAAAGGAGTCCCACGTCGCCGGAGACCAACTTAGAAAGTCGTGCAATGCAGGTTAGAGTGCTGTGGACCCAGGCTTGGCTGTGCACGAAGGATTTCTGCCGGAAGTGCACAGGGGCCGGAGTAGCTTGCAAAGTCGCGGTTCCCAGCAATGCAGCCCAGCGAGGTGAGGCAAGGACTTACCTCCACCAAACTTGGGCTGAAGAGTCACTGGACTGTGGGGGTCACTTGGACGGTGTCGCTGGATTCGAGGGACCTCGCTCGTCGTGCTGAGAGGAGGCCCAAGGGACCGGAAATGCAGCTTTTTGGTGCCTGTGGTTGCAGGGGGAAGATTCCGTCGACCCACGGGAGATTTCTTCGGAGCTTCTGGTGCAGAGAGGAGGCAGACTACCCCCAGAGCATGCACAAGCAGGAAAACAGTCGAGAAGGCGGCAGGATCAGCGTTACAGAGTTGCAGTAGTCGTCTTTGCTACTATGTTGCAGGTTTGCAGGCTTCCAGCGCGGTCAGCGGTCGATTCCTTATCAGAAGGTGAAGAGGGAGATGCAGAGGAACTCGGCTGAGCTCATGCATTCGTTATCTGAAGTTTCCCCAGAGACAGAGACCCTAAATAGCCAGAAAAGAGGGTTTGGCTACCTAGGAGAGAGGAAAGGCTACTAACACCTGAAGGAGCCTATCACAAGGAGTCTCTGACGTCACCTGGTGGCACTGGCCACTCAGAGCAGTCCAGTGTGCCAGCAGCACCTCTGTTTCCAAGATGGCAGAGGTCTGGAGCACACTGGAGGAGCTCTGGACACCTCCCAGGGGAGGTGCAGGTCAGGGGAGTGGTCACTCCCCTTTCCTTTGTCCAGTTTCGTGCCAGAGCAGGGGCTAAGGGGTCCCTGAACCGGTGTAGACTGGCTTATGCAGAATTGGGCACATCTGTGCCCAACAAAGCATTTCCAGAGGCTGGGGGAGGCTACTCCTCCCCTGCCTTCACACCATTTTCCAAAGGGAGAGGGTGTCACACCCTCTCTCAGAGGAAGTTCTTTGTTCTGCCATCCTGGGCCAGGCCTGGCTGGACCCCAGGAGGGCAGCTGCCTGTCTGAGGGGTTGGCAGCAGCAGCAGCTGCAGTGAAACCCCAGGAAGGGTAGTCTGGCAGTACCAGGGTCTGTGCTACAGACCACTGGGATCATGGAATTGTACCAACAATGCCAGGATGGCATAGAGGGGGCAATTCCATGATCATAGACATGTTACATGGCCATATTCGGAGTTACCATGGTGAAGCTACATATAGGTAGTGACCTATATGTAGTGCACGCGTGTAATGGTGTCCCCGCACTCACAAAGTTCAGTGAATTGGCTCTGAACAATGTGGGGGCACCTTGGCTAGTGCCAGGGTGCCCTCACACTAAGTAACTTTGCACCTAACCTTTACCAGGTAAAGGTTAGACATATAGGTGACTTATAAGTTACTTAAGTGCAGTGTAAAATGGCTGTGAAATAACGTGGACGTTATTTCACTCAGGCTGCAGTGGCAGGCCTGTGTAAGAATTGTCAGAGCTCCCTATGGGTGGCAAAAGAAATGCTGCAGCCCATAGGGATCTCCTGGAACCCCAATACCCTGGGTACCTCAGTACCATATACTAGGGAATTATAAGGGTGTTCCAGTAAGCCAATGTAAATTGGTAAAAATGGTCACTAGCCTGTCAGTGACAATTTGGAAAGAAATGAGAGAGCATAACCACTGAGGTTCTGATTAGCAGAGCCTCAGTGAGACAGTTAGTCACTACACAGGTAACACATTCAGGCACACTTATGAGCACTGGGGCCCTGGGTTACCAGGGTCCCAGTGACACATACAACTAAAACAACATATATACAGTGTAAAAATGGGGGTAACATGCCAGGCAAGATGGTACTTTCCTACATATGTGACAAGTGAGTATACATAAAACCACTTGACTCTTGAGGATATTTTCCAGAAAGATGGTCAATGGAATATACGTACAGTCTGTCATCTCTGGTGCTTTGACCTCTAAAATTAGTAGGATGTCGTTATCAATACAGAAGAAGTTAATTGCAAACTGGGCATTGCCAAGCCTCTGGAATGTGGGAGGAAAAGTGTGACCCCGCAAAGAGTACAACCAGAGTAAATATAAAGGACAACAAATTAAGGTATCTGAATAAAGTCACACTGGATACATGGGTCATCAATCAGGCTCCACGAGGAGACAACACTTGAAAATTCAATGGAGTCCATCAAACATATAAGGTAATCACTAGAAGGTCCATCCCATGTGAGATAAAAGTCACGGAGAGTGAGTGAATAACAGGTGGGCCCAACACAATAATAGGAACCAGCTGCCATAGGGAGAGTAAATTCCATAGCAATTGGGCTAGACTAAACCGTGTGGGTTTCAAATTGGCAGTCCCAGGATGCACAATCAATGTGGAGACCAGAGTAATCACATGAGCTCTACCAATTTAATTTTTCTTTTTGTTGCAACTTTTCTCCCAAAGCGGTTGGACCTTCTAGTATAGGTACAAATCAAAGGGCACCATAGCTCCTGCGTCATGCTGTCACCCAGTTGACCCACAAAAAGATTGGAGGGGCACATCCACTAGGGCAGATCCTTTTGTAAATCTGCACAGACAAGGGGCTACAGTGATTTTGGAGCCACTGTTTCCCAAAGCCTCACTGAAGGCTCCCTAATTCACAATCAGGCGCGCAGTACCAATAGACAGAATGAGGCCATCAGGTGTAGGACTTGCAGAACTGGAATTGGTATCTCACCCAAACGAACAAAAGTATTACTTACAATTGGTAATCTTTCTGGTGGATCTAACTAGAGATTCCTCACTGTGCAAATAATGCACAGGTGTCAGACTGGATCCAGAAACGTTTAGAGCAGTTCTTGTCTGCCGCTACAAGGCATCATTCAGCTTCATGCCAATGTTGTTCTGCTTCGAAAGTAATGAGGTGAGTCAAATATAAGCACTATCTATGCGTGCTGATGTCCACCAGAAGGATTGTTATTGAAGAAAAGTAACTTGTTCTTCTGATGGATACTTCTAACTGCAGAGTCCTCACCTTGTGGACAGATACCACAGTAGTACCTCCCAAGGTAGTGGGTCTGAACTGGCTCATACCAAAAAGTACTGCAGGACTGAGCTTGCAAAATACCCCTTTCAACAGACCTGACTGTGGAGGCAGTAGTGCTTTGTGAACAAGTGTGTTGATGACCACCTACCTGCCTGACAGCTTTCCGGGACAGGTACTCCATGTGCTAATGCATTGGTAGCAGCTTTGACTCTAGTGGAATGAGTCTCCAAGCCTTCTGAGGCTGCTTCTTCACCAGTGCGTAGCAAATCTTTATGCAGAGAACAATCCATCAGAAGATGGTGTGATTTTGCACTGCTTTGCCCTTCTTTGCTTAGGAAAATCCTACAAAGAAGTGATCATCCACCTGATATTGTATGGTATGATTGATAAAGAAACTTAACGCTCTTTTAGCGTCCATATGAAGTCTCTGTTCGTCCTTAGAAGGATAAGGTGGAGCAAACAATGATGGGAGAGAGGGAGTTTGGCAGACATGAAGAGGAGGGACTACTTTCAGTAGAAATGAAACTCTGGTCCTCAGAAACAACATACCAAGGTAGAGAGAGATATAAAAAGGATTGAAACAGAGCTTAATGTTCAAGCACATGTCTAACAGATGCTAAAGTGATGAGAAAGATGGTCTTAAAGGTCAGAAGACTCCAGAGACAACTGTGCAATGGGTGAAAAGGAAGGCACATCAAGAATGCTAGGACTAAGTTCAAGACCTGTTAGGGCACTGGGCCCAAGATCCCATGGAACCCTGCTTGTTGCATTACCAGACGGCAACGGTGTTATCCATACTTTGAAGGTGGGCAGGAAGGATTTCAACCCAAAGCCAATCACCCTTAACCCCAACAACTTGCTGTGGAGTTGAGTCTCCACTGGAGAGCAGAGGCCTCAGATCTCCACCTATCACAGATGGCCTCCCCAACGTATCAGTAGTGCATCAGTAAGCACCACCAGTTCAGGGTGGGGGTAAAAGAGGGACCTGCCACTGACCCAATCACAGTCCAGTAGCCACCACTGAAGATATTTTGCAGTCTTCTCCTGGATACAACAGATTTCCTTGAAGTTGTGCCCACTGGGAACTGAGTTATAAGCAGTAAGATCCAGGAGAGGCTGAAACATCAGAATCTCAACCCAAATTCCTTGCCTGTCAATTTCAAGGGATATGAATGAAAATGTACAGTATCTAGAATGGCTCAAGTGAAAAGGAAAGTCTATGAAGGAGTCAGGTGTGACTTTGGGTTGTCAGATAGAGAACTCCATTATGGATCGGAAGATCGCTGTCGTTTGGAGGCAGCTGACGACTCCCTGGGCAAGACTGTCTTCAACAGCCAATTGTTGAGGTAAGGAAAATTGGTATCCCAAACCACTGCCATGACTTTTGTGAACACCTGAAGGTGAGGCCAAAAGGGTTCATTGCAAAGTGGAAATGCTCCTGATTCACTATGAATCACAGGTAATGTCTGTGGACCTGCACAACATCGATGCAAAAATAAGCGTCCTGTAGGTCCAACACTGTCTCTAGAGGCTAGGGCAGCCAGTACTTGGGGTTAGCATGTGCATCTTGAATTTATCCTTTAATAGAGAGAAGTTGAAACATTAAGGATCTACAATAGATGGAGACCTCCATCTATCAGACATTCAGAAGTTAAATGCTGTGTTAAGAAGGCAAGATAGATCGCCAGGGGCAGGGCGATGAGGATGATCAGGCTATCAATTAAAGGGTGCCCGAACAAAGCGCAGCCCAGGTGCCCAAATAGATGACAATCAGTGCTTTGTTAAAAGGCAATGACATGTCTGTAGGAGAGTGGCCAGGCTGCAAGTTCCATCAGTACGTTATCTTTCACGTCAATAGTTGGCAACTGTAAATCCAACACTTCATCTCCCTTCACATCACAATAGTGAAAGAGGCATTGGTTGGTGACACTCCCTGCATGATTTAAATTCTGTGGTTTTAGGAGTGGACATTTTCCTTTTAAACTTGAGAAATTTTGTTTAAAAAGCCTGGTCAAAGATGAGGGAGACTCTCCAGTTCCAGAGTGGAAACAAAGCAATCTGCATCAGCACCCTTGTGTGGAGCTTAAGTGTGGCTCAGCTCGTCATTTGCAGAGGAATGGATCAGAGCCGCATGACAACACAGCAGCACAGTACAACTGCTCCAAAAGTTTGCCTTTCCAGTCTGAAGCCTGGCATTATTCACAAGGTGAAGAACCTGCGGTTAGAAGTATCCATCAGAAACATCATGATCATATCCTGAATATTTGCAATCCTATGAGGACGACGAAAAATCTTCATAGAGTTTATGCTTAGCAGTTCATCTATGAAGGTCAGCGTCTGCATAGGGTGAAGGTGAGAATTTTGGACATTGATGGAGAAGCCCCAACTGAACAGAAGGGTAATGATGGGCTGAAAATGTTCACTGATTAGCAGAAGAGATTCTGCCTTCATAAATCAATCTTCTAAGTAGGGAAATACGTAGTCACCCAACCTCTTCAGAGAAGCTGCTCCACAAACAGAAACTCGCTGAACACTTGCATTGTGAACTTCAAACAGATAGCTGGCAGATGAAAATAGGCATCCAGGCAGTCCAGGGACATCAGCCAATCCACAGAACCATGCGTAGGGACAGCATTTTGAACCTGTCCTACTAAATTAACAGATTCAAGAACCAAAGTTTGGGTATCAAGAACTAAAAGGAGTAAAATCACATGACCCTTCCCTCCTGAGGTACCACCTCTAAGACACTTTTTAAAGTAGAGCAAGTGTTTTCAAGTGTGCCAGCGGACACATGCTAGTGGAAGGAGGAGCTGTAAAGTGGGGAAGACAGGAAGCGTATGGTGTAATCGTTGAAGGTTAGCTGGATGACCAAGTAATTCAGTGTGATAGACTCCCATGTGGTTTAGAAATAGAAGCCACCAGAAGCAACAAGGTTTTGAAGTAGCAGAGACTGTGGTGGATGGCAGGGGCTAGAACAGCTCCTGACGTTCCCTACATTCACCCCTGCCCATACAGGAGTGATACATCTGCTGGAGTGTTTGGATCAACTATAATGAATGTTGCTGTTACATAGTGGAGAGGGGCCAACCCTTCCTATATTTTTGATGAGGCAGTTTTGCAGTGGCAGTTTTGCAGTGGAGGCACACAATTTTGCAAATGTTTCTGAATTGCTTCAGAGCAGAATGTCTCCAAAGTGTAATTTCCTGTGAAAGTACACATCCAACAAATATACTTGAACTTCTCCTGAGAAGCCTGTGAAGCAGATCCAGGGGTGACAGCACAGGGTATTGACCATAGCCATGGATTAAGCCACTTTATCAGCAGTGTCCAAGCTACACTAGAGGAGTCCAGGCCACTGTTATCCACATACCAAAACTGTCCTTTCCATGTGACTATTAAGACTGACAATGGTAATTTATCTAAGCACCTGAAAAGTATTAATGTAGCAGCCAAAGAGGCACACAGTGTTAGTCGTGCAAAGAGCCAAATTACCTGCCCCAGGTGAAATAGTATCAGTCTATGTAGTCAATCCTCAGAGTCTCAGTCTGGAGGCATTCAGGTTGAGTTTAGTGGAAAAGGCTTTAACTACCAACTCTTTAGAGAAGGCAAAGAGAGACAAGCATTTGCAATGCAATGGGTCTAGAGTTTGCTCGAGTTACAGCTATTAGCGCTGTATATTCTTAACCAAACTTATTTGCCACAAATTAAAAATGAAAAGTAAAACAGTTGACATAAGCAAGCCAGTTCAAAGTGCCACAGCCGCCATCAGCTTGAACGTGAAGGAAAGACACAAAAGGAAAAAGAAGTTCGCTCGCAGTCAAACATATCGGCAAACATGCAATTATCCATGTTATAAGGTTGATGGCCAAGGCGGTAACAAAACTGCCCCAAGCAGGGACAAACGTAAAGCATTTACCAATGATGATAACGGATTTTTGAAAGGCAAGCCCATGAACGAGTGATAGTGATGGTGTGGTTAAATGCCCACAGATAGATTTCAACAGGCAAGAGCACTTGCACGCTCAACCTCAAAAATTGGGTCTGAAAGTGATGGCCTGAGTTGCTGAGAATTTTCAGAATGGACTGCTGGGCCTGAAAAGGGATTCTCCAAGCCAGCCAAAACCAGATCTAAGAGTACTATACTGAAGGGATACAGCAGCTTCAACAGCTCACAAGATGATTACAAATTTTCAATCAAGATGTTGGACTATGCCTTGGTGGTGGTCAGGGATAATTCCAAGGACTCTACAGCTTGCTTTACAAGCAAGGCAAACTGACTTTCTTTAAAGGAGGCCCATAGCAGTATTATATATCCCTTCTGGAGATTGCTAGTATTTTTTACGTCCCAGATCAGTATTGCAAGAGAGGGAGAAGGTTTGCAGCCTCCAAATAATCCTTCATTGCCAATGATATTCTTAGTCCTAGTTGCTGTGGAACACTGAGGAATATTGTTGTTGAAGGATTGAGAGCTCTGGACCTGTATTGATGAGCTGTGGAAAAAAAGGACAGATGCCATGTGGCAGCTGGTGCCTTACATGTACAGGTATAGTAAAATCCTGGTGTCAGGAGACACAGCTGTATGGTCCGATGTGGTGGCCCCGAAAAGCTATTGCGGGGGAAAAGGTTTCTAGACCCAACCTGGCACCTGGAGACTCTAGTAAAGTGATGAACCTGGAGTAGATGTTGCTCACCGAAATGAGGTAAGTATAAAGATATAAGGTATAACGATATAAGGTGTTAAGCATGACGGCCAAAGAGGCTACTGATCCAGTTTAGCCATTAGGCGAAGCTAACTATGTACATTGTAAGCACACTACAGCCAACATTTTCAAAAATGTCTGCATAGATTGTTTTGAGGTATTAAATACATCCTGAACCAAGGATCTAAGGAAGTTTTTCATGTAGTCTGGTAACCATGGTACCATGAGGAAAACTACTTCCCAGACAGCATGTGACTAACTTTTTTTTTTTACATCTTTTTATTAAACAACAAAACAGCAATTGTACAATAAAGCAAGCAACGATTAGACTGTCCATCGATTAGCCACCACCCAGAGACCCAATTCTGTAAATAGCAAAATGAAGGGTTCACACAGTGTCCATGCAACTCCCCAGTCTGTTGGTCTAGTGTTGTCAAGGACCCATCCGCCCCCCTGCCCACACCTGGGCCGCTCCAAGCCATTCCATGGTTCTATAGGCTCCCCATCCATCCCAGATCTTCTCCCATTTCTTGTGGCAGCCCTTGTTCTCATATATTACTTTTTCAGCACTGCTGCACCAGTCCAGGTCCTCTCCCAATTTTGTATCGTGGGCGGGGACTCCGTACCCCATGTTCGCGCAATGTTGCGTTTAGCTATTATTGCTGTAGTGGCTAGCCACAGTGCTTGCTGCCTTGACCAGTGCTCCTCCCCTGTCACGTTCAGCAGGAGCAGCTTAGGGTCCAATGGGACCTCCCCTCCTCAACAATAGGGCTGCCACCCCAGTAACCCCCCCCCCCCAGTAGGTCTTTATTACAGGACAGGTCCATAGAATATGATAGAAGGTGACCTCTTGCCCATAACGCCGCAGGCACAGTGTGGTTTGCGCCCTGCCCATCTTGTGCAATACCAGCCTAGAGTAATATGCCCTATGAAGAATCCTTAGCTGGATCAGCCGGAGACGTGCCTTGATCGCTACCACTCTGGGGCCCTGTCTCAACTCCCCCTAATCCTCATCGTTTAGTACTCCCATGTCCACCTCCCACTTGGCACGCAGGGCCAACATCAGGTCAGGGGAGTTTTTCAATTGTTTCTTGTACAGCAGCGAGATGGCCTTCGTCTCGAGAGGGTCTGACAGGAGACGGTCCTCAACGGGGGCCGCCTCCGGCAGCTGTTCTCCCACCGGGACATAGCGACCAAGCGCATGCCTCAACTGCAAATATCTAAACTGTTCTGTTCCCGCCATCATGTACTCCTTCTGCAGGACCTCAAATGTCACCATTGCCTGAACCCCTCCAGACGTCTCCTAAATGTTCAATCCCCAAAAGCGACTACCTGCGGAACATGCCCAGGGTCTTTAAGTCCCCCAACAGCTCACTACACCACGGGGGAGTCCTGGCCGTCAAAGTAGTCCACCCACCCGAGGAATCGGTTGGCATCGCACCACGCCCTAACCACCGACGCAGTGTGCGGCGGTAGCCAGCACGCGCTCGCTGGAGTGCATAGCGCCCGCTCGTACCCACCTCTACCCATCATCGGCCTGTCACCCGGAACGCCGGGTCTCCCTGGTCTGCGAAGGCCCAGTTATTGACCATCACCAAATGCGTCGCCCAGTAGTACCGGCGAGGATCAGAAATCACCAGACCTCCCTCGTATACCCCGAGTTCCAGTTTCTGGAGGACCACCGAGAGCAGCCATCATCCCAGAGCAGTGACCTGATGTCCCGGTCGAGGCGTTGGAACACCTCATCCCAAATCCTATAGGGGGTATACTGAAAGACATACAGTAGACGCAGCAGTGTCATCATTATAAAAAGGGCTGCTCTGCCCATAAGAGAGGCAGCTCCCTCCACTGCTCCGCGTCCCCTCGAAATCCGTTGAGCAGGTGCTGTAGATTCTCACTGAGGAAGCGCTCTTGACCCCTTGTCATGTATATCCCCAGATATTTGAAGCCTCCCATGGAAATCTTTACATTGCATCATGGGGGGAGGGCCACTGGGCCGTTGGTCACTGGGAACAACAGCGACCTGGCCCAATTGATCTGATAGCCAGAATGATCCCCGAATATGCAGAATATCTGTAGGATCCTATCAACCGACCAACAAGGGCTGGTGACATACAGCAGAATATTGTCTGCGTAGAGGGAGATACGCTCCTCCCTCGCTGCTCCTGAGTCAATTCCCGCAATCAATGGGTCCTGTCGGATCCACTCCGCCAATGGCTCGAGTGCCAACACAAACAGGATCGGAGAGAGCGGGCAGCCCTGCCTCGTGCCCCTGTGTAGGGCAAAGGGGTGTGACAATGATGCACTGACCCGCACTCGGGCAACCAGCTCACTGTATTTAACAGCCTGATCCAGGCCAGGAATCGTGGGCCCATCACAAACCGCTGGTGGTCCGCAAAAATATAAGGCCATTCTTCGCTGACGAAGGCTATTTTCACGTCCAAGGACAGAAGCGCTGCCCGCCCCTCCGTCCACTGATCCGTCATGTGCAAGACCCCGTAGAGTCTCTGCAAATTTAAACCTGGACGGCATAAAGCCCGATTGGTCCGGATGAATGAGCTTAGTAACATCCACACGTAATCTGGTAGCCAGAAATTTTGCCACAACCTTGACCTCAGTATTTAAAAGGGAGATAGGCCTATAGGAGGCGCATTTCTCAAGGGCTTTACCCTTCTTCAGGATCACTACAATAGTGGCCGTCCGCTGATCCATCGGTAACGCTCCTACCTCCCTTGCCTCCCAAAACATGGCCAACATATGGGGTGCTATCTTGCTTCCCAGGCTCTTGAACAACTACAACGGGAGTCCATTGGGTCCCGCCGTTTTGCCCGAGTGCAGCCACCCCAGCGCTGCAGTGACCTCCTCTTCTGTCAACTCAGTGTCCAGTGCTTTCCTCTCCTCAGCGGAGAGTCCTGGAAACAGTATGTCGCGCAGGAGGTCTGCGCACGTCGTCCTCGGTTATCCGAGTCACCGAGGTATACACCTCCTCATAGTATGTTGCGAATGCCTCCGCTATGGACTCGTTCACCCCGCAGTAGTCACCGCTTTTAGTCTCCACCGCCCCAACCAAGCCAGCCGTTTATTGGCTTTGTCGCCTACATCGTAAAGCCGACGTTGAGTCGCCAACGCATATGCATGCGCATGCTGTTCAGCCAGGGTATGCAGCTCGTGGCGCTTGAGCCTTAACTGGTGCCGAAGGTCACTCTACGCCCCCGCCGCCTCACCGCAGGCCTTAAAAGCTGCAATTTCCCGCTCGAGGTCCGACACTTGCAAATTGCGCTCCTTTTTAAGCCCCCCGATTAAGTCTTGTGCGTGGCCCAGGAGTACAGTTTTAAAGGCTTCCCACGGGATATTGGCCAAGTCCACCGACCCTAAGTTCTCCTCGAAATATTGGATGACCCTCTTCCTCATTTTGTCCACAAAAAACTTGTCCCACAGGTACCAAGGGTAAATGTGCGGTGGTAAAGTGTAGGACCCCGAAGGACACAACAGGACAGCCCCCACGGGGGAGTGATCGGAGATCCCTCTTGGATAATGAATTGCCTCTCAGAACTCGCCTACATAGGCTCCTGTCGTGAGTAAATAGTCAAGCCTAGATGAACTACCGTGCAGGACAGAGGTATATGTGTATTGCCGCTTTCCGAGATTGAGTGCTCTCCACAGTTCTGCCAAGCCCAAAGAGTCCATAAAGGACCGGAGAGCCACGGAGGTAGGTGGCCCCTTCGTATGCACCAGGGAGCCAAGGTCAGTTTGAGTGGCTCTCTGAAGCTTTGGGAGAGCATACACCGAACACAGATTGAGAACTTGGCCATCACAAACACCTGAAACTGACACATATCCCCTCAAGGGGTCCCACCAATCACAACAGGATGAAGGGCGTTGATTTTTTTAGGAGAATCCCCACCTCTAGAGTCAGATGTATAGCCCACGTGTGCCACCAAAAGATACTCAAACCTATCTAGAGCCTTATAATGGTTCCCCTTCAGGTGTGTTTCCTGCATAAGGACAAGGTCAGGCCGAGCCTATGCAGGTACTGAAGGACTATGGTGTGCTTAATACGACTACCCAGACCATTCACATTCCATGTCATGACCCTAAGAGTACATGTCATCGTCCCTGCCATGTGTATTCTCTCCTCCCCTCCAGGGTTGCTGCACGGCCAATCAGATCTAGTGCTCCCTCCCTGGCCACTCCGTCCCCGGCAATCTGTCTCAGTGGCCCAGTGCTGTACAGTGGCTTGGAAATAGTATACAACAAAAAACAGTGTGTCAGTAATTCCCAACTAAAAATTCCCCCCACCCTGCTACCCCACTTAGCGGGCTCTAAACTGCCCACTCCCCTCCCCCAATTAGTGGAGTGCCTGTCGCCCAAAACAGTTTCAACTCTAACATGGGCGGGCCGGCGCCATCGTCCCACGTTGCTTCCATCAATAATGCCAACATAAAATACATTTCAAGCACCATCTCCCAATGACCATTATGGCTGTGGGCCTCCCGAAAATACTTTGCAAGTGCAGCTGCTGCCCTGTCCCCAGTCGACACCAGGGACCACCAACGCTTGGGGCCAGTAGTCACTGCTATATGTTACTGTCAACATCACCATGCCTGACGATTACTGTCCAGCTGCCTCCACTCCCTGTTCCTGTCTCTGGGAAAGGGAGGGCCTCCTCCCCGCCCCCATAGCGGCTGCCCCCAAAGCCCCTGAAAGCCACAGTGCCCACCGATCGGGACCCCTCGAGCCACTCCCAGGCCTCCTCCAGAGTATCGAAATGCCAGGCCTTCCCCTCTGCGATGACTCTCACTCTAGCCGGGAAGAGCATCATGTATTTGAATTCACAGTCCCGCAGTGTTTTTTTGACCTCCTGAAAGCTTTGGTGCCACCGTTGGCCCTTAACTGTGAAGTCTGGAAAGAAAGAACAGTTACGTTCTTGTATTGGAGGTCTCCATGTGAGGTGGAGGACTGTAAGATGGCGCTCTGTCTCAAAAGTTAAAAATTTGTGCAATGATGGTTCTCGGGGAGGCCCCCGGCCTCGGGGAGAGGTCAGAGTCCTGTGCGCTCGCTCCACTGTGAAGAATTTAAAGAGTCTCTTGGGGCGCAAGGAGTCTGCAATCAGGGTCTCCAAGAAAAGCTTGACATTCTGGCCCTCAGTGCCCTCCGAGACCCCAACCGCTCTAATATTGTTCCTCCGGGCCCTCCCCACCTGAACCTCCAAGCGCACCACTATTTTCTCCTTCTCTGCAGCAAGGAACCGGGCCTGATCTTCAAGCCTCTTAGATGTAGACTGCAACCAGGCAATATCAGTTTCTGCATTAGTGACCTACTCCGTGACTTTTTTGAGATCTGAACAAAGATTTACATAAACCGTGACTGCGTCCAGCTTGGGTTCTAGCGAGCCAAGTAGATTCTGGTTTCCCGCCATTATTGCTCTCAGCTGGGCCCTGGTCCCTCTCCTAACCCCCTTCAGCATTCTCCGGCACCACCGCACCCCCAGAAGGTTTCAACACTGCATATTTGTCCACTTTGTTCGCCTGGAGCAGAGAGCACCGCTTATTTCTGACCATGCTAATGTGGCGATCTCACCGAGGGGGGTCTGCCGGTAATCCCTCCAGTCGTTGTCTTGCTCACCGGCCAACCTCTTGACCACCTCTAGGACATGGCCCACAAGTCAGTCGAGCCCCTGCCGGTGCACCGTGGCTGGGTCCGCTCCACCCCGCGCTGCTCCGCTCTGCCCCCTGGCACCAGCACCACCAAATGGTCTTTACCAGCAGGGGGGGCGGGGGGAAGATGAGCCCCCAATCAGCAACACGGTCACAGATCTGTTATCCAGCAGCGGGCCACCTCCAGCCGTTCCACCAAAAGTTCTGCCCAAGAGAGAAAAAAGGGGAGAGGGGGGCTGCCCAGTGCACCCCACCCCTGCCCCGTAACTCCGCTGCTGCAGGCCTCTTCTGACTTCGCCCCCGGGCTCATCGCCCCTCTCAGTATCTGTCTCCTGGCCCAGACCGCGTGGCTGCGCCATCGCCCACAGGCCGCAGGGCATCCCAGCTCTTCTCCACCACAAATCTCGGGGTGGGTTCACCCCCGAACCACCGCCCCATCTGCCTGGCCGATCCCGGCCCTTCCGCTTTGCCGGGAGGTCAGATTATATGCGGATATATGGGGGATTAAAGAGCGGAGAGAGGAGCTCTACTAAATGGTGTTCGTCGCGGCTCGCGCCTAACCACGCCCCCCAAGTAACTGTTAAGAGATGAGATGCATCAAAAGCCAGACACCAATGCAAAACCCTTAGCCTGAAGGCATCCAATGGTAAAGGGCACCATCTTCAGTGGAAGGAGGAAAATTATTGCACCTAAATTTTTGCAGGAGTCAGGTGTGAGTTAGATGAACCAGTAAAAGCAACAAACACCGGAGCACTAGTGGCAGATTTACTGATTATGACTCGGTATTGGCAGATTCATATTGTAACTTGGCACAACATGTAGCAATTGCATCTGTTTCAACATCAGAATAGGTGCTGAGCAGTACTGACTAATAATGATCTCTGTTTGGTACCAGGGCCCTAGAGTGTGTTCCATCAGTTGTAGTTGAATACAACCAGGAATAATATTTTCAGGAATAAATGTACTTAGGGCCTGATTTAGAACTCGGCGAACAGGTTACTTTGTCGCAACGGTGACAGATATTTTCTCTGCCAAAATCTAAACCCCATAAAATATAATGTAATTTAGATTTTGGCGGATGGGATATCCATCACAGCAGAGATGGAGTAACCTGACCAAACCTCACTAAATCAGGCCCTACGTCTTTGCCGTGCTCAACTCTAAAACTAAGGCATGGGACGAGTCTAGAACTCTCTCCACTATACTATATTTTTGCCCTTGCCATCCATCTTCTTATACAGAAAAATGTAACACTTCCCTGATATAACTTTTGAAATGATGGAAGCCAACTCTTTAAGATACCCCATCGTCATCTTGTGCATCATTGTGCAAAACTGTTCTTGAATGGTTATGAATTAAATTCTAGCATTCACCCAGATATCTTTCCACTATTTCCACCCTTCTTAAACAGAGGGCTTAATTGCTCCTGTTCTCAAACAGTCCCATAGGAGTGAATTTGTTCTGCTCAGTGCATGTAGACTGCTTCAGTCGTCTCTCCCCAAACATCCTTCCAATCTTCTATACTTTCTTACAGCTTAAATGGATGCTTACATCATGAAGTGGTAGCCTGATCAGAGGACTAATACTCGTGCCCAGACATTGCAGGTACTGAACTCTCTTGGCACAATCTGGAGCCATTAAGATGGCTTGTGCCCAGACCCTTCCTGATATTCCGAATTTGCATACTCGAGGCACAATTGGATATGCGTACAGAAGTCCAGTGCTCCACTGAAGCCTGAATGCACCTTCCAGAGATTGCTCTTGGGAACAATAACACAGAGAAGTTTAGTCACTGTGTGTTCTTGACGGTTCCAAAAAGATCCAGTCACAGTTTCCCCTGTTGGAAGATGCCCTGCGCCACCTCAGGATGAAGCCATCATACTTGATCGGGCACGTGCCACCAGCTAAATCTGTACGCCTTCCATTTAAAGATCCAGCCAGATGGATCCCTATCAGGAAAATGCTCCAACACTCCAGTCAACACCAGAGGAGCATCACTTCTTGGCACAGGACTCAACATGGCAGTATGCTCTGCTTGTTGCAGTACAATATAGCAGTGGTGTTGTCTGTGACACCCCGCAAACGTTTTCCTTTGATGGACAGCAGGAAGACCCTCAATGCAAGTTGAATGTACCATAGCTTCAATAGATTATCATAGAGCTGGGTTTCCACTGGAGACCACTGTTGTGTAGCCATTTTAGCTATAGCTCCATGCACGTTATTTTAACATATAAGGCCTGCCACTGTGCACTTTAACCTAGATATATTTTATTCAGCTTCACTTTAATTTTGTTACTATAGCCGCTTTCACGGTCTTGTTTTATTCCTCTCTATCTAGTTGTTTTTGCCCTGGCTAGCAATGTGTTCTCAAACAAGACATTCTTGCTCACTCTGTGCTTCTTTCAAGGCTGCAGTAAGATGGGTTTTTTTTTTAATATCTTTTTATTGGTTTTACTTTTCAGATACATATTGTAGGCTTTGCACAAATATACAATAGGATCCCATTTATCTGAGTAGGATACATTCAAACAACTAAACCCCCCTACTTGTGCACACTTCAGATCCACCTGTGATATTCAATATTATTACCTGCTGCATTGGCTGGGTTCCTGAGCATGTAGTGAGACGCTGGGGAGCCCCGCATGCGCTTACTAGGGTGGTCTATCTTCTGCTGGGTCTAACCTTTGTGTTGGATAGTGGTTCCTTTGTGTGGGTTCAGTTATAAGAAGCAGTGTCGATGCTTGTGTGTTTACTCTGTGTATTGTCTAGTGTGCGGACAAGCAGCTAACGCGAGGGGTGTTGGGCTTACTCATTGTCAGTGAATTACACATCGGGGAGCAGTGCTGTCGTGGGATGTGCAGGCAAGTTTCTACTAAGTGTGTTTATTCAATGGATTGCCCACTTCATGGGTGCTTATCACCATTTTTAGCCTTGAGTTTGGTCACCAATGTTTCCCAGGCGTCGCACCCTGTGTGTTGTTGTCCATCTCGTGCCAGTTTCTTTAGCACCTGATATTCTGTGCGGGCCCAACGCAGTGTGAGGGTATGCCAGGATTTCTGATCGGGTGCTTTAGGCGCTTTCCAGTGCATTGCTATCAGTCTTTTATACATCGCGCATGCTAAGTCTACAAATTTGTGTAAGTGCCTGTGTTTTTTTGCTCTTGTCCTCAGTCCCAGTAGGCAGGACTTAGGGTCCACAGCCAACACAAGTCCTGTCAGTTCTGAGATCTCTAGTACCACCTCTTTCCATACTTTTTGTATTCGAGGGCATTCCCAGACCATATGGTAGAAGTGTGCCAGTGGCGCTTTACATCTAGGACATGTCGGCTCCGTTCCGGGGAACATTCGCTTTATCCTAGCTGGGGACAAATACATTTGATGTGTGAAATTGAACTGGGTGTAGCGAAATCTGGGATTCCTCGACACACCTCGAGCATGATACAGAGCTCTCGGCCAGTCTTCTTGTGGGATCGGGTCAGGGAGGACAGTGTTCCACCTCTCCCTAGCCCTCTCCACGTGTGGCTCGAAGGGCTTGTTAAGGATCTTGTATAGGCTCGATACTACTTTTGTTTGGGCATCATGTTGTAGTATGTGGTGGATTATGGGAGAGGTCTTTGGTTCTAGGGCTCCTGTCCCCCACGTTTTTTTGATTGCATGACATATGGCATGATATGCCAAGAATTGTCCGGGGTTCACTTCAGTGAGAGCCTGTATGGCTTCAAATGACATTAGCTTACCATCCTCAAAGCAGTCGCCTACTGACTGAATGCCCACCTCTGTCCACACAGACTGTGGGTGTGTTGCGGCCTCAGTCCACCCCGGGAGGCGATCCAGTGGGATATGAGGGGAGTAGGGGAGCGTCTTGTGCCCCTTCTGGACATATTTTCCCCAGCACGCATGTGCCACTGCCAGAAGTGGGTTAACAGATTCGCTCTTGGGGTGTTTGATTGACAGCCATGTTAACAGTGGAGTCCCTTTTAACCGGGTCTCCAGCCATACGGACTCTGCCAACGCTGGTCTGTGAATCCAGTTCTGTAACCACTGCAGCTGTGCAGCCGCATAATAAAGTTCAAAATTGGGAGCTCCCAGACCGCCCGTGTCTACTGGGCGTTGCAGTGAAGTTAGTGCCACATGCGCTCTGCCCCCACCCCATATGAGTTGTAGCAGCGTTGCATTCAGATTACTGAAAAAACTTTTGGGGATGTTAATCGGCAAGGCCGCAAAATAATATAACAGCCTCGGCAGTATCAGCATATTCGCGACCGCCACCCTACCTGGAGGCGATAGCGGTAATTTATTCCAGAATAGTAGCGAGCCCTTTATGGAGGCCAGTGCTCTCCCCAAATTACCATCTCTGAGGTCATCTATATTGTGGTATATATTTATCCCGAGGTATTTGAACGTTTCGAAACACCATTTCAGACACCCCGACGGAGCAGTCTCCTGCCTCGCCGGTGACCACCTGACCAGCGGGAACGTGCACGACTTTTCCCAGTTTACCACTAGGCCGGATATACCTCCAAACTCGGCAAGCAATGACATTACTGAGGGTATCACCTCATTACTTTTCCGGATGTATATTAAAGCATCATCCGCATATAGCGAGATTGCATGATGAATCCCGTTCCTGACTATTCCCCAATTATTTTCCATTAAGCGTACTCTTGCCGTTAATGGTTCCATTGCTATAGCAAACAGTAATGGGGATAGGGGGCAGCCCTGTCTCGTGCCCCTGGAGATTGGGAAACTATCAGATATAACTCCGCCCGTTTTCACTCTGGCTTGTGGGTTGGAGTAAAGTGTCCGAACCCAGCGTGTGTAATTGGGGCCTATTCCCATTTGCCGCATTGTGGCTAGGAGGAAATCCCACTCTAGTGTGCCAAATGCTTTTTCAATATCCAATGATACCCCCCTGGATGCACACGACAAAATGGTGTTATCTCCCATTATGCTCAATAATCTGCGGATATTTAAGAAAGTGTTACGCTTTGGGATGAAACCGTTTTGATCGTCATGTATTAGGGTGTGTATGAAGGGAGCTAGTCTATTTGCCAGTATTTTACCCAATATTTTACAGTCTAAGTTTAAAAGCGAGAGTGGTCTGTAAGATTGGACATCCGTGGGGTCCCGTCCCTGTTTGGGGAGAACCACTATCATGGCTTCTCTCTGGTATGAGGGCAGTTGTTCATTGGCCCACGCCTCTTCAAACACCTTCAACAGTTGGGGCTTCAAGCGAGACGAGTGGGTAGTGTAATACTCTATCGGGAGGCCATATATGCCAGGTGCTTTGTTCCTGGGCATCTGCGCTAGGGCTAAGTCCATTTCTCCCGCTGTCACAGTAGCTTCGAGGGAGTCCCTGTCTGCTGGAGATAATTGCGGTAGGAGAGAGCCCCCCGAGGAAGGACTCGAGTTGCAGAGACGTGCACGAGGTGCGTTTGGTGTATAAATTCGTATAGTGTTCTCGAAACGTTTTGTTTATTTCGACTTGCGTAGTGACCGTAGTATGTGTACCAACCCGTATGGCCCGATAGAGGATTGCTGTCTGTCCTCTCGTAGCAGCCACGCCAGCAATCTTCCCGACCTATCGCCTTCTGTGTGCAGACGCATTAAATGGAAGTTATAATCGTGACATCGGAGTCTGCTGTCTACTTCGTTATATTTTGAGCGCGCTTCTTTTAGCACTGAGTAGGGGATTTACTTGCGCGCTACTGCTATTTCTGCTGTCCTGAGCTCCTTTTCTAGTTTACCGATTTCCGCATGCAAGGTGCGTCTTACTCCCCACGTGGCGGATATACATTGCCCTCGTACCACCGCTTTGTGGGCATCCCACTCCACCGCCCGTGAGTTTGCGGTTGAGTCATTTGTTTCCCAGTACTGACTCAATGTGGTTTCCAGTGTTTCTACAAATGCCTGGTCTTGTAGAGCGTCCACTTGAAGGCGCCACGTGGGGATCGCCTGTCGACTCCTACCTCAGTCCAGTGTTACTCTCAATGGTGAGTGATCTGACAATGTCCTCGCTAGGTATTCTGACCCATTGACCAGTGCTCCTATGTCCTGGGTTCCCCATATTATATCTATTCTAGTATGTGTTTTGTGTGGGGCTGAGTAGAATGAGTATTCCCTCTGTTGCGGATGTCTCATGCGCCATAAATCATATAATCTCATATCCCCTGCCCATGTCTGCAATGGACTTGTGGTGTTTCTCTTTGCTATCGAACTCACTTGAGCGTTGGGATCTGTCCAGTGTTGCAATTGGTGTGCTGTTAAAATCTCCGCCCCAGATGGCTGGAGCCGATGGGTTTGTCAGTAGTGTCGGCGTAAGAGTGCCCAGGAAGCCTGCAATCCAGCTGTTTGGGGCATATATACCAACTACAGTCAGCTGTCTGCCATCCAGCTGGCCTTCCACCACAACAAATCTTCCCCCTTGATCTATTCTGTGCACCGTTTGGAGGAATGGGACACCGCCTGCAATCCAAATCAGTACTCCTCTCGCGAAGGCCGAGTATGTTGTGCCTATCAACTGTCCTCCCCACTTCGCGCGCAGCTCCTGCAGGTCTGACTCCAGCAAGTATGTCTCTTGTAGAATAGCAATGTGTGCTCCCAGTCGCCTAAGGCGTGCGTACACACAAGATCTTTTACTCGGCGCTCCCATGCCCCTCACATTCCATGTCACAATATCATATTGGTTTATATTACGTTTCACATGAGGTGCCATGTGGATTTATAAGATATGCCTATTCGTGGGAACCTGCCATTTAACTTGGCCTTCCACTCAACCGCCCCTTTCACAGTGCTATTTATTAAGGTTGCCATTTGCAGCAGTGTTCCCTGTATTTTAAATGGATCTGTCGTGTGCCTTGTTACTGGTTTACTACTCCCTCCCTCCCCAACTGGAACCCCAACCCTACTAAAAACTTGTGTGAAACTACCTAACCCATAACTGTGTGAAAAAACCTGTATCCGACTGGATATCCATGGTGGTGTTGTTTTGACAACCAGATGTGGCTCTTTTGCGGGGCTCACATCTTTCCGCAGACATAATCTGCTAATACAGTTGGGAGCCCCCCAGAGTGTAGAAACCCCCTCCCCCCAACCGCGCTTCCCCCCCAACCCCTGAGGCATGCCCCGACAGATAGATGTGAGTTTGTGCAAAAGATACTTGTTGTTGGGGGTGCACAATCTTCGGCAACCACCGCCGCCCTGGAGCCACCGGTGCCATCTGGTCCCAGACACTATTGGTACTAGTGGAAAGGTGGAGCAGTAGTGTATGGTTAAAGTTCGTCTGCAGTTCTGAGGTTGACAATTGGTCCTTTCCACACTCCTGTTATTGTAGAGTCGGAGCTGGCCATGTCGGAGTCCAAGTTGATCTCGGGGGTCGTCCTGGATACCGCAAAGTTACTTTGTGTCAGCAGGGGCGTCTCGTTCAACACTTTTGCTCTTTCTTCTGCTACCTGTTGATCATTAGGTTGACCCCTGGCGTGGCTCCTGGAACGCTTCCTTGATGCGGAGGCCAACCATTCCTCATCTCCTTCTCCACCCTCTCGGGGGCGCGCAAGGCCCTTGGCACGCAGCCAGGTCCAGGCGTCCTTAGGGGAGGTGAATATGTGGGTGCGATCTTCCGATACCACTCGTAGTTTAGCAGGGAACAACAAAGCATATTTAATATCATGTTCACGCAGACGCTGCTTGATTTTAACATAAGAGTTACGTTGATTTTGCACCTCCTGTGTGAAGTCTGGGTATGCATTAATGATTGAGTCATCATAATTATATGGGCCTTTATTGCGGAACTGTTGCAGAATTGCGTCTCGATTCCTGTAATTTAAAAATCTGGCAATCAGTGGTCTGGGTGGCTGACCTGGGGCCGGAGGTCTGCCCGGAATTCTGTGCACCCTTTCCACGGAGAAGAACTTGGATGGAGCCCCATTTAGTACTTCCTTGATTAGCCATTGTTCCAGGAATATTTCAGAGTTTGGTTGCCGCATATTTTCAGGGAACCCCAAAAAAGCGAACGTTATTACGGCGCGATCTGCTCTCCGCCTACTCCGAAGCACCTTCACCTCCGCATCCAGGCGCTGAATTTGTTTTTGATTATCCTGGGCCATGGGAGCTAGTTCGGATATCCCCTCTTCTGCCGTTTTCACTCTTTCCGACAATTTACGGTGATCCACTCGGAGGAAATTCAGGTCTTGGGAGACTGCATCTATCCTGTTTTCCAGAGAGGATTTCGTGTCCATAATCGCCTGCAATACTTTCTCAAATTGTGCGGAGTGTGTCATGGGTGTGCTTTCTAATGTCTGTAAAGTCGGGTTTGTCTGCTGGTTGCTGGGAGCCGCACCATGTTCTTGGTTCTTGGTTGATTTAAGCCTGCCAGCCATTATGCCTGCCTGAGAGGTGCCTTGTGGGATGCAGCGGCGTACGACTTAGCTTTGTCCTCTCAGCAAGTTGCCCCTTTGCCGTACGTCCTTGTCACAGTGATTACTCCCTTGCACTCCGGACTCCACGTTGGCTAGTGGAGCTTAAACAGGGCTTATTCTTAACTTTTAACTGACCAGTTTTTGCACCTGTTTGTTCACAGGCTGATGCGAGGGCTACCAGCCCTACGGGCGGACCCAGCGTTGAGTTGCCCTGGGATCATATAGCGTGCCCTTTGTAGAATCGGGGTCCTGTGCCTGCTGCGCTAATATACCAATCGCCCTGAGGACAGCGGTGAAGAGGGGTCGCAGTTGCTCGATGGGGAAGGGGGGAGCGACAAGGAGCAGAGAGAGGGGGAAGCAAATCAAGTCAAGAGGGGAGTATGGAACTGACCACCAGGTGGGCTTACAACCACCCCGCATCTGCTGGCCGAAGTCCAAGGATGGAAAACAGCCGGTAGCTTTCGTCCCGTGGTGATGCGATCCGGTCCATGGTGTAGCCCGCCCGCTCCTGCGGCACAGGCCCGCTCATCCGCCCAGCGTCCTGCTGGGGTGGGGCCAGTGAGACCACTGTGAAGCGCTCCGTTAAAAATGCGCTGCGGGCGCGGGGGGTATGATCTCGGGCGTGGTGTGCCGCCACTTGGGTTCCCGGGTGATAGCGCCTCGGCGGAGATGATCAGGGGGGGGGAGCCTCTGCCGCTACCCGTCACCTGCAGCAGGGAGCCGAACCCCCCTGACGAGCCCCCCCTACCTCAATGTTGCGCGGCTGTCGGCCCTGTACGCAGCGGTCCCCGCTTCAGGCCGAGGGCCGCAGGCTGCGACTATTTTCAATCAGACGTCCCAGCCTGATCCGGTGCAGGCCCTCCCCCTTCCCTGTGGGCCCGGCAAATGAGTCCGCTCCCAGCAGGGCGCTGCTTGTTCCGCCGCAGTGTCCCAGCCTGGGGTCGCCACCACCTCCATTTTCAGGCGCCGCACCGCGGTCGCGCCGTATGCCGCTCCGGTCCCTCCGTCAACCCAGGGGGGGCTCTGACCGGGGGGGGCGAGAGAAAGGGTTCACCCTGCCTCCCAGCACGCCGGCAGCTCCGAGCGCTCACCAGCGTGTGCAGTTGCACGGCGTCTCAGCTCACGAGCTCCACAGGGGGACGCGATCAGGTCCGCTGGTCGCCATCTGCTTCGCGCCGGGCGCCGCCATTCCAGGCACCCCGTGTGCCGTCTCTCGGCTCCGAGGCAGGCCACGTCTCCTCCGCACCGATTTCACCGGATTACGGCTCCTCCGGACCGCACTGGCCTAACGGGGGTAGATCACACCCTCCGTAGCGCCGATGGGGTTCTGGGGGGCGCCCCTCAGGATGTTTATCTATCAAAACTACCAACTAATATGGCAAATCCACAACAGGCAGCAATTGCAGTCAATATGAGACGACCCCTGCTGTACATTTATTGGCAAATGGCCTAATGTTCAGGGGGGTCCAGTCACATTTGTGGTGGACGCACATGCAGCTTATAGAACAGAACTTTTTTTATTCTTGGGTCACATTTCCAGCAGCTGGTGGGAACACAAACACATGTCATCACTATACACCTGCAAACGTATCTGGACAATACAGGACATATGCATATTTAGAAATACCATTATCATATCAGGAACATAATAATTGGCCTGATGGTGCCCTACCCCACACGATTTTACCAGTTAGGTTAGGTCCTCTAAATAATGATGGTCCTACCTGGCCTTTATTGGCCACTTATACACCTCACCCTGCAGTAGCAAATGTAGCACTAACTGAGGTTGGTCGCTTATATACTGAATTGACAACAATATAAAGACGATTAGCGCAGTTTGCAATGCAAACAAATAATACAAACCCAGCACGTGCCGCTCCAGTGCAACCACATGCAGTGACTCCAGATATTAACCCTGCAACTGTACATTCGATTATGGTTAAAGTACCCTCCAAACAAGAAGAAATCCCATTTTGGGTAGCTCAAAAAATAAATGCACAGGAAGCAGTATTTCCCCATACAGGACATCAGGATAAACATAGAATTCTAACGATGTGCTTGCCATTTGGGATGGTTCCAACAGCAGATAACTGTAATACATGGGGCACGGTATTTGCTGCGCTCTATACTACCGCACATGGTACACCGACACTTGCCAATTTACCGTAAGTGTTGAAACAAATTCAAGATGAATACGGGGCTGCAATTAATGGGCAACTTTGCCACAGTATCCTCAATTATTTTAAGTAACCTTTAAGGGGAAGCGGTTACACTAGCAGTGCGCATGCCTCTCCAGGATGTTCCTCAGCAGGATAAAGAACGTGAGCTGCCAAAGATTATCACAGAGGCCTATTCTAGTATTGGTCAAGATAGTTTCGGGGCCAGACCAACTAAACCACAATTTCAGGGCAAATCTAATAAAGATTTTTCCAAGCAAGCTCCTGAGAATAACAAGAAACGCTGGGATAAAAAAATAACGAACTCCTAAAAAAGAAAGGGGAGAATCTCCGCGTACGGAGACCCCACAGAATAATATAATCTCCGAAATAGAGATAATATAAAAATGCCTGATAGATATCAATATACTGATACACGCCAAACTCGTTCCTTTCAGGACTCATCGGAAAAATGAATTGAGAGAGGTGGGCGGGCAGAGTGAAGAACAGAGTACGTGAAACCGAGACAGGAATAACAACCCTCAACAGAGGTTTCTGTTCAAAAGGAAGAGAAACCTCCCCACCAAAAACTCCAATTTAAAAAGAAAAAAGGTGGCAGCAGTTGCAGTTTGACATGCCACTCAAGAAGAGAGTCCTTTTGAAGAACAGGAAGTGGGCACTAGCGCTGCTAGACAGCCAGGCAGAGGTCACAATACTTCATCGGAGTCTTCAAGAGCATCTGGAGGTGAAAGCAACTGATGACTTTCTATAAGTAGAAACTGTGGACATGCGTGCCTCCACCCCTGATAGGTTGTATAAAATAACGCTACAATTAGGAGACATTGAACGCACAATAGACGCAATCTTGTGGGAATATATATATGATGTTTTGTTGGCCGAACAAGATTGGCCACCTGAATTTGTCCATCCGTACATGCCCATATGGGGAAGATACTATTAAACCTTCTTTCTCCCCCTTGTTCCGGAGGAACTCGCTGAATCCTACGCCATCGATTAGGCATTGGCACAGGCATCTGCGTTATATCGCAACTACGTAGGATGGGACAAAGATTCCCTTTACCATGTAATTCCTATTAAAATTCAACCACAACCTGATGCAAAAGCACCAGTGAGAGAAATTCTCACAAAACTGGAGTACCAGGGCGTAATTGAACCGTGTGTCTCCCCAATGAATAATCCTTTATTCCCAGTAGCTTAACCGGACCATTCATATAGAATAGTCTTGGACTACAGACACCTAAATAGTCATACACACATGTATGCTATACAAAACTCACATAGCACAGCACTGATGAACAACAACAAAAAATACAAAATACACTTGGTCATCAGAGTAATTGCTGGTGCCATTTGTTTCACCCATGTAACCTTTAATGAGGGTGAGACCGTCCAGATTGTATATAAATCACATTTGTACTCACCAGCAGAACAACGTTTTTCTCCCACTGAGAAAATTCTCACTGCTGTACAGATGGCTGTCATTAAAGAAAGACCTCTAGCTCAGGGCAAAAGAATTAATGTCGTTTCACCCATTCCAGCCCTTGAGGCTGTCACAAAAGCCAGTGTTCCTAACGCTAAAGCATTACATCCACGTTGGATACAATGGGCCACATCTTTGACAGTCACTGATGTAGATTACATTTTGACCCAAAATTACAAACTCAAGAATTTTTACAATATGAACTTGAATACCGAGTTCCTGCAAACACAATGCCTATTGATCAGTATCAAAGAGTCATGTACACCGATGGCTCTGCACAACCTGCAATTGGCACAAAGCATCAATACTCTGCTGCTTGCGCAGTCGTAAGTGGTTACATGGGGGACAATACATTTTGTACCCAACATACATTCACGCAAGCCCTAAGGGATTGCACAACACAGTTAGCAGAGCTAAAGGCTCTGGTGATGGCATTGGAAAATACGGATCCTGCACAGCTAGCACTGATTGTTTGTGATTCGTATTATTGTGTCCAGTCCTTCAACGAATATCTGCATTATTGCTGCCAGAATGGGTTCAGAGACTCTATAGGAAACACCTTTTAACACAGATTACTGTGGGGGAAAGTAGGGGATCTGAAGGAAAAGCTACCAAATGTCCATGTTGTACATACACTTGGACACCAGTGCTTTGGAATACACGTGGCTGAGAATACACTGGCTGATGAAGCCGCAAAGTTAGCAGTTGCTATGGCCACTATTTCTGCAGTAACCCACTTAAGTGCGAAACCGGACGAAGACATATGGGCTGCCGTGAAAGCTACGGCTGATGATATGCCCTATCCAAAAGCATTTCCTGCTAAATATTCCTACCGAATGGGAGGCTGCCTAAACACTGAGGTTAAGATACCAGGCGTACGGGTGCAAGATATTCCCAACAAAGATATAAGGCCAGATTTGATTAGAGCAGCGCATGAGGGGGTAGCATCTGTCCATGCTGGTGTGGTGGCTATGATATCATTGTTACAAGCCCAATATTGGTGGCCAGGCCTATACAAAGAGGCCAAGCAGTATGTCCTTTGTTGTGACATCTGCCAACAAATTAAAGTTTCCACCGCTAAACGCTCATCGCAGAAACCCCTCCTAATTTCCAATAAACATTTACAATGTGTGTACGTGGACCATTGTGGTCCCATAACATCAGTCAGTGCATACAAATACATCTTAGTCGCTGTTGACTCCTGCTCCAGATTTTTATGGCTGTGGCCACAATGCTCGGCTGACGCTCGGACTCTTATTAAAGATTAGCGAGTCTTTATCAGTACATATGCAGTTGTGGCTTTCCACTCGGACCAGGGCCCTGCTTTCGCCTCAAGGGCATTCAGGGACGCCATGGCTTCGTTGGGGGTCCATTCCAGTACTCATCTCCATTTCATCCTGAGGGAAATAGTGCCATAGAGCGATTAAACTGTGATTTAAAGCCATCCTTAACAGCCAGAGTCTTAGGCATGGGTCGTGGTTGGCTTAACCACTTGTATTGAGTCCAGAGAGCACTTAATCTGCCAAGAAGGTCACTGGGGGGGGGGGTCGTACTTCATATGAGTGCCTGTTTGGATCTCAAATGTATGTTCCAGATCTTGATGGTCATGGCGTGGAGGTGGCAGAAACACCTTTTGACATAAATGAACATGTCACTGTCTTACAGGACTTACAACAGTTCTGTGACGACATCGCTTCTGCCAGTGCTGCCTCCACAGGAATTAAGGATGTGCCTTTAACTCCTACCGGCTGGATTCCTAGAGTGGGGGATCTAGTATGTGAAAAAGTTGCTGTGAAAAAGGAATTTGGTCCTTCTTATCGTGCATCAGTCCCAGTCTTGAGAATACACTGTACCAGAACTGTCATTCTACCGCTTTGTCTCCATCGACAATGTCAAACTACACCATGTGGCCGATCCTACACCAATGACCAAAAGGAACTGCCAGTAGTTCCGGAATCCCTCTCACTACTGGTCGAGAAGTTCCTCTCCAAGTTGTAAGCAGCAACACTGACACCTCTCTGAGCTTGCGGGGGTGGAAAATGATCTTGCATTGGTTCGACTAACAACAAATAGTACAGAAATAACTCATTGATTTGATACAACTTCAACACTGATGGATGGTCCATTTATTCTGTGCCACCACGGGAGACACCAACTCCACCAACTATCACAGCTCCAGTTTTTGCACAAACTGCTTCTGGATACTTTGCCGACATCAACAATGAGTTTTCGGACTCATTCACCTCTTCGACACCTGAACTGTCAAAAAACATGTAAGCTGATACACTGGCTTAAAGCAACTTTATTTCTCCAAGGAACTATCTGTGGCTTTCCTCGACTATATTGGCTTTACTGCTTTGGATTGGGTTTGTTATAACATTCTTTTTATTAATACATGGTCATTTTCTTCATGAAAAATCAAAAGTTGAATTAGTGGATGAGGACCTCAAACCACATTTTTCTTCTCACAAGGTCCGCAGAGACCTGTCTTTTGTGAACATTTCCGCTATACCAATTCCTGATGGGATTGTTTGGGATAAAGTAACATTAGATATATACGGCCCTACGGAGGTCATTCAAATACCATATGTGTTTAAACTTTCAATGAATGATATAATAATACCCAGAGTTGTTTCTGATGATTGGGATGTGAAAACAGATGATTCTTTGATGAATGAATTGCAGTATTATACTGTATTTGAAAACAAAGATGTTTATCAATCTAACGAGAATTATGGTGGTATGTTTTTCTATAATTAATATGGGCATCATTTCATCCACAAAGCGAGTACCTCAAAGACTATTTTTAATTATACACAATGAGAACATTGCCAGACTCCACCACAAGGAAGTTCCAAAACTTATTATGAAAAGTTTACATATTTTTCTGGGCACGATGGTAAAAATGCTGAGTCATATTATTTTAAATTGCCACCAACACAAAATGTATGCATTTTATTAACAAATACGAAATGTATTTATTTGGATTCCTTTGTTTCCCGGTTGACTCTAGAAGGCTATGAATATTGGCTGAAGTCGATTGACTTAAAAAGTGTGTGGGGGACTTGACATTGGCAAATACGGGGGAAGGAAGCTTAATTTAGAGCATGCCTAATACTTGTTCAAATGATATTTTTGAATGAAACTGTACAACAAACGAGTTGTTTAGGCTTTGCAAAGATTAAGGAATTGAACACGCCCAGTACTCCTACACCTGCAAAATTTGATAAATGGCAGAAATATATAAATACAACAGAAGACCAGCTTGATGAATGGGTCCAGAATGGCACATTTAATGTTTCACTGTCATGTCCTGGTTATTGCGGCCAGTAGATGCCAATGGGTGTCACAAACGTTTTATTAACTCCTCAGGGGGTTTTAGAACTAGTAGGGCAGACTCTTGCTACATATTGTCCGAACATGCGGGTATAGTAACAACATACAGTGTAGGGAAACAATGCCAGCAATGGTTGAAGAGTTCCTCACTAGATGCGGTTAGAGAACACCTCAGTCTCCTGTCTAATAACACTGACTTACAGGACTTACTGTTAGGCCCCAGAAAACGCTTCTTATATGAAGTATATAATGAAACTTGGAAGCTTTCACAACAAGAAGCTGCTGCCCAGTTAAGGCAAATAGACCAGGAATTTTTTTTAAAAAGGCATTAGCTGTTGTAGATAATGGGATTAATACCCTGTCCGACCGGATATACACCTTAAATAACATCTCCTCTTCTGCTATAGACATTATACAAACAGATACTTACATCATGAACAGAGTCAGCTGAGGTCCATTATGCAGTTGGGTTGGACACTTCAAACACTGAAGGGGAGGGTCACGTTCCCTGGCAACATGTCAGCACAAGGGAAATGTTTTGTTCTCTTAATTTAACGCAACAACAACTAATGGCTAAGAAAGAAGTGACTTATGTCATGCTAAACATCGAGAAATTAGAAAAGTTGCCCTTTACTGTGGCTGAAATACCATCTGCTGAGTGGTTAATACATGGGGTCATTAATTTGCCTATTTCCACACTACAATTCACCTCCTGTTTAAAACACATTCCAGCAGGCAGGTATGAAAGGCGCGGAAATAGTTACATCCATGAGGTGTGGGAGATACCCTTCTCGTACAAATGTCTCCGTGACATGAAAGAGGTCTTTCTTAGCAGTAGTGAATGCAAGACTTCTGTCAGCCATTTGATGGTTTGTAAACAGCTGTCCTTGCATGGGGCATTTAACGCATCTGCAGCGAACTCGTCTTGTTATTTGAAGGGAGTTCTAGTTCCCTTGATTAGACCTACATTCCAGGTGCTTTCAAACAGCAGCTGTGTCCTCCTCAATGATGAAGACTGTTGTGGGATGCGAGCCGGAATAGTTTATGTTGTTTCGGTCTCTAAGATTGTTACATGCTACGGGAACGTACTTTTTACTCCCACTAACATAAAAGAGGTAGCAGACATTTGGCCTCACATTGTCGAGAATGCCGCCTTGGAAACTCCAACACCCAAAATAGCTGCCATTGCGCGTTTTCTGCAGAGGCGAACAGATCTAACCAAGGCTCTCCCCATTTAAGAAAGAGACCTTGCGCCACCTCCGGATGGAGATGCCATTCGTGATCGACAGTGCGGCGGTGGCTGAGTTGGTCTGCTCTGGCGATGAGAGCCTACAAGATGTTGAACCATCATGGTAGTGCTCTGATGTTCCAGCCATGTCCAGAGGCGTAGGGTCGCCTGACAAAGGGGCCAGGACCCTACCCCGCCTTGTTTGTTGGAGTACCACATGGCAGTAGTGTCCGTGAACACCTGCACTACTTTCCCTGTGAGAGAGGGAAGGAATGCTTTTAACGCAAGTCTGATCGCTTGTAGCTCCAGCAAATTTATGTGGAGTCCCGACTCCACTGGAGACCAGAGACCTCTGATCTCCGCCTCTCCCCTATGGCCGCCCCAACACAGAAGCAACGCATCTGTCTCTATAGAGAAATCTGGGTGGGGAAGGGAGAGGGATCTGCCAGTGACCCAATTGGGATTTGAAAGCCACCACTGCAGGTCTTTCGTAGTCCCCTCCAAGATCTGGACCATGTCGGAGAGATTCCCCTGAAGCTGCGCCCACTGTAACTTCAAGCCCCACTGCAGAGCCCGCATATGCCACCTGGCATGTTTTACTAGCAGGATGCAGGAGGCCAAGAGGCCCAGCAGCCTCAGAGTCTGTCTCACCGAAACCCAAGACCAAGGCTGAAAGATCGGAATCATAGACTGAATGTCTTGGACTCGCTTTTTGGGAGGATAAGCCCAAAACCGCACTGTGTCCAGAACTGCTCCGATGAAAGGGAGCATTTGAGAGGGAGTAAGGTATGACTTTGGCACGTTGATAGTGAACCCCAGCTGGTGCAAGAGGTTGGCCGTAGTCTGGAGGTGTGAGACCACTGCCTGGGGCGAAGGCGCGTTCAACAGCCAATCGTCTAGGTAGGGGAAGACTGAGACCCCTAACCTGCGCAGATGAGCTGAAACCACCGCCATCACTTTTGTGAACACCCGAGAGGCACTGGTAATTCTGCCACCCACTGGGTGGGAGTGAGGGGACGGACTAGGAAGGTTTGGAGGCTGCTGCGGGGGCAGAGGTGGACTGGACAGACCTCTTGTTCCCTGGGATTCAGCGCCCCTGGCCATGCATAGGCTGTCCAGCGTGCATGGCCCAGTGGCTGGGTTGAGGAGGCGACAGGGTGCCCATTCCGTGGCCACGAAAGGGACGAAAAGAGGACTGTGGGGGGCGTGTGGCGGCAGAAAGGCCAAGGGACCGAGCCGTAGCCCGGGACTCCTTGAACTTCTCCAAGGCCGAGTCCACGTTGTCTCCGAAGTCCATGAGTGACTGTTGGACATCCCCCGAGAAGCCAGAAGTACGTAACCAGGCATGGCGCTGTATGGCCACTGTTGTTGCAACCGATCTGCCCAGACAGTCAGTTGTATCCAGCCCACAACGGATCGTGAACTTTGCTGCGTCTCTCCCATCTTTGACTCCTTGGGAGATGACAGCACGGGCCTCCTCCGGTATCTGCGGCAGGACGCGCGCAACCGTATCCCTCAGTGAGTGGGAATAACGGCCCAAAAGGCATGCGGTGTTCACTGACCGCAGCGCGAGGCTGGAGGAAGAAAATAACTTCTTACCAAACTGTTCCAGCCTTTTGGATTTCCTACTCGGGGGGGGGGGTGCGGAAGGGAACGCGCCAGAAGAAGAGGACGCCTGGATAACAAGACTCTCAGGCGTAGGATGTTGGGACAGGAACTTCGGCTCAGGCCGATCACTGCGAACGATAGTCCTGTTCACAGGAGCCCCTGTGTTGGGTTTGGACCATGTACCCAAAAGTAAGTCAGTGAGGGCCTCACTGAATGGGAGAAGGGGTTCTGAAGTAGAAGCCCCAGGCTGAAGCACCTCCATCAGGAGGTTAGACCTGACTTCGACAGTAGGTAGCTCAAGGCCAAGGACCTCAGCCGCCCTACTAACCACCATACCATAGGTAGCTCCCTCCACCGTAGCCACGGTAGGAGGAGACAGCATGCCAGCGTCAGGAGAAGTATCAAGACCAATGGCTTCGCCCAAGTCCTGTGCCCAGTCCATAAGTAGGGTCTTCCTGTTATTCATAAGGGTCCATTGACCCCTCCAATTCCTCCCCGTATTCGTACCCATAGGAAAATGGGTCAGAATCCGACCTCAGGCGAATAGGGCCCACTGAAGCCGATGGCGGCGTTGGCTGACGCCGCTCCGACTCCTAGTCGTTGGGAATGAGAATCGGGTCGACATCGATAGTGGGAACTACCGACGTCGAGAGCGTCGCTAAACGACCCGCGCTGGGGAAGGTCTCGACTGTGCGACCAGCGTTGGTGCGGATCCACGCACGCATCCAGAGGTGACCTCCGTGGCCGGGGCCAAAGCCGCCGGCGTGGAACCCGAAGGCCCCTCAGCCCAGCCCCTTGGGCCCGAAGGCGCCGTATCGGGGTCGGCACACCCAAAGATGAGGCGCATGACCTCGTAGAACTCCTTGAGTTGGGTGGGGGTCGCTCTGGCTCCGGGAAACTCGGGGAAGCGCGGAGTCGACCCAGGCGTAGGCTCAGAGGACTGAGGCCTAGTTCGTGGACACTCGGCCCGCATCGCCTCGGCCCAGCGACGGGGTGAAGTCAGAGAGTGATGGGACTTCTTCGACTTCTTCTTCTTACCTTGACCCGAAGATTTCGAAGAAGACGAGTGATGATGGCTCCGCGACCGATCTCGAGACCTTCCTCTCGAACAAGATAGGGATCTACGCGGAGTCGAGTGCCGGGCCGCCATTAGCTTTAGGGACCGCACCCTCAAAGCCTTCAGATGCATTGCCCGGCACTCGGAGCACGACTTCGGGTCGTGGTCGCGCTCGAGGCACCACAGACAGACACGGTGAGGGTCCGTCACCAACATCATGCGGTGGCAGTCCTCGCACGGCTTGACCCAGTCTTCAAGGACCTCCTCGACTCACCAAAGGTTGCACCAAAGAAGTTTGACGAAACGGTTGAATTCGGCCAAAAAAATAGCCGAGGGTAGCTCTCTCTCGGATCAGCGTGTGGCGCGGAAAGAAAAGAACGGACGTCACTGCACGAGGGGGGCGTCTTTGTAATACTGCCAACGTCATCACGGCGACTACGATGCCTAAGACGCCTGCGGAGTCGACAGACTCCACCTACCGACGCAAAAGGGTATTGCTCGAAGAACAAATCTCCGGATCCAAACTGACGCCTGGGGGAAAATTCTAAGGTAAGGAATCTGCAACTAGAAGTCTCTATCAGATATTATTGAAATTTTTTACATATATATCTTAGGTTGAGTTTTAGTAGCTTTTATATATATTTAGGCCTTGAACCACCTTTAACCGACAAGGGGAGGGTGTTGAGTAGCCATTTTAGCTATAGCTCCATGCACAATATTTTAACATACTAGGCCTGCCGCTGTGCACTTTAACATAGATATATTTTATTCGGCTTTGCTTTATTATTGTTATAATAGCCGCTTTCACGGTCTTGCTTTATTTCTCTCTATCTAGCTGTTTTTGCCTAGGCTAGCATTGTGTTCTCAAACAAGACATTCTTGCTCACTTTGTGCTTCTTCTAAGGCTGCAGTAAGATAGGTTGTCGATGAACGTGGGTTAAGTTTTGTCTCTGACATTCATAGAAAACACACATCCTTACGTAGGGACATTTTCTCAGAACATCAGCTGTTTTATTATAAAAACACTCTCCTGTCCCATACACGTTAGATTGAGATTCCAGCCAGAGAACCACAACTGTATGCTGATTGCTTCGCTACAGCTGCTTCTGCAGACTTCAGGCCTTTGCTCAGGTATGTGGGGATGATGTCTTCATCCCCCGTCAGGGGAACCTGAAGGGCAGAATTAGAATTTAACATGCTGTGCTGTATTATAGCCTAGGTAGGAATTAGTCTATTGACTCTAGTGACAATATGGTAGCGTTATTTCTATGCTTTACTCTCCTTGTCACAATTCTAATCCTGTCATGCTTTATCGTCCTGGATATTGCAGTACATGCTTTCTTATCTAAGATGCAGTTGCTTCATTCAAAACCTTATTGAACCATATATTGCCTCTGCTTGTATATGTGAGACTAATGTAACTGAGAGAAACAGATGCGATCTGAGTGACCACAATTTCCCTGAGGAGTCAATTGTGTCATGCGCTCTGCTGCCCAATCATCCCAGAAATTGGGTAGAGAGGAGGCACTGCTAGTTAGCCGGAGCAAAAACCCGGATTAGGCCAACAGGTGTCACCTGTAGTAGGTGAGACTCAGTCCCCCACACCACAGGCGATTCTGCTGCTCAAATCCAGTAGTCTCATTAGAATAATGAGAGCCTCCGCGACAATTCCAGTGCTCCCAGAGTTCTTTGGGCCATCAGTGCGGCCTCAGCAGGTTGAAGCCTTTAGGGAGGTCATGCTGCATATTTTTGCCACTCTTTGGTTTCCTCTGGCACCCCAAAGACCTGCCTCGGGTTGCGTACCAACTCCAGTGCCAACCTTCATTTAGCTCCAAGACCTGCACCAGTCCCTCTTTAGTTAATGTTAGCATCCAAAGTTCATCTACTGACTCTGGTGTCAAACCATAGCTGAGTCCCCCTCAACCCTGACCGAAATCACGCTCCGACCCAATTCCAGCCCACCCCGTTCCTGTATAATCTGATTCAGGCAAAACACTACCTCTACCAGGGAGCAGTCCTCAGTTCCTCCACCAGCATTTTGGTTCTGGCTCTGACCACAGTATGCCACCACTAGGAAATGACAATGGTGAAGATGGGAGCGATTTAATCACTACCCCTCCTCTCCCCTCCGCCTATCCCCCCAACGATGATGATGACAGTCTATACATGGATTTGCAGGAGGCCAGTGGTCTTGATGTTTGCCATTATACATGGCTGATTTCCCCCCCCCCCCCTTAGGATTCAAACTGAAGAGAGTGCTTCCTTTTCTGTAGTAATTAGACTTGCTGCTGAAATCCTAAATCTTTAACTAGCTTTTATTAAGGTTAGAAAAAAAATGCACTTAATGAAGTTTTACAGCCTGGTCCAACTTCTCCTGATTCCTTACCAGTTCAATGAAGTCTTAACAAATTATTTCATAGGCATTCGTTCTGAACCTTTTTTCTTGCCCATCAGTGAACAGAGAGGTTGACAGATGCCACAGACCGCAACCTTGCGACCCTGATTTTCTTACACATCATCCTTTTCAAGAGTATGGTAGTCCAAGTTTCCACAAGCAGGGTGAATCCTAATTTGTTCTTTATGATCCCCCAACTATGTAACATGTGATGCCTTGAGAATGGAGGCATTTGGCAAATGTTTGTTTTCTTCCAACAGCCTAGATGTGAGGTCAGTCAGTACAAGTTGTCTACGATGCCCTTTTACGCATGTCCCTGGAAATGGCCAGTTCGATCTTGCTGATGGTCCCAGAAGAGTTTAGGCCTCCTTAGCGTTAACCGTTCAAGATGGCTAGGATGCCGCAAAATATGTAATTTTGGCTAGTCTGTATACTACAGATTTCTTGGGGGCGATGAGCTGGCACTAGTGTGGTGCTCCATCGCTGTGCATGGATGCAATTCACTGGCTTTTCTGGAGAAATCAGGCATCTCCTAAGGGTATGTCAAACTCCTTTTTCACAGTAACCTTTTCACGTACTAGATCCCCAACCTTAGGAATCCAGCTAGTAGGTGTTACTGGTACATCCTTAATTCCTTTGGAGGCAGCACTGCCAGAAGTGTTGTCGTCACAGAACTGTTGTAATCCCTGCAAGACGGACACGTTAATTTATGTCAAAAGTTGTTTCTGCCGCCTCCACGTCAGGACCATCAATATCTGGAACATACATTTGAGTTCCGAACAGGCACTCGTATGAAGTACGACCTTCTAGGCAGATTGTTAAGTGCTCTCTGGACTCCATACAGGTGGTTAAGCCAACTACGACCCGTACCTAAGACTCTGGCTGTGAAGGACTGCTTTAAATCACAGTTTTGTCGCTCCAGGAGACTATTTCCCTCGGGATGAAACTGAGATGAGTAAAGGAGTTGGACCCCTAATGAAGCCATGGCATCCCTGAATTTCCCTTGAGGCGAAAGCAGGGCCCTGGTCCGAGTGGAAAGCCGCAACTGCATATGTACAGATAAAGACTCTCATAACATTCTGAGCGTCAGCCGATCATTGTGGCCACACCCATAGAAATCTGGAGCAGGAGCTGACCTCAACTAAAATGTATTGGTAGGCACTATCCGGTGTTAGGGGACCACAGTAGTTCAAGTACACACATTGCAGTGGTTTGTTGAAAATTAGGAGGGGTGTCTGCGGTGGGCTTTTGACGGTGGAACCCTTAATTTGTTGGCAGATGTCACAACAAAGGACATACTGCTTGGCATGTTTGTATAGACCTGGCTACCAATAACGTGCTTGTAACAATTATATTGTAGCTGCCACACCAGAATGGGCAGATGCTACCCCCTCACGTGCTGCTTTAATCAACTCTGATCTTATGTTTTTGTTGGGAATCACTCTAACCCCCATGCCTGGTATTTTTACTTCGGCACCTAAGCAGCCTCACATTCAGTAGGAATATTTAGCAGGAAATGCTTTTGGATAGGGCGTGCCTTCAGCCGTAGCTTTCACGGCAGCCCATATGTCAATGTCCGGTTTGGTTCCAGAACGGGTTACAGCAGCAAAAGCACCCGTAGCTACTGCTGATTTGGCGGCTTCATCAGCCAGTGTATTTCCAGGACCGTGTATTCCAACACGCTGGTGTCCAAGTGTATGTACAACATGGAGATTTGGTAGCATTTTCTTCAGATCTGCTACTTTCCCCCACAGGAGTCTGTGTTTAATGGTGCTGCCTTAGAATTTCTGAACCCATTCTGGTGCCAGTAATGCAGATATTCATTTAAGGACTGGACACAATAATACGAATCACAAACAATTAGTGTTAACTGTGCAGGATCCGTATGTTCCAGTGCCATCACCAGAGCCTTTAGCTCTGCTAATTGTGCTGGGCAATCCCCCAGGCTTTGCGTGAACGTATGCTGGGGACAAAATGTTTTATCCTCAGAATAGCCACTTACGACTGCGCAAGCAGCCGAGTATTGATGTTTTGTGACAATTGCAGGTTGCGCTGAGCCATCGGTGTACATGACTCTTTGATACTGAACAATAGGCAGTGTATTTGCTGGAACTGTGTATTCTAGTTCATATTGCAAAATTCTTGAGTTTGTAATTTTGGGTCAAAAATATAGTCTACATCAGTGGCTGTCAAAGACGTAGCCCTTGACGCGAATGTGGATGTAATGCCTTAGCATCAGGAACGCTGGCTTTGGTAACAGCCTCAAGGGCTGGGATTGGAGAGATGACAATAATGCATTTGCCTAGGGTTAGAGGTCTTTCTTTAATGATGGCCATCTGAACAGCAGTGAGACTTTTCTCAGTGGGAGCAAAGCGTTGTTCTGCTGCTGAATACAAATGTGATTCGTATGCAATCAGGACAGTCTCACCCTCATTCAAAGTTACACAGGTGAAATCAATGGCACCAGCAATTACTCTGATGGCCAGATGTGTTTTGTTGTCCCTTGTGTGTAAGTGTTGTACTACAAGCATGTCTGTTTGCAAAGCTCTGAGAATGCGTGTGTTCAACTGTTCAGAATTTACTTGAAAAGTCAGGACGTATTAAGTATATAAAGGTTTTATGCGTGATGCATATTCAGGAATGTAAGTGCTGCCAAAATTTAGGAAACCCAATAAGGTTCGGAGTTTTTTTTATTGTATTTGGTGGTTGTAACTGCGCATTTTTCCAAGAATTGTGGCACTAGGCTCTTTCCTTCACTTGATAGCTCATATCCCAGAAACAGGACGCTAAGGAAGGCTATTTTTTTTTTTTTTTTAATTGAATTTGTAGCCGAACTCAACAAATCCCACAACAATGCGGGCTACCCGTCTTAAATGTTGTAGCAATTCATCATCCGTGAGATACATCTACATAGGACAATGCTTCAGGGTCTATGTCGTGCAATATTGAAGTTACATGAGCCGCAAATAGTCCTGGACTGTTCTTGTACCCTTGGAGTAAACAACAGATTGTTTTCTGGGAGCCTAGTGCACTGAAACTGGTTAAGTCTCTACTCTGAGGCACTATTTTTTGGCAGAAGAAACCAATGGAAATATCCAGTGTTGTTTTGTATTTTTTGCGCACTATGTTGTTGATGAGTGCCGTGCTGTGTGAAGTTTGCATAGCGTATGTGCGTGTATGACTGTTTAAATGTCGGTAATCGAAGACTATTCTGTACAAATGGTCCGGTTTAGCTACTAGGAATAATGGATTATTCATGGGGGAGACACAGGGTTCAATTTGCGCCCTGGTACTCCAGTTGTGTGAGGATTTCCCTCTTTTATTGGATATTGTGTTTGAGGTTGGGGTTGATTTTTAATAGGGATTACATGATAGGGGGAATCTTTATCCCATCCTACGTGGTTGCGATATAACGCAGGTACCTGCGCCAATGCGCAATCAATGGTGTAGGATTGGGCGAGCTCCTCTGGAACAAAAGGCGAGAAAGAAGGTTTGAAAACATCTTCCCCATATGGGCAGGTACAGACAAATTCAGGTGGCCAATCCTTTTCGCCCAGTAGAATATCATATATGTTTACGACGCGGTCCCAAAAGATTGCATCTATTCTGTGCTCAATGTCTCCTAACGGTAGCGTTACTTTGTACACCCTATCAGGCGTGGAGACAAGCATGTCCGCAGTCTTTGCATGTAAGAAGTCATTAGTTGCTTTCACCTCCAGATGTTCTAGAAGGTTCCGGCGAACTATTATGACCACTGCTGCTCTGTCTTATAGCGCTAGTGCCCACTTCCCCAATTCTTGAGTGGCATGTCGAACTGCAACTGCTGCCACCTTTTTCTTTTTGAATTGGGGTTTTTGTTGGAGAAGTTTCTCTTCTTTTTTAACAGAAACATCTGCTGAGCGTTGTGATTCATGTCTCAGTTTCACGTACTCAGTTCTTCGCTCTGACCGCCCACCTCTCACTGCGTTTTTCCGACGAGTCCTGAAAGGAACAAGATTGGCGTGTATCAGTATATTGATATCTGTCAGGTGTTTTTATATTCTCTCTAGTACTGAGATTATATATATTCTGTGGGGTCTCTGCATGCGGAGATTCTCCCCTTTCTTTTATGGGTGTTTTTTTATTTTTTATTCTAGCATTTCTTAGAGCTTGCTTTGGCGATAGATTTACCTTGAAACTGTGGTTTTGTTGGTCTGGCCCGAGACTATCTCGACCAATGCTAGAATAGGTCTCTGCGATAATCTTTGACAGCTCACGTTCTTGATCCTGTGGAGGAACAACCCAAAGCTTTATGCGCACCGCTAGTGTGACTGCTTCCCCTTTAAGATTACTTAATATAATTGAGGATACTGTGGCAAAGTTGGCCATTAGTTGCATCCCCAAATCCAGGGCTCGGGCAGCCCTGTATTCATCTTGAATTCGTTTCAACACTTCCGGTAAATTTGCAAGTGTTGGTGTGTACCATGTGCAGTAGTATAGAGCGTGGCAAATACCTTGCCCCATGTATTACAATTATCTACAAAGGGAACCATCCCAAATGGCAAGCACATTGTTAATATTCTATGTTCATCCTGAGGTCCCGTATGGGGAAATACTGCTTCCAGCGCGTTTATTTTTTGAGCTAACTAAAACGGAATTTCTTCCCGTTTGGCAGGTACTTTGCCCCTGATCGAATGTACAGTCGCAGGGTTAATGCCTGGCGTTACTGCATGTGGTTGCGCTGGTGCAGCACGTGCTGGATTCGTATATAATGTTTGCATTACAAACTGTACTAATTGTCTGTATATTGCGGTCAGCTCAGCGTATAAGAAACGGACCTCGGCTACTGTTAGGCTCGCTGCAGCAGGGTGAGGCATATAAGTGGCCAATAAAGGCCAGGTAGGACCTTCATTACCTAGAGGACCTAACCTAATGTGTAAAATTGTGTGGGGTAGGGCGCCATCAAGCCAATTATTATGTTCTTGATAAGATAGAGGTATTTCTAGATATGCATATGCTCTGTATTGTGCAGGTACGTTTGCAGGTGTGTAGTGATAGAATGTATTGGTGTTCCCATCAACTGCTGGACATGTGACCCAAGAATAAAAAAGTTCTGTTCTATAGGATGGGTGAGTGTCAACGACAAATGTGACTAGACCCCCCCCCACTCCCGGGCCGTTAGGCCATGTGCCAGTAAATGTGCAGTAAGGGATGTTTGCATATTGAATGCAATTCCTACCTGTTGTGGATTCGCCATAATGAATGGTAAATTTGTTCAGAGATAAGCACACCAAATGGGGATAATAGTTCAAGCTTGAACAACCTACAGTGTTAGTTAGGTTCTCCCTACTTAGCTGAGGAGGAAAATCCTCAATACCACGGACGTCTCCGTATATAGTACTGAGGTGTCTTTAAAGGTAGTGAGCCAGATAATCAGGAGGACCTGAAAATTAGAGCCTGACCAAACATTGGCGGCACCATGTTGAATGCTCTCATTATTCTAGTGAAACTACTGGATTTGAGCGGCAGAATTGCCTATGGTGTGGGGGACGGAGTCTAACCCACTACAGGTGACACGTGCCGGTCTAACCTGTTTTTTTTGCTCTGGCTAACTAACAGTGCCTCATCTCTACCCAAGAGCAGGGATGATTGGGCAGCCGAGCACATGACACAATTGACACCTCAGGGAAATCGTGGTCACTCAGATCACATCCGTTTCTCTCAGTTACATTAGTCTCAATCAATCAATCAAGTATTTATAGAGCGCACTAATCACCCATTAGGGTCGCAAGGCGCTGGGGGGGGGCTGCTACTGGTCTCAGAGCCATGTCTTGAGGTGTTTCCTGAATGTCAAGAGGTCTTGGGTCTGGCGAAGGTGGAGCGGTAGGGAGTTCCAGGTCTTGACGGCTAAGTGAGAGAAGGATCTTCCTCTGGCGGTGGTGCGGCGGATGAAGGCGAGGGCGAGTCTGGCGGACCAAAGATTGCGGGTGGGGGTGTGGAAGGTGAGTTTGTCATTGAGGTAGGCTGGGCCTGTGTCGTGTAGGGCCTTGTGTGGATGAGGAGTTTGAAGGTGATCCTCTTTGATACTAGTAGCCAGTGAAGGTCTCTAAGGTGGGGGGAAATGTGGTTGCGGCCTGGGATGTCCAGAATGAGGCAGGGGGATGCGTTCTGGATTCTTTGCAGCTTTGTTAGGAGTTTGGTTGTTATTTCTGCATATAGGGTGTTTCCGTAGTCCAATCGGCTGCTGACCAGGGCGTGGGTGACAGTTTTCCTGGTTTCTACGGGAATCCACAAAGATTTTGCGGAGCATGCGGAGAGTGTTGTAGCAGGAAGAGGAGATGGCATTGACCTGCTGAGTCATGCTGAGTGTGGAATCCAAGATGAAGCCTAGGTTGCATGCGTGGGTGGTGGGTGACGGCTCAGTTCCTAGGGAGGTGGGCCATCAGGAGTCATTCCAAGCATGAGGATTTCTGTCTTGTCTGTGTTTAACTTGAGGTGGCTTGATTCCATCCAGCTGCCGATGGCGTGAAGTCCGTTGTGGAGGTTGTTCTTTGCAGTTGTAGGGTCTTTCGTGAGGGAGAGGATGAGCTGAGTGTCGTCTGCGTAGGAAACTGTTGATGTGATGGGTTTGTGCGATGTTGGCGAGGGGGGCCATATAAACGTTGAAGAGCGTGGGGCTGAGCCAGGATCCTTGAGGAACACCACAGATGATTCTGGAGGCTTCTGACAGGAATGGTGGGAGGCAGACTCTCTGGGTTCTGCCTGAGAGAAATGACGAGATCCAGTAGAGTGCCTTGTCGTGGATTCCAGCGTTGTGGAGGCGTGTGCGGAGAGTGTGATGACATACCGTGTCGAAAGCTGCGGAGAGGTCCAGGAGGATGAGTGCTGCTGTTTCTCCTTCATCGAGCATGGTCCTAATGTCGTCTGTGGCAGCAATGAGTGCAGTCTCGGTGCTGTGGTTTCTGCGGAATCCGGATTGGGAGGAGTCGAGTACCTTGCTGTCTTCCAGGAACTGGGATAGTTGGCTGTTTATGATTTTTTCGATGACCTTGGCTGGGAAGGGGAGGAGGAAGATTGGCCGGTAGTTCTTGGGGTCGTCTGGGTCTGCCTTTGGTTTCTTCAGCAGGGCATGGATTTCTGCAGCTTCCCTCTTTCTGGGAAGGTGGCTGACTTGAAGGAGCTGTTGATGGTTTTGCAGAGGTGGGGGGCGATGAGGTTTGCCTTATTGAAGATATGGTGTGGGCAGGGGTCCGATGGTGATCCGGAGTGGATGGAGGCCATGGTGGTGGCGGTGTCCTTTATGTTGTTGGGGGTCCAGGTGTGGAGGAGGTGGGTGTTGCTTGGAGTGTTGGGTTCTTGGGTGTTTGTAGCCAGCTGATGGGTCTGGGGTTTGAAGCTATTATGGATTTCTTCTATCTTTCGACGGAAGTGGGTTGCCAGTGAGTTGCAGAACTCCTGTGATGGCGTGGGTTCGTTGGAGCAGGTCCTGGGGGTGGAGAGCTCATTGATGATGCCGAAGAACTCTTTACTATTGTGAGCGTTGGCGTCCATGCGGTTTTTGAAGTGGGTCCTTTTGGTGGTGCGGATCAGTTGGTGATGTTTGCGTAGGGCATCCTTGAAAGCGATGTGGTTGGAGTTGGTGGGGTCAAGGTGCCAGGTTTTTTCCATTCTGCGACATAGCCGTTTGGATTCCTGTAGTTCTGGGGTGAACCAGCTGGCCTTAATTATGTGGGATGTGTTTGTTTTTTTTTTGAGCGGTGCAAGGGTGTTGGCGCAATCTTCTATCCAGCGATGCAGGTTGGTGGTGGCTGTGCTGGGGTCTGGTGTTCCAGGGGGTGGGGTCTGGGCGAGAGTTGAGATCAGTTGATCCATTGACATTTTGCTCCAGATGCATCGGGGGGTTGTGTGCGGTGGTGGTGAGTGACTGGTTTCTGGTAGGAGAAGTGGATGCAGCGGTGGTCTGTCCAGCTGAGTTCGGTGGTGTGGCTGAAAGAGACGTGGTTGCTGGCTGAGAAGATGGGGTCAAGTGTGTGGCCTGAGGAGTGGGTGGGTGAAGTGACGAGTTGCTTGAGGCCGAAGCTGACGAGGTTGTCGATTAGGTTGGTGGTGTTGATATCGTTATTTTCTAGGTGGAAGTTTAGGTCACCGAGGAGGATGTAGTCTGTTGAGGCGAGGGCTTGGGAGCTGTTGGCGTCGGCGATGTCGTTGCAGAACTGCGGTCTGGGTCCAGGGGGTCTGTAGACCAATGTTCCTCTGAGTGTGTTGTTGGCGTTGATGTGGATTTTGAAGTGGAGGTGCTCGGCGGAGTTGATGGTGTCGTGGGAGTTGGTGGAGACTCTTATGGTGTTTTTGTGGACTTTGGCAATTCCTCCTCCTGGTCTGTTGATTCGGTCTCTTCTGGTGATCTTGTAGTTTTCTGGTATGGCTATGGCTATGTCTGGTTCCGAGGCCGAATTCATCCAGGTTTCGGTGAGGAATGCGACGTCGGGCGAGTATGTGGTCAGGAGGTCCCAGAGTTCAATTGCATGTTTGTGGACGGAGCGGGTGTTAAGCAGGATGCATCTTAGGCGGCTGTCTGTTTTAATTTGGAGTTTGGAGGTTAGGTTGCAGGTGAAAATGCAGGCTTTGCAGGAGAAGGTTCCTTTTGTGCGTGTCGGTGTGGACTGGAAGCAGATGGAGGAGCGTCCTGGATTAAGGGCGTGGAGTTCGTTGGCAGTGTAAAGGTGTTCGGTGGTGCGGGAGGGCGTGTTGGCCAGGGGGTCTGGTGCTGGGCACGGACGGGCACAGACGGCTTGCCTTTGGTGCATCCGCACTGCGGCCGGCATAAGAGAGGAGGTGGGAGGGAGTGGCTGCTGGGAGGAGGGAGGGAAACCTCCAATGGGAGTGCGGGGGCAGCAGGAGTCAGGAGCGGGAAGAGCTCCGAGGAGGAGGGAGAGGGGCAGGGCCACAGGGAAGCAGTGGCACGAACCTTCCGGGAGAGGAGAAGCCAAGAAGTCCAAACACGCCCAGACAAGCCCAAAACAATGGCAGCACTTACCGGAGCAGTGGTGAGGAGGAAGCGACCTGCCTGCAAGGATGCAGGGTCAGAGGTCGCTTTTAACCTCGCGCTGCGGCCTGCATAAGAGGGGAGGTGGGAGGGAGTGGCAGTTGGAAGGAGGGAGGGAAACCTCCAATGGGAGTGTGGGAGGGCGGGGGCAGCAGGAGTCAGGAGCGGGAAGGGCTCCGAGGAGGAGGGAGAGGATCACCTTTGGGTGCTTGAGCCACATTCCTCACACAACTTTGAGGTGTGCCTTTGCCCAAATATCAAAGCCACACAGTCCGGGCATGACTGGAACTGTGTCGTCGTAGGTGGTTCCCTTGCACACTGGAGTTCAGTTTGAAAATAACTCGCTAAACCAACCAAAAGGGAAGCGGACCTCCAGATCTGCATTTGAAGATGTAAAAGAAAATAACTGATGTCAATGTGCAGGGGTAGCCCTTTTATACAGATCTGTGAATGAGGTCAATGTGGAGCTGTATGGCGCCACCCAGCAACACCTGGGAGCACTGCTGATAAAACCTCCGGATCCAGCCTAGCACCTAGGGCATATTCTAAAGGTGAGGAATCTTACTTTTAATGCTCAGTGTACTTCCCATTCAAGACACTCATTCAGACACCTCATATTTAAGATACCTTGCTGTTATACTATGCAGAAAGTACATACATTGAATGTGTTGAATAATTGTAAAGATATAGATTTCTAGCTGAACTCTCTTTTCAACTGCATATAACTTGTGCAGTTCTTCTTCAGCACTGTAATGACAATGGGACCTAATCTGTACTGAAAATAAGAGTCTCAATATTATGCTGTGTGGCACCTCTGACCAGAATTCCCCTTAGGGCGGATCAGTACCTTGAGGTTGATGCTGAGGGAATGGCTGCTGAAGTCAATCTGTCCAACACATATACGAATTCTTCCTTAGTGGTCAACATGTTCTAGCCAGGTATATATACCTAGTATTTCTGCAAACATCTGTTTTCAGCTGTTTTTGAGCATGCTGTAAAACGCAAAGCCTTGTGTAAATCATACCAAAAACATCACATTTTGCTTTTAATGCACAAGTACTTAAAAAAAGAGAGTTAAGGACCCACTGTTAGAGAGCAAACATTAATCATAAAAATGTATCACTAAACCATAATGTAAAATAATGTGTATTAAAAGGCCTAACTGAAAAACGTGTGTTCGAAAAATAAATATGCAGCTGACATGGTGGACACCATAAACAACAAAGTATTATGTTAAAAAATAATGTCCAATGTTAATGTATTTTGTTTATTCATAATTAAATGTACGGAAAAAAGATGATTATTAATATGTACTAAAAGGTCAATTGTTTAACTTCATTATTAAATGCTTTATTTTTCATGTTTAGCACTAGTTTAAAGGCCTCAAGTTTTAGTAATTTTCCAGAAACACAATGTTTAAATGGTGTGCTAACTTTGCAAATAATGTTTCTTCAAACATCCTCTGTGACTTGCACAGTGGAAATCTATGTCCTGCTGCTTTAATGCTCGTGTTGCATTTTTCTTTGAGATAAGATTTTTTTGTTTTAAACACTGAGCCTCAGTGCTCAATGTCGTGTTTTCATGTTGCATATTTTGTTCTTGCTCGAGTTTTAGTTTTTGGCAGGAATCACAAGACATGTTTCCACATTGCTTAAATGTATTTAATCACGGAAGCTGGTGACCGGAGATGAGAGAGGAGTGACAGCGTGATCCAATCCTGGGTGAAGAGAATGAGAAGAGATACATCTGAAGCGCAGACAACGTCCAATAGAGACTTAGTAACTTTTGGGACTTTAATATAGCAAAGTTTTAGGTGATGTAAGTTAGTTCTGTTCTAGTTTTGTTCTGAGTTAGATGTGTTTCTGTTCTTGCCTATGATTCTAACAGTTCAGATATACTAGGCCTAACTTTACTGAAATGTTTCCCTTTCATGTCCTGATGCTCATTAATGAAGACCTGATGTTCCTGCGCTCTGCTGGTGAAGACACAACTGACTGCTGATCTATTTAGGGGAGGAATAACCAATGTTCATTTGTCTTTCTTTTTGCAGGTTTTCTCTTTTAAAAAAACAACGCTTATTATGGTTAGCGCCATCGTTAGATGTTTTCCAAATTACTTTTTGACTATTTTATTTTTGCATGAAGCCCACACATGCTTTTTGAATTAGAGTGTTAGGGATACCTGACATAATATCTGTTTTTGAATGTATACTAACTGATGGTGATTTATTCAACTGCACAAACTGAATGTATACTGTTTCTATTATTCACTTAATTCTGTTGTTATTGTGTTGTTCTTTTGGAGTGTTTGATCGTTAATGGTTTAGTTAGATTGGGATATTTTAGACGATTTGGACAACCTGTTTTGTTGCTGTATTTCTATCATTTGGTCTTGCGCATCACTTACGTGACTTTAGCATTGTTAACTTAAGGTCAATACATTTTTAAATCGGTGTGGTGACTCATGGCCACATAGGTCATGGTGTGTATACATTCCTGACTCCACATTGAATATGTAAATTATTTGATGTTATATTTGTTGATTATTGGTGTATATTTTCTGATCAGATGATTTAACACTCCTATCCGAGTCAAAAGGTTCAAGTCGACCTCCTAGGGCAATAGATGTTTTACCCGTCACCTTATCATATTAATATAAAATAAGGTCTGACACACCCACAGAATCACAGTATTGCCAGGTCACACAATCCTCGCCTCAATTAGTTTACATTAAGGCAGCAAGACACCTGACATACAATATAAAGGAATAACTTTTTGCAGAATCACAGTGCATACTTGTACTTCATCTGCCCACACTTTGTCACAAACATAAGACTCAGAGGCCAGATTAAAACACTTTACTTGTTTATTTATAAATATCGGTGTGTGTTTCATCCATCATACACATGTGAAGGTTACTCCCAAACATTCAACCATGTAATACTTATATAATACTACATCATCATAAACAATATTAATAAACAACCAATAAAACGGAACCTCCTTCATCTCCAAGTTAGAAAGGCCACTCAGATTGCATAAAGTTACATTTTAATTTTCAACCCCTTACAAGGTCATGTCTCTGCTCTCTCTGGGTTGTATGTCCGTTTCTTTTGGATCCATGAACAGCAGCAGGATGGGGGCAGGGAGAGGGAGGAAAAGGGAAACACCCCAAATCCGTAGAACGCTTGGGATATCCAGGTGCTCGTGCCATTCACATTAGCCAAGATGTATCAACAAGTGAGTGTAGGACCCCACTAAACACGGTGCACTAAAGCAAGCATCAAGCTGTCCAAGCAAGCCATAGGCAACAAAGACAGCATAAGCAGTGTCCAAGTAAGTGCGCACAAAACAGATAGTCAAAGGTCAGAAAACAAGCAGTTAAATAAAGGAATCCCGTGGTCATATTATAAGTCAGGGGTAGTATCCTCAACAAACACACACCACAAACTGATGACATTTTGGAATGATAATGCCCAGCAAATAGGGCATTACTGCAGTTACTGACAAACTTAAATATTGTAAGTAGAGTGAAAAAATGCTCCCCCAAAATAAAATACTTCACTAGAACACATTATTTTATGACAATAAGCTACATATCCAACTGACTGAGACTCGAGAGATGACATCACTCAACAATAGAAGAAACGTTCCTTACACTGTCCTTCCCAAGGAAACAACCGAGAGTTCTGTTGGATCCATAACCAGTTACATGTGCACATGTACACATAATTTTTCTTCCTTTGAGCAGAGAGAACTTAGCAGAAGCATGGGTGTGTGTGAGTGTGTCAACAGCGATCGGTGGATGGAGCACTTTTTGGACAGAGGTTACCCAACCACTTTCTTCTGCACACTCTTTGCAATGAAGCTTGTCATGAAACAAACTCTGCTCAACACCCCTTGACAAACCTTTTTATTATGATGAATCAACATTTTTATTCATGGAGTAGTTCATCGACTAAATTACAGTACATCGTAAAATCACATGTCACAATATCCAAGGTTGGATGACAACGCTTTCCCAACTAACTCAATTGCCTCCAAATTTCAAGTAGACCCCTACAGCCTAAAAGTTAGAGCTGATCTTGCCTTGCACAGACTGCAATTATGTGATGGTGTTTTGCTAGGCCTAAGAGTTTTCAGCTTTTTGAGCAAATATTTGAACTAGGCAACCATGATGAAAAACCGTGATCCTTGCATTCTGTTTTTAATACAAGGCCATTAGAACTAAAATAATAATAAAATAAATAAATTAAAAAGGAACACAGCTACACCCAGTAAAGCAAAAGCAGCATTAACCTTTTTAAGAACCAAGAACTACAATGGCCTAAAATTAAAGAAATCTGAAAATGTACATAGAAAATATGGCATCTGTGCCATTAAAGTAACTTTCAGCATTCTTGATTTTTTTGTAAAAAAAGAAAATACTAAGTATTTTTTTAAACTTTTAAGTAGTTAAAATGTAACGGTAGCAGAATCTCCATATTCAATTCATCCTTGTGGCTTTGTAATGAAGAACAATTTCGACTATAACCTAACATTTTCTTTGATTTCTGCACCTTTTTTGCACCACTATTGTAGGCCAGTTCCACTATCTTGAGCTCACCCTTACCAGAAACATGTGTTCCTGTGCAAGGCCAAGATATGTAGATAAATGTTGTTTATGGAAATTCAAACTGTTGATAGACTGATTGATAGCCAGGAAGATATTTGCAGAATACTCTGACAAGTATTCTATCTAAAGAGATGAATTAAATGAAAAAGTATCAAGTCTGAATAAAAGGAGGTTTCTTTCAAATTGCTTCAGCACACCAATTTCTATTAAAACGGCATATGTTTGAATTGTTTGGTTTGAATTTACATTGCGTTCCATTTTTTCTTTCACTCTTTTCACATTCAACCTTACTCCTAATTTTACCTTTACCCCATCCCTCACCACAAATTTATCTCTATCCATAACCCATTCAGTAACACTAACCTAATCATAACCCTCGCCTTTTATCCCTAATGCTTATCCTTAGCCAGGACCCCCTTCTGATTATCTTAATACTAAATCTATCTCAATAACACTTTGATCTGATCTCCCTTCGTTTTCCAATTGTGTTTTCAGCCTTTTGATGCGAACTACATGAAATCAAACCACAGTATTCTGACCAGTAAATATTTGCTAGTTTTGAGCAATGAGGGAACAGGTTTCTTCAAACACATTATATAAAAATGTTCATCGCATTGAGTTCCCAATGTCCTACATCATGGACTGTCTTTAAAAACAAAACCTAGGGCATGAATATACACCCAGAGGCTAGGGAAGACTGCCTCTATAAATTAACTGAAAATAAGTATTCCTTACTTTAGGAAGGAAATTCGCAAGTAAGCAGAAAAAAAATTACTTGTAAAATGCCTAGCATCTTGTGTCAGAACGCGTTGCACAGAACTACTGGCCATGTGATTTAACCAATTGGTGCTTTGTAAGGAGGAAGAGAAAAAACTACGAGTAACTGCAGTTTCTTTGCAACCAGAATTAATTTTTTGTTAGCTGCCTTTCTGCACTAATACAGTATATTGCACATATTTTATAGTTTTTTGGTATAATATGTGATACTGTGCTCCCTGATCCCGCATGCTGTGTCAGATTTATAATATCAGACACAGACCTGTAGATGGCCACAAGCTAAGATGAAGTGCACCTTGGATAAACCAGATTTTAAATGCTATATGCACAATACAACACTAAGAGCTAAATGCTAGGCTGGACACTGCTTACCAATATGCTCAGTTTGCCGCCCATCGTCATTTTTGTTTTCATAAAAGACTCTTTAGTGTACATAAGATGTTAAAAGAACTCTCATAATGTGAGGCTGGTTTGTGAAATAAAGAATGGTTTAGGTTTTCTACATCTTCCCACAGTGCTATTAACCAGTGTTTACAAAGTTCCCCAACTTTGCAGCTGAACACATGATGGGAGGCTCCCGTCACTTCAGCCTGAGTTTTCAAAGATTCTCATAGGGGTGACTTACATTTTTTCTAATCTCCAGGTGGGCATAGCACAAATTTGAGCAAAACCAGTGGAAAGGCCCAGCCAGCGAATGCAGTGACAAACCGTGAACAGCAGATCACCTCCTCCACCTCCCCACTAGTCATCCAGATACATAGTGATGCATGATTGAGAAAAAGGGGGAGGCAGTATAGTAACCAAGATTAAATAAATACCTCTTGATAATAATAGTTAAGATAGGCTGCAGAACTAGTCACACAATTATGGTCAATTGCTAAATTGATAGGCTACCAATATGAAGCAAATAAAAAGGATCAACAGGGGCGCTTCACATGATTTGAAGGAAAAAATGGATATTGTCAGGGTGAAATAACCATGAAACAATTGCTACAATTCCATTTCAAAACAATCCCCAGCAACCATAAGGACTATTGAGCTGCAAATACCAGCTTAAACAACCAATACTGTCAAGACACTTTGTGTCAAAGTTCAGTAAAAAATAAATAGTAAATGATCAAATGTATTACTATTGATGTGTGTAGACACGCATTTGATTGCCTTTTTCCAATTCCTTTGTGCTTTGAAACAGTAAGCTGCCCGACCCTTACATCACAGTCTTTGACCCCCCCCCCCCCCCACATTCACCCTGCTTCACAGACACTCGTCTGCCTTGTCTTCTCCAGATCTACCTCACAACAGATGGAAGTGTAGCACCTTTTTATGTTTTGCTCTGGGCTCTCCTTGATCTCGCTGCCTAAAAACACAATCCATGAGATCAGATATGCATATACTACTTGAGATGCTTAGAAGCCATGTGACATATACACATTTTCACTGGCATCTCGTGTAAGGGTGATACCTAAATGCCTGAAGAGCTGCACATACACTTTGCATCAGGCCCCAGAAAATAAATTTTCCCTGGATCACACAATTTGGTGAAGTGGGGAATATGGATTAACCGTCAGACATCCATAGTCCAAAGCCATTAACATGTAATAACACATTTGTGTGTAGCACTCAAGTAGCATGTTTCTAATAGCGAAAGAGTGGTTACTGAACATCTACTGCACTATTCCAAAAATAACAATCTCTGCAAGTGAGGCCAAAGTCAGACCTGAAAGTGGCACAGCCGCAACAGCAGCAAGCTAGGATGGTTAATGCAGGGAACAGGAGAACATTTCTTTTGAGGCTAGATTTTTTTTTATTTTTTTTATCAGTAGGTGGTCTGTGATTTCGTTTAGCACATATAGGAGAGGACATGGGTCTCCTGCCTTCAAACAAGTGAGTTCCTTTTTAACCAGTAGGCATGAAGTAATATCCATGAAATCCCTTTCAATAACAAGCACTTATCGAGTATTCTGTCATCTTCATCTTTGATTAAATTGATCGGTTTGCATTAAACCAACGTCTGCCGCTATGGTCAGTAATTACTAAAGCAGATTACTTACTCCATCTAAGCTTGACAATCAGTTGCTTCATGCCATTTATGAGGATGAGCCCGAATCTCTTAATCTTGCACAGATGGACATCTCATAGTTATGGAATTCCGTTCTTGGGGTCTACTCACATCTTGCCTTCGTTGCGGGCTTTACTTCCTGTTCCTCTGGCACAAGTTCGAAGTGAGGGCATAATTATGGATTCCAAGTTTACCATTGGACCCCATGTTGCTAGTGTTGCAAACAGTGTCATTTTCCCACACAGAGCTCTAGCGCCATAGCATTAATTCTACCTATATTGAACTAAAACCACAACGCTGGTTTAGGTTTCGCTTAAGAAATGACTGAACGACTTCAGCAACTTCAAAATGCCGATTCGTGGATGCTTTTTATGTTAATGTTGCTAGGACCATAAAATTCCCGGTCTGCTATTCTAGTTTCTATAAAAATTAATTTCATCTGGAAGCAAGAAATCTTTGCTCAGCCAATTTACTATCAAATCACAGTCCAAAATGTAATTTTAAGGACCGGGCAATGGACATTTTAGTTCTTTTGTCAAAAGCATGGGGTGCCGTCCCAGGTAAATGAGGATATTTATAAGGCATTCAAACATAGTGCGCAGCTTTGGATTTCCATTAATTGATTCACGCTCGCGTCACGCTACCATTTTTGTCACTAACAGTGGTTAGCTTATTTGTTGACAACAGTGCACTATAAAAAAACTTTTACAACCTAACGGAACAGAGGAAAATGACCACTGCGGGACAGCACATTGGAATTACGCTTTCGTATATGGAAACCAAGTGTCTCAAAATATTCCTGTACCTGAGACTTATGTTTTTAATTTAAATTTATAAATACACATCAAAACTCGCTGTCACTTAGCTTACTTAAAAAAAATACGTCAAAACAAACATCTGTAGAGCATGCAGTGTCCTAGAAGAATGGGTGTATAAAATGTACCACTATGGTGCATTTCGTTACATAGCTGCCTTTTCCTGCTCCTCCAGACATTTCAATTTTTATTTCCCAATAAGTGAGAAATTCAGGTTTTAAAGTAATGCATACATGATAAATCCACAAAAGCGTGTGTCTGTTTTCATGTGACAGTCTAAGATTCCTCTCTCCACATATGGTTCGAGCAGAGAAATGAAAAAAAATTCTGGGGCACAAGTCTTAATATATGAGAACCAGTCTCCCTCGGGATGCAAGTGTGCTTCAACTGCAGCTGCCCTCAGAACACATAGAAGAGGGAGGGACATTCTTAATCGTGGGCTCTCCCCTTTGGAATTAACTTTCACAAAGGTCTTCGAAGCACACATCTGGTTTTAGGAGTAACACAATAAACCTATTCTTCAGATCCATATCACCAGTGACTGAACTCTCATCCATAATCCTTACACCATTTAATTCTCATAAATGGATATGGAAGTAAATTAGGTTTAATCTTCAAAATGATGAAACATCTCCACTAAGACATGTGACATCAGTAGTTTATACCGCCACAGTGCAAAAGAACAAAGAAGGAGTTCATCATTGCAACTAATATGCTTCATTTCGTAATAAATGAATTCACGAAATCTACATATTAATCAATTAAAAAAAGAAGAGATCAGATGAAATCCTTCGCATTAATAAAAGAGGACTTCATTTGCTTTGACAGCATCCAGTAAGCAAGAATTAGCTAAGATGATATATCCTGTCAGAAAGCAAAACCAGAGGTCGAAACCTAGAATGCTAAGCATAAAACATTTTCCGTTCAGCAGAGGAACTTCATGAACAATTACAATTAAATGGTAATACTACCATCAGATGCGGCCCTTACTAAGGGTCTCTGGCTGTCCTTTATTGCTGATGAGCAAGGTGTGTCAGGGTTAATATTCCTGGACAGAGATACTTTTAACATTCTGTAGATGCGAAACAAATCAATTCTGGCCAACTCAGCAGATTTTCGTGAAAGCAACCGAAGGTGGCATTTCGCATTCTGAGCTGTTGCAACTAAAGCTACACCAAAGTAAAATAGGGAGGATTAATCACCAGACAGCTTTTAGTGGGGTGGAAAACAGCCCATCAGAAGGATCGTAAAACATGGCGGAACGTGATGCCTCCACCAGCTGTACATTCGATCACAACAGAGTGAATGAATAGAAGTGGATAATGACCATGTCTCCCTTTTGGTCTACTGACAGACTAACCAAGGTATATGAAGCAAGATCTCTTAGTGCTGGAATCTACACCAACCATCCGTGACACACTGCACCGTGTTATGAAACAACAAGTAAATTGCAGAGCTCATGATACTTCTCACGCCTAAGAACTTTTCTTTTCCAAACATTTTTGTTCGTCTTTGGATGTCTTTCCTGCAGCCCAACTACATCATGGAATGTCATAACACTCAAGCAACTCAAAAATAACTGTAAATCTGTGACACAAAATCGTGTTGAATACGGGGAACCTGAGCTAGCAGCTCACAGAAAGAGCATACGGCATAACTATTTGTTCCTTGCACTGGCTGCTTGTACATCTGCAAATAGGGCAGGTTTTTAAGTACTTACAAGCCTACCACCTTGAAAGTAACTGTCAAAACTGTTTTCTTTCAAATGATCACTTCTGGCGAGACAAATGGCCTTGATGCAGAGATAATCAGATAAAAATGCTAAACTCTGGTACATTCTTTAAACACAGCTTAGGTCCATATCGCAGGCTTCATGCTCTAATTTAGAGGACTAGAGGCATGCATGATATGCATGACTTTCTAAGTTGTGGATTCCAAAGAAGAAGGGGAAATGATGGCTTCTGTCCAGGATACGCCCTGTAACCATTTCTATCATACTGTCTCCTTTCCCATGGAGAAGTCAACCAATGCCTTGCCAGATCTATGGCACGAGGGTGAAGGGAAGCAAGTCATAGACATGTCCAGCCTGAAGGCCAAGACTGACAAGATTCAGGCTTGTCCTGGATTGGACATGAATGTACTTAGAAATACGAACATTCCACAACATGGTGATGGGAGAGCTTTGTTACCTCGGACAACCTGCAGCAAACTTCAAAATCCTAATACCACTAGAAAAAGCTTCTATGACCACTTGCGTCCAGAATTAGAATCTAAAAATCGTCTGTGGCACCCAGCATACTTAGCACGCAAGAGAATACATATGCCAAATAGACATCTCTCATACATCCAATTAGTTTTAGGTGAATTAAAGCACATTGTTGGTGCCCTGAATAACGGTTGTGAAACCCTACCACAACAAACATCTTTCATCACTCTAATCTACAGTTAAGTGGTATCACACCTAAGATCTTAGAACATCAAGAATACATCATGTAGCATCCAAAAAGATTACTCCTTTTCCAAGAGGTGGAGCGAAGGCTATCTACTTGAGAAAGGATGTCTCTTTCACCTGAATAACTTACAAAAAGGGAACATCACAAGACCCATAAATCGCAAAATTCATTAATGCAGCTGATCATTATTAGTGCGCATATTTGCTTACAAAAAAGAAAAGATGGCCACAAAACCTTTAGGCCATCCTTCATTAACCAGTGGAAAATAACTTTTCTGGGACCAGTCAGGAATGTGATTCCACATGTTAGGCCAGAAACTTATTCAGAACAATGTCAGGTAACATTTAAGGACAGGAAAGAATCATCATGAGAGATACCTGGAGAACAAAGGTGTAGGTTTGGGCTTACGAGAAATGCTGCTCTGCCTGTTTTACCTCTCAACCGCAGGAGAGGAAAGGGGAATACAGAAAAGATTTGATTAGTTATTAGAAAATTATTTTAAAAATCTAATGAAAATCATTTAATTCCAAACAAAGCAAAAAGCATCAAAACTATTCAGATTTACCACCCTCTCTTTTTTCTTCCACATCCATACGGTGTGCTTTCATGCAGGGGTGGCTTTCTGGGGAGGGGTGAGTGATTATAATTTACACAAGTCTTGCAAGAAAGAAGGTTGCTAATACACCTACGAACAAGACATTTAGAACAAAAGGCTGGGTCTCCCATGGCCTTTCAATTAAGCAGGTGCAAGATGATTGCAGTCACTCTTGGACTTGTATTGAAAACTATTTGCTTTGATTAAGAAAAAATTCATACCAGTATCTCAAAAACCCCTTACGAATATAGCATACATGGCAAGAGAACTGGCCAACATACAAAATAAATACGGAAATAGCAACAAGCATAGAGTGAGGAAGAGCAGTTCCCCCAGATCTTACATGGTTAGATAGTTTGAGATGGACAGTGTCAGATAGAGGTGAACAGGCTTCTGTAACTTTAAATGTGGCCATCAACAGAGGTAATTTTAGAACTCTGGTTCAAATGCTTCCAGATGTTCAAAAATTGCTCAGATCTCCTCGCCCAAAGGAACGAACATTAAGTATTTCGACTTCTAGAAGAACTGTGTGCTTCCATTAGCTTTTCCGTTATATCCTCCATAGTGCATGGATTTCCTCTCCATTTCAGTCTTCCTGTGTCACATGTAGACCTCTCTGTTCTCCCTCAAAAATCATGTCCTGTCTGGCACACAACTGGGTTGCTGAATAGAGAATCTAGTTACCATAAAATTGAGGTCAAATTTCCAAGCAGACTAAAAAAATACGATATCTTTAATGTGGGTAGATGGCTAAAACCTGGGAAGCGTATCCTGAAAACTCAGAGCGATGAGAAGGAAAACAGAATCCTGTCTTATCCCATTAAGAGTGTCCATGCGTTCTCATTTGGGTATGAGGAGAAAAGCAGATCGAGCTTGTGCAAAAAGTGCCCCTTTTCATCTCTGGCCTCTGTTGTTTCGGCTGGAAGTGGTTACTTGGAGAGCTTGCTGATGACCCTTATCAGGGCTCCGTTCTCATCTTTCAGCCTTTGGTTGTCGGACTTCAGATCTGTCAGAACCTGCAATGACAGAAAAGTAGTGAAAACATAAGTCAATCTTGGGGGCATGCCTGCAGTATTTGTGTTGGCTTCGCAATGTATCCTACTTCCAGGCACCATTATTCACAAAATCTTAACGGAAAAGGTATTCTCTACCATCTGTCTAAAAGCAAGCTAAGAATTGGGTGCTGTTCAAGAGGCACGATCAAGGAATAGGTGTTTGTTTTTAATTTGGGTTGAAACTGGCATGTTAACTTTCTAAACAGAAAATAATAAATGGTATTGCTAAGTAAAAAGGCGAAAACTGCCATGGCTTATCGAAAACTGACACGACAGAGTAAAAGCTGACATGGCATTTCGAAAAATGACAAGGGAGTTTCTCATTGGCAGTGGGGTGCATGTCTAAATAGGACCAAAGAGAAAAGAGCATGGCAATGTGGAAAATGGTAAGGCTAGTATACTGAGGGGGACTTTGGCGTATCCGAGAAACACCCATGACAGACTGGCAGAGTGAGGATCACATTAGCAGCAGCCCATCACATCTAATGAACACGCATATTGGAGGCACTCACAAATAATGGGACTCAATTATATACTAACGTTCCACAACATATGCTGGCAGTACCCGGGTCTATAACAATTTTAGTGGCATTTTATTGTTTGACACAAAGACTTAGATGGAATATACACGGTATGTGCTGATGCTTCAGTATTCAATGACAGACCCTTAAGCTTTGCCATACTCCAGAAGTGCCCCCCACTGAACGGCCTTTCAAGCTCTACGACTTTTAGCCAACCTTCTGAAAAAGTACCGCACACAGATTGGCAGGTATTCCGTAACACGATTATTAAGAACATATGGGTACAACTGATAGCTTCAATAAGTCCTCTTAAGTACACAATAAACCTAGAGCTATAACGTTGCCCCTAGTTTAGCCCATCTCCAACAGATTCCTAGCAAGAACTCTCTTACATCCTCAACATGCAGCACATTCACAGCACACAAAGGTACCACACTTAGGAAGTAAAAAAACGCAGTTTGCCACGAAATATTTCAATATTTTTCGGGAAGAAGTATGCAAGATTTGTGGGAGGGACAGTACCTGAGAAGATCATTTGCAGGCACAAACTCAGTGAGCTTCATAATTTGAGGTAGTTTATTTGGGATGACCTCTGCTCCATACAAGGACGAATTTATTGGCACGCTGATCTATGAGAGCCATTTTGAACTGGAGGTCAAAAATATTTGTAGCCGGGGTGGAGGGTGTTTTTTCATTTAAGCAACCCTTCTACATACAGGTAGTGGCGATTCATGAAATGCTAACTCGAGCAGACAAAACATTTGTAAAACTACTGGGACTACAACTAAAGCAAAATAACACTCCTTGCTTTTGTAATGTTGACTCCGTGCTACCCCCTCCCTAGGAAACATTAATGATTAGTGGCATTGCTAAACAGAGATATTATCTAAGCATCATGGAGAATAAATGAACATATCACAAGTAATTGCTTGACGTTTTTGTAGGTAAATTTGGTAATAACAGGTCAGACATCGGTGAAATAAAACACCTCGCTAACCTTCACTGTAATAAATAACATTAGCAAATAATTATATATATAGTTTTGGCCGTTTTTTATTAATATGTTTTTATGTCAACAATTAATATTGGTTCATTCCTAAATCGCTTCTGCAAAGGTATGAAATCAATCAGTGGAATGTACATTTTGAAATTATTATTTTGACGATACTCTCAAGATAAGTCAGTTTCATTTTATGAAGCAAAATATATGGTGGGTGGCCATTTCAAAACAAAGCAATGTGGCCAGTGGAGGGAGATCACCCCCAGCGTGGAGGAGTGGAATTTCATAGCGTCCTACACATCATCGATTATTTTTTGTTTAACATGTATGTGAAACATGTTTTCTAGTCAGTTGCACCTTTGTACTTAGCTGCTAAAAGGTCTATTACAAATACAGTCTTCAGCTTTCTAAATATTATATTAGTTCATACTTTATTTGTTCAACACAGTTAAGTTGAGATAAAAGTAAATAAACTACTAGGTACAATGTAATTTACCACATTTTTACCACATTTTACCCCTCACACAATTTTCTGGGTCAGTACATTGAACAACAGTGAATAAGAAACGAGAGGCGAAAATTATCCCAGATAGAGTTATACTTTCTACTTGCCCCGGGTAGAAAACATGTTTTGAGACATATAGAATGAAGTCCATGGCTGCTTTACTACGAGTTTTGGAGGTCAACGTGGAGTTGTGCAGAGTCCCATTTAAGCTCATTAGACACGGTAGAAAGAAAATAATAAAGACAATATGTTGCACTCAGGAATCCGGAATTACATTGGTCCAGTATGGTAAAATGTGCTCTCTTGCAGTGAAGGCCACAAGAGAAACTGAAATGACATCTTAATCAAGTGTTTCTTGGCGCTGAGAAATCAAGTTGCTGTATCTGTAATATCACCAAGGCCCTTTAACGCTTTTCAATGGGGGCAGTCCTCTGCACGTTATTTGTTACCAAACCCCACACCCTTTTACAATCGCCCCCTACTGGAAGTTTCAAGATGAAAATCTCGCCTCTCTAAACAAGAGAAACCAAAGATCAGCTACGTCGCCATCATCTCATGTTTACAAGACATTATCAGTAAGTTGGGGTTATATGATGATCTCTGACGTATTCCAGTACTCTCCTTCCCAGTTTAGATGATTGTGTGGTTCCCCATCAGAGGGTTCCTGCAATATGCACCATGATACAACCTGCTACACTCATATGCCCAAAAGTGCTTCGAGGCCAACGTAAGGAAGTAAGAAATGTTTCATATTAACCCAAATAAAATAAAAATAAAATATTAAATACTAGATTGCTCAGGTGTCACATCTCTGGTGGTTACAAATGGGCAATTTTCCCCATGTCTCAATCCCCGGTCCTCACTCCGTTTCAAAGATTTAACCAGCTATTTTGATTAACTTTGAACAAGAGCACTAACAGTAATGCAGCACTTTTTAAATCGAATGACGATTTGCAGGGATTAAACAATTTCTAGCCCCAAAACAGGTCTGAGAGCTCAGTGGAGAATAGCTTCGAGAGGAGAGAAAGGCTACAGAGAACAGCATTTTCACCATCAAACCTAAAGATCACCAAAAATGACCTACTGTCCGAAAGCAAGAGGTGGGGAAGAAAGGTTTAGACCTCCTGAGAAGATTTGGGAGAAAACACCATGCAGAAAAGTATTTATGAAAGCAAAAATTAAGAGCAGAATCGATAATAAATGACGGAGGTTTCCGACGATCAAAACTAAGAAAGCTAGCAATCAATCAAGTGGAGCAATATGAAAAAAATAGTCCTAGAGAATCAAGCCTCAATACAGTAAAGCAACACGAAGCACCATGAACTAATTTTAAACCATACTATCGGTTGAGTCCGGCCCACTACGAATGGTGAACTTGGCTGCATCTCTCCTGTCGACAAAAGCCTGGGAGCCAATTGTACCTACCACTGTGATCGTACAGGCCTCCTCCAGGATCTGCGGCAGAATCTGCGTTACCATGTCCCACAAATAGTGGGTATAACGGCCCAAGAGGCATGCGGTGTTCACCGAACGAATGCCAGACTAGAGGAAGAAAACAACGTCTTCCCGAGATGGTCCAGTCTTTTTGATTCCCTATCCGGGGAAGCAGAAGGGAATGCGCCAGATGACGAAGATACCTGAATGACCAAGCTTTCTGGCTTGGGGTGTTCAGTCAGTAATTTAGGGTTGTATGGAGTGGGCAGATGGCAGCAAGCGATTGCCCCATTCACAGGAACCCCTGTGCTAGGTTTGGACCAGGTACCCAGAAGGACATTGGGTGAGGGCTTCACAGAATGGAAGTAGAGGCTCTGAAGCAGACGCTCTGGGCAGAAGCACCTCCGTCAGGAGATTAGTACTGACTGCAACAGTAGGCAGTTCAAGGCCGAGGACCTTGGCTGCCCTACTGACCACCATGGAATAAGAAGCTCCCTCTACTGTAGCCACAGTAGGAGGAGACAGTATGCCAGTGTCTAGAGAGGTATCAAGACCACTTGCCTCGCCCCAATTCCTGAGCCCAGTTCACGTTTGGGTCTTCTTGCTGGTATTCATAAGGATCCAGGGACTCCTACAACCCTTCCTCGCATTCATACCCATAGAAAAAAGGTTCTGAACCCAACCTGGAGCAGTTAGCCCCCATCAAAGTTGGAAGCGGCGTCGGCCAACGCCGTTCCGGCTCCAGCTCGTCGAGGATTGGGTCGATCCTGGATGTGGGCCCAACCGACGTCGGGAGCGTCCACGAATTGGCCAGCGCCAGGATAGTTCTCAGTGGTGCCACCAGCATGGGCTTGGATCTGGAGGAACTCTTGGTGGCCGGAGCCACAGCTGCCAGTGCGGAACCCAAAGGACCCCCCTCCAACTCCAGAGGCCCGGAAGGACTGCCCAAAACTGAGGCCTTGAGCCTCAAACTTCCTTTAGTTGGGCAGGGGTCACTCTGGCTCCCAGAAAGTTAAGGAGGCTTGGGGCAGACCCAGTAGTAGGCTCCGTGTGTGTAGGCGTAGATCGTTGATGCTCTTCCCACGTTGCATCCTCCGAGCTGCTTCTTTTTCTTCCCCGAATGCCCCGATGATTTCGAGGACGAGTGGTTGTGACTCTGCGGCCGGTGTTCAGACCTTCCTCTCGAACGAGACCGGGAGCAATGTGGAGTAGAGCGCCGGGCCGCCATTAGCTTTAAGGACTGCTCCCTCAAAGCCTTCGGGTGCATGGCCCGGTACTCAGAGCACAACTTCGGGGCATGGTCACCACAAACAGACTCGATGCGGATCCGTCACCGACATCATTCGGTGACAATCCTCGCAAGGCTTCAACCCAGTCTTCAGGGATATCCTTAGATGCACCAACAGTGACCACAAAATTTGACAAAAGTGCTGAGGCCGGTCAAAAAGTGACCAGGGTAGCTCTCTCCAGATCAGCTCGTGGTGCCAAAGAAAAGAACTGACGTCACCGTGCCGAGGCAGTGCCTATACTCGACCCCGAACTCATCATGGTGACCACGACGTCAACGACGGATGCAGAGTTGACCAATGCCACCTAACGGCAAGCAAGGGTACTGCTCAAAGAAAATTCTCCAGATCCAGTCTAACGCCTAGGGGAAATTCTAAGGTAAGGAATCTGCAACTAGAAGTCTCTATCAGATAGTATATGCATCAACACACAAGGCAACTGTGCATATGTTGTCATAACAAATAACCAGCAAGCAGAAAGAGGATACATTTTAGCGTACAGACACATTTCTTGTATCTTCGCCTGAGCAAATAACAAAAAAGAAATTGTCCATGCAGTTCTGAGGGTGTTGCCAAATATGAGGAAAGCAAAGAAAAGAAAATACACTCATACTAACATTAACTATGAAACATCAAACCGGCACTTTAAGAGGGCAGTAGCACCATGACAAACCCAAGTATCATGAAAGTAGAACCTGTATGAAAGTGGGAAAGGTGAGTGGGGTACACTATGTGGCTAATCATGGTGATCCCACTGTATATGGCCATGAGGGCTGGGTGACTCACCCAGGGATTCACAGCTGGGTTCGCAGCTAGGGCCGGGATCAATTACCGGGCATATTGTATGCTTAGGAGCTATGCAGGGGTGTCCAATTTGTCCCAGAGTTTAAGTATAAATGTGTCCCAAAGTGCAGCCATCTCCCCCACTCCCTCCTGTGCTGCAAATCATGAGTTATGAGTCAAGGCACCTGCCTCAGCTGCAGGCCATTTGAGCACCACACATAGCCAACATGTAAGCGAGGGCGGTTGCACACCTTTCTAGGACACTGCTATCATGCGTTTAAAGAGGGCCACAGCAAGGTCCACAAGACATAGTCTTTGGTGCGTTTCATCCGCTTAGTAATCCTCAGCATGCAGCGCATGGGGTATGGCAGCTGCTGAACATCTACCATCTCTGAGATATGTCCCAACACATGGACCCACACCTGTGCCAATGTCGGACACCCCCATACCATGTGCAAAAAGTACCATGTTAGACAGCCTCATACCATGTGCAAAACAGTTGCATCAGGGTGGCTGCAGACATATCGGATCCATTCCCGGGAACATTCTGTGGAGCCTGTACAGTGTAAGGTACGTGTGATGTAAATTCTGAACTGAGTAAACTTAAGGTGTTCATTACAAGAGACGAGCCATATCAATTATAACAAATGTCCCAATTATGGCCCATATAACCAAGACATACTGCATCCATATGTGAAAATGAATCTCATGCAACAAACCCATCTCCCTTCTAAAGCATACAAATTTGCAATGTTATGTGTCATTCATGGCCTCCACTGTTAGCACTGCAAGATCAAAAATGCCATGGATAAATTAAAGTCAAAATATGTGCTTTGAACTTGTAATGGCAAACAGTTAAAATGTAAAGGAATAATGGCAAAGACAGAAGTGAGTTATGTATAAGAACAATGGAAATGATAGAAGTGAGCTATGTCCTAAAAAGGATAAAATTACCTTCATGGTAGCTTGGTTATGGCGTGCCCAAGGCTCCTTCCTTTTTCCAACTACTATGCTACCACCATGAGGCAGGGCTTGAATCTGGTTCTCAGGGGAGTCATTCAAGGCTATGTGTGGTGAGTGCCATGCATGCAGGCATGCACATATCGTTCTTCTGTCTCAGCAGATGTGTAAACCCTCCCTAGTTCTCCCAAGATAAATGTAAGCTCTTCCCATATGGCAGAGAGTCTGGTGTGAGGGTGCTGGGAACATGATTGTACACCCCAACTCTTTCCTATTTCCAAATAAAAGGGTGACGTCCTTATCAAGGGTAACAACAGAATACAGAAAATACATCATAGGACGACCAATGTCTAAAGAAATACATTTCAAAGACAATGTCTTCAAACTCTGCATTAAGAGCACAGTATTGAAGATTGTGTTTGAGAAAGAGACTGCATTCATTTCTCGAAAGCATCTTAGCTATGGAAGAATGTGCACAGGTAGTTCCAGGAAGTGGCACATACAGAGAAGTAATGTTGGATATAAGAGTCCATTCATTTTGCAACTGGCTCTTTGAAAATTCTTACAGTTAAAACATCTCAGAAGAGTACCATACCAGTAAAGGTTAACTGTTCAGGAAACATGCTAAAGCTGAGCAACTGAGGCGAGAGTTGGGGCATCTTCCATTGCTTTTCAGCATGAAGCCTTGGCTAAGCAAACCCAGGTGGTCTTGCTTGGGATTTCTAAAAGCAGGTCTGTTGGCCTCAGACCAGATCTACAAGAATGAGAGAGAGCACCCTGTGCCGTCCCTCAACATCTGAAGAACATTATGACTGAGAGGAGCAGGAACAAAGACACAGAATGTGTTGCTGCAACCATAAGGTTATCCAACAAGCAAGCACAGGCCCTGCTCATCTGTCAGGCAAAGCTGGTACACTTTATTTTCCAAATTGCTCATGAAGTAGCCCATCTCTAGGTGAATCAAGTAAACTATGGAGTTCAACACATCTTGGTTGAGTTTCCACGAGTGGGCTATCTAGTTAACTGCTCAGACCAGCTACTCTTACATTGGACTGCTTTGCATTGTGGAACAAAATAAGAAGAACCTGAGAATTTGAAGACCCTCAAGCTCACCAACTGGCAGAGAGAAACCACATTTCAACATGTTCATGTGGATAAAAGCTTATGATACGGTTAGACTGGTGCAGCAAAAACAACTACACAGTCATAAATGGCTTCACTTTCTGGTTCAAGAGTTGTTCTCTCATAATATAGAATGATAAAACTCCACAATGATCCCTAGGTACTTCACTGTGGGAGCCTTCCCTTAAACAGGGCCACTGCCTCTTATCCATAATGGTATCAGAACTTTTGGTTAGGACCCACAAAACTTAGTTTCTTGAAAAAAAGATGGCTCTGGGGTCAGATTTTCTCAGTGCATAGACAATGAGAAAAATCTAAGGGTTTTAAAGTGTAGTATAAGAGTGTATTTTATGTATTCAACTTATACAGTTTTTTTAACAGATGCATTTTCTTTTCACATTGCTAGATTCAATGTACACATTTTGGTACATTTCTCTTGATGAATAGCAACTATTGCTCACAACGGATAGAGGTGGACACATGCATTTCACCACACTACACATAAATTACCCCAACTGAAAGGAGCCTTCAAAAAATAAAATAAAAAGGTGTGGAGAAGGTCCCTGAAGAAGTTGAATACTTGTTTGTTTCAACTTATTTTGGATTCCTCAGCAAGTAATTCGTACAGCTGTTGATATACAATCTGGTACCCTTGAAGTCTTCTGAGGTTCTTTGTTTCCTTCACTGAGGAGTGACGGAGCAGTATGTCCACAAAGGATAACCTAAATACTTTGTGGACTGAGCAAGAATATGAATCAAACTGAATTTTCATGTGTGCAAGGATCCTAATTATGTTAGATTTTACCAGTATGCACTCACGGTTCTACAGGCCTGCCAGCACCAGCTATATAGTATTGTGGGGCTATAGGCCCTGAGACAGCTTATTCAAAACGTCCAATTTTACTCTTGGTTTTGCAAGGTATACATTACCCACGGGGAAAATAAGCTCCAGCAAAGTCGCCTCCTGAATTGGTCATGCCCAGGTCTACGTTGCTACATGAGGTAATTCCATGGTGCAGACTCTCCCTGATAGAACAACAACTGTGGCAGTAGTAGTTAGACAGGCAATGAAGGACTACTATGTTGGGGTACAGCTGAAACACCAACACGTGAATTCTATTCAGGGTTTTGAAGAAATGACTCAGTGGCAACCCATCAAAAAGAGGGATTGGCATAAATTACCCAAACTGACAACCAATGTATGGGTGTTTAGCTAGGTTATGTACAAAAACATTTTTTGCATGAAAAGTAGAATATAGATTGGCCGCACAATACATGATGTGTCTACTGGTCATCTAAAACACTGCTTTGACGAGTAGTGACAATTAGCTTTCTAAAGTCAAAGAATGTCTTCTTATTGTCAGACATAACTGCATTTACTTAATGAAGGAAGAATTATCTGCCTTAAGAATGCTCATTGGCACTATTTGTAAGAGTGAAACAAGCTAAATATTTATCTAGAACAGAAATTACACTGGTCTTGGATAGCAATGGATGAGTAAATGAATATTATAATCATGGACAAAATGTCTTAAAAAAACACTACTTGCCTTAAGTAAATCCCTTTCTGCTAGATACTCTAGATAGTCTAATTGAAGATTCCTCACATTGTGAACAGCCCCAGGTGCCAGATTGGAACCAGAGACTCTTCTCAGCAATTTTCTTGCACGCTAGTAGGTGGTACTGTGTAGCTCCGCTTCAACTCCTTACCACCCCAGAAATGAGCCGGAGTCATATACAGCTGCCAACCCTTGCATGCGTGCACAATTTTTCTTTCCCAACTGTGTCCACGTTGTTGGATGCAGAGCGAATACTGATCAGAGTAAACAGTGTGTAGATCTGTAATCTGGGATTTTTTTAAGTGGAAAAAGAGTAAATTTTCCAAAGCAGGGAAGTGGGTGGGACAGTGAGAATGCTGCAGTTAGAATATACACCAGAAACAGCGTTACCAAAGGTTAGCAATTTGTTCTGATGGATACTTCTAATTGCATATTTTTCACCTTGTGAACAGGTATCAAAGCAGTACCTTCTACTTTGGTGGGTCTCTGGAATGACTCGTGCAATACCATATGGCCATTTCTTTGTCCATGAGGGCCTGGACCTGTTCTATCTTAATGGACACAAGGAAGACTAAGTGTCAAGCAGATTGTCGACACCTCCAGCAAACTGATGAGAGCTAGGGCTAGGTCTCGGTCAGAGATGAGTCCTAAGATTTCCACCTCTCCCAAGTGGCCTACTCTACCCAGCAACGATGCATCAGTCATGCCCGTCAGCTCTAGGTGAAGAGGGGTCTACCACTGGTCCAACTGTGGGCTAGTAAATACCAATGTAGAATGTTTTGCAGTCTCTCTCGTACCTGCATCATGCAGTCATCTGTAGTCAGGCCAGACAGAACTTGGGCCATGGTGAGCCTCATGAACTTCTCCTTTTTGAGGAAGTATTTCAGAGGCTTCAGTCTAAAATATCATACAGTCCTCCGTTCTTTAGAACCATAAAGTAACAGGAGTAACATACATACACTATTTCTGATGCCAGCACCAGTGGCGTAATGAAACTTGAAGGAACCCCCTGCAAAAAACATGTCAGGGGCCCCTGCATTCCACACCCAGTCAGGAGCTCCTAGCCCAGGGGCTTGCCGCCCGTGCACAGAGTAGGAGGGGTTCCCCTGGAGCTCGGGGATTCTCGCACCGCAGGGCCTAGAGGGCTATTGTTACACCACTGACCTGTGTCCTCTATTGCATCCTTGTCCAAAAAAGCCTGGATTTCACTTTCTAGGGTGCAGAAGTGGTCCTCTGGAAGTGGCTGAGGTGTGGGTGGCATATGAGGAGGGGTGGACAGGAAAGGTAGGGTGTATCCATCCTGGATATTTTGAAGCTCCAATCTGTCTGATATGATGCTTTGCCGCATGCAGAGGTAAAAACATATCCTGCCTTCAAAAGGACAAGCCGTAGGGGTATGGAAGTGGCAGCAGGGTGTGGGAGACTGGGGAGCGCATTGCCCCTGGGGGCCTGGACATTGTCGGCTGGACTCCAACCTCTGCCTAAAAAGAATTGGGAGGTCTGTTGTTGTGGAGGTGAGCCTCGACATTGCCTCTGATGGATGCCCCTTCCGAAGCCTCGAAAAGGGCAGTACTGATGGGGATACTGCTGGCAGAAGTGCTGAAAGGCCAAGCAAGTGTGCTCTGGCTCAGCTTTGTTTGAATTGCAACCATGGCTGAATCCGTTTTCCTCCGAAGAGACAGGTGCCATCAAATGGCATGTCCATCAGTGATACTTAGACATCACTGAAGAGAGACAATGGATCTCATCTCGGTGTGGTGGAAAACACCACGCTAGTACCAACTGTCCTACCCCAAGCAACAGGTGGTGTCCAACCCCGATCAGTGACCTACTTCGCAGCATCTTGACCATAATGTATGATCTAAGCCACACTGGTTCAAAACTTATTAGGGATCAGGGGTTATATTTTTCTTACCATGTTCCATAAGAGGCAAGTGGAGATGACTGATCTAAGGAAATGACTAGAAAATGAGAAACATCCTCTTCCAAAGGCTTCCATATCTGGAGGCGTGGTAGGGAAAGAGGGTTCAAACTGCTTGAAAAAGCTTGCTCCACAAGACTCTCAGGATAGGGAAAGGTAGGTCCACCAGAACAGGTGGGTTTTCCTGACAATTTGTCTATTCACAGCGGAGCAAGATCCAGGTTTGGCCTAAGTGCCTAATAAAGCATCCATAATGGCCTCATTGAACGGAAGGAACGGCTCTGAAGAGGTCTACCCAGATGGAAGGACTTCTGAGAGAACATTCAATTTGAACACTACAGTTGGACGGTTGGGGACTTCTGCAGCCCTCCTGATGACCATGTTAAAAGATGCTGACTCCTCTGTGGGAGGGCCAAGTGGAGAGTTTACGTCAGTGTAAGGGGACGTATATAGATACACTGGTAACTTGAAGGTCCAGAAAGGAAAATGTTACTTAACCTGTAAGCACCTGTTTGTGGCATTGAGTGCTGTAGAGTCACATGCTATGCATCCTACTGCCAACTAGTGTTGGGCTTAGATGTATTGAACTTGTTTTTCCTTGAAGAAGTCTTAGATTTACAAGGCATATTGACTCCACCTAATACTGGTAATGCGTATGGGCATCAGCTCCATTGTTAGATTGTTTTAGTCACATGGCAGGGAAGACTGAAAATGGTGCAAAGAGACAGATGATGATGAACATGCAGAGAAAGAAGAAAAGAAAAAGGCATCTACAACAATCCACAGCTTCTGAAGAGGAGGGTGGGTGCATGTGAATCTACAGCACTACCTGTCACAAACAGATGCTTACATGTTAATTAACATTTTCCATCTATGGCATGGTGTGCATAGACTGTATAGCAGTTCTCTCATAAGCAGTGGCTAGCCAGAGGACATTGCAGAAGACCGTAAAAGTGTACAAAGTACAGCCTGGCCAGCTTAGCTTGTTGGCGTGATCATCACACAGTAGTGCTTGGTGGAAGTGTGTGTAGTGGACCACAAAGCTGCCTTATGAATGTCAGCAATAGGGTTTTGTTGTACAACAGGCCTGCCTGCATTTGACGAGCCAATGGGCAATGCTTGCTATGGAGAGAGCGTGGTCCTTGTGTGGTTTGGTGAAAGAGACAAACAGCTGTTGTGTTTTACGAAAAGGTTTTGTCCTGTCAATGTAATACAAAGGGGCTCTCAACATCTAATGTTTGAAAAGCCCTCTCTGGCACTGTAATATGTAGATAGAACACCTGGAATGTGATAGCTTGATTGAGGTTTAAGAAAGAGGGCACTTTAGGGAGGAATTTGGACTTCTTCTATGGACTAGCCTATCTTTATGAACCTGAAAGAAAGGTTCCTCCAAGGTTAGAACCTTAACCCTTTCGCTGCCAGGCCTTTTCCTCTCAGATGCCAAGCCTTTTTTTGGCTGTTTGGGGCAGTTCGCGCTTAGGCCCTCATAACTTTTTGTCCACATAAGCTACCCATGCGAAATTGCGTCCTTTTTTACCCAACATCCTAGGGATTCTAGAGGTACCCAGACTTTGTGGGTTCCCCTGAAGGAGACCAAGAACTTAGCCAAAATACAGCGAAAACTTTGTTTTAAAAAAAGAAAGGGAAAAAAGGGCTGCAGAAGAAGGCTTGTGTTTTTTTCCCCTGAAAATGGCATCAACAAAGGGTTTGCGGTGCTAAAATCACCATCTTCCTAGCTATCAGGAACAGGAAGACTCGAATAAGAAAACCCAATTTTTCAACACAATTTTGACATTTTACTGGGAGATACCACAGTTTTACTATTGTTTGTGCTTTCAGCCTCCTTCCAGTTAGTGACAGAAATGGGTGTGAAACTAATGCTGGATCCCAGAAAGCTAAACATTTCTGAAAAGTAGACACAATTCTGAATTCAGCAAGGAGTAATTTGTGTAGATCCTACAAGGGTTTCCCACAGAAAATAACAGCTGAAATAAACAAATATTGTAATTGAGGTGAAAAAAAACAGCCTTTTTCTCAATGTTTTACTCTATCTTTTTTCTGTGATGCCAGATTTTTGAAAGCAATATATCGTTACGTCTGCTGGACTCTTCTGGTTGCAGGGGTATATAGGGCTTGTAGGTTCATCAAAAACCCTAGGTACCCAGAGCCAATAAATGAGCTGCACCTTGCAATGGGTTTTCATTCTATACCGGGTGACAAGCAATCATTTGCCCAAATATAAAGAGTGAACAATAGGTATCAAGAAAACCTATGTATTTCCAAAATGGGGACAAGATAAGGTGTTGAGAAGCAGTGGTTATTTGCACGTCTGAATTCCGGGGTGCCCATACTAGCATGTGAATTACAGGGCATTTCTCAAATAGACATCTTTTTCACACACTTTCTTACATTTGGAATAAAAAAATATAGAGAAAGACAAGGGGCAATAACACTTGCTTTGCTATTCTATGTTCCCTAAAGTCTCCTGATAAAAATGGTACCTCACTTGCTTGGGTAGGCCTAATGCTCGCGACAGGAAACGCAACATGGACACATCACATTTTTACATTGAAATCTGACGTGTTTTTTTGCAAAGTGCCTAGCTGTGGATTTTAGCCTCTAGCTCAGCCGGCAGCTAGGGAAACCTACCGAACCTGCTAATTTGTGAAAACTAGACACATAGGGGAATCCAAGATGGGGTGACTTGTGGGGCTCTCACCAGGTTCTGTTAGCCAGAATCCTTTGCAAACCTCAAAATCTGGCCCAAAAAACATTTTTGCCTCTCATTTTGGTGACAAAAAGTTCTGGAATCTGAGAGGTGCCACAAATTTCCTTCCACCCAACGTTCTCCCAAAGTGCCGAGCTGTGGATTTTATCCTCTAGCTCAGCCGGCACCTGGGGAAACCTACCAAACCTGCACATTTTGTAAAACTAGACACCTAGAGAAATCCAAGATGGGGTGACTTGTGGGGCTCTAACCAGATTCTGTTACGGAAAAGGTGGAGATGGCAGGGGGGGCACCTGCGTTTTTGGTCCTGGGCTCAGCAGCCATCTAGGGAAACCTGCCAAACCCAGACATTTCTGAAAACTAGACACCCCAGGGAATCCAGGGAGGTGTGAATGGCATGGATCCCCCAATGTTTTCTTACCTGGAATCCTCAACAAACCTCAAATTTAGCTTAAAAAAAAAAAAATCTAATTTTTCCGACATTTCTGTGTGGGATCACCGCACCAGGAAAAATTTACTACCACCCAACGTTCCCCTCAGTCTCCCGGGAAAAATTATACCTCTCTTGTGTAGGTGGGCCAAGTGCCTGTAACAGGGAAGAGCCAAAAACATGTTGAAATTGAGGGGGAACCAAAGCGGGTCCAAAGGGGCAGTATGAAAAAATATTTTTAGGCTGACAAGTGCAGCAGAATTTTCACCGGTACAGATGAGACAATGCTGGGTGCTAGGAATTTTATGGATTCCTGCAGATTCCATCACAAAAATGTGGGGAAAAATCTGTAATTTCCAGCAAAGTTGGAGGTTTGCAGGGCATTGTGGGTAAGAAAATGGTGCAGGGTGCATGTGAAGCACACCACCCTGGAATCACCCAGATGTTTAGTTTTCAGAAGTGTCTAGGTCTTGAGGATTTTTCTACATGGCAGCGTCCCAATGTCGAAAAAGTACAGCCCTCACCATTCCAAGTGGGACAATTTTGAGAGTTAGCCAAGCTCTCATGGCCCAAATGTAGAACATAACCCAAAATAATCAAATGTCCTCTTGCTTGCTATGGGATAAGATGTTTTAGTGTGCGGGGGAGAGCTGAAAGACTGTTACCCCCTTCAGTTGGGGAGGGGGCAATACTAGGCCCATACTGGTTGGTAGCCACCATCCCACAATTATTTTTTTTCTTTTCCTGGCACCTAGTAGACTTTCTGTCCCCCCCCCTCCGCCCCTGGGTGTGGATCGGGGTTAATTGTCCAATTTGCCCATGCTGGGCAGAACAACTATGGTCCCATTTATTTGGGGTAGGTGTATGGCCATACCCCCACCCTCTTATTTAAAAAAAATAAATCTTCCCTGGTCTCTGGTGGGCTTTCTTCCCCCCTGGGGGGCAGATGGGCCACCCAAAAATAGGCCGATCTGCCCACAAGGGGGGCAGATATGGCCAACAGTAATGTGGCCATAATGGGGAGCTGCTCTCCCAAACAAAACATACACACACACCAATCTCTGGTGTCAAGTGGTTTCTTCCCCCCTTGAGGGCAGATTGGCCAAACAAAAATAGGCCGTTTGGCCCCCAAGGGGGACAGAAATGGCCTCAAATTAATTTGCCCCCCAGGGAGCGACCCTTGCATAAGGGGTCGCTCCCCACATATAAAAAAAACAAAAATAAACATTTAAAAAAATTATCCCTTTAGAAAAAATGGCTTGAAAATAATTTGGCCCCCTTGCCCAAGGGGCAGCCCCACTCATGACAATTACCCCCCCAAAAAAATTCCCTGGTTTCTAGTGGGCATTTCTGCTGCCCGATCGCATCGCGATCAAGCAGCAGAAATGCTGAGAGAGACATGAAAGGAGAGGAAGCAACTCCCCTTCCATCCCTGCAGTGGGGGCGCTGAGCTGGTACCAGGAGGTAACCTTTACGTCCTTGGCTGCGAAGGGGTTAAGCTCACTCACACGGAAGAGGGAGACAACATCTACTAGAAAGAAAGCAACTGTAAAGGGTACAACTGAAGTGCTATGAAAAGAGGGACCAAAAGCCTTGTGAGAACAATGTTGAGATTCCTCACGGAGGCAGGTGGTACTCAGGATGGAATGACGCCTTTGGGTCCTTTTATGAAGGCTTTAATGAATGGAACCCTGAAAACTGAAGTGTGTTCTCTATTCTGAAGATAAGCAGCAACTGCAGCTAGATGAGTCTGATGGATGTATATGCAGGACCTGACTTACGCAAATGAGGCACATAACAGATAATGTCTTGGGGTACTGTCTTGAGAGGGCTGATGTGTTTTGCAAGGCAGCAGTGGACAAACCCCTTCCATTTGGGTGCACAGTAGGCCCACATTGTAGGTCTGCAAACCTTCTTTATGATGGTCATGCACCCCGCAGGAAGGCTGCAGTAATCAAACTACTGGACCTCAGGAACCACATCACAAGATTAAGCTGTCTGGGGTAAGGATGCCCGACTGTGCCCTGGTTTTGTGTGTGAAGGTCTGGCCAGATGGGCAGCTTCTAGTGGGCACTAAAGATAGCTCGAGAAGGGGAGTGAACCATGGCTGTCTAGCTAAATTGGAAGCCACTAGGATGAGAGTGAGTGATGTTTGCCGAAGCTTCCAAACATGGAATGGAAGAAGTTGGGTGGGCGGAAAAGCTTAGGCAAACACCCCTGACCAGTTTATTTACAGTGCATTGCCCAGGGGTGTGGGTACCTGAAGGCCAAGCTTAGACATTTGGCACTCAGCGGTGACAAACAGGTCTACATCAGGAAACCCCCAACGGCAGACGTATGGGAGTAGGGTCTGCAGGTGTTCCCCTTTTGGACATGTTGCTGCATCCTGCTGATCAGGTCTGCAATGTTGTTGTCCACTCCAAGTAAGTACTCCATCAGAAGATGGACATGCTGATGGGAGTGCCCACTGCCAAAAGCACTGTGCCAATGCTGATAACTGTGGAGTGTGTTCTTTCTTTATGAAGGTAGTACGTGGCAGTAACACTGGCTGTATTGTTAAGGTCTACCTTGTGGAAAATGTGGCAGACTGTGGCCTCAAGTACTAATTAAACGGGCAGCAGCTCATGGCAGATGTCTTTCTCATCAAAACCTTGAGATTCTAGGGGTCTCCGGTTTCAGAGTCCGAGTGGGAACTAGCCTATTGATTGAAATGCAGAGACTAGTCAACCACAGGACCTGGTTTTGGTTCTTGCTTGACATCCCGGTTCCTGAAGAGATCGAGGCTGCTGTTTCCCTGCTGCTGCATCCCGGGTCATTGAGCGAGGCATCTCTGGAAAAACACTTTTTTGTTTTTGTTTTTACAGCGAGGCAGGAAAAGCAGGAGTCCTAGTAATGGCCCGAGGACAGACAGACAGGTGGATACACCTGGTGAAGTTTGTCCAGAGCTCAACACTGTGGACAGTTCCAAAATAGAGTGCTTTCCCCTATAGATTGGACATTCTTGTTGCAGAAGATGATGGAGATGGCCCCATAGAGGGTAAGGCCCTGAATGGGGTGTCGAAGAGATCCCTGCTGTTTAGACAGTGTAGCAATATGACTCAGAAAAGGAAATATGCGTGACAATTGCTTTACCAATGGGTCTAGATAACCCGAACAGGCAAGAAGACGATCACCGCAAGGAGTCAACCCGGAGCTCAGAGGAGACAGACGAACCCAATGGCACAGAAAAAAACAATCTAACAATGGAGCTGATACCCATGTGCATTACCAGTAGTAGGTGGAGACACTTTACATGATGACTCAAAGATTTCTTCCAAGAAAAACAAGTTGCACAAGTTCGATCCCAACATTAGATGACACAGCCTGAGTACGTACAACTACACATGCCTCAAACCAGTTTTTCCTTTTCATAGAGTTGGGAATAGTCATTCCAGTTCCAACTATCATTTGGTTCTGGATTTGAAATATATGCTGCTAGTGACAATGTCCCACCCCAGTCCAAATGGGGCTTCATAGGCTGTGTTTGAGGTCAAGGTAGGCTCAACTTCAGTTGAGGTCACAGTGGATTTCCTTCAGAGGCTGAAAGGACAGTTGGCTCTTCCGCTAGAGCAAATGCAATTTAACCCGCAAGGATTTTGATGAAGGTTGAGAAGTGGGGTCAGGTGTCGGCTCCAGAGCCGGGGCATGGGCTGCAGTGGGGTGGGGTCAAAATGTGCTGTTGGGGATTAATACAACAGAGATAGTCCAACTGGAGACCGCCTTAGATCCTTGAGGCACATACGTGCAACAGATGGAGTCGGGTAAGGTGCCAAATATATGAAACATGACCTCCTTGAAGGCTCCTACATGTTGCAGTGTTGCCAAAGTATCCAAGAACTTGGATTGCAATGTGATAAGTTGAGGGATCGGCTTCACAGTGGGGGACCCGGACCTAGATCAGCAGGAGTCCTGACTTCCGCACAACCTTTTTTGCAGAGAATGACGGAAAGAAGGAGAGTCACATTCAGACTTATGTTTCTGCTTGGACTTCGACTTACCTTACATTCTGGAGTGTGAAGAAGACCTCTCTTAACAGCAGCCTCGGGAGTGAGGACATGTTTTAGTGTTTCTCACGCTGTTCAGAGACACACAGCTCAAATCATTGCCTCAGATGGCCTTCAGGTTCATTCTGGTGCAGTCGTCACATAACTTCGTCATGAGAGAAACCTAGAAACCGGAGACATACCTGGTGGAGGTCTGACACCAACATCTGCTAATGTCAGTTCTGGGAAGGTTTGACACCTGCAGGTTTAGAGGAAGACATGTACATTGCACAATGTATACAATTTGCAAAAACGAGTTTTGTTAGAGAGAAAATAAGGGAGCAACAGTGGCTCGGCATCAGAAGGTGCATAAAAAAAGGAAATAACATCAGCGCACTGAGGTGGCTATATGTGGCTCCACACTCATTTTCGGGGCAGGACAGAGCTTAAGGGGAGCTGCATGATGCCACCTAATGGTTTTCTAAGGAAATGCTGAGAAAAATCTGTGAATCCAGTTTGGCTCCTGCCAGTAGTTTCAAGGTAAGGAATCCACAGTTAGAAGTGTTCATCAAAAATATTCTTGCATATGTGAGAGTGCCACCAGCCCTTCAATGCTATTTCTACAAAGTTTTTATGTCCAATGTGGTGGGTGGCCCACTCCTACTTGGGCCTTAAGTACCTAAAATTCTCACTGGATCATTCTAAAACGGTAGTTCTAGTAAAATTGCTAACCACTCTGTAAGCTGTAAGACTGTATGCTGTAATACCTCATGCTCAATAAAAAGAAAAATCTATTTGCCAATTTGTCTTATACAGTATTCTTCATCAATAAATAAACTAGAACCATTTAGTAAAAGAAAACACAGGAGCTGAGGTCAGTGGTGCATTCTGTCAAAAGACGGGAATGTTAATGCGGTGAACAGAGGCTCCATCTTTGAGAAGGAGAACAGGAGAGACAGCAAACAAAGCAGAGATTTAGTATGAACCTGCCTGGAAGAGTAGAGTGAAGAAGCAAGATGAAAAGGAAGGCAAGTGAGCTAGAGCTCTTCGGTCTCTGCCGCCTCAGAGAGCTTGGCTACCACTCGGGTCAAGGCCCTGTTCTCCGTCAGCAGCTGTTCGTTCATCTGCCGCAGTGCCTGAATCTGTTTCAACTGATGAAGGTTCTGCGGAGGGTGAGGCATGGAAAGGAAGGACGGATAGACAGAGGGATGAGAGGTGACAGGTAGAAAACAGAGAAATACCAAGAAAAGGAAAGTGAGAGGGAGACGCAAAAGTGAATTAGTATTTAGGCAAAGTCATAACAAGAACATCATTTAGTAGAAAGTGCAGGAAGAAAAAGATGAGGACCATGATTAGAACTGCACTGCCTACAAATTAAAAATCCATTACCTTTTACACCCTACTTAAACAATAGGGAGGCTGCACAGAGGACATTAAGGTACACCAAATTCCACACCTAGCAAAAAAAGCAAATTTTATATGCAATATATAGTGACTAACCAAGAGTTTGATTCAAGGAGAAGGCTGGGATCCTGGGAACTAGAGTTCTAGCTCAGTGTTGTGACTTAGTGTTTATCATCTTCATATAATGTGCAAGAGTGGCTTAGGAGGTGAGACCTGTTTGGTTATGATGACTGTTTGAGTTATACATGAGACAACTGTTTATAAATAATGTATCTCAAAGTAAACATACTGCTAAGAACACCTCCTGCAAGTACTTTGCACTTAGATGTTTCAAGGTTAAGGACATTGTTTTTGTTGCTTATCTGTATTTTTTGATGACTAAAGAAGAGAGCTAGTGCATTAGAATTGATCAGTGAACCAAGCAGGTTACATTCACCTTTACATTTTATATATTGGGAAACAAGTCCATCAGTGTGAAAGAAGAGTGATGTAAAACAGGAGGTAAGCTACATTCTGAAGAGCCTGTTATTCAACCCAAAAAAAACATTTGGAACACAAAGTAATCAGCATTTCCAAATTATACCAACAGTCTATTCTAACCACAAATGTTAGCAGAGGGTTCTGATTTTGAATCAGGTGCACTCTGAAAGTTTGCTAAATAATGACATGAAACTCCATCACTCAATCAGAATAAGCAAAGTATGGGATGGTGACTGTGTAATAGTTTTTAAAATGGAGATTACACAATGAGACAAATTGGAGGAGTGCTACAGGGTATTTTAGAGAAATGTTACAGGGTGGCAAACATACTGCCTTTCTTTAGAGCTGGAAATGCCCACTGTGGGAGGCTCCATGAACATTATTAGACAGCGCATAGGTCTAGCCATCTTTAGTCATAGTTTTCCTTCATTGATTGATGCAAAAACTACCCAATTTGTGGCTAGCTCAGTGGGTGAATGTGAGAATAAGCAAAAGGTTGGAGTGCATGAATGGATGAAAAAGTGAACGACAGTGCATGGCTAGATGAGTTCTTGCATCAATAGTTGAATGAATAAATGGATGGATGGATGGCTAGATGAACTAGTAGTAAATGATTGATGAGCGTGAACGGATGGACGTAGACAGGTTACAACAATCATACAAGCAGAGGTATCAGAGAGCAGTAAACCTTGTGATATCCCCAGGTGTGCATCTTCTAAAACAGAACTCTTTAAATGGTGGGAGAGGCTTCCACTAGAGTGGGGCATAGATTATTATCGAAGGGTGCCAGGCTCAGGCTAAAAGTAACATTTAATATATACTTGGGGAACGAAGACAATAATAATTGAGAAAAAACCTGTGCTTGCAGTGAAAACAGAGTGGTCTAGAGCCACTATGTATAGGACCATCAGCAACTTTGTCTGTCAAATCCCGGCCAGAAGTAGGGGGTCAAAGGAGTGAGGTTTCAAAGAACTGTCAAAGCATTCTTACCTATTTCTGATAAAAGCTAAATATATGGGCATTAGTAGGGACACCAGGTTGTCAATAAAGTTCTGGCAATAGTATTTAATTGAGGTTTTAAAAGGGATAACTGAACTTAAGTGGACTGTTTAAATTGCTGACTATACCTGTTATTTTTCAAGTGCCCCCATTTCTAGTAAAACACCTTCAGGCAGCTCTGGCATCTTAGCCACTGTGCATTACAGTTTCACATTTAGCAATGTTATGAAGGACTCTCAAATTCCAGCACGCAAAGTGCTTTGGGCTTAAATGCCATTACTGGCTGGAGGTGTAATATGACAGAGCCAGCTGAGTCTGATAATGCGAGAAAATAAAAAAAGAAAGGTTAACTATCAATTATACAAAATTTCTTGGATACCTTTGTATATTTTGCCTACCTTGGTTACAATGTTTTCAAATTTGCATGTAGGACTTATTGTAAGAAAAATAACAGAGCATTGCATTAAATATTTTCCAAATACTTCCCTCTGACCTGTGATCTTATTTAAAATGTTTAACTTACTTACTATGTTTACTTCACATGCATGTATTGTGTAAAACTGAAAAGTACTAATGCTGATTAGTTATTTTATTTGCATATGTTAGAGGCCCAATTTTGTTTAGCTTGCTTGCATTATTTAACATGTATAGATTTAATGTGAAAAATACTTTACATTCTGCGGTCCGTACAATTATTTTATTTTTTTAACACAAGTGGGAACAGTATCAAAATGTTGTAAGACTAAAACTAAACAGAAAATGTGCTATTATGCCAGGCCAAGTGGGAAGCCATCACAGAACTCTAAATAGGGACCCACAAAGTAACAATTTATTAATCTACCTGCACATCTGCAAGCATGAAAAGGACCCTATTTTCGCTGACCAAATGGTTTACTTAAGCAAGGGAATAAAAGCAAAAAGCTATTAATTGTTTCAGAAAAAAAATAACACAATTTTGACAAACTAAGACAGTTACCACCAATGAGCTCTTGAATGTATTTAGCTGTATGGGTGGTTGAAATTCTCACACGTGGTGTGAGGCAACACAGCTCTTCATAAATATCAATACACACATGTAGTGTTGGAAGTGTTTTGTGTGCACGAGCAAAGCCTGCATCGCTGTATTCCATGATATGTGTAAAATAGGTTTGTAGTTCTGCAGTCCATGCTAAATCTATCGTTGTGTATATTACATCCGGTTAAGGACATTTGGAATGTTTTTACATGTGATGACGATTACTCTCCTGAGTATTTGACAGGGCCTTTGCAGTGCTCTTAACTATGATGTCCCTGTGCTGTGAGTGTGGAGGAATTTCACAGTCTTACAGTCGGACTATGCAAGAAAAGACTCATTAGGTTGCAAGCCAATATTATATACAACGGTGCAAAGTAAACAGACAAAGTAAAAACAAAAAAAACCTGTGTAACTGATGAGTTACTTCAAAGAATAAGTTACTTACTTCTGGTAACAACTTATCTGGTAGAGACTATATCTAGCTGCAGATGCCTTATCTTTGAATTCCAGTCAGACTGAATCTGGAAGAATTTTCCTCAATAGTACCCCTGCGTGCCAGTGGGTGGTGTCGATCAGCTCTTCCGCTTTACCGGAAATTACTTTGTAGTTCATATATAGGTGCCACCCAGGTTTGCCGACATCAGTTTCTTTTCAGTACTTTCCACACCAGAAGCACGGAGCCATGAAGAACAATGACCACTGGTGTGTCAAAATTAGTGCCCTGAAAGTGAAGTCTCTGCCCCTAGAAATGCATTCGCAGAGCAAGGAGGATGGGTGGGTCGGTAAGCAATCTGCAGCTAGATACAGCCTCTAGCAGATAAGTCATTAACGAGAGTAAGTAACTTGTTCATCTGGTAGAGACTTCCAGCTGCAGGTTCCTTATTTTTGTATAGACCCCCAAGAAATCCCATTCCCAGAGGTGGGTCTGCAAACCAATTTTAAACAAGAAAGTCCTGCAGGACCAAACAGGCATAGTGACAGTCGCTATGGGCCTGACTCTCCAGGCAGCAGTGTTTGGTAAACATGTGCCAAGAAGTCCAGGTCGCCGCCTGACAGGTGTCCATGACCGCAACTACGCTTGCTAATGCAGTGGTCGCTGCTTTAGCTCTGATGGAATGAACTTGCAAGCCCTCAAGAGGTTGCTTTTTGAACAGTGCATACTAGATCCTAATGCTGAGTATGACCCATCTCGAGATGGTCTGCTTCTGCATGGCCTGACTATTCTTCGCACCCACTTACCCCACAAGGAGGTAATCATCCACATGGGACTCTTTTGTTTGACCAAGGTGAACGCCAATGCTCTTTTTGGGTCCAGGCAGTGGAGCCTCTCCTCTTTCTTAGAAGGATGTGAGGTGTGCAAAAAAAAAAAAAAAAGCGGACAAGGTGATAGACTGGCCTACATGAAAAGGTTTAACCACTTTTGGCAGAAAAAATGCCCTAGTGCGAAGCACCACTTTGTAAGTATAGAGAGGTAGGGCAGCTTAGATGATGAGCTCTACAGCTCATTCACTGAGCGGCCAGATTTAATTGCCACAAGGAATGCTGTTTTCATTGTGAGAATGCTGAGCGGACAGTTGTGAAAAAGCTTGAAGGGGGCGCACATAATTAAGATCCCACTGGAGCATAATGAACGGGGATGGAGGAAAGAGATGAGTGAGACCTTTGAAGAATCTCTGTAGGAAGGTCGATCAGGCAACCACAAAAAAAAAAGAAATAGAAGATAAATAGCCTTAAAAGTGCCCAAAGCAGGAGCCCCGCTGGGCAAGGGAAAGAATGAACAGTAGAACCTCAGAAAGAGAGGTAGAAGGGGTGGGTCAACAGACTTGTCTGTGCACCATGCCGCAAATTTCTTACGACAGGTGTATACCGTTTTGGTAGAGGGATGCCTGGCTGCCAAGCTGATTTTATAGTCTTCCGGAGAAAGGTCAAAAGCTGTCAACTGCCACTGCTCAACATCCACGCAAGGAGGCAGAGAGTGGACAGGTTCAAATGAAGATTCCTCCTCACAGACGATCTTCCGCAAGGGGTAACCTGATCGAAGAATCGATGAACATGCTGAATAGTTTGGGATACCAGACTCTCTATGCCCAGTCCGGAGCCACAAAGATTACTAAGGCTCGGACCTCTCACCAGTCGATTTCTTCTATGTAGGGCTGGTATTTTGAAGGGCCCAGTGACCCCTCCCATTCTTCCCTGAGGCCTAGCCCAGCAGAATAGTGCTCAGGATCCAAATGAGGAGGCAAAAGGTTCTGTCTGCATCGGGCGATGCTCATCCGGCTCCGTGTCTGAGTCGGGGATAATAATGGGGATGGCGCCGGGAGTGCCTGCATCAGGACCAGTGCCAGACCTTCGCAACTGATCCTGGGACCTGCCTCTTGACTGAGACCTCGACCTGCACAGAGTTACGTGCTGGGCCACCATTAGATTTAGGGACTGCTCCCTCAAAGCCTTTGGATGCATGGCCCGGCACCCTGAATATGACTCTGAGTCATGGTTGCACGCCAAACAACACAAGTACACGAGGTGCAGATCCGTCACAGACATCACCTGATGACAGGGCCCAGACCGCTTGAAACCTGTCTTCCTAGACATCCCTCGACACACCAGGAGTGATCTAAAAAAGAATTTGACAAAAAGTTGAAAAAGAACAGTCATAAAGTGACTGAGCAGCTGAGGGGTAGCTCTCGTCAGAGCAGCACTGGCTGGCGCTGAAAGAAATGAATTATAGGAACTGCAAAATAATTTCCGGTGTGGACTACAATTACAGGCACGGAACATATCCACAGCACCTACCAGGACTCAGGGATACTGCTCATGATGCCAGGTTAAGGAATCTGTCGCTGGGAGTCTATCAGATATAATTATTTAACAAGTAATAAATGTGCTAAGGGGTGGACATTTTACATGCTGTTGCGCACCTTCATGTTATTTCATTTTCTGTTCAGATACATGGCTAGGTCTTGAAATAAACCTTCTTGTGAATACAATAAATCAGCCCTTGTGTCGACCAGCTGAAACTATGTGAGCTCAGACCCTGCTCTGAAAGCATCAATGAAAAGGAAACTGAATTGTCTCACACATCGGCCAGAGAACCATGTTCAGGGCACTAAGCAATCAATACAAAAAAAGGGTGCTTTGCTCCAAGACGGTGTCAGTCACGTTTGTTTTAGGAGTGTTTGTGCAGGAGAAGTATATTATAAATGTTCATGTTGTAACATATAACCCATTGTGACTGCACATCTTTGTCACACTCCTTTGCTTCAATGGACTGTCCTGAATACTGTATGCGGATGCAAAAGGAATCATACTTTCCATATACATGAGCTGCTTGAGCATTTTTGTACTTAAATTTATATTTTCTCAATGATCATGCTCCCAGTCTATTCACTATGTAAGGAGCTTGGGGTCATTGTGCTGAAAGAGAGAAGGCGCAAACTTGTAAGCCTCGAGAACAGAGGACAGCACTCACCAGTGAAACTATTCTGTGTCGTACTTACTGTGCATGCGCAAAATTTTAGAAATGGATCACTTGTTTCTAGACGTGGGTAACCTTGGCAGACTTCACTGACACATGCACAGAAGTCCACACAAGGCAAGTCAAGCCCTTTGCTACAGGAAAGCAGTGACTTCGCCTGTGAGTAAACAACCTGAGGAGAACATTATTTATCAGTGCAAGGACCAGAGGTGTCTTATTCACAGCTATTCCAAGTAAGGAACATTGTAATATGCAAATATACTGGACCTAAGAGTGAAAGAAAGATCAAACCGAGAGGTCGAGAGAAGATAGAGCACTGAGATATGCACTTGGTTTCACCTTCAACAGATTTCTTAACTTCTAGGGCCACATCTCCTCCATGACTTGGAATGCCAGGTTCCAGTGAAGGCTGCTTAAGGGAATCAAGAACCTCACCCCAGCACAAGACCCTAAATCTGTTGTACAGTCACTCAGGCTCTCCAGACAATCCTACGGAATTGCACTTGATTCCAGCATTTCCAAAGTACACATAATTTAAACACATCTTCCCCAGATACGCTCCCTTCGTTGGCTTCCCAGAGAGGTGGGAGCTAAATTTTTAACTTTGTGCCCACTCACAAAGCTCTTCACTTCTCTCTACCCTCCTACGTCTCTGAGAAACTGAAAATCTCAGGCATTGACTGAGATTCAAGAAACACTCAATTGCTCCAACTCAAACCCCCCACCTTCACCACGAGTAATACATGACCGAATCGTTCCCCAGACGCACCACAAGATTCAGGAACTTCCTCCCGCCAAGACTCTGCCTGACCACGTCATGTGACCTTCAAAAAAAGACATCAAAGATCTTCTCTCTTTTGGCCTAAAACCACTCCTACCTCCTCACACTCACTCCAATCGCGTACCAACCCCAACCTGCATGATCGATTGATGATCCTCACATGATATCACACCACCTGCTTTCCATTGCTACATGTTGCTATGAATGTGTGTGAAGTGCTCTACCTCCTTGGAAGAGTCCAAACCGGCGATCACTCTTCCTCTAATACACATGTTTATTTCTATTTGTTACTGATATGTTATTGCTTTATTGTGAAGCGCTCTGACGCCTCCAGGCTATGTGAGTGTGATATGAACTGCAAAAATAAATTAATTAATAAAAAATAAAGAGAAGCACAAACCACAGTAAGCTCTCACCACAATCGGTTTACTGCAAATTTGCAGTGTCTGCAAACATTATTAGGCAATAGAATGGTAAAAATAGAACTACTGGATGCAACAAGAGATTGAGCACAAATAGGATTTTTTTTTTACCTAGCAGCCTTTAAAATAGTTTCTGGCATATAAAATTTACATCTGACACTGATAATGTATTAACTGCTTTTCGAAAATAAATGCATTGCACTAATGAAAAATCAAACTCTGGATAACAGAGCAACTGTAGGCCTTATACTTCAGTGTGTGACAGTTGTTGCCAATGCGCTGTATCATGTGGACAAACACGTATTTTCATATGTCTGTAAAATAATTTTGAATGTATTTTCACAGTCAAGACAACAACCTTCCCAGAAATATTAAAATGTTGTTTCAGAAGAATTGTACTTGTTCAAGGTTTTGTGAGAAGGTAGCCTCTTTCTAGCCTTGTTACCCCCACTTTTGGCCTGTTTGTGAGTGTATGTCAGGGTGTTTGTCACTGTTTTCACTGTCTCACTGGGATCCTGATAGCCAGGCCTCAGTGCTCATAGTGAAAACACCATGTTTTCAGTATGGTTGTTATGTGTCACTGGGATCCTGCTAGTCAGGACCCCAGTGCTCATAGGTTTGTGGCCTATATGTATGTGTCACTAGGACCCTGTCACACAGGGCCCCAGTGCTCATAGGTGTGCATGTATATGTTCCCTGTGTGGTGCCTAACTGTCTCACTGAGGCTCTGCTAACCAGAACCTCAGTGGTTATGCTCTCTCATTACTTTCAAATTGTCACTAACAGGCTAGTGACCAATTTTACCAATTTACATTGGCTTACTGGAACACCCTTATAATTCCCTAGTATATGGTACTGAGGTACCCAGGGTATTGGGGTTCCAGGAGATCCCTATGGGCTGCAGCATTTCTTTTGCCACCCATAGGGAGCTCTGACAATTCTTACACAGGCCTGCCACTGCAGCCTGAGTGAAATAACGTCCACGTTATTTCACAGCCATTTTACACTGCACTTAAGTAACTTATAAGTCACCTATATGTCTAACCTTTACCTGGTAAAGGTTAGGTGCAAAGTACTTAGTGTGAGGGCACCCTGGCACTAGCCAAGGTGCCCCCACATTGTTCAGAGCCAATTCACTGAACTTTGTGAGTGCGGGGACACCATTACACGCGTGCACTACATATAGGCCACTACCTATATGTAGCTTCACCATGGTAACTCCGAATATGGCCATGTAACATGTCTATGATCATGGAATTGCCCCCTCTATGCCATCCTGGCATTGTTGGTAAAATTCCATGATCCCAGTGGTCTGTAGCACAGACCCTGGTACTGCCAGACTGCCCTTCCTGGGGTTTCACTGCAGCTGCTGCTGCTGCCAACCCCTCAGACAGGCAGCTGCCCTCCTGGGGTCCAGCCAGGCCTGGCCCAGGATGGCAGAACAAAGAACTTCCTCTGAGAGAGGGTGTGACACCCTCTCCCTTTGGAAAATGGTGTGAAGGCAGGGGAGGAGTAGCCTCCCCCAGCCTCTGGAAATGCTTTGTTGGGCACAGATGTGCCCAATTCTGCATAAGCCAGTCTACACCGGTTCAGGGACCCCTTAGCCCCTGCTCTGGCGCGAAACTGGACAAAGGAAAGGGGAGTGACCACTCCCCTGACCTGCACCTCCCCTGGGAGGTGTCCAGAGCTCCTCCAGTGTGCTCCAGACCTCTGCCATCTTGGAAACAGAGGTGCTGCTGGCACACTGGACTGCTCTGAGTGGCCAGTGCCACCAGGTGACGTCAGAGACTCCTGCTGATAGGCTCCTTCAGGTGTTAGTAGCCTTTCCTCTCTCCTAGGTAGCCAAACCCTCTTTTCTGGCTATTTAGGGTCTCTGTCTCTGGGGAAACTTTAGATAACGAATGCATGAGCTCAGCCGAGTTCCTCTGCATCTCCCTCTTCACCTTCTGATAAGGAATCGACCGCTGACCGCGCTGGAAGCCTGCAAACCTGCAACATAGTAGCAAAGACGACTACTGCAACTCTGTAACGCTGATCCTGCCGCCTTCTCGACTGTTTTCCTGCTTGTGCATGCTGTGGGGGTAGTCTGCCTCCTCTCTGCACCAGAAGCTCCGAAGAAATCTCCCGTGGGTCGACGGAATCTTCCCCCTGCAACCGCAGGCACCAAAAAGCTGCATTACCGGTCCCTTGGGTCTCCTCTCAGCACGACGAGCGAGGTCCCTCGAATCCAGCGACGCTGTCCAAGTGACCCCCACAGTCCAGTGACTCTTCAGCCCAAGTTTGGTGGAGGTAAGTCCTTGCCTCACCTCGCTGGGCTGCATTGCTGGGAACCGCGACTTTGCAAGCTACTCCGGCCCCTGTGCACTTCCGGCGGAAATCCTGTGTGCACAGCCAAGCCTGGGTCCACGGCACTCTAACCTGCATTGCACGACTTTCTAAGTTGGTCTCCGGCGACGTGGGACTCCTTTGTGCAACTTCGGCGAGCACCGTTTCACGCATCCTCGTAGTGCCTGTTTCTGGCACTTCTCCGGGTGCTACCTGCTTCAGTGAGGGCTCTTTGTCTTGCTCGACGTCCCCTCTCTCTGCAGGTCCAATTTGCGACCTCCTGGTCCCTCCTGGGCCCCAGCTGCGTCCAAAAACGCCAAACGCACGATTTGCGTGTAGCAAGGCTTGTTGGCGTCCATCCGGCGGGAAAACACTTCTGCACGACTCTCCAAGGCGTGGGGGATCCATCCTCCAAAGGGGAAGGCTCTAGCCCTTGTCGTTCCTGCAGTATTCACAGTTCTTCAGCCTAGTAAGAGCTTCTTTGCACCAACCGCTGGCATTTCTTGGGCATCTGCCCATCTCCGAGCTGCTTGTGACTTTTGGACTTGGTCCCCTTGTTCCACAGGTACCCTCAGTCAGGAATCCATCGTTGTTGCATTGCTGATTTGTGTTTTCCTTGCATTCTCCCTCTAACACGACTGTTTTGTCCTTAGGGGAACTTTAGTGCACTTTGCACTCACTTTTCAGGGTCTTGGGGAGGGTTATTTTTCTAACTCTCACTATTTTCTAATAGTCCCAGCGACCCTCTACAAGGTCACATAGGTTTGGGGTCCATTCGTGGTTCGCATTCCACTTCTGGAGTATATGGTTTGTGTTGCCCCTATTCCTATGTTTCCCCATTGCATCCTATTGTAACTATACATTGTTTGCACTGTTTTCTAAGACTATACTGCATATTTTTGCTATTGTGTATATATATCTTGTGTATATTTCCTATCCTCTCACTGAGGGTACACTCTAAGATACTTTGGCATATTGTCATAAAAATAAAGTACCTTTATTTTTAGTATAACTGTGTATTGTGTTTTCTTATGATATTGTGCATATGACACTAAGTGGTACTGTAGTAGCTTCACACGTCTCCTAGTTCAGCCTAAGCTGCTCTGCTAAGCTACCATTATCTATCAGCCTAAGCTGCTAGACACCCTATACACTAATAAGGGATAACTGGGCCTGGTGCAAGGTGCAAGTACCCCTTGGTACTCACTACAAGCCAGTCCAGCCTCCTACAGGTTTCACTTAGCTCTATTAGCAGGATCACACAAAATGCAGCAATATTTGTTCTAGTACAAGTGGGGTCTTTGAAAATCTACATGTTGTATAATTATAAGACTTTCAAATATATTTTTCTTGCAACTGTTTTACTCTATTTAATGTTGATTGGTTTATTCTGTGGGAACCATGGATAACTATACTGAATACATGAAATATTTTGTTCAGAACACTATAAAATATACACTCTTTTTGGAGCCCTTTCTAACTGATTTCATTAAGCAAATTCATGCCTGACTGATCTCCCATTATAAACTCTGCATTTTGCTGACCTGAACTTCATTGAGTTCTTTGATTCTGTATTGTAACTGAGCTTTGCACTCTGATTTATTGATTTTGACTATATTACTTGATTTCTGTATGACTTACAATCTGAAAATAAAACTTTATGTTTAATCCTTCCCTGTCATTCTTGTAGGACCAATGGATTATATTAGTCTAAACAAAAATTGTGATATAGAGCGCTTTACAGAGAAATAGGTCCAGCAGGAGCACCAAAATCCGAAACAGGATTAACACCGCTCTCGATCCATCAGTCGCGAAAGAGGACAAGCAGGATCACAACCCCAGCGTTAGAGAGGTGTGCATGTGAGATATTCCTTTCAGAAAACTGGGTGGAAAGATCTTAAAGATGTCTCTAAACCAGACCTAAATAAAATGGCTGTTTTACAAGTAGTCATGAAGAAAATAGTAACCAAAAACGGTAATCAAGGTGAGCTCTGTCAGATGGGAGCGGTAAGAAAGAAATTATTGGATAATTAAAGGGAACTTGAATGACTTACCAAATTGGCAGGTGGAATACATAAGGTTCTGTTCTTTTTATAGGGTTAGGTTTTAAGGGTCTGTAGTTCGCTGTAACAAAATGGCAGGATAATTGAAAAGTATCTGCAATTTACAGTAAACTACAGAAGCCCTACCTACTATACCAGAGGTACACATCAGGTCTAACAAGGGGCCTGAGGAGGGTTCCTGTCTCTCGAATGTTTCCCTGATCAATAAAGAGGCACTCCCACTGCTATTTGGGAAAGTAAAATCTGAATCGCCCCTAGCCCTGCATCCACCACATATTCTCTTACAAGGGGAACAAGAAATGTTCCCTCTTTTCCTGGATCTTCTTAATTTGTCAGTCTCTACAGGAATTGTTCCCCGAGACTGGAACCATGCTGTGATCAAGCCGTTGTTAAAAAATAAATAAATAGAATTAAAAATAAATAAATAATAATAATCTTAAACACACCTGCCAAGGGTATTATCGACCCATATCCCTTGCTTCCGGTTATAGGGACACTTCTAGAAAAACATTGCAATCAGCACGTCTCACTATTTCTAGAAGAAAATCCCCTCCTTGATTCCACTCAGACTGGCTACTGTCCACAACACGGCATTGAATCCACACTACTTGCAGTAACGGAGGAGACTAAATTGTTACTTGGACAAGGGCGAGTCTACGGCCATTCTCCTTCTCTTCCTTGACCAGAGTGCAGCGTTCGACACAGTGGATCATGAGACGCCTGCACTCAGGTTGAGGAAATAGGAATAAGAAATGGTGTACTAAAATGGCTTTAAAAAAAAAAAAAAAAAAAAAAGAAAAAAAAAAAAGAAGAAAGGTGCTTTCAGATTTGGGACCCACCTGCTATTCGGAGGTCGTCCCACTGAAATGTGAGGTCCTGCCGGGATCTGCCCCGAGGTCCACACTTTTCAATATCTATGTGCAACCACTCATGGCCATTGTTATGGAATTTGGTCCCCTAAACTATGGAATTTTATGCCAATGGAACTAAGATCTGAACCTAATGGGATTACATTTAGAAAAATGCTCAAAATTTGGCTTTACCATCATTAGTCTGAGGTTATAGTTCCAGGTGATTAAGGATGTACACTTGACTCACCTAGCGCTGGGAAGCTCCCGAGTAGATATGCGCTTTATGAATGCGGATAAGATAAAGGGGAGAGTGGACAGTGAAGTGAAGACGGGAGAAGCTTCTGCAGGGTGAATATAGGAGCTGTAGGTGGAAATGACATGAGATGCGAACTGGCATCAATGACTGGGCATTAGGATGGAGCTATACAATGATAACATACTGACTTGAAGAGTGGGTAAAGTGGGGGTGAAGTATAACTACAGTGGCAAATAACAGTAATTATCACATAGCAGCCAGTAGCTAAGAAATTAATCCATCACATGAACCAGAGAAAGGTCCTTTTGGTTGAAGGGCCCACTTAAATGGAATTATTGGTCCTTGTCCAGAAGCTTCTCTAGAAGGTTCCTGCAAGCCTTGGTATATAGCCATCATTTTAGACATGATATCAACTTAAAGCTCATGGAGAAGTATACTCTCAAGAGATGGCACAGAAAAAGAATGCGTCAAACACTGCAAACTAGAAAGCTTAAGGTGCCTTCAAGCTGAACAGATGTGGCCTAGTTTTGACATGGAGCTTAACATATGTGTTCAGTAAATGCTTTCAAATTCTGGAATTGAGGGATACGGAGATTATGGGAATTGGTCCAGAATCACTTCATTTTGGTCTGACGCAAGATTAAGCATTAGAAATGTGGTCTGCTAGTTCGAAAGTCAGCAAATTAAAGTAAATAGCACTCCTGTTCAATACAAATTACAAAGGAAGGATTTACCACTATGCCCTTGGTTTATCTAATGGCAGACACAAGGCCCCCTACAACAATTCAAAGATAAAGCTACATTTCATGGAACTTTTTAGGCACTTTAGCTATGTTTAATGTTTTGATTTGGACAATCCTTTGGGAACAGCTGCATTATATTACACCCTATCATTCATAAAATGTCCTCCACTTCAGGTTGTGTCTAAATATTGCGTTACTGAAAGTGAGGGAAATCCATACAAGAACCTTCAACTATATGACAACAGCTTAGCCCACCAATCACAGATGTGGCTATTACTTGTAACTGTACCAGGTGCAATTTCAGACAGCCCTCGAGTGATGAGCATTCAAATGGGAAATAGGCAGTTCAGCTCACTTCTGTATAGCACACAACCCAGTCAGTTAAAGATGCATTCTACCACTAACAACTGCCAGAGGGTAGTTTGTGACTTAGGACCACTACAAATCACCATGGCCAGATGAGAGGCAGACTACAAAAAAGTGATAAATGGAATTCTTGAATTAATCTCAGCAAATGGTAATTACTTGTACTGCATACCAGTCTACTGTCATTGTGCACAACATTCCATCTCAGTTTTGTTCCAGCTATATGCAAATTAGTCTTGACCTTGCTCCAGTAAGAATAGACTAGACCAGGTCTTCCCTGAAACGGGACCAAGCAACCCAAGACCGTTTTCCCCCTTATTGGGCTCTTTAGTCAGGTGTAGTTTGGTTCCAGTGGCACAGTACACGCATGAGACCCACAACTGGGCAAACCTGTCATACTAAAGGCATTACGCTGAAATATATGAAAAAGTGATGGATGGAATGCTTGAATAAATCTCAGCCAGTGGTAATTACTCTGGGCAGCACCACAGTCCATCATCATTTTGCATGCCATGCCACCTTAGTTTAGACCTAACCATATGCAAATCAGCCTTGACCATTCTCCAACAGAAACAGTCCAGCATGAGCTGACAGGCCTGGGCCTACTTTAACGGGAACACAAGCAACCCATCGCCCTGTTGTTACAAGTGACACCCTAAGTGTGAATTGTATGCCCAGACATAGGTTCCATGTTCTCTGTGCCATAGGACCCAAGCTACACCCTACTGACGAGCCCCAAGTAGAGAAAAAAAAACACGGTATGGAGTTTGTGTTCCCTTTTAGAGTATGCCTCATCTGGCAGTTCAAGACGGACGGGTCCAATGAGAAGCAGGGTCATTTGAAACCACCATCCTAGAGATGTTTGTGGGAAGAGGAGTACGACTGTCCCTGATCACCTTGATCGTATCGATATGAGAAAAATTCAAGTGTAAAAATAGATTCTGTATACATAAACCAGTATTTGAGTAGTCTACAAAGAAGACCTTGAGTAGATATCTATTTTATTTGATGACGCTTCATATTATTCCAAGCTATTTTGTATTTTCAGGGATCTAATGCAGTGTGTCTTCAAACTTTTTAATGCTGCAGCCCTCCCAGTGAGAAAAAATGAATAATCGGGCCACCCACTCCCAATTTTTCAACATTATCCTATTAAACTGGCAATGTTTAAATATGTTTAGACGTAATTAAATACTGCAGATAAGTTCTGTAACTGTTTTAAAAATGCAATCAAATATATGATGCCAAACATACTATTCAGGCCAGTCAGGCCTTACGAACGTGTAAAAGTATCCCCAGTGTGATTATTAGAAGTGGGGCTTTTAAAAAGTATTTTGAGTCTCGTCCCTTTTGAAAAATACTCCTAGCTTGGATATAAATGACAAAACATGTTAGTGATGGCCCATTACAGAGCGGTTTACTGCTACTGAATTTTTTTCAGCTTTAAGCACAGTCCTGTTTTCAGCATAAAGCTCCTCTTGGCCAGAGGCTGCCTGTGCCCATTCCCCTGGAATCATTTGATGGCCCTCCTCGTGGGGCCCGCCCCTCCAGTTTTAATACCATACTAGTTTATAGAGTATTGTGTACAAAAGAAGCTTGGATGATACCATTGGTGATGTCATTTGAGAAGTCATCAGCGATGTTAAATGTCATAGAACATATCATGAGTGATGTAATATGTGAGGTTGTAGGTAGTGCATATCGCGGACGCATATATATAGTTAACTTTGCTAACCATAAGTCATGAATTTCTGTGGTTTTTGAGTTCAACCTTTGGCTTTCAGTGAATTTCTAAGATTTATTTTTAAACAAAAAAAAAAAAATATATATATATTTTTTTTTAAATCAAGCAAAATTATAGCGTTACTTTAACTTTTAGCGCATACTCCACATTACAGAAAACACACATGTTTTGCCTTGGCCAAGCGCAAGAAGTTTGAATGCTTTGTCCTTGCCATAAGTGGAGCTTCAGCTAGGGCACTTGCGACATTTATATTTGTAAGGGCTTCCATTTGAGGATTAATTTGAAATGTGCATCATGACCAGAATGGAACATCGTCTGTGTATTTAGCCAAGAAGAGTTCTGCACAAAAATGTTTACCCAACTGGAGTACTTTCCACTGGTTAATTGGTATGTGCTATCTTGTTGGGTGAACGTCTACTGCATATTCTACACTACACCTGCGTAAAGGACCAAGAGGTAACGTCTCCAGCGACCTTGTCTTCATGTAATTTTGGCAATGTGATTGTTCCTCAAGCGTCTTCATACAGAATCCAGTGACCAAATTCTTTTATATAAGGTGGGAGCCCTGGTGCTTTTTCCAAGACTTACTCCACAAATCTACATGCATACACAAAGAGACCAGCAATCGCTATATGTTCTATTGTCTCAAATTGCTGTGCCTAGTGGCAAATCTATAGAGAGAGAATGGATTTATTTTCCATGTAGTAGGTCCAGTGGGGAAATTGTTAATTGGGACACTTCGTTCTATTACTACTGATTCGGGAGCGAGAAGTACATTCTCCTCTGGTGATAGGATTTTAAGGTGTTCAGACACTGAAGTAGTGAAGAGTCTGTTGCATATTGAACACTGGATTATCAGTGCACAAACCTCTCTGGCTGCTGTGCATACAATGGACCTCCGTTTTACATAGTCACTCTCTGTGAAGATAAATTACTGGTGTTCTTTCAATTGTCTGACTTATCTTTTGGATGCTGCATATCTGATTAAATTATATGTATATGAACTTCAGAACAGTTTTGTAATGAATTTGTTTTTATATTTACGAAGAGGGTGCATGGTTTACTGGCTTAGCATGGGTGAATAGTTTCTCATTTGCAATGACCCAGAACAGTGTTCTGTGGAGTCACTCACAGAAAAGAACATGAATATCTAAAACAGACTCCATAATAGTAAGCAACACAAAAAAGGACAATGCTTAGAATGCAGCCATGCTGTAGATGGAGAAAGGCAGTCCAAAATGTGGGGCTATGGTTTGTCAGTCCTAATTTCAAACTCTTCAATTGCTGTTTCCTTCTCATCCACCACTACACAGATACACATACCATGGTCTTCCTCAATTGATAGTGATGGGGGACAGCAGTATTCCTTCAACACTTTTCAAACCATCATCAAAACCACACCTATTACATCTCATTTCATATTTATTAAATGAAAGACAAATTTAGGAACAAATAATGTACACAACTGATTTCAGAGGACAGCAGTATTCAAACGGTATGTGTAATAGACAACCTAATGCCTGAACTCATTACCCATATTTACTTCACATCCAACACCAACACCCTTCTCAACAACTTTAACATTTTTTTGTAAAACTACGTCAACATCCAAGCCCCCATTTAAAACATGTAATTGCAAACCAAACCCTTCAGCACCCTTCTACTCTAAAGACCTTGCTGACAAATGATCCGGCCACAGACAGGAAAGAAAATGGAAAGAACTCCAGATAGCCTTATGATACGGAAGTCACGCAGAGAGTGCATAAGATCAGCTACAGTGGAGTACTATACGACCACCATCAACAAAGCCACCAACAGCAGCAGAACTCTCTTCAAGGCACAAACTTTATCAACCAGTTGCAATACCCACCTATTCCTCACTCAACAGAAAAGTGTAATGCTATTAACCTCCTCTCTTCAGTGAAAAAACACAGAATATCCAACAGCACATCAACATCACCAAATGTCTTATGCTCATCCCTTCCAGAAGAATCCTGCAATGGTAAGCCATTAAAGCTCCATCTCTTACAGATTTCTCTGACATTCTTAACTCCACCAAACCCACTTTTTATGAAGATTATATTATACTATTGTCCTTCATCAAAGCTCTCTCTGGTGATACTAACTTACCACATCAATGCCTACTTCACTCAAAGCATCTTACTACAGGCTCTCAAGATAGACCAGGTCCTCTCAGTATTTAATAAAGACAATTACCAAACCCTGATGAACTTGTCAACTACTGGTCCATCACTGACCTAGAATTCATGGACAAGATCATGGAAAAAAGCAGCCTGTTCAACTTGATAACCATCTTCTGCACAACCACCAGTCTAGCCTCAAATCACACTGCAGCACCGAGATAGCTACCTTACACACATGGCCCTGCTAACCACAGATGAAGATGTTCCCTTTCTCCTGATATTACTGTACCTTCTCTGCTGCCTTCGGCCCAGTCCACTGTCAAACCCTCATACACACCCTAAAGACTCGAATGGGATTCACCAGCAAAGTACTTCACTGTTTCTGCTTCTACATTTGGAGCAAACACCTGTTTACATGGGCATCTCTATGTCCCAAAACATCACTTGTGGAGTTCCCAAGGGTTTCATGCTGTCTCCTGTCATCTTCAACATCTACATGGAGCCATTTGGTGCTCTACTTACTGACAGGTAACATCAGCAAGGGTCACCAATATGCCAATGATAAACAACTGTACTTGAAAGTCTTCTCTGCTTCAGACATCCAATGCCTTAACCACTGCCTCCACATCTGTCAGACCTGGATGTCCAACACCTACCTTAAGCCCAATCCAACAAGGACAGAATTCCTGCTGTTTGACAAAACAAATACGAAACAGTACAAACCTGGCTCAATCACATGAACATTAATGGCTTCAAACTCAAACTTTCACCGAATGACATGTCACTTGGATTCAACCTGGTATCAACCTCACCCTCAAGGATAAAGATCACCTGGCATCAGCTGTTCTCATACAGAACTGTGAATGGCAAAGTGAATCTAGTAGCAAAAGTGTTGAGGAAAAATCCTGCAACTGCTTACAAAGTGGTCAATGTCGGAAGTCTGATGCAAAGGTTTGAAAGAACTTGAGCACAATCTTTTAAACTTTGCCACTACACCCTTGTTTTAGGGCTGGCTTGCTGGGTTACTGCAAAAGGAGTGAAACACTAATTCAGATCTTCAAACCAGGTGAATGAACTTTTAGGACTAATGCTTCCAGACTATTTTGCTAGCTTTGACACCAGCACCTGACTCAATTCAGCTTCACAGATTACGTTTCCTCTCACGTCGTCAAACTCAATCAATCTGCTCCACTTAGAAAATTGAAGGTAATTCACACTGGCTGCAACTTAATTTGGGTTGACTTGACAGCTTGGTTACAGATTTGTCCCTTCCATTGGCTCAATATCATAGGCATTGCTGCAGCTTAGAACTTGGCCTAATGGTTTTGATGACTAATTTGATTACGAACCTGATGCACCATCTTCGTGCACCCTTCACTGGCAGCATTTTGACATTTCACTGTATCGCTTGTAGCTTACAGTTAACAATTCAAACATTGGAATGACAAGGATTTGAGGGGACTCTTGCCTTCCCTCTCCCCAAAACCCTCCAAGAACCTTTCCTTTGGTTAAAGGACACTTGAGCAGCTGCATCCTGGAGTTTCACTGCAGCATAGGTTGCAAATTAGCAACTTGTGATCCACTGATTGAATGCAGACTGTTTTTTTTAAAAGTTTTGTTTGTTGTGCTATCCATAACTTGGATTGGACAATTACATTTTATGTGTTTTGGCAGTACTGTAGTGCAAATCAGAACATAAGGCAGACACCTCAGCCCTTGAGCACTGCCTTGCTGCTGAAGCTATATTACCAAAAGTGACCCTTGGGCACATTGTGGAAAAATAGTTTGCAGGACATGACTCTGGGACTGGTTTGAAAGGACAGCTTCTAACAGCAGTCTTGTGCGGTAAATGAAGATTCAACAAATGTTCTGCACACGCAGAATTATTTCCTGCAGCTGGTTTAGTTAGAATCTGGTTATACTTTAGCTGATACAAATACAATAGTGGACAAAGGGAAAACAGCTATTAACAAAAGTCATGTTACTTTTTAGCTGCTAAAATATTCAACCTATTTTAGTTGTAAATGGCTAGTCAGCTGCGTTCTGCCCACTCAATCTCATGAACTCCTGTAGGATGAATAAACACTTTACAGAACTGAAATAAATAAAGCGTAACCCTAAAATTAAACTGCATGGCTTTCACAAAGACAGACTTTCATAGTTCATTTCTCACACCCTCAATCATCCTGACTATAGAATCTCCTTCAGCTCAATGAACATCTTTCATGGGCAGGTATAAACTAAGTATCCAATGCAAAAGATAGGCGCTTCTTACAAATTATGTTTGAATCTCGATTTAACTACTAAGACTGCATATGTAACATGCCCAAAAGTTGGATCAACCCTGTTTAACTACTGTTGATGCGGTAGAGGGATGTCAACTGTATAGCTGAACACATTAAGATGAACAAGAGGAATTAGGGAAAACACAGTCATTGTATACTTGTTCTAGCAATGAAAGCTTTTAACCTAAAAAGACAAGGCTGTTCCCTACAGTTACAACACTGAGTGACTGCGAACAGGTTCAACTGATTTGCCTGTAACAATTGTAAGCATGAGATTTCTACCTCCTGGATCCAGTTTGAATATAAGGTCTAATAAAATAAAGAACTAGGATGCACACTGTTTTAGACCTAGACTAACAATGTACTTCTGAAGACTGCGGATAATAAATAATACTGCTTTTTATATACTGAGTGATAAACAGATATGCAAATAGCAGTCCCAGTTGTTCCACTCTAAATAAAACATCTAACATCACCATATAAGACGACAAATACACTGGATGGCCTTTTAGCTCCTCTTAAAACCAATAGATATGTCAATGAGAGCATCTGGAGATCAGTTCATAAACTCCAGTCCTAGGCTTTTTTTCTGGAGGTGCATTAGGTCTTCACCTTCACCACAGCAATCATAATACACTAAATGCAGTTCAAACATAGTAGCTGTGTGTGGTTTTCTTACCACAGAATTAAATATGTTAGTTGTAAAATGAGCCGGTACTGTGTGGGTGTACTGAGAGTTGCACAATATTATTCAGTCGCTAATATTTATCCAACAATGCAAGAGAAATAAACACAGTATTTCTTGGTGTGTACGTATGGTAAGGATCATGAGAGACTAAATCCCATATGTGAGAATGAATCAATGCAAGACTTAGGGCCAGATGTACCAAAGGATTTTACCCATTCTGTGTCTATGGGAAAAAGCTTTCGTACATATGGCCCTAAATTTCTTGTGAGTGAACAATTTTCATGCCTGCTGTTTGGATTTCCCGAGGTATCAGCTGGAGAAGTCATATCTCTAAAGTTGTGACTGGCATTAGTTACATGATCAACCACCGCCAGAGTCTATGGATTTGACACTGCCATTTAAAAACTGCACTGTACACCAAAGATGGATGGCCCCAGGCAATAGAAAGGTCATGGTATGCCATGAAATTAGATTTCCAAGTTCAAATCGCTCTCATCCCACACCTACATCTACTCTGTTGCATGGTTTCAGGTCAATATGAGGGGGCATTGCTAAACAATCGAACTTCTCCTGAAATTAGAGTTTTGTATTTTCCTTCTGAGTCTAGAAGAGAACTTTATACCTGTCCTTTGTTGTAAAAGGCCCTAAAGCAGCAACACCAGGCTATGTATTTCAATTTCAGTCATGATTCAATGAAGCGTCCTTCCACACTGCCATTAGTATGAACTGTTTAGTTAAAGATTAATGAATATTGGGTTTGCAGTGAATCCAAGAGTCAGACACAAAACGAGACACCTACCTTAACTTCCTCCTCCATCTCAGACATCTTCCTTTCCAGAGCTCTCTTCTCCTATTAAGGATAAAAAGAAAAAAGAACAGTTCAGTAATAATCTGCTGAACAGCTCATAAATCCTTTTCTCTTGCTCTAGAATTTCCTGATCTTCACCACGTACAACCATTTATGACTTATAACCTGTGATCCCTGCTCCATGACGAGTTAGCACGCAATGGTTATTTACTCATGAATTCAAGGTGTTTTGTTACATGATGACTTAGATTTGCGTTTACTCATAAAATGAATAGGAATTAAATGTATTAATGTTCTATCATTGAAGGCATTTAGCATTATTATTTCGAAGCCTGCATGTGTACAACATTTTACATTCTATTTTCACGTTCTTCGGCATCTTGCAATCAGTTTCAGAACTAAAAAATATACCTCATATGTTTTTTCTGTTAACAGATGTAAAAACCCCGAGTTTTAGTTGCTCAACAAGGAATTTCTGGATTTCCAGAGAAAACTTTGTTAGTCAACAAGGCACATGATCCGTGAACTCTGAAGAGTGGTTTGACAATGTGTGTGTAAACAAAAGTGAGATATTGGGGGATAAGAGGGTGTACATTTACGTCAGACTCCTGTTGGTTCTAATTAAGTATTGGGTATTTCCTATTTCTTTACATTGAAATGTTTTGCTTTTTCTAATGCTTTTCTAATATTCATCACAAGTGCCTTTCATATAGTGTGGCCTAAATTGGTGTTTAAAAATTAGAAAATAAATATACTGCTGTGGTTATCTGTGAGTTCTAAGAGCAATATGAGGATCCCATAAACCTACATTTACCCAGCTGAGTCTCTAGCAGTTCTGTGGTAGTTTACACTCATATAGGGGAGTTGCAATACATAATTTATCTATGACATAAGTAAAGTTGTGATGTATAAATATGTAGATTCTAGAACTTGTTCAAAGTGGACACTGCTGTGCTAACATGCGGTCGTGGGTCCCTTATCTGAATAAACTCAATCATAATATTTTAGTGGACTGCCATCCAAGAATTCATGATATGCTGACCAATTTAGGCAAGAGCAAATATTTTTCATCTATAGATGTAATTTCAGCATACCATCAAATTCCTTTGACTACAAAATCATAACCTTTGACAACATTTATAACCCCCATTTGGGACGTATATGTACAAGCGGATGCCATTTGGATTGGCATCTTTAGCAAGGGTCTTCCAAAGATTCATGGATGAAATGTTTTGTAATAAGTCTAGTATTCAAACTTTTCAAGATGATATTCTTATACATACAGAAGATATTGATCAGCATTATAAGCATTTGGATTTGGTGTTGGGAAAATTGGAGACATATGATATTGCAGTCAATAAATAAAAGTGTAATTTTGTAGTCAGCCAAGTCGATTCTCTAGGCCATAATGATTCACATGAAAGCATAAAACCTAAGATGTCTCTGATGAAGTCTATTAGTGATGCTCTGGGTCCAAGTGACAAGAATTCTCTCAGAGCATTCTTGGGATTAAGTGAATATTATGCTAGGTTTGTACAGGTGTACGCTTTAATCGTGCAGACATTAAGAGCTGTGTTGAAGAGTGGTCTGATAATATACAATAAGCATTTGACAAGGGTTTAATTATCAATACTTCTACAATTAAACCGTTTACGCAGGGTGTGAAAGGAATTATTACAGTTGAAGCAAATTCATTAGGTTTGGAAGCAGTGTTGAGTCAATTCGTAGATGGAAAAGAACACACCACTGCATTCGCCTCTAGGGCATTGAGTGAGGCAGAAAGAAAATACAGTATAATTGAAAGAGAAGCTTTAGCTTGTTCTTGGGTAGCTGAAAAGTTTAAAATATTTATCTGGGGAACAAGGTTTGATCTGTATACAGATCACAAGTCCTTGATATAAATGTAAGGAGACAGTTGTTCCAACACAGCTTCTTCTAGGTTGATTACGCTTTAGTCTAGATTGCAGGAATTACATTTTGATATAAAACATGTGGCAAGAATATCAGGGCTGATTGCCTTTCCCGACTGGCGGAGGATTAAATGTACAGTAAGATATGTGAAGATGAAGAATGTGTGATGACAGTGTCAGACACCATAGAACACTAACAATACAGAAGATGAGTGGATGAGAAATGAGAAAAATGACGAATGCCTTTGCATGGTGATGAATGCCTTTGCATGGTCAAGAGGTATGTTGTATATGGTTGGCCTGATGATAGAAGTGTGAGTTCTGAATTGAAGTTGTTTGCTCAAGTAGCATTAGAATTGTCTTTGGTGAACAAAATAGCTACAAGAGAAGACACATTTCTACCACTAGTGGGTGTACGTTCTAAAATAATTTCTCTTGCTCATGAGGGACATTTAGGAATTTTGGCAACAGTAAAGAAAATCAAGCAAAGTTATTGAGGGCCAGGAACAGATAATCAAGTTAGATTATACACTGATAAATGTTCTGAATGTTTGTGTTCGGACAAACACTGGAAGGTTAAACCGTCTCCATTATGTGTTGTTGAGTGGCCAAATGGATCCTGGTCTGTTCAATATTTTGAGCGGTGAGAGGAGATCTCATCGCTGCTATGGACTAATATTCAAAATGGCTTTATTATGCTTTTGTTACAATGAATGATAGAAGTTCTGTAGTCAAGTTTTTGGATTGATTGTTCCAGGTTGAAGGTCCAGCGAAAAAGTGGTAACGGATAATGGAATGCACTTTGTTACTGATGAAAAGGTGACATTTCTCAGGAAGCATGATATCAAGCATCTTAAAGTACCATTATATAGTCTTGCCGCTAATGGTCTCATAGAAAGAGCAAATTGAATGTTGAAAGAAGGGATACGAACTGCCACTGTTCATACTTTGGATGTAGCAGGTTATTTGCAGCAGAAGGTTTGGAGTTACAACATCGCACCACACAGTACCACTGGTGTTGTTCTGTTTGTTTTGCTTAGGGGTAGGAAACCAAAGTCGTAGGGAGCTGTATTTGCAAAGCATTTGTATTTTTTTTTAAAAAAGATTCATAATGCTAGTAAGAGACACTTTGATAAAGTGAAAGAGAAACGGAAGTGAAACCAGGAGAGGGGGATTTGGTTAAAACCCCACAAAAGTAATACACGGTCAATCTAAATACTCAAAACACAGAAAATTTGAGAGGGTTTCTAGATGTGCTGTGCTACTTGAAAGTAAGGGATTGTGGAATTAAAAAAACATTGTAAAACTAAATAATGAACAAGCAAATATCTTATTGAACAAATTACCAAGTCAGAAGCTGAAGAGTGATGATTTGAGTAATGGAGATTGGTATAATTATGGGGCACTGTCTGAAAATATAGCCGTAAGGTAGAAGATACTATGGACAGAGATTCTAACAACATGTTGAGATGTAGAAGTGTTAGAATTCCTCCTGTGAGAGTCAGACATTACATAACATATTGACATGAATTTGTTTTATTTTCTTTCATTTTAATTGCTTGTTAAGTCTCTTGGAGTTTTGTTGTGTGGGAAGTGAGATGGTGTTATATGGGTGTTCAACAGGAAAGTATCTATGGCATAAGAAAAGTTCTGATGTATAAATATGTAGATTCTAGAACTTGTTCATAGTGGACACTGCTAACGTGCAGTCGTGGGGTTCCTTATCTGAGTAAACACAGTTTTGGGCAAACTCATAGGAAGACTTCTGCCATTTATTTATGATGCATGCATCATACCCACTGGCCAATTCTTGTGAACTACACACAAGGGAGGCTTGGTGAGACGCCTATTCCTTTTCTCTGCTCTGTTCATTCACTGCATTCCAGGTCTATGGTAGCTCTAACTTGTGGCCAAACAATCTTTTTGTTTGCATCAAATCAAAATAGCCCAAACAAATGAAAGAGAAAATGCTCAAAATGTAAAGTAGAAATAAGACAAGATAGGAAGCTGCTTGGATACATCTGGGATGCTGAACTCTACCATCTAAAATTCAACTGATGCATTCAAGTTCCTCTACATACCTCACTGTGTCCGGGAGCTGCTCCTGCACAGAAGATGTGGTAAGGAGCAGATGAGAGCTCAGCTGCAGAAATTCCCACAGAGAAACACCCTCCCCCACCCTGTGGGTGGGCGCTGTCTGTCTGTGGATCTTGGAGCATTAAGCACAGACTAGGACACAGGGGTAGAGCCTGATAGACAGAGTAGGTACATCATGAGAGAGGCGACATGGCCAATGCATAACCTGAACGAAGGGGCCTTGGAGATCAGGAAGCTCCAGACATGGAGCTTGTCTGAGCTGAGATGATGGGCCAGGACAAGCAGAGGATTCGAATTCAGCTCTCATAACTAGTCATACTTGCAGAGCAAACAGATGAACAAAAGTCAAGGTACAACAATGAACTTGAAGCAGCTTGGTCTAAACCTTGTCCGACACCCAGTGAATTCTTTATATTGCATGCAGACTCAGACTTGCACCAGATACAAGCTTCCTTACGCAGCATTCTACTTCAGGCATCTATGAGCAAAATTAATCTGAATTATTTTCCCAGTACATCTCCAAACAGCAAAGTTAGATCATTGAATGTCATGTGTCTTTTGGGCCACTACGCTCATGCTCTCTAGGGAAGTGACAAGTGAGATTATGCCCACTCTACCTTAAGATTTCTGGAATTCATTCAGACAGTAGAGGATGGTCAGGACATGCCACTGGCCCAGACACTACAGACTGTGTGGTCTGGGCTATGGGTACAAGTGTTGTTAGAAAACAGCATGTTTGGATGCATGTCACCAGGTTTTCCAGGGCCATTCAAGCATCACTAACGGACATGCCTTTTTATGGGTCCAGGCTGTTTTGGCACGAAAGTCAATCCTTTAAAAAAGAAAAAAGAATGCCTTAACAATAACAAAGCTATGGCTTGTTCTCTTGGGCTACTTCCCCCTGCTTGTCAGACCCGCCAGTACAATTGGAATACTTAAAGGTGATTGTCTATTCTCAGAAACAGAACTCACAAGTTCAGCCTTTTCATGGCCCCTTGGACAGTGGTAAGACCACCAGCTGATGCAGCAGTCCACCTCCTCTTCAACTTGCCTCACCAGCGACAAACGCATTTGCAAGTACCACCTCAAGATGGGAGGGAAGTCAGGACACTGCCTTCCCAGCATGTTCAGTTTCTTAGGGCCAATTAGTCATTCAGATTGTTCTGCTTCTTGGTTACTCCTCCCACATTCTTCAAGTTCATGCCCGAACATCATCAGATCAATATCCTCTCTTGAGAAGTGCTGATGAGCCTAGCAAATGGAGCAATTGTGGCGGTGAAAGGGGATTGAATGCTACTGCTGTTAATTCTTGGTCCCCAGGCACGACAAGGGTCCGAGACCAATTTAGGCCTTGGGCTTCCGAACACCTTCCTCAAGAAAATTTTCATGATTTTAACACTGGCCCAGGGGCATGTTTACCTTTGATTCTGAGGAATGGATGGTGTCCTTGGATTTCCAAGACATGTATTTCCATATGACAATCCAGCAGTACCATAGGAAATATCTCCACTATACAATGGGGGCAGGGCATTTTCGATTACTGTCCTGTCTTTCAGCCCCTGGATGCTTATAAGAGTCATGTTGGTAGTTGAGTCCCATCTTCCTAGGTCAGGGACACAGGTATTCATGTACCCCAACTGTCTAATGAAGGCAGGATCCATTCAGTTACTCTCCTACCACCTAGAGGTGCTGGTGTTGTTGCTGTCCTCCATCATCAAAATAACATTTTTGGCCTGTGCAGATTTCTCTCGCTATAGGGGTCATTGGTATACAGTGACTTTGTTGTCCTTTACATCCCTACAATGGTTCAGGAACATCCTGGCTGTGATCCCAGTGTTTCAGATGAGACGTGTTCAAGCCTGGGCGATTCTGATGCTGTTTGGAATCCTGGCTTCATGCTTCCTGCTTGTACCTCACACCCCTTAGAATGTGTTGCCCCTTCAATGAAGCCTTTGCTTTTAATGGGCCAAGCACTGGGGTGTCTTTCGGACAACATCTACATATGGAATAAAGTGGCTAATGACCTTGAGTTATGGATGTTGAATGCCAATCTGATATGTGTCACTCAGTTTTTCTTACCCTATTGAGAGCTTATAGTGGTGATGGATTTGTCATCTCTGAGCTTGGAAGCTGATCTGGGGAAAATGGAGACCAGAGGTGGCATCTTTATTGTGGGGAACATGCTTGAGGCTTTGAAGAACATCAGAATCAAAGTGAAAGTGCTTACATTATCCTGAAGTACTGCCTTGGAGACAGAGGAACTGGAGGAGGAGGGACATTCCCAATACGTAGTTATACCTTGTGATAGTATAGTGTATCATGGGGCAGCCAAAACTGTTTCAGAATCTGCAATCTGAGTCAAGGCAATACCAGCACCAGTTCTGGAACAAAACGTGGAGCCACTGGCAAGGAGGTTGAGCTATGTCTATGTGCCGGAGGTGGGAATCTGTAGTCTAGAAAAGCCAGTCAACTTCACGGTATGACCCACCACAGGAAATCTGACAGAAGGTCCCAACAGGCACGCCAGAGGGACCCGTTGCCATTTTAAAGAGTTTAAACGTATCTTTTTTGATAGCTGCAATATGCAGCAGTTGACAATGGCCAGAGAAACTCAGAGCACATCGACTTGAGTACCAGATCTGCATCAAGTGCCTAAGCTGGAATCAGCTATTTTGAATGCTGCCTATGAGACCACTACCAGGAGCAAAAACGTTGGGGGCGGAAAGAGTCTCGCTTGGACTTTTTTTGTATCTTTTTAGACTTGCCTTTTGACTTTGTCTTGGACTTACCAGATGATGAGGTATCGGAACGACCCGACAACTTCGATTGTCACTGACCCGAGGCGCAAGACACCAATGTCGCACGGGTCCATGACTGAAATTTGCTTGAGATAAGCTTGCACGATTTACAGCCTGTTAGTTTTGTGGGGAGACTTTACAGCACAATGAAAAAAGTATTGGGGGGAAAAAAAAAACTCTATAAGGGAACTGAGAAAGGGTAACAACAGAGTTCTGGATCCATATGCTCCAAGGCGAATTCCTGCGCAAACTATCCATTTTCACAAACCTCCCAGGCTCCTATTTTGTGGGAAGGAGATTTTAACTGTGTTCACCTCACTACCCCAGACAGTGCAGTGCCCCCTTACCCGGGGAGGCAGGACCTTCAGGAACTAAGCAATTTAGACACTGGACATCCACAATCCAACTCGCCACCCAGAAGACACTGAATTCTCTTGTTGTGTAGCCATTTTACACTCTCATGCTCTGGGGCACCAGATACACACCAGACTAGATTCTCTCTTCGTAATGCTGAGTTCCGGCCACGGGTACAAAGTTCAGAATATCTGGGCTGGACGATTTCAGGACCCCAGCCCCCTTAGGATTACCTTTCCCTGGGGAAAGGATAGGGCACAGATACTGACTTGGCACTTGCAGACAGAGTCTCTCCTCAATGTGGTTTTCAAGGACACCACTGGGGCTCACTTGCTCCATCACTTTGAGGAAAATGAGAGATCTGCAGGGCATTGGATGGGATGCCATGAAGGTGGTTATGAGGGGACAATGCATTAAGACGTCCTGGGGGAATGGGCGTCTCTCCTTTGCAGCGTGATGGCGATGCCACTGAACTAGAGGCTGTGACTGCAGTCAAGGCTCGTGCACAATTGCGGGATCTGAGGGGTCAATACAGGGAATAATATTGATTGGAGGGTGACTCTGGCCAGACAGCATGCGGACGAGCTGGGCTGCTGGCTGGTGTGGCTTCTGCATCTGTGATACCCAGGACTGTCATTGGTGCACTTCGTGCTCCAACTGTGGAAATAGTGAACATCCAGGCAGACACATGCAAGGTTTTTGCCCAATATTATGAGACATTATACTCCCCTGCCCCCACCTCCACCAACACCCCCTCCACCCACCACTCCCTGATCCTTCCCCGGACTGCCTGCGGACCAATATTGCTGAAGCTGCTCTTCAACGGATTGAACCCTTAAAGGTACAGGAATTTGAGCAACCTATACAGATTGAGAAACTCCAGATGGCAATATGACAGATGACCTGCATTAAAGTTCTAGGAATAGAGGGGATCCCTGAGCAGTATTAATGCTATGTTCCAGTCGACCCTTGCACCAAAACTCTTAGCGATGTATCAAGAGACACCACAACAGGGATGGCTACCCAACTCCCTGGGTTAGGCCCTTATAGTGGTGTTGCCCAAATCTAGCAGGGACCCTCTGGAAGTAAGCTCCTACCGTCCCTTGTCAATGTTGAACATTGACTACAAAATCCTGAGCTAAGTGCTGGCTAATCGCTTGCTTGAGACGCTGGCCCACCCGGATCAGTGCAGATTAATTCCTTGCACAGCTACATCCTAAAACACATGTAGGCTATGCCACATCATGGGAGAGATGGCGGAGGACTGCTGATTTACCAACAGTGGTCTTACTGGACTTTGAAAAGGCTTTTGACACCCTTGGGTAGTCATATTTGCTGCTGGTCCTGGAGGCCTTTGGTATGGGGTCTGAGTTATTGGGGTGGGTCAGGCTCCTTTACACAGCTCCGCATGCCAGAGTGCGAACGGGACATCAAATATCTTGCCATTTTGAGATTTGAAGGGGAACCCAACAGGGATGTTCCCTCTCGCCTGTAGTTTTTGCACTGGCTACCGAGCTTTTAGCCACCCTGCTGTGAGTGATCGGCCCTGACTGGGGAGTGAAAGTGGGCCCCACTTGGCAAGTAGTCTCACTATACGCGGATGATGTCCTGGTGTACTGGTGAAACCCTAGACAGGAGATGCCTTTTTGACCTTTTGGGAGATATGACGAGTCTTCAAGTCAATTGGGGGAAGTCCTGTATTTTCCCATTGAAAAGGATGGAACAGGCTGACGTGGAGGAGCCGATGCCTGCCCACCTCGCATGGCAATTCAATACATTCAGATGCCTGGAGGTGAACGTTTATCACTCTGACAGAGATGCACTCAACTGGAACCATGGCAGGACCCGGACGTCGCTGCAACAATCCATAGGTTTCTGGGCTCACCCGCCCCTCTTCATCCATGGGCCGAGCATCCATTTTTGCAGCTGTGACAGTAATTCCCATCAGGGCCTTCTTTGGAGATCTACAGATACTCCTCCTGCATCTAGTCCGGGGTGGAGCGCGTAAGCAAGTGTCGGTTCGGACACTCCAGCTACCGCTAATGGAATGTGGCCTGGGAGTACTTGATCTTGGACTTTACTTTGCAGCCGGCCAGCTGCAATGGCCCATGCGCTGGATGGTGGGGGATGCTGGGGGCGAGGGTAGATCAGAGAACTGGATGGGCTAGGGCTCTTGGAGTGGCTGCTAACGCCGGATGACCCATCCTAAGGGATGAGCAGGCTGGCATGTATGGCAAAGCTGTGTTGGAACAGATAAATGCAACCGTAATGTGGTGTACCACTCTACTCTCTGCAGTTACTGCTCTGAAGCATGCCTTGGATTAGTGCTCTGCTGGGGCTCATAGCCCAGTAACCTGGAAGGAAGTTAGGGTGGCCTGCTTAGGAGACCTGTACAGCAGTGGTTCCCAACCTTTTGACTTCTGTGGACCCTCACTTTATGATTACTGGAACTCAGGGACACCCACTGAGTCATCACTTGAATGCAGAGGCACCTCCACCGAGTCAGTACTGGAAGCAGAGGCCCCAGTCTAAACACCGTTGATGCAAAACAATATTAAAAAAATACAGAAACAAGCATTCATCAAAGACATACACAAATGATTGCATTTTATTAAATTTGCAAAAAATTAAAATAAATAAGTTAATGTTAATAGTAAGGTTGGAGCTTTTCTAAATCCAATTGAAGACAGGCATCATCCATACTACATACTGTTTGAGGCACCTGCACTGCTCCCATGAATCAATCTGAGGAGATACGAATTGAAATTTTAGCCTCCAATTTCATATTCCCTGACATTTACAGTATGTTTTAAAATGTTCCATTGTACATTTAGCCACTTTATTTATATACACATTATTAATATGTTAATATTATTTAATTTTCTAAGCAGTCACGGACCTCTGGATGAGGTTTTGCAGCAGATTCGGAACCACTGCTGTACAGCGATGGGGACCTGCGTTCCTTTCAGGCTGGGTCAATTCCTGGCTTACAATGCTCATACTAAAATATAAAAAACACCTGGGTTGTGGGACAAGTGGCCCCACCCTCCACTATGGGTTTTAGTGCATATTGACTCACGGACAATGTCATAAAATTATAACGGTGTTATGCGTTGCACTACAGGCTACCGATGCAAACCGCGCTGCTCTACAAGACCTGCAGGAAGCATGTCTAGGGGTGGCTTTGACTATTAAACAATGGAAGATGGCACTTGAATATGTGTTCTGACTTCACTATAGCAGCGCAGAAGAAAAGGAGGAGCTTCAAACCCAGTTAAAAGGACACTTACAGAAAGTTAAGTAAGGTGCATAATGTTCCCCCTTTGACACCCAAAGAGTGGTGACAGACAGAAAATTCTGACACATATTCATCTGAATGATTGGATGGATGACAGAAGGTAAAAGCAATCAAATAAACAACATTGTGGAAGACAAGATATAAGAAGAGCAGAAAGCTGGGACTGGGCTGCCTCAACCAGTGGCGACTGTGGGTCTTTGAGAGGCTGACCCTTAGAATCTAGATACAATACTGATATAATATTCAAGGGCTGGAGATAAAAAACAAAGGTGAATTGAAGGGTGCAATCCTTTGAAGAATGTGCAACAACAAGGAGCTCCCCCTCTGGCACTCCCAAGGGGCGAGAAAGGGATTCCGATCACAACAGGGAGAAGTTCTCCCAGATTGGTATTTATGAATGTTTGGAGCGATTCACTAAGTCACAATCTGCTTGTTAGAACAAGGAACTACATAAGGAGTTAGGGGAATCTAGGGCTCTGATCTGGTCCCGAAAAAGCGTCATGACCATAAATTGGTTAAACATATAGACTGCAGTAGGTGCTTGAGTAATAGAACCTCACTGCATCACCTTTTGTTTTTAATCTTGCCACACGGACCCAGATTAAACTTCAAACCTAGAGTACCCATAGACAATTATATTTCCCAAGGTATCTCTCAATTTACTTAGTGTGGCCTCAAGGGACAAAGTCAGAAGCACAGTTTGTATTGAGGAAAACTCTATGATGAAGTATGCACCTGTATTAATCTCAGTTTAAGAGTTCTTTTATCCAAATCAAAAACATTTCTTTAGGTGGATTTAGTAAGCTCCTAGTGAGATAAACAGTACGTTGACTTTCTCTTTCATTATTATGTAAATATTGGAAAGATGACAGCCATGTAAAAACACTTCTCTACTCTCTTTTGACTTAGCCTGCCACACTGATACAACCAGTTGTACAGGCAATGAAAAACAGAGCCCCATAATAGGTGGGCTGAGGAACACGTACTTGAAATGGCTGAACAATTACTTGACATTGCTATGGATGTAACAGCCTGATATGTTACTGCTACACCTTTGAAGGCCTATGGCTCCAGTACACTGAACAATGGAACGGTGGTGAAAGGGATAATGTTATAGACATTACCTCTCAACTGACTTGATATGTGGTGTAGAGATGATAAAGCAAGGTTAGGTAAAAGAAAGATTGTGACTCTTTTGCTTTATAAAGACAGGGCAGTGGCAGTGCAGGGTGTTAAACTTCAAAGCTAGAGTACCCATGGGAAAGAACTCTGGAATACCAGGGGTAATTTTACATATGGATTTTGGGTTTGGGTTACAGGCACATCTTGCATTGGGGAGGTGAGGAAGACTAGTTCCAAAGCAAGGAGGAGTAGGGAGGGAAAAACTGGAGTGGGAAAGGATGTACATTTTTGTGCAAGCAGCAATGCTTCTATGTGACAAATCACATTAAGGGTAATACCATAAGAAACGGTTTTGATTGTTAGATGGTGAATAACAAAACTACACAAAAATGTATACCATAGAATATTAACGGACAGGCCAATAAGATGAAGACATGAACTGTATTTCACATGCTGCAAAGACTGGTTCATATTTTGTACTGCAACTTTTGACCGGTACTGAAGGTCAAGCATTGACCAGAGCAAAATACAAACCATTGGTACATGCAGGATTTTCATTAAGCTCCAGAGGGGTAGCAATATTGGTTAGGAGGACACCACCATTTGAGACATGGACGGCTTCATAGGGGTGCATAGCTGCAAAAGTCGGGCAACTGGGATGGTGAATTTATAGTGATAGCATTTGTTTATATGCTCCAACTTGTCCCTGTCTCCCTCATCCCACCCCCAACCAACTGCAAAGGACAACTATGGATAGCCTAAGTAGTATGAAGATTCAATTTCTAGTTTAGTCGTGTTACTTGGTGGAGATCTCAACCTAGTAATGCAGGAGGGTCTGGATTGCTATCCTACAGTCTGCTCAGAAATTACATGAAAACTCTGTATGGCTGGATGTTAAAGGAACCTCATGGAATAGAAAGTTTATGTTTAGGTTCAAAGACACTTTACACTTGCCCACATGAGTTTTTCATCACTTGCCGGTAATCCCAATATTCAAATCCCCGAACTGTCAGAAAAGTAAGGGGTGAAGTCTGGATGCATGGGAGTTATGAAATCCCAAGAAGATCCCTTGCTTATCCAAAACCACAGAAAAATTACTTACAACAGAATTTCAGGTCAGTAGATTTACACACAGCAATATAGGATGCATAAAAGACGGTGACTAAGGGACAGACCATAACAAAGATATCAGGCAAGAGAGGTTAATTTCATCATCTAGAAGACAATAAAATCAACAACCTGCCCCAATATAATGAGATTCCTGAGAGCTAAAATGTGAAGTATATGGAACACTGGTCTAGAACAATGCTAAGAAACTTTATGTAAAAAGGCGTCACTGTGAGGTTGGAATAGCTTGAGTAAACCTCTAGCCATACTTAACAAAAGACATGAGCGAGTAACATGGATCCATAGGCTCTAAAGGAGAAATAGTGACAGGGAAAAAGAAAAATGATGGATGTCTGGGTCAACCAATTCAGAGACTTGTATAGATCTAGATTGCCCTTTGATAATCACCAGGACACTTACCAGTATTTGCAAGCTTTACAAAACCAAAATCAATAAATCATAAGAGGGACGTAGAAGAATGTGAAATAGACCACAGTGTGACCAGACTAAGTCTTGCAGTCACTGCCAAGCAACAATGGGGCCTAGAAATCGAGCAAATTGCTATGGCAGTATTCCAACCAAACAGTGGAAAGAACTACCGGCTCAGTTCCTCCACTGCATTTTGAGTAAAGTAAAGAGCCACATCATAAAAATGTTCATAGAAGCCAAGGTGGTACAAGGTTTGCTACAGGGCTTATGTACTGCCACCGCAGCACTGATAAGGTAACCGAGGAGGTCACTGGGTGAATGCATATCTTACAGAACAATTACTTTAACACTGAGACCTAGTACTGGCAAACATGTTGTCCAACTGGCAATATGACTAATGGGGCATACTGGCTCACTTCAGCCATTTGGGCCTTATGCCTCTGAGGTGACAAACACAATTTTAGGAGACTGAATAATTGTTTGGAATACATATGCACAGTAGCCGAACCAACAATGATTCTATCACTGCATGTGGAAAAGGCATGTGATTTGGCTGAATGGCAATTTTTACTTGCAGTCCGAAAAAAGATGTGTGTTTGGTGCTGGACATGTAACTTAGATTAAATAGATTTACAATGCACCAAGGGTGAAGGTTAACAGAATATGTTGCCAGCCTTAACATAGGAGAGGTGCATCCACAGGGAGGCCTGCTGTTCCCCCCTCTTTTCTTCAGAAAGGATGCCTTAATTAGAGGTTTGAATAAGGACACCACCTGGGGCTCTACAATGTATACCCTGATGACGATGAAGATGGTTCAGATACTTTAGTATGTACATTACAGGGAGTAGGGAGGACAATTTCAGACACAATTTACAAGAACCTTTAAAAATATTTGGACTTTTCAAGCTGTTGGAAGCTCCTGCTATTCTTACTGGGAACAGCAGCATTATATAAAATGATGAGTATCCTAGGATTCTTAAATTTATTACAAAAAAATCAATTTTATGACTGGACATGGGGCTCTGAATATTGCCTGGGGCCAAGATTATTAGTGCCAAAACTTTACCCACGGGTCCATGATGTAGCGATTGTTCGCCCGGATTTGGCCAAATGCAGTTGGCAATAATTAACTGAGTATTCAGCCTTCAGGAAGAGCCTGCCTTAAGACCAGCCCAACAAACCCGGGGAAATAGGTTGTCATCCAATATATCCTTGCGGGGCTGTGTAGCCCTAAACACACTTGCAAAGATTGCACAGGTCACATACAATAGGAAGGGAGACATTTGCAACACAACGGATAAAACCATTTGGACAACTAGGCCTACAACATGATATGGACAGTTGCTGGACCTTCAGATATATATGAATGAATCTGGAATATGATATGGACAGATCCTAGGTCTTTAGATGCTTGCAACTGAAGCACACCATTAGGAGTTACAGTACCAAAATGCAGGTCTGCTATGGCTTCTGTCCCATGCAGAGTATGGCATAGATGAATCCTCTGCAGAGGAAGGCAGTAACTCCCTGAAACCACAGATACAATAAAAACGAAATGATAAAAAGGTCTATGACCACTGCAATACTATGACTGGGAGGAGACAAAATGAGACATCAAACTGGAGGCTGTAGGAGCAGGCGTTTGGATAGTACAGCTCAAACTAGTACATTGAGTATATCTCTCCCCACACTAAACAAAAACAATTTGAGAAGACAGATTCACAATATAGTTTAAAAGGTTACAATTTGGCACATGCATACAATGACATGTTGGGAATGCTCATTTATTCAATGATGATGGTTCAGGGTGAAGAAGTGCCTATAGGGGGGTAATAGACTTTCAACTAGCTAGATGTCAAAATTATATTTCTGGGCATCTAGAGGCACAATTCACCACCAAAACAGAAAATATCTATATGTGACACTGGATTGATGTTGACCAAAATAGATAGTGCTAGACCGTGGAGAACTAAGATGCTATCAATGTTCCAAGACAGGTTTACCAACCTGGACTAGTGCATGGCGGTAGAAAGTGAAATATGTAGGAGCAGTGGATGGCAACCAAAGGGCCTGCTGTTAAAAAAAAAAAAAAATAGAGCGTCTAATGATGGATATGATAATGTCACTGTTGTGATAAAGTGATCCACTGACAGCAGAAAAATAAGGTTTTAATTAAATTTACTATTACATACTCTTGTTTTTTTAGTGGATGAGTGTGATCCACATAGATAGTCTGAGTAAGATTATATTGATATTTGCATGCCACACCGAGCCAAGGTGACAGTTATTTGTATGGTGATATACTTAACTGGTGTCAATGTTTTATTTTCTGAAATTGAAAATAATAAAAATGGCTTTAAATAAATGAAAAAAATAGTAATGAGGGACACACCCGTTTCTCCATCTCCAGCATTGATGATCTGTCCGAAGAGCGCTCCTGCTTCTGCAAAGAAAGGACAATTTAATGTGATATAATATGAAACTTTCCTAGCATAAATGCAACGCATTGTACATGGCAGAAGAAAAAGACAGAAATTTGAGCCTAATACGCTGTAGTCACCTGAGCTACTTTCTCCAGCTTTGTCTTGATGTCAACCAATTCCAGCTGTGCTTCTCTCAGCTTTGACTTGAGGTTTTCATTCTCTGACAAGGCATTCTCATAGAGCTGAACAGACAAAGAAACAATGAATATTATGAAAATATAATAATGCACGAGCAGTGCCAAATACATGTTCCTTTATTTGCCTAGAGTGTTAACATCTCACTAGTTCTGGTCTGTTTGACAAGAACTTATTTATGAGCCTTTTTATTACACAATAGAGTCTAAATTCTAGAAAAACATTTAAGAGTATTCTAGGGTTCAATGGCAGTTACATAACTGAAAAAGTTACTGAAGATGACACATGAATACCTTTCTTTGAAATGTAAAATCTGTCAATAAGACTCGCGCTGCAGCTCTCTACATTACGAGACACCTGAGGCAACACTTTTGGCTTGTGGACAAAGTTTCCCACTCGGTTTTCTTGGTGATCTAGCACAGGGCAGAAGCACACTCCATGAAAGAAGTATTCTGAAGGGTTAATTCAACCAGACCACTGGTACAGATGTAACATTTCAAGTATGGAAAGTTTTAACTTGTGACTCCAGGAATCTGCAAACCACCATGTCATTCGGCACCTCAAGAGATCAAGCTCTTTTAAAAGTACAGGATTTAGATATAGTCCTCACTAACAATTTGTGTAATTTATAAAGAAGTAAAGACCCTAAGGTAAGCAGCCTCTTTGTGAGAACTGCCAGAAGCATTCATCTTAAACACCAAGTCCCAAAAAAGGGGTCAGGAGAAGGGTAAAAAGTACATCTTTAAGCCTCTCCATTAACAAACTAAGCAGGCTTAGTCATGCCTGCCTCAGCTCACCTCGTTCTTGAAACCGTCTACCCCAGACAGCAAATGAGAACCACAACAAGACGCTGTTGGAGCCCATTATTTAGGAATACCTGAGCCACAATGCTCTGCTCTTGCTGTTTACTTTAAATAAGATACCAAATCTCTAGTGACACAGCAGACAGTATTGTGTTCTTCCAGGCTTCCAGATTCCTCTCACATAGTACCAGTGGACAGGTTCCTACAAAGCAAGTCAACCATAGCTTCGAGGTTCCAAAAGATGTGAAACTAACAACTCCCTGCATCCACCTGGTTCAATTTACTAGGCTTCAGATGCACTCCGTGCAGCTCCATTTGAGAGAGCATTTTAACTACTTGCTACACAGTCAGTTCAAGCAATTAAGCTTAAAATCAAGGGCTCATGCTCCAAACCTCTGCTATGCAACAACTTCTGCCTGCATCTTGTGGTTATGAGTGACTGTTCTGAGCTTCAATTGAAGTTGGCTAAGAAGATAAAGAAAACATAATGACCTAAGAGCAATCTTTTTAGCCCCTGGGTGCAACTCTCATTATGCAGTGCTGAGGCTCTGCACTGGACGCACACCTTGTAATTGTATTTATATAGTGCTTACTACCCCTGACGAGGCATCAAATCACTTTTTGGCACGTAGTACTCAACTCCAGAACCCAAAAGGATTAGTGGTGGATTAGTATTTGGAAATAGGAGTATAGTATTAGTATGAGGAATGAGTTAATTTGAGTGGTGAACAAGTGATTCTGTTAGTTGGATTGAATAGAATAATGGAGGGATAAAAGAGGGAAGAATCCAGAAAGTGATAATTGGGAGATCATAGTAATAAGATGAGGTTAAGGATGAGTAACGGAGAGATACACAAGGGAGAGTTTAGTGGGGTTGTTTGGGAGATTATACTAGTAAACTGAGGTTTGGGGTGAGCCAGGCGGGATAGAGGAAGAAAGAGTCTAGGAATGGTTATTTTAGAGTTCATAGTAGTAGAATGGGGTTTGAGATGAGTCAGAGTTGAGATAGAGGATGGATTAATAGAGGTATAGGGTGAGGAACAGTGGTGCGTTTGAGACAGTGATTTTTTTTTTGGACCTTTTTTACTCTTGTACCGTAGGACTAAAGTAATAAATATATATATGTACATGATCATATAGAAAGGGAATATATGAAGAAGGAATAACATATATTGAGATTTAAAGTGTTATGGTATAAACACAGACTTTCAAGTGTTGCAGTATGTGAAGTTAATTTGTGTGCTTTTTATAAGATTTTTATCTTTTTCCCAATATTTCAATGGTGAAATGCTTGTAGATAAATAGTTAAGATAGTATTTACCTATTGTGATAGATAAATAAAACAGTCTTATAAGCATCTAATTAAACAACTTATATAGAAACTATGCAATGACCTATGAACATGTTAAGCGTACAATAATAAACAGGTATTTATATATATTTAACCGTAAGTAATATGTACATTTTATAAGCAGGCCTAAAGAGTATGTATACATACACACACACACACACACATATATATATATATAACATCAAATTATAAATGTTTACATACACAGGGATTTGCAGTACATTGCTGTTTGAGTATAGTGGTTCAGAAGGAAAGAGACAACTTTTAAGTAGTCTTCTGAAGATAAGATGGTTATCTGAGGATCTTATATTTGGGGGTAATGAGTTCTATAGTTTGGCCTCTTGAACAGAGAAAGATGTACCAGCTATTGTCTTTTTCTTGTAAGAGGGTGTTTTAAGGTGAGGTGCCAATCTTCAGCGGAGGTTCCTTTGTTGAATGTATTTGGTGATTTTATTCATGATGAAAAGCGGTCTTGTTCCATGTATTGCTTTGTGGGTGATACAAAGTAACTTGACGGTGGATCTTTTGGCAATCAGTAACCAATGTACAGCCCTCAAGACAGGGGAGATGTGGGCTTGTGACTTTACATATAGGAGTAGTCTGGCTGTAAGTTCTGAATCAGTTGAAGTCTTTTCATAGTAAATAAAGCTGATCCATGATAGAGGCCATGGGCGTAATCCAGTTAAATAGTACAAGACAGATAGTTAACTGGACCCTTGTGTGGAAATCCCAGGTGGGGGAAGATGTGTCGCAGTGTGTTCATGGTGATGAAGCTTGATCTTGCTAATTTGTCCACCTGTTGTGCCAGGCGCAGAGTGGGTCACAATTGTTCCAATTGCCAAATGCGAGTATTTCTGTTTTGGAAGGATTGATTATGAGATGGCTCCATGTCATTCACTGATCAATGGCTCTGAAGCAACTGAAGATTTGTGAGTTGCCAATGTCTTTGGGGCATTCCAGTTTAAGGAATATTTGTGTCATCTGCATAGCTGTAGCATGTGAGCTGAAATTCACTGATCATTGCCGGTAATTACTTCATATAGATGTTGAAACGCATGAGAGAGGATTGAACCTTGAGGGACCCCTTCTTTTGTGAAGTATGGTTTGGATGAGAAAAGGGAAGTATGGATGACATTTGTTCTGTTTTGAAAGTAGAATGTGATCCAGTTGAGAGCAGTCCCCTCTATGCCGGCTTCATACAGTCTTTGTATTAGAGTGTCATAGTCAACTGTGTCAAAGGCAGCTGAGAGGTCCAAGAAAAGTAGTGCAGCAACTCCATTGCGGTTTACTGTGTTTTTAAGGTCATCCCAGATGGCGATGAGGGCAGATTCTGTGCCTCTTCCTCAGCGGAATCCAGTTTGGTAGTCTGAAAGTATGGAGTTATCTCAAATCAATTATGACATCTGGGGGAATGCTGCTCTTTCTATCAGTTTGCCCAGGATTGGTTCATTTGTAATCGGTCTGTGGTTGCTAGGTCCAGGTGTGTTTTCCTTAATAACGAGCATATGTATGCCTTTAAAAAAAAAAAATTTTTTTTTAGGTCTTCTGGAAAGATTTCTGTAGTTTAAGAACTATTCTTCTTACTGGTGTGACAGCAGAGGAAGATAAAAGAATGTTCTTGAAAATGTGTGGTGGACAAGGGGCAGAAGGGCAGTCGGAAGGCCTGCTTGCTTTGACCAGATCCATAAATTTACCTTGTGATATTTGTTTGAAAGAATGTAGAGGCTGGCTTGGCTTACTCTTGAAGGGGAGTTTTGGAAAGGAGTTGGTGCTGGTGGTTTTCCTTTGCTTTAATTAGGAGTCCAATGAGTCTGTTATAGTTGTGTAATGATTTGCCAGTTTGTCTGTGAATTCTTCACTAATGGGACGAGTTCCTTCCCTACACTTAGGTTTACTAAATGTTTTATAAAATTCTTTATTTGCAGATTTAGCATTTTGAATTCTCTCTGAATAGTACCTTTTTTAAAATCTTTTTTTGATTGATTTTATTTTGTTAAGTTTGCGTAGGTGAAGTTTGTCTTCATTGCTGTTTGTTTAGAGCCAGGTTTGTTGCAGCCTTCTAATTTGTTGTTTTATCTTTCTTATTTCTGTATTTCTCCAAGGTGCTTGATTTCTTTTGTCCTGCTTTGTTGTTCTGAGTCGTATTAGGCTATCAAAAGCTTCCTGTAGCCACTCAAAGTTTTTGAACAGAATTTATTATGTCTAGATATGTGTTGGCTGTTAGCTGTGTTTCTAAGTATTCAAAATTGAGTTTGTTTCAGGGTTGATAGGTGGATGCATGTAAGGTGGTCTTGGGTGCGTTGATTTTTTATATTTTATGTTGGAAAGCTATCAAATGGTGGTCTGACCATGTGACTAAAGTGATCATTTGAAATGTATCTAGTTCTGGATTTGCAAAAATGACATGTAGGATGTGTCTAGCAATGTGTATGAGACTGTGCAAATGAGATGTATGTTCAGTGTGACTAGGCCAGTGATGATAGGTTTTGGATGGGGCATATTGGGTTTGTCAAACTAAAGGTTTATGTCTCCAGGAATATATAGGTTACAGTATATTGTTATAAGGTTCGAAACTGTGCCTAGAAACTTGTTTGGGAATGTTGCATTGCAAGCTGATGATCGGTAAAGGAGGAGGCAGTTACAGGAGGTAGTTGGTGTAGGGTAGCGTCTGGTGATGAGGGCCTCACAACCTTGTAAGGAAATGTCATCTGTTTTGCTAAGATTTAATGTTTGCTAGAACATAACAGCTAGTCCACCTCCTCTTTTGCCTATATGGCTTTGTGTGATAATTTGACAGCCTGGAGGAACAGATTCACGCAACACTGGAGCCATGTCTGCTCCCAAACATGATTCGGTTATGAAGCACAAGTAAGTTTGTGTTAGTGAGTCGATGTGGTGCTTGTTTTCAAAGAGTGATCGAGAATTTATAAGTAGACAGTTCACAGGTTGTGTTTTAGTGGTGATGTGACTTTGTTTTGTAGAAGAGTGAGCAGTATATTTTGAACTTGTAGAAGGTGTGTAAATAGTGCTGGTATTGTATGAGGGTTGCAATAGTGTTGTTTTTCTGTAGAGTTTTCCTCGTCCAGCAGGCATTTTGTTGGATCTTTGTTTGTCGGTGGTGGAGATGGTGGTTGAGTGTGAGGTGTTGTGTTGCTTTTGTAGAGTAGCCTTGCGTAATAGATATGGGGATGCAAAGTGGTGAAAAGTGGCATTTTGTTTATTTTGTTTGCATCTGTTTAGGGTGGAAGGAGTATGGGTTAGGGTTGGTGGTGGAGCATGTCGGTCATAATCTAAGCCTCCAAACTGTGCAGTGGATGAGAGGCGTGTGAATGATAGATGTTGTGTTTGTGCATTTGTTGTTGTTGGTGAAGATAGCAAATGTGGGAGTAAAGATGGTTTGGGATGTGTTATTTGTGTAGTTGTAAGGGAGGGAGTGGGTCTGTTTCTAATTTGTGACAAAGTATTATGAAAGTGTGTGTGATTTTGATGTGCTGGTGTGTGTATTTTGTTTTTGTGGTGTAGTGAGAGGAGATATTGATGTAGTGGTTTTCAGAGAATATATAACGTACTGCTTGTGACTGGTATTTAAATTGTACAGGGGGTGGTGATAAGTGTTTTGGGTAAAGGTTTATGCGATGCGTAAGAGGGGATGGACAAGAGTTATGAGTCTTTATGTTAGATTTGATCACTGGAAGAGGTAATATGTTGGTGGATGGCATGTAAGGATTGTTTGGTTGTGTGGTTTTGTTGCGTGGGCTCTCATTATCCTAAATGAGACTACTGGATTTCTAGGTAGCAGGATCGTTCCTGGTGTGGGGGACTGAGTCTGACCCACTTGGAAGGACCTCTGTCACCCTTAATCCGGTTTTGCTCCGGCTAACTAGCAGTGCCTCATCTCTCCCAAGGGGGAGGGATGATTGGGCAGCCGAGCGCATGACATCTTTAGAACTTCTCAGGGAAGTCGTGGTCACTCAGGTCCCAACCAGCTCTCTCATTTACAGTATGATCTCATATACAAATGACATAGGCAGTTTAAGTTTTATATATTGTTTTTAATAAAACGACTGCATTTTAGATAATAAGGCGTGAGCCGCAATAACCAGAACCATACAACACAGTAGGATTGAAATAGTCACTATGAGAGGGAAACATAAGAACAACGCTATCATGGTGTTAATAGATTCTATTCTCGCTCAGTAAGTTATATTTCGAGCACAGCATGTTTAGCTACTAACTTGCCTTTCAGATTCCCCGGGAAGATATCAACCCTCATACCTGAGCAAAGGCCTGTGATCTGGTTCAGCATCTGCAACTAGGCAGTCAGCATCTAGTTGTGGTTCCCTGGTCGGAATCTTCCTCTTGTGTGTATTAGGACAAGGAAGTGTTTTTATAACTAACATGTCAGTGTGATCACAAAATGTCCCTACGCAAGTAATCCAAAGACTAACTCCTACCACATCTATCGGCAATGTACCAGACTGTATCCTTGACTGAAGCACAGAGTGAACAAGAATGTGTTATTGAGAACTCCAGTGCTGAAGTAGGCTAAACAGTGTGATATAAAAAATAAAACAAAACCGTAGAACTGGCTATTTGTAAAATAACAGTACGAAGCTGAATAAAATGCATTTAGAGCAAAGTGCACAGAGGCTCTATGCTGCAAGCAAAGGAATAAAACACATCCAGGGCAAAGTGCACAAAGGCCTAACGCCTGAAGCAAACGCGCAAAGGATACATAAAAATTAGCACACTACAGTTTTCATAAAAAGAGGAGGTGGATGATATCAGGGTTATAGGTTATAGGTTTGGTCGTGATAAAAGGGGTCTGTTAGGAAAGAGTGGAGGACAGAGCTGGTCTTTAGTATGAATACAGAGTGTGTCTGGATGCATTAAAGTTATGTATAATGTGGCTTTGTGTTGTGTTGGTGATGCATGGATTTGTTAGTGATATAGGACAGAGTTGTGTTTTGGGTGAGATTGAAGGTGCCATAATGTTGTAGTTGGGGTAGAAGGGTGTATAGGTGTGGTTTGTGAGGTTCTGAAATGGATGTAGAGACACGGAAATGTATATGAGGTTTGTTTGTGGTATGCAAGTAGGATGCCTTTGCTGTTAATGTGTTTGGATGTTTGCCGATGTGTATGGCTTAAGGAGGTTGCCGGTAAATGAAAAGTTGGGCATCATCTCTGACCCTAGGCCCAGACAGATAACTGCCCTTGCCCTCTCCACCCTCAGTCTCAACGCCCGGGCTGAGACGCACTGAGCCATAGACTTAAATAGCCCTATTGGCCAATGGGATCCCTATCCCTAACCATACTCAATCAGAAACCTAACCCTAAACCCAATGGGCGACCTGGCCCTATTAACCAATCACAGCTCTAGCCCTATAAGCCAACCAAAAGCCAAACCCTACGCTCTAAGCCCAACAGGAAGCCTAGCCCAATCAAAACTCAAACCCTAAACACTTAGTCCAATAGAAACCCTAGCCACCAATCAGTAACCTTAACCCAAACAGCCAATCAGAACTCAAACTCTAAACCCTTAGTCCAATAGAAACCCTAGCCACCAATCAGAGCACAAGATTCAACAACCAGTAAAAACGTATATAAAGGGAAAGAGGATTTAAGCACAGGCTGCTGGTGCAGGGGGCACGTAGGTGCTGCTCTATTCAGAATCCCCAATGGATACAGACAAGCGCAATCCACACTTTCTAGCTTCCTGATTCACCTCTTCAGGTAAGGCCCAATTCTGAAAACATTAAAATACTGCTTTTCGCACACTTAAACTAATCATTTTTTCAAGCCAAAAACAAGTGCTACATACACTTTCCAAAAACAGTTGAAACCATAAAGCAAATTAGGCAGTCTCTTAAACACACTCTGGTTAGCTGCAGAGGTGTATTTTCTCCATTTCCCTTTAAGGTGTGTGGGGCCATAATACAGTATATGAGAAAACAAGAAGAGAAATTCAAGCAGTCACAGGCAGAAACAAAACAGCAGATTTAAATTACAGAATTCGCAGAAACCAAGAGATAAATTTAAACAGTCACAGGTAGGAAAAAAGCAGATTATAGAAAAAACAAGAATACACAGAAAGTCTGAGTCCTTACCACCTTCTTTGTCTTGTTCACTGAGCTGTTTAGGGCACAGAGAAGCTGGGGTCACAAAATGGAGGTGACTGTCTTGGGGTTAACTTCACAAACTTAAAGGGCCAGTGCAGGTGTGAGAGGAGGGCTCATCATTGCCTGTGTGCTAGAGAGCCAATCAGCAAGCACAGGCTGTGCAAGGGGCAGGAAGGCGCTGCTCTATTCAAAATCTCTTTGGATACAGACAGGCTCAAGCCACACTTTCTAGCTTCCTGATTCATCTCTTCAGGTAAGGTCCAGTTCTGACAATACTCACTCTCACTCCCACAGCGTCTGAGCCTCTCTATTCAGCGCTGCCATATAGCCTGCAGTCATTGCTGCTCCAGGTAGACACTAGCTAGGAGGGATAATGTCAGGCAGGTAATGCGGAGGGAAATTCTAGAGGTGCAGTTAGGGACAGGGAGGCGGCGAGAGTTGAGTGCATCTAGGTGAGGCGCCGTACCCAGTGTACTGGATTTAGCTCTAATTTGCGTTGTGACTTTAGTGTTGCCTCCCTGCCTTGCTGTTTTCACCATGGTTGTTAGGGAAGGCTGTGACAGATTTGAGAGTTCTCAAGGGAAGTTACTGCTGGGACCGGACTGCCCTCTTGCTGGGAACCACAGCGCTCTGCTTGCAAGAGTAATTCAGAAGTTTAATTGGGGCCCTCCAGGTGGAATTCACCCCACATTGCGAACAGCATTTTCCTCCGGTCATTTGCAGTAAATGGATACTGGGCTTTGGCCTAGCAGAGGCAGACCGGTAGGGGCTCCAGGGGTGAGTGCCCTCTTGGTTGCAAGGAACTGGAATTAACAGGGTAACTCTGTCTGGCCTCCTACAGGTACCCTGCATGACCCAGGTGCAGCTTGCTGGGTGCTGACATCTATTTGTTAGCCTATTTGAGTTCACCTGGCTAGTCCCTGTTGCTCCTGTGAACTCACGACATTTTATCTTCTTTGAGGCTCTTCTCTGAAGGCTAAAAAGGCTTTTCCGAAAATCAAAATAAGAAGTGCTCAGGTTTACCTGAGCGAGCAACTCAGGACAAATGAACCAATTCTGGTTCCCTACATATTGAGGACTTAATAGGAAACGTTTAGTCAGTGGCACTTCTGTTAATATAGCTCACAGTTTTTCAAGTATTGAGGCCTTCCTTGCACCACATGGCACCTGACTAAATTATGAAGAGGGGAGCAGCTCTCCCAGCACGGATGGCCTTGGAATCTAATTTTAGGTGACTCCCCAGGTGCCGGTCATGGAACACACAATACATAACCATTAATAATGGTAGCCATAGCAGTACCAAACTATTATAACCCTCATCGGCTAGACTTGTCTTCGGTTCCTAAGCCTAAAGAGAGTGAGCACCCAAAAGAATAAAACAAAAACCTGGAAATGTGGACATATCTAAGCCGTGCGCTGAAATAAAGTGGGTGGGGGGAATGAACCAGCAGTTTTCTGGACAGAAACACAGGGTTGAGTCACACATCATCAATAATTTGAAAACCACACTTGACCCATCACTATCCTCCCTCCTGCACATGGCAGCACCTCCTGTGGCTATCTAGTCTAAAACCCCTCTTCCAAATTTTTATTTTAACAAGCAATGTTCCTTCCTGGAAATGTGGACATATCTAAGCCTTGCGCTGAAATAAAGTGGGTGGGGGGAATGAACCAGCAGTTTTCTGGACAGAAACACAGGGTTGAGTCACACATCATCAATAATTTGAAAACCACACTTGACCCATCACTATCCTCCCTCCTGCACATGGCAGCACCTCCTGTGGCTATCTAGTCTAAAACCCCTCTTCCAAATTTTTATTTTAACAAGCAAAGTTCCTTCCTGGAAATGTGGACATATCTAAGCCTTGCGCTGAAATAAAGTGGGTGGGGGGAATGAACCAGCAGTTTTCTGGACAGAAACACAGGGTTGAGTCACACATCATCAATAATTTGAAAACCACACTTGACCCATCACTATCCTCCCTCCTGCACATGGCAGCACCTCCTGTGGCTATCTAGTCTAAAACCCCTCTTCCAAATTTTTATTTTAACAAGCAAAGTTCCTTCCTGGAAATGTGGACATATCTAAGCCTTGCGCTGAAATAAAGTGGGTGGGGGGAATGAACCAGCAGTTTTCTGGACAGAAACACAGGGTTGAGTCACACATCATCAATAATTTGAAAACCACACTTGACCCATCACTATCCTCCCTCCTGCACATGGCAGCACCTCCTGTGGCTATCTAGTCTAAAACCCCTCTTCCAAATTTTTATTTTAACAAGCAAAGTTCCTTCCTGGAAATGTGGACATATCTAAGCCTTGCGCTGAAATAAAGTGGGTGGGGGGAATGAACCAGCAGTTTTCTGGACAGAAACACAGGGTTGAGTCACACATCATCAATAATTTGAAAACCACACTTGACCCATCACTATCCTCCCTCCTGCACATGGCAGCACCTCCTGTGGCTATCTAGTCTAAAACCCCTCTTCCAAATTTGTTACCTACTAATCAATGGTTTAGGAGTCTTCTATCTAAAATTAGAGATATCAGAAAGTCTCAGGCTATTTTATTTCTTCATGACCATTTAATCAGGATTGACGAGAAGCTCTCACTTTTCTCTGACAGAATTAATCAGCTTGAGCAGCAGGTTTCGGAGTAAGAAGACCATATAGATAGGCTTGAAGGAACTTTGCTTGTTAAAATAAAAATCAGAAGAATTGAAAAATAATTTGTAGTGTTCAAATTTAAGAGTTGTTGGCACCCCTGAAGTCAAGGAATATTAGGAAGAGGGGACTAAGCAGTTTGATTGAGAGCTTGATAAAAAAAAAGTACATGCTTGCCTCTCTCCAACCCGATTTATTGATAATGCGAAGCCATAGGTTTCTTTTTCATCGGACTCTGAATGCATCACAGCAGCTCATCAAAGGAGAGATTTAAAGGCCATGATGAGTTTGTTTGAAGTAGCCGGAGTTCAAGCTGCAATCCATCAATAATCCAAACTGAAAGTAGTTTATAAAGGTCGACTTTCTTCACTTCCAGAAGCACACAGCTTGCCAAAACAAGTTCAGATGAACATAGTTTAATGATGTAACTGACCTAATGTTTGCTCCCCACCACCTTTTTTGTCAAGGTGAGAGAAGGGTTTGGACAGGGGATTCCCTTCCGCTGGGGTTGGATTGGGACTCGCCTGGGCATGTTAGCGAGAGGGTTGGTGTGGTCAGGATGCACCGGGTGAGATGAATGCAAAAATGGTGGTACCACAGGGCTGCTGTGCTCTTTTGCTATGAACGTATAATGCAATTTGTGTATATGGCAACAGAAAGCTGCATTTATTACGAGGTATGTCGAGGTCAGCTAAAGTCATTTCATGAAATGTAACTGGGTTAGTTAATAAACAGAAGAATCTGACAAATGTCAGCTGGTTGAGAACGCAGTGCTGTTTTTGGCAAGAGCCTCATTTGTAATCAAACATCCCTAGACTATTGTTCATTTCTATTCTCATGCAATTTTTTCATCAGGTGTGTCAACATGCCAGGGAGTCGCTGTATTTAAAATAAAAAAACAAATGAAAAACAAAAAAACACTGAATTAGAAAATTGTGAGTGTCAAGAGATCATATGGAGTGATCGCTGTGGGTGACAGTATGTTTGTATTCTCTGATTTTCTGATTTTTAGTTTTAAAAATTACTTTGGACCGATAGAGGATGAGACTTCATTTTACAAAACATTTATCTATTATTTTTACACTTCTTGTTATTGCCTCTTCACATACAAGTCTCTGAATACTCCCAATTCCTCAGCATGGGTCAAGGAGAGGCAGTAGCTTTGTATCACTTTTTATCTTGACAGATTACATCTCCAAAAAAATATGAAAATGTGCTATAATGGCTGACGTGTTTCAGCTGAAGAATTCTATATATATTTCAGTGATGGAGGCAAGGGGCTTGATTATTATGGATGGCAAATTTAATGTTCTTCAGAACCTGGGGTTGAATGCATCTCGTAGACAAAGGCAGTTGAAAACCTAAATCAGTGGCATTGATATTGATACTCAAGTTAGATTATAGTCTGTTAGATCCAATTTGTTTTTCAAAGCAATTTAAATCAGAATTGAGGACTGATTTTTATTTTCTCATTCTCTAGCGAGATTGAAATCCTCGGGAATGGATTTTCAGGCCAGTTATTGGTCACTATACAGTTTGGGGTCAATTTCGAAAGAGCAAAAACTGAAAAGTGGAACCTTGACAGAACTCTCTCATATGATAAGAGATGGAAAAATTAAACTCATTTATGGAGGAGTTTTTTTTATTAAAACTCAACTTTAACTCCTACAGCTCTCTCTCTTGTTTCTTAAAACCTTGGAAATGTCCCAAGAGAACCAGACATTAAATGAAATGATTTTAATAAAACATGAAATTGGTGTAAATTATGATATATTGGATTACCACCCTTTATTTTCATTGCAGGACTAACATTTTGGGGATACATGAATCTGAATACTTAAGCAAGCTACTGTGAAGGCAAAGTTTTAGAATGAAAGCAATTTTTAGAATAAACAATGCATGGAAGACTTGGGACCAGTTAGCGATGCAAGGGAATGACAGCAGGTCTGTGCTGTGACTTAGTTTTGCACAAATGTCAAGATTTTTCAGGCATTATACTCCAGATGTAGGGGATTCAACTTCCCAATTGCTTAAACTACTTTTGCAAAAAATAATGTGTTAGAGCTAGGCAATTTGTATAGTATGTTACATCAAAGTATGCTGGATGAAGTAACTTCAACATTTCTTTGTTAAGTATCTTCTCCAATATTTTCTATACCAGCACAGCTATTATAAGAGTTGAATATTAGGTTTAATGAGACAAAAGCTGGAGAAAAAGTTGACAGCAGATCCTCTGTCAGTTCTTTTCACTCTTTCTGGATATAACAAGGCATTTTTTAAGAGTGCACAAAAGTTCATATTTTTTTTATTTCAATTGTATGATCACTGAATTCTGCAATTGTGGAAATCGGCAAGCTGCCCTCTGTTTACTCAATGGCAAACTAAAATGGTCAGGGTAAGACAAACTGAATATACTTATGCTAAAAGGAATAATAATGTTTTCCTGTGGAATGAGGGTATTGGAGGCTGTTGTTGAGGAGACTGGCATAAGCACTGGCACTTTTTATAGAATGCTTGAACAAGCTATTCGCTAAGGTAGTCTATTTATGTGCATGTTTGCACGATGCCAGCCTCCAAACATCTGTGTGACTCACTGGTCATTTCTTCGAGGATAAAATCGAGTCAATCTACAAAAATCTAGCCTCACTTTCAACAAATGACCAGACGACTGAATGATATATTTCCTTTCCAAGGTAGACCGACCGCCACTTTGGACAACCTCACAACTATATCCTTGGAAATGGCGTTGAAGGCCCTGACCAAAGTCAATTCAGGCTCCCTGACCGACCCTGCGCCCTCCTGTATCATGACTTCTCTTGCTGGATCTCAGCTTGAAGAGATCATGGCGTTGTTCAACCTATCCCAAAGTGAAGAGGTAGTTTGCAACATTTGGAAAGCAGCATCTGTTCTGCCCATCTGAAAAATGTCATTTAAACACATAACCGATCAATCTTGGCCCTTAGAAATCTTGGAGTATGCCTGTGAACAAGGGAGTAAACCCCAGGGCTCATCTGTGAGCCCACTTTGCTTAATAATGTTGCTCCCCTGACCCAGATTGTCATATCCTGTGGCTTTGATTTGATATCATATGCAGACAACACTCAGTTGATCATCTCAATGGGTCTCCATCCAACTCACATCAAGATCAAATTTAAGCAATGCATAAAGAAAATTGCACTTTGTATGGCCCAGAATTGCCTTCAGCTTAACAGTGACAAGACAGAGAGAGTGCTACTCAGGAAAGCTCAGGACTGTTGGTAGGATGATTGGTGGCCACTAGAACTAATGGTCAAGTACCTGGGTATTGTTAACGACAACCTCTTATCCATGAAAGAGTAGGTTGCCTCTACCTGCAGCTCCTGTTTCGGTCTCCTGCGTATGGAGGTGTTTCAGTGGTTTCCACCTCATACAAGAAAGACCCTTATCCAGGCATTGGTAGCCAGCTGTCTGGATGACGGCAACACCTCCTGGTAGCGGCAAATACATCCATCCTAGCCAAATTGCAGGTGGTGCAGAATACTGTAGCCCATATGGTCTGCAACCTCCCCCCTCAGAGTCCTTCAACACCCATTCTACGATCTCTCCATTGGCTTCCCATTAAAAACGAGCCAATTTTAAACTCTTATGTATTGTATTTAAGTCCTATTCTGGGTTAGGCCCCATCTACTTTCGATAAAAGTTAGCTCCCTACTGTCCAGCTAGAAATTTACGCTCTATAAATCAGTTTCTGCTCTGCAGCCGCAGGGTATGGCTGACGAAATATGGCGGCTGGGCCTTTTCGTATCTTGGCCTGTACCTTTGGAACAAGCTTCCCCTGCACATTTGAGTCTGCCCGGATCAGGTGCACTTCAAGAAACATGTCAAAATCTGGCTTTTTTTAGGGATACCTTGTGGGCTTTTTCCTTCTTCTGGACTGCGCTCCGGCACTGTGATACCCTTCCAGGGGTGAGGTGTGCGCAATATCAAATGTCGTTAACGTAACATAACACATGGAAAGATTGCTGTATTTTTAATAAATGTTGGGAGTTAATAGGTATGGCAAGTTGTGGAGGATTAAGTATGTACAAGATAGGGACTGCAGCACTTTTTTGTGTGTAATTGCACTGAGAATGAATTCTCTTATTCTCCAGAATCAAGAAAAGAAGAGGAGTTGTATGGTTAGCCATACCTATGCTTATATTTATATCATTGCACCTTATCTATCTATATGGTCCCATCTGACACGTTTCTTTTGCTCTTTGAAAAAATTATCCAGAACGTATAAGTGATTAGCTCTAGAGGAGTATTTGAAAGGCGGCTAATATAGCACTTTTTAATCTTGCATTTTGGTTGCACTGTGTAGAAATACTTTGTCTTATGGTGGAGCAGTTTTTTTTTACACCATACTTAGGTTTTCATATGAAACATCTGTGTACTTCTAACCGATATGTATACTGGATGCATTGCTATTTATTGAAATGTTTTTGAGCTGTGGTATCACTGAAATAAAAATACATGTTAAAAATATCCTAGCCCATTTGGACAGATCCAGAGAAAAGGTCAACATTGACAACTATATGAACTCTGCTTTCTCTGAAAGCAATGGGGACTTCACTCAAAGTAACTCCGCAGGAAAGCTGTTTGAGTATGCTATTGGCATGCGAATTGTTCACAACAGCGACATGACCACCAATAGCTCGCAGTAAACGACAGAGCATCCTTTAACTCAAGTGGCCTTGTGCACAGATAGCATTATTGTCATTCACTGAACATTCTATTCGAAGTTATATATCGTTTACAAGCGGTTCAGAAGGCTCAGGTTCACCAAATGCTAATTTAAATACAATACACTTGAGGGTTGTCCTCATCATGCTCCTCCCTATGGTTCTTCCTACCTCTACAATTGCAAAGTAAGTACTGCAAATTCAGAAGACCCTTAAAGGCAGATTGTTCACTCTGGTACTTGGATAACAATTGTCTCCTTATGACTGCCCTCCCCAATTAGATATCTTTGTGCAGTCTTGTAAGATGCTAAATAATTGTCTTACCTTCTTTGCCCAGGTTCTGGTCTTCAAGGCTTAGTCACTGTCTGAACTACCAATTTTCCATTTAAAATGTATCAGAGAAAAATACTCTTGCAATGAGGACAAGCTAACTTCCTTTGTAAATTTACCTCACCCATAGGGGATCTGTGTTCTAGGGGGAGTATTGGCAGGTTGGATGGGAGAATTCTATTATGATAAGCTGATGCATGAGCTTGACCATACATTTATATCACTCATCAAAAAAAAAAAAAAAAAAAAAGAAGAAAAAAAAAAACAGATCAAGCATTTGCTGGTTTGTAGAAGAGGAATTATATATTTTTTTAATTAAATAAAATGTGAAAACCTGACAAGACACACAATAGTCCAGCAGATATTCATAATTAGGATCAACAGTTACAAGAGGAAAAACCAGTATGGACATCACAAAAAGTGGTTAGGTAGGGCCTTGATGCTGAGCCAGATTGGATTCCAGAATTTCTGGCATGGATTACAAAACACTGGTCTGCTCTACCCGACAATCTGGAGTCACTGCCCTTAGGAGGTGGATTGTAGAACATAGTCTCTGGCAGCGTATGTTAGGCATCACTATGTTTTAAAGGTAGGCAGGAGCTCATTTCAGCAAACACATTCAGTTTATGTGCAGAAGGTTTAACTTGATCCTATATCAAAGCCATCTAGGGGAAAGAAGCAAAGGGTTATTTTTTCTGAAACTAATTCAAATCTTGCCTGTTGTGTTCCTAACCGTATAGTATTGTATCCACTAGTCCAGATGGAGGCTTATTCATGTGAAGGTTGCAAAGAAACATAAGTGGTTAACTGTAGTGCAGCGTAGGGGCACGCAGTTTGGGCATGGGGCAGATGAATCTACTGCGGTACCATTAAGTGAAAGTGTGGCTCATTGGGAGATGCCACTAATTGTAAGGTGAATGTTTATGATACTGCAGTCACGTGTGTGTATATGGGCTTACTGTGCATGCTGAAGAATGTTGAACATGGATGCTGTGAGGTTTGTTTAGTGTTGTTGGTTGACTGAATAAGACAGTCTGGTTAGGATAAAATCAAGTCTAAACAAGTGACAGTGAAGGAACTATTTACTTTGAAAGTATGCACACCCATACTTTACTACAAAGACCTGAAAGACTTTGGACCCCACTTCTGGGACACCAGAATCAGATTACCATTTTGAACTTCTTCTATTCAAGTACTTGTTAAAGACTTCAAGAATGAATGGATAATGGGATGGTGTATAACACTGGAGCTGCTTGTGCGTTGCTAACACCACCAATGTGCTGAAAAGTCTCATGATACCTGTATGAAGTAGTCTTCGCTATTTTCATTGTCTGGCCCATTTCTTGAAAGACATGCAACTAAATCCCTGGAAGGAAGTGGTAAATCCAGGCGGTCAACACCAGGAATCTCCTGTAGGCTATAGAATGGATGCCTGTACCCATGAGGATCCTGGACACCAATTAAAAATTCATAACCGAGCAAGCTTCCAACCATGTAATTGCAGCTTGTAGTCACAGATGTGAGGATACCGTGGCAGTTTCTCTTTATTTTCTAGCAAGGAAACTCTCTTCTGAGTGCACAAAGAACTCCAGAGGTATGACAGACTTTACTGGCCAAACTAAAGAAATGACAAGATGTTCTAGCACATTAACATTTGAGGCCCCATAGGACTCATCTTCAGATGCAAACCCTAGTAATCAAAGAGGCATGATAAAATAAATACAAGGCTACATCATTTGGCAAGTTAGATTTTCTATTTTCCATTTTAAAGCCATACTGGAATGAGATAAATTGCACATAATAGTACAGATAGATGCCTCAGACATGGAAGCCGGTGTTATACTGGCGAGAAAAGAATAGCATCTAGTGGATTTAATCAATCTTCATCTTATGCCTGGAGAACAAAACTGGGTGGGAAATAATGAGTGCTTTACAATTCTTTTTGAGTTTTTAAATGCTTTCTCATTCGAAGTTCAGGAAGCCCCACAACTTGCGATGAAGTATGGTTTCTATTTAATGAAATCAGCCTACTGCTTCAGGTACCCTGTATCACTGTCTTTGACATTACACCCAAAACTCAGCTTCACAGAGGTTTTATTTCTTCTCTGCGTTTTGCTCATACTCTAATTTTATGATGCATTATTTATTTTTGCCCTTAATTTGCTCCCTTAGGATTATCTCTGATCATTGTCTTGATTGTAGAGATTTCTGGACTATGATGCACACTTGACTGACAAACTACTAGAGAGTGCTGTTCAGAGCTATAGTTGTCCCTACCAATGGCCATGTCTCAATCAGCAAATTTCCATTTAATGAATTCCTCATGCGGCCACACCACCAGTGTACTGAAGACAAGCCTGTCTGCACATTTCTGTGGTGAGATTGCCACCTTTATGTCATGACGAAGGCGCTCTACTTTCCTCCCAAGCTCTCTGTAAAATAATTAATTTTCAAAAGTTATCTTGCTGATACTCCAATAGAGCAGGGAAATTGTAATCATTCCAGTCACGCCTTTAGTAAATTAAAAGGGGAAGTGCACTGCTTAACGTTAGATCGCTTCTTGAGTATGGCGGGCAATATTTCACTTGTTAATGACTCATAGCTGGGAATGTGTTTTTTGTTACTGAAACGTTGTTGCATGAGCGTTCTAGCCCAAACATTTATAAAGTGATAACTGAGGAATACAAAGTTGATTGCTAGCATCGATCTACTCACTGCAAAGGGGGAGTCAGAGATATTTAAACACCATATGAATTTTGTAAAGGATTCCAACTAAGATGAATGCTGCCCTAAGCTGTTGGCTTGTTGTTGGTTATCTCATCAAAATACACCCTTCTGTGTTTTTTGGCTTATTGCCTTCTAGAATACAGACTGCCTTATTGTCAGCTAGCACGCAAATGTGGAATGTCAGAGTGTATTGTGGGCTGTAAAATGTAAACATTTTCTTACTACGTGACATCAAACCTGTATGTGGAATACCTACCTTATTCCTCTGCCTTTGACCATGTTAAGCAAAAAGGTCACACGTTTCACAGCTTAAGGAATTTTGACACTTTTCTAATAGGCTGAACGGATCACGTCTGAAGTCTCTCTACAATCATTTTTTTAATTGGTTCTTTATTAGTGAAAATCAGTAGTCTTACAGAAGACGTTTCAAACCACATATGGAAATAAAGAGGTCTTTTCTAATTTTCAAAGCTACAATATTAGCTTATGGTTAGAAGACACCAATTCCCACCTTCCTATGACTTTTGATTTTTACTCAAATGTTTATATGTTACTCATGGTTCCATGGACCAGTATGTAACAATCACAATTAAGAAAATCAATCAAAATAGATCCGCTGCCTAATAAACACACACCTTTCCTTATACAAATTATGAAACACAGTACAACAAATGAAGGAACAGGTTACGTGTGATTATGATAGCTGGACACCAGTGAGGGCCTTAGTGCCCACATCATTAGAGGAAATCAGACATTAGACTGCGGGATTTAACAAAGGCGAGTTCGCCTATACCGATTTTATTTTACCAAGTGAAATCGATAGGAGGGGGAAGATGCCCGAGAATAGCTTGGCTGCATTATTCCACATACTGTATAACAGCGGCCTATTTCCCTCTAGGGGCCTCTGAAGCAATGGGAATGGAAGTATTACCCTATCAGTGCATGCATGGTCCCATCTGTTGGAGTGGCTAAGAAGCCTTCCAGGAATGCGTCAAACTTGTCCAGTTGATCATTTAAGTTGGTCAATCCTGTGGTGTACATCTCCTGCATCCAAGACTCAACATTCGGAATGTGGGCGGTTATCAAGAATTTGAGGATCCCAAGCTTGGCCACTGCAAGGGCAGTAGTAAACCACAAAGCTCTTTGGTGTATTATTTCAGGAAAGTCAGTATGATCATTCAGAATTGCCTGATTTGTGATTGCCCTAAGGTATCTAGAGATTCCTTCATTGTGACCCATACCCCTTTACAATATGTGACCACAGATTATGAATAATATCGCCATCGGGTTAATTACTTAGCCAACCCGTTGCTCCTGGCAGCATACCCATTTCTTTCAACCATTTAGCAGATCAATGCCACCTATAGAGAATCTTAAAGTAGCTCAACTTCAGTAAACACTCATGATCTTCGTCTACTTCTCATTCGTATACTCCACTTGGATTCTGGACCACCATTGCTTCCGGTGTTGTTTTATCAGTTTGGGAAAGCATGGTTTATAAGGGTCTGATTGAGTCCTATGGCCGTGCCCATGTACACTCCCCATTTATGAGGATTACTGAGTGTAGTGGAGTCACTTAACTCTATTGAAGGGCCAGTGATCAGTGTGCCAAGGCAGTGGTATATTTGGTGGAAGCTCCGGAAGGGCAACTGTGGTAAGCTGAAGGCCCTTCATGCTTCAGCAAATGTTTTCAACATTCATTTTGAGGACTTAAACTTTTCCCTACATAGAAAGATGAAGAAAAGACTGCAAGTTATATCAGTTTTAAGCTATGAGATCATCAATTCTATATTGTCTTTATTAGGTGATGTAGCCCTATATTCAGAAATATTCTTAAATATTTGATCTTGGTTTGTAGCCATTTAAACAGGTGGTCACTAATAGATGCAATCGCTGTAGCGGGTGTGAGAGGGAGGGCCTTGCATTTTCCTCAGTTGAATAAGGAGAAATGTGAAGTAGTCACAATGAGGCTAGGAAGCAACTTGGTCGGGTTGGACTTTATGACTAGTATGTCATCTGCATAAAGAAAATCTTGGAGGTGTCCTCATGCCGTCGCAATACCTTCTATGTCCTTGGTTTGCCTGATGGCTATAGCCAACAGTTTGAGTGCTAGAATGAATAATAGCGAGGATAACAGGCATCCCTTCCTGGTTCCTCTATGTATCTGAAATGCAGAGGAAGCATGCCCATTACAGCCCACTACTGCTGCTGCCTGATCCTGGTGAGGAACTTTTTACCCAACCCAAATATCTCTAAGATCCTGAACTGGTAGGGCCACTCCACACTATCAATTGCTTTTCTCTCGTAGCTGCCTGACAGATATCCAGGACAGGAACTCCGCATGCTAGCGCAGTGGATGCAGCAGTGGCCCTGGTAGTATGAGCCCACAAGCCATCAGGAGGTTGCTTTTTTGCCAAAGCGTAGCACATTTTGATGCAAAGAAGCACCCATCGAGAGATGGTACGTTTCTGCACCGCCTTCCCTTTCTTCGCACCCACATAGCCAACAAAGAGTTGATCGTCGACCCAGAAGTCTTTAGTACGATTGAGATAGAACGCCAACGCTCTTTTTGGGTCCAGACGGTGGAGTCTCTCCTCCTCATGGGAAGGATGTGGGGGTGCATAGAAGGTAGGCAAAGTGATGGATTGGCCTACATGAAACGGTGTAACCACCTTAGGAAGGAAGGAAGGAAGCTCTAGTGCGTAACACCACTTTGTCGGGGTGAACAGACAAGTTCGGAGGCTTTGAAGAAAGGGCCTGAAGCTCAATCACCCTGCGAGCAGAGGTGATGGCGATAAGAAAGACAGTTTTGAATGTGAGGAGCCGTAAGGGACAATTATGCAGAGGCTCAAAGGGAGTACACATCAAGAAAGTAAGCACAAAATTAAGATCCAACTGAGGCATGATGAAGGGAGTGGGAGGAAATAAGTGGGTGAGCCCCTTTAAGAACCTACTCACAAGAGGAGATTTAAAGAGTGAGGGCTGATCAGGAAGCCTAAGAAAGGCGAAAATGGCAGACAGATACCCCTTAAGGGTGCCCAATGCAAAGCCCTGCTGGGCTAAGGAAAGAATGAATAGAAGAACCTCTGAAAGAGCGGCAGATAGGGGGTCAACAGATTTGTTGGCGCACCGTGCCACAAACTTATTCCAACGACAGGCGTATACAGTTTTAGTCGAGGGACGCCTGGCTGCCAAGCTAACATTACAGACTTCGGGTGGGAGGGCAAATGCAGTCAACTGTTGCCGCACAATCTCCACGCATGAAGGCAGAGGTTGGACAGGTTCGGGTGGAGGACCGTCCCCTGCTGCTGGGACAGAAGATCCGCCCGAAGAGGCAGTCTGAGTGGAGGATCGATGGACATGCTCAGTAGCTCGGGATACCACACTCTTCGAGCCCAGTCCGGAGCCACCAAGATAACTTGGGCCCGGTCGCTCTTGATCTTCTTGAGAACTCTTGGCAGAAGAGGGATAGGCGGGAAGGCGTAAAGGAGGCCGGAGTTCCACTCGAGACGAAAAACTTGTCTGAGCGAGTGCCGCCTTGGAAACTCCAACGCGCAAAATAGCTGACATTGCGCGTTCTCTGCGGAGGCGAACAGATCTAACCAAGGCTCTCCCAACTTGAGAAAGAGACCTTGCGCCACCTCCGGATGGAGACGCCATTCGTGATCGAAAGTGTGTCGGCGGCTGAGTTTGTCTGCTCTGGCATTGAGAGAGCCCGCCAGATGTTGAACCATAAGGGTAACGCCTTGATGTTCCAGCCATGTCCAGAGGCGTAGTGCCTCCTGACATAGGGTCCAGGACCCTACCCCGCCTTGTTTGTTGGAGTACCATATGGCGGTAGAGTTGTAGGTGAACACCTGCACCACTTTCCCTTTGAGAGAGGGAAGGAATGCTTTCAACGCAAGTCTGATCGCTCAGAGCTCCAGCATGTTGAAGTGGAGTTCCGACTCCGCCGGAGACCAGAGGCCTCTGATCTCCGCCTCTCCCATGTGGCCACCCCAACACAGAAGTGACGCATCTGTCACTATTGAGAGATCTGGTTGGGGAAGGGAGAGGGATCTGCCATTGACCCAATTTCCCCTCCGAGACCTGGACCATGTCGGAGAGATTCCCTTGATGCTGCGCCCACTGGAACTTCAAGTCCCACTGCAGAGCCCGCAAATGCCACCTGGCATGTGTTACTAGCAGCATCCAAGAGGCCAAGAGGCCCAGCAGCCTCAGAGTCTGTCTCACCGAAACCCAAGACCAAGACTGAAAGATCGGAATCATAGCCTGAATGTCTTGGACTTGTTTTTGGGGAGGATAAGCCCAAAACCGCACTGTGTTCAGAACTGCTCCGATGAAAGGGAGCGTCTGAGAGGGAGTCAGGTGTGATTTCGGCACATTGACAGTGAACACCAGCTTTTGCAAGAGGTCTGCCGTAGTCTGGGGGTATAAGACCACTGTCTGGGGCGAAGGCGCCTTCAAAAGCCAGTCGTCTAGGTAGGGGAAGACTGAGACCCCCTAACCTGCGCAGATGAGCTGCAACCACCGGCATCACTTTGGTGAACACCCAAGGGGAACTTGTAAGGCCGAAAGGGAGCACGGTAAACTGAAAGTGCTCGTGACCTACCACAAATCGTAGGTAATGTCTGTGGGCAGGCAGGATGGGGATGTGGAAATAAGCGTCCTGCAAGTCCAACGATACCATCGAGTCTTCGGGTCTAAGGCAGTCAGAACCTGAGCCAGAGTGAGCATTTTGAACTTCTTCTTGAGGAAGTAGTTCAGGTTCCAAAGATCTAGGATAGGGCGCAAGCCTTTGTCCTTCTTTGGTATCTGAAAGTAGTGGGAATTACAACCACAACCTACTTCTGTCACAGGGACCCTTTCTATAGCGCCCTTGGCCAAGAGAGCCGCGACTTCCTGGCGGAGAAGCACCAAATGATCCTCCGAAAGGGGATGGAAGGATGGTGGCATGTGTGGTGGTGCGGATTCGAAAGGGAGGGAGTAGCCCTTCTGAATTATTTGCAAAACCCACCCATCCGTGGTGATATGTTCCCGGTGGGGCAGGTGATGGCGGATTCTGCCACCTACTGGGTGGGAGTGAGGGGACGGACTAGGAATGTTTGGAGGCTGCTGCGGGGGCAGGGGTGGACTGGACAGACCTCTGGTTCCCTGTCCCACGACCACGTGGGATTCCGTGCCCCTGGCCACACACAAACTGTGCAGAGTGCATGGCCCGGTGGCCGGGATGAGGACATGACAGGGCGCCCCTTCCGTGGCCACGAAAGGGACGAAAAGCAGACTGTGGGGGGCGTGTGGCGGCAGAAAGGCCAAGGGACCAAGCCGTAGCCCTGGACTCCTTGAACCTCTCCAAGGCAGAGTCCGCTTTGTCTCCAAAGAGATGGGTGCCATCAAAGGGCATGTCCATGAGTGACTGTTGGACATCCCCCAAGAAACCAGAAGTATGTAACCAGGCATGGCGCCGTAAGGCCACTGCCGCTGCAACCGATCTGCCCAGAGAGTTGGTCGTATCCAGCCCACAATGGATCGTGAACTTCGCCCCGTCTCTCCCATCTTTGACTGTTTGGGAGACGGTAGCACGGACCTCCTCCGGTATCTGCGGCAGAACTTGCGCAACCGTATCCCACGGAGAGTGGGAATAATGGCCCAAAAGGCATGTTGTGTTTACTGACCGCAGCGCGAGGCTGGAGGAAGAAAATAACTTCTTACCAAATTGTATTCCCTATCCGGGGGTGCGAAAGGGAACGCGCCAGAAGAAGAGGATGCCTGGATAACAAGACTCTCAGGTGTAGGATGTTGGGACAGGAACTTCGGGTCGTTCAGCACAGGCAGACGGCGGCGAGCAATCGTCCTGTTCACAGGAGCCCCTGTGTTGGGTTTGGACCACGTACCGAAAAGGACGTCAGTGAGGGGTCCATTAAATGGAAGAAGGAGTTCAGATGTAGAAGCCCCAGGCTGAAGCACCTCCGTCGGGAGGTTAGACCTGACTTCGACAGTAGGTAGCTCAAGGCCAAGGACCTCAGCCACCCTACTAACCACCATACCATAGGTAGCTCCCTCCGCCGTAGCCACGGTAGGAGGAGACAGCATGCCAGAGTCAGGAGAAGTATCAAGACCATTGGCTTCGCCCAAGTCCTCTGCCCAGTCCATAGTAAGGTCTTCCTGGTATTCATAAGGATCCAGGGACCCCTCCAATTCCTCCCCGTATTCGTACCCATAGGAAAATGGGTCAGAATCCGACCTCGGGCGAATGGGGCCCGCCAACGCCGCTCTGACTCCGAGTCGTCGGGCATGAGAATCGGGTCGACGTCGATAGTGGGCACTACCTACGTCGTGAGCGCCGCTAAACGACCCAGCGCCGTGGAAGGTCTCGACTGTGCGAGTGGAGTCAGTTTGGATCCGCGCATGGATCTGGAGGCGACCTCGGTATCCGAAGCCGCCGGCGCGGAACCCGAAGGCCCCTCAGCCAAGCCCTTTGGGCCCAAAGGCACCGTATCTGGGTCGGCACGCCCAAAGATGAGGCGCATGGCCTCGTAGAACTCTGAGTTGGGTGGGGGTCGCTCCGGCAAACTCGGGGAAGCGCGGAGTAGACCCAGACGTAGGCTCCGAGGACGGAGGCCTAGTTCGTGGACGCTCGTCCCATCGACAGCTACCTTATTTGACAGTACAGGGAGGACTTGGTAAACAGACACCCTTAGTGCTCTACAATCTTTATAAAGAAGCCTCTCTGAACAAAAATTAAACAATATACTGGCACTACCAAAGAGCTGTTATTATTACAAGTTCCCTATAAGGGATTCTAGTATAAATCCTTAATCTCACACAATAGAAAACTAACTCTCTGCAGAGGAAGCAACTCTGTACCTCCAAATGAAGGCGAAATAGCCCACAGGTTAAGGAATCCCGACTGTGCACATATATATGAATGCTCACATACAAGCAAATACTCCACTTATGAGTATGGTGTACACCACGAAGGTAACAAGTCTTGAGCACAAGCTATTCTTCGGAGTAAAGTAAATGAAATCACCTTTATATCAGGTGTATTAAAAAGCGATAACCCCTTAAGTGGATGTTTTTGACAAACTTGTAGTGGAAAGCCACTGCTTCTACTTATAAATATAATGAAAAGAGCCTTGAAATATCAGGCATCAAAAAAGCACCATAGGATCCCAGGGCACTATACAACCTTATAACTTTCTTGACAATTTAAGGAAAAGTAACACTTGCCGAAAGCTGGAAAACTCATCAAGTGCCACCATTAAGTGGAACACACATAGAACTGAAAAAGTCTCAAGGCCCTGCCAAAACATGGCTCACCCGTGAAATGAGTAAGACCAAAGGGTAGGGAGGAACCAAGCTAATTCACTGTTCCACCCCTACTGTCACAAAAATGCCTTAAAGTGGAGTCTGCTTGTGCACCCAATAAATGGGCACCATCGAACAGCATGTCAATCAATATGGCTTAAACTGACTCTGCAAATCCAGAGGTACGTAACCAGGCACGGTGACGCAGCGAGACTGAGGAAGCCATAGCTTGACCCACAGAGTCAGTGGTATCCATACCACAGCAAATGATTTGTTTCACTGTTTGATGGCCATCTTGACTCACAGGGTTAAGACTGCTACTTTTCAGAACCACAGGCAAGATGTTTGTCAATGAGTCCCATAATGAATGAGAGACATGCCCAAGAATGCAAGTTGTAACTACAGAGGGTACCAGCAGAAGGTGTGGAGGAAAAAGATGCCTTCCACAGATGTCTAGACTCTGAAAATCTCTATCAGAGGGGACATGCAGAAGAAAATTAATATCATGGGAGGTCAAAGTGGCCTGTACCACTAGGATGTCTTAGGAGACTAGCCAGATCACCAGGGGCAGGTCGGTGCCTGTGAGATATAGCTCGATCAACTTGGGCCCCTGTATCAGGCTTAGCCCAAGCCCCAATAAAACGTCATGTAGGGCTTCGTTGTAAGGAAGCACTGGTTCAATCCCTGTTTGGCCTTGATGGAGGACATCAATTAGAAGATCCAAAGTTAATTATACTGAAGGAAGTGTTAGATCCAAAACTACAGCAATCCTTCTCAGCATGTCAGCAAGAGAGGAGCTTGCCTCCATAGCAAATCCAGGGGGAGCGGGCTTGGGGAAGTAAGCCGGAGGCTGGGGAAGAATCCAAGCCTTTAGCTACAGCTAGGTCAGCTAGCCAGCTTTCCTCTCTATGAGGCTGATGAATTCCTCTTCTGCCTCTCCACCATGTCCCTCAGAAGGATAAACATGAGGGGGGGCTCTCCAGAATATGGAGGAAGATCAGGGATAACCAAAATGACTGGCACTGTACCCAGCGTCGAGAAGGCAAATCCTCAACATCTATTTTGACTTCAGATGGAGAAAGGGATTTGACTTTGATCTGCGCTACCAGCAGAGTTCCCAGAGTCGGCTGATCAAATGCGGGCGCTGAAGGTGGATACTCCAAAGGCTGTGCACCTGCGCTGTAACGGCTTTGTCAACTGATGCTGAAGGTCTAACCAAAACTGAGGGTGAACCTGCTGGCAGACACAGTCAAGGAACATTGCACCTCCTTGGGACCCACAGATGCTTCAGAGAAAGGCGATTCACCAAAGACACAGTGAAAGGAAAAAAATACTAATGCATCTGGTTTAGGAAAGGGAGGGAGACGTGGGGTAGACTCTGACCTCCACTCCTCATCTGAGGAATGGAGGGAGATCGTATGCAGTTAAGTCGATAACTTCCAAGACTTCAACCCCTTGCGTCAAGACTTACCTCTTTAAGTCCATGGAGAATGGCCTCCACGAGAACGACTCCTTGAATGGGTCCTCAAATGGACGTCAGTATAAGGAGACTTTGGTCGATGGGAAGTGCAGTACGGCTCTGACATGTGCACCACCAGAAGTCTCATACAACGCTCCTGCAGAGCTTTTGGTTGATGTTAACGACAGGAGTCGCACTCTTCGGCATCATTGTGCTCTCCCACGCACCACATACAAATGGAGTATGGGTCTGTAGTTAACATTTGTTGTCAACAGGACCCACAGGTTTGAACCCTGAAGACAGACAGGAAAAAGCTGTTGCTTTAACATCGAAATAGGCATAAAACTGCCTGACTAACCTGTACCGGAACCGTTGCAAGCGTGGAAAAGAAGGAACTGACATTGGCACGTCGGCAAGGGGGTTATTTGGACTCCACCTATGTCACATCCGTTGGACAACGTCGATATGGAGTCAAGCAATGCCCTATTCTGATGCATAGATGTGCTATTGGGAAAAAGGTTTCCGTATGCATGTTGTTATTCCTAAAGTACTGCTTGACTTCCTTGAACCAGTAGATTTAAAAACATATTTTCTAAATACAATTAATGTAACAGAAAGGGCACTTCATACTTTAGATGTGAAAAGATGGCTAAACTTTAATGTTGATTTAACAAATGTTTTTCAACAAACTGATCAACTTTTTAGTAGCTTATGGTCATCACCACTAAGGGCAATCTCCTCCAAAACAGGGTATAGTTTGCTGGGTATGTGCAGACATAACTTGCCGGCTATCTGCAGCCATAGTCTTGTGCCATAATAAAGCAGGAGGTCCTCTCCAAGGAAATATGATTGTGCAAGAAATTTCTCTAAATCCACAGCCTTATTTGAAGAAATGCCCATAATGAAAATTTTAAAAGCAGCAACCTGAAAAAGCAGACACACTTTGCACTGTCAACTGCAAAATGTAGTGTTGTGTAAAGTGATGCAGCGGTGTGACAAGCAGCTCTACAAAAACAATTTCAATAAGGTGAGCACTTTTATCTTCATTTTTCACCATCTGATAAAAGAAATGTTTATTATGAATTTACTGTTTCCTACTCTGATTCAGGCACACACATCCAAGTTATGTCCAGTACTGGAGAAGAAAAAAGTTACTTAACTGCATGGGAAGTTCTCAAGTACTGGCTGCAAACCATTTTCATAGATGCTTAGTAAATCTAGACACAAACGGTATTCATAATACAGCTGTGGTAGTAACCCTGCCTTTTGCCAACTGAGTGCTATGAAGCTCTGAGAGATACTGCAACACGTACGCAGGTTACTATGAAACTGCATTTCCCGCGGAGGAACTGTAACTCACATCACCCATTGTCACATTCGTCAGATCTATCCGAGAAGAACCAAAGCAGTCTCTTAACCAATTTGGGCACAGTCAACTGGGTATGCCACAGCGGTAAACAATGCTGAAAAAAGTGATTCAATGGAAGATATCAAACACCATTTTGAAATAGACTGCATCCTGAAAACAGAACCCAGAAGCAACTTCCTATTAGGTCCCTCAAGGTTTGCTTACCTACAATCTAGAGAATACAACAAGCTGAAGCTTCTATGTAATCAGTGAACAAACAATTATAGTAAGAATTTCAAGAGGGAAGGTATAGAACTCCTACTTTTTTATAATCCTTGTCCCCATCATCCTCTGTTCTGCTGCTGAGGGAAGCCAGACGGTTCTCTCTACGTGTGTAGGCACTTGTCCGACTTGACGTTCGGTCACCAAACGTATCACTTGTGGTGGGGTTCGCAGTTCCAGATTCCAACCTAAGTGAATAAAGTGCCAATGCTGGATTAAAAAAGAGACATGCTCCACAAAAGCAAACAGCAATTAACAACATTGCATCAGATGGATCTCCTCAAACCAATCATCTCAATTCTCAGGAATGACAGCTTGTACACCATTTATCTGGGGGTATTCAGAGAGCTTTAGATTGTGTCCTTGCACTGCATCAGTGGTAACCCCAAGATCTGAATACCCTAAGCAAATGGCTACGGAGACAGTCTTCCAGTGCTAGACAATCTAGGGGAGCACAATTCTAGGAGTTCAGAGAGCAGAGTGTAGGAGCAGAGTTAACTCATCAAAGTGATTAACTAATGAGCTTGGACTGCTGCCAGGGAAGTGGCTAGAAGAGACAAAGCCAGGAGAGGCTAAAGTGGGGGACAAACCAAAGAAACCGGAGAACAATCATTTAATTGTAGAACGGGGAAGCATGGCTCACTTAACTCATTTTTAGGTCAGTCAGGGTAGTGGTGGCAGAACTTGAGGAAAGCAGCGAACAGAGCCATGCCCTTTTCCATATTTAATATCAGCTGTCCTGAATTGCAGCCTGGTATACCTTTCTCTGGGTGAAGAATAACAGATGACGCTGCACTTTACAGAGTCAATTTTGCACATTTGAATAGGTTAAGGGCAGTGTGGAGACATATTCAACAAAGTGTTGCTTCCCGATATTCAAGAAACACCAATTAAGGATTAGTCTGCTGCAAAGTGGTCTAAATAAGCAATTTAAACAATGAGAATACCAAGGTAAGAGAAAGCAATTAAGGGTGCATTAGCCAATCAAAAATGCCTTACAATTTAAGCATGTCAAAATATACGGGGCACAAGGAAGATAGAGTGAGTGAACCATCAATTAAACAAAGCTAAACAAGATAGAATAAAACTCAGAATAACCTGGCCAAGCACAGGTGTTGCTTCAAAAATGCCAAAAGCACACCAAAGGCAGACAACCAAGGACAGCGACACAGAAAGACTCCACAGGAGCTATAAATGCCCCATGTGATTAGACAGAAGAAGGTACAAGTTGTTTTCTGTGTGGACCCCTTTTACACTTTATTTCTTTTTTTTAAATGTATTTGTTTTACCAGAGCTAATCTCGTTCCCTAGCTTTCCCCAATATAATTACAGTTGCACATGAGAACAGCATTTAATACTTGTGGAAAGGCTTCCATTGGAATATAGTAAAATAAATTAACTACAACTGCAACTGGCCAACGTAAATGTAAAGTCCTATGATCCCCAAACTACAGTGCAATAGGGAATGACTTAAGTGGAAATAATTAAATAATTATTTTATGATAGAGGATGCTCCTATTAGGACAACAGACAATCTCACAATATAGCCAGTGAATACAAATAAATAAATGAATTAAATAGAGGCTTATCTTACCTGGAAAGTCTGTCATGCTAAAAGGGAAAGAAACAAGATAAAAGTTAGTACTAAGATTACACCGGGGAGAGTAACATTACAATATGTTAAAATGAGTAACGCATTTGTACACCTCTTTCACACCATGCAACATTCACTCCTAAATGCCACCATCAAACCAAGTATCCTGCAAACTTTTTTTTTAATTCATAGAACCTGATCACAAATACAAGATATTGCACTTCTTTAGCCATTTTAAGTACCCGCATTGTCTTTACCTAGCTCTAAACAGTCTATTTAGAAGAAAGTAAAATGTATGAGATTTGCCTTTCTAGATAAATCTCATCTCTGAAAGAGCAATAAAGCTCTAGTGTCATCTTATTTGATCTGCCAATATATTTTATCAATTGTTCTTGGATCAATCCAGAAATAAGATATATAAAGGCGTAACATCTTGGGTCTTAGAAAACAGCTGGCACTTCCATTTTCATTATTTTTGCTCATTGCCCTCAAGTCAATTCTCTCGCTCTGTTTCCTCTGGGTAGCTGTAGTCCTATTCCAGGCAGCCATGGATGGGCCTCTCCTCAAGGCAGACTCCTGAGGGATACATCCAGAGCAGGCAATGCAGAATATTCCTTCTACAATAGAGTGTTTCCAGACTCCTTCAGGTGATATTCTCTCACTTCTGGCAAGCCTGGTGTCAAGGACAGCAGTCCTGGATCTGAAAATATTTCTCCAACACACACTAAACTCTGTTAAACTAGACTGGTCAGCGAGAAGTTCCCAAACAGTGATTGGCAGTTTGAATTTCTCTTGCACTCCTTTCTGAGACGTTTCCTGGACATTGTGTAACACGCAAGCAATAAGTCGAGGTGGACAATTGCTGGAGTGTGTCTGGCAGAACTCTTGCCCACAAGCCATCAGAGTACCATGTAGGAGAGGCCACGGTGGCGTTCCAAGCTTCCAAAAAGTGCTTTGGATTTGCTGCCGGATGCACCCAGGTGAAAACAGAGTCAAGAGCAGGCCCAATTGCACCTGGTCAATAACAGACCAGGCCACCCCTTGACCACACCCGGGACACCCCTTTTGGCTGCACTCTGAACCCCTGCAAGATGGGTAAGTGGAAATTTTCACCTGCTACAAATGAACATATGCGCACAGTTATAGGCACCAATATTTTATCTTTCTTAACACCACCAGTGGGAGCAGTTACTGATGAGGTCATTACTGTTAAAGAAGAAATAGGGTTATGTGCTATTGCTTCAAGTACATCCATGGATGATAATCCTGGGGGTGGCTGTGGAAGGGTCAGTGTCAGCTGGGGAGGGAGGGGGGGGGGGAGAAGGGGTCTTTGCTGACACCTGTGACTAGTCTTGCTGTTTCTGATTCGGACCTTTTGTCACTCGTTAATACTCACTTTTTTGAGGTTACTATACACCAGCCCCGTAATAAAGGACCTAGTTTTTTCTCTGGGTTGGGCAAAAAGAAAAGAAAAGCAAAGGGATATGTACCTGTATCCTACCACAGGAGGAGGTGGGGGGGGAGGGAGTGCTGGTACATCAAAGGAATCCTTGGTCATTTTAATCAATAGACAATTTGAGAAACTTGAAACATTTCTTGCCAAATCTTTGGCAATGTGTAACGAGAGACTTATTAAAATAGAAGATGTACTTTCTAGGATAAGTGCTTCTTCTCATACTCCCTCGTCGTCCAATATGGTTTCTGAAGGCCAGACACCATCTATATTGCCCACCATATCGGATCCAATTTTATCTTTGGCTCTGCAACACAACAGCAGGGCCCACGATTTTGATAAGATCCACAATGGGGCTGATCTTGGAGTGAAAGGGCTCATCACTCAATGTGCAGGATTACAGCGTATGGACAGAGGTCATGCAACAATGAATGATCAATGCAACAACGGTTGGTCAGCGCGGACATCTGGCAGATTAACTGTTGTTATTGGGGCTGATTCCCATTTGCTTGATGGTGGAACATCCCACCTGCAAAATGTATCTACTGCCTGCAGCAAGCCCATATGTTGTTGGGTTAGCTAATGCTCAATTTTTGAAGGCTGGGACCATGAAGCATTACTCACAACTGAAAAATGAAGTTGTTCATTGGGTTGAAGGGTGGCTGGGTCACATGCCTCATTTATATAGTTGTATTAATATGATCAGAAGGGTCCTATGTTTGGGGAAGGCCTCTAAAACCATGGATGGAGACTGCATAGTGGTAAACTTTAATAATGCATATATTGCTGCCTATCTGCTAAGAGACTACAATGCTGTTCAGAGAGATTTTCCTGGTATTACACCACTGGGCTTTTTTTTGATACGCATCTTTCACAAAGTGTATCTGTTACACACCCAGCATCAAGGTTGTTCAATCCAAAAAAGCAAGCTTCATCTTCCGATATGTAACAATTTTGAAGCCTTAAGAAATCTGGACGCCAACAATTGACTGGCACTTCCAACACCTACCAATGTGGATAATATAATGGGAGAGAAGACCTATGACTCTGGACCACTTTTCTCTCTTGACATTTTGTGTAGGAATATAGCGTGTCTGGAGGGCAAAAGAGGTGATTACAGCTAGTCATTTCTGAAAAAAATATAGCATATGCCTTAAAGAAACTCAGGAGGTTAGTAACAGCCTAATCTTACATGGAAATGTGGGGTCTTCTGTTGCAGCAATCAGTTGGCAATTGCAGAGGGATAAGATGTGGAGGGGTCTCTTAGTCCTAGTTACCTTAAATTTAAACTGCAAAATAGACCAGCTAGACACAATCCTTCCGAATTTATTTGCCAGTCGCTTGTCATTTTCCAACTTATTGTTAGCTTTCATAATGCTAGTTGTCCAAAGCGTACTATATAACATATCTTTTCTTTAAGACATTTACTGGGTAGATAGAGCAACTCTGAAAAGGCATATACTCCATTAGTTTTGCTAGGTGATTTTAATTTACACTTTCATCATGATTGGCATGATATGTCAAGGGCAATCATTTGGTTTCACTTTCTGCCAAATCTCATTTCAATCATTCTGCTCAGGGTCAGCAGATCTTGATGCAGCGAACAACCCAGAGCAAAATGGTTCGCTTCTGCACTGCCCGACCCTTCTTCGCTCCAATGTACCCCACAAAGAGTTGGTCATCCACCTGGAATTTTTTTGTGCGGACAAGGTAGAACGACAACACTCTTTGGGTATCTTCGGTTGAGTCGCTCCTCTTCCTGAGAGTGATGCAGTGGAGCAAAGAAGGTGGGTAGGGTGATATTCTGACCCAGATGTAATGGGGTCACCACCTTAGGGAGGAAAGTGGCACGTGTTCTGAGAACCACCTTGTCTGGGAACATAGTGAGACACGGTGGCTTGGATGAAAGAGCTAGCATCCCCCATTCACCCTCCTGGCAGATGTTATCGCCACTAAGAAGGCTGTTTTGATGGTGAGCAGCCAGAGGGAACAGTTGTGTAAAGGCTCGAAGGGAGTACACATCAGAAATGTGAGGGCCAGATTTAAGTCCCATTGGGGCATCAATAGGGCGTAGGGGGAAACATATGTACAAGCCCTTGGAGGAATCTATGTACAATGGAAGATTTTAAAAGTGAAGTCTGATCAGGTAGCTGAAGAAATGCCAATAAGGCAGAAAAATAGCCCTTGAGAGAACACTAGGCAGAACCCTGTTGGGTAAGACATAGGATAAAGAGAAGGATATCAGAAAGAGAAACAGAAAGAGGATCAATGGAACTTTCTGTGCAATATACAAAGTGTTTCCAACGGCAGGCATACACCATTTTAGTGGTGGGATGCCCGGCTGTCAAAATAACTTCACAGACTTCGGAAGGAAGGTCAAATGCCATTAATTGTTGCTGTTCAATCTCCATGCATGTAGACCCAAAGTTAACAGGTTCTGGTGGAAAACCTTCCCCTGCTGCTGTGACAGAGGATCCTCCCGAAGGGACAACCTGATTGGAGGACTGATGCTCATTTTCATAAGTTTGGGATACCAAACTCTCCTTGCCCAATCCGGAGCCATTAGGATTACTTGGGCCTGGTCATTCTTGATCTTCTTGAGAACTCTGGGCAGAAGTGGTATGGGCGGAAAGGTGTACAGGAGGTCTGAATTCCACTTGTGATGAAAAGCAACGCCGAGCGACTGCCTCCTTGGAAACTCCAACGTGCAATACTGCTGACATTGTGTGTTCTCTCAGGAGACGAACAGATCTAACCAAAGCTCTCCCCACTGCTGAAAGAGTCCTTTCCCCACCTCTGGGTGGAGATAACATTCGTGATCTGCTAGGCACCGACAGCTGGGTTCGTCCGCCCTGGCGTTCAGAGAACCTGCCAGGTGTTGAACCACCAGGGATATGCCCTACTGTTCCAGCCATGTCCAGAGACGCGGAGCTTCTTGACAAAGGGTCCACGGCCCCACACTGCCCTGCTTCTTGCAGTACCACATTGCGGTGGTGTTGTCCGTGAATACCTGCACTATCTTCCCTTTCACGACAGGAAGAAATGCTTTCAGTGCCAGTCAGATTGGCCGGGGCTCCAATAAGTCATTATGGAGTCCTGATTCTGCTGGGGACCAGAGGCCTCTGATCTCCGCCTCTCCCAGATGGCCTCCCCATCTCAGCAGTGACGCATCTGTCACTACTGTGATATCTGGTTGGGGAAGGGAGAGGAGTCTCCCTCTAACCCAATCGCAGTTCCCTAACCACCACTGCAGGTCTTTTGCAGTTCCCTCCGAGATCTGAACCATGTCAGTAAGATTCCCCTGATTCTGCACCCACTGGAACTTGAGGTCCCACTGCAGAGCCCTCATATGCCACCTGGCTTGTTTGCCTAACAGGATGCAGAAGGCCATAAGTCCCAACAGCCTCAGTCTGTCTCACTGAAATCCAGGACAGAGGCCGAAACATCGGTATCATAACCTGAAAATCCTGGACTCGCTGCTCAGGAGGATAAGCCCGAAACTGCACTGTGTCCAGAACGGCTCCGATGAATGGCAGCTTCTGAGAGGGAGTTAGGTTTGACTTCAGCACATTTATAGTGAACCCCAGCGAATGCAGGAGGTTCGCCATCGTCTTAAGGTGGTTGACAAGAGCCTGGGGCGTAGGAGCCTTCAACAGCCAGTTGTCAAGGTAGGGGAAGACAAACCCCTAACCTGCGCAGAAGAGCTGCTACCACCACCATTACTTTGGTGAACACCCAAGTGGCACTGGTGAGACTGAAAGGAAGCACAGTAAACAAAGTGCTCGTGGTCCACCTTGAACCACAAGTAGCACCTGTGGGCAGGCAGGATGGGGATGTGAAAATACGAATCCTGCAAATCCAACACAACCATTTAGTCTTCTTGGTCTAGGGCAGACAAGACCCGGGCAAGAGTGAGCATCTTGAATTTCTCCTTTTTGAGGGAGAGATTGACGTCCTCTAAATCCAAGATAGGGCGAAGACCCTTGTTCTTTTTTGGCACTGCCCGACCCTTGTTCTTTTTTGGGTATAACAACCACTACCTACTTCTGACATCGAGACCCTTTCTATGGCTCCCTTGGCCAAGAGAGCTGCAACTTCCTCACAGAGCAAGATTAAATGATCCTCCATCAGCCGTTCTTTTAATGGAGGCACAGAGGGAGAGAAAGACTGGAAAGGGAGGGAATAGCCCTTCTATTTGATTTGCAAGACCCATTTGTCCGATGTTATGGGCCGCCAGTGAGGGAGATGAAATTGAATCCTCCCTCCAACTTGACGAACATGACCTTTCAGAATCATATTAGGAGGACTTGGGCAGTGTGGAAGAGGGGGGCTGGGTGGTCGTAGACCTCTGGCTAGACACTCTGGGTCTGAAGGTACCACAACCTCATCCGCGCACTTGAAGCTGAGATGTTGGAGAACGGTGGCTGACTTGTGGGTGGGCGTAGTACCACACCCCTTCTGAAGCCTCGAAAGAGGCAAAAGGCAGACTGCCCAAGGATCTGGCTGTAGCTCGAGTGTCCTTAAACTGCTCAAGCGCTGCCTTCTCTCCAAATAGGTGCGAGCCATCGAAGGGTATGTCCATAAGATTTGCCTGGACATCCCCCGAAAAGCCAGACATACGAAGCCAGGTGTAGTGTGGAAGGGCCACTATCAATGAAACTGCCCTACCCAGTGAGTCGGTAGTGTCCAAACCACGCAGTATCATAAACTTGGCTACATCTCTTCCATCTTTTACAGCTTGTGTGAGTGTGTCCCGCACGCCCTTCAGGACCTGGGGCAGCACATGTGTGCCACCATATCCCACAAAGTATGGGGAAAATGGCCAAATAACCATGAGGTGTTTACAGACCACAATGCTGGAGAAAGAAATCATTTTCTTTCCAAGCTGATCCAGCCTCTTGGATTCCCTATCCGGGGGAGCGGAAGGGGAGGCACCATGGGAAGTGGAGGCCTGGACTACCAAGTTCTCCGGGATGGGGTGCTGGGTGAGGAAACTAGGATCGTTTGGAGCTGGTATGGAAACCCCTGGCTGAAGCACCTCAGTCAGGAGGTTAATCCCGACTGGCACCGTAGGCAAATCTAGGTCCAAGAACTCAGCTGCCCTACGAACCACCATAGCATATGAAGCTCCCTCCTCCATAGCCTCAGTAGGAGGTGACAGCATGCCAGTATCTGGAGAAGTACCCAGCCCACTGGTTTCTCCTAATTCCTCATACCAGTCCATATGCTCCAATCAATATTCTAAAGGATCTTAGGACCCCCCCCCCCTTTCCTCCCCTGCACCTAGTTGTTCCAAAAAACCCTCAGGAACTGATCTGGTCCCTTGTCAGCACCATCGAAGTTGGAATCAGCATTGACGTAGTTTCAGTTCATCTGGGATAAGGATGGGGGTCGCCTCACCAGGGGGCACTGGTGGAGCGGGGATCGTCGACGTCAGGAGCAATGCCAGAGGAGGCAGTGTGAACTCTGGTATCAGATCCTTGAGTCCCCAACAGCGCCGAAGGTGCTGGCATCAAACCCAATGGGGCCCTGCTGACCCCATGGGGCCCGAAGGCATGCCAGCCCGCTCAAATACAAGGCGCATAATGCCGCAAAACTCTAAGCTGACCAGGGGTCGCTCCGGCTCCTGGAGAGAGGGAGGAGGTACGGGGGTGATTGGAGGCTCGCAATCTGCCCTGGCATCGGTTCTGCAGAACCGTGCCTGGGACGTCGGCGTTCACAAGAAACGCCTCATCAGACGACAGGTGTAATGAAGTCGATGTCCACTTGGACTTCTTCTTGTGCCTCTTACCCAAATGCCCGGACGATCGAGAAGTGAGAAGAGGACTTAGGGCTCCTGGAGCGGTCCCGAGACTTCTTCCTCGATTGAGACCGTGACCTCCTAGGAGTCGCACCAACTGAAGTCGACTGCTGGCGGCCATGAGCTTCAGAAATTGCTCTCTCAAAGCTTTTGGGCCATATTAACAAGCAAATAAGACACTGTTTTTCAACACAGTGGGGTAAGTTCAGTTTTTGTGCCGGTGTACAACATGGGCTCCAGAAAATGATCCAGAGTGCAAACCATCCTGTTCCTTTGATAGACTCAGTTGTTAAGCTAATAGGGAGTAAGATTCTTGGTAGATTGAGGTCATGGGTCAGAGACCATTGAGTCCTCTCCGAGGTTCAGTATGTTTTTTTGATTGACAGAGGGACAGTGGACCAATGTTTAAATTTGTATTTATTGATAAGCAAATACACAATGACTAAACCAGGAGCAATACACCAAAGCCTTTATGAACCTACGTTTGTAATTTGACTGGGACAAGCTGTGGGCCAATTTGTAGGTCATATAGATTGACAAAAACATTGTCTGTGTGGAGTAAATAGCATGCAACTCTGTTCTAGAACTTGACATGAAGCAGAATACAACGGCCATGGTGGCCCCTAGGGGGAGAGTGCTTGTTGTATTCATATGACTTTTTAACAATTGGGTACTTTTTTCAATGAGGGGAATGTCTTACCAAAATGTTGTAATATTCTTCCCCTATTCTCTTACCCCTTCCCTCCCTCTATCCCCCCTTTTATTGGAATATTCCACCAGAGGTTGATTCAGAATGGTAGCATCTTGTCAGTGAGATGAGATTGGAGACACTCTTTTGCATGAATAAAGAAACTTACGTCACACCAAACGTGTTCTCTTCGTGAACAAATATTGTTCCTAAGTTTATAGCCATTTTTAAAAATCTTGAATGCTGATTTAAACTAGTGGGGATTCCCACCCAGGTGAGGGAGAATAATTCAATCATGTCAATCAATGAAGGGTTCAATTCTGGAGAACTTTTGCTCTATAAATCCGAATTCCACAACTGTAGCAATGAATTATTTATTTACACATAGATTAGACTGTAGCATTTATATATTGTTTCACACAGACATGGCCCAGAAGCGCTTCACAATGGTCCGGATAGGAAAATACTCCATATGATGTGCATGGTTGATAGAGTGTTTGACACTGTGAAGGTTGTGAGAAACATTTAGAGCAGGCTTCTCCAACCAGTAGCTCTCCAGCTACCTGTAAGTAGCTCTCCTGTGTGTAGCTCAGCCTATTAAATCAGAACCTTTTGATTCACTGAATTAATATATGTATGCCAAAATTGTGTATTCAAGGCAAACATATGTGTATTTGCAGAACTCTTAAGCTGGTGTTTGAAGAAAAATGGTTGATTTTCCAAAATATACTTAAAGATGATTTTTGAGTGATAGATCATGTTGGGAGACACATTATTAATATTACTACTTTATGTGGCTGGCATGTGTTTCCTACACAGAGGCATTCCAAACTGAATAAGTCTTTTTTACAAAGCTGCTGGCTATCAAGTCTGATACACTGGAGGTGATCACTGCTGGTATTCTTGCATATGGCAGCCACTAATGTAATCTTGTATGATGTGGTCACTATTACAACACTAGTAATAACAGTAGCTCAATGATTTTCACTGAACATAAGAAGCTCTTATTACACAAAAGTTTGGAGACCCCTGATTTAGAGTCTGGTGCAAGTGGTTCTGTAGGGGCTCCAATCGTGTTGTAGAAAACGTATGGCTGCGCGTACATGTGGTACTGAGCAGAAACATTTAATTAAGATAAGAGTTGTGGTTGGAGATATGTACCATCTGCTAGGGGCTAGGTGAGAGCTTTCTCAAACTGATTTGCTGGGTGGGCAGGGCGTGGTTTAAGGCAACACCCTAATAAAGTCACATGATGGATGCAACACAACAGTAATCCCTAAATGAGTGCATTAAATGATAAGGAGCACAGATAATCGCTAACTAAGGTGGCTGGTTTGGCATATGGATGTGCTACCCTGCAATAATACTCTGGCATCTTCAGTGTTTTTTTGTGCTGTGTATCAGGCACAAACATATTTATAAGACAAACTAAACTCTTCAGTTGGTATGTGCACAACCACCTAAAAGAATTCAACTTCAGTACAATGCATCTGGGCCAATGTCTACTTTTGCTTTGTATTTATTTAGAAGATGAATTGTTGATTATTTTTTCTACTTAATATCTGACTGCCAACTTTAGATGGTGACATTTTTACTTTTTATTTCTTTTAAAGCTTTAATGCCTGTAGCATAAATTTGAAAAGAATGACATTACTGGCTTACCAGATTTGTTGGCTTTACCAATGCATGTTTTTGTTTACAATGACGAGAAGCAAAAGTCAACAATGTCTGTGATAATCTAAACATACGATTTCCCAGCGATAAGAAGAAGAACAAGTCCTGCTATTGTGAGAACAAAATCCTAACACTGGGGTGGGCAATGAGGAAGGCTCAGGAACAGCATACCCCAGCTGTGGGCAAAGCTGATAGAAACTATTTGATTGTGAGTGAATCTGCAATATAGGACCACTGATTGAGTTTCAACACAAAAGGGTATCATTCCATCTCGAGTGCTACCAATAAATATGTTTTATGGGTTTCCATAAATCAATTGCAACATTGTCTTGTTTTTTTATTTCAAAATTAAGTTTTAGACTGAACTATTACACCCTTAACCTAAGCCCACTCGCCCTCAGCTGGAGAAAGCTATTCCAGTATTACTAGCTGTTCTTTAATTCCTACTAGTTTCCCTGCAACACACGGGCTTTCTTTCCCTTTAGCGCTGTGTTTGTGAGAAGACATTAGTTTCCCTGTTCGTCAGAAACAAACTACTGTTCACCATCCTGTAAACAAGACGGTTTTCAATTTTTCAAACACACAGTCGGTCTTCGGACAACACGTGACATTAGATTTCTTAAACTAGTAGGTCAAATCATTCACGCCTTTCAACAGCAAATGTGAGCACTACAACGTTGTAACATACGCCTCACGAAGAAACGCATGTTGTGAATAGCGAATCGAAATTGGTAATATTGACTCGTGAAGGACAGTCAAGAAAATCATATCCCTGTCTTTCACCTGTCTCACTGATAACATCGCCTCAGAGCGGTCAGACCCGCTCACATTACTTGTATCCAAATCAGACTCCTGCAACCCCTTTCAACTTCTCAATCTCTTTGACCAGTACAAGGAGTCAAGCAAGTAAATCTCTGCCAGGTCACCCCTCCCGCCCCCCCCCCCCCAAACATTGTAGTAATCTTCAGGTTATTTACAATGTGAAGACTGAAGATTATCTGCAGCACAGTTGTGGTATGCTTCTGTAATCGAAATGCTGTAATTAGCTCACTAAAAGAATTGTGTTTTTTCTAGCAGCAACATGGTACAGGCTTTAACCGATCCTGCGGAACTTAAAGCATCTGGCCAGTCTTTGTTAATTGCAGATAACAAGGCAGTGTTATCAGTTACAAATCAGGACCTCTGTGTAATCTTAGATGATTTTGGTAGGGTATCTGATTTTGGGGGTGTGGGTTGTTGTGTGTGTAAAATGTTACCCTTTTAACACCTGTTGGTGCTATGCAGTGCTGTAGATTCACGTGCTGGGCATACACCTGCCTTCTTGCGTTGGGCTCGGACGAGGTATAGTGACTCCACTTACCACTGGTAATCTGTATGGGCATTGGCTCCATTGTTAAATTGTTTTTGTCACACCACAGGTAAGGCTGAAAATGGAGCGAAGAGACTTAGAAGATGAACATGCAGAGAAAGAAGAAAAGAAAAAGGCATCTGGAATAACCTGCAGCACCTAGGGAGGAGGATGGACCATGTGAATCTACAGCACTACATGCCACAAACAGATGCTAACAGGATAATTAACAATTTCAGTTCGTGGCATGTGCAGTTGTAGGTAGACATGCTGTGCACAGGCTATAAAGCAGTTCTTCCCTAGGTTGTGGCTACCCAGAGGATGTTACAGAAGACTGAAAAAGTGTACGGAGTACAGACTGGCCAATGTTAGCTTGTTGATGTGCTAAGACATCCACACAGCAGTGCTTGGTGAAAGAAATCGAGGGACCAGGTAGCTGCCTTACAAATGTCAGCTATGGGGATGTTACCCAAGAAACCCATAGAGCCTCCCTTTTTAGGGGTAGAGTGGGTTCTGGGAGGGGTTGGCAAAGGCCTCTTGGATTTTTATGTATCAGGTTTGGATGCATTTGACAAGCCACTGGGCTATGCCCTCTTTGGAGAGAGATTAGACCTTGTGTGGTCTGGTGAAAGAGACAAGCAGCTGTTGTGATTTATCCTATCAATGTAATACATAAGGGCTTTCTTGACATCTAATGTAACAAGCCCTCTACCACTGCATGTCGGTGTTGAAAGAACACTAGAAGTTCAAAAGTTTGATTGAAGTGGAAGGATGACACCACTTCAGGGAGGAATTTGCTTTTTTTTCCTCTAAGGACTAGTCTATCTTTATGAAGCTGAAAGAAAAGCTCCTCCATGGTTAGAGCCTGGGGTTCACTCGCACGGCTGAGGGAGGTGATGGCTACAAGGAAGGATACTTTTCAGTAACTGAATTGTAAAGAGCACAAGTGCAGTGGTTTGAAAGGAGGGCCCATAAGCCTTGTAGGAACAATGTTAAGGTTCCACACTGCTGGTGGCACTCTGGGTGGAATAACCCTTTTGAGTCCTTCCATGAAGGCCTTAATGACTGGAAACCTGAACAGTGAAGTGCATTCCCCAGGAGCAGCTAGTGACATTTGAAAGTGGTGGGTTGAACCAAGGGTAGCAGGTCTTGGGGCTCACGGATGGCTAACAGGAATAACTTCATAAAAGCCATGTACCCCCATCAAATTGCTGTAACGGACCGAGACCAATTAAGCTAGCACTGTAGCAGAACACAAAAATATGAGGGACACCAAAGGATAATGCTTCTCATCGAATGTTAACATGTGATCATTTAGAGAGCACCATTTCATTTGAGGGGGCGCTATTTCGATCTCTTGCTAAGAGAGGGGACAGGATGCATCACAGGTCTACAGGAACGTCTTCGTCACTCTCATGGAGATCTCAAGATGCACTTACTGTGAAAACTGGAATTTATGTTCAAAAGATAAATAGATCTCACAAGCTGCGGCTTTCATGCCGAAAACACAAATGTAAACAATCACTCGCCAGACAGGAACAGATACGGAAAAAAGCACTTCAAAAAATAATTGTACATCCGGCAGTTTAAAACACCAGTTTATGCACACCCAGCAGTTTACAACACCAGCTAACACACTGTAATCTCACAACAAAAGGACCAATCATGTATTTCAAATAAATAAAAATAAAATTACTCACCGACGTCCGTTCATCCAGTTGGCAACCAATGGAATGCCCAACACCAAATATGTTATGTTGATGCTGTTAACTGTAGAGAGTGCATATCCCCTGTTTCTGAGGGTAGTATATGGCAGTCATATTGTCTGTAGGGATACAACACCATGTGCTGAATGTGGCTGAAGGCCTTGGATGCTAACTGAACTGCCAAAAGCTTATGTTGTTTATGTGGAGACAAGGTACACCAATGATGATGGTCACTTGCAGTACTGGGTCCCAAAAAGGTCTGTCCTGTAACAGACTGGTGCTGTTCCACCGCTGCAAAGAGCGATGGTTGCTGACCCAAATCAACACTAGATCTTGCTAGTGACCCTCCACTTGTGACTACTGTGTCGCTAGACACCCCTAAAGGGGGTGCAAGTGTAAACTGGCATGCGGGACTATAGCAAAACAAGAGACCATCATGCAGATGAGGCACATGACCTTCCTGACCAATATTTGGCAATCTGGCTGAAAAATGATCAGTAACAACTGAAGGCTAGAGTTCTTGCTGGATAAGTGCTTTTTGTGACTGAGGTGAGAACTGCCCCTAGAAAGAGATGGATCTGAAGGAGAAGGTGGGACTTCCCTGTGTTGATGAAGCCTAGATTGTGCATGATGTCTATGGTGACTTGGGTATGAGCGAGACACTGTTGTTCGTTTGTGCTACTGATCAGTCAGTCGGCCAAGTATGGAAATATGCGGATGCTGCTCCTCCTTAGGTGGGCTGATACCACAGCAAGGCACGCTTTAAACACACTTGGGGTTGTGGTAACCCTGAAGAGTAGCACCTTGAAGTGAAAATGCTGCCCACTTACCACAAACCAGAGGTACAGCGATGTGCAGGCTGGAACGGGATATGAAAGTAGCTGTCCTTCAGGGTGAGGGCATTCATGATGTCACCTTGCTGTAGTAGAGGGATGACATCCTGTAGCGTGGCTATATGAAAGTGCTCTGCCGGAATGTATTTGTTAAGGTGCCAGGACAGAGTGCAGGGGCCAGTCCTTTTTGGGGATTATGAAGTATAGGAAGTACACCACCATGCTGTGCTGATTTGGCAGCACAGGTTCTACAGCCCCTTTTGCAAAGAACGTATTTACTTCCACCTGAAGGAGATGTTCTGGTGGAAAAGGTGCAGGGGGAGAAATGTGAGAAGGGGTTGCACAGAATTCTAGACAGTAACCTGGCCAAATGATGAAGAGGGCCACTAGTCTGAAGTAATTTGTTGCCACCATCCCAGGCACCACTAGAGTCTTCCCCCAACAGGTGTAGAGTGATTGGGTGGTAGGGGGAGGGTGGCTGAGTCCCTGCATAGCAGTGGCGGCTCCCTTAGTTACCCATGTGAAGGGGTTTATTGAAGCTATGGCCTCTGATAGGACGTAATGACTTCGGGGGAAGTGGATTTGCCACCTCATCTAAATTGAGACCTGTCAAAAGGACTACAGGGAGAAGGAGTCTGTAGGGCCCCCATTGCTTTCATGGCGTCTGGGCCTTTTGTAATTTTTTCCAAGCATTTGGTCAACCTGTGGTCCATAGAGGTGATCCCCATCTTAAAGCCAGAAACATGCAGCCAAATGAGGATACTTCAGTTAATGCCACATGCTGTGGTGCCATCAGTGCCCAGGCCACACTAAATAGTGGTGTTGGATATTCTCCGCAACAAGCAGATGTTGGAGGAGTTCCTCCATTTAGTTCAATAGTGCCCAGTCATACCTGGAGAGCAGGCCATCAGAGCTGGAGAAGCGCCATTGTCTCTTTGAATGAGTAGTGATCTGCTTGCCTGCTACATCTATCTCCCTGCTGTTCTTTCGGTGGAGGTGCATCACTGGTGCCTTTGGAGTTGGCACGCTTCCAGGCTGTATGTACTACCAGGGAGTCTGGAGGGAACTGTCCTTTAATGTACATGGGGTCTGAGAATGAGGCTTTGTATTTTTTCTCCACCCTGGCCTTGACCGGCTCCTTGAATACCTCAGAAGCTGCAATACCTGAGGAACTGCTTGGAGTGCTGGATGGAGGATAGAGTCTTGACAAGGAAATCTTCATCCTCCTGAAATTTGCACATTTCCACTCTGTGGTCAGTGGCTGCACGCTGCAGGACCTTGTGGTATGACTTGGCTGGATAAAGGTCCAGATCAGTATCCCCACAGATCGGTCTATATCGTAATCATGCCATAGGTTATCATGTGACTGCGGGTTAAATAATGTGTCATAAGGATCCTGTGGATAGTCTGCGCAGCCCACCCACCCCCCTTAAGGTCAGAATATGGAGAGATCTCCGATGGCTCAGGCACAGGGACTGTATGTGGTTCAAGTGAAATGGGGAGTGGGGAGAGGATGGAGGAGGAGAAGAAAAAGGAGGTGGATGAGGTTGAGAAAGCAGAGGACTGGTGTCCCAGTCATGGTGTCTCTTTATTTTGGTTGGTGTCTCAGGCTGTATCTCAAGAGCTTCCTCAAAAGGCAATTTTCTTATATGGGATTGGAGTCTTGAAGCTTTGGTGGAATGTTGAGTGAGAATCCTGCCAGCTTGTGAGTTGATCAGGATTCAGTTTTGCCTGGCATCAGGCTCTTCCTCAAGTTGTTGCAGAGTTAGGTGTTCCCGGTCCTCAGATACACTGGAGGACGGAGCTCTAGGAACATGCTGCTTTGGCGCCGAAGGTTGTTTCTGACTCTCTGATGCCAATGCTAGTTTGGGCACCTAGGCAGTCTTTGGGTCCAAACATGACCTGGATGTTGTCTTCGACACCAGCGCCGAAGGAGTTGTAAACTTCGAGAGCGCTGTCGGTGCTGGAACTTCAATATGTGCTTTGACACAAGAAGCTGGCTTGGCACCTTATCCGAAGCACGTTTTTTGTGCCCACCATGGCCTTGAGACAGGGGGCAGACTGGAAGCCTGATACTAGGCTTCAGGGCTTGATGCCCAACCCCAACAAGAGAAGTTGCTTGGCCTCCATTCAATGACCGGAAGGTGGGGGCAGGAAGGGGTGTCATACTTATGGCAGGTGTCTTCCTCATCTTAACACTGGCGAGCTGGGGGTAGGGGGGTCTCCCAGTTTCAGAATCTGAGTAGGAACTGGTGTCAGGACTGAAATGAGGAGGGTGGTAGGCCTAAGGTCCTTGCTGTGGTTCTTGTTCAAAGTCCCGGTCCCAGAGAGATTGAGGGTGTTGCGTTGTGCCACTGGTTGTCGAGCGAGGCATTAGTAAAAGCAATAAGGCAGTCTTTTGAACGGAAGCAGAGGGAGGCTGAGCAGGGGGCCTCGTTATGGTCTGGGGACAGGAGTTATACACCTGGTGGAGGTCTGTCCAGGGATATTTGGCTTGACACTATGGACAGTTCATAGAGGGAGCCCTTTCCATTACAGATTGGAAATCATCAGCATAGAAGATGATGAAGTAGGCCCCAAAGAGACAAGGCCCCAGACGGGGTGTCGAAGAGATCGCGGTTGTTGAAACGGGGTTGTACAACAACTTTGAAAGGGCAGTATGCGCTATGATTCCTTTACTAATGGGTCTGGAGAATCTGAACGGGCCCAAAGACAACCACCACGAGGCATCGACCCAGAGCTCAGTGAAGACATGGTTGAACTATGATGTAGAAAAAACCCTGCACAGAAAAAACCGATTAACAATGGCGCTGTTGCCCACGTGCCAAACCATTAACAGGATTATTTACTATACCTTGTGATTCCAAGACTTTACAAGTCACAATCACCCAAACTCAACACTAGATGGCAGGGATATGCATAGCATGTGCATCCACAGCTACACACGCCACAAATATATATATTTATTAGTTTTAGTTATTTCAAGTAACTAACTCACGCCCCCGCAATGCACAGAGTTGTTATAAATTATGTCAGCTTATTTATCAGTAATGTTGTCAATGATTTCACAGAACATGTCATGCGCGTAATATCTGAGGTCATAAGCTGTGCATAATGAGGGTACCGTTCTAATTACCTGAATCATCTCTAGAGGTTTAATATTTGTTTTTGAGATTGAAAGTTTTACGTACGTTTAAACTGACATTTTCCTCTAAGTATAATGTCACTTCAACCTTTTTTTTTTAGTAAATTCCTGAGGATTTTTAATGCATAGTAAATATAATTAATGTACCCAACTATACTGTCACTGTAACCATAGTTTTTTTTTTTCCCCAGTGAATTTCTAGTTTTTTTTTTTTAAACCTAAACTAATAATTTATTGCCATCCATAAGGCCAAACCCCACCCGCCCATGGTGAGCATTGGCCGCAGGGCATGGGCTCCAGTTCATGGACAGCCAATCACTTGCCACGCATGACCTTCAGCTCAGCTCCATGTAATAGTTGGTTGAAGGGCCTGGCCTGTGGTTCAGGCCCTGCTGCGTTCAACCGCCTCGGCCAGCCAACCCCTGCTACATTTCATGAGTGATTTGGTATGTGAGGTAATAAGTAGAGCAACGCAGGATTGCAAATTATACTTAGCACAGTAAAATAACTGCTGAATTTCAGAAGTGTTGTTAAATGTTTGTTTTTACTTTATTTCAACATTTATCTATAACATAACTCTGGTTTTTACAGGAAAAGTATGTACATATATACAAACCACCCACAACACATACATCTCTAACTGGAAGATGGACTGCACTGTGCCTTCGTGCACCTCTCTCTCAGTCACAAAACCCGTGCTGTACTCTTGCTGCATTGTCCTGTAAGCAACCCTACGGCGGCACCCTCAGACAGAAGCCGCCTGGTGAAATTAACCTCTGCTTGAGGCAAACAATGAAGCCACTCTCATTGGCAGACTCCAGCTGGTTCCTGGATGCTTGGTTTCAGTGTGGCCAGCCAAGCAAGCAGCCAGCATGCAACGTCAGAATGATGAGCAGCGGCAGGACAACTGCCAGCCATGACTATCAGGACATGAAAGAGATGGAGCCTTCAAATGCAAAGTATGCTAATTGGATTTAGGCAGAAGGTCAAGAGGAGATTAGTTTACCCTTCAGAACCCCCAAACAATTCATAAAACTAACATTTTTGCTGAAACGTTTATCACCAAGAAGACAATGTTTGATTTGGAGAGTCAATCAGAATATTGTTTTCATGGGCAGGAACTGCTGATACAGGACCGCTCAGTAAGCAGTCTCAGGGTGCCAGATCACTCTCTTAGTAGCAGTGAGGAGGCTATTTTAGCCCAACCTCATCTACGGTTAGCAGTTGAGAATATCATTAAGGACATCATAATCTGGTCTTCTGCCAGCACTTGTACTTTTAAAAATTCATTCACCTAATTCACTTGAGGTGGACCAGGACTACAAGTTCCAGACAACATTGTGCTATATGACTGGAATGTGCCATGACAAGGTATCACTAGGCAACGTTAACCATGTCCCAATGTACGATTCAGACTTTCTCCTCTCTGAACTGTTGGCTTTTTGTTTGTGACTGGGACAATTTTATCATAGGAGTTGGATGCCATACAAATGTCTTAATTTATTATTCAGAGAGAGACAGAGCCGGATCACTGTGGCTCTGACTGCTGTTAGCCTATTGATTCATAGAGGTTTGTGGTGGCGCCAACTAAGTCTTTGTAAGCTTTCTGGCAGCTCGACAAGCAGATTTGCAGAGCGACAACAAGGTGTACTGTGGAGCAGTGGTTTTTAACCTGTGGTCCGAGGAACCCTTGTGGTCCGCAAGGTCTACATAGGTAGTCTGCAAAAGTCTTACAAAATTAAAAAATATTACTATTAATAAACTATACAAGTAAAGATCCAACATTGAAAATCTGAAGACATTTGTCTACATTTGATTGTGAATTAAACAAAATATTTCAATATTTTAGCATTTGCTTGGTGTATACTTGTTTTTATATTTTTGTGTGTGGGTTTCAGATTCGAATCATAGAAATTGCATAGGCCGGGGTGGGTTTTCGGCTTCCAATAATGACTGGGGTGGGGGGAGGGTGTCCCAGGATTCCAGTAATGAATCAGTGGGAGTCAACAGATATCAAAAGGGAAAGAATTGCCACTAAGGAGCTTCAGGGAGCGGCAGAGATGGAAGCACTTCCAGGTGTGATGGCTCTGCTGACCTGCTCTTTGTTTTGGGTGTGGCCCGTGTCCTAACCTGAGTACGGTTTGTATGGCTGTTTCCTCTCACCCTTAACCCACTGGCTCTGCATCAGAAAACAAGCTTTGGCAATCCCAATAGGTCAGGGCTTATGAATGCACAGTCAAGCCCAACCTAAAAATCTATTTGTTTTGACTACCCTCCTCCCATCGTTGCGGCTGCCAGAGAGAACCACCATATATTATCTAGTTATCTAATAGATATATTGCATTGCAATGGTATGTGTGTGCCCCTAAAAGTTCAAGCTCAGGCAATAAACAAAATGATCACTTCTGTGAGAAGAACGAGTACCTTTTTGTGGAAGCACACAGTTTCTATCAAAAAAGTACTCCTAGCTCCCGACTTGTGGGTGAAGCCAATGCTCCTCTCCTGGTGATGGTCACATAATTGTCTTTACACAGCTGTGAAATCAAGCCAGACCATACGAAGGGTGTACTTGTGGAGTAGGTGAGGTCGTTCAAGTTACATACACAGCTTCAGAACTGTGAAAATTATGGTTCTTGAATATGGTCAGCAGGACCCACGCATAGATAACAGACACTTTTCAGAGGATCAGCGGGCACCATGGACTGTACTGGCTGCAGCTGACTAATGATGAGATATGGACGTACTACCGCTTAAGGGCCCTCACCTGCAGCTCTGGCCCATGATTACAACTGCAAGCAATTAATGGCTCTGATTGCCCCTGGCTACAAGCAATAGAGACTAAATATGATGTTTGTCGCTTCTAAGAGTCTGTGTTTGTTAAGTAATTAAAACGTCTTTTACATTGCGTACAGGAGCAAACTTTAGCAAAGAAATTGTTTATAAGGAGTCCTTTTAGGTATTTCGGTCAAGCATTCTTTGAGCAGCATAAACATTTCTTCAAAATTTGAATACCTATTTCAAACAACCACTGACAAAAGCAATAGGTTTTGCCTATTGAAATATATTGGCTTTGTCAATTTTTTTTCTTTTTTTTTTTTACATGTTTCACCGTAGTTGAGCTGTTGTGCAACGTGGCTTCAAGGAAGAAAATAAATTGTTATGTTGCGGCCAGCATATTCCGCGTCATAGTATTTTTTTCCTTTAAGCCATGTTGCACAGCAGCTCAACTGCTGTGCAACGTAAAAAAAAAATTTGACATAGCCAACAGGATTTGCATAGGTGAAAACTATTGGTTTTGCCAATGCTTGTTTATGTTTGAAGCACCCCAGAAAGCAGGCACAATGACAAACTCCTTTGGCTAAGCTGTCATTTAACAGATCTCTGCAGACCACTGCGGAGCAGTCTCTCCCTTTGAAGGGCATGCAGCAACCACTGAGGCTGAAATAAAAACACGTCCAAGCTACAAATATCTTCCCTTCCTTCAATCAGTATGTCCTTGTTGTTTGGCGTTACCATCGAAGGCAAGAATCTTGAAAGCCAGTGGAAAGAAAAATAGAACTGCCAAAGGTATTTAATGCACCCTGGCATGCAGCACGTGCCAACCTCATGCACATGTAGCTATGCTCGCTCAGATGTAACTCAATAGAAATTATACCACATAAATATATGGGTTGTGTTTACCATCACGTTTTATTTAAAATAATTAAATACAATTCACTTTCAATGTCCAGGATTTTGTCATATCAGCTGTCATAGGAACGGCGTTGGGTTCTTGGCGAAGTGTTTCAAGGGCAGCTATGTTCACTGTTTGTATGTAAACTCAGGCAAATCACATATTTGTTTGTTCATCCAAGGAAAATGGTCCAAAGGCGCAGAGATGATTAATGGCTAACTAGGTGTCAGAAAGCAGACAGCATACTTACGAGTATGGCTTAAAGTAAAAAAAAAAAAAAAAAAAAAAAAAAAAAACAACGAAAAAACGCTATTACAGTCAATGGTGGCTGCGTCATAGCATTTTTTTTCTTTAAGTGGGGGTGAAGGAGAGTAACTGCAGAGATATGGTGAAAAATAAAAATGAGTGCCTGCACTACAGAAGCCTGCAGTAGGTCATTGGCCACCAAAAGCAGCACTTGGTCCTGGCTCAGCAGCAGGACAGACTCAAGGCCTAGGAGGAAGACAGAGGTGAGGAAGAGGTGCTGACCAATAGTAAGCAAGGAGACAAAGAGTGATGTGGGTGCCCGTCAATGCTAAGTACAGGTAAGTAATGAGCAATCCTTAAATCCCTTTTAAGATTATTATTATTTTTTTTTCAATACAAGAGATTTTGCAAGCGCTGTGTAGACGAAACCTAAAACTGACCGTGGACAGTGAGAATTTTACTTGGCTTAATCAGACATTCATTTTATCTACTTAGAAGGGGATGAAACCAAGTCTCTCAATGTATCAACAGCATTGTGCTGCTAAATATGTAGACTACTATGTGTTCTGCCATAAATGAGCTCCTATACTGGCATCCACTGTGGAAAAAATACTCAGAGAAGGTCTTTCAATAGGCTCATGGTTCTCAACGGTTATCAGACGGCCCAGTCAAACTTGAATAATGATTGTTTCAACTTAAATCGCAACAGTTAAAATAGAACAGTTTTAAAAATCTCACAGTGCGAAGGATTAAGAAGAATGCAGAATATATGTGGAAGATAATCCGCTTTCTGATTTTGCCGTTCCCTATAAATGTACCAACTTTCCGATCAATACGTTTGGGTGGGTTTACTGAGCTGGGTAGTGGATTTAACCTGTGGTGGGAAAACCATGTCTGAGTGGAGATATATTTCCTTAAATTACACTGGTCAGCTTTTCCTAACTGAAAATAAAAGCCCTCATGTGCAGGCACTAGCCATGTTTTGCAATGTTGTATGAATTACAGTGGGCTGGATGATTTTCTTAAGCAACATTTTGACTTGACTGCAGCTGCCACCTTCTGGACAATGCCAACATTTGAAATACATCATTTCTTTACAGGTTTGTATATACATCAGGTTTAGCTGTAACATACGTTTTCAGAAATGAGAAAAATGTTGCTTTATGAATCTAGAACCAGAGAACTTGCCCTCTGCTATCAAATGAAGTTGATTAATGGTTCCATGCACAAACACATCGAAGGTTCCAATCATGCCTCGTGTTCATGGAGTGGTTGCCATGAGAATATCATTGTACTGAAGAGACAGTATGTGGTGTCTCTCATCTGCCAACCCAGCCACTTAGTTGTGATGATGTAGTGGAGCTAGGATTGATGCAGAATAAAGGCGGCAACATAGTAATGATGAAAGAAACTTAGAGGGGAGTGGTAAAAAGGGCACACACAACACAGCAAACACTAACTGCCACAGGCATGTATATATATATATACACACACATGTATTTAAGTAGGTATGTATATATATATATATATATATATATATATATATATATAAAAATATATATAAGTAAAAAAAAATATATATATATACACACACACAGAGTTCTCTCTACAGCCTCAACCGAACACCATCCCCTCTTTTAAGTGGAGTCCTATCCATTAGACCATCACAACGTGATCACAGATTAGACTGCTTAGTTCTGATGCAGATTTGGTTGACATAATGGTCGCCAGATCCAAGGAAGACTCAAAAGCAGAAAGATGAAAATGTGTGACTTACGAACACTGACCATCTGCTGATGAGCACATGGAAGGTTGTAGAGCTTCCTATAAAGAAAAGGAGCTTTGATGCACAGGACCCTTAATGCACTCCTCCTCAAAGCACAGCTCTTGAGGGACGTATGCATGAAGGAAGCAAATGCAGGAGTTCAACTTCCATATTGAGGATTTCTTAGTCCCAGAGATCTTCCTATTCAGATAGATAGCTCTAGTGGACCTATCCCTTAAAAACAACAAACCTTTGCAGGACTTGCAACGATATGTTAAGCAAACTATCGAACAGGATGAACGGCCTGCTAGACAAGAGTAAAAACGAATGCAGACAGCCTCACTGTTTAGATCTGAAGGAAAATCAATATATTGTGCAAAGGCTGTGGGGCACTAGGACTTAAAAGTGTTAAGCCCTGGGTCAGAAGTTACCATCTCTCTCACAACTCTCTGATTCTACGTCAGGGATGATTTTGGCTTATGCTGCTCTTGCATGTCCTGAGAACGGGACCTTTTAAAGATGATGAAATATCTAATCCATTCATCTCACACCAAAAGAAAAACAGCCTTTTTGAGAACATACCGTTTTTCTGTTATCTGTCCTTGGCTGTTCACACAAGAGCATAAACTGTAAGTATTTCTGGAACGCTTGTCTGTCTTTTGAAAGACAAGAATGTGTTTTGGCTTTTAAAGGAGGCGCCTGGAGTTTTGTTGATAATGTCGAGTTCATTTTTTAAGAAACTGCAACCAGCATGTTTATGCTTAAATGGCTACAGCGACAACGCAGTATTACATCTTGATCTAAAAAAAAAAAGTCAGCTTCGCAAAACCATTCCTCGCCCTTCTTCCTGCTTCTGCGCCTACAAAATTAAACCCAGCACTATCAGTTTCGTTTGCAGGCTTTATTATTAATCATCGGAGCTCAATACAAAGCACATAACGTTTGTATTATTAGGACTCGACCCTTTGATGCGCCTCTTCAACAAACCAAGCTGAGTAGTCTATGATGACATGGAGTTGGGTTATTTACTGGCTGATGCCAGCATCTGAAAAAGATCAATGTTTTTGGACCATTTTACTTTATTGATCAACATGACCCAAAGTACTGGCAGCATCTGTTAGCATCCAGCAAAACAAAGCTTCCTTGAAACTCCCTCTGAGCAGTCCTTCGTGGCACGGGGAATGGGCAGTGCAGCCACCGATGCTCCATGGGTAAACCAAAGCCAGTTTACTTCGCAAGTCAAGGCAAAGCAACAAGCCTGTAGCGTCTAGAGGTTGCTGCACCAGTGTGCCCATGAAACCCGTGGCACTGATACACAACTATGTGTTGTACGAGGAAGTGAGATCTAAATGGTAACCAGGCCAAAGCGAGTGTAATCTTTGGACCTACACGCATTACAAAACTATTTTCCTATGCTTGTAACCTAACAGGCTCAGAAGTCTGCAGACCAAATGTGCCATTAGAGGATTTAAAATGACTACAAGTTTAAAATGCCCTTGAATAATTTACCGTAGTGATTCCTTCGTACTGTGCACAGGCCCTCAAGCTACAACTAGAAAATTTAGAGGCAGAAAGGCTTACCGAGTGGGTTGAGTTGCATGTAGAGAAAAGATTAGCAAACAACTCCAGTTGGAGACTCCTTACTAAACAAGCACTTGCAATGCAAACGGTCTCGCGTTTGCTTGAGCTAGAGCAATTGGAATTGTAAACTCCTAACCGGACTTTTCTTGCCACATAAACTGAAAATGAAAATAAAACAGTTTCACATAACTAACTGGACTTTTTTTTGTATATAAACTGAAAAGTAAAAGTTTCACATTACCCAGCTGACAGCCGCCATCAGTGCAAAGCAGACACACAAAGGGAAATAAAAGCTCACTCGTAGTGAAACTTAGCAGCAAAAGTGCAATTATCCATGTAACCGGCAAAAGTGCAATTAACTATGTAATAGGGTCGATGTCATGCAAAGTGCTCGACTTCTGCCCAGCGAGATTGCGCTGCGGAAAAATGAGAAAAAGTAGTACAGAAACCGGATGGAAAACATGGAGCCTCATATGTTTTCAGTACTTGGTTGCTGCGCTCGAGGAGGGCTAAACACCGGAAAAGGCATGGCTTATGCATGCCTTTCACTAATGAAAGCAAGCAGATTTTAAAAGGCAATCTTACAAATCAATGAAAGAAACTGATGTGACATGGGCGTGGTTTGAAGCCCAAAGAGAGTTTACAACACGGGACAGAGCGCTTTGCGCTTGCCTGTTAAAAAAAAAAAAAAAAAAAGGCGGGGGGAGGGGTTTGAGGGGGTAGTGTTGTCAATGAAAGGGGGGATACCACATATGTGCATGCGACTGTCTGTCTTTTTCAAAGCCGAGCTCGAGCAAAATTTCTCGGCATATTGAGGGCGGGCAGCCACCGGGCTATTACGATACTGCTTCACAGTTTGCGTCTATTCCTTGGTACTGGCTGCTTCTAGACATGCCATTTGCAAAGAATTACCATTAATGTGCGTGAAAAATGAGGGACATATCATAAGCCCTGAAGAAGTCCTTCAATAAGGACGAAATGTGTTGGCTGTTTTGTTTTTACATACAAGGACACTCTAATAAAAAGAAAAACTACGTTTGTCACAATATGGACTAAGCTGATTTAATGATTTTGATCTTTGTGGTGCACGTTCAAAATTTTCCAGATTCGAAACTCTTGAGTTAGTACCTTGGCGGCAGGTACTGTGTCCAGTGCACACATTTCATGATTGATAATAGTTTTCTACTATAAATACTTTATATAAGTTGGTGATAGGAATAGGTGCATTTCTTTTTAGTGATTTTGAACCCGCTGCCAGTTTTTGCCTTAAATCAATACAGTTTAAAATTTAGGCGTATAGAACAGAAGACACTTGTATGTGTGTGTGAGGAAGTGCTCTTACTTCATAGATACAGAATTTGGATATTATTTTTGTCATTTGTACAGAAGTGAAACACAAGTACGTAGATAGTTTTTAAGAAAAGTGGAAAAACGTACATTTGGACGTGGTTCCTCAAGCTAGTCAAAGCCTTTGATTTCAGCCACATAAGCACAACAGAATAGCTCAATGAACCTTAGGCTGCGTTCCAAGATCCAAGTGTAATCTGTAGGTAACCCATCAAATACCAAAAGTACCAACATGCCTTCCTTTCTTCTCAAGTACATACAATAAGCGCTAGTAAAGAAATGCTATTTCATAAATTGTAAAGCCCTAGAGGTAATGCTATATACTAAATAAATGTAATTATTAAACCAACCATTCCACTGGTTGGATTAAGCCCATTTGGTACGGTCATTAAATGTTTCATCTGACTCTCAGTCTTTGCATATTAAGGATCAATGTGAATGCTAAATTCGGATATACTGCAAACATGTTGTGGGAAGTAGTCTCCTTGCAACTCACTTTTTAATGCCTCAATGGAGCCTCCAGAAAACTGATCAAATGCTTGTCATTCACCCTGACAGACACATCATTGGTTTTCAGCTCTATGATCAATTCTTTAAGATGAAGTAAATGATGGGACGCAGATATTCAGTTACAAATATCGGTTAGCAGAGAAGGTACCAATCAATGTATGCTCCAGCTCCTATTTGTCGGATAGGTAAGGGATTAGTGGAAAGAGCATCAATGTTTAGCTGCTACACAAAAAGTGAGGATGATCTGAGGTATACCTCATGTACTGAGAACTGCCACTGTAAATGCAATGCCAGGTAGTAAGCATCAGAAAATTAAGTGGTCTGAGTAAATGAATTAATGCTAATCAATACACAGCTTATGGTTCTTCATAATGGACCCAAAGAGTGGAATATCACCACCAAATGAAGAAAAATCTAAGCAAGGTTTTAATATATTATGGAGAAGGAGACTGGCTAGACATAGGTGTCACCTAAGGAAATTTCACTTCATGTTGGTGTGCAATGAGAAGAAACTGACATTGAGACAAGATACTGGCAGAATATTTTACAGGGGAAGAGGGAGGCTTGTTAAGACAGAAGAGCCACTCTGTGGAGACCCAAACATATATAGAAATAAAGGGAGCTAGATTGTTAGAAAAGCCTATTTTGGAAAACTGACAGAACACTATAAGGACATCCGCGCTGTATGTAAATGGGAGTCATCACAGAGTTACAATTGGCTCAAATGGATGAGTCATGCTTTCATGATTAAAAAGTGTCACTATTTAGAGAACTGTGCTTCTATTGTATGATAGATTGCTATGAGGAAAGCCACACTCTAAAGGGTGATAGACTTCTAATATATAGTGATAGCGGGGATACAAAGGGGCCACAATGGTACAGGAATATCCCTGCATGGTAAACCGTTGTGTAGCTTGCCCTAAGTTCCTCATTGTATGTAAAACTAGCATCCTGACTTATGGCCCTGGTTACACTAATTTAGCATGTACGCAGAGGTTTGGGCCTATTCCTGGTAGTGCAGGGTCACAAACCTTTTCTGCAACCTGGAGGAATTTATTTATTTGATTTATATTTATCGAGCGCACATCACCAAAAACTTGCCATGGTGCTAGTAGCCTTAATTGCCGAGGAAATTTCTGCTGCACAACCGATCCCAGAAGAGAGCACAAGAATTACTGAGGAAAGAGTACGTTTTCAAGGCTTTCCTGAAATGTAAAATGTCCTTTTTAAAGTCTAAGGGAGGCAGGAAGCTGATTCCACATTTGGTTTGCTCTCACTTCATATGCCCACCCCCTCCCGGGGCACCTAAGAGGAGAGGACTACAGTAGACAAGCCTACAAAAGTTCATGCTGTGCACAATCACGGTTTTGGCGTGAGATGGCAGTATAGGGAGAAATTTTCTCAGGCCTCAAAGAAGTGAAAAACAGGTCCTTTCGTAATATGATCTTCAAGGGACATCTTGTTGCGAACATCACTCCCAAAGGGCGGACAAAGTCAGAAGGAGTAGACTCATCTTTTACTGGTAGAGGCCAGAAGTTAGTAGGGAAGCTCAATAGAACTTTGTTTGCTGAACAGCATAAGAACTCCGTTTTATTTCTGTTGAATTTAAGGGAGTTAGAGTTCAGCCAGATGCTGATGTCCTTCACACAATTATGATCACTTTCTGGTAGTCACTATCTATTGGCATGATCAGGTGGGTATAGTCTGCATAGTTAACTAATCTAAGGTTAGGAGATTTAGTAAGGGTCACAAGTGGCCTCATATACAGATTGAAAACAAATGGTTTAAGTGCTGACCCAGGGGGAACTCCATGCTTTACTTCCCAACAAGCAGATCTGAAAGATGGGAGAGCAATAGCCTGGCATTCTGTTAGGCCAGCCAAATTGACCTGCACACTTAGGTTTCCCCAACCTGGCTGTGTTGCACAGCTGGGTTGGAGAAGCAGGAAAGGCTCCAGTGCAATGTTTGAGCAGCAGACCAAGCTGCTCAGACCAAAACAGATGTAGCTCTCATGATAGGTATAGCATGAAAGCAGCGCCAGGATTGCATGGGGAGACTATGCTGGTGTCCAAGGGACTGCTGGAGGAGAGGAGTTAGGCGGCCGGTGGCAGCCAAGCACATTCTTAAAAAATTTATTTCATTTTATTTATTTTATTGCTAGACCCCCCTCCCCCAACTCACACCCACCCCTCCCCGCACATTCCCATTGAGATTTGGGACGGCCGCCAATGCTAAAAAGAAGTTATGGTTTAACGTGTCGAAATTGGCTGATAATTCAAGAAGGATCAAGCATGCTGAATGAACGCGATCGACCAGCATCCAGAGCTCGTCCATGGCAGTGAGTAGGGCAGACTACGTCATGTGCCCTGGTCTAAACCCAAACTGCTTCTGCTCGAATAGTGTGTTGTTCCAGATGGCAGAAGAGTTTCTTACTGACATAGCAGTCCAGAAGTTAAAAGGCAGCAAAGAAATAAGTCTGAAATTACTGAGGACCAACGGGTCCAAGGAGGATTTTTTCAGGAGGAACAATGGCTTTTTTTCCCCAATACTGATGGACTGTACCAGAGTACAGCGACTGATTACAGATCTGCCATAACAGCAGGAAAGATTCTTCACCATGCTCTTCCAGATCCTGTGCAACAAAGGATCTAGAGGAGAGCCTGAAGAAATGGATCTGGCTAAGGAGAGGAAACTATCGTCTGAGATGTATTTAAAATAATGCAACCTTTGCCTTCAATTGTCCCATATGTTGATTGTCGCGGGTGGGATACGTGAAGAATGACAGAGGTTCTCTAATTGGGCTATTAGCTGCAGGAGCAGTATCTACTGGTGGGCAACTAGAATGGGGGAGCATCCCTGATATCATCCAGAATCTTGTAAATCTTTTCATCAGAGAATAGAGCAAGATTGTCACATAGTGCAGAAAGACTGCAGTAATGAGTAGGAAACTGGGTCTGACACACAAAAGATGGAGTTAGGTGTTCAGACTATTCTCTGCAGCAGGGAAATTGACTTTGAATTGTACAATTCCATTTTGGGTACGAACTGTTGTACTGAACTACGAAATACTCCACAAGTCGAGACCTAAAAAACTGCATCTGTGCATAATCTATGCCTACGCTTGAGAAGAAGTCCCCTAGACACTAGAGACGTTCCTAGAACAGGGGGTGGATGCCACGGAGTGTAAATGATTATAAATGACTACCTACTAATCGGAACCCCATGCCCAAAGCCTATTTAATTACGTGGTATTCTGCTTTGCAGTGCTTTCAAAGCATTTTGTTTTTTGTATGAAAATCAGGGGACTGGATAATGCCTTGTTGTGTTTGTGGTTCCACTTTTGAATTTTGAGCTCTTGGTTACATTTGGTGACAGTAAATTCTATCAGTGTTGCTGTTACGATCTACTTTTTAAATGTTATTGCAGAAGCTGCACAGAGAGCACTGGAAGCACTGGAAAACTGAATGTGCGCCCACTCCATCCCAGGAGAGATGCGTAAGCATAAGCAGGAATAATGACATTGGTCCTTTTATAGTTAGCAGCAAGAAGAATGTTTCTTTCCATCTATGAAAAAAACATATTAATTGCAACTACTTAAAAGGACATTTTTTTAATGGCATTTGACAAATGCCGACACAAGCAGGGTTTTGCCAGATTATCATGCCAAGGCCTCGGGGCCTAGATGGGGAGTTGATGCAGAACTTGCAGGGTAATTACAAGTAATCCCTTTCCGGTTTTTGACGCCTAAGCATACATTTACTTTAACTGGAAAAAAGGTAAACTCTACCTGTATGAAAACATTTTAGCCGATTTATCTCATCTTGTTTTCCATTTATTGTCCTTTTAAAGCTACTCTATTTTCATGTCCCTTTTATAAGAGCATTAACATACTGGCCAAAGAAATGGTGACTCCAACATGCTTAGATAACCCCTTAACCAGGAGTGGCACTGCGTACTTAATTTTCTTCTGTTTACGGTGTGCTATTAACATATAGTGACTTGTAAAACACGAAAGGATACCAATGCAAACAATTACAGAGTTGAGTTTAAAGCTAGTGTATACTAAGCTGAATTTCCTGAATCTGCTTTGGATTTTGCGGTGTGGAATCTCACAAACCGTGGTGAGCCTAGAGTCTCAGGACCTCCTGAACAGAGGCAGCCCCTGTACACTGAACACTGTTCCTTCATATCCACCAAGCTTGATCTGCCAGGTGAAAGTATCAACACACACACTGCACAATCTTAGGAGGTAGAGATTGTGCTAGCACAAAATAAAAATGTATATTACCTTTTTTCTAAGAGAGTCCATTTACAGTATTAGTATACGTGGAACAGTCAGAAACGGAGAAAAGCCTTTTTTGACTAATTCCCCAGTGTTGTGAAGCCCCATACCATGGGAGACAAAATATCCACCTCAGGGAGAACGTGAAAACCTGTTTAGTCTACCCAGAATTCCAACTTGAGAATAGCAGTATCATACCAGTCTGGCTAGTGTGAAGAAGCAATCCGTGGCAAATACGGAAATGTAAAAGTGTATAATAGAGTAAACCGTGATAAACATTTATACAGAGGAAATCAAACTCAAGTGTCTCCAGGTGTATGAATGGAGGGAATTATCAACCCAATAACAGTCAATGTATAGCTCTTGGAAGTTCGAAATCCTACATCTGCACTGCCAGTTAGGGTCACATCAGTATTTTACCTCGTATTTTGAACTGTGTGCAATAGTACGTGCTGTGCCTAGAAGTACTATATTTAGAAATGAAAGCTGTACTAATGTTGTACTATGGCTAAGATGAACTCTGGTGGTTTTTATGGGCAATCATAACTATGGGTGGGAAAAATATTGAGTGCCGCAGATAGAACTGGTGGAATTTTGATAGTAATGTGGAGTTGCAGTCAAAGTCCACTGGTCACTGCATTAGTGGAATATTTTCTTGTGTGCAGCTCCAGAATGGTAAGTTGGTGAGTGTGAGAGAGCGAAATCTAAATATTACCTATTTTAGATGTGAAATGCTTATACTTAACAATGCTGCATTAATAATACTATTCATTGAAATGTATTTTAAACGTGGAAAATTATCGTACACATATACTAATATCAACTATAAGAAATGATTGCTTGTAATATGATTAATTGAATATGTTAACACGTATGAAGATTGCATTTATTAGAATCCATAAGCCTTAAGTTAGCGTGAGTCCAAGAATTAGCTGTGTAGCTCTCATATTAAAGCATATTTTTCTGTTTCTCCAGTGTGCTGATTTGCAAAAGGGCCATGACCCAGCATTTTTTCTCTTCTTCGTTTATTCGCAACAATGCTAGTTTTTCTCATCCGCATGCTAGCTGCTTTAGTATAAAGTTTATACATTTTGCAACAAAATATGGAAACTTCCAAGGACATTCTGCCATGGAAAAGGGAACTTTTGACCTGACGAACGTGCCAGAAAATGAAGTAACCCCGGATGTGCCACCTACGAAAAACGCCAAATATGAAGACCAATCAAAATGTTATGAACTATCGCGAAATGACAAGTGCATTACTTAATGTATAATTTGATAGGTTGAAGATAGTGGGGTTAAGTGACTATCCAATAGAATTTTGGGGGAATGTATTTTGAAAAAGGGATAAAAACTCATGACACAGGAGACTCGAGGTCATTAGGTAGGGAATGATATCGATTGCATCCAGAAACTCTGTCACTCTATTTGGTGATTTGAGACTTAGACGAAACCATCCTTATCCATAGACTATCCCTCCTTATGAGGGAAGTGTCCTCTGCTCTAGATGAGTTAGACTGTTGGCGCTTTACTGATGTCCTGAAGACGAAGACTGATCTTGTATGCTGACTCATTCTGAGGAGGGGAACTATGACGACTGCTATTGTAATTTGTCTAAATGCTTTTTCTTTCTAGGTACCAACTGCTGTATTTTTGGTTAGAAACCTTAGATAGATGTTTTCCAAATTGGTGTTCTAAATTGTTTTGCATGAAGTCCAACATGCTGATGCCAATTAGTGGTTAGATTAGATATTCACCTTGACTGACACCAACGGACGTGACTGACATTGTACTATGCTGACCTGGGCTTATATGATGATCTATGCATTCTGACTCGTGTATCTCTTATGTTAGTGCCTCAATGGTTCTGATCTTTACATTGTCAAAATCTTATCACAGTTGCCATATAGTGAATGCTTCTTTGCTTCTTGATGTTGAGATTAACACATCTGTTGTTAGATTGTAATCAATAGGGAATAAAATTCACAAAACTTCAACAAAGGTGTGGTTATTCGTGTCTGAAAGGTCATGATTGCGCCAACAGTTATCTAAATGTCTAAACTCAAATATATTGTGGTGATATATGTTGATAACGTTATTGACATATTGATCAGTTATCTCGTTTTATGGTGTCTCACCACTGGGTTAAAAGATTCATCTGCCTAAAACGAGTCCTAATGTGTATAAATTAACATAGAAGGACGCGTTATCAGTTCTGGTAGCAGAGCGAGGTTAAGCCCTTGGGGGCCCTAAGACGAAGATTCATTGTTTAATATGTTTTTCAGTAATAATGCAATTTGGAGGAATGATGGGTTGCTAAGCTCACCATGGCTTTCCTGGGATCTCGGAGCCTGCCTAAATGAAGTTGGGAATGTTCTTGGCGCCATAGTATGAGTGGTTAGGGTCTTTGCGCTTGCTTAATCTTATGCATTGTGCAGGTGTTTGTGGAAACCTGTGAGAATTAGGCCAAATTAAGTGTTGTATAGCAGGAGTGGGCGTACTCCACAGTATGATAGTAGGGAAGTCGGCGTACTTCATGTGAATGTAGCGCTTGTTGCTCAAAATTATCCACGTGGTTGGTTGTCGTGTACGGACCTTTCGAGGTCTAAGACTCTGGAGTATGGTGATAAATGTGGTTCATGTTGTAATCTGTGCGGTTTAATAGGTCAATCAGGCGTGGTTGACAAGTCGAGTTTGAGTCATAACGCATGAATGAAACCTTCGATGGAGATTTAACAAATTCTAAAGTGCACTAGAAGGAGTCAGTGACAAGTCGAGAGTAGAATTTGCGGGTCGAATTCTGCTTGCGTATGCGGGAACTGAGAAGGAGAGAGTAGCGGCCGAGGCTTCAAGTGAAATCTCTGTAAAGTTCTGAAGCGAATGTATTACCCTTCCTGTAGTAAACCGGCAGTTTTGTGTTGTTTTTAAGGTGCTCGCAATAATTTTGCATTAGTCTGTGTGAATTGTAAGGGTCAGTGAGGAGCGGACAAGCCGCAAGACTTTGTCAGCTGTTGTGTGTGTGTGTGAGTGTGACGCCAGTGGTGCCGCGCTGAGATAGGTCAGATGTCAAGAGGGGTCGCGCACGGATTGGCTGCCGTCCGTGAGAGGCAATAGGTTGAGAAAGGGCGGGTGAAGAGTGTCCTGGGAACTAAGCCATTCCTGATTGAATACAAATCGTAAAAATGAATTTTGTTAAAGCATTTAAGAGCGCTCTAAAGGGAGATGTATATATTGTAGCAACTGATGGGGAACCTACACCACCTGAGGGTACTCCAGCTTATACGGTGATGGAAGAGAAAGGTGTCACGCCTTGCTTATGGATGAAACAGTGGCGCAAATTAACTGAGAAAGAGGGGTGTTTAGCGTTTCCAGAACATGGGACGTTCAATCCAAAGGTACTAGAAAATCTGAGGTGGATGTTAAGTACACAACAGCCACCTCCAAGACCGGCACAATATGAGGCTTTAGCGATTTGGGACCTAATGGCTCTTAAACATAGACAAGAAAGGTTTCAGAGGAGGCTGAAAAGGGCAGAAAATCTTATGCAGAGGCTAGGTGGGAAAATGAAAGCAAAATGTGGAGACGGGGAATTGTAGACAGGTTGAAGTTATTCCCAGCAATAACTCAGGGAGAAGAGACGCAGGGAAAGAAAGCCTCCTGTAAAACCGACAAAGCTTCAGGCAAAACTAAAGAAAATAAAAGGTCTTGGGAAGAGGAAGATGATTCAGACGATGAAGAATTCATGGATAGATTGTTACATGATCGCCCGCCACCGTATGCGGTGAGCGACAGCGCTCCAAGCACTAGTTTGGATCCTGGGAACCAGACGCAGGAGAAGGGAGTTACTGATACGGTACAGACTAGCGATACAGCTTTGACACAGAATAGTGTCAGTGTACCCACTGCACCAGACTTACCGATACAGTTACAGCCTCCACCGCAGATAAAGAGAATCTACCCTGATGTTCCAGTGCTTGAGACTACTACAAACTTGATAGTGCCGCCAGACCTGATATATACAAAGCAAAAACCAATACAAATTGAATCAACTCTGAAATTAATGTCTCAACCGCCACCGCAGCTGATACCAGGGTATAATCCTGTAGCGGGACCGCCATTAGTACCGGTTCCAGGTACATTGGAACAGACCTATGGTGTTGAGGCTCCAAGAGGTCTGGGTCCGGGTCAGACACCTGCCGCTATATCGTTACCTATTACTGTTGGTCCCCCAGTGCCATTGTATGCACAAAATAAAACAGGGGTGTGTGAACAGGGAGTGATGACTCAGGAAGCGATACGAGGAGGGCCTATGGGAACTCCACAGATAATGGCCCCCGGAGAGCAAGTAAATGAGCCACCAAGACCCTTAATGGACCTTAGTCCAGTGGGGGCACCTCTCGAAGCAATGCGTCAAGCAGGATTAGGAGTTTTAACTCCTCAGACCATGAGTACAAACACCTCACACTCCCCAATGATACATGCAGGGAATATTTCACTGCAGGGTTTTACTGTACAGCAGTTAAACGAATGGTTAGAGAAAACTTATACCTCACAAAAGACTGCAGTGACTACAATTGAACCTGAGAAAGAGAAACAAGATGAATACTTGAACTTTGTACGACTAGGGGCAGAAGCTGCCGAATTAGTAGAAGGGACAATGGGAGTAAATAGATTAGAATCATACACAGAGGCAGAATTGAGATATTTGTGTCCCAAAATTAATAATGAGGTAGGCAAAGTACATCAAAGATTAGCGAACTTGGCAGACAAATACAATATTGATATCGGAAACACTAAGCATTTGAAAAGGAGTTACAGACTAGATTTTGACTCAAAAGATTTGAACACATGAGGTCTGCAGGCATGAAGGGACATTTAAGAGAACTATTGCAGAGTGCACAAATTTGGGGTGCATTAGAGAAATGGGAAGGCCGATGGGCAAAGAAAAGGGATAAAGGAAAGGGTGATAGCCCAGGGTCTAATCAAGCCAAGACCTCGCCTGATTTGGAATCAGTGAAAATATTGCCTATGAGAGAAACAGCTGGTGGTGTTTTAGTGCATGTGTCGTGGTCTAGAGGAGATATTTTGTCTTTTACGAATGATTATCCTAGATTGACAGAGAAGCCGATTGAGTGGTATCAACAAACGGACAGGTTTGTGAAACTTGCAAAGTGTCTCTGGGAAGACTTGAATACTTTATTTGAGATCATTGTTCCGCCTGACTTGTGGCTTGAGTGCAAAAGAGGGGTAGATTGGCCAATGAAGGAGCCGGCAAGAGATAAGGTAACTGGAGCACCTTCGGAAGAGGTGATGAAATACTATCATAAAGTAATTGAGTTCTTGAAACAAAAGGTGTCGCCGAAGGCGACTGATTGGCAGAAAATCGACAGGACCTCTCAAGAGGTTAAGGAGTCAATACATGCTTATTACGAGAGATTGTTAAAAGCGTTCAAACATTACAGTGGTACTGAGACTATCGAACCAAAGGACATGAATCACCTTGTGTTCAGATTTGTCGAAGGATTGAGACCAGAGGTTAGCCAGATGATTAAGAATCATTTGATTTGTTGGCAAGCAAAGCCTATTGATGAGGTGCTGCAGTATGCGAAATACTGTAGTGACGAAATTGAGTTGAAGCAGAAAAAGTTGAAAGAGAAAGTGATGGTGATGCAGATAAGGGCTGCACAGGCAGGAATACAGGGAAAAGGAGTTCAGCAAATGATACAACAGCAACCGCAAATGAATGGTGTGTTTCAGGCACAGCCGAGAGGCAGAGGTCGAGGGTTTGTGAACCGCGGTTCGGACATGAATAATGTTGTTATTCAAAATGACGTTCAAGGAGTGAAAAAGATGTCACCATGTCACGCGTGCGGGGGCGTGGGGCACTGGAAACGGGAGTGTCCGAATGCGGTGCAGGATGGTGCAGTTCAGCAGAGCACTAATGTTGGTATCTTACAAAATTCACGGGCCCAAGAATAAGACATCAAAACCCGAATTTTCAGAATAATCAGGTACAAATGCAAGGGGTACAGCCCATGCAGCAGATGCAAATGCCACGTTTCCAAACAATACCAATGCAACCAGTGCAACAGCAGATTCCTATGGTGCCTAGACAGCAAATGCAATTACCAATGGCTCCGATGGGACAGCAACAGGTGATGCTTCCTCAGCAGGTCACAGGTCAGGTAACAAGTCAAAACAATACTGTGCAACAATTCCCACTACGAGGTGAAAATGGCATGAATGAGGACTGGTCAGATGACAGCTCAGACAGTGAGGAGTGCAGGCTTGCAGCATCCTTAGAGGTGGATCAGAGAGGCCCATATGTAGTAGGGAAGGTGATGGGCTATAGAGTTTCATTCCTGGTTGACACAGGAGCCACGCGCTCCACAGTTAGAAGTGCAGAAGTTCTGAGATTACCCCTATCAGGGCGTACTATACGGGTGGTTGGAGTAGCAAATCAGTACCTGACTAACCCGATTACAGATCCAGTACAAGTTGAAATTGGCAACTGTCAAGGTCTACATAGATTTGTAGTTTGTGATTCAAGTCCAGTATCCCTACTGGGAAGGGACTTACTATGTAAGACAAAATGCTCAATTACCTGTTCCAATGGGGGAATTGAAGTACAAACAAATAGTGACGATGAAGGAGATGAAAGTCAATTACTAGAGGAAGAAGCAGGGACAAATGAAGACTATCCATTAATTACCTTATTACCGGTGCACACATTGATCGACCTACCTGTCGACTTGCAAGGAACAGTGACAGAGAAAGTGTGGGATTTGACCGGGAAAGAAGTAGGATTGATAAAAGGGGTAGAACCAGTCAAAGTTCAGATCAAGCTGAATGCAGTGTTCCCACAGGTGTCACAATATCACATGACTCAAGATGTTCTCATTGAGGTGTCACAAATAATTGCAGATTTTCTCAGACAGGGAGTCCTGAAAGAAGTCTTGAGCAGTCCGTGTAACTCTCCCATAATGGGCTTAAAGAAGCCCTGTGGAAAGGTCCGAATTGTACAAGATTTGAGAAAAATAAATGAAATTGTGATAAAATGCTGTCCTGTGGTACCTAACCCAGCAGTAATAATGTTCCAAGTTCCCTGTGATGCTGAATGGTTTACCGTAGTAGACCTATCACAAGCCTTCTTTTCAATACCACTACATGAGGACAGTCAATTTTTGTTCAGTTTAAAATTTCTGGATAAGGTGTACAGTTGGTGCAGAATTCCTCAAGGGTTTCTGAGTCACCATCCATCTTCAACCAGAAACTAAAAAAGGATTTGGAACCTCTTGTGCTGCCTTTTAATTCAACTCTTGTGCAGTACATCGATGATCTGCTAATTGCGTCTAAGACCAGAGACAGTTGTAAACACGATACCATTGCATTACTAAATCATTTGGGAGAGAATGGACACAAAGTGTCACCCAGAAAATTACAATATTGTCAGAAAGTAGTAAAATATCTGGGACATTTGATTGAAAAAGGGTCCAGAAGGATATCAAAAGAAAGGATAAAAGCTGTCTTGCAAATGAATCCCCCCAACAACAAAAAGAGATGTCAGGATGTTTTTGGGAATGGTGGGTGACTGTCGTCAGTGGATACCCAACTTCTCAATCATTTCAAAGCCATTAATAAAACTGACAGGAAAGGAAATCAAAGATGAGCCATATACCATAACCTTATCAAAAGAAGAACTTGAGTCATTTTTAGAATTAAGAGAGTGCATGTGCAGGGCACCAGCATTGGGAATGCCAGACTACGAGAAACCTTTTCTGTTGTTTTGTCATGAACGTGATGCTTGTTCTTTGTCTGTCTTAACACAGGTCCACGGAGTTGCAAATCGCCCTGTAGCATACTTTTCAGCTACCTTGGATCCTGTTGCAGCAGCCTTACCGGGTTGTTTACGTGCAGTTGCAGCAGTTGGTCAGAGCCTTTTACAATGTGAAGGCATAGTCATGGGATACCCTCTGACAGTAATGGTCCCACATTCAGTTGAAATTCTGTTGACACGAACTAAGACTCAACACATGACAAATGCACGTCTCACTAGGTATGAGACAACCATACTGGGGTCACCTAATGTCACTCTCAAAAGGTGCACTGTACTGAACCCGGCAACTTTACTTCCTAATGAAAATGTTGAGATTAAAGATGGGGAAGAATTTGAACATGACTGTCTTGAGGTGACTGAACTGTGCACCAAACCTCGCCCAGACATACAGGATACCCAGTTAAAAGAAAATGACTGCATTATGTTTGTTGATGGGTCCGGTCTAAGAGATTCTGCAGGAACACTGAGAGCTGGGTATGCAGTATGTACTATAACTGGCATTGTCGAAGCCTCCTGGCTCAACAAAGTATTCTCTGCACAAGTGGCAGAATTGATTGCTCTTACAAAAGCATGCCACGCAGCTGTAAATTTAAAGGTTACTTACTATCTATACTGACAGTAGATATGGATTTGGAATTGTGCATGATTTTGGTCAACTCTGGTCACAGAGGGGTTTTATGACTTCCTCTGGTTCCCCTGTAAAAAACGGCAAACAGATAAGAGATTTGTTGCATGCAATTCAGTTACCTCAAGAAATTGGCGTGGTGAAGTGCAGTGCTCACATCAGGTCACAAGATTTTGTGTCTATGGGAAATGGCTATGCAGATCAAGTCACAAGATTTTGTGCATTTAACTGTATATCGTTTAAAGAGCAATGGGAATTGTTACCACAATCTGAAAACGACACACATTTAAATATGGCATTACGAGTGGTTGACACCTTAGACGAACTGAAAACATTACAAGGTTGTGCAAGCAAAGAAGAAAAACGCTCCTGGCAAAGAATGCAAAGTGTACAAAGAGCTGATGATTTATGGGTTTCAGATGAGGGAAAGTTGGTCTTGCCGAATAGCCTTCTGTCACAGTTTGCCCGGCTCTATCATGGGCAGGCACATCTGGGAAGGGATGTCATGATCAGATCTTTTAAAATTGATTGGTTTAACCCAAAATTCAGGCATGCCGCGGAAATAACTTGTCACCGGTGCGTCATCTGTCAGCAGATGAACGCTGGAAAAGGACCTGTGGTAACTTTGAGCCACATTGGAAGAGCTGGAGGTCCATTCAACAAAATGCAAATGGATTTTATTGAGATGCCTGTCTGTGGAGGATTGAAGTACGTGTTGGTTATTGTGTGTGTTTTCAGTCATTGGATTGAGGCATATCCCACACGTAGGAATGACAGTCTTACAGTTGCAAAACTACTACTCAGAGAACTGATACCCAGGTTCGGGTTTCCGGTTTCTATAGAATCAGATAGAGGGAGACACTTCGACAATGAGATGATTAAACTCTTGTGTGCCGCACTTAACATTGAACAGAAGCTGCATTGTAGCGATTGCCCTGAAGCATCAGGACTAGTAGAGCAGATGAATGGTACTTTGAAATCACGAATGGCAAAAATGTGTGCAAAAACTAATATGACATGGCCAGATGCCTTGCCGCTAGTACTGATGTCTATGAGAAATACCCCAGACAAGAAAACGGGGTTGTCCCCCCATGAAATTCTCATGGGCAGAGCAATGAGATTACCAGCAGTACCTGCAAATGCACTAGTGAATATTACAGATGATATGGTGTTGGATTACTGCAAAGGTTTGGCTGACGTGATTTGCTCTTTTTCTCACCAGGTGGAAGCTAACACGTTGCCACCAATTGGCGATCCAGGTCACTCTCTGCAAGCTGGAGATTGGGTGGTTGTCAAGAAGCACATAAGGAAATCGTGTCTAGAGCCACGCTGGAAAGGGCCGTATCAAGTAATATTGACGACTACCACTGCTGTGAAGTGTGCCGGGGTTCCCAACTGGATACATGCCAGTCACACGAAAAGGGTAACGTGTCCTGTTGAAGAGGAACTTGAAGTTTCCGGTACAGCTACCTTGGAGGGAGGTGACTCAGGTCAGAAAACAGTCTAGAAGGAACTGAAATTTCCGGAGAGCCCACTGAGAACAGCCTTGTCCCTCAAACAGTCAATGAGTTCGAGAGAGGTGACAGAGTGCCTATCTCAGTAGAGGCAGCAGGAGAACTAAGTCAAGGAGAGGTTCTCCCAGAAGTAGACGAATACGGGCTAGAGCCCGAACCCAACTTAGAACCGGAAGAAGAAAGAGAAGGAGAAACTGTAAATACAAACGTGTCAGAGTTTCCTGAACCAGTTGCAGGTCCGTCAAGAGAAAACACCATATCACAAGAGGAGGGTGCTGTCCAATGTCCTGAAGGAAAACATCGAGAAAAGACACATAGAGGTGATAATTGGCCAGACAAATCACATCCTAAGATAAGGGAGGTATCGAATGACACCATAATAGAAGAAAGTGATACCTCACAAGCAGATGATTTAAGTGAAGGGGAACAACAAGGTGAATGAAGATTAAAAAGAAAAAGATTTGCAAACAGAAGATATACAGGTCCCGAATGGGCATATGCTACAACCTCTGAATGGCAACAAGAGTTCCTAGCTTTTTGTTTTGATCGAGAAGTACCAGGCCAATACTACGGCACCTGAATAAGTCAAGAAAATCGTTTGGCTAAATTGAAAACTAGAAAAATAAATAAAAAAAGAGAGATTTAGAAGCTACTGGATGTGACACTGAAAACCTGATTTGACTTTTTAAAGAACCTGATTACGACTAGCTGCTAACCGAATTGACGAAAAGGGTCCTGGAGTGAGTGAAGACGCTGTAATATATGCAGAAGAAAATTTATTTTTTCTCTCTCCTCAGGTTGATTGTCGATCTACTATTCGGATTCTATACAAACATGGCTTACAATAGAAATAGTAGCAAGGGAAGTAAGGTGTGTGGTTGGTTAGGTCTTATAATAGGTATCGTGTGTGCAGTGATAATTGTGGGAGTGATTATAGGAATGCCATGGATAGAGAAAGAAACTATTAACGCTACCTCAAAACCTGAAACTACTACTAAACTAACACCATGGGAGAACTTTGAGCAGGATGCAAGACATATGCATGAGGGAACTAATGCAAAGGGAGAATTATCTACTAATGTCTTCTATCGCTTACTAAATGAATATGTGGAAACTATGGATGCGAAAGATTGTTATGTTTGTACTAAAATTCCTTCATCTGTGCAGGAAGGGGTCATTTATCATAGCCTCCCTCTTACTTATAGAATTAGTTGCAGCTTGCTACTAACAAGATTCTATAATCAAGAGCATGTGCAATATTTTTATTCGAATTTAGATGTTGTGTTTTCTTTTGTGCCTGTGATTGAGTTCTTGAATAAATTAGCTAAAGAGCATGATATAAAAATAGTTAGAGGATTCTTTGAGCCAACACTTACATTTGGCACTGCCTATGCACACCGCAATAATTTGACTTACTTATTGTCACCTGTAGAGAAAAGTTTTTTAGATCACACAGATGATAGACGCAAAGCACTAAAAGAAAGATTAGAAAAAGGATTAGAGAAATGTACATATGCAAATTATTATGCTTACACTGCAATCAAGACACAAGGCAAATTAGCTATAGATGCATTACATGTAGGTAGGCTTTGTGTATATAGACCAAAACCTGATCAAGATAATTTGTTTGTGGGTACGAGTGAATGTAGGCATGTGTTTCTATTTCAGAATAAATGGACCTTTATGCTGAATGGACAAGACCCAGCGATTCCTGGAATCTATTACATCTGTGGGTTAAATGCTTATTACCGTCTCCCTAAGGGATGGTATGGGACATGTTATTTGGGAATAGTGTTCCCAAAGATATACCAAATCGATGACTTAAAACAAATACCTAAAACGTCTGAATTACAACATCCTAGACAAAAACGAGAATCAGTGGCGGCTGTCATTGGTGATATATTTGGAGCTATAATCCCATCAGTAGGGGTTATTTTGAATTCCATGAAAATTCAAAGGTTGTCTACCATAGTGGATAACATGTTGACAAATTTTACAGGAGCTATACTCCTAATGGATACTGAACTTGCTGCAGAAAGAGCTATGACTCTCCAAAATCGGCTTGCTTTAGACATTCTTTTAGCTAAGAGTGGAGGTGTCTGCAAAATGCTTAATGAGCGTCATTGTTGCTCATTTATTCCAGATAACAGTAAGAAAATTAGAAGCATGCTTACTAACCTTACTAGAGATTTGAAGGATCTGAAAGAACCTGGTGTTTGGGAGAAATTTGGAAAAGGAATTGCCCGAGTCGGAAGCTGGTTTACTAACATTTGGAATGGGGTACTTGCAAAAATTCTCATGGGTTTACTGATTGTTTTGATTTGTCTATTAGGATTATGGGGGGCATGTAAAATTAATGACAAAGTAAAAAGAAATTGGACCAAAATAGCCAGACGAAATGAGGAAAGTGAAAGAGAGAAAATGTTCAATGAAATATGGGAAAGTTCTCATAAAGGGCAAGATGTTGAAATGCGCATCATGCGCAAGGTGAAAAACTAGACTAAAGAAAGATTTGTGATGACGAGCGTCATCAGAGGAGGGACTGAGAGAGCGAAATCTAAATATTACCTATTTTAGATGTGAAATGCTTATACTTAACAATGCTGCATTAATAATACTATTCATTGAAATGTATTTTAAACGTGGAAAATTATCGTATACATATACTAATATCAACTATAAGAAATGACTGCTTGTAATATGATTAATTGAATATGTTAACACGTATGAAGATTGCATTTATTGGAATCCATAAGCCTTAAATTAGCGTGAGTCGAAGAATTAGCTGTGTAGCTCTCATATTAAAGCATATTTTTCTGTTTCTCCAGTGTGCTGATTTGCAAAAGGGCCATGACCCAGCATTTGTTCTCTTCTTCGTTTATTCGCAACAATGCTAGTTTTTCTCATCCGCATGCTAGCTGCTTTAGTATAAAGTTTATACATTTTGCAACAAAATAGGGAAACTTCCAAGGACTTTCTGCCATGGAAAAGGGAACTTTTGACCTGACTAACGTGCCAGAAAATGAAGTAACCCCAGATGTGCCACCTACGAAAAACGTCAAATATGAAGACCAATCAAAATGTTATGAGCTATCGTGAAATGACAAGTGCATTACTTAATGTATAATTTGATAGGTTGAAGATAGTGGGGTTAAGTGACTATCCAATAGAATTTTGGGGGAATGTATTTTGAAAAAGGGATAAAAACTCATGACACAGGAGACTCGAGGGCATTAGGTAGGGAATGATATCGATTGCATCCAGAAACTCTGTCACTCTATTTGGTGACTTGAGACTTAGACGAAACCATCCTTATCCATAGACTGTCCCATTTACACTTTCCCTCCTTATGAGGGAAGTGTCCCCTGCTCTAGAGGAGTTAGACTGTTGGCGCTTTACTGATGTCCTGAAGACGAAGACTGATCCTGTATGCTGACTCATTCTGAGGAGGGTAACTATAACGACTGCTATTGTAATTTGTCTAAATGCTTTTTCTTTCTAGGTACCAACTGCTGTATTTTTGGTTAGAAAGCTTAGATAGATGTTTTCCAAATTGGTGTTCTAAATTGTTTTGCATGAAGTCCAACATGCTGATGCCAATTAGCGGATAGATTAGATATTCACCTTGACTGACACCAACGGACGTGACTGACATTGTACTATGCTGAACTGGGCTTATATGATGATCTATGCATTCTGACTTGTGTATCTCTTATGTTAGTGCCTCAATGGTTCTGATCTTTACATTGTCAAACTCTTATCACAGTTGCCATATAGTGACTATGCTTCTTTGCTTCTTGATGTTGAGATTAACACATCTGTTGTTAGATTGTAATCAATAGGGAATAAAATTCACAAAACTTCAACAAAGGTGTGGTTATTCGTGACTGAAAGGTCATGATTGCACCGACAGTTATCTAAATGTCTAAACTGAAATATATTGTGGTGATATATGTTGATAACGTTATTGACATATTGCTTGACATATTGATCAGTTATCTCGTTTTATGGTGTCTCACCACTGGGTTAAAAGATTCATCGGCCTAAAACGAGTACTAATGTGTATAAATTAACATAGAAGGACGAGTTATCAAGTGCAAGCAAGATTTGGCGTCCCCCAAGAGCGATTTCCAGTCGCTCAGAGGATATCTGTCTATTTTTCTAACACAGTCGGTGGTGACTGTTCGCAATCAGAAGGCTGCCACTCAAGTCGAAAATCTAGTTGAGCGACAGCAAAATCAACTGTAGTAGCTGCACCCTCTGGCATGCTGTGTGGTGCAATTTGTGCTGATTTTTCAGCATGAACATGCTCCCATGCTGTATGTCTGCCCGTTGGCAGAACTCTGCCGAAACCGTCTTAGTTTTTATGTAATTCAAACTGCAGTCTGTGGGGGGCACAATCCTCCAAACTGGTGCTCCACGAAGACATCATCACAGTGTACCTTAAGAGGAGGGGCCATCAATTGGTCTCCCCACTCCTCCCCTACATGTGAATCTGCAGGTTCCACACACTTCTAATCATAGCCTCGTCATCAGTAATGGTACCAATCTACAAATGAGCAAGCCAGGAGTTTTAACTGAGAGCCACCATTAGCAACAGCCTAACTTTAAACACCTGGAACCAGACATTCATCAACATCATCACTCTTCGTAATTGCCTAGTTAACTCCAAACTAACTCATCTTCGATAGTGTTTTGGCATTTAAGAAAAAAAAAAAAACTGTTGCTGATATTGCCAGAAAGCATTTCATCCACTGGATAGGACACGTCAGGAAGAAGCAAAACTGGTCGCCGTTATCCAGCCTCCAAGGTCTCAGGCAATGGATGCCAGCAGCTTAGTTAGTGAGATTATCGGGGCTTTGTCAGTGAGATTCAAGGGGTGTGATTAGCAAATTCCACAGCTAAAAAACAGCATGCTTAATGGTGGATAGATGACCAAAGTTTGGGATACACTGTAACCCCTGAGGAACAGGTTCAGTACTTATTTACTTTAGGTGGGCCTCTGTCTAAGTTCTATTTAAATAAGTTAACAGGTTAAAAACTTTAAGTCAAACAAAGATGTCGAGAAAAACCAACAAAAGCATATGAGACCAGACTCAAGGCCCCCAGACCAAACTCTTAGGCCACAAATACGTTTAATAGAGGGCAGGGATGTGTTGCAACAGAATTAAAAAAACAAATATTAAAAAAAAAAAAAAAAAAAAAAAAACACACACACAGCAGGTGGCCAGAGTGGCGCTATGGCCCTCTTCTGTTTTATCGGCCGATATAAAGGGCCCATTGTCGTCAGGAAAAAAAAAAAAAACAGTTGAAAATATTAGCACTATCTTCTCTGACTTTTACCATAGTCATGGCCATTACGATATTCCTGTGAATGCTTCTGAGAGAGTCAACTGCTTACTTCAGACTCAATGCTAACAGCAATCCAGTCCCTGGTGCCTGGGTGTTAATCTATTGTTGTACCAAACGGGGACGCCAATGTTGAGAGAGCAAGTTTACAATAAGGCTCTCATTAGTCATCTTTCAGGCTAAGAATAGGTAATTCTTTCAGACAGCAATAATTTAAGTGCAAACCTTTGCACAACACATAGTACCAAAGATCTAAGTGAGGGTGAAATTAGAAATCTACAATAATCATAATTCATAATTTAAAAGGTTAACGTAAAACCTTCGGCAAATTGATTTGTTATGTACCTTCCAAAAATCAGTGCCTGACAGACCCATCATAAAGGCTGAAAACAGGACTATCATCATAATTCAAGCACTGGAATATTTATTCAAAAATGGACTGAGAGATACTTAGAGTATTGTTTACTGCAACTGATACATTCCTTGGGGATGTAAACGTTTTGAAGCATTTATAAAGTTGTGCCAAGTGTGGGTTTACACTCAGAATTGTATGGGTATACTTTTTTCATGCTACTGTAGTTTAAAATAATTCATTATGACAAGTTAAAGTGTCTTTTACTGGCTTATGTTAACTAGGCCTTAACGCCAACATATTCAAAATGGAAGTATCCACCTGCATAATCACGGATTATTACAGCATCACACAAATCACAAGAAATGATGCTTATTTCCACTGAGGTTATTCCTAAAGAACATTTATCCAACATAGTAATGTTACAAGTCAAGGTCGCTTCTGTTAGCTCATTGTACTGTACTCATTCACAATAGTTTACTGCTGTTTTGTAACTCATTTGTTCTGCCATCTCTGGATGACATTGCCGTAGAGGGACTGAATCAATTTTTATGTAAATAGTGCTGCGATGGTAAGGCAATAATATGTTTTATAAAATTGTACGCTGATTTGCTGAAATTGTAAGTCTATTGCTCACACCATGGTGATTTAGCACCTTCTATGAGGTTTCCTGTATAAACCCTCGATTTTCTGATCCTATTAGGATTGCCGTCTGATTTCTTATCGATTTTGCGATCATTTGATACTTAGATTTTTTTGATTTTACAATTTATTCTTTAATTTGCCTATCTCTGAGAGACATAATGGAATTGAAATAATGCATCTGCAATTACAATTTCTTGTACCGCACTTTAAATTTTATGTAATACGTAAAACATTTTTTTTAAAAAATTCTAATTCTGCCATAGAATTCACTTAGTTTGTCCTACCTAATCAACTGTATTTGTTATAAGCTGTCTGATGCCTTGTCTTAGGCCTCAATTTCATGAGGCAATTTATCCTAACAGCGTGCCCCGATTTATCAACCTGTGAGCACGCTGTTTAGGTTTCTTTTATTAGGGTGTGAAAATGTAGGTGCTAGGGGCAAGCAGCCATTAAATCAGCATTTTGGACTCCTACGCATGGGCTCTTGATAGAAACAGAAAGCTTGTCCTTCATCCGTGAAGTCCAACTTCACACTGTTTTGGGAAGCTAACAAGCCCAGGCATTAATAAGAATTCTGCAATATATTTTTCCTTGACCATGAAATTCAAAGTGTGAAATGGCTACTGTTTAAGTCTACTTATGTCTTTCACCACGACCAATTTGGCTGTGTGAGGACACCTATAGAACAAGTCCCTGAAGGGGGAGAAACTTCATCATAAGAATCCCAGGCACATGGCATTTTAAAACTTGAGTCCTGAAGCAGCCTCCGAACCTTGACCAGTTAGGGGCCTCAGGAGGATTCAGATGTTCAAAGATGTTTTCAATGAGTTTTCTCTTACCAATTCTTGAATATTTACTAAATGGGTCAAGGTATTTTTTATTACAGTTTAATAACTTATTTTTATTGTGTTTAATTGAAGTTACTATAATTGTATCTTTATTTATTACCCACATCTTTTGGTGATGATCAGACAACATATTTTAATATTTTACCCCCTTTTGTATGGGTCTCAAGTTATTTGGGTTTGTGCTAAGTATTTATTACACCTCACCCGCACCTCCTGCAGATTTAAGCCTTTGAGACTGGCCAAGCTACTGACAAGTTCATTGAGTAATCTCTACTTTAGTGAACCTCTGGTCAAACGTAGTCAGCAGAATTCAAATTTCAGAGAGCCTTAAGCCTCCAATTTTTATTCTGCTGGAGATTTTTCACACAACAATGAGCCTACATGACAAAGGATACTATAAGGAAAGACTGGGAAATAAAAGGTCAGCATTCTTTTTTTTTAACACTTAAATGCCACAGGATAATTTTTTCATGACTATGTTAATACTTTGACATTTTATATTTTATAAAATATACAATCTATTAGAAGTTTAACCTGTAAGGAGCATAAAATAAATCACGTGTTCATTTACTATCTTCATAATATTTGTTGGGTATCTATTTAATCAGATTTTAATTTAAGTCTGCTTCGACTGGTGTAGTGCTGAGATACCTTTCTTCTATTAAAGAAATATATATTATATATATATATATATATATATATATATATATATATATATATATATATATATATATGTCCAGCCCAATCTTTCTTCATAAACAAAGGAGACTAGGATCGTTATCATTACCTGCTTTCAAAAAGTAGGGCTTCCTCAAAGTTCACACATTCTGTCATGAGGACCTCTTGGACTTGTGCAGTTCCTCCAGTTTTACCTCCACTTAGCTTCAAGCATATATTTCATATTTTGTTTTAGTAAGGCTGCTTCTACCAATGATTTTAATGTATTTTATCAGTTTGCTTTTATCCTAGGGATACAAAGAACAAGCTGCTTGTTTAGTTAGCCTTCGTACAACATGTAATCAGTACTTTCTATTCAAGGCTGAGAACCACATGCACAATATGCTAGTTCTTGAAGCTCATTCAGGAAACAGCTTCTAACATCTAGTCAATAGCATTGCATCATGGCCGTGCTTCTAACATAATATGGTTTATTATATGAACGTTGCACTGACCCAGAATGGGCAGAGGCCATTCCAGCCATGACCGTTGTGGGACAAATGCTGTGTTTGACATGCAGCTCTGCTAGCACTAACAAGCCATCCCCGAAAGGACTGCCATTTACACCTCAGGCTAACTCCTCACACTGTCTCCAGGTATGGGATGGGGCTTAGATCGGTGTAGGCAGAAGTGTACACCCGCTATGCTCTCGAGTATAGGCTTAGGTTGGAACTTCTAGAACCTCTATAACATCTAGATTCACATTCACCATATTTGGATTGTTTATCCTTTTTACCATGTCTATAATGCTGATTACTTTGTTTTGTTTCATCTGCTTAATTATTGCAGCTCATTCCCTGTATGCTAGAATGAAAGTGTTTCAATAAATGTATTGAATACTTACCTTGCACCTCTCTTGTCTCTTGCCTGGGCATACAGGAGTAATACCAAGAAAGGGTAAGCTCTGTTTCCACAACTTCCCAGGGTAATCAGATTGTCATGGTTAGGCTGCAACAATCACCTTTCACCCTGGTTAGTTTGGGGGTTCAGGTAAGACACTGTGAGCTAGCCATGATTTTGGCCAACAGATTCTAATGGTGTGGCTGGCTTTGTCTCCCACATTCCGAAGTTCTAGTGTCCTAGTGCTTAACTTGAGCTGGTGGATTCCGGTGCTCGGCATTTAAATTCAACACCAGCATTTATGATAGCGGTTTGTGGAATTTAAAGATAAGCAGAACAACAGTTGTTTATTATTTTAATAGGCATTTAAAACAACTAATAACTTCTTCCAAGCCATTCTTAGAGCCTTGGGGGACTTGAACAATCTGACCTGAAACACTTGTGGCAGTACAATGGTTAGTAGGTGTGTATGTACCGTCATTGGCAGCGCTGGCAGTGGCAATGGGTGGTGCAAGCTGCAGTGCCATCCTGACGAGGGCCCTGGAACGTATCTTTTTTATTTTTATTTTTACATATTAAGTCTAGTCTTATACACAATCATAATATCATAGAAGGAACCATATAACCATTCCTTTCAGTAAACTGCTTTCAATAGTGCAGCAAACCCCCCAGCTCCACTGGATTCCTGACACACAGATTTGAGGTAGGTTGCACTGCACAATTATTTTTGAAAGGGATCATAGCCATCTACTTTAACTATTTGTGTTTGCACTATTAAATCTCAGACTGTCCTTCAGACTGACAAATCAGCAAGAATTTGGAATCAGAAAAGTGAAAGTTTTGCCTGTTTTACTACACAGTCTTGTTACAAAAGTTTTGATTTGAACTTCATGACAACGCAACTTAAACCTTAACATAACAGATTTAATACTAGATGAGGAGAACAAGGGGAAGGAGACAAATGAGAATAGTATGCAACTTTGCAAAACAAGTATGAATTCAAGTGAAAGTTTGTTATTTATTGATCAAAGGGTGCAGATTATCAGGACTTAAAGATGTATGCTTTTCTGGAACTGGAAAAGCTATTCTTACATTTCATCCAAAATAAAATATTTATATTCAGGAGTTGGAAAAAAAAAACTCAAAACTATTTTGGGAGTGGTGCAGCTTAAATGTCAAATACTTTTGACAGAAGGATACGATTGTTTACAACAGCTCCCTCACAGTATTGTCACAGTTTAATAGGTAAGAGGCAACTATCAAAAAGTCCAAGTAACAGACTAGTTACTACAATTTTGCAAGAAAAATGATTCTTGACAGCAGAATAGGCAGACAGATAACAGACGTGCTTAGCTTTCTACATTAAGCAGACCACACAAGGCTGATGACAGGTGTAGACAAGTTCTGAAAGTAGTAAGCAGGGTAGACAAAACCTATTATGGTCCCAAATTAGGTAGAAAAGCCTCCAAATCTCTGAACCAGCCAGAACAACAGATCCTATAGAATAAGTAGATGGACATGTTCAATTGAAAATGATGAGTTAAGACACAGATGATGCAAAATTTTGCATAAGTAATAATTAGATAGGGCATTAACGTGTCAGTATGAGGAATTACTAATCTTTAGCATCAATAGTCAAGTTTTCTAAACTTTGGCACACAAAGTCTGGACTACTTATATACACGTCAGCATACAGGAATCAAGCCTGACTGACTCACAGCCAAGCACATGGCCATAAACAAAACTCTAATACTAGTATTTAGACCAACGTAAGAACTGGCTCCTTACTTTTAAGCACCTTATTACTCTATTCACCGACTCAAAAGTTTAGATTGTTAATCACAATCGTCTGTCTTCACCAAATACACCCTGGGCTGCCTCCACAATCATTGCGTTCTACCTTCTAGGAATCTTTATACTGGAACTCCCTACCGCCACACATTTGGGCAATCCACTACCTCCAAGAGTAAAACATCACAGTGAAAAGTCATTTACTGCAACTGTAAAGATGCAAACGTTAACCAACAAACTCTTTTGTAAATATGTGCAGTTCATGTTTTCCTAGTTGATTTGCTAATAGGTATTTTTGCCTTCAAAAATCACATTACTCGCAGATAGGATATGTTGGTCTCTGCCAACCACACAAGGGGGCAACCTTTTAAACTTAACTGTTGTGTTGCCTATGGTCAATGTCACACTCTTGCTATGCATAATATTTTTTTGCTCGAATTGGCATTGCACATGAATCAAAGATCATGTTATACTGCCCTTCAATGCAGATCTGTGTAATTTTCACTGATGCTTTGATTAGGGTCTCTTAAACTCGATTGTTTGCTCAAATATGTTCAGTGCTTCTCCCTCTCTGCTCCTCCCACGTGAGCAGAACATCTAGCCTGAAATGTATTTGTACTCTGTTTTCAATAATTCTGTAAGTATGGACTGCAGAGAGCTTAGTTGATCTACGTAAAGGGTTGGTAAGGATGTAAATCCTTAAATGTTAACGAGTTATCAGAGTGTTATTTTAACAACATACATCCACATTATTGGTGTGAAGTTCTTTATAGAATTCAAAGTGTGAATTTCACACCCTTTAGTTGAAAGTTTTGCTGCCATGACAGCCACTTCTGCAAACATGAGCAGAGACATATTTTGCTAGCTTCAATGTATTTTAAACTGTATGTTGGTCACTTTTTCAAAACACCTGGCTAATCCAATGTATTCATGTGGAACCAAATAACGATCAATCTATAAAACGAACAGCTGTTTAAATGAAGTTGGTATTCTGGAGTATTGATAAGTAAGCGATCTAGATTGGTGCATGCAGAAGCTTACTTTTTAGGTGAATATTGTAGTTTTCTTTCATAAACATATTTGATATTGTTTATAGCCATGCTTCAGGACAACCATGACTCCATTAAGTAATGGCTTACTGATGATCATTGAACAAGACCATTAGAACACAAAATAGATCACAAGGGCATAATCGGAATTTCATCGTTCCGGAATCAAAAAGATGAGTAAGATTAACATCTCATCTTTCGCCAGGCACTGTATACTATGGTTTCCATGTCACCCGACATCTTACAACCCAACCCTCTGTTTACATGCAGCGTTTGCTACTGTTTCAATATGGCTTCACAATGTAAAATGGTTTTCTTTCCTTAGCGGAGGTCTGCGTTTTAAAAACATTTGCACACTTAAAAAAACAAAAACAAAAAACAAAAAAAGAATAAGAGATCACATTTCTTTCTTATTTTGAATTCTGCATTATAAAAAACATGTTTATATATAAATACTAATTATAACCTTTTTTTTTTTTTTAATAGAGGACAAAAATAAAGAGGGGCACATTTTTGAAGCACCAGACTTTAATCACTAATTCTGCTCCTGCAAAATTTAAAAAAGAGCAAATGGAGAGCAAGTAGTGATTACTCCTGCTTCAAATCGTAAACAGTTTGTTTTAGAGCAGATTTCATTACACCAAGTCTAGCAAATCTACCTGACAGTTTGAGAATCAAGGAACTAGAAGATATTTGAATTAACCAGAGACACAGAAACCAGCACAGTGGAAAAGCCTACGTATCTGTATAAAGGGATCAGCTACAACTCTGTCTGTAGGACATATGGTCCTGGCCCCTTGATATACCTCTGTAAAAAAATTGTTGTCCAGAAATCTTCATTTTTGATTTGCGTTTTTGTATCATTAGAGAAGTAATTTATCTAGGGTAGACGTTAATCCGTGATGATTTGTTCTGGATGACATTTTTAAGTATGGCATATGTATTACAGTGATGATGCAATATTTCAGGAACCCAGGACCTTTATACTTCATTTTGGTGTCAAAACATAGGTTCTGGGGTTCAAGTAGTCTTACAGAGACAGACAATAACTCCTCAGGGCAACACTCCCGCCATTTTCTAAAATAGCTGTTATAATAGAGGAAGAAGAGACATATATAGAAATGAAACAAATAATGGTTCGAGTATGAAAAAAATAATGTTTATCATTTGTGTTTTAGACCACTTTCATAGTTCACTTTGTTTCACCAATCGCTTGGGATACATTTGCAGAAAGTTGAACATCTGAGTAGAGCATATCGACAGGGACATCTTTTTGTAGAACAGGTTTTGCAAATACATGTATGTGTAAGCTCTCTGGGTAAGAGGCTTTAAAAATTTCATAGGTTTTAGCAACCCAACAATATCTTCCCAACAAAATTCACATGGATTTTTCTCTACATATGCATGACCCAAACATTTACAAATCTTCAGATCAAGCAGAAAGCTCCTTTAATGTGTCCACACACAGAATATGACGTTGGTGGAAGGTCACTTAGCGGGACTGATCTCTTGAACTCACTGTACTGTACCAATCATTAATCAAGAGAAACAACCTGTACCTAGAAAACCTTATTTTGTATAGACCATTTTCTTATTGACCTTACTTAGTAAACTCTTTGAAAGAACATCACAATATTTCTCAATTCTAAGAAGACATCCAATTGCTTTCAGACTGGTTAACAGGATTCCACCCCGTAAGAGGTAGAGTTTCTACTTTATTCACATTACTAAAATGACCTAAAATACACTGTAAACAAAAGGGTGCAGTAGCACGTCTCCAAAATTGCTCTGCAGCTTTCAACACAGTTTTACTGTCAACCCTTAATTCACAGACCCAAAGAAATAGTATAACACTTGCGTTGAACTCCTCAGACATTGGTGAGAGAGTTAACATGATGAGATATCATTCTAAATAAAAAAGGAGGTCCACAAGGATCTACCAACTCTTCTCTTTCATGCATACAATAAAACCAATACTAGAGCTACTGATCGGTTTTGACCTTATGTGCTTCAATCATGCAAATGACACAAATAATACTTAAATTGGACAACTGCAAATAAATACAAAACTGTATACTAAAATAGCACATGTAAGCTATAGCCCCATGAATGAACTCCCCAAATGGATAAACTAACCACGTCAGCCTTCTACTTTAAGGTGACATCTGTTACATTTTTCTCGCATCTTGGCTGTCCACAAAAGGTTCTGGCATCATTATCTCTCATCCTCTCAAACGAGGATTAAACAAATGTGCAATATCACAGGATTCTCATCTCAGCCATGAGGTGAGTATCCAATGAATTCAGAACGCTGCCATAAGATTACTTTTTCATATATAAAACACGCACAGCTATTTCTCCTGCCATGAAGGCTCTCCACTGCCTAACTATTTTGTATCAATCAGAAGGCAATACACAAAGGATCTGAATTCCTCCAGATGAAAATCAATAAAAAAACACCCATTCTAAGAATTTACATTACACACTAGCACCACAATAAATCATTCCATATTACAAAGCAGAGATTTCTCTGTACAGACTTCTAAATTATGGAATCCACTCCTAGAAAAAACATTAGTCACTGGCAACCATCTGGAATTTAGAAGAATGGTCAAGAGCAGACTATTCCCAACCTTATTATCATGAGTTTCCTCACATCTTCTACAAAACTGGACATGCAGCATGAATACAAACTGCTATATTTGAAATCAGAAGCTCTGGACAATTTGAAAGGATCTTATGCAAAAACTCAATCAATCCTACCTGCTGAGAAGACCTTACTATTACTCAGTCTAGTAAAAATGTGCATTAAAAAAAAATACAATCAAGCATGGAACTATTCAGCTTTTTATACTGCTCAGTGCTCAATGTTGTATAAAACCCAATAAGTTTTCACCCGCTGCAGTGCATAATCACCCCACAAAACAAAAAAGTGTGATTTATACTTCTGCAGGTCCTGCTCCCTTTACTCGACTCCCATTCTAAACTGCAGGTCAAAGCTGTATGCTCTCTGACATACTTTTCCACATATACTTCTGTGAAATACCTCTGTCTCAACCAACAGCCCACAGACCTTTCTTTTCACAAACTGAGAGGCATTTGATTGCCATCTCTCAAACGTCCAGGCTTCATCTACCCTATCTATTCACCACACCAATCATTAGCACAACCATACTTCTGAAGAGCCTGCAAGCCATTACTTCTAACACCGTGGGGAGAGCTTCTATTCATGCCACCATACCACTCATTCACATGAACATCTCCTCTTTCTTCCCCTAGCGAAGACATCTAAGTCTCTCTGATTCCACCCCAAATGAACTGAGGTAATACCTGTAATGGTTTAGTCTGAAAGCACAAGGCAAAAGTCACTAACCCAAAACCCATTAAAATCCCTACTCTTGAGTTCTGCAATAGTGTGCTATTCACCATAAAGTGCTTCAGTGCCTCGGCAGGGGTAGTAAGCACTATATAAATGTAGTTACAATACTACAATTGAGGACAAACCTAAAAAGCCACTTGTCAGATCCTATCTAAAAGATCACATTCATATACTGAACCATTACTAATGCTGGTATGCCCAGCGTGTTTCATTTTCAATATTTTTACTCTTCCTCATTTCCATTTTTCTTCTTACATGCCAAGTCCTCCGCTTTCTATGTGGCTTCCTCCATGCTAGGTTTCATGAATAAATAAAAAATAAACAAAATCAGAGTTAATGCAGGGGTCATATACATCCTCAATGGTAGTGCTTTTGACAATATGAGAAGCCTAGCTCTGAATTACATGACAATGATCTTTAGATTTTGGGACAAGCCTGCATAGAAGGCATTGCAGTAATCCACTTAGACATTTATAATAACCTTGGCCATCATTATTAGAGTTTTGGCAAAAATGTGGTCTTTTACATGTAAAAAAAGCTTGAGGATTGGGTCAATGAGATGAAAACTGTATTAAACAGGGCAATTATAAGAGGCAGGACATCATCTAAATACACCTCAACAAATTTCTCTTTATACTCTAGACGAACTGCATTATTTTCAACGTGCCTGTTAACATAGATTCCCTGGGTGTGAAGTAACCTTTGATGGGAGGCACAAAGCAAACTCAGTTTTGGCATGGTTACTCCTCCAGCTTAGCATGTCCTTACAAAAAGCAGAACGGAGCATAATCTGATACCAGTTACCAGTCAATTAAAAAAACAAAAGCAAAATATCACGTTAGATGTTAAATCGAAAGCCATGCTAAGAGAGGACGTAACACAAGAACACGACAAGTGCATTAATTCGGTGACTGATGGAGTACTCTGTGCATGCCAGTGCCATGTGATTTTTCCACTTTGTTCAGACCTTGAGGAAACAACAGAGGAGTTCTTCCATTGTCTTTTGTGGCTTGGGACTATGGCGCACCTATACATCATAATATATATTACAGAGTTGGCAAAACTATCTCTGTAGTTAATAGCTGACAGCTTACATGGAAAAGTTGTTTTATTGTTTAAAACTCTGCCACTAAATGAGGAACCACCATAAAACTTAAAAATAATCCAGTTTAGATCCTTCCAGCAAGCTTCGAGCAGATCCTTCGTGGAGGTTCAAAACAATAGCATTTCCCCATTTTAAATCCCAAAGGAAAGATTGCTCCCTGTCACAGAAAGTACACCTGACAGGAATTAAACCAAGCTTCCGAAGAAACTAGAACTTTCCTCAGAATATTCACAACATACAAATTTGTCAGGTGAGCTGGAAAGGGGTCAATTAAAGAGTTATCTGGACTCCTAATTTGGAAATTTGCCTCAATAAGGTTCAAAGGACAGTTCACATAAAGCCCCTGTCTCGTATGAGGAATTTTTTTTTCTCCTGTCATTTTCAGGTCCCCATTCTCTGCACTAGTTTCTCAGACCAAAAAACTAATTGGCATGGTCAGAGAGAAAATGTTCTCTTGTGGCCTCTATTATAAACCCGTATTATAGTCCTCGTGTTTTGATGGGGGGAAAAAACACAAAAGGGTTGTTTTAGGGCAGACTGACTCCTACGCCTAGGTGGTGGGTGGGAGGGGCGTAGGTATCAAAGGAATTCCCCTTTCATAAAGTTTACATAATAAAAATAAATATATATCTATAATATGCCCATTTGTAGTGTGGGGTTTGAGAACTCAGCATAGGGTTCACAAACCTAGAAAGGGACAGACTACAACAGAATTGCATCTATGGTCACAGACTTATGTTCATGGGTTATGAGGCTCCTGCGTGGGTGTTTGGCCTCCTTTTATAGTTTGCTGATCCTGTGGAGAGCTTCAGAATTATTAAACTTGTGGACCTATGTGCCCACCCCCCAACCCCCACCCCCCCGACTGCAGACACTGACAAGTTCACAAACTGGACCTATGTTATGTTCTCACCTTATTATGAGGACCCTGCAGAGAATTTGAAGACTGTACTAACTATTTGAGTGTGTCATGAGTCAACTGATTTGAAAATAAACCTCCGAATTATGGACACATTTGGCCACGAGTTATATTATTAAAAAGTACAGGATAACTTAATTACATCTGTGGTTTAGAAGTGGGCTTGGATCAGATTTCAATGTACAGGTGAACTGAAACTTTTTAACAATGTGCTGGGTCCACATACTTGAACCAGAGTCAATGACCTAACATCCTTCGCAAAAAGGGTAAGACTTCTTAAAGTCTGCTAATTATTTAGAAAGTTTAACAGCATTCTCAGGATTAAACTACCATATATCCATTCCAGCCCATCAGAAAGAGTCTGTCCCATAGCAACAATAGCTGTATCATCCATTTTGTAAGAAATAACGGGATGCAAGAAGAGGTACCTACAAGACCTCTAACCAAAAATCAAGAAGGGACAGGAAACTATGTACTCCTTTTGGCACACTGGACATGACTTAACACCTCCGATCGAAACATGACAAGGAGCCCTTGATGTTCCAGCAGGAATGGACAATTTACAACCACCCACCTGAGGCAAAGACATCAGAAAGGCTGCAAAATGCTATGGTAGAAGTCCTGCAACAAGGACAGCAGGAAAATAATACACGTTAAAATCTTTACTCTTATAGCGCATGGTGTGAAAACATGAATTTCAAATGAGAAGGAGAAAGATCACTATAAAAAAAAAAAATCAAAAAAAAAAAATCTGATGTTTGTAAGCGGCCATCTGTCACCAAAGCAGCACCAACTTTCAATAACAATACATGTTCAGGCCCTGTGGACAATGAATGGATGGTTGTATGCAAGGCATAGTCAAAAGCCAGACCCTGAGGTCAACCTCTGCAGCTTGCACAGCAGGGAGTTTATACACTAGCAGCAGGCTGGACATTTCACCTGGCTGAAGGGCTCCATCGCATAGATATGTTTCATAATGCTTTTCAGGAGACCTCTGTTTTTGGGAATCAATAGAGGTACAAAATACAACTAAATGTAGGTGCGGTGGGATCAATTGCATTTCATAAGAGATGTGAGAAACCATTTTTCTTATCAGCCCGAGAGTAAATAACTTTACAGCATCAAGGATTTAGACATGGAAAGGAAATTCCTGTCATCTATATACATGTCCGTGCTGTTGAGAAATGTCACACAAGTGCCTAAGATGTTGAACACGAAAGAATAAAAGTTTCAAAAGGCTAACCATAATCTGGCATTGAACTTGACAATCACCATTTGTTCTGCCAAGAGAAATGTAACAGAGAACACCTTCCAGAATCTGCTAGGTTATTTTCCTGGTGCAGGTTAAAGTATGGAAGCAGAATGGGGCTGAGAATGAATAATAAAGGAGACGGAAGACGCAAAAAACCCATACCGCTCAGCCATGTTAAAAATTATAAATAACACGGGCATAAAGGAGCAACAACCACCAATCTGTGACTCATCACATCCTCTTAGTCTACAATCCTAGTTACCAGAACTCGACCAAGTTAAAGAAAAACCTCCAAGCTGGCAAACTATCTTAATACATTCTAAGTGAATAAGAGCAATAGGTCCTGCATCTATGTATTCCTAAGTGTCAAACTGGTAAGAAGCTAATGGTAATTCCTGCCAAAGTAAGTGGACAGGCTAGAAGGGTTTCACGAACAATGAGGAAAAACCATGATGAGGAATAAGTACTGCAGGTTGCACTCAACACACAAAATTGACACATCATCTCTAGCTAGTATGTGTTCAAGTATTGACATTCTTAAATTAATCATCTTCTTTGAAAGCGGTTTTAAGATTGTTGGTCCAAATTCATTAGATGGCTGGTTTGCAGGTGCCATCCACCTAACCTCTGTAACATGCTAATTAATACTTAAAGACTTTGAAAATGTGTTACCTTTGAAACTGTTGCTTCAGCTTCACTACTTGAGGCATCTTGTTAACTGCAGCTTGCTTGTTGAGGCCTAACTATTAGTTGTGGAATAAACTACTGCAGGAATGACAAACAGGTCTCAATCTACTTTCAAACCAAAAAAAAACTTTAGTTATGTTTCATTTACTGGTTTTCCTAGTGATTCACTGATAAAGTGCTGCGATCAGAAACATAGTTGGTTGAAGGCCAACAATAGCTTCGTTGTTGTCATAGTTTATTTGCAGATCAAAGATTCGCATAAAAAGGGTCATTTCCATTTGAAAAGCAAGGATAGTCCATTTCATCTTGCCTACAGTTGTTTATAATAAACGTAATGTCTGCCAAAAGGGTGTTATACATGACGTTGTTCCAGACTCCAAATTTATACTTTGGTAGGAGCACGGAGGAAGAAGAATCATCCTGGTGCCTTATCTTAAGTTTGCAGACACGCTGTGCTAATTACCATCTTCTACCACATTCTGCAAACTGGATGTTGCCGGAAGTATCTTTGAGATATGGGGAGCACAGACACGCAAACCACTATGGTTGTGGTAGTACCTAAGGGGCTGACAGCAGGTGGGCCCCTGCCCCTATAAAGACTTGAAAACGTACACTTTCCTTTAATGCAAATGAAATGAATGTTTATTATTGTAATGAAGTCAAGTTGTGCCACTGTGGTCCACCTTGGTTGAAATACACAGTTGAAAGGAAGCACAATTAATATGGCTTTGGGTATAAACAGACTGGTAATAAGCCCCTTGATTGCAGAACAAAACACTTACACATCTTCAAAATGGCTGCTGTACTTTTCTTTCTGTATTTCCAGAATGGCTATCTAGCTAATCAATGCATCATCAAAGTCCATGAGTTTGAAGTTTCTGAAAAGGCCCAGAAAGACCTAATAGACCCAATGCACAGGAGATCTGCATCCCTTGTGCCTGGGTGCTAAATGTTCAGTAAGCATCAACCAACCCCAGTAAGTCGCACACTTTTTTCCTTGCTTCAGACATCATCTACAACTGGCTATGGCCCAGGTAACTCCCTAATCCGAAGAAGACCCAGAGTGGCTATTCATGTGCACCCTGGGGGTCTACTGAACAACTAAGATTTGGGTGCAGGAAGATGGGAGTACATTTATGGGGAGTGTGAGCCCACTGATTCACAAGGTTTACCGAAGCAACTTACAAAACAATATATGGGTGCTTTCTCTAAACTTGGCTGAGAAAAACATGTTTAGTTAAATTATTGTGGTGTCAAAACAAGTCAAACGCTGCTCTAGCAACACCAGACTTGTGTATCCCAGGAGTTTTTGGCGTGCCAGTACATCAAATTTTCATTTCAGTCAGAAAGGACAAAAGAGCAGGAGCTACTCAGCTGGGTACCAATGTTCAAATACGCCCAAACCAGACATTTGATTATTTAATATTTTAACATGTTTGAGCTATTATTGATCCTACCGTGTCTAGTAACAAATTGTTTTTAGAGGGACTTTGCCCAAATTCAATATTAAAAACTGCTTTTCACTGAGTTGCTACCACATCTCATTCCAGGCTGTGACTAACAAATTACCAAATGGGAGATGGGGTTACTTTAGGGAGACATATATTCAAAAACAATGAGTCTAGGAGTTAGGGGTGATTGCGGTACGAGTGTTGCGCGTCTTTATTCTTTATTTCTTACTGCTACGCACAGAGTAATATTGTAAAACAGATACAAAGCTGTAACGAACGTTTACTGAAACGCACTAATAAAGTTTGCAGTACATCCAATGTTAACTTGTACACCCACCTGATTGCCATTAAACGACTTTGATGACTGTGAACTGCACACTGAAAACTTTAAAGCTAGTTGAGAATAAATACAATTTTACAAGCTCCTTTTCTAGAGTATAAATAAATATAGTTGAAGCACGATAATGTTAGCACCTCGACATTGTTTACTTAACATTAACTATATCCTATTAATTACCCTCTACAATGTGCAGCCTTTATGAGATGTTCTTTTTTGGAATGCTTTTGCAATGCTATGCCAGAAGTGCTTACTGAAGGGAAATTAAATTAGAATGCTGTCTGTAGAGGACAATGGTGAGCAGATCCTCATTAAGGGACATAAAGAGTGCGTCCTGGGCCATCGCCGGTTCTTTACTGTAACAGAATGAATAGTTCTGTGAGGCTTTGAGGGCCAGTAAAATCACAGCATTTGACAAGGGGTACACAAAGGATGTTACCAGCAGATCACGATTGTGTGGATGCTTTGACCGAGGGGCCTAGTCGGATACAAAGGAAACAACTTGTTTTTCCACAAACTCAGTGGCATGTCACTTTCCTTGCTAAATCACCATAATTTCCATGATAAACGCAGGTTTGCAGATTATTTTTATGACGATTAATAACAGCATTTGGCCCATTTTAAGCGCACCCAGAATCGGCAGGTAGGGGAGCAGACGCACATGGAAATGATGTCACGTGTCTAAGATAGATTTGGGTAAGTGGAAAAAATGCAGAACTTATGTACTCTGTATAATAAATAAATAGGGTCCAAAAATGATTTGGAAGGTGCTGGTAGGGCTGCCTGATGCAGGGATAGCAGAATGCCAAAGTTGCCTTGCCATGATTCTATCTCAAAACTTCTTCCTTCGTCACCAATACTTCTTGTCAGTTTATCTCACTCTTGAGTTTTTTTTATCCCTTTACCATTTGTTTCGTATCTTTCTCTTCTTCTCCGTTTCTCCCTCTTCTGGCGTTATCTACTTTGCCATAGATCAAAGTCAGATGATGACAGATAAGTCCTGACCCCCAACAATGAATGCCAGTGCCCACCACCTACACAAAATAAGCATTAGCAATAGAGGATTAATGTAGGATTAAAAACAAGGTCTCTTGGTTTAGGAGTCCTTAGGCTACATCTAATATTAGATATTTTACTTCAGAGCTAATTGGCTTGCTTGAATCGAAAAAAATGCCATCCTGGACAAAGTCTAATTTATTGATATGCAAGTTGCCTTATATAGTAAAGTTATGCGTTGATAGGATTATTATTTATTTTACTAATTAATGTTCACCAAAGACCAACAAAGAAAGAGCTGAAGGCTTTCAGCGGCAAGCTATCGCTTTAAACAACTGCCACAAAATAAATTTCAAAGAAACAATACAACTCTGCTTCTCTAAATTTCCAGGAGCAACATTAACTTTCCTTCTAGCTGCTTATTAGCCAAGTCACTTTCAACATTGCAGGAGACAGACAACCATATTTCCGTGAAAGACAATACTTCATTAAATAATAGGTGGCACTTTGAAAAAAAAAATGCTAAACATAAGAATTTCTTAGTGCGACATTTATATGAATGGGAAATTTAATGAAAACGGACCATACAGAGCACAACACAAACAACTATCTCTTGCAGTCTAATTAATTTGTGTTATTACGATACTCGGCGGTGCACTTCTGGGATCCTAACATGTAACTTGAAAATTAGACACCAGTACATTGAGCGTTCAATCAAGTGAACTTCAACATTAGCATTTTAGCGGGAATTAGACCTATGAATTCTGTTATTATGTGTTTTAGTTTCCCTTTGTGCTTCCAATAACTATCAAGTGGTCTAATATCTTTGGGGGGGAGGAGGGACATACTGCACCATTATAAAACACAAATGCTCATAAATCGGTCTCAAAATAAAGAAACCAAAGGAGACTCAAACGTGCCACTTAGTATACAGGCACAAACTCCGCTGCAGCCAGTATATTAAGCCACTGAAATATTGTTTGGCAGGTTTTATGATGTCTTGAGGTCGTTCGGTTTTTTAAGGGGTCTACTTACTGGCTATAAAGCAGGACTGGTCCAGTCAAAAGACTAGCTGTTAAAAAAAAGTGTAACAAGGAGAAATAGAACTCATCTGGGCAGCTGGACACCAGACGATAAGGCTGGCCCAATGGATGGAGCAAAGCAATGCACAGCCGTTCAATGAAGCGCTTAGGTGGCCAAGGAAAGTACGCTGCCGCTATGCCACTTATGGAATCTTGGAAAAAGCAATGCATTCTCATTTTATAAAACACTATTAGTGTAGCCGTGTGCACTTCACTGCAGAAACGGCACTAAACTTACGTCAAGCATTGCTGCATGAAATCAACACAAGATTATTTTATCATTTAAAATCAGAAAAAAGCAAGGCGGCAATGCAAACCGATTATATAATTTGTGTAATAAATACACCTTAAATCACAATTGAATATCAGATATACTAGTGTATGATAGTGCCAGCAAAAATGCCTGAATGTTTAATTAAGTTTCCTTAAGCGAGGGTGGAAGAGCTGTAAATTGGCAGGGAGCGACACCGGGGCGCTTATCGGCTCACAGCAAGAAAACAGCACCTGCGCTCCTGTGAAGACAGCAGACCTAGTGCCACAGGACACCCACGCTATTTTCTTCAGAAGCCCTTCAAGCACTGTAGAGTTACTGAAGATGAGTCTTTTTTACCCTTCCCCTGGTTCGACCGGTTCTAAAACCGGTCGATACTCTAGTTCTGTGGCAGCTAGCAACTGGTAAACAAAATCAGAACGAGCTTTTAATATAAGCAAAAGGTAACAAGAAAAAAGTCTTACTCTAAGAGTCTTGGCGGTGGGAGAGGGAGATGATGGGGGCGAGTCGGACTGCGACTTCCGGTTGCGGGTGTACTCTTTGCTGCGAGAGTATAAAGACGACATGGTCACTTCAAGAAGAGGGGCAACGACAGCCGGCAGGCCACGGCGCGTGGTGCTGTCCCCGAGTAGTACGCCTTCTTCGTGTGGCCTCCAGCTGAAAGTGCTTCTTTCGCAGCCTGGACAGCGATATCAAACAGCGAGAAACCGAGCGACCAGATTTACAAGCGGCGTTCCCCAGTATGGGCTTGCAGAACACCCACTTGAGCTGCTGCTGAAATGGCCCCTGTCATTCTATGCTTCACCCAAAAAAGGTGCAAAATGAAGACTGACGTAATAGGCACTAGGTGAGATAGGCAACAGTCAGGGCTTGGGGGAAAGGCTGGGGCAGAGTCCCCAGGAATCCGGTCCCCCGCGCAGCAGACGCATCATGCCGTCCCCGCGACGGTAAAAGACAGGAAGACGCTGCCAGAGTTAAGCGAACCTCCTGTTGCTTCACTCCGAAGGCTGCTGACAGACCAGCACTACTCCTCTCGCTGTCGAGCAGAGACGATCACTTCAAGGAAACGAACAAAAAAAAACAAAAAACGCACAAATAGGAAAGACGCATTGTAGGCGCAAGAGGGCCGGCCAGAGCGCAGAGTGCCCGTTTCACATCCGTTCCTTCCAGTCACAGCCGCTCATCCTTAATATGCTACATATTTGGATGCCCCGTCTTTTCCACGCAGCAGTTCCATACTCGTTCAGTCAGGAATGCTGGGTGGGCGCCAAGTTGTGCTTGCCGCACGGGACTTTGGGATGCTATCTGTAAAGGGTTGCAACCTTGAAGGGTTGATGAAGGGGCACGCTTGGGACTTCGAGGTCGAAAGCACCACAGGTTACACAACTACAGTAACGACAATCATAGTTCACCCCGTCGCCCTTCTCTCCCTCGTTGAGGAGTGAGATTCCCAACCCGTTGTAACACGAGTTCTGCTTCATAAGAAACATGAAGCAAAAAGCATTGGCAAAACCAATAGGCCTCGCCTGCACAATAGCTATTGGCTTTGGCAATAAGTTTTGCCATGCTGTACATCAGTGTAGTGTAGCTAGTGTTCAGCGTGGCTAAAAGTTAGTGTTTTGGAATGTCAAAGTGGAGTGAGGGAGTAGTGTGTCGTCGAGTGGCTTGCTGGAGTGTCGTGGAGTAGGGGGGAGTAGTGTTGTACAGCTGAGGAAAGTAGAGTTTAGTGGCAGAGTGCTGTGAAGTGGATTAGAGTGGACGATTAGTGTGGACTGAGGTAGTGGAGTGGATTGGACTGGGGTAGAGTGGGGTGGATTGGACTGGGTGAGGTGGATTGCATTAAGGTGGACTAGACTAGATTGGAGTGCAGTGAATTTGATTGGAGAGGGGTAGATTAGATTCACTGGATTTGAGTGGGGTGGACTGGATTCAATGGATTGGACTAGAGTATGTAGGGGTGGTGTGGATTGGGGTGATTGGATTGAGGTGGGGAGGAATGGAGAGGGGTGAGATTGATGGACTGGATTGGAGTGGGGTGGACTGAACTGGATTGACTTGGGGTGGATTGGAGCGAAGTGGATTGGATTGGAGTAAGGCAGACTGGATTGCGAAGGACTGAACTGGGATGGATTGGATTGGGATAGAGTGGGGTGGACTGGGGTAGAGCGGGGGGGAATTCGGCGGAGAGGATTGAAATGGGGTAGGGGGGGTGCGGTGGATTGGAGTGGAATGAGGTAGGGTAGGTGGGGCGGATTGGAATGGATTGTATTGAGATGAATTGATTGGATTGAGTGGGATGGACACAACTGAGTGGGGGTTTAGGGCTGGGTTCATTGAGGTAGTGGATTGGAAAGTGGTGGAACTAGATAGGGGTGTGGTGGAACTAGATAGGGGTGTGGTGGAACTAGGTAGGGGTGAGGTGGATAGGTTGGGGTGGATTGGATTGCAATGGGGTGGATTGGACTAGAGTCTAATGGATTGGAGTGAGTGTGGTGGATTGGGGTGCGGTGGATTGAAATGGCGTGGGGTGGACTGGATTGAGCTGTGGTGGGCTGCAGTGGGATAGATTGGTTCGGATTGGGATGGGTTGGACTGGAGAGGGGTAGGGTGTGTTGGATTGGATTGCGGTGGATTGGAGTGAGGTGGACTGCACTGAGGGTGGGTGGATTGGAGTTGATGGATTTGAGTGGGGTGGACTGAACTGGGATGGTTTGGGGCAGGCTAGAATGAAGTGGAGTGGAATGGTGTGGGGTGGACTGGATTGGGGCGGTATGGATTGAAGTGAGGTGGATTGCACTGAAGTGAGGTGGATTGCACTGAAGTGGGGTGGATTGCACTGAAGTGGGGTGGATTGCACTGAAGTGGGGTGGATTGCACTGAAGTGGGGTGGATTGCACTGAAGTGGGGTGGATTGCACTGAAGTGGGGTGGATTGCACTGAAGTTGGGTGGATTGCACTGAAGTTGGGTGGATTGCACTGAAGTCGGGTGGATTGCACTGAAGTTGGGTGGATTGGGATGGGTGGGTGGGTGGATTGGGATGGGTGGGTGGGTGGATTGAAGTGGGGTGGATGGATTGAAGTGGGGTGGGATGATTGGATTGCAAACGACAACTTGTGTGGGGTGGACTGGATTGGGTAGAGTGAGGTGGATTGGAGTAGAGCAGGGTGGATTGGAGTGGGGCGGAGTGGATTGAAGTGGGGTGTACTGGAGTGGGGTGCAGGGGAGTGGTGTGGGGTGGATTGGATTGAGGTAAAGTAGATTGGATTGGCGTGGTGTGGAGTTTAGGGTGGGGTTCATTGAGGTGGTGGATTGGATAGGGGTGGGCTGAATAGGGGTGAGGTGCATTGGGATGGGGTTCAGTGGATTGAAGTAGGGTGGACTGTGGTGGACTAGAGTGGATGTGGTGAATTAGGGTGGTGTGAAGCGGGGTGGATTGCGGTGGGGTGGGCTGCGGTGGGGTGGGCTGCAGTGGGATGGAGTGGAATGGAGTGGAATGGAGTGGGGTGGACTGGAGTGGGGTGTGGTGGATTGGGCTGGGGTGGATTGGACTGGGCTGAATTGGGATAGTGTGGGGTGGATTGGGGTAGGGTAGAATGTACTGGGGTGGATTAGAATGGCGTGGGGTGGACTGGATTAGGGTGGGTTGGATTGGGTGCGATGGATTGGAGTGGGGTGGACTGCACTGAGATGGGGTGAACTGGAATGGGGTGGGTGGATGGATTTGACTGGAGTAGTGAATGGATTAGGGTGGTGTGGACTGGATAGGGGTGAGGTGAACTGGGTGTGGTGGAGTTGATTGGAGTGGAGTGAATTGGAGTGTTTGGTGGACTGGAGTGAGTTTTGTGGAATGGGGTGGTGTAAAGTGGGGTGGATTGAAGTGGGGAAGATTGAAGTGGGTGGATTTGGCTGATGTGTGGTGGGCTGCAGTGGGATAGATTGAAATGAAGTGGGGTGTGCTGGACTGGAGTGGAGTGGGTTGGGCTGTGTTGGATTGGATTTTGTTGGATTGCATTGAGGTGGTGGAGTGGGGGTAAGGTGGATGGTTTGGAGTGGGGTGGACTGAACTGGGATGGTGTGAGGTGGACTGGGGCGGGGTAGAATGAAGTGGGGTGGACTGGAATGGTGTCGGGTGGACTGGACTGGGGTGGGGTGGATTGGAGTGAGGTGGATTATATTGAGGTGGGGTGGGTGGATGTGTTGGCATGTGATGGGCTGAACTGGGATGGCTTGAGATGGATTGGGGCAGGGTGGATTGAAGTGGGGTGGACTGGATTGAAGTGGGGTGGATTCGACTGGGGTGGATTGGAGCGGGAAGGACTTAACTGGGATGGGGTGGGGCAGATTGGGGTAGAGTGGGGTGGATTGGAGTACATTAGGGTGGGCTGAGTAGAGCATGGTGGAGTGGGTTGAAATGGGATGGATTGGGGTGGGGTGCAGTGGACTGAAATGGGATGAGATGGACTGGAGTAGGGTGGGGTGAACTAGATTGAAGTGCAGTGGGGTGGACTGTCCTGAGGTGGATTGGATTTAGAGGGGTGGACTGAATTGAGAGGGGTTTATGGTGAGGTGGATTGAAGTGGTGGATTGTGGTAGACTGGTATGGAGCGGATTGGAGTGGGTGGATTGGAATGGGGTGGAATGGATTGGAGTGGGGTAGATTCAAGTGATTTGGAGTGGGGTGAACTGGACTGGAGTAGGGTGGATTAATGTGGGGTGATTTAAAGTGGATTTTATTGGAGTAGGATGGATAATGGTGGAGTGGGTGGATTGGATTGGACTGAGGTGAATTGGGTGGATTGGACTGGAGTAGGGTGGGCTGGGCTTGAGTGGTGTGGGATGGATTAGAGTGGGGTGGGATGGATTGGACTGGAGTAGATTGGGGTGGGGTGGATTGGACTGGTGTGGGGTAGACTGGATGGGGTGTATCGGATTGGGGTGGACTGGACTGAAGTGGGGTGGATTGGGATGGAGTAGGGTGGACTGGAGTGAGGACTGGATTGAAGTGGGGCCGATTGTTTTGGATTTGAGTGGGTTGTTGGTATTAGAGTGGGACAGATTGTTTTGGATTAAAGAGTGGGGGAGATCGTTTTGCAGTGGTGCAGATTGTTTTGGGTTTGAGTGGGGCCGACTTGAGTGGGGCAGATTAGAATGGGGTGGGAGGATTGAGGGAAGTGGTTTAGGGTGGGGTAGATTGGTGTGGGGTGAGGTAGGGTGGATTGAGGTTTACTGCACGATCATGTGTTAAACCATAATTCCAGAAATGACACACAAAGAAACAATGTCGCTTTGCCATATTTAGGACAAGATAATAGCCACCTTTTGAGAACAGCCTCCATGAGCAAAAACAAAAGAAAATATGAGTGCACAGTGAGAAAAGACAACTTGGCAAAAAAAAAAGTTCGATGTAAAAAAGAAAACTTTGCAATTTTGTTTGTCCTGCTGGGCACTTTCTTTTGCCAGTCACAAGCCTTCTGTTTGCAGGGTACTAGAAGTTAAAAAAACAACAACAACAAAATAGTACCTCAATCACGTCAGGAGAAGCGGACGGGCACTGATTGAGTTGAATCAATCAGTGCTTGGTCCCTGCTCCACAGAGAGGAGCGGAAATGATGCTTGGCCGGCTGTGATGAATTACAAGGTTGTGAAGAAGAGTGCCATGCAAGCCAACAAACAGTAAGAGGCAGGCGGGCTTCCAAGCCCTTTACTGTACACAATGAACAAGTTACTTACCTTCTAGCTGCAGATTCCCTACCTTTGATTTTCCCCAGGCGTCACACTGGATCCGGAAACTTTTGCTGAGCAATACCCTTTTCACCACGCCGTTGAGTGGCTCCATGTGGCATTGTTGCCATTGTTGGTGCCAGATGTGAAGTCATGGCCATCTCTAAAGGCCCCATCCAGGCACACAGGGGTCAGTTACTTTTCACCATAACTTTTCACGCCAGAAGGGCAGAGCCATGATAAGAACTTGTGCAATGTGTGTCAAAACTAGGGCCCTGAAGGGATCACTCTAACCCTAGTAAGTCCGCAGAGTGGGGAGGCATGGTTGGGTGTAAGGAATTTGCAGATAGATACAGTCTCTACCAGATAATGGGCTACTGAAGGTAAGTAATTTGTTCATCTGATAGAGACTTCTAGCTGCAGATTCCTTACCTTTGGTTAGATACCCAAGCATATCCTCCTTGCGGTGGACTGTGGACAATGCTTTTAGACTAGAGTTTCCTGCAGGATCGAACTGGCGGAATGCCAGTTCCTGCGGACCTGACTATACAGGCAGTAGTGTTTGACAAACGTGTGCAAGGATGTCCACGCTGCTGCCTAGCAGATGTCCTGAACTAGGACTCCATGTGCTAACGCCGTGGCCGCAGTGGTTCCCCCGGTAGAATGGGCCTGCAAGCCCTCGGAAGGCTGCTTCTTGGCCAGTGCATAGCAGATCTTAATACAGAGAACGACCCAGCACGAAATGGTCTGCTTCTGTACTGCCGATCATTCTTTTCCCCCACATACCCCACAAGGAGTTGGTCGTCCACCCAGAACTATTTTGTGTAGTCAAGTTAGAACGACAACAGTCTTTTTGAGTCCAGCCGGTGCAGTTGCTCCTCTTCCTTAGAGGGATGTGGGAGGAGCAAAGAAAGTGACCAAGATGACTGCTTGACCCAGATGGTATAGGAGCACCATCTTGGGGAGGAAAGAGGCACAGGTGCGTAGCACCACTTGTTCCAGAAACACCATGAGCTTGGATGATAATGCCTGTATCTCAGTCACCCTATGGGCAGATGTTATTGCCTTTAAGAAGGCTGTCTTGACGGTAAGCAGCTGGAGGGAAACTTTTTTAATGGCTTAAAAGGAGTACACGAGGTACGTGAGAACTAGATTGAGATCCTAATGAGGCATGACAAAGGGCATAGGGGGAAACATATTTACAAGCCCTTTAAGGAACCTATTTACAATAGGAGATTTGAAGAGAGAGGGTTGATCAGGCAGCTGGAAAAAGGCTGATAGAGCAGAGAAGTAGCCCTTCAGTGACCCCAGAGAGAAAGCCTGTTGGGCCAGAGAAAGAATGAAAATAAGAATATTGGATAAGGAAGCATAGAGAGGATCTACAAACTTCTCTGAACTATATCTTACACTTGCTTTGCCAACAGCAGGCGTATTCCATTGTTGAGGAGGAATGCCTGGCTGCCAAGAGAATGTTACAGACTTCTGGAGGAAGGTCAAAAGCTGTCAAATGCTGCCCTCAATCTCCATGCATGAAGGGGCAGAGTTGGCAGGTTCAGGAGGAGAACCCTCCCCTGTAACAGAAGATCATCCTGCAGGGGCAGCCTGATCGGAGGATCAATACTCATTTTCAGAACCTCAGGATACCAGACCCGCTGTGCCCAATCTGGGGCCATAAGGGTTACTTGGGCCCGGTCTTTCCGGAGAACTCTGGGCAGGACTGGTATGGGTGGAAAAGGTGTACAGGAGGCCTGAGCTCCACTTGCGATGAAAAGCATCCCCAAGTGAGTGCCCCCTTGGAAACTCCAACGTGAAATACTGACATCTTGGGTTCTCTTCAAAGGCGAATAGATCTAACCAAAGCTCTCACCACTGCTGAAAGAGTCCTTGCGTCACTTCCGAATGGAGATGCCACTCATGATCTGCTAGACATCAGTAGTTGAGTTTGTCTGCTCTGGCGTTTGGAGAACCTGCCAAGTGTTGAACAACCAGGGTTATGCCCTTCTGTTCCAGCCATGTCTAAAGACGCAGGGACTGTTGACAAAGGCTCAACTACCCTACCCGCCATGCTTGTTGCAGTACCACAACATGGTGGTGGTGTTGTCGGTGAACACAAGCACTAACTTCCCCTTGACAGAGGGAAGAAATGCTTTCAATGCTAGTCGGATCGCCCTGAGCTCCAACAAGTTGATGTGGAGCCTGTATACCTCCAGAGATCAGAGTCCTCTGATCTCCACCTCTTCCAGATGGCCGCCCCATCTCGGAAGTGGCACATCTGTCACTACTGTGAGGTTTGGGTGGGCAAAGGACACCTGGGGAAAATCAAAGATAGGCAATCTGCAGCTAGAAGTCTCTATCAGATACAGTCTCACTAGTGCAGGCACTCACAGGCTCGAACCTAAAAAGAGAACTGAAAATGCTAGGGGAACAAGGATAAGTAGTAAAGTTAGGGGAGCTAGCCAGCACTGGAGGAAGAGAAGCAGATGAAAAGTGGTAGAAGGAGAAGGTGTTCAGAGGATGGAAAGGAGAAGCTAAGTGAGAAAATATGACAGCAGTTCCGGATGGAAGTGCAACATAATTTGAAAATTGACAAATGGAGAAAAAAAAAGAAATACAAGGGAAGGTAAAGGAGGATATGAGTAAATAGGGGGAAAAGTCAACACAACAGCAGGAGAAAAGAAAAAGGAGACGGATGGGCAGGATCAGACGGAGAACGGAAGGAATATTTGGAACAGAAAGAAGAAGATGAGTTAGAGGAAAGACAAGTGATAGAACGGGAAGAGTATAGAAGTAGGACAGCAGAGGAGCAAGAAACAAAGATAAGGCAGTAAAGGAAGGCCAATAAGTGAAGACAAAGGAGGTAGGGAAGAAATGGAAGGAGGGAAGAAGGGGAAAGGTGGACGAAAGAAAGATGAACACAGAAAAGGGATGGCAGTGAGGCGAGTGGGAAGCAGGTGGGGGAAAGGATTAGAGAGATAGGAGACAGTATAAAACTGGTTAGGAGGGAACAAATTAACAGATTGACAAGAAGGGGAATTAGGAAGCTCTATGAAGGAACATGAATACGTAGTAAGGAAGATAAGGAGAGGCACCGAAAAAGAGCATGGAAAATAAAGAAGGCAGCAAAACTAAGGGATGGAGAGGGACACAAGTCACTAAGTGGATAGAGAAAGGGCAAAAATAGTAATTTCAAAGGAAAAAATGAGTCAAGGGGAATGAGGAGAGAAGAAATTAGCTAAGGATACAATAAAGTAGAAAGGGGACAAGAAGTAAAGAAAAGAGGACGGTGGTACCCAGAAAAGGAAGGGAAACGGAAAAATGAAAAAAATCAAAGTTCAGAATAAAATTTTAAAAAATCACAGACGCAAGCAAGAGTGAGCAAATCCACAGCTTACCTGCATTATTCACTTCATTTTACAAAGAAAATGAATTACTACACAGATTTCATCAGCTCCTAAAAAGAAAATGACAGGGTTCTTGGTTCGCACAGGTCTTCGCTTTGCCAATGCTTTCTAATCCAAACAAAGTGAGAGGAAAATGCCACCACCTGGCTAAAAGAAATGCCTGTGTGGCTGCCATATTTATTAGGGGCCCCTCTAGTAGATTTTCTATAACCTATCCCAATGCGGCCTAAATTAAATGTGCCTTCAACAACTTCTATAACTGTGCCCTAACTGGCAAACTATGGACCCAGTCGATTGTGACCCTCCACTATTTGGTGACCCCCTTCGCTGCCATTCCATTCCCTCTAGAGCTCCAAAAAGGCACTCCTATAGAATCACATCTGACTTTTAATACAATAGATCAGCAGACTACTCCAAATCACCCTGCGCCAGGCCCATATGAAACAAGGTCATACTTAAATCACTGGCTATTTTGACTCTTGCACGTCTTCTTTTAATTTCAGAACCACCACAGAATACAGGATGGTCTTTCAAAGCGGCCAAGCCCTTTTCCAACACAATGTCTGCAAGACCAGAGAAGTGGCACTTTCTGTCAAAAAATCATTCATGTACATTATAAACCCTTTTGCACAGTCAACTCATTGGACCCTAATATTTTTACTTCAAGATGCCCAACTAGCATTGAACTACCACTACCTTTTACAAAATTAAGAGAAAAGATCACGCCTACATGTACAAGTGGCATAAGACTCAAACTGTGGGAAAACTTGCAGATGATAAGTTGGTCCTCAAGTCTCATATCTATACTTGATTCTACATAACAAACTTAATTTCAAAACCTCAATCCCCTAATGCCTTCAACCCCCAATGTCTTATAAGGACCATATCTTTTTAATTCTTTCCTTCTCGCACATCCATTACTCAATTAATACACTTGCTTACAGCTCTGCTATCTACTTGGTCTCTTAAATGGCCATCATCAACTCCATAAATAACACATTGCTCACCACCCCACCCCTCTTGCACAATCATTGGTCCAAGATCTCTAGCTATCCCTCCTCGGCACCAAAAACTCTAAAGAGGTGAATCAGATACTACCATCTTTGCTTAAAAACTTCTATGAACAACCCCTGTTTAAGAAACCTACTGCAGACCCATTCAGACACCTGTTATGCTGTCTTTCAGCTAACCTTTTTATTCCAGCTAGACAGCGCATGCACTGTCTCTTCAAGACATTTTGTCTACACACAATGGGCTTACAGCCCACCCATAGCTTTATCTCTCAGTTGCTTCAGCACCGCTCTTATTTCCCTGATTCTGGTTGTTGTGTTTGGCCCTTCCCTGCAGCATGGACCTAGTACTTGCGTATATCCGCTGCTCCAGTTTATGGAACTGCTTTTTTCTTTGTGTTCAAGCATCCCACGTGAGTGCTTGAGTTTTCATTGTCTCCCATATACCAATGCTACCCATGCAGACCCAATTTTACAGACGTAGCCTCACCCTTGGTCCCCGTTGCAGATCGAGGACCATTTCCGCTGCTGTCATAATACAGGGGTGTGGAATTTTTGAAAAAATTACTTGTCTAAAGGACAAAGTTCCACAGTAATCTTCTAGCCCTGTAAAGAAATACACTTGTCCCACCTACCGTACAAATCGACTAGCAGGGCTTGCATGGATGCATTAAAACAGCCTCCAAAGTAAACATGTCCATCTCAGCCTCTTGGCTGCATTAGTAGGCTGCCGTGCAAATCCTCTTAGAGCAGCATTTTATCTACCAGGCTGTTTTCTTGCCATAGGCATAAACCACTTACCCTTCACTCTCTGACTTCTGAGCCCATATCTCTTCCATTGACTCTGAGGATCCATCATACTTTCTTGCTTTCTCACAACACAACATTGGTTTAATACATTTCCTGTTAACATACAGCACTTTCTTTATATATATATATATATATATATATATATATATATATATATATATATATATATATATATATATATACAGGAAGAAATACAGAAATATGTATGCAACCTTCCCCACCTTTCTCACAACAGATTTCATTCCCCTCTTCGCCACTCTCCCCTCCAACAGCTGCATGCCCTATGTCCAATCTTACTACAGGTTCCGCAATTGTTCTCTTCTTCACCACTCTCACAATAGGTTTCATTACCCCTCCTCCAGTCCCACCACAGGCTGCAAGTATCTTTCTTTCACCTCAACTCCAAAATCCCCTCCTCTGTGCTTGTCAACAGCTGCAACTCCCTTGCCTTCAACTCTTTCACCACAGATTGCCCACTTTTCTTTACCCAGTGATATTTGTGCTTATCTAATAGAAGGTCTGTTTAGCAGCCCTTTTACCCTAACTATCCCACTTTGCTTCAAGTCTTCCAGCTGTCCTGCAACCTGCCCCCACAGTAACGCCGATCTTAGAGGTGTGTTGTAAAGAGCTACGCAGGTCTAGTCAGGGAAATATAGAAGCTAATTAACGTGTCCTGTGCAGTGTTGACAGGATGATAAAACATTTACAATGGTAGCTAAAATATCGATTTAAAGCTCTCAATGAAGCACACACAGTTGCAAATAACATAGTAAACATGCCACAATATTAATTGGGTGTGAACCGAGTGCAAGTGGGAAAAAAAAACATGGCAACAGGTTCAGACAAGCCAACTTTTATTAGGGGCGATGTGGACTATTGGCTACAGCTGCTAACCATGCAATATGAGGAACCAGGTTCGGCTCAGCATTCTGTGAATCCCAGCAAATCGCTCTGTGATGAAAAAAGGTGGAGCATAGTCTATGTCTATTGTGAAGAAATGTTATTTCATTGCGTTAGATTTGAGCTGTATAAAACAGTCAAAAATATAACCTGGATTATTCCCATCACAGACGCTCTAATCGTATTCTATAATAATTAAGTACAAAGCATTACCTCTAGATAGGTGAAAGAAATTGCTATTTAGTTGCTGAATTGTACAATGTGAAACTGGGAACCAGGATCAATCGTGACTTCCCTGCTTTATCAAATTGTTTTATCCTAGGCAAATACTTTATTTCACCAAGCCTCCTTCTCTCCACAAAAACCTCTCGTTCTTAATTCAGTAGCCTATAATGGTGCTGTAAGTATAATAAGAATCAAGGCCACATGTATGGTGCACAAGATTACTGGCTTGCATCTGAGTTTACTCATAGCATTGTCATCAGGGCGGAGCCTAGAATTTTTCACAGTGCGTGTTTGAAAACTCGCAAATTAATAAATGCCTCTCAATGAAGTGATATAATTTGATGCACTATGCTGAAAAGCTTTCTTGTGTTAAGGATATACAATTTTTGAGTTGTGAATACACTGTCATATTCTGACATGTTTGTTGCATAATAGTCATGACAAATATTTTAAGGCCTGGCTCACGCAAGGCTCTTAGAGCCAGAGTCGACCCTTGGCACTAAAAGCACTCTTAAACATTTGACAGCAACCCCCACTCATGGTGGCTTCCCCTCGTTTGCCTGGGTGACAAATGTGGTATTTTTGACACCATGATGGTTTGAACAGCAAATCCGAACACATCCTCTGAACTAGTACTGGACATCCACTTGTTACATCTTGTTTGCCTATTCCACTTCCAGCAAGTGACAGCATTCTGGAGCTCCTGCTGCTCAGCAGGCATACCACACTCGGGAACTCGTGCTCTCTTGACCTTCGGTTCCCTGACAAGGAGAGTTGCCTGCCCTGTAACCTACTTCACAATTCCTTCTTCATCATACCGCCTATCAACAAATCGGGCCACGCCAGAAAACTCTCGGCAGCCACTGTTAAGCCACTGTTAAGCAGCATACTCACTGTCAGCTGTTTGGCATGCGAGCCTGGCAGTCACTGTGATCACGGGCTTCTTGTGCTCTCGTTTTTCTTCAGATTTTCATTGTAAACGGCCTGAAGCAAGGAATTAATCTAGATTTGCCACAGTGTTTCAAACATGCAGGGACCGGGCATCTGATACTTCCCACTTCAATCCTACCTCAGGGGAACGCAACGGGGTATTGTTTCACTCTCGAGAGGCATTTTCACAGCATGTAATTTTTAGTGTGTAGGCCCACAACCAATAAATAGACGATCTGTTTTCACCTCGCTTTTTAGCTGTGAACAGGAGTTCTCAAAGCTCTCTCTCTTCCTATCATGGTTACCGTATTTACCTATGAAAATGAGCACTCTGGACATTTTCAGTATGCAATTTGAAATAACAGACTCCGTGCTTGTATAAGTTGCAGGAGAGCTTAGCAGAATGTCTGCTTGTCCGGCGGACTAAGTACAGATTAAAACTTCTTGTCTGCGGCAGGAATCATCATGTCTCGGGCGTCGGGCGATACAAATTCCCCACCCCTGATTTTAATACACCAGCTTTACAGGCTACACCCTTCTTCCCAGGCATCCCAGCCCTAGGGCATCTAGACCAGTGGTTCCCAACCTTTTGACTTCTGTGGACCCCCACATTATCATTACTGGAACCCGGGGACCCCCACTGAATTTTTATTGGAATCCGGGGACCCCCTACTGAGTCATTACTAAAAGTTTGGCACCTAATCTGTTAATATTATTTAATTTTCTAAGCAGCCGCGGACCCCCTGAGGAGGCTTTGCGGACCCCCAGGGGTCCCCGGACCACAGGTTGGGAACCACTGATTTAGACCATTACCCCTACTTTCCCTTGAAGATCATGTTTGTTCCAGTCAGGCACCTGCTCTGTTGCTCATTTTCACTGCAGCATATTACTACATCAAATATGGAGCTCTCAACCACCCCAAACACCACTACTTTGTCGAACTCTGCAGTCACTGCGCTCCGCCATGCCAATTTACTGTACTCTGGGGAAAGGAAGTCGTGCAGAGCCCGGAAGCTGATCACCTGCAAACCTTTCATGCAATTCAGCTGAAACTACATCTACCGGAAGCTCGCCTGGACCAGACTCCCAATTGCAGCAGAGCATCTAAGGGTGCAGCGCAGGAGCAGGCAGCTGCTTGGGAAATAATCGTCTCTGCCCTTTTGTTGGTGGGTCATCATTATGGATGCTCCCCTCCTCTCCTGCAGTCTGGTCTCTTGTCCACTGGGGGGCAGATTCTTTTATTGTGAAGTAAGCAAAGTAGTTCAACTTCTGCTACCCATGATCTCTCCACTGGGTGCTTC